>NC_088375.1:127315000-129815000 GCF_037993035.2 Macaca fascicularis | reverse complement strand
CTGTTCTCCATTTAAAAAGCAGATCCTGGTTTGTTACTGGTTTTTGGTTGAAACTTTATGCCTGTCACAATACTCTAGGTGATAAAGTAACCTGAATTGCCAGTTATGATCAGTCTGTTCTCTGATCTACAGTCTATTCAGGTATAGAATTTTTTAATATAGAAATATTATATATGAACCTTTGCTCAATGATTTGGAACATCTGAAGAAACTGCACAGACAGGTGACTCAGACTCTCAAAAAAACCCCTTCCATTATTTTCCCATTTCTTTTTCAACTGACATCTCTGCCTTCATGTAGCTTTCCCAATAATCAGTTCATGGAAGAAGAAATAGTTCAGTTTACTTAATAGATGGATGTAGACAGAGTGGTCATTACCTTGGTCCAGAAAACATAATGAAGATAAATTATATTTTCCGATTAGAATTTTGGTTGGTATATCTGATTGTTCATTTGTAGGAGAAAGACAGATGCCTGTAGTAAGAATCTACATTGATCCTTGTGAAGTTCTCTCATGTGTTGGCCAGCTAGTCAGAACTTGGATAAAATAAAATAAGAAAATGAGTTAGTCTGTCTACAAGGGAGAGTTATGTAGATGGACTCCTCTGGATGTTCTCAGAGTAAAATATATTGTATTATATAAAAACTACCAGAAGATTTGTATTGCAAAACAAGCTATCAAAAATTAGATGAGAGATGGGGCATGGTGTCTGACCCCCGTAATCCCAGCACTTTGGGAGGCCGAGGTGTGAGGATCACTTAAACCCGGCAAAACCCTCATGCCGGCTAAAAAAAAAAAACAAACTATTATCCAGGCGTGGTGATATGTACCTGTTGTCACAGCTACTCAGAGGCCTGAGGTGGGAATACTGCTTGATCAAGCCTGGGAGGTCCAGACTGCAGTGAGCCATAATCGTGCAGCCACTGTACTTCAGCCTGGATGACAGACCCTTTCTCAAAATTAATAATTGTAAAAATTAAAATATATATATATATATGTAGTTGTTTGTGTGTGTGTGTGTGTGTGTGTATGTGTATATATATATAAATATATATAAGATGGGAATGCAACCTGTAGCTGCACTACAGTATTTATTCAGGGTTTCCCAGTGCTTAACAGTGTTGTTCACAAAATACTAATGCTCACAAGGAACAAGGTATCCAATCATTAGTATGGCTTTTTCCTCTGCAAGGCTGTTATAGCATCTATCACTGCTGAAGACTCAGTCTTCACACAACTGACTCTAATGCTGAATTCCTGATTATTACACCACTGCCTGGGAAAAGTGTCTCGTCGCAACAAAGTAGGGGAAAGGATGGAGATTAGGAGATTTACCAAAACCTCTTTTCTTATTTGCTCAACGTTCCCAGTCAATGCAAAACTGCAGCAACCCAATACATAATCGACCATCATACTTGTATTAATTTCCTGCACGTATGTATGTTTGGGTCATTCATGTTTGGAATTAGGTTCAGCTGAATGCCTGGCAGAGGAAAGGGAATCTTGTAAAAGTATTAAGTAATGATTACCTGCTTAGGCTATGGAAACTGCTATGGACACAGGAACAATGATAGTTCAGTGTTACTTGTTTTCTCCCCTCCCCTTAATACTTTTTCTCTAGTGAACAATCAGTTGTGATGGCTAACATTTCAAGTTCACATGAAGAATGATGGCACATTGACAACATCTTATGATAGCAGAATAGCTTTTGGGGCATGTGGTTCCTTGTTTGGGCAAATTATCTTTAATTAGATAATAGATAAGACCGGTGCTGTGGACCAAAAGAAACAGAACATGTGGGACATCTTTACTCTTTTTTCTCCCTATCCACACTCCACCCTTCACCTTTCCTCTACTCATTATGGTTGATGAATATGGCTCCTTGTGACTCTGCTGCTTCTGGTTTCTAAATAGGCGGCAGTGGGAGAGTTCAGCAATCTGGAATCTTGGTAGGAAATTCAATGAAGGGAGTAAAAAGTGGCCAATGGTTTTTCCCTGACGCCTTCTCAGCAGGGGCACCTTAGACTTGCTGCATTCCTCAACTAAAGATAAGAGATTCATGTGAAACATTGTCTCCATCGACTACTCTTTCTCCTTGGCCTTCAGAACTGGTGTGCTAACAATCGCCGGGCTATTAGCCCTAAGGTATTATATTACCTCCTAAGATTTTCCTTTTGTAAATCATTATGTATTGTTTCATAAAAATTTCCCAATTTGGACAGTCCATGTAGTGAAAAGAACTGTTCTTTTTTTTTATTTCTCAACATTTCTAAGTTGCCATTTTCTTTTGTAGATAAATTGTGTTGTGCATATTTAAGGTGTTCAACATGCTTTTACAGATTATATGCAGATAGTAAAAGGGTTGCTATAGTAAAGCAAATTAATGAATACATCATCTCAAATAGTTACCCATTATATGTTTTTTTGGTATATGTGGAAATAACAGATAAAACCTACTTATTTAGCAGGAATCTAATAAAATTATAATGTATATGATCTAGACTCCTTATATTGTACCTTAGATCTCTAATCTTGTTCATCCTACATGTCTGCTACTTTTTATCCTCTGACCTACACCTCCCCATTTGCTCCCATCCCATCCCAATCCTGCCCAGGTAGCCACTGTTCTTTTCTCTATCTTTGTATATTTGATTTCAGTTTCAGATTCCATGTATAAGTGAGAGATCATGAAATATTTTTCTTTCTGTGCCTGGCTTATTTTACTTAGCATAATGCCCTCCAGTTTCATTCATTTTATGGCAAATGGCAATATGTCACTCTTTTTTAGGGCAGGTAGCTCTGTTCCTTATGGTTATTCAAGTACTTAGATTTATTATTTATTTATTTATTTATTTATTTATTTTAGAGTATTTCACTCTGTCACCCAGCCTGGAGTGCGATGGCGACATCTCAGCTCACTGCAACCTCTGCCTCCCGGGTTCAAGCAATTCTCCTGCCTCAGCTTCTAGTGTGGCTGGGACTACAGACACGCACCACCATGCCCGGATAATTGTTGTTTTTTTTTTTTTTTAGTGGAGACATAGAGTTTCAACATGTTGGCCAGGCTGCTCTTGAACTCCTGACCTCAAGTGATCCACCCATCTCGGCCTCCCAAAGTGCTGGGATTAGACGTGAGCCACCATGCCCTGCCAAAGTACTTAGGCTTATATTTTTATTTCCTGCTCATTATTCCTTAAGCCTTACCTTCCTCTGCATGCACAATGCTATGTCTGTCTAGTCTACTTTCCTGCCACCATGAAAGGATCAAAATTTCATGGAAGCTTGCCTAATGTCTTAAGACTCAGGCTAAAATGCATATATCACTTCCACTCACATTATTTTAATACAAACAAGAGCAGTTTTATGGACATTTGACCTATGCAGTGCCAAAGGAACCTACACTTAGAAGGGCCCCATACTGGAATTAATGCTCTTCTGTCACTTTTTTGAAATTCTTAATTTTTTTCTTTGGACTCTCTTTGCATGCTCATGGGACAATTGAGCATGCATGTGAGCAGAGGAGATAATCACAATCTATGTGTCTACTGTTTCTTGCTGCACCATTCACAGATAAATTGTGCAACATTCCACGAGCACAAAATTACAATGGACCCTAGGTGGATGGGAGTTCAACAAGATTCGGGGCAAGAGCAAGGTTAACATGTAGTTCTGAGACTGAGTAAGTGGGGGCACTAAGCCCCGAGAAACTTTTCTGTTGAACCAGGACTTTCTTCATATGCAGAATGAAGGCAATGGTGTTTCAAGAAACAGGAACAACAAGCAAGTCTACCTTATTCTTTCTTACCAGTTTTACTTCCCTGTCTTCACTTACACTGAAGATGAAAGGGAAAGAAAAAAAGCAACCTATGGATTCTTTTCATTTCAATCCTTTTTTACTCATCAGTAAGCCAAAAATAGCATTGAGAGTATGCATGCATATCAAGAAGTGAAGAAAAAGGCAGTTGAGTTGATTTTTGTCAAGTATTTCCACTGTTCTGATAATAATGAAGTACATACATATGTACAGGCTGAAACATGAATTTTGTAATTTCTGTTATTCTTCATAAGCGTTAAATTCCCTAATACTTACGTTAAAAGCTGGAGTTGAACACAATGAATGTAAACAGAAAAATTAATATTAATAATTAAAATTGTTATGGCTGAGTGTAGTGGCTCATGCCTGTAAACTCAGCAATTTGGGAGGCCAACGTGAGAGGCTTGCTCAAGCCCGGGAATTGGAGACCAGCCTGGGCAACAAGGTAAGACCCTGTTTCTACAAACATAATAATAAAATAGCCAGGCATGGTGTCATGTGCCTGTGGTCCCAGCTATTTGGGAGGTTGAGGCAGGAGAATTGCTTAAGCCCAGGATGTCCAGGATGCAGTGAGCTGTTTGTGCCACTGCACTCCAGCTTTGGTGACAGAGTGAGGCCCTGTCACAAGAAATAATAATCTTTTTTTTTTTTTTAACTGAAAAGACACTAATAAGCAAATACAAAAATAATGTGATAAGTTGAGAGGAAGAAACAGAGATAAATGAAAGCTTTATAAATTATGAACAGTACCTTTAATGGAACATTTTTTTTCCTGCTTCAACGCACCTTTTTCTCCATTCCCAGCTCTACATATTTTCATATTACACAGAGCCTCACAAATGTGGAGCTATCCCCAAAGGAGGACAGAGTCATATTATTAGAGAATGCAATGAACCCTAGGAAGATAGACTATTTGGACATGCTTGTGCTCCAGAAAACAAACAAACAAACAAAAACAACAACAACAACAAAAAACAGTACATGAGATTTTGGTTAAGAAATAGTGGTTACTTCTTGAGCAGGTCATAAAATGAGTTTGGTAAATTCATTCTAGAAAGCTACAAGTTGTGAATCTCCAAAAGAGTCATTTTTATTTTTTTCTGAAAATTTAGAATATTAAAATTTAATATGTGGAAAGATTGGGTAACAAGCAGTTTTTAGATTGTTTATTACAATACTGTCAAACTAGTGTATTCTACTACCTCTTCCATGAGATGTGGAAAAGAAGCAGGCTGTCATAAACCGCAGGCAAGTGGTGTGCATGGGACATAAGTGGATCTCCAGACTATTTATGCCATTAGCGCAGTCTTGTGTATAGGATGTAAAGCGAAGAATCTTAGTAGCTGCAACTTTCCACTTAAGTACTAAACACTGTTTTCTAATCCACATTCACATACTCCATTGAGGCAAGTACAAAAGCCATCCTAAGTCAAGTGCCATGTTTTCCTTCTTTTATATATGTTTTCTTAAAAAAAAAAAAAATCAGTTTTCAAATATACAAAAACATTCCAAAAAATTCACCGGGTATTCACTATCAGGGTACTATTTTCCTGCTGTGTCAGTTTTTAAACAGTCTCAACTGAAAAAAGTGAAACGTAAAAAACCAAAAAAACTAAAGAAATGAATGTTTCATGTAAGTGTTCACATAGGCACATGTGTATTAGGTACAAACATTTCATATCTTTTAAAATAATGCATAATGTTTATATTATAGTATGATTTAAATTATTATTTTAGTCTGGTATCATGATAGATTCCAATTCCCACAGCTTTGACATTTGTGCTCTTTGCAAACCTTTGCCCGATGTTTTTATTAACTAAATTTAATGGAACCTTTTTTATGGTGACCTTAAGAATTTAATAACTCTTCGATGCAAGGACAATACCACCTGCAGGCTCCACTGGGATTAAACTGTGGCCGTTCAATATGTCTGTTGGAACACATTAAATAAGGGGCTGAGGGAGAAGCAGCTACACAAATCGGTTACTTCCCTCTAACCAGCAAGTACTGCTACTGTTTATGATGGTCAATCACAGACACGTGTAGAAAATGTCTGTGGTTGCTAAGGTAATAGGCAGCTCACTTGCAGCTCCTTAATAATATTAATCTAACTTTGATCATGTCAGATACCCTAGCCATCTTCAATTCCAAAGTGCCTCTGCTCCTGACGGACATTCTGCATATCTTACAGATACGATCAATATGTTATTAGTCAACATCCTGACGCTAGCCCATGAATTAATCCCTTTCTGTCAACCTGGCAGTTTCTAGTCTTTTGTACCCTCATTCCCTCGGTATGGATGGGCCCTGGCTTAATCCAATTAAGATAAAATTAACTTTTTTCCCCCATGGTTCTCTCCATCTATGTTAATTCAAATCTCTGAGGACAGCTGCTCCAAGCAAATAATTTTATGCTTGACCTTTTATGTGCAAGATTAAAGTGGTATAGATATATGCTTGGGAAGTCAATGAACTGTCTATTTTCACCCTCCTTTAACCTTCTAATAGTGCTGGAAAAGTTCAACTGAACACAGAGGATTGCTAAATGGCAGTGATATATTTATTTGGGTTGCAAAAAAGAAAAAAATCAGTTTAGCTTTGTTTAGTAAATATGGTAGCTTTGTCTTGTTGAAAGGTAAATTAATAATATGTGGTGACGGTACTCTCACACTATTTAGATTTGACAAGCCAAGAATGCTTTAACAGTCTGTAATACGCAAAGCAAATCACTGACACTCCTGGTACTCATGTGATACAATGACATTTCCTGCTATGAAAAACACTGATTGGAAAGATTATTTCTCTTTGAGTCAAGGCATTAAAAGTAGGGTTTCTCTGTTATTTGACCAATACAACAATTATATTAGGATAATATAGCAAGCTTCATTCCTGAGAACCTAGCATGCATGACTTTGAGGTTCAGTGACTATCAGGTTTTTAAGATTGTAGATGCAGTAATCTCCAGGCCAACATTTGAAAAGAGTTTGTCTCCCAGGCAAAATTGTTTTCATTTTCTATCCCTTCCCCCCTCTTCTAGCCTGCCCCACCTCCTACTACTTAACTGCCTTTGGTCTCTAACTTCCTTTAAGACATTTAGAAAAATCATGCTTTTCTTCTCTAAATCAAACCCATTGTATGGAGAAGATAAATGACAAGTCATTTCCACATCGGTGTGAATTAAAAATATATATATATTGTCTCCTTGCAGTGTTATGAGAATAGAAGTCTTTGACCCTACAACAGAGAAGTGAAATATTGGTAAGAAAGCCCTGGAAGTATTTTTACTTGAGCAAACTCCCCTATACGGGCTTTTTTATTTTTTTTCAATTGATTGTTGTTAGGAACAAAAATAAGAAGCAAAGATTCTAAGAACAGGAAGCAGGAAAAAGGATCAGCTAAGACTAACAAAATACATTATTTTAAATTTGTTAGCTACACAACCTCGACATGTGTGTAATCTATATGTTTATTAGGAAGTGTTTTGATAAGACAGCTAACATTAAATACCATCTAGACTTCGGTAATAGAACAATGATGTAGGGGTGAAATTCTCTGAACTCCCTCTAGTTGCAAATATCCCCAACTTAAATATACTATGTATTTCAATACATCACATATTTTAGTGGTCTTATCTTTTTAACTAAATTTGATCTGATAAATTAATATTTTGATTGACCAATACAGTCATTAATATGTTTACTAACTTACATTTTGGATTTCAATAATTCCATTTGGATCTTTTTTTGATCTTTTTTTGATCCAAATGGAATTGTTGAAATCCATTCTTTACAAACTTGTATAGAATAAAATTCATTCTTTACAAACTTGTATAGAATACCTAGTGGTAGCAATCTTTTTTCACTTTTGCCTATCTGAACTGTTAAAAATTTAACCTCGTTTCTGAAAGACAGATTTGCTGGCATACAAGTCTAGCTCAGAAGTCATTTTGTCACAGCCTATCAAATGTATTTTTATAATTTTGGCCTCCATTATCACATTAAGCTATCAGTGTCCTTTCTTCCCTTCAGTGATAATCAATGTTTTGTTTTTTTAGAAAATATCTTATCTTTGGCCACCTACATTTCCATAATATACATTTGCTTTTATTTAATCTGTTTGGAATTCATTAGTTTGGAATTGTCTCCAAATATGAGACAATTCCTCATCTATTCTGGAATATTATTTTTCCCTTTAAATAAATCTTCTCCCCCATATAAATGTGTGTGTATTTTCAGTCTCCCAATTCTCTTGATTATTTTTTTGACCTCCTTTTTTTAGACACTTTTATATTTTTTAATCCATAATATGGTATGTCATTTTATTTTTCATTTTATTTTTAAAATAGTAGCTATGTTTTGTTTCTTTAAACAAAATTTGACAGACATATTTACTTTGCATCTGCATCTGTGTCGGACATATTTTATGTTTGCTACTACTTTTCTGCTGGCCAAACATTTGTTCTTTGTGTCTTTATGTGCTTTGTGATTTTAGAGCTCATGAACTATAGAATTTATATTTTGATTGTTGTATTTAATAATGATTCTTGTATTTAACCTATTTAGACCACGAATTCACATGAGAGTCCTAAAATTAGGAGTCCTCAACAAAGACATTTCCTTTTCTGTCAAACACCCAGGTTGAGATAAAAATTTATTTCTTTTTGGCTGTTTTTTTGGTATGTCAAGTGTATTTCTATTTCATCATTGCATTTGGAATTTCATGTAAAAGCACATTTTTTTTTCCCCATTAGATTCCTTGCCAACTTTGCGGAGCCCAAGACTTTACTACCTTCCATCTCTTCAATTCTATCGGACTCTCAAAAAGTTGTGATTTGTGTAAGTGTAGAATTAATCTCAGTTAACATATTGCAATGCTGTGCTTCCATCCAGATTGCCTGGAGTTTTCTGGGAAACTTAGCCAAGCCGAAAAACATTGTACTAACTAATGATTAGTGTGGTCCTGTGCTAGGATTTGAGATAGACTGGGAGGCAACTTGTACCAGTTTCAGCATTGTTTATAAAGTATGAACAGGCTGATAGTTTGCACTGGATTGCTGTTTTGTTCTCTTGGTGTCTGCTATTGAGCACAGTAATGCACGCTGGTTGGGGTTTTCCTCTGAGATGGAGTTTCCCCTGAGACTTGGGTTCCTCCCACTTTGTGGTGATTAATGATCTGAAGACCAAGTGTGTGTGAGTTGTGCAACTAAGGACAGACCCTGGGAGCTGTGTCTATAAGTCTTGGACCTCTGTGATGTTTGCCTTTGCCTTTTCTTCTCTGCTAAACCATATATTTTAGCTTTATTAAAGCCTTATGTGCGTATACCCTGTGGAGTATCACAAGCCCTTTCAATTATCTGACCCTAAGTAATTGCTGCACAGGCATTTGGCAGATACCCTCGGGGCAAAAGCCACCTTCACAACATACTTGCCTCCCGTTCACCTTCCAGGTTTCCTACTTTCATTGTTTTTAACCATTTAGAAGTTCTTATTTCCTTGCCATATCAGCTTTTCTTCTGGAAAAAAAAAAAAAAAACTTTAAAAATTATTTTATTGAGCAGTTCTAGATGCTTTCAGTGGGTAGGTCATTTATGATGTGTAATATGTCACAATGCCTGGAATGAAAGCCAGTGAACATAAATGTAGAGAGACAGAAGGGAACTGTAGCTAAATAATACCACTTGTATTATCAGAGTATTAGGATTATTTTTACCAAGATAAATTGACAAATGCTGTTCTTCTTGCATAACACCACTACCATCACTACCCCACACACATATACATAACACACATCCCTAACTTGCACTATTTATGTGTATGTATACGATTTATGTACAGAATAAATAAATCTTAAAGGTTAAGGACATTCAGGATTCACTAACTTTCCAAATATTATTCTTCTCTTTGTTGCTGTTGCCGCATAGTTTATCATTTAAATATGCTTTACTTTGGCCTTAGATTCTATAGCATACAAAATGGCAAGTAGTCATAAAAGAGATTAAGCCTTATCCATAATTTTCATCCCAAAGTAAATGAATAAATATGTCACTTTTTAAAAGAAAACAATAACAGGTTATAAATAAGAAAAGAAAGAAAAAATGAAGAGTGCATTGGTAAGCTGGAAGAAGTCTTCTGGGAAAAAGAGGGCCATGACAATTCAGATAGAAGGGAAATAAGAATCCAGGGTACCAAAGACAAAATAGGTCACATGTGTTAGTTCTGGCTCAATATCCCCTGATAACCTGTGAAAACAAGTCTCATAGTTCCATCTGACATGTTTCATTGGCCAGAGTGTGTCTATTTGGCAAAGATGAAGCATTAAGTATCTCGTTGCCTATGTACATCCTACCTGTTTGTCTTCTTTTTAATTGGAACCTGTCCCTTGTTCAAGTGGTGGGTGGCAGAACCTCAGTGTATGCTCTGCAGCTGAGCAGCTCTGAGGAGCCAGCCTCCTTCAGAAAGAGTCTGAGCTTCATTTCTGAGCTTAGGAGATTTTAGTTGGAAAAGCTATAAGTAAACCTTTCCCCTGAAAAGAGATGAAAGACAATTTCACACAGAGAAATCATCCAGGGACTCAAACAAGGAGACAGCTGGAGACAGACTATTTAAAAATTTGTTCTGTTAGCTCTGATAACTTCAAGCAAGGGTAAAAACTTATGTGTGGAGCTCAGAGAAGGGGAAATAAAGCACAGTCTGGCAACTTCTTTTCTTTGGTCTTGCTGCCTTCTAGTTAGATACAGCGGCTATTTTCTTTCTTAAGAAACATATTGCTATGAACTAAAAGAATAATAATAAACAATAATCTTTCAAGAACAGAATTAAAATTGAAAATGCCTTAACTGTCAAAATAGAAAATCTGCCAAAATATTTTGGGGATTTGGACAAGACTCTAATAATGTTTTAATTTAAAATAGAATACAATCGATATGTTGTGTGTTTCCAGTTTAAGTTTATTGGTGAAACAGGCAGTTAATGACGCATGTTAGTAGAGATTTAAAAATAACAGCTATTTATACACTCTTATAATCTTTATAAGCCAAAAACAATAGTCATTACATTGATATCTGTGAACTTGAAATTTGCAAGTTATTTTAATAACTTATAATTATTTTCTATTCCTTACATCCTCTACATTATATATGACCCTAAACATCAGGCACCTTTATCTTAATTTCTGTATGGAACCCAGCTGTTATTGTAGTGAACTGTAGGTATTAAAGCATTAATGAATTTTGTTGAACAAGTAATTGAATGCATGTATTCCATCATGTATAAATACTTACTCTAAATTCTGATCCAGTTGGGTTTTTGGTTTGTTTGTTTGTTTTGCAATTGGAGGCATGGGTGTATCAGAACATTATTGTCTTATGCCAACATCCATTCCCATGCCTCCTATAACTGTTCCGGCTCTCAAGAAAGTGCACAAGATCTTGAGGCAAAGTATTCAGATGATTCACCTACTAGTTCTGCAATGACAACTGAAGTAACACCTGTAGCTTTTATAAGTTCCATGTTCTTTTTCCGTCAAATTTGGGGTAGTGACTGTATATAATTCAGAGCTCTTGTGAATAATTAAATAAAAGACTTCATGCAAAACAAGTAATGGGAGTAGCTGGCAGAAGTTAATGCTTAGTATTAAGAAATATTGTTATTAAAAATAGAAACCTGCATTAATCTATTATAAATTGAGAAAGGTCAGAAAGAACATTATCCCAGCACTCCAGGAGGCCAAGGTGGGCAGATCACAAGGTCAAGAGATCAAGACCATCCTGGCCAACATGGTGAAACCCCATCTCTACTAAAAATACAGAAATTAGCTGGAAGTGGTGGCACATGCCTGTAGTTCCAGCTACTCGGGAGGCTGAGGCAGGAGAATTGCCTGCACACAGTCTGGCGACTTCTTTTCTTTGGTCTTGCTCCCTTCTAGCCAGATAAAGTGGCCATTTTCTTTCTTAAGAAACATATAGCTATGGAACTAAAAGAATAATCTTTCAAGAACAGAATTAAAATTGAAAACGTTCTGGTAATAAAGAAATATTTGTGAACCGAATTCATTCAGGGACCGAATTATTCTTTGGAAAGTGGTTTCTGTGGTGGGAATCATATTCCCTCCCAGGAGGCAGAAGTTGCCGAGATTGCACCACTGCACTCCAGCCAGAGCAAGAGACAGAGCGAGACCCCCAAAACAAACAACAACGTTAAAAATCTGTTCCTAAAAACCTGTTTCTTCAGTGGAAAAGGATATTTAATCTAATCTGTGAGAAAGTCAGAAGAGCTTCTGAAAATCTAAGGAAAGCAAAGACATATTCTGATTCCACATGTATTAAAAGAAGTATTTATTACTTAGATTAAGGAACACAAGAAAAATAATCTTCAAAGTGCAACTTGGAGAAGAAGAAAATGGTGACTAGACTGTACAGGTTAAATTATACAATAATAAAGATTTAAATGTTGTTAGTACTTGTTTCTTTTACTTAGGGTTTTGAATTTATATTGATGAAGAAAATATTTGTAATTTAAAAGTGATTATCAATTATAATTAAGTGATAATACACAAATATTTCATAATTATAATTAAGTGATAATACACAAATATTTCAGTGTATTACCTATTACATATAAAATATATAAAATATTGTTATTTTTATTACTGTTTTCAGTACAAGTATTGCTATTTTTAGTATAAGAAACTACTATTTTAAATGTATTTGAAAATTTAGTTCCATTTTACTTTTTGAAGCAAAACATATAGGAAATCAAGTAATAAGAAATAAAATACATAGTACTGGTCACTGATATAATGCTGACTATTTTTACAGCCTTCTATAGGTCCATGTGAAATAAACATAAAACTCTCATTCATAAAATAAGGATTGGATAATTTTTATAATCTTATTGTTAGTTTGTTAAACAAACTTTGAGGAAATTTCCAAGATATTCTCTTTTCAGTGTCATTCTCAATGTTAAAAATAAATCTGTCAGTAAAGAGTGTTCCCTCCTTTGTAAGTGTATGTTGTATTACCATTGTTACTGTGACTTACTGAGTAAGCCATAGGCGTATTGCTGGCAAATGTTACAATGCATATTATACATTATTTTGCCTGCACAAAATACAAAACGGATTCAAATTAGAAGTAAAGGCAGCCGGGTGCGGTGGCTCAGGCTTTTAATCCCAGCACTTTGGGAGGCCAAGGTGGGCGGATCACAAGGTCAGGAGATCGAGACAATCCTGGCTAACATGGTGAAAGCCTGTCTCTACTAAAAATACAAAAAATTAGCCTGGCGTGGTGGCAGCTGCCTGTAGTCCCAGCTACTGGGGAATCTGAGGCAGGAGAATGGCATGAACCCAGGAGGTGGAGCTTGCAGTGAGCCAAGGCGCCACTTCACTCAAGCCTGGGCAACAGAGTGAGACTCCATCTCAAAAAAAAAAAAAAGTAAAAACACTACAAATAATGTGAAATATACGTATATGTTTTATATATATATTGGGAGGGGCGGAGCAAGATGGCTGATTAGGAACAGCTCCAGTCTCCAACTCCCAGCGCCAGTGACACAGAAGACCGGTGATTTCTGCATTTTCAACTGAGGTACTGGGTTCATCTCACTGGGGAGTGCCGGACGATCGGTGCTGGTCAGCTGCTGCAGCCCGACCAGCGAGAGCTGAAGCAGCATGAGGCATTGCCTCACCTGGGAAGCGCAAGGGGAAAGGGAATCCCTTTTCCTAGCCAGGGGAACTGAGACACACAACACCTGGAAAATCGGGTAACTCCCACCCCAATACTGCGCTTTAAGCAAACAGGCACACCAGGAGATTATATCCCACACCTGGCCGGGAGGGTCCCACGCCCACGGGGATTGATGGCTAGAGTAATTAATGCAGAGAAGGTCATAAACGAAATGAAAGAGATGAAAACCATGACACGAGAAATACGTGACAAATGCACAAGCTTCAGTAACCGACTTGATCAACTGGAAGAAAGAGTATCAGCGATTGAGGATCAAATGAAGGAAATGAAGCGAGAAGAGAAACCAAAAGAAAAAAGAAGAAAAAGAAATGAACAAAGCCTGCAAGAAGTATGGGATTATGTAAAAAGACCAAATTTACGTCTGATTGGGGTGCCTGAAAGTGAAGGGGAAAATGGAACCAAGTTGGAAAACACTCTTCAGGATATCATCCAGGAGAACTTCCCCAACCCAGTAGGGCAGGCCAACATTCAAATCCAGGAAATACAGAGAACGCCACAAAGATACTCCTCGAGAAGAGCAACTCCAAGACACATAATTGCCAGATTCACCAAAGTTGAAATGAAGGAAAAAATCTTAAGGGCAGCCAGAGAGAAAGGTCGGGTTACCCACAAAGGGAAGCCCATCAGACTAACAGCAGATCTCTCAGCAGAAACTCTCCAAGCCAGAAGAGAGTGGGGGCCAATATTCAACATTCTTAAAGAAAAGAATTTTAAACCCAGAATTTCATATCCAGCCAAACTAAGTTTCATCAGTGAAGGAGAAATAAAATCCTTTACAGATAAGCAAATGCTTAGAGATTTTGACACCACTAGGCCTGCCTTACAAGAGACCCTGAAGGAAGCACTCAACATGGAAAGGAACAACCGGTACCAGCCATTGCAAAAACATGCCAAAATGTAAAGACCATCGAGGCTAGGAAGAAACTGCATCAACTAACGAGCAAAATAACCAGTTAATATCATAATGGCAGGATCAAGTTCACACATAACAATCTTAACCTTAAATGTAAATGGACTAAATGCTCCAATTAAAAGACACAGACTGGCAAACTGGATAAAGAGTCAAGATCCATCAGTCTGCTGTATTCAAGAGACCCATCTCACACGCAGAGACATACATAGGCTCAAAATAAAGGGATGGAGGAAGATTTACCAAGCAAATGGAGAACAAAAAAAAGCGGGGGTTGCAATACTAGTCTCTGATAAAACAGACTTTAAACCATCAAAGATCAAAAGAGACAAAGAAGGCCATTACATAATGGTAATAGGATCAATTCCACAGGAAGAGCTAACTATCCTAAATATATATGCACCCAATACAGGAGCACCCAGATTCATCAAGCAAGTCCTTAGAGACTTACAAAGAGACTTAGACTCCCATACAATAATAATGGGAGACTTCAACACTCCACTGTCAACATTAGACAGATCAACGAGACAGAAAGTTAACAAGGATATCCAGGAATTGAACTCATCTCTGCAGCAAGCAGACCTAATAGACATCTATAGAACTCTCCACCCCAAATCAACAGAATATACATTCTTCTTAGCACCACATAGTACTTACTCCAAAATTGACCACATAATTGGAAGTAAAGCACTCCTCAGCAAATGTACAAGAACAGAAATTATAACAAACTGTCTCTCAGACCACAGTGCAATCAAACTAGAACTCAGGACTAAGAAACTCAATCAAAACCGCTCAACTACATGGAAACTGAACAACCTGCTCCTGAATGACTACTGGGTACATAACGAAATGAAGGCAGAAATAAAGATGTTCTTTGAAACCAATGAGAACAAAGATACAACATACCAGAATCTCTGGGACACATTTAAAGCAGTGTGTAGAGGGAAATTTATAGCACTAATTAATAGCCTACCAACCAAAAAGAGTCCAGGACCAGATGGATTCACAGCTGAATTCTACCAGAGGTACAAGGAGGAGTTGGTACCATTCCTTCTGAAACTCTTCCAATCAATAGAAAAAGAGGGAATCCTCCCTAACTCATTTTATGAGGCCAACATCATCCTGATACCAAAGCCTGGCAGAGACACAACCAAAAAAGAGAATTTTAGACCAATGTCCCTGATGAACATCGATGCAAAAATCCTCAATAAATTACCGGCAAACCGGATTCAGCAACACATCAAAAAGCTTATCCACCATGATCAAGTGGGCTTCATCCCTGGGATGCAAGGCTGGTTCAACATTCGCAAATCAATAAACATAATCCAGCATATAAACAGAACCAAAGACAAGAACCACATGATTATCTCAATAGATGCAGAAAAGGCTTTTGACAAAATTCAACAGCCCTTCATGCTAAAAACGCTCAATAAATTCGGTATTGATGGAACGTACCTCAAAATAATAAGAGCTATTTATGACAAACCCACAGCCAATATCATACTGAATGGGCAAAAACTGGAAAAATTCCCTTTGAAAACTGGCACAAGACAGGGATGCCCTCTCTCACCACTCCTTTTCAACATAGTGCTGGAAGTTCTGGCTAGGGCAATTAGGCAAGAGAAAGAAATCAAGGGTATTCAGTTAGGAAAAGAAGAAGTCAAATTGTCCCTGTTTGCAGATGACATGATTGTATATTTAGAAAACCCCATTGTCTCAGCCCAAAATCTCCTTAAGCTGATAAGCAACTTCAGCAAAGTCTCAGGATACAAAATTAATGTGCAAAAATCACAAGCATTCTTATACACCAGTAACAGACAAACAGAGAGCCAAATCAGGAATGAACTTCCATTCACAATTGCTTGAAAGAGAATCAAATACCTAGGAATCCAACTTACAAGGGATGTAAAGGACCTCTTCAAGGAGAACTACAAACCACTGCTCAGTGAAATCAAAGAGGACACAAACAAATGGAAGAACATACCATGCTCATGGATAGGAAGAATCAATATCGTGAAAATGGCCATACTGCCCAAGGTAATTTATAGATTCAATGTCATCCCCATCAAGCTACCAATGAGTTTCTTCACAGAATTGGAAAAAACTGCTTTAAAGTTCATATGGAACCAAAAAAGAGCCCGCATCTCCAAGACAATCCTAAGTCAAAAGAACAAAGCTGGAGGCATCACGCTACCTGACTTCAAACTATACTACAAGGCTACAGTAACCAAAACAGCATGGTACTGGTACCAAAAACAGAGATATAGACCAATGGAACAGAACAGAGTCCTCAGAAATAATACCACACATCTACAGCCATCTGATCTTTGACAAACCTGAGAGAAACAAGAAATGGGGAAAGGATTCCCTATTTAATAAATGGTGCTGGGAAAATTGGCTAGCCATAAGTAGAAAGCTGAAACTGGATCCTTTCCTTACTCCTTATACGAAAATTAATTCAAGATGGATTAGAGACTTAAATGTTAGACCTAATACCATAAAAATCCTAGAGGAAAACCTAGGTAGTACCATTCAGGACATAGGCATGGGCAAAGACTTCATGTCTAAAACACCAAAAGCAACAGCAGCAAAAGCCAAAATTGACAAATGGGATCTAATTAAACTAAAGAGCTTCTGCACAGCAAAAGAAACTACCATCAGAGTGAACAGGCAACCTACAGAATGGGAGAAAATTTTTGCAATCTACTCATCTGACAAAGGGCCTACAAAGAACTATCCAGAACCTACAAAGAACTCAAACAAATTTACAAGAAAAAAAACAAACAACCCCATCAAAAAGTGGGCAAAGGATATGAACAGACATTTCTCAAAAGAAGACATTCATACAGCCAACAGACACATGAAAAAATGCTCATCATCACTGGCCATCAGAGAAATGCAAATCAAAACCACAATGAGATACCATCTCACACCAGTTAGAATGGCGATCATTAAAAAGTCAGGAAACAACAGGTGCTGGAGAGGATGTGGAGAAATAGGAACACTTTTACACTGTTGGTGGGATTGTAAACTAGTTCAACCATTATGGAAAACAGTATGGCGATTCCTCAAGGATCTAGAACTAGATGTACCATATGACCCAGCCATCCCATTACTGGGTATATACCCAAAGGATTATAAATTATGCTGCCATAAAGACACATGCACACGTATGTTTATTGCAGCACTATTCACAATAGCAAAGACTTGGAATCAACCCAAATGTCCATCAGTGACAGACTGGATTAAGAAAATGTGGCACATATACACCATGGAATACTATGCAGCCATAAAAAAGGATGAGTTTGTGTCCTTTGTAGGGACATGGATGCAGCTGGAAACCATCATTCTCAGCAAACTATCACAAGAACAGAAAACCAAACACCGCATGTTCTCACTCATAGGTGGGAACTGAACAATGAGATCACTTGGACTCAGGAAGGGGAACATCACACACCGGGGCCTATCATGGGGAGGGGGTAGGGGGGAGGGATTGCATTGGGAGTTATACCTGATGTAAATGACGAGTTGATGGGTGCAGCACACCAACATGGCACAAGTATACATATGTAACCTGCACGTTATGCACATGTACCCTACAACTTAAAGTATAATAATAATAAATTAAAAAAAAATATATATATACAAAATGTAATAAGACCATACATCCTCTAAAAATAATCAATTTGATAATTTCATATTTAGCATTGAGAAAGAGCTATTGAGCAAGATATAATAGAATTAATAATTTCATTTAGGTTGTAACACTTATTCAAATTACATTAAAATGTTGACTTCAAAATTTTTAAGGGCTTCCTAGACATTTACCCTGCTGAACTAAAACACTATTTTGGTTCTACTGTGGCTTACTAATGACTAAGTAAACTATAACTATTGTTGTAGATACTCTTGTAAATTATTAGCATGTCATGATCCAACCTGAATATTTTGCTTTAAGCTAGTCACATTTTTCAGTAATTCAATTTCCTTCAATGTATGTGCACTTGTTTCTATTCCTACGATGCCAACAAGAATGTATATACTACAAGTTAGATAGCAGCTCAGCACTTTGCCGAAGGGGGCATGGGAATCTTTTGCAAGTGCCATGTCTCATCTCATTCTAGTTGCATCACCAAGTCATTCTGAGGATCTAGAGAAGCATGTTGTACAATCATCCAGGTCATAAAGTGATCTATATCTCTCATTCCATGTGTAATGTATAAAATTCCCTTTGTAGCACTGAAGCGTAGTAAATTTAACAGGGCAATGAGCTTGAACCTAAAGCCTTGGATAAAAGTTCCCAGGATTATGCTCTATGTTTGTGCAACTTGGGAAAGTCTCCATAGATTTTAATCTTTTGTGACATAAGAATACATACCAAGGCTTTTGTGAGAATTGCATTATATGACTACCTGTAAACACTAATGGATAATAATTGTATACATATGCAATAGAAAAATACTGTTGATAGGGAAACCTCTCCAGGCACAGTGGTACAAACTTGTAAGCCCAGAACTTTTTGGGGCTAAGGCAGGAAGATGGCTTGATGCCAGGAGTTCAAGACCAGCCTTGGAAACATAGTGAGACCACCATCTCCACAATTTTTTTTTTTTAAATAGCCAGGCTAGTGGCACATAACTATAGTCTTAGCTACTTGGGAGGCTGAGGTGGGAGGTTCACCTGAGCCCAGGAATTTGAGGCTGCAGTGAGCTATAATGGTTTTGTTTATACATGGCATACATTTTTTTATTCATGGTGTAATTTTTTTTGGTTTATGGATGGCATACATTTTTATGTATGGCATAAATGAAGACATTCTCAGATAAAATTAAATAGTAATAAAAAATAAATCTTAAAGTATTATCTTCAATGTCATCAAACTTTACTCCTCTTACTCATATAAATTTATTATCCATTCTACTTGAACTTGTAATACATTCACACAACCATCACAAAAACACAAGCATATACATGATATTTTATTGTCTTTATTTTACATGAGCTGTGTAAGTGCATATATGTGTGTATATCTATACATACTCTATATATACACATATATAGATATATTTATATCTAGATATTTTAGAGATTATTTTACATGAGCTATGTATGTGCATATATATGTGTATATATCTATACATTATATATACATACATATATAGATATATTTATCTCTCTATATATACTTGCTTTTGAATGCCAAATGCTAAACCTATTATTGATGTTAAAAATTGTAGAATATGAGAAAAATATAAGTCTACAGATATTATCAGGAACATCCTCTCACCCTTTGGTTGTATGCAATGCTTTGGGAGGTAGTTATTAGGATAATTTTTAAAAGTCAGTATATGTCAATTATGTAATAAATTTTTCCATCTCTTTCTCTTAAATCAGGCTTGTTCTAGGATGTTACTTAAATAGTTTGATTGATGCTATATTACTTGTCAAGTTCTTTTAAAACACATCACAAATCCAAAAGAACTTTAAAATGAGTGGCCATGGATGGGCATGGTAGCTCATGCCTGTAATCCCAGCACTTTGGGAGGCCGAAGTGGGCGGATCATGAGGTCAGAAGATCAAGACCATCCTGGCCAACACGGTGAAACCCTGTCTCTACTAAAAATACAAAAATTAGCTGGGCCTGGTGGCGTGTGCCCGTAATCCCAGCTAGTCAGGAGACTGAGGCAGGAGAGTATCTTGAACGCGGGAGGCGGAGATTACAGTGAGCCGAGATTGTGCCACGGCACTCCAGCCTGGTGACAGAGCGAGACTCTGTCTAAAAAAAAAAAAAAAAAAAAAAAAAAGTGTCCACAGCAAAAATATCTCCTAAAAATTATGAAGTTATGAAATATCTTCTAAAAATTATGGAACAAATTGGTCCAGAAATGTTACACTTTAATTATTGGCCAACCCACTTTTAGCCGAGGATCTCTGGTGATGACAAATATTCTGCCGCTCAGACAATCATTTTTGCATGGTATTCTGAGAGTCTTAAATAGCTTAAATATTTAGGATAGTCAATTTGACTCAAAGACTGAGTCCTTGTTCTACTGCCTAGATATACGGTTATGAATTTCTTTTTCCCATTCCATTGTACTTGAAATCATTACTCTAATTAGATTATTATCTTAAAAATAACCCTTGTAAACGACAGAGATTTGGGCAATCAAATATCAGCTACTTCCTAGAATAAATAGTAATGCCCAATGCATTACTTAGATTCTCTGTGTGTAAATTAACACGCAGCACAATTGATATCAACTTAAATAATAAGGGACATTTATTGGTTTGCATTATTAGGTAGTCCAGACACAAAATAGGTTTCAGGGTTGTGCTTATTCACTGACTTACTGATGAGCTGGTACTTTCTTGCCTGTCAGCTCTGCCTTCTGTAGTTTCAAGTTCTTCAAGGGAAAATGACCAGATAAATTCACTCTGCACAACACACTATTCAGAGGGATGGAGAAGACTGGTATCCAACAACTACTGGAAAAGGAAAACCATGCTTTCTAGAAATTTCTAATGCACTTCTGCTCTTTTTCTAATTATGTCTGTTTGGAGTAACATGTCCTTTCTTAAACAATTTCAATTGGCCAAAGGGATACATAATAGTAAATTTAGATTTGATTTCCTAGATCATTCAGGTTGCAAAGAAAATGAAATTTGGATTTCCAATTTAGACATTTTCATTCTGATGTCAAACTTAAAAGAATATGAGAGTTAAAGCATTTTCATGCATTTATATTCTCAAATATTTTTCTATCAAATGCCTCCCTCCAGGAAGCCTCAAGGGGGTATGAACTTCCCAGATGAGAATGCAACCCAAGCAAGGAAAGACATAAGATCTAGAAAATAGATGAGCCAGAACCCCAGAAAGATGCTTCAAATCTCAGAATTATCATGAGGAAGATTTTTGGGTAACAATGTTCAAGGTATATAAAACACTGTATTAGTCTGTTTTCATGCTGCTTGATAATGACATACCTGAGACTGGGTAATTTATAAAGAAAAAGAGGTTTAAAGGACTCACAGTTCCACCTGGCTGGGAGGCCTCACAATCATGGCGGAAGGTGAGGGAAGAACAAAGGCATGTCTGACATTGTGGCAGGCAAAGAGGGAATGAAAGCCAAGCAAAAGGGGAAACTGGTATAAAGCTATCAGATCTCAGGAGACTAATTCACTACCACAAGAACAGTATGGGAAAGACCTGCCCCTGTGATTCAATTACCTCCCACTAGGTCTCTCCCACAACACGTGGGAATTATGGGTGCTACAATTCAAGATGATATTTGGGTAGGGAGATAGCCAAACCATATCAAACACCTATTTTTTAAAATTAAGAACTATGTAATAGAAAACAAATTGGCAAAACATATAAACTGGCACATTACAGATGAAGAAATACTAATATTCAATTAACATGAAATGACATTCAAGTTCACTTGTTACTAGAAAATGATTTTAATGGTATGTATTCTAATTTTGACTGTTTTACTTGCTGTAATTGTGCAGTTTTGTTGAGCTAAATGACTTCTAAATTTATATATTCATTTAGTATTTGACAATTCTCATATTTTCATTGTGTAATTTAGTATAAGATCTCTATATCATGAATGGGTATCTTGATATAGTAATCTGTATTATTATAATCAGGTTATCCCCAGCACACGCTAAAAAAAAATCTCATGTAAGTATGTGTGACATTTGCTTAACATATCGTTCTTACAAAAGCGAATTTCAGGCCATTACAACTGTGATTATGCACTGAAAATACAGTCTCATATTTTACCATGTTTCCTGTGGTGTAAGCTGAAATTTGGGGTTGGCAAACCTATCATTGAAAGAGCACACTTATCTTTTCTTTACAAATTCACATGATGTCAATTAAAACTGCCAAGTAGAGCATATCTTGTTGCTTAGAGGAATATTAAATTTTCCTTTTTTAAAAGTCTTATTACAAATTGAATACAGAGTATTGTACAATAACACAGAAGCTATTTGTAGTGTATGCCTAGAATGTGAAGACTAAAAATATGAGAGCTCACTTACCCACCAGCCATGTTACAAAGTAAAATATAATCCTTGAAGCCCCATGCATGCCCCTTTCCTGACCCTATCTATCTCTGTCAAACTTCAGAAACCTGCTCTATAGAACTTTAAATAGTATTCACTTATGGATGAAAATCCCAGCTTACCACTTCCCAGGTCATTGATTTTCAGCAAGATTCTTGCTCTTTCTCTATTTCATATCAGAATAGAATTTTTGTGAGAAAGACATTAAATAATACATAAATTGTGTTTATATATAGGCAGTCCATTACATACTACAAGGTCCACACACGCTGGCTAGTAATAATGGCAGTATTAGTAGTGGTATTAGAATTACACTACAAAGAAAAATTAGAATTATGTATTTTCCTTCCCTGGGATATTTCATAAATACGTCTTGATTTATCGATTCAGTGTTTCAAGTCTTTTATTTTTTTACCTTCTCTTTGTTGGGGTCCACATTATCTACAAGAGTTTCACTGACTTCACAAAATCTTGAGCCATAGAGCAGCTTGTTTCATCACAATCTATAGAAGATTAAGAAAGGAATTAAGGTTATTCTTATGTCAAATTCCCCATAATAGAATCAGAATGCACACACACACACCCAGAAAATAAGTATTCAGAGAATGTAGTCATTTGACATCTAGTGTTTAGTAGGAGGTAGGGATGGACAGAACTATAACAGAAGATCCAGAAAGAACAAGGTAGCAATAGGAAGAGGTAAAAAAAAAAAAATAGTTAAAAAAATACGTCCTGATAAATGTGTAGATCATTTTGTTACATTGCAAGGAGAACAAAATTGATAAAAATTTTTATGTATTCAGCTGCAAGGAATGCCAGGACCATGCCACTGTGATCAATGGTAGAAGGAGGGGATTTGGAAATTGACTGGATATGGAGAAGCTACTGACCTAGCTGAGTGCTGGCTCTTTGGAGATACGCTGAAGTCCAAAGTTGTATGTAAAAGAGTATTTAAAAATTGAAGTATTTAGCTTAGATTTCAGTTTAGAGAGAGGACATTCTGATATTGGATGACACTTGAAGTCTTTGTGAAACATGATGTATACAATTAGTTCTTTCAGAACAGATCTAATAGCAGTGAAAACATATCAGACATAGGGTCTAGGATTTAGTGTACGTATTTAACAAAATTTACCCACTAATTCACTTAAGAAATAGCATTAAAGCCTAGCATTTTCTAGACTTTTCTAGTGCATCAGGAATACAGCTGTGGACAAGAATGGCTAGAATTGAGATCATGTAATAACAAAGGCTATCATTAAGGACTGATGTTTGAAAAGGTAATTGTAATGCAGTTTTGATTCACCCAACCATTTAGAAGTGCACAACAGGGTGCCTAACATCAGGTCATTCAGGTTTTAAATTGCTGAATAGGAACCCAAGGCAGAATCTCCTTCTTAAAATAAACAAGGAGTTAATTTTAGAGTAGATTCAGGTAAGTGGACACTCAGATATTCAGAGTTCTCTCCAGGTGCACAGGCATCAGACCTGTAGAATTAGACTAACTTCAAATTTCAATAGAAATCTAATAACCTCATTGCTTATATCACTCAAGACTTCATTGAGGTTAGCCTTGTAGAGGATAACCATTAGTAATTAAAAGGGGTAAAATTAGTAAAAGATGGGGTTTAGCATAACCACAGTTGCCTGGGATGCATCAACTGAATTTCATATTTTAGAAGGATCGCACATAGAAATCAGGACCCTAGTGGTATGTGCTGTCAGGCTCTGAATTTTTAACGTTGACCTAAATTCACAGTTAATTCTAATTTGCAGGCGTTGTAGCAAGAAAAAATCAGAAGGGGGCAGCAAAGAGCTATCTGGGCCAGAGAAGATCCAATTTGAAAAGTAGCCAAAGAAGATTACCTTGTGTTAAATCACACAGCAAATGCTCCTCCAAAAGGGTGCCAAACCCATCAGAGTTATGGACCCAGATTACCTTTGACCTGCTAGATGTTATTTTGCCCTGATTTTCTTCCTATCTCTCTGAACATGTGTTAGTTTTCTTGCCTGTTTCTCTTCTTTATGCAACCATTACATATTTGTTTTCCAGGATTCTGGCCTTCATTTACTTTATTCTTGCTTTCCGTACTTGCCATCTCTTTATTTTAATGTATAGTCTCTCATCCACTTCCACAGTAATAATTATCATCAATATTCTGAGAGAGCCTCTGCTAGCACATAAGACAGCCTTGGTGCCAGTTAGAAAATCATGCCACCTTTTATTATATGATTTCAAGTAATTACCCCTGTTTTTACTTAAATCTGCTACTTTTTCTCCAGTCCCTAATAGGATTTAATAACCTTCTGGGCAAACCAATGACTGTTTTTAGTCTCATTTCTTTTCCCCTAGGCAAAGGCACAGACTTCAGACCAATAAAACATTTGTTTTGTGTTAGAAATTCACAAATATCCATCACTGACCAGTCTTCCAATACTAAGACTCTATAATTATCTTCCAACCAGTCATTTACACTAGAATATGTGGCAGACATGTCAAAAACCAAACTCATTACCTTTCACCACAAATATATGACTTCTGTATTTTCTTTTTTCTATATTTGCTCTTTTGGTTAATCGTGATTCCTCGTACACCATCTGCCACGGTCGGATGCTCTTACTATTCCCATTAATTTTAGTTCATAAATGATACCTCAACCTGGAAATTTCATAGCCTTATTGCTTTGTTCATGTCTCAAGACTTCAATGATATTAACCTTGGAGAATGTAACCATCAGTAATTAAAAATAGATACAACCAAGAGTTTTTGCTAATGTTTTCCATAGACTAGGTTACACTTTCTCTCACAATTTGCTTGCCCATGATTTAGTCCTCAGGTTATTGACACCTGGTTTTCAGGCCCACTCTTCCAAGGAAAGTAACATTCTCCATGACATAGCCTTTCTTTACTAAGTCCAGTGAATCTTTCCAATATACTTTGTTTTTGCAGTATTTGAAACTACTCACCTCATTTTCCTCGGAATGTTCTCTTCTACCGCATTTAAAGCAGTTCTCCATCTTTTTTTCTCTTCTCTCTCTCTCTCTCTCTCTGTGTGTGTGTGTGTGTGTGTGTGTGTGTGGTGTCCGCTTCTTCTGACTATAAATATTGAAACAATGGTATTTAGGAAAGTTCATTTCTCAATCTTCCTACTTCTGTCTCTGCATCCTCTCTCTGACTATAAGTAAATAATGAAATACTGGTATTTAGGAGAGTTCTGATCTCAATCTTCGTACTTATCTCTCTGCATCCTCTCTCTAGGTGCTGAGATCATTCTCACAATTTCACCTTCTATCTACAAGCTGCAGACTCCCCAAATTTATATCTATCTCTACATATTTAATGGAAGTCTTCACTTAGAAGTCATCAGGTACCTCAAAATAAACATACTCAAGATGTAATGTAGCATCTTCTTCCCTAACCATGATATTTCTCAAATTGGACACACTGGTTACAGAATTATTCCCCTACTTTTTCAAGCATGGATGATGAAGTCATTTAAAATTCCTTGCTTTACTCTCCTTCTTTCATTCCTCACAAAAAATTAGTCCCATCTCTTCATTTATCTCCCAAAACAATGATACTCTTTTTCCCATCACCTCTATTGCTATTAGGACTTACTGTATCTCCCTTAGATTACTACAATGAAACTTCAGTAATCTGTTTTATGCTATTCTTATCTATTCTTCGCTAATCATCCACAATGTACATCTATTCAATTCACTACCCATACATTTCTCTTTATTTCACAGAATGTATGCAAAAATGTATAGTTAAATGTTATTATTTGCTCTCTTCTAAAAACCTCTCAGAGATCTCACCTCGCTGACTCTTATATGCTTTTCTCCACCTGCAATAACAACAATAATTCTAATAAAATAATGACAAACATTGAATAAGTATTTACTATGTGCCAAATATCTCAGTTTCCTTAATTATCAGATTTTTCTCTTGTGTCTTTGTGAAGGCTACTCCTGCTTTCTAAAACATATTTGCATACTGTTTATTTGCCAACTCCTGTCCTTTAAGTCAGGTGCCAACATTCCCCTCCCAAAGGTTTGATGCCCTCTGTACTCACGCCCTTGGTACATGCCCCTTGTATGTGGCATATTTCTATCTGAAAACCACTAAAATTTACTTACAAAGTGGTAACATATAATTCCAAAATGGAAGCAAACTCCAAGTTTAAAATTAGTCAATCTGCCAATTTATTCTACCAAAGTATTTAATGTCTGATAATATATCATTGACATTTGACACACACATGTAGATAATTTAAGGACTCGTAAATATAATTGAGATCTCAATATCTAGATAATTAAAGAGAAATTGACATTTGGCCAATTAGAGACCTAATTATTTTTATGGTTCTTTTAGCAATGCAGAGATACATTCAACATTTGATGTTATAATAAAATTAGATTTGTACTCATACTGTATATTATCTTTGAGGAATTTATTGGTATCTTGTAATCAGGTATTACTGGAATCAAGATATCAGCCAGTTTTGTAGGTCTATAGTTGTCCTGATTACATATTTTCACTAAGGGTTTTTAAAATAAAGTAAATTCTAGCTTTATTCTCCACTTGGTTCTATTTTAAATATCAAGCTATATTTAGAAGAATCTCAACTCTCAGTCATATGTCTCAGATATTTATGCTAGGATGAAATCTCACAGGCAGATTTCCCAAGCTTTATTTGTAGAAAAGATAAGTGGGACCCTGTTATCTTGAATTTGTTGCAGTATTATACCAGACAATAGCCAAAGCTAAGGCCAGATCTGGCTAATTATGTACATTTCGAGGCAAGGCTTTGCATATGGAAGGGTCTGTATTATTTTTCTATAGATTAAAGCTTTAATACTATGCAATTCGTTTACTAGCATGTTTAAGCTGCTCTGTAGTACAGTTTCGACAGTTTCATTTCTTTTTATGGAAAAGTACGCATCTGACTGTATCAGGACAAAGTACATCAACAGTCATCAAAAAGAGGAAAAGAAAACCTAACCTCTATTCCACCAACAATATTTAAACTCTTGCTTTAAATCCTGATTTTCGGTTAACACCTGTTTATTGAATCCTGTCTGGCTATTTGTTTTTTACTTGATATTTATCTGAGGGATACATGTCAGGTCTTTCTTCCTTGTTTTGTTTTAACTCCCCACTGTAACCTCTTTTTGCACCATTTTGTATCCAATTTCGAAAGAGGTATTTTACTTACAAATCAGAAACTAAAAAGAACTCACTGAGATCACACTTTCCTAAAGTGTGAATAAATAAACTATGTTCATAAAATTATTTAGTGATGTATCTGTAGTCACATTGTAAGAGATAATATTGAAAGTAAAAATTCACATTAATGGTAGGAGCTGATTGAATCCATTCATTCTGACAGCAGTGTGGGTCTTGAGAAGATATTTTTAAATTTCCTCCTCTTTAATAATGAGATTTAAATGTTTCTGAAAAGGAGAAAGACCACATAATCTATGAGAGTCCAAGAATTCAGAGTACATATACAGGGAAGCCAAGTAGAGCAAGTCGGAGACATCAGTGATCATGTTCAACACAAGAGGTGCCCTTCATGTGAGCTTGTGCAGGTCAACACACTGAGATATATAAAAATGTCAAGGAGCCAGTCAATGTTGGGGAAACTTAGAAGCAGGGTTACTTTGCTTCAGAACAGAATTTGATGGGCCCTTATTTTTCAGCTCTAAAACAAGCCTTTTATTTTCATAAAACAGTATATAATTTATGGATTGTCATGTGATAGGTTAAAGACTAAGAATGAATGGTAGAGGAGAGGCATGGAAGTCATTTAATGAGCTCAATTAAGGACAGTTACCTGTGTTGGACAGAATATATGTTAGCCTGATAACTGGGTCAGCAAAGATTTTGAGCATGAGGTTATATAACATTTAATAATCAGGGTTCTGGTTTCATCTAGAACTAACCTACATAAACAGTAGCAAAGACAGATGGCTCATGTTACTTTTTTATGTGCCTTCAAACATTTTTACATGGTTTGTTCTAAATTTTAAAAAATTACTGAAGCATCCTCCTGAACATATAAATAAAAATTAGAAAATCAATACAAAAATCACTTTTACAGGTTGAATATCTCTAATAAGAAATAAAAATCTTAAATGCTCCAATTGTTGAGTGCTGACATGACACCACCAGAGGAAAATCTCACACCTGACCTTATGTGGCAGGTCACAGTCAAAACTTTGTTCCATACACAAAATTATTAAAAATATTGCATAGGATTACCCTTAGGCTATGTGTATAACTTGTATATGAAAATGAATGAGTTTTGTGTTTAGATTTGGGTTCCATCCACAAGATACCCCATTATATGCAAATATTCCCAAATCTGAAAAAAAAACTGGAATCTGAAATATTTCTGGTCCTAAACATTTTAGATAATGGATACTCAACCTGTACATAATCTTTCATGTAGATGAGAGATTGTTGAAATAAGTAAGCAAGCATGTTTTTAATCACCAAAATGCTAATAATAACAAATTTCCCCATCAATTCACTGAATCAAGCTCATTTGTGCTCTTCTTTTAAGTTGGCATTTCTTTTTTTTACTCAGTAGTCCATTGATTCACTTATGAAATAAAAACATTTTAATGATTACTCCTATAGCATTGTAGCAATTACTATATATGCATTTTGCATTATTGAAAGGATTTATATGACTACACAATGTATACTCAAGTGAAATGTTAATAAAGACAATGTGTATGACAGGAGAAGGAAAACACAAACATTATGGAGTTCTCAGACATTCAGGCAAACATTTTCAAGATATCTCATTCTCCTGAAAAATGCTACATCTCAGGATCACAAACCATGAAGGTATATCTTGGAGTCAGGGAAGCTGAGGCAAAGCTCACTGAGAGTGCTTGTTTCTTTTTAATACCTTATTAGTCACATAGCCAAACCACACTGGGTAACCAGTTAAATTAAGTGCAACTCATCTGCCTGTACATTCTCTATAAACAATGGTGCCATGCCTCCAGGGGAGTTTCAGGACTTTAAATAGCACACAGTAGATCGTTAATATATATGAGTTTATCCCTGTCTTGGCCCAGAGTTTGTCAGATGGAGCGTATATTAGGGTTGGTGCAAAAGTAATTGCGGTTTTAGACCATGAAATTTGAATCATTATAATTAGGCTCAAACACATCTTTATTAAAGTAGAAACCATTACAATCAGCCCATTTTTGCCAATGAGAAATAAGTTTGTTTATTCCTGTAGCATAAAAATTTGTGCTTCAGAATTTGACAAACTCTTGGAAAGCATTTTCTGCATCCTGCTGAAAGTGGAAGCATTTACCCTGAAAAAAGTTGTTGAGATGCTTTAAGAAGTGGTAGTAGGTTTGCAAGAGGTCAGGTGAATACAGCGGATAAGGCAAAACTTCATAGCTTAACTCTTTCAACTGTTGAAGCATTGGTTGTATGATATGTAGTCAGGCATTGTCATGAAGAATTGGACCCCTTATGATGACCAATGCTGGCTGCAGGCATTGAGTGAGTATTCATTGCATCTCATCAATTTGCTGAGCATACTTCTCAGATATAATGGTTTCATCACGATTCAGAAAGCTGTAGAGAATCAGACTGGCAGCAGACCACCAAACAGTCACCATGACCTTTTTTGGTCCAAGTTTGGCTTTGGGAAGTGCTTTGAAGCTTCTTCTCAGTCTAACCACTGAGCTGTTCATCAGCAGTTGTCACATGAAATCCACTTTTCATCATACATCACAATGTGATTGAGAAATGATTGATTGTTGTTGCATAGAATAAGGGAAGATGACACTTCAAAACGACAATTTTTTTGATTTTCACTGGGCTCATGAGGCACCCACTGATTGAACTTTTTCACCTATCCAATTTGCTTCAAATGTTGAACGACCATAGAATTGTCAACACTGAGTTCTCCAGCAACTTCTCCTATAGTGGTAATAGAATCAGCTTTGATAATCGCTCTTGATTGGTCATTGTCAACTTCCAATGTCCAGCCACCATGCTTCTCATCTTCAAGGCTCTGGTCTCCTTTGCAAAACTTAAACCACCACTACACTGTATGTTTGATAGTAGTTCCTGGGCCAAATGCATTGTTGATCTTGTGAGAGGTCCCTGCTGCTTTACGACCCATTTTGAACTTGAATAAGAAAATCACTTGAATTTACTTTTTGTCTAACATCATTTCCATTGTCTAAAATAAACTTAAACAGCAAGTAATAAGTCATTAACAAAAAAAAAATTAAGAGAGAAAAGTCCATTAATGTCTGTCGTATATGAGTCTCTAGTGAGTCAAGAATGGCAAATAATAATAAAGGCTCTTTTACATTTCTACATAAAAAACTAACAAAACTTTTAAAAATTGGGATTAAAAGACTTGGATTTTACTCTCTCTTTAACTAGCTTTTATTCTTACTTTGCACTTTTTTTTAACTTATCCTAAAATTGAATACCATTTATCTAGTCTCAAAGCATCAGTGGGTAAACAAAATAAATATCCATACACTGGTATAATTTCAGGAATGGCAAATCTCTTCACTATCAATATATTTTTAAAAACATACTACTATTAAGGTTAATGCATATGTCACAGTATCCTTTGGGTGTGGCTTCACCATCTGGAAACCTCTGTGGGTGGCAGTGCCTCTGCTTGAGTTTCACTCCCACCTACTGGGCTTTTTCCACCCACCTGGCCTAACAGCTCACACTACCAGCTGAGCCAGGTGCGGAGCAGCAAGGATTGTGTGAATGACTGAGCACTCTGGGCACTGCATACAGCCAGGTGCACCAGCTGCTGAGCCAGAGCGGGCAGCTCCAGGCTCTGACACAGGCACTGGCTCCATCCGAGGCTTCGAATGGGCCAGGCGTGCCGCAAGTGTCTTTTACTGTGGACACTGGCATCTGGATGAGAGGAATGCAGTGGAGCCTGAAAACTCGGAGATGCTAGCAACTGCAGAGATCCAAGGTATTGAGGGAGGCATGCTACAGCTCTCTTCTTCCTGCCACCTGCAGCTCGGCAGACAAGGGCGTGTTAACAGCTCTTTCAGCCCTTTTTCTTGCTCTGACCTACAGTTCCTGGGCTGGTCTGGCCCTGCTGCTGCTTCCCATAATGTGGGACAGCTGCCTGTTGCTGGTGGAGAGCAGAAGCACTAAAGTGTTACAGTTCTAGCTCGGGATCCCAAGGTGTGGGCTGCCTGAAGGGTCACCACTCTTTACTTTTTACAAACAGGAGCTGTCACTACCTGTAGCTCGGTGAGCCAGACAGGAATATGTTACATCTCTTTACACCGCCGACAACTTGGCATGCCAGCCAGGGAAAGTGTTACAGCCCCTTTCTCACCTGCTGTTTGGTGTGTCCCAAGTTCTTGTCCCACATCCAGGAAGAATGAAGTTACATGAGCAACTGGAAGGTTAGCAAGGCAGAGAATAGTTTTATTGAGCAACAGAACAGCTGTAAGTTGAAAGGAAATCCAAAGTAGGTAGCTCCTACCCTCAGGTAGGTAGTCTCCATGTATGTCTGAGTCCTGTTGAGTCTAGGTTTTTATATGGACTCAGAATGGAGAAACTGTATGCTGATTGGCCCATGGGTGGGAACAAGTGTGTGCTGATTGGTTCATGGTTGGGCCTGTATAAAGCACCGTGCCACTGGCTGAAAGGCATCAAGAAAGTTATTATTTTGGGTCATGTGCTACACCTGGAACTGGCAGCCTAGATTTCAGGCTTCAGTCTATCCCTGGCTTGAAGGTCAGGCATCACTGGGCATCTGCCCCTTCCCACCTAGGAACTTGTCTGTTTCCTGCTTCCATCACATAGAGGAACTTAGATCCCAGGAAAGAGTAGACAACACTACTTAAAATTTAGTAAAATGGTTATTATGTCTTCCTAGAGAGAGTGTTATTAAGTTAAAATATTATGAAGTTAAAATATTATAAAGGTAAGAATGATGCAGTGAATTGTGAAATGGTTGTTCAGCTGAAGTGTCAAAGGATAAAAAAAAATGATTCTATTGATAGATAGAAGACATTGAAAAAATTTAATAAAATAATTTATGAGCAGGTACCCAAACATGTCCAAGGAAAATAAATACTCTCTACCAGTGATATAGGTGTCCTGCTCACTTATTTTCTCATATAATAGAAAGACTATAATAAGATCTACAATAGCATAGGTGGAAAGTTTCATAGGATGAGCCAGTTTTTTTCCTTCAATATCATATTCACTGAATCCATTGAATTACTAACTTGTTCCTAAAGTCACTAAATAATAAAGTGGATGTTCTTCGTGTTGAATCTATGGAAATCAATACGTCTAAAGAAATTAATCTTAGTAGTCCCAAATACACTTCCGGATAACAGATCAATCTGGTTATTACTAGGTGAACTATTAAATTTACGTCCATGACTTCCCTTCTGCTGTCTCCCAAAGAACCTGCTTGAGCAATAAACATCTTGCTTTTTCATGTCAACCTTGTAACAACATTCAAATTAACAAAAATAATGTCTTACTATGTAATATGTTTTGATATATAAGGTGGTGGTCTAGTTCATATTTTAATTCTTCGTTTCAAAGTAAGAACATGACATTCAACTGAGATAATCTGTATTTTCATGTTTCAAATAAAAATAAAATAAGGCCCACAGGAAATATACATTTAGAAGATACAATACACAAGTCCCACAAACAAAGTAGAAACATAAAAAAATTAAACTGTAGATTCATTAAGCCATTTACATATTTTAGAATACAGTTATATCTACCAAAATTATTTTCTATTTTTTATTCAAATTTTAAAATGCTACTTACAGTTTTAGTTTTGTAGATTGTAGCTATGTAACAGGAATACTTTATGAAATAATATATGTTTTTATGTTTGCATTTAAAGAATTTTATGCAGCTATAAGCTGAAATAAAACATAATATAAATTGTAGTAATTTTAGAAAGTAAATATATTGTAGATGTTTACTTAAAATCATTTTTGGGGCTAAGATCTTATAAAACATTAGGCGAAATACAATGTTACAATAAAAATAAAGTTTGTAGCATGAACTAAATTTTATAAAACATTTCATAAAGCTTTTTTCCTGCATTTTTGAATGTTTTAATTTAAAACTTTAATAAAATAATGTCTCCACTTATCTGAGTATCATTTTTGCCACATTCCCCATCATTTTATAGTCATAGTTCTCACCAGACGTCTTCCTATCCATCAGGAACATAGCCCATAATTTTCTATGAGCCACTAAAAATGGAATTTATATCAGCAGATTACAATTGCTCCATAAATAAATCACTTTATGAGGTAAGAAGCTCAGTATCTCAGTGTGGAGCCTATAATGCATAATGTAGCCAGTAAAGGGAATAATCCTCTATGTATTAAAAAAAAAAAAAAAAAAAAGCCTCACTTTGTCATATTTTCTATAAGGCAAAGTACTGAGACAGCGGGATAAAATGTTATCTGAAGAGAAATGTAAATTCTTCCTATTCTTTCAAATCTGTGTTTTAGTTATGTAATTTTACCTTTAACGCACATGCTGTAAAGTTGTGATTTTGGCCCGTATTTGTGTGGGCATGTGTGTGTTTTTGATTTTCAGGACAATTTTTACCCTAAATTCTTTCACCATTATAGTATCTACTAGCATTCATTTTTCTTGCCAATGTTCATAAAAGTTTGATGATGGTGATAAGAGATTTATTTTTTAAAGTGTCTTTGACATATGAGGATGCAAAGGAAAAGTGGAAATATTTTATTGTATTTCATATGGGCCACTAAGCTGAAAGATTCAAATTGTATTTATATTCAAGATCAAAATAGCTAACACTGAAAGATTCAAATTGTATTTATATTCAAGATCAAAACAGCTAACACTTTTTTTTTTCCTGAAATATTGAGTATAAGAATGTTTCATTTTACATCTCAAAGAGATTATTGTTAGCTAAATGATTAATTCACAAAGAATGCATTCAAGCTATAGGACAATGGCCAGGAGAAAGTTGTCATTTGAGTGAGACTTCTTATTGGCATTTTTACATAGACAATACTGCTGACAAAGTCCAACTCCTTAGGTTAGATGTGACTTTCGGACGTCTTCTCTTGAAGGCAGTTGTAAAGGTAAAGGGCAATAAAATAGGCTTCCCTTTATCTTTGGCAGTCAATCTAATATGTATTTTTAAAATAGTAGAAGTATTTTGGTAATATAATTCATATGTACCTTGCCAAATAACTTTTGTTTGTATTAGTCTTATTAGTCCCATGCTCCAATTTTCCAGTGACAAGCTGTTATCTAGAGAACTCCACATCTCCACGATGTCCATGTCATGTGCAAACTGGCTCTACTTCATCTATCAAACCAGATACTTTGTAAAACACATCTCCTGACTTGATTCCCATCATTTTGGACTCTTTAGCTTTATTTGTACATGACAGGCTTATTTTCCCTGCCTAAGTAGAACACCATCCATTTCTTTTGCTCTTTGAAGTCTTCACTGAGCAGCCATCTGAATTTTAATTCTCTTTTTCTATGCTTCTGAATATACTCTTAGGCATATTAATCCTTGATTTACTTATATTTTTCTAGCCACAGATTATAAATTACTTGAAAGCAAAATGATGCATGAATAGATTCAATTTTCTCAGGAATTAATGTAGTTCTTCCAATGTGGTGAATGCTTAAAAAATTATTAATCGATTAATAAAATACATTTACCTCCCATCTCCTTACCCTAGTCTTATGTGTGCTGCAAGAATCACATAACCACTTTTATGAATACATTGCCAAGAGAGACCCTGAGATATTTGTCTCTTTCAATTCAGGTAACACATAAACCAATAGTCAAAATAATACTAATGTAAATACTAACACTAACAAAAATATCCTAAAAGAGGCAATAGTGGTAATAAAAGATCCGACATATATGGAGTGCTGTGTATGTACTAAATCATGTGCAAGTACTAAATAGTGTATAACACCAAAAGTGCTTTATGGGATTCATCAAATTTAACCTCACAAATAATCTAGGGTATAGATACTATCAAACCTCTTCAATATATGAAAAAATAATTGACCTGCCCAAGGCAATACAGCTTGGGCTGCATTCCTCACTTAATCTAAGTTCTGTTTGATTTAAAAGCCCATTATAATTTTTGAATACTATATGATAAAGCCTCTATGAAGCATTTTATATGTGAACAGTTCAAATATTATTCAATAAATATTATTTTATTGTAATTTATGTTGTACTGATCTCCAATGGCTTTTTATTGAAAGCTTTGGTCTCAGTTCCATGAGGCAAAGCACACACTCTGTAAACATATCTAGGTTAGAAGTGATCACTTAATGTTCATAAAATATGTATCGAATAGAACTGGCTGTAAAATACAGCAATGTCATAGACACTGTCCCAGGTGACGGATATGGAGGTCATATAGGAATGAACACTAATTATTTACTGTATTATTCTAAGATCATTATGAGCCTTTATTAATTAGTAAAAATATTAAAATATATGTTTAGACTGAATCTCTAGGCAGATGCAAATAATGTATTTTCTATTACATGTAGTTGTTTGGAATAATAAATCAAACTTTTCATCTACAAGATATAATCTTTATCAATGTTTTTGGTCTGAATTTTATTACATTTTTGCCTAAAATTTTGAGGTTGCATGTTCAAAAGATTGCTTATGGGTTCTTCTCATGTATAAAAATAAAGATGGTAAATATATCACTTTATTAAAGGTGAGGATATGACAATTAACATGCATTTATTCTAATCAGCATTGCAAAACTCCCCTCTCTACTAAAAAAAAAAAAATACAAAAATTAGTAGAGTGCAGTGGCATGTGCCTTCAATCCCAGCTACTCGGGAGGCTGGAGCATGAGAATCAATTGAACCTGGAAAGTGGAGGTTGCAGTGAGCTAAGATCGCACTGTTACACTACAGCCTGGGTGACAGAGCAAGACTCCATCTCAAAATATATATATATAAAATAAAATTAAAATTAAATAAAAAGTTACTAAGAATTAGGTAATTGTAGTAAAAGGTTAATCTTACAAAATAAACAATTTATTCCCAAATATACTTTACCTAATTCTGTTTAACTCTGATATTTATACAATATCTCTACTTCATAATTTAAAACACAAAATTTATTGGAAGTATACAGAGGAAAAGAGACTCAAAGTCTGTAAATGTTAAGGGAAAATTAAACCCTTGTGATGAAAAATATGTAAAAATACAACTATTGTTAAAGTTTAAATACGAAATGAATCTTAGCACAAGCACAATGTAAAAATTGTGTTTTGAGTAAACATAAGCCATTTGCAGAAACTGTAATAATTAAATATAAACGTTTCAAAATTCAAACAGTAATAGCACACAATTAAAGAATTTTTTGGCATTAAACCACATGCTAAGATTCATTATTACTTCACCTGTAAGGAAATTATGTTCATGTTGCAGAGATCATCCACTTTATTAGGGATATCCAATAATATTAGGGATATCACAAAAATGTCATTAACCTTCAACAGTTCCATGGGTTATACATTGAAAATATCTCAGAGGGTAGACTGTGAGACATTGAATAATGGTTCATCAAAGCTGTCTATATTCTAATCCCCAGATCCTGTAAATGTGTTATCATGCATGATTAAAGAAATGTTGTGAATATTGAGATGGGGACATTGTTCTGGATTATGTAGTAGGCCCAGTTGAATCATGAGTCTTTATAAGAGGGAGGCAGGATGGTCATAGATACAGAAGGCATTGTGTTAACAGAAGCAGGACAGATATTTGAAGATGCTATGCTTCTGACTTTGAAGATAGAGAACAAGGACAGGAACCAAGGAATCCAAATATCTTCTATATGCTAAACGAGTCAAGAAAGCTGATTGTCTGCTAGAACTTACAGGAGGCTCTCCTGACCTCCAGAAATATAATAGAATAAATTCATACTATTTTAGGCCACTAAGTTTGTTATACTTTATTACAACAGTAATAGGAAAATAGTATATCTTCCTTCTGCTAGTGATTACTTACTGTAATCTTCTAATTATTGATGTGTAAAAACATTCCAGTTATGCTCCTGATTCAAATGTCCTCCTCAAAATTAGTTTCCTAGGAAATTTGACCTAAATTAAAAGTAGTCAGAAGAAATCAAATGTAATGTGAGATTTAGAGCTCAATCATCCACCAGTCAGCTGATAATGAAGACTCCATCACTAATGGTACAGCTTACCAAGAAGTGATGGTGCAATTGTTAAAAGTTTTGTTAGGCTTGAACTTGAATTGAATACATTGAAACAGATTTACTGTAATAAAAATGAAAAAGATTTACTGTAAAAAATATTTATTGTGAAGTTTGAGGGAGGTAAGTTGATACTAATCAGAAGGCCAGTGGAATTGGATGGCTTTTACTGAGTTTCATCAGTGTATTAAACACACACACACACACACACACACACACACACACACACACACACACCCCACACACACACAGAATACCAAGGTGTTTAATCAACAATTGGAGAAAAACACAAAAGTTGAAGGGCCTTCTTGGTAGATGAGAATCATTTCCTTAGAGGCCAGAAAATCTGAGTATTTGGCCCTGCTTTAATTATAATTATAAGAGTTTCAGAAAGATTAACATTAATTCTTCTTTTAATCATTTGGCAGAATTCCCTAGTGAAGCCATTTGTTCCTGGGGTTTTCTTTGTTGAGAGGTGCTAAATTTTGAATGTTTGTGTGCCCTCAAATTTATATGTTGAAATTCTAAACTTCAAGATGATGGTATTAGGAAGCATGTTTTTGAGGGAGGTGATTAGGTCATGAGGGAGAAGAAGTCTGTTTTATCAGAGACTAGTATTGCAACCCCCGCTTTTTTTTGTTCTCCATTTGCTTGGTAAATCTTCCTCCATCCCTTTATTTTGAGCCTTTGTATGTCTCTGCGTGTGAGATGGGTCTCCTGAATACAGCAGACTGATGGGTCTTGACTCTTTATCCAGTTTGCCAGTCTGTGTCTTTTAATTGGAGCATTTAGTCCATTTACATTTAAGGTTAAGATTGTTATGTGTGAACTTGATCCTGCCATTGTGATATTAACTGGTTATTTTGCTCGTTAGTTGATGCAGTTTCTTCCTAGCATCGATGTTCTTTACATTTTGGCATGTTTTTGCAATGGCTGGTACCGGTTGTTCCTTTCCATGTTGAGTGCTTCCTTCAGGGTCTCTTGTAAGGCAGGCCTAGTGGTGTCAAAATCTCTAAGCATTTGCTTATCTGTAAAGGATTTTATTTCTCCTTCACTTATGAAACTTAGTTTGGCTGGATATGAAATTCTGGGTTTAAAATTCTTTTCTTTAAGAATGTTGAATATTGGCCCCCACTCTCTTCTGGCTTGGAGAGTTTCTGCTGAGAGATCTGCTGTTAGTCTGATGGGCTTCCCTTTGTGGGTAACCCGACCTTTCTCTCTGGCTGCCCTTCACATTTTTTCCTTCATTTCAACTTTGGTGAATCTGGCAATTATGTGTCTTGGAGTTGCTCTTCTCGAGGAGTATCTTTGTGGCGTTCTCTGTATTTCCTGGATTTGAATGTTGGCCTGCCATACTGGGTTGGGGAAGTTCTCCTGGATGATATCCTGAAGAGTGTTTTCCAACTTGGTTCCATTTTCCCCCTCACTTTCAGGCACCCCAATCAGACGTAGATTTGGTCTTTTTACATAATCCCATACTTCTTGCAGGCTTTGTTCATTTCTTTTTCTTCTTTCTTCTTTTGGTTTCTCTTCTCGCTTCATTTCATTCATTTGATCCTCAATCGCTGATACCCTTTCTTCCAGTTGATCGAGTCGGTCACTGAAGCTTGTGCATTTGTCACGTATTTCTCGTGTCATGGTTTTCATCTCTTTCATTTCGTTTATGACCTTCTCTGCATTAATTACTCTAGCCATTCTTCCACTTTTTTTTCAAGAATTTTAGTTTCTTTGTGCTGGGTACGTAATTCCTCCTTTAGCTCTGAGAAATTTGATGGACTGAAGCCTTCTTCTCTCATCTCGTCAAAGTCATTCTCCATCAAGCTTTGATCCGTTGCTGGCGATGAGCTGCGCTCCTTTGCCGGGGGAGATGCACCCTTATTTTTTGAATTTCCAGCTTTTCTGCCCTGCTTTTTCCCCATCTTTGTGGTTTTATCTGCCTCTGGTCTTTGATGATGATGGTGACGTACTGATGGGGTTTTGGTGTAGGTGTCCTTCCTGTTTGATAGTTTTCCTTCTAACAGTCAGGACCCTCAGCTGTAGGTCTGTTGGAGATTGCTTGAGGTCCACTCCAGACGCTATTTGCCTGGGTGTCAGCAGCAGAGGCTGCAGAAGATAGAATATTGCTGAACAGCGAGTGTACCTGTCTGATTCTTGCTTTGGAGGCTTCCCCCAGGGGTGTACTCCACCCTGTGAGGTGTGGGGTGTCAGACTGCCCCTAGTGGGGGATGTCTCCCAGTTAGGCTACTCAGGGGTCAGGGACCCACTTGAGCAGGCAGTCTGTCCCTTCTCAGATCTCAACCTCCCTGTTGGGAGATCCACTGCACTCTTCAAAGCTGTCTGAGTCATTTGCGTCTGCAGAGGTTTCTGTTGCTTTTGTTGTTATCTGTGCCCTGTCCCCAGAGGTGGTGTCTACAGAGACAGGCAGGTTTCCTTGAGCTGCTGTGAACTCCACCCAGTTCGAGCTTCCCAGCGGCTTTGTTTACCTACTTAAGCCTCAGCAATGGCGGGCGCCCCTCCCCCAGCCTCGCTGCTGCCTTGCTGCCGAGATCACAGACCGCTGTGCTAGCAATGAGGGAGGCTCCGTGGGCGTGGGACCCTCCTGGCCAGGTGTGGGATATAATCTCCTGGTGTGCCTGTTTGCTTAAAGCGCAGTATTGGGGTGGGAGTTACCCGATTTTCCAGGTGTTGTGTGTCTCAGTTCCCCTGGCTAGGAAAAGGGATTCCCTTCCCTCTTGTGCTTCCCAGGTGAGGCGATGCCTCGCCCTGCTTCAGCTCTCGCTGGTCGGGCTGCAGCAGCTGACCAGCACCGATTGTCTGGCACTCCCTAGTGAGATGAACCCAGTACCACAGTTGAAAATGCAGAAATCACCGGTCTTCTGTGTCGCTGGCGCTGGGAGTTGGAGACTGGAGCTGTTCCTATTCGGCCATCTTGCTCTGCCCCCATGTTGTTTATTTTCTACATTTTTTAAGATCTTTGAGGCTTAATGTCAGGTTGTTTGAGATTTTTCTTTTATAATTTAGGCATTTATCACTATAAGCATTTTCTTAGTTCTGCTTTTACAGCATACCACAAGTTTTGGTATGTTGTGTGTTTTTATCTTTATTTTCCTGAAAATATTTTCTGAATTCCCTTTGATTTATTTTTTTTTCTCACTTTCTGAGGATGTGTTTTGACGTTTATCAATTTCCAACTTACTTTCTGTTAGTGATTTCTAATTTTATATAATTGTGGTGAGATACTTGATATGATTTCAGTTTTGTTAAATTTTTTAACACTTCTTTTATGGCCTAATAGGTGATCAATCATGGAGAATGTTTCAGGTGCACTTGTAGGTAGCAAGGTTCCAAAGCAGGTTGGCTACTCAACCCCTGTACGTAACGCTATGCAACGATCAGGCCTCTATTTGGGAATGAGTGAGACTGGGAAATCCGGGACAATGGATTCAAAAATTTAAAACTTTGTATCACTCTGAATGTTCAGGCCTTGCAGAGGTGGTTTATTGTTTGAGGCAAGCACTACATCCTTGTTGCAGATGATGAAAGATCTCTGTTTTGAAAGTCAAACCTACTCTTTTCAAGCTCTACACCCATAGGCCATTAAGTAGAAAAAAAATATATATATAACCCAGCTGAAGAATTTCTGAGCATATTAAAAGAGGAAATAAGTAATTGTTCAATGAAACTGCCAAATCTAACCAAGCTGTACAGGAGTAAAGAAAGTAGTATGTGACTGGGTTCTGAGATTACTGGATCAAGAAGTAACACAACATATGGAAGCATTTATGGATGTGTGAGAATTCTTCCCTAGTATGGGATTTAACCTGAAAAAACTTTAGAGACGGTGTTTACACAATGTTGGCTTAGTTCTTGGAAGTTTAGAGAAAGTAATGAACTCTTAAGTGAAGCAGGAATGTCACCATTTCCATGTCAGATTCTGAGAAAGGTAATAAATGTCTCAAATATATTGGCATGCTAGAATGGCTGCTATACTAGATAAAGCCAGAAAACTAACCTGCAGTTTGTGTTCTGTGTAAGAACTGTGAGGACATGCTATTTATTAACGCCGTAAGGAATGCACCGGTAAGGGGGACACCAGCATCACTGAGAAACTTACTATTGGGTGTCATCTACAAGCCAAAGTTGATGGTGGTAGATGCTGCTATAGAACTGGGTTTTCCAATAGTAAAGTAGTATATGATATCTCAAGTGATAGAATCTAGGTGGGAGTACTTAAATTTCAGAAGCAAAAATAACATTATTATCATAATAAACGGTAAAAATCAAAGTGACACTCAGCAGCATATGACCCAAAAAGAGTTAAGGAGATGGTTAAAGTAATGTAACGTCTCTGTGGTCAAGGTAGATGGGAAGCTGATAAGGGCATTGCTCAATATAATCAATGAAAAAAATTGATGATGAGGAGGCTGAGGATAATCACTTTAAAAAAAAAGTCTTGTTTTCAAGCTGAAAAATTTAGAGCTGGGAATCTCTGACTGCTATAGACACTGCAAGAAGAGGAATCTTGTAACACCACAATTTGCGTGGTGACGTTTTGTCCATTACTTCCTCAAAACTATAGCCCTATATTTAGTTAATCATTCACCTGTGAATGAAGCACACCAAGATATTTCAAGGATTGTTAGACACAAGATCCAATTTAGCACTGAAACCCATAGACTGAAAGTGATTTCCTGTCCTATATTATAAATGAGAAAACACAGGGACAAGGCACATAATGAGGACTTGGCCCAATTACAACTCACAGTGAGTTTATGTGGCACAATAACTCAAAATGTATAACTAGAATGGACATATTGGTAATTATTATAAACGCCACATTGTTTCTTTGCCCTGGGAGGAAAGAGTTATTACTTGGGGGATTGCCAAGAAAAATCTTTTGCCACAGAAACCCTAGCCAAAATTAACCATCAAATCCAACTTGTACCTTGTAGAAAATAATTCTCTATGAAATTCTCTTTCTTTAGGCTCATGCATTAGCAATCCATTTGTTCAGCTTCATTTATCTTGTAAAAAATAAAAAATGTCTCCCTCCCCACCTAGAGAAGCTTTGCTTACATTGCTGGGTAGCAAGAATAAAGTAGAGGAAGCTCTGGGAGGGAGGATAGAAATTTTGTTGAAGTCTTAACATCTAGTATCTCAGAATGTGACTGTATTTGGAAACAGAGGTTTTAAAGAGATGACCAAATTAAAATGCAGCCATTACTGTGGGCCCTAATTTAGTCTGACTCATGTTCTTATCAAAAGAGGAAATTAACAGACACAGAGCCACAGACATGTGTGCACAGAGGGTCAACCATATGAAGAGGTAGCAGGATGGCATCCATCTGCAAGGCAAGGCAAGGAGAGAAAATTCAGAAGAAACCAAACCTGCAGACACCTAAATATTGGACTTCTAGCCTCTAGAACTGTGAGAAAGTAAATTTCTATTGTTTAAGCCAAACAATCTGAATTAGACCACTCAGGAGTCCCTGTCCAGACATTTCCTACAGGAAATGTAAACTGCTTTGTTGTGGCAGCACTAGCAAACTAATACAGAGGGTTTACATGGGCTCCTATTGACCAAGGTTGATTTAACTCTTACTGTCCATAATTTAACATCTTCTCTAGCGAGATCCATTAGCAACTTGATCGTATGCAGATTGCATTGGATCTCTTCTATCCTTAACAGCACAAGGACTCATCTTGACTAGAACTTACATATATTCCAATAACACAGCCTTTTCTGCCCACAAGACCTTAACCAGCACTGTTAACCACTGGCTTAAGAAGAATTTGTTTCACTGACATAGAATCTCTCATAACACTCCCCAATACACAAAATCCCTTAAAGTATAAAAGACTAAATGATCTATTTTATAGCCAAAAGGTGCAGCAATTAACACACGATTACATATACTGGTTCAAGCACATTCAGTACCATTCAAAATATCGACCTCATAAAGTGCTGTTTTGAAGGTGCAGCTGAGTTGCTCTCTTTTGTCATGCAAGGATAGAATGCCATTCTCAGGCCACAGACTATACCTTTAACTAATGATCATGATATGATGCTGTTTCTCTAGGAAACAAGAACCAAAGGATGGAGTAAGAGTGTCTCTTTTTCTAAGTGATCCATCTTGGAAAATTTGTAGTTTATGTCACTAGAACACTGATCTCTGCAGATTTAGATATTCCAATCCCAGATAAGGAATGCTTCCACCAGGCAAATCAAGTATCCCACTAAATATTGAGCTGCCATTTGATCTCTTCAAGCAAGGAAAAAAGTTATCACCTGTATTAGTGTATTTGTCAGGGTTCTCCAGAGAAACAAAACCAATAGGATAAACAGATCATATGTAGAGATAGATAGATAGATAGATAGATAGATAGAGATAAATACATAGATGATAAATAAATGATAGATGTAGAATGAATAGATAGATAGATAGATAGATAGATAGATAGATAGATAGATAGATAAAAGGGGATTTATAATGGGAATTGGCTCATGCAATAAGGCCAAGAAGTCCCACAATATGTTGTTTGGAAAGCTGGAGACTCAGGAAAGCCAGTGGTATAATTCAGTCTCAGTCAAAGGGCTTGCGAATCAGAATATTAAATGGTATAACTCTCAGTCGGAGGCTGAATGCCTGAGAAAGGAGTTGTGATCTGGGTGCTAGCATAAATCCCAGAGTCTGAAGTCCTGAGAATCTGAAGCTCTGTTGTCTAAAGAAAGGAGAAGATAAATGCCCCATTTCCAGGAAAGAGAAGAAATTTGTGCTTTCTCTGCATTTTTGTTCTTTTTGAGCTGTCGACTGACTGATTAGATGATGCTTGCCCACAATAATGCGTTTTCTTACACAGTCTACTGACTCAAATGCTAATCTCTTCCAGAAACACCCTCGTAGATACACTCAGAAATTACACATTACCAGCTATCTGGATATCCCCTAACCCAGTCAGATTAACACATGAATTTAACCATCACACCATTCCAGCAGGTAGGCTGTTGTTTTACAATAGGGAAAAAATTGGCATACAGGTGATGCCCATGTATTTCTCTTATAATTCCTTTTCCTTATGTTTATGGCAAATCAGTAAGTGCCTCAGCTATGGACCGAGAAGGACCCAGTGACAAGGAATCAGACCACTCAGGAGTCCCTGTCCAGTCATTTCCTACAGGAGATGTAAACTGCTTTGCTCGAAATGACATTCCTATTTCTAAGACTGCCTCCATCTAAAGACTAGTGCATACAGAATATGAAGGCCTAGAAGAACTATCTCTTCAGGGAAGGATAACTATGAAAGGCCATACCAGATCTAGAATTCCATATGCTATTAGCTGAGGTCTTTGTTGCAATACTTTACAGTTCCACTTCTTTCTCTGCTTAATCCTCCCTATTGATTTCTCCAATATCATTAAGGAGAGTGCTTCCTCATAAACATTCTGCATGTAAAGCTCAGTCTCTGGATGTTCTCTGAGGAACCTAACCTAAGACAGATAATTGAATGTGAAAGCCATGGAATATCTGATCAGAATAATAATGTGTGTTTGTTTATTTATTTATTTATTTTTGAGACAGAGTCTCACTCTGTTGCCCAGGCTGGAGTGCAGTGGTGCAATCTCCGCTCACTGCAACCTCTGCATCCTGGGTTCAAGGAATTCTCCTGCCTCAGTCTCCTGAGTAGCTGGGATTGCAGGCACACGCCACCACCCCTGGCTCATTTGCACATTTTTTAGTAGAGATGGAGTTTCAACATGTTGGTCAGGCTGGTCTTGAACTACTGACTTCATGATCTGCCCACCTTGGCTTCCCAAAGTGGTAGGATTACAGGTATGAGCCACTGCACCCGGCATAAACAGTGTTTATTAACCAACTCTGATGTATGTTCTCTATTTCACTCACTACTAATGATGACCTATATCAGAGACTTCTGTTTTGAAGTACTTAAGGTTTTCTGAATTAGCCATTAGTATGACAAGTACTAACACAGAATCCACTGCTTCTCTGAGCAAATTACCTATCCTTTCATAGCAGCAACCCACAGAAGTGTAAAACTGACAAACCATCTTTTCAAATGAATTTGCAGAGGCTTCAGACAGAAGTAGACAGAATATGGTTCACACAAGAGAGAAATAGATTTTCTGCTTTGACTGCTTATAGAAAACTTGAGATGATAAATGAGCTATGACAACAGAATCTATTACTTTCAGGGAAAATATCTCTATGTCTTATTTATCTGTTTACCAAAATATTGAAAATATTTAAAGAGGATTTGAGAATCTACTGATAACAATAGTTACAATGGTTCCTCCATCTTACCTATAGTTCAAAATTAAATGATATATGACATGATACAGATTATCATAGCTATATTTTTAATGTTTTATAATAGACATTATCTTTCAGTCTTCATACATTTATATACATTTTCCTTATATGACTATTGATTTTTCATTTTTATTTTTGCATTTTTATTTACCTTCATGTTAATTACTTCACACATATTTTGTTGTTTGTAATTATAAAGTTCCCAATCTTCTTTTCAGGGTCTACTTCACAGAATCAGTCTAAATCTCTTAGCAAAAAAGAAAAGAATATTTATAATTGAGCCCTGACATTTCATTTAACACTTACGAATTGGTGGTCTGAACACTTTTCTAATAACTTCATACATCTACACAGTAATAAGGTTCTAGGATTTTACTCACTCAAACCATCCCCTTGAGATTTTTCTTCACTGGCCCTAAATTCATACCTTCTTTTTAGGTATAGCTTCTCTCCAAGACCTTACTTATATATCTAATTGCATATTTTATAACATATAAAATAAATCCTCTTCTCAGCTTCTTAGTACCAACATGTTTACATGGTACATTTTTACTTCTTTAGTATTTTATTTTTTAAAAAATACAAAAGAAAAAATAGGGCAGATATTGAAAAGCATATGTATAAATTCTTTATATTTTCGATAACTTTTAGTTTTCAATGCCTTCTCATCCAAACATTTGAGACCGATAGCATTTAAGTTAACTGTATTTGCTTATTTGTTTTAAAATGTAATTTTTAATTGAATCAAAACTAATTTCTGTTCATTTTTTGTTCAAATTTCAAGCCAATATTTCTGCTATTATTTAATCAATATCACCTTTCATCCCTATTAATTTTTTATTTGTCCTTTATCATGTTATTGTATTTTCCAAACCTATTTTGCCCTGATCTGATAACTATACATAATATGTATGATGACATCACTAGGTACCCCATGAATATGTACTCATTATATGTCAATTAAAAACTCAATGAAAAATAAAATATCTTTTGGTGAGTTTATTTGTTCAACACCTCAGTTTTGTCTATATTATCAAGGGTTTCAATAAAATCATTTGTTTGAAACCCAAATCACCATGAAACTGACACTTGAGTAAACTTGAAGAGCTAGTTAATATAACTAAATTTTCTATTTTGCAAAATGTTATAATAGTTATATTTAAATCTTACTGTGAGAATGAACTGTACATCTATATTATGTCCACTACCAGAATCAAAGAGTGATAATCTCTTACCATTCATCCATTCATGAATCTGCTTAATAGAATATAAATTTATTTTGTGCCTGTTCAATTTCAGATACTCTGTTAGGCATTGAGAATATGTTAGCAAAAGCATTTTTTAAAGAAATTGCCCTGCTTCCTAAGTTATCAGATTGTTTCGCAGGGAAGAATAAATACACACAATAATGCTTCGTAACTGCTAAGATAGGCATATATGTATTTGTTAAAGAAAAGGTGTACAAAAAATATAATTTGTGGGTCTGAAAGAGGGTGTACTCTAAAACAGCTGAGGATAGAATTAAGACATGCACAGTCTAACTAGATTACACTACTATTTTAGGAGGCCTCATTATAAGGTCCACTTCCAACACTCTGATAGTAAATTCTAGGTAGTGTGAAAAAAAAGTTGATATTATTTTTACAAAAATCCTTATTTTTGTGTGTTTTTCAATTTCAAACCTATACTTCACAATTATACTTTGGTCCAGCTACTGACAGTGTCTTTCCTTAATAACTCCTTACACTGCATCTTTTTTTTGGACATTATATTAAAAATGTAAGCTAGATACAGTCAGAATGGCCAATGTCCTGCCAAATTTTGACAGTTTGGTAAGAAATGGTAAAAATTGTTTTTCAAAGATGTCTTTGCTGTCTTTCCCTATTGTGTTTTCTATTTGCATTCACTGATAGCTGTTTCAGGTTAAAATTAACATCCAGCATGGAGTTTTACTGGAATTGCATTAATCTCTAAATAATTTACCATGAGATGACATCTCTACAATATTCAGTCTTCTCATTCTAAAAATCTCTTTATCTCACTTTTCATTCAAGACTTATACATTTGTCAGGAAAGATTCGTCCGTTGATTATTCAAGTATTATATATTTTATATTACAATATTTTTCAAATACCTATGGTTTTTATTGTCATTATGGATAGGATCTGTTTCATCAAAATCCACTTGCTGATGGCTGCTGCTTATATATTTGCAGTGTCACAAAAGGCTGAATTATCAGAGCAGACTCAACATGAATCATAGATCTTACCCAAAACAAACGTTACTAATGAATAATGAAGAATGCCGGTAAAAAGAAAGCACAGATATATTATAATCTGTTTCTGGAAGACTCTGAATTGTAAGATACAGCCTCCAAAATACTCTTTCTCTGTATTGGTATACATTTTGATTTTGGAGTTCCTAAATTAAATAAGCAGGAGGCCATGAGCGTGAAGCTGTCTCAGTACTTTAAGTTCCTCTGTATCAAACTGAAACCTAAATTAATACATAAACAAACTAAAACCTAATGTAGAAGTATATTTTTATAATAGCTGATTTTCAGCCAATTGAAAACAGTTGAGCATCCAACTGATCAGACCATGCCCAGAGAAGGAAAATGCCTTATCACATCATGCTTGAACAAGGCAAATGTCTGTCTGTAGCCAATTAAATAATATCTCAATTTGCTTCCCTATGAGGCCTATTAAAGCTCCAGGCTCACATGGCTGGTAGACCCCTCTGAACCACTTCTGTTTCTGAGTGCTGCCTGTTTCATAAACCATTCTTTGCTCAAATAAACTCTGTTACATTTAATTTGCCAAAGTTCTTTTTTTTTTCTTTTGAGACAGAGTCTCGCTCTGTCGCCCAGGCTGGTGTGCAGTGGTGCAATCTCAGCCCACTGCAAGTTCCGCCTCCCAGATTCACGCCATTCTCCTGCCTCAGCCTCCTGAGTAGCTGGGACCACAGTCACCTGCCACCATGCCCAGCTAATTTTTTTTTTTTTCTGTATTTTTAGTACAGATCAGGTTTCACCGTGTAAGGCAGGATGGTCTTGATCTCCTGACCTCGTGATCCACCTGCCTTGGCCTCCCAAAGTGCTGGGATTACTGGCGTGAGCCACAGTGCCCGGCCCAAAGTTGTTCTTTATAATAGAATGAACGACATAACTGTCTGATATAAGCTAGATAAGAGGACACATTAACATTGAGGCTTCTTAGTTGACACTGAATTTCCAAACAGCTGCATCACATGAATCTACATTCCAGGTTTATTTACAATAAACAACCAAAAGCAATTAAATATATTAAAAAATATCTTATACAGACACTCCATCAAGTGTCTCATTGTTATTATATCACATCCACATGTTTCCAAAGTGGTCAAGTGTAGCTATTTTCTTAATAAAATAGAATCGTTAACTACATACTTTCACCATTCAGGAAACAATGTAATAGGTATCCATATAAACAGGAAAAGTAAGGTAGCCTTAGCTCTGACTTCAACATTTTATTTTTTAAAAACAAATATGACAATATTTTAATATCTGTTAAATTTGAGTGTTGACTGTATAACTACCTGTTATATTATTTTTGAAGGGTTATTTAATAACTAAAATATTTTATCAGTATTAATAGCATTAACTAAAACCATTTTATTTGGTATCTTTTATGTTTTATCTTCTTTTAATGCATCTTCTACCCTACACAATCGATACCAAGTGAGTTTAGCAAAAACGTAACAAATCTTAATGGCAATCATTCAATATAAAAAATGAGTAACATTCTAACGAGGTATCCTCACCTTCTGTACATAGTGGGAAAAAATGCATACCGTATTGGACCAATGAGTTCGGTAAAAGGAATAGCCCCCAATTACAAGTGATAATAGAAATAATATTTCCAAAATATATATTTGTTTCAACTCTATTTTTTTATCAGATGTGGAAAATAAAAGTCTAGAAACTTAAACAAAACAAAAAGGTAGAACCAGAATTACTATGTTCTTTTTAGTTCAATGTAGTAAATACTGTAGATTTGAAGTATGAGGCAAGCCCTCGTTTGTTCTTTTGCTGCTGTCTTAGTTTCTTATTCAATGTTTACTATGTTTTAGTTCATAATGTATATCTTAATGCACACGTCCATATGAGATTGCTTGTCTGTTTTGTTTTGCGTTGTTTTTTGTTTTTCATAAATCAAGCCAAGCCTGTTATATTTACTGTTTTTGAGAAGCCTTTGTATTTGTATGTTCTGAAAGTAATATTTCCGTTTTCCATGTGTTCTCTAATATTTCACTTTTCTATGTGCTGCTTTTTAATTAGTCTCTTTTTCTGTTTTGTATTTTTCTGCAGTTTCAACACAATATATCTAGGTTTTTTATTTAGTTTTATTCATCCTTTGGAGATTCGCTCATTATTATAAATTTATATTGTTTAAATAAAAATTTCTCGCTACTTAACCTTTATTTTTAGCTCTCTGCATTTTACTCTATTATATCTTTCTGGATGGCTTTCACATATATGCTTAATGTTTTCATTATGTTCTGATTATTTTCTTAACATCACCTTCATGCTCTCCATCAATTACATTTTTATCTCATTAACGCAATTCAATCTTTCAGTTAAATTCCTTCTTAAGCTAATTTCCATTAAAATTTTATTATTACTTATTTTATGGTAGACTTTATTTTTAGGTGGTTTTAGATTTACATACAAGTTAGGTAAAAAGTATTGAGAATCCCTTAAATACCTTCCCTTGACCCACGGTCTCTTCTATTATTAACATCTTACTAGTGCTTTTAATTTCAATAAAAATTTGTTTTCATTACTAGGATTCTATTTTAATCCTACTTAAATATCTTTGTTTTTTGTTTTTACTATTTAGTTCTCTTGTTTTTGCTGCGTACTTTAAATTGCTTTTTAAATTTTCATTTTGCTTTTCCTTTCATAAGGTCATTTTATAAGGGTTTAATTTTTGTGTATTTCTCATTGCATGATGGTGTATTGTTTCTACTTGTCTTAGATAATGTTTGATAAGAGTTCTGTTTTAGGTTTGTTCATATTTTTGGCCACTCTTTAAAATTCTTTTAGTGAAAGGAACTTATAAAAGCCCATAACAATATATATCATCAGCTTGGTACAAATTTTTAAATTAATTGCTTGCTTCAGGATCCCAGAACCAAGAAACTGGTATATCTTGGAGCAGCAACATTTATATAAAGTTAGGGCCACTGTTATTGACATCTCAGTACTATTTTTCCCCAAAGCAATACTTATGTTCCTACATGCCCTTGTAGAATCTTGCTACTCCCTCACTAAAATTTGGGTTTTATATCTCCTCTTCTTTAACCTGGGTGGAGTTTTGTGACTTTTTTTTTTTTTTTTTTTTTTTTTCCAGACAGGGTCTGACTCTGTCACTCAGACTGGAGTGAAGTGGCATGAACATGGCTCACTGCAGCCTCTACCTCTCCAGGCAAAAGTGATTCCTCAGACCTCAGCCTCCCAAGTAGTCGGGACTGCAGGGGGATGCCACCACACACAACTAATTTTTGTATTATTTGTAAAGACAGTGTCTCACTATGTTGCCCAGGCTGGTCTCAAAGTCTAGGCACAAGAGATCCACCCACCTCAGTCTCCAAAAGTGCTGGGATTAGAGGCATGAGCCACCACACCCAGGGTGACTATCTTAATAAATAGAATATGGTGGATGTGGTACTTCATAATATGTGAGTATAGATTATAATGAAAAAACAATAAAATCTGTTACATTTAATTTGTCAAAGCTTCCACCTGGCTTCTCTTAATGTACCTCATGCCTTGAAAGCTCAAAGCCAACATCTGAGAAGTCCAGTTATCTTGAATACGCCCAGTAGAAGAGATTAGATGGAAAGATGATAGAGAGGCAATGAAAGACACCAAAGGACACACAGTTATTCCAGCCCCGAAACTGATCTTGTCTCTCCTATCCAGGCATCACATATGTGATATCAAACAATCAGGGAAGAGCCAACATTGCAATTCATTTAATTTTTAATATTCAGTAGGGTCTGTAAGATGCTGGCCAAAAATTTCACAGGAAGATCTAAGAAATTTGAAAACTATAGTGTACCTTAATAAACTTCCATATATCTCTGTTAGTCTGGGAAACTGTCTAAATATAGAAGAACACATGTAAGTTCATGAGTCACCAAAGAAAACAGTCTCTGTCTATAGTTTTTGGCTGAACATGAAAGCTTATACACAGAGACAGTGAAAAACAAGAGAAAATTGCAAGTTACCAAATTGTGAATAAATCACTGTCCTTCAAAAAGTATAGTAACAAAGGGATGAACCCTTACTGGCCCAAGGTGTAATCACAATTTTTGGACAATCCTGGCTGATGACTAAGCTCTCCTGACCTAGGAATGGTAGCTAGAAAGACGGTCTTATTTTTAAAAAACAAATAATGATAAAAAAACGTTTAAGTGTATGCCTATGAAATTCCTAGTAGATAACATAGGAGAAATTACAGATGACCATGGGTTTGGTGATGACTTTTTAAGATACATCAAAGGTATAATCCATGAAAGAAATAATTCACAAGCTGGATTTTATTTAAATTATAATTTCTTCTCTATAAAAGGCACTGTCAAAAGGATTTAAAAAAAAACAGTGGTCATATTTGCAAAAACCATACCTGATAAAAGACTTTCATTCCAAATATGCAAAGAAGCCTTAAAACTCAACAATAAGGAAACAAAAAATATAATTTATTTATACTTTTTAAATGTTTTTAAACTATTTCAATAGCTTTTGGGATACAGGTAGTTTTTGTGACATGGATGAATTGTAGAGTGTTGAATTCTGAGAATTTTTTTGTGCACCCATCACCCAAGTAGTGTTTGCTGTGCCTAACGTGTAGTTTCTTGTCCCTCGCCCCTCTCTCAACCTTCCCCTTAGGAGTCTGTAAAACTTATTATACCATTTTGGATACCTTTGTGTACTCATAGCTTAGCTCCCAGTCACAAGTGAGAAGATAAGGTTTTTGATTTTCCATTCCTATGTTATTTCACTTAGAACAATGGCCTCCAGGTTTATTCAATTTGCTGCAAAAGACATTATTTCATTCCTTTTAATGGCTGAATAGTACTCCATGGGGTGTGTGTGTGTGTGTGTGTGTGTGTGTGTGTGTGTTTGTGTGTGTGTGTGCACATACCAAATTTTCTTTATCCTCTCATTAGTTGATGGGTGCTAAGCTTGGTTCCACACCTTTGCAATTGTAAATTGTGCAGCTATAAAATATGTGTGCAAGTGTATTTTTGTTGTTGTTTTGTTTTGTTTAGTTTATATAATGACTTTTTTTTTTTTCTTTTGCATAGATACCCAGGAGTGGGATTGCTGGATTGGATGGTAATCTACTTTTAGCCCTTTAAGGAATCTCCATACTGTTTTCCATATAAGCTGTACTGATTTACATTCACCCCAGGAGTGTATAAGCATTCTCTTTTCCCCACATCTGCACCAACATCTATTGTTTCTTGACTTGTTAGTAATGGCCATTCTTGCAGGAATATGGTGTTATTTCATTGTGGTTTTATTTAGCATTTCCCTGATGATTAATGATGCTGAGCATTTTTCCTGTATTTGTTGGCCATTTGTATATATTCTCTTAAGAAATGTCTATTTGTGTTCTTTGCTGACTTTTTAATGGGATTATTTAGGCTTTTTCTTGCTGGTTTGTTTGAGTTCCTTGTAGATTCTGGATAGTAGTCCTTTGTCAGATGTATAGGTGGCAAATAATTTCCCCATTCTGTGAATTGTCTGTTTATTCTGCTGAATATTTCTTTTCCTGTGCAGAAGCTTTTATGTTTAATTAGGTACCATCTATTTATTTTTGTTTTTATTGCATTTGCTTTTGGGGTCTTAGTCATAAATTCTTTGTCTAAGCCAATGTCTAGAAGAGGTTTTCCAACATTGTCTTCTAGAATTTTTAAAGTTTTAGGACTTATATATCAGTCTGTGATCCATCTTGAGTTGACTTTGTATAAGATGAGAAATAAGGATCCAGTTTCATTCTTCTACATGTGGCTTGCCAGTTTTCCCAGCACCTTTTATTAAATAGGGTGTCTGTTCTCCAATTTATGTTTTTGTGTGTTTTGTCAAAGATTAGTTGGCTGTACATATTTGGCTTTATTTCTGGGCTCTCTATTCTGTTCCATTTGTGCATGTGCCTACTTTTATACCACTACATTGCTGTTTTGGTAACTATAACCTTAAAGTATCATTTGAAGTACAGTAATGGGATGCCTCCAGGTTTGTTCTTTTGGCTTAGAATTGCTTTAGCTATGCAAGCTCTCTTTGGGTTGCAGTAATTTTAGGATTTTTTTTTTCTAATTTTGTGAAAAATTATGTTATTTGATGGGAGCTGCATTGAATCTGTAGATTTCTTTGTGTAGCATGGCCATTTACACAACACTGATTTAACCCATCCATGAGTATGAGATGCATTTCCATTTGTTTGTGTTATCGATGATTTATTTCAGCCGTGCTTTATAGTTCTCCCTGTAGATATCTTCACCTCCTTGGTTAAGTATATTCCTAAGTATTTCATTCTTTTTGTGGTTATTGTGAATGAGAATGAATTACTGATTTGATTCTCAACTTGGTCATTGTTGGGGAATAGAAATACTGATTTGTATACATTAATTTTCTAACCTGAGACTTTACTCAATTCATTTATCAAAGCTAGGAGTTTTTTGGGGGAATCATTAGGATTTTCAGGGTATACAATCATATCATCTGCAAGCAACAATAGTCTGACTTCCTCTTTTCCAACTTGGATGCCCTTTATTTCTTTTGCGTGCCTAACTGCTCTGGCTAGGACTTCTAGAACTATGTTGAATAGGAGTGGTGAAAGGGGGCATCTTTGTTTTGTTCCTGTTATCTGGGAGAATACTTTCAACTTTTCCCCATTCAGTATGATACTGGCTGTGGGTTTATCATATATGGTTTTTATTATTTGAGTTAGGTCCCTTCTATGACTAGACTAGTTTGTTGAGAATTTTTATCATAAAGGGAGGCTTGATTTGGTCAAATACTTCTTTTTGCATCTATTGAGATGATCATATGGTTTTTGTTTTTAATTCTGTTTATGTGATGTGTTACATTTATTGAGTTGCATACCTTAAACCATTCCTGCATCCCTGGAATAAAACCCATTTAATCATGGTGAATTATCTTTTTGATGTGCTGTTGAATTTGGTTAGCTAGTATATTGCTGAGGAGTTTTGCATCTATGTTCATCAGGGAAATTGGTTTGTAGTTTTGTTTTTGTTTTTGTATCCTCTCCTGGTTTTGATTTCAGGGTGATACCGGCTTCATAGAATGATTTAGAGTGGACTCCCTCTCTCAGTCTTTTGGAATAGTTTAGGTAGAATAGGTTTCAATTCTTTGAATGACTGGTAGAATTCAGCTTTGAATCCACATGGTCCTAAATTGGATATTTTAAAATTACTGATTCAATCTCACTGGTTGTTATTGGTCTGTTCAAAGTTTCTTTCTTTTCTTTTTTTTTTTTTTTTTTTCTGATTTAATCTAGGAGGGTTGTATGTTTCCAAGAATTTATCTATTTCCTCTAGGTTTTCTAGTTTTTACAAAAAAAGGTGTTCATGGCAGTCTCAAATAATCTTACATATTTCTGTGGTGTTGGTTGAAATGTCCCTACTTTCTAGGCCACTTAATTCCAGTGATAATATTGAGATATAAGGCACTATACTCTTCATTATGTAAATTGTTAACTAGATAGTTTTTTTTCATTGTGTTATTGTTTTATAGGCCTTATGAGTTTTAAGCTTTCAATAGTTACCCTTTAGTGTATATTAAGCTTTTGTTCAAGGTTTGGAATTCCTTTTGATATTTCTTGTAATGCTGGTTTTGTAGTGACAAGTTGCCTCAGCATTTGTTTGTCCGAAACAAATGAACTTATTTCTCTCTCAATTATGAAGCTCTTGGCTTGTGAAGTTTCTGCTGAGAAGTATGCTGTTATTCTGATAGGTTTTCCTTTTTAGGTTACCTGATACCTTTGTCTTACTGCTGTTAGAACGTTTTCCTCAACCATCTCTCAGATAAGGTTTCCAGACTTATTATTTTCCCTCACTGCTCAGGAACACCATTCTTAGGTTTAGCCATTTTACATAAACCCACATTTCTTGAAGACTTTGTTTATTTCTTTTGATTCTTTTTTCTTTATTTTTGTGTGATTGGGTTAATAAAACAAACAAAAACAAACAAAAAAACCCTTGTCTTCAATGTCTTCAAGCTCTGAAATTCTTTCTTCTATTTTTCTAGTCTATTATTAAAACTTTCCACTGTATTTTGTAATTCCCTCTGTCTTTCATTTCAAGAAGTCCTGATTGTTTTTTCCTGATGATATCGATCTCTCTACAAATTTTGTCATTCATTTCCTGAACTGCTCTTTTAATTTATAATGGTTTTCACCTTTCTCTGGTGTCTGCTTGAGTAGCTTTGTAATCAACCTCTGAATTCCTTATCTGGTATTTCAAATATGTTATCTTCATTTAGATTCATAGCTGGAGACCTAGTGTGATCTTTTGGAGGTGTTATAGAACCCTATTTTGTCATATCACCAGAGTTAATTTTCCTGCAGCGGTAGCTCCTGCACTCACAGTTGCAGCCCACTTTTTACTTACCCCCACCCCAGCACAGGTCAAGGGAGTTTGTCCCCACTTGTGGTTATAATGTGAGACCCAGTTGGGGACTTCTTTCAATCTGTGACCACTGCCTGAACTTTTTTGCTGTCCTCTAAAATGTCCCCTGTGAGGAACAGCAAGGAATAGCTGACCTCGGTCTGCCCTGGGATCTAGGAGTGCATGCAGGGATCTTCTTGCTGCTGCTTCTGCTATTATATTCCACCAAACTCCGCAAGTCAGTTCCTGCACTGCATAGAGTTGAGGCTTTTCCATGTGGCCTGGACTTTCAGGGTCCCCTGTGGGCGTGTATATGTTGGTGGGTCTTTCCCCTCCTCACATTCTAGGGACTGTCAGCCTGACCCACTATGTAGCTTGCAGCTTCCTGCTTCCTTCAAAGTGTCTGTATATTCCATTGGTTTTCCTGTTCAGTTCCTGCATAGCTTCTTGGTAAAAAAACAAAAACAAAAACAAAAACAAAAAACACCGGGCGCGGTGGCTCACGTTTATAATCCCAGCACATTGGGAGGCAGAGGCGGGCAGATCATGAGGTCAGGAGATCGAGAGCATCCTGGCTAACACGGTGAAACCCTGTCTCTACTAAAAATACAAAAAATTAGCCGAGGGTGGTGGCGGGCGCCTGTAGTCCCAGCTACTCTGGAGGCTGAGGCAGGAGAATGGCGTGAACCCGGGAGGCGGAGCTTGCAGTGAGCCGAGATCGCGTCACTGCACTCCAGCCTGGGTGACAGAGAGAGACTCTGTCTCAGAATTCATGGTGTTAATCTCTACACACTATTTTGTTCTTCCAAGTTGGAGAGGTGTGCCAGCAATGCCTCTAATCCACCATCTTGGAAAAGAAAAAATTTAAAAGCGGGCCAAGGTCCTTAACAGACAGCTCCCCAGAGAAAATATACAGATGATAAATAATCATTAGAACAGATTGTTCATAGATCATCAAGAAAATGGAAATTAAAACAATGAGATACCACTACATATAAGTTAGAATGACCAAAATCCAGAATACTGACAACAGCAAATGGTGGTGAGGATTTAAAGCAGCAGAAACTTTCTCATTGGTTGCTGAAGAGAATGCAAAATGATATAGTCATGTTGGAAGACAGTTTGATGCTTCCTTAGAAAGCTAAACATGCAAAATGATATAGTCATGTTGGAAGACAGTTTGATGCTTCCTTAGAAAGCTAAACATATTCTTATATCATTCAACAAACCTGCTTTGTGGTGTTTACTCAAAGGATTTAAAACTTATGACTACACAAAAATTTGCATAAATATATTTATAGCAGCTTTACTCATAATTGCAAAAACTTGTTTTTTAAAAAAATTATATAAATTTAAGAGGTGCAAGTGTACTTTTGTTACATTAATATATTGAGTTTTGGTGAACTCTAGACTTTTAGTGTAATTATCACTTCAATAATGTACATTGTACCACTCCCTCTCACTCTCCCACAATTTTGATTTTGCAATATTTATTATTCCACATTCTATGTCCATAGTTCTCACCTTTTATTAGTTCCCACCTATAAGTGAGAACATGCAGTATTTAACTTTCTGAATTAGAGTTGTTTCACTTACAATAATGGCCTCAGGTTTCACCTATGTTGCTGCAAAAGACATGATTTAATTATTTTCTATGACTGAATAGTATCCCATTGCATATATACATCATATTATTTTATCTAATTATCCATCGATGACCACATAGGTTGATTCTATCTTTACTATTGTGAATAGTGCTACAATAAACATATGAGTACAGGAATCTTTTTTATATAATGATTTATCTTTCTTTGGGTAAATATCCAGTAGTGGTATTGCTGGATCAAGTGATGGTTCTATTTTTAGATCTTTGAGAAATCCCCATGCTATTTTCCACAGAGATTGTACTAATTTACATTCCCACTAACAGTGATTGAGAGTTCCCATTTTTCTGAATCCTGACCAATATCTTTTTGTTTTTGTTTGTTAACATTTCAATAATGGATATTCTGACTCATATGAGATGATATCTTATTGTTGTTTTAATTTGTATTTCTCTTATGATTAGTGATGTTGAGCATTTTTCATATGCCTGTTGGCTATTTGCATATCTTCTTTTGAAAGTTCTCTATTCATGTCATTTGCCCACTATTCAATGGGGTTATTTTTTATTCATTTGTGTTTGTGCTTGTTGTTGAATTGTTTAAGTTTCTTGTAAATTCTGGATATTTTCCCACTGTCATACACATATTTTGCAAATATTTTCTATCATTCTGAAGATTGTCTGTTCACTCTGTTGATTATTTCTTTTGCTGTGAAGAAGCCTTAGACAACCAAGATGTCATTCACTAAGCTAAAGGATGAATGAATCATTAAATAATGAATAATTTATTATCCTGTAGTATGATAAAAGATGAATAGCTAGGTTAAAAGAACAATCCTATTTCAGACTATGGACTAGTACTCAACATTAAAGGAAATAAGCTATCAAATCATGAAAAACATGGAAGAAACCTAAATGCATATTACTAAGTGAAAGAAGCCAACCTGAAAAAGTTGCATACTGTATAATACCAATAATACAAAAGCCTGGAAAATGCGAAACTATGAAGATAGTAAAAAGATCAGTGTTTGCCAGGTAAGGGGAAGAGATGAATTAATAAACAGAGCACAGAGGATTTTCAGTGCAGTAATAATTATTCTGTATAATCTTGTAATGGCAGATACATATCATTATACACTTGTTTAAACAAGTATATGTAACACACAATATACAACACCACAAATGAACTCTAATGTAAACAATAGTCTTTGTGTGATGATGTGTCAATGTAGGTTCATGAATTGTAACAACTGTACACTCTGGCGGGGGTGTTGTTAATGGGAGAGGCAATGTATGTATGGAGGCAGAGAATATATGGGAATTATCTGTACTTTCTGCTCAGTTTTGTTGTGAACTTAAAACTGCTCTAAAAATCAAACAAATGTTTACAATGTGATAAACCCAAAATTACATGAGAAAAAAATCTGACAGAATGAACAAGACAAATAATTAGTTCAATTAAAATATTAAGGTAATAGAAACCTCCATTTACAGCAGCACATATAACTAGATAGAAAGTCAGGAATTACATAGAAGACTTAAACAATTCTATCAAGAAAGGTGACCTACTGACATTTATAGAACATTTCAACCAACAGCAAAATGGACATGCTTTGCACATATACTTGAAACATTTTCCAGGTATATCATGCCGTAGACCAAAATTTTAAAAGAATTTAACTTATATAAATAATTAGGAATCAATTTAATACCTAAATAACTAAATTAGGAATCAATAAGAAATGAAAGCAAGAGTAAATCTATAAATATTTGGAAAATAAAGGTAAATGTCTAAATAATCCAAAAAAAATCACAAATGAGATTAGAATATATTATGGATTGGCCGGGCGCGGTGGCTCAAGCCTGTAATCCCAGCACTTTGGGAGGCCGAGACGGGCGGATCACGAGGTCAGGAGACCGAGACCATCCTGGCTAACACGGTGAAACCCCATCTCTACTAAAAAATACAAAAAACTAGCCAGGCGCGGTGGCGGGCGCCTGCAGTTCCAGCTACTCGGGAGGCTGAGGCAGGAGAATGGCGTGAACCCCAGAGGCGGAGCTTGCAGTGAGCTGATATCGCTCCACTGCACTCCAGCCCAGGCGACAGAGCCAGACTCCCTCTCAAAAAAAAAAAAAAAAAAAAAAAAAAAAAAGAATATATTATGGATTGAATGAAAATTAAATATTAACATTTACAAGAGAAGCTAACATAGTACATATAAAACATTTAAAAGTAAAGCACATTTAGTGAAAAATTGAAAAGGCCTTGAATCTAAAACCTAAGTTTTCACTTTAAAAAATGAGAAAAAAATGAACTAAATCTCAAAATTAAAACCAGTAGTGCAATAAAGTCAATAAAACCAAATTGGATTTTTGAAAAGATCAACAAAATTGTTAAATTAGCTAGACTGACCAAGAAAAAAATAAAAAGACACAATTTACTAAAATCAGCAAAAATAAGTAATGTCACCAATGACCTCACAGAAATTTAAGATGATAAAGAAATACTATACACAACTTTACAGTAAAAAAATTACAAAATCTAAATAAAAGGAAAAAACATTCAAAAGACAAAAATTGAAACTGAGCCAAGAAAAAATAGAAAATTGAATTGACTTATGACAAGTAAGGAAATTAAGTTAGTAGTTTAATGTGTTCCAACAAAGAAAATTCCAGGCCCAAATTGCTTTATGGTTTTATTATGTTAGAAATTTTAAGAAATATTATTCTTTCACAAACTATTCTTGAAGTCCAAAGAAAAAAGAATACATACCCACTCATATTATGAGACCAGTAATACCATTATGCCAAAGCTAGGGAAAGACATCACAAGAAAAGAGATGATAGACAATATCCATCATAAATATAAATATAAAAGTTATCAACAAAATAGTAGCAACCTAAGTTTACCAATATATAAAAATTATTACACATGTCAAGCAAGTGAGATTTATCCCAATAATACATCACTTTCTAGTTATCTAAAAATTTATTAATGTGATAAACCATATCAATAGAACAAAGACAAAATTAGCACGATTGTGTCAACTGAAGCAACAAGAAAGCATCTGAAATAACCCAACATCCATTTGTAGTTCAGATTCTCAGAAACTTTTAATAGAAAGAAGCTTCTTTAACTTGAATAAGCCTAATGTTAAATTTTAACTAATGATGAAAGACAAAATATCTTTCAAAACTAGCAAGTGTATAAACAAGAAAAATAATCATATCCATAGCTTTAGAATTGGAAAGAAGAAAAATTGTATTTACCAATACCATTATTCCATATTTTAAAAATTGCAACAAATACACAAGAAAACAACTACAATTAATAATTGAGCTCAACAATAATACAGGATGAAAGATCAATATACAAAAATATATTTTTATTTTTATGTGCTAGTAAACAGAGAAAATTAATTTAAAAAGCAATCATACAATAGCATAAGACTAAAATATTTAAGTATACATTCAACAAATAAAGTGCCAAGTGTGTACATTGCAAACTATAACACATTGCTGAGAGATAGTAAAGATCTAATTAAATGCAGACATATTCAGTGTTGAGATGAGAAGATCCAATGTTCATATAAACATTACTCTGAAATCATTTATAGATTGATGGGTGCAGCAAACCACCATGGCACGTGTAAACCTATGTAACAAACCTGCACATTCTGCACATGTATCCCAAAACTTAGAGTATAATAATAATAAAAAAGAATCACAGACCCAAACCTAAGTACTGAAGCTATAATTTTATTTAGAAGAAGGTTTAAAGAATATTTTTTTCTGGTCTAAATTGGACAGAGATTTCTTAAGACACAAACATCACAAACCATAAAAGAAATATCATTAAATTGGTCTTCATTAAAATTATAAAACTTTGTAATTTAAAAGGAATCAATACAATGAGAAAATGCAAGCCACACAGTAAGAGAAAATATTTCCAGGTCATGTATCTTATAAAGTAATTGCATCAAGAACGTAAAAAGAATTCTTACAACTCAATGATAACAAGATGAGTAACCCAATTAAAACTAGGCTAAATATTTGAATGTATATTTCCCCAAAGGACATATCCAAATGTTTAATAAGCACATGTAATTAAGTTCAATTCATTAGTCATGAGAAATACAACATTGTTAGTTAACAGGGAGATTACAGTAAGATACTACTTTACAAATGGAGAATAATAATAAAAAAGATAGACAATATCAAGTGTTGCAGAATATGTGTAGGAGATAAAACCATCTGCTATGATCTGAATCTTGGTGTCACCCACAAAATTCATATTTTATAACCCAATACCCAATGTAAGAGTATTAACAGGTGGGGCCTTTAGAAAGTGATTAAGTTATGAGGTCTCCACCTTCATGATTGTAATGAGTAACCTAACAAAAGAGACTCAAGTGGGCTTCCTTGCCTCTTCCACCATTTGAGAATGTAGCAACAACATAACATATATGAAGCAGAGGGCAAGCCCTTAACAGGAATTAAATCTGTTTATGCCTTGATCTCGGACTTCTCAGTCTCCAAAACTGTAGGCAATAAACTTCTGTTGTTTTAAATTACTCAGTCTAAGGTGTTTTGTTATTGGAGCCCAAATGGACTAAGGCACTATTATACATTGCTGATGACAATGTAAAAACAGTAAGTACCATAAAAAGATAAACATATATTTACCATATTTCTTACTAATTTAATCCTAGATATCTGCCCAACAGAGATGGAAAAATATGTCCACACATATAATTTTACATTCGCAATTATAGCATCATTATTCATAATGTTGTTCCTAAACCAGAAAGAACTAAAATGTTCATCAACTGGGAAACAGATAAATAAAATGTGAGATATTCAATGAATATACCACAGTTTGATTATTTTTATTTTAGTCAGAAGGTAACATGAGATCTGCTTTCTACAGCAAAATGTTAAGCGTACAATATGGTATTGACAACTATTGGCACAATGCTGTACAGCAAATCCCTAGAACTTATTCATCTCGCATGATTAAAAATTTCTACCTATGAAACAGGAACTTCCCCTATTTCTCATCGCCTAGTCCCCAGAAACAACCATTCTATTTCCTACGTATATGAGTTTGACTATTTCAGTATCCCCTATAAGTGTAATCGTGCATTATTTATCTTTCTGTGACTGGTGTATTTAACTTAGCATAATGTCTTTCAGGTTTCTTCTTGTTGCCAAATATGATAGAATTTTCTTCTTTTGTAGGGCTAAATAATATTTCATTGTATGCATGTATATGCCACATTTTCTCTATCCATTCATATGTTTGTGAACACTAGAGTTGTTTTCACATCCTAGTTATTGTAATGTTGCAATGAACATGAGAGTGCAGATATTTCTTTCACACATTGATATAAATGTCTTAAGATATATACCCAATACTCGGAAGTGGTGTTGTTGGATCATATGATAGTTCAATTTCTAATGTTTTGAGGAAACTTCTATACTGTTTTCTATAATGTCTACTAATTTACATTCTCACTAACAATGTAGTAGGGGTCCCTTTTTCCACATCCTCACCAACACTTACCTTTTGACTTTTTGGTAATAGTCATCCTAACAAGTATAAGTTGACATCTCATTGTGGTATAGATTTGCATTTCACTGATGATTAGTGATACTGAGCTTCATTTCATATATTATGTTGGCAAGTTGTATTTTCTTCTTTAAAGAAATGTGTATTTAAATCTTTCATTCATTAAAACAATCAGATTTTTGGTATTCAGTTGTAGAACTTTCTTGTATATTTTGGATGTTAACTCTCATTACATAGATGATTTGTAAGTATATTCTCCCATTACATACAATTTTAATTTTGATAAATTTTTTGCTATGCAGAGCTTTTTAGTTTAATGTAGTCCTACTTGTCTAGTTTTGCTTTTGAGGCCTGTGCTTTTAGTATTATATTCCAAAAATTATTGCCAAATCAATCTCATTAAGGTTTTTGTTTGTTTTCTTTCAGGATTTTTGTAGTTCCAGGACTTACATTTCAGTCTTCAATGTTTTCTTGTTGTTGATAACTTTTGTGTATGATATAAGGGTGAAATTCCATTAATTTACATGTGGATACCCAGTTTTTCTGATACCATTTTTTGCAGAGACTATCATTTCCCTATTGTATATTCTTGGCTTCCTTGTCAGAGATAATTTAACTGTACATGTATAGGTTTATTTCTGTGCTTTCTATTCTGTTCTAATAATCTCATTGTCTGTAACTATGCCAATTCTGGAGAGTTGTAATTATTGTAGCTTTGGAATATGTTTTGAAATCAGAAAGATTGGATCATCTTTGTCAAGATTGTTTTGACTATTCAGGGTCCTTTGTAGTTTCTTGTGAATTTTAGAATAGTTTTTAAGTAGTAGTAGTACTTTTTTAGGAATAAAATGTGGTATATTCAATAAAATTTTCATCGGGAGATTTTAGGTTTGTTTTTTATGAGCAATTCTAGACAAACACGATATCTGTTAAAAAAGTAGTCCATAAGAAGACTCCCCGGCTAGCGAATAGTTGTGTATTTCTCGAGTTCTGTTTTTAGTATATTTAGTAAGAAATTAGTCTAGGTCATCTTTCTTTCTTTGAAATGTTATATACCAGCAAAGATAGAATAAGATATAAGCCTGATATTAAATTTTTATTTCCCATCATAAATAATTATAATGCAAATTCAGAAGAAAATTTACTTTGTTTCTCCAAAGCTTAATCAGGTGTTTATTCCATCTGGAAATCCATGTTATCTAACACAATATCAACCCAGGTAGTTGAATGATGACTACATCATCTTTATAAATCTGCATTTGCAGCTCTCAGAATCATGAATGGTCCTGTATATTGGCACACACATACAAACATTTGATTGTCTTTTAATGTAGTTAAGCCTTGAGGATGTAACTACTAAGATGCATATTATTTTATTATAAATTACTTTCCTTAATGTTGCTATTTTTCTCCTCTTAGGACATTATATCGTTATTGTTTTATAGTAGTTTGGGGGGGAGTTTATGTCATCTATTAATTCAATACAGAAAAATAAAAGAAGTCTTTGAAATTATTTATTATTAAAAAAAAGAGGGCCGGGCGCGGTGGCTCAAGCCTGTAATCCCAGCACTTTGGGAGGCCGAGACGGGCGGATCACGAGGTCAGGAGATCGAGACCATCCTGGCTGACACGGTGAAACCCCGTCTCTACTAAAAAGAATACAAAAAACTAGCAGGGCGAGGTGGCGGGCGCCTGTAGTCCCAGCTACTCGGGAGGCTGAGGCAGGAGAATGGCGTGAACCCGGGAGGCGGAGCTTGCAGTGAGCCCAGATCGCGCCACTGCACTCCAGCCTGGGTGACAGAGCAAGACTCTGTCTCAAAAAAAAAAAAAAAAAAAGAAAAAAAAAAGGGGTGCAGTGTGCCTGATATGGATGAGAAATATTCATCATCTTTGTACATCTTCTCTTTTACTATGTGCAGTTCCATTCCCATCTCCCACCCCATCCTCCAGCCAGCTTTCTTGTGTGTTTGCATATATTTATGCAACTTTAAATCAAAGGTACTCATCCTTCAAGTGTCCACTTCATGAAACATTTAGTAATTTAGTCCACCAGATGTAGATTCTTTTTTACGTTTTCCTCAATTTATTAAATACTAGAAGCTGCTGAATTTTTTTTACTATTTTGTACTCGGTGGTTGCCCATCTCCTATTGGAAACCCAAGAGTCTAGAGAACACGAATGAGGCATTTAAACTTACTTTTTCTTGAATGTATAATTTTTTGGTCAGAGCACTTAGTGATAAGTGAATGTTTGTTAAATAGATATTTCATAAAGAAAAACTATTAATTTAATATAAATTTTCTGTTTGTTGTGTTATTCTACATTATAAGAGATAAATATCTTCATTGGTGTATTAAAAAACCTTCAGATCTATTAAAAATATATTTTGTTAAATTTAATCTAGGAAGTTAGAAGACAGCAACTTTTTGCATAAAATCTGATCTTGACTGGGCGCAGTGGCTCACACCTGTAATCCCAGCACTTTAGGAGGCCGAGGCAGGCAGATCACGAGGTCAGGAATTCGAGACCAGCCTGGCAAATATGGTGAAACCCCATCTCTACAAAAAACACAAAAATTAGCCTGGCATGCTGGCGCACACCTGTAGTCCCAGCTACTCGGGAGGCTGAGGCGGAAGAATTGCTTGAACCCAGGAGGCAGAGCTTGCAGTGAGCAGAGATTGCATCACTGAACTCCAGCCTGGGAGAGTGAGATTCAGTCCAAAAAAAAAAAAAAAAATCCCTGATCTTAACTGTTTAATCCTACCTTTAAATATCTTAATTCCATATTAGATATCCCATATCTTAGTTCCATATTAGATATTGTATATCTTTGGTACCATATTAAAACTCTGGGTATGTAATTACATTCCATGTAAAACAATTATCAAATTAAATAACAAGAATGTTTTTCTCATATTCATTTGCTTTTACAAATGTAAGTGACACGCAATCACTTTAAGTATATATGCATCATCTTTCACAAATGTCTGTCATTTTCTAATCTGACATTCTCATATTGATATTTTTATATTCCATGGTTTCATAAGTTTCAAAAATGAAGTGCTTATCTCATAAATTATAAATGCATTAAATATTTCTTTTTAAACTAGGCTTTATTCCTAAAACTGAGTCCTTGTATTTTAACATAAGTAAGCCCTTAGTCTTCATAAATATGTAATAAATAATGTACAATGACAGTGTACACTGATAAAGATCTCACCTTTAACAACCCACATTTCCACTTAGAGAACTACTAAATTGTTAAGTGAGAAGTGATATAATTGATTTTAACATTGTTTCTGTCTTGTAATGTCAGCAACCTACCTTGCTTCAACACCAGTGCATCTTAATCATTATATTCAAAGACAATTGCTTCACTACCCCACCCTCAAAGCATTCTTGGCTTCTCTCCACTTTGTTTCTTTAACACTGTTAGTTATTTTCTAGATCCTCTTGGGTAAAAATCTGTAGTTAATATGCAGATCATCTCTCTTTGTAATCAGTACTTCTGAAAGGTTATTACCATTGTTCTCCAAGGACCCTACAAATCCTGAATCAGGAGGAAATACCATGCCAACCTAATTACTCTTTGCCCTCAGCCTCACTTCAATGACAAAATAATATACCATTTACTATCAGTGCAATCAGTGATAGTTCACTCATTTATTGTTTTGAGTTTTTACAATAGCACATACACATAACATATACACCTATATATACTTTTGGAGACACCCATTGATATGCAATATTTAAAATATTAATACTATATTAAGTTCTACTAAATAGCTTAGCTATGCATGTTTAACAAAGAGATACTCCATTTCACTAGGCAGTCCTTCTGGGGAAGCCTGTTCATATATTTTTTCTCTAAAGAATTGCAAGCCTGATAGCTCTATAACATGTGCAAGATGCTCCATATTATTTAAAATACTATCACAGGGAAGTATAACCTGGTAAAAATCCTCTGTGTCCTGCTGAAGTCATTAATTAGCTTATTTTTAAGGGAACATTAAAATCAGACGGGAAGAGTAGAATGCACTGATGGGAAATTTCTAAACTCTTTTTAGGAATTTGGAGTTCCTTCTGTTTATAGTAATAGTTATTAAGTGTTATAACAGCGTAACAACCTTACAAAAAGTGTTTCATAGACTATTAAAGGGTTAAAGACTATAAAATTATAAGCAGAAGTTTGGTTCACATAAATGTGGCCCAATATGCAGTGATATGTAGGCTAAATCTAATAAAAGAAAAATAAAAGAAAAAAATGTTTCTATATATAGATAAATTTGTAACATTCTCTGACTCAGAAAATTATTGATTCTATATTGTGGGTTATTTAATATGCTATTTACTCCAATTTGCATAATAATGCTACACGGTGTTTTGTACAAGTATTTAATAGTTATAGAAAAAATGTTTAATACATTTTTTTAAACAAGTTGGTGGTATACCTATGCTATATTATACAGAGAAAAAACACACTTGAGAGGCAAAAAGGAAAATTACTAGTTAGAAAAGTTCAAGAAGCTAACTCAGTTCATAACCGAAATAGTGCAAGTAACCTGTCTTCTCACCATAAGTAAAGAAAACAAATCATATCATCAAGCTAGAGGGGAAAAGGGCACAGAAAACCCATCACACTTGGCATTAGTGTTCTCCATGCTCTCAACAAGTAAAAATCTTGCAGACTGAAAATTAAAGCTTCAATTTTAAGTAAATAAATATTTAGTTGTGAAGTTGAGGTTCTTTGTTTTTTTGTTTTTGTTTTTGTTTTTTTGTCATTGAGCTTCTTATTACTTCACAAATAAAACATGTTTTTAATCATTAAATGAAATTCCTGTATTATTTAAAATCATTTTAATAAGATAGTGATATTTTAAATGACAAATTGGAATTTATTTGGCTATGACAGTCTAATTAGGTTAGGTTTTTACTAATTATTTATTTTCAAATTGTTGTCTGTGCAAAAATGAATTCACTTAAAATTGAGCACTGACTTACTTCAACATAGACCTCAAAATAACTATCCAATGCAGTGGATACATTAGCTTAGAGTTTATGTTTCTTTCATGCTTTTCAAGAATGTGTAAAAAAACTTTAATATAGGAGACAAGAGGATCTTGGTTGTTTTCATTCCTGTTAAAAGTGGGGAAAGGCAGAGAATTTCACTGTGGATTAATTCCCTTGCCTCCCTCCTTCCTCCCCTCTTTTCTGTTTTTCTTTTAATTTCCCTTTTTCCACCCCTCTCTCTTCTTTACATACTCCATAGTTTCTACCTAAAATAACTAATTTACTCTCATGGCTTCACTCATCACATCACCAAATCCATGTCTCAAATTCTGATACTTCTCTCAGTACTCTTGTTTTCTCTACTGATTTTCAACATAGAGACTGTTTATTCTAAGTGCTATAGAAATTTTTATTTACACCTGCTAATTTTGAAGAAGGAATTTTAAAGCTTAAAACTAGTATGGAATTAAAACCCATATTAGCACTCAGACATCACATTCAGGCTGAGTTACATTAAATTTCAAGATGCAACAGGGAAATCCTTTCAAAACGTACAAGTTTGAAAGGATTTGCCTGTCCAACTAAAATATGTGAAATAAAAACATGTTACTCATGTAAGAATGTGTCAAATTTAGATATGTAAGTATACTTTAATATTTAGAATATTACATAATTCAGTATTCCTATTTTCTCAAATCTTTAAAATTTTGATAAAATATTATTCCCATGAAATATTCCTATTCAAATGCACAACCCCAATAAATAAGTGAAACTGCTTTCCATATTGTCAAAGTAATAATAATTATTTAATAGTTACAATCCAGGTACTTACCATGTTGTTCTAAAATCAAAGGTGTTCTCTGAATAAAACATGTTAATTTTAATTCAACATTAGGAACATTATTTTAAGTAGTTTAATATTACAAAGTGAAGAGTGCATAAAACAGTAAAGTTCTCAAAACTTGCAACTAATTTGCTTCTTTATTTTCATACATTATAATGAAAGGAAGTCTGGTTTATTCATTCAAAAAGTTAAGAAAACTAACGCTAGCTCTTCTGAATACACCCTTAGGGACATAACTGCGACTCTATCATATGTCTACCCCTTAAAAAATACATTATGGACATTTTTGAGTGTTTGATGGAAGTAGTTACATCAAAAAAAAGTAAAAGGCTCAGAGATGGTAATGTATCAATTCTATACTACGAAGTGAAGATATGTCTGCCATATGGACTTACTGAGGCTAACATTAGTCTTAGTCACAAGGTAAAAAAGATAGAAGCTTAGCACATAAAGTACAGCATGCCATTAACTCTCTTAAAATAAAATGAATAAATAAAAGCCTAGACAAAAAAAGGAACCACAGAAAGGCATTCATGTGTAAATTGGAATATATTGTAAACATGTGGCTCTGAATCTGGTTAATTTTATATTTCAGTGCCCATCTCTTAAATATCTTGACTGATGGCTTAACTGATTTATTTAGCTATCATAATATTTTTATCAGACATTCAATATCTAAAGATTGTCTGTATTACAGAGTTGTTGATGATGATTTCATGAAGCTTCCACTATTACCCTATTTATCTTTTTGTTCTAAATTTAGTATTGACATACATTATAATTTTTGCCCCTTTCGTCCCATGTTCCCTTTTCCACCTCTGCAATTAATCTTTCAGAGAAAATTTATTTTTCATTATTGTAACACACCAAGGCCTACCAAATTGCATTATATGATGAAAATAAAATATATAAATGAATGAAGCTATAATTAGCCCCCATTGGTTGGCCCCCACCAATATTATTAATTTTCATGGATAGAAATTATTTCTAGTTTCTTCCTTGTGTATAATTGCTAATTTTAAACAAATGAGGTTATTTTTTCCACATTTACACTCCAAACTACAGTAAGCAGACTCAGGATGTGTCAACAAAGTACTATTCCAAGAGTCTTTGTTAGCGGAAATTATAAAATTTTCAGATATTTTATTTCTTAAATAGCTTATTGAGAAAAGTTGCAATGTTTGTGGAATAGTTACATAATGCATATTTTTTTATTAAGTTACCAAGCACAATAGCCTATGTTAAATCCATTGCAGATAATTGGATGATTCTTTTGATGTTGCTGTGATCTCAATTAGCAAATGACATAGAACCTGATGGTCATCTCAATAAATGCGGAAAAAGCAGTTGATAAAATTCAACACCTCTTCATGACAAACACCCTCAACAAACTAGGACTGGAAGGAACATATTTCAAAATTATAAAAGTCATATACAATTATCCCACGGCCAAAATCATATTGAACAAGGAAAAGTTGAAACCATTCTCTTTAAAAACTGGAACAAGGCCGGGCGCGGTGGCCCACTCCTGTAATCCCAGCACTTTGGGAGGCCGAGGAGGGCAGATCTCGAGGTCAGAAGATCGAGACCATCCTGGCTAACACGGTGAAACCCCATCTCTACTAAAAATACAAAAAAAATTAGCCAGGCGTGGTGGCGGGCGCCTGTAATCCCAGCTACTCGGGAGGCTGAGGCAGGAGAATCCCGTAAACCCGGGAGGCGGAGCTTGCGGTGAGCTGAGATCGCGCCACTGCACTCCCGCCTGGGCGGCAGAGGGAGACTCTGTCTCAAAAAAAAAAAAAAAAAAAACAACAACAACAACAAAAACTGGAACAAGACAAACATGTCTACTTTCACCACTTCTATTTGCCATAGTACTGGAAGTCCTAGCCACAGAAATAATGTAAAGGAAAGAATTAAAAGGCATTCAGATTGGGAAAGAGGAAGTCAAATTATCTCTGTTCACTGATGGTATGATCTTAAACCAAGAAAACCCTAAGAACTCCTCCAAAAGACCCATAGACTTGATAAATAACTTCAGTAAAGTTTTGGGATACAAAATCAATGTACAAAAATCAGTAGCATTTCTATATAACAGTAATATTCAAGCTAAAAATGAAATCAATAATACTGTTTGCAATAGCCACACAAAAAATAAAATGAAATAAAATACCTAGGAATTTTATTTAATTGGTTCCTTCCTAACCATGGAAATGAAACATGTCTACAAGGAGAACTACAAAACACTGATAGAAGAAATCACAAATGACAAAAAGAAGTGGCAAAACATCCCATGCTCACAGATTTTAAGAATTAATACCATTAAAATTATCACACTGCCCAAAGCAATTTACAGATTCAATGCAATTCTCATCAAATTACCAATGCCATTTTTTACAGAATTAGGAAAAAATCTAAACATTCATATAGAATAAAAATAGCCAAAGCAATTCTAAGCAAAAAGAACAAAGCCAGAGGCACATCACCTGACTTCAAACTATGCTAAAGGCTATATTAACCAAAACAGCATGGGGTACTGGTACAAAAATAAAAACATGGACCAATGGAACATAATAGAGAACCCAGAAATAAAGTCACATACCTAAAACCAAATAATCTTGAAAAAAGCTGACCAAAATAGACAGTGGGGAAAAGACACCCTATTCAATAAATGGTGCTGGGAAAACTGTCTAGCCGCATGCAGAAGAATGAAACTGAACGCCTATATCTCACTGTATGCAAAAGTTAAGATTAATAAAAGGCTTGAATGTAAGTCCTGAAAATATAAATATTCTAGAAAATTATCTAGGAAAATTCTTCTAGACATAGGCCTATGCAAGGAGTTTATGACTAAGACCTCAAAAACAAATGCAACAAAACCAAAAATAGACAAATTGGACATAATCAAACTAGCTCCTGCACAGCAATAGAAATAATCTACAGAGTAAATGGACAACGTACAAAAATTAGAGAAAATATTTGCAAACTATGCATCCAAGAAAGGACCAATATCCAAAATCTACAATGAACTCTATTCAACAAGATAAAAATCATATAACCACATTCAAAATTGTACAAAGGGCATTCTTTCTCAAAAGAAGTCATACAAACAACCAAAAAAGTGCGAAAAAATTCTCAACCTCATTAATCATCAAAGAAATGCAAAGTAAAACCACAATGAGAAAACCATCTCACATCAGTCAGAATGGCTATTATTAAAATCAACAGATGTCTGTGAAGATGTGGATAAAAGGCAATGCTTATGCACTGTTGGTTGGAATGTGAATTAGCACAACCTGTATGGATGAAGATTTCTCAAAGAACTAAAATAGAACTAAATCCAGAAATCCCACTACTGGGTATCTACTGAAAGGAAAATTAATTGTTATATCAAAAAGACACCTACATTCATATGTCAATTGCAGCATTATTTACAATAACAAAATCATAAAAGCAATCTAAGCATCCATTAATGGATGTTTGAATAAAGAAAATATGGTGTACATACATCATGGAATACTATGCATCCATAAAAAAGAAAGAAAACAAGTTTATTGCAGCGACATACATACAGCCTGAGAGCATTATCTTCAATAAAGTAACTCAGAAACAGATAATCACATAGCACATGTTTTCACTTATAAGTGAGAATTAAACAAAGGGTACACATGGACATAAAGATGGAAATAATAGACACTGAGGACTCCAAAAAAGGGAAAATAAGGGGAGTAAATTACCTGTTGGGTACAATGTTCACTATTTGGGTTATGAGCACACTAGAAGCCCATACTTCATGCCTGGGCAATATATTTTTGTAAGTTAGCTGAACATACATCCCCTGACTCAATTTTCTAAAATATTAATTTACTTTTACAATCTATAGTTAGTATGATTGTTATGATATTCACTGCTAGAGTTTTATCACACTACCAAAATATAAATGATGCCCATAAGAGGGAACTAATGACATTGAGAAAGGACTAACCTTGAAGTCAGTTGATCTGAATCTACCTCCTAGCTCTGCAGGTAGTAGTTTAATGTAACTTTTAAGTTTACTTCTGTAGTTCTCAATATATTCATCTGTAGAATAGCAATTTCAATTAAATCTCTCTCCTCTCCTCCTGTATAATGCCTGTAAATTTTAAGTTCGATAATTATATAAAAACACATAAAATGATACATAGTAAATCATTTAAAAGTACTGAATCTTCGACCGGGCGTGGTGGTTCACGCCTGTAATCCCAGCACCGTAGGGGGCCAACGTGGGCAGATCACCTGAGCTCAGGAGTTCAAGACCAGTCTGGCCAACATGGCGAAACCCAGTCTCTACTAAAAATACAAAAATTAGCTAGTCATGGTGGCACATGCCTGTCATGCCAGCTACCCAGGAGGCTGAGGCAGGAGAATCGCTGGGACCCAGGAGGCAGAGGCTGTACAGAGCCAAGATGGCACCACTGCACTCCAGTCTCGGCAAAAGAGCAAGACTCTATCTCAAAAAAAAAAAAAAAAAAAAAGTACTGAATTTTTAATTATAAATATTTATTTTTATTTAATTTTAGCCAATATAAATAATATTGGAAGTGGGTATCCTTGTTGTTATGCCATAAGTAAGGACTACCAATTCCTAAATCTCTCATCTATATTTCTGAGTTCTAGATACTCAACTACAAATATCTTTAGCTTACTGTCCCTGTATTAGTCTGTTCTCACAGTGCTCTAAAGCAATACCTGAGTTTGGATAATTTATAAGGAAAAAAGGTTTAATTGCCTTATCATTCTGTAGGCTGTGCAGAAAGCATAATTCTGGCATCCACTTGTCTTCTCTGGTAGTCTCAGGACACTTAAAATCACGTCAGAAGGCAAAGGAGAAGCTGGAATGTCTTACACGGCTGGCGCAGGAAGAAGAGAGATGGTGGAGGTGCTACACATTTTTAAATAACAGGATCTCATGAAAACTATATCATGAAAACAGACTAGGAGGATGGCGCTAAGCATTTAAAAACCACCCCCATGATCTAATCATCTCTCCTACCAGGCCTCCATCTCTAGGACTGGGGATTCAATTACATCATGAGATTTGAGTGAGGACACAGATACAAACAATCTGAGTTCCTCAGGCACATCAAACCTAAATATGTCTGAACTGAATTCACGTTGCAGTTTTGATATTGAGAAGCATTTCTGATCCAGTCATCAAGTGAGAAATTCTGGATCTCATGCAAGAATTTGGGGTGAGTCCATAGAGTAAAGTGAAATCAAGCTTCAATAGCTTATTCGATCAAGTGGAAGAAAGGGTATCAGTGATTGAAGATCAAATTAATGAAATAAAGTGAGAAGACAAGGTTAAAGAAAAAAGAATAAAAAGAAATGAACAAAGCCTCCAAGAAATATGGGACTATGTGAAAAGATCAAATCTACATTTGATTGGTATACCTGAAAGTCAAGGAGAAATGGAACCAAGTTGGAAAACATTCTTCAGAATATTATCCAGGAGAACTTCCCCATGCTTGAGATCAACATATGCAAATCAATAAACGCAATCCATCACATAAACAGAACCAACGACAAAAACCACATGATTATCTCAATAGATGCAGAAAAAGGATTTTCACAAAACTCAACAGCCTTTCATGTTAAAAACTCTCAATAGGCCTGGCTAGGTGGCTCATGCCTGTAATCCCAGCACTTAGGGAGGCCGAGGCAGGCAGATCACAAGGTCAGGAGATCGAGACCATCCTGGCTAACATGGTGAAACCCCGTCTCTACTAAAAATACAAAAAATTAGCCGAATGTGGTGGCAGGCGCCTGTAGTCCCAGCTGCTCGGGAGGCTGAGACAGGAAAATGGCATGAACCTGGGAGGTGGAGCTTGCAGTGAGCCGAGATTGCACCACTGCACTCCAGCCTGGACAACTAGCGAGACTCCGTCTCAAAAAAGAAAAACAAACAAACAAAAAACTCTCAATAAACTAAGTATTGGCAGAATGTATCTCAAAATAATAAGAGCTATTTATGACAAACCCACAGCCAATATCATACTGAATGGGTGACAACTGGAAGCATTCCGTTTGAAAACCAGCACAAGACAAGGATGCCCTCTCTCACCACTCTTATTCAATAGACTGTTGGAAGTTCTGGCCAGGGCAATAAGTCAACAGAAAGAAATAAAGGGTATTCAATTAGGAAAAGAGGAAGTCAAATTGTCCCTGTTGTTGGATGACATGATTGTAGGTTTAGAAAACCCCATCGTCTCAGCCCAAAATATCCCTAAGATGATACACAACTTCAGCAAAGTCTTAGGATACAAAATCAATGTGCAAAAATCACAAGCATTCCTATACACCATTAACAGACAAACACAGAGCCAAAGCATGAGTGAACTCTGATTCACAATTGCTACAAAGAGAATAAAATACCTAGGAATCCAGCATACAAGGGTGTGAAGGAACTCTTCAAGGAGAACTATAAACTACTGCCCAATGAAATAAAAGGGGACACAAACAAATGGAAGAATATTCCATGCTCATGGATAGAAAGAATCAATATCGTCAAAATGGCCATACTACCTAAGGTAATTTACAGATTAAAAGCTATCCCCATCAAGCTACCAATGTCTTTCTTCACAAAATTGGAAAAACAAACAAACAAAAAAACAAACAAACAAAAAAACTAACATTCATATGGAACCAAAAAAGAGTTCACATTGCTAAGACAATCTTAAACAAAAAGAACAAAGCTAGAGGCATCACACTACCTGACTTCAAACTGTACTACAAGACTACAGTAACCAAAACAACATGGTTCTGGTACCAAAACAAAGATATAGACCAATGGAACAGAATAGAGCCCTCAGAAATAATGCCACACATCTACAACTGTCTGATCTTTGACAAACCTGACAAAAACAAGAAATGGGGAAAGGGTTCCCTATTTAATAGGGAATTATTTATTTAATAAATGGTGCTGGGAAAACTAGCCATATGTATAAAGCTGAAATTGTATCCCTTCTTTATTAAACAAAATTTAATTTGAGATGGATTAAAAACTTAAATATTAGACCTGAAACCATAAAAACCCCAGAAGAAAATCTAGGCAAAACCATTCAGGACATAGGCATGGGCAAGGACTTTATAACTAAAACACCAAAAGCAATGGCAACAAAAGCTAAAATAGACTAATGGGATCTAATTAAACTAAACAGTTTCTGCATGGCAAAAGAAGCTACCATCAGAGTGAACAGGCAACCTAGAGAATGGGAGAAAATTTTTCAATCTACCCATCTGACAAAAGGCTAATATCCAGAATCTACAAAGAGCTTCAACAAATTTACAAGAAAATAAAAAAACCCATCCAAAAGTGGGCAAAGGATATGAACAGACACTTCTCAAAAGAAGACATCTATGGAGCCAACAGACACATGAAAAAACGCTCATCATCACTGGTCATCAGATAAATGCAAATCAAAACCACAATGAGATACCATCTCACACCAGTTAGAATGGCAATCATTAAAAAGTCAGGAAACAACAGGTGCTGGAGAGGATGTGGAGAAATAGGAATGCTTTTACACTGTTGGTGGGAGTGTTAATTGGTTCAACCATTGTGGAAGGCAGTGTGGTGATTCCTCAAGGATCTAGAACTAGAATTACCATTTGACCCAGCAATCCCATTACTGGGTATATACGAAAAGAATTATAAATCATGCTACTATAAAAACACAAGGACACGTATGTTTATGGTGGCATATTCACAATAGCAAACACTTGGAACCAATCCAAATGCCCATCAATGATAGACTGGATTAAGAAAATGTGGCACATATATACCATGGAATACTATGTAGTCATAAAAAAGATGAGTTCATGTTCTTTATAGGGACACGGATGAAGCTGGAAACCATCATTCTCAGCAAACTATCAGAAAACCAAACAATGCATGTTCTTATAGGTGGGAATTGAACAATGAGAATACTTGGACACAGGGTGGGGAACATCACACCCCAGGGCCTGTCATGGAGTGGAGGACTGGGGGAGGGATATCATTAGGAGAAATACTTAATGTGACTGATAAGTTGATGGGTGCATCAAACCAACATGGCACATGTATACCTATGTATCAAAACTGCATGCTGTGCACATGTACACTGTAACTTAAAATATAATAAAAAAAGTAAAGGAAAAAAGGAATGGCTACTCCATAGGCAGAGCAATGGCATGGGGTGCTCAACTGAGTATACTTATAGTTATTTATTGATTATATCCTAAAGAAGAGGAGGATTATTCAAAAGTTTTTCAGGAAAGGGATGGGCAATTCCCAGAACTGAGGGTTTCTCCCCATTTTAGACCATGTAGGGTAATTTCGTGATGTTTCCATGACATTTGTACACTGTCATGTTGCTGATGGGAGTATTCTTTTATTATTATTATTATTATTATTATTATACTTTAAGTTCTAAGGTACATGTGCACAACGTGCAGTTTTGTTACGTATGTATACATGTGCCATGTTGTTGTGCTGCACCCATTAACTCATCATTTACATTAGATAAATCTCCTAATGCTGTCCCTCTCCCCTCCCCGCTCCCCACAATAGGCCCCGGTATGTGATGTTCCCCTTTATGTGTCCAAGTGATCTCATTGTTCAATTCCCACCTATGAGTGAGAACATGCGGTGTTTGGTTCTTGAAATAGTTTTTCTGTTCTTGCAATAGTTTGCTGAGAATGATGGTTTCCAGTTACACCCATGTCCCTACAAAGGACATGAACTCATCAGTTTTATGGCTGCATAGTATTCCATGGTGTATATGTGTCACATTTTCTTTTTTTTTATTTTTTATTTTTTATTATTATTATTATACTTTAAGTTCTAGGGTACATGTGCATAACGTGCAGGTTTGTTACATATGTATACTTGTGCCATGTTGGTGTGCTGCACCCATCAACTCATCAGCACCCATCAACTCGTCATTTACATCAGGTATAACTCCCAATGCAATCCCTCCCCCCTACCCCCTCCCCATAATAGGCCCTAGTGTGTGATGTTCCCCTTCCCGAGTCCGAGTTATCTCATTGTTCAGTTCCCACCTATGAGTGAGAACATGCAGTGTTTGGTTTTCTGTTCTTGTGATAGTTTGCTGAGAATGATGGTTTCCAGCTGCATCCATGTCCCTACAAAGGACACAAACTCATTCTTTTTGATGGCTGCATAGTATTCCATGGTGTATATGTGCCACATTTTCTTAATCCAGTCTGTCATTGATGGACATTTGGGTTGATTCCAAGTCTTTGCTATTGTGAATAGTGCTGCAAAAAACATATGTGTGCATATGTCTTTATAGCAGCATAATTTATAATCCTTTGGGTATATACCCAGTAATGGGATGGCTGGGTCAAATGGTATTTCTAGTTCTAGATCCTTGAGGAATCGTCATACTGTTTTCCACAATGCTTGAACTAGTTTACAGTACCACCAACAGTGTAAAAGTGTTTCTATTTCTCCACATCCTCTCCAGCACCTGTTGTTTCCTGATTTTTTTTAATGATTGCCATTCGAACTGGTGTGAGATGGTATCTCATTGTGGTTTTGATTTGCATTTCTCTGATGGCGAATGATGATAAGCATTTTTTCATGTGTCTGTTGGCTGTATGAATGTCTTCTTTTGAGAAGTGTCTGTTCATATCCTTCGCCCAATTTTTGATGAGTTTGTTTGTGTTTTTCTTGTAAATTTGTTTGAGTTCTTTGTAGGTTCTGGATATTAGTCCTTTGTCAGATGAGTAGATTGCAAAAAATTTTTCTCATTCTGTAGGTCGCCTGTTTACTCTGATGTTAGTTTCTCTTGCTGTGCAGAAGCTCTTTAGTTTAATGAGATCCCACTTGTCAATTATGGCTTTTGTTACCATTGCTTTTGGTGTTTTAGACATGAAGTCCTTGCCCATGCCTATGTCCTGAATGGTATTACCTAGCTTTTCTTCTAGGGTTTTTATGGTTTTCGGTCTAACATTTAAGTCTCTAATCCATCTTGAGTTAATTTTCGTATAACGAATAAGGAAAGGATCCAGTTTCAGCTTTCTACTTATGGCTAGCCAATTTTCCCAGCACCATTTATTAAATAGGGAATCCTTTCCCCATTTCTTGTTTTTCTCAGGTTTGTCAAAGATCAGATGGCTGTAGATGCGTGGTATTATTTCTGAGGACTCTGTTCTATTCCATTGGTCTATATCTCTGTTTTGGTACCAGTACCATGCTGTTTTGGTTACTGTAGCCTTGTAGTATAGTTTGTGGTCAGGTAGTGTGATACCTCCAGCTTTGTTCTTTTGGCTTAGGATTATCTTGGCAATACAGGGTCTTGTTTGGTTCCATATGAACTTTAAAGCAGTTTTTTCCAATTCTGTGAAGAAAGTCATTCGTAGCTTAATGGGGATGGTATTGAATCTAAAAATTACCTTGGCAGTATGACCATTTTCACAATATTGATTCTTCCTATCCATGAGCATAGTTTGTTCTTCCATTTGTTTGTATCCTCTTTTATTTCACTGAGCAGTGGTTTGTAGTTCTCCTTGAAGAGGTCCTTTACATCCCTTGTAAGTTGAATTCCTAGGTATTTTATTCTCTTTGAAGCTATTGTGAATGGGACTTCTTCATGATTTGGCTCTCTGTTTGTCTGTTACTGGTGTATAAGAATGCTTGTGATTTTTGCTCACTGATTTTGCATCTTGAGACTTTGCTGAAGTTGCTTATCAGCTTAAGGAGATTTTGGGCTGAGACAATGGGGTTTTCTAAATATACTGAGATGATAAGATTTTCTAAATATACCATCATGTCATCTGCAAACAGGTGCAAAGCTTCTTCTTTTCTTAACTGAATACCCTTTATTTCTTTCTCTTGCCTGATTGCCCTAGCCAGAACTGCCAACACTATGTTGAATAGGAGTGGTGAGAGAGAACATCCCTGTCTTGTGCCAGTTTTCAAAGGGAATGCTTCCAGTTTTTGCCCATTCAGTATGATATTGGCTGTGGGTTTGTCATAAATAGCTGTTACTATTTTGAGATAAGTTCCATCAATACCTAATTTATTGGGAGTTTTTAGCATGAAGAGCTGTTGAATTCTTTAGCATGCTAATGTATTACAATTTGAGTATACTGAGCAGTGAGGATGACCAGAGGTCACTTTCATTGACATCTTAATTTTGGCAGTTTTAGGCTGGATTCTTGACCAGATCCTGTTTTATCAGCAAGGTCTTTGTGACCTGTATCTTGTGCTGACTTCCTGTCTCATCCCATGGCTAAGAATGCATAACTTTCTAGAAATGCAGCCTAGTAGGTCTCTTCGTTATTTTACCCAGCACCTATTCAAGATGGAGTTGCTCTGGTTCAAACACTCTTGAAAATTCCCTCCTCCCACTGGATCTGTACTACCTCCCCAGATCTAATTTTCCATTTGCAATCTCTCCTGCTACTAATGATTCCATTATATATTCATTTACTTGAGCCAGATGATCATCCTTGATTCATCCCTTTCCAGTATTTCTCATATCTCCATCATCACTGTTTTTTCCTGAAGCCAATTTGTGCTAATTATTACAATAGTGTCTTTCTTAACTTCCTGGCATCTAACATTTCGCCTGTTGTACATTCTGTACTTTGCAAACAGACTAATCTTTATCAACTTTATACCTGATCATATATCTCCCCTGATTAACTCCTTTATCATTCCCCATTGTCTTAAAGAGAAAATATAAATGAAGCAGCACAATATAAAGAAACTTCATGACTTTAAACTTTTCACGTTTGTAGTGTTGGTTTCTTCTAGCCACACAAATATTTCCAGTGCCTAAAATTACTTTAATTTTCTCTATCCTTGTACATGATTTCCTCTAAATAAAATATCCTTTACCTAGCTTATTTTTCTCACCCTTCATATTTTATTTGAGACTCGCTCAAATATCATCTTTTTTGCAAAGGAGCTGCTTATTCTCTCTACCTCCTTTTCTCCCCCAACAAACACATTTTTGATTTTGTGTCCCTCCTACATGGTTCCAAAAGACTTCTTTGATTTATTTTTATTCTTATCCCTTTACATTGCAGTCATTGATCTCCAACATTAATCTGTGAGGTCTTTGAATACATGGAGCCATATCATATTCATATTTATATGTATTGTTGAATGAATAGAATAAATAATGAATGGATACATCAAAATATAGTGCAGTAAAAGTCAAAATGTAAGGCAGAACTTTAAATTAATATAAAATATAACCAATCAGAATATAATGCTGATTTTAATACAACACATTATAAACACGTTTTATGAAATAGAATGAACTTGTATTTACACACGCAACTAAAGGAGTTTTCCTGTCTGAAGAGAAAAAGAAAGAGCATTTTTTGATTTTTTGTTTGCACTCAGTTAACAAATGGGTTCATAAGTAGAAAAATTCTTCCTAACAATAATCCAACCTCGATCACCCTAGACCTCTATCTCCATATATCTGTTAATAGCTAAGTCACACATAGCATGAATGTAGCAGAATTCCAGGTCCCCTCAATGAAAATCTGTCAATTTCTTAATTTTTTCAACTCATTAAATTACACAATTATTTATTTAATTGCTCAAGTAAAAATTCTAACAGTTTTACATGTATCTAGTTTTCCCTTAATCCTGGCATGCAAATTTGATAAATAATTATGGATTATTAAATGTCTTACTTATGTTATGGCTGGAGATAGACACAAAGGTAATATAACAGTTCTAATATCAAGTTACTGGGTCCAGATTAGTATAAGGACTATCCCAGATGATGGTACAAAGTGCTTTCAAAGTGTAGAGGAAGTCGTATTCTACTCTGTCATGATGTCTAACTATTTAAGTCTTGACTTTGCTAAGACGGAAAAACATATATATATTTATTGAGTGCTTACTCTGTGCCAAACAAATACTATAGTTTAACCTATTATCTCATTTAAGCTTTGTAAACTTATAAAGTAACATTATAATTCCTACCAAAGGTAAGAGAAATTGCTCAGAAATATTAAGTGATTTTTAAAAGTCACAGGACTGATTAATGCTGAAAGCATCGAATAATTAAATTGAGGAATAACACTAAAATGTTGTACTAAAAAATAATAATCGGTATACAGAAAGAGAAGGGATAATTTGAGTGGAGAAAAACAGTTCATGATTGAAGATGTCATATTTAGGAAGGATAGTAGTTTAGTATAGCTATAGTTAAGTGTCCTTAAAATTCTAGGTCAGAAAGATAAAAATCCTGAGCTGTACGACTCAAGTATTCTAAGAATTGGAGCAACCTAGAATAATCAGAATGCTGTAATTCAGAATCTTTTTAGGACCCAAGAATCACCCTTGTAGTGTCAGCTGTTTATGTCTCATAGCAGTTTAAAAGGCTTATACAAGGTGGTTTTTATTTTAGAAAAAGAACCATTACCTACAAAGGTAATGATTTGATTGAATGAAAGATTTAAAAAGCAAAGAACAGAGGTTATAAATATATATCTTGTATGTATTGATTTGACCATCTACAGGGAATATCTGAATGTGCAGTGTATACACTGTAAAGATTTAAGTGAGCAGGTATTTAAGCAGGTATTAACATTAACTGTGTGATGGACTATGGTATTTGAGATTTCTAGTTGACAGAATGTCAGTTGATACACAGTTCCTTGAATATGTATTTAATAATATAAGACCAGCAATTTCAACAAGATAGAGTTGTTTAGGTCTATGGACTTTTACATCGGCAGTTTACAGAAACTGTATCAATGATAATGGAGCAGATTATACCCATACCATCTATTATTATTCAGAGACTTTAATTTCACAAATGAAAAACTAGTTGATAAAAGCATCGATGATAAGGCTGCTGAAAGATATTTCTCCTCCAGACGTTATGATTTAGTTGTTTTCTCAACGTTATACTGCTTGATTATCTTAGCTATAGGATAAGACACAATGCATTTTATGGCCATTTCCTTACTGAGCCTAATTTAGCATTTTCCATCACTTAGCGAAGGGTATAACCAGCAAATCAATCCAATTGCTCACTAAGGAAATTTGCATCATGACAATAGAAAGAAATGTCTTTCATTCCAGTGATACAATAAGAAAGATAATTGTCATGAAACATACATAATGCCAGGCAAATGTACTCAAAATATGATTGGAAAATACCCAGATTATGTCTCTGAGTTGCTGTCAAATTTTTTTGCTATTTAATATTAATTCTATGTCATAATAACCTCTTTTTTCATTATCAATGTGATCAACTCTGCAGCTGATTTGATGCAATCACTAAGCCATAAAAAGTGACAGATTGATATTTTATTTTGCAGTCAGTGTATTTTACCTTTCAACGTGGCTCTGAATGTCCAAACTTCTGTTCAGGATATTAGGCAGAATTAGCACTCAGATATAGAATGGTAACTACTTAGTGCTTTAAATACTATAAGATATTTTATCTATTTATTTCATATTGTGAGATTCAAAACATCAAAGTCAAAATAACTTAGATTCTGAAATCATATCTCTCTGCATACAAAATTTGCTTCTATGACTATTCAGAAGCCTTTTAAATCTTGGTGTCTTGATCTGTAAAATGGAGATAATAACTCCCATTTTTGAGGTGCTCTCATTTTTAGGGTTGCTACAGCAACCTGCTGATCCAGAACCTGCTTGCCATTGTCAAACAGACCCCACTCTGTCACAAGACGTTTGTATGTCTTGCCAAATTAGTTGATATTTTAATCATTGTTTTCTTATATGTAAAATGGACATTTTTGGCGGGCACGGTGGCTTACGCCTGTAATCTCAGCACTTTGGGAGGCCAACGCGGGCAGATTACGGGGTCAGGATATCAAGACCATCCAGGCTAACACAATGAAACCCGGTCTCTACTAAAAATACAAATAATAATAATAATATTAATAATAATAATAAGCTGGACGTGGTGGTGGGCACCTGTAGTACCAGCTATTTGGGAGGCTGAGGCGGGAGAATGGCGTGAACCCGGGAGGCGGAGCTTGCAGTGAGCCGAGATCACGCCACTGCACTCCAGCCTGGGCGACAGAGCGAGACTCCATCTCAAAAAAAAAAAAAAAAAAAAAAAAAAAGGGACATTTTTCTTTCACTATTTATTGTGTACTTCCAAATACATAAGATTGTTTTGCATACTAAAAATAATGCATATAAAATACTTAGTCACTAATAATAATTATTTTGTACACTGTTGGCTATTGTTATTATGTGACAGAATTTGCTTTTTTTTTTTTTTTTTCTTTTTTTTTGGAGTCTCTGTCGCCAGGTTGAAGTGCAGTGGCGCAATCTCGGCTCACTGCAACCTCCGTTTCCTGGGTTCAAGCATTCTCCTGCCTCAGCCTCCATAGTAGCTGGGACTACCGGCGCACACTACCACACCAAGCTAATTTTTGTATTTTTAGTACGGACAGGGTTTCACTGTGTTAACCAGGATAGGCTCAATCCCTTGACCTCGTGATCCGAAATTAGATATAAAAGTAATAGAGTGGGACTTAGTGAAAGAAGGTAACTTTAGTAAAGGAGGAAAAGACAAGGAAAAAAAGGGATAGGTGTGGCAATACGGTGTGTGATGTTTCTAATCGCCTGTCCTAGAGCAGAACATCTGTATAAGAAAGTAAAGGTAGAAAAATAGCTTGAAAGAACGTTTGATTGCACTTCATGGAGGTCATGGTGTCTGTGCTTTATTACTTGGGCAACAGAGACTCATGTGTACCTTCTGAAGTAATATTTTCATGTGTAGAAATATGGCGAATGGCCAATTACATTTCACTTCATTCTACTTACAGGAGGTGGAATTTTTTAGACCCTTCTCAGGTCAAATAATTGCAGGGGATGCACATCTTTAAAATATAATTAATTAGTCCTATCACTGCTTTATATATTATAGATTTATTGTTTTCTGGTAAATCTCTCTCAGAAGAAAATAGCCTTGAGCAATGTTAGACCGTTTCTGCATAGTAAACTGTTGTTTACTTCTACCTGTCTCTATTTTATCTTATCTGAAAATATAAAGCTGCAACTTCAAAGTCATTAGGAATAGAAAGTCTGTTCTATACTTGAATATCCTTCATATAAAGTGCACTCCAGAGGAAGAATTTAATGATTATAGTACCAGACTGATGCTCTCAACACCCCTGAAAGTCTGGCATGAAGGTCATTCTACAAGGAGTTGCTAGAAACAGAGGCACACAGCTCCATTCAAAACTCAGAGTAAGCTCCTCAGTAGGTTGCTTCTACAGGTGAATCTGATTCTTAGTCTTGTTTCTTTGTCAGGCAAACATCTCTCTTGTTTTAAGTCTTATATTGTTGCAGACATCAAAAGGGAGAAGTCTAGATATAAACAAGCTCTGCATCCAAGAGGAAATCTACTAAGTTTGCAATACAGAGCAAGAAACTGGATTTCTATTTTCAACCTTGCAAATAATTAGAAAAGTTGAATGCTCTTAGCTCAGTAAGTCACTTCCTTCCTTTACAGAGTAAATGGAAAGGAAGTATTTCAACTACTGATGCAAAGGCATAAGGATTAGTGCCTATTCCATAAACAAAATGTGCTCTGTCTAGCTTCACTGAAGTTGTAGCTATCATATTTTTATTTTATGCTTTCTTCTCACTGTATGAAGCATTAAGTTGCCCAGTTTTAAAAATTCTTTCGAATAATAATACTTAAACTATTACTTAACTTGAAGAGGAGATATATCCCCTTAGCAAAAAAAAAAAAAAAAAAAATTAAAAAAAATATGAGCATGCTGAGAAAAAATAATAGCAGACAAAATTAATCAGGAGAGATGAAATATAACTGGAAAGATTTAGAACACTATCCCAAGGTAGACCATAGACGGCTTGCGGACACAAAAGCAGATCCATGAAGGTAAATAAATCTTCCTGAACCCTGCCAATGTCAGTAATACTATATTTATAATTACAAGTAATTATGCTGTTTTACCATCTAATTCTGACTTGATTAAATTTTTAATGACTATCACACTCAAGCTCACAATAAAGCAACTCTTATCAGATACATAATATTCTAACAAACAGAATCTTACTATATTTGTTTCTCAATGAATGATTATCCCCAAACCCTAGGACTTACATTTGCATTTTAGCTTGTCATTGCATTTAGGCTCACACAAGTAGCTGGCCATGAAGGTAGTAAACTTTGGAAAACTTTTTTTTTTTTTAAATATTGTCCAGGTGATTTAGAAGTATATAAGATCTCGTGTGTTAAAGCAGGAAATTGCTAAAACTCTAATTTCTTCTAGTAATTGCATAATAAAATGAAACAATTAATAATAAACTTTGACTGAGTCTATACAATGTAATATGAATTCTCTCAAAAATGTTTGCATGTATTTATTTGTCTGTCTCTCTACATATATGTAGTGTTAAATGATATTTGAGTATCTGAAAGAAACTGTAATAGCAGCAGCTTCCGGGCAGTGAGGTTACAAAACTGATTGTGTCTTTTAATTGACATCCTTCTGTGTTGATCTGAGGAACATGAGAAACATTTGTAGTTGTTTCATTACTTCTATCTATTGTTCTACCAGTAAATAGCCCCAAACCAGTTACTACTGAACACTACTGAGTATAATTTTTGAATAATTTAGCATTTTACTATATTCACATTTCTACTACAATCCTATTGTTTGTAGTCAATCTATCATTAAAATAAAAGAATGTAATTCCAGAATTTCCTGTCCAGACATTAAAAAAAAAACAGGAATACATTATTTATGAAGGAAAATGAGCTTACACATTTTTTGTCAGAGCTATTACCTATTGGCCTTTAAGATCATAATTATTTCTCTTAGCCTCTGAGCAATGCTTGTTAACATTTAGTGTGTTTGCTAACACAAATCAACATGTAATTTTCTCAAGTTTGGAAGCTTTTAATTAAAGGGTTCATCAACTGAATTTAAGTAAACATGGGATAACCTCTGTGAAATCTTTACTAAATTATACTCACCCCAATTAATTCAGTTTCTTTATTGATAAGATGGAGAAATTGATACTGATCTTATAGGAAAGATCTGAGTATTTAAGTAATTGTTTTTAGAAACTTATATTGACTGACAAATATGAATAATACATGTTTAATGAACATGTATTATTTTTAGCAAATCAGTTTTGTATTTCTATATCATTATAGAGATAATTAATTTCCATTATCAGTAGTATATAGAATGACATTTCTAGTCCTGGTAGACAATGTTCATCAAAATTTACCTTTTCATCCGGTTTTATCTTCCATCTTACTTTATAAAACATTCTATCACCAGAGGCATGTGTAAAAGCACATTATATTTTACCTAGGAAACATAAGTTTATACATATCTTAAAAAGGCTTCGTTGGTTTCTTTGGACAATGTTGTGTTCTCAGCTCCTATTGCAGGCTTGATACAAGCAAAAAATTGTAAGAACATTCCTTGTTTATTCTGTCTAATAATTTCTTTCAGGAGGTAGTTGGTATGGAGATGAAGAACATTACTTCTCGATCCAGCATTCCTTGTTTGAATGCTGGCTTAGTAACTTAAGCTCCACCTTCCTTAATTTTGTTTATGTAAAATGAGAATATTGAAAGGATCAATGTCATGAAATTATTTAAAAATTAAACAAGTTGGAATATATCCTGGAAGTAAATAAAGTACAAGTGTTAACTTAGTTATTATCATTACATCGCTCAGTGTTCAAACCTGTAATATAAACCTTTTTTTAAAAGGTTCCAACCCTTCTCATGTAAATATATTCTGGCCATGCCTAACTAGGAGAGATTGTATATCTTAAACTGTTTCTTAAAACAAAACAAAAAAAATGTAACCAAACAGCAATAGCTCTTCCTCAAAATACTGTCCAAGGGTATGTCTTGAAGTTCCTTTCAAATATAAACAAAATGATCTTTATTAAATAAGCAAAAGTTAATATTTCTAATATGTTGTTAATTAAAGCTCCCCTATGACAACCAATTCCATATTCAAATGGATTAACATTAAATGATACAAGGCTTCTGACTTCCATGTTGTATAAAAAAGTTGGAAAAAGTGTCACATCTACTCTAACAACAGCAGCCAAATAATATACAAAATCATTAAGAAATAAAGTCACAATGCAACCGACTACTCCATAATCTAAAGAATGAAAAAAAGCATCAAAAGAGATATGGGATATGAGAATTAACTAGTCTGTGGCAATAGGAGGAAGACAAGGTCTCCATAAAAGTAGATTAGAAGAATTCAGCATTTTAAAAATGAATTAATAAAGGCTGAGGGGAGAATAGCATGAGAATATATTATCTCTAAGTGATTCAGATGCAAGGGGAGTTTGTAGAAACTCACAGGATCTTCTCCATGGAACTCAGTTCTCTCATAGAAGACTGGGGCAGACAAGAAACAAGTCAATTCTTTCCTTGGTTATATAGGGCTGGATGAGGAGAGGAATCTCTACTACCTTACCTGGTACCTCTTCCACTAAAGAACAGAAGTGTTAACGGGTTTTGAGGAAGAAGCAGAAAACTCTTCTGGGCCCAGGTTACTGGGGATCTCTCCCTGCTGCTGTCCAAGATGTTAATCTGGGACCAATCTCTAAGGTGCTAATTACATTGTATCCATTGCTTGCATCAAAGGGATGCAGAAATATTCAATCTCTAACCAATGTCCTTTTCTAAGATTACATTATTGAGGAAATGTAAAGGAGGGTTATCCCCTCTTTTTTTTATCCTTCTGATCACATTGTTCCAATAAATGATGTGTTGGTTTCAGAATCTAGACGTCAGCAATATGTGCTATGATCTCTCCCTTTGAGATTAGTGAGAAAACTAGAAATAGGATTAATTATAAGCCTAAAATTTGGAAAGATAGCTGAGAGCTCTAAGCAAATATCTAGACATATTTATGCTTCTCCTTTACATTTGTGATACTACTTTTTCTTAAAATATATCATTGTTTTGGAATAAGCAAATTTCAAGGAGTGAGATTTCAAAATAACTTGCTACTTATCACCATTATGGCCACTAGCAAAGTGTGAATGTACTAATTTAATTCCAAACTCTCTAGGATTTGATGTCAAAACGAGGAAAGTATTTGACAAGTCTTTGACTGTAATTCAGAAGAATTTCACAGAAAATAATCTAGGGTAATTGAAAATTAAGTTTTCTGAAGTTTTAGGGGAAAAATAGTGCCAAATAAATTCACAGCAAACCGCTAAACTAATGCTAAATTACTTCTTTCATTATTCATCATTACCTTCATATTTCCTCTTCCTAGATTCTATGATGTAATATTTTCTTACAAATACTATTAATATTTTTGATCCTTGCTAGTTAATAACATTGAGTTGACAAAGCCTTAAGTTAGGTTAGGCCCAACAAGCTGCTCTCACTAAACTAGATATTAGCAAAGAACATATTAAAACAGTATTAGCTAGTCTCTTTAATTTTGTGGCCATCAGTCTCAGATTGGCATTCAGCACTAATACATTATAAAACTAAATTTCCTTAATATGTTTACTTTCACATTTTCCACTTCTCAATACAGTCTCACTTTTATTTTCTGATAATAATACCATCTCTGTTCATTGACAAACATAGATTGTCCGGAAGTTCATTTTTTTCCCCTTTTGGCAGTTCAACAGGAAGCTCTCTTAGCTAGGCAGCAAGGAAGGCCTTTGGCTGGTGTCAGCATTTTCCCAGGCTTTACCCAGAGCCCCTGGTATGCACAACTTAGACCTCAGTTTGTTCACCTTCCAGTCTTCTTCAAGCTGCCTTGAAAACTTTCTTGTTATTTAGAGAAAATAGATGTTCTGTAGTCCACCTTAGGCTACAGCTGTAAAAATGTAGCCCTGTGTGTGTGGGTGGGGGGCAGGCACAGTCACTGTCTTGGAGTGCCCTCTGTCATTGGTCCACCTGCAGCCCTCACCGGCTTCTCTGTTGGAACCATAGCCATGCTGTGTATTGAACTCTAACTCAGCCTGTCCTGTGGAAGAATGAGACTTCTGAGGACTTACTGTACTCTAACATGTTTCTGCTTATAAGATTTTCCCCAAGAAATGATACGTTATATCTGCTCTATTCAGCCAAGTGTTCATAATGCCCTTGGATGACAACATTTTTTTTTTTTTTTACTGTTAAAAGTAACAGATAATAACAGTCCTTTGGAAATTTACATATTTTTTTGCACCAAATCTAGTCGCTTTAATTTCATATGCTGCTCATACCCCTAGCAGTTCCGTTAAACTGCTAATTAGCAGTTTAACCTTGTGCTTGAAAGCATGTTTTCTGGAACTCATCTACTGGGATTTGAGTTCCAGCTCTGCTAATCATCAGAGCTGTGTAATCTTCAGCAATTTATTTATTTTTTCTGTATCTCAGTTTTTCTGTCTGTAAAATAGAAATAATACATATTTGTAGAGTGGTAGTAAATGTTAATACATGTGTAACACTTTAAAACATGGCCTGATATATAATAAATATTAGTGTTTGTTAAATGAATGAAGATTATTTGTAACTATAACAACATTCTCTCCGTTTTCTGTTATTACTGTGGAAGATGGAAGAAGTGACCCTTTCACAAGCCAACTCCTGCTCTTGGCTTTGGATCAGATCTTGGTTGGGGTATAAAAGCATCATTTTTACATTCATTCCATTTCTTCACTATCATCAGTTTCTTCCACTCTTCTAGATAATTTTTGCTAGTATGCAAATATTCTCTGTTGTTTCTCAAATGAATAAAAAAGCATGCTGTCATTCTATATTCTCTCCACCTACCAACTCATTTATATTTTCTCCTTGACAACAAATTCCTAAAAAGAGATTTGTTGTTGGCTGGGCGCGGTGGCTCACGCCTGTAATCCCAGCACTTTGGGAGACTGAGGCGGGTGGATCAGGAGGTCAGGAGATCGAGACCATCCTGGCTAACACGGTGAAACCCCGTCTCTACTAAAAATACAAAAAATGAGCCGGGCGTGGTGGTGGGCACCTGTAGTCCCAGCTACTCGGGAGGCTGAGGCAGGAGAATGGCGTGAACCCGGGAGGCGAAGCTTGCAGTGAGCCGAGATCGTGCCACTGCACTCCAGCCTGGGCGACAAGCAAGACTCCGTCTCACACACACACACACACACACACACACAAAGAGACAGACTAGTTGTTAAAGATTAGTTGTGGCATTTTCTAAACATTTCCACAACAATATTTCTGCTTCCACTTGCAACTACATAATGTTACTAGTTCCATCAACAGATAGATTTATTTCACCTCTATTTGAACTCAGTGATATTTTGTTAATATCTCTGTGAGGAGAATGTAAGAAGTGGTATTATGTGACTTCTCTGTGTAGGTAATAAAAAGTGATATGGTTTCACCTGACTCTCTCTCTCTCTGTCTCACACACACACACACATGCACTCTCTCTCTCTCTCTCTCTAAATAGATAGGTAGATGACAGATAGATATATTAGATCTATCTCTCTATATAAATAGTATATCTATCTATATATAGATACATACTATATCTGTCTATATCTATATATAGATATATACTATGTCTATGTCTATAGATAGATATATCTCTATACTATATCTATCTATATATACTCTATATCTATATATGCTATGTCTATGTATCTATATGTATCTATATCTATGTATCTATCTATATCTATATCTACATATATCTATATACCTCTATCTATCTATCTATCTATCTATCTATCTATCTATCTATCTATCTATTTATCTATCTATATACACTCACCCCTGTGGTTCAGCCACCCTGCAGTAAGGAAGCCCAGGGTATGTGGAAACAACAAGAGATCAACTTGCCCCAACTCATGTCAGCCCCCAGCCAGTTTCATCCTAGAGATATGTTGTAACTGGAAAATTCCCTTATCCCCCTTGCAGGGCATGCAGTGGGGGTGTGGCTTGCTTCTACAGTGCCTGACTGCTCATGCCCCTGGGGGAGCATGCAGATGGGCAGGTTGTTGGGCTCTGACCCCACCATAGCATCTAGGGTTAAGTGTTTACAGCTCCCAAAGCCCCAGTGGGCGTGTGTTACAGTGTGTTTTTTTCAATTTTGCTGTTTGCAGGCTGCTTGTGTTAATCAGCTCCATTAGACCCTCTGCCTTATAGCAAGGACAGAGGATTTTCTGTATCCTGATTTCTTGCTTAGTGTACCAGAAAAATCAGATCAGATGTGGGCTTGGAGAACGAGTGCAAGGTTTTATTGAATGGTGGAGGTAGCTCTCAGCAGATGGATGGGAGCCAAAAGGGGGATGGGAGCCAGGTGGTCTTTTCCTGGAATCCGGCTGCTCAGTGGCCCGGCCCTTCTCTAATCCAATTCACCTCGGCATCCACAGCCTTCCACGCATCTGCCGCTGTGTTTTTCCACCAGTGTGTTCCTCTCAAACATCCGGCCACTTGTGTGTTTTTACGCTGGTGCGATCCTCTCGACATCCAGCTACTTGTGTGTGTGCCCGCTAGGGTCTTGGGGTTTTTATATATGCATAGGATGGGCCATGGCGGGCCAGAGTGGTCCTAGAAAATGCAACATTTGGGAGCGAAAACAGAATTGCGTGTCCTCACTTAGGTCTGTGGGCACAGGCCCGAGGGTGGAGCCCTCGCCAGGGACCCTGCCTTTCTCTACCCAGAACTTCCCTGCCCTGCTCCCGTTATCAGTGTGAATTTCAGATAATTCCAGCTCCAAACATTTGAACCTCCCAGTTTGTGGTCATACATATTATAGAGCAGAGACAAGCTATCCCAATCATGACCTGTTCAAATTCCTGACCCACAAAATCCAGGGGCATGGTAAATAACTATTTTTTGTTTGTTTGTTTGTTTGTTTTTTTCCAGTGAGTTGTGGGGAAATTTTCTGTTCGGGCATAATAACTAGAGCTTTTGTTTGTAATAACTAGAGTCACTGTAGGGGAACTCTACATTACGTTTTTATTTATTTATTTATTTAATTTTTTGAGATGTAGTCTAACTCTGTCGCCCAGGCTGAAGTGCAGTAGTGCAATCTCAGCTCACTTCAACCTCTGCCTCCCAGGTTCAAATAATTCTGCCTCAGTTTCCCAAGTATGTGGGATTACAGGTGCCCACCAACATGAATGGCTAATATTTGTATTTTTTTTTTTTTTTTTTTTTATTAGAGACAGGGTTTCATTGGGTTGGCCAAATTGGTGTTAAACTTCTGACCTCAAGTGATCTGTCCCAAAACACTGGGAATACAGATGTGAGCCACCATGCCCATATAAAACTCCTGTTTCTATTAGGGATTAATAGATAGAAATATGGAAATTACCAGAGAGAAGGTAAATAAACAAAGATATCATTCAGAAGTGCTGAAATCTACCTAATAGAATTTCTCAAAAAAAGGTAATAGAAAGACAATGAAGAAATAAATAAAAGAAATTATCTAGAAGTAAAGAAAGACTCTTCATTTAATTGGGATGTTTATTTGTTTATTATTATTTCTACAAATTTTCCAGTTTACATAGAAAATATATTAACGGTAACATTCTTCTTTGTATTTTTCTGTTTTAAAAATGTATTTTAACCTCCTCAGTAATCAGTATGTACATTAATGTGTTCTCATACTGCTATGAAGAAATACCCTAGACTGGGTACTTTATAAAGAAAAAGAGGTTTAATGGACTCACCGTTCCACATGGCTGGGGAAGCCTCACAATCATGGCAGAAGGTAAAGGAGGAGCAAAGGCACATCTTACATTGCAGCAGGCCAGAGAGTATGTGCTGAGGAACTGCACTGTATAAAACCATCAGATCTCATGAGACGTATTCACTATCACAAGAACAGCATGATTGAATTACCTCCACCAGGTCTCTCCCATGACATGTGGGAATTATGAAACCTAAAATTCAAGATGAGATTTGGTTAGGCACACAGTCAAACCATACCATTCTGCCCCTGGCCCCTCCCAGATCTCATGTCCTCACATTTCAAAACCAACCATGCCTTCCCATCGGTCCCCCGAAGTGTTAATTCATTTCACCTTTAACTGAAAAGTCCACAGTTCAAAGTCTTACCTGAGATAAGGCAAGTCTCTTCCACTTATGAGCCTGTGAAATCAAAGGCAGGTTAGTTACTTCCTAGATACAATGGGGGTACAGGCATTGAGTAAATACGCCTGTTACACATAGGGGAAATTGGCCCAAACAAAGAAGCTACAGGTCCCATGTTAGTCCGAAATCTAGCAGGGCAGTCAAATCCTAAAGCTCCAAAGTTATCTTCTTTAACTCTATGTCTCACATCCAGGTCATGCTGATGCAAGTGGTCAGCTCCAATGGCTTTGGGCATCTCTGCCCTGTGGCTTTGCAGGGTACAGCCCCAATTCCAGTACCAATTTACTGTATTAGTCCATTCTCATACTGCTATAAGGAAATACCCAAGACTGGGTAATTTATAAAGAAAAAGAGGTTCAATGGACTCACAGTTCCACATGACTGGGGAGGCCTCATAATCATGGTGGAAGGTGAAGGAGGAGCAAAGGCACATCTTACATGGCAGCAGATCAGAGAGTGTGCGCAGGGAAAATTCCGTTTATAAAACCATGAGATCTCATGAGACTTATTCACTATCACAAAAACAGCATGGGAAAAACCCACCCCCATTGTTCAATTGCATCCCACCAGGTCCCTCCTATGGCACATGAGGTTATGAGAACTACAATTCAAGATGAGGTTTGGGTGGGAACCCAGCCAAACCATATTGTATGTATTAAACATATATAGTTAAATCGAAATAAAAATTAAAAACAAGTGTGATGCTTGTTAAAATGTTTATAATAGAATTATATAAAATGTAATTTTGTTGAAACATTGTCAATTAGATTATCTTATTTTTTGAATCAAAACTAAAATGAAAAAAGTTAAACATCTTTCCCTTAGAATTCATAACATCTGCTCTATTTATTATTGACATTAATAAGAAAATTCATGTTATCCTTTAAAAAGTAGAATATTATCTATTCATAAATATAAGATTATAAGACATGTTTAAATTGTATATATTTTGGAATCTCTGAGTTTCTTGTATATATATGTTTAAATCTCCTGTTAGACTTGGAAGTTTTTATTAATAGCTATTATTTTGTTGAATAGATTTTCTAGCCCTTTCATTTTTCTCTCTTTCTGGGACAACAAATGGCAAATACTTGCTCACTTTATGATGTTCCATATATCACGTGAGCTTTGTTCATTCATTTTTATTCTTTATTTTAAATTTTGTCTGGCTGAGTTATTTTAAAAGACCTATCTTTAAGTTCTGAAACTCTTTCTTCTACTTGATTTAGCGCATTGTTGAAGATATTGAAAGCCTTTTATAGCTAATTCAATGCATTCTTCAGTCCCAGAATGTCTTGTTCTTTTTTATGATGTTTAACTCTTTGGGAAGTTTTAATTTATATTCTGATTGTCTTTCTAATTTCTTTGTATTGTTTTTTTGGAATTTTCATTGTGTCTCACTGAGATTCTTTAAAATCAATATTTTAAATTTTTCTGAGACCTCATAATTTCTTTTACATTTGAATCTGTTACAGGAGAATTACTATGTTCCTTTGGAAGTGACATATTTTATTGATTTTAATGTTATTTACATTGATATCTGCATATCTGACATAACGACTGCATCTTCCAATATTTGAATTTGCTTCTACGGGGGAGTACGTAGGGAAGTTGTATCTATGGTATTGGTTTGGTGAGGCACTTTAGCTTTCATTCTGAGTGGATTCAGTAGTGTATTCTTCTTATGATTTCTTTGACTATTAACATTAGCATTAGTGGTGACTGTAATTTCCTTGGGGCACAGTTGTTATGGAGGTTGTGGTAAAATTTTACTGTAGATGGAGAAATCAAGTGGGATGGTCCTTGGGCCCTGGTGGTGGCAGCGGTAGGCTGAGCATACCTATTCTTGGGTCCTGGGAGAGTGTACACTAGCACTAATGTTTCCAGGTATAGGAGGGCCAATTCTTGCTAGAATTGGTAGCTTGCTAGAGTGCCAGCAGTTGCAACAGTGGGTTGAGTGGGTGGGTAGACCCTAGGGTCCTTGGGCAGCAGGTTTGATGTGGGTGATGGGATGATAGCAGTAGCAGTAGCAAGGCAATGCTCTGGCTTTCGATGTAGTCTATGCTGATACTGGCAGTGACTGCAACAGGCTCAATGTTCCAATCTCCTAGTCCGCATGTAGGAAATGTGTTTGTGCCAGTTTTGGTGGTAGCATCAGGTTGAGTGAGCCTGGCCTCAGGACCTTGGATGAATGCTCAGGTGCCAATGCTGGTAAACAGAGCTGGAAAATCCTTAGTTCTCTAGATGACCTTCTTGGGCATGTGGGTGTGGAACTGACCTGGACAGGCTTGTCCTCAGCCAGCCATTTGTGTGTCAGGTTATTGCCTGTGATAGATACGGGTAAGGTGATCCCCACACCCTGATAGAATGATTGGGTAGGAGTATAGTGGTTGTGCTGCATCCATGCTACTAGAGAGAGTGGTGTTGCTCTCATAGGTAGCAACTGTAAACAGATCTATGGGAAGCATGCACTTTGACCCCAGATAGTGGCTGCAAATACGGTGGCCTGTTCTCAGGGTGCTTGTAAATATGTAGCAAACCTTCTCCTGGTTATGGGAGAATTGCTTCCAATAACTCAAACTTAGGATCTGGAGGCAGTCAGCAGCAGTGCCCAGCTGCAGATGACAAATATCATTGGGGCTCGAAGGATGGGAAGATGTTGGGGCTATTTGACTCCAGTTAAGGATGCAATATGGTGAGTATTGGGGGAACTCACCCCCAGTATTTCAATGTAGGTTCTTTCTATTTTCCCTAAGTGTTGGCCAGTCTGAGAAATAAAGAGAAAGAATACAAAGAGAGGAATTTTACAGCTGGGCCGCCGGGAGTGACATCACATATCGGTAGGTCTGTGATGCCCACCTGAGCAGCAAAACCAGCAAGTTTTTATTAGGGATTTCAAAAGGGGAGGGGTGTACGAACAGGGAGTAGGTAACAAAGATCACATACTTCAAGGGGCAAAAAAGGAGAACAAAGATCACATACTTCTGAGGAAACAGGGAAAGGATAAAATCAGGAACTCCTGATAAGGGTTCAGCAAAGAACACAAGGCAAAGGGCAAAAGCAGAATTACTGATAAAGGTCTATGTTCCGCTGTGCATATATTGTCTTGATAAACATCTTGAACAACAGAAAACAGGGCTCGAGAGCAGAGAACTGGTCTGACCTCAAATTTACTAGGGCGGGGTTTCCCAATCCTAGTAGGCCTGAGGGTACTGCAGGAGACCAGGGTGTATCTCAGTCCTTATCTCAATGGCAGAGGACATACAATCCTGGAGCAACCATTTCTAGACCTCCCCCAGGCATGTAATTCTTTTCCCAGGGTATTAAATATCAACATTCCTTGCTAGGAAAAGAATTTAACAATATCTCTCCTACTTGCACGTCCATTTATAGGCTCTCTGCAAGAAGTAAAATATGGCTCTTTTTGCCCAACCCTGCAGGCAGTCAGATCTTATAGTTACCTTCCCTTGTTCCCTAAAATTGCTGTTATTCTGTTCTTTTTCAAGGTGCACTGATTTAATATTGTTCAAACATACGTGTTTTATAATTAATTTTTACATTTAACATAATCATCACAGGGTCCTGTGGTGATGTACATCCTCAGCTTATGAAGATAACAGGATTAAGAGATTAAAGTAAGACAGGCATAAGAAATTATAAGAGTATTATTAGAGAAGTGATAAATGTCCATGAAATCTTCACAGTTTATGTTCCTCTGCCATAGCTCCAGCCGGTCCCTCAGTTCGGGATCCCTGACTTCCTGCAACAGATGAGGGTGCAGCTTTCGAGATGATGTCTTGCTGCAGCTGCTTAGAACTCACTCAGTGTTTGTTGGAACCCAGCATGAGTTCCCTGTCTGTAGCAATTCTTTTATATGGTATTCAGGAAACTTTCTATATAGTCTCAGGGACCAAGAGGGTCCTGGGACTCCCTCCTGGATAGAATTGGAGGAGTCCACAGTAGAAATGTGGACTGCTGTGGGCCACTAACATACTGAGGCTTCCCCACAGTATGGAGCCTCTCCAAGCTCCTAGCCAATTCTGGCTGAAGAAGCTGACTAACTTCCCTCTGCTTCCTTGACTTAGGTGTTTCCTGTCATTTCTTTCAAATTTTAGCATTATTTTATGAGATTTACTTGAAGCATAGTTATTTACTCACTATATTGTTTCTCCTTTGTGGAAGGGGTGGTTATCAGATGTCTCTAGTCATCCATCTTGAAGCCCTTCAGTATGTTATAATTTACAAAGATTATGCCTTTTGCTTTAGTGAGCTATTTTTTAAATAAGAAAAGTCTAAAAATAAATAATCATTCAATTTTGGAAAAGACATGACAAATATAAATGCAGATAAGAATTTCTAATAAATTTATAATAAAGAATAAACAGAATAAAAGTTTATAAACACACAAATAGTACATTTAAAATTTGTTTTTAAATAATACTAAAAAATGCAAAGATCATTAAAAAATTGTTTTTAATAATACTAGAACATATAAAAATCAGTAAAATATTTATAAAAAGAAAACATATGACATTTTATATTAAAATAGGCCAGGCACAGTGGTTCATGCCTGCAACCCCAGAACTTTGGGAGGCCGAGGCAGGTGGATCATTTGAGATCAGGAGTTTGAGACTAGCCTGACCAACATAGTGAAACCCGCCTACTAAAAATACAAAAAAATTAGCCAGGTGTGGTGGTGCATGCCTGCAGTTGCAGTTACTCAGGAGGTTGAGGCAGGAGAATAGCTTGAGAGGAGGAGGTTGCAGTGAGCCAAGATCTTGCTACTGCACTCCAGCCTGGGCCACAGAGAGAGACTCTGTCTCAATAAATGAATAAATAAATACTTCAATCCTAAAGATAGTTTAAAATATCGAGGATATCATTGATATTCCAGTATGAACATTTGAAAGTCTAGACAAATCAGATAATTTTTCAACAAAATACAAAATGTCAAAATCGACCCAGTTAGAAATACTAAGTTTGAATAACCTAAAGAGATAATGAAGTGAAGAAAGTTCTAGATACAGTTAACGTTGAACATATTTTTTCTCCTCTTAAAACATAAGTTTTGACTGATAATCATACAAAGTTTCCTCTAATACTTTTATTAGGGTTACTTTAGCACTGAAACTTGTTAAGACAGTGAAAAATGAAAGTCAAAACTGTAGACTAATTTCTGAATATAGAAATAAAATTCTAAATAAAGTAAGAGTTAATTGATTGTAGTACTATATCAACAAGATAATATATAGATTGCCAAGGAGATTCTTTTCAAATATTCAAATATTTTTTCACCTTTAAAATTTACACATGTAATTTACTTAGAAATGTATGTAGAACCAAACTCCTGTAAGAAGCATTAATTTAAACTATATATCTAATGAAATAGTTTCATAAAACTATAAAATTTCAGTCAAGCTTATAAAACAAAACCTAGACATTGGTTTAAAAAATCAACACTAAAATATCAATCAATCACAAAGAAATATGATTTCAATGCAATTTTTAAATAAAACTATCTTAAATTTCACAAAGAAAAAATGATGTCTATAATAGCTAAGAGTTCATGATTGAATTTTGAGAATTATAAAGCGAATTGCATCAAATGAATTTCCGTGAGCAGGGAATGCTGTTAGCAGTTACACTTAGTCTTGGTTTCCCTAACAAATCTCATACCCATATACTTCTGTTGCTACACAACATGAGGATAATGACCCCGGAGAAAAATATGCATGTTATTTAGAATGAGAAAAAATGACCCCAGGCACAGTGACTCACACCTGTAATCCCAGCACTTTGAGAGGGCGTGGTGGGCGGATCATGAGGTCAAGAGATCGAGACCATCCAGGCTAGTGAAACCTCGTCTCTACTAAAAATACAAAAATTAGCTGGGCAAAGTGGCATGCACCTGTAGTCCCAGCTACTCTAGAGGCTGAGGCAGGAGAATAGGCTTGAACCCAGGGGGTGGAGGTTGCAATGAGCCAAAAGTGGCCACTACATTCTAGCTTGGTGACAGAGCAAGACTCTGTCTCAAAAAAAAAAAAAAAAAAAGGGAAAAAATGAAAAAATGAAAAATGATGATTGATAAACAATCACAAATGTCCAATTCACCATATAAAATATTTCTGTGAATTAAATATTGGCATGCAGAATGTAAAACAATAACTAATATTAGGTTTACATGTAAGATAACTTTTTAATAAACTTATAATGATAGAGGCCTTTCTAGTATTTCTTTTCAGATCTATTTTTATAGTATACACTGAAAATATATAACTGATAGTTTTTCCAGCTACTAATTATTAATTTCACATTTAAATGTTTAGATTATACTATCCTTATTCATTTGAAGAAAATTGTGAAGTTTTGTTAACTTTTTAACCTGATACAGACTAACTATGTCAATTTTTTTTTTTTTATCCTGGACATTTGGATATCTGGCTAGACATTTTGATTACTAACAAATAATATTTAATTCCCTCTGAATGTAAAACAATTTAAAAAGTAAAAGGATAGCCCCTACAGGTGTGTATAAGTTTGCTGTATTTTATCAATTTTAAGAAACATTTGTCTCTAAACTTTTAACATTTTTGAAATCAGAAGGAATTTTCAATCCATGAAATATACTATTTGAATTGAGAATTTTTTTTTTCTTTGAGATGGAGTCTTGCTCTGTCGCCCAGGTTGGGGTGCAATGGCGCGATCTTGGCTCACCGCAACATTTACCCCCTGGATTCAAGCAATTGTCCTGTCTCAGCCTCCTGAGTAGCTGGGATTACAGGCCACCACGCCTGACTAATTTTTGTATTTTTAGTAGAAATGGGGCTTCGCCATGCTATCTTGGCTGATCTCGAACTCCTGACCTCAAGTGACCCGCTCACCTTGGCCTCCCAAAGTGATAGAATTACAGGCATGAGCCACCACGCCCCACCTGTTTTTTATTATAGTAACTTCAATGATGTTTCATTTGATAACAGTATGTATTTTAATTTTCCATGTAGGGACAAACTCCAGTGATATGTAAAACTTGATTATTTTATAAAGCATCAAAAATACCATCAGAAATTAAGTAGAATATCACCTTGATTTATAAAGATTAACATTTATTCAGTAATAATTAAGATAGATATGAAATAAGTGTTTATGGCTTTATATTTCTTTTTAAACTATCCCTTTAGTCTACAGATTTTATATGTGTTTTATTTCATTGCCATGCAATTGTGTTTCTCCTTATCTCCATTAATTCTTGTTTAACCAAGACTTGTTTTAAGTATATATTAAGAATTATAAATATATAAAATTTTTTATAACTTTTTGGTTTTAATTTAAAAACCTAACATTTTTGAAACCAGTCATTTTTATTTTCTTTCGTTTATTTCATTAGCTTTAGGGGTACAAATGTTTTTGCTTACTTGGATGAATTTTATAGTGATGAAGTTTGATATTTTAGTATACTCATCACCCCAGTTGTGTCTTTATAACCAATATGTAGTTTTAAATCCTTCATCCATCTCCCCTCCTTCCCCCTTCAGAGTCTCCAAAATCCATTATACCACTTTGTTTGCCTCTGTTCACCCATAGATTAGCTCCCACATATAATTTAGAACATATGGTATTTGGTTTTCCAGTCCCGAGTTACTTCACTTGGAATAATGGCCTCCAGCCTCTGGCCTCAATTTGCTGCAAAAGACATTATTTCATTCTTTTTTATGTCCAGGAGTAGTCCCTGCTGTGTATATACCACATTTCCTTTATCCATTCATCAGTTGATGGGCACTTAAATAGGTTCTCTATCTTTGAAACTGTGAATTGTGCTGTAATAAACAAATGTGTACAAGTATCTTTTTGATATAATGGTTTCTTTTTCTTGTTTTATTCTTTTACTTTAAGTTCTGGGATACGTATGCAGAATGTTAAGGTTTGCTACATATGTATACATGTGCCATGGTGGTTTGCTGCACCCATCAACCCATCATCCAGGTTTTAAGCACTCACATGTATTAGGTATTCGTCCTAAAGCTCATCCTACCCTTGACCCCCACTCCACAACAGGCCCCGTTGTGTGATGTTCCCCCTCCCTGTGTCTATGTGTTCTGATTGTTCAACCCCCACATATAAGTGAGAACATGTGGTATTTGGTTTTCTGTTCCTGTGTTTGATGAGAATGATGGTTTCCAGCTTCATCCATGTCCCTGCAAAGGATATGAACTCATCCTTTTTTAAGGCTGCACAGTATTCCATGGTGTTTATGTGCTACATTTTCTTTATCCAGTCTATTACTGATGAGCATTTGAGTTAGTTCCAAGTCTTTGCAATTGTAAATAGTACTACAATAAACATATGTGTGTATTTGTCTTTACAGTAGAATGATTTATAATCCTTTAGGTACATATCCAATAATGGAATTGCTGGATCAAATGGTATTTCTGGTTCTAGATCCACACTGTCTTCCACAATGGTTGAACTAATTTACACTCTCACCAACAGTATAAACGTGTTACTATCTCTCTAAAGCCTCGCCAGGGTCTGTTGTTTCCTGACTTTGTAATAATTGCTATTCTGACTGGTATGAGATGCTTTCTCATTGTGGTTTTGATTTGCATTGCATTTGATTATGAGCTTTTTTTCATAAGGTTTTTGGCCATATAAATGTCTTCTTTTGAGAAGTGTCTGTTTATATCCACTGCCCAACTTATGATGGATGGGGTTGTTTTTTTCTTGTAAATTAGTTTAAGTTCCTTGTAGATTCTGGATATTAGCCCTTTGTTAGATGGATAGATTGCAGAAATTTTCTACCATTCTGTAGGTTGCCTGTTCACCCTGATGATGGTTTCTTTTGCTGTGCAGAAGCTCTTTAGTTTAATTATATCCTATTGGTCAATTTTAGCTTTTGTTGCAATTGTTTTTGGCATATTAGTCATGAATCTTTGTCCGTGCCTATGTACTAAATGGTATTGCCTAAGTTTACTTCTAGAGTTTTCATGGTTTTAAGTTTTACATTTAAGTGATTAATCCGTATTGAATTAATTTTTGTTACCAAAATCTGGCAAAGACACAACAAGAAAAGGAAATTTCAGGCCGATATCCCTGATGAATATCAATGGGAAAATCCTCCATAAAATACTGGCACACCTAATCCAGCAGCACATCAGAAAGCTTATCCACCGTGATCAAGTTGGCTTCATCCCTGGAAGGCAAGACTGGTCCAACATATGCAAATCAGTAAATGTAATCCATCACATAAACAGAACCAATAACAAAAACCACATGTTTAGCTCAATAGATGCAGAAAAGGCCTTTGATAAAACTGAACACTCCTTCATGCTAAAAATTCTCAGTAAACTAGGTATCGATGGGACAAAGCTCAAAATAATACATTTTTTTAGTGATGAATTGTTGCTATGTTTTCCAGACTGGTCTCTTTTTATTAACTTTTAAGTTCTTTTTGTTTCATAAGATAATAGATTTATGTGATACCAATTATCTAAAATAATTGAGATTTACTTTATTGCCAATCACATAATTATTTTTTACATATGTTTGTAGACTTCTATATGCATGCATTAAGTAAAGCTCGTTCATTTTGTTTTACGTTTTCTGATTGTGTTCTGCTTGACCAATCAATCTCTGAGAAAATACATTAAAATTTTATAACATAATGTTATAATCCTCAGTATTTTCTGTTGCATTTTTACATCTTTAATTATTTTTATATTATTTTCAGATATCTTTACAATTTTTAGAGTGGTAACACAAATTTAACTGTCAAAATATTTTCTACTGTACTCCCAGTGATGCTTTAAATCTAAAGTTATTCATCTAAAAGTAATAAAACCTTAACTGTCTTTATTTCCTCACCATAAATTACATTGCTGAGCTAATCATAAGAACTCAGGTTGTTTTTGTTAAAGGAAGAATAGATTTGTTAAGTTTTTATATATAAAAGATTGATAAGTGATTCTAAACTCAATATAAAATAAGCATCTTTCAAGATGGCATAAAAATAATGCAAAGCATTGAAACACTTAGCAATTGGTGATTAATTCGAATACCTTATTTCAATCTGATTGCTTTCAATTGTAGGCACTATTATAATAAGGATTTGGATTTTGACTACTTGTTTTATCAATAGCTTCTTCTTTCCTAGCCTCTGTTAACCGATCTTTTGGCTGTTGGTCTATTTTAACATGCTTTGTTTAAGGACTCTGGATTGACATTTTCTAGATTTCTTACCATGATTTAATTTGGTCCTAGGTTCAACTCAATCTCTTTGAACTATTTCCTGTTTATTCAAGACAGGCCTGTTTTGCTGGCAAATCCCCAGACAGAATTTTTGGCCTGCCACCTCTTGGATTCTAGACATTATAATTAGTATAAGTTTAAGTGACTTATTATGCTAGCTACAGACATTTTATTTATTTGAAACCAAAAGTTTAATATGTGATACCATAAAATGAAATGCTGTTGGCAGCAGCAGGCATCACTGGTGCTAATACTTGTGTATTACTAAATTACCTTTTCTGGCTGGAAATACTCATTGTAAAAATTTAGATTTTTTCCACAATATTTAAAAATATTAATATTAAATAACTATTAATCACAAGTAAAATGTAAGAGGAAAAGCATAAACCACAAACTTTCCAGCATTTTTTAAAATAGAAAATTTCTTATTTTACAGATTGTATACACATATATTACTTGCATTTAACAAAATCCAAATATATTTTGGTGAGATATATTTTATCAAACTGTCAATAATTATTAAGTTAATATTTAATTTACTCAGACAGTTGGTAGCCTGTGAAACGACAGAAAAATACTAGAAATATTCAAGTTCACAAAATATTCAGAGGTCATTTAGTTAAATTAATTTTATGTATGCATAATTTATGACACAAATTGCACATACCTAAGCATGTTGTCTGAATATTTGTGTTAAATGCATATACCTGTGAGTGTAATTTTGGGGTAACCTGGGTTTTATCAAGAAAATAGCACATTTCTTAAATATTAAAATAAAAAAACCTATATTGAGCTTAGCATATACAACTGCATAGTTATTTTCAAAAATCTCACAGCTGCTTGTAAAAATGCTTTGTTGTTTGCTTCTTGACAATGACTATGAATTAAAGAAAATATGAGGAAAGTTATAAAAAATCAATTTTTCATATTCAACAGACCCAGGATATTCTACAGTGAAAAAAGGAATAGAAATATTTTTTTTTCCTTTTCAAATTAGGACTTATTACTATAATAGGTAATATTATATCAGTTACCTTTAAGATATAATGAAATGAATTAACAAGTGAAGTAACATTTTCACTACCTAACTTACGTTTAAAACCAGATACTCTTAATGTAGAGTTTTTAGGAGAATGTTTACCAAACTGTTTGGCATAGATCGCAAACTATTGAAAATGCAGACTCTAAGGACACTAAAACCTGTTTGTGATTCCGTGGGAGTGAGGCACAGATATTTTTGTTAGAATTCTCTAAGGCAATACAGATTCAAGTAGCTCTAGAACTATTCTTGAGAAATAATGGTAGGAAAATATTTGTCTAAATATTTTTATATGAGTGATCACATCTCATAAATATGAAAATTAGGTATTATCTTACAGTTTTTAAAATACAAAGAATAAAAGATATACACTAAATGACTTGACATAAATGGTACTGGAAATTTTGAGCTTGGTTAATGTTTCCAGATCATGATTGTGATCTGTATGTTTATCTTAATTTGCTTCGCAGGGCAGTGAGCTTTGGACAAATCCTTGCTTCTCCTAAACTGATACAACTACTTTACTTGAAAATCTTTCAAAATAAGTTTCACATGAAAAATGACAGCTATTCAGTATCTATATGGGTCTGTGATTGATTTCAAATACTCTACCAATATAAGCATCACTTTAGTCTACCATCATCCCTCTTAGCTATACAGGCCTTTGAGAAAATATTTCGCTATTTCCAGTACATGGTTAGTAAGAAAAGAACAGCTATGGGATTGTGTATTTAACAGGAAGAAGAGGACAGCTAGTAAGAGAGAGAAAGTGTAATTGAAATGTAACTAATTGAAGCATAGCAAAAATCACTGGTACGACTTTTTATCACTTCAGTGGAGATTTCAGTGTAACTTGCAATTGCCTGTAATTTCTGTATATAAGCCTTCGCTCACTCTCTCATAGGAAATATTTGTGATGTAGAATTACTACCCGAGGTTACAGCACTGTGACATTTTGGAGCTATTCAAGGTTTGTGAAGCACAATAATTATATTTACTAGAAGTCTCTCACCTTTGATACTTATGCACATTAATCATATACACAGAAGACATCTATAAAGTATACAGTCCCAGAATGAAAATAGTATATTTAAATTGTAGCCTTTAGAAACAAAAAAGTCTGAAATTTTGAAAATAGGGTAATTCTAATAGATGCTTTTATGTTGTTCTTTAAGTTAGCATAAACACTGATAATGAGGTTTTCTACATAGCATGCTACAACTCAAAAAAATAAGTTTTTGGGAGGCCGAGGAGGGCAGATCACGAGGTCAGGAGATCGAGATTATCCTGGCTAACACGGTGAAATCCCATCTCTACTAAAAATACAAAAAATTAACCGTGCGTGGTGGTGGGCTCCTGTAGTCCCAGCTACTCGGGAGGCTGAGGCAGGAGAATGGCCTGAACCTGGCAGGCAGAGCTTGCAGTGAGCAGAAATCAAGCCATTGCACTCCAACCTGGGTGACAGAGCAAGACTCTGTCTCAAAAAAACAAACTATATATTTATATATATATGTGTGTGTGTGTGTGTGTGTGTGTGTGTGTGTGTGTATATATATGAAGGTTCTAATTAGGCATATTCCAGTTGTGTGCTAAAAACCTATATATCAATTTAAAATTTTATATATTTTCTGTAACTGAGACAGTCAGAATTTTTTTATAGTGTGGTTAATAATAGAAAATTAGGCCGGGCGAGGTGGCTCAAGCCTGTAATCCCAGCACTTTGGGAGGCCGACACGGGCGGATCACGAGGTCAGGAGATCGAGACCATCCTGGCTAAAACGGTGAAACCCCGTCTCTACTAAAAATACAAAAACTTAGCCGGGCGAGGTGGCGGGCGCCTGTAGTCCCAGCTACTCGGGAGGCTGAGGCAGGAGAATGGCGTGAACCCGGGAGGCGGAGCTTGCAGTGAGCTGAGATCCGGCCACTGCACTCCAGCCTGGGTGACAGAGCGAGACTCCGTCTCAAAAAAAAAAAAAAAAAAAAAAAAAAAAAAAAAAAAAAAAAAAAAAATAATAATAATAATAATAGAAAATTGTAAGTATATGAAAGTGAAATTTGTGAGCTCTGAATGCAAAAGATGCTGCATAGAAATACTTTGAAAACACTATTGCTAAAATTGTGTTGAACCAAAGAGAAAAATCAATACCTAAAAATCTTCTTATTTAGTTATTGTGTTAATAATCATAGAATGTGTTTTTTATGATATGTACACTAGAAATATAAAAACTCCATATTTACATTTTGCACAATGACTAAAGTTGCTTAGATGCTGTTTGCTTTATAAATTTTCTTATGTTTCTTGCCATTTGCAAAAGCTCCACAACTTGCATTACATACCTCCATGAAATTAAAAATATATAATGGGAAATATACACAAAAATTTACACAAGGACAATTTAGCATTGAAGGATTTAGCAAAATAATTTAAAATATTTCTTTTGTTGCATGCTTTATATTTAGTCAGAATAACACATGGCAGATAAAAATTGGATAGTGTAGAATTTTAATTTTTAAATATTAATAATCTGAATTAAAAATTTCTCTATAAAAACACTGTTAAGAGAATGAAAAGGCAAGCCATAGACAGGAAGAAAATATTTACAAAACATATACGCAATATATATTTCTATCCAAAATATATTTAAAAATGATTAAAACTCAATAATAAAGCAAAAAAAAACCAAATTAAATAATGAGTGAAATATCCCAACAAATGTTTTGCCAATGAGTATATTGTATACTAATAAAAAATACAGAAAAATTCTCAAAATTTTTTATGTTAGGAAAATGTAAAATAAAACAACGAAGAGATGTAACTACACATCTAAAAGAATGGCTGAAGTAATTAAAATAAAACTGACAATACCAACTTCTGGTGAAAATGATAAGCAACAGGAATTTTCATTTATTGATGGTTGCAATGCAAAATTATACAGCTGCTTTGGAAGACAGGTTTTGCACTTTCTTACAATATTTAAACGTATTATTATCACCCCACTCAAAAACCATGTTCCTAGGTATTGACCAAACTGATTTGAAAACATGTCCACAAAAAACCTTTATGTGAATGTTTATAGAAGCTTTATTCATTATTAGCAAAAACTAGGAGCAACTAAGATGTTTCTCAAAAATGTATGGGTAAGCAAACTGTAAACTGTATACATCCTTACAATGTAATGGGTATTCAGCAATTAAAAAATTGAGTTTTCAAGATACAGAATTACATGCATGGGTAAACCTTGAATGCATATTGCTATATGAAAGAAGCCAGTATTGAAAACATTGCAAGCTACATGATTTAATTTCTATGAGATTCTGTAAAAGGTAAAACAATGGAGGCAGTAAATATGTCAGTGGTTGCCTGGGGCTTGGGGTGAACATGGGGGTTTGAAAAGTTGCAACGCAGGAGAATTTTATAGGGCAGTGAAACTATTCTATATGACACCGAAATGGTAGATTGATAATACTATGAATGTCAACCCTATAAAATTTTGCAACATGAAAAGTAAACCTTCATGTATGAAAATTTTAGCGAAGCATTTAGGTCAGAGATTCCCAGGATAAAATGCAGAGTGTAATATATTTAGATAAAAAATAATCGAAGTGTATAAAGTAAAACCCAAAGGGGTAGTGGAAAAAGGTGTTGACTGGAGTAACTTTGGAAATGAGTAAAAACTATGAGACAAAAGATGAACAGAATAGTACAAAAGAACAATATTATATTTTGTAAAGTTATTTCCTGCAGGGGTATGGTTAAAGAATTCTGAAGCCAATATACATATGTATTAGAATTAAACAATGAAATAAATGGATGGCAGATAACGAGGGGAGGTTTCTCACTCTTTGAGTGGAAAGTTTCAGACAAGCATGGTGAGAAAGCTAGAATGATCTATGTGTTTAGAGTTGGCAATAATATGAACTCATGCTTAGTTTAGTGAAGCTAGATATGGATGCATTAGAAATATTTATAGATATGTTTTATATACTGGTTCGTATTTTCTTTCTCTGTCAGCTAAGAGAGTCTAGAAGAAAAGACAACCCAGTAGCAACTAACACACCTAAATAAATAAATCATATAAAAACCATGATAATGTGGATGTCAATGGGACAAAGAGAAGAAACGGAAAGAGCTTCAGATACCCAACATGGAAAAATTTGAGCACCAAAGTAAATAAAGGAGTGCTGAATTATGACCCAATGTATATAATCAATATCAATGTGTCCATGATTGAATGAATAAATAAATAGTGGAGAATCACAAATATCTATGCAGGAGAATTCTAAATCATTTATATAGATACTGTACCCTCAAGGAAATGGGGAGTAACTTCCCACTAAGTGGGTCAGGCCACTTCATTTCAAACAGTGCAGTATGAAAAGGCAGAAAGAGAGTAACTTTACAGAGGAGAACCCTAACACTATGTCACATAAAGTTAACACTAACTGTGATAAATCATGTTGATGTTTGTAATCTTGATAGGAAGTAATAAGACCATCACTTCACCTCTGTGGTCTTCCTCACCAAAACATATAACCTCAGTCAAATCTTGAGGAAAACATTAAAAAATTTCCAAGTGAGGAATATTCTACAAAATACCTGACCCATACTCTCAAAATTGTCAAGACGGATGGATGCAGGAAGGATGGAAGGAAGGAAGGATGGATAGAAGGAAGGAAGGAAGGAAGGAAGGAAGGAAGGAAGGAAGGAAGGAAGGAAGGAAGGAAGGAAGGAAGGAAGGAAGGAAGGAAGGAAAGAAGGAAGGAAGGAAGGAAAGAAAGAAAAGAAAAGTCTGAGAAACAATTTTGTCACAGACAAGAAGAGCCTAAGAAAATATGACAACTAAATATAATGTAACTTGGATGGAATCATGGAATAGAAAACAGATATTAAGTGAAAACTAAGGAAATCTGAATACAGTATAAAGTTAACTAATAAGAGTATATGATCACTAATTGTGACAAACTACAACATTATTACGTTAAATAGGGGAAACCAGTATAAGGTTTATAAAAAATAATTGTACTATCTTTGCAACTTTTCTGTAAAAATAAAACTAAAGTAAATTAATAAATAAAATTCTTTAATTTATCAAAAATTTAAATCTTTATTCACAAATCTCACTTTATTTTGGCAAAAACATACTCAAAGTTTAGTATGGTCTTCCACACTTTTAAAAAATTTCATTTAAATTTAAACAAATATTAATTTATTTCGGAGTAATTTTGAGACTACAAATACGTCAAAGATGAATACTGACTTTTCTGATTCTAGACAATCTAATATTGCTTTCTTCGTGATGGTTGGGCAAAGAGCTTCAATGGATACACTCCTGGCAATCTAAATTTCATTAAATGTTAAATCAACATTCAAAACGTTTCTTAATTTACCTTAAAAGGTATCCTTTTGTATTATTTTCATTGATGTTCTACTTTTTATTTTATTTTATTTTATTTTAAGTTCCAGGATACATGTGCAGGATGTGTAGGTTTGTTACATCCTGCACATGTGCCAAGGTGGTTTGCTGCACCGATCAAGTCATCACCTAGGCATTAATCCCAGCATGATGCACGTCTTATATTGACAGTTAGGAACTTACTGTTTTCCAGACATGAAACAGACATAACTTCCTCACAACTACTTCACGCTTAGTGACAGTAGAGTGCTCCTGAATAACAGTCGACTCTTCACATGAGATGCAATTACTGAGATCACAACCCCACTCTGACTGAGGGATCATAGGCCTCCCCGTAATATTTGATGCCATCATTATACTTAAAAGCAGTTTACATTTGGTGGTAAAATAACGTTACAGGAGATGATATTCTATACCATTATCATTTGAGGAGAAAAACAAGAGTTGGTGTTTTACTCTATTAAGTGTAACCTTTTATGTGAGAACATACGGGAAAACAGAATGTCGAGGAAATTATACAAATTTTTATGAGAAACTAGAGCCAAAGATGTGAATAACACCTGTTTCAAGATTGATAAGAAATAATGAGATTTAGGGATATTTATAATATTTGAATTTTCTAGAGGTTAGACAGAAGGAATTCATACTTAATTTCTTAGAAGAAAAAACAAACATGAAGCAAAATAAAAGTATAAATACCCTAAATATTTCAAATAAAAAAGAGAAAGACAATTCTGAGGTTATTTAATCTTCAGTTAACTATAACATGCATAAATACTTCATCTACTTTTCCCCCATTAAAAACTCTTTACCATTCTTGTGCTTTCCCATTGAGACAAATCTCTAAATTTCTTAACTTTTTAAAACATGTGATTAACATTTTACTCTTACAATCTTTTAATCTGAATCCGATCTTTTCTAGACATAAAGAAAAAAGTATACTCAAATACAGGAGACTGTACAAAGCTTACAGGTTCCACTTTTATGTGAATTTGTAGTCTGTGAAGACAGAGAATCATTCTAAAATATTCAGAAAACCCAAAAGAGATGGAGGTCTTAATGTTATATAGAAATCAATGTCATGTCTTAGCAATATTCACATTGTTTTACTTATTTGTTTCTGTTATTGTAGTAGATACAAACTCTCAATGCATATGATTTATAGAAGGAATTTCACATTTTAAATCAAGTCCTGTGTTTACTATTTTTATTTTTTTTTCTAGTCATGGATTGCCTGGAGCTGGGGTGATGTTGGGATTAACTAAAGGGAGCTAAAACGACTTTCTGGGATATTGAAATGTTCTCTATCTTGATTGTTTCCATTGTTATCTCAGTATATACAGCTGTGAAAACTAATTGGTACACATTTTTATGTTAATTTACCAGTGGAATTGATTTTAGAAAACTTTACAGAAATAAAAATAATCTTTTAAAATAACAATTATTACCTATGTTTTAATCAATCTGATGACTCTTTTGAGTCATTTGATATGAATTAATCAATCTGATATAACTCATATCAATTATATGAAATATGATTTATATATTAATATAACTATATATTTAGTTACAAATAATATATTATTTATATCAGTTATATATAACTATATATTTATATCTCATATAACTGATCAAAAAAAATTTTCCTGAACCTAGATGATGCTGAAATTCTCACGATTCTGTTAATGGAAAATTTAGTAATTTACCATGAACCTGAGCCTGTGAAATAAGAGATTATGTACATATACATTGTAAATGCTTATCATTAATTAATCTCTTTCTAATTTCTAGAGTTAGTCATTAATATATTTAACAAAATTCTATTATTTTTATGTTTCCCCATGTACTGTTATTATATAAACAAAATATAATAATGATGTGATGATGGCAACAGATTTTTGTAATAAAACAAGAAAATATTTTTTGCTGACTTGTAAAGCCAAACATAAGGATGACATATTCTATGGTCAAATAAGTTTAGAAAATATTTAGTTCAATAATTTAAAACAGAATTCCGTACTGCAGAACTTCTTAGGACTTTAGTATAGTCACATGTTCCATGATTCATTATAAGTAAAAATATACTATGCACTATTTCTCATTATTTGAAAACAGAATATTTTTGTATGTAGCATTTTTCTTTTCCTCTGCAGTAAGTTTTTCGAAAAACTGATATAAATATTTCCATTCCCCAAAGGCACAATCATGTTTTTATCTATTTTTTATTTCTGTGGAGGGGTGCATTGAAAAATCTCTATTAGCAACTGTGCTTTCGTACTTTAAACACTAATCTTGAGTAAAACGGAAATGGAATGTCCTAAGTGGTTTATCATTTTAGAAGACTACGCATGGTAATGACATAAATTATAGATAGCTTATATCGGTTATACTAATTTGCATTCAAATCCCTACTCCTGCTAACTATTCACAACAAAGTAATTGATATATATATATACATTACAAACTTTCCATATATGTGGGTTTCAGTCTTTCCCAATACACGCAAGCAATAGCCCTATTGTTTACCAGCTTTCTACAAGCATGGTTATCTCTTTGTTGCCTCTGAAACAAGATACAGAAACACTTTGTTGTTTTAGTTTAGCATGATCAGTAATTTATATTCTTCTGAATACATGCATTTCTATCCAACTTTTCTATTTAATTATAAATTCCTTTAAGAGCATTACCATGAGTAACACTTAATCCATTACTATTTGTTTTTGTATCCTTTCCACTCTCCCAGAATATCTAACTAAATATCAAATACATATTAGTGTTCCAAAAATTTGTATATGATTAGAAGGTGTATTGTCTTATTTTTCAATTTTTTTAATCAGAGAATTTGATATGATTGATGTGGCTTTTATTCCTTGAATTTACGTTTTCAGAGGATAATTTGGTTTCAATTATGATAAAAACATATATTTGGTTTTGGCAAGTTTTTCTTGAAATTTACCTATGCAGATTAACACCCTTCATGATTTAGCTGTGAATAAATATATACACATATACACACACACATATAAATATATATATATTTACATATTATTTATTTTTATATACTATTATTTATATATAACATATGTATTTATATGTGAATATAGATATCATTGTATATGTCTAAACACATATTGCATATATGTAATTATAGTTGTATATATAAAAATACATATTATACATATATGTACTTTATATAGAGGATATATACTATACTAATATGTGTATATATTGTATACATATGTCTCCGATATGTATTTTTATATACACATTGTATATAATGTGTACACATTTTATATACATATTTAGTGCATAGTGTATATATCCTATATATACTGTACATATAATATGGTTTGGCTCTGTGTCCTCATCCAAGTCTCATCGTGGAGCTCCCATAAATCCCATGTGTTGTGGGAGGGACTTGGTGGGAGATGATTGAATCATGGGGACAGTTTCCCCCATACTGTTCTCATGGTAGTGAATAATTCTCATGAGATCTGATGGTTTGATGAAGCGAAACCTGTTTTGCTTGCCTTTCATTCTCTCTCTTGCTGCTGCCATGTGAGACAAACCTTTCACCATCTGCCATGATTGTGAGGCCTTATCAGCCATGTGGAACTGTACATCCAATAAACCTCTTTCTTTTGTAAATTGCCCAGTCTCAGGTATGTCTTTAGCAGCAGTGTGAAAATCAACTAATATAGTAAATAGGTATCAAGAGTGGGGCATTACTGAAAAGATACTTGAAAATGTGGAAATGATTTGGAACTGGGTAACTGGCAGAGGCTGGAATGGTTTGGAGGGCCCAGTAAAAAAAGAAAAATGTGGGAAAGTTTGGAACTCCCTAGAGACTTGTTGAATGGCTTCACCTAAAATGCCAACAGTGACATAGACAATAAAGTCCAGGCTCAGGTGGTCTCATATGGAAATAAGGAACTTGTTGGAAACTAGAGCAAAGGTGACTCCTGTTATGTTGTAGCACCGAGACTGGTGGCATTTTGTCCCTGCCCTAGAGATTTATGGAACTTTGAGCTTGAGAGAGATGATGTAGGATATCTGGTGGAAGAAATTTCTAAGCAGCAAAGCATTCAAGAGGTGACTTGTGTGCTGTTAAAGGCATTCAGATTTATAAAGAAAACAGAGAATGAAAGTTTGGAAAATTTGCAGCCTAAAAATGTGATGGAAAGTAAAAATCCCATTTGTGAAGAGAAATTTAAGCTGGCTGTAGAAATGTGCATTCGCAACAAGGAGCCAAATGTTAATCAGTGAGACAATAAGGAAAATGTTTTCAGAGCATGTCAGAGGTCTTTACTTCAGGCCCTCTCATCACAGACCTGGAAGTTTAGGAGGAAAAAAAAATGGTATCATGGGCCAGGCCCAGGGTCCCTCTGCTGTATGCAGTCTAGGGACTTGGTGCCTTGTATCCCAGTCAGTCCAACCATGACTAAAAAGGGTCAAGATAAAACTCAAACTGTTGCTTCAAAGGGTGCAAGCACCAAGCCTTGACAGCTTCCACGTGGTGTTGAGCCTGCAGGTGCACAGAAGTCAAGAACTGAGGTTTGGGAACCTCCACGTAGATTTCAGAAGATGTATGGAAATGCCTGGATGCCCAAGCAGAAGTTTGCCGTAGGGGTAGGGTCCTCATGGAGAACCTCTGCTAGGGCAGTGCAGAAAGGAAATGTGGTGCCAGAGCCCCCCACACAGAGTCACTACTGTGGCACCACCTAGTGGAGCTGTGAGAAGAGCTCTCCTCCAGACCCCAGAATGGTAGAAACATGGACAGCTTGCACCATGCACCTGGAAAAGCCACAGACAATGTCAGGCTGTGAAAGCAGCTGAAAGGAAGGCTGTACCCTGCAAAGCCACAAGGGCAGAGCTCCCCAAGACCATCGAAGCCCACCTCTTGCATCAGCGTGACCTGAATATGATATGTGGAGTCAAATAAGATCATTTTGGAGCTTCAAGATTTGACTGACACCCAAAATTTTTGACTTGCATGAGACCTGTAACCGCTTTGTTTTGACCAATTTCTCCCATTTGGAATGACTGTATTTACCCGATGCCTGTACCCCAATTATATCTAGGAAGTAACTAACTTGGTCTTGATTTTGCAGGCTCATAGGCAGAAGGGACCTGCCTTGTCTCAGATGAGACTTTAGACTGTGAACTTTTGAGAAAATGCTGAAATGAGGTAGGACTTTGGTGGACCGTTGGGAAGGCATCATTGGTTTTGACGAATAAAAATTTTAAAAGCCTAACTAATAACCAAAATATTATTCCCTAAATTTACCATCTTTTTATTAATAAGACAATTGATACAACAAGACATCAGATGTGGGAAGGGCCAGGGACAGAATGATATGGTTTGCCTCCTCAAATCACATCTTGTAACTCCCATAATTCCCACATGTGTGGAGGGACTTGGTGGGAGATAGTTTAATCATGGGGGAGGTTTCCCCCATTCTGTTCTGATGGTAGTGAATAAGTCTCACCGATCTGATGATTTAATAAGGGAAAACGCATTTTACTTGACTCTCATTCTCTCTCTTGCTGCCTCCATGTGAGACATGCCTTTCACCTTCCACCATGATTGTGAGGCCTCTCCAGCAACATGGAACTGTAAGTCCAATAAACTACTTCTTCTTTTTTTTTTTTGTAAATTGCCTAGTCTTGGGTATGTATTTATCAGCAGTGGGAAAACAAACTAATTATTTGTGTGTGTGTGTATATATATATATACACACACACACACACACACATACATATATGTAGAGAGAGCAGGTTTTTATATTATTTCATGATCTGCTATTATAAAAATTTAGAAAGATTGAATCATAACTACAGAGTAACTTCTTGTGCAAGGAAATTGTTGAATATATGAAGAAGGATATAAAAGGAAAAAGATATATCAAAACAGTAAAAACTACCAGTTCAAATTTTACCAATGTCTTAACAGGAGAAGAGAAAAAGAACAAGTACTTTTGTTGTTGTAGTAGTGTAGAAGAAGAAGTAATTCAATTGACAATTATTTGATGGTGAGATTCCAATAGTTCGAATTCCCTATATTAAAAAAAATTAAAAAGTAGGGTGAGGAGGCAGAAAATAATTCATCTCCCTACATAGTTAGTTAGTTATTAATTTCCATGTCTCTAAAAGATGAATAAAAATTTTAAAAAGCCTAAGTAATAACCAAAATATTATTCCCTAAATTTACCATCTTTTTATTAATAAGACAAGTGATACAACTTTATTCACAGAATGTTTGAGATTAATATATTTGTGTAGTTTGATGTTATTGCTGAACACCTGTTAACAATATGCCTTAGACAATTCGAATCTTAAAAGGTAAAAAAATCCCATGGTATTTTGGGTGTATTCAGACAGTATTAAAAAAGTATTACTGTTTTAAATTAGTATTTCCATTTCTATATGAAGAACTATATAAAAATAGATAACACATGTTTTTATCTAGCTTTTAAATTTAATGTAAATTGGTCCTGTATCAGAATATACACTTGAGAATAAATCAATTTATAACATAATAATCTATTTTTTTCAAGAATCTCTTTAAATTATATGGATTGTATAGAAATATCATCAAAGTAATTTTTCAAGTTAAGTTTGGTCCCATGAGCCTAAGTAAAATTGTCCAGTTCTTATTCATGAGAAGAAGCATATCCTCTTAACGGGGTTGACAGATTATAATGTGACTGCAATTCTGAAATGCATATTTCTCCATTTTTACATATATGCATGTGGACTTTTTTCTTAAAATATTTTATTCATGAATAAGTCTAATTCTGAAATAATACAAGCATCAAACAATAAAATTATACTGACTACATATTTAAGATAAAGACTTCCAAAGAAGGATAAAACAGGCTGTAAAATCTGCCTGCAGTAATTTAAACAAATGAAATTTGTCTAATAATAACATATTATAATATGATGTATGCCTGTATATTTTTGTAATATTATATGGTATCACTATAAATATATTTGCTTTTATTTTTATAACCATTCATCAAGAAAAGTATTAATATTATTTTTCTGATGGCAACACTAAATTTTACAAAGGTTAAGTATTTGTCCAAGGTCACAAAAGTAATGTTAATATGGAAGCAAAAAAAGGGAGGTATGCACCACTCTTGAGGGCATGTTAGTTCTTCTAGATCATGTACTTTTTTATACTTTTTTATCTGTGGACTTTATATCATGATATAATATTAATAATGGTTAATGTTTGTGGAGCACTTAATATGTGTCAGACTCCGTTCTAAATTATATCCCGAGCATTTAACTAGTATAGGTTTAGTAACAACCCTATAAAGTAGATGCTATTAATACTTCCATTTTAGAAATAGGAAAACTTATGTTTGGAGGAGACTAAACTTAGTAATTTGTTGAATTTCTCACAACACCTAACTAGTAGGAAGAAGATTTAACCTAGCCGTCCTACATTTGGAGGTAAGTCTAGATAATATCACAATTCTGCTTCAGAATGCTTTCTAGACTGATATGAGGATCCAAGATACCCTCGTTTGACTACCTCATATGGCCAAGCTGAGACTTTACACTTCATGTTTAGTTTCGTGTGTCAACTTGGACATGTAAAGTTGCAAAGATAGTACAGACAGTCCCCCAATGTTCTTTACCCAGTTTCCATTATTGTTAATGTTTTATATTGGCATGAAAGATTTATCAAAACTAAGAAACAAGTATTGGTACATGTATCAGCCATATGGTAATTAAAGGGCTAAGACAATTACCACTGGATGCCTATGTTGTAAATATGTATCTTATATATGGTACTCTTTTTGTAATAGCCAAGATTTGGTGGTTTAGTAATCAACAGGTGGAAATGAGAGAAGGATGACTTTGAACCCAATAGCAAACTTTTTGTTTCTTGTCTCTGTGCCTGCAGCATTATACTTTACTGCTCCAGTGATCTTAGTTCCAAAGAGACGAATGTTTCTGCTAGGAGACACAAAAACTATTCTCTTGAAATGAAAATTATTAACTAATTAATCTTATTAATTTTATTGATTGCTTAATTTAGTTAAATTACTGGTCACTTTGAATCCCTTGTGCCTCTGAATCTGATAAAGAAGGGAGTCACTGTAGTATGTTGAGTGATTGATACCGATTGCCAAAAGAAAATTGGACTGCTACTACACAGCAAAGGTAAGGAGGAGTAAGTCTGGAATATAGGAGGTCTCTTAGGGTATCTTTAAGGCTGTCATGTCTTATAATTAAAGGTAATGGAAAACTATGAGAGTGTACGTCAAAGAGGGCCACTAATGGCCCTGAGCCTTCGGTAATGAATTTCACCACAAGAAGCAAAGAAGCAATGACTAACTAAGGTGCTTGGTGGGGTCAAAGTGAAAATGAAATCGGTAGTAGAATAAGGTAGTTATAAATATCAGCTACAACCAGATGACCAGTTGAAAAAATGAGGAACGTAATTCTGCCATTGTTATCCATAGTTCTTCTTTATTTTGTTATAAATATGTGTTTGTATGTATTATATATGTTTATCTATTTTCATTATATTCCTTCTTTTATTCTGTTCTCATCTTAAATAAGAAATGTTAATAATATTTGAATTTGTATCACATTATTTAAGTTACAGAATTATTAAGGAGAATAATAAACCTGGCCCCTGAACTTCACATCCTTTTTTGGGAAAACATTAACGAGTTTTCACTATATTATTTTAGCTACAAATGTGACTTCATTATTGTGTTTATTTGGAGATCAAATATGTTTTAAGGCCATATATACAGTGCCAAGTTGACAAGGGGTGAACTGTGATATTGGTTTTATGTGTCAGTTTGGCAATAGTATACCCAGTTTGTCAATTAAACGCTAATCTAGATGCTGTTGTAAATGTACTTTTTAGGTATGGACTTACAATGAATTGATGTTAAGTAAAATATCTTTTATGATTCTAGCTTCATCCAATCAGTTGAAAACCCTTGATTGTAAAACTGAGGTTTCCCTGAGGAAGAATAAATTGTGCCTCAAGATTGCAACATCAGCTCTGGGCCAGGAGTTTCCAAATTAATGTCCAGCTCTATAGGTTTCAGACTTGCCAGTCTCAAAAATACATAAGCAAATTCATATATGGTTGAACATATATGAATTGGCTTATGCATATGTATGTATTATGTATGTGCACTGATTTATTATTGTATTCCTTCTCTTATCACCTTCTTTGCATATACATATGTAAGGAAATTGTTTTAAATACATATAGGCTCTCTCCTATTGGTTTTGTTTCTCTGAAGAACCCTGACTGACATACGATTGAAGAAAAAAAAAAGAGTAAGATTATTGATTAATTGAATCTTGTGGCAAAAATAAAGAAATGCGATATAAATTGCTAATTTGCTTCTCTTCCCAACCCTGTCCCCTGGTAGGATGTAATTATGATTCAGATGTTATTTTTCAGTAAGCATTTCCCTGTCATGGATATTTTTTAGTTTTTTTTATATGTAATATCTGGAAAAGACTCAGGCATACTCTTTGTTATCTATGAGCGTTATCTAAATAAGCAAAATTTATCTGCCAGTATTCATCGCAGACTAGGTCTTAGATCTGTGTGTGTGTATGTATGTGTAAGTGTGTGTGTACATGTATATGTGTGTCCTTCTCCCTTGCTTCAGAATTAGAATGCTTCTGATTGATGTATCTTCGGTATAACTGTTACAGCAGACATGACAGCTTACTTTTCATGGTTCATCTACTCCAAAGTTAGAAACCAACTTAATTAATTATGTCCTTAGTGGAATTATATATTTCTTAAGAAAAGGTCTCACTGATCAACAGAGTAGTAAGTCAACTATGGTACCATTTTATACTGAAACTGACGGAATATTCTCTATTTTTCTTAGGGAAAAGAATCGTATCAATTATCTATAGGAACCTTTAAACCACAGACAAATACTTCAGTAACTATCATAAAGAAGAATTACATGAACAAGCTAAGCAATAAAGTCCTACATGAAATAACAGCTAATTAAATAATGATGAAGTGTAACATAATTGAATAATAGTAAACTTTAAAAGCAAATAGTCTAATGACAGCAAAAATATGAATCTTAAGAATTTTATAAATATAGCTTCATGTTAGTGGCAAACTATTTAAAGCTAGGAAAGTTGATTAATTAGGGAGGAAAGTATTATGACATCTTAAGTTGATGTCAAAGAGAATGATTAGAGATGTGCATTGAGTTGCCAAAGACAACTGGCTAAAACTCAAAGGACTAATTAAAATTTCAGTCCCCCCCAAAAAATGGTACTGTAGCAGAGTATACATTAACCATAAAGAGCACTTCCACAAACATAGAAGTAAACAACAACAACAACAAATAGAGTGGTCTTGGCTTCATTTTTCTGGACTTAACTAAGAACAGTGTCCCTGAGAGAAATGTGTTGACAAAACATGCCCCAACTTTTTCAGAAATCAATCCTCTTAGGATCTTAATCTACCAGAACAAGACAAAATAAACAATGTTTTGTACTTGTGAACTGCTATTAATGGAGATGAATATAGTGAAAATTCCAATTCCCTATTTGTACTTTGTCTAAACCTTTGTTTCAAATGAATTATGCTTGTGGAAATAATATGCACTAATCTGATTTGAAAGTGAAACATGGCAGATAGTTAACACATGGTTGACTTGTTACCTAGCTGAAGAACAGGCTACATTTCCAAATATTCTAAGTCAAAGTAAATATTTTTGAGAAAATAATTTGAGAACAAAGTTTATATATGCAAAATATAGAGTCATATAAAAATGGTAATAAATAATGCCCAAGCTGGGTTATAGTGGTGCGATCCTGGCTCACTGCAACCTCTGCCTCCCGGGTTAAAGCTATTCTCCTGCCTCAACCTCCTGTGTAGCTGGGATTACAGGTGTGTGCTACCATGACCAGCTAATTTTTGTATTTTTTCGTAGAGACAGGGTTTCACCATGTTGGCCAGGCTGCTCTTGAATTCCTGACCTCAAGTGATCCATCTGTCTCAGCCTCCTCATTTGCTGAGATTACAGGCATGAGCCATGAGCCACCATGTCCAGTCATGATTAAAGAGTTTTGTGGTATTTGGCTTTTTCTTCCTGTGTTATTTAGCTTTTTCTTTCTGTGTTAATTCACTTAGGATAATACCATCCAGATGCATTCATGTTGCTGCAAAAGACATGATCTTATTCTATGTTATGGCTTTATAATATTCCATGGTGTCTATGTACCACATTTTCTTTATGCAATCCACCACTGATGGACGCTTAAATTGATTCCATCACTTTGTTATTGTGGATAGTGCTGCAATGAACATGCAAGTACATGTGTGTTTTTGGTGGAATTCTTTGTTTGCTTTTGGGTATATACCCAGTAATGGCATTGCTGGATCAAATGGTAGTTCTACTTTAAATTCTTTGAGAAATTTCCAAACTACTTTCCACAGTGACTGAACTAATTTACATTTCCACCCATAACGCATAAGCATTTCCTTTTCTCCATAACCTCATCAGCTTCTGTTATTTTTTGGTATTTTAATAATAGCCATTTTGACTGATGTTTGATGGTATCTCATTGTGGCTTTGATTTGCATTTATGTGATGATTACCGATGTTGAGCATTTTTTCCTATGCTTGTTGGCTGCATGTATGTCTTCTTTGGTAAGTGTTTGTTAATGTACTTTGCCCATTTTTAATGATTTTTTTTGACTTGTTGATTTGTTAAAGTTCCTTGTATTCTGGATATTAGATCTTTATTGGATGTAGAGTTTGTGAATATTTTTTCCCATTCTGTAGGTGGTCTATTTATTCTGTTGATATTTTCCTTTGGTTTTGCACACGCACCATAATTTAAGACATTTTAAAATGTAAAAATTATGCATCATAGAACTGATAAAATACATTTTTGGTCACAGATAAATTATATATATTTGTAGAGAATAATGAGTCATTAGAGACAAAAACATGCGCCCTGATTATCTAACTTGAACATCTATAATCCTTTTCCTTGATATTTTCTCATAGTTAATACAAATTCACTTCTGTTAGTGATTCCAAGATTCTTGAGGACTGAAGGTTGAATCAAGTTTCTCAAAAGATGTTGATGTCCTAAACCAGCGTACCTGTGAATGTGACGTTTTTATACAATAAAGTCTTTGCTGATGATCAAAGTAAGAAGAGGTCATTAGGGTGGGCTCGAATCCAATATAATTGTGTCCGTAAAAAAAGGGGAAAATTTGAAACTGAAGCAGATACTTACAAGAATAGTGCCATATAAACCTGAAGAAAGAGATCTAAGTGAGATGAAGGCAAAGATCTAAGGTAATCATCTACCGGCTAATAAATGTCAAAGATTTCCAGCAAACTACTGGAAACTAGGATAAATACATGGGAAAAAATCTCCTTAATAGATCTTGGAAGGAACCAACCCTGCAGTGATCTTGCTTTTAGACTGTTAACCTCCAGAAATTTGAGATAATAAATTACTCTTTAAGGCATCCACTTTGTGAAAATTTGCTATGGGAGCCCTAAAAAATGAATACACTAAAAAAAAATAACTAAGATGACTTAGTAATACTGTAGCAAAAGGCTGTTCAATCCACCAAGACTGACACATGTAGAAATAGAGAACCTGAACAGACAAATGATGAGTAAAAAGATCAAAGCAGTAATTTTGTCATTAAAAGTAATGTCAAGGCTGGGCATGGTGGGTCACACCTGTAATCTCAGCACTTTGGGAGGCCGAGGCGGGCGGATCACGAGGTCAGGACATCGACACCATCCTGGCTAACACGTAGAAACCCCGTCTCTACTGAAAATACAAAAAATTAGCCAGGTGTGGTGGCAGGCGCCTGTAGTTCCAGCTACTCGGGAGGCTGAGGCAGGAGAATGGCGTGAATCCAGGAGGCGGAGCTTGCAGTGAGCCAAGATCCTGCCACTGCACTCCAGCCTGGGGGACAGAGCGAGACTCTGTCTCAAAAAAAAAAAAAAAAAAAAAAAGTAATTACAAAAAGCACAATTACTTTTGCACCAACCTAATAAAAAGTCTCCCATTAAAGAAAAGCCAAAGACCAAGACTTGATGCATTCATTACTAAATTCTATTAAACAATCAAAGAAGTAACACTAATTTTCTTAAACTATTTCAAAAAATTGAAAAGGAGACAATATTTCCAGACTCACCAGATACCAAAACTAGATAAAGGCACCACAAAAACTAAAACTACAGTATTTGTATTAAGCAAATACTATTGCTTAATAACTGAAACAACAATTTGAATTTGTTTTTCATTAGTCTTCTAATAGGCTAATAAATAAATCAGACCCCCAATATTTCCAGCTTTGTTATATATTGTCTGTATTTACTGCCACACTGTCCCTTCAGTAAAAATATGTATATAAAAATTTATAAAGGATCTGAAAAAGAAATAAAATATTTACCACTACTAAATGTTCAAATAAAAAATTAAAATCTAACATGTGTTTTCTTAAATTGGCTAATATTCAGCACACTAAAAAATTCTAGAGATAACCAATGCTGTAGACTGGAATAGTATTACTGCTTTAAGTATGTATTATCAGTTGAGGAAGGGGTGGGGTGGGCTAGATTTTCATATTTTCTTCTTTCATTGAGTCTTTTTTATTTTCTTCAAAAAGCCTACTTCTCAGATCTTTCAAAAAAAATTCCATGTTGATTACATTGGTCAGTGCTAGATTATCTGTGCATCTTAAAAGAATTGCTGTGGCTTAGCCTTCATTTTTATCTGGATCTGGGGATGGGGGCAGTGGCCCATTTTTGTTCACAACGTCAAAGCTCTTCTCAAATAAACTGTCTGTATTTGAAACATAGTGTAATAAAGTTCAAGCTTAAGGATACTATTAAAAAAACATTGGAGATTTTGATGATAAATCAAAATAAAGCCGGCAGTTCAATGGGACCAACAAAATAAATCACAAGTCAGCAGTTTGCCAAGGAAAACTAAGGACAGAAACAGCTAAGAACTCTCCTGTGGTCAGAGTAAATACTGACCTTAAAAATACTTACATAAAGGGTCCTAAATTTAGTTTATACTCTACAATTGTGTCTAAAATAATGGCCGGGCGCGGTAGCTCAAGCCTGTAATCCCAGCACTTTGGGAGGCCGAGACGGGCGGATCACGAGGTCAGCAGATAGAGACTATCCTGGCTAACATGGTGAAACCCCGTCTGTACTAAAAAATACAAAAAAACTAGCCGGGCGAGGTGGCGGGCGCCTGTAGTCCCAGCTACTCGGGAGGCTGAGGCAGGAGAATGGCGTGAACCCGGGAGGCAGAGCTTGCAGTGAGTTGAGATCGCGCCACCGCACTCCAGCCTGGGTGACAGAGCGAGACTCCGTCTCAAAATAAATAAATAAATAAATAAATAAAATAAAGTAAAATAAAATAAAATAAAATAAAATAATAAGGCAAGCAACTGGCAATTAGTGGTGTCTCATAGTTGGCTGTGATACCAAAAGAGTCAGACAGCATAACAGAGAGATTAGGAAAAGAGACAGAGTTCTGCTAAAATCACTGTTATTCCATAGTTAGCATATGCACAGGCAAGGTTGTAGCCTCTGAGGATTGACATCATAGGTTTTATCCTGTGGGGAAAATATACATCACTAAAGAAGTCAATCCAAGTCACTAAACTAATAACCAAGCAAATACAAATTAACAGCAAATCCCAAGGGTGAGGGGGATCAGTATCCAGAGTTACTATATTATCTAAACTGTTTATTTTTTAGTGAAAAATGTAAAGATATATAAAGATATAAGATATGTCTTATATGTAAAGATATAAGATATATACAGAAACACAAAATGGTGACTCATGCATAGGAAAAGAAAGAGTAGAAAATTAAAACTGTGAGAGGATCAGATGTTTGATGTAGCAAGCAAAGATGTCAAAGCAACCATTATGAATATGTTCAGAAAACTAAAGGAGGCCATGATGAAAGAAGTAATAGAAGGTATCATGATAATACATCAGCAAATATAGAATAATAAATACAAATTAGAAAACAGAATCACATAAAAATTCTGGAATCGAAAAGTAAAATATCTGAAATAAAACATTTATCAGAAGACTCAACGGTGGATTTAAACCTGCGGAAAAATCAGGGCATTCAAATATACGTTGACAGTTATTTTACTACCTGAAAAGTAGAGAGAAAATAAAATAAGGGGAAACGAGGAGAGCATCAGAATGTAGAGCACGATTAAGCACACTAATGTATGCGTAAGAAGAGTATCAAGACAGAGATAAAAAGGGAGTAGAAAAAATATTTGAAAAAATAACGGCAGAAAACTTCCCAAATTTGATAAACATAAATTTATACATCCAAAAGGTTCAATAGATAAGTAGGATGAACACAAAAAGAGCCGTATATAGACACATAATAGCAAAACTAAGACCAAAGAGAAACAGAAAATATTGAAAATGAAGTGAAAAATAACTCTACGTATGAAGGAACCCGTATAAAAATGACACATGGCTTTCCACCGGAAACAACAGAAGTCGGAGACAGTGAGAGGAAACATTCAAAGTACTGAAAAAAAATAAAAGGTCAACCAAATATGTTATATTTAGCAAAACTTTCTTTCAATAATGTAAATGGTTCGAAGTGGTTTAAATTTATTAACATTCAACAGTAGGAAAACAAGCTAATTAAATAACAGTGAATCTGACATGCAAAGAGTTTGAAATTTCTCATTGCTATTTTTGCTGCAAGAAAATATCTGAAAAGCTGAAAATCCACAATTCTTTTTAGATCTGTGAGAGCCCTGAGGTTGCACGACGAACCACTGAGACGACAGAAACAGAAGATACACTTTAACAAGTATAAGAGTAGAAATTCTGGCCAAAATGGAATTAAACTAGAAATTAATAACAGAAAGATAGCTGGAAAATTCCCCAGTACCTTGAGATAAAATAACATACTTGTAAATAACACATTTTTTAAAAAAAGAAAAAAGGCTTAAGAGAAATTAAAAAATATTTTGATGCAGCAAAGGTAGTACTTAAAGAGATATTTGTTTATTGAATGCATATATTACAAAAGGGGAAATATCTTACATTAATAATCTAAGCTTCCATTTTAGGAAACTCAAAAACAAGAGCAATTTAAATTCAAAATAAACAAAATAGGAGAGAGAATACCAGAGCAAAAATCAATAAAATTAAAAATAAGAAACTGGCAGAAATAATGAACAAAACCAAAATCAGATTATTAAAAAAATAATAATTAGAAGCCCCTACTTAGTCCCCAGGGTAATCAAGAAAAAAAGAAGATTTATTAATATCAGAAACGAAAGAGGGAAATCGCTGTTGATATGATGAATAAGGCATTTCATGAACAGTTCTATGCCCATAAATTTGACGGTCTATATAAGTTGAATCAATTCCATGAAAAACAAAATCTGTCGAAACCCACATAAGGATAAATAGATAATCTGAATATATATATATTATATATATATATATGTTAAATAAACTAAATCAACAGCTAATATCCTTCCAAAAGAGAAGGCACCAAGCCCAGGTATTTTCTCTGGTGAATTCCACCAAACATCTGAAGTATAAATTATTCCAATTCTCTACAGTATCTTCCAGAAAATATAAGCAAATGGAACTTTTCCTTACTCATGCTATGAAACCTCTAATAAAAAAACTAAATATTGTTATGAAGGAAAAGTATACACCAACATCTTTCATGAACACAGATGCAAAAACCATCAAGGTATTGGCAAAAGAATGGGCAAATAGATCAAGGGAACAGAATAGAGAGCCCAGAAAGAGTAGATCCACTGATCTTTGACAAACAATTAAGTGGAGAAAGGATAGTCTTTTAATAAATGTTGCTAGAACAACTGGACATTCAGATGCAGAAAACAAAAATCGCTCTAGACACAGTTCTTACATCTTTCACAAGAATTAACCTCAAATGGATCTTAGTCCAACACGTAAAATGCAAAATTATGTTATTTCTGGGAGATAACAGAGAAAATCAAAGTAACGCTGCATCTTTCCAAAATGCTGGGATTACAGGAGTGAATCACTACACCCGGCCAGCCATACATTATTAAATAAGCCACCAAAAACAAACAAACAAACAAATATGTTGGATTTTATTAAAATTAAAAATTTTACTCTGCCAAAGACACTGCACAGAGAGTAGAGAATCGTTAATGTTAATATTAAGGTTAATACTTACAAGAATATTATTATAGCACACTATAAATATATTCTTGCTCTACTTTCTTCTCTCAGCTTCTTTAAACATATATACATGTAAACATATATGCTATTGTGGGGTTCTTTTCACAAAAAGGGTGAAGAGCTAATAATGATATGTAGGTGTAACTTTTCTATGTAACATCACTAATTTAATCCATTAATCACTGAATTAAGGTATGATAAATCTGTGGTTGGTTCTGTTGTCTATAAGAAGAAACCTTAGAGCAACATTAAGAAAATAACTAAAAGTATTTAATGACAAAAATCATTTAAAAAGCTACACTAGAAAATGTTCACTAATGCAAGAAAAACCAGCAAAGATGAATAGAGGAACCCAAAATACATAAGACATACAGAAAACAAAAAGAAGGATGGCAGACAGGCATAAGTTCAACTTCAGACTCAATTGAAATACAATTTGCCTGATACATATTTTCATGCTATTTCCTTTATTAGATGTAATTTACATTGAAAATGTATTTGTATGTGTTAGCATTTTGAAATCTGTGTCTATATTTTTATTCTTATAAGTGATAAAACTTAGAGAATTAGGGAAAGTCAAAACAAAACAAAACAAAAAACTTCCCCAGTGTCATCCATCAGGTTCCTGACAGAGCTCAAATCTGAGTTCTCCAGCACAGCTACATTTCAGAACTTCACGGAGCTACTTGCATTCAGTTGTACAGTGAACAGATTCTTAGGGTGGCCCCCGTCATCTTTGCCTCCTGGCGTTCATGCTCTTGTGTGATCCCCTCCTTCAGTGGGTGTAAGACTTGTGGCTTTCTTATAACAAATAGAATATGTCAGAGATGATCTGGTATGTGATTTCAGGTAGGTGATTATGTGCTTACATTAAATGAGATTGCAGGGTCCTTCTTCCTGCAACTTCTCTGTGTTTTGCTGATTTTGAGAAAACAAGTGACGTTTTTGGGAGACCCTAAAACACAAAGAACTATAAGAACTGAGATTGGATTCCAGTTGACATTATGCAAGCGTCTCCAACAAATAGTAAGAAAACCTTCATCACCTGACAAAAATAATAAAATAAAGTCATTTATTTCCATTGTATGTATACATACCACAGTTTGTTTGCTCGCTCGTACACTGTTGGACATTTGAATTGTTTCCACATTTTGATTATTATTAATAGTGATGATGTGAATATGTGTGTGCATGTATTTGACTACCAGTTATTTATTTATTTATTTATTTTTTGTTTGTTTTGTTTTGTTTTTTAATTATACTTTAAGTTCTAGGGTACATGTGCATAACGTGCAGGTTTGTTACATATGTATACTTGTGCCATGTTGGTGTGCTGCATCCATCAACTCGCCAGCACCCATCAACTCGTCATTTACATCAGTTATAACTCCCAATGCAATCCCTCCCCCCTCGCCCCTCCCCATGATAGGCCCCGGTGTGTGATGTTCCCCTTCGTGAGTCCAAGTGATCTCATTGTTCAGTTCCCACCTATGAGTGAGAACATGCGGTGTTTGGTTTTCTGTTCTTGGGATAGTTTGCTGAGAATGATGGTTTCCAGCTGCATCCATGTCCCTACAAAGGACACAAACTCATCCTTTTTTATGGCTGCATAGTATTCCATGGTGTATATGTGCCACATTTCCTTAATCCAGTCTGTCACTGATGGACATTTGGGTTGATTCCAAGTCTTTGCTATTGTGAATAGTGCCGCAATAAACCTACGTGTGCATGTGTCTTTTTTTTTTTTTTTTTTTTTTTGAGACAGAGTCTTGCTCTGTTGCCCAGGCTGGGGTGCAGTGGCCAGATCTCAGCTCACTGCAAGCTCCGCCTCCCGGGTTTAGACCATTCTCCTGGCTCAGCCTCCCGAGTAGCTGGGACTACAGGCACCCGCCACCTCGCCCGGCTAGTTTTTTGTATTTTTTAGTAGAGACGGGGTTTCACCATGTTAGCCAGGATGGTCTCGATCTCCTGACCTCGTGATCCGCCCGTCTCGGCCTCCCAAAGTGCTGGGATTACAGGCTTGAGCCACCGCGCCCGGCCATGCATGTGTCTTTATAGCAGCATGATTTATAATCCTTTGGGTATATACCCAGTAATGGGATGGCTGGGTCATATGGTACTTCTAGTTCTAGATCCTTGAGGAATCGCCATACTGTTTTCCATAATGGTGGAACTAGTTTACAGTCCCACCAACAGTGTAAAAGTGTTCCTATTTCTCCACATCCTCTCCAGCACCTGTTGTTTCCTGACTTTTTAATGATTGCCATTCTAAATGGTGTGAGGCTACAGTAACCAAAACAGCATGGTACTGGAACCAAAACAGAGATATAGGCCAATGGAACAGAACAGAGTCCTCAGAAATAATACCACACATCTACAGCCATGTGATCTTTGGTAAACCTGACAAAAACAAGAAATGGGGAAAGGATTCCCTATTTAATAAATGGTGCTGGGAAAATTGGCTAGCCATAAGTAGAAAGCTGAAACTGGATCCTTTCCTTACTCCTTATACGAAAATTAACTCAAGATGGATTAGAGACTTAAATGTTAGACCTAATACCATAAAAACCCTAGAAGAAAAGCTAGGTAATACCATTCAGGACATAGGCATGGGCAAGGACTTCATGTCTAAAACACCAAAAGCAACGGCAACAAAAGCCAAAATTGACAAATGAGATCTAATTAAACTAAAGAGCTTCTGCACAGCAAAAGAAACTACCATCAGAGTGAACAGGCAACCTACAGAATGGGAGAAAATTTTTGCAATCTACTCATCAGACAAAGGGCTAATATCCAGAACCTACAAAGAACTCAAACAAATTTACAAGAAAAAAACAAACAACCCCATCAAAAAGTGGGCAAAGGATATGAATAGACATTTCTCAAAAGAGGACATTCATACAGCCAACAGACACATGAAAAAATGCTTATCATCACTGGCCATCAGAGAAATGCAAATCAAATGACTACCAGTTTTTAATTCTCTAGAGTATATTCCTCGGAGTGGAACTGCAGAGTTACATGTAATTCTATGTTTAACTGAGGAATCCCAAAACTGTTTTTCAGTACTAATTGAACTATTTTACATTACAACCTGCTACAATATAAATAAACCCAGAAAACATCAAGCCAAGTGAAAGAAGGCAGACACACAAAGTCACATATTGTATGATTCCATTTATATGAAATAACCAGAATAGGTATAAGCATAAAGAATTAATGTAGACTGGTGGTTGCCACCCAGTGGAAAAAGGAAGAATGGGGAGCAACTGCTTCATGGATCTATTTCCTTTTGGGTGACAAAAATATTTTGGAATTAGATGCAGGTCATGATGATAAAACATTTTGAATGGATGAATTTACACTGAAGTATTCACTTTAAAATAGTTAATTTTATGTTATGTGAATTTTACATTGACTGACAAAACAAAACTAAACAAAGACGTTGTAAATCTTTTATTTGCTTAGTGAGCTGCCTGTCTCCACTCCTACCTTTAACAGCATACACAAGTCTCTTCCCACTCTCTTTCCAGTATCACGGCAAAGATAATAAAACTTTCTGCTAACTCTCATACCTGTAGTTTATTAATTCAAAGAAGAATGCAGTAGTGCAAACTTAAACATTGCAGACTTCCAAAAAAATTTATGTTAATATGCTACTCTATTAAAAGTAACTTGTAATATCCATCCAGTTTTATCAGTATTCATTTTTTCTTTGACTCTCATTTGCTACCTTCAGGAATTATTTGCATAATCTTCATAATACATATTTGTACTGATATGTATTTTTTACATAATGAAATCAATATTATAAATGGAAGAATATAAAGATTTGATAATCCGATGGAATGCTTCTTTTTTGGCATTGTCTTTGTTGGTCAATAAGAAAATTAATAATTTTGTATAAAAGGATCTTATTTCAGAGATAGTTCTCAGAATAAGTGAAAAGTGAGAGAAGCTCAAAGAATAAAGAGAAACCAAGAAATTTTTTTTAAGTTGCTGAAAACAAGGAAATGTTATACCATAAGCCAGTTTAGACAACACCACTGCTGTTGGTCGTATGAAACCTTAGACTCCCCTATATCACTGGACTCCCTGCTAATGTGACACCCTCAATGAGTGACACTATTAAATATCACTGCTTTTATAATAAGTAATTTCTGTACCTAGTTTTTACCTACCTGAATCCTGAAGATGTTTGAGTTAATGAAAATGATTTAACATATTTTTATTTTTTTAGATTGACATACAAAAATTCTACATATATATGGGGTATATAGTGATGTTTTTATACGTGTAAGGCATAGTGACTAGGTCAGAGTAATTAGCCTATCCATCATCTCCAACATTTACTATTTCTTTATGTTGAGAACATTCAGTATTCTCCTTATAGCTATTTAGAACTATATATTATGATAACTATGGTCATAGTTCTATACCTACAGTTGTATAGAAAACTAGAATTTATTCCTCCTATGTGTCATTTTATATCCTCTTACAGATATCTCTCTATTCTTTCCTTCCCCCTACCATTCCCAGCCTGTAGTATCCTATTCTGCTTTTTACTTCTATGAGATCAACATTTTTAAACTTCCACATATGTGAGAACATGCAGTGTTTAACTTTCTGTTCCTGGCTTATTTCACTTAAAATAATGTCTAGTTTCATCCATATTGCTGCAAATGACAGGATTTCATTTGTTTAATGACTGAGGAGTATTTCATTTTGCATATATACCATATTTTCTTTATCCATTCATCTTTCATTGGACATCCGAATTGATTCCATATCTTGGCTATTATGAATAGTGCTGCAACAGACATGGGGTGAGGGCAGATGTCTCTTTGATATACTGATTTCTTTTCCTGTGGGTAAATGTTCAGTAGTGGGATTGCTAGATCATATGGTAGTTCCATTTGTAGTTCTCGGGAGAACCTCCCTATTGTTCTCCATAGTAGCTATACTAGTTTACTTTCCCACCAACAGTGTGTAAGAGTTGCTTTTCACCTCATGCTCACCAGCATTTATTTTTGTTTCTTTGATCATAGCCATTCTAACTGGCGAGAGATGATACCTCATTGTTGTTTTGATTTGCATTTCCCTGATGATTAGTGATGTTGAACATTTTTTTCATGTATTTGATGATCATGTGTATCTCTTTTGAGAAATATCTATTCAGATTATTTGCCATTTTTAATGGCTATTGCAATGTTTTGTTCCCTTGTATATTCTGGACATGAATCCCCTGTCAAATGAATAGTTGGCAAAGATTTTCTCCTATTCTGTAGGGGTTCCCCCCCCACCCCTCAATTGTTTCCTTTGCCTTGAAGAGCTTTCTAGTTTGATATAATCACATTTGTTTGTTTTTGCTTTCGTTGCCTATAATTGTAAAGTCTTACCCCCAAAATCTTTGCCCAGACCAATGTTCTGAAATGTTTTCCCTGTGTTTTCTTATGAGAGTTATATTGTTTTAGCTCTTATATGTAGGTCTTTGATCCATTTTAAGTTGATTTTTCTATAAGATGAGAGACACAGGTCTAGCTTTATTCTTCTGCATGTAGATATCTAGCTTTCCCAACACCCTTTATTGGAAAGACTATCCTTTCCGCAGTGGATGTTCTTGGCGACTTTGTCAGGAATCAGTTAGTTATAGATATATAGATTAATTTCTGGGCTCTCTATCCAGTTCCTTTGGTTGATCTGTCTATTTCTATGTGAGTAGCATGCTGTATTGGTTAGCATGGCTTGGTACTATAGTTTGAAATCTGATAGTGTGATGCTTCCAGCTTTATTCCTTTTGGTCAATATTTATTTGGCCGTTTAGAGTCTTTGGTGGTTCTATAAACATTTTAAGTATTTTTTTTTCTATTTCTGTGAATAATGTCACTGATTTTTTTTAGGGATTTCATTGAATCTGTATATTGCTTCGTGTAATATTGTCTTTTTAATGATATTAACTCTTCCGATACATGAGCATGGGATGCCATTCCATTTGTTTGTATCCTTTTAAATTTCTTTCATGAACAATAGCATTTTGTAGTTTTGCTTATAGAAGTCTTTTATCCCCTTGGTTATATTTGCTCTTGGGTGATTTTTTTCTTTTATAGATATTGTATATGGGATTGCCTTCTTGAATTTTTTTTAGATATTTTGTTTTTCTTGTATAGAAATTCTAGAATTTTTGCATGTGATTTTGTATTCTGCAACATTGAATTTGTTGTGGTAGAGTCTTCAGATTCTTCTATGTGTAAGATGATGTCTGCAAACAGTGACAACTTGACATCTTCCATTCCAATTTGGATATTCTTTATTTCTTTCTTGCCTAATTGCTCAGGCTATATTAAACATATTTAAATGATTATTTGTATATGCTTAAGATTGTTATTTTGCAAGTGATCCATTGCTTTAATTAAATTTATCAATTTGAGGATGAAGATATAGTAAAACATTACAATACATTAATCATTATTCTCTCAGTTTAACATAGCAAGTTGTTTATAAGCACCATTGAACTACCAAACACATCTATTTCACTAAATAAATATAATTTCAACATTTAATTTATAAACTCTAAAATGTAGGTAGTTACTACATATGCAAACTAAACCATAGTCCATACAAATTAATTGAGAAAATAATTAAGACACAACTGGAAACTTTCTATTTGCATTCAATATCTCAATGCTTGAGAATAATTATGAGACTAGAAGGCAATGGCTGCATCTTGGAACTAGATTTGTAGACTTAAAAGAACTGGAACTATTTAAAAATATCAAATCTTTGGAAGAATCTTTTATGTTTTTATGAGGTTTTGAAGCTTTTTCTCCAGGTGCCAATACCAAAGGATTAAATTTTTTTTTAATATGACAGCTACTTCACAAGATTTTGTAAAACTTGTGAAAAAAAATTTCAAAAGAAAGAAAAACTGAGGTTATCTCATAAGTATAAACCAGTTGGTTCTGTTATTGTTTTTGTTGATTCCTCAGGTGAGAAAGTTGAGAAGACAGCCTGAATTGAAATGGAGTAATAGTTTTGATTATAATTCAAGGGGCACTATAACCAAAAGTAAACAGGATTAGAGTGTTCAAATATAACCCATAAGGCTCTATAACAAATGTCTTTGCCTTACTAAAATAGAAATAAGAAATGATTACTAGAAAATATTTCTTACATTCAAAATTAAAACATTTTTCTCCATTTTATCAATCTTCCTAACCTAGAATAAAGTTTTTTGATATGCATGCATCTAGAGAAAATATATAAAATAAATAAAATATAGACATATATCTCTACCTTATACAATTTTGTTTATTAGCCTATTATTTTTATAAAATGTCACTATATATATATATCACCTGGAAATACACACTTCAGTTAATTGAATTTCCTTTTAGAAATTAATGAATGCATTTAGGGTCTTATTCCCAGGATTGTAATAAAACAGAAAAATTAGTTCTACCACATTAAAATGAGTATCAACTTGATCAATTCATTTTATAAAACTGAAAATATTAACCCAACATTATATTTTCTGAATTAAAGTTTTATGTCAACTCCCATTGTAGATTTTCATTCAGTAAATAACATAGTTCCCTTAGCTTCCTGGACTTTTTGGTTTTCTAATCACTGTAGTAGAATATTACAACTGTCTTTATTAATTAATTATAGTGTGGAAGTCTCAAATGAGTAAAAGAGAAGGTAATTATCATATTTTCAACTGTAACCTTTTATATATTTACAGCAAATACCTGGTGAATTTTCATTTAAACTAATGCTAACTATTGATCAAAGATGGGTTCAATTTCTTGTAATATTTGTCTTTAGTTCAGGGTCGAAAACATTAGGACAGCAGATTCTCAGCCGTAACGTACCAGAAACCAAAAACAGCCATTGAAAGAGTTCTCAGAAGTCAGTAAGGACACCCACATAATCTTGCACTATGTACTTGGCTTGTATACCAAATACTGACTAAAAGATTTTGTTTCTGCGGTTTCAATTCAGTTGTGCTATAATAAGAGTCCTTGCCACTATTAATGTGTAAAAAAAAAGACTTCCGAAGTGAATATATTTAAGCAACATATTCTCAAAACAGAAATAACTTTTTAAAAAGTACAGTACATGCTCTATTTCATGGGCTCTTTTGATATAACAAGACTATATAACTTTTCTGTTTAAATTAGCAAGTTTCAAACTACTGTTTTTTAAAAATTTATTTCTAGAAGTGACATTATATAACAGGTATCCACCATGTACAGGAAGGTGATCAAAATGACTTAAGATATTTGTGTACTAGAAAAATCATGGTAATGTTTCATTTTTTTTAATAGAAATAGGATCAAATAAATATGAATGGAGAAAATAACAGAGAGACAATAGCAAATGGTACAGACCACAGTGAATTAGAGAATACAGGTGCCATTTAAACTGTAAACATTCAGCTCCAATACATTACTAACCTGTGACAATGTGAGTACAGTGCTTATAGACTTTTCTTCTTTATCTCTTTTTTTTTCCCCTCAGAGAAACAGTCTCTGGATTGGTATGTATAATCAATAAATTCTTAAATTCTCATAAAAGAGCTCACTATATAACAGTTTTTTTAATGATATGTAAGACATGCAGAACCATGAGACAGCTAAATAAATATCACAGATTACCAATTTATACTCTCTGGTTTTGACAATTCAGAAAGAACCCACTTTTTCACCAGTGTTTGAAATAACTAGCAAAGATTTCATAATTAATTAGAATACAGAATACAGTGGTTTAAAAAAATCAAGGAATATAAAACACCAAAAGTGAAGCCTAATGTAAAATTTGTACTTTAAATGATAATGATTTGTCAATGCAGGTGTATCAATTGTAGGAAATGTGCCAATCTGCTGAAAGATGTTGATAATGGAGGAAGGGTATACATGGGGATAGGGGATACATGGGGGTAGGGGGTACATGGGAACTCCATGTATATCCCACCTGATTTTTCCGTGGACATAAAATTGTTTTAAAATACACATGTATTTTAGATGTGTATTTATTATTTAAATAAATAAATAGACTATACTGCCTATATGCATATATTTTTCTTACCACATGAGAGAATAAGTGCAATATAACAGGAAAGCCTTTATAAAGAACCATGTTTGTTAATTGCTTTCCCTTTTTTACTTTCTCAGTAATTTCCATGATTTCCAAGTAAACAACATGCTACAAATATTTTCACATTTTATACTCATATATAAGTCATATATAATCCTGATTGTCTTAGTCCATTCCTGCTGCTATAACAAAATATCTTAGACTGAGTACTATGTAAACAACATGAATTCATATCTCATAGGCCTGGAGGCTGAGAAGTCCAACCTCAAGGTGTGTGATGCTTAATATTGAATGTCAACTTGATTGGATTGAAGGATGTAAATTATTGTTCCTGGTGTGTCTTTGAGGTTGCCAAAGGAGATTTACATTCAATTCAGTGGGCTGGGAAAGGCAGACTTACCCTCAATCTGGGTAGGCACAATCTAATCAGCTGCCAGTGCGGGAGGAATAAAAGCAAGCAGAAGAACTGGAAAGATTAGACTGACTTAGTCTCCAGGCCTACATCTTTCTCCCATGCTGGATGCTTCCTGCCCTCTAACATCAGACTCCAAGTTATTCAGCTTTGGGATTTGGACTGGCTTCCTTCCTCCTCAGCTTTCAGATGGCCTATTGTGGGACCTCACCTTGTAATCATGTGAGTTAATACTCCTTAATAAATTCACCTTTATGTATACATCTATCATATTCATTCTGGCCCTTTAGAGAACCCTGACTAATACAAGGTGCTAGCAGATTCATTGCCTGGCAAGAACTCATTCCCTGTTTCCTCACATAGCAGAACGGTGAATGTTGTGTTCCCCCATAATGGAAAGGGCAAGATAGGTTTCTTCAACCTCGTTTATAAGGGCATTAATCCCATTTGTAAAGGTGATGCTCTCATGATTTACTAAATTCTTAAAAATCTCACCTCTTATTACCAGCACAATGGAGATTAGATTTGAACATGAATTTAGAGGGACACAATAGACTGTATATTATATAGGTAGAGAAATAGGTATATATTTGTATTAGTCTATTTTCGTACTGCTATGAAGAAATACCCAATACTAGGTAACTTATAAAGAAGAAGTGGTTTAATGAACTCACAGATCCACATGGCTGGGTAGGCCTCATAATCATGGTGTAAGGTGAAGGAAGGGCAAAGACATATCTTACATGGCTGCAGGCAAGAGCGTGTGTAGGGGAACTGCCTTTTACAAAACCATCAGCTCTCGTGAGACTTATTCACTATTATAAGAAAAATATGGGAAAAACTCACACCTATGATTCAATTACCTCCCACTGAGTCCCTCCCATGACACATGGGGATTTGGGGAGCTACAATTCAAAGTGAGATTTGGGTGGGGACACAACCAAACCATATTACTCTATCCCTGCTTCCTCCCAAATCTCATGTCCTCACATTTCAAAACCAATCATGTCTCCCCTACAGTCATCCAAAGTCTTAACACATTTCAGAATTAACTGAAAAGTCTGCAGTCCAAAGTCTCATCTGAAACAAGGCAAGTCCCTTCTGCCTATGAGCCTGTAAAATCAAAAGTAAGTTAGTTACTTCCTAGATACAATGGGTGTACAGGCATTGGGTAAATACATCCATTCCAATTGGGAGAAATTGGCCAAATCAAAGGGACTATAGGCCCCATGCAAGTCAAAAATCCAGTGTGGCAGTCAAATCTTAAAACTCCCAAATGATCTCCATTTATTCCATGTCTCATATCCATGAGGTGGGCTCCCAAGGACTTGGGCAGTTCACCATGTGGCCTTAAAGGGTACAGCCCCGCTACTGGCTGCTTTCATGGCCTAGCATTGGGTATCTATGACTTTTCCAGGTACACAGTGCAAGCTGCCAGTGGATCTTCCATTCTGGGGTCTAGAAGACAGTGGCCATCTTCTCACAGCTCCACTAGGCAGTGGCCCAGTGGAGACTCTGAGTGGGGGTTCCAATTCCACATTTCCCTTCTGCACTGTCCTAGCAGAGGCTCACCATGAGGGCTCTGCCCATGCAGCACACCTCTGTCTGGACATCCAGGCATTTCCAGACATCCTCTGAAATCTAGGCAGAGGTTCTCAAACCTCAATTCTTGACTTCTTTGCACCTGCAGACACAACACCACATGTAAGCCATCAAGGCTTAGGGCTTGCACCCTCTGAAGCAATGGCCTGAGCTATATGTTGGTCCCTTTTAGTCCTGGCTGGGGCACAGGGCACCAAGTCCTGAGACTGCACAAAGCAGTAGGGCTCTGGGCCTGGACTATGAAACTGTATTTTTCCTTCTTGGCCTCCAGGCCTTTGATGGAGGGGTCTGGTGTGAAGACCTTTGACATGCCCTGGAGGCATTTTCCTCGTTGTCTTGGTGATTAACATTTGCCTCCTTTTTACTTATGCAAATTTCTGCAGCTGGTTTGAATTCTCAGAAAATGGGTTTTTCTTTTATATCACATCATTAGGCTGTAAATTTTCCAAACGTTTTTTGCTCTGCTTCCCTTTTAAACATAAGTTCCAATTCCAAACCATATCTTTGTTAATTAATAAAACTGAATTATTTCAAGAGCATCCAGTTCACCTCTTGAATGCTTTGCTGCTTAGAAATTTATTCCACCAGACACCCTAAATCATGTCCCTCAAGCTCAAAATTTCACAGATCTCTAAGACAGGGGCAAAATGCCTCCATTCTCTTTGCTAAGTCATAGTAAGAATCACCTTTGCTTCAGTTCTCAATAAGTTCTTCATCTCCATCTGAGACCACCACCTCAGCCTGGACTTCACTGTCCATACCACTATCAGCATTTTAGTAAAACCCATTCAATAAGTGTCTACAAAGCTCCATAATTTTCCCACATCTTCCTGTCTTCTCCTGAGCCATTTAAACTGTTCCAATCTCTCCCTGTTATCCAGTTCCAAAGTCTCTTCCAAATTTGAGGTATCTTAATAGCAGTACCTTACTCTACCAGGACCAATTTACTGTATTAGTCTGTTCTCACACTGCTTATGAAAACATAGCTGAGATTGGATAATTTATAAAGGAAAAGAGGTTTAATGGACTCACAGTTCCACATGGCTAGGGAGGCCTCACAATCATGGTGGAAGGTGAAGGAGGAGCACAGTCACATCTCATATGGCAGCATACAAGAGAGTGTGTGAGGGGAACTGCCCTTTATAAAACCATCAGATCTTTTGGGACATATTCACCATCATGAGAATGGCATGGGAAAAACTTACCCCCCTGATTCAATTACCTCCCACTGTGTCCTTCCCTTGACGGGTGGGGATTATGGGAGTTACAATTCAAGATGAGATTTGGGTGGGGACACAGCAAAACCATATCAATATCTGATATATGTAGATATAGAAATAATCAGTCCAGATTTCTTTAAGAATACAGAAGCCACTCTGCATATTCCTAGTATAAATATTTTAATATAATTTTGTGTAATCAAATGACTGCAGGAATAAAGGTCAGAAGAGCCACCAACAAAAATTTCACCCTGCAGAAAGAAGGCAGATGATTGTCAATCATTCTCTAGAAACTGGCTGCCATTTACAAGAATCTCTGGCCAGTGTTCACCAATTTTTTAGTTTGGACCACAAAAGTGTGCTTTTGTTTTGGTAGCCAACTGTGAGTTTCACATCTGTTATTGCCTCAATAACCACTTCTTATTTTCTCTCTCATCTTCCAAATTTTGTGACTACTTCTCTTCGACAAAATTTAGAAGGGCTCAAAGTGATGGTGAATTGCCAACAGACCATTCAAGATAAACAAACACACAGAAAATAATACAAAATGGAAATGTTCACTTAAGTGAGCAGCAAATCATAAATGAATCACAAATATAAGCACCACTCATATACATATATATATGAATGAAACATTGACAGCATAGGGGAAGAAAACTTTACCTTTATCCTCTTAGGGCTTCCAGCTAAGCCTGAGAATTTAATTGAAATAGGGCAAATTAACAGATAAAAAGCATGTTATTGTGCAACAGATAGTTGTTCATTTTTCATTACTCAGTAACATTCTATGATGTGAACATACCACTATTATATATATTTTCCGATTTTGATTATTATGAATGATCTTTTGATCTTCTTCAGTTTTTTATTATTATAAACAATACTGCTCTGATTATTGCTGTATATATTCCTTAGTGTTTGTAATTGTTTTGATGTTTACCCAATATTTTATTTTCTGATTTATATCTATGGTAGAGGTTATTAAACTTTCTGTAAAGTATAAGATAGTAAGTGCCTTAAGCTTTACATGATACATGGCATAGTCTCTGTAGCAACTACACAAACTTCCTGTTGTAGTGTCATAGTAGCCATAGGCAATACATAAACAAGTGAGTAAAGTTGTATGCCAAAAAAAACATTTATTTTCAAATAAAGGCTGTGGGTTACAGTTTGCTAAACTCTGTTCTATGATATACACTCTATGGTTGAGTTCAACTATAATAGTTAATGCCAAAACATTATTCAAAATTGTGATATGAATGTACATGATGACCAGTAATGATTCAGGGTTTGGTAGCTCAACAACTGCTGTGGTTAGAATGTTTGTTCCTTCCAACTCATATTAAACATTTATTGCCATTGTATCAGTATTAGGAGGTTGGGCCTTTGAAAGGTGATTAAATTGTGATGGTTCTGCCCTACTTGATAGGATTAATGCTGTTATAAAAGAAGTTCAGCCTCCTTTTACTTCTTTTTCATTCTGCCACAAGATGAAGCAAGAAGGTCCTCAACAGATGCAAGCACCTTGATATTGGACTTCCCAGCCTCCAGAACTGCCAACCAATAAACTTCTGTTTATTATAAATCACCCACTCTTTAGTATTCTGTATAACAGCCCAAATGGACTACAACAACAACTTTGTCAACAATTTCTATTTTCATTGTTTTAATTTTAGCCTTTCTGCTGGATAATAAAGGTGTGCTATAGTGAAAGTTCGAAATTCTAATGATAATAGAATTTACCACATTTTCATATGTTTATTGCCCATATGAATATAGTTTTTGTGTAGTACATTTTCAAGCACCCCATTCTTCTTTTACAAGCTCTATTACTTCTTCTTGACTTATTATTATTATTATTATTATTATTACAGATAAAAGCTTTTGTGATTATTTCTGTTATACAAATCCTTCTTTGACTTGGTGGCTTAGATTTTTCCTCTTAATGGTGTTTTTATTCTTTCTTTCTCTTATGAAGAGAAACTTAATTTTAGTGTATCTGCTTTATTATTTTGTATTATACTTCGTACTTTTTAAACCCTGTTTTTCAAATTTTTTTTTAACTCTTAGGTTGGAAACTGAGAAGCAATTTATCATATAATCAACTAGGAGCTAACTGCATTTGTATGGTTCATTTCATATACATGTTTCTATAAGTTGTGAATTGTTATTTTTTGTTGCAACAAAAACAAATGTTTAAATAACTGTTTATCACTAATCTATTAGATTGGTGCATAATAATTGTGGTTTTTGCCATAAAAGTAAATCTCAATTACTTTTGCAACAAAGTAATATATTACCTTCTTTTTTGTTCATACACATGTAGCTGTCTTTTTCATCTCTCTATTCCACTGTATCATTTACTTATGCTGTGGCAATAGTACAGTATTATCATTATCTTTTTGTTCATTTTCATATATATATATATATATATATAAATTGACTATTCATAGCTCCTCAGGTTTTGTGCAAATTTTCAAAAGTTTGTTATGTACCCACAAGGGCATTAGTGAGACTAAGGTTGAGACTGACTTGTATTTAAATTTATTTATGAAGAACTGACATGATTATAAGATAGGGGCTTCCAAATTCATAAACATGGTGTGTTCCTCCATTTATGTTCAGCTTTTTAAATTTGTTTCAAAAATATTTTGTACTTTAATTAATTAGTGGTAAAATAAATAGAACATATGATCTATTATTTTGACTGTTTGAAGCTTATGGCTTAGTAATTGTTAATACTGTTCACATAGTTGTATAGCCACTGCAGAACATTTTTTTATCTTGCAAATCTGAAATTCTATACCCATAAAACAATTCTTCATTCTCACTCCCATCAGCATCTGACAACCACCATTCTATTTTTGTTTCTATTAATTTAACTTCTCTAGATACCTCATATAAGTGGAATAATGTAATATTTATATTTTTGTGACTTCTTATTTTACTTAGAATGTCCTCAGTGTTCATGCATGTTGTAGCATGTGTCCGAATTTCCTTTCTTTTTAAGCCTGAGTAATATTCTATTGTATGTATATACCATAATTTCTTTATCCATTAATTGGTCCACGGACAGTTGGGCTGTTTTCACCTTTTGGCATTGTGGATAATGCTTATATAAACATGTGTATAAAGATATGATTTTGGGACCTGGCTTTCAATTCTTTTGGATATATATCCAGAAGTAGAGTTGCTGTATTGCATGGTAAGTCTAGTTTTAGATTTTTTGAGACACAATCATATTGTTTTTTATAGCTACTGCAGCATTTAGCATTCCAACCAACAGTTAACAAGCTTCCAATATCTTCACGTACTCACCGATTCTTGTTATTTCCAGGATTTTACAAATAGCAGCCATTTTAATATCAGGTGATGTTTCATTACTTTGATTAATGGTCAGTAATCAATGGTTATTTTTAATTAATTTAATCATTGTTTTATGATTGTTGTTCCACTAATAACTAGTGATGCTCTCTCTCTCTATATATACATATATATACACACACATATATATTTATATAAGAGTTATATAAGATTAGTTGACTACATATGTATAGATTTATTTTTGGCTTTCCATTCTGTTCTGTCTCTCTCTCTATATATATGTTATATATATATTTATATACATATATGTATATGAGCTGTATATGTATACATGTATATAACTTACATACAAATGCATATAACTTACATGCATTTGTATATACAAATGTATATACAAATGTATTATATACATTTATACATATATCATATAGTATATATACTATATATAATATAGTATATACATATATGTGTATAAGAGTTATACATATACATATATATGGAGATATATATATATATACACACACACAGAGAGAGAGAGAGAGAGAGAGAGAAACGAAACAGAATGGAAAGCCAAAAATTAATCTATGCATATATAGTCAACTAATCTTCAACAAGCATGTCAAGAATATGAAATGAGAAAGTATAGTCTCTTCAGCAAATTATATTGGGAAAAGTGTGCATCTTCATAGAATGAATGAAATTAGACCCTTATCTTACACCATACCTAAAATTAAATTCAAAATAAATTAAACTCTTAAGACTCCAAATTGTAAAATGCCTAGGTAAAAACATGGAGGTAGGTTCACGACATTGGTTTTGGCAATGACTTCAGGGATTTGACACCAAAAGCAAAAGCAACAATAGACAAGTGAGACAACATCAAATTAAAAAACTTCTCTGATTTCTCTAACCATGGCTTAACAGACTCCAGGTATGCCTCCTGCCGTTTCTTTGAAGGGTAAAAGTGGTAAGTCTTGGCAACTTCTACCTAGTGCTAAGTCTGCAGACTTACACAGTGTGTAGTCTGTGGGGTCACGGTGACTTCCACCTAGATTTCAAAGGATATATTAAACAGCTGTGGGCCTATATAGAAACTTTCTGCAGGAACAGGACTGTCACAGAAAATCTGTACTGGAATGCCTAGTGGAGCCATAGGAACAGGCCACTGCCCTTCAAATTCCAGAACTGTAGAGCCAGCAGCAACATGCAATGCTTGCCTGGGAAACCTGCAAGCACCTGACTTGAACCCTTAAACCTATGAAAGCAGGCATGAGGGCTGAGCCCCTCCCTGTGGGCTAAGCCAGAAGGAGAGGAACTCAGAGGCCTTGGGGTTCCTCCTTCTGCTCCAGTGTGTCCAGGAAGCAGCACACAGGTAAATAATTATTCTTCAGCCTTAGAATTCAATGTCTGCCCTACTGGGTTTTGAACTTGCTTGGGGCAAATTATGTTCTCCTTTTGACTTATTTATCCCTTTTGGAATAGAAATTTTAACCTGATCCCTGTTCAACCATCATATTTTGGAAGTAGACAAGTTGTTTTTTGATTTCACACATTTAGTGCTAGGAGTTTTGCCTTGCATCTCAGATGACACTTTGAACTTTGGATTGCTGAGTTGATGCTGAATCAAGTTAAGACTTTTGGGACTGTCAGGATGAAATAATTGTATTCTGTGTGTAAGAAGAACATGTGTTTTATGGGGCAGAGGCAATACGCTATGGTTTAGATATTGTTTGTCCCAACAAAATTTATCTCGAAATTTAATTACGAATGTACTGGTGTTAGAAGGTAAGGCCTAGTGGGAAGTGTTTGGGTCATGGAGGCAGATCACCATAGATTAATGCCATCTTGTGGGAGTGAGTTGTTACTTTCAAAGGACTGGAATAGTTATTGTGAGAGCCCATTTTTATAAAGTGATATTTCTCCTTGTGTCTGGTCTCTTTTTCATGTACCTGGTTCTCCTTCCATTTCCCTGCCAAGTTATGACGTAGCAAAGGCCTTCACCAAAATCTGAGTAAATGCCAGTGTCATGCTGTTAAACTTCCCAGTCTCCAGAATAATGAGTCATATAAACCTCTTTTTAAGATTAAGTATTCAGTCTCAGGTATTCTGTTATAGTAACACAAAATGGACTAAGACACCGCACTGTGTCCTCACATGATGGAAATAAAAGAAGCTCTCTAGAGCCTATTTCGTAAGGGTATTAATTATATTTCTGAGAGCTCTTCCCTAATTATCTAATGACCTCTCAAAGGCCCTACCCCCAAATACAATTGCAATGATTATTTCGTTTCAACATATAAATTTTGGGGAAATACAAACATTTAGATCATAGCAAGGAGTTTATTCCATTTATATTTAAAGTAATCAGAGATAGGGAATGATTTGCTACTGCCAATTTGTTCATTGCTTCCTGGATGTTATAACATTTTTGTCAGTTTTCTCCTTTATATCCTTTTTTGGTGCTTAATTTTTTATAGTGACATGTTTGATTCTCTGCACATTTCCTTTCAGTGAGGATTGCAAAAAATAAATTATAACAATCTATTTTAAACTGATCCACTGCAAACAAAAACTCTGTTTCTTTACAGTTTTTTCTACCCTTTATATTATTTATGCCATAAATTACATTTTGATATATCATGAACTCATTAACAGATTATAGTTATTTTTATACTTTGTGTTTTAAATCATATAAAATATTTTTGTTTTGTTTTTGTTTTTATTTTTGAGATGGAGTTTCACTCTCTCACACAGACTGGAGTGCAGTGGCATGATCTCAGCTCACTTCAACCTTTGCCTCCCGAATTCAAGCCATTCCCCCTGCCTCAGCCTCCGGAGTAGCTGGGATTACAGGCATCCACCACAATCCCTGGTTAATTTTTGCATTTTTAGTAGAGTCAGGGTTTTGCCATATTGGCCAGGTTGGTCTCGAACTCCTGACCTCAGGTGATCCACCTTCCTTGGCCTCCCTCTGTGATTACAGACATCAGCCACCTTGCCTAGCCCACATAAAAGAATTGGAGTTACAAACCAAAATTAAAATAATTTAGGTTTATGTATTTTTCGTTTATTTACATTTACCAGTGAACTTTACATTTTCATACAACTTTGAGCTACTCTCTAGTATTCTTTTGTTTCAACTAGAAGAAGCCCCTTTAGCATTTTCTTTAATAGGACAGGTCTAATGATAATAATCTTCATCAGCTTTTGTTTTTCTGGAAAGTCTTAATTTTACCTTATATGAATGACAGTTTTGCCAGATATAGTATTCGCTACTCAGTTTCTTTTTCTTTCATCACATTAAATACATTACTGTACTACCTTCTGGCATGCAAGGTTTCAGGTGAAAAATATGCTAATACTCTGATAGACTATCTCTTGTATGGAATAAGTTGCTTTTCTCTTCTTCTTTCAAGACCCTTTGTCTTTTAAGTTTTGACAGCTGGATTCTACTGTATCTTAGCTTAGGATTCTTAGAGCTTGTCACCCTTGACACCCTTGGTGTCAGAACCAATTTGGAATTGTATCAATGTTCCCACCAGTTTTTGGAGATAAGGGACTCCAAAACCAGTCCCTTAAGCAGTTCCCAGACGAGTCAGAAAATTGCAAGCAAATGTCCATGTTTTCCTCCTGTCTGGAGAGAAGAGCTGGGAGTTACTTTGTTTCCTCCTGACCAGGAGTATTGCACTAGAATGTGAATGGGAAAAAGATGAGACAAAAGTCACAAATTTCCTACCTGTTTCGGTACAGCTTTTTTTTTTTTTTAAATTAAGTGTTTGTTTTCGTTACCTTCCTAGCTGATTTCTAGAGTTCACAGAAAGGAATTTTGGTCCATTTGTTTTTTTGAGGTTTCCATTATGAAAAAAAAGATCCGGAGCTTTCAAATTTACCCTCTTGCTTACATCAGCATCTGTATTTTTTTGTTTTTTTTTGCTTAAGTATATTTAAAATAGGGTTTTTTATATTTCTATATATTTGATATTTTAAGAAACTGATGAAAATAATGTTTTTAAAATTTATTTTACCCTGTCTGTTGCTATCGTGTATAAATACAAATATTTTACTTAAAATGTGCCTTACAATATTGCTATACTTAATTATTAATTATAATAATTTACAGATTCTTGTGATTGGCTATTTCTGATTAAAGAATCATAACATCTGTAAGCGATAGGTTTTTTAATTGTTATGGCTGACATAGTCTTCTTTTTATTTCTGTTTTTCTTTTTCTTTTTGAGAAAAGATTTTGCTCCCTCAGGCTGGAATGCAGTCATGTGATCATAGCTTACTCCAGCCTCAAACTCCTGGGCTCAAGCAATCCTCTTGACTCAACTTCCCACGCAGCAGTGTGACTATAGTGTGACTAGAGTCACACCATCAGGCCAGGCTAATTTTTTAAACTGTGGTTACTTTATGTAGAGATGTGGTCTCACTATGTTGTCCAGGCTATCTTTTTTTGAACACTATTGAATAGAAGTTCTTTTAAAGTTTTAAAGAGGAATAATGACAATAAACCTCCTTGTATGATTTTTCACATCACCAGTAAAACTTTCAACTTTTACCGTAACACGTGATGCTTGCTGTAAGGTTTTTGTAGGTCACAATAGTCATATAAAAGAAGTCTAATTATATTTTGATTTTTTAGTGATGTTTAAGCATAAAGGATGTTATATTTTATAAAATACTTTACAGTCTTAGTCCATTCAGTCTACTATACAAACTGCCATAAACTGAGTGAATTTTAAACAACAGAAATTTATTTCTCACAGTTCTGAAGGCTGAGAAATTCAAATGGCTGTACCAGCCCATTTGGTGTCTAGTGAGGGCCTGTTTTCTGTCTCATAGATGCATCTTCTAGCTGTGTCCTCAAATGGTAGAAAGAGAAGGTGCTCCTTTAGGTTTATTTTATAAACACTATCCTTCATGAGGGCTCTCTCCTCTTGATCTTATCACCTCCCAAAAGTATCTATTTCTTAATACCATAACCTTTGGGATTACAATTTCAACATATTCATGTTGGGGGACTTAAATATTCAGACTACATACAGCATGTATCCATTAGGAATGTGTTTCTACCTTACTCTATTGATATAGGAAAATTACTTTTCATTCCTAAAATATATATAATTTGGCTTTGGTCTATTATGCTTTTCATACATTTTGAAAGTTCCAATTGTGAATTGTTTGAATGATTTCTTTACATGTAAAACTAGCTTATTACTTTCTTTTCTTATGATGTTTATTTCTGGATTGTTTTTTATCCAGATGCCACTGACGTCATAAAGCAAGTTTAGTAGTATTTATTCACTTCTTGTTTTAGGAGTAACTTTGTGTAAGATAGTGTTATTTTTTCCTTAAAAGTTTGATGATTGTATTTACTGTTAATTTCATTGCAGAATACAGTTTTCTTGTGGGGAAAATTTTTAATTGCACACTTAATAGTTAAAAGTTGGATCACGTATTCTACTTCCATGTATTCTCCAATCACTATTTACTTTAAAATATAGAGATATAAAGTGTCTCTCATAGCCCTGTATTTTTTTGTTTAGTCTCTTTCCTTTTTTAATATTTTTAACCTTCTATATTGGGATCATCACAAATTTACATACAGTTGTAAGAAATAATACAGAGATATTCTGTCTACCACTCACCCCAATTATAACATATTGCATTTGGAAAAACATTTTAAAATCTAATATTACGTATTTAATCTTTCCATTTTGTGTACACATTTTTGCTGTGCATTTAAGATGTCTATGTGCTTTGGAATCAAGGAAAAAGAAATGAAGAGAGGTATAGAAGCCACTAGAATTGTTACGTAGAAGTGCAAATGAAAATTGATAGTTATTAATTTGATATTAATATTAAAACCAGAACTTTGTTCAGCTACTAAGGATACAGAGTTGAGAGAATGGCTTGAGCCTATAAGGTTTAGGCTGCAATGAGCTGTGAATATACTTATTTTATATTCACCCTTATATCATCAGAAGACAAATTATATAAAACATATATATTATAGCTACATTATATATATATCTACATATATATGCAATAACATTAGTTGAAATCATTTTATAATCTTTATGCAAATGTTCTTATTCTCTTTACCCCATCTTCCAGGTTAGACAATATTTTGCAAAAGAAAATATGGATTATGTCTTTTATAATTCTAGCCTTAATCACCTCACATAGTAAATCTACAATCAACAAATGAATGAGTCATATTTATTTTGGTTTTATATCTAAATGGTCACACTTATTTTCTCATTTTTCCACAATCAGATTTTTCAGGGCGAATAATGTGTGTTTTCTAGGCAATATATTGAGTTTGAGTATGCTCAGCTCAATATGGTAAAGAACACATGATTTAGTATCAATTTAATTAAAACTTAAAATATTAATTCAGGTCATAAAGTAGAGGTATTAGATTCTGCTATAGAATGAAAGATAATTTGCCTTCAGTCAATGTTTTCAATATCTTTACTACTTTCTTCAATTCAACAAATGGCAGAGGGAGTTATATTTCAGTGAGGTTAAAACAATTCTATGCAAATAAAATATATACAATTACATTATATACAAGAGTTTAGTAATATAGATATTTATTATATAGCAATAATATATTAACATATAAATGTATAATGTAAATTATTAATAAATATTAAATCATAAATAATAAATATTTCTGTGTAGTTAGAAATTGCTTCCCAAAAGTGACATCTCACTACCACCCAAGGGAAAAAAAAATAGAACTCAAAAATATCTTTAGTTACTGAAAAATGATGAACTCTTTTACAGTATTTGTTAGACTGTGTGTCTCTGCCATTTTAACAGAAACATAGAATGATAAATAAACAATCTGACTTGATGGTTGTTTTCCTTTGACAATGGAACCAAAATGTATTTTAAAATTTGTTTTTTATAAAGAAGTGTAAATATGATTTTAAGCAAAATGTTAATATTTTAAATACATCTGAGACTGCTCTAGTTAAAGAGATTAGTTTGCCACAGTTGTGTATGTTTACTTTTCTACACAATAATTTTTAAAATAGAACTAAAATTTACCTAGAATAATTATTTTACGTGATCTCATTACTTGCTTATTTTGCTGGGTGACATATCTCAATAAATTAATAGTTATATACCTCTATAATTTCTAATTTTCTGAAAGCTTGTACATGACAGTATATTCTGATTTGTCTAGAATACTTATGTTAAATATAAAATACATTGATTAAGTATGCTTTAGTAAACTAAGACTAGAAATATTAATAAGAATGCTTAAATAAATGCAATTGACAGACATGCTCATTGCCATTTAAGATGGATGTTTTCTAATCTAAACACAAATAGCAGAGAATTTTTTTTCTTAGCCAGGCAATTTTACTTCTATAGTAGGGTGTGTCTCGTGGATGGAGCAATGGCAAGAGCACATCTGAACCAGGGAGGCGAAGAGGTTCTGTATCTGACTCAGGCAGCTTCTAGTGCTGTGTCATTCCTCTACTGGCTAGCGTTGGACTGCACAGTCTAAACTAATTCCGATTGGCTATTTTAAAGAGAACAGGGGTATGAGCAGGAGTGGCGGGGTGAGTAATTTGGCAGGAAGGATGGTTACAGAACAGGTGGCTAGGATGACTAAGAACAGAGCAGGTGACCGAGGATAACTCAGGTCAAAGCAGGTGATCAAGAGTGACTAAGGTCAGAGCAAGTGATAGAGGCTAGGATGGAGTTGTTTACTGAAACTAGGGGCAAGGAGATGTGAGGAATGAGGAATTTAAACTTTAAAATGAACAACAAAGAACAGGGGAGCTGAACATACTGATACATTGGTTCTTTGGGAGGATCACAGAACTCATTGTACTGAACAATTTACAGAACTGTACAGAACTCTGTAAATTGCACAGAATTCTGTAAATTGTACAGAACAATTTACAGGCTAAAACCTTTCAAGAGGAATTTTTTATATCCTACAATTTTCCCCCTTTCAATTTTCACAGTACTTCCTCTTCAAACTTTTCTAACATACTTTGGCTTCGCTGCTTGACTTAATTCTCTAAAAGAAAAAAAAAAATGATCTGAATAAGGTGGAAGAGAGCTAAAGGAGGTTTTAGTAAGTGCTGCTTGTAAGTCTTTGTACTATCCCACGGATGCATGGTATGACACAACACACCCAAGAAGAATGTGTACACCTATTATGGCTGCAAGAGAAGAAAGAATTGAGGCTACTATTTCTTTCCATTTACTGAACCACCACCTTTTTGGCCACCCTGAGAAAGGGTTATCGACTTCAGAATTTTTAGTTAACTCATTGGACAAAGTGGTAAGTCTTTGTAAGGCCCTTGTTATGCTCCCAGTGTGGGTAGTGTTGTTTGGGATAAAGGTACAATACTGAATTTTAATCACAACACAAACACCAGGTTTTTCAGCTAACATCATATGTAGGGCCATTCTGTTTTCTCAGGCCATCTGGCCAGTGGGCGTCAACTGTTCTGCTATCCCTTTGACAGCATCCCTGGTGTAGTTAGTAAACTGCTGCTGGTTACAGTAGATGCAATTACATCATTTACAACAGCAGAGAATTTTACATGCCTTTTGGAAAATAAATATTAGTAATTTGAGCTTTCATTCCTTACTTTTCACCTGTTGGACTTAAATGCATTTCTTTGAGAATATGGAGATCTTTTGAGAAAGTAGAGTTAATTGTAGTGTAAAATATTAACAAGTAGGTCTGTTCTACTGTTTTATTTTTATATTATGTAAAACCCAAACATCTTGGAAAACCAGGAGGGGAAAAGAGTTCTCACATAATCTTCCACTAAGGGTACAAAATACTACCTGACCAAAATTCAAATTATGTATAATAATTTATTTTAACAGCCAATCAACTTTTTTTCCTAGAACTACTGCTAAAAATAATCAGAGATACAAGGTAAGGGTTGTGTTCAAGGCTGTTTATCTGAGTATAATTTGTGAATGCAAATTCTGGAGGAAAGAAACTAATAGTGAACGCTAAGGAAATGTTTCACTAAAATACACATATTCAAATGATTATATAGGTATTATATTAAGTAGAAATCAAGTATGGATAATAATTTATGATAAATTGTGGAAGGTACCAATCATATGAAAATGCAGAGAAATAAAACTGTATATGTCAGTTTATTCTCAATTCCATAAATTTAAATCTATAGTTGTATATAAGTATAAACATATATACATATGTGCACACATATATGTATAAAAATACATGACATGGCAATATGTATACAAATGTTCATTATAGTGTCAAAGTAGTTTTTTAGATTAATTTTTAAAATACAAATATGTTAAGTACTCAATTTAGCTAGTGAATAAATCCACAATGTTCAAAAATTCACGCACTCCATATACTTCTATAATTTAAAATACTCTTAAATTCTTTAAGAATTTAAAGATACTGCAAATATCTAAAGGATAGCAAAATAAAGGATGCATCAAAAACGTTCACAGTATTACATTTAAGAAGTGTAAAATCATACTATCAATCTCGAGAGTGAGGGGGAAAAAAGTGAAACAGGATAACACAATAATAAGACTTACACGGTGCAAAATTGCAATTTGAAGATAGATGCACTCCTTAGATGCAGTTCCTTAGAAAAAACAATGGAAGGGCTTATTTGTCAGAAATGAATTTATGATAAAATCCATACAAGAATACTTACAATAATGTACTTATCATATATGAACTAAGGCACAAACAGAAACTCTGGCCCTACTAGGGAAAATAATTCTGAAAATAGACTCTGTAACTTTTATACTTGAAGGTGTGTCTAGGACTAGAGGGTAGAATGTAGTGGTATCCAGTAGTTCATAATGAAGCAAAATTGAATACTGAACCACAGCCAAGAATGTTGCATGGCTTATGCTTAATTATCTGAAATACACAAAGCATTCCCATATTTAGACATTATACATCTTGTACTTTGAAAAATTGTGTCTTGTTTTCAATTGTAAATTTGATCCAAAGTAAAATGTCTGGAAACTGTTGACATATACAATTCAGTGTAATATTTGATCATAGAATCATTTGCAAAATAAGATTGCAAAAGAGTAGAGGGAGTCATTGAGAAAAGTTTTGAGAAGGCGATTGAAGATTACAGAAGACATTTTCTATTTCTTTTTTTTTATTGGTAGGAGAAAAGAGACACTATATACATAAAATATGCTGAGAAAGAATCCCTAAAATTGTTTTTAAAATATTGTCCCACAAATGTACTAATCCTATTATCTCTAACTTTAGCATAGATGCCTTTATGTTCATTTAGTTATCCCTAAGATGACTTTTTGAGATAGTTTTTTTGTACTTCAGAAGCTGCCCAGAGTATACCCAGATGTTTAACTTAGCAAAAAAGATTCAAAGCAGTGTCTGGGCAAAGTGGCTCATGCCTGTAATCCCAGTACTTTGGGAGTCCTAGATGGGCAGATAATTTGAGACAAGGACTTTGAACCCAGTTTGGCCAATATGGCAAAACCCTGTATCTAATAAAAATACCAAAATTAATCAGGCATTGTGGTGCATGCCTGTAATCCTAGCTACTCTTGAGGCTGAGGTAGGAGAATCACTTGAACCTGGAAAGTAGAGGTTACAGTGAGCCAAGATTGCCCCATCAACCTGGGCAACAAAGCCAGACCCTGTCTCAAAAACAAATAAACAAATGAACAAACAGAAAGATTCAAGCAGTTATTCTTTTAAAAGTTCAAAGTACTAAGAAAACCACGTTTAAAAGTTAAAAGTTATTTTGATAACAGAACTCTTGGAAATATAGAATATCAGTAAGATGTAAAAATTACATTAAAAAGATCCAAATGAAAATTCTGAATATAAAAGTACAATAACAACAGTAATGATTCTTCTCTTTATTTCTGGCATTCAACTGTTTGACTGTGATCTCTAGTTGTGGATCTCATGTTTATTCTCTGTGGTGTTTCTTGGCCTTTTTAGATATGTGAATTAATGTTTTCCTCAAATTTAGTTTTTAGTCACTATATTTTCAAATATTCTTTTGCTCCTCTCTTTGTCTTTCTCTTTCTGATCTAGTCATTATGTTGCAGTGCTTAATGGTGGACAACATGTCTCTGAGTCATTGTTTATTTCCATTGTTTTTCCTGTTCTTCAGATTGAAAGTCTGTTTTGATGTGTCTTTAAATGTGCTGATTTTTTCTTCTGCTAGTTTAAGTTTGCTATTTAGCCAGTAGAGTGAATTATTTTTATTTTTATTATGATACTTTTAACTTTCAGAGTGTGTGTGTGTGTAAAATATATAAATATATATATAAATATAAAATTTATATTATATATGATGCATATTATATACTATTTATATCATATGTTATTTACATAAATATAATCATATACTAATATATCATATATTTTATATAATATACTATATTTTATATTTTATATATAATATATAATTGTATATATAAATATAAAAATATATATTTATATATTTAATTTTTAAAATATTTTTTGTTTGTTTCTTTTAACTTTAAAGTTCAGGGATACAAATCCAATTTTGTGACATAGATAAATTTGTCATGGGTGTTTGTTGTGCAGATTATTTCATCACCCAGGTATTAAGCCTAGTACCCATTAGTTATTTTTCCTGATCCTCTCCCTCCTCACATGCTCCAACCTCTGAAGGGCCACAGTGTGTGTGTTTTACTGAAGTATAATGTATAGAAAAACAGATTCACTTTAACAGTCAGTGTTAGAGTGGTAACAATGAACTAACCCTGTGCTAATTAGAAATAAGAGACAGTTTACCTAAAAGATTGGAGAAGCAGCGTAATGTGATAAAGAGGAGAAGGTAAAAAATAAATATTATTTTCAAAGGAATAGGATGTACTACAATGTTATGATATATCATAAAAAAGCTAAAAAGTGTGAGAAATTTGTCTTTAAGTGGATATGGCAGGGTAACTATCAAGAAAGAAGTCAAAGTACTATGAATAAAATTCAAATTTTAATGGAAAAATCTGGAAAGAATCCAAGAGTAAATGTAGACCGAGAGTAAATAGATTCCTGTCTCAAAGAATATGGAAAGATACAAGGCAATTTTGAAAGAAGTACTAAAGAAGGTTTTGTGTTTTTATGTAAGTATTACTATAACTTATAAAGACATGAGTGTGAAATAATATTATGAAAGAAAATAATGAAAATTTAAGGCATTTAAAATGAGAACACAGGTGCAAGAATAACTAAGCCCAAGATGAGGGACAGTTTTAGTTTTTATAAAAGAAAATAAAGGAAAAGCAGTGCAAGCTACTGTGCTTTGTTAAAATTGTTTAGAAAAGTAAGAAATAAGGACAATTTTTGAATGCTTATTAAAAGGAATGTTATGCACTGATCTTCAATATAAAAATGACTACCTCTGTATAAACCTAAATATTTTTATGTATATGAAAATGTATTTCTTGAAAGTAAGACTCTGAGGCATTAAAAATAATTTGGCCTGCAGTATTATGGTTTGTAATACTTTCCAAAATGTACGATAATTGCTGAAAATTTTCTTCTATGTGTTACTGTTATTTAAAGGTGCATTGACATCCTTTCTTCTGCTTGATCAATTCTGCTATCGATACTTATGTATGCTTCACGAAGTTCTCATGCTGCTTTTTTTTTTTTTTTTTTTCCAGCTCCATCAGGTCATTTATGTTCTTCTCTAAACTGGTTATTCTAATTAACAGTTTCTCTAACCATTTTTCAAGGTTCGTAACTTCCTTGTATTGGGTTAGAACATGCTCCTTTTTTTATTTTTATTTTTATTTTTATTTTTATTTTTTTTGTGACAGAGTCTCGCTCTGTTGCCCAGGCTGGAGTGCAGTGGCCGGATCTCAGCTCACTGCAAGCTCCACCCCCGGATTCCCGCCATTCTCCTGCCTCAGACTCCCGAGTAGCTGGGAATACAGGCACCCGCCACCTCGCACGGCTAGATTTTTGTATTTTTTAGTAGAGACGGGGTTTCACCGTGTTAGCCAGGATGGTCTCGATCTCCTGACCTCGTGATCCACCTGTCTCGGCCTCCCAAAGTGCTGGGATTACAGGCTTGAGCCACCGCGCCCGGCCAGAACATGCTCCTTTAGCTCTGAGGAGTTTGTTATCACCCACCTTCTGAAGCCTACTTCTGTCAGTTCATCAAACTCATTCTCCGTCCAGTTTTGTTGCCTTGCTGGCGAGGAATTGTGATCATCTGGAGGAGAAAAGGTGTTCTAGTTTTTGTAATTTTCAGCCTTTTGCACTGGTTTTTCCTCATCTTCGTGGATTTATCTACCTTTGGTCTTTGATGTTGGTGACCTTCGGATGGAGTTATTGTGTGGACATCCTTTTTGTTGATGTTGATGCTATCCCTTTCTGTTTGCTAGTTTTCCTTCTAACAGTCAGGCTCCTGTGCTGCAGATCTGCTGGAGTTTGCTGGAGTTCCACTCCAGACACTGTTTGCCTGACTATCACCAGCGGAGGCTGCAGAACAGCAAAGATTGCTTCCTATTCTATCCTCTGGAAGCTTCATCCCAGAGGGGGACCTTCCAGATGCCAGCCGGAGCTCGCCTGTTGGAAGTATCTGTCCACCCCTGCTGGGAGATGTCTCCCAGTCAGGAGGCATGGGAGTCAGGAATCCACTTGAGGAGGCAGATCAACTTACATAACTGAAATAAACCATGAAGACAAGATTAGAGAAAAAAAAAGAATGAGAAGGAATGAACAAAGCCTTCAAAAAATATGGGACTATGTGAAAAGACCAAACTTACTTTTGATTGGTGTACCTAAAAGTGGCGGGGACAGTGGAACCAAGTGGGAAAACACATTTCAGGATATTAACCAGGAGAACTTCCTCAATCTAGAAAGAGAGACCAACGTTCGAATTCGGGAAATACAGAGAACACCGCAAAGATTCTCCTCGAGAAGAGCAACCCAAAGACACATAATTGTCAGATTCACCAAGGTGGAAATGAAGGAAAAAGTGTGAAGGGCAGCCAGAGAGAAAGGTCTAGTTAACCACAAAGGGAAGCCCATCAGACTAACAGCAGATCTCTCTGCAGAAACCATATAAGCCAGAAGAGAGTGGGAACCAAGATTGAATATTCTTAAAGAAAAAAATTTTCAACCCAGAATTTCATATCCAGCCAAACTAAGCTTCATAAGCAAAGGAGAAATAAAATCTGATACAGAGAAGTAAATACTGAGAAATGTTGTCACCACCAGGACTGCCTTACAAAAGCTGCTGAAGGAAGCACTGAATATGGAAAGAAACAAGCAGTACCAGCCACTGCAAAAACATGCCAAATTGTAAAGACCATCAACACTATGAAGAAACTGCATCAACTAACAAGCAAAATCACCAGCTAGCACCAAAATGACAGGATCAAATTCACACATAACAAAATTAACCTTAAATGTAAGTGGGCTAAATACCCCAATTAAAAGACACAGACTGGCAAATTGGATAGAGTCAAGACCCATCAGTGTGCTGTACTCAGGAGACCCATCTCACATGCAAAGACACACATAGGCTCACAATAAAGGGATGGAGAAATATTTACCAAGCAAATGGAAAGCAAATAAAGCAGCAATTGCAATCCTGGTCTCTGATAAAACAGACTTCAAACCAACAAAGATCCAAAGAGACAAAGAAGGGCATTACATAATGGTAAAGGGATCAATGCAACAAGAAGAACTAACTACCCTAAATATATATGCACCCAATGCAGGAGCACCCAAATTCATAAAGCAAGTCCTTAGAGGCTTACAAAGAGACTTAGATTCCCATACAATAATAATGGGAGACTTTAACACCCTACTGTCAATATCAGACAGATCAACAAGACAGAAAAATAACAAGGATATTCAGGACTTGAACTCAGCTCTGGACCAAGTGGACCTGACAGGCATCTACAGAACTCTCCACCCAAAATCAACAGAATATGCATTCTTCCCAGCACCATATCACATTTATCCTAAAATTGACCACATTATTGGAAGTAAAACACTCCTGAGCAAATGCAAAAGAACGGAATTCATAACAAACAGGCTCTCAGACCACACTACAATCAAATTGGAACTCAGGATTAAGAAACTCACTCAAAACTGCACAACTACATGGAAACTGAACAATCTGCTCCTGAATGACTACGGGGTAAATAACCAAAAGAAGGCAGAAATAAAGATTTTATTTGAAACCAATGAGAACAAAGACACAACGTACCAGAATCTCTGGGACAAAGCTAAAGCAGTGTTTGGAGGGAAATTTATAGTACTAAATGTCCATGGGAGAAAGTGGGAAAAATCTAAAATTGACACCCTAACATCACAATTAAAGAACTAGAAAGGCAAGAGCAAACAAATTCAAAAGCTAGCAGAAGAAAAGAAACAATTAAGATCAGAATGGAACCAAAGAAGATAGAGACACAAAAAATCCTTCAAAAAATCAATGAATCCAGGAGCTGATATTTTTTTAAAAGATTAACAAAGTAGATAGATCACTAGCCAGACTAATAAAGAAGAAAAGAGAGAAGAATCAAACAGACACAATAAAATATGATAAATGGGAGATCACCACTGGACCACAGAAATACAAACTATCATCAGAGAATACCACAAACACCTCTACACAAATAAATTAGAAAATCTAGAAGAAATGGATAAACTCCTGGACACATACACTCTCTCAAGACTAAACCAGCAAGAAGTTGAATCCCTGATTAGACCAATAACAAGTTCTAAAACTGAGGCAATAATTAATAACCTACCAAGCAAAAAAAGCCCAGGACCAGATCGATTCACAGTTGAATGCTGCCAGAGATACAAAATAAGAACAGCTATTTATGAAAAACTTGCAGCCAATATCATACTGAATGGGCAAAAACTGGAAGCATTCCCTCTGAAAACCAACACAAGACAAGTATGCCCTCTGTCACCAATCCTATTCAACATAGTATTGGAAATTCTGGCCAGGGCAATCAGGAGAGAGAAAGAAATAAAGGGCATTCAAACAGGAAGAGATGAAGTCAAATTGTCTCTCTTTGCAGATGACATGATGGTATATTCAGAAAACCCCATTCTCTCAGCCCCAAATCTCCTTAAGCTGATAAGCAATTTCAGCAAAGTCTCAGGAAAAAACAAACAAACAAACAAACAAACAAAAAACAATGTGCAAAGAACACAAACGTTCCATTATACAAGTAATAGACAGAGAGCCAAATCATGAGTGAACTCCCATTCACAATTGCTACAAAGAGAATAAAATCCCTAGGAATACAACTTATAAGAGATGGGAAGGACCTTTTCAAGGAGAACTACAAACCATTGCTCAAGGAAATGAGAGAGGACACAAACAAATGGAAAAACATTCCATGCTCATGGATAGAAAGAATCAATATCATGAAAATGGCCATACTGCCCAAAGTAATTTCTAGTTTCTGTGCTATCCCCATCAAGATATCATTGACTTTCTTCACAGAATTAGAAAAACCTACTTTAAATTTCATATGGAATCAGAAAAGAGCCCATATAACCAAACAATCCTAAGCAAAAAGAATAACGCTGGAGGCATCACACTACCTGACTTCAAACTATACTACAAGGCTACAATAACCAAAACATCATGATACTGGTACCAAAACAGATATATGGACCAATGGAACAGAACAGAGGCCTCAGATGTAATGCCACACCATCTGATCTTTGACAAACCTGACAAAAACAAGTAACAGGAAAAGGATTCTCTATTTAATGGTGTTGGGAAAACTGGGTAGCCATATGCAGAAAACTGAAACTGCATCCCTTGCTTACACTTATACAAAAATTAACTCAAGATGGAGTAAAGACTTAAACGTAAGACCTAAAACCACAAAAACTCTAGAAAAAAACTTAAGCAATATCATTCATGATATAGGCATGGGCAAAGACTTCATGGCTAAAACACCAAAAGTAATGGCAACAAAAGTCAAATTGACAAATGGGATCTAATTAAACTAAATTTTAGATTTAATTGTTGTGCTTTCTGCACAGCAAAATAAATTATCATTGGAATGAACAGGCGACCTACAGAATGGGAGAAAATTGTTGCAATCTATCCATCTGACAAAGGGCTGATATCCAGAATCTACAAGGAAATTAAACAAATTTACAAGAAAAAATCCCATCAAAAGGTGGGTAAAGGATATGAACAGACACTTCCCAAAAGAAGACATTTATGCAGCCAATGAACACTGGTCATCACTGGTTATTAGAGAAATGCAAATCAAAACCACATTGAGATACCATCTAACACCAGTTAGAATGGCGCGCATTAAAACTCAGGAAACAACAGATGCTGGAGAGGACCTGGAGAAATAGGAACACTTTTACACTGTTGGTTGGAGAATAAATTAGTTCAACCATTGTGGAAGACAGCGTAGCAACTCCTTAAGGATCTAGAACTAGAAATACCATTTGACCCAGCAATCCCATTACTGGGTATATACCCAAGGGATTATATATCATTCTACTATAAAGGCACATGCACCCATATGTTTATTGTAGCATTATTCACAATAGCAAAAACTTGGAACCAACCCAAATGCCTATCAATGATTGGCAGAATAAAGAAAATGTGGCATAAAAAAGCATGCGTTCATGTCCTTTGCAGGGATGTGGATGAAGCTGGAAACCATCATTCTCAGCAAACTAACACAGGAACAGAAAACCAAACACTGCATGTTCTCACTCATAAGTGGGAGTTGAACAATGAGAACACATGGACACAGGGAGGGGAACATCACACACTGATGCCTGTCAAAGGAGGGGAACTAGGGGAGAGACAGCATTAGGAGAAATACCTATTGTAGGTGACGGGCTGATGAGTGCAGGAAGCCACCATTGCACGTGTATACCTATGTAACAAACCTTCCTGTTCTGCACATGTATCCCAGAACTTAATGTATAATAAAAAAATAAATAAAAATAAATTTAAGAAGTTAAATTAATTGCATTGACAATTAATTAAAATTGTAGATATTTATTTAGAGTCCACATTGTAATATGCTCAAATTGTGTTCTATGACCTAGAAGCTTTAAATATCATAGAGTGGACTCGAATTTTTTCAATTGTGATAGATAAGCAGGTAGGAGATTTCTGTCAAATCAAAATCATCCCATAGAACTATCTTCCCTTTGACATGTGCAAAGCTGAATTGCCAGATTTGGATCTTGAGCGTTGAGATGTATTCACATTTCAGCATCTCATTATTTTGACAGTTTGTCTGGGAGAGCTGAAATACAGCAGATGTTACAGGAGTTATAAATATTGGCCACATAGGCTTCCAAACACATAACACCAGAGAATTTCCTTGGATCACAATAGTCTGAGAATTTCAGTCAGTTATGACTCATCAATTAGAGATTTGGAAAACAAGGCACCAGTATGATACTACTATTTTGAGTGGATCTCATTGTAAGCCTATGGTTACTCATAATTAAATATTTATGTATATGTATATGCATAAATCAAATGTACATAATTAAATATTTATGTATATACACATATTAAATATGTATATACACATATGGATGAGTATATAATACACATTTGTGTGTAGCATATAAGCAAACTTCACACTGAATATTTAACTGCTATGAGAATAATGCAGCTTTTCAGATTTCAGCTCTGTAATAACTGACATTTTTCATGCATTTTCTTTGCTGCAAACAACACAAGACCTACTAAAATGGTAGGGCATTTAATTTCCTTTGGTTTCCATCTCCTCCCCATGGATGCCTCCCTCCCTTGTTTCTCCTGTTGCATCCTGACTGCTGTCAAAATACTGGGGTCTAGTGCCAGCTCCCTTGCCCATTTTTTTTTTCCAAGACTTCCCTCCCTAAGCAAGCCTTCTACAATCAGTTCACTCTTTTCCCAGATACTCTTCTCTCCATGACAGAACATGGAGATAGTGTGATGTGACTTTTTTAGCCTGGTAAGCCATCATCTATTTTATGTACAAGTAACACATTCTCTGGGCTAAGTATCCCAATCCTGATTATAGGATAACACTGCATTCCCCTTCATTACGTTTCTGACTTTACTTCTCCATTATAATTTATTGTAAAATTCTACAGGGTTAGTAAGCATCTCCTCCTTTATGAAGTCTTTTCTCCACTTTCTACACTTCCTCAAGGGTAAAAATGTTGGTTTCTCCCATTTTGTAGCACACTACTTAGCACCTTAGCATAGTGCAGGGTGGTGGGTTTGCTCCTTAAATATCTGCTAAGTGAACAGACAGAATCAAAATGAGTGACTAACACACTAAAAATTATTTTTTGAAAACTCTGAAGAAAACTTATATAACTGTGTCAGGAGTTCAGCTGAGCTGAGGACAGCTGAAATCTCAGCTGCTCAAGTAGCCAATCAAAGCAACAAACCCAAAATAAAAGTAACAATCAAACCTTTAATTTCTGATTGAGATAGCATAAGCAAGATGCTAATACCAGAGATTATGCTGAACCCCCAGTCCCACCTCTATTCCATTTTCTCCCCCAGGGACACCAGTTGAAGGTCAGGGGGCTCAGCACAGACACGGAGGTCCTCTCAATGCCCAGGGAGCTCCCCCAAAAAAGACTCCTGCAGTTTTATGGACCCTGGAATGGGATGAGAGAAAAGCAAAGGGCAAAGAGTGGAAAAGTACTGAGTTAGAGTGAAGAAAAGTATCTTCAACTTTTCACATTTCTTACTCAAATTTTATAAAAAGGTCTCTGGAGACCCCAAATAAAGATACCTAAGGGATGAAATTATCTGGGCTGAAAGTGCAAATATGTGTATAGGCAGACACACAAAGGGGCTTGAGTGTTTGACTGCAGCTCCCCTTTGGCAGTGTTTAAGGCATGGTCTGTGCACTATGTCTGGTATGGAGATGTGAGGGCAGGTTTTCTCCATCAGGCCTGTCATTTAAATAAAGCCTTTGTAACCGTCTATGGCCAGACCTGAAAAATCACCTATAGATTTTTTAACCAGGAGCCAGATTTCTCAAACTTGACGTGAACTATGTAAACTCTGCAAATGTTAATTGTGTTCTCCATGCAGTGTAATAGATCATTAAAACTGGTCGGGTGCTGTGGCTCACATCTATAATCGCAGAACTTTGAAAGAAGGAGATGGGTAGACCTCTTGAGCCCAGGAGTTTGAGACCATCCTGGGCAACATGGCAAAACCTCATCTGCAAAAAATACAAACGTTAGCAGGCATAGTGGTGGTGCATGCCTGTAGTCCCAACTACTCCAGAGGGTGAGGTGAAAGGATCACTTGAGCCCAAGAGTTTGAGGCTGCAGTAAGCTATGATTGCTCCAGTGCACTCCAATCTGGGTGACAGAGTGACTCAGTGAGACCCTGTTCACCCTACAAATAAAACAAAAAAATTGATTCCTCTCATGTCACTGAAATATGTACCATTTGATCAACCTCTACCCTTCCCCTCTTTCTACATTCACCTCTCAGCTTCTGGTAATCACTTTTCTACTCTCTGTTTAGATGAAATTGACATTTCCAGATCCCAGACATAAGTGAAATTGTGTTTCACAATTGCTGATATAATGAATGTTAAAAGTTCTTGCTACAAAAATAGTTGATCGGGTGATGAATATGTTAATTAGCTTGATTTAATCATTCTACAGAATGAACATATAATGAAACATCACATTGTACCTCATAAATATATACTAATATTATTTGTCAATAAAAATAAATAAAACCTTCAAATAATTATGTAGGAGATGTTGGAGCATTTTCTTTGTTTTGCACTTGTTAATTTGAATTTCACTGGACTTTATCTTCTCCTCTATGTAAATTATAAAACACTGTGTTAACTATGAACATTTTTCTCTACAAATACAGGGCGAAGATACAACATATATCTTTTAAAGAAACAATGCACATGATTCTTATGACACAGCATACAAATCTTTTAAGATTGTAAACATCCAAATTATGTTATGACACTTTCAGGAAAGAGGGGAAACCTTGTTTAATAGAATTGCAACACTCAGTGTTCTGCAGCAAATTATTTTCTCTTTTAATGATCTTTACTTTTACCAAAACAGTAGCACACTGTGTTTATCTAGATGTGACACCGCTTGTAACACTGTCTTCTCTTCAGTTTCAAATATATATATATATTTATTTTTCTTTAAAGGTTGACTATATAGAAAAATTCCTTGAACATTAAAAGAAAGCAATTGGATAGACATGTACTGCTTGAAATATTTTGAGACGTATCTCGAATAAGTTCAGTCTTAGTCACTTTTTACACTTTTCTGACCTTCAGAATGAGGCTCAGTAGATATCCAAGGAATAGTCAAGAAGGAATAAATGAAAAAACGAGTTCCCCCATTTTGCTGGTTTTGGTGCCGACCATGAATCTCCCCAGAGGATTATTTTTCTCTGCTATCCATTGCTGTTACATGATTCCTCATGCTCTTCTCCCATTCTCTGCCCAGTTTATAATTGTGGGTGAAATGTCCTGTGGAGGAAAAAAAAAAAAAAAAAAAAGAGAATCAGCAATTATGCAAAAAGCTACGATGTAGTACACAGACTATTGCCACATAAGCGGAAACTGTTATGTTTGTTACAAACACAAAGAGAGGAAGATGGCTCTTAATTTGAGTCTCACGTGTACCATTTCAGTTTTGTTACACTGAGAAATAAAAAGAGATTAAAAAGTAAACTACATATTTCTTCTCAAACATTTGTGAGATGACTAATAAAAACAAAAATCCTGATGCAGTCAGAATTATAATTACTAGCATATGGCATAAACATACTCTAAACCTCAGTGTCTTCAGATTTCTAATGGGAATAAAAAAAGTAACTGCATCATAAGCCACATTGTAACCACAATAAATATTTGCTACTATTAGCATTCAGAAATTCACATTTTTAACAAACCATCCTTGTAACATCCTCAGAGAAATAAATGTTCAAAGTGGATAAAATACATACACAAACATATAAATATTCAATAGATGACTGAATCTACATAAAATAAAAAATAGGTTTATTTTTGTTCTAAATGATTGCACATTTCTATATATACAAGGAAAATACAACTTTTCTGAAGAAACCCTAAACTTAAACAAAAATTTCCTTGTATGCAAAATAAATCCAAAAATTGTTTGACTTTATTCTTTTATTTCAAATATGCATACTTTCTCACTTATATTACAAAAATGAAAAAAAATTTCAATTTCAATGTTATTTTGGGAAGGTCTCAAAACTGTAACCCTACTCTCTGCCCCAGCCTTTTTTTTTCCCCCCCTACAGAAGTCTCGCTCTGTCGCCCAGGCTGGAGTGCAGTGGCACGATCTGGGCTCACTGAAACCTCCGCCTCCCGGATTCACTCCATTCTCCCACCTCAGTCTCCCTAGTAGCTGGGACTACAGGTGCCTGCCACCATGCCGGGCTAATTGTTTTTGTATTTTTAGTAGAAACGGGGTTTCACCATATTAGCCAGGATGGTCTCGATCTCCTGACCTCGTGATCCGCCCACCTGGGCCTTCCAAAGTTCTGGGATTAGAGGCGTGAGCCACTGCGCCTGGCCTCTGCCCCATCTTTTAATAAAAATTCCACTTTTATAATTTCTATATACTATGCATTAACAGTATATGTGAGTCTCAATTTTTCCCAATTGATTATCAATAATCCTACTAGTCTACAATTGATTGTCAATCCCGTTTCCTGAAGCAATCCTCTCAACTTTGTTGTTAAATCTCCTTAGTCTTGGATGTCCCACTTGCTTCCTTTATTTTTGCAAATAGAATTTACTATTTCAAAAATATGAGGCCACTGGATATATCTTTCACTCAATTTCCTCTTTCTCCCTCTTGCTTCATCTCTTCCATCTCAGACAAAAAAGTATCATTTCTCTCCTTTAGACTCACTTCTCTAATGAGCTTGTTCTATTTTATTTACTTTCTCTGCAAATTCATTTGGTGTACTATATTCTCTGTGTATGACTTATTCCACATATGTATCTCTTCTACAAACCTACAACACATTAGTAACCTTATAATAATAAATAGGTTATGTCATATCTTCCTATTATTCCTGCCACCATATCATTTTTTACTTACATATTGAGTCTTCTTGATTTTAAGATTTAAAATACTTGTCCTGCATCCACATTTTGATGTTCCCTTTTCATTATATAACTACCTAATTTATATATAGTGAGACGGCATTATGAGTCCCTTAAAAACTTAATCCAATGGATTATTTTATTATCCTACTTTTCAAGATCACACCTTGAGTTCTCCTATTACCTACAAGAGTAAATACTGTATTCCACAAGTAAAGATAAAATCTAGCATTATTAAGATTTTCGGGCCGGGCGCGGTGGCTCAAGCCTGTAATCCCAGCACTTTGGGAGGCCGAGGCGGGCGGATCACAAGGTCAGGAGATCGAGACCACAGTGAAACCCCGTCTCTACTAAAAATACAAAAAATTAGCCGGGCGCGGCGGCTGGCGCCTGTAGTCCCAGCTACTCAGGAGGCTGAGGCAGGAGAATGGCGGGAACCCGGGAGGCGGAGCTTGCAGTGAGCCGAGATCGCGCCACTGCACTCCAGCCTGGGCGACAGCGTGAGACTCCGTCTCAAAAAAAAAAAAAAAAAAAAAAAAAAAAAGATTTTCACATCCTCCTTATAGAGTTGAGCAACCTGGCTCCTGGTTAAATACCTTGGTGTGTGTATGTGCCATATTTTCTTCATCCAGTCTACCATTGATGGGCCACGTCTTTGCTATTGTGAATAGTGCTGCAGTGAACATACAAGTGCATTTGTGTTTAAGATGAAACAATGTATATTCCTTGGGGTATATACCCAGTCATGGGATTGCTGGGTTGAATGGTAGTTCTGTTTTTAGGTTTTTGAGAAATCACTACACCCTTTACATGAACTAATTTACTTTTCCACCAACTGTGTATAAGTGTCCTTTTTCCTCCCTTTTCTCCACAACCTCTCCAGTATCTATTATTTTTTGACTTTTTAATAATAGTCATTCTGACTGGTATGAGATAGTATCTCATTATGAGTTTATTTATATAACAAACCTGCACATGTATCTCTGAACCTAAAATAAAAGTTAAAGAAAACAACAACAACGTCAACAACAAAAACCTAGGTGTGATTTTTCAGGCCTGACATTAGGCAATGATGAAGGCTTTACTGCAGGGCCTCTCCTCAGGAAATTCTGCCCTACCTCACCAGCTGGGGTAAACAGCCAGTGCACTATCATTTCCGAAAGGAGATGCGGTCAAGGACTCTGAACTCCCTGGTAGGTAATGTTTTTTCACATATTTACATGCCTCTTTCATTTCTAGGTCTCTTTATCTGAGGCCTTGCACAAAATTATTTTCAGGTATCTCCCAAGGTTTGCTAATAGGAGGAGGAGGGAGGAAACCTTGAGGACACTTTCCCCAGCACTTAGTACTTTTCTACTCCTATATCTCCCTTTTACCCTACCCTCAACTCAGGTTCCACAGAACTGCTGGAGTCTTTTGTTGAGACTTCCTCAAAAGTGAGGCAGCCTCCATATTTGTGCTGATCCATTTGATTCTGGACCAGCCTCACATTCCATGAAGGAAATGGGACACGGGAGTTGGCATTTTTTCAGTTTTAAATTCTTTCCTGTAACATTGCAGTAAGTCATTTTTCAGTTTTAAATTCTTGTCTGTGACATTGCAGTAAGTCATTCTTCAGTTTTAAATTCTTGCCTGTGACATTGCAGTAAGTCATTAATTGACGTGTTGCTTTGATTGGCTATTCTAATACTTGGCAGCTCAGCTCTCTCCCAGCTCAGGTGACTCCTGATAACAATCACACAGATATTGAGTACCTTCTTGGTGCTAAGTCCCAAAATATTTTGTCATATTTTACATTCACACACTGCTACAGAATAGACCAGGCATTTCCATCCAGTCAAGTTGTTCGACAGCTGGATCTGCTCATCACCGCAACATGTTCAATATCTTGCAGAGAGATCCAGAACACCTGAAAAATATTCGGAATATTTGAATTCCTGCTTTTGACGTTCAATCTGGTTTATTTCACTCTCTCTAATGATAGTATTATATACCCCATAATCCTGGGCAATGGTCACAGCTTTGTTCAGCCTCCTTTCATTGATAAGAAGTCCTGTCACAATTTCTTGCACTAAGCCTCTACAACAAGGTAAGCATTTCTTGTTGTTTTTAATCATGAAGGTGTTAAAAAAAGACAAGGGAGACAAAAGGAAAATTTCATTTTTCAAAAGCAATCTACAGATTGGGAATACGTCATGGCCTTCGGTGCAAAAAGAGTGTGCTCGGAGGAGGGGTTGGAAAGTAGATTATTATACAGGCAAAAACTGCAGGATGGATGGGAGTGCGGAGGGGAATCAGGTACTGGGACTGGATTAGGATGGTTTCTATGAGAGACATTACAAGTCTCTTTTTATTGGCTGGCCTCAGGTGATCTGTTGGTGTTCATTTGGAAAATTTTCAGCTACGGTCTATCTCAGCATGGACAGCAGGAACTGGTTCACTGGTTTTACTTGACTGTAGAAAAGGCATTTTTCATGCCTCAACTTAGCATGAGTAGCTCTGAAAACTGAGCACTCCTATTTTACCTGAGGGCCTAACTTTTGTAAACACTTTCTCTGGCTTTTTCTTTTAAACAAAAAATACCTTTTCAAGTGATTCATGAAAATTAATAAGCCTCAACTAAGGTTATGAAAAATTAGTCGCCTCTAAAGATGTGCAAAACAGTCCTCACAAGATCCAGAAACACTCTAAAGACAGTTCAAAGTAAGAAAATTCTTCTTCCACAAACAGATTCTAACCCACATTTCTGTCCAACCATATTTTCTAGCATCTCAGCTTTTCAGCTGGTCTAATCATAAAGGCCCCAAGTCCCCACATGCCTTACAGATAGTAAAAGATAAGAAATCAAAAGCTGTCCACAGAAGGGAAAATAATCAATAACAAATGGATACCCCAAAAGTTTAAGGGTCATGCAAATAATTTAAAAATAAATGGGATCGGTACTCTGTTGGGGAATTAAACTAAGACCACAGCAATGAGAGTAGAGAATCTTAGTGACTAGACTATAGGATGGAGTGCTTTCTAATAAATCCTGCAGAGAATACAAGGCAAGGAGTTTAAGCATACAAAAGATTTTAACTTTGTTTTAGGTCAAATTTTTGCTCTTTAATTTTGTCAAGACAATTTCTAAGGCAGGCTATGACATTTATGTGCCTTTTTTTCAACTTAAACTTTCTATAAATACAAATAAAGGAACTGTTTACTATGACAAATCTCTAAAATCTTTTTATTAAGAGTCTACTTTAAAGAATCTTCTAGCCATTGACAATGGAATTTTCCATGGTATATTTATTTAAATGGAGACTCCAATGCTTTCTTCATGAAAAGCCCAGGATGTAATTTTCCAGTTTTAGAATAAGTTCTTGCCAGTCGAGATAAAGGTATTTCCTTGAGAGGGCACAGAAGTGGCAATTCCAAAGATCTCCCCCATGAAAACTTACTCCCTAAAATAGCTAAAATGGCAAAAGACTCCTGTTGACACACATGGTTAAAAATGGCATTTATGCACACATTATCTCTTGTGCTAGTCCATTCTCGCATTGCTATAAAGAAATGCCTAAGGCTGAGTAATTTATAAGAAAAGAGGTTGAATTGGCTCATGATTCCGCAGGCTGTACAGGAAGCATTGGCATCTACTTCTGGTGACATCTCAGGCGGCTTATAATCATGTTGGAAGACAAAACAGGAGCAGGCACATCACTTCATGAAAGCAGAAACAAGAGAGTATTTGGTGGGTGGTTGTGGGGACAAATGTCCAAACGATATTACCTCTTGTGACCCAGAAGAGGAGGTGGGCTGACACTCACAGATCCACTAATCTATCACACCTGGTAGGTCCTTTTGGAATTGGACTTTCCCAGCAAAAAATGTTGAGATGACAAAAGCCCTCAGAGATGGTGTTTCTTGGGACAAGTTGCCCCCAAAGTATGACACATTCAGAACAAAAAGCGGGTTGCTTAAAATCTTACATGCCCTGGCTTCCCAGCCATTTTCGGACAGGCCACCTGACATAACCTGAAAATAATGCCCTCCCCCTGATGGCAGACACTGAAAGAAAGTGCTCCTACTTGGCCACAAGTCAAGCTCTCAAGGACATAAATCAAGAACAGAGAAGAACCTCATCTAATTTTTTTTTTTTTTTTTTTTTTTTTTTGAGGACCCAAAGCAAAGTTTATATACCAGTCTGATCAAGTCTGCAAACTGATCATTCTGCAGGGTTGGCTTGAACAATGGTCTTATAATAATTATACTCTCATGTTCCATGCTGTGGTATACCTCATTATGACAGAACAAAACAGGAAGACAAAGACAATTGGATAGACTATGTCTGAGATTCAAAGGAATTAAACAATATGAATATTCATATCAAAAATTACTAAAAAACACAAGTGCTGCTATACCCACGATTATTCACATCAATCCTTTTTTCCCACTAATTAAGATACTGCAGAGAAGACAAACTGACTTTTACCTTCTGCTTGACTAGAGCCCAGAGTATTAGAGGCTGGGAGCCTGACTAGTAAGAAAATCTTAATCTTCTGCTGGCTTGTTGGGCCCTGAGTTCCCTTCACTGTGACTTTAAGAAAACCAGAGTGGCTTTGTTCATCCTGATGACAGTGACAAAACTGTAAAGGCCAAGGGAAAGCTTCCCCCTTGCTCTCTGAAGATTCAATGAAAAATTCAACCCACAGCGAAGATTTATAGGGGAAATAGCATATAAATGTATTAATGTCCTTATGGGGGAGAACCACAGAGAATTATCCCCTTCTTAGAAAACAAAACATCTCAAGGAAAACTTACCCTTTTGCCAAGGAGAGCAACTGGCTGAATAAAACTCTGGATCATTAGAGAAGTGGGAGGTCTGAAATAGAGCAAAGACTCACCCAGTTCTTTGCAACCATGGAAGAGTCAGAAGGGCTCAAAGGGCCTATGCTGCAACTGGGGCATTGAGTTCTCACAGCGTTCTAGATGATGAAGGTGGTGGTGAGAAGGAAAAAGTGGAGGTGGAATGCAGGGCATGGGAGGGGCAGGGAGGTATAGGGCTCTCCACCTTAGTGTCTGGGAGCCTTTCAAGTATTTGGAGATATCACTTGTCTTCAGATTAGTCTACTTTGAAAACTTGGACATAGTCCCAATTGTAATTGGTGCTTTCAGAAGTGCTGAAAACCCCTTATTATCTTTGAGAGGTGCAGACTCCTCTTTGTTTTAATTTGATTTTAAAGTTTTACATTTTAAAAACCACCAGAGTACCTGACGGTGGTTGGTCAGTAATTGAGCCACTGATATGGCAGCTGGTTAGAGGCCATTCCCTTAGATCCTAGGTTACCCATAGCAATCAACTTATGTGGGTGTCTCTTCGAGTCCAAACAAAGTGTGAGCATCCTCTCAAAACTGAAGTTTTGACTAGCTTACCCCACAAAGCCTGAGTGTACCCCGAAAAGGGTGAGCAAACTCTTCCAAGTGCAAGTGTAGTCCACAAATGGGTACCCTGTGGAGCCAGATGGGAAGGCTCTCTGAAGAAAATAAAGTTGCTGAGACCTCAGTTTAAAACAAGAGATCCTGGATCTGAGAGGGTCTGTCTAATTCCTCCCCCGTGCAGTAGGGAAACAACTGAACATAAAGAACTCATGTAGGGGTCAATGTATTGGTCTGGTTGGCATTGGGAATGAGCTTGGTGCTGCTTCAAATCCAATCCTTGTCCCCATGAAATGTTAATAAAATACCTGAGATGTGCAGAAACAAAAGGGAAATTTTGTTTTCTAAAAGCAATCTATAGGTTGGGAGGATGTAATCTTTTAAAGTGTGCTCTGAGCAGGAGTAGGAAAGTAGATTATAAATGCAAAAACCATAGAATGAGGGAATCAGTTGCTAGGTCTAGATTGGAGGCCTTTAAACAAGACATCACAATTATATTTACTGGCTGGCTTCAGGTGGTCCGTCTGTGGTCAGTTGGGGAATTTCCAGCTGCAGTCTATCTTGGCACAGAAAACAAGAACTAGTTTGGCTTGTCCCAAGGGAGGTCCTGTGACACCTCTACATTTTTCTGAGAATACAGAATATACGCTCACTCTCTTGTTCAGCTGTGGCTGCCTGGTTCTGTTTTAATGCCTAGATGGCAGCGTCAGCCCATCTGGGGCGTCTGCCGGCTTCAGTGTGGGAGACGCGACAGGGCTTCAAGCCCTATGGAGCCAGTGGGGACAGGGAATAGGTGACCCAGGCAGGAACATCATGCCTACCAATCATGCCTACCAACACCAGGTGCTGTCGCAACCTGGTCAGGTGTGTGCATACTTGGGGTGGTGCTGACATGCCAGCCCCATGCTGCCTTGACCCCCTCCAGATTTTGGGCGTCATTGAGCAAAGGAGGGAGTCCAGGGGGTTGAAGGCAGCGCAGTGTGGGCCTGAAGATGCCCCATTGGTGCTGACAACCTGGGCGCTGTGGACAGCATGTTAATGGCTGTGGGGCGCAGACAGGTTCCTAGGAGGGAAGGAGCAGGTCCGTGGTGAAATCCCACCTTCAAGCCAGGGAGGCCTGAAGCCTGGAGGCTGGGCTGACAATTCAGGGTGAAGTCAATGACCCAGAGTGCGAACTTTCTGCATACCTTTCGGCCAATTGAGTGATGTTTTCATCAGACCCGCCCAGAGCCACCCATGGACCAATCAGCATGCACTTCCTCCTTTCTGAGCCCACAAAAACCTCAGACTTAACCACACTCAGACTCTCCTTGGAGCGACCTGCCTGTGGACATGAACTACCAACTGCAGGTCTGGTCTCTGCTGGGAGCTATTCTGTCAGTCAATAAAGTTCCTTTCTGCTTTGCTCAGCCTCCAGTTGTCTATGTAACCTCATTCTTCCTGGACTCCGGACAAGAACTTGGGACCTGCCAAACGGCAGGAACTAAAGGAACTGTTACACGTTCCTGGCCAGCTCAGCCAGCTTCGGGTGATGACATGCTCCTGGACTGCAAGAGTGAAGAGCAGCAACCCTTCTGGGGTCCCAGACTTCGAGATTTCCCCAAGCCACAGCTGCTGTAACACTATAGCCCTCCGGCCCTCTGCCAGCATGGGGTAGCTGCCCTACGCAGTAGAAAGCAGCAGCGAGGCTGGGCCAGCCTAGGAGCCATGGGCCAGAACAGGGTGGTGGAACTGAAAGAGCTGTAACACAAATGGGTTGAAACATGTCCCCTCTGAAACACACCTTCCTCCCCGCTCATCATGCTGCAGGTGACGAGAAGGGGAGAAGAGCTGTGGCCACCTTCTGGGAACTCAGACCTCCGGGCTCCCCGAGCCAGGCCTATGACACACTATAACGCCCTCTTTGGGGCTCTGCAGTTCCTGGCATCTCTAAGCTTTCTGGTGCCACCACATTCCCCTCATCCAGACACCAATGCCCATAGTGGAAGCTGCTTGCAGCCCATCTGCTCCAGCTGCAGCCTCACATGGAGTCAATGCCTGTGCTAGTGGCTGGAGCTGCCTCATCCCCACAGCAGCCAGGGTGCCTGGCCGTGTGCATTGGCCAGACCCCATGCTTGCTCGCTCATACACCTCTCTCTATTCAGTGCTTGACTTGCCATTGGCAGGTGTAGGATCCAGGCTGGTAGCATGAGTTGAGCACAGCCTGCTAGGCCGAGTGGGTGGAACAAGTCCAATGGGCAGGAACAAAACTCCTGCAGAGGCACTGCAATCCTAAGAGGCTTCCAGCTGGTGAAGCGACACCCTAAGGATCCTATTACATTAATGAGCACGTAAGTAACATAAGTAAGCCATGGGCAGTCCATTTTTTTTTCTGTTAGCTGGGGGCATATCTTAAAAAAAAAAAAGGAATCTAGCTTTTGGCTACCTCTCTTCGCTTTAGAACCTTTCTATGGTTTGACTGCTTGTCTTGGCCAAAATTCATGCTGAAGTTTAATTGCCATTGTAATTGTATTGAGAGGCAGGACCTTTAAAATGTGTTTAGGTATGAGAACTTTGTCCACATGAATAGGCTAATAACACTATGAAGGGAGTGTCTTCCTTTCTGTGAGTGCCGGTTCACCTCCTCTTGCTATCTCTCTGACACTCTTTTTGCCCTCTGTCATGTAATGCTTCCCGCCATGTTAAAACATGGTAAGAAGGCACTTGCTAGATGCTGGCACCTTGATATTAGACTTCCCAGCCTCCAGAATTGTGAGCCAATATGTATCTGTTCATTATAAATGACCCAGTGTGTGGTACTCTGTTACAGCAGCATGGACTAAGACAGACCAGAAGCATAACATTTCTAGACTTTTCTGTTTATTATTTTGTGTTTCTTTCTACAATTGGCAGATTTTTTAATTTTAAAAATGAATACGGTTTTTTAAAATCTTATCTCATATTTTGTTTTCCATTGATTTTTTTTCTTGTCAGTAATTTTTATCTTTTTATATTTAATAATGATTTTTTTTGTCAGTAATTATCAGAAATACAACCTCCCTATAATTGAAGTGTTCTAAATTGAGAATTAGAAGCAACTGAGATTCACACACATTGTTTTTTATGAAAAACAACTAACCAATATTTTTACCTAAAAACAAATGTGCCTTTTCAGATTCCATGATTATAAAGGTCAATTTTCGATACCACCCCTATAAGTTTTCAATCCCATGCACGTACATTTCAAATAAATTCAGGTAATTTTGATTATAAGCTGTCATTATTCAAGTATATGTTTCTAAATTTTCTAAGTTGCAAAATAATTTTAGAAATTGAAAGTACCTTCACTTGTATTATAGTAATGGGAATATTCAAAGTATTGTCTTATGTACTTTCTGCTCATTCTAGCCTATTCTAATTTTTTTAGGATTCATTTGTGTTTAATACACTTCACTCAAAACTATTACCAACTAAATATGAGTATAGGCTTGTAATTTGAGAAGAAATTAAATAAACTCTATCTTTAAAGTGTGATGGTACACATTATTTTATATTCCCACATAGACTAAATGATATATCTATAGATCTATTTATAGATCTATATATCTATATAGATATATAATTTATATAATATATAAATGAAGGAACTGTGGCTCTAATGTTCTTTGAACTCAAATATTGAGTATGTCTTTTTGAGATATTTGAGCAGTAATAACGTTAATAATAAATTAACCTTCAATTATTCTTAGATCACTATGCTCAGTAAAAGAAGCCAGACACAAAAGAATACATACATAATTTCACTTGTATGAACTGACAAGAAAAAGCAAGTCTGAAGAGGCAGAAAGTAGATTAGTGGTCACCTAGGAAGAGGGATGAGAATACAGAGTCATGATAAATGGGCACAAGGTTTCTTTTTAGGGTGATTGGAATGTTCTAAAATTAGATTCAGGTATTGTGTGATGATGTGCTATAGAATTCTATGAATATACTGAATTTATTGAGTTGTACATTTAAAATGGATTAATAAATTGTGTGAGATACAAAGTATATCTCAGTAAAGTTACTGAAATTATTTAGGGAAGTTTAATTATAAATCTTTGATAGTAGACTGAAGATCAGGATAGAGAGTCTGTCTAGAATACAATTAAAAACAATAAGACATTGGAAACTCTAAAATAATAAAAATATAGTAAACTTTAAGTGAATTTATTTCTAAGATCTATATATAACATAATTCAAAATAATTCTATAAAATAATAAATCTAAATCATAGTTTTTGCATTTTCTAAGCATGGTTATTTTGCTAAAGAAATTTGATGTGAAATAATGTGATATAAAAAGAGAATACTTGGTTTATGGCTTTAGGTTGAAAACACTGCTTCACTATCTATTGGTTATATAAACTTGAACAATTTATTTAAATTCTCTTCATCCTAGTTTCTTCATCTATAAAATGAAAATAATATGCCCATCTCACACAGTTGAAATAAGCCAAAAGAGGTAAGACAGGTAAAACACATCACATCTTTTGTGGGAAATAGTAAGGATTCAGTAAACAGTTTTAGATCTATCAGAAATATTTTAGCAGCTAGGAAAATAAAACTGGATTTTTGAACCCACATCAATGTTTGTTTTATTTTTCCCTCTAATAAATGTGGAGAGAGATCTAATACCCTTCTCCTATCTTTTATAATAATTTTCTCACTGTATGCGAAAATAATGCCAGCATTGTTTTCTTAGTTAAAAAATAAAACAGCTATTCTGCCTTGTCAGGCTCAATATTACCTACCAGATTGAATATTAACAAAAGGAGGGTTGGGTTTTGAGGTTGTTGCTGTTATTATTTAAGTTAGACTTACAGAAAGGATGCAGCAATATATCACATTAAAACTGGACTGTTATTGAATTGTTTAATGCTTTCTACTAGCTGTTTGTGAATATGTTTGATGTAAGGACTCCATGAGAAATCAAAAGTGCTGAGGCTCTCATTTCAAATTTTTGTTTCTTTTGGGCAAACAGGCACTACAGTTAATTTCAACCATTGGCAGTAAACAACTTTAACATGATGACTATTAGGCAACAATCATTTTAAGAAAGCTTCCCGGGTGACAGAGCCTGTGGTGACAGAAACTCATTGAAAAAACTAAAGCCACAAATACAAAGAAAGTGCAACTGAGCCCTATGGATTAATGAGATACACAAATGCAACTCAGAAGTACAAAACTTCACAGCTTGTTTTACTATGTGTGAGTCTATTAACTATGTCATTAAATTTGAAAGCAAGCCATTAGCTAGTCTTTCTCCCTATATCTATGTGTCTCTAAATGAAAATGAAAAAAACATATTCAATTATAAAGTCTCACAATATTCTAATGTGGGAAAAGTGGTACTATTTTCCCTTGATGTTTCCACCACTGTTTTTCTTAGAAAATCCCAAAGAGATTTTGTAATACAGACATTAAATTGGTTCAGATATGGTAATGCTGCATTTCAATACTTTTTATCTTTTGTGTACTCAGAAATATTGAAAATCAAACACTTCTAAGCACCTTTTTTTTCCGTTCCCACAATGATACTTTAAACTGTTTTGTGGTTTCCAGGCAAGGTAATATTGTGACTGCTCTGTGCCATAGCCTTAGGCTCAGAATATTCTGAGTCCTTCAATTTTATCCTTCAAAATTGTTCAAACTGCCTCAATGCTTTGTTGAGCAGCAGCATTGGCTCTCCTTTTCGGGCTCAATCATTTGAGCGTCTCCAATAATGAGCAATTTCTAAACTTTTAAACAGCATGTTGCCTATGACACATAACATATGCAGATCTCATTTTGGGTCACATATGAACACTTCTGCTGAAGCTCTTCAAAAGATTATAATGAGCCAGAACCCAAATCCAAGAAATAAGAAAATAAAAATAAAAGCAAGACTGAAATCCTATATGTAATTTTGCAGGGAATATGGGTATTATTTATTACATATTATCCTATCTCTAATTGACATTCATTTGATAAACTGAAATGATATATATATAATCATTATTGAAATTATTTTCCTCTGAACATATTTTCATGCTTGCTTTTTGGAATATTGGACTAATATCTTTTGTATTTTTCTATAACAGAGCATTTAAAATACTGAGATTGCACATATACATTGGAATAAACATGAAAGTTAGAGTGGTTGTCCTTTACCTTAAGTGTGCACATCATGGTGGCAATAAAGATAATAACAAAGATGCATTATGTTTCAACAAACGTTGAATTAGGAATTTTCAATGAGCTATCTTATTTAGCAAATTCCCTAAATATACTTGTTTGGCTAGGGGCAGTTACATCATCCGAACAAGTTCAATCAGAGTTTTTTGGGGGGCAGTAGGGGGAGAGGATCTGGAATTGGGTTAGGACACATTGCAGGAGCAGAGGATAAAACCTAGTGGGGTAGTTACCAGACACTACATCTGACCCATTTATGTTTTTCCTTTGTGCAAGAAAAAAAATATGGATAATGGGAGAAATAAAGCAGACAGGGAAAATGAAATACATAAGAAAAAATATAGCCCGGGCTCTGGGTTTCTGATGATTTTCTAGTTTCTTTCATTTGTGAGACTCTGCTGTATTACAATTAGATGAGATATTTAAGCATAGGTTTTCCTCCCTTACATTAGCTTTGGTTCTCTTATTTTTATTTTATAAATCTTTCACTGAAGCTAACATTTTGATTAGCTGTACATACACGCACACATACGTACACATACACACACAGTCATGCATCACTTATAGAAGAGAATACATTCTGAGAAATGTAGCTTTACAAAATTTTGTCATTGTATGAACATCCTGGAGAGTACTTCCACACACCTAGATGGTCTAGCCTACTACACAACTAGGCTATATAGTATAGACTGTTCCTCTTAGGCTACTAATATGTACGGTATGTTACTGCACCGAATACTGTAGGTAATTGTAACACAATGATATTTGTCTATCTAACCATTATAATGTACAATAATATATAGTATTATAATTAGGGGACCACCATGGTTTATATTGTTCATCATTAAAGCATCATTATTTAGCACATGTCTGTTCATATATATACTGCTCCCATCATTTCAGCTAACTTACCATTGTGCCCCAAAGTAGATTTTAGTTAATCAGTCCAAAGTAAAAGTATAATGAATACAACAGCCAACAAAACCAGAATGGTCAACATTCAGAGAATATATTCATCATCCATTTGTTAATGCATTTGAGATAGTGAATAAGTCCCATACCACTTTTTGTATGTTCGTTTTGTAGGTTTCTAAACTATTCATGTAGATATTAAGCCATATAAGTTATTTGAATTTTGTTTAGCCTTGTCATAAAGGCACATAGTGGTTTCTTATATATTGCCTGAAGAGGCTAAGTGGGGTAAGAGGGAGTAAACTGGTGAGGTGCTTTTGCAATCAGACATCCTTGCATTTACACACACACACACACACACACAATTCAAATATGAATATATATATAAATTTTATGGAGTAGAAAAGTTTTCACTGCTTTAAAATAATGTAAAGACTGTTGACTTCTTAAGATCTAAAATGTTTTCTGTTTTCAGTTTATATGATATGAAGAGCATAGATGTAGACATACACAATATTTATATAACCCAAATGATAGAAAATAAAAGATTTAAAGAACAAAACACAGGCCCATGCCCATCAGTAGCAATTTTATATATGTAAATCTTTCCATGTTGGTTAGGAGACGGTTTTGAAATTAGGAACAGAAATACAAGAATAGTTAGAGAGCTTGTCTGAATCATCAAGAAGTGTAATCCATTTAAGACCTCTGACCAGGAGTAGTTTTAAAAATAAAATGTGTTCTTTTTTTATTCTTTTTTTACAACTAAGACCTAGAGGTTTTTCTGGCCATGATAATGTATAATTAACTGTTTTTTTCAAAGGTTTTTGAGAGACACTCAAAACAGTGGTAAATAAAAGTAAAATAGAGCATTTTCCAATTAAGATAGCAAGTGCTTCTATAATATAATTGAATATTGAACAAATACCAAAATGTCTTTTTTCTTTCCAACTTTATACTATTAAAAACAAACTATCACAAGAACAGAAAACCAAACACCGCATGTTCTCACTCATAGGTGGGAACTGAACATGAGATCACTTGGACTCCGGAAGGGGGACATCACACACCGGGGCCTATTATGGGGAGGGGGGAGGGCGGAGGGATTGCACTGGGAGTTATACCTGATGTAAATGACGAGTTGATGGGTGCAGCACAGCAACATGGCACAAGTATACATATGTAACAAACCTGCACGTTATGCACATGTACCCTAGAACTTAAAGTATAATAATAATTTTAAAAAAAGCTAATAAAACAGCTAAATAAATGAGAATGGCATTGAATATTTAAAATAAGTTTTTCGTTAACAAATGAAAAAGAAAGAGCGTGAGATGACATCATGAAAGATAGTAGAATAGGAAGCTCCAGGAATCAATCCCTCCACAAAACAACTATTGAGCTGCCAAGAACTGTTTGATCAACTATTTAAGAAATCTTGAGCCTAGGCAAACATTGTACCATTTAGGGGTCTACCTGATGAAGAAAGAGGCTAGTAAATTTGAGTGAACTTTGGCTTTTTGTGTAGTTGCTGACATCCCCATGGGGCAGTCAGTCATGAAGATGGTGTCCCATGTTCATCACATGGCTGCTTGATGCCAGCGTGCACAACAGGCATTTTGTCCTCCAAAAGTAAGAGTTTCTTATTTTATTCTCTATTTTTGATCACTGAGAAGCCAGTACTGTTGTTTACACCTCTATGAACTGAATCAGCTTCCTCAGAGGCATCAGTCCAAGGAATTTAAAGATACAGAACAAACATTTTTCATTTTTTTTTTTAATGGATACAAGCATTAAAGTTAAATCTCTGTCAGATCACTGGCTGACCATGGAGATAATGGTACAGTGACCTCAGTGACAAAATATGACAAGAAATGTAGTTCTTCAAATAAAATAGTGTAGAAAAGTCCGTAAATTAATGGATCCCTGGAGCCTTCAACAAATAACAATAGCAATTCTTTTCAGAATTACATTACCATATTTAGAAGGTCACTTAATAAACAAAGCACTTACAAAGCATACAAAGAAACAATAAAGTAAAGCCTATTCATAGGGGAAAGAAAATAAATGTACAAATACCAGGAGAAAGACTAGACTTGGGTCTTCATAGACAACGATTTCAACTGTCTTTAAAGTGCTCAAAAAACTAAAATAAATTGTGAACAAAGAACTAAAGAAAATCAGGAGAATGACGTAAGAACAAGTAGAGAATATCAACAAAGAGATAGAAAGTAGAAAATGTATTTATTGTAATTCTGATGCTAAAACACATAATAGCTAAAATAAAAAAAAATCAGATGAATTTAACAGCAGGTTTGAACAGGCAGAAGAAAGAATCAATGAGCTTCATGACAGAATAATTAAAATTACCTAGTATGAGGAGGAGAAAGGAGAAAGAAAAAAGAAAAACGGGCTGGACATGGTGGCTCATGCCTGGAAATCCCAGCACTTTGGGAGGCTTAGGCGGGCAGATCACAAGGTCGGGAGTTTGAGACCAGCCTGACCAACATGGAGTAACCCTGTCTCTACTAAAACTACAAAAATTAGCCAGGCGTGGTGGTGCATGCCTGTAATCCCAGCTACTTGGGAGGCTGAGACAGGAGAATTGCTTGAACCCGGGCGGCAGAGGTTGCAGTGAGCCGAGATCATGCCTCTGATTCCAGTCTGGGTTACAGAGTTAGACTCTGTCTCAAAAAAAATAAAAATAAAAATAAAAATAAAAATAAAATGAATAAATAAAGAGAGCCTAAAGAAACTACCAGACACATTAAGCATACCAATACATGCAATGTGGGAATCCCCCTACCCACACAGAAAAAAGTCAGAAATAGAAGAAGGACAAAGAAAGAGAAAATGGTTAAAATCTTCCAATTTTGATAACATGTATCTGCATACCCAATAAGCTCAATAAACTATAGGAAGGATAAACTCAAAGATCCATCCCAAGATACACTATATTCATAAATGTTAGAAGCCAAAGACAAAGAATCTTGAAAGCAATAAGAAGGAAGTGACTCATCATGCACAAAAGATCCTTAACCAGAGCCAATTTCTCACCAGAAATGGTGGAGGTCACAGGCAGAAATTTGCATAAGTAACAAGAAACTAGCCAAGACAATGGGGAAAATGTCTCCTGGGCATGTCAGATATGTTCACAACAGTTCTTCCCATCGCAGTCCCAGAGGCCTACAGGGGAATTATGGTTTTGTGGGCCAGGCCCAAAGCTTCCTTGCTCTGTGCAGCCTATGGATATGGTTTTCTGTGTCCCAGCTGTTTCACTCCACCTGTGGCAAAAAGGGGCCAAGGTATAGCTCAGACTATCACTTTAGGGGGTGTAAGCCCCAAGCCTTGATGGCTTCCATGGTGTGGTGTTGAGCCTGTGGGTGCACAGAAGTCAAGAACCGAGGTTTGGAAACCTCTGCCAAGATTTTAGAGGATGTAAGGTAATGCCTAGATGTCCAGGAAGTTTGAAGCAGGGGTAGAGTACTCCTGGACAACCTCTGCCACGACAGTGTGAAAGGGAAATGTGGGGTCGGAGCCCCTCCACGGAGCCTACACTAAGGCATTGCCTAGTGAGAGGACAGCCACTGTCCTCCAGAACTAGGAATGGTAGCTCCACCAACAGCTTGCACTGTGTGCCTGGTAAAGCCACAGACACTCAACACTTGTCCATGAAAGCAGCCAGAAGGGAGCTGTAGCCTGCAAAGCCACAAGGGCAGAGTTTCCCAAGGCTGTGGGAGCTCCCTTTGCCTTCACAGACAGTGTTATGATTAGAAGTTATTTGTCTACATTGATAACTAAATCACAAAACTTCTAGTGTTGCAAGTAAATAAGATTAGAGGAGAGAGAGGTGGAATTGAGGGGAACGATATTATATTGTTCTCATAAAGACATAATTTTATAAGTACTTTTTGAATACAAATATCTTCTGAAACATAATTAACGTGAAAAATCTTATGTCTCTGCTCTACTTATAAAAAAGTCTATATTTAAAAAAATCATATCAAAATAATCAAAAGGTAATTGCCACTTAAGTGGAAAATAATTAATGGGGCTGCATAGGAGTACTACAAAATAATACAGCCAATAAAAAAAGTATAACTGTTACAAACTTCTATTCACTTAAACAATGACTTGGAATATATAAGCCACATCCCACAAACTAAAAGAACTGCAATAGGCAATAACAGATTTTTAAAGTTCTCAATTAGAAACTGAAAGATAAAACTGACAAAGTATTTTTAAGGATTCATAGGACTTAAGCAATTCAATGAATAAAATTCATCTAAACTATATTTTAGAAACTTTCACTTGCAACATACTACAAATTCAACATCGATAAAATCAAGCCATAAAATAGTTCATAAGATAAGATACATTATCTTTAAGATATATGAGCCTGACTAAAAATGCAATATAACTGAAAACTATTAAACAAAGCCTAAATAACTCATTGATTAATACAAAATCATACTAACTTGTTTGAAGCGCTTAGCAATGATTGACAAAGGAAGCACTGCAGATAAACTTGTATTACAATATAAGTGAAACTTAAAAGAAATTTTAAATTAAAATTTTAAATCCATTTATGGAAAATAATCAATAATATTTAAAATAAGCTCAATATTTAAATCAGAAGCTATAAAATAATAGCAACATTAACTATACATGTAATAAAAACTATTAAAATGGAATAAAATAGGAATCAAAATATCAAAAAATTATTTTAAGGTACAACAAATAATGTAAAAATACAGCAACATTGTTCAAAAATAAGTTCAGAAAACAAAAATATTTAACATTTCAAGCAATATTTTCACATATTAGCCAAAGGATTAACATCCACAATTATGAAAATAGTCAATAAAATATCTAAGGAAAAATCAATAGCACGATAAAAAAAACAAAAACAAAAACAAAACAAAACAAAAAAAAAAAACCGGCAAAGAAAATGTAGAAGATCTATGGTTATTTTTTGAAAACCTTCCAAAAATAAAAACTTTTGAACTTTGCTTGAGAGAGTAGTTGTTGGTGAATTCACATTGGAGTTCTAATTTACACTGTGAAAATCCATGCACACTAATTTTAATTACAAATAGATGTTGGAGACATCGGTGGGTTAAATTAAGTAGATTTACAGGAATATTTGTCATAGCTTTTTGTGGTAATTTTATACATTTGATAATAATTTAAGTATCCATTATTATGGGAATAAATACATTTTGGATATTTATTTAGAGGACTATTCATTCTCTAGTGGTTAAAATATAAGAACTGAATCTAAATTCTTTCTAGATAGTTCTCAAAATGAATAGTATTTCATAACCAACAAGTTTCCATAATACGCCATTTTTGAAAATTTAATTAAATAATTAAAATGTCATACATTATATAGAAATATATGTATTAAATTACTTTAAAGGACCATATACATCCAAATTCATAAAAGTGGTTAGCTTTAAGAATGAATACAAGAAAACAAGATTATGAAGACAAAGTGTGGAAAAATATTTTTTTTTCCATAAAGGGTAACCTTAAAAAAGTAAAAGAAAAGCCAGGATGCTGTAAAATTTGGTTTATAATTGAATAAGCATAATTGCTTCAAGTAGAAAAGGTAAATCAGCTGAATACTTTTGCTGTTGACCACTACACACATTAAGCCTTACAGAAAGGAAAATTCAGCCGGGCACAGTGCCTCATGCCTGTAATCTCAGCACTTTGGGAGGCCGAGGCGGGCGGATCACAAGGTAAGGAGTTCTATACCAGTCTGTCCAACATAGTGAAACCCAGACCCTATTAAATATACAAAAAATTAGCGGGGTGTGGTGGCGTGTGCCTGTAATCGCAGCTACTTGGGAGGCTGAGGCAAGAGAATCATATGAACCTAGGAGGAGGAGGTTGCAGTGAGCTGAGATCGCCCCATTGCGCGATAGTGCAAGACTCCGTCTCAAAAAAAAAAAAAAAAAAAAGGAAAGAACAGAAAAAAAGAAAAAATATTGATATTGTTAATAGCAATTGTATACCCTTTAGCCTTGAAAATTATTGATATTGTTAATAGCAATTGTATACCCTTTTCTAGGTTTGATGTTTAAGATGTTTTCTCCCCGCTAAACATAGGGGGGACCTACAACCACGATTTACCTTCCTTTAGTATCCAGCACCTGACACCTGACTTCTATTGATTCCAGTGCTTGCCCTCTGTCTAGGGTCTCCTTTCCTAGGAACTACATTTATTCTACGGCTTGGTGACAGAATATGTAGGTATGCATTTATTGCCATGAACCAAGAGAAAAATTACCTGAGGAAAGTAGACAAGTCTGAGACTTAAATAATAGTCCTTGGCCAGGATAGAAGTTGAAGCTCACACTACAGATGTCATAAAGATTATAAAGTGTAGGTAATTGGGTACCACTTCTGATAATGACTATGTTTGGTGGTACGTTTGTTTAGCAGCTTTGTTTATATGTAAATTATAGACTGTGTCCAAGAAAAGTATTGCCTGTATGTTTGTTTACCAATGCCTATTTTCTTTCTATAACTCTGTTGAAACAGCGTCAACTACACATTTGTATTCCCTTCTATTCGATGTTGCTTAATTCTATTACATCATACACAAACAAACAAGAAAGCAAAAGGAGGTGTAGAAGGAGGAGGAAAAGGAGAATGAGGTGGTGGAGAATAAGTGAAGAAAAGACATTAAAGTAAATTAAATTACGTGGTACTAAATGAAGACATTAAAAGGCATTAAAGCAAATTAAATTACATGGTACAAGATAAAGACATTTGATTTGTTATTTGGGAACTGTATGGTTTTCCAGCAGTTTGTTAATAATTTTCTAATCAAGTAGGCTATGAACCTGAGCCAAGATTGCAAATAATCTCAGTAAATCTGAATGGATGCAACAACAAAAAATTAGGGAGTAATAAAGATAATGATAATGATAGGATGTGAAACCAGAGGAAGTGGCAATGGTTTACTTTCTTTTCTTAACAGTTTCCTTACTGCACTAAGAATGCACTGTATATATAAATCGATTGTTTTAATTTTTTAAAATTTGTAGTATTTACCATACGTAATACTGTGCTTTTTCCACCTGCATACATGCCTAATTTCTACATTATCATGAATTTTCATTTTACAAACTCAACTACCTTGTTTTTGCTTCACAGCGCATACTTCATTTGTCCTTTTAATTATTCTAACAGTCTTATAGAGTAATGCAATTATGTAAAAATGAATAATATAGTTTAAAATCTGAAGTTTGTCATTGGAAAACTAGCAAGAGACACATAACAAGACAATTCTCAGTAGGTGATCAACTGAATGGATTGAGGCTTCTGCTTAGCTGACAATGTTTAGATTGTTACCTGCTTTGTAATTTAAATTCCTTGCTGCAGTTCTCTAAAGGATAGTAATTTAGATGAATCATTTAAACTTCTACTGCCACACTGTCTTTCCACAATTATTCAAGCTGAAGTAAAAAATTACTCCCTAGTTATTTTTAATCTGATATTTTATCAAATAAACATATATATGAATTGTTCCAGGGAGCATTTAAATAACACATAAGAATAATTCTAGACAAATGCATTGTCCTTTAAAGTTAGAAGGGTCTCCTTCCTCAGAGGAGCAACTGAGATGCCAGGGCCTTTCCATATTAACTTATTAGTGTCACCAAATCAACTGAATAGTTGGACAAACACAAAGAAAATAGACATATATTCCACATGTGAAATATTCTTGTTGAGTAGGTGCATCACACAGTTTCTGTTGAAATGTTAAGAACTGTATATATAGAAACACACACACGTACTACTATACTCAACACTTTAACAAACATTCTCTACCTATTAAATAGTTCTCTACCTGTTAAGTATTCTCTACCTGTTAAATAGTACAATTAAGAATAACTGAACATTTAGAAATTAGGAGTCTCACAAAGGATCAGTCTAGCCCTCACTGATAACTATAGGAAATTGAATTTATAGTAATCAATGTACTCAACTAATCTATCAATCATTTAGCTCTAATTGATAGTTTCTGTAAGGTATTCTCTCCTGTATATTTTTTCTTTTTTCTCCTTTAAAATAGAATACTTAGCAAATTAATAATAAAAACAAAAATAAACATCTTCAATTAATTTTTGAAAAAAAATTTAATCTTAATTATCTCTTTTCTTATTCCTTCCGTTAGAAAACATTTTTTCCAAGGATTTGAAAAACAACAACAACAACAACAAAAAACAGCAATCTCTTACCAAGCTAGCACAGGTCATAAGACCCAAAAATAAATTCTTCTCAGTCTATTTTCAAATATAAGAACTAGATTGTATGTTATGTTATTTTCAATATCTATTTCTTCAAGGAGGCATCAAGTATCCATGAAAACAATTCAGGCTTTTAATTCAAGTCTAACTGGATTAGAACCTGTTTTCTAAATTTCTATCTGTGTAATCACTGGCAGTAGTATGTGAGCTTGAATTTCTTCAGTCAGAATTTGAAGTAAAGAATAACTTGCTTCAAGATTAAGTAATAGTTATTAATAAGAAAATAAATTAATCACCCAACAGAAGTTAACATTCAAAAGTAGTACATACTAATTTCTCATTCTTTCTTTTTATTATGTTCATTTCAACAATCTTTTTACTTCAGTGAAGAATGAGTCATTTCTTGGCTTTAGTCAAATATTTAATTAAGAAGCCTCCTTATCATGGTTTGTTTCCAAATCTTTTTATGGCTTGGCATCCATATAACATGACAATTTCATTACCCGCTCTCTCACATTAAAATGAATATACCCACTTTGCTTGAAATATACCTATCTATATTGTGTGACTAGTTTATTGGAAATACGTTAATAAATGATATTATGTGATGTCACCTCTTTTCTAGGTGCTGGGATGTTTGCTTCAAAATAGATGCTTTCTTGAGCAATCAAATAGTAGGAATTCAAGTGTCGCGCCTTAGAGGCATATCTATAAATTTCACTGTGTGTAATGAAAGCCCTAACCAGTTTTTTTTTTTTTGTATCGACATTGCTGAAAAATATATATAAGCAGTTAGTTAGTGAGATTTGTATCAACCACAAAGATCTCTTCTGTCTCTAATATTGAGATGTTGGTATTTTTGTGATCCCACTAGAAAATTTAATTTGTGCCTCAAAATCTAAAACACGGGCTTTATTTACAAATTAACATTTTGCTAAAATTCTAAATAGTCATTGAAAAGTTGAGTTTAATCAATAGCAGGATTATAGCCGACTAAAATACTACTATTTTTGCCTTTAAAAGCTTAATCAATAGCAGGATTATAGCTGACTAAAACACTACTATTTTTGCCTTTAAAAGCAGCTGATAAAGACATAAATTATTTTAATTAAGAATATCTTGAGAAAGGTATAGATAATAAATATTCAGTCTTAAATTCAGATTTATCTTAACTAAGCTCATTCTTTTCTTTCTAAATTATAGATACAGTATATGATAGCTTGGTATTGGTTAATGTTAAAACATTGTTGTTGCTCTAAATATATTTGTAAAACATATATTTACTTGTCAACCCTGTAAATGCAAGAAGTGCTTTCTAGATGGTACATCCTCATCAGAAAATAAAGCTGAGCTTCAAGAGTACTAGTGCAGGCAGGGTACAGTGGCTCCTGCCTGTAATCTCAGCACTTTAGGAGGCTGAGGCAAGTGGATCAGTTGAGGTCAGGAGTTCAAGACCGGCCTGGCCAACATGGTGAAACCTTGTATCTACTAAAACTATAAAAATTAGCTGAGCATGGTGGCAGATGCCTGTAATCTCAGCTACTTGGGAGCCTGAGGCAGGAGAATTGCTTGAACCTAGGAGGCAGAGGCTGCAGTGGCTGAGATCATGGCACTGTACTCTAAGCCTGGGCGACAGAGCAAGACTTTATTTAAAAAAAAAAAAAAAAAGAGTACTATTGCACACTATGTTTCTAAATCTACTAATGTGGTCTATATGCATATGATAGCCTTTAAATTATATTATGCCAATCTTTATAAATTAAATAATTTTTTGACTGCTTGAATATCAGTTTTTTAAGAAAAGTATGTTATAATTTCTTATTACAGTTGTGAATTTCTTATAAATATGTGGGGTTTGCTTATCTGTATTTTTTCCACATAATTTATGTTTCAATAGTATATGTATGACTTGTTAAAATATCACTTATATACATTTACTTTTATTAGTAGGAATGTTCTCACATAATAAGTAGGCCTTAGGTTCGTTTTTAATATAAATACTGAGGCACAATATATTTTAGAGAAGGGGGATTACTCTTTTTGAGGTGTATAGCCCCCTCATCATTTCATTTCCACTTATTCTGCAAACTTGTCCTTAGTTTAATTATTTGAAATAGTTCATAGTTTCAAACAAAGCTCTCTCACTTTCGACAGATGAAATTAACATTAGTGATTATGAACATACTTTGCAGTTATTGTCATCTTAAATTGTGTTTTTTATTCACCATGCTTGTTCTTTGACTTTTCTACAACCTCATGATTTTCATAGGATTGATAAAGTCCTTTTCATATAGGCTTTCTAAATTTAATGGTTCATAAAGTATAAATTTTATTTTTTCACTGGCACACAAAATTTTAGCATAATTTTTTTTTCTAAGTCCAAAATTTATTAGAAACTATGACCTCTTGTAGAATGAGAAAGAATATTAGTCATTAAATTTTCCTTTGAATTTCTTTTTTCTGTATTTTTATCTTCACTTTTAATTCCAGTTTGCTTTGAATGCCAAATTTTTAGTATTACTTTTATTATTTATTTATTGTTGTTTACAATACATTATTATGCATACCTTTAGATTTATTCTATAAATTTCTTGGATCACCATAGTTTTTTCCACTTTTTTGTTTCATTTTGGATGATTTTTCTGTGGAATTAATTTTTCTTTTTAATGAATAATAGAATTTAGTAGTTCTTTCACATACGATCTGTAAGTATTACATTTCTGCATCATTTTCCCAAAATGTTGATAGTACAATTGTTTTGGTTTATCTCTGGATGTACATTCCAGTACCTCAGTGGACGCCTGAAACCTCATATAGCGACAAACCCTATATTTCCTATGTTGTTTTCCTTTATAGACGTGTATACATACAAACATACCCATGATAAAATTTAGTTTATAAATTTAGACACAGAGGAAATTAACAATGACTTATAATAAAATAGAATAACTATAACAACATGCCGATATCACTACTACTGTACTTTGGGGCCATTATTAAATGAAATAAGGGCTACCTGAACATATTGCAATACCATGACAGTTGATTTAACTGAGACAGCAACTCAGTGACTAATGGGGAGGCCAGCGTATACAGTGGATACACTTGACAAGGGGATAATTCACATTCCTGGCAAGACAAAATAGGACAGCCAAAGATTTCATTATGCTACCCACTATGGCATGCAACTTAAAGAAATGTAGATTTCTGGGATTTTCCATTTAATATTTTAGGATGCAGTTTATTGTGGGTAACTGAAACTGTGAATACTGGAGGACTACTGTATACCCTTTCTTTTGAGGAGTAGAGAATAACTTAATTCCAATTTATTGTTATTTTCTGCTTCACTTTACAGCAATTACTTCAAAGTTTACGTATTCATTTCTGTTCATAAAACGTCTCTATTATTTTGACTCCTGTACTTTTGAAAGAGATCTGTCATTTCTTTTTGATTAATTTTCAGATTTTGTCTTTATATGTTATGTTCTGCAACTTCAATATGCAATGGTAAAATCGCGATTATTTTCTAAAATTTCTTAGCTCTGCTCTTAACTTGATAATACTTCCAGCCCCAAAACTCAAAATATTAATTTGCATGAGAGGATATTCAGCCACAATATTCCTTCATCCCCAAATAGTCTTCAAATGTTACCTTTTTTCTTCTTAAATTTTATTCATTTCCTAAAAGAAAATTAAATATAGGATGGAGGTACTCATTCTAGTCATGCTATTTCTGAACTCTAAAAAAAATGTTTTTCACTTACATCTCCAGATACTTTATTTATATTTATTCCCCAATTTACTAATTCTATTTTCGACTGAAATGTGTCTAATATTTAATCTACGTACGATAGTGTGTGAGTGAACTTTTATTTAAGTATCTGAGTATTTTCATCCCCCTAATCAATTTTATTTCACACCTTTAATTTCTTATTTGTATTAGTTTTCTACTGCTGTGTAATAAATTATCAGAGCTTACCAGCTTAAAACAATATGTATTTATTTTCTCACAGTTGCTGTGTACCAGGAGTTCTGGCATGGCCTACTTAGACTCTGCTTGACATATTACAATACTACAGTCAAAGTGTGGGTCAGTCTGTATTAAAAATATATATATTTTAGGCCAGGAGCAGTGACTCACACCTGTAACTCAGCACACTGGGGGACCGAGGGGGGCAGACCACCTGAGGTCGGGAGTTCGAGACCAGCCTGACCAACATGGAGAAACTCTGTCTCTACTAAAATGACAAAATTAGTCCGGTGTGGTTGTGCATGCCTGTAATCCCAGCTACTTGGGGGGCTGAGGTAGGAGAATCACCTGAACCTGGGAGGCGGAAATTGCGGTGAACCAATATCGTGCCATTGCACTCCAGCCTGGGCAACAAGAGAGAAAATCCATCTCAAAAAATAATAATTATAATTATAATTATATATATTTTTCATTATCATTATTTTAATTTCTAATTTGGGGGAGTACATAGTAGATGTATATATTTATAGGGTACAAGAGAAACCTTGACACAGGCATGCAATGAATGCCTAATAATTGAGAGTAGAAGCATAATTACCAGGCTGCATTTTAATCTGGGGAATTGACTGGAAAATAATACACTTCTAAGTTAATTTAGCTGGTTGTCAAAATTCATTCCCTTGTGACTGCATAACTGAGGTCCTCTCATTCTTACTGATGGTTAGCTTGAGGCTGCCCCAAGGTTCTAGAGGCTGCTCACATTTCCCTGCCATGTGGTCTTCCCACAGACCTTTTAACAACATGTAAATTACTTCTCCAGTGCCAAGAGAAGAATCTGTTCTTCTAGTGATTACAGTCTTACATAACAAACATGTATGGTAGTGAAATTCCACAATTTTTTCATATTTTAGTGATTAGGAGCAAGGCACAGATTCCACTTGTACTCAAAAGGAAGGAGGTACACAAAAGTGTGATTGACTGGGAATTGTCTATAATGTATTTAGCACATTATTTAATAAATTCCTTTATTCATAGCATGGTTGCTATTCTTTATATTTTTACACATTCATAACTACTATTTTCATGGTCCTCTTGGAATTTCTCATTACATCTCTATGTGTTAATAAGTAATCTCCTTAATTCATATTTTCTGTTGAAAAAAGTAATTTTTGTTTGATAAATTATAATTGCTCTAATTTTGTTTGAGAGTTTGTGTTATGTAAAATTTTGTTTCTCTTTGAATTTCATTTTGTTGTGTAGCTCTTTGTTTGCTATTTTGAGGCATCTATGTTGCATATTACTAAACTGGCCTTATATTAGAAAACTCAGGATTTTGTACTACATGGGAAATTTAGTCTGCCCACTAAGATTAACTTATTCATCACACACAATTGCCACAGTGCCTACAACCCACAATATTTTAGGCTCCCATGGAAATATTTAATTTTAATATTTTTTTCAATTATGTTTTTATAAATTGGATTATTTTATGTGTGTTTAACATATTGAAGACTCTGAACACATTAATCAATGACCTCTCACCCATAAACTTTTATTGTTGGACTAAGCATTTCTATGTTCACTATTCTCCTTCTCCACTGGCTTAACTATAGTGTGCTGGATCTTCTCAATTAGCCACCATAGATTTATTCACTGCTCATGTTTCTCTGTTATTTGAGTCAGAGGTCTGTCTTATGGTCTATACCAAACTAACCCTCTTACCCTCTTTCCCTCCATCATCTGATTTGATTCAGCCAATTGTAGATACCTATATGATACTGAATAAAGGAAATGACGAGGCCATTTATTTCCCACATCCTTCCCTACAATTATACAGATTGTTCATGGCTCTGTTGTAAGTCATCAGCTCCTTTCTAGTCGCCCTTTTCTCTAACTTTAGCTATTGCTCTCTATATATTCTGGCAAGTCCACCCTTCATTTGTATACTGAAAATTACATAATTTTAATGGAAGAAATTAAAGAAGACACAAATATATAAAAATATATTTTATGCTCCTGAGCTAGAAAGTTTAATACTGTTCAAGTAATTGTACTACTTAAAGTAATCTGCAGATTGAGTGAAATCTCTATCAAAAATTCTGTGGCATTTTTTACAGAATTAGAAATAATAATTTTGAAATTCATATGAAAATACAAAAGACCACCAATATCCAAATTGGCCTTGAGAGAGAACAACAAAGCTGGAGGCATATCACTTTCTCATTTCAAAATACATTACAAAGCTATAGTAATTAAAACAATATGACACTAGCATGAAAATAAACATACCAATGATATAGAATGTGGAGCTGAGAAATAAACTCATGCATATACAATCAACTAATTTTTGACAGTATGACAAGAACACCTAATAAAGATAGTCTCCTCAATAAATGATGTTGGGTAAACTGTATATCAATGTGGAAATGAATAAATTTGGATTCTTATCTCATATAATATGCAAAAAGATCCCCAAAATAGATTAAAGGCTTAAATGTAAAACCTGAAACTGTTAAGTTCCCAGAAGAAAGGAATAGAAAAATCTTCATGACATTGGTCTTTGCAATGATGTATTAGATATGACACCAAAAACATAGAAAATAATAGTGAAGTAGACAAATGGGACTACATCAAACTAAAATGCATTTTCACAGCAAAGGCAACAATCAATAAAGTAATAAGACAACCTGCAGAATCAGAAAGAAAAACACTTAGAAGCCATATATCTGATAAAGGGTTAATATCCAAGATATTTAAGACACTTCTACAACTCATTAGGAAAAAATGGAGTGGGAAAGCAAAGGACTTCAATAGACATTTTCTCAAAGAAGACAAACAAATTGATAACAGGTTATTGAAAAGATACTTGACATCATTAATTAGCAGAGAAATGCAAATAAACACCACAATATCACCTTACACCTGTTAGAATGGGTATTTGAAGAGAAAAAAAGGCACTAGTGAGCATGTGAAAACAAAGAAATCTTTTTACATTGTTGGTGGGAATATAAAATGGTGCAGCTGTTATGGAAATGGTATGGTGATTTCTCAAAAAGATGAAAAACAATGCTACCATGTGATACAAAAATTCCACTTTTGGATATTTATTCAGAAATGTTGAAATCAGGATCTCAGAGATACCTGCATTCTCATAGTCACTGTAGCATTATTTGTAATAGTAAAGATATGGGAGCAACCAAAGTGTACATCAACAGATGAAAAGAAAAAGAAAATGTAGAATATATGTACAAATAAATATTATTTAGTCTTAAAAATGAAGAACCACTACATGCCTATTAGAATAGCCAAAATTCAGAACACTGACAACACCAAATCCTGCAAGGACATGGATTAACACAAACTTATTTATATAGGGGGAACCCACCCCCAATATTTCAACATAGGTTCTTTCTATTTTCTGTAACTGTCGGCCAGCTCAGAAATAAAGAGAAAGAGTACAAAGAGAGGAATTTTACAGCTAGGCTGCTGAGGGTGACATCATATATCTGTAGGACTGTGATGACCACCTGAGTCTTAAACCAGCAAGTTTTTTATTAAGGGTTTCAAAAGGTGAAGGGGTGTAAGAACAGGGAGTAGATCACATGCTTCAAAGGGCAAAAAGAAGAACTACTGATAAGGGTCCAATAAAGATCACAAGGCAAAGGGCAAAAGCAGAACTATTGATAAGGGTCTATGTTCAGTGGTGCACATATTGTCTTGATAAACATCTTAAACAACAGAAAACAGGGATCAAGAGCAGAGAACTGGTCTGACCAAACATTTACCAGGGCTGAGTGTTTTCTCCACCCTAGTAAGCCTGAGGGTACTGCAGGAGACCAGGGCGTATCTCAGTCTTTATCTCAACCGCATAAGACAGACACTCCCAGAGTGGCCGTTTATAGACCTCCCACTAGGAATGCATTCCTTTCCCAGGGTATTAATATTAATATTCCTTGCCAGGAAAAGAATTTAGTGATATCTCTCCTACTTGCACGTCCATTTATAGGCTCTCTGCAAGAAGAAATATATGGCTGTTTTTGCCCGACTCCACAGGCAGTCTGACCTTACGGTTGTCTTCCCTTGTTCTCTAAAAGTTGCTTTTATTCTATTCTTTTTCAAGGTGCACTGATTTCATATTGTTCAAACACACATGTTTTGCAATCAATTTGTACAGTTAAAACAATTATCGCAGTGGTCCTGAGGTGACATACATTCTCAGCTTATGAAGATAACAGGATTAAGAGATTAAAGTAACACAGGTGTAAGGAATTATAAACATATTATTTGAAAATGGATAAATGTTCATGAAATCTTCACAATTCATGTTCCTTTGCCAAGGCTCCAGCCAGTCCCTCCATTTGGGGTCCCTGACTTCCTGCAAAGTATTTATTGCTGATAGGAATGGAAAATAGTGCAATCATTTTGGAAGACAATTTGGCAGTTTCTTAAAAAACTAAACATATTCTTATCTTACATACAATGTCTTAGTTAAGCTTCTTGGTGGTTACTCAAAGGAATTGAAAGCTTATGTCCACACAAAACCTGCACATAAATGTTTAAAGCAGCTTTCTTTGTAATTGCCAAAGTTTGAAAGCAATGGGCTGTTATTTAATAGGTGAATGGATAAACTGTAGTACCATCAAACAATGGAAGAGTATTCTTCACTCAAAAGAAAAGGGTTAGCAAGCCATGAAAAGTCATGGAAGAAATTTAAATGTGTACTTTTAAGTGACACAAGCCAATCTGAAAAGGCTACATATGCTATGATTCCAACTGTATGGCATTCTGAAAAAGGTATATCTATAGAGACAATGAAAAGATCAGTGGTTGATAATGGTTATGAAGGTGAGAGGAATGAAAAGGTTGAGTACAGAGTATATTTAAGGCAGTGACACTATTCTGTATGGTACTATACTGATGGATCCATGGCATTATAAATTTTTCCAAACCCATAGAATGTGTAGTATCAAGAGTAAACCCTAATGTAAACTATGGACTCTGCTTGATTGTGGTGTGTCTGTGTAGGCTCATCAATTGTAACCGTTGTACCACTCTGGTGAGGGATGTTGATAATGGGGAAGGATATCCATGTGTGGGAGCAAGGAATATATGAAAAATCTCTGTTCTTTTCATTGAAATGTACTTTGATACTAAAATTGCTCTATTAAAAAAATGAAGGAAATTTTGTTATATACAGCAATACGGATGCATCTTGTGCACACTATGTCAAGTGAAAAACAGCCACTTACAGAAACACAAATACTATATAATTTCACTTATATGAGGTCATTAAAATAGTCATACTCATGGGAAGAAATGGTAGAGTAGTCGTTAGAAGGGATGGAAGTGTTAGAAATGGAGGGTTTGCTATCCAATAGCTATAAAGTTTTAGTGGTCCAAGATGAATAATTTCTAGATATTTTTTATACAGTTTTGTGCCCATAGTACACACAAAAGCGTATTGTGCAAGTAAAAGTTTAGGAGAGTAGATTTTAAATTTTCTTACCACAATAAATAACAAAAAGGTCTACAGAGAAAGTTGATGTGTCCTGCTTTTACTCTTGTGAGGTCTAATTTTCTTCCCTGCTCAGAGCCAATTATGACATTCCATATAGGTGGTAATATTCCACATTTTACATTTTCTTAAATATCTATATTTAGCTGTATTTTGTTAGCTGAATCTTATTATTGCTGTTTAATAGTCTTCAATTATTCTAAGGTTGTTGCTGTATGATATTTTTTCTCTTAGCTTTTAAAATTTTTCTTTTTATCTTGATGTTATGTAATTTCACTATGCTATAACTCTGTGTTATTTGGTGGGCTCTCCATCTAGGGAAGATAAAAAAAAATCATTTATTTCTTACCAATTTGTAAACAAAAAAAATCCATTCTATCCAGGATACTAGGAATTCCCTATAAATTCTGCCCTTCACTATTTTCTTGATAGATGGGAGATGGAACTCCATAATTGAACTTCTGTATCTCTGAACTTTTTTGTTATATACCTTTATTTATCTTCTATGGCTTACCTAAAGTATATGCCAGTTTTGAGGGTATTTTTAAATAATTATGTCTCAATGTATACATAGTGATCCACCTATATCTATTTCTATACACACACATAGACACACAGACACACACACACACACGCATACACAGATTTACTATTCCCGTATACAACAGTTTTTTATTCAGACCTGGCTATATTTATTTCATCATTCCCTATTATTTATTAACATTATATTTCTGTGTGTGTACGTGTGTGCGTGTCTGTGTACATGTATTCTGTCATTGCTTTGGCACAGAGTTAGATTTCCACATGTAAACTCATAATCTTGACTAAAAATTTAAGCTTAAATTTGGAGATTATTTCCCAAGTAGAAGTTTGGAAATGTTTTAATAATATACAGGATAGTTTCAGTTCAATATTTATAACTATATTTTCTATTACATTTTTTACCTATTCTAAAATCCAGTAGTAATTTAGTTTAGCTGCTTTTGTTAAAGTTATTATTAGAAAAATTAGCATTTTACAAACTGACATTGGCTTAAAAAGGACAATTCTCACAAAATTATTTTGCTTTAAATTTCATTTATTAATATTTCAATACTTTTGATATAAATTACTTTTATAGTATTTCCTGTGTATAAATTATTGTGAAAATTTTACAGAAGATTGGGAGGGAATGTTGATATGTTTATCAATAATTTAAACAAGTGTGCTGAGGAAATTATCACATAATTATTCATTTGTCCTCAATTTACTTCAAAGATAGTTACTAGATAATCTTGAAAATATACATAATAATGTTAATTTATGACATTTCCCTGCTAGAACTAGAGTTACTTGATTTGTTTATATAGTTAAAAAGTATTTATTTAATATACTTATTGTTCACTGTCATGACAACAACTTTGCATGTGATCATATATTGAGATACAACCTATATTTTACAATACCAATAACCTTTTTATAAAAGTATTAGCCAGTCAGAGTTTCTTGACACCCAAGTCAATAGAAACTTTTACTGGCTGATTCTCATAACTTTCATAAGATAACAAAATGACCTTAGATTTTCTCTCCTTAACCAGCTGTCAATTCAAAATGCCTAAGGCTGAAATAATATTCGGTGCCTGTGGCAACCCCATGCCAACTGCCCCAACTTGAACCACCTCACTTTCTCTATCTCCCAACTCTTCCATAGGTTATATCATATTATATTGGATTTTTTAGGTTGAATTTAAACTCCAAGTTACAACACTTCTGACATTTTTTAGGTTTGCATTTTCTTTGCCTTTCTTCTTCTTTTTTAATACGTAGAGGCTAATATTTGAATTTGCAATGACGTTTTTCTTCTCTTTTGCCTCATCACTATTCCCTTTAGTGAAGACTTATTCAACGATACTAACATTGATGTGCTTTGGTTTGTCCATTACTTCCCATAGAAACATAAACCCCACATAGCTCAGTTATCCTTAACTTTATATCTATTATAATCCCATTGAAATATAGTCAATAATATATATCTGACAAATAAGACAGCTTAACACTATTTTTGTCATCCAACTTACTGTTTTATATCTAATAAGTGATTCACAAAGTATTACTTATGGTAAAATAACTTAGCAAAATATGTCTGATAATGATAATATCATATTACTATGTTTAAATAATAAAAATAGTCTTGTGTGGTGACTCATGCCTGTAATCCTATCACTGTTGAAGGCCAAGTGGGGGCGGATCACCTGAGGTCAGGGGTTCAAGACCAGCCTGGCCAACATGGTGATACCCCGTCTCCACTAAAAATACAAAAATTAGGCAAGCATGGTAGTGCACGCCTGTAGTCCCAGCTACACGGGAGGCTGAAGCAGGAGAATCGCTTAAACTCTGGAGGCAGAGGTTGCAGTGAGCCAAGATCACACCATTGCATTCTTGTCCTGGGTGACAGAGCAAGACTCCATCTCAAAAACAAAATAAAACAAAACATACCAAAAAAAAAAAATCTAAATTAATTTATCTACAAAAGATTCAGTATAAGTATGGTAATTATAGGTGTTATGTTGTGCTTTTATATAGCACAATTCTAATTTACAAAGGAATCAGTCTGAAAAACAATGCAGCCTGTTAGATTTATTTATTTATTTTTTTTTGCATGAAAAACTACAAACTACAAATATCAAATGAACAAAATAAATAGTAGATTCATATATACCAAGTTCTTTCATCTCCTTTTAAAAGTTCAAGCCACGAAGCCTTTTCTTAAGACCAAATCATCTCCATAGAATGAAAAAGAAAATATATTATTGTATTTTTATACACAAAGTTGGAGAAGTATGTCAAAATATACTTATGGCATTTCTTTTGTCTATGAATAGTAAGAAATCATTTAAAGGTGATTTTATTTCTCAGTGAAACTAATTAGAATATATATTAGTAAAATCAATTTCCAATTATACATGTGTGAATTATTCATTTGATTAATTACCAAAATAAGGCAGTATTTTTTAATCCAATTCATGTGTACCTAATATGATTCTACCTGCTACTTTTTCAAAGTTTTCTAAATCAACATTTTAAGCAAATTTTAAAAAATTTCCTAAGGAATCACCACCACATTCACCGATGTCCTCCATGAAAAATCTTACAATTTAAAAGCTGACTATTCACCATCTGCACAGGTATGTGCCAAATGTTGGGAAAGGCAAGGTCCTTCACAGACCAGTTTAATACATTATCAAGAAAACCTGTCTAATAGCAGTAAATAATTACTTTTATATATTTTAAATTTAACATAAAATTATAAAGGTTTTGTGATATAATCTCTGAAAGCATTCAGAAAGGGAAGGAGTTAGTTCAAGTGGGTGCAAACGTGAGGGGGTTTCTACAGACAAGAAAGAACCAGAAAGGAAACTTTTGCTATATCAATGTATTTATTTAACTCATGTTTATTGAATATGTACTAGGGCTCAATACATATTTCTAGATATTTGATAAGCAGTAATGATACAAAACAATTAACATTCCATGTAGTCATGGAAATTATATTCTAGCAGTGAGAGAAAAACAAGAAAAATAAATAGATAAATGCTATTATTTGCTAGAAAACAATGCATGTTATTAAAAAGGGATAGAGCTGGGGAAAGGAAATCAGGTGAGAAACACGATAAGTTACACTAGAGATGGTGGAATAGTAGCTATTAACATTCAAAAGCTTGGTCAAGACAGACATCACTGAAGATCAGATTTGAACCAAGTTTTGAGGAAGAGTTAGCCATGCAAATACCTACCTGGAACATTCCAGGTAGGGAAAACAACAAACAAAACAAACAAACAAACAACAAAACAGAACAAAGGCTCAAAGGTCTAAGTAAACCTAGTGTGTTCAAGTACTGGGGGTAGCTACAGAGAAAGTATACTAGACCATGTAAGGCCTTGATATATATTGCAAGGACTTTGGCTTTTACTCTGACTTAAATATGAGGTTACTGCAGAATTTTGAGCACAAGAGTGACAAGATATAAATTATGTTTGGGATCTGTGTTGAGGACCATTATAGAGAAATACAAGTGAATGAGGTGGATGAGATTAGAAACAAACATATTATGAGTCTTTTGGAGTAATCTAACTGAAGAATGAAAGTAACTTAGCTCATTAAAAGTGAGAAAAGTAATTGAAATTTGAGGAAGGGTAGACTTCCATAGATGCAAATGTTGCCAGGTAGGTATATATGGTAGTGAGATTCTGTGGAAGTTACACAACTAACAACAACTAGTAAATTGGGTGTGCAGCATGTGTAGATTAACCATAATGTATTATCAAAACAGACAACTGTGAGAGAGAGGATATTGATATAATCAAGAAATATGTATTATATAATGACTATATATTAATTGTGTAACAAGTAATTATTGGATTTTAATTAATTTAATTATTATATTTTCTGAATAATATGTCTGTATTTGTTATATATTATTGTGCAAAAAATTTAGCATTTTAAAGCAATGTGAATATATTACCTTACATTTGGGTCAGAAGTCTGGGTCTTCTACTCAGGATGTCACGTGAAACAAGTTCTCTACGTGGACCATGATCTCATCTGATGCTTCGAATTATCTTCCAAGTTTACTAGTTGTTGGCAGAATTCAGTACCTTGTGGTTGTATGAGTGAGGCCCAATTTTCCCTTCCTTCCTTCCTTCCTTCCTTCCTTCCTTCCTTCCTTCCTTCCTTCCTTCCTCTTCTTTCTTTCTCTTTCTTTCTTTCTTTCTTTCTTTCTTTCTTTCTTTCTTTCTTTCTTTCTTTCTCTTTCTTTCTTTCTTTCGTTCTTTCTTCTTTCCCTTCCTTCCTCCCTTCCTTCCTCCCTCCCTCCCTCCCTCCCTCCCTCCCTCCCTCCTCTCTCTCTCTCTCTCTCTCTCTCTTCTTTCTTTCTTTCTTTCTTTCTTTCTTTCTTTCTTTCTTTCTTTCTTTCTTTCTTTCTTTCTTTCTTTCTTTCTTTCTTTCTTTCTTTCTTTATCTTTCTTTCTTTCTTTCTTTCTTTCTTTCTTTCTTTCTTTCTTTCTCTTTCTTCTCTTTCTTTCTCCTTCCTTCCTTCCTTCCTTCCTTCCTTCCTTCCTTCCTTCCTTCCTTCCTTCCTTCCTTCCTTTCTTTCTTTCTTTCTTTCTTTCTTTCTTTCTTTCTTTCTTTCTTTCTTTCTTTCTTTCTTTCTTTTTCTTTCTTTCTTATCTTTCTTTTTTCTGATAATGATAATACCATATTACTATGTTTAAATAATAATTCTTTCTTTCTTCCCTTCCCTTCCCTTCCCTTTCCTCCCCTTCCCTCCCTTCCCGTCCTCTTCCCTCCCCTCCCCTCCCCTCCCCTCCTCTCCCTTCCATTTCCTTCCCTTCCACTGGACCTCATTCATTCATACAACCACAATGGACGGAATTGTGCCAACAATTCAGAAAGAAAATTGGACCTTGGGACACTTGGGGACAGTTTCAGCTCCTTGAAGCTATATTACGTACCTAGATATATGTCCTATCCACAGCATGGCAGCTAAAATTAGTTAAAACCAGCAAAAGAGTCTCTCTCCAGTCTCCTACAGTGGAATCTTATATAATGTAATATAACCAGGGAAGTAATTGTTCCACCATATTCACAAATTTCTTTCATACTCTATATGGTGATTACACTGGATATATACAACAGGGAGTGAGCACCTTAGCTGTCATCTTAGAAATCTTCCTACTACAAAATGTTTTCTAATATAGTTTTTTATTTTTTCTAAAAATTCTTGGAATTTTATTCAATATTCCAATTAGGGATTAGTAAGTTGTTGTTGAAGTGCCTGGCTAGATCAGAACAATTTGTGATAAATGGGGGATATTCTCCATTTTTTGATGACAGGTGAGAAGACAAACTCAATAGATGCAAGTGTTGCCAGGTAGGTATACATATGGTAGTGAAATTCTGTGGTAATAATAGAATTAACAATTGATAAAAATGGCTTAGACCAGAAAAATTATCCTGTTTATTCAGGGTTTGGTATAGTTGAGGTCAGTTTACAAAAGGACTAGCATTAATGGAATATAATGGCTGTAATTTCTATTTCTAAGTCAAATTCCACCTTAAATTGTCTCACAATCTAAGTGAGCTCCAGAAAAGAATTATATTACCATTATTATTATATGCTGAGAGTATACTAAAGATCATACAAGTAGAATAATTTTTCCATAGTGAAAACGCAGTGTGTTGTGTTCTTTCATGGAAAACACAGTGACCATTCCACAAGTCGTTTGAAGAGTCTAAGAATATGAGAACATGAGATCTCCAGATCCACAGTTAGTTGCATTATTGGTGGGCATCAATATTTCTTTTCAGCAGTGGTAGAGAAACTTTTCTCCATATTCCACCCACCCCCTACATGATAAGACAACTCCATGATTATGCTTCAAAATAAGCAAAAAATCCAATTTCATTAAGAAAACAAAGAAACTTATTATATCTGGGTGATTATTGATTAAGGGAAAGTAAATAAGTCTGGAAAAATATCATCAATAAAGCTGTGAAGATGAGTGGGAATATAAAGATTATTAGAGACAGTCTGAATATTGAGTATTTCAGTAATTAATATACTTGCAAAGTGAAAATATTATAACAAATTATATATTATATTATATTATATTATATATATTATATATTATATTATATTATAATATATATAATATATTATATTCTATATTATAACAAATTTATGTTTAATTTAATATAATATAATATTATAATTTAATATAATATAAATATGTTTAATTTAATTTAATATAGAGTGAATTGGTGTAGTAAGATGACAAAATTTAGTTTTGCTCATATAGAGAAAAATAGTGAAGAGAATCAGGGGATTACTGTAACTGCACATGCAAGAATGAAAATTCCAATTTACTATACTTGACAGAGTGCCATTAAAAATGGCAGTGTTCCCAGTTAAACCTGTTTCCTTGGCTTTCAAAAAAATCACACATTGCTGAGTTGCATGAGGATTCGTCTTTATCCTCCTACTGACGGTTATTGTCCAGGATTCTGTTGGAAATTCACAAAAACTTAAAGCAGAATCAGTAAAAAGATTATCAGATTTTAAATAAAATACTTGAGTTCAAATCAAAGTACTACCTCTTATTAAATATGGGATCTCTATCCAATCACTTAATTTCTAGGAGGTGGTTGTATCCTTTTAAAAATGGACATAATATAACTTATCCTATGAACCTCAGTGTACTAAAATCATATCAAAATTACATCATGTAAAAGCCAGTTGTTTGCAAACATTAGGGAGATTTAAGTGTTACCATTATATTTATTATATTTAATCATTATTTAATAATTGATATGGTTAAATGTTTTATTTGCAAAGTGTAAGGGAATATAATAAAATTATCACTTGTACAGTAATGCTCGTAATATGATTATTATGAATAATAATGACAATATATACATTACAGTCCTTGCACTATAGGAGATTACTACCTTGATGAAGACACAGAAAATTGAAGAGGCATAATTAGATAAAAATACAAGTATCCAATTAAATAGAAGCAAATCAAATCATGTAAATTATGGATAATTGACTATGTTTACAAACCTTAGAAGCCGTAGTTTTAGCACAGTACCCAGTAAATCTCTAACACTCTTTCTAATGATAGAATGGCATTGTCTTTTACAATAATAATCAATAATGTTATATATATATATATATATATATATATTTTTTTTTTTTTTTTAGACGGAGTCTCACTCTGTGGCCCAGGCTGGAGTGCAGCGGCTTGATCTTGGCTCACTGCAAGCTCTGCCTCCCGGGTTCACGCCATTCTCCTGCCTCAGGCTCCCGAGTAGCTGGGACTACAGGTGCCCGCCACCACGCCTGGCTAATTTTTTTTGTATTTTTAGTAGAGACAGGGTTTCACCGTGTTAGCCAGGATGGTCTCTATCTCCTGACCTAGAGATCCACCCGCCTCGGCCTCCCGAAGTGCTGGGATTACAGGTGTGAGACACCGGGCCCGGCCTATTTCTGTATTTTTAGAAATGAACTTAATTCTATTTTCCAAGAAATGGACAATAACCAAAATTTAACCATTTGACATTAGACATGAGTATCAGGATACGCACTAGTAAAGGGAAGGATGACTCAAACTAACAAGATATCCTACCAGATATCAATTATAGGGAAGATGTCCTCTGTTGAAAGGGGCTGCTCCTGTGAGTCTCTGTGATGAACATACACATTTCTGGGTCTTTATGGTAGATAATTTATATTCCTTTGGGTATATACTCAGTAATGGGATTGCTGAGTCAAATTGTAGTTCTGTTTTAAGTTCTCTGAGAAATCATCAAACTGCCTTCCATGATGGCTGAGCTAATTTACACTTCCACCAGCAGTTTATAAGTGTTCCTTTTTCTCCACAACCTTGCCAGCATCTATTATTTTTTGACTATTTAATAATAGCCGTTCTGACTGGTGTGAGATGACATCTCATCGTGGTTTTTCTTTGCATTTATCAGTGACATTGAGGGTTTTTTTTTTTTTCCCCCATATGCTTTTTGGCCATGTGTATGTCTTCTTTTGAAAAGCATCCATGCCATTTGCCCACTTTTTAATGGATTGTTCATTTTCTTTTTGTAAATTTAAGCTCCTTATAAATGCAAGATATTAAACCTTTGTCAGATGCATAGTTTACAAATATTTTCCCATTCTGTAGGTTGTCTGTTTACTCTGTTGATAGTTTCTTTTGGTGTGCAGAAGCTCTTTAGTTTATGTCCCATTTGTCAGTTGCTGCCTTTGTTGCAATTGCTTTTAGCATCTTACTTATGAAATTTTTGTCAGGTCCTATGTCCAAAATGATATTGCCTAGGTTGTCTTTCAGGATTTTTAAATCGTATGTTTTTACCTTGTTCAGAGTGATTCTACTGTAAATTAAGAACATAGGTTTTGGCTCAATTTTAGCATTCTAATTCAATTCACCATGTGAATTTTGATTAAAATAAAAAAAAAACACATTAGTGTATTATTTATTAACCAAAATAAAATTTACAAATTATATTGTGTCATTAATTAAACATAAATAGTAGATACTTTGTGTTCTTGATTCAGATTTTTAAAAACTTTTTTTTACAATAATTTTAGATTTATGGAAAAATTATCAATATAATTTGAGTTGCTATATACTTGAAATCACATTTCCTGTATTATTACTATATTACATTAATATGGTACATTTTTTACTATTAAAGCACCAATATTGATGCACTATTGTAAATTAAAATCATGCATTATTCAGATTTCCTTATTTTCTAGCTAATTCTAGCCAATGTTCCAGGATCCCTACCAGGATCCACATTACTTTTTTTTTTTTTTTTTTTTTTTTTGGTCATGTTTCGTTGGCTTTTCCTGGCTGTGATAGTTTATAATACCTTTTTGAAAAGTACCTTGTAAGTTGAGAACTAATTGCAAGGTATTTTATAGGCTGCCTCTCTATTGGAATATGTCTGATATTTCCCCCCTGATGATTAGCCTGATGTTATGGAGTTTGAGGAGGGATACCACAAAGATAAAATAAAAATCTCATCACCTCATATTGACGATACATATGAATGATTCAGCATGACTTATCACTGTTAATGTTTGATCACCTGTTTAAAGTAGTACTTTTCAGCTTTCTCTGCTATATATTTACTCTTTTGTTCCCCTCTTCTTACTGTAATCCTTGAAAAGAGGTCATTAAGTATAGCCCAAGAAGTAGGAAGTTATGCTCCGCCTCCTTGAGGTTAGAATATCTATATAAATTATTTGAAATTTTTTGTTGTTCAAATTATTTCCATTTTGGCCATGAGGAGCTCTTTCCATTGACTCTGGGGTGTGCTCTGTAAGTGTGTATGTGTGTGTGCTCTTTTAAGCACCTCCTTAATTACTGTCTCTGTGCCATGCTCCAGATTAATCTTGTCAATTTCCTGTCTCAATCCCAGAATCAGTCCATTTTGGTTCCTTTTATTTCAAAATGACATTAGGAACCAGAATTTGGTTTTAGGAGTGCCTGTTGTTACTGTAGTATCTTCACATGTCTGCACTATTAGCTGACAGAGAAATATATATATATATATACACACACACACACACACACACGCACGCACACACACACACATATATATACGTATACATTAGTATAGTAGTATGGTAAACTGTGTATACAAACTATAACTATTCCTATAGTATTGCCTATTACAATTTCACTCAAAATGGTTAAAAAATGGTTAAAAATTCCATGCTTTAACTCCTAACGCTTTACTTCTGGCAACCACTGACCTGTTGCCATGTCTATAATTTTCCATTTTTCAGAGTATAATATAAATGGAATTTTAAAAAAGAATGGTTTTCAGCATCCCTTCTTTCTTTATTAAATTAAATTTAATTTTAAGTTCTAAAATAATTTATATTCTAATTAAGTTCTAAAACTAATTTATATTCCTACCAACAGTGTAAAAGCATTGCTATCTCTCCAAAGTGTCACCAACATCTGTTGTTTCTTCACTTTTTAATAATTGTCATTCTGACTGGCATGAGATGAGATTGCATTTCAGTATGAGGTGCTTCTATTGACTCATCTTCTAGGTCATTGATTCAGGTATATTACTTTTTTAAATTAGGGAGAAAAGAAGGTTGCTGGACGAATACAGTTGTTCAGTTTCTGTGTATAATATATTGACATCTGGAGCTTTGAAGACTAAGAAAGGACTGCCCATTCCAAGGTTAGAAGATTCCTACAGATAACAAAGGACTCTCTGTAGAGTGTGTCTTTTGTATGAAAATTACCCAATTCAAAGGCCACCCCCCCCACCAGCCCTTGTTTTATGGGCTCTTATACTTTTGAGACATTATTCATCTGCCCTAATCACCTTGACACCAGGCCTCAGACAACTAAACAATGTCCTTACACCTTGGAATCCACTGTAATTATTCAAAGTAGTCAATCCTAAAACCTATTACATCACTATTTCTCAGATTTAAAATTTTCTCCCTATTTTAACATTTTGAACATTCCACTTTCCATCTTTATACAGCTGGTATTTTGGTATCATTATTTCCAAATTTCATAAACTTCATATGGAATATCTGATCTACCAGTCTGATTCTCTACAACATGCTACCAAACTAGTCACTATCATTACCCAACACCTTTTGTAATGTTTTAAATGCTTCTCACAGACCCTGTAATATATGAAATATTAACATGTTGTTGATTTTTGTATTCATTTGTGTCCTTGTATCTCAGAAGGTAAACCTCAAGTCTGAAAAAATCAGTATGTATTATTTAGTTCTGTATTCACACCATATTGCAGGTGTGCTCAATATACATTAGTATAATTTATTTATTTAATGAATTAATTAGGTCATTATACTGATAATAGCTAACATTTATGTCTACTATTAATCAGTTATTTTCCTAAACACAATATTTATTACCTCATCTAACCCTTAGATTTCTAATTCCACTTCCATTTAGAGAGAATATGTGACTATTCATAATAATAAAAAGAGGATGAATCTAGCTGGTTGCAATTCCATAGTTTTTATGTCTATAATTTACAATCTCCTATATTTTTAACAACTCTCTTAGAAAATAGATTTAAATTATAATTCAGCACAGAAAAGTCATTGTGGGCCAACTATTAAAGAAATAATTTTTTACTTTTATACAGAAAACAATGTGTATTTTATTATGGAATAGTTAAGGCAAATGATATGATTTTGTAAAAACATATGTCAAAAACAATATATCCTAATTACGAACATAGAAAGTTTTCACTAATATTTTTAAATTAAATTATAAAAGTTACTTAATTCATTTAATAATTTTATTTCTATCCCAGTTTCTTCATATAAAATAGAATTGTTTGTGTTTATATTCTTACCTTATCTATTAAATCGAATAAAAATTATTGTAATATATATCAAAGTTACTATTTTAGTAGCAATTGATTGTAATTATTGTAACCTAATTCCTATATAATTTATTTGTTTCTGTGGACATAGGGTTAATATATATTTCACAAAGTATTGAAAGTATTATTTTGGTTATACCACTTGAAACCAGATTAGATTCTTTAGAAAAGTTCTACTTTGAAATTTTTAATGAAACCACAAGTAACTAAGTGAAATGCAGATAGTTTTCTCATATCTTAATAATCTTAATAATAAAAACAAAAATTTATAAAATATTAATCTAAAATATTTTAAAAATTCACATGTATGATTTATCAATAGGGCAAAAGACACTACTGATTATCTTATTTGCTAACACTTAAACTTACAATATGCTTAATTTTGCAATTTTATGACATATAATATGAAAATTTTATGATAAATGGGAAAAATAAAATTTAAAAATTATAAACAAAAACATTTTATTCACTTTTCTCACACTTGTATGTTGTAATAAAATTTTTAAAAACAAAAGTTCAAAAATCAGTGTCTCTTATGAGTAACTATTGGTACTTGATCCCATATAAACAGTATTTATAGTAATAAAATGCATAATTTTTATAATAATCATTACTAACTTCAGATAAACCACAAATTTCTTTTCAGTGTTCACTTTCAGATTATGCTCCTTCAGGAACATATAAATATTATTTACACTGAGGAGAAAATATAGAACAATTAGAATGAGAATTGTTAAATCTCTGAATATTTCCAAGCAGATGACACCACTGTAACCTTTTTTCACACTGGCTCTCCATGTGTGCCTGTTTCAGCTATTCTTTTAATCCATCACCCACATTCCTCTTGCTAATATTTTCCATTCATCCATTATCGAGGCAGTTGTAATTCGCTTGTTCAATATGTTGACTCTGACAAAGAAGCTCCTCTTTGCTTATGAAATTTAGTTCTCACATTGCTGCCATTAGTGTAATTCAGATTTTATCTGACAGAATAAATGAGAAAATGTTACCCACACAAAAAAGAATCTAACATACTTCTATGAGGAACAGGTTATATTTATAAGATAGGGGCATCAATTGATAATACAAGAAATTCAAACAAATTAGTTAGAATAAATGTTTTTTTCTATAAATAGATATTCCTAATATTTTTTTATCGCAGGCTTGTAATGAAAAGCATAATACAAACTATGCTATTTTTGTCCTATATTCTTGGGATTTGTGTTTGATATATACTATTGATTTTCCTGGAAGTATATAAATATATATACACATATGTATGCATTTATATGTTTGTGCATGCACACATACTTATTTTAAAAACAAACTTGCTAGTATGTGATGCTTCTAAAACTTCTATTTTTCCTTCATAAGGAATAATGTCATTTGAGGTTCAACTTGGTTTATTAATAATTTTCTTTGAAGGGAAATGAGAAACATTCACTTTCAAGTGTAAATGTAACAGAACACTGATTATTTTCAGTCCCCTGATATTTTCAAAGACTTAAATGGAAGAAAACTGTTGATTCATTATTTTGTTTGTACAATGTTAAAAATGGATTTTTTTTCTTCTTTTTTTAAACTTTTTTTATTATTATACTTTAAGTTCTAGGGTACATGTGCACAATGTGCAGGTTTGTTATATATGTATACATGTGCCATGTTGGTGTGCTGCACCCATTAACTCATCATTTACATTAGGTATATCTCCTAATGCTATCCCTCCCCACTCTCTCCTCCCCACAATAGGACCCGGTGTGTGTGGATAGTTCTCTGTTACTGTTTAAATATTTTTTATTTAAACACAATTGAGAGACTTGTAATCTGAAACTTTAAAGAATATGAAAACATATCTGTGACATATATTTTAATTAAGTAAATTAATTATTCTCTCATTAAATTTGGATCCTTATCAATGATCTAATTGTACAATAAATTGGCAATAAGAAATGAAAGTCTGACTAGTCTCACACACCTAGGTAGTTATTGCCATGTACCAATATTAACACAAAAGTAGGAACTAGAAATAGCACACATTTATTAACTCACAGTTTTCTGGATCAGAAATGTGACTACTTTAGATTTCTCACAGGGGTACAAATCAAGGTGTCAAAAAGGGCTGTGTCATCTCAGACTCATGCAGGAAATGATCTACTTCTAAGCTCATGAAGATATTGGCAGGAATCTGTTCCCATTAAACTGATGTCCACTGGGTGGAAAGAAGCTTCCTTCACCTTACTGAAACAACGGTCTCTGTTTGTGGTAGCTTACATTTTGACAACCAGCAAGGAAGAGCATCAAGAGAACTGGCTAGCAAGAAGTTACAATCTTACATAATTTATTCTCAAAAGGGACATTCCATCACCTTTTTGTGTTTTTCTTTGGTAAGAAACAAATCACAAACATCACCCACTATCCAAGAGAAGGAGATGAAGCCGTGAATATCAGAATACAAAAATAACTAAGGACAAATTTAGAGTCTTTCTACCACAGTAACCCAACTAATTCAGTTAAATCATTGCCAGAAAAGAAAAGCTTTAGATGAAATCTGAGTAGAGAATTGCTTACAGACAATACCTCAGGAGACGGGGAAAAAAATAGTAGCCATTTTCCTCCTCAACTTTTCGCTTTCAGGAATATTTTTTCCTGCTGATGTCTAACATCTTTGAATGGGAAAAAAAAATTACTAATTAATTTCATTAATTGAGGAAATTTGTTCTAGATTAACAATTATCTCTTTAAGCTAATATTATATACTAAGTGCTGTTCTAACTGCTGGATATACAATGGTTAATAAAACAGAAAGAAAATGTAAAAGTTAAAATATTCAAGACATTTGGATTAAAAGCATATTAATTATTTTGCTTAAGGTCTTTTATGTTAAAATAAGAGCTATTCATTTTATATAAAAAACACTTTTTGGACCCTTCCAGATAACGTAATTGTCAGTAATGAAAGGGATAACAAAATATTCTCTCATTCTCTCCTGCAGTAATTCCGTTTTTCTCTCTAAACTGTGTTTTTGATTCTAAGTTCTTATTATTCATATATTTTTATCTCTTATAGTATGATTATCATGGCTTTCCTGGCCCTGATTTTACCCCAATATATATATACAGTTAAATATATTTAATTGATAAGTAACAGTATCAGAGGTCTTTCTTCTCGAAATATTGAAAATTAAAGACATAGTTTTCCTTCCATATTATTTACATAAAGAGATAAATGAATTTTCTCAAATATTTTTTCAGCAGCAATTGATAGGATCGTATGACACTTTACTCTTTAACCTACTGATAATACCAATTACACTGATTTACCAATCTTGCATACCTGGAATAAGTTCCCATTTGATTTGATGGCTCATTTAGTTTTAAACATGATAAAGAAAAACATATATTCAGTAAAATTCAGGTAATTGTAACATCTATTACAATTTTTAAGTACAAGTTTATAATGTTTTAGACAATCACTCTGATGTACCACATTTAGTATGTAGATGTTATACATCTAAAAATGCTATTACCATCATTGAATTCCATTACTCAAATGAAACTTACTATGATCATATACACATTTACAATATTTTTTGTAACATATATTTACACATCCTGCATTTAACGAACTAGAAAAAATTAAATAAATACTTTATGTTCATATATTCTGTTAAATCCCAAACAAACAACATCCGCTAGGTTGCTTCCTCTCTACAGAATTACTTTAAAATTTTTGTATTTTTTGATGTTTTTCCTTTATTTTGGTAGTAAGATGTAATAGAACACCATATAGAACATCCATTTTATTTGCTTTGATAATATTTACAATGCCTTTCCTGTATTTATCAAGAAACACACAATTCCCTACAGTTAAAGCCATTCAAACTAACAGTAGGAGTTCTTAGTGCTGATGGAGCTATTGATCATACTAACATTAAAATTATGTCTCCTGTAGCAAATGCCAGTGATGGAGTTGTACATTAATCAGGAAATCAATATACTTGCCAATAAAAAGGCAACACTTGACAGGATGATGTTGTCAGGAAACCTAGTGGCTGAGAACCAGAAGCTCAGCAACGCAGCAAGTGACCTACTTATTTGACTTCAGACGGCTCTCAAAGAGTCTAAGGGAAAACATAATATAGCACCAAAATGCAAGAAGCTGTGTATTCTCCTTTCATTTAATTTGCTCTATAAGAGTAAAGGCTAGCTCATTATTGCAGTCAACTTTAGTTATTCAATTTGTAAAATATTTACCTTGTTTTTCTGATTAGAATTCTAATTTTTTCAGACTGAATATTTATGATAAACACAAATACCCTTGAAAAACAAATTTCCTGCTTTCCCACAAAGCCTGTACATTATTATTTTTAAAACTACTATTTTTAGCAACATATATCTGATAATCTGTGTATTTAATTTGACTGAAAGTATTTTAGGCACATAGTTGAATTAAAGTATTTAAATAATTCTGACTTATACAATTCAAATAAAACAAAAAGATGATTACTGTATCACATATACCTCATATTTTTCTTTCTAAATTATTTTATTCTAGGAAACCAACCTTCAGTTTATTCACTTTTAAGGAAATAAATATAAAATATGATTTTTAAACTATTTGCATACTGTTATTTGAAAATATTTTATTTTGCTTAATTTGTAGGTCAACTATTAGCATCTGTATGAGTCATAATGGTCCAAATTGTAATAGAATGATTGTTCAAAGGGTGCTTTTGTTATAATGGAAGGTGTTCTATTAGAATATGAAGAAAGGAAAACAGCAAAAACGAAAAAAATCCTACAAATACAGAGTTAAGATTAGATTTCTTTTAAGGTTTCCTAGAAACTCCAAGGGTCTATAATTAAAACTGTTAGTGGTATTAATTTTATATATATATATATATATATATATGGTACAATAAATTATATATGTTGTGTGTGTGTATATATATACAAAAAATACCCAATGACAAAATTCAATAGTTGTTTACATTCTGAATTTCCAACAGATGCTTAAAAGATAGCTAGCTGTAAGCTCACTTTTGTGAAAAACCTTGTTCCAATTTGTAGGATTGTCCATTCCCTTACCTCTTAAGTACTACAGGCTAAAATTAGTTAAGAATAGATCCAGGTTACATTGTTACTTTAGAAAGTAGTCAGCCGGCCAGGCACGGTGGCTCAGGCCTGTAATCCCAGCACTTTGGGAGGCCCAGGCTGGCGGTTCACTTGAGGTCAGGAGTTCAAGACTAGCCTGCCAACATGGCAAAACACTGTCTCCACTAAAAATACAAGAATTAGCTGGGCTTGGTGGCAGGTGCCTGTAATCACACCTTCTAGGGAGGCTGAGGCAGGAGAATTGCTGAAGCCCGGGAGGCAGAGGTTGCTGTGAGCGGAGATCCTGCCATTGCACTCCAGCCTGGACCACAAGAGTGAAACTTGGCCTCTACAGAAAAAAAAAAAAAAAAAAGTAGTCAGCCATCCACAAATGGGAGCGATGTGATACTTACAAATTATCGTTGTCCCATAAGTAAAAATATTAACATGGAGCACAAAAAGAAAATTTATATCATGCCAAACACAAAAATTCAAAAATAATTTTGTTGAAGTGCAAGAATAATAAATTTGTAAACAGAAGTTATAATTAATTGTAGACAAAATTTGTTGTTTAAAATTTGTTAAAATCCATACACCCACGACTTTTTGCACTACACATTGCAAAGTACTTGATTGGAGTTTTAATCCACCTATGGTAGGAAAATAGAAGAAAAGTAAAGACTATTAAATACTAGCATTGCCAGTAGTTTGTAAAAGTTACATTTTCTTGAAATTAAATTATTTAAGTAACTGAATCTATTAAGAAAAGTATTTCATGTGTTCAGAAAAATTTCTTAGTTATGTCTTCTCTTTTCAAATAAATGCTTCATAATTTTAAAATCACAGAATAAGTGTGACTCAAATTAGATAACGAAAATATGTTTTACTTAATTGCTATTAATTTAGAAAACTGTATAGCAATTAGAATACAGATTTATATTGTATTACATTTTTATAATATGTAATATGTGGTAAACATTCTTCAAAAAAAAAAAGAAACACTTTTGATGCTCTCAATTCTATTAGAAATTGCTAAAGTATATTCTGAAAAAATATAACACATAAAAAATCCCAGTAGTGGCCAGGCATGGTGGCTCACAGCTGTAACCCCAGAACTTTGGGAGGCCAAGATAGGCAGATCTCAAGATCAGGAGTTTGAGACCAGCTTGACCAAAATGATGAAACCAAGTCTCTACTAAAAATACAAAACTTAGCCCGCTGTGGTGGTGGGCACCTGTAATCCCAGTTACTTGGGGAGGCTGAGGCAGAAAATCGCTTGAATCCAGAAGGTGGAGGTTGCAGTGAGCTGAGATGGTGCCATTGCACTCCAGTCTGGGTGACAGAGCAAGACTCCATCTCAAAAAAAAAAAAAAAAAGAATCCCAGTAGCTTTCACTTTCTAAAGGAATTAAACGTGAATATTTTCATGTAATTGGAAAAAAAAATTCTTGAAATTTTAATATTGTAATTTGCTTGCTTTCTTTTCACTTTACATGTAAAGTTTTATTTTAAAATGATAGTTTTGCCCACCAATAGAATAATAGAGGAATATTAATGTCATTAGAGCATTTTTTAACAGTAAGATAAAAATACACTTTTGTGTTAATAAATATGGCAAAAAGTGGGATATGCTGTATGTTTGAAGATAGGTAACAATGAAATAAACAGAAAAAATATTTTTGAATAAGTAAATTAAAGATAGGTTAATGGTGAAGTCATTTGAACTCAATTATAAATTAGTTTTAATTTTACCTTAAGGGTAGAAATAATTGGAATGTTAAATCTGCAGGGAAAAGCTTCTTTAGAAAGCAAAATATTAATTATTTGGGAATTGTTTTCATTTAAATTATCAACCCTATTGTTTTATGAGATTAGCCTAGCTAATCAGACTGACAATAATTAGGTTTTTGAAAGTATATATTCTACATATATTAGTCTATTATTTCTGTCATGCACAAAAGCTGCTATCAAATCATATAATACCAGCAAAGTTAGAATAATTCACTATGTTAATTTATTTTGCCAAAGATTTTAACAGTTTAATTATTTTGTTTTGGGAAAATCTTTAATTCTAACAAGTTATTCCTTCAAGCAATTCTAATTATATAAAATTTAAAGTTGATTTCATACATTGATTAATACCACAAGCAATCGAATTCAACTGCTAAAAGAGTCTATGTCTCTAAGTCATTAAAATGTGTAATTCAATAGAGACTCATTTAAAAACCAAAGAGATCAATTCTTAATGTTCTGTTTAGAACAACAACAACAAATTATGCAAATATTGTTATTTCAAGTTATTTTTGCTCCTTTACAAAGCATTCTCTCTTGAAACTTAATTTTTCAAATATATGTGTATTACATTCAAATTTAAGGATGTCTGTTTATCATCTATATGATTATGGAGTTTGGAAAAAGACATGCTGTTTACTTCCACTAAATGTGATGTGTCAGGATACTGATCTTCATATAGTTTATCTCACATTCTGTGAATTAATTTGCATTACTAGACTCTCTACTGTGCTAGTTATTTCTTTTTCTTTTCTTTCTTTCTTTTTTTTTTTTTTTTTTTTTTGAGACCAAGTTTAGCTCTTGTTGCCCAGGCTGGAGTGCAGTGGTGCATCTCGGCTTACTGCAACCTCCACCACCTGGGTTCAAGTGATTCTCCTTCCTCAGCCTCCCAAAGTGCTGGGATTGCAGACGTGAGCCACTGTGTCTGGCCCATATTTCTTGATTACTCAGCTTTAGTAATATAATGTAGTCATTCAATCTGACACTGTGTGGAGTAACTGTATTGTCCAGATTTCCTGGTACTCTAAAATGATGGAGATCAGAAGAGGTAATATAGATGTACAAAATTGTACATCTGTGTTATTACCTATTCCATGTAAATAAGAATTGTTTCTAATTATTCTCCTTTCTGATAATAATACAAACGAATGCACTCACCAAATCCACGCTGCTTTCCTACACCCAAGGCCTTAATAATCTGTCCTAGCAAAGAATACCTAGCTAGCCCAGCAGCGAGTGCTGCTACCTCTCTGAGTTGGTGGTAGCCTCCAGGATCCATCTGCTTTCTGGATGGGCCAGACCTGTGAATCAAATGGAGATATGATGGAAACCATCAACTCTAAATCCTTCAAATCCGTATTAATTTATGTTGTCTGTCCCAGGATGTATTATTGGTTTCTATTTACTACATTGGCAGAGTGGTAGTTTCCGTGCCTTCATTTTACCTTCTGGACTGTGAGAGATCTTACCCGCCAGATCAAGTCATCAGTGTGGGAGTTATGGCAAATACTAAGTATGCCAATACCAATTATCATTTAGGGATTGTGAAACTGACCACTAGGTGGGTTCCTGACTCAGCGGATTCCTGCTTAAGCTTCAGCTTATTATGGATCTACTTGAGCCATGAATCTACCTGGTGGTCATTTTTACAATCCCTAAATGTATAATTGGGATTGCCATACTTAGTATGTGCCATAAATACTAAAGCAATAATTAGGTCTGTCTATGTGTCCAACAGGCCTCAAAATATTTATTTTATTTTGCCCTGCGTAGGCACTCAAGTAAATAACCATAGATATGTCTGTGTAAGCACTGGCTATTCATTAGTGGCATACTCTCAATAGTGCTGCTGCATTCTTCTTCCAGGAGACCTAGCTCCTTTTCTGTCAGTAGATTCTGAATTTGGAAAGTGAATGGAATACAGAAACTGGCCCAGGAACCATCGGGTTTTTATGTAGTCAGTTTTCATCATCTCCAGGAGTCTTTACCAGCTATTAAATCGTGTATTTTGGGAGAAAGCTCACATATCAGTAAGTATTTTTCTATCTAAACTTTTGTTATGGCTCCCTTGATCAGTACAGGCTCAATGCAGATTCTGTCAACATCACAGACAGATTTGAAAAATATGTGGCCATCAGAGATGTCCCACGTTTCACCGAAAGTATTAACCTTTTATGTATCCACCTTAATTGGTCATTGGATGAGGGTGTGCCCTTCTGCAAGGCAATTTTCTGTAACTGAGGCAAGCTCTGAACAGGTGAGATCTGAAAGCAGTCTGCTAATAGCTGGAACAGCAAGTCTCCCTTAAAGGAATATTTGGATGATACATCTTTCTCTTCACCACACATTGAACTAAATGTTGTATCAAAATACTGAGATAACTTAAACGATTGAGAAAAGCATGCTAATACTTTAGAAATGAGAAAAAAGTCAACTGGCTATTTTATTTTGTTGACCAGATGATTTGGCAATTTATTGAGCATATTGTTGACTGCTATAGCAATTGATGTAACTAATAAAAAGTTACATGTTTTAAAGGCTAAATAATTTCTATTATTATAGTATTTTACACCCCCTTCAAAAAATTATGAAAGCACCTAAGTGAGGCAGATGATGAAGGACAAAACAACAGCACATCTCATCCAGTGTAGCGCAAAGCTTCTTTTTCTGAATTTAGTTTGTGACCTAAAGAAATAATCTGTGGTGGAAAACTAAATTTTAACTATTTTTTTAATTCATGTGAAAAGGATATTTTATATATACAGAATAACTTAATACCAGAGAAAAGAATTACAAAAGTAGAGATAGGACTTTCAGATCTTTATTAAGAAAATTCACAGACGATGATATTTTTTTTTTCTCTGCTACACGTGAAAAAAAAGAATACTACAACCAGTAACAAGAAGATATTTTTTGTTTGTTTGTTTTTGGATGAAACTGACCTTAGGAAGATCAGAGTATAAAAAAGAAGCAAATGGAATTTTGGTGATGTCATTGAGCTGCTGGATTATCTATTTGAAACGGCCCTCCTCTGGAATCTGCAGTAATCCCATGACACTCCACATTATTTGGGCCAGTTTGAGCCAAATTTTATGTTACTTTAAAGAATCAAGTTTTCTGAGAGCTGAAACAGATGAAAAAAAAAAAGGAAAACAGGTTTACTGATTCAAATATTACAATAATTATATGAGTGAAAGAGTGAGACATTAAGTTTTTGTCAGAAGTCACATGCTGTAAAGAGAAAGAAACTAAGCTTTAACCAACTTAAAACAAAAACAAAATAGAACAAATTCAGAAACAATTATTAACTTGCATAATCAATGAGAGGAAGGGTAGATGCATAGATTCCTTTGCTCAGTGGAATTAAAATATGATTCTCGGCCCGGAGCAGCAGCTCACGCCTGTAAGCCCAGCACTTTGGGAGGCCGAGATGGGCGAATCACAAGGTAAGGAGTTTGAGACCAGCCTGGCCAACATGGTGAAACCCCGTCTCTACTAAAAAAATACAAAAATTAGCTGGGCATGGTGCGCGTGCGCCTGTAATCCCAGCTACTCAGGAGGCTGAGGCAGGAGAATTGCTTGAACTCGGGAGACTGAGCTTGTAGTAAGCCGAGATTATGTCACTGCACTCCAGCCAGGGCAACAGAGGATGACTTTATCTCAAAATAAATAAATTAATTAATTAATTTAAATAAAATACAATATGATTCTCTTATTTTCATTTATTTTCTATTTTCCCCTGGTGTGGTTTTTTTCATGATGTCTTTTTAACCTAAGCCTGAGTCATGGGCACTTATGACTGCCAGACTTACATTTTTCCAATTTCACCAACAAGTGGATGAATTCTTTTTTCTTTAGTTTAGTACTGGAAAGAATTGAAAGGTACTGGATAAGAATTCTAGGTGGCCCCAATCAAATCATAAGGCTACTCATGTGTCCAGAGATATAATGTAAACCAATCTGCAGTCCCCACTGGAGTCCTGTAGCTTAAGTTGGAAAAAAGCAATTCCCTCAAAGACGGTTTTGTAAGATGTATGGAGAAATTCCAAGAATGACAGTATGGATGTCTTCTAAAGTAATGGAATAGGTTTTAGATTTGGTCTAACTCCAAGATCTGGGTTTTCATTTAGAATGGCTAAAAATAATACTTTCCACAATTGACTAAATTGCCAGATTTATCAATAGTACTAGATTGTAACTTTAAGATACACTTAAGTATATGAAAATGAGATAAAAATATGAATAAGTTACTTCATAACCAACTTCATATCAATCTAATAGAAACACAAAGGGCTTCCAAATCTCATTTCACCATTTAAATGTTATAGCACAATGATAACTCATTTAAGTCACAATAAAAACTAATGTATTTTTTTCTCAGCAAATAAATCATTACTTTACACATTCATCTAGTAATATTTTTTAACTATACATACCTTGTACAAATCTTCTTCCAAGAAAACTCTATGGGAAATTTAGCTTCGGATGACTTTAGTTCTTATAGAGAAAATAATTTAACCAGAATTAAATACCACCTGTGTCTGTCATAGTCTTGAACAATATTTGATATTTTCTTAAGTTGGAAAAAATTTATTACATTGAGACACATTTGGGATTTCTTTTTCAGAGCTTGACTTTCTATATCTATATTTTAAGTAAAACCTAAATAAATATAAAATAAAATACATCTATATTTTATTTATTGTGAGGTTGTAGTATCAACATCTGAATGATTCAAAGACATATAATATAATTAAACCACAGGCTCACTTTGGGGATATTAAAATCATTTTCTCTATGAGTTAATAACACTTTGTCTTCACTTAGTTATCCAAATCTTCTTTATTTTTCAAGTGATTATGTTACTGTCATTACTCTTGTGTTAGTGATTATTACTTCTAACTAGCAAACTTTCAGCTAAAAAATTAAACGTATTTTGCTCCTAAAACCAAGGAAATAATAAGATACATTGTAAATAATTAGAATTCTATATCTCTATCAAGTTCCAAAATATTCCTATTTTGCTTATAGGGCAGTGATAACCGACATTGAATACTTGTATGGTTTGGCTCTGTTCCCACTCAAATCTCATCTTGAATTTCCATGTGTTCTGGGAGGGATTCAGTGAGGATAATTGACTAATGGGGGTGAGTCTTTCCTGTGCTGTTGTCATCAAAGTGAATAAGACTTATGAGGTCTGTTGGTTTTTAATAACGGGTGTTTCCCTTCACAAGCTCTCTCTCTTTGCCTGCTGTCATCCATTTAAGACGTGACTTGCTCCTCCTTGCCTTCCACCATGATTGTGAAGCCTCCCCAGTCATGTGGAAATTAAGTCCATTAAACCTCTCATTCTTTTGTAAATTGCCCACTCTCACATATGTCTTATCAGCAGGATGAGAATGGACTAATACAAATATTATGTCATTTGATACATTTACCCACAACTAATGCATTTGAAAATGTCGTTGAAGTAACACAGTTTGTATTGCCTAACAATTCTCTACCTTTGTCATTTCTGTGTTAATTTTAGAAATACATAAAGAGTAGGAATGGGAAAACCTGTATATACTCTTAAATAGCTTCTCACCTGCTGCATTTAACCATCTAATGTTAATAGAATATTGTTTTCCATTGATACATAATTGCACACAATTTGGGGTAATTGGGATATTTTGATACACGTGTACACTGCATAATCGCCAAATCAGGCTAATTGAGATATCTATTTCCTAAAACATTTTGATAAAAGCTATTTCAACTGAAGTGAAATAATATCTCACTGTGGTTTTGGCCTGCATTTTCTTGATGATGAGTGATGTTGAACAGTCTTCATATACCTGCTATTTGTATGTTTTCTTTTAAGAAATATCTATTCATACATTTTACCCATTTTAAAACTGGATTATTGTTATTATCATTATTATTATTACTTACGAGTGAGTTGGTTGAGTTCCTTATATATTCTAGTTATTAATGCCCCTTCAGATGGGTAGCTTGCAAACATTTTCTCCCATTCTGTGATATTGTTTCTTCACATTATTGATATTTTCCTTTGCTGTCCTGAGCATTTTAGCTTGAAGTAATGTCATTTGTCTATTTCTTTTTGTCTGTCCTTTTGAGGTTTTATCTAAATTCTTTACTGAAAATATCCTAAAATGTTTTACCAATGTGTTCTTCTAGTACTTTCATAGTTTCAAGTCCTATATTTAAGTGTTTCATCCATTTGAAGTTAATTTTTGTGTATGATGAGAGATAGCTGTCTTGCATCATTTTTTTTCTTTTTTTTTTTTTTGCATGTGGTTATCCAGTTTTTTTGCACCATTTATTGAAAATACTATCCTTTTGCCTATGTGTGTTTTTGCTGTCTTTGTTGAAAATGAGTTGGTTATAAATATGTAGGTTTATTTCTGGGTTCTTCATTATGTCCTGCTTCTCTGTGTATCTCTTTTAATGTTAATACCATGCTGTTTTGGTTACCATAGCTTTTTAGTATATTTTGAAGTCAGGTAGTGTGATTGCTATGTCTATTTTGGGTCTTTTGTGTTTTCATGTGAAATTTGTTTTTTTTGTTTGTTTGTTTCTGTGAAGAATATTGAATGAATATTAATATTTAAAAATATAATTGGTAATATAGCAGAGATCCCATTGATACTAGATCATTTTGTGTAGTATTGACTATTTTTTTTTTCCTTTTTTGAGGAGTTTCACCTTGTCACCCAGGGTGGAGTGCAAATAGTGCAATCTCATCTCACTGCAACCTCTGCCTCCTAGGTTCAAGCGATTCTCTTGCCTCAGCTGCTCAAGTAGCTGGGATTACAAGCACCCACCACCATGTCTGGCTAATTTTTGTATTTTTAGTAGAGATGGGGTTTCACAATGTTAGCCAGGCTGGTCTCGAATTCCTGACCTCAGGTGATCTGCCCTCCTTGGCCTCCCAAAGTGCTGGGATTTGACAGACATGAGCCACGGTGCCTGGCCAGTACTGACATTTTAGTAACATTAATTTTTTAAATCCATGAGCATGGAATAACTTTCCATTTCTTTGCCTCCTTTTAAATCTGTTTCATTGATGCTTTATAGTTTTCCTTGCAGAGATCTTTTACTACTTAGGTGACATTTATTTCCAGGTATTTTTTATTTTTGTAGCTACTGTAGTTGAGACTGCTTTCTTGATTTCTTTTAAGTTTGCTTGGTCTTGACATACATAAATTGCTACTGATTTTTGTTTGTTATTCCTAAAATATGTTCCTTAAGAATTAGGTATATTATATTACCTATTGATTTTAATTATTTCCTTTAGTAAATTAGACATATGTACAAGCAATAGAGGTAATAGCCTCAAATACTTATATAATTTTAATTCCATGAGAACAAGTGCCAAATCTGTTACTTTTTTCTTATCAAGTGTTTTGTAGGTACTTATAGCACAATGGAAGTTCATAAATATTAAATTAATCAAAATGAATTTGATAAGATTCACTTTAAACATTTACTTAGACAAAGAGATTATATGTATTTAAGATAATACCTTCAATTAATTACTTTATTCTGTTGTATTTATTGCCCTTAGCGATAACCTAGCTCATGAATAAAACTCAGGATAAAAAAAATTAATAAAACTAAGTATAAGCAATGCATGTTTATGTTTGTCATAATCATTATGTACTTAACATACAGTGCTTCTTTTATAGAATATTTTACTAGCCATCATGGTAGGAATTCTGATATAAAGAGGTATATGGCATAAAATATTTATACAATATTAATTTCAAAATCATAGACTCTAATCATCTTTGTAGCACATTCACTTTAAGAAGAAACTCTTGCTGCCTCCCTTCCCATTTTTTTATAGGCAAGTGGGAAAAAAGATAGAAAGTTAGATAAATTACAATATATCTGTTCGCTATACCCTGAAAACCAGAGACTAATATATCGAATGTATTGAAGCTACACTAGCAAATACAATATAATATTTTAAGTTTTCAAACAACCATGTTAACTTTGGGATCAAGTTCAAATATAAACACAGAAAAATCGGTATTCACTTTGATAAAGTAGGATAATTTATGAATGACTGTGAGCTCTACTTGTCCCTTATATCATTTAAAAACTCTTCGCATCCCTAGAGGAACAGATGAGGAAGCTCTTAGGATTTGTGCATAGGCCTGTACTTATGCATGACGTGTACCCTAATTCTCACTACCCACAATTTTTGAGACTATATGAACTGTATTGATTGATATTCATATCCAAAGAACTTAGGAAATTAGGTTAATAAGAGAAACAACTGTGACACAGAAGTAAGGCATTCTTTCTTAATTTAAAAGCTCCATGGGTTCTAGCTAGATATTTTATAAGAACTTATTGACAAGTATAAACATAGAGCTTAATGATTATTTATTAAACAATATCCCCAGAGTGATGAATATGTTGAAACTATTATGCCTGAAAAAGAGTAAGAATTGTAACATATAATTTATGTTCTCAAATATTTGATAATTTAGAACATTCTGTAAAATGAGGTTGGTAAGCAGTCACAAGTCAAGGAATACAGACAGTGACCAGAAGTTGGAAAAAGCAAACAATTCAATTTTCCATAGAGCTTCTGGAGGGAACGCAGCCCCACTGACACATTGACTTTGGACTTGAGGCTTTCATATCTGTGAGATAATAAATTTCTCTTGTTTTAAGTCACCAAGTTTGAAGTAATTTGTTAGATCAAATGTGTAATGGACAGAGAAACTAAGATACCAAACTGAAACACACTCAGACACAAACTTTCACAGAAACAGAAAACATTTATCAGCAACATAATGACCACAAAGCCAAAAATAAAGAGTCAAGAGTCAGTGGGCAAACTCACAGCTCTGTGTACTGTGTGTGATCAGCAACTGTGCAGGAAGAAGTCAAAGACAAAGCAAGAGAAAGGAATTTCCAACAGTCTCGAATATCCTCAAATGACATATATTTCAATACATACCCACAGGAAACTTTCGCACACCAATTTGGGAATGGCAGCAAAACTTGGGCAAGGATTTCTCCGTAAGAACAGGTGCAGATGAGCAGATGACCACAGGAGAACAGAACTAAACAACCAAGCCTCCTTTCCAGGACAAAGATGTACATGGAGGAGAAACTGCTAAAAATAGAATATAGATTGAGCAGGACAGTACAATAGAAGCACTAAAAGGAGAATATCAAGGTGAAAATTTATGAGTGTTACAGTCAGTGGATTCAGAGAAGAGAGCACTGTATTCATCAACACTTTGAGAAAACAATAGAAGAGAGAGTTCTAGATTTTTGAAATTAGAAAAACTGCCTTAACTTCTATTTTAAAAGTACTGGAAAACTCCTCTTAGTTCATCCTGAGCAACATAGATTGAAATGAATCCCATAAACATTATTTTAAAAAACGAAATAAGTGCAGATTAATGTCAATTCAGACCATAAATACATGCCAAGTAAGATGCCTGCAAATAAACAGAACTTTGTTTTGATATTTTAAAGCCAGTTAAAAATAATTAATTTCATAAAAATAATTCATAGAAGCTATGAAAAATCAAAACAGCATAAATCATAATTAGAAAAAGCATTAATGAGGTCGTTTAAAAAAATGAAAGATTTTTGAAAGAATTGTTAGGAGAGAAAATATTTATATCTAAAGTAATAGATATATTTCATAAATAAACACCAAGTTACAAGAAATGCAATAGCAAATAATGAAACAATGAATAATGATTTAAGATATATATATATATATATGTTTCTAGATATTTAAAACTTTTTAAAAAGACAGAAAGTTATTGAAAGCAGGCAGAATTAACAGAGATGTGTTTAATAAAAGCTTCTTGCTGAAAGTAATCTATACTGCATAACAAATTTAGAGAACGGAAACAACATACACTTATTACCTTACAGTCTTTTTGTGTCAGAAGTCTGGGCGTTGCTTAGATGGTCCTGTGCAGGACTTGTGCAAGAATCCAATCAAGGTATCAGATGTAGCTAGTTTCTCAACCAAAGGCTTGGCTGGGAAAGGGTCTGTTTGTAAGCTCACTCAAGATCTTCATAGAATTTATTTTCTTGTGGCTGTAGGACTCAAAGAAATTGCTATTCAAAGATTCCAAGGTAAATCTACTAGTAGGAGGGTTCCTTGTATAATGTAATGGCATTTCATCTTTACTGCAATAGAACAGAATAAAAATATAATGCAATACAATTAATATAATATAATAAATAAAATAATGGGAATGTTATCTTATCACCTTTGCCATATATTTGTTAGATGCACATCACAAATCTCACCCATACTCAAGCAGACAGAATTAAATAAGAAAATCAATACTAGGAGGTGGGAATCATGGAGAAGATCACACACCTTTGGAAAAGGAAAAAAAAGATGCCGGAGGGCGGAGCAAGATGGCCGAATAGGAACAGCTCCAGACTCCAGCTCCCAGCGCGAGCAACACAGAAGACGGGTGATTTTTGCATTTTCAACTGAGGTACCGGGTTCATCTCCCTAGGGAGTGCTGGATAATCTATGCTGGTCAGCTGCTGCCGCCCAACCAGCGAAAGCTGAAGCCGGGAGAGGCATCGCCTCACCTGGTAAGCACAAGGGGAAAGGGAATCCCTTTTCCTAGCCAGGGGAACTGAGACACACAACACCTGGAAAATCAGGTAACTCTCACCCCAATACTGCGCTTTACCAAGGGTCTTAGCAAAAGGCACACCAGGAGATTATATCCTACACCTGGCCCGGAGGGTACCATGCCCACAGAGCCTCCCTCATTGCTAGCACAGCAGTCTGTGTCATTGCTGAGGATTAAGTAGGTAAACAAAGCCACCGGGAAACTCGAACTGGGTGGAGCCCATAGCAGCTCAAGGAGGCCTATCTGTCTCTGTAGACTCCACCTCTGGGGACAGGGCACAGCTAAACAAAAAGCAGCAGTAACCTCTGCAGATGCAAACGACCCTGTCTGACAGCTTTGAAGAGAGCAGTGGATCTCCCAGCACGGAAGTTGAGAACTGAGAATGGACAGATTGCCTGCTCAAGTGGGTCTCTGACCCCTGTGTAGCCTAACTGGGAGACATCCCCCACCAGGTGCAGACCGACACCCCACATCTCACACAGCAAGGTACACCCCTGAGACAAAGCTTCCAAAGCAAGAATCAGACAGGTACACTCGCTGTTCAGCAGCATTCTATCTTCTGCAGTCTCTGCTGCTGATACCCAGGCAAACAGGGTCTGGAGTGGACCTCAAGCAATCTCCAACAGACCTACAGCTGAGGGTCCTGACTGTTAGAAGGAAAACTAGCAAACAGGAAGGACACCCACACCAAAACCCCATCAGTACGTCACCATCATCAAAGACCAAAGGCAGATAAAAACACAAAGATAGGGAAAAAGCAGGGCAGAAAAGCTGGAAATTCAAAAAATAAGAGCGCATCTCCCCGTCCAAAGTAATGCAGCTCATCGCCAGCAACAGATCAAAGCTGTACAGAGAATGACTTTGACGAGTTGAGAGAAGAAGGCTTCAGTCCATCAAACTTCTCAGAGCTAAAGGAGGAATTACGTACCCAACGCAAAGAAACTAAAAATCTTGAAAAAAGAATAGAAGAATGGATAACTAAAATAATCAATGTAGACAAGGCTAAAAATGAACTGATAGAGATAAAAATCATGACACAAGAAATACATGACAAATGCACAAACTTCAGTAACTGACTCAATCAACTGGAAGAAAGAGTATCAGCAACTGAGGATCATATGAATGAAATGAAGCGAGAAGAGAAGTCTAAAGAAAAAAGAGGAAAAAGAAATGAACAAAGCCTTCAAGAAGTATGGGATTATGTGAAAAGACCAAATCTACATCTGATTGGGGTGCCTGAAAGTGAGGGGGAAAATAGAACCAAGTTGGAAAACACTCTTCAGGATATCATCCAGGAGAACTTCCCCAACCTAGTAAGGCAGGCCAACATTCAAATTCAGGAAATACAGAGAAAGCCATAAAGATACTTCTCTAGAAGAGCAACTCCAAGACACATAATTGTCAGATTCACCAAAGTTGAAATGAAGGAAAAACTGTTAAAGGCAGCCAGAGAGAAAGGTCGGGTTACGCCGGGCGCGGTGGCTCAAGCCTGTAATCCCAGCACTTTGGGAGGCCGAGACGGGTGGATCACAAGGTCAGGAGATCGAGACCATCCTGGCTAACCCGGTGAAACCCCGTCTTTACTAAAAAATACAAAAAACTAGCCGGGCGAGGTGGCGGGCACCTGTAGTCCCAGCTACTCGGGAGGCTGAGGCAGGAGAATGGCGTGAACCTGGGAGGCGGAGCTTGCAGTGAGCTGAGATCCGGCCACTGCACTCCAGCCTGGGTGACAGAGCGAGACCCCGTCTCAAAAAAAAAAAAAAAAAAAAAAAAAAAAAGGAAAGGTCAGGTTACACACAAAGGGAAGCTCATCAGACTAATAGCAGATCTCTCGGCAGAAACTCTACAAGCCAGAAGAGAATGGGGGCCAATATTCAACATTCTTAAAGAAAAGAATTTCCAACCCAAAATTTCATCTCCAACCAAACTAAGTTTGATAAGTGAAGGAGAAATAAAATCCTTTAGAGATAAGCAAATGCTTAGAGATTTTGTCACCACCAGATCTGCCCTACAAGAGACCCTGAAGGAAGCACTAAACATGGAAAGGAACAACCGGCACCAGCCATTGCAAAAACATGCCGAAATGTAAAGACCATCGATGCTAGGAAGAAACTGCATCAACTAACGAGCAAAATAACCAGCTAATATCATAATGACAGGATCAAGTTCATACATAACAATATTAACCTTAAATGTAAATGGACTAAAAGGTCCAATTAAAAGACATGGACTGGCAAATTGGATAAAGAGTCAAGACCCATCAGTTTGTTGTATTCAGGAGACACATCTCACATGCAGAGACATACATAGGCTCAAAATAAAGGGATGGAGGAAGATTTACCAACCAAATGGAGAACAAAAAAAAAGTAGGGGTTGCAATCCCAGTCTCTGATGAAACAGACTTTAAAACATCAAAGATCAAAAGAGACAAAGAAGGCCATTACATAATGGTAAAGGGATCAATTCAACAGGAAGAGCTAACTATCCTAAATATATATGCACCCAATACAGGAGCACCCAGATTCATAAAGCAAGTCCTTAGAGACTTACAAAGAGACTTAGACTCCCATACAATAATAATGGGAGACATCAACACACCACTGTCAACATTAGACAGATCAACGAGACAGAAAGTTAACAAGGATATCCAGGAATTGAACTCAACTTTGCACCAAGCGGACCTAATAGACATCTACAGAACTCTCCACCACAAATCAACAGAATATACATTCTTCTCAGCACTACATCACACTTATTCCAAAATTGACGACACAATTGGAAGTAAAGCACTCCTCAGCAAATGTACAAGAACAGAAATTATAACAAACTGTCTCTCAGACCACAATGCAATCAAACTAGAACTCAGGACTAAGAAACTCAATCAAAACCTCTCAACTACATGGAAACTGAACAGCCTGCTCCTGAATGACTACTGGGTACATAACGAAATGAAGGCAGAAGTAAAGATGTTCTTTGAAACCAATGAGAACAAAGATACAACATACCAGAATCTCTGGGACACACTTAAAGCAGTGTGTAGAGGGAAATTTATAGCACTAAATGCCCACAAGAGAACGCTGGAGAGATCTAAAATTGACACTCTAACATCACAATTAAAATTACTAGAGAAGCAAGAGCAAACACACTCAAAAGCTAGCAGAAGGCAAGAAATAACTAAGATCAGAGCAGAACTGAAGGAGATAGAGACACAAAAATCCCTCCAAAAAAATCAATGAATCCAGGAGTTGGTTTTTTGAAAAGATCAATAAAATTGATAGACCACTAGCAAGACTAATAAAGAAGAAAAGAGAGAGGAATCAAACAGACGCAATAAAAAATGATAAAGGGAATATCACCACCGACCCCACAGAAATACAAACTACCATCAGAGAATACTATAAACACCTCTATGCAAATAAACTAGAAAATATAGAAGAAATGGATAACTTCCTGGACACTTACACTCTTCCAAGACTAAATCAGGAAGAAACTGAATCCCTGAATAGACCAATAGTAGGCTCTGAAATTGAGGCAATAATTAATAGCCTACCAACCAAAAAAAAGTCCAGGACCAGATGGATTCACAGCTGAATTCTACCAGAGGTAAAATAGGAGCAGGTACCATTCCTTCTGAAACTATTCCAATCAATAGAAAAAGAGGGAATCCTCCCTAACTCATTTTTGAGGCCAGCATCATCCTGATCCCAAAGCCTGGCAGAGACACAACCAAAAAAGAGAATTTTAGACCAATATCCCTGATGAACATCGATGCAAAAGTCCTCAATAAAATACTGGCAAACCAAATGCAGTAGCACATCAAAAAGCTTATCCACCATGATCAAGTGGGCTTCATCCCTGGGATGCAAAGCTGGTTCAACATATGCAAATCAATAAACGTAATCCAGCATATAAACAGAACCAAAGACAAAAACCACATGATTATCACAATAGATGCAGAAAAAGCCTTTGACAAAATTCAACATCCCTTCATGCTAAAAACTCTCAATAAACTAGGTATTGATGGAATGTATCTCATAATAATAAGAGCTATTCATGGCAAACCCACAACTGATATCATACTGAATGGGCAAAAACTGGAAGCATTCCCTTTTAAAATTGGCACAAGATAGGGATGCCCTCTCTCACCACTCCTATTCAACAGAGTGTTGGAATTTCTGGCTAGGGCAATCAGGCAAGTAAAAGAAATCAAGGGTATTCAGTTAAGAAAAGAAGAAGTCAAATTGTCTCTGTTTGCAGATGACATAGTTGTATATTTAGAAAACCCCATCATCTCAGCTCAAAATCTCCTTAAGCTGATAAGAAACTTCAGCAAAGTCTCAGGATACAAAATTAATGTGCAAAAATCACAAGCATCCTTATACACCAGTAACAGACAAACAGAGAACCAAATCAGGAATGAACTTCCATTCACAATTGCTTCAAAGAGAATAAAATACCTAGGAATCCAACTTATAAGGGATGTAAAAGACCTCTTCAAGGAGAACTACAAACCACTGCTCAGTGAAATAAAAGAGGACACAAACAAATGGAAGAACATACCATGCTCATGGATAGGAAGAATCAATAGCGTGAAAATGGCCATACTGCCCAAGGTAATTTATAGATTCAATGCCATCCCCATCAATACACTGTTGGTGGGATTGTAAACTAGTTCAACCATTATGGAAAAGAGTATGGCGATTCCTCAAGGATCTAGAACTAGATGTACCATATGACCCAGCCATCCCATTACTGGGGATATACCCAAAGGATTATAAATCATGCTGCTATAAAGACACATGCACACGTATGTTTATTGCAGCACTATTCACAATAGCAAAGACTTGGAATCAACCCAAATGTCCATCAGTGACAGACTGGATTAAGAAAATGTGGCACATATACACCATGGAATACTATGCAGCCATCAAAAAGGATGAGTTTGTGTCCTTTGTAGGGACATGGATGCAGCTGGAATCCATCATTCTTAGCAAACTATCACAAGAACAGAAAACCAAACACTGCATGTTCTCACTCATAGGTGGGAACTGAACAGTGAGATCACTTGGACTCGGGAAGGGGAACATCACATACCGGGGCCTATTTTGGAGAGGGGGAAGTTTGGGGGGTTGTATTGCGAGTTATACCTGATGTAAATGACGAGTTGATGAGTGCTGATGAGTTGATGAGTGCAGCACACCAACACGGCACAAGTATACATATGTAGCAAATCTGCACATTGTGCACATGTACCCTTGAACTGAAAATTAAAAAAAAAAAGAAAAAAGATGCCAAAAGTAATATAATATGAGCAAACAGAAAGGCAACAATTGAAAAATTTTACTGAAATGAGAACTTGAAACTACCAGTTGAAATGTCATATAAGGGGAAAATCAGTCTGAATATTTTGTGATAAAAATATTAAAATTTGTATAAAAATTAGTTTTCAAAACTTAAGTTTAAAAAATTATTATTTTGAATTATTTAGAACACTATATTAAATAATAAAAGAGACAATTATTTTTGGTGTTCAGGGATTGCGATCAGGCCATTAAAAGATAAGTAAATTGAATTCTTTATAGTTTTTCATAGCAATAGTTTTTGCTACGAGACAAGGTAGCACTATTTATACATCCATGGATAAAAAAAATGTAGAACAAAAATTTTAATCCTCACAATAAACATTCCTAAAAAATATGTGATGACGCTACAAGAGTTCAGGCAGTATTCTTTCCATGAGTCTTTCATCACTAATCTACTAGAGAAACATAAAGGGCCTGGAAATACTTAAGCACAAAATACTGATAGTGAGAATTAAATACATATTTACCCACAGATCTAAGAAAATTAAACATTATGGGGAATACAATAAAGAATATGATGGCTATATACTCTACCAATGTAGTTAAAGTACAACTAGTAAAAATAAAATGGAAAGAATGAACCAAAGGGACTTACCTACAACCTTTCCTCAATATGTATCTTACATTGATGTGCAGTGACTGCTGGGTAAAACATAAAACAAAAACAGAATTTAAACCGAGATATCAAGGACTTCATATTTGGGCAAGAACTAATTTTGCATACTGAGTTATGCAAAACCATTAAGCAAAAATTTAAAGGTAAAGCGGACAAAAACTATAGTAGCATAAACATTAACCCTCATGGGGAGAGGGAGGAGAAGTATCCAGAACAGTAATGATAAAAAATATAACAATGAAAAGATTTTTAACAACCAAAAAATTGTGAAAAGGAGAAAAGTGTGATTCATACACAGAAAAAAGCAGGTAATAAAAGTTGCTTTAGATGAGGCCCAGATGGAGAACTCGGTAAATGAAGATTTTTAAAGTAATCTTTATACATATTAGTATAATCAGAGAACTAAAATAGACCACATATAAGTAATTAAAGACATGATGACAATGGCTTATGTAAAAGAGAATGTAAATACAAACATATAAATTATAAGAAAGAACTGAATGAAAATTTTACCATCGAAAAGTATAATAACAAAAATAAAAATTTTGATAGAGTCTTAAAATTAGAACTGACAAGAAAGTCATCAAATATGAAATAAAATAACTATACAATCTGAAGAACAGGGAAAACAAGTTAAGAAAGATGAAAAGATCCTCTGATCAATGTAAAACACCATTAAGGGGGCCAACACACATGATACATCAGAAGGAAAGAGAGAAAGAAAAGATAAGAGAAAAAAATTAAAGTTAATTTCTCTAAACCCTCTAATATAATAAAAAAAAATTAATCTGCACATCCAAGAAGACCAATGACCTTCAATAAGGCACATGCAAATATATCAACATCTATATATATTGTAGTCAAAATGTTAAAAGCCAAGAAGAAAATCTTGAAAGTAGAAAGAGAAAAATTAGTCACCATGTACAAGGAGTGCTAAATAAAACCCATAGCTGATATTTCAACATAAAGAATTGAGACCAAAAGACAAAGGGATAACATATTCAAAGTGCTAAAAAGTTCAAAACAATCAAACAAACTAACAAAAGCACTTCCTAGCAAGAATACTTTATCTACCAAACTACCTTCAAAAATGAAGACAAAATAAAGAAATTCCTAATTAATCAAAAGGTGAAATAGCCTGGTATTAGAAGTTTCAGAGAGAAGGAATACTGAAATAACTTATTCAGGTTAAAAGCAAGTGACACCAGACAATAGTTTGATTACATACACATGTGAGCACATACACACACGGAGGAAAAAGAACCTTAGAAATATCACACAATAAAAATTTTGTCAATCACAGATATGGTATTTTAATACATACATATGTTTTTTCTTAATTGATTTTAAAATAAATTACATAAATATTTACTTGCATTAGTATTGCAATATATATTTATATTTATATTTATATTGTTGAACATATAATACAGCAAAATACATTATACAGTGACTCTTGAACCAGAAATTCACGAAAAATTACACAATCGAAGAGGCCATTGCTATAGAAAAAGCTGTGAAAGTCATCAAGCCCAAAACAATAAACTGCTGCTAAAGAAACCTGTGCCCAGATGTTGTGCATGCCTCCGCAGAATTTATGACAGGTCAATAAAAAAAATTAAGAAGAGATTATGGCTATGGCAAAAAAAGTGTGGGCTTGAACTTATTATATTTAGGTTTACTAATATGCAAATTGTAAAACTGTAGAAAAAATGTTGGGAGATTTGCAGCTATTTGAAAATTTTTTATAGAAAAATCATGTGTCATAGAAATATCAAAAAAATTGAGAAGTTAGAGATGTCATAAATGCATAAAATATATGTAAATACTAGTCTATTTTCTTATGTAATATAAAATATAGACAAATCTATTACATTAATTTGTAACTTATTAAAAATTACACACACAAACACTTACAGATCATGTATGGTACCATTCTCAGTTGAGAAGTAATATAAACAAACAAAAAGATGCAGTATTGAATTATAACTGCATGAATTAACTGCAGTACATACTGTACTACTATAATGATTTTGTAGTCACTTCTGTTGCTACTGCAGTGAGCTCAAGTGTTTTGACAAGTCACCTTAAACACCATGTGACACTGATCATCTCTGCATGATCAGTCACTCCCTAGTAAATTACTTATCACAGTAAAAAGTGATCGCTCACAGTTCTCACATATCTTTCATCCTGTTTAATCCAGTACTGTAAACCTTGAATAACATCATGAGACCTAGATAAAGTGCCACTAGCGATGATGAAACTGCTCCCAAGAAGCAGAGAAAAGTCATGACATTACACAAAATGGTTGAATTCTTAATATGTACTGTAGATTGAAGCCTACAGACATGCTTGCCCACCATTTCAAGATAAATGAATTCAACATAAGGACTACTATAAAAAAAAAAAAAAAAAAAAAAAAAGAAAAAGAAAAAGAAAACTGAATTTTTGTAAAACCTTGCTCTTTTTGCTAAATATTTTTCTATTTTGTATTAAAATTGCAGCCATAATGTGGATGCAGTATTGCTGTAAGAAATGTATGACTATAGACTCTAGTATAATTCTAGAAAAAGCAAAGTCATTCTGTGACAAGTTAAAGCAAAAAAAGATGAAGAATCTAAAGCTGGAGAATTTAATCCCAGAGAAAGATGGTTTGATAATTTTAGAAAGAAGTTTGGCTGAAAAAAACGTAGATATAACAGGAGAAGCAGTTTCTGCTGACCAAGAGCAACAGACGCAGACGAGTGTCCGTATGTCATTAAGAAAGTCATTGAGAAGATAGGATATTTGCCTGAATGAGTTTTTAATGCAAACAAAAGTGCCCTAATCTGGAAAAAATGCCACAAAAGTCACGTATTAGTAAGGAAGAAAAGTGAGCACTATGATTTAAGGCAGGCAGAGATAGGCCACGTCTATGGTTTTGTGCAAATTCATTCAGGTTTATGATTAGGATTGCCTTTTTCTGTAAAAAGCTAACCCTTGAGCCTTGAAGGAAAAAGATGTACACCAGCTGCCAGTCTCTTGGTTGTACAAGAAGACCTGGATATAAACCCCCTTTCTGGGTTTGTCCCATTGATGCTTTGCCCTTGAAGTAGGGAAGTACTTTGCCAGAGAGAGAACATCAAAACAAACAAACAAAAAAAAGGTTATCATTGAAGATGCCATTGTTGTTATAGAAAAAGCTGTGAACGCCATCAATCCCAAAGCAAATTCCTGCTGGAGAACACTGTGTCCAGATGCTTTGCATGATTTCCCAGGATATATAACACAGTCAATCAAAAAATCATGAAAGAGACTGTGGATGTGTTTTAAAAACTTGGGAGTGAAAAATTTCAAGATATGAATCTTGGAGAAATTCAAAAGTTAATGGACACCACATGACAGACAGTAACAGAAGATGACTTAATGGAAATGAGTCTTTTCTAACGAGTGCCAGACAATGAGGAAGACCATGCAGAAGAAACATTGCCAGAAAACAAATTCACCTTGGACAGTCTGAAAAATGGACTCGGATTTGTCAAGACCAGTTTTGATTTATTTTGCAATATGTGACCTTCTATGATACAAAAACTGAAACTAAAGCAAATAGTGAAATGATCGGTACCAGTGTGCCTGCCCTCTCCTGACTTTCCCACCTTTTAGCCCCTGCCAGCCCTGAGATAGCAAGATCAACCCATCCTCTAATGGTGACAAAGATGGAGACATTTATCATGAGCGACTTCTACTTAATGAATAGTAAGTACATTTTCTCTTCTTTATAATTTTCTTAATAACATTTCCTTTCCTCCAGCTTACTTTATTGTAAGAATATAGTACAGAATAAAATACAAAATGTATTAATTAAATGTTTATGTTATTGGTAACAATTTGGTCAACAAAAGGCAATTAATAGTTAAGTTTTTGGGGAGAAAAAAAATCATATATAGTTTTTTGACTGCACGGGGTGTTGGGACCCCAACCCCTGTGTTCAAGATTCAACTATATATGAGAGTAACAACACAAAAGAAGCAGGTGAAACAAAGCCTTATTGGATTAAGGAAATGACACTAAATGGTAACTTGAATCTATAAGAGAAAATAAAAACGAGTAAATAAGAAATTTAATATAACAAAGTCACTCAATAAATACCAACCCTTCTTCCATCTCTCAACTTTTTAATGGATATATGATTATGTAAAATAACAGTTACAACAATATATTGTTGGGTTTGTAACATAAGTCGATGTAAATTCTAACAGTAAGCTGAGGACGGTAGTTCACATCTGTAATCCCAGCAATTTGGGAGGCCAAGGTGGGCAGATCACGAGGTCAGGAGTTTGAGACCAGCCTGGCCAACATGGCGAAACCCCACCTCTACTAAAAATACAAAAAATTAGCCAGGCGTAGTGGCACACATCTGTAATCCCAGTTACTCAAAAGGCTGAGGCAGGGTAATTGCTGGAACCCAGAAGGTGGAGGTTGCAGTCAGCCGAGATTGTGCCATTACACTCCAACCTGGGAGACAGAGTAAGACTCCATCTTGGAAAAAAAAAATTCTAGCAGTAATAGTGCAAAAAGGGATGTGGAATCAGGATGAAGCTATAAAGTAATAAAGTTTTTATATTTGGCTAGAAACAAACTATTAATAGCATAGTTTTAAAGTAGTTTTTGAGAAGTTGAGATGTAAGAAAATATTTACATGTGTAATTAAAAATATGAATGTAATTATAGTCTACTTAATACAAAATAAGGTAGATGAGGAAGAACAGAGGAACAAAAAACATGAGACACATGAAAAGCAAAAATTCCAAATAGCATATGTAAATCCAATATTAATCATAACATTAAATTCGAATAGATCCAATAAAAATGTATAAATGGGCAGATCAGGAGGTTGAATGAAGAAAAAAAAAAGATCCAACTCTACTGTCTAGAAGATACACAATTTGGAATCAAAGAAAGATAAAATGTTTTAAAAGAAGATATATCATGCAAGCAGCAACCTTAAGGGAATTGGAATGGCCTTACTAATATCAGAAAAATAGACTTCAAAAGAAATTAGTAGAGAAAAAGAAATTTCACTATGATAAAATTATCAGTCCATCAGGAAAATATAATAATTTTGAGTATGAATATAATTCTTATATTACATATAAATATTATAGTCATTATAAAATATACAAAGCAAACTGAAGAGAAAATGGACAATTCAAAATCAATAGACATCAATACCTCACTGTCATTAAAGGCTGGAACAAGTTGACAGAAAATCAATAAAAAAAGACTTGGACAACACTCTAAATCAACTAGATCTAACAGATTTATATAGAACACTCCACCAAACACAGCAGAATATAGAGTCTTCTCAAAGATACCTAGAATATTCTTCAGAATATGCCTTATGTTTAGCGATAAAGCGAGCTTCAATACATTTAAAAGTCTTGAAATGTCACATAGTATCCAACTTCAACAAAATTATGTTAGAAACCATCAACCAAAAAAGTTGAAAAATTCAAAAATATGTGGAAATTACAAAACTTGCACACTTTTAAATAACAAGTGGGTGAAAAAAAAAGCTTTAAACGTAAATTGGAAAATAATTTGAGATGAATAAAATTAAAACACAACATACTAGCACTATGGGATACAGTTGAAGTAATGTTTAAATATAAATGAATAGCTATAAACATATATGTTAAAAAAGAAGAAAGATCTTAAATCAATAGGCTAAACCTTCTCCCAAGTAATAAGAGAAAAATATAAACAAAATAAATTCAAACAATAAGATAAAATAATAAAGACTAGGGTAAATATAAATGAAATAAAGAATAGAAAAAAGCAATAGAAAAACTCAATAAAACCAAAAGTTTCTTTTCGTAAAAATAAACAAAATTGGCAAGTCCTTAGCTAACTCAACCAATAAAATAGATAAGACTAAAATTACTAAAAGCATGAATGACAGAGAGTGCCTCACTATCTACATTACAGAAATAAGTTATAAAGCAATCATATAAATGATTGTGCACCAACACATTAGATAATTAGAATAAAATCAATAACATTCTAGACAGACAAAAACTGGTTTAAAAATAAGTTGAAACCCAGAATAGACCTAAAAGAATTAGAGCAATTTTGTAATCAAAATCTTCACTAAAAAAAATATTCCAGGCCCAGATGACTTCATTGGTGAATTCCACCAAACACAGAAAGAAAAATTAACACAAAGTTTTTACAAACTTTCCCCAAAATACAGAAACCTATCCCAACTTATTCTATGAGTGTAGTATTATGCTGATAACAAAACCATATAAGACATCACAAGGCTGGGCATGGTGGCTCACACCTTTAATCTCACACTTTGAGAATTAGAAATCAGAGGCTGGAAGATTGCTGGAGGTCAGGAGTTTTGAGAACAGCCTTGACAACATAGCAATATCCTGTCCCTATGATTTCTTTCTTTCTTTTTTTTTTTTTTTTGAGATGGAGTCTCGCTCTGTCGCCCAGGCTGGAGTGCAGTGGCGCGATCTCAGCTCACTGCAAGCTCCGCCTCCCGGGTTCACATCATTCTCCTGCCTCAGCCTCCCAAGTAGCTGGGACTACAGGCACCCGCCACCACGTCCGGCTAATTTTTTTTTTTTTTTTTTTTTTTTTTTTTTTTGTATTTTTAGTAGACACAGGGTTTCACCATGTTAGCCAGAATGGTCTGGATCTCCTGACCTCATGATCTGCCTGCCTCGGCCTCCCAAAGTGCTGGGATTACAAGTGTAAGCCACCAGGCCCAGCCAAAAATTTTTTCTTTTTCTTTTTTTTTTTAATTATTCAGACATGGTGGAGTATGCCTGTAGTCCTAGTTATCTGGGAGGCTGGGCTGGGAAGATCGTCTAAGCCCAGGAATTTGAGGCTACAGTGACCCAAGATTGTGCCACTCACTGCACTCCAGCATAGGTAGACAGAGCAAGACCTTGTCTAAAAACAAAAAACAAAACACAAAAAACAAAAAACAAAAAAAGAAGAAAAAAACACACAAAAGAACTTTAGACCAATACTCCTTATGAACACAGACACACAAGAAAAGGTAATAAAATATTGGCAAATCAAATCCAGCAACATACAAGATGAATGATACACAGTGACCAAATGAAATTTACCCCAGGAAAGCAAGATTAGTTTTACATGTGAAAATGAACTGATAGAATACACCATATTAATAGAATCAAGAACAAAATTCATAGGATCATCTTAATAAAGGTAGAAAAAGCATTTAGCAGCCAGGTGCAGTGGCTCACGCCTGTAATCCCAGCATTTTGGGAGGCTGAGGAGGGCAGATCCGAGTCAGGAGATTGAGACCATCCTGGCTAACACGGTGAAACCCCATCTCTACTGAAAATACAAAAAATTAGCCGGGCATGGTGACAGGCACCTGTAGTCCCAGCTACTCGAGAGGCTGAGGCAGGAGAATGGCGTGACCCCGGGAGGCAGAGCTTGCAGTGAGCCTAGATCGCGCCACTGCGCTACAACCTGGAGGACAGGGCAAGACTCCATCTCAAAAAAAAAAAAAAAAGAAAAAAAAAAGAAAGAAAAGAAAGGGCATATAGCAAAATGCAACTTCCTTTTATGATAAAAATGCTCAACAAATTAGGAATAGAATAGAATAGAATATCCTCAACTTAATAAAGTTCAGCTAGGAAAAATGCACAGCTAACATCATACTAATAGTAAAAGATTGAATACTCTTTCCTAATATCAAGAAAAAGAAAAGAATGCCTGTTTTCATCACTTCTATTTAAAAATGCATTAGAGATTCTAGTAGGGAAACAGACAAGAAAGGTAAATAAAATCATCTAATTCGGAAAGGAAGAAATAAAACTCTATTTATACTAATATGATCATGTATAAAAGATATCTTAAGGAATCCATTAAAAATTATTAAAACTAACAAACCTGATCAGCAAGTTGGCAGAATACAAAATCAGTACACATGATGCAATTGAAATTTTGTACCTTAGCAATGAACAATCCAAAATACAGTTAAGAAAACTATTTACATTGTCAAAAAATAAGAATAAAAAGAAAAGAAATATCCCATGTACATAGATTTAAAAAAGCAACACCATTAATTAGTAATATCCCCCCAAATGAACTGGAGATACACTGTGATCCCTATGAAAATTCCATCCGGCTTTTTGCAGAACTTTAACAGCTGATTTTAAAATTTATATAGTTGAAAAGGACTGAGAATAGACAAGGCAATCTTAAGAAAGAAAAACATTTCCAAAGGACTCACATTTTCTGATCTCAAAACTTGCTGTAGAACTGAAATAACCAAGACTGTTTTACTAGCATAATGAGATACACACGCACACACACAAACAGGCACACACACATGCATGCAAACACACAAACACACATATATATACACACACACAAACATACACATTTATGTGTCAATATAAATTAATTATACAGAAGTTAGAGTCTAGAAATAAACCCATACATGACTGGTCAAGTGCTATTAAACAAGGGTCACAAGAAAATTCAATTGTAGAAATAGTAGTATTTTCAGGTACTGGTCCTGGGTCAACTGGTATCACAAGCAAAAGACTGATGTGGGAACTATCCCTTACACATTGCACAGACATAAACTCAAAATGGATCACAGATCTAAATGTATAAAACTCTCAGGAGAAAGCATAGCAGTAAACATTTGTGAACTTGAATTAGGCAATGATGTCTTAGACATGATACCAAAGTCATAAGGACAAAGAAAAAAAGTAGAGAAATTATCAACATTTTAAAACCTTTTCACTGTAAATGATACCATAAAGAAAGTGAAAAACCAACCACAGAATGGAAGAAAATATTTGCAAATAAGGTATCTGATGAGAAACTGTTTTCCAGAATGGGTAAGGGACTCTATAACTGGATAATAAAATGTCAAATAATTCGTTGAAAAATGAGCAACAGGATTGAATAGTCATTTCTCAAATAAAATACATAAATAGATGACGATCACATGAACATCATTATTTATGAGGCAAATGCAAATCAAAATAACAATATGTTATGGTTTCATGCTCACTATGATGACTAAAACTCAAATACAAATGATAACCAGTTACAATGTGGAAAATTTGATGCCCTCATAAATTTCTGGTAACATTTATAAGGTAAAATTATAAAATGGAAAACAATTTGGCACTTTCTCAAAATGTGAAATATGAAGATACCACATGAATCATCAATTCCACTCGTGGTTATATACTCAAGCAAAATGAAAACACAGGTCCATATAAAAATATTCTCACAAATATTAATAGCACCATTATTCACAGTAGCTCAAAAGTGAACACAACCCAATTTTCCATCTACTATTGAATGGATAATTAGTTTTATATGATGTTTATTATTTATTAGAAACTCAGTCTGAAAATAAGCATTTCTTTTAAGATTTATGAATAAAGTATCTCATGACTATTACTTCTGAAGCAATAAATTCAACTTTTTACAGAAGCACAGATTTTATAATTTGAATCATCTTGATTTTTATTGCCAATTCAAATGTAAAATTAGGTTCTTAGTATGACAATTTGAAGTATTAAATTATCATTAGTATCTTGTAGAATTCCATAAAAGTCATATTGATTTTCTATCATCAGTTTTAATTTAGCCTATCTTCTTCAAAATTATATTTAATTAAACATCTATCTCAACTGCCCTTTACACACAGGATTTCATGGATTCAAAATTGTATGTGATGTGAAACAATAAAATTAACTCTCATTTTTTGTTAATTTACCCTAATAATAATTTTAAAACCTCAGCTCATACACTTTTCTATGATGTAGTGCAAAGAAATATAATTAGAATTATATTAACATTACATTCACTATTTATTGATCTATTATTAATATCTATCATTTTTTATGGGGGACAAATGAAAATGTATGCATATACACATAAAACTTGTGATATTTATTATGCCAGTATCTTGATTTATATGATAGTGGTTCAATGTACTTTCTAAGTGTTTTCATAAGTCATTATTCCATATTTAGATAGAATGCTCAAATAGTTAATAATTGTACAATGATACTATTCCTTTGTATCTGTTAACTAAATATATGAATTAAAAGTGAATATATATATATATATATATATATATATATATATACATTCCTAAATCTGAATACAACCTATGATAACTTTAAAGTTGCAGGAAGAATTGAAACCTAGTAACATTTTTCTCCTAATACTCAGGGGCATTTTTAGTCTTTGGAGTAGAAAAGTTACTTCCACTGTAAAATAGCATTGTAAATGTGGTTTTATTGCATTCTAATCCTCAGTATCAATTAGCACATTTTATGACTCCATTTGGATGATCTCCAAGTTTATATCCATGCCACTACACTTCATAATTATTTAAAGAGGCAGCGCCATACCCTTGCTGCTTAGAGGTGGTCTGCTACCAACTTCTGAAATTACTACCTATATTAAGCAGATGTCAACACCACAGATTTTTAATTAGTTGCAAAGTATTTGTACCATTTTCTCATATTTCCAAGGACCATTGTCATTCATTGCCAGATCTCCATGTCACCATGAGAAATCAAACAGAAAACACCCAAGGGTAAGTCACATGCGAGGCCCAGCATATGTTACCCCTCCATTCTCTTAGAGTAAAAACTTGGCAGTAAAATGGAAATTTAAAAAAAAGAAAGAGAGAAAATCAGAAGACATGTAAATTACCACTTTGTCACTTCACTGTCAATGAAGAAAACTTCAACTCTACTGCAATTCTCAAAGAATACCTCTCGTGTTCCAGTCAGCTATCCCCACGGAAAAAATCTTGAAATGTATGTGTGAGTAGCTGAGGTGTCGTGAGTAAACTTTTACATCATAGCCAGCACAGAAAACTGCCAGAAAAAAGTGAGGCAAACATTGAGACTCCACGTGAAAGCCAAAAGAGTAAGAGTTTAAGATAGTACTCATATTTGACACCCAAGATTATGAAATATTCAGGCAAAACCATTTTGTAAAATGAAGAAGCAGCAGACTTTGTAGTAAGACAGGCTTGTGTTCTTGCTTTGTCCCTTGGTGGTTATGAGAATACGAGAAGGTTATTTAATACCTGTAGGTCTCATTTATATAATCATTCATTCATTCAAAAAGGAAAATGAGTGTAGAATGGACAAAGCCACAGTGCTAGCTGTTGAGAATAAAATGTTATAAAAGTCATATAAGATTTTCACTTATTGGACCTTGCATTATTTTGGTGGAGGTACAAAAAATGACAAAAAGATATTAATAGATCAATAAATAGTGAATGTAATGTTAATACAATTCTTTTTTTTTTTTTTTTTTTTTTTTTTTGAGACGGAGTCTCGCTCTGTCGCCCAGGCTGGAGTGCAGTGGCGCGATCTCGGCTCACTGCAAGCTCCGCCTCCCGGGTTCAAGCCATTCTCCTGCCTCAGCCTCCCGAGTAGCTGGGACTACAGGCGCCCACAACCGCGCCCGGCTAATTTTTTGTATTTTTAGTAGAGACGGGGTTTCACCGTGGTCTCGATCTCCTGACCTTGTGATCCGCCCGCCTCGGCCTCCCAAAGTGCTGGGATTACAGGCGTGAGCCACCGCGCCCGGCATGTTAATACAATTCTAATTATATTTGTTTGCACTACACCATAGAAAAGTCTATGAGTTGAGGTTTTAAAATTATTATTAGGGTAAATTAACAAAAAATGAGAGTTAATTTTATTGTTTCACATTACATACAATTTTGAATCCATAAAAGGTTGATTTTTAATGAAATAATGTTAAACTTTGTAAGTATTAGCAAAGAGAAGAGATAGAATATCATTATAGAAAAAAAAGTTGGAATGCACTATGTAAAAGAATGTTTAGCTAAAACATTTTGAGGGAGTTGAAGACTCAGGTTAGATCCAAAAATTAAAAATTACTGCATCTAGAGATTTGTTGTACATATGATAAAAAAAGCTCTATTAATAAGTATAGCACAGTTCTTGGCATAAATACTAAAAACTGGGGATAATATATTATTTTTTGTAATTATTACAATTATTCAAATTCTATTTGAATATCTTTGAATGACTGACATTGAATAAATTATAATCCATTTCTTGAAATTATTTGCACACAAATTGTTATTTGTGTTGATCGTTTAATTTTCTCTACGTATACTTTTATCCTAAATGGGTCCATTAGGTGTTCTGGATCAGAGGCAGAGCTGTTTTTAAATACTACACAGTAAATGATGAGCACATCTGTTTCCCTTTGTCCTGGGAGTTACCCCTATGGCGATGTGATGAGAGACTAGTCAATTGTGCAAGGCAAGTTGCAAGACACTCCACAGGCTAGAAAAGAGGAAACAATTATTCTCTGTTTAATAAGGTATTGGAGGCACCCATACTCCCCCTCTCTAGAAGGGATCTCTTTCTGACTCCAGTTCTTTTGTATGGAAAATGTAAATAAAATATCCTCAGGAACAAAAGAGCCCCAGGTATTTTTGCTAGATGTCTCCCTGGGATTTAAATGTGTAGGAAAATACCCCAGTCTCCCAGTTACCTTCTGCACAAACTTAAGTACCTATCCTAAGATGTAATTATTTGACTTTTGGGGAGATAAGAAACATTTAAACAAATAACTGAAAATCTGAACTTTATAATATGTAAACATGTTCTAGGAGAAGTCAAAGCAGTTACTAATTTTACAGTATATCTATACAGTGTGTGTGTGTGTGTGTGTGTGTATATATATATGTATAGTCTTAAGAGATTAGGATCCTGTTCAAGAACAATGAGAAACTCCATTCCCTTGTATCCCAGCACTATTACCTTGAAATACTGAGTAAAACGTGTTCTTACTTCTCTATGTTTTATAGTGTACCCTGAACATTTATATTAATATACAACTTAATGGTCTCACTAACTATTCTTAAAATCATTCTGAGATTAAACAAAAATCTACTTGACCTCCTCAAAGGAAAATAAGTTTCTAAGTTTTGATTTTACAGACAGAATTTAAAATGAAAATGTATTAAGAAAACATTGTTCAAGTAGAAGTTTGACTATTACAGTTTTGAACTGGAGTTTGCAGTATTGTACTATAAGAATTTTAGTTCAAGTGTTGTGTTAATCTAATTAACATTATATTTATGAACTGGCAAATGTCCCCAAATGTGTAGGAACAAATACATCTGCTCTCACAGGGGCATCTGGCTTCTTGCTGGAACACATGATTTCACCTTCACCTTCACCCACACCCCAATATGCATCGATATGGAGATGAGGCAGTCCCATTTGTGCCCCTTTGTGATTCCACATACCCTAGAGAGTTGAACATTGAAGGCAAAAGATAAAAGGCACTGCCTATGCACATTGATGAAAGAATTGTCAATAATAGTCAAATCGTACAACATTAAAAATTTACCAACTACCTTATCATCAATGCTTATTTTAAGGAGAGCATTTTAAATAAATATGTGACCACAGAAAATAAATATTTACATGATTTATATATCAACAGCAGCATTATTTATTAATCTCTGTAGATGTAACAAAAGGAATATATTTCTACATATATATATATACACACACACATATATATACACAAATAGGGATATATATGTATATGTGTGTCTCTTTTTATGGTAATTTCTAATTTCAAACATTGTTTTGGTATACATAAACTATCATTTTTAGAATTTACAGTATTTAAGAATATAAAGAAAAAAATCACCTTCTTTTTAATTTTAATGGTGTGTCTCAGTCTTGAAGCAGCAAAAACTTTTATGAAAATATGGCAGAACATAATTCCAATGGCAGAATGAGAATATTTATAGAATTCTAGAAGCCTGAATATTTGAATTTCTGTCACTCACCAAATCAACTAGATTTGTGAAAGAGCCTTACCTTAGAAAAGAATAATAAAATGGTGCCATTATTTAGATTAAAGCCATATATCTGTTGTAATTTGAAACATATATCACTTACTGCATAAATTATTAATTGCACTGTTAGAAAAAGTTGAATAAAAATTTAGTTCAGAAAATAAAATCAAAAGTAAAACAGATACCAGGAAAATAAATAAAAGAAAAAAAAAAAAAAAACCACAGCAAAAACAAAAACACCACAGGCTGGATTAGGGGCTTAATTATGAGATTTATATTTATTCTTTATGTGAGACCACATGTCATAGCCATGGATTTCATCATCATTTAGAATGTGATGATATTTAGATATAACTTGTTTAAACCTTTAAAATGATTTTTAGCTTTAGCAAAGTAATATATGTTCAAATTTGAAATAGTCATATAGTCCCTTTCTATATCAAGATGAACAGAAGAGTTTAATAAGTTAATTTTAAAGATACAATTTAAAATTAAAATTAGAAAAGGATATATAAGATTAAATGTATTTAAAGATTTGCAGGGTTTTATGAAAAATATGACATACTGAAAGAAAATAAAGACATATTTAATACATTGATAAATAATACATGTTTATGCAAAAGGTATATAATAATGTAAAAAAATAGTGTTCACCAAATTAACATATACATTTAAATCAATGTCAGTTTTTAAAATCCCAATTTTTTCATACAAATTGATACACTTTATCTAAAACACTATGTAAAAAATATGTGAGAAGATAAATAGCAAAGAAGAATTCATCAAAACTTAAGTAGAATAAAAACGTAGAAAAAATTGTCTCACACATATTAATTTACATTTTAAAATTTCAGCACTATAATAGGGTGGTCATGTTTGGTGAGATAGATCAAAATAATAGAATAAAAAGAGCAGAACTGAGGTGTAGATTTACAGAAATCCTTTATATAAAAGTTGGCATTTTATTTTAAGTAAGCATTAGTGCATATTTTTAAGATCTCAAATTAAACACAGATTTTATAAATAATATATACATATAAATGCAAAACAACAATCATAAAGGAAAATATTGATATATTTTATTAAATTTTCTTTTCAAAATTATGTACATAGAGATATTAGATGTGATTTTTAAAAAGTAACAAATTTACAATGAGAATATACTGGAAGACATAAATATAAAGGAGTTATTAGTAAATATATTGAAAGACATTTGTAAAATACAAAAATATAAAGAAACATGATAGGAAAAAGGCAAACTGTCTTAACAGTTAATTCTCAGAAAAGGAAATGTCACTTATATGAAGGTGGCGGAATCAAGAAAATGTTCAAGCATCATCTGTTTTCTAACACTTTCATAGGCTCTCGGCCAACTCCAACTTGATATTCAGGTGCCACTTGCATTAATGGCATCAAAAAGTCTAATTTACCTGTTCCTCTTGTTGTAACTATCCTAGTTAATCCTTCATCTATTCACTGATACACACTTAATAGCGTCTAAGTTTGCCTGTAGATAAGGCCAACCTTACCTGGTTTAACTCCCATGAGGAATTTTCTTTTTTAATAGCTCAGGAACCTGGTAATTTGTTCCATGAAGGACAAAACTCTTGACATGTAAAATTGTAAAAAACAAAACAAAACAAAACAAAAAAAAACTTCAGTACACACACCCATAAATGGGTTTAAAGATTGAACAAATTTGGAAGTGTATACTGAATTAGTAAAATGATAAAACACAGTTTCTTATATTAGGATGAATAATGTACTCTTAGTTTAGTATTTAAACTTTTCTGTAATCTCAGATTAATTTTACTTTCTATAAAGGATGTTGAATTATATATAATTCTTCTGACACTAAGCTAGTATTATAATAAAATAATTAATTATAAACTATTCCAAAGGCCAACCATGCTTAGTGGAATGGCTCAACCCACAAATTTTCAATTCACATATTAAACCTGATAGTTGAAATAATTCAATATCCAATTCCAGTTTGTGTTAATTATCCTTGTTCTTTTTTCCAAATACAATCTGACTACATCTTTCTCACAGAACTGGCCACATTGTCCTGCAATCTAGACTTTGAGGCACTTGAAAGAGGGTATAGTCTTCCCATCTCAGCACCCATTCTCATGTCTAGCACAGATAAGGAGCTAAAAAATATTTCAAGGATAAATGATAATATAAAAAGTCATTACTAAATTTGTCTTAGTTATCTGTTTTTTCATATGCATATGTAAACAAAAATAATGTATTTGAGCTAATTTAGGCAAAAAGGAGACCCTCATCAGGAAGTTATACTTAAAGTCAAGCAAGCAGCTGGGACTCAGAACCTATTTGGGGCCAATGCTGAAGGCTAAAGTCATAGTTTCCTGTTTTTATCTCTTATTTGTTCTCTAGCCTGCCTATCTCTTTCATTCTTATTCCTGTATGTTAACGTTTGGTATTTGACTTAAAAATGGTAATTACAACTTCCTAATATGCATATTAGTTTTTGTGGGGTACAATTCTCTCTGTTTACCAAAGCATAGAGCAAATTTGGGCAGAGGGCCATTATTAGCTCAATTTGGATGATATACGAGATAATGTTTATGAACTTAGCTGCCGTCACTGTACCTGGGACACTGGAAGAAGGAGAGAATACTCCTAAAACGTGGGGTTACATCTTAGCAGGGAGAACACTGTGCAAACATATGCTGGGAAACACTTCATTGTGTCATTTCTACAAGTCTTGTACCTGTTTTTGTTCCAGGGCTATCTTTCCAAGAACATTTGTGTAGCAAGCAATCCTGAAAGATAGCAATAGTGTTTTCCTATCAGAAAACACTACAGGGCAGAGGGTAGCTTTGTTTCCTGACAAACGTAGTAAAAAAAAAAAAAAAAAAAAAAAAAAGTGTTTTCAGGGCAAGAGTCTGGCAGGTATGCTAGTAGCATTGTTATAAAATTAGGATTTTCTTAAGTTAAGGGTTCCTCAGCTATGACACTCACCTGTTTTGTGTTTAGTATCCATCTGGGGTGACTTCAGTATCACCCTTGAGGGACTTAGACAAGAAAGGTAACTGATGTGAAGACGAAGTAAGAGCTGCCTGTTGTACTGTGAGTCATAAAATCCTTTTCTTCTGACCCAGGAGTTTCACGTCTTCTGCCAGATCCATGAGACTATGGCAGTCCAAGTTATTAGCTAGAAAGTTTGATAAAATCTCTAATTATCCATAGCTCTTGACAAAATACACTCATTCAGTTAATTCTTTCTACAGTACAATTCTACTAATAATGGCACAACAGAAATTTCTTCACAATTTCTATTCCTTTTATTCAATTTGAAATTTGCTTTCAATTGGAAGCATGTTTTACTCATAAAGTTATTCATAACCACGAAAATAAAATGACAGTAAATGTATTTTATCAAAGCAATAATAACAGTGTATTTATGCAAATTTGATAAAATCAGTTTCATGAAATAAAATTGTGGTATACGGAAATAGTTTTATTGATGAAATGTTTTCTTCTTATGTGGGACAGTTGCTACAAAATTGATGCATGCTTTCTAGTGAGAAAGAATTGCACTCCTCCCCTCTCTTTTTATTTTAACAAGTATCCCTAAATATATGTCTAGAGGAGAGTAATGCTTTAGTCCTTTGATGATAGTATTTCCTGAAATATTTTGGAAATTTTTTCATTAGAATTGCTTTCAGAGATAAAAGAATATTCATTAGCCTGTCCAATTATAATAATTTTTCTAAGGCATATTTTATATTTAGTAACTGTCAGTACCCATTAAGAATAAAATCTAATAATGAAGATAGGTTATTAATTTAATTAATAGCATTAAGGCACAAGGGCAATATTTTTTTCTCTTGACTGATGAAATTATTTTTCATTTCCATAAACTGTTAGAACAATATTAAGCACATATTTATAAAAATAGTGGGAATTTAATTAAATATTTTTTTGATTCATTACTTTGTCAACATTGTGACTTTTTCTTTTGTTTTTTAGACGGAATTTCGCTCTTGTTGCCCAGGCTGCAGTCTGGAGTGCAATGGCAGGATCTCTGCTCACCGCAACCTCCACCTCCCGGGTTCAAGTAATTCTCCTGCCTCTGCCTCCCGATTAGCTGGGATTACAGGCATGCGCCACCATGCTCGGCTAATTTTTTGTTATTTTTAGTAGAGACGGGGTTTCTCCATGTTCGTCAGGCTTGTCTTGAACTTCCAACCTCAGGTGATCCACCACTCTCAGCCTCCCAAAGTGCTGGGATTACAGGTGTGAGCCACCACGCCCAGCGAAATCTTAGTTCTTTTGAGCAGAGAAGTGATTCAAATAGAAGTAGTTAAGTGATCTTGGGAAACATGCTTAGTAGTTTTGAACTACTATTTTTTATGTTAAATGAAGGTGATCCTAACTTATATCAATGTTTTAGATATTGAATTAAAATAACATATATGAAACACCTGGCACAGAAAATATACAACACATTATTTACCTATTAACAATGGTGTAGTTTTGCAATTCTTGGCCTTTTATGCAATCTAAGATAAAAAGAGTGAAAATTGTAGTAGGTGAGAAGTTGAGAAATAAAAGAATGGTTCTCTTATAGCTACTGGTAGGCTTTGAGTCTCACTAGTTTATAGGACAGGGCTTAAGAGAATATATTTCTTTTGCTTCAATCACATAAGAGAAAATTCAATAGAATCCTTGGAGAATTTGACATCTGTTACATGAAGATAGAAGAATAAAATACTTGGGGCAGAACTCAGGCTATTGTCACTATGGAGGAAAGTGAAGTTGTTCTAGGTGGTATCCTGCACCTCCAGAGTGTGGGAGGGAAAAGGATGTCTATGTTTCCTGAAACAAATTGTATCACATGTAAGAGAGAAATCTTCAGGTGGGGTTTAAATCCTGTCCGAGGGAATTATGTGGAGAAGTGAATTAATACTAGCTGTGAAAATCTGGTGATAGACATTGGATGCTAATGAGATCCAAAAGCTATAAATCAGTTGAGATGCAGTTGCCAACATTAAACAATTGAAACCCCTGCAAGTGAGAAGTCCCTAAATACGAGGTTTCCCACAAAACCAAGAAGGTGCCCCATGAGAGGAAAAAGGTGCTGTAAATGTCTTCCAATTCCAACTCATGGAAATGGCAAACAGGCAATCATCTTCATTCCTTTATCTCTTGTCCTTTCTCAAATTTAACACTAGAGAAATCAGACACAGCCAGCTACGGAAATACGACAGAATGCAGAAGAGGACGAATGGAGAAAAGATAGCTTTGCCACTCTTTCTCAGATTCAAGTTAGGGGAATAAAAATAATTACTTTTTAAAAAATATTGGAATATATCCACATAAAGAGGCTTTATCATGAGTTAATTACTCACATAAACATGGATCTATTTATAAACTCTCTTCCGTTTCATTGTTCTATGTTTTTCTGTCTTTGCAGTAGTATCACAATGTTCTTATCGCTAAAATGTTTAATGTTGGCTTGACTATTTTTAGGCTTTATCGTTTTCAAATAAATATTTATTTCAGCTTATTAGTTTACATAAAAACTGGTATATTTTAGTCATTAATAACTAGTGTCATAGATGTATGTCACATATACAAAATACAATATTACGAGAGTACTACTTGATGGATTATCACCAAGTAAACACACTAAGGTAACCTCCACACAAAGTCAGCTTCAGAAACTCTAAATCTATATTCTCACTCTTTCCCAATGACGATCTCTTTCCTCCTCCCTTGAAGCAACTTCTATCTTCATTTCTAACGTTTTAAAATTTTGCAGGTTTTCCATTTAAATCTTATAAATAAAATCATACATTATTACTTTTTCTTTTTCTTGGATTCTTTTGGTTAACATTTAGTCTCTAGGATCTCTTTTAATGTTCTTACTAGTGTGTTCATTCCATTACTGTGTAGAATATGGTGTAGTTTTAAGTATCTATTACAGTGTTTTTTTTTTTAATTTATTTATTATTATTATACTTTAAGTTGTAGGGTACGTGTGCATAACGTGCAGGTTTGTTACATATGTATACTTGTGCCATGTTGGTGTGCTGCACCCATCACCTCGTCATTTACATCAGGTATAAATCCCAATGCAATCCCTCCCCCCTCCCCCCTCCCCATGATAGGCCCCGGTGTGTGATGTTCCCCTTCCTGAGTCCAAGTGATCTCACTGTTCAGTTCCCACCTATGAGTGAGAACATGCGGTGTTTGGTTTTCTGTTCTTGTGATAGTTTGCTAAGAATGATGGTTTCCAGCTGCATCCATGTCCCTACAAAGGACACAAACTCATCCTTTTTTATGGCTGCATAGTATTCCATGGTGTATATGTGCCACATTTTCTTAATCCAATCTGTCCCTGATGGACATTTGGGTTGATTCCAAGTCTTTGCTATTGTGAATAGTGCCGCAATAAACATACGTGTGCATGTGTCTTTATAGCAGCATAATTTATAATCCTTTGGGTATATACCCAGTAATGGGATGGCTGGGTCATATGGTACATCTAGTTCTAGATCCTTGAGGAATCACCATACTGTTTTCCATAATGGTTGAACTAGTTTACAATCCCACCAACAGTGTAAAAGTGTTCCTATTTCTCCACATCCTCTCCAGCACCTGTTGTTTCCTGACTTTTGAATGATTGCCATTCTAACTGGTGTGAGATGGTATCTCATTGTGGTTTTGATTTGCATTTCTCTGATGGCCAGTGATGATGTGTTTATGGATATATGGACTGTTTCTAGGTTTGGAATATTTTGAGTAATGCTGCCTACTGTAAAGATAATTTGGTGTACTTATGTGTACATTTCCCTGGGGTATAGACCTCGAAATAAAACCCCTACTTCATAAACTATGTCCACATTCAACTTTAGTGATTCTGCTAATCAGTTTTCAAAATATTTTTGTCAATTTCTACTTCCATCTGCAGTGTATGAAAGGTTGTTAGTGAACACTATTGACAACGCTTGACATTATTTTTCTCATAATATTTTCCTACTATTGAAGGTCAGATACAGTATATCATTAAAATAGTATATATTAGCTTACTTACCAAATTGTAAGCATATTTTGAGCATTTTTTTTCTTAGGTTTATTGACCATTTGGATATCGTTTACAGGAAATATGTTTAAGACTCTTCCATATTTTTTATCTGTCTTTTTCACAGTTTCTATTAGTATTTGTTTATTGTACATATGTATCTTTTAAGAAATGTATTGAAAATGCATTTTTACATTATGTCTTTCCTTAACAATGTCTTTTTGTGGAAGGTTAAAATCGATTTTAAAAAATTTGTGGGCACATAGTAGGTGTGTATATTTGTGGGGAACATGAGATAGTTTGATACAGGCACACAATGTGTAAAAATCATCAAATTCTTTATAGAATATTTTGATAATTAGAAGTTTACAGTTTTAATATAGCTTAAATTGAAACTTTCTTTACTACGGCACTCTTATGTTCAGTTTAAGAAATCTTTATCTACAAAGAGTTATATATTCTTCTACATTTCTCTTTGAAGCTATGTTACTATTTTTTTCTTATTGTGAGAAAATGGTTACATAATAAAGTATAATATTTTTCCAGCTACAAAGATCTTTAGGATTTGATAGTTGTTTGAACTACTTTCTATTTAATTTAAGGAAAGTGAAAGAGTATTAATTAGCTGTACTGACTTCATTTACAAGAATGAAAATATGGATCAATATGAGACTGTCAGGAATTTATGTTGTATATAATACTCTACTTTTTGTAGACATTGTTCAGTGTACTAACTTATAATTGATGACCTACAGCTGTATCAACAAGTTCAAGCTAGTAATATATCTCCGAGGGGGTTAGCAAGTTATAAAGGCTGGAGAGACCCAGAGCTGATAATTCCACTGTGCTAATGTGGACTGCACCCATTTAAGTTTATTTCTCATGGTTCTAGTGTGTGTGTGTGTGTGTGTGTGTGTGTGTGTGTGTGTATCTAGAAGTATTGGTAGCTTTGCCTGGGAATTGTGAAACCTCTGGCATGCTGTTCCTGTTTTACCTTTTTTAAACCTAAAAATCTACCTTTCTTCTAAACTTGGTGCTAGGTCAAGACTAAGACTATGAAATTATCCTGTTTCATCCTTATGTTGACCAAGAGCCAATATGAGACTTCTAGACATCTTTGGAGATACACATAGATGTGCCCAAGTTTGGCTTCAAGCAAACTCTAGTTTATTCAATGCTTCCAAGTAGCAAGTATTTATATTTATGCTTTTGGAGGCTGTATTTTTGGGGCTTATACTTTAATTCTTAATGTATCTTCAACACCTTGGTTATCAAATTAACTGGTGCAATGTGATTCTAGAAAATAGCAGCAATATTCATATTTTAAATATCTCACCAATTTAATATTTCTACAGATCAAACAATCTTATAAGTCTGAATTTCATATTTTAATTTTCTCTTTATTTAAGAGTATATATCTGAAAAATTATGAAAAAGACAATCATTGGTATGACACAATTCTGCAATTCTATGTATTGCATAGAATTTACATATGCAGCTCTGCATATATAAAAATCAAATTGAAAATTTAGTAATTTCTCGGTAATTTATCCAAGCAGCCTCCAAGAATGAGTTGTAACGTAGGTCACACACAAACTGAAACTTGCAGGAGCATAAACAATATTCTCAATTTTGTGCTTTATCCAATAGATAAGTAACAATGCACCTTGAGATTAATAAGTATTTTTCCACAAGAGTTTCATATGTTCTAAACAGTCTTGAGAACAGAAGAGGGAAGCACAGAAAAGCACACTGTAATTGTTAAATGAGGAAGCAAACATTCATCCTGAGCTCAAAATAATATTCTTAAAAGTATCAATTTATGAAAAAGAATATTACTTCCATTAACTACTTTACATATTAAAACTTTGCAGCTCTTCAGACAGTAATTTAGTAAAATATTTAGTAACTAGTGTAATAGTGTCAAAATTTTCAAAATAAAGTCGTGCAACTCCACATAATCTAAAAACAAGCAAATTACATCTATCTTTTGCTATGTATTAGGGTTTATGACTAAACCAGAAAATTATGAAGTTGGTTCAAGTAGGAGCAGGTTATGCAGCAGGTATTCTGCATAAAAAGTAATACCTAAAATATTTGGAGACGTAATGCACCAGAAAGAAATACTCATGACACTGAAAAGTAGCACTTCTACTGCTGATATGGACATATACTAGTGTCACAGGCTCCTTGGAGTGTAGCTTCGCCAGCTGGAAACTTTTGTGGCTGGTGGTGCCTTCTGCCTGAGTATTGATCACACCTGCTGGGCTTGTTCCTCCCACACAGCCAAGCAGGCTGCGCTCAGCTTGCACTATCGACCCAGATTTCATACCTGCGAAGGTGGAGCTAGGTACATAGTGGCAAGGGTGTGTGGCCGAGCAAGTGCAGGGTCTAGCCACTGCACATAGCCAGGCATGCCACTGCTGCAGCAGGGCAGGCCAGCTCCAGGTGCCAGCACAGGTGCTGGCTCTGTGCAAGGTTGTGGCTGGACAAGATGTATTGCATGAGACTTCTGCTGCAGGCATCTGCATCTACATCTGGACAAGGGGAATGTGGTGGTTCCTAGAAGCTTGGAGACACAAGAAACTACAGAGCCCTGAAGAGGGCATCACAACCCTGGCTCTAGGATCCTCTAGGTCTGGGCTCTCCAAAGGGTCTTCTCTCCTTCTTGTCGCCTGCAAGATGGAGAGCAGTCGGGGGTGGGAGGGCATATTTCAGCCCTGTTTGTATTACAGCTTTTTCAGTCCTGCCATTCAGTGGAACCCAAATTATTGCCCTGCATCCAGGAAGACTGACGTATGCAAACAACCGAAGGGTGAACAAGGTAGAAAGGAACATCACTGAGTGATGAAACAGCTTTCAGGAGACCTGTAGTGGGTAGCTCCTTTCTGCAGGCAGGTCATCCCAGTTAAGTGTCCAGCTTTCAGCAGAGAAGAGACCCACAGCAGGTAGCTCTTTTCCACAGGCAGGTCGTTCTGATAAGTGCCCAGCTTTCAGTGGAGAGCATACCCATAGTGGGTAGCAGGTCATCCCAGTGATGATGTCCAGCTCTTAGCAGAGAGGAGACCCTCAGTGGGTAGCTCCTTTCTGCAGGCAGGGGATCCCAGCATCTGTCCTACTCTGACTGAGTCTGGGGTTTTTATGGGCTCAGAAGGAAGTGCATGTGGATTGATCCATGGGTGATTATGGGTGGGCCTGGAAAAAGGACCATAAGTTCTCACTCTGGGACATGGACCCCACCTGGAACTGGCAGCCTGGACCCAAGACTTCAGGCTGTCCCTGGTTTAAAGGTGCAGTTTTACCAGTAACCCACCCCTTTTGACCCAGAAACCTGTCTGCCTCCTGCCAACATAAATATGACATCCACGGTGCCCATGTGTTCGTGTCAAGAAGCGCCTGAAGGCCCATGCCAAACCATCCTCAGCCCCACCTGGGGCTCCCTCCCATGCTTGTCAGTGCCCAAAGTCCAGAGGGGGCCAACAACACAGGGAGCTGGCATGTCAGCACCAGCCTGAGTTTGCACACACTCGGCCAGGTTGCAAGAGCACTCAGACTGAGCCATAACTTCACTGTGCCCCCAGAGCAAGCACTGAGACTAGGGAGAGGCCAGTGAGCAGGAACAGGCACTACCGAGTGTGCCAGAGCAGGGGGCTTCCAGGGTCTCTAAGAGGGCAGTGATGCCCAGGTCCAGAGCCACAGCTGAGCAGCTGCAGCTACGCCCAGGAGTGCGGGGCTTCTGCTCCACCAACTCAGTAGAGGGCTGAACTCCCGACTTTTGTCAGTTCCCGCTGGCTCCGAGTAGCACCTAACCCACGCTGCAGACAGCATCTTCACTGTGACTGCATCAGACAGGCCACTCTTGCAATTAGTAGTTTATTGAAAGAATGCTAATTTTGGATAATACTGAGGCCCCCCATAGCAATTTATAAAAGTTATAAAGTATCAGCAGACATTCTGTGGCAGAGCTGGAAAAGGGAATATGTTTTGGAGAGACTTTAAATGTACATTATTTTTCATATAGTTGTGAAACACAGACCCACTAAACATTTTAACATTTATGTGAATATCCCAGGATTAGGAGCTTTGTACATGATAAATGATGCATAAATAAATGCTTAATAAATTAGTTAATGTATTAATTAATGATAATTAGCTTTTAAAATAATGGGTGTAAAAAGTTCAGATAGACTTATAATGAAGGATAAAGGCAAAGTATTAGTATATTAGGTAATTTATATTCAAGGTATTCTTCAATATTGCCTTTTTAAGAAACATTATTCTTTTATAATTAAATAAAAATAATTATTTGGGTAAGGTTGTTAATCTCTGTTTCATTCAGTTAGCCCCTAATTAGGTAAAGTTGAATATTTTTACAAGGTCATTTGTAAAACATCTGCATTTAACTCTTGGAAAATTGATTAAATTACAACATAATACAAAATAAAATAAATTCTAAAGTACTGCATAATGCAAAATAAGATAAACAGGTAAACTTAAAATGTTGTCTTTAAGATAAAATATTTCTTTTGATTATTTAAATAATACATATTAATAAAGAAAACATTACACTATATGATTACCTTGATCATATTAACATATGTTTGCTTTCTGTGTTTTGTAGGTTATTATCATATTAAACCAAGGATAATGAATTTTATTGTCATCCTTTTTCATGCCTCTTACAGAGAAATGTTGTGCTTCAATTAACCTATGAAAACAGATTATTTATTTTTAAAAATAACCATTTTCGTCTTTTTCTTTTTTATATCTACTTGATAAAATACCAATTTAAGAGTTATATATTCTAGAGAGTGGATATGATTTTTTTCCCAGGCTAACGAAGTAATTGATCAAGTTAAGTTTTAATGAAATCAAGCAGCAGATACTAATAACTTTGTACAAAATGCTTGGTTACAAAAAGGATGTGAAGCCCATATTTCCACTGGAAAATTACAGATATAGTTGTAGCTTTACGATTTGAGATACCTCTTTTCACTCTTAAAATACATAACCAAATAATCACTGATTTCAGGGAGGGAAAATTATCTTGAAAGACACAACTCATTAAGTTAAAACACTACAGAAATTTAAGAGAGAAAAAAGACTACTTATTATTCTGTCATCTGCTTAGTATTTTCTGAAATGTGTAAACTCTTCTCCATGGATAGTTGAAAAGGACAAGGTGATCACTTTAACCCATGCATAGGAAAACATTGCATTTGTTTACTAAATGAATAACAAAGATTTTTAAACCAAGGAGATCTAACATAAGCTTTTATTCTGCATATTTTTTTTTACAAGCAGTATGTCTCACACATGCAGTCAGAAAAGGCAAATTATTGGATCAGAAGATCTTAACCTTACTACAGTTTCTCGTGTTCACCAGCATCATGCTATTTCTGATGGAATACCTCCAGGCCTGGTGCTGAAGAGTAAAACTCTAGGCTTCGTTGTTAAAAGTATATGATGGATAATTAGTGTGGTTGAAAGAACTCTGCCTTCACTGTGACAAAGACTTCCTCTTTGACCAAAATTTAGTCAGGTGACTCTGAGCCCTCTGCTCCACTAGGTCTCAACCTTGGGCTTCTGTCTTCATCTTTGTCAAATTCATTGATAGCAAGAATCCTAAGCCAGTTTAACAAGAAATCTTCACTGTTGATATCTGATCATTCTGGCCTGCTTTAAGCAAAGATTCTAAGTAGGTTTAACAAAAACTCTCTCTCCTTGATGTCTCGTTTTAGTAATTTCTATTCATTGATTCCCTCACCCTGCTGTCAGTTATATTCTGTTTTTCTTTGCCATATTCAAAGCTGAGCCTCACCTTTATTTCCTATTGCAATATCCCTATTGCAATAGTCTGAACTAAACTAAAGTTTTCCCTACTGTTTCAGTAAGTGCCAGAATAATTTTTTTTTTTTTTTTTTTTTTTTTTTTTTTTTTTTTTAGCGAGGAAATGTTCCCCCATTGACATATGGAAACAAAGAAGAGAGTCTATAAATAAGCTCTAAAATGCATTATACCATAATATAAAATGTAAGAAAAGATACTGTCATATATGATAATTCTAACACGTTTTAAAAGAAAACAATAAGACAAAGTAATATGGAATAGTAAGACATAGAGTTCATCATAAATAGGAAAATATCATGTGCTTGTGTAGAGTAGAGTGAATTTACCATAAATAAGAACAGAATCTCATGATTATTAACTATGTGTTTTGATTATTCAATATTAAAACATTATCACAAACATTCTCTCATTTTTTAAGAAAAATTTTTGTCTAATAGTAGAGAATGTGTTTGGCTTGTCTCCTCTAAAGAAAATGTTTATCAATCAATTAATTAATTTCTAAACTAATTAGTTTCTAACTAATTAACAGGACTTTGATTTGTTGATTAATATCCTTGCTCCTATATTTAATATACATAATTATTTATATCACCTACTGAAGGGAAGAGTTTCTCAGCTGAAATCCAAGAACTATTGCAAACACTTCAATAATCATCAATATCAATATACCGTCGATCCTACTTTATTTATAAACTAGTAGTAATACACTAGAATATTCATTTAATTTTACATGTACTTCATCAGAGCATAATTTTAGATCTCTGATTTAAATGAAGAATAGAATGAGTGTTAGAAAAGATTAATATTTTTATACCAAAATTTATTGCCAGTTTTAAAAAAACATTTCCAGTAAAATCATCTGGAAATAGTTTGAGAAAGTAGCCATGAAACAACAACAAAAATCTCCACGACTGTGAAAATACAATATAGCGAGAGTTGGCAAGTCTCTAAAAATCAACATGGGGCCTACACGTTTTTACTTAAGCATGTGGGACATGACGTTATTATACTATACATAAAAAAATTAACCAGAAATAAGAGGACTTTGTCTTCTGGCAACCCAAGCATGAACTCTTAGTTTTAGGAGACAAACTCAAATCTATTTCATAATCATGGAAATTTCCATAGCAGTACATCAGAAAATGTTTGATATATGCTCAGCTTGGTGCTATGTAGAAGCTTAAGTTGTATTTTTGGTTGGAAAATTGGTATATGACTTAACTCTGCTGTTAATCATGGATTACAGTAAGAATGTAAGGTACTAGAGAAAGACAAAAGCAGCAGCTCATCCCTGCGCAGATACACAGAGATACACAAAATGATGTTCTGATTAATTTGTAGGAATAAGTTATTGTGGTTTAGCTGGCAAGTTTTCAATAACTAATGAATCTGAATGTGTTCTCATAACATCACTGACTTTTAGAGCATTGTTTAAAGTATCTGAATGGGTCTTTTGTGTATATATAAAGTTTCTATTTAGTTGGCCGTTAATTTTTATAATTGATTTGTATGATATGGGTATAAAATTTTTTTACAGCTTCTCTCATTTTGGCTTGCTTTTCAGTCCATTAAAGGTGCTTATTGATAAATAGGGGTTCTTAGTTTTATCACTTTTATCCTTCACAACTTGGTTAAGAAACCTTTGGCTAACTTCCAAGGTCATGAAAATATTATCTTCTGTTTTTTACAAAGTACCTTATCATTTGGCTTTCACATTTAGATTTAAAATTTATGTAGACTTAGTGTGCTATGATGTAAATTTCTAAATATTTTTTTTCCAGTAGATAACCAGTGATCCAGCACAATTTAATGAAAAGATGATTTCATTGTCATTGCAACTTTGTTTTTCATAATTCAGATAAACATATATTCATGTACAATTTTAGGTTATCTATTCAGTTTCATTGTTTTATTTATCTACTTTTATACCAATATCATATTGTCTAAATTACTAAGACTTCATAATGAATTTTAGTCTCCTTTTGCTGTTTCTGGCCTTTGACATTAGCATTTAAATCTGAACATCATACACTTAATAAGCCAGGAATCTACTAGCTATGAAAAGTGCAACATGAATTTCAGAACACAATTATTGGATAACCACAGTAGAATATCTACAGAATCATTTAGCAGAAATAAAAGAAAAAAAGCAATCAAAGTAATCATAGATTTACAAATGGATCAATAAATTTTGTAATAGTCACCAAATGAAATACTATGTCATGATAAGGAATGAATCTCAACTATAAGCTATGACAAGAATAAAATCTTAATATCATATCATGATATCAAAAAAAGCAAGCCCCAGATATAAAAATATAATATAAGAGTGTTTCATAAAGTTCAGCAAGTAATACAAATTGATAAGTATATAGACAGAAACAGATAGTGGTGTTGGGGGGTATGGTGGCCTACACGAGGTCTAGGCAGGAGAGTCACTTGAGGTCAGGAGTTTGTTATAAGCCAGAGCAAGTGAGAATTTCTTCTCTATAAAAGATTTACAGATTAGCTGAGTGTGGTGCCGTGTACCTGCAGTCCTAGGTACTTGGGAGGCTGGGGCAGGATGATTGCTTGAACCCAGGAAGTTTTGGTTACAGTGAGCTATGACTGTGCCACTGTACACCAACCTTGGCAACAGAGTAAAACTCAATCAATAAGGAAAAAAAAAGATAAAATTGTATAAATGTATGTGGGTATATGATAAATATTTTTTAAAGAGTGAGACTATTCAAAGCCAAAAATAAAAACAAACAAAAAAAAATTGATGAATGGAAAGAGAACAAACATATAGATAGATAAGATGTTATTATCCATGTAATACGTTTTTGGATATATTCTGCATTTGTTTGACAGTGTTTTTAGATACATGCATAAGTAAATGTCCAGGCATTAAAAATATTAGAATTGTTCTCTTAAAACAAAAACTATGCATAATTCAACTTTATACCTGAGATCTAAAATAATTAACCAATTAAATAAATACATATGCTATGTAGATATTTAATTCACATCATACCAAATCCATGTTTTCCTCAGAATTTTTTTTCATGCTTGACGATACAAATGTATATTTTTAACCACATTTCTTTCTTTTAAGAAATTCTTCAACCTTTCTTAATCATTGAGTTATATAACGACAAAAAGTTAGGAGTTATAAATGTAATTCACTTATAAAACTGATAATTTTATAAGAAAATCTGAATAGGATAAAAATAATTTTGAAAGTTCTAATATCTTGCTCTTTCCAAGAGGAACTTTGTGTTTAACAAGATTGAAAGTTGCAGATCTCCTCATATAAATGCAAACTAGATGTGGCACACAGAAAAGGCCATTTCCTCAAATCTAAATCTCTTTAAACATCTGATCTAATATTGAAAAAATTCCATCAGAAAAGTAACAACAAACTTTCCTATAAAGGTCAAAGAGTATCCAAAGAAAATTGAAAAAACTGCACATAATTACAGACATAACAAACATTAGTTACTTTTACCAATACATTATTCTACACACAGTGTTAATTTTGCTCCCCCTGCCTTACTAACAGTTTCTGAATAAAGTGTTGATTTAAACACTTGATTCTTATAGAAAACCTAAAAGTATTGCTATTTTAAACAGGTATGTACATAATAGCATGAATACTAGTTTTCAGCAATCTCAAGTATTTTTTAAAAAAAGCCTTTGAAAAGCAATATAATTTTTGACAAGAATTGTTCCATAATGTTTGAGATACCCAAAGGATGTGTTATATTTGTATTTTTTAATCTTGCAGTTCTCCACACTAAGTATGTTATTTTCTAACAACTCTAAATCTGTACACAACAATCTGTCAACCAGTCATTTAATAGTTGTAAAAAGTAGAAAAAGAAGATTATCGATAAGATAATATGAACCCTCATTGTTATTATTTTTATAGTGCCTATGAATGATTCTAACTCTGAACTCTAAATGGGTCTCTCTCTCTCTCTCTCTCTCTCTCTCTCTCTCTGATTGGTGGTCTCATCAGATTCAATGCCATCTACACAATGAAAACTCCTAGATGTACATCCTTAGTCAAGTCTCCTCTCCTAAACTCCATACCTGTAAACCTAATGATTAAATATAGATCTCCACTTAGATGCTCTGCACATTCCCCCAAAATCTGTCATAAATTTCCTCATTTTTACTAAATAGTTATTGTTATTTAATTTTTTTGGTTGCACAAAGGGAACCCAAATACCATCTTTGACCCATTCTTTCCACTTCATACAATCTCTCCATATATTCTGTGGACTCTACTTGAAATATGTTTGTTGAATTTGACCACTTCTCACAGTCTCCATAAATTTTGCTCAAGCACCATAATTTCTTAGAATTTTTACAATAGCCTAACTGGCTAAAATAATCTTTTGACCTTGTCATACTACTGTCTCCTATCCAAAGGCAGACAAAGTGATCTTTTAGAAATGTTAAGTCTTATGATGTCATACCACTGTTCGAACCTCCTTAAAAACTTCACACTTAAACTAAAAGCAAAAGTTCTTGCAAGACATCTATTCTTTCATTATCTTTGTGACCTTGTCACCTATCGCTCTACTCCTTATCCAAAAACTTCAGTTTTTCACTGCTCTGAACACACATGAAGCATTCTCGTATTTTGATCAAGCATTCTCCTATCTTGGCTCCCACATCATCCTTGAGTACTTCTTCAAGTACTAAATGATATGATGTGTCTATCATTTAACATTGGAAAAGCATCCTTTATACACACACACGCACATATGTATATTATATACTTTATATCTAGATCTATATATCTCTATCATCTATCTATCTATAACCATCTATCATCTATCTATATCTACATGCCCATCTATGTCTTCATCTGTATGTCTTACATTTGTTATAAGTATATATATAGTAATTCTTTAAACTTAGATTTAATTATTTAAAAATTCTTTAATTTGCCATTTAGGGCCTATTAAGAAACCACTCTTATAAATTTTCTCATGAAATACATATGAGTAAAATATAATGAAAATGGTATGTCAGCCAGTTATGGTGGCTTACACATGTAGTCCCACCCCTTTGGGAGATTGAAGTGGGTGGATCACTTGAGGTCAGGAGCTCGAGACCAGCCTGGTCGACATGGTGAAACCCTGACTAAAAACACAAAAATTAGCCAGGCTTGGTAGTGTGTGCCTGTAACGCCAGCTACTTGGGCAGCTGAGGCAGGAGAATTGCTTGAAACCGGGAGGTTGCAGTGAGCTGATTGAGCCACTGCACTTCAGCCTGGACAAAAAGAGTGAGACAAGCAAATCCACGTGCCTACTGAAAGAACTCAAAGTGGCCAAGGCTGGAACAAATGGAGAAAAACAAAAGGAAACTGTCAAATTATTTCCTAGAATGTCTGCATTATTTTACATCTCTACTGGTGATGAATGAGATATCCACTCATCCTGGTAAGGTTGTGCTCTTTGATCCCTAGATTGTACTTATTGTACTTTTTCTAAAAACAATGTCTTTACGCTTTCTTGTTGTTGTTTGCTTTTTTTTTTTTTTTTTTTTTTTTTTTTGAAATGGAGTCTCTCTCTTTTTGCCCAGGCTGGAGTGCAATGACGCGATCTTGGCTCACAGCAACCTCCACCTCCTGGGTTCAAGCAATTCTCTTGTCTCAGCCTCCCGAGTAGCTGGGATTACAGGCATGCGCGACACGCCGATAACTTTGTAATTTACTTAGTAGAGTCGGGGTTTCTCCTTGTTGGTGAGGCTCATCTTGAACTCCCGACCTCAGGTGATGCGCCCGCCTCAGCCTCCCAAAGTGCTGAGAATACAGGCATGAGTCACCGTGCCTGGCCTGCTTTGGTTTTCAAATTTACATCACATACAGGTATTTGTACTTTATTGTATGAGATATAGAGTTACATCTATTGCCTTAACATATGGATAAATGCCAATACTATTAATCATTTTTTATTTTATTTTTCAGCAGTTAAGTCATATTACCACTGAAGTGATGAGCATTGATACATTTGGTTAATGTCAACCACATTTATAACTGTTTTCCATTCATTGCAATTATCCTTTGTTTTTTCTCTTCCTTCCTTTTCTACCTTCCTTCTTTTTCTACCTTCTCTGATTTTAATTGGGTATATTATATACTTAAATTTTAACCCCTATTCAGTTATATCAATAATATAAGTTACTTTGTAATATTTTTAGGTTTTTTTCTAGAGTTTTCAATTGCATTTTAAACTAATCTAAACCTCTGTTAAAATAACACTATTCCACTTCACATATACTGCAGTTACCTTAACGCAGGTCATTCTCAATACTTCCCTCCCATACATTACAACACTGTTGTCATTCATTTCACTTATTCTTATATTATAATCACACAAAGCTGTGTGAATAACTGTTTTAATATTACTTTAAAAACAATTATCATGTTGTTCAATTAAAAACAGAATAAGTAAATTATTTTATTCAGCCTTTATTTATCCCTTCTGAACACTCTTTATGTCAATCTGAGTTTCTGATTTTGATTGTTGCTGCCTGAAGAACTTCTTTCAACATTTCTTGTTGGGCATGCCTGCTGGCAATGAATTTTCCTGATTTTTGTTTGTTTAAGAAAGGCTTTTCCATTCACATTTACAGGATAATTTTGCCTGATATAGAATTCAAGGCTCATAGAGTTTTGTATTTTTCTTTCCACACAAATAGTTTACTATATTCTCTCCTTGTGTGCATGGTTCTAAAAAAAAGAGTACAATTTAATTATTATCCTTGTTTCTCTACATGTAAGATGTGTCCTCTGCCCCTGCACCATCTAGTTTTTTTGTTTGAGATATTCCTCCTGGTCCTATGCTATGCCTATGTATAGATGCTGGAGTATTTATCCTGTGTTGTGTTCTCTGAGCTTTCTGGATCTGTGTTGTTTTTGTTTGTTTGTTTGTTTTGTTTTGTTTTGTTTTGCTTTTCTCTGTAATTGAGTTTTTCAGTTTTTTGACCACTATTATCTCAAAGCTGTTCTTCTCTTCTCTCTTCTGGTTTTCTATGTTTGCAAATGTTATGCCCTTTGAAATTATCTCACATTCAACTTTTCTTCATTTCTTTTTCTCCGTGCAGTTGAGGTTGGGAGATTTCTATTGACCAATGTGATTCTTGCTAATATTTTTATTAAAATATTAATATTTTATAATATTAAACTGGTCTGTGAGTTTACTGATGAGCCCATCAAAAGCGTAATTTGTTTCTGTTTCAATGTTTTTGATTTCTAGCATTTCCTTTTGATTCTGTCTTATCATTTCCATCCCTCTGATTACATTGTCTATCTATTCTTGCATGCTGTCTACTTTTTCCATTAAAGCTTTCAACATGTTAATCATAGGTATTTTATATTACTGTGAGATGCTTCTATAATCCGTTTCATGTCTGAGTTTGGTTGGGATTCTTGCTTTGTCTATTTAGACAGTATTTTTGTCTTGCCTTTAGCATTTTTTGTTTAAAGATAAGTGTGATGTATTAATAGGAACTGACAAAAATAGATCTTTACTGTATTTTATGCTAATATGGCTAGAAGTTGTGTTCTATTTCATATTTCCTGTAGCTGTAGGTGCTTAAAATTACTCTAATGTCTAGTATTTTTGTCTCCCTTGTGTATGGGTTTTCCTAAGAACTTCTGTCAAGTATTGTTCTTGCTATCTTGCATCTTTTAAAACTGTAATCGACTATAATGGAGCCCTGTTTGTATTCAATAATTTTATAAGATAATTATATGTGTTTATCTCAGTGTTTCAGTGGGTAAGTGTCCCTAGGCTGGGATATTCTCAAGCGTTTCTTATCTCCAATTTCTCTCCTTAGGTTAGACAGGAGAGCAAGAAGATCTGGGTTTTGGCAATGTTTCTTCTCCTGATAAAGTCTTTCCCCCTGTTTTCTTATGGATAACTCTCTGGATGTATTGCATCATGGTCATTTTCTCCTTTCCTAAGCCAGAGGTAACAGGGACTCTTTCTTGGCTTTTTATGATGAGAATCTGGTAATGTTCCTAGTGGTATCATTCATTCACTGTATTAATTTTGGTGTGGGGAAAATAAATAAGGCTCCCACCCTGAAGCTATTTTACACTCAGCCTCCAGCAGTTCATCAAAATTATTCCTAAAGTGTTACCAGTTTATTGCTCCAGCAGCTTGAACACTCAGAAGCTGTTGGAGCAGATCTCCTTCCAGGTTAACAGATGTTGGCTATGTTTTTACTTTTTTCCTTTGGCTATTTCCAGATTTGGGTGTGGTGGTTTGCTTTGCAAGCTTCCATCTCTGATGAGTCCAAAAAGTCATTTACTTTAGTTTGTTCAGCTTAGTCTTTTTTCTAAGGATAGGATGACAACTTCCAAATGTGTCTGGGCTGCTACTTATTTATTGAGATTAATGTTCTAAAGTGTTCACTCCACTAGTAGAGCTCCTGGGGACTGAGTAAAATTCAAATTCATGAGCTTCACCCAGCACGACTTTATTTAGGTTTAAAATAGTGTGCAGGGACAAGGCATGGTGGCTCATGAATGTAACTTCAACAATTTAGGAGGCTAAGGCAGGTGACTCATTTGAGCACAAGAGTTTGAGACCAACCTGAGCAACATAGCAAGATCCTGACTTTTATAAAGTAAATATCTAAATATAAATAAATAAATTAAAAAGGGTGCAGGTCAAGAAATAACATAGCATTCATTGTGTTATTCATGGTATAATTCATATGTCATGTCTTTAAGGAACCACTTTCCTTGATCATAAAATGACGTGAATGTGCATGGTGTATTAGGTCACTCTTGTGTTGCTATAAAGAAATACCTGAGACTGGCTGGGTAATTTATAAAGAAAAGAGGTTTAATTGGCTCACATTTCTGCAGACAGTAGAAGAAGCACTGTGCTAACATTTGCTTCTGGTGAGGGTCTCAGATGGCTTACAGTCATGGTGGAATGTTAAAGGGAAGCAGGTATCTCACATGGTAAGAGTGTGAGCAAGAAGGAGAGGGAGGAGGTGCCACACACTTTAAACAACCAGATCTCGTGTGAACTCACTTGTCACCAAGGAAATGGTGCTAAGCCATTTATGAGGGATCCATCCCATGATCCAAACACCTCCCACCAGGCCCCACCTCCAACAATGGGGATTATATTTCAACATGAGATCTGGAGGGGACAAATATTCAAATCACATCATATAGGTACTTCCATTAAGGGAAATAATTAGCACTGGGGCTGTAACTCTCTAATGGGTTCACCTTGCCTGCTGCCTAGACAGAGCTGATTTACCAAGAAAGGGGAGTTGCAATACAGAAGGAATAATTCATGCAGAGATGGCTGTGCGGGAGACCAGAGTTTATTTTTACTCAAATCAGTCTCCCCGAGCATCAGGAGTCACAGGTTTTAAGGACAATTTGGTGGGTGGAGAGAAGCCAGTAAGCCAGGAGTGTGGATTGGTCAGGTCAGAGGTGAAACTGTAGGGAGTTGAACCTGTGCTGAGTCAGTTCCTGAGGAGGGGGAGGGGAGGCGCACAAGATCAAATGCGCCAGTTTATCAATCTAGGTGGTCACAGTTGATCCATCAAGTGCAGGGTCTACAAAATATCTTGAGCACTGGTCTTAGGTTTTACAATACTGATTTTATTGCCGGAAGCAATTTGAGGAGCTTCGGAATCTTTTAGCCTCCCTTTGTAGCTGCATGATTCATAAAACATAATTTCTAATCTTGTGGCTAAATTGTTAGTCCTACAAAGGCAGTCTAGTCCCCAGGCAAGAAGGAGGTTTGTCTTGGGAAAAAGTTGTTATCATCTTTGCTAGAAACTATAAACTAAGCTCCTCCCAAAGTTAGTTTGTCCTACGTCCAGGAACAAAGAAGGGCAGCTTGGAGTTTAGAAGCAAGATGGAGTTGGTTAGGTCACATCTCTTTCACCGTCTCAGTTATAATGTCGCAATCATGGTTTCAGGGCTATTTAAGCATTGATACCTAGTTAGCCACACAACTCTCACAGTGCATGTAACTAAATGTCACCTGCAATTCACTCCGCTCCCTCAGGAATGTTATTACCCCCATTATCTGGAATGCCTTCATTGCATCAATGAAAGTTATCCTTTGCTGAATCTCAGGAATTAGTCTGATACACAGTCTTACATGCATTTTCATATATCACATGTCTAGCACAGTCTGACTCCAAAAGTATCCTAGATTTGTAACATTAAAGTAAAATTCTCATCCCTCTGACTGAACAGATCTCTCTTGGCCAAGGAGATCCCGGAATAATTTTCAAAAGTTTCCCATCTATGACAAGACAAGAGGTCAGTTGCACCTCAGGATACCCTATTCCTCACTAACCATTAACAGAATATTTTTCCTAATAGTTAAACAGAATTCAGCCCTGGAAAACAAAGAATGGAAGACTCCTACAGCGACTTCAACTTCACCAACTTCATGACACCACTGCCAGGCTCCCCTCGCTTTTCAGGATTCCTATATGACAGCTGGCCAGCTTACAGAGCATTCCTTCCTGATAAAGGGGTACTGACCATGGACTTCCAGCTGGCTTACTGAGCCTGCATGAAAAGCATCTTTTGACTTTTAATAATAGCCATTCTGACTGGTGTGAGATGGTATCTCACTGTGGGTTTGATTTGCATGTTTCTAATGATCAGTGATGTTGATTTTGCATATGTCTCTTTTTTTTTTGAGAAGTGCCCATTCATGTCCTTATTGCACTTTTTACTAGGGTTGTTTATTTTGTTCTTGTAAACTGGTTCTAGTTCCTTACAGATCCTGAATATGTCAAATGCATAGTTTGCAAAAATTTTTCCCTCATTGTGCAGGTTGTCTGTTTACTCTGTTGATGGTTTATTTTGCTATGCAGAAGCTCTTAATTAGATCCTGTTTGTCAATTTTTGCTTTTGTTGCAATTGCTTTTGTAATCTTCATCATAAAATATTTGCCCATGTGTATGTCCTGAATGGTATTGCCTAGGACTTTTTCCAGGGTTTTTATAGTTTTAGGTTTTACATTTAAGTCTTTAACTCATCTTGAGTTGATTTTTGTGTATGATGTAAGGAAGGGGCCCAGTTTCAGTTTTCTACGTATGGCTAGCCAATTATCCCAGAACCATTTATGATATAGGAAGTTCTTTCCCTATTGCTTGTTTTTGACAGGTTTGTCAAAGATAAGATGATTGTAGGTGTGCAGTCTTATTCCTGGGTTTTCTATTCTGTTCCATTGGTCTATGTGTCTGTTCTTGTACCAGTATCAAAGTGTTTTCATTACTGTAGCCTTACAGTAGAGTTTGAAGTTGGGTAGCATGATGCTTCCAGCTTTGTTCTTTTTGCTTAGGATTGCCTTGGCTATTGAGCCTCTTTTTTGGTTCCACATGAATTTTAAAATAGTATTTTTCTAGTTCTGAAAAGACTCTCCATGGTAGTTTAATGGGAATATAATTGAATCTATAAATTCCTTTTATAGATATAAATTCCTTTTATAGATATAAATTCCTTTTATAGATATTGATTCTTCCTATTCATGAGCATGGAATATTTTTCCATTTGTTTGTGTCATCTCTAATTTCTTTGAGCAGTGGTTTATAGTTTTTCTTGTAGAGATTCTTCACTTTCCTTTATTCTTTTTTATGTGGTAATCGTGAATGTTTATGAGTGAGGTACTAATAAGTGGTTTGGAAGCTCTCTGAGCATTGGTGATTCTTACCATAGAGACTGATAAGTCAGAAAACTGGGTCTTTTTTTTTGGAGGATTTGCTAAAATCCATATGTGTGTGTGTGTGTGTGTGTGTGTGTGTGTGTGTGTGTGTGTGTATCCCAGGACCTACAATAAGTTCAGGATTATTTAGATTCAAACTTTTACCCCCCCCCCACACACACGTATGTGTGTGTATATATATATACACACACACACACGTGTGTATATATATACACACGTTTGTTTTTTTTTTTCTTGGTCAAATTAGTTTTTTCTCCAGAAGGTAATTTTTAGTATCCTTTCTAGGGGACTGTAAACTTAGATTCCAGTATTCTGAGAGCAATCAAAAAGAAACAAAGAAACAAACTGAGGCTGTTCAAATTCACCCTGCCAATTTTCATATAATCTGCCTGCTTTCAGTGTGGCACCTCACTTTCATTCTCAGTCGTGTCTGGTATTTATATTCTTGCACTCGTCTCTTTTAGTATCAGGAAGTAAACATTGCATTTATGAGGCCCAGTCACTTGATAATAGGCTTGGAAGAGTGATTTTGGGGATTGACCTTCTACTTAACCAGTTGCTTCTTTTTCAGATCATTATTTAAAATTACCCAAAACTTTAATTACCTGTCAGGAATCTCAACAGGGCATTGTTTTTTATTTAGAATGTGAAAAGAGTTAATTTTCATTTTTAAACACATTTCAAATTGATATGTTAAGCTATTTTATTTGTCTATCTTCTTTATATTTTCTAAGGCTTTATTGACTTTTGCAGTATGCTTTTACTTCTATTATACTGGGTTTCCTTGCTTGTCTTTGTTTGTTTCATGGTATTTGTTTTTCAGTGCTGTTATGTCAAAAATATGCTCATCCAACTGGGTTTAATGATACATTCTCTCCTCTCAGTTTTGTAGAATTGAATAAAATAACTAAAAAAAAAAAAGAAAAAAATAATAAAAATGACACCCCTATATCTTACTCTCATGATTACAAAATTATTATTTATATAAAGAAAAATATGAACAAAACAAAGAACCAAAGAATATCTGTTCTCTGCCATAAAGTCTTTTACCCATGAAGTTATAATGAAGAGAATTTAGATAAGACTAATGAAGAATATATTTGGGTCAAAGAAAATGATATTATCTTTCAACTTAATTTTGCATCTTGAGGGATAGGGCGTTACAACCTGTTTCTATCTTCATTCCAGATTTTCATTACTGAGCTTATTACATTATACGTTAATTCTTTTGATATGATTTAATATTTTTATTGCATTTTGACACTGCTATTTTCTTCAGTACGATAGGCTACACTAGAGACTATACTGGGCTTGAAATTTTACAGGTTTATGCACATTTTCAGGTATCCTGAAGAAACTTTTAAAAAATATAAATATAAAACACACTCTCTTTTCCTTGGTACATAAATTTATTTGTACCTTACTCAGTATATTCATACCACTTCTAGGTAATAAAAAAAAAAAAACAAGGTTGCATCTATTTTCTTTCAAAGGATGCAATGAGAATGGAAATCAAGAAACAATGCTAAAAGCATTATAGGAACCTGTGAATGTTCATTGTTATTTGATATTGCTGTGTGATAATGTCTCATAATTGCCATTTAAAATAAGGTGCAGTAAGACGTGGTGTAATTTCTTTGATAGTTTGACCGAAAGATAATTTTTCTAAATATTCTAAGAGCAATGAGTCACTGCAAAGAAACTAGCAAGCAAAAAAGGCGGGAAACTTTTATCACCAACTTGTAAAGGGAGAAATGTCCTCTGAAGACAAATATCACAATACAATATGGTAATAATTACTTAACTATGTTTGAGTCTACATTGCCTCAAATTACTCTACTTTGGCTAGAAACAATATTAATATGTACATGCAGGTCTGAGTTTTGTAAATATATTATTAATATGATTTTATGACCTTAATAAATAAGAAAAACAGCTAAGGTAAAAATTAATTTGAAAGGAAAGACTTGAAGTTATTTTTACAACCCTGTGGAAGCAAATCTAATTTTATGTGTTACTGCAAAGGGAGAAAATAGAATAAAAGCTATGATAAAATTATATAAGAGAGACTAAACCCTGTTGAAAATCTGAATTGTAAAGAAATAAATCCTTAGTATTATGTAAGCAGAGTACCCTTTACACAGATAAATGTAATGTAAATATTCACAAAAATATATATTTAGTTTTCTATAAATAACATTTTGCCGTAGCTTATTTTGGTAAAATGTATGCATTATTAATGAGACAGTCACCATTTTTATTAACATTTCTTTGTGTTAATTTTAAATCAAAAGTTTACCTTAAAATGCAATGTGTTAATAGTGTATTGGTAATAATAATAGTAATCATGCATTGTATTTTAAATTTATCTTTAGGATTGTAATGTACATGTAATGAATTTAATGAGAACTATAATAATCATGCCTGTATCTTTTCTAAAATGGAAATAAATTAATTCTCACATTTTACATTAAATTCAACCATTTATGGCTAATCAAAGTGCATTTTACTATAAAATTTAATTTGATATAAAATAAATCTATTAAAATGCTTATTATATTTTCCTAAATAATATCTATGAAGCCATACATTTTTGTAATATATTTTGAAATTTGATAGTGTTGAGTAACAGTTTCTATCTCATATCTTTGTTTCTATTTTCTCCAATAATTGATTTTGTCAATCATCTAATAGTATATTTAATTCGGGCACTGTGGTTTTATAGTATACACAAAAAATGACATTGACATATATAATTTCAAACTAAGGAAATATTTTCCTTATTCTTAGTAGAAAAGAAACTTCACACATAAACTTTTAACAAAGTAGAAGGTTAATTTGTAAATAAGCACATGGAATTCTATATATCTAAAATATTTTAGAAATTTGTACAACCGAACTTGGCTCCCAGGACCTATAATAAGTTCAGGATTATTTAGATTCAGAACTTTTACCATTTTTTAAACTTGCTGCTTCTACTTAAAATTATTTGGCAATTATGTGCATGTTAGTACTGAGATCAGTCAGGATCCTAGAAGGAGTAAATTTCAGAAAGCTTAATAAAATAAATATTTACCAAAGAAAACAAAATAGGAAGAGTACAGCACTCCTGAGTTTACATGATAGGTACCATTGGACATCTCTGGGCAAGAGGAGGGACCAGTTACCTAAATCCAGAGTTGCTGTATGAAAAAGACCAAGTGTCAGGAGCTGTGGGAAAAACAGACCACTGAAGTTAACCTGTCAAAAACGTAATCAGGAGAAACAATATCCTGAACTCTCTTTCCTCCAATTCTCTATTCTCCTGCACATATCTCCTGTTGGCCAAATCCAACAATGTAAAGTGCAAAAGAGCTCATTGATACAAACTACAGTCTTTGTCTCTTGATATAAATAACTGAGTGGAGAAGACAAATGGTTGAGAGTACAAGTTGAGCATCACAGACATGACAAACATTATGGTTAATGTTTTAGGAGAAAAAGCATCATCAATTTTTTTCTACATTTGGGAGAGTGATTCTGTATGTCTGTGGAATATAATAAAAAGGGGAACAACCGAAAAAAGCAGCCAGATAGACAATGAGAAGCAGACTATTAGATAGTTCTAACACTACAGATTGAGTTGGCCTTTAAGCTGTAGAAAAGGATGAGCAAAGTTTTGAGAAGAGGTGTGGCATGATCATATTTCTCAGAAATGTCATATTGTCTAATTGATTGTATTGAGGTGGTCAAAGAAAGGGTAGACCAGAGTGACATGATTTCTGAATGACACCTAGGAAGCAATATATTTCATACACAGAAAGCAGCAGATTACAAGAGGTAAACAAAGTTTATAGTAAGGGGATGATGAAAGATAATTAGATTAATTTTAGTCATATTTAATTATAGTATTTAGTAGAATAACCAATATTTCAAATTAAAATTTCAAATAAACAGTTAGATATGTTTTTATGGTCTTTAGAAAAAATGATGAGTTGGCAGCAATAAGTTTGAAATCATCAATGTATTTTGGCAAATTAAGCCAAGCTAGAGGAAGAAATTAAGTGCCTGGCAGGAAGGCACATATGAACTAAAAATGGAAAACAGTTCAAAGGAAAGCTCAAGATGTATCAAAAATGTAAAAGTACTGCTCAGTGCTGAGTATTTAATTAATGAATGAACTCATAATGAAAAGTGATACTTTATTCCAGGAATTGTTTTAGGTCCCTGGGTCCCTGTTTTAGGTATAAGAAGATATACCTTAGTCTTGACTTCACAGAACCTCCTGTCAATGAGTAAACAAGAGAAAACCATATAAATAACAAGTATATTATTATCAAGTAGAATTAGTGTTAAAGAAATAAGCAGACTTCAGTGACAACTTGTATGCTAATATATTTAGGTAAGACCTTTTAAAGAAATAGTTGTTTGAATTGCTGGCTGAAAGCAGAGGAACAAACCAGCAGCATGATGTGTAAGAGTACAGTATTAACAAGTTATTTGAAAAGCCAGTGCTAAGGCTGTATGTTTTTACCAATATCTTAAAGATAGTTGACATGTTTTCCTCAAAAAGTTTTATAATTTTTGTTTTTAGCTAGAGTCTTCCAGTCAATGACCATTGTCATTATCCTTCCTTTCATTTAGATTCTTTATTTCTCGCAAAAATATTTTGAATATTTTAGTAGTATCTCTAATGTAGTCTAAGTAAACAAAGATATCTTTAACAAAATACTAAATATTAAAAATAATGAAATTTTAAAAATAAATAATAATAAATTATTAAAAATAAATTTAAACAATCTTGATCTTTTAATCAACATTTAGTAATAGGGACCAGATGTACACTCCTTTCCGGAAAAAAAAAAAAAAGTAATGAATAAAATGTATAAAACAGTTTAAAGGCAATGGACATCAGACAATGAAGACCATGGTCCCTGAGATTCTGGGAACAAATAAAGTGAGCACTGTGTTTGTTTTAATTCACTTCCTTGTATGAGTTTCCTGGCAGCAGGATATGGAGGGGAAAATTCAGGAATGTTCTAATAAAACTTGCAGTTCAGAGATGAAGCTGAGAGTCCAGGAGATTAAACAGCAAAAGAGTTCAGAACAAAATACTAAGGAAAAAAATTCTACAAAGGGAAAAATTTATCGATACCTTTGAAGAGTTGTTCTTCTATAGTTGGCTGAGTACAGATAAGTCCATACCTGTAAGGAAAACATCCTAGGACAGAATAACAACCACCTGAATAGATTAGGTACCAATACATGGCCAAAAATAGTGCCTGTTCTCAAAAGCCACAGTGAATTTCTCATAATTCACGGGGCATTGGGTAGTTTATTCAGAAGGTCTTGAGTCAGTAGTAGGGTATAATTAATCTTGGATGAAACACCACTCTACTCCTATCAAACAGTTCTTACAAACAAGACTCCCCTTCCCATTAAACATTTTCTAAGTAGTAAAACTAGATTACGAGTCAAATTTCCACAATATTTACAGAAATATGTAAATATCCAGTACTCAACAAGATAAAAAAAAAATGCTTGGTCTCTAAGCAGAAATTACTATGCATGCACAAAATAGAAATAACTAATGAGGAGAACAACAAACAACTTGAAAGACACTCAAAAGTGGCAGAAATGGTATAACTGCTATACAGGGATATCTAAAAAACTGTCACAATCACAGACATTCCTTTCCCCCCATAAATGTTTTCTCCATACTCAAAATTTAGGTGGAGATATGAAAGGTATTTTTTAAGTCAGAGTTATAGAAGCGTAAAACATAATGCTGAAAAAAATGAAAAATGGAAATTACACTTTGCAGAAGAAAACAATAGTAAACTTGAAGATACAGCAATAGAAAAAAAAAATCTATCTATCTATCTATCTATCTACCTATCTAGACACAGAGAATAAATAGAATTATAGAATACATATGCAGAGCACCACTGAATGGTGAGACAAATGCAAGCTGCCTAATACATATGCAAATAGAATTCATAGAAGAGGGAAGATGAAAAGAAGGAAGAACAGAAAACAAAAAATATCTAACATGGGCCAGAATGTTTACAAGTTTGAATGAAAGTGCCATTTACAAGATTCCAGAAACTCGACAAACTCCAAGCACAAGAATTATAAACAAAGCTACACCAAAGGATATCATAATGAAATCATTGAAAACCAACGATAAAAACAAAATCTTGAAATCAGTCAAAACAGAAAGTCATGTTATGGACAGAGGAACAAATATGAAGATGCCAATGTATTTTTTATCTTAAACAATACAAGTCTGAAGAGAGTTGGGCAACATTTTCAAAGTACTGAAAGAAAACAAATAAAAAAAGAATGCAAATCAATTTTCCATCCAGAATTCCATAATTGGTAAAATATCTTTTGAAAATGAAGGTGAAGTAAAAATCTTTCCATGCAGATAAAAGCTTAAATAACTTACCAATAAATCCACTCCACATGATACGTTTAAAGCAGTTTTTCAGGCAATAATAAAATTTTGCCTGGATATATAAATTTACACAGATGAATTCTTCTCATTATTTACATCACTTTAAAAAATAGAGAAGAAGAAGGTCGAGCAAGCTGGCTGAATAGAAGCCCTCCCTAATTGTCCTATCCACAGGCACATCCAATTGAACAACTATCTACACAGGAAAAGCACCTTCATAAGAACCAAAAATCAGGTGAGAAACCACAATACTTAGTTTTAACTTCATGTCACTGAAAGCAGAATGGAAGAGGGTAGAAAAGACAATCTTGAATTGCTAACACCACCCTTCATTCTCTGGCAGCAACTACATGGCATGGTGAGAGAATCTGTTTCCTTGGGGGAAGGAGAGCCCAGTGACTGTGGAGCTTTGCATTGAAACTCAGTGCTGCCCTGTCACAGCAGAAAGCAACACTGGGTAGAAATCAGCTGGCACCTACAGAAGGAACATTTAGACCAACCTTAGCCAGAGGGGAATTGCCCATTCCAGTGGTCAGAACCTGAGTTCTGGCAAGGCTCATGAAAAGGGCTAAATTGCTCTGGAGTCCTAGATAACTTTGAAAGAGACTGCAATTTTGGGGCAAGACTTGGTGCTGTGCTGGGCTTAGAGCCAGTGGACTTGGAGGACATGTGACTTGGCGAGACACCAGCTGGGGTGGCAAAGGGAGTGCTTGTGTCACCCCTCCCACAACCCCAGGCAGCAACTCACAGCTTTGGGAAAGACCTTCCCTCAGCTTGAGAAAAAGTGAAGGAAGACGAAAGAGGACTTAGTATGGCAATTTAGATACTAACTCAGCCACAGTAGGATAGAGCACCAGAGACCTGAGTTCCGCATTCCAAGCCTTATCTCCTGGAAAGCATTTCTCTATAAAATCCTGGGCCAGAAGGGAACCCACTGATTCAAAAGGAAGGGCTAAGTTCTGGCAGGATTTATCACCTGCCAACTAAAGAGCTTTTGGGCCCCAAATAATCAGTAGTGCTAACTAGGCCGTACTTCCTATGGGACTTGAATGAGACTCAGAGAAGTGCTGGCTTCAGGTGTGACTCAGCACATTACCAGGTATGGTGGCTACAGGGAGAGACTCCTTGTTTTTGAGAAAAAGAGAAGGAACAGAAAAGGGGACTGCATTTTGCAGCTTAGGTACCAGTTTGGGCACACTGGGGTAGAGCAACAAGCAGGCTCTTGGGGTCTTGCACTCCAGATCTTGGCTCTTGGATGGCATTTCTGTACCAGAGGGGAGTCCATTACTTTGAAGAGAAAGTCCCAGGCCTGGTAGCATTCACCACAAGCTGACTGAGGAGTACTTGGTCCTTGAGTAAACCTCAGTGGTAGCCTGGCACTACTTGCCACAGGCCTGGGGCAGTGGTGGCTTTGGGAATAGACTCTTCTGCTTGTGGAAAAGGGAGGGAAGAATGAGAACTTTGCCTTGTGGTTGAGTGCCAGCTCAGGTACAGTTGAATTAAGCACTAGGTAGATTCCTAAGATTTCTGACTCCAGGCCCTGGCTTTTGAATGGCAACTCTGGACCTTCTTGAATCTGGAGAGAACATGTTACCCTGAAGAGAAGGACACAAGTGGGGATGACTTCTTTGCCTGCTGATTGCAGAGCCCCAGGGCCTTGAGGGAACATAAGCTGTAGCAAGGCAGCATTAATGGGCTTGGGGTGCCCCCTAATGCAGATATGGCTGCATGACCAAGAGCTTAGATCAAAACACCCAAGTCCCTTCGAAAACCTATAATGCCTTCCCAAGAAGGATGGGTAAAAATGGGCTGATTTCAAAGACTACAATAAATACATAACTCTTCAAATTCCAGTCACAAATAAACCTCCAAAAACATCAAGACTATCCAGGAAAGCACGACCTTAATTAAACAAAAAAACAGAAATTACAACATACCACCATAGAAAATCACCTTCACAAAAAGGAGGGAGAGAAGGAAGGAAAGAAGGAGGAGAAAACCACAAAACAAATAATAAACAAAATATCAGCAGTAAGTCTTTACTTATTAATAATAATATTAATATTAATGAGCTAAACTCTCTAGTCAAACGAAATGATACACAATGGAGAATTATTCAGCCTTAAAAATGAATGAGCTCCTGTCACTTGCAACAACGTGGATGGACCAACTGGAGGACATTATGTGAAAATAATATAAGCCAGGCACAGAAAGGCAAACTACACATGTTCTCACTTATTGTGGGAGCTAAAATTTATTTGTATGCCTGTATAAAAATATTTCGTGTTCCCATAAATATATATGCCTACTATATATTTACTAAAATTAAAAATAAAAAAATTGAAAGTTTAAACAAAATATAGCAATGTAGGTGAGGTTTATAACAAATATAAAAATTAAAATTAAATAGTAAATATATGAATATCAACAGTTATACAAAGGTCCCAAAGGGGCAAATCAAATTCTGTTATTATAACTTTATTATAATCTCTATGTAGTGATATCACTTGATGGTGAACTGTAAGTTAAATATATACACTATAAATCCAAGGTTACCACTTTATAACAAAACAATTGGTTTAGATCAAAGGCCAAAAAGAATATACTATGGAATCTGTGGTAGGCCAAGTAATATCCTTTTTAATCTGCCCATGTCCCAAACTTGGGAAGTCACAAATATGTTATATTACATGATGGAGGAAAATTAAAGTGGCATATAGAATCAAGATTGTTAATCACCTGACCTTAAGACAGGGCAATTATTCTAGATATCTGGGTGCCCCATTGTAGTTATTATGGTCCTTAAATATGGAAGAGAGAAGCAGCAAGTCAATGCCAGCCAGAGTGATATGATGTGAGAAAGAATTGACTATTTGTGGCTTTGAAGATGGAAGGGGTCATGAGCCAAAAATTGAGGGAAGGCTTTAGAAGTTAAAAAAAAGTCAAGAAAATGGCTTCTAAGAGCTTCCAGAAAGGAACACAGCTATGGTGGCACTTTCATTTTAGCCAACTGCTACTGAATTTCAACTACTAACCTTCATAACGGTCATATAATGAATTTGTTCTGTTTTAAGCCACTATTTGTTTTTATATGTGATAGCATCCATACAAAAATAATAAAATAAATATTCAAATAATCTCAATAAGCAAAAATGTTGCAAATAGAAAACAAATAGTAAGATGATAGATTGAAACCTAAAACACAATCAAAACACAATCAATGAAAACTCGGAATAAACAGGATGTAATAATTCAAATAAAAGCAATGCATAGCACATTAAATAAAAAAGAAATAACTCTACTTTTCTGGTAAGAAATAAATTTAAAGATACAAATAGACTAAAAGTAAATCAATTATAAAATATATTAAATGCTAATATTAGTCGAAGAAAACTGCAATGACTATATTAATATCAGACTAAGGCTTCAGAGCAACAAATATTATCTGGGATATAAAGGGTTGTTTCTTAATGATAAAATGTGAATCTGTCAATATAATTATAAATATTATCACACCTAATAACAGAAATTCAGAATATATATAATAAGTGAAATAAAAAATTATGAGAGATTTAAATACTTTTAGTTGATGGAATATACAGAAAATAAGTAAGGATACAGAAAGTTTGAATAATACTATCAACCAAAGCCAAACCTAATGGCACTTATGCAATAACCACCTCAAAAATCTCAGAATACATATGATTTTCAAAAGCACACAAGCCTTTTTAAGATAGCCCATATTCTGAGTCATAAAACAAGTTGCAATACATTGAAAAGTTATAAAATGTATGTTCTAGCAAAGGATATATAAGACTGTTTCACGGAAAATTTGGAAACATTGTTTAGAAAAAATGTTTAAGTACTAAATAATGGGGAAAGGGATATATTAGTCATGGCATTTACCCTCCTACTGTTTTATATATTGATAGTATCTTTTTCAAACATTAACTAAAAGTGGTTCATAGACCTAAATGTAACCACCCAAATTATACAGTTTTAATGACAGTACATTCATGATTTTCAGTTAGGTTAGTGTGTCTTAAAATTACATAAAAAACAGGACTTACTCAAAAAACAAGTATGTTGAGTTGGATTTAATCAAAATTAAAAACAGCTGGTCTTTAAAACATGCTGTTGAAAGAGAGAAAAGAGTCTAGCCTTAGACAGAAGAAAACATTTGTAAAGCATATATTGGATAAAAAACTTGTATTCAGAATAAATAATTTTCCAAAACTAGTGGATTAATTTTGTTTCCACTCTGACAAATTGCTGTCAACTTAGTGACTTAAAACAATTTAAAAAATGTTTGCAGTTCTGCAGTACAGAAATCCAAAATTAATTTCACTGGCTGTAAAGTAAAAGCATAGGCAGGACTGTGTTCCTTCAGGCAGCACTAAGATCTAAATTCCTTTCCTTTTCCAGTCTGTAGAGGCCACCTGCATTATTTCGCTTGTTGTTCCTTATTTCATCTTCAAAACCAACAGTTAGGCATCTTTTGTTCTCTCTGACCTCTGCTTCCATCCTTCCATCTTACACAAAAGGTTGTCCAGCCACACTTTTGACTTTCTCTTAGAATCAGGTTTTCTCAGCAGTGACTCTCCTAATTTTTTACCAAATGGATAGGCTAACAAATGATTTTTTAAATCATCAAGTCTTTCTTCTTTTTTTGCTTAATCATTATTTCTTTAATTCATCTCTTTCCACTTTTTTCTTACTATACCAGCCAGAAATAAATAGTTCCATCTTTAACACGTTACTTAGAAATTTCCTGAGCTAAATATAAGAGTCCATTATCTACAAAGTTTGCTTTTTACACAATTACAGAAAACAATTAAGCTAAACATTTTACCACTACAGATCAAGGATTATCTATTTTCCATTTTCTAGTAACATGTTCTTCACATTCGTCTAAGCCTTCCCTAACACCCCTTTAATGTATTTATTTTTATAAATAGCATGTCAAAGATTACATATTCTCTCAGACCACATGTGTTTTTGCTTCCATGTTCCTAACATCCTTCTGCTCCCTTATCAGAATCACCTTTAATGTGCATGTTTCTACAGTGTGTTTATTATTTAAATATTATCTAAGATAATTTTTTTACTACCATGTTCCACTCTTCTTTCTGAGGCCTTCCTAGCAGAGTCATTTACATCCAAACTTGTATTCAGTCTGTTGAAAGCAATCTAGAATTTTAACATGATACTCCTAAAATTCTTCCAGCTTCTTCAAATTTGTCTAATCCAAAAACAAATTCCGTGTTTTCTGTATTTTTTAGGTCAGCATCCTGCATCCTATTTCTTGTTTCATAATCTGTATTAGTTTCTTCTTGCTGCTGTAACAAATTACCACAAATGTCATGACTGAAAACAAACAAATTCTGACAACCAAAAACTTGAAATCAGTTTCACTGGAATAAAGTCAAGACTTCACAAGGGTTGGTTCCTACTGGAAGCTCAAAAGGAGAATCCATTATCTTGCTTTTCCCAGTTCTAGAAGCTGCCAACATTCCTTGGTTCTTGGTGCCTTCTTCCATCTTCAAAGCTAGAAACAAAAAACTTCTCTGACCTTTGATTCTGTCTTTACATCTTTTCTCTCACACTCTGATTCTCCTGCTACTCACTTTTCAGAACATTTGTAATTACATTAGGAGCACCTAGATAATCCAGAATAATCTCCCATTTTAAGATCTTTAATTTCATAACTTCTGCAATATTCTTTTCACCACGTAAATCACGTATTCATAGGTCCTACAGATTAGAATATGGACATAATTGAGCAGCCATTATCAACCTATTATAGTCAATAATAAAAAAAAGAAATCCAATAAAGGAGGGAGCAAAATATTTGAATACTTCAGGTGATTGTAAATAAATATATAAAAAGATACTCAACATCTTTTAGTCATTAAAGAAATGCAAACTAAAACCACAATGACATACCACTGTGTATGGCTTAGAGTACTCAACATTAAAAAAAATAACTCACTATAAAATGTGCTGAGGACTTGGAATTCTCTTTAACTGCTGACGAGAAGGAAAATGGTACAATACTGATGAAAAACAAGACAGCAGATTATTAACATCGAATCATCTACTTACTATATTTTTCCAGTCATTCTATTTTTTGATATTTACCCAAGCATAAGTTCATAACAAACATGTACACAAATATTCCTAAAAGGTTTATTTGTAATAATCAAATTGGAAATAATTCAAATATCCATCAACAAGGAAATGGATTAACAACCTCTAATATGTTCATTCGTGTAAGGCCACTCAGCACCAAAAAGGAGTAGACGATTGATATACACAGCATGGAAAAATTTCAATATAATTCTTGTGACAGAACGAAGCAAGACAAAAAAAAAAAAAAAAAAATGAAGGTCTATTGTATGATGTTATTTATTGAAAATTCTAGAAAATACAAACTAGTCCATATTGCAGAAAGGAAATTAGTGTCTGCCTGTGGATGTACTGAATTAGGGGTTTGGGAACAATGGCAGGAGAGATTACAAATGGTCATAAAGAAACTTCTAGGGGTAATGAACATATTCATTAATTTTGGCAGTATTTTCCTGAGTATATGCATATGCCAAGACTTGTCAAATAGTACACTTTAGATACACACATTTTGTTGTGTGCCAGTTATACCTCTGTTAAGCTCTTAAAATAGTTATGAGGCCATGTGTGGCAGTTCATGCTTATAAGCACATTGGGAGGCCAAGGCAGGAAGGATTTTTTGAGCCCAGGAGCTTGAGGTTACAGCAAGCTATGACTGTGCCACTGCACTCCAGTCTGGCTGACAGAGTGAGACCCTGTCTCTAAAAAATATAAGAATAACTTATAAACAAATTTTGTTTATAGAAAGACATCATTAAAGGTGAGAAAATAAAAACTATACAACAAGAAAAAATATTTGCGATGCATTTTTCTATTACAAGATCTTATCCAGAATATTTGATAAATCATTATTTTAAAAAATGACAATATATAATATTGATGAGTATTCCTAGCATAGTTATATGGGTAGTTTTGTCTAATGCACATCTGTAAATATTTATACTCCTTTGGAACTTTATTCCAGAGTCTTCTGGCAAAATGTATGTATATTTTATTTATTATTATTATTATTATTATTATTATTATTATTATTATTATTTCTTGAGACAAAGTCTTGCTCTGTCACCCAGGCTGGAGTGCAGTGGTGCGGATCTCGGCTCACTGCAACCTCGCTTCCCAGGATCAAGCGATTATCTTACCTTAGCCTTCTGAGTAGCGGAGGTTGCAGGCTCACACCACCATGCCCAGCTAAATTTTGTATTTTTATTAGAGATGGGGTTTCGCCATGTTGGCCAGGCTGGTATGGGAACTCCTGACTTCAGGTGATCCAACTGCCTAGGCCTGCCACAGTGCTGGGATTGCAGACGTGAGCTACCACTCCTGGCCAGGAAAATGTATGTAAATATTAAATCATTAAAATGTGTATACTAGGCCAGGAGCGGTGGCTCGCTCCTGTCATTCCCAGCACTTTGGGAGGCTGAGGCGAGCGGATCACCTGAGGTCAGGAGTTCAAGACCGGCCTGGCCAATAAGGCGAAACCCAGTCTCTACTAAAAATACAAAATTAGCCAGCCGCGGTGGTGCACGTCTGTAGTCCCAGGTACTCGGAAGGCTGAGGAAGAATTACTTGAACCCAGGAGGCAGAGGTTGCAGAGAGCCGAGATCGCACCATTGCGCTGCAGCCTGGGAAGAAAGAGTGAAACTCCTTGTATATTTATCCAGGCATGGTGACACGTGCCTGTAGTCCCCGCTACGTGGGAGGCTGAGGTGGAAGGATTGCTTGAGTTTTCAAGGTCAAGGCTGCAGAGTGTAGAGATCACTGCCACTGCACTCCAACCTGAGCAACAAAATGAGAATCTGTCTCAAAACAAAACAAAACAAAATAAAACAAAACATACTCTTTGATAACAAAAGTAAATCTCTAGGATTTGCCTTTAAGTATTCAAACAAGTACCCTGGATATGTGTAATACCATTTCATTGCAGAATTTTTATAAATAGGTAAGAATATTGGACAATTAAATATCCCATAGTAGAGAAGTGCTAAAATATGTCATGACACTTTTAAACAATAGAATTAAAGCCAGTCAAAATCAATAACGATTTAGATAGTAGAAAGGACAAATGTTCAAAATAGTATTTATATTTTTGCTTCTTTTATATATATATAATACTTTATGAGAACTAATTTCATGAGCAAGCCATCACTAATGTGAAAGAAGTTGACTGTTTTTAGTTGTATTAAAAGCTTTTTATAATAGACAATTAATGAATTTACTCAACGCAAAATCTACCATTGTGTTAATAGACTTGGGAAGTAATGAGAGTGACCATGTAAAATAAAAAGATAATCCCTTTTTATTCCCCTATTCAATAGCTTCATATCAGACCTTTAAACAAATTGTTCACCTTAAACATCCTGCACTTCATATTACTTTTTGAAAGTCAAAAGTCAGCATGCCTTAAAGTCTAAGAATATCTGAGTTTGAGAAGAAATGCATAACAACATTTTTGACATATATTAACTTGTTGCCATTATTTTCTATTTCTTCTATGTTTTCTAAGTGACATTTATTTATAATGCTGTATTTATTTACAAGGGATTTATTTAAAACAATAAAATTTCTTGTTTAGATAAACGGAAACCACCATGGTAATCAGCATCAGTAGACAAAATTCATAATAAATAAAATTACAGGAACCTTTTGGGCTCTTTACAGGTCTGGGAAGATGAAAAGGGCTAGACTTTTTATTTTACAGATTTTTGGTTCATGTATGTTTGTGATAGTAAAAAGGGGAAGATAATATGCCATGCTTATCTACCATAGTTTACCATGAATATTTTGATTTTAAAAAAAGATACTCACACTTTGAAACTCAATGTCACACTAATAGAAACCATGCACTTTATTTTACAACCTTGATTTTCACATGTATTATCTAATTGAAACAATAAAAACCATGGCATGTTCCTGTAAATAAATATTTTCCTCATGTATGTCAGCCTGTAATAAGATTTTCTAAAAGTACCAGTAGGAAAATATTAAAGCATACTTAGCTATTAAATAGTAAAATATGTAATTCAACTTTTATTGTCTTTCTTTTAAATATATACAAGAGTACACAAAACACTATCACCTTAAAATCTATGACATTCAGAAATATCCTTTAAATTACCAGTAATCTCAAACAAGCACAATTAATACATTTAAGACCTGCTTTGTTTTATGTTAAAATGATTATTATGTGCACTTGTTTTGTCTAATTGTAATATCAAGCATTCTTAAATTGTGCTTAAAAATGATGTCTATATCAGATTTTTTTAAAGATTACATGCTATGAAATCGTAATATAGGTGTGAAAAGCACAAAGTATTATAATATTAGTACTGTGAAAAGCATTATTATTCATTACCTAGGATATATACATATATATATCCTTATCTAATAAAGCCACTTTAATTTCTAGAAGTTACACATTTTCATTTGATTTTTTTGTTTGTTTCTTGAAAAGCTTCCGGATTCAGATGGTGGAGGTATTGTGGAAATAGAGAAAATGTCATACAATTTGTGTAGCCATGCCAGTGGAAGGACTGCCTAAGAAGACTGGTATTCTAGTATGGTCATCGGGATCATGCGACTGTCTGATTTAGAAAATAGAATTAAATAGATGGAAGGTTTAAATGGAACGCTTCTAGTAGTTGTATTAGAATAGTCTGATAGAAATGGTAAGGAAAGATTTTAGCTGCTGCAGTTTGGAGGGAAAATGTCTGATAAATTGATATTTTTCCAAAAGCTGAATGAAATGTCAGTATCCTGCAGTCACAGTTTTTGATTTGGATAACAAGATGGGCTACTGGATTTGGCAGTAAACCAAAGTTTTAGGTATGTTTGTTTGCTTTGTTTTATTTCATCTTTCAGATATGTTTATTTACTTTATTATTTTCAACTTATTATAATAAATAAAATTTAATCATGTCCTTTAATACACAAATGCAAGCAAACACAGGAATATTGTATTTGTATTTAGAAAATAATTACCAAATATAATTAATACTTACATATTTGGAGTAATGCTCTTTTTTATTAGAGAAACTAACAATACTCAGTTTCTTTATTCTTTTGACAACCAACCATTTTATTTAACAATGTGGTTATTATGGAAAATTAAAGGAGAGATAATAACTAGCTACCTTAATACACAGATGAGTTAATTTTGCTGGCCCTTTCTTTTAATAGACTGCATTCAATTCACATTCAGAAATTTATAGGAGAAGGATATGTGCCTAATTATTAACATATGAATACCAGAGAAAGTAATAGAGTTGTACAATTTTTCTCTTCCTTTTGCTGTTTATATGTGAAGGCTTAGAGAAGACAGAATTCTCTAAAGAAGAGCTGGTGTCCCTCCTCAATTTTTTTCTTCCTTTTTAATGATGAACATGAACGTCATGTGTTGATATGACTTTGGAACAAAATAGAAACAGCCTAGATACTATAATTTCTATATTGAAAATTGTTGCTTTGGAGGGTGACCCAGTCAACATCACATTTTTTTGTGAGAGAGAAACAGAGATACATTATTACTGTGTTATGATGTTTAAGATTTTAGGGTCTGTTAGTTAAACTGACATTGACTAATGAAAAGAGTACCAAGATTAATTACACTGGATAAGAATGCCACAGAATTGTAAAGATTGGAGAATGTTGGTGACCAATGAGTAAGAGAACCTTCTTATAATATGGTAAATCTAAGTGAACAGTGGTAAGCTAGGCTTAAGAAGGGTAGGAGAGAAGCTGGTGATGATGAGTATTAAAAAACTCATTAAAGGACTTACAGATAGAATTTTAGGAGTAGGATACAGTCTAGAAAATGCTTTCTTGTAGTGCGTTGTCATGTTATATACAAAACACTTTGATTCTTAGAGATAATGAAGGATTTGTGAGAATCTGTAACATTACCAATTACTTTATCAAGTTGAGTAGTTTCACTTATGTCATTTGCCTTAATTTTCCTTCCCTAAGATAACTAGTATATCAGCCAGGGTCCCATCAAGCGAACAGAGAACACACACTAATAACGATATGTAAGGAGGGTGTAATAAAAGAGTTATTTGCAAAGCTTTGCACAACATGAAGGCAAACATGAAAAACAGGACTATAAACAAGGGCTAACATTAGAATCACAGTTACTAACCCTAGGTTCATGAAGGGGGAAAAAGGGGTACAGAGTATTGTAAATGGGAAGGATAAAGTCCTATAGAAAAGTAGCACTAAAAAGGCAGTGACTTGCAGTCAAGGAATACAACCAGTCAAAATCAATCCCACAGGGAAAGAGTGAGAGAAAAAATTTCCTATCTCATTTGTTTCTTTCCAAATATTCTTAGAATTCCTTCTGACAACATTGGACTTGGACGTATGAAGCAAAGGAGCCTATTGATGCAATTTATAGACATCATCATTCTTAAACAAATGGGAGCATAAAAAGCAATGAAGAATAGAATAAAAATTAAACAGAAGTTACCCAACACTGTCCATATGTTCTATCCTTCAGTAGTTTGGCTGCTTTCATCTGGGTGAAAAGTTTATATCCCCAGTAAGAAAATGGCTAAGTCTTATGGGCCAGCTTATAATTTGGGGTGATGTTAATTATCTCACACTTCTATATGAAGCCTAAAATATCGCAGCTGGCAAAGAGGCCTATCAGTCATTGTAGATGCCTTCTTTCACTACTCATCTCACATTCCCTTTGACTCTTCTTAGCACTTCAAATCTACAGTGTTCTTTATTTGATGACATGATATGAGTTTTGGTTGTGTGTGTGTGTGTGTGTGTCTGTGTGTGTGTGTCTGTGTGTTTGTGTGTCTGTGTGTCTGTTTGCATGTATTGTAACATTTTCACTAAAAAAAAAAAAAAAGATAAAGAATAACTGAGAGGCACTGTAATCAACCCTGGAATTGCCAAAATAGTCATTCTTGTTCCATTGTGTTGCATTAGGAACCCAGTTTTTCTTATTGGCTATTGACATATTGGAATCAAATTGGTTTTAGTTAGAATCCAGTTTGCCAATTTGCTTAGTCGGTAGTGGTCAGAAGTCTAGACTAAGCTTCTTTTTATAGAGAATGTCTTCCAAAAACTAAAAGTGATGACTTTCAGTTCCAAAATGGCAGAGTAGAAAGTTGGATTTATTAACCCTCTCCCTCCCACAGTAAACCAAAACAAATACACAGCATAGAGATGATCAACAAAAGTATTTCACAACTCAAATATGAGAATGAGTCAGTTCTTAGGGTCACAGACAAATTTAAAAATCTGAGATGGTAGAAGAATAAAAATTCCATATCTATGATGCTACTCTCCCAATTCATCTGCCACCCAAGTATATAAAAAATTTATCCCCAACTCACAGTTTCCAAACTAGGAAATAAGAGTTTAAGGTGGACAACAAACTTCCCCATCACTTTGGGTTCCCTGTCAAGATATATGATTCTGCCTCAACATGCAGGAAGCATTGCAAGTGTCTAAGAAGGCAGATAAATATCAGAGGACAGCAAAAAGGAAGACAAAGTGAAGCAATGAAACTACCTTGCCAAGCCCTAGAAACTCTGTAACTTGGCCAAAGAAAACATCAAACCAGAATGGCTATTCGGCAGCACCATGCAGAAGGAGATATATTCTGCATGAACCTCTAGCCAGCCTTCTCACACTATAAGGATATCCCCTCTTTGATATCCCCAATTTGATATCAGCAGTTCTTTGATTATATACTACAACTGAGGCAAACCTGGGGTTAAGGCACCATCTAGTACTGAAAAGGAAGCAGTAAACTAGCAGAAAATTTGGGAAAAAAATTTCAATACGTAAATTATAAAGGGTATCTAACAATATATCCAATAAAAGCCAAAGCAAATCAAAAAGAGAAGAGTAGAATAAATAATCCTTCAGTGTAAATAAATAGATGAACATTCACAAGAAACATCAGCAAACAGAAAGCCATGATGTCCTCTAATAGACACAGCATGGGACCACTGACTGATGATAATGAGATGGTAATATCTGAGCTCTCTGATTAATAATTCAAAAAGAGGAGTTTTAAGTGATCTCCAAGATAACATAGAAATGTAATTTGGAAATTTAATGGATAAATTGAAATGATAATTTTTTTAAAAATTGGGGAACTGATAAATATATTTTCTGAAGGAAAAATTCATTAGAGGCTGTCAACAACAGAATGGATAAGAGAGAGGAAATAATGCATCAACTTAAAGACACTGAGGAGAAAAAAGAAAACAATGAAAAGAATTGAAGATCGCCTACATGATATAGAAAATTACCTCAAAAGACTAAATCTAAAAATTACTGATATTCAAGAAGGAATTGGGAAAGAATATGGAGTAGAAAGTTTACTCAAACAAATAACCACATAAAATTTTTCTAAACTTGAGACACAAATAAATGTCCAGATCAGAGAACACTAAATAGATTTGATCCAAATAAGGCCCCAATGCATATAATAATAAAATTCTCAAAAGTCAGGGACAAAAAATGTTCCTAAAAGCAATATGAAAAAAGAAGCAAATAACATAAAAGAGAGCTCCAACTCCTCTAGCAACAGGCTTTCTAAATGGACACCAATAGGTCAGGAATGAATGGGATGACATTTTCAAAGTGCTGAACAAAAACAATTTTCATCTGAGAATACTTTACCCAGCAAAGCACTCCTTCCAATAGTTCTCAAATATTCTTCATATATGAGAAATAAAGCCTTTTTTAGCTAAACAAAACCAGAGAGTTCACTACCATGAGACATACCTTACAAGAAATGCTAAAGAGAGTTATTCAGTCTGGAAAAACAAAACACTAGTGTGCAAAAGGAAAACATTTGATAATATAAAACCAACTGGTAAAATCAAGGTCACAGACAAACCTAGAATACTTTAATACCATAACTGTGGTGTGCAATCCACTCTTAAATTTTGTATGAATCCGAGGCGGGCGGATCACAAGGTCAGGAGATCGAGACCACGGTGAAACCCTGTCTCTACTAAAAATACAAAAAAAAAAAAAAAAAAAAAAACCAAAAAACAAAACAGTAAGAAGTACTGCAACCTGTTAAGATATAGACAATATAAAAAGTGAGATAATAAAAAGCAAAAGTGGGAGAGGGGATATGGAGTTAAAGTACAGATGTGCTTTTTAAAAATTGTTTTTTTTTTTTGTTTTTATTATTTTATTTGTGATTAAAGATAAGCTGTCATATCTTTTGAAACAACTTTTTTCTGTTAGATAGTATTTGTAAGCTTCTGGTTAACCGCAGTGCAAAAATCCTATAATAGATTCACTTAAAAAGCAAAACATTAAAACATAGACCACAGGAAATCACTTAACCACGAAGCAAAGCAGTAAGAAATGAAAAAGAAAGGAGTTACAAAAGAATCAGAAAATAAACAACAAAACAGTAGCAACTCCTTACTGAATGGACGTGAACTCAATTCTCCAATTAAAAGACAGGGAGTGGGCAGGGCGTGGTGGCTCACACCTGTAATCCCAGCACTTTGGGAGGCTGAGGTGGATGAATAACTTGAGCCCAGGAATTTAAGACCAACTTTGGCAACATGGCAAAACCCTGTCTTTACAAAAAGTAAGAATAAAAAGCTAGCCATTTGTGGCAGCATGCACATGTAGTCCCAGCTACTCAGGAGGCTAAAGTGGGAGGATCACCTAACCCCAGAGAGGTCAAAGCTCCTGTGAGTCATGATCACAGCACTACAGGTCAGCCTGAGCAACAGAGTGAGACCCTGGAAAAACAAAATAGAAATAGAGTAGCTGCATGAATAAAGGAACAAGACCCAAGAGTATGCTGCCTACTGAAATCCATTTCACTTATAATGACACACATAGGCTAAAAGTGAAGGAATAGAAAAAGATATTCCATGAAGGTGGAAATAAAAAAAAAGAATAGGTGTAACTATATCTGTATCAGATAAATTAGACTCCAAGACAAAGGCTACAAAAAGGAAAAAATGATGTTACTGTATAATAGTAAAGTGGTCAATTCAGCAAGAGGATATACCAATTTTAAATATTGTATATGTTCAACAATGGAGTGCCAAAGTATATAAAGTAAACATTAATCAATCAAAAGCAGGAAATACAATAAAATATAATAATAGTGGGTGGCTTCAACACCCTACTTTTAGTAATGAACAGATCATTCAGACAGAAAATTAACCAAAAAAAATTGGACTTAAACTACACACTAGAACAAAATGGCCTGACGTTTACAGAACATGTAATCCAACTGCTGCAGACTACACATTCATTTTATCAACACATGGAACCTGCTTCAGAATAGACCATATCTTTGGCCCCAGAACAAGTCTCAACAAATTCAAAAAAGTAGAAATCATATCAAGTATCTTTTTGGCCACAATAAAATAAACTAAGAAACAAATAACAAGTATTTTGGAAACTACGCAAACACTTGGAAATTAAACAACATGCTCCTGAATGATGAATGAGACAATGAAGAAATTAACAATAAAATTTAAAAATGTCTTAAAATGAATAAAAATGTAAATACAGCATACTGAAATCTACAGGATACAGCAAAAGCTGTACTGAGAGGAAATGTTATAGCAATAGTAGAAAGACACAACCTAACAACACAACCCCAGTGCACCTCAAGAAGTAGAAAAGCAAGAACAAACCAAACTCACAATTAGTAAAATAAATAAATAAATAAATAAAATCAGAGCAGAAATAAATAAATGTGGGACTATGAAAAGAGATGAATGGAACAAAAAGTTGTTTTTTTAAAGGATAAACAGAATTAACAAGCCTTAATCTAGACTAACAACAACAAAAAAGAAGGCCCAAAATATAAAATCAGAAACTAAAAAGACTTAAAAAACTGAGAAAAATTAAATAGAGACTATAATATACAAGTACACAAAAATACAAATATAAATACAAAATAGAAAATCTGAACAAACTAATAACAAATAAGGAGATCTAAGACATAATAAGAAGTTTCCAAACAAAGAAAAACCTAGAATATAATACCTTAACTCCCGAATTAGTTCTAATGAAGAACTAATACCAATTCTGCACAAAACCTTCAAAAAAAGTGAAGAGGAGGGAATACTTCCAACCTCATTCTGTGAGGGCAACATTACCGTGATACTAAAATCAGAGGACACATAACAACAACGACAACACTGCAGGGTGATATTCCTGATTAATATAGATGCAAAAGTCCTCAACACAACACTAAAAAATCAAATTGTACAACACATTAAAAATATTATTCCCCATGACCAAGTGGGATTCATCCCAGGGATGCAAATATGGTTTAATACAAACAAATCAATCAATGCAATACATCATATTCAAACAACCATATGAACAAAACCATATGATAAGAACAAAAACCATATGATTATTTTAATAGTTATTGAAAAATCATTCAATAAAATTTAACATTCCTTTATGAAAAAACTTCTAAAAAATTGCATAGAGAAGGAACATACCTCAAAATAATAAAGGCCATATGTGGCATGTCCACCGCTAACATGAGACTGAACAAGAGAAAATTGAAAACTTTTCCTCTAAAGCTATACCAAGACATGGTTGTTCACATTTACCACTTTTATTCGACATACTACTGGAAGTCCTGGCCTGAGCAAATAGGCTAGTAAAAAAAATAAATGGGATACAAACTGAAAAGAAAGAAGTCACATTAACCTTGTTTGCAGATAATATAGTATTTGAAAAAACCTAGTCTTCAAAAATTGTTGAAATTGGAAAAGGAATTTAGTAAAGTAGTAGGATGCAAAATCAAGATACAAATAGCAGTAGCATTTATATATGCCAACAGTGCACAACTGAAAAATAAATCAAGAGAGCAATCCTATTTACAATAGCAAATACAAAATATAAAATATCTAAGAATCAACTTAACTAAAGAAGTGAAAGATCTTTACAATAAAAAATTATAACACACTAACGAAAAAATTGAAGAAGGCACAAATAAATGGAAAATGGCCTTAGAATTAGAAGTAATATTGTTAAAATAATAATAATATTTCTCAAAGCAATGTACAGATTCAATGCAATCCCCACCAAAATACAAATGACATTTGGCACAGAGATTTTAAAAAATCTTAAAATTTTATTTGGAATCACCAAAGACCCCAAATAGAAAAGCAATCCTGAGCAATAAAAGCAAAGCGGGAGGCAAGACACTGATGCAAAATAAATCAGCATGGCACTGTCACAAAGACACACACATAGGATCAATGCAACAAAATAGAGAATACAGAAATAACTTCACACATTCACAGTCAACTGGTTTTATCTAAAGGTGCCAAGAATGTACACTAAGAAAAGGACATTTTCTTCAATAAATGGTTCTAGGCAAATGAGATAATTATATGCAGAAGAATGAAACTAGATCCCTACTTCTCATGATATGAAAACATCAAATCAAAATGGACTCAATACTTAAATATAAGACCTGAATAATAAAACTGTATTTTGGGGGCAAGACTTCAAAAGCACAAGTATTCCAAGGAAAAATAGACAAATACAATTGCATCAACACTGAAATCATCTATGCAACAAAATAAACAATCGATGAAGTGATGAGACAATGGTATTTGTTCTATCCATACAGAAATATAAATAATCTTAAACATTAACTTTTTATTCAGTTAATTTTATGAACTCATATTTGAATTTCAGTGATTTGTCTGTAGATTATCTTATATATTGCACAGTCATAATTAAAATATTGAACATGTGGCCGGGCGCAGTGGCTCACGCCTGTAATCCCAGCACTTTGGGAGGCTGAGGTGGGTGGATCACGAGGTCGGGAGATTGAGACCATCCTGGCTAACACGGTGAAACCCCGTCTCTACTAAAAATACAAAAAATTAGCCAGGCGTGGTGGCGGGTGCCTGTAATCCTAGCTACTCGGGAGGCTGAGGCAGGAGAATGGCGTGAACCCGGGAGGCGGAGCTCACAGTAAACTGAGATCCAGCCACTGCACTCCCGCCTGGGCGACAGAGCGAGACTCTGTCTCAAAAAAAAGAAGAAAATAAATTGAACATGTACACTCAAAGCTCTGCTGATAGCAAAAGTTTAACTACCATTTTTTAGACATTTTACCTTTTTCTTGTCTAAGTACTTCAAGATGTCCAGTATGCTTTTGAATGGAAATGATGACAGCAGAAAACATTATCATTTTCCTGATGTCAGAGTGAAAGTTTTTAAAGATTTTACTATTAATTATCATGTTTTTTGTAAGTTTATTTTAATGACGCTATCAGATTTAGAATTTTTTTTTCTACATATATTTTACTAGGGTATCATTTTAAATTTATTTTTAATTGACAACTGTACATATTCATGGGGTACATGGTGATGTTGTGTTACATATAATGTATAGTGATCAGATCTGGGTAATTTGCATATCTATCATCTCAAATATTTATCATTTCTATGCATTGGGAGCATTCAATGTCCTCCTTCCGGTTATTTGAAACTATGTATTTTTGTGAACTATAATATTCTTAAGTGATACGGAACACTAGAACTTGTTTCTCCTACCTAACTGAAATTTTGTGTCCTTCAACAATCCTCTGTATATTCCTCCCTTTCCAGTACCTTCCCAGCCTCTAATATCCTTGGCTCTACTTTTTACTTCTATGAGATCTGCTTTTTAAGACTTCCACACATGTAAGAACATTATTTAATTTTCTGTTGATAATAACCATCCTAATCGAAGTTAGAGGATACCTCATTGTGGTTTTGATTTACATTTCCCTGATGATAAGTGATGTTGAGCATTTTTTCATATATTAGTTAACTAGCTTTTTTAAAAAAAAAATCATGAGTGGTTATTGAATTTTATTATATTCACTTTTTAAAAATTTAAGTAAGTTTGAGTAATTAATGATTTGCAAATCAGGCAGCCCCCAGAATTACAGCAGATTCAGAGAGACTCCAGCACAGCCATGTCATGGAATAAAATTTATAGCTGAAAAAAGGAAATGAAGTACAGAAATCAGGAGTGTGGTACAGAAGCAAATGGATTGGTTACAGCTCAGCATTTGCCTTATTTGAACATAGTTTGAACACTCAGCAGTGCATGAGTGGTTGAAGTATGGCTGCTGAGACTGGACGAGACTCAGCTAATGTTGCAGACAAATACTCCTAAATTAGGTTTTCAATCTTGTGTGTCTATTATGTTAGATTACAGTTTGTCCACAAGGACTCAAATATAGAAGTACAGAGTTCTATTTAGGCCATATTAATTAACTTTAACAATTCCCCTCTTTGGGTCATTTTCTGTTTTGAGAGAATGACCAAAACTTTAGTCATTGATGTCACTATTACCATCATACATGTACTTACTTGGTCTTGAAACCTACACGGAAAGAGTAGAACAGTCAGCTTTGCAAAGACAGGAACAAGGACTGAGCAGAGGGTTGTCTCCTTATGCGGGAACGTCCTGTTTACAGGAGAAAAACAAAACCTGTTTTGTTGTACACATCTTTAAGGATCTATGTGTTTCCTTAAAGTCTTAGTTTATGTCACATTTTTCATGAGCAACTCCATTTCTGTTTGGTTTGGTCTGTTGGGGCATTGTGCATGAGCTCAGCCCCCCAAAATGGCCTCCCATAATTTTGTTTTAAAACATTCTTCCTTTATGCTGAGATTCTCACTTAAGTGAGAGTGTGACCAAAACTTAGGGTCTTAGCACCACTCTCAGGTACCATTATCTTGGGTTTCTGATCTTAGCATGTCATTCATAGTTGCAGCGTCCTCATGGTTGTACATTTCTTTCAGCTCTGGTCAATCCAGTTGAAGTGAGACCATTAGACATTCTAGAGATGGCTATATACAAACATTTAAAACCTTTGAGAGAATATAGCATTCCAGGGAGGCTATTATTATGACTAGCGGGAGGATAATACCAAGAGTTTAGTGTGTGCTCCTTACCAGGGTCCCGATAAGCCAAACCACCTAAAATCAAATAGATCAAATAATGAGCTAGATAAAGAGTCTCTTAACTCCACTAAGCAGTCTCTTCATTAATCCCCTACAACTGAATCTCTATAATACCTGATGTTTTCTCCATAGGCCATAAGTGCCAGCAGCTACACAGATACTGTAAATCCTCTTGTGAAAGTTACACTAAATAATAGAATTGGCTGAACAGAGAAGTATTTTCTTTTTTCATGTGGAAATTTTACTTATTTTTTATGTTTTGTTTGTCTTGTGCTACATTAAAATAATTGAATTTTGGCCCGGCGTGTTGGCTCACGCCTATAATCCCAGTACTTTGGGAGGCCGAGGCAGACAGATCACAAGGTCAAGAGATCAAGACCATCCTGGCCAACATGGTGAAACGCTGTCTCTACTAAAAATACAAAAATTAGCTGGATGATGGTGTGCACCTGTAATCCCAGCTACTTGGGAGGCCGAGGCAGGAAAATTGCTTGAACCCGGGAGGCGGAGGTTACAGTGAACCGAGATCGCTCCACTGTACTCCAGTCTGGAGGCAGAGCGAGACTCTATCTCAAAAAATAAATAAGTTACTTAATTAATTAATTAAAATTAAAAAAATTGAATTTCTAATGTTAAGGCACCTTTTTATTCTTGGAATAAGCCAATTTCGGCATATTCTATTATCCATTTTATATATCATTGACTGCTAATATTTCATTTACAATTTGTCATCTAATAAAAGAAATTTTCCTTTATTCTTATAGAAATGTCAAGCTTGATCTTGCTTTACTGTCCTCATAAGACAAGTCATATGAAAGAGTTTTAGTAATATTGGGGATTTTGAAATAATTGGTCAAATTTACTGCTAATGTCCTATGAATCTTTAGTTTTGTGGGAAGATCTGAAATTACATATTCAGTATTTCTAAAATTTATAGCAATACTAGGTTCAGTTTTCCATTTGTTAATTATGGTAAATGTGGTTTTCTGAAAATTTATTTAAATTATAAAAACAATCTGCATAAAGTCTATTATTGAATTTTTTTTTTTTTTTTTTTTTTTTTTTGAGACGGAGTCTCGCTCTGTCACCCAGGCTGGAGTGCAGTGGCGCGATCTCGGCTCACTGCAAGCTCCGCCTCCCGGGTTCATGCCATTCTCCTGCCTCAGCCTCCGGAGTAGCTGGGACTACAGGCGCCCGCCACCACGCCCGGCTAATTTCTTTTTGTATTTTTAGTAGAGACGGGGTTTCACCGTGTTAGCCAGGATGGTCTCGATCTCCTGACCTCGTGATCCGCCCGCCTCGGCCTCCCAAAGTGCTGGGATTACAGGCTTGAGCCACCGCGCCCGGCCTATTATTGGATTTTATAATTATTATAATATCTTCAGTAATGTCCCACTCTGAATATTAACATGGCTATTTATGCTTACTTGCATTTTGTCTAGATCAGAAATAGTAGAAAGTTATTGATTTTTTTAGTCAAATTTATTTTATTAATTTGTTCAAATTTATTTTTCTATTCTAATAAAATAAATTCTTATTTCACTTTTAAAAACTTTCTAATTCATGATGAATTTAACTCCATTTGTTTTTCAGCTTCTTGACAAAATGCTTAGTGAATTAATTTTCACAGTTTTACCTACTCTAAAATAAATACTTAAAGACTAATTTCCCACCAAGCATGATTTTAACTTCATTCCATAGGTTAACTTTTATATTTCAATATTTATTTAATTTAAAATATTTTCAAATTTTCATAGTGATTTCTCTGATCCTTTGGTTACTTAGAAATTTCTGCTCAGTTTTTAAATACATTCATGTTCTGTGTTTTAGTTTGTAACTTGTTTCTAGTACAGACAGAGATTGTACTTTAGATGTTTTCAATCTTTAGAAATTTGTTGTAGACACTTGCTGAAGGCAGTTCCTGGGTTTTGTTTGTTTATTTGTTTGTTTGGTAAGTGTTCAATATGCACTTTAAATATATACCTAGCAAAGATATTGTATTGAGGTTATTTTGAATGTTACATAAGTTGCTACAGCTATAGTTTGTATTATTTTCTTCATCAATGATTTCTCTATAAATTGCTTAAGAATTATTATAAAGGCCGGGCGCGGTGGCTCAAGCCTGTAATCCCAGCACTTTGAGAGGCCGAGACGGGCGGATCACGAGGTCAGGAGATCAAGACCATCCTGGCTAACACGGTGAAACCCCATCTCTACTAAAAAATACAAAAAAAAAAAAAAACTAGCCGGGCGAGGTGGCGGGCGCCTGTAGTCCCAGCTACTCGGGAGGCTAAGGCAGGAGAATGGCGTAAACCCGGGAGGCGGAGCTTGCAGTGAGCTGAGATCCGGCCACTGCACTCCAGCCTGGGCGACAGAGCCAGACTCCCTCTCAAAAAAAAAAAAAAAAAAAAAAAAGAATTATTATAAAAATATCCATTTTATTGAAGATTCTTCTATTTCTTATAATTATTGTTTTTTCATGAGGTATAAGAGAAAGTGATCTCAATCTATGGGAATATTGTAGATTTCCAAGTGCTACAAAAAGGTATGCAATGGATTCATAAGACCCTTTCCAATTTGCCTGCAAATGAATAACTTGAAATAGCCATTACTGTCAATTATCTATTTTAACCATATTGATGCTTGTCAAAATATACATGAGGAAATGTCTTTAAAGGCAAGTATTTTTTAAAAAAAATATTGAAATGTGATTTTCTTTAAATGTCAAACGTTTCCTTTAAATTTTCTTTAAGTGTTTCTTTAAATATTCTTTTGAAGTTGAATATTTATGTATTTATATTTTATTAGCTTTGTAAATTTTGTTTTTAATTGACACATAATTGTATGTGTTTGTGGGTACAGTATGATGTTTTTATACATATATGTATTGTGTAATGATCAAGTCAGCATAAAGACCATATCTATCCTCTCAAATACTTGTCATTTCTTTGTGGTAAGAACATACAAAATCTTCCCTTCTATCTATTTTTAAATGTACAACACATTATCGCTAACTATCATCACCCTACCATACAACAGAACACCAGAACTTATTTTACTCATCTAACTGTAAATTTCTACATGTTGTCTAAGTTCTTACCAACCTCCTTCCCTTCTCCCCTCCCCAGCTTCTGGTAACAACTATTCTACTCTCTACTTCTATGGGGTCAACCTTTGTAGATTCCACACAGAAGGGAGGCTGAGACGGGCGGATCACGAGGTCAGGAGTTCGAGACCATCCTGGCTAACACGGTGAAACCCCGTCTCTACTAAAAAATACAAAAAACTAGCCAGGTGAGGTGGTAGGCACCTGTAGTCCCAGCTACTTGGGAAGCTGAGCAGGAGAATGGCGTAAACCCGGGAGGCGGAGCTTGCAGTGAGCTGAGATCGGGCCACCGCACTCCAGCCCGGGCAACAGGTGAGACTCCGTCTCAAAAAGAAAAAAAAAAAAAAAAGAAGTGAGACCATATGGTATTTTACCCCATTATACATGGCTTATTTCACTTAACAATGTTCTCTAGATTTATCTGTATTGTCACAAATGGCATAATTTTATTGTTTTTATGGCTGAATAAATGCTTCCTGACATTGATCTGGGCAAGGATTTTTTAAATAATGTCTCAAAACACAGGAAACAGAAGCAAAAATGGATAAATGGGATTATATCAAACTAAAAAGCTACACAGGAAAGGAAACAATCAAGAGAGTTAATAGACAACCTATAAAATGCGAGAAAATGTTTACAAACTATAGCTCTGATGAGTTGACATCCAGAATATATAAGAAACTCAAACAACTCAATTTCAAAAAAATAAATAAATAAATAATCAATTAAAAATGGGCAAAATATCTGAATAGACATTTCTTAAATGAAGACAGATAAATGGCCAAGAGTTATGTGAAAAAAATGTTCAACATCACTAATCATCAGAAAAATGCAAACCAAAACTACAGTTAGATACCATTTCATTTTCATTAAAATGACTATTATCAAAACAACAACGATAAAACAACCAATTCTGTCTAGGATGTGGAGTAAAGGGAACTCATACATTGTTGATGGGAATGTAAGTTAGCACAGCCATTATGGACAACAGTATAGAGGTTTCTAAAAAAAAATTAAAAATAGAGCTACCATATGGTCCAACAATTCTACCACTGAGTGTATATCCAAAAGGAATGAAATCGGTTGTTAAAGAGATTTCTGCTCTCTGAGCTTATTTTATTTATGTCACCTTATTTTATTTATGTCACCTTACTTATTTATGTCACCTTACTTCTTTATTTATTAAATGCTTAAATGTAAGCATAAATATAAGGCAAAGGCCAAATAAATTCAAATGCCGATTAGAGACTATAAATGTTGTTAATGTTTAATTTTGGAGATCACATAATACTTTGATGTGGGCACCCTAAACATATTTGTTAATTAAATATGTATACTTGAATTTTATACTGTTTTAATCTTGGATTAATTTCAACTAAAAATTCAAAAATGTAACATTCAGATAGAACTTTTATATTTTTCAAAATAATTTTACAAATAATTATGATTGAGGGGATAAGGTTTGGAATTAGACCATTGAGGTTAGAATCCTTGCTCAGACAAATTAGCTGTAAGATATTGGGCAAATTACTTAACTCCTATGTACTTAGTTTTCTTTATCTGCATAATATAAATAAGAGTAGTAAATACCTGTTAATCTGATTTTCAGAAATTATTAGAAAAGGCTATTCAAAGTTGTAAATTTCGAGTACGTAATAAGGATTAGATAATAGCTAATTCTTATTAATGTTATTTCCTCACAATAAGCCTGGGTTTAATATTCTTAGGTCCTTTTGTATAAAGCAACAATCAAAACAAAACCATGAGGCTTACAAAATTAATTCATTTATACAATATCAGAGAAATGCTTATTCAAGGTCTGATAATCTGATAATATTACTTCAAATTTCAAGCATATTTCACCAGACTATAATCCTTGTATTGTTTAACTTGAGGAAAGGAACCATAGGAATTGTGTGAACTTCAGCAAATATATTGTATCCCTATTTTCCACTTTTAGCATAACTTTGTATATATGTGAGCATATGAAATCATTGTCAAAATCATCTCAAAATCTCAGATAAGTACACTAATTAATTGTCGTCTGTATGGTATGTTAGATTGCTGATTTTTCTTTCTTCTCTATTAGATAGATGATAGACATATAAATATATCATATAAATGTATAGAATATATATTCACATCCAATCTCCATAACATGTAAAATTTTTTATGTTCTTTTATTTATTAATTTACTAATTACTTTTACTTGCTAATGATTATCATTAAATATAAAAAAAATCTTTCCCTGTCTCTTGTTTCTTAGCATTCTGTACAATTTTAAGCAACATTTTTTAAAAATTATGTTTAAGAACATAGAAATACATGCACTAATAATTTCATTTTGTAATTCAAAATATTTTGTGCTATTTGAAGATAGCAATGATATCTGTAATAAATAGCAAGATGATAAATATCATGACTAAGTCAAAATAAGACTGATATACCACAAATCCTTCCTTTTTGTTCCTCTTTCTATTTTTATTCCATTAGAGATCTTTTATCTTCTTTAAGCTGTATCCATCACCTCTGTGGAGACAACTATAAAAGCAATAAATTTAAGCTTGAAATTTTATATTCTTGACTTGTATTTCCACATTTTTCCTATACCTTCTCTTAGAATTTTATCAACCAACTAAAACTCACTCTATATTGTTGAATATATTATTTTCCCCACAAAGATTGTTTTCTACTTTTTTTCCATGATTCCAACATTTTTCTCAAGTGACTTTGAGTCTGATAATAATAAATATAACATCAGTTATTGAATACCTGAAGTGTGTCACAAAGATACATACATTCTTTGTATATAAACATAATTTTAGATACTATTCATTATCATCTCAATTTTATACATGAGTAATGAGGAGGTTATGGAAGTTGCAAAAGTCATGTAGCTGTACCTTGTGCCTCCAGGTTCTAAATTTAGGTAATCTTGCTACAAAGGCCACTATGAAATATTAACTTAGTATAATATCCAGAGTCTTTTTTTACTCTTTCAATTTCTTATGATTAAAAAAATCAAAGTGGTAACTAAGACTTATTTCTTCTGTTCTTAGAGGATAATAAGAAATTGGAGGAGTAACAAATAACCGGATTTTATGCTAAGATGATGTTGCATAGTGGCCTCTGAAGCAAAATTGCCTGAGTCTAGTTACTGCACACACAACTTATAGCTGCGTAACTTTATGCAAGTTTCATCGCTTCCTCGTCACTTGTTTGCAAACTAGAAATAATAACAACCCTATCTAAATGTGATCTGCATGTAAAGAATGTAGGGTCATATCTGACAGATTTCCAATGCTCGCTCTCTCTCTCTCTCCATATATATGTATAAAATATATATATTATATATAATATATATATTCCAATTTTCCATACATTTCCATGTTTTTCTTTCTGCAGTTATGGTTATCTGCTATTAATTATACCCTATTACTGTGTTCTACTACTTGCTTACTCAGTTTTTCTGACTATACCACATTTATGACAACTTCCCAAGCACCACCAGAGATCCTAAAAAATTAGATTAATTTTAATAATAAATCCCTCGATTGATTCTCTTTCCCAATAAAATTGTTTAAATGAAGACTGCTTACCAATTGAGGCTATGTTTTATTAACATGAAAATTAATGACTCTATCAACTTCTCTAACTTTATTTCACTATGTTCTCCTTTTAGGCAAAAGCAAACAACAACAGGAACATAAATAAATTACATCATTGTCTTTAGCAATGATTACTGCTGTTTATGGACTAGAACAATGGTTACAAAAGACCAATAGTAAGAAAAAATATATTAAAACAACAAAAGCAAAGTAATCATAAAGAGAGGGAATAGCTCCAAAGTCTGAAAGGCTTGGTTGTATTCTAAGAGCATGTTAACATACAAAAAACAAATGTAATCAAAACAAATGTGAATTAATTAACTATCCAATCAGAGAACAAGAGAGGCACAACAAAATAAAGAATTTAACCAAAACAACTGTGGGAATTCTCCAAACAGTATCCAGGGAAGAGGAGGATTTGACCAATAGGTTAGATATTATGGTTCCACAGGCAAGGCACTCCTCAATTCAATGTTGTGTATAAAGGGTTTGAATACAATATGTTTGAATGTTATAATCATTAATGGGATATGGGTACATCAGGCTGAATTAGTCTGTTAATGTTCAATATTTGAATAGAATAATTATGGTTTTCTAATTGAACATATTTACAATGGGTTCTTCAGATTATGATGAAATATTTCAGAGATTCCTAAAGGCAAATAACCAACAATGCAGAACAAATTATTTTGCATATTGTTAGAGTTATGTATTGAATTAAAACTAATAATTTAGCTTTATCATTGTATATAGTAGCCTTAGGAAATTGAATAATGCTAAACTGTCCTCTATATATAAAATTCAATACTGATGTGCCAGAAATTGGGGCAAGTATTTTCTGGGCCTATAGGCATGAGGACCAGATTTTTCTGCAACATAAATTTAACAAAGTTATTACTGCCTTCTATGTATTTTAAGATTCTTAGTTGAAAGTAAAATTAATCAGCTCTTGCTAATTTGGGTAAAAAAAAATCTTAATTCAAATGATATTGGTTGGGTTATAGAATCATCAGAACTTCTCCAAAGCCAGGAAAATAACTCCTTAACTTCCACCATAAGTCCAACGAGGATAGTACTTTCACTTTGGCTATACACACAGATAAGTTGGCAACACAGATTTCTCTATCACTGGCCCATTGCACACTGTTAGAATAGGTAAATACCATAAATGATTGTGTAACTAATGTATATGAAATATTAGTATTCCAATATAGAGCAATAGGCACCACAGGACTGTGATCCTTGAGAGAAATAACAACAACAACAACAACAACAAAAATAGAGATAGCATATTATACAATTTATTCAGCTTATTAATATAGGTACTTTCCAGACCATAGTGAAGAGAGAACTCAAAGACAGCTTACACAGGTCTAGGAAGAGTTTGCATTGCCAAAAGATAGCAAGGAGCAGATAGTGTATCAACTCAGATGTGGTATATATTTATACTATATCAGAGCAAAGTTGATGGAAAAATACACTCATCAAGCAGCAATGGACCAGAACAGCAACTCCAAGAGAGGAAAATATAAAGAGAATGAAAACAGTGGTGAGCAAGGAATCACATCTGGGGATTTTTTTGATTACAGTACTCAGTAACCTTTGTAGTTTCAGTTTTCTAATTTGAAGTAGGTTAAGCATCCCATAAAACAATTACACACCTCTGATATGAAACAGGTATAATGTGATAGGCAAGAAGAAAAACATTCTGGGATCATTAATCGGAAATAAAAACCTTAGGACACAATATCAGAAAAATGGTTAGAAGAGTTCACAGAGTTTTCAGAAAACATCAAGTTGAATATTTGCAACAGCTGAACTAGGCCAGCCAGCAAAGAAAATAATAATGTGATAATTAAGTCAAGGAGAAACAAAATTGAAGGGCCTAGGTAACCAAGAGCAAGCTGGGTAAGAAGCAGAGGGATAAAGAAGTGCTTTCAGAGCTGTGTGCACACTACTGGCTACTTACCTTCTACATTTGACTCTAGAATGTTGCATCACATTTTATATCCTCATCCATGCTGATCACAGAAATGTCTACTTGACCAATTTATTAAAGGAAAAGTCTCTAATAGATCTCTTTCTACACTTTCCCCTCCCAATATGTATTTGTCTGCACTCTCATGGCATCTAAGATGATAGATGACTGATGTTACTTCTTTTCCCATCTACCCCTTCAAGACATCCACACACATAGGCACACAGATGATCACATCAGAGTCGATTGATTTTTTGTCTTCTAGGTGCACATAGAACAATATATAAAATATTTCTCTTGATAAAAATGGACTTTTACAATTTGTCCTTCATCAGATTGTCCTGCCTTTTCCTGTCAAGTGCATCCGCATGTCCTATGCAATAGCAAATCCGAAATATGCACGTTACTCAAATGCATTGGGCTTTTTTTCTCTCTTTTCTTTTATTCATGCTATTCTTTTAACTTAGAATTTTCTCTCTCTTATATCAATCTATCTATTTATGTTAAACTTCAATTCATTTTGAATGAATTAGCCTAAGTTTTGGTCCTCTGCCAGATTTATCTACTAGTCTGAGTTATTCATGGCATTTTACATCATTACATTAATAATTGTGTACATCAATATAATATTTTGTTATAATTATTTGATTGCAATCTTACAAATTGTGCATCTCAGGATTAGAAAACAAATCATATTTATCTTTATGTATCCAGATTACAGCAGGATAAGTGATATCTATTAGTTACTCAGTAAAACATAAATTTACAGAGTAAATTAAAAAACTAAAAGAATCATTTCACTCTTATTATTTTTTACTAACTGAATTGTATTGCTTATAGCAGTGGCATTAGAGTTTATTTTGTTTAGCTCTTTGTTTTACTGACAGAGGGATTATTCCTGTAGCAGGCTTCATTTAAGATAATTTCCTAAAAGTAGTAGTGGTGGAGAAATCTAATTACAGTTGTCATTTGTAATTATACTATTCTAATATATTTGTCATATTTTAATAAATAAAAAATCTAATAATTAAAATACTCATTCTAATTAAAATGCAAAGTTTTTAGGATGAGTAGATTAATAGTTTTGACATTTCAGACTGAATTTTAATGCAGGTTCCATAATTTCATATACAAACTTTCTGTATGAAAAGATAATTTGCATGTGTCAATTAAATAGAATAGTTAGATTTCTTACTAAATTGTTTGCATGCATACTTTTGAAAGTCATTTTGGGTTTATACAAACTGGTCCCTTTAAAAGTTGCTACAATTTTTAAAACATTAAAGTTGGTTTCTCCTTAACACAGGAAAAAAAAACAAAAAACAAAAACTAATCTCTGAAAAAGCATTACCAGCTGATATCTTGATAGCCAAACAACCAGTAGCTTAATAAATATATTAAATATAACCACTTTAATTTCAACTTTTTTAACCTGAAATGAACAATTCAGCAAGAAATGAGTATTGAATAAGGTATAAGTTTTTTCAGTAGCTGAGAAAACAAAACAAAGAAAAATTCTACCTTTCGTATTTTTAGTTGCAATTACATGGGTAATAGTGCAGTTAAAATTTCACCCTAGGTACTGAAATTCAATAAAGGCCGTGTAAGATCACAAAGAGGTCTCTAGTGGAAGATAGAATTTGACATTGCCTTATCACTGACCTGTGATGAACATGAGAATTCATGTGACATTGATAGCATGGTTGGGTTAACTCATCTGCTTTTTGAAATCAGACAATTAAGGACTCAGTCAATTTTGAGCAGCAAGGTCACTTTCATGATCGATGACTCAAGAAACACTTCTTAAGGAGAAATACCGTTTATAACCCAGTCATCTTCTTCATTGGTATACAGCCCACTTTTCTCCTACTTGGTTTGTTGATTGCTTTCTAAAGAAACTAAAGAAAGCCTACAAACTACCCTCTCAAGATAAGGCAAAGAGAAGAAGTTTAGAAATCGATGATATGAATTTTACCTCCTCAAAAGTTGTTTTTGCCATCACATTATTCTTTAGGTAAATTCTTCTCACTGACACTTTTTTTTTTTAATTAAATGCTTAATTTGGTATTCTGTATCATATTTCAACTCATATGCATATGCTATTTTTTTGGAAGTTTAAATACTATTATAGCTAGTGTTTTGTAATTTAGTAAACAACTTTTCATCAGTGATAATTTGGTATTTTCTGACAACAATATTTTATTTTCAGAGTCATAATTGTATGTCAAAAGTCTCATTTTTTTGATTAAACGAAGAAATAAAATTACATTTAATATACATTTATTTTAATTGTAATTTATTATATTTTATCTCTTTAAACATTCTTTAATCATAAATGATATTCTTTAAAATTATCTACTCTACAAGTTGTTTGATTTGACTGGCCCATTCCTGACCAATCGAGATAAAAATGAATATACTTTATTAATTAAAAATATTCTGTTAATTTAATATTTATTGTGGTTGCTTCAGTCCCTCTATTTAAGTTTAAAATAAATAATAGACTCTTTCCTTAAAAAGAACTTTCACTTGTTAATTACTTTATAATTAATGTATATATTTTAATATTGCTTGTAGCTACTCTAATATTTGAACAATTATTGTTGATTATTAGAAATAACATACTATTACTTCTTTGGATTAGTAGATCAACTTATATCCTTAAAGTAAATCTGTATAAAGAAAAAACTATTGTATTTATACATGATTTGTAATTTTTTCCCAAATCCAACATCATTAAACATCTCTAAGCAGTAATAAGTCTAGCTGTGACAAATGTTCACAACTGGTTACAGAAAAAAATAATCATTTGGGTCAGAAAGTTTGGGAGTTTTCGAAAGGAAGGCACATGTACAAGAAGTTAGAATGAGACTTTCTATGTGTCAGTTTGTGATAATGTAGGAGCTATTAAGTATAAAACATCACTGGGAAACTTTTTCTATTTGAAAATTTAGTGCTACACTGCTTTGACAAAACTTGGTAATAAAGTGACAAAAACCGATTCAACACAAGCCCAAAACAAAAAGCTTCAAGGGGGAGAGTTAATTGTGTCACCTGGAGTCAGTGGTACACTTAGGCTGTTGCCAGGCCAATATGGTAGAAAGCTGAAAAGAAAGAAACTTGCTGGCTAGCTGGCTAAGGAGCACCAAGGAAAGGTAGCTATGTTAGGAATGGTCTGCTTCCGTAATTGTAAGGGCAAAGCACTTACCTACATAAATATAGTGTTCCAAAGGCCAAGTGGATGCTGAGTAACATAGCCAAGGCTGGACCAACAGGTCAGCCTTCTGAGGTAAGGGGAACCCAGGAATCAGAGGCTATGGCATACACTGTTTAGGGGAATAAGAAGTGGATGTCTCTAAAGAGGAGCAAGAGAGTACATTATCTGAATTGGTTAACTTTACTGTATCAAGATCACCATAAGGGACCTTGAAATTACAAACACACCACAAGAGTTGTGAATATTATGAAGCCCAGGAAGCACCAATCTTAGAAAACAAATTCACCAGTCAAATAAGACCTTGTTAAGATCTTCCCTCATCCCTATTTTATTTTATTTTTTTGAGTTTCTGATTCCTTCTCTTCCCCAGCTCCAGAAAACTCCCTTTGATACTGGAAAAGTTAGCATTCCCTGCCAACAAACTGAGGAGAAAAGAAAAATTGACAGAGAAAAAAGTACGGTAACCAATCATGCCCCCAGATCATATTTATACTACAGGATTTTTGTAGGAAGTAAGTCCAAGATAGAAGAAGACAGTTGTGACCATGTTCTGTGATTGAAAGTGTACAAGATACTTTAATTAGCTAAGTAAAATTTAAAAAATTGTAAAACCTACTTAGAATTTTAAGGTGTTCTGAATGAAGATAGATGCTCAATGCCAAATGTTAAAAGATAAGGTTGTTTTGCATTTTATAATCTCATTTTATTGTTTTAGTTGTTCGACATAATGGTAAATATATTTGTATTAGTTTGTTCTTACAATGCTACAAAGAAATAATGGAGACTGTAATTTACCAAAAATAAATGTTTAATTGGCTCATGGCTCTGTAGGCTATACAGGAAGCATGATGCTGGAATCTGCTCAGCTTCTGGAGAGACTTCAGGAAACCTTTTCTCAAGGAAGAAGGTGAAAGAGAAGCCAGCACTTCAGTTGGCTAGAACAGAAAGAAGAGGAAGAGCAGGGAGGTGCTTTATATTTTTAAACAATGACATGGCATGAGAACTCAATCACTGTTCAGTACCAAGGAGGAATGATGCTAAACCGTTTATGAGAACTCTGCCTCCATGATACTGCCACCTCCTACCAGGGCCTACCTCCAACACTGTGGAACTATAGTTTGACATAATATTTGGGTGGGGACACTGATCCAAACAATATTATTCTGCCGCTGGCCCCTCCTAAATCTCATGTCCTTTTCACATTGAAAAATCCAGTCATGGCTTCCCAATACTCCCCCAAAGTCTTAACGCATTTCAGCATTAACTCAAAAGTCCAAAGTTCCAAGTCTCATCTGAGACAAAGTAAGACCCTTCAGCCTATAAGCCTGTAAAATCAAAAACAAATTAGTTATTTCCAAGATATAATGGAGGTATAAGGATTTGGTAAATATGCCCATGCCAAAAGTTTCCAATGTTTTATTTTAGTGACTTTATAGTTTAACATATATAGTTTAACTCTTTAATCAGTTTTCACTTGAATTTTGTATATGGTGAGAGATAGGGGTCTAGTTTCTTTGTGCTGCATATGGATATCCAGTTTCCCCAGCATCACTTATTTAAGAGACTGTCTTTTCTCCAGTGTATGTTCTTGGCAACTTTGTTCAAAATAAGTTTACTCTAAGTGTATGGATGTGTTTCTGGGTTCTGAATTCTGTTCCATTGGTCTATGTGTCTATTTTTATGCCAATACCATGCTGTTTCAGTTAGTATAGCTCTGTAGTATAATTTGAAGTCTGGTAATGTAATTCCTCCAGTTTTCTGTGGTGGTTTCATATGGATTTTATGATTTTGTTTCAATTTTTGTGAAGACTGTCATTGGTATTTTGATAGGGATTACATCAAATCTGTATATTGTCTGGGGCCATAGGGCCATTTTAACAATAATGATTCTTCTAATTAATGAACATGGAATATCTTCTTATATTTTGTGTTTCATCTTCAATTTATTTTATCAATGTTTTATAGTTTTTATTATAGAGATCTTTCAGTTTGGTTAATTTAATTCCTAGGTATTTTATTTTATCTATGGCTATTGTAAAAGTTATTAATTTCTTGACTTCTTTTTCAGTTTGTTCACTGTTTGTATTTAGAAATACTACTGATTTTTGTATGTTGATTTTGGATCATATAATTTTACTAAAATTGTTTATTAGTTCTAATAGTTTTCTTGTGGAATCCTTATGTTTTCCAAATATAAAATTATAACATCTTCAAACAAGGATAATTTGACATTTTCCTTTCCAATTTGGATGTCTTTTATTTCTTTTTCTTGTCTGATTGCACTAGCTAGGACTTCTAGTACTATTTTGAATTACAGTGGTAAAAGTGGGCATTTTTGCCATATTCCAGATCTAAGAGGAAAAGCTTTCAGTTTTTCTCCATTCAGTGTGATACTAGTTGTGCATCTGTCATACATGGCTTTGGTTAAGGTGTGTTCTTTCTATAAGCAGTTTTTTGAGAGCTTTTATCACGGAAAGATGTTGAGCTTTATCAAATGCTTTCCCAGCATCAATTGAAATAATCATATGGCTTTTGTCCTTCATTCTATAGACATGATGTGTCACCTGAATTGATTTTTATATGTTGAACCATCCTTGCATCTCTGTGATAAATCCCACCTGATCAATTAACTTTTTAGTGCATTGTTGAATTCAGTTTGCTAGTATTTTTGAGAATTTTTGTATGAATATTCATTAGATATATTGCCCTTTTTTTGATATGTATGATTTTGGTATAAGGGTAATTCTGACTTCATTGGATGGGTTTGGAAGTATTTCTTCCTCCTCTATTTTTGAAACAGTTTGGGTATAGGGTTGGTATTAGTTATTCTTTAAATAGTTGGTAAAATCCAACTGTGAAGCCATCAGGTCCTAGGCTTTTCTTTACTCAGAGACTTTTTTTATTACGGCATCAAAATCAAAATCATTATTTGTTGCTAGTCTGTTCCGGTTTTGGATTTCTTCATGGTTCAGTCTTTGTAGGTGGTATATTTCTAAGGATGTAATCATTTCTTCTAGATTTTTCAATTTACTGGCATATAGTTACTTACAGTAGCCAATAATAATCTTTTGAATTTCTGTTCCCAGTTGTAATGTGTACTTTTTCATCCTTGATTTTATTTATTTGGGTCTTCTCTCTTGTTTTATAAGCCTGGTTGAAGTTTGTCATTTTTGTTTTTCCATTATAAAAACACCCAACTTTTAGTATCATTGATCTTTTATATTGTTTTCTTTTTTAAAATTTTATTTATTTTTTCTCTGATTCTTTACATTTATGTTCTTCTTTTTTTTAAATTAAATCAATTTTTTAAATTTATTTATTATTATTATTATACTTTAAGTTCTAGGGTACATGTGCATAATGTGCAGGTTTGTTACATAGGTATACTTGTGCCATGTTGCTGTGCTGCACCCATCAACTCGTCAGCACCCATCAACTCGTCATTTACATCAGGTATAACTCCCAATGCAATCCCTCCCCCATCCCCCCTCCCCATGATAGGCCCCGGTGTGTGATGTTCCCCTTCCCGAGTCCAAGTGATCTCATTGTTCAGTTCTCACCTATGAGTGAGAACATGCGGTGTTTGGTTTTCTGTCCTTGTGATAGTTTGCTAAGAATGATGGTTTCCAGCTGCATCCATGTCCCTACAAAGGACACAAACTCATCCTTTTTGATGGCTGCATAGTATTCCATGGTGTATATGTGCCACATTTTCTTAATCCAGTCTGTCACTGATGGACATTTGGGTTGATTCCAAGTCTTTGCTATTGTGAATAGTGCCGCAATAAACATACGTGTGCATGTGTCTTTATAGCAGCATGATTTATAATCCTTTGGGTATATACCCAGTAATGGGATGGCTGGGTCATATGGTACTTCTAGTTCTAGATCCTTGAGGAATCGCCATACTGTTTTCCATAATGGTTGAACTAGTTTACAATCCCACCAACAGTGTAAAAGTGTTCCTATTTCTCCACATCCTCTCCAGCACCTGTTGTTTCCTGACTTTTTAATGATCGCCATTCTAACTGGTGTGAGATGGTATCTCATTGTGGTTTTGATTTGCATTTCTCTGATGGCCAGTGATGATGAGCATTTTTTCATGTGTCTGTTGGCTGTATGAATGTCTTCTTTTGAGAAATATCTGTTCATATCCTTTGCCTACTTTTTGATGGGGTTGTTTGTTTTTTTCTTGTAAATTTGTTTGAGTTCTTTGTAGGTTCTGGATATTAGCCCTTTTTCTGATGAGTAGATTGCAAAAATGTTCTCCCATTCTGTAGGTTGCCTGTTCACTCTGATGGTAGTTTCTTTTGCTGTGCAGAAGCTCTTTAGTTTAATTAGATCCCATTTGTCAATTTTGGCTTTTGCTGCCGTTGCTTATATTCTTCTAATTTGGGGTTTGGTTTGCTCTTGCTTTACTAGTTCTTTAAGATCCATCACTAGGTTATTTAGTTGAAGTTTTTCTTTTTTTATGCAGGCATTTATAGCTATAAATTTCTCTTTTAGAACTGCTTTTGCTGTATCCCATTGAGTTTGGTGTGCTGTGTTTTCATTATGACTCGTTTCAAATTGTTTTTCAATTTTCTTCTTAATTTCTTCATTGACACACTAGGCATTCAGGAGAATAATGGTTAATTTCCATGTGTTTGCATCGTTTCCAAAATTCCTCATCATTATTAATTTCTAGTTTTATGTCATTGTGGTCAGGAAAAATGCTTGATATTATTTCAATATTTTAAACATTTTAAGACTTGTTTTGCAACTTAACATGTGGTCTGTCCTTGAGAATGATCCATTTACTGAGAAGAAAAATGTGTATTCTGTAGCTACTAGACAAAATGTTCTGTAAATATCTATCAAGACCATTTGATCCATAGTGCCAATTAATTCTAATGTTTCTTTGTTGATTTTTTTCTCTGAATGATCTGTCCAGTGCTGAAGATGGGGTGTTGAAGTCTGCAGCTATTTTTTTTATTGAGGGTCTATATCTCACTTTAGCCCTAATGATATTTGCTTTATGTATGTGGGTGCTCCAATATTGGGTACACATAAATTTACATTGTTGTAATCTCATGCTGAATTGACCCCTTTATCAAGATATGATGACTTTCTTTGCCTCTTCTAATAGTTTTTGTCTTGAAATCTATTTTGTCTAAGTACTCCTGTTTTGCTTTGTTTTGTTTTTTGCTTTCCATTTGCATGGAATATTATTTTCTATCCTTTGTTTTCAGTCAATTTGTGTCTTTATAGGATAAATGTGTTTCGTGTAGGCAATGAATAATTGAGTCATGTTTTAAAATTCATTCAGCCACTCTATGCCTTTTCGTTGGAGAATTTTGTTCATTTACATTCAATGTTATTATTGATAAATAGGAACTTACTCCTGCCATTTTCTTAATTTTTTTCTGGTTGTTTTGGAGTCTTTTCTTCCTTCTTTCCTTTCTTTCTGCCTTCATTTTAGTGAAGGTGATTTTATCTTGTGCTATGCTTTAATTTTTTGCTTTTTACTTTTTGTGTGTCTGTTGTGTGTTTTTCAATCTGAAGTTACCATGAGGCTTGCAAATATTATCTTATAACCCATTATTTTAAATTGATGACAACTTATCACTGATTGAATAAGCAAACACACAATAAGAAAACGAATAAAAGCTCAACATTTTTACTTTGTCCCTCCCCCACTTTTTAATCTTGTGTTGTTTCCTTTTATGTCTTATTGTACTGTCTTCATCTTAAAAAGTTACTGTAGTTATTATTTTTTATTGGCTTATCATTTGTTACTTCTACTTAAGATAAGAGTAGTTTATGTACCACCATTACATTGTTATAATATTCTGTTTTTCTGTGTGCTTAATATTACGAGTGAATCTTGTACCTTCAGATTTTTTCTTGCTTATTGACATCCTTTTCTTTCAGATTTACGAACTCCATGTAGCATTTCTTGTAAGGCAGGTGTGGTGTTGACGAAATCCCTTAGTTTTTGTTTGTCTGGGAAAGTCTTTATTTCTCCTTCATGTTTGAAGGATATTTGCACCAGATATACTATTCTAAAGTAAAAGTTTTTTTTTTTTCCTTCAGCACTTTCAATATGTCATGCCACTCTCTCCTGGCTTGTAACATTTCCACCAGAAAACCTGCTGTCAGGGGTATTGGAACTCTGTTGTATGTTATTTGTCGCTCTTCTCTTACTGCTTGTAGGATTCTTTCTTTATCCTTGACCTTTGGAAGTTTGATTATTAAATAAATGCTTCAAGATAGTCTTATCTGAATTGAATCTGCTTGGTAAGCTATACTTTTCTTTTACTTTAATGTTGATCTCTTTTTTAGGTTTGGGAACTTCTCTGTTATTATCCCTTTGAATATACTTTCTCCCACTATGTCTTTCTCTACCTCCTTTTAAGGCCATTAACTCTTAAATTTGCCCATTTAAAATTATTTTCCAGATTTTGGCCAGGCATGGTGGCTCACAACTGTAATCCCAGGACTTTGGGATGCCAAGGCAGGCAGATAACATGAGGTCAGGAGTTTGAGACCAGCCTGGCCAACATGGTGAAACCCTGTGTCTACTAAAAATGCAAAATAATTATCCAGGCATGGTGGTATATGCCTGTCGTCCCAGCTATTTGGGAGGCTGACCTAGGAAAATCGCTTGAACCCAGAAGGCAGAGGTTGCAGAGATCTGGGATCACACCACTGCAATCCAGCCTGGGTGACAGAGTGAAACTCTGTCTCATAATAATAATAATAATAATAATAGTAATAATAAATATATAAATAAATAAAACTATTTTCTAGATTTTGTAACCATACTTTATTGCTTTTAATTTCTTTTTCTTTTGTCTTCTCTATTTATGTTCAAATAGGCTATTTTCAAGCTCACTAATTCTTTCTTCTCCTTCGTCAGGTCAGTTCTGCTATTAGGAGACTGATGCATTATTCAGCATTTCAATTGCATTTTTCAACTCTAGAATTTCTGCTTGATTCCTTTTAATAATTTCAATCTCTTCATTAAATTATCTGATAGAACTCTGAATTTAATCTCTGTGTTATCTTGAATGCCTTTGTGTGTTTTCAAAACAGTTATTTTGAATTATCTGTCTGAAAGTAGTGTATCTCTGTTTCTCCAGAACTGGTCCCTGATGCCTTATTTAGTTCACTTGCTGAGGTCATGTTTTCCAGCATAGTGTTAATGCTGTTAAGTGTTTGTTGATATATGGGCATTGAAGAATTAGGTATTTATTGTAGTCTTCACAGTCTAGGTGTTTGATCCTCAACTTCTTGGAAAAGCTTTCCCAGTATTCCAGTAGACTTGGGTTTCAAGCCCAATAACAGTTGTTGTTGGTGGTGTTTTGTTTTTGTTTTTTATTTATTTCATTTCATTTTAGTATTTTATTTTATTTCAATTTGTGCAGACTCGTAGATGTACCATCTTGATGCTCTTGGATAAGATCCAGAAGAATTGTCTGGATTACCAGGCAGAAACTTTTGTTCTTTTGTTCTTTTCCCTTATTTTCTCCTGAACAGAGTCTCTCTCTCTCTCTCTCTCTCTCTCTCTCTCTCTCTCTCTCCCTCCCCCCCCACCCACTCTGTGCTGAGCCACCTGGAACTGGGGGCATGGTGATGCAAGCATCACTGTGGACATCACCACTGGGACAACACGAGGCCAGATCTGAAGCCAGCACATCACTGGGTCTTGCCCAAGTCCTTCTTTTCTGGGTGGTGTGTTACCCAAGGCTCCAGGTGTAGCCAGAGATGCTGTCTGGGAGCCAGAGATCAGAGTCAAAAATCTTAGCAGTTTATCTGTTGTTCTGTTCTACTGTGACTAAACTGGCACTCAAACCATAATGCAAAGTTCATCCTTTCTGCTCTTCCCTTCCCTTTCCATAGGCAGTGGAGTCTCTTCCTGTGGCCACCACCACCACTGCTCCACAGGGATTCTACCAGGCCACTGTCAATGTTCACCTAAAACACAACGGCTGTTTTATCAGCTTGTGGCCAATTCTGCCAGGCTTGGTTTTCACTCTTCAGGGCAGTGGGCTGCCTTCTGGCTCCAGGGCAGTTCCAGAGCAACAAGCAGGCTCTTAGGATCCCTAAGTTATGGTCTACGCTTAGGATCCCCAAGTTAAGGCCTAGGCACAGGACCCTAAGAGCCTGCTTGTTGGGGGATCCTAAGAGCCTGCTTGTTGCTCTACCCAACTGTGGCCAAGCTGGTACCTAAAGTGCAAGATGAAGTCCCCTTTACTTTTCTCTCTGCTTTTCTTAAACAAGGAGAGCCTTTCATGGCTGAGAATGTGTTGGGTTACCCATGAAGCCAGCATATCACAGAGTTTGAGGTCCATGGTGTACTGCCTGCATATTGCTGCTGTTTATTCAAGGCCCAAAGGCTCTTTAGTCAGGAGGTGATGACTACTGCCAGGACTGGGTCCTTCCCTTCAAGGCAGTAGGTTGCGTTTTGGTGCAGGTTATATCTAGAAATGTTGTTTGTGAGCTAGGGCCTGGAATGAGGGCGTCAGGACTCTGCTCAGTGGCCTATTTTACTGTGGCTGAACTGGTATCCAAAATGTCAGACAAAGTCCTTACATTTTGCTCTCCTCTCCTTAAGCAGAAGGAAGGAGTCAGTTTTGTTGATGTAAGCTGCACTGCCTAGGGCACAAGCACTTCCTTAGTCATGCCACCTGGTGTCTCCCTAGGTCACATGGGACCAACTTTATTGGCTGTAGGCCCAACCTAGCATTGGGAGTTGCCTAGAAATTGCAGTCATTGTGTCTTAGACTGCCTTTCAAGTTTACCTGGGACTTCAGAGCACTTCAGCCTGTGGTGGGAAGTCTTGCCATGAAACTTAAGTTCTGACTGCAAGGATGGACTATTCCCCTCTGGCTAGGGCTCATCCAAATGCTCCCTCCATGCGTGGGGAGTGACTGAGCCCATCACAGCTTTATTCTCCACTATGACGGCATTGGTGAATTCAATATAAAGTCCTTCAGTCACCACACTCTTCCTCCCCAAATGCATAGACTCTTTCTCTGCACTACAGGGCTGCTGCAAGCAAATGGAGCAGGGTTAGCATCTGTGATTCCAGACTGTCACTCCTGCCCTCCTCAATGTCTGTTTCAGTAATATGAAGTTAAATTCAGTAATTACTCACCTGACTTTTTATTCTCGTGACGATGCTTTTCTGTATGCAGATAGTTGTTAAAATGTGGTGTTCCATCAGGAAGAATGAATGCTAAAGGCATTCTACCATCTTGTTACACCCTCCAGAGGGGCTGGCTTTTTTTTATGGCAACAGCCATTACTATTTTTATGCTAACTATTACCATTAACCTAGATCATCATGACTAGGGTCTTGATAATTTTGTATATGTTTGGAGACAGAAAGTGTGGCATAAAGGAGGACCATACTAATGATGCATTAAGTTTTTATTTTATTTTTTCAGAAAATGAAGTGCAGTGGGACATCAGGTCAATATGTAATTGTTAAAATACTAGTTGCAACTCAGAAAAGCTTTACACAAAACCAAATTATTTTAAGTGAAGCACATTATAGCAATGTGTTTAAATATATTTAAAGAATTCAGTATATTGAGTCTCCCAAATTATAAGTCTATGCCAACTGTTTTATCTTATTTCCCTTTAATTTCTAGGATAATTTCTTTCCAATTTTCATATTTTGTATTGTTTTAACATTAAGTAGTTAAAAGAGTAGAGTGATGATTGTACACTTTGTATGGCTTTGTAGATCATTTTGTTCCTGCCATTAGCTCAACCTGGCTGGAGAGAGGGAATACTCCATAGGTACCTGGGCTCTACTCTTTAACATTGCAATAGCCAAGCCAGCAGAATAAGATAAAGCAGCTTCACATTTTACGACTCACAATGTATGCAATGGGAATTACCCAAAAAAGCTGGTTTTGTTCTGCCAATGCAATCAAAAGCAGAAAATAGAGGGCAGAGACTAAATCATCAATATATTTACGTGAATACTTACAAGGCAGGAATCTTCACCAATAACTAAGTATGCTCAATTAAATTGGTGACTGACAATGTAGAAAAATACAAATGTATGCAATTCTCTTACACTTGGATTCAAATTATTCAAATTAGGATTAAATTAAATTTAAACCTAATATGTAGTTATTCTGTGGAATAGAATAGTAGCCATAGAAGTGTTTATTGACTGTTTCATTAAATGTGTAGATCCTTTGGAGAATTAAAATTCATCAACTTAGAGCTCAGTGACATAAACATAGATTGTATGCAATGGGTGGCTAAAGTAGACTTCAATAACTGATCATGAAACTCTCTGAATGTGCAGATTACACCTTAGAATTCTTTCTAAAACAGTGAGGTATAAAACCATAAATGATAAGTAGAAGTGATCAATGAAAATAAGCACATTTGCAATACCAGCCTACATCCCAAAGACCAGTACAGTCTATTTAATAACTCGAGCTCTATTCACTGCCTGAAATGGAGACACAGAAGTTGGTGCCTAAGGGTACTCTTTTTCTTTAACTAGACGATTTCTACTTAATGGGTTGTATGTATATAAATGCCAAATAAAAATTATCTCATAAAATGTTTATTTATTTTAATTTTCTTAAACAAAACTCTCTGGTGTGATGGAAAAAACACTACTTAGGAAATATATTATGGCTGGGCACAGTGGCTCATGCCTGTAATCCCAGCACTTTCGGAGGCCAAGGCAAGCAGATTACCCGAGGTCGGGAGTTCAAGACCAGTGTGGCCAACATGGTGAAACCCCATCTCTACAAAAATACAAAAATTAGCCAGGCATGATGGTGTGTGCCTGTAATTCCAGCTACTCAGGAAGCTGAGGTGGGAGAATCGCTTGAACCAGGGAGGTGGAGGTTGCAGTGAGACAAGATTGCACTATTGCACACCAGCCTGGGCTTCAGAGAATGACTTGTCTCAAAAATAATATTATTATTTATATATATGTGTGTGTGTGTGTGTGTGTGTGTGTGTGTATCTGGAGTTAATAGTATAGTTTCATGGGGTTTTGTGAACGCTGTATGAAATATAGTATCATTGGTTTTATTAATCAAATCCATTATGCTTTCTGCTCCGCTAGTTAGCTTTATGACTCTTCACAATAACTTAACTTAAATGAAACTGTTTCTGCCTAAGTTATGTGAGAAGGCTAACCACTGCTCTATACCTAGAATGTCTGTAACTTGGTTACTGCAATCCAAAATATTAGTTAGACCAAAGGATTTTTATTACTTATTTCTAATTTAAAATGTTTTATGATACTCAAATATGTAGAAGATAAATTAGAAGAGAAACAAAATAAGAGGCCGTGACATTGAATAAGAGAATATTGTACTTATATAAAAGATGAATAAGAAATAAGATAGCAATGTGAATGAAGAAAAGGGCCTAGTAAGTGTCAGCATCATGGAATTAATAAACATCTAGATGCTAGAGTTTGAAGTAAGGTTAACTTTGAGATTGACTCCCAAGCCTTCAGCTGCTGAATCAGATTTTTTGGATAGGTGATGGCACTACTAAAATGATAGAAAATACAAAAGAAAAGTGAAATATGCACTGAGTCCACTGAGGTGGTAAGAGGAATGACTAAGTGAATTTGGTTTTACATGTGGTTTGTTTGAGGTATGTAAAATGAAGTAAAGTTTGCTCAACAGATAAATAACTAGAAGTTTTATCCTATAGGGTTATAAAAATTATAGAGTTGGATCCATCTGAATGTTGGATGATCTTAGCAGGAAATTTCAAGAGTGTGTACACTAATGACCAGGAAAAAATATTTAGCAAAAATAAATTGTTTAAGTATGTACTTACATACTTATGTCCATACTTGTTTGGACTTGTACTTAATTGTATGTAGTTGTTTGGTCTTGTAGTTAATTGTACATACTTAAAATTATTTATTACATACATGTCATATAAGTGCACATGTACACATATATGCATGTACATGCTTATTTATTTATTTATTTATTTATTTGAAGCCTTCCTGGTGCTCGCAATAATTTGGATTTTAAATGTATTTAGATAGGGCCTGCATTCTCCCATTGTCAAAGGAGTATCTTACCACTTCTTGTTTAATTATACCTATCTGCATTATTTATTTTACCTGCCTGGCTTCTGTATAAAAAAAGGTTATATATTTGCTGAGTATTTACTGTGTACTAAGTTATTACATGTGTAATAATGGTTAGAGTTCATAATGCTCATTTATTATTAACAAAACCATATGATACATTCTCAGAATTACATTTTGAGTTCTTAAAACAATGTACAAACAAAATAATAAATGTACCAATTTTTACACATTCCAACAAAAATAAAACTTTTTAATAGCTTTAACTTTATTTGTTTTAACTTTAGTGTTATTAGTTATAACTTCTGCCAAGAGAATTTCCTCATATTCACATTAGCAATTAAGATTATTCCATATTTATGTCTCTAAACTTAAACTTTATTCTATTAAAAACCACCACTGAATAATCTAGACTATTTTTTCCAGACAAAGAGAGAAGCATGAGAAAATTTATTTACTAATAAGGTTGTTAATCCAATATTTGCTCTGGTATTTTATTGCATTTTTACATTTTTCTACTTGCCTAGACAATTTCTTTGGACTTTAAAAAGCTTCTATCTCTCTCCTGCATGCACAAAAAATTTGATTTAACAGACATCTCACACATAGAAATAATATTCAGGATATAGCCAAATGTGTCACTTTGAAACACAAAGTATTAATTTTGAATGCTAACATTATCTGTCAGAGCAACAAATCAGTATCAATCCATTCACTTTTTAAAAATCTTTGAATACTTGCCATATCAATTACCTTGAAAAACATATTGATGGAAATAAAAGGATTTATGAGTTATAAAAATGCAGCAAAACAGAAAATAATAAAAGAAGAGCAAAATCACTTTTTCTTTTATTTTCACTTATATGAAATTACCTAATACAATTTGATTATAATGTTTTTTCATGCAAGTATTTGAAAATAATAAACATCATAACCCGTAAAAATTAAAGTAAAATCCATGATGGCTAAAAGAGAAAAATTTTGGCAATCATTTTAAAAATAAGATTCCTTTTAGCCCAGAAATATTGCAAGTGTGTTACTTTAATTATGATTTCCTTCTAACATTTAGTGTAGTGACTAGAATATGTTTGGCATTACAATAAATATTTTGTTGAATTAGATAAAAATGAGAGAATTAATGGGTGCACAAATGGATCTAGATAGTACTAGATCTTACTAGTACTCAAATTCACAGAAGCTAAAATAAATTTAAGTGTAAACCAAGGCACATCAGCTTTATCCAACACATTTGAAAAAACTGGATGAAAAATATTCGCCTGTGGAATATACAACCCTACAATGTGTGCGTTACTCAACCAGAAATAGTAGTTTGGATTGGAATGGAAATTGCAGCTCGTGAGACACCATAGACTTTACCCTGAACAGAGCTTACATAGTGTAAAGAAAGAATACAACCTCGCATAATGGATATTCCATGACTACCTGAATGTCCCATATTTGTTTCATATGTGGAATACTTATTGCCATGAGAGATGTGACTGAGAGAGCATGAACCAATTCATTTAGGAGAGTTATCATCTCCGGCTTGTATGCATTGCTAGCCAATTAGCCTTTTCAGTGGCATACAGTTAGTTTCTATTCTCCAGCTCAATTGTATTAATAAATAAAGTTTACTCATGGCTTGATACATAATTTTGACTATCAAGTGAAGAAGTAATTCTTTTGAAGATCTCCGGGGTTTCACTTTTAACCACAAAAATCAGTATTTGGCAATTACTAGCCAATAACAGTTAACATCAGGTAATTCTTACTGTTAATTTTGCTTATATCTTTTTTTAATTAATTGAGGAATAATTGACATATACCATGATACTTAAAGCATACATTCAATAAATTTTTACCTAACCACAATCATGATAATGAACATATCCATCAACACCACCACATGTATTCCCTCTTCACAGTATCATCCCAGAGCTAACCAGTGAATTTATTTTTATTGCCATAGATAAGTATAAATTTTAAAAATTTATATTAAAAGAATCATAAAAGTATAATAATAAAAAATAATTTAAAAAATAAAATAAAATAAAATAATTATAAAATTTCTTTGATTTTCTTACCTTATTACACTTGGCATAATTATTTTTGAAATACATCCATGTTGTAAAATAAATCACTATTTTCAAATTACTGAATCATATTCTGCTGCTTGGATATGAGATTCCTTATTTTTTCATTCACCTGTTGATGGATATTTGAGTTGTTTCCATTTTGAGGGTACTGTAAATGAATGAAGTTACTGTGAGCTTTTCCATATAATTCTCCTTCTTCTCCTTCTCCTTCTCCTTCTCCTTCTCCTTCTTCTTCTCCTTGTCCTTCTCCTTGTCCTTGTCCTTCTCCTTCTCCTTCTTCTTCTTCTTCCTCTTCAGGGTTCTGCTGTGCCCAGGCTGGAATGCAGTGGAACAATCACGTCTCACTGCATCCTTGACATCCTGGGCTCAAGAAATCTGCCTGCTTTAGCCTTCTGGGTAGTTGAGACCACATGGACGTGCCATAATGCCCAGTTAATACACACACACACACACACACACACACACACACACACACATATGTATATATATACACACATTTTTTAAGAAATTTTTTTAGAGATTGGGTCTCCCTATGTTGCCCTGGCTGGTCTCAAACTTCTGGACTCAAGAGGTCTTTCTGCCTTAGCTTCCCAAAGTTCTGGGATTACAGTTGTGAGCCACTCATAGTGTGTGGCCTGATGTTTTTATTCCTCTTAGGTAACTACCTAACTTAAATAATTTGGTGAAAAATCTAGGAGAGGAATGGCAGGATTATATGTTAAGTGCATGTTAAAAGTTGTATTATATTAATTCAATAAACAATCATTGAATGCCTACTATGTGTCAGACACTATTTTATGCATTGAGAATACAGCCAAGACAATTACATTCTCATGTTCTCATTTAACTTGTACTATAGAAGATCATGCATTACAACTCTTTATTTATAAAATAAAATTTAACTATATTCAATAATTCGGTATAAAGAATAAATAAGAAAAAAGGGACAAAAAGGGAGAAAAAGGCATACACTTCAAGGAAGATTAATCCCCCAAGAGTTGATAGAACACAGACAGCTTCGTCCTTAATAACTTCTTTATTTATTTCTAAGGTGTAGTAATACTCAAGCCATATCCGGTAAGAAGCTCTGAGGACTGGATACAACCTAAATTATACATTCAAAATTCATGTATGTAATAATAATAAAAGAAATGAGCAGTTTAATTATATTCTAAATATAAGGGAGAGAGAAAGCGAAGTATTTTGTAATTTAAGTCCTTCTTGGGCAAGTTGAAAATTACTATAATGGTGTAATTTTAAATCTCATTCTAATTAATTTTGGAGATGTTCATTTAAAATTCATATATGACACTGTTCCATAACACTACATGGATTTGTCCTATAGTTATACCAAACTAAGATAGTGTGTATACGTAGCTGCCAAGAATGTTCAACCTCATAATACTTTGAACATTCAAAATCACAAATTATTTAGAATATGTGATTTTTAAATATTAGAAATACAGAGTGTCTTGTAGCTTAACCAGCCAAGTCTTTATTTTTTTATATTTATAGTAAAATCAGTTTTCCACTTCACAATTAATAAAGTAACATATGCTTATTTAGCAAGTGTTTTAAAAATTGCTTCAACATTAGATGCTTACTCATCACATTTTAGAAAAATACACATTGATTCCTGTGAGAATTCTCTTTCCTGTGTTAAAGCTAGTCTGTGTTTCTTCTCAGGATAAGTATTAAACAACAGAGTTAAAAGTCACTTCTAAATATAGCATGAATTAGCAGAAAAAAATTAATTTTTGGCAGAAAGTTTTAAAGACTAATTTCAAAGGGATCTGAGAGAAGCTACTTAAAACTAAGACTGTTTTATTTCTACCCCTTTAAGAATCCATTTCTGACATTACCCTGTCTGTGTTACTCATTTTTCTACTTAAATACACTTCACTAAACTACTAGAAAATGTTCACTTTATTTAAGAAGTAATTTCATGGTAATGTACACAGTGTTTAAATGTTCCTAATCACCTATTTCTATAGATTTCACTTGTTGCACAATGACTTCAACTTAGGAAAGTTGTGAATTTCACTGTTCTTTAACATCTGCTTTTGCAACTTGATCAAAAAATGTTGCTATCTGTACATTGTTATGAGGCAGTGGAATGGATATCTTAAGAGCTTCATTAAGCTCAAACTACCTCAGGACATTATCCACATTTGCATAATGTTATTTGCTGTGTTACGTTACCCAATCATATTCTACATTCAACACCTAAAGAATGGCATAAGCATGCTAAACCAACTATACAAAACCAATATTGGCATTTTATTATTTTATTTTATTTTTAAATTTTATTTTAGATTCAGAAGATATATGTTCAAGTTTGTTACATGGGTATACTGTGTGATGCTGAGGTTTGAGGTATGAATGATCTCATTAACCAACTACTGAGCATAGTACCTAATAGGTAGTTTTTCAACATTTACCTCTTACCCTTCCTCCCTTCTCTAGCCGTCACCAGTATACATTGTTGCCATATTTAGGTCCATGAGTACCCAATATTTAGCTCTCATTTATAAGTGAGAACATGCAGTATTTGGTTTTCTGTTCCTGTGTTAATTCACTTAGGATAATGGCCTCCACGTGCGTCCATGTTTCTGCAAAAGACCTAATTTCATTCTTGTTCATGGTTGCATAGTATTTCACAGTGTGTATGTACCACATGCTCTTTATCCAGTCCACTGTTGATGGGCACTTAGGTTGATTCCATGTCTTTGCTACTGTGAATAGTGGTACGATGAACATGGGAGTGCATGTGCCTTTTTGGTAGAATGGTTTGTTTTCTTTTGGGTATATACTCAGTAATGGGATATCTGGATCAAATGGTAGTTCGGTATTAAGTTCTCCGAGAAATCGCCAAATGATTTTGCACAGTGGCTGAACTAGTTTACATTCCCGGCAACAGTGTATAAGTGTTACCTTTTCTCCACAGTTCACTAGCATCTTTTTCTTTTACTTTTATGTATTTATTTATTTAATTTTACTAATCACCATTCTGAGTGGTGTGAGGTGGTGTCTCATTGTGATTTACATTTATCTGATAATTAGGGATGCTGAGCATTTTTTCATATGTTTGTTGGCCATGTGTATGTCTTCCTTTGAGAAATATCTGTTCGTGACCTTTGTCCATTTCTAATGAGTTTACTTGCTTTTTCACTTGTTCAATTGTTTAAGTTCCTTGTAGATTCTGGATATTTGACTTTTGTCAGATGCATACTTTGTGAACGGTTTCCTTTGCTGTACAGAACCTCTGTATTTGATTGGGTTCTACTTGTGAATTTTTGTTTTTGCTTCAATTGCTTTTGAGGACTTAGTCATAAACTCTTCCCCAAGGCCAATGTCCAGAATGGTATTTCCCACGTTTTCTTCTATGATTCTTATAGTTTGATGTATAACATTTAAATCTTTAAGACATCTTGGGGCTAATTTTGTTAAAATATAAAGTTCACTAAAAGTTATGTTAACAAAACAATGAACATACCATTAGCAACAGACTATTTTATCTTGATTTTAGCACTGTTAATGTTTAAAGCTTTTTAAGTCAGTAATAGTTGTATAGTTTTTAAAGTAAATATATATAATATAACTAATTCAATGTATAATGTATTTTGCTGGACCAACATAAAAAGCTATAAAACTGCTAACCTGCAAGAAATGAAACGCTTAAACACTGAAAGAAATAAGAAACCTTACAGAATAGGTACACACTTTTCAGATAATTTTGTCAGCTCAAATAAAATAAAAGCAGAAACATTTTGAAAAATCCACTTATGTTAACCTTTAATTAAGAGTGCATAACTGGAGTTTTTATTTTTGGATAAATGAAATAAAATGAGCATGAAAATTTAAAGTAATAGAGTCCTTCAAGTACTGATCTCCCACACAAAAAAATCTAGCATCATATTTCTGCTGTAAAAACTAAGCATAAATTTATATATGTTTATATATTATTTATATCATAAAGAAATGAACATAAACTAATAAATGAAATTAATTAAAATGAATTTTTCTGTAAATGTTCTCTTATTTTCTATTAGGTGGAATAATGACATCTTTGATCATCATGACAGAAAATGTATTAATAGAATGATTTCTACCAATTTTAGAAATTCAACTGTTGGATATAGGTAAAAGTTGGAGAAGAAATTGACAAAGTAAATTAACTAGATATTTGTGTAAAGGAAAATAGAATATGGTCAATTCATAATACAAAATAATTTAAAACATTGGTTAGCCGGGCACGGTGGCTCAAGCCTGTAATCCCAGCACTTTGGGAGGCTGAGACGGGCGGATCACAAGGTCAGGAGATCGAGACCATCCTGGCTAACACGGTGAAACCCCGTCTCTACTAAAAAATAAAAAAAAAACTAGCCGGGCGAGGTGGCGGGCGCCTGTGGTCCCAGCTACTCCGGAGGCTGAGGCAGGAGAATGGCGTAAACCCGGGAGGCGGAGCTTGCAGTGAGCTGAGATCCGGCCACTGCACTCCAGCCTGGGCGACAGAGCCAGACTCAGTCTCAAAAAAAAAAAAAAAAAAAAAAAAAACATTGGTAATTCCAGAATTCAATCAGGCATGTAATTATCTAATTTTATGTAATTCCCTCCATATTACGTCAATAACATGGAGACATAATATGGAGGAAAATCTATGTCTTTTAATTTCAATATTTCAAGGTGACCTCTAAAACTGTTACTTATTAATTAAATATATACATATATTTAATTTCCCATATATATATATATATATATATGGGAAAATCAGGGTCTGTTGACCATACTACAGGAGAGGAAAATCTAGAATAGTAAGAACTTAGGAGGAAATACGTCCTTTAGAGAGAAAATAGAATTGCTGTACAAAAATTAGAGAATAGCTATTTTCTTATTCCTTTGATTACTGGCAATTTCTTTATATTGAACAATCCAAAAAGTATTTTTACACAAAATGAGTAGCTCTTAGTTCCTTTTAACATAAAAGATCTTATGCAAAATAATATCCTTTTAATTCAAATGTCTTGAATAGCTTAACTTTTATTCTTTACTTCTGTTTCATTAATCATGGCATATCAGCAATTAGAACAGCACTTAGTGTATAATATTAGCTTAAAGGGAGAATTGTTAATTTGTAACAATTTCTATAATTAATGGAGTTAATTTGAAATAAACAAATTACCTTCCATTAAAAGATATTAGACATCGGCAGGAAAAATTATTCATGGAAGTGAAAAGTTAGGGAGAAAATGGGTACTCTTTTTTTCTCCTGTTTCCTGAGGTGTTGTCTGTAAGCAATTCTCTACTTAGATTTCTTCTAAGGCTTTTCTGTTCTGGCAATGATTTTAATGAATTAGCTGGATTACTGTGATAGAAAGACTCTATGTTTTTCCTTTTCCTTTAGTTATTTTCATATTTTGATATTCATAGCTTTAGTAATCCGCTTCTCTTGAATAGTGGGTGAAGGTTCTGACTTGCTTCTTACCAAACAATAAAAAATGCTATGGAATGTCCCTTTTGACAATACAATTGGTAAGACTGTAACTTCTTGCTAGCCAATTCTGTTGATGCCCTTCCTTGCTGTTTTTCAAAAAGTAAGCTGCCACATATAGAGACCCTTGTTTCAAGGAGATGAAGAAGGCCTCTGTACACCCCAGTGAACTTCGGTTAGACAGGAACAGATTCCTGCCAACATCTTCATAACCTTAGAAGCAGATCCTTTCCTGTATGAGTCTCAGATGACACAGCCCTTTTCGACACCTTGATTTGTACCCTTATGAGTAAAGTAGTCACATTTCTGATCCACAAAACTGTGAGTTAGTAAACGTGTGCTATTTTTAGTTGCTAGTTTTGTGTTAATATTGATACCCAGTAATAGATAATTAATGCAGTAATAACCTAGGTGTGTGAGATTAGTCGAACTTCCATTTTTCATTGCCAATTTTTAGATCATTGATAAAGATTCAAATTTAAATCAGGGAATAATTAATTTTTGTAGTAAAATTATATGCCACAGTCATGTTTTCATAATCTTTCAGATTACAAGTCTTTCAATTGTGTTTAAACAAAAAGAATGTTTAGACAATAGCAGAGACCTATCCAATTTGCTCTAAAAATCAGTCATAATTGATTTTTAATTTTGTACAAGCAAAACAATAAACCAACAGTTTTCTTCAATTTAAGTCTTTGAAAGTGTCAGGGGAATGAAAACAATTAGTGTTCTGTTGTATTTTCACTTGAAAGTGAATGCTTCTTATTTCCCTTCAAAGAAAATTATTAATAAAACAAGTTGAACCTCAAATGGCATTATCCCTTATGAAGGAAAATAAAAGTTTTAGGAGAATGACATACTAGCAAGTTTGTTATTAAAGTTCTTATGTGTGTATGTACAAACATATAAATGCATATATATGTGTGTGTATATATATATGGGAAAATAAATATTATATATCAAACACAAATCCCAAGGCTATATAGGACAAAAATAGCACACTTTGTATTATGCTTTTTATTACAAGCCTGCCTTTGACTTAGGAAAATCTGTATATATCCTGTATCTATATATATGCTGTATCTATCTATCTATCTATCTCTCTATCTATCTATGCTGTATAGATCACGTATATATATACCTGATATATATACATGTTTATATATGTATAAACATTTATTCTAATTAACTTGTTTGAATTTTCTGTATTACTGATTGATACTAGTATCTCATAAATATAACATGTTCTCATAGAACTATGTTGGATTCTTTCGTGTGTGGGTGGGTGGCATTTTTTCATTTACTCTTTCAGATAAAATCTAAATTAGATTCATGGCAGCAAAGCTGAGAACTAAATTTCATAAGCAAAGGCGAGCTTCTTTGTCAGAGTCAAAATATTGAGCAAACAAATTACAACTACCTTAATAATGAATGAATGGAGCCGGGTGCGGTGGCTCACGCCTGTAATCCCAGCGCTTTGGGAGGCCGAGGCGGGCGGATCACAAGGTCAGGAGATCGAGACCACGGTGAAACCCCGTCTCTACTAAAAATACAAAAAATTAGCCGGGCGCGGTTGTGGGCGCCTGTAGTCCCAGCTACTCGGGAGGCTGAGGCAGGAGAATGGCGTGAACCCGGGAGGCGGAGCTTGCAGTGAGCCGAGATCGCGCCACTGCACTCCAGCCTGGGCGACAGAGCGAGACTCCGTCTCAAAAAAAAAAAAATAATAATAATAATAATAATAATAATAATGAATGAATGGAAAATACTAGCAACAGTAGTGTGGGTGATGGATTAAAAGAATAGCTGAAATAGGCATACATGGAAAGCCAGTGTGAGAAAACATTACACTGGTGTCTTCTTCTTAGAAATACTCAGATATTTAACACCTCTCAATTTAATTTTTTAATATTTTCTCCTCAGTGTAAATAACATTTATACATTCCTGAAAGAGCATAATATAAAAGTCAACACTGAAAAGGTTTTTCTCTAAAAAGTCTTTTCTAAAGTAAGGTATGATCATTATAAAAAATATGCATTTTATTACTATAAATATTATTTATACAGAATCAAGTACCAGTAGTTTCTCATAAGAGACACTAGATTTTTTTTTTTTTTTTTTTTTTTTTTTTTTTTTTTTTTTTTTTGAGACGGAGTCTCGCTCTGTCGCCCGGGCTGGAGTGCAGTGGCCGGATCTCAGCTCACTGCAAGCTCCGCCTCCCGGGTTTACGCCATTCTCCTGCCTCAGCCTCCCAAGTAACTGGGACTACAGGCGCCCGCCATCTCGCCCGGCTAGTTTTTTGTATTTTTTAGTAGAGACGGGGTTTCACCGTGTTCGCCAGGATGGTCTCGATCTCCTGACCTCGTGATCCACCCGTCTCGGCCTCCCAAAGTGCTAGGATTACAAGCTTGAGCCACCGCGCCCGGCCTGAGACACTAGATTTTTAAACTTTCTTTTTAAAAAATTTTATTGCAACTTCCACAATGTGTGAGAAAAGTGAATGAAATAGCTTTATTTATGATTTTTCAATTTTATTTTTCCCATCTATCATAAAGTTTTCATATTATATTTCATGAAGTTGCAAAATTAAGCATATTGTAAGTTTAGGTATTGACAAATAAGATCATCAATAGTGTCTTTGCCCTATTTAATATAGATAAATCAACATACTAGTTTTTAAAATATTTTAGGTAAATATTTTACAAGATTTTATGTCTTTATTATTGATTAATAAGATACAAGAAAATTACCCTGCATATTACTTAGTTTCTTGTGGTTTTGTTAAAAATTTTAAAGTAGAATTATTCTAAAAACTCTAATCTGGTTTCACATGGCAAAAGCAAAATAGTAATTTCAATAATTTTATGAAGTATATTATAACCCTATATTCACAGAAACAAATACATTAGATAGGTGTTAGGTTACAGTAATAACAATCAATTGTTGCTACAATAGTAATTTTAATATATTTTACAATAATTTTTGATTGATTTAATAGACTAATACCAAGAGAAGTAATTCTATTTTATATAACAAAACTGTCAAAAAAATGAAATTATTTATTAAACAAATTAGACAACTTGTATAATTTAATTTAAATATTTTAGTGAGAATCCTTCATGTTCTCAATTCAGAAATATTGATATTGACAAATGCTTTTACAAAATTATATCATTTGGCTTACTTTTCTCTTGAAAAAATACATTGCTTTCTGTACAAAAGCAGAAAATTTGTTTTGTAATAATTGGCCCACAATGATTTTTCTGTGCTGAATCATGACCTAAATCTAATTTCTAAAAGAGTTATTAAAATGTAGTATGATAGTATAGATTATTGATGTAAAAAATTATAGATTTGCATCCAGCTGGATTCTTCCTTATTTTATGATCATGAGTAGCCATATATTCTCCCTATATGGAAATTGAATTAGAAATCTAAGGGTTAGTTAATAGATATTAAGTGTTTAGCAAAATATCTGATTAATAGTAGATGCAAATATTAGTTATTATAAGTATAATGACCTAATTAGTTCATAGACTACATTAATTACACCAATGTATATTTAGTATACAGGTAATACAGTGTAAATACAAAACTAAGTAATACATATTCACTTCTTTCAGTCTTGAGGCTTACCTTCTGGGTTGCAAAGACATAAACAAACAAAAAAATCAATAACATGGTAATATTTTATCTATTACAGGGACTGATAAAAGCATTTAAACATTAAACAATGTGTTGGGCTTAAAGGATAATAACTAGTTCGGTAATGTGTTGTGGAGAATCAGATTGGGAGATCAGATATTCCATGTGAAGTTTAGGAAATTTAGGAATCATGATGCCAAAATACCAGCTGTATAAAGATTGAAAACAGTATGATCAAAATGTTAAAATAGAAACAAAATTTTAAATCTGAGAAATAGTGATGTAGTTGTTTTGCACTTGAAGGCAATCAGTACAATGTGAGTTCAGGAATTATAGGACATCTTATGGATGACAGAATTACATTTAAAAATAATTTTAACCGTAAAAGAAGTAACTTGTTTTTTTAAACTGCAACATGAACCAATATTAGAAATGTATTGGATATTCAAGAAACAAACTTCAGTAAAATAGTGAATAAAAAAATAATATTGGGCTTCTGTTTTCAACATATACTTGGATTTTGTTTTTGTTCAGGTATGGTGAGACCAATAGATGAGGAGATGATTGCCATTAAAAAGATAGTTTATTACTCGAAGTACCAAAAAAAGGGGGGCACACCACACCACTCAGAGCCACATCAAGTGTGGTCATAGGCAGAGAGTAAGGAGAACGGTGGGAAAAGTTTTACTGTGTTTTTTGCAGGAAGGAATGAGTGAGGCTGGATAAATGGCTAAACAGGTTTTATGACTGGCTAATTTGAATAACTATAGTGGGTTCCAGGCTGTAAGGGCATCATCTAGTTTTCTGGGGCCTGGTGCCAGAGTGATTAAGGCAGATGAATAATATTTCAGAAGTGTTAAGAGTAAATAAAATAGGGGCTGGTAGGGGGGTTGGGCTTTGGATTAGGCAGTTTTCATAAAAAATACACACTCTAGGAAGAATTCTTTGTTATATGTAGGAATCTTCTAACTCTGGGATGGGCAATACTTTCCTAGTCTTCAAGGCTCCAGATGTCAAAGCATCAGACTAAGAAACTGGAAAACCTTGTTCATGCAGCATCTTTATTTGCTCTTTGATGTAAAAAGTAATAGACCTGAGGCCGGGCGCAGTGGCTCATGCCTGTAATCCCAGCACTTTGGGAGGCCAAGGCGGGTGGATCACCTGAAGTCAGGAGTTCGAGACCAGACTGACCAATATATTGAAACCCCCATCTCTACTAAAAATACAAAAATTTAGCCAGGCATGGTGGCAGGTGCCTGTAGTCCCAGCTACTCAGGAGGCTGAGGCAGGAGAATCACTTGAACCCAGGAGGCAGAGGTTGCAGTGAGCCAAGATTGCACCATTGCACTCCAGCTAGGGCAACAAGAGAGAAACTCTGTCTCAAAAAAAAAAAAAAAAAAAAAAAAGGTAATAGACCTGAATCAATGACCTGGAAGGTGAGTCAGTAGAAACTTCTCATACTGAAATGCAATAAATACATAGAGAATGTAAAAAAAGAAAAAAGCAAAACATCCAAAACTTGTGTGACATTTGAAAGACATAACACACGTGTACTAGATATTAGGTTGGTGCAAATGTAATTGTGGTTTTTGCATTTTTGAAATTTGACCATTGATATTGAAGTACATTCTTAAATAAATGTGGTTATGTTATACATCATGTTAATGGGCATTTCTTGCCTTATTTTATTTTTTGCTAATTGCTTATTATTTGCCCTTTGTTTTATATTTATTTCAGACTATGGAAATAATGTTAAACAAAAAACAAATTTGAGTGATTTTCTTATTCAGGTTCAAAATGGGTCATAAAGCAGGGGAGACAACTTGCAACATTAACAATGTATTTGACTCAGGAACTGCTAACGAATGTATGGTACAGTGGTGGGTCAAGAAATTTTGCAAAGCGGACGAGAGCCTTGAAGATGAGGAATATAGTGGCCAGCCATCAAAAGTTGACAATGACCAGTTGAGAGCAATTATCCAAGCTGATCCTCTTACAACTACACAAGAAGTTGCCAAAAACTCAACATCAACCATTCTACAGTTGTTGACCTTTGAAGCAAATTGGAAAAGTAAAAAAGCTTGATAAGTGGGTTCTTCATGACCTGAGTGAAAATTAAACAAACAACAAAAAAAATCATTTTGAAGTGTTATCTTCTCTTATTCTATGTAATGACAACAAGCCATTTCTTAATTGGATTGTGACATGAAACAAAAGGTGGATTTTAAACCACAACAGGCGATGACCAGTTCAGTGGTTGGACAGAGAAGAAGTTTCGAAAGACTTCCCAGAGCCAAACTTGCACCAAGAAAAAATCATGGATACTCTTTGGTGCTCTGCAGCCAGTCTGAGCCACTATTTCTGAATCCCAGTGAAACCATTACATCTGAGAACTATGCTCAGTAAATCAATGAGATGCCTTGAAATCTGCAACGCTTGCAGCTGGCATTGGTCAGCAGAAAGTGTCCTCCACAAAATTTCTTGGCACAAACAATGCTTCAAAAGTTGAATGAATTGGGCTACAAAGTTTTGCCTTATCTGCCATATTCACCTGAATTCTCAACAACCAATTATCACTTCTTCAAGCATCCTGACAACTTTTTGCAAGAAAAATGCTTCCACAACCAGCAGGATGCAAAAAATCCTTTCCAAGAGTTAATCAAATCCTGAAGCACAGATATTTACACTGCAAGAATAAACCAACTTATTTCTCATTGGCGAAAAAAAAATGTTGATTGTAATGGTTCCTATTTTGATTAATAAAGATGTGTTTGAGTCATCTTATAATGACTTAAAATTCACTTTCCAAAACCTCAATTATTTATGCACCAACATTTAATATATCAGAAAGAAAAACAAGAAAATATATTAGAAAAAAAAGTAGTAATAATGACTAAATTCATGATTGGCACCAAGTTACAGATTCAGAAAAGTCAATGAGCATCATTATTAATAAAAATTATCAAGAAAAAAAGCAAATATATATATACTAAATATATACATGTAAACTAAATATACCATTATCAAGAAAAAAAAAACAAGCAAACAAATAAGCAAACAACACTAACATATTATATTCAAATGCAAAGGCAAAGAAAAAAATCTTAAAATCAAAGGGGAAAGAAATCACTCTAACTATAGAATTACAGTATACTTTTTCTTAGAAACCAAAAAAGCAGGAAAAGATAGAGTGACATATTAATATGTTAAAAGAAAAAAAAATCATCAGCCTATAATTCTCTATTCATTACAATTATCTTTTAAAAGTGAGTTAAGAAACAAAATTATCAAAGGAAACAGAAAGAATTCATCTCCAACAGAATTTCCCTGCAACAAATGTTAAAGGAAATCTCAGGGGAAGAGGAAAAATAATACAGAAAAAAAAAAAAAAAAAAACTGATCTGTATAAGGAAACCTAGACTATTAGAGAAAGGCAATATGATGATAATTATTTTTCTTTTTCTATATTGATCTGAATGATAACTAGTTGTATTAAGAAGTAAGAGTATAGTGGGTGATTATAGCATATGGATAGGTGAAAGGATTGATGCAATGTCACAAGAGATGGGATGAGAAACTGGGATTATTCTGTATCTGTACTACAAATGAAGTGTTATAAAGTTATTTGAAAGTGAGTTTAGATTATTTAAGAGTATTTTCTAAACTCTTCAACAACCACTAACATTTAAAAAATAAGTATAAATAATATAGCATAAAGAAGAAAAAAAATCCCATAAAACGTTCAATTAAAAGCAAAGAATGCAGAAAAAGAGGAGGAAAACAAAGAACAAATATAACAGATAGTTAATAAAGATTAAAGATAGTAATAAAAATATTTCAATAATCACTTAAATGTGAATCATCTAAATGCAACAATTATAATAGAGAAGTTGGCTAAGTGCACCTGTAATCCCACCACTTCGAGAGACAAAAGCAGGAAGATTTCTTGAGATCATGAGTTCAAGATCAGCCTGGGCAACATAGCAAGGCCCCATCTCTACAAAAAATAAAATCTTAGCTGGGCGTGGTGGCACACATCCGTACTCCCAGCTACTTGGGAGGCTGAGATAGGAGGATTGCTTGAACAAGGATCCAGTAAGCCATGACCACACCAATGTACTCTATCCTGGGCAACAGAGCAAGATTCTGTCTGGGAAAAAAAAAAAAAGTACAGAGATTGTCAGAGAGTATTTTTTTAAAGTTCTAAATATATGCTGCCAAAAAAAAAAAAAAAAAAAAACTTTAAATATAAGCAGTTTAAAAGTGAGTAGATGAAGAGACATATATCATGCTAACATTAATCAAAAGTAAACTGAAGCAACTAGGGAAATGATCAGGAATAATGGGCCAATTATTCATGGAAACATAATAATCCTAATGTATGCACCTAACAGAATGTCAAAATACTACTGAAAAAAGAAATAGACAAATTCACTATTATTATATGGAGACTTCAACATTTCTCTCTCAGTAATTGACAGATCAAGCAGGTAGAAAACCAATAAAGATGTAGTTGACCTAAACAATATTCAATCAACTTGATCTAATTGACAAGTATAGACTACTCCATTCAACAGCAGAAAATACATTTTCTCATGACCACATATAACATTCACCAAGATCAACCATATTCTATACCATAAAACACATATTCTATACAAAAAAGTCACTCTGGAATTAGTTGAAAATCAATAATTTAAAGATAGATGGTTAATTGCCAAATATTTTAATTAAAAAACACTTCTAAGTAATACAAACATCATGAATTAAAAAAATGAAAATACAATTTTTTTAAATTTATGAGATGCATTGAAAACAGTTATTAAAGGGAAATTATAGCACTGAATGCATATATTAGAAAATGTGAAAGACCTGAATTCATCAACATAAGTATCTGTCTTAAGGATTAATGAAAGAAGAACAATCTAAATCTTAATCAAACACAGAAAAACTATAATAACAACGAAAATAATTAATCAAGTTAAAAACAGAGAAGCAATTTGAAAACCACCATTATCTCAATAGATGCAGAAAAGGCCTTTGATAAATTTGACATCCTTTCATGTTAAAATTTCTCAATAAACTAAGTATTGAAGGAACATACCTCAAAGTTAACCCACAACCAATATACTGAATGGGCAAAAGCTGGAAACATTTCCCTTGAAAACTGGCACAAAGCAAAGATGCCTTCTCTCATCACTCTTATTCAACACAGTATTAGAAGTTCTGATCAGGAAAATCAGGCAAGAGAAAGAAATAAAGCTATTCAAATGGGAAGAGAGAAAGTCAAATTGCCTTGTCTGCATATGAAACAATCCTATATCTAGAAAACCCCATCATCTCAGCCCAAAAGTTTCTTAAGCTGATAGGCAATTTCAGCAAAGCTTCAGGATACCAAATCAATGTGCAAAAATCACAAACATTCCTATACACCAACAATAGACAACCAAAGAGCCAAATCATGAATGAACTCCCATTCACAACTGTTAAAGAGAATAAAACAAATAGAAATACAGTTAATTAGGGAATGAAGAACTTCTTCAAAGAGAACTACAAACAACTGCACAAGAAAATCAAAGAGGACATAAACAAAGAAAATAAAAACATTCCATGCTCATGGATAGAAAGAATCAATATTGTGAATACGGCCATTCTGCCCAAAGTAATTAATAGATTTAATGCTATTCCCATTAAACTACCACTGACATTCTTCACAGAACTAGAAAAAAACTATTTTAAAATTCATAGAGAAGCAAAAAAGAGCCTGTATAGCCAAGATAAGCTTAAGCAAAAAGATCAAAGTTGTAGGCATCATGCTACTCAACTTCAAACGATACTACAAGGCTACATTAACCAAAACAGCATGGTACTTTTACAAAAACAGACACAAAGACCAACGGAACAGAACAAACTCAGAAGTAATCCTCCACGCCCACAACTATCTGATCTTTGACAAACCTGATAAAACAAGCAGTAAGGAAAGGATTCCCTATCTAATAAGTGGGGCTGGGAAAACTGGCTAGCCATAGGCAGGAAATTGAAACCAGACCCCTTCCTTACACCTTATACAAAAATCAACTCAAGACGGATGAAAGATTTAAATGTAAAACTCAAAACTATAAAAACTGTAGAAGAAAATGTAGGCAATACCATTCAGGACATAGGCATGGGCAAAGATTTCATGATCAAAATGTCAAAAGCAATTGCAACAAAAGCAAAAATTGACAAATGAGATCTAATTAAACTAAAGAGCTGTTGCACAGCAAAATAAACTATCATCAGAGTGAACAGACAACCTGCAGAATGGGAGAAAATTTTTGCATCCCATCCATCCAAAAATTTTACATCCAACAACCCCATTAAAAACTGGGCAAAGGGTCCAGGCACAGTGGCTCATGACTGTAATCCCAGCACTTTGGAAGGCCGAGGCAGGTGGATCACAAGGTCGGGAGATCGAGACCATCCTGGCTAACACTGTGAAACCCTCTCTCTATTAAAAATACAAAAAATTAGCTGGGCATGGTGGCAGGCACCTGTAGTCCCAGCTGCTTGGGAGGCTGATGCAGGAGAATGGTGTGAACCCAGGGGGCAGAGCTTGCAGTGAGCCGAGATCACGCCATTGCCCTGCAGTCTGAGTTACAGAGTGAAACTCTGTCAACAACAACAACAAAAAAAGTGGGCAAAGGGCATGAACAGACACTTCTCAAACGAAGATATTTATTTGGTCAACAAACATGTGAAAAAAATCTCAACATCACTGACATCATTGATAATTAGAGAAACACAAATCAAAACCACAATGAGATATCACCTCGCACCAGGCAGAATAGCTATTATTATTAAAAAGTTAAGAAACGAGATGCTGGTGAGGCTGCAGAGAAATAGGAACACTTTTACACTGTTGGTAGGAATGTAAATTAGTTTGATTCTGGAAGACAGTGTGGTGATTCCTCAAAGACTTAGAACCAGAGATACCATTCAATCCAGCAATCCCATTACTGAGTATGTACCCAAAGAATATAAATCATTCTATCATAAAGTTACATACACATATATATTCATTGCAGCAATATTCACAATAGCAAAGACATGGGATCTACACACATGCCCATCAATGATAGACTGGATAAAGAAAATGTAGTGTATATACTCTGTGGAATACTAAGCAGCCATAAAAAAGGAATGATATCATGTCCTCTATAGGGACATGGATGGTGCTGGAAGTCATTATCCTCAGCAATGTACTGCAGGAACAGAAAAGTAAACTAACTGCATGTTCTCATTTAAAAGTGGAAACTGAACACCGTAAATGCGTGGACACAGGGAGGGGAAAAACACACACTGGGAACTGCCGGGAGTGTAGGGAGAGGGACAACATCAGGAAAAATAGCTAATGCATGCTGGGCTTAATACTTAAGAGATGGATTGACAGGTCCTGCAAACCACTATGGCACACATCTCCCTATGTAACAAACCTGCACATCCTGCACATGTACCCCAGAACTTCAAATAAAATAAAAAATTCCATAAAATAAAATAAAATAAAAATAAACAAAATTAAAAGTAGATTCTTTGGAAAAAATAATAAAATGTAGAAATCTCTAACCCAGCAAACCAAGACAATGTTGAATATTTCTTTACATATTTAGTCTTTTATTCATTCATCTTATCAGAATTTTAGTTTACCATAATTAGATCCTATACATGTTTTGTAATGTGCACACTTGATATGATGTGATAAGAATGACACAACTTTTGTGTTCTTTTCCTCAAAATCCCACACTCCTGGGTAATGATGAGAAAACAAATATTTATACATATCCGAACTTAGTAATGCCCTACAAAGTATGATACTTTACTTACTAAAGCTGTTAAGGTTTTCAAAAACAGAGAAAGTCTGTTCTTTCCCTCCTAGAACTGAGGGTCCTTAGAACATAAGACGTGTAAATATAATGTGTTATCTTTTATAGGGCACAAATTAGCTTTTGAAACAGATTACATATATATGTCATAAATATTTGTAAGACATCCAATATGTTTTCAATACTAGAAATACACAAGTTTATAAAAAAATGACAAATGATCCTCCTAATCCATAAAATGAGCACAATCGTGAATTAATCAGGGTGGTTGTTAGTATTAAAATGAGGATAATATATGAGAAGCTCCAGGTGAAGTAATTGACAATAAGTAGCCAATCAGTAACACAGATGTTGCTGTTGATACCTGTTTGTTTATGTTATTTTATGTATTTTCAGAATAGTGAACAGCTTTTTAAAAAATAGAGACTATATCTTGAATATATTATAATAATGCTTCATTTCACAGATGAACATGAAGTCCAGATGAACAGTCTGCCCAAGATGTCATAGTGAGGGGCAGAGATAAAATTGCATGTCTTTTTCACTGTATTGTCCAAAATATTATAAACAATTTTAAAATAATTACATTAATAATTTAAAATTAATAAGTTACATATATTGCTGGCAAATATAAAGTTTCCATTTTATCTCATAATAATTTTATTTTTTAAAATTACAGGTAACATGAAAACATTTAAAAATTACAACACAACTTTCTGATGCTTAGACACTCATAATAATCGCAATCTGGCTTTGAAAAAAATAAAACGAAAGTAGGCAGTTTATTTGGTAAACTATCAAATTATACTTATCCTAATCAAAGCTATGACACATATTATTTTGATTTCTACTGATCAGTGATCAAGCAAGCAAAAATATTTTACTCATGTCATTTGATTGAGCCATATCATCTGCAAAATAAGCCTTGCCTTAATGTTAACAGAAGAGCACAAATACATTTATGTCTCTGAAATAGACAAGAATATAGCCCATCTGTTGCAGGAGATACAGAACTAATTTTAAACAAACCTTCCTCAGAAATATCTGTCCTCTTAAACAATTTTAATTAGACTAAATTATCGCATTCAGACGCTTTATAAATGAGAATTATATCCAACCTGCCCTTTTTACCTCTTAATTCTTACTAATAAATAAATAAATACACTTTTGCATGGTAAATAGAAATAATTTAAACGCAATTTGGCCTTTCACCAAAACCAAAGTATAAGAAAGAGTGAAATGCCTTAATACAGCAACTAAGATGGGAGGTGACTCCAGGTCAAATTAATATAGATTGAGTAACTTTATCGGACTTACTAAAAATAATTATATTTGCTTGATAATAGTTGTGCAGAAAGAGAGATTTTTTCCTCCTTTATCCACCCATTGAAACCTATTAATATGTCATGGTTTACAAAATCTGGTTTTTAAAATAGTTTTAAAATCTACAATCACGTGTTAATAGGCAGTTTATTTTGATAACTCATTAGTGGAAAACATGAATATGAATGTTAGTTGATGTATATATTCTCTTTGCACTTCAGCAAAGAGCTTGCAAGAAATTTTAAAAATAACAATATTTACTAAGTTCTCATACTTTTGTTGTTTCATCTAGCAGCATCGGAATAAGAAGAAAATTATATTGAACAACTTTTAAGGAATAGGAGACCTTAACGACATGACTTGATTATCTCAATGGTAAAAACGTCTTCAAAGTTTTTGAAAATGAGGATTAAAAAATTTGTTGAATACAAGTCAAAGTCACACATTAATAAGTAGGAACAGAATTCACTTTTTTTTTAATCTACTGTTTGGCATCTATATTAGTTAGTGTTGTCCAAAAACACAGAAAAAATTGTAAGTATGTATACAAATATATTTACAATTTATATGTAGGATTATAACCATTTTTTTTGTTGTTTATTTGACATGAAGTCTCATTCTCTCACCTACGCTGGAGTGCAGTGGTACCGCCATGCTGACTACAGCCTTGACCTCCCTGGCTCAAGTGACTATCCCACCTCAACCTCCAGAGAGAGAGGGGGGAAAAGATTTCTAAAAACTGGCTCATGGAATCATGGGAGTGGCACAGGGCAGTCTGGCCAATGAAAAATTAAGGTAGAGTTGATGTTGCAATCTTGAGTCTGAATTATACAGGGCAGCAGACTGGAAAGTTAGGCAAAATTTGTATGTCACAGTTCTCAGACAGCATATTTCCTCATTATGAAACCTCAGTCTTTGCTCCAAAGTCTTTCGGCTGATTGGATGAGGCCCCTTCACATTATGGAAAGGAATCTACTTTGCTTAAAGTCAAGTAGTCATAAACATTAATCTCATCTAAAAAATACTTCCACAGCAATATTTAGACTAGTGTGTGACTAAATAACCGGCTACCATAAACTAGCCAAGTTGACACATAAAATTAATCCTCATAGCATGGTACAATAGTAGTGCTGACCATATTAGCTGTGAAGCTCAGATTTTGTCTGGAATTGGTTCCTTCCAGTGGGTTCGTGGTCTCGCTGACTTCAAGTATGAAGCTGCGGACCCTCGTGGTGAATGTAACAGTTGTTAAACATGGTGTGTCCAGAGTTTGTTCCTTCAGATGTTCAGTTGTGTCCAGAGTTTCTTCCTTCCAGTGGGTTCGTGGTCTTGCTGACTTCAGGAGTGAAGCCACAGACCTTCGCAATGAGTGTTACAGCTCTTAAAGGTTGTGCGTCTGGAGTTGTTTGTTCCTCCCAGAGGGTTTATGGTCTCCCTGACTTCACGAATAAAGCCACAGACCCTTGTGGTGAGTGTTACAGCTCATAAAGGTAGTGCAGACCCAAAGAGTGAGCAGCAGCAAGATTTATTATGAACAGCGAAACAACAAGGCCTCCACGGAGCAGAAGCGGACCCCACTGGGTTGCCGGTGCTGTTGCCAGATGGCCAGATTTTATTCCCTTATTTGGCCCTGCCAACATCCTGCTGATTGGTCCATTTTACAGAGCGCTGATTGGTCCATTTTACAGAGTGCTGATTGGTCCATTTTTACAGAGTGCTGATTGGTGCATTTACAAACATTTAGCTAGACACAGAACGCTGATTGGTGAAATTTTACAGAGTGCTGATTGGTGTGTTTACAAACCTTTGGCTAGACAGGAAAGTTCTCCAAGTCTCCACCTGACTCAGAAGCCTAACTGGCTTCACCTCTCACTATCACATTACATGCTATCATGAGCATTAGTATCACAGGATATACCATCTTCCTTTGGGCTGAAGTTACAGAACTGAGGAAAGGCTATCTAAAATGACTTTTTAAAAGTTTGATGCACCAGTGTGAAACACTATATATTAGCTACAGTAAATAAACATACAAAGAAAAATTTCTCTGACAAACTCAGGATACACAGAAATAGTATCATAAACTTAAGAAAGAAAGACATAGGAGAGAGAGAGAAAATTTCCATGCCTCTACTCAGAAGAATGAGCCTTGTCAAATATTTTATGGGATTAAATGTACAAAAATATTATTTGAATAAAAGGCTTCAAAAGTATAGATAATATATAAAATTTTATGCACATGTATATGTATAATATATACATTCCCTATAAGAATATTTAGATTTCACACATTTAATTATGTATGTCTTATTTAGTTTGCATAATTTTTATTTTCTTCAGCTATGTGTTTTAGTAAATATGCCATTCATTTAAATTACTTCTTTCAAAGTTCTACTGTATTTAACCCTTAAGTCATTTTTATAATAGAATGATGAATTTTTTTCTGCTGTTTTTCTATATCAATTTTCTGCTTTTTACTGAAATGAAACATTTCACTATTATAAATAATAAATTCCTTATATCAAAATAATTTTACTATCCATTAATTTTGGTGCGTTTTATTGACTTATGGATTCAAAGGATTTAGAAGGATTCTGAACAAATGGTCAAAATATATTAAATACAAATACATTTAAAAAATAATGGAGGCAGGGTGATCTTAGGACCCACCATTGTATTTTATATCCTTTACAAAAAATACATATATTACATTACATTATAATGCAATGTTTCATGCAAAATTTGAAAACTAAGTATCAAATTCCTTATTTATTATTACTATTTTATTAGCATTAATATAACACTTTAGAATGTGGTTAGATACATGACATCACACATTTAATTCAATAGCAAACCTCAATAAAGGTGGCATTAAAGACTAGTTCTAAATAAGCTATTAAAATGTATTTGATTATCTTTGATTATAAAATTGATTTCAGGTGGGCACAGTGGTTCATGCTTATAATCCCAGCACTTTGAGAGGCTGAGGTGGGAGTATTGCTTAAGGCCAGGAGTTTGAGACCAGCCTGAACAACAGAACAAGACCATATCTTCATGAAACCAAACCAAACCAAATAAAACAGTCTGGCTTAGTGGCTCATGCCTAAAGTCCCAGCTACTCAGGAGGTCAGATTATCACTTGAACCTGGGAGGTAGAGGATGTAGTTTGGCCATGACTGTACTACTGCACTCTAGCCTTGGTGACAGAGTGAGAGCCCGTTTCAAAAACAAACAAAAAAGACTTCTTATTCATACACGTGGCATCACTAAAATTTAATACATCTAATTTTGTACTGTAATAATAATGCTTTCATTATAACAATATGTAATTCCACTTGTGTTGCAATCAGAATAAAATCTGTAATTTTTAGACATAATTAACCATAACTACTGATAAAAGTTTAATTTAACCTTAGTGTTTCTTCAGTTTGGTATCTTTCCATGTACCGATAAGTCAGTGACTTCACATTTCCTTTTTACCTTTTCTGTCATTCATAGGCATACATATATCTGAAAAAGACCTAGCCCTTGATTGATGCTTACACTTTATTTTAATATTCTGCTGGATAAACAGTAATCTTATGATAGTACTTAAAAAATGTAGTTTAAGAAAGTGGCACTTGGAGAATTATTACAGTCGACCCAGGAAATATTGATATATACCACTCTTTGCACATATCCGTTATTTAAATGGGCCATTTTGCACTCATGAAACAATTGAAAAGGTCAAACATCCTGTATTAACATTATAAAACAAAGGCTGGTTATAGTTCAAATGTTTCTAAGCAACAGAAAATGACATCTTAATATTAGAAAGAATAGGTTTTTTAAGCAAAGATGAAACATACAATGAAGGGCATTGTGAGAAGGCAGCTGGCATACTACCCTCTGTACAAACAGTCCTTGACCTGTGGCCTGTTCTGTCAGTAGCCAGATGGTCTGAGAATTATTTGTAAGTGTGTGATACCAGATATGGGCCAACAAGGAATACAAGGTTAGAACAATCACAGATCTCTGTATATGACATTGACACAAATTAGCAAAATATACATCTTTCAATCAGCCAAATAATGGTTGTCAGAATCAACCTAAGTACAACAGGAGCAATTTTTAAATACATCATCTGCTGGCATTCTATTTGCTTCTAAGAGAGTACATTTTTATGTTGTAATAGATATTTTAATGATAATCATTAAATTTCTTGGCACACATGCATATTCTATCATTAACCAGCCTTTAGAAGTTTGCATTTATTATTCTTGGTCTTTCAAGGATGTGGTATTGAATTTTTTTGGTTTTAGGAGTAATTAATATTATAACTGCATCTATCTTTATAAAATTTACACCTACACGAGTTTAAATGAGCAGGTGTACTTGTGTATAGTTTTGATCAATAGATTGAGATTATTTAGCCCTAAATATTAAATTTATACATTAAAATTATATGAAAGAGAAGGGTACAGAAAAAAAAGGGTCATGTTTTCTCATTTAAAAAATAGATGAAAATGGTTTTATCTAAACTTGTTGTAGAAACATAAACTAAAATAATACAAGTCAAGATAATTAGACTCAGGCTTCTAAAATAAAATATGGTTTGCGAGAGAAAACATTTTTAAAATATATCATATTTTGGATTTCCTAAGTTTTATGCTGTCATAATTGATCTATCATGTGAAAATGGTCACAGTTTTTGTAATAACTAATGAAATACTAATGAAGCAAAATACACAAAACTCTGCTATTTCTAAATAAGTAAGGCTAAAAGCTATTTTTATTTTTTGACATAAAGTAGCAATACTAGAGATGTTTCATTTGTGTTTAGAAATTTTACTTTGTTCATAATCTTTGAATATATTTTATAATATAAACCAAAAACTACCTGAGACAGTTCTCAATCAATTTAGAAGTTTATTTTGCCAAGGTTAATGCGCACGCCAGGGGGAAACGTCTGTGCCTTTCTCCAGAATGATTTTGAGGGCTTCAATATTTAAAGGAGAAACTGAATCTACATGTTGCAAAACAAAAGGAACAGTAGGGAAATAATTATGTATTTGTCTCCTGCCCACTATAAGATAAGGTGAACACGGAGTAGAATAGCTATCTTTGGAGATATTTAACATTTCATCTGTAGCTATCTGCTTAGGAATAAAAGACAACTTTTTTGCATGACTCAGCTTACATCTTAATTTTTTTTTTTCTTTTTTTGCAGAATGAACTGGGGTCCGTCGTTTTCATTTTCCATTCACAGTAACAACAGCAAATGTAAACTGCCTTTTCATCTCTGGTGGGCATAATAAATCTTAACACTTGGACTTTGGTTAGTACTTTTCACTGAAGACACTTTGAAAGCGTTCTTTTTGTATATGAAACAACTGCAGTATTATTGTTATTTTCTCAACAGAAATAATTTCATCTCTGTTTTCCTTTGGCTTACTACATACAAAAAATTTTGAAAAAGTCATTGAAACTATTTTAAAGCCATTGTGTTTAACCATCAATGACTTCTGGCTTCTCATGTAAATCAGGAGAAAGGCTGTGAAGACAATATCTGAGTAGTAGAAGCAGAAGGAACTGCTACTCTTGTGTTTGAATTTTCATTGCAAATTTATTATTTTTATTGTCAGAGTTGTGCTTCAATTGCTTGAACTCAATACATGAATTTTCTGTATCTTCAGGTTTGTTTCTGTTGCTAAGAAGTTATTTTAATGCAGCTATGATTTAATTTTGTAAATTTTTAAATTATATTCTTCAGCTTTTTAACATCTAAATAAATGTACCTCAAAGTCTTGACCTCATTCATTGTAGAAGAGCTCTAATGCTAGCATTATAAAGAATACAAGATTCAGAATACTACAAATATAAACCATTTTATTACTATGTGTTCTTAATTTAAATTTTGACTCAATGTCCACAACAGTTTAGATAATTTTAAATAATATGCATTATGTTCACTTGCAATAGATCTTAAAGAATCATTTAATTAATATTTGTCTTTGGAATCTATAAGAAAAAATAAGGCATAAATGTTAACCTGAGCCATGCCGTTTACAGACCCCCATGATTTTACAAACTCTGCTTAGAGTGGAAAATTCCATCAGGGCCTGGACCATGAGAAACATACAGTTGGACAGGTCCCAGGCCTAGCCCTAACCACGGAAAATTCCTTCCTTATCAGCAACCAAACACACGGCCCCCACCCCATTTTTGCAACAATCCCAGACCTCTTGGGTCCAGGCCTGTAAGGGGGAGAAGGGGACCTGGTGCTAGTTGGTTCCCCCTCACCCCACACCACAGGTCTGTCTCCCAATAAACCTGTGCTGCCATTGAGCCACCTCTGTTCTGCTCCTTCTCCCTTTTGCTCTAGAAAATTAATAAATAAATAAGTAAATAAATATAAAAATAACTGGTTAAATTATGAAATACTTTTACTACTTCTCTTTATGAATTTTTAGTTTACATATAGCAAATTTCACTATTTTTGGTGTACATTAGATGCTTTCACTTGGTCGTCAAACTCTTACTCTACCTTAAACCCCAGATCTCCTTTAAGTCCTTATTATTGTTGAGTCTTCCAGAAAGTCATGTAAATAAATCACACTTTCTGTGCCTTAGCTTAATGTGTTGTGTTTGACAATCATCTACTTTGTTGGGTACCTTGATAGTTGACATTTACAGTTGAGTAGATTCTATTATGTGGATAAACAACAGTTTACCTGTTCTTTACATGATACTATAACATGGTACTAATACCTGTTCTTTACATGAGCAACATTTGGATTATTTCCAGTTTTTGATGATTATGAATAAACCTGCTATAATTATTTGTGTGTATCTCTGTGTATATGGATTTTCTATTCATTTGAGTAACAGTTCTATGAGAAATGTAACTTTAAAATCCCTTGGGCTCTTTGTTTGAAAATGTTATCTGTGAAAAGAGATAGTTTCATTTCTTCCTTTTCATTGGTAAGCCTTTAACTTATTTTTCTTGCTTTCTTGCTCCATTAAAATTTCCACTACAATGTTGAAAAGGAATGGTGATAGCCAGGGTAAATTTCTGTCTACCCAGCCAAGGTATATTCCTCTTACATGGAACTTCAACCTATATCTGCCTCTCAGACAGTTTGCAAGAAATAACAAAATGTATCCTTACTCTGCAAACCCAAGTAGACTCTTTGACAGCAGTGACTCTCCAAAACCACCGAGGCCTAGATTTCCTCATTGCTGAGAAAGGAGGACTCTGAACCTTCTTAGGGAAAGAGTGTTGTTTTCACACTAACCAGTCAGGGATAGCACGAGATGCCACCTGGTGTTTACAGGAAAAGTCTTCTGAAATCAGACAACGCTTTTCAAACTCTTATACCAACCTCTGGAGTTGGGTGACATGACTTCTCCCATTTCTAGGTCCCGCAGCAGTCATCTTGCTATTACTCACCTTCGGACCCTGTATTTTCAACCTCCTTGTCAAATTTGTTTCCTCTAGGATCAAGGCCATCAAGCTACAGATGGTCATACAAATGGAACCCCAAATGAGCTCAACTAACAACCTCTACTGAGGATCCCTAGACAGAACTGCTGGTCCTTTCACTGGTTTAAAGAGTTCCCCTCTAGAGGACACTACAATGGCAGGGTTCCTTCTTTGCTCCTATCCAGCAGGAAGTAGTTAGAGTGGTCATCGCTCAATTCCCAACAGCAGTTGGAGTGTCCTGTTTAGAGGGGAGATTGAGAGGTGAAGCCAGCTGGACTTCCTGCTTTGAGTGGGGACTTGGAGAACTTTTCTGTGTAGCTAAAGAATTGTAAACACACCAATCAGCACTCTGTAAAATGGACCAATCAGCGGGACGTGGGCAGGGCCAAATAAGGGAATAAAAGCTGGCCACGTGAGCCAGCAGCAGCAAACCCATTGGGGTGCCCTTCCATGCTGTGGAAGCTTTGTCCTTTCACTCTTCACAATAAATCTTACTGCTGCTCACACTTTGGGTCCACACTACCTTTATGAGTTGTAACACTGCAGAGGTCTCTGGCTTTACTCCCAAAGTCAGCGAGACCATGAACCCACCAGGAGGAACAAACAACTCTGGATGTGCCATCTTTAAGAGCTGTAACCGTCACTGCAAGGGTCTGCGACTTCATTCTTGAAGTCAGTGAGACCAAGAACCCACTGGAAGGAATAAATTCTGGACACACAGGGGTAAGCCACACGCCTGGCGTAGTTCAGCTCTCTTAACCTTTGTTCTACTCCTACTTTGGTGCAGCTTCAGGGTATTTCAGATATGGGTGTGCCAGTTCATACACAGATTTATGGTTGTCTTTCTTTAGCTCATTCATCTTAGGAATTCTCTCATTTTTTTCTGCTTCCCAATGGCCCAATTTTACAATATTTTGGCTTTAAAAAAGGGTATTATTTTAGATTTTAGTCTCAAGCACTGTCCTAAAATTCTACATAACTGGGAATGTTCAACATGGCACAGTAGTGAGAATAAAAAATAAAAAATAATGGTACTCTTTTCTGCCTTTTTTGATCTATTCTTCCATCTGTCTTCTTTTGATCCAAAGAAACCTCTTCTGATCCATTCTTCTACCTAGAAATATATATATTTCTCTCAGAGTCTTAGTGCCTGTGCCACTGTGTTAAGAGCAGAAGTACAGCTCAATGGCACATTGCTGCTAGAGAAAGAATAGAAAAGATAAAAAAGTTTCCTCCTACATTCTCCTGCTAGGAGGGGACTTTTTCTTGGTCCTATAGCCAAGAAATATGTGGTTCTCCCTTAGGTTTTGATAACTGTGCCTGTTATATATTTTCCCTGTGAGACAGTCTTTAGGTCACAGCCTAGGAGATAAGAAAAATATAGTAAATTCACCACCATCATATAGACGTTTCTTCAAGTTCTGATTACCCTTAAATCTGCCCTCTATTATTTATTGTTCAAAGTCCTCAAAGGTATTTATTTGCTTGAATTTTATTTAGTCTTAGTATTAACCACTGAGACATGTAGGCTGCATTAGATTTTGTCAATCTTGGACAGAATCAGAATCTATTATATTTTATTAAGCATTTATTATAGTCAATAAGGAATTACTTTTTCACATGCTGTATTTCACTATAGTTTGAATGGACTCAGCATTTATTTCAAAGCTCCATGGTATCTATACACATTTTCTATGAAAATGGAAATGCTCTGTGTATCTGTCCTGTCCAACAAGGTAGCAACTATTTTCACATAGTTAGTACATGCTTGACATTTAGCTAATGCAACCTAGGAACTAAATTATTTTATTTTATCTTATTTTAATTACTTAAATGTTGCAATTAAATCACACATTCTCCATAGCAGCAGCAGTAATCCCTGCCCTAAAAGAGTCTGAGCTCAGACATGCCTAACCCTGCCCACACCTGGTGGTCTTTCTCTACCTGCCCTGGTTGCCAAATACAAAGGACATAATCTCTGGGGGAGCTCTATGACCCTGCCTACTACCTGAGAAACCTGAATACTTAACCTGGCAACCCTAGGGCAAATTTCTATTCTCTCCAGCAGCAGTACCACAGCTGATGCACTCTTGAAAGTATCAACTCCTGGCTGGAGGCCAACCAACACAAAACCAGCACATTAAACCAACATACAACCAAAAACTTCGGAGTCCACTTTGCAACCCTGCTACCTCCATCAGAGCAAATGCTGGCATCCACGGCTAAAAGACCTGAAGATGGATCACATAACAGGACTCTTTTCAGACACCCCCCAGGGCCAGCCCAAAGCCTGGTAGCTCTGCTGGGTGGCTAGAGCCGGGAGAGCAAAAACAATCACTGCAATTCCACTCTTAGAAAGCCCCATCTGAAGGGGAATGGGGAGAACACCACATCAATACATCAATAGAGCACCCCATGCCACCAAAGAATCTGAACAGCAGCCCTTCAGTCCTTGATCTTCCCTCTTACATAGTCTACCCAAATGAAAAAATAAATAAATAAAAATAAATAAATAAATAAATAAATAAATAAATAAATAAAGAGACACAGGAAAACAATTCTAGTCATATGACAAAAAGTTTTTTAACACCCCCAGAAGGTCACACTAGCTCATGAACAATAGATCCAAACCAAGATCAAATCTCTGAATTGCCAGAAAAATAATTCATAAGGTTGATTATTAAGTTAATCAAGGAGGAAACAGAGAAAGAGGAAATCCAACTATAAAGCTATAGTCACCGAAACAGTATGGTGTTAGTATAAAAATAGGCACATAAATCAATGGCAGAGAATAGAGAACCCAGAAATAAAGCCAAATACTTATAGATAAATAATAATAATAAAAAAATCTAAAGTGGGGAAAGGACACCATATTCAACAAATGGTGCTGCGATAATTGGCAAGCCACTTGTAGAAGAATCAAACTGGATCCTCATCTATCACCTAATACAAAAATGAACTCAAGATGGATCAAAGACTTAAATCTAAGACCTGAAATCATAAAAATTCTAGATAGTAATATCAGGAAAACCTTTCTAGACACTGGCTTAGGCGAAGACTTCATGACCAAGAACCCAAAAGCAAATGCAACAAAGACAAATAGATGAAACTTTAATTAAACTATAAAAAATTCTTCACAATAAAAGAAATAATCAGCAGAGTTAACAAACAACCCACAGAGTGGCAGAAGATCTTCACTATCTATACACCCAACGAAGGACTAATATCCAGAAGCTACAAACAACTTAAACAAATCAGCAAGAAAAAAGCAAGTAATCCCATCAAAAAGTGGGCTAAGGACATGAATAGACAATTCTCAAAAAAGATATACAAATGACCAACAAACATATGAAATAGTATTCAACATCACTAATTATCAGGAAAATGCAAATCAAAACCACAATGCAATAACACCTTAATCCTGCAAAAATGGCCATAATCAAAAAATAAATGTTGGTGTAGTTGTGGTGAAAAGGGAACATGTTTACACTGTTGGTGGGAACGTAACCTAGTACAACCACTTTGGAAAACAGTGTAGAAATTCCTTAAATAACCTAAAGTAGATCTGCTATTTGATCCAGCAATCCCACTACTAGAGGTATCCACCCAGAGGGAAAAAAAAAAAAAAAAAAAAAAAGTCATTAAACGAAATAGATACTTGAACACGCATACTTATAGCAGCAAAATTTGCAATTGCAAAAATATGAAACTGCCCAAATGATCATCAATCAACAAGTAGATAAAGAAATGTGGTGTGTGTATATATATATATATACACACCATGTAATACTACTAAGCCATAAAAAGGAATGAAATAAAGGCATTTGCAGCAAACTGGATGGAATTGGAGACTATTATTCTAAGTGAAGCAACTCAGGAATGAAAAAGCAAACATTGTATGTTCTCACCCATAAGTGCTGTGAAGACACAAAGGCATAAAAATGATACAAAGACCTTGGGTACTGGGAGAAAATGTAAGAGGGGATAAAAGACTACATATTGGGTACAGTGTACACTACTTGGGATATGGGTGTACCAAAATCTGAGAATAATTAAATAACTTATTCATGTAACCAAACACCACCTGTTGCCCAAAAACCTATTGAAATTAAAATATAAGTTAATTAAATAAATATGCAAAGATGATATATTTTAGCCTTATTAATCACCTCTGTAACTCAGACATGTAATTAGCATAAAGAGCTCCTTATATTGTATAACTTATCTAAAATATCTAAATAGTAATACTAGTTCTGTCTGTATACGCAGAACAATTACAAATCTTTACTTTTCTCTTTAGGACAATGGACTTAGTTTGTATAGAAATATTTCTATACCTAGCCGGGCGCAGTGGCTCACGCCTGTAATCCCCGCACTTTGGGAGGCTGCAGCGGGCAGGTCACGAGGTCAGGAAATCGAGACCATCCTGGCGAACATGGTGAAACCCCGTCTCTACTAAAAATACAAAAAAATTAGCCGGGTGTGGCGGCGGGTGCCTGTAGTCCCAGCTTCTCGGGAGGCTAAGGCAGGAGAATGGCATGAACCTGGGAGGCGGTGGAGCTTGCAGTGAGCCGAGATCGCACCACTGCACTCCAACCTGGGCCAGACAGCGGGACGCCATCTCAAAAAAAAAAAAAAAAAAAGAAAAGAAAAAAGAAAAAAGAAATATTTCTATACCTAAAGAATTTTTGAGATAACTGTTTTTTTGTTTTTGTTTTTGTTTTTTGTTTTTTGTTTTTTTTTTCTGAGACAAAGTCTCGCTCTGTCTCCCAGTCTGGAGTGCAGTGGCATCATCTTAGCTCACTGCAACCTCCACCTCCTGGGTTCAAGAAATTCTTCTGCCTCAGCCTCCTAAGTAGCTGGGATTACAGGCGCGTGCCACCACACTTGGCTAATTTTTGTAGTTTTAGTAGAGACAGGGTTTCACCATGTTGGTCAGGCTTGTCTCAAACTCCTGACCTCATGATCCACCTGCCTTGCCCTCCCAAAATGCTGGGATTACAGGCGTGAGCCACTACGCTTGGTCTGGTCGAGATTACTTTTATGTGAGATTATTATTGAAACAGCAAGGGCACAATGTGGGAGAAATACTAGTTGAAGAGTACAAAGACCATATTTTGTTATTCAGCGATTCCATTTTTTTTCATGGAGCTGAACCCAAAACATGGTAACCTGAGCTGCACCCAAAACGTGGTAGCCTGTGCAAAGTAAGGGATATAGCAGAGTGCAGAACCACAGCCACCTAATCTTCTACACGGTTTTATACCTCTGGAGGGAAGGGGTGGGGTAGCCTGGAAGTATACCAACCTTAAAGATTTCATTCTCTTATCATACAGGAACTTTTTTCTGTCCTAGGTTTGCATCCTTCGCTGTCTGTTTCTTATTGGCTCATAGCCTTGGTCAAGATTTTCTAGCAGCAGACCTTCCCATAGCCAACAATAACTGGGCTTTAGTTTTTTTAACACTGCCCTAGTAACTCTGCTTCACCCCTTGAGACCCAAGCCAGCTTTTACAAATTTGGAAACCATGTGACTAAGGAAAACAATGACGTATAAAGAAAGCAAAATAATGTAAGAGCAGAGATGCAGTCATGTCTCGGGGACAACTATTAAGTTGGTGCAAAAGTAGTTGTGGTTTCTGCCATTATGTATATGAAAATTTCATTCTTTTTTACCGCACAACAGCTTCTCCCATATGTTTGCAAACAAAGAACTTAAAGACACCAGTTTAATCTGCCTTCAATGTCACGTGCAGCAGCGATTTGCTTCAGTACCTTTGGGTGAGTGCTAACTTACTGTTTAACGTGTACAGTGACTGTGTATGGGAGGGAGGTCCTATAATTTGCCCGGTTGGAGTCAGCTGACTGCCCCTGGAAGAATTCCATTGTTTTAGGTAGTGATATAATGTATAAAGTATCGGCTCCATAGGTATCTAGCAAGATGGTAATAGCTGTTAATTTTCCAGAGAAGAGAGGAGAGTGTTAAGAAAACAAACGTAGGCTGGGCACGGTGGTTCACACCTGTAATCCCAGCACTTTGGGAGGCCAAGGCGGGTGGATCACGAGGTCAGGAGATCTAGACCATCCTGGCTAACACGGTGAAACTCCGTCTCTACTAAATATACAAAAAAGAAAAAAAAAAAAAAAAAATAGCCGGGCGTGGGGGCGGGCGCCTATAGTCTCAGCTACTCGGGAGGCTGAGGCAGGAAAATGGTGTGAACCTGGGAAGCGGAGCTTGTAGTAAGCTGAGATCGCACCACTGCACTCCAGTCTGGGTGACTGAGACAGATCCCGTCTAAAACAACAACAACAACAACAACAACAACAAAAACCTAAACAAAAAAAGAAAGGAAACAAACCTATAGTTGTATACTTCATACTTTAAGAATATGAGAAACTGAAATAACTCTTAGAAGTAGGTCTAAATTCATTTTTATTATCCTTACGTAGAAATTTTAGCATTTTTATCTTCGAAACAGCTTCCATTTCTGTATTGCAAGTATACTCCATGGGACCTTGAATGCTAAGTTCCCTCATCTTTAAGACATTAAACATGATGTTTCCTTTACTTGAGGTAATCTACTTATCTTTTGTTCCTTCATCTGTCTATTCCCTACTTATTATTAAATTATGCACAGTTATTCCTCCAAGAAAGTTGTTCACACCTCTCTTTTGAGAGGTCAGTTCTCTGAATTCTATTCCATATCCCTGCCTTTCTCCATGTAGTGGCTAACATGGCTTACTGTAATTTTCTATGCACTATCTCCAGTGGCTTTGTTTTTAATTTTGTCTCTAAAACCTAGCACAGCACATGAAATTGAATAAATATTTATTAAAAGAATGAATGAATTGTGGGGCTTGATCAATACAGATGACAGTAGCAATTTTACTACCCTTGTTTTTGATGCAATCCTTACTATACTGCTATTTAAGATCAAGCTAACTCTTAGGAATAGGAATAAAAGTATGATTTATATTAAACTTATGGCTAAACATATTATCTTTCTTTTGCAGAAATAAATGTAAGAATAAAATGAACATAAAAAAGTATTTACCAACGGAAAAATAAAGAAATTAATACTAGCAGTTATGCTTTTTTATACATTTATTGTGAAAATATAAAAGGCAAAATTATTTTGAATCAATGAAACCATAATTGACTTACATGTATAGTCTTCTAACACAAATAATTTTGAAGAACTAATCATTTGTTTGTAAAACTTTGGTGACATTATTCAATAGCTATATTTTATGGTTTGGCTGTGTCCCCACCCAAATCTTATCTTCAATTGTAGCTCCCATAATTCCTACATGTTGTGGGAGGGGCCTGATGGGATATAATTGAATTATGAGGGCGGTTCCCCCATGCTTGTGATAGTGAAAAAGCCTCAAAAGATCTGATGGTTCTGTAAGGAGTTTCCCCTTTTGCTTGGTTCTCACTTCTCTGGCCTTCTGCCATGTAAGTTGTGCCTTCTACCTTCTGCCATGATTGTGAATCCTCCTCCATGTGAGCCACATGGAACTGTGAGCCCACTAAACCCCTTTTTTTCTTTACAAATTACCCAGTCTCAGGCATGTCTTTATCAGCAGTGTGAAAATGGGCTAATACACCATATATCAACTATAACTCTATAAAAATTTTATACACATAGTGCTTCTGGGATGATAATCTTTTGAATATTTATTGAACATTGTTTTTTCTAATTATGGAATTGTCCACAGAGTCTCTGAGATTGAGAAATCAAATACATATGTAATTGAAATGTTTTTAATTTAAGCTTTTTTTTTTTTCTTTTTTTTTGAGGTGGAGTCTCATTCCATCACCAGGCTGCCAGGCTGGAGTGCAGTGGCCCCATCTTGGCTCAATGCAACCTCTGCTCCCCCTGTTCAAGCAATTCTTCTGCCATAGCCTCCCCCAGTAGGAACTACAGGTGCACACCACCCCGCCTGGCTAATTTTTGTGTTTTTAATAGAGATAGGGTTTCATCATGTTGGCCAGGATGGTCTCAACCTCATGACCTCGTGATCCGCCCGCCTCGGCCTCCCAAAGTGCTAGGATTACAGGCATGAGCCACCACACCGGGCTGAAATGTTTTACATTTAAATGTTTAAAATGTATTATTTTAAGAATGTTTTGTTTTGGCTGGGCGCGGTGGCTCAAGCCTGTAATCCCAGCACTTTGGGAGGCCAAGATGGGCGGATCACGAGGTCAGGAGATCGAGACCATTCTGGCTAACACAGTGAAACCCCGTCTTTACTAAAAAATACAAAAAACTAGCCGGGCGAGGTGGCGGGCGCCTGTAGTCCCAGCTACTCGGGAGGCTGAGACAGGAGAATGGTGTAAACCCGGGAGGCGGAGCTTGCAGTGAGCTGAGATCCGGCCACTGCACTCCAGCCTGGGTGACAGAGCGAGACTCCGTCTCAAAAAAAAAAAAAAAAAAGAGTGTTTTGTTTTATCAAAGTGTCGTAGTTTACTTCTTGTGGTTATAACAAACTACCTGAGACTGGATAATTTATAAATAACAGAAAGTTATTTTTCAGTTTTGGAGTCTGAAAACTCCAAGTATAAGGCACCAATATCTGGTGTCTGGTGAGAGTCTTCTTGCTGTATTATCTTTATATGGTGGAAGGTGAAGGTGGAAGGGCAAGTAGGGACAAACCTTTTGTCCTTATATGGCCAAAGAGCAAAAGAGACAAAGAATCCACTACCCTTTTTATAGCAGCATTAATTTATTTATGATGGCAGGGAACTCATGACCTGTTTACCTTGCAAAAGCCCCACCTCCCAGCACTGTTGCATTGGGGATTAAGTTTCCAACACAAGATTTTTTTTTTTTTTTTAATTATTGCTTTTATTCAGTCTCAGCTCCAAGAATATCACTACCCTGTTATTATATTGGGGACTCCCTCATTTTCTAGATCATGACTTTCTTTCCCTTTAGACTTATAATAGGGTTAAGCTTGAAGCTTTAATGTCTAATGTGGCCTTTTTCTTTAATCAGAGCCTTGGCTGTATAACAGTCCTTCTACTCGAGGTAACAGGCCATGTTTCTTGACTTCCTTTTACTAATGATTCTACATTTATATGGTCCCAGCTTATGTGAGCTTGAAGCATGCCATCTTCCCTGAATAAGTCTTAAAACCCAAACTTTTCACTCTTCGCCTATTTCTAGGCTTGAGTTTCCTCTGAAATAACACATTTGCCATTATAACATGGTACTAATACAATGAAAATATAGAAAAAAAATGGTAATTCATACAGGAACTGGCTTCCTTCAATTCAAAATTAAAATCCTTCAATTAAAAATCGCTTTAAACATTTGTGGGGTTTTTTTGTGAACTATATTTCTAGCAGATTCTATAGATCTTCCTTTTGATGTTTTATTTTTCTGGGGCTTTTTTTGAGATTTTAATTAAAAAATTATATCCAGACTCAATCTGTGTGGAAATTTTGATTAATTTAAAAATTGTGCAGAAACAATGTGATTAGGGGCCTACACAGTTTATAAATAGCTCTCAGTTCCCTCCCACACAGCACGACATAAACCAGAATATCATTTTGACTTTGATATATAGTTTAATATTTCATCTAAGAATATTAAAACTTCACTTTTCCCAAAATTCAAATGTGGAAAGACACAAAATGTGTTTCTGTATCACATAGGCATAGTTTAACTTCCATCAATTTATACTTGTGGCACTAAGCAAGTTACATGTATATTATCAACTGTCATCACATCAGTCAGTCTGAAGATTCTTTTTTCTGTGGTGAGGATTTTCTTAGGTCCTTTCTCCTTTAAGCATATTCTCAATTCTAGGACAGTACTGTTATAAATTCAAAATGTAAGTTCATAGAAAAAGAAAATATTGAAGTTAAGCTGAAGCATGGTAAGAGGGCAATGATAAGCAAGTTTCTTATATAAAAGAGAAAGCCCAGTGATTATAAAGAATGTTTGCATTTCATTTTATTCAGTTATATTAGAGAAATGTCCCACAACCACAATACTTTTTTTTTGCAAAAGTTTCCATTTAACTGTATATGTTTAAATATGCTTTATTATAATATTTTCATAAAATTTATCATATATGTTAACTAAAATTGCTTTTATTTTACTCTCTCACTAGAATGCTAGTTTCATGAGTTAATGAATTTAGCTTGTTCAACACTACTATGAGCACTAATAAAATTACCTGGTATTATTATATCAAGAATATTTGCTAAGGCAGTGAACAAACGAATGTACGGGTTAATATTTTAATCATTTCTGAGAATTCTAAAGTTATATTTTAAAAATGCATTGAGTAATGTAAATATCATTGGGATGAATATATAGCATTCCATGATAAATATACTTTAAAACATTTATTAGAAAGTATGCATGTGTGTGTATGTACATGTGTATTTACATATGCATGCACACATATACATATTTATAGTTTATCTGGACTACTACATAAATTGTCATGGACCGGGTAACTTATAAGCAACAGAAATTTAATTCTCACTTCTGGGGACTAGAAAGTCCTGGACCAAGGTACTGGTGTCCGGTGAGACTCTGTCCTCATAGATGGCTCCTTCTAGCTCTGTTCTCACCTGGAAGAAGCAGATAGCTAGCATTCTGGAGTCTCTTTTCTAAGGGCATTAATCCCATTAATGGGTGCTCTATCCTTATGAGTTAATCATCTCTTCAAAGCCCCACCTTCTAATAGCATTACCTTAGGGATTAGCATTTCAGCATTTAAATGTTGGGATACAAACATTCAGACCATAGCATATATGTACATATATTAATGTGTGTGGAGAGAGAGAACAGGAAGGAGGGAGGGAGGAAGAATGAGAAAGACACAGAGAGAGCAAGAGCAAGAGAGAGAAGAGAGACGGAGACACAGAAACAGAAAACAGTAAAATAAACCTGAAAACTCATATTACACAATATATATGTGTATGTTCATAGTTTTGTGTATGCACACATACATGCACCTATGTATTGAACAGTCACTACACATTTCTGTAAACATTTTATCAGCATTAGATAATTTTTCTCTTTCCCTCCAAACACTTTTTTTTTAATGATGCTGTTGGAGTGCTCATGGGCAGTTTTGGAATCAGTTAAAGGAAGCAGACAACTGTTTGTTTTTTTGTTGTTTTTCACTCTGTGTGCAAATATACCTCCATACATACCGAAGATGTTACTGGTCGTCCTCAGAGAAAATACCACGCAGGAGAATAACATTCTGCTGTTCACCAAATTACCTCACCTGGCACCATGACCCAAGGTTGCAACATCAGATTCTACATAATGGAAACAAGTCTTCAGGTATCTGACAATGAAGATATAGGGAGGGTAGAAAAGAATCAAAATGTTTAATGCATGAAGCGAGAGACCAGCTATGAAAATTTTTCAAATCATTATATTGTATGTATAAAATGATTCATAGGAGATTTAATTATATCAATGCCTAGCAAAAATGAGTCTCATTCGTCAAAATATACTGGATAATGCAATATTTATAACTATATGGGCCTCATAGATATGTGGGGAGTTTCTAGTGAACTTTCACAAAATATCCTTTGCTCGTGGGACAAAATATCCTTTTGCTCTTGTACAATACTTCAAATAATAAAACGACTATGTGAAATCTTGTTTCACAGATTCCCAAATACAGACCTGAACATTAGCATATTTGAGTCACCAGTTCTCTTGACAGAATCCTGTAGTTCCAATGTATGGCATACTAAAGTACCACAGATGCTGTGAAATTGTCTATAAAATATTATCAGTAATAAAATCTCAATACTTATTTATCAATAGATCAGGGTATATTATATAAAAACAATTTTGTTCCATAGTTCAGTATAGAGTGGTGGAAATTTTAAAGAATTTTGATTATATATTAATATTAATTTTTATGTTTCACAATTATAATTTATGCCAAAATGTGAATATGATAGAAAGGAATTTTCTAAGTAGAAGGTAAAAACATTAACAAAAATCCCCAGAATTATAAAATATAAAGTCTCTTTTTCAGCATTACAATGCAACTAAAATCTGTCATGGGTCAAGATCACAAAAATAAGAAAAAGCCTCCTTATAGCCCATAAATTATAGTTAATAAAATGATAATTGGCAAAAAAAATAGCAATCAAGACACACTCAAACTAAAATATTATAAGCAGAAGGAAAATAAAATTAGTACAAAAAATCACTAGACTGATCAACAAAATATAGATGAAGGTCATCAGCAATTTATGTGAATTCATTAAGAACTACAATTCTTTTGTTATGACCTCTTATAAGAAATGATTTTATATAAAGTTTTTTTATGTTATTGCAGTTGTATTTACAGAGAACAAAAAATCATAATAAAAGAAGCAGATATGTCTAAACAGATGATTTTTAATAAAAACAGTCAAACTTAAATATTGCTAGCATTTTTTTTCACAACCAAAGTTTCAATATATTCTTTGATTTTTATTTCCAACAAGAAATACAGTACATCGGATGGAGTTACAAACTGGATAAATATATGGAACATCCGCAAATATCTTGAAGATACCACTGAGCAAAATAAGACCATTTTTGTTTTATTTATATTTTATAGGAGAATTATCCTAAGCTTTTAAAAGTTCTATTTTAGGCTGGACATGGTGGCTCATGCCTGTAATCCCAGCACTTTGGACAGCCAAGTCAGGTAGATCATGAGGTAAGGAGTTCAAAACCAGCCTGGCCAAGATGGTGAAACCCCATCTCTACTAAGAATACAAAAAGTAGCCGGGCATGATGGCAGGCGCCTGTAATCCCAGCCATTCGGGAGGCGGAGACAGAGAACTGCGTGAACCCAGGAAGTGCGGGATGAAGTCAGCTGAGATCGGGCCACTGCACTCCAGCCTGGGTGACAGAGCAAGACTCCATCTAAAAAAAAAAATGTGTGTGTGTGTGTGTGTGTGTGTATATATATATATATATAGAGAGAGAGAGTTATATAAATTATATATATATTTATATAGTATATAAAAATATAATTATATATATTTATATTTTATATAGTATATATTTTATTATAGTATATAATTATAGTATATAATTATAGTATATAATTATATTTTATATAGGTTATATAAATATATAACAATATATATCAATATTTTTTAACAAAATATTCACTTTCTTTTATAATTTGTATTTGCATTTTTTTTTTTGCAGTTTTCAAAAGGACTGTTCTCAAGCTAAGTATCTGTTAGCTCTCCTTAAACCTGCAGCTGCCCTTCTGCAGCTCTTACCACGCTTTCCTTGTTGACTCCAGTCATGTTAGTTTTCTTGCATTCCCTCAAACACGATAACCACATTTCCACATCAGGGAATTTATACTTGCTGCTTTCCTGTTCCCTCCACTAGACAAATCTTCTAATGATACCTGTTTGGTATCACTGCTCACTTTCTTTAGAGATCTGCTCAAGCATCAACTCCTCAGAAAAGTTTTTCTCTGACATGCCAACCAAAATGGTAACTTCCATTACTTTCCATATTTTTTTGCATTATTTTTCTTTGTAACACTACTATTATGTGATACATTGCATATTAATCTGTCATTATCTTTCTAATACTGCTAAAATATAAATGTTATAATAACAAGCTATTTGTATGTTTTGTTCACGTCTATGCATAAGTATTTGCTGAACAAATGAAGGAACACAGTGTTATTAGCCAACATTTTATTTTATTTTATTTATTTTTGAGATGGAGTCTAGCTCTGTTGCCCAGGCTGCAGTGCAGTGGTGCGATTTCAGCTCACTGCAAGCTCCACCTCCACAGTTCAGGCCATTCTCCTGCCTCAGCCTCCCGAGTAGCTGGAACTATGCCACCACGTGCATGCCACCATGCCCAGCTAACTTTTTATTTTTAGTAGAGACGGGGTTTCACCATGTTAGCCAGGATTGTCTCGATCTCCTGACCCAGTGATCCACCCACCTCAGCCTCCCAAAGTGCTGGGATTACAGGCGTGAGCCCCCACGCCCAGCTGTATTATTATCATTATTATTTTTCTTAAATTGAAAGTTAAAGATAGAGCAATTTATAATCTATGAAGATGGTAACTGGTAGAGTTAAAATTCACAGAGAGATTTTTTGGACTCAGAATATCAGTTTTTTATTTGTTGATGAAAAAATACCATCTTTTTTATCTTTAAAATGTCCTTAAAATAGTCACAAGTTTGAAAAGTAAAATACATGTGGTTGCTAAATTGTTAAAGCTTGACATGTAATGCTTTAGGGATTAACAGTGAAATAAAGTATCAAAAGATGAGAAAGTAATTGTAAATGAAAATTAGTTTAGGCCTTTCAAGGGAAATCGTGACATTGACGTGCAACATGGGGCATTTGTTGATAAAAACAACCTGCAGAAAAAGCTACTTTTTAAAGGCATCTTGATTTACACAAACTACTATTAAAAGGGCAAAATAGACGTAATGTCAAAATAAATACGCAATTTATGAAAGGGGAAATACAGTGAGAAAATTAACATATGGGAAAGTAATTTAATATATAATAAATACTTATATATTAATTAAAGAAATGTAAGATTACAATGCTAAATAAAATGTTTAATGTCTTATGTCAGCAAATCATCATCTAGAACTTAAAAAGTCTATACTCATTATCTTCATGTTCATGTACAGGGACGAGCCATGTCAGTTAACTCTCTTTGATCTAGTCCAACCTAATTAATGGAATAAATTAAAAATGATAATTATCAATGCAGAGGTGGTACAGACTTATGCACATTTTAAGAAATAGTACATTTTTAAAAACTTAAGAAAAATACAAAGTGGTTTACCATGCGACCAGCCTGATTAACATGGTAAAACCCAGTCTCTACTAAATACAAAACAATTAGCCAGGCATTGTGGCACATGCCTGTAATCTAAGCTACTTGGGAGGCTGAGATAGGAGAATCACTTGTACCTGGGAGGCAGAGGTTGCAGTGAGCCGAGATTGCGTCATTGCACTCCAGCTGGGGCAACAAAAGCGAAACTCTGTCAAAAACAAGAATAGAAAAGAAAAGAAAAGAAAAGAAAAGAAAAGAAAAGAAAAGAAACAAAGGAAGGAAGGAAGGAAGGAAGGAAGGAAGGAAGGAAGGAAGGAAGGAAGGAAGGAAGGAAGGAAGGGAATTTATAATGTTAAATATTTAACAAAGTTATTGTATAATTAACCGAATGCTCCAGAAACTACAAGTTGCAAAATTTGTTTTAAATTAATTTTAGTGCTCTGAGATGTTTGCTATGAAGCAAAAGCAAATACTTTCTGGGAAAACATAGGTTCAACCTAGCCTTTGAAGTCTCCCAGATAGTATTTCTGTTAAAAATTAGTTAACAATCCAAAATTAAAAAAAAAAAATCTAAATATTACACTGTTTATGACAATCAGTAGAACCATAGACATATCAAGCCAAAAATTTAGATCTTGAAATTATCAGACACAGAAAAATGAAAAGGAATTTTTCAAAAAGGAGACAAAAAACTATCAAATAATTTTGGAAAAATAAATTACACATGTATGTGTTTGTGTGCTTAAACAAAACTGAATGAAAGCAGCAATGTTTTAGACATTGAACTACGTACATATCCTTTAGAATAATATTAAAATTCTTAAGTAGGAATACATATTATAAAAATATCACAAGAACAGAAAACCAAACACCGCATGTTCTCACTCATAGGTGGGAACTGAACAATGAGATCACTTGGACTCAGGAAGGGGAACATCACACACCGGGGCCTATCATGGGGAGGGGGGCGGGGGGAGGGATTGCATTGGGAGTTATACCTGATGTAAATGACGAGTTGATGGGTGCAGCACACCAACATGGCACAAGTATACATATGTAACAAACCTGCACGTTATGCACATGTACCCTACAACTTAAAGTATAATAATAATAAATTTAAAAAAAAAATGAAGGTGAAAAAAAATACATATGACTGCTAAATGGAAAACACTATTATTGAATAGTATTGGAGAAGAAATATCAATGGAAGGATATACCGTATGCTTGGATTTAAAACCAAAATATTTCAAGGGTCATGTTATTTTTCTCCAAATTAGTTAATTGATTCAGTGAAAACAAAAGAAAATCTATAACAGATAAATTAACAATCTGATTCTAAAATGTATAAAGAAATGCAAAAATCCAATGATAGTCCTAACACTTTTGAAAAGTAAATAAAGTTGAAATTACTCTATAAGATTTGAAGATTACAAATATACAGTGTTTAAGATTATATAATACTCAGCTTAGCTAGGCTCAACTTAGCTTATAAGCTAAACTTAGCTTAGCTAAGCTCAGTATTATATAAGAATGGAAAGTATAAGATGAATGAAGTAGAACATTTAAAAAGAGACCCACACATATTTAATTTACTTGATCTAAGGGAAAGATGTCACTAAAAAAGCGAAGAAAGATGATCTCTTTGAAAAATGATTAAAGATACATCACATACCCATATTTGTAAATATTCCAGGTTGGCTATAGATATAAGTATAGAACATAAAACCAATAAAGCCCCTAAAAGTAAAATTAAGAACTTATGCTTCTGAAATTGAATCAATAAGAGTATGAGAATAAAAAAAGGATATTTGCAACATATATAAATGACAATAGACTTCAATAAAAATAATACTAAAAAATGTACATACATGCAACAAAAATATTGGCAAAAGAACTAAAAAGATGTTTTGCCAAGAGGATATCGAAATAATTAATAGATACATAAAACGGGCCTTAGTATTATAATCAAGGAAATGTAAATTAAAACTCATGAGACACAACTACATATGAGGCTGAAGAAAAAATACTAAAAAGACTGGTTCGACAAGTGTTCTCAAGTATATAAAAGCAAAGGAATTCTCAGGAACTGTTAGAAAGAGTGTAAACTGGACAGTGACTTCAGAAAAATGTCACTACCGATCTTGCATTCAGACATGCTTTTTTTGTTTGTTTGTTTCCTTGACTAACAACGCTTGGGGCCATTCATTTAATCTCAGTTGACTTCTATAGTTGCTAGATTTTTTTGGAATTTAATCAAACTGTGATAAGTGTTTTGTCACTTCCCATGGAGACTTCAACATCACAGTGATTTCTATTTCTATAGTCTCACTCTACTTGTTCTTTACATTACTACATTGAAAAGAGAATGATCATATTTTTAAGTAATATTTTAAATAATTATTTACGAGGTGACAGAAGAGCTCACTTCCAAGGTATCATTTAGAAAAAAAAAAAGAAAAAACTGTATTTTTGGCATCTTTATGTGACATCTTCTTCCAAAGTTATATTTTCTGCCTGGTCATAGGATGTACTGCTACTTCTTATCACACTAATCAGAAAAGCAGAAATTATTGGCCATGATTAGGTATCAAGAAGAATGTGCTGCTTAGAAGCAGAGCTGACCTCTATCACCTACAAGTGTTCTCTCTAAGAGTTATCTGTACAACACTGTGGCTTGTTAAGGCAACTGCTATTGCTGAAATACCTATTCATGGAGGTTTCCAAGGATACATTTCTACAAACCTTTTCTTAAATTAAGGGGGAGGTAATAAGCATTCAACAAACAGGCTGAAAACCACTGGTCTTTTTAAAACATCCAGCTTCCCCTATAAGAAATTACAGGCCGGGTGCAGTGGCTCAAGCCTGTAATCCCAGCACTTTGGGAGGCCGAGACGGGAGGATCACGAGGTCAGGAGATCGAGACCATCCTGGTTAACACGGTGAAACCCCGTCTCTACTAAAAAATACAAAAAAAAAAAAAAAAAAAAAAAAAAAACCTAGCCAGGCGAGGTGGCGCGCGCCTGTAGTCCCAGCTACTCGAGAGGCTGAGGCAGGAGAATGGCATAAACCCGGGAGGCGGAGTTTGCAGTGAGCTGAGATCCGGCCACTGCCCTCCAGCCTGGGCGACAGAGTAAGACTCCGTCTCAAAAAAAAAAAAAAAAAAAAAAAAGAAATTACATTCAGTTTGATTTGGGCAATACTGTGTAGGCTGTTTTCTGCAAAGATAAGTTTTTCTTAACAATTATCCACTAATGTATCATTCCTTTAGGAGGGTTAAAGACTGGGGGTGTGAGTGGGGTCAAAGGTGACCATGTAGCGTGGTCTCAGCCTTCCCAATTATCAGGTTTGAGCCCCAGCTGAGGTCTGAGCTAAATGGGTGAACGGGGGGAAGGAAGCTGGAAGAACACTTGAGAGACAGCAGGTAGATGGGACATAGCTTAACTCAGGAGCTCTCTCACGTTGTCAGCCTTTGTCTCTGCTGCCTCCTCTGAATGCGGCCCCTCTTAGCAGCCCGCTCTACAACTCCTGCTGCTCCTAAGCTTACAGCTGCACTCCCTGGTGCACTTGCTAGTTCCTGGCTACCACGGCCCCCAGCCCTCATCCCCCACCCCTCCAACACATACACACCAGTGTTTACCTGTAAGATGGACAGCTCTCCCTCACAGGGTCAGCAGCTTCACTCTCTCCCTCTGGGGGCACACCAGCACTGCTTGCCTAACTCCTGCAACTCAGTGGGAGGATAAGCACTGTAAGACGTGTGTTCCACAATGGTAGGGGTGCCCTTGGCCCACTCCTGGGGTTCCATGGGATGCTTATGTTCTATCTTCTGGGGGATCATGGGGAGTGCAGAAGAGAAGCCTCCTTCTCCTCCTCAGCATCAGACAGAATGGGAGTTTCCAGCCAGAAGGATGGGTTCAAGGTCGCACTGACGGCCGTCTCCAACTACTGTTCCAGGCTGTTTATCTGAGCCTCTAAGTGCCCTGTTTGTACCTGGAGGTCCCTTACCCCTAGTTTTTGCTCCAAGTTGTGCCTTTGGGCTCCCCGGTGCACACCTTGTGCCTGGAGGTCCCTTACCTGTGCAGCATCCCGCAGAGACTGAGCATGTACTTCCCGCAGTGCGGTCAGAAACTCCCATCCGACGCTGCTGGCAAAGGTGCGCTCCTTCTTGGTGCTGTGTGCTTCCAGCTGCTTCACTGCCTTCTCCACACCTCATGGGAGGCCCGTCCACTTCTTCCCACGTTTCTGTTGGGGCCCATCCTAGCAGCACCACTGCAACTAGGTACCACAGCCCATGCTGTGGCCACATAGCCAACCTGGGACCCTCAGGGGCTGAAGACCCACTCACCTCATCTTGCTGACTCTGTCAAATGTCAAGTTCCATTCCTAGCTGAGGTCCGAGGGGATGGAGTGTAAGAAAAATGGATATGCTTTGGTCAAGAATAAGCCGAGGGAGACATCCCGGCCAGCATGATTCAGTGAGTTATGAGCACAGGCCCACAGCTCTGCTTGTTATATAACCTGTTTGTGCAATCTTAAACTTAGCTCTGAGCCACCATTGTCTATAAAAGGTATAACTGCCCTGCTGACACTGTACATGAGGCACGCACCCAGAGGGAGAGAGTGAAGCTGCTGACCCTGTAGGGAGAGCTAGCTGTCTTGCAGATGGCCTGGGGGAAGGGAGAGCTAGGAACTAGCAAGTGTGCCTGTGAGTGCAGCTGTAAGTGTGAGAGTGACAGGAGCCACAGAGTCAGCGGCTGAGAAGAGCTGCAGCTACAGAGCCAGAGCAGGCAGCCGAGACAAAGGCGGACAGTGTGAGAGAGCTGCTGAATAAAACCATGTCCCTGCTGTCTCTCAAGTGTTCTTCCAGCTTCCTGCCCCCCTGTCCACCCACTCCCCTGGGACCTTAGCTGAGGCTTGAACCTGACACCACTGCCATCATCAGTTCCAATGCCAAGAGTTTCATCACTGAAATTTGCCTTGGATCCACCAGAATTAATATCATTATTCTCTTCTTTCCTATTTTTGACTATAAATACATGAGACCCCAAACTTCCAGACTGTTTTTTACCTCATGCTCTAATCCAACCCCTATGAAGCTTTGCACATCCTCAATCTTGTCCATTGTATTCACCTCACATTCCAAACTCAATCTTGTTCTCTATGCCCTCTAAAATTCACGATGCGCCAAATCCCTACATCATTAAATCCGTTTCTAAACTTTGTTCTAATTTTCCAGTTCTAATAGAAACCTAGACTTTTCTCTCTTACTCTCCCATAATGAAAATCTGTTCCCAAAAGCCCTCTAAAATATTGGTTGATTTTTCTCCCATATCATTTATTCCAATAGACCTGAAGAATTGGTAGGCATCTTTAATCCTTATGTCTACTTTTTAAGTTTCCTCCTTTTATTATTAGTAAATTCTTCAATTTTGAATTTCATGTAATTAGATTATATACCTATCTACCCCTGTGTTATTCCTTCTGAAGGAGATATTATGATGGATGCAGAAATCAGAGTGATGTCATAGCTTGGAAGGGATCCACAGGCCAAGAAATACCAGGAATCTTGTAGATGTTCGAAAAAGCATTCAACAGATTTTCTTCTAGAGATCCCAGAAAGCATACAGCCCTTGCAAGACATTGATTGTAGCCTAGTAAAATGTACTTTTAAGTTATGACCCAGAACTACACGAGAATACATTTGTGTTGTCTTCACCTACTAAGTTTGTGTTAAGTTGTTACAGCAGCAATAGGAAGCTAACACATCTTCTAAGATGGAAACTTGCACTTTCCTTTTGCACCTATGACATTTATTTTCAATGTAAATATCCGAGTAGTGTTTTAACACATAGGTAAAATTATGTTCCTCATCAGTGAAAATTCTGCAATGTTTTTCTATTTTACTCAGAGTAAAAGCTGAAATCTTTACATGAGGTGTACTGCTACCTTTCTGATTTTCTCCCTTGCTCCTTCTACTTCAACCACCATGAACTCCTTACTCTTTCTCAAACATATCAGGCACACTCTTATTTTATGAATTTGTTTTCTTCTTGTATTTTCTTCTTGGAACACTTTCCCCCTAGATATACATGGATGAATACCTCACTTCCTTCAAAGATGAGCTGAATTTTCACCACTTCAAGGAGGACTACATGAAATCCATCCCTCTGCCACCTATTTTCATTCCCTGACATGTTTCTGCTCTAATTTTGGTTTGTTTGATTTTTGTTTCCATTGTAGCATTTATCACATTATTGCATAGTAAAATAATATTCATTATGTTTATCATTCATTTTCTGTGACGCCCATTAGAACATAAATTCCATAAGGTTAGCAATTCTAGTCATGAAAGTGACATAAGTGCTTAGAACAATGTTTGATATATTCAAGGTGTTACAGAATTTTTTTTAATAAAAAAATTAATTCAGGGACTTCTATGTAGAGGCACTGTTCCATGAGCTACATTTGTAGCAGCATACAAAATAAGTGTAGTCTACCTTGCCTGAAGGAAACAGACAGGAAAAAAAAAAGGCAATTAGTCAAATTATACGTATCATTATATGTGGAGACAAGTTTTTATATGAGCAGATAGAAAAAGCATTTTACTGGTTTGGGGGACAACGGTGAGGATTGCCTTGAGGAAATGACTGCAACATGAAGCATGAAAGAATAGTTGCAAGATAAAAGATAATTGGATGAAGGCCAGGCACAGTGGCTCATGCCTATAATACCCGCACTTTAGGAGGACAAGGTGTGCAGATCACTGGAGGTCAAGAGTTCAAGACCAACCTGACCAACACGGTGAAACCCCATCTCTACTAAAAATACAAAAATTATCTGGGCATGGTTGTAGGCACCTGTAATCCCAGCTACTTGGGAGGCTGAGGCAGGAGAATTGTTTGAACCCAGGAGGCAGAGGTTGCAATGAGCCAAGATTGTGCCACTGCACTCCAGCCTGGGTGACAGAGTGACACTCTGTCTTAAAAAAAAAAAAACAAAAAGGATAACAGGATGAGAAAGTGAACAGTATTTCAGGCATATCAAAAGTAAGTACACAGGAATGAAGAGAAGACAAAGTATGGTCTGAGAAATCACTGAATTTAGTAAATATAGATTGAAAAGAGAGATCACTGATGAGACATGGTGAACACATGGGTAATGTCCATGCAATTTAGAGCTCTGTAGGCCAGAAATAGTGGTTTACCTAAAGCAATGGGGACACATTGAATGGTCTTACGCAGGGAAGTTAAAATGATTATATAGTTGTTTTAAAAAGTGATTAATTGTTTCAGTTATTGGGAAGAACTCACGAAAAGTAAGTTTTATGACGAGACTCTATGATACACTTGGAAATGATTATTTCAGTAGAGGGATGGCCATGGATGCTATGAAAGTGAAAACGTAATGAAAGTGACCATTAAAAAATTTAAGAATTGTCTGGGCGTGGTGGCTCATGCCTGTAATCCCAGTACCTTGGGAGGCTGAGGCAGGCAGATCACAAGGTCAGGAGATTGAGACTATCCTGGCTAACACGGTGAAACCACTTCTCTACTAAAAATACAAAGAATTAGCCGGGCGTGGTGAAAGGGATCTATAGTCCCAGCTACTCTGGAGGCTGAGGCAGGAGAATGGCGCAAACCCAGGAGGCAGAACTTGCAGTGAGCCGAGATCAGGCCACTGAACTCCAGCCTGGGTGACAAGAGTAAAACTGTCTAAAAAAAAATAATAATACAATAATATTTGATGAATACAGAGATTTAGAATTTAGTGGAATAAGTAAGGTTTATGGAAAGTCTGAGAAAGTTGTTTGCATTTCTGATTTTTTAGAGTTATATTTTAAAAAGAAAACAGGCCTTCAGCTATTAAACAAGATGAAATAAAAGAAACTAGATTTACTCTGTCTCCTGAAACAACTACAACAATAAAAAGTAAATGAAATACATAAAGCAATGGTTTGCAAAACGGTGAACATCAGACAACGAAGCACATACATTCCTGAGAGACAAGAGAAATATGACATGAGGCCTATTCTTGCCTCAGGTCACTGACTTTAATTTCCAGGAAATGGCACAGGAAAAGCTCAGTGAACTTTCTTAGTTGGAGAGGTGGAGCTGAGAAACTGGAGAAAGCCAGGCAGATATTATTTTCAAGACAGAGCTCCACTAAAGACAGCCATACAGAAAATTTTAATATCTGTTGAGAATTTCCTTCAAGCATTCACTTGAGTAATGATCTGTGCATATATGTGAGGAAACTACTCATGTCCAGTGGAAGAACCAAGTGAGAGGATTAGAGAGAACAGAGTTCAGCACTCACATATGGTTGGGGATGATGTCTATTCTACCAGGCAAACTGTAAAACCTCATAATTCATGGAGGAGAGTAGATATAAGTAGAGTACTCACAAAGATTTTACATCAGTAGTAAAAAGTTCTACCTATTTTTTTTTTTTTTTAAATCAGAACCTGAAAGGATCAAATTGTCTCGAGGTAAGTTAATTGCATCCAACAAATTTTGTAACACTATTGAACAATTGTTCAATAATATTTATATGACTTTACAAAAACTTATCATTCAGAAAGGTAAAATTCAATAAAAAAATTCCTCACTGTGCAAAAAAGCATGAAATCTTCAGCCGTAATGAGGATTAAAACCACTGATAGAAACTGTTTCAGAAATAACACAGATGACTGAATTAGTACTCAAACCCTTTAAAATACTCTAACTGTATATATGTGTGTGAAAAGTTAAAGTGTTGAACATGTTAAGTAAAGAAAACTACAATGTAAAAAAGGCTCCTAAAAAATTTTTGAACATAAAACTATATGATATAATATTAAACATGAACTTGATTGGTTTAAGGGCAGTCTGAACACAGCAGAATAAAAAATTAGTGCGTTTAAAGACACATCAATAAAAGTTATCTAAAATGGTAAACAGGAATTTTAAAATAATTTAAATAAAAGCATCAGTGAGCTGTGGAACAACTCCAAGTGGACTCATAAGTTATCTGAGTCCCTCAGCTGGGAAAGGGTTTGATATTTGTAGATATAACAGAAAAATAAATTTAAATTTGATAAAAATGACAAACCCGTGAATCTAAGAAGCTCAATGATCCCTAAGCCCAAGAAACAGAAGGACACCACATCAAATCTTTCAAATTCAGTGCTCAGTAGAAAATTGTAAAAGTAACCAGAGCAAAATATGTATTTCATACTGAGGTATACATATAAGAATGACAACATATTTTTTATCAAAGTGATGTAAATGAGAAGACAGTGGAGTGCTATTTTTAAAAACATTGAAAGAAGCCAGGCTTGGTGGCTCACGCCTGTAATCCCAGCACTTCAGGAGGTCTAGGCGGGCAGATCACCAGGTCAAGAGATCAAGACCATCCTGGCCAACATGATGAAACACAGTCTCTACTGAAAATACAAAAATTAGTTGGGCATGCTGGTGTGCGCTTGTAGTCCAGCTACTCGGGAGGCTGAGGCAGGAGAATCACTTGAACCCTGTAGGCAGAGGTTGCAGTGAGCAAGATCACGCCACTGCACTTCAGCCTGGTGACAGAGCAAGGCTCTGTCTCAAAAAAAAAAAAAAAAAAAAAAGAGAGAGGAAAAAAAAAACCCCATGTTTACTTAGAACTTCATATTCATTGAAAATATATTTTGGAAATAAATAATTTTTAAAAAACATTTTCAGACACATGAAAAGTGAGAGATTATTTTAGCTGCAGTCTCACACTACCAGAAATGTATACACAATTCTGCAGAAAGATAAAAAAAATTACCTAATGCAAATAGCTCTACACAAAAGAAAAAAAGAGCACCAGAAGTAGTAACTAGTTGATAAATATACAAGATTTTTTCTCATTATTTAAATCTCTTTGAGATAATTGACCCTTTGAAAAAAATTAAAAATTAAATAAAAGCAATATACTGTAGCATTTATAACATATTCATGTATAAAATCTGTAACAACCACAAAAATATTAAAAAGAGCAATAAGTTGAAAACATGAAGTGGTATCGTGTTATTTGGATGTAGACCGATAAGTTAAAAATGTATACTGTAATCTCTACAGCAACCACTAAAACAAAGAAACAAATAATTGTAACTAATATGCCAAGAAAACAAACAAAATAGAGTCATAAAATATATTAAAAATTAATTCCAAAGAAGACAGTAAACAAGAAAAAGGGAAAAATGAACAGATGACAGCAGATGGTAGCCTTAAACCTAACCATATTGATAATCACATAAAATTATACAAGTTTAAACATCGCAATTAAAACCAGATTGAAGAAAAAAGTAAGACAAAACATAAAGATACAAATAGTTCTAAGATAAATATTGGGGTGGGTATATTAATATTAAAGCAGAGTTTACAAGAAAGACATTTATTAGAGATAAAATAAGTTATTTAGTCATTTCCTGAAGATAAAGGGGATACATTCATCTATAGGATATAACAATACTAAATGTTCTTATATGTAAAGAGAGCTTTACCATACATGAAGCAAAACTGACAGAACAAGGAGGAGAAATAAGCAAATCTACAATTATAATCTTATACTTTATTTCCTAATGTTGACTAACGGTGAAATACTTCTTGCTAAGCTCTTCCAAAGTTGCATATTTAAAAGAAAAAAAAAATATGTTTAAGGCTTTAAATTTTGGGGTCGTTTTTGTGGTAACTGGAAACGTTTTGTTGTAGAAAACATTTAAAATATGTGCAAGTGTCTTAAGGACCAACTGGTTAGATGAAGCTTGAAGGATGTTTAGAGAGTGTTGATCACAGCCTAAAAGGCTTCAAGGAGTCGGTTTCTGTGGCCTGATGTTGTTGAAGAAAGTGGAGGCTTAGAGGAACAGGAGGAACATGTGAGAAGCTAGAGGAAGTGGGATTTTCATTATGTATGGTAGGAATTAAAACTGTCAGCTTTGTTAACCTGAAAAATTAAAAAAAAAAAAAAAAAAAGGTAACTAAGAACTGGGTAATTTATTTAAAGAGATTTCAAAATAGAACCGTCAATTTACCACCTGGATTTTATCCACTACCTATAATAAAATGAAAGGGAGAAGAAATAGACTGAAAATTTATTTATTCCATTTTTAAGTAAAATTGTCAAAAAATTGAAAGGAACCAGTAATAGGTAGTTTCAAAATTAAAATTATGTTTCTTATTCTCAGGCCTTCCACTATTTTCAGGTTAAAAAAGGGCATTGGAGCAAAGGTCAAATGCAAGATAAGAATATTTAACGCTCCATGAAATGTCAGAAAGGCGTAAGTAGTGCCTTAGAGAATGATTGTCAGAACAGTACCACTGACACATCCCTCTATGCAACAATAGACCTTCTAAGAAACTTCGCTGTGTTGCCCAAAGCAGTCTTTCAAGTATTTGAAGGGAAAGCAAGGATTATCCTAACGGGATTTGTGGGTCTTTGGTAGGTCAGACTACAGCCTGGGTGGATAAACTCAAGAGTCAAAGAACTATATAAGAACCTTAGAACGGAGACAGTACCATCAGAATAGTTTATCATTTCAAATACTGCAACATAACTCCTCAGATCACATCTCTGTTCTTAAAGGACACACAGTTTAGGAGCAGAAGCTCCTTAAATTAAAATTTACAGGCTTTAAAAATTTAGAGATGGAGGAGAATAAAATACCCTAATCTACTTAGCCCCATGATTTGTCTCAGCTTTTCACTTTCTCAGAGCTTTCCTACAGCCTTGATTTTACACATGAGTATACCAGTGGTGGAAAGTTGAGTTAATTACTAATACTGGATGTAACTTTTGGCTACAGAGCATGGTCAAGGGGAAGCAAAGAAAACTCCAACTCCTCTCCTCTCTTACCTTCCATAGCCTGCTTCTTACCCCAGGGCAAAACCTTCAGCCTCATATCACACATCAATGCAGAACATGTCTCACAATTATTTTGGTTCCTCCACAGTTGCATGGCAGCTTGTTCAGCTTCCTAACACTTGAGCTCTGTATTTACACTTTCTTCCAAAGATTATATTAATTATTAGATAATATGAAGAATGATTTTCCACTGCTAGTAATGATTCTTTCTTTTAACTGTTTCTGTAATCCTAAGAAGAACAGAAGAAGAGAGTTTCTCCCAAACTTAAATTTCAGGAAAGCTAGCTAGTCAGTACTATCCTGGGGTTGAATTTATCTGCTTCCCTTTTATATTGAGGTGGTTGATACTAATGATATGTGATTGTAATATTTTCTTTACCATTCAAATCATTGAGACTTAAACCTTCTCTAATAATTACAAGAAATATATATTAAGAATGCATTTTTTAATCTCATAGAGCAAACTATAAATATCTTATAGAATAACTTTTATGCAGTGGTATCATATCATTTCTATGATCGCTTCTTTTTAGATTATTATATAAATTATTAGAGAGGCAGACATTTTTGAGTTCATTTTACACTCAGATTTCATTTTTTAAAAAAGTTATCTGGTGAAAAAATAAGGTTCTCTCAACCTCACCTGATGTGGCATTCTTCAGTTCTCCTTAAGTGTTGTGAAGAGAGAAATAGCAGGAGTGTTGGTATTTAAGACATATTAAAATATTGGCTTTGTTAATTCTCAAAGATAGGAGAAAGAGAGGATTGGTTTCTATCTGGCTCAGCAACAACAAAGAATTGGTGAAAAAAAAACCACACAATTAATTCAAGTTCAACAATAACAATATTCTAAAGCATTAGATACAATTATACCATTTGTTTCACCCAGCCTGAAAAAAAACATTCATTATAGTTAAGTCCTAATTAACCTTAGTAGTCTAAGGATTATGTTTCTGTTTCACGTAAATTGTAAGTTAAACCTTGTATTCCTTTTCAGGCCTGCCATTTTCATTCAATGTATGAGGTGCTCTATTAATTAAAGTATCCTAGGTTTGCTGCCTTTTGTTTTAGTTTTTTTTAATTTATTTTTTATTTTTTATTTTTCTATGAAGTATCTGTTCAAATCTTTCTTTGCATATTTAAAGTAAACATGATTCCTCAATCCAAGGTTAGAATTGGTTTATCTTTTCCTAAGCTTCAGGAAGCAGTTAGATGTAACTGCCATTGTTTCTTAGGAAAAAGAGAAGAGAAATCTCTTTCAATGAATCAGACGCTGGGTTTCCCAAGTTGACCAGTAAAATGAACCTTCTGAGGGTTAAGAGTGTGCAGACAGGTGGTGCTGACAAGTAGGGCAGTTAAAAATTTAAGACAGTTTCTCAGAGGAATAAAATAAATTAAGTTCGTGAAGGTCACATCTGGACATTGTAACTTTTGGGCAGATTGCACTTCACATACCGTTGGAACTCTAAATAGTATTATAACATGGAACTAAGTAAGTGATTTCTTCTAGATGTATTTTATTATCATGATACATATTAATAATTCTTCTTACTCTATAAAATTATGCATCCTATAGTAAGATATTTCAGTTTGAAACATTACCTTTCACTTTTTTTCAGACCTTAAGAGCAAGCTCTATTATTTATATGGTTTTTGGGTTTTTTTTCCAGAATCTATAACATCAGCTCTTTTTATAAGGCTGGCTTCTTGTTTAGGTTGACTATGGCAATAGGTAAAAGTTGAAAGCTCGAAATTTATAAGCAATAGCTCCAATACTGGCAGTGTTTCTAAGAGTTGCTACTCCTGGAGTAGAACTGTCTGTTTCTCACCAGTGAAATCTATGCCTTTCTATCCCAATTTGACCAACTTTGAAGTCTAAAGACTTTTAATGTTTAATGGGCATAAGGACTTTGGACTATATTTTACAAACTTACAGGTCATTCAGATACTTAGTATCCAAAATACTCAGCTTGTACTGTGCTCTAGTAATATTTAAAAGTCTTACAACTCTGGACTTGAAAGAATTTGAGGGTCTTGCTATTCAGAACACAGAACATTCACTGAGTATTATATCCTCTTTAAATACATATTTATTTTTAATTTTTATCTGTTGCTAATAAGATTCTAATTATAATTGGCACCTGCTTTAGTGCATTTGGTTATCAACTTTAATTTTTACAATTTTAGAATTTTTTTTTCACAATTTAGGATTATCTTCATAAAGCAAACTCCAACTAAGAACTACTTCTGGATATTAAGGACAATTGGCTGGGAGGAGTGGCTCATGCCTGTAAATGCAGCTCTTTGGTAGGCAGAGGCGGGCGTATCACCTGAGGTCTGGAGCTTGAGACCAGCCTTGCCAACATGGTGAAACCCTGCCTCTATTAAAAATACAAAAATTAGCTGGGCATAGTGGCACATGCCTGTAATTCCAGCTACTCAGGAAGCTGAAGTAGGAGAATCGCTTGAACCCTGGAGACGGAGGTTGCAGTGAGCCAAGATCACGCCTTTGCACTGCAGCCTGGGTGACAAGAGCAAAACTCCATCTCAAAAAACAAACAAATAACAACAACAACAACAAAAACAGGATAGACTGTCTTTGACAAGTCACATACCACAGAAAACCGCTAATGTTCACATATTTTCCGTAAGGGGTTACTTAAAATGCTACAGGTTACAAACTTTATTCTCCAGAGGTAACTGCCTCATGTATGAGATGGAAACATGCAGATGAGTAAGCAAATGCCAGTACAGTGAAGCTTCAACTTAACATTGTATGTGACATGAAGTTTGTGCATTAGTTTACCCTATCAATCCTAGAAGACATTACCGCAAATTTAGTAACTTAAACAATTACTAATTTTACTGTCTTACAATTCTAGAGAGCCAAAATCTGAAAGAGGTTTTTTCTGGGCTAAAATTAAGATGCTGACAGAATTTTGTTTCTTCTGGGAGCTCTAGGGAGAATCTCTTTCTTTCCCTTTCCCAATTTCTGGAAGCTTTCTTTATTTCTTAGCCCTTTCTTCAGTCAGTAGTGTGGCATCTTCAAATCTGTTTCTGACCTGCTCTTCTGCTTCCCTCCTTCACTTTAAAGGTATTTGTGATGATAACATTAGGCCCACCCAGATAAACAAGAATACTCTCTATATTTTAAGGTCAATTTATTAGCAACCTTAACTCTATCTGCAACATTAATCCTCCCTTGTCGTGTAACATAGCATATTCACAGGCTCTGGGGATTAGAACATGAACTTCCTTGGAGGCCAAATGTTCTTTTATACAATACTTTCTAAGAGTATGAAATATATGAAGCTTAATGGTCTGTAATGACTTTATACAACTTTTAGATTTCTAATAATTTTTATATTTAAAATATATACAATATTATAATACATCTAAAATGCATACACACAGAGAGGCATACCTTGTCTTATTGTGCTTCACAGATACTGAGTTTTGTACAAATTGAAGGTTTGTGGCAACCCTTTGTTGAGGTCTATTAGTGCCATTTTTCTTTTTATTTTTTTAACCATTTAATTTAATTTAATTCATTTATTTTTATTTTTTATTATACTTTAAGTTCTAGGGTACATGTGCACAACATATATATGTATACATGTGTCATGTTGGTGGCTGCACCCATTAACTCATCATTTGCATTAGGTGTACCTCCTAATGCTATCCCTCCCGCCTCCCCCCATATTAGTGCCATTTTTCTAACAGCAATTGCTACTTTTATTTCTCTGTGTCACATTTTTGTAATTTTCACAATGTAAAAGCTTTTCAAACTATTCTATTTTATGTAGTGATCTGTCCTCACTGATCTTTGATGTTACTCCGGCAATTGCAGATGTGGTGGAAATAGCAAGATAACTAAAATTAGAAGTGGAGCCTGAAGATGTGACTGAATTGTTACAATCTCATGATTAAACTTAAACAGATGAGAAGTTTCTTCACATGGATGAGCAAAGAAAGTGATTTCTTGAAACAAAAACTATTCTTGATGAAGATGTTGTGAACATTGTTAAAATAACAAGGAATGATTTAGAAAATTCCATAAACTTAGTCAATAAAGCAGAAACAGGGTTTGAAAGGATTGACCCCAATTTTGAAAGAAGTTCTATTGTGTTTTAAATGTTATCAAACATCACCACAAGCTACAGAGAAATATTTTGTTAAAGGAAGGGTAAATCCATTTGCAAACTTTAAGAAATTGTCACAGCTACACAACTTTCGGTCAGTCAGCAGCCACCAACACTGAGGCAAGGCCTTCGGCTATCATAATGATTGTGGCTCCCTGAAGGCTCAGATGACAGTTAGCATTCTTCAGCAATGAAACACTTTTAAACTAAAGTATTTACATTATGGTTTTTAGACCAAATACTATTGCATACATAAAATACTATGGTATAATGTACAAGTAACTTTTATATGCACTGGGGAACCAAAGTTTTGTCTGACTTGTTTTATTACAGTATTTTCTTTATTACGGTGGTCTAGTACCAAACCTGCACTATCTCTAGGGATGCCTCTGTGTGTGTGTGTGTGTGCGTGTGTGTGTGTGTGCGTGTGTGTGTGTGTGTGTGCGTGTGTGTGCGTGTGTGTGTGTGTGCGCGCGTGTGTGTGTGCGTGTGTGTGTGTGCGTGTGTGTGTGTGCGTGTGTGTGTGTGTGTGTGTGTGTGTGTGTGTGTGTGTATGTGTGTGTGTATGTTTGGCAATCATGAGCTTTGAAACAGAATGAGTTAGATTTTTAATTAGGCTCAATTGCTCTCTGTTTGACCTTGGTCATATTAAACTCAGGAAGATGACAAAAGTACCTAAATCGCCCAGGTGTTTTGGGAAGTAAAGTTTTTATCACAGCAGTTCACACATTATAAAAGCTTAATTAATGTCACCTATTATTATTTGTGCTGAATACTATTCTAAAGCTTCTTTTTTTTACAAAGCTGCATAAACATTTTTAACTATAATATACACAATAATGTGCAATTAAGTATACAGATCACTGAAATTTTACAAAGTAAGCATACTTGTATAACTCATATCTGAACCAAAAAAGAATATGAGTAATACAAGTTTTGTTTGTACTTTATTACTTAGGTAATCACTATCCTGACTTTTCACAGCATAAATTAGACTTATGTCTAATATGTCAATACTGTATTTGTACTTTATATACATGAAATGCTTCAGTGGATACTTTTTTTGTGTTAGACTTCTTTGGCTCAACATTATGTCTCTAAAACTCATCCAGATGGTTTGAAGTAGTTGTAGCTGTTTCTTTTCATTGTTCTATACTATTCCAGTATAAAATTTCATTGTGTGAAAGTAAATTTTTATTCTTTGCTGATAGACATTGGGTTGTTTGCTGTTTGTTTATTACACATAGTGTGGTTCTGTATACTACAGTATTTATCTTCTGGTTAACATATGTATGCTTTTTGTTAGATATAAATGTGACACTGGATTTACTGGAGGTGCTAGACAAAATAATGCCCCCAACCCAACCCAAGATGTCCACATCCTAATTCCTGGAACCTGTATTCCTATTATCCTATATGGTAAAAAGAATTTTGTGTATGTGATTAAGTTAAGGATTTTGAGATGGAGAATTTATCTCAGATTATTTAGGTAGGCCCAACCTAATTACATGGGTTCTTAAAATCTATGAGCATCCTGGCTGAATTCAGAGTGAAAGTAAACTATGATTACAGAAGATCAGTTAAAGAGAGCTGCAACCTTTCTGGCTTTGAAGATTAACAAAGGGATCCAAAAGCCAAGGGATGTCTTCTAAAAGCTGAGTAAGACAAGGAAATGGCTTTTACTCAAGATCCTCTATTACGGAACCTGGATTTTAGTCTAATAAAATTTGTGTTGTACTTCTACAGAATTGTAAAGCAATACATCTATGTTGTTTTGTCATTAATTTTGTGATAACATTTAATAACAATAATTGAAAATGAATACACTGGGTGATTGAATAGGCATATGTTCAATCTATGTAGCACTCAACATATTTTTTAAATGGTTGATCAAATTACAGTTTAACTTGCAATGTGAGAGTTCAGTTGCTTCCCACCTCTACCAAAATTTCCTATTTTCTACCTTTTGCATTTTACCCCTTCTAGTGGATGTATGATGCTGTCTCATTGTAGCTTTTATTTGAATTACCCTAATAGTTAATGCCATTAAAAACATTTTCAAATGTTTATTGATCATATGAATATACTCCTTTGTGAAATGTTTTTAAGTTTGAAGGATTTCAATTATTTTAAATTTGTCAAGGTTTTTTTTTTTTTTTTTTTTTTTTTTTTTTTTTTTTTTTTTTTTTTTTTTGAGACGGAGTCTCGCTCTGTCGCCCAGGCTGGAGTGCAATGGCCGGATCTCAGCTCACTGCAAGCTCCGCCTCCCGGGTTCACGCCATTCTCCTGCCTCAGCCTCCCGAATAGCTGGAACTACAGGCGCCCGCCACCTCGCCCGGCTAGTTTTTTGTATTTTTTTAAGTAGAGACGAGGTTTCACTGGGTTAGCCAGGATGGTCTCGATCTCCTGACCTCGTGATCCGCCCGTCTCGGCCTCCCAAAGTGCTGGGATTACAGGCTTGAGCCACCGCGCCCGGCCAAATTTGTCAAGGTTTTAAATTATTTTACTGTCAGTGTAGTCTGATTGTCTTAATCTTTTATTTATAGTATGTAGTTCATTTATATTTTATGAAACAGTTCATATAATGGGGTTTATAGTTGCTATTTTATTACTTGTTTCCCATTGGATAAATCTGTTGTCTTTTTAAAAATCTGCTTAGTTTAAATATAATTTACATTAAAATTGCACTCTTTCTAAGTGTACAATTTCAGAGTTCTAAAATATATACATGTATATTTATGTAACTTGAACCAAAATCAAGATGTAAAGCATTTCTCTCACCCTAAAAAGTACCACCATGCCCCTTTGCAATCATTCATCTACACTTCTGGCAGCAAGAAACACAAATCTGCTTCCTGTCATTATAGACTTATTTTGTGTTTTCTTGATATGATTTGTCTTTTTTTTGGCTTTTGTATGAGCATGCATTATTTTGTGTCTGGCTTCTTTCACACAGCACAATATTTTAGAGATGTGCCTATGTCGTTTTGTATATTAGTCATTTGTTATTTTAAACTCATCTTACAAAATGGGAGATTCTATTATCTCATGTTCCCATCAACAATTGATATCATTAATTTTATCTATTTTAAATTTAATCACATTTTAGAGGAAGCAGCCTTTCAATGTAATCTTAGCATTTCCCTGATAACTAATTATGCTAAATATCTTTCCATGTGTTCACTGGGGATGCGCATATTTCCTTTAGTTAAATGCTTTTCTTCAAATTTTTCTTACTCAATTTTTGGATATTATAACTTTATTAATTTTTATTTATTTGTCTTAATTGATGAGTAAAAATTTTATTTATAGCCATTATGCCATGCATAAATTAAGTTAATTGACACATTACTATTACTTCATATACTTGCCTTACATCCTTATCACTTATTTTGTAGTAAGAACACAAAATTTATTCTCAATATATTCAATTATATAATAAATTATTATTAACTATAGTCATCATGATGCACAATAGATTTCTTAAACCTATTTCTCCTAACTGAAATTTTGTGTCTTTTGCCTAACATTTTCCCAATCACCACCCAGTTCTAGTAATAACTATTGTACTTCCTTCTTTTGTGGTGTGACATTTTTTTGATTCTGTATAGAAGTGAGATCATGGAGTATTTGTCTTTCTGTGCCTCACTTATTCAATTGACATGATTGAATTGTAAGTGACAGAATTTTCTTTTTTAACGATGAATAGTATTTCATTGTGTATATACTTGTTTGTTCTCATACTACTAGTAAAGACATACCCAAGATTGGGTAACTTATACAGGAAAGAGGTTTAATGGACTCACAGCTCCACATGGCTGAAGAGGCCTCACAATTATGGCAGAAGGCAAAGAAGAGAAAGTCATGTCTTACATGGATGGCAACAAGCAAAGAGAGAGAATTTGTGCAGGAGAATTCATCTCTATGAAACCATCAGATCTAATCAGAATTATTCACTGTCATGAGAAGAGCATGGGAAAGACCTGTCCCGATGCTTGTTACCTCCTACTGGGTTCCTCCCATGACAGGTGGGAATTGTGGGAGCTACAATTCAAGATTTGGGTGGTGACACAGCCAAATCATATCAGTGTATATATGCCACATTTTCTTTATCCATTCATCTGTTGATGGACACTTCAGTTGATGCCATAACTTGGCTATTGTGAATAATGCTGCGATGAACATGAGAGTGTGGATCTCTTTGAGATACTGAATAATTTTCTCTGGATACATATCTAGTAGTAAAATTGCTCGATCAGACAGTAGTTCTATTTTAATGTTATGAGGAAGCTCTACATTATTTTCCATAATGTCTGTACTAATTTATATATCCACCAAAAGTATAAAATGGTCTCATACCTATATCCTTGCCAACACTTGTTATCTTTTATTTTTTTTTAGTAAAAACAAATAACAAGCATGAGGTACTATTCCACCGTGGTTTTAAAATGCATTTCCATAAAGTTAAGTGCTTTTACATATAACTGTTGACCATCTGTATATCTTTTTTTTTTTTTTTTGAAAAAAATATTTGTTCAGGTCCTTCAACAATTTTTAAATTGAGTTATTTGTTTTCTTGCTATTTAGTTTCTCATATATTTTGAATGATAATTACCTAACAGATATATAGTTTGCAGTTATTTTCTTCCATTCCATAAATTGTTACTTCATTCTGTTGTTTTACTTAGCTGTGCAGAAACTTTTTAGTAGGATGTAATATCATTTATCTATTTTTGCCTCTGTAGCTTATGGTTTGTGGATAGTATAAAAAAAAATTGCCTAGACCAACTATAAGAAAAAATGTCCCAATATTTTCTTCTAGTAGTTTTACAGTTTCAGGCCTTACATTTAAGTCTTTAATTTATTTTTAGTTGATTTTTATACTTAATGTGAAATTAGTTTCTAATTTTATTTCTCTGCATATGGTGATGCAGTTTTCCCAGCACCACGTATTGAGGAGAAGACACTACGCTTGCCCTAATGTGTGTTCTTGATATTTTTATCAAAATTCTATTGAGCATTAATGAATGGAATTATTTCTGGGCTCTATTTTGTTTCATTGGTCTACGTGTTTATATTAGTGCCAGTACCAAACTGTTTAAATTATTTTATCTTTGTAGTAGATTTTGAAATCAGATAGTGTTACACCTCTAGCTTTGCTATTTTTGCTAGATTTATTTGGTTGTTAACATCTTTTGTGGTTACATACTGATGATATAATTTCTTTTTCTCTTACTGTGAAATATGTCATTGCAATTCTGGCAGGAATTGGGTGAAATGCTAACTATTTTACCTTTTGGGTAAAATGCTAACTATTCCTATTGATAACACAGAGTATCTTTCCATTTATATATGTTTTCTTCAATTTCATTCATCTATGTTTTATAGTTTGTGTAGCTCTTTCATCTCTTTGACTAAATTTATTCTTAAGTATTTTATGGTTTTTGTAGCTATTGTAAACAGAATTTTTTTTATACTCTATGAACAATACAGCTCCAAGGACTGTTTCTTTATTTCTATTTCGAAGAGTTTGTTTTTAGTGTATAAAAGTGCTACTGATTTTGTATGTTTATTTTGTATTCTGCAACTTTACTGTATTTATTTATCAGGTCTAACAGTTTTTTGATGGAGTCTGTAGGAATTTCTATATACAAGACTATGTGAAATAGACACAAGTAATAATTTAACAATTACAATGCATGCAATTCAACTTTCTTCTCAATTTGGATACCTTTTATTTCATTATTTTGTCTAATTGCTCTGACTTGGACTTTCAGTCCTATGTTGAATAGAAGTGGGGAAAGTGGGTATTTTTTCTTGTATCTGATCTTAGAGTTAAAATTTTCACCATTGAGTACCATCTTATGGTACATTATATATGTATAGCTGGGCTATTCATATATGACTTTATTGTATTGACATATATTCCTTCTATACCTAATTTGTTAAAAGGTTGTATTATAAAAGGATGTATACTTTTTGTATAATTTTTCTGCATGTTTTGTGATGGCTATATGTCTTTTTTCTTTTATTATGTTTAAGATCATGCATGAAATTTATTATTCAACATACTTATTACATTTCATAAAATTCCTTCTTTTATTTCTAGTTTTGTACAATTATGTTTGGAAAATATTAGATATCTTTCAAATCTTCTTAAATTTGTTAAGACTTACTTTTTGGTCTAAAAACTTAATTATTCTGAAGAATGCTCTATGTGCATTTGAAAAGAAACTGTATTCTGATGCTTTCAGATGAAATGTTCTGTATGTGTCTGTTAAGTCAAGTTTACCTAGAGTATAGTTCAGGTTCAATGTTTTCTTTTTGATATTTTGCCTAGGTGATATGTCTGTTGTTGACAGTGGAAACATGAGATCCCATATTATTATGGTAGAACATTATATATTTTTGTTTAAATATATTAACATTTGCTTTATATATTTAGTTACTTCAATGATAAGTACATATATTTACAATTGTTATATCCTGTTGATAAATTGACTCCTTTATCATTATGTAATGGCCTTATTTGTCTTGCTTTACACATTTGCTGTCTAAAAACTCTTTTATAAGATTTTTGTTATTTTATCTGGTGTAAGTGTAGCTACCTTTACTTCCTTTGGCTTTCATTATGCGTGGAATATCCTTTTGTTCATTTTTTAAATTTAATCTATATGTGCCTTTAAAAGTTATGTGAATCTCTTTAAGTGGCATAAGGTTGGGTCTTCCAAAAAATCTGTTTAGTCATTATATTTCTTGATTAGAGAATTTAAACAATTTCTATTCAAAGCAATAACTGATTGATAAAGAGTTGCTATGGCTATTTTGTTAATTGCAGTTTTGCCATTACTTACAATGGCAAAGCAGCAATTACTTTTGCACCTACCTAATAATTGTCTGGGAATGTCCTTATCTCTCCTTTATTTCTGAAGGACATCTTTCCATGGAAAAGTCTGCTTTTTTTTTGAAGTTTTTTATTCATTCAGCACTTCGAATACATCATCCCACTTTCTCCTAGCATGTAAGATTTCTACTGAGAAATTTATTAATAGCCTTATTAGAATGTTCTTGTATGTGCTTATACTTTTCTCCTGAACCTTTCAGACATCTTTCTTTCTCTGTGACATTTTGCCAAACTTAACTATAATATGTCATAGTATAGTATTGTATAGATTGAATCTGATTAAAACTGATCTTCCTCTACCTGGATATTTATTTATATCTTTTCCCAAATTTTGCAAGTTCTCAGCTATAATTTCTTTATTTTTTTGTCATTTTCTTCTCTTCTCCTTTCTAAATCCTATTAGATGAATGTTAGCTCTCTTGATAATGTTCTATAAATCTTACAGGATATTTTCATTGCTTTTCATTCTTTTATTATCATCTGACTGCACCTTTTTCAATAAGCTATCCTTGAGTAACAGATTCTTTCATCTGCTTGATCAATTCTGTTCTTTATGCTCTTTATTGAATTTTTCATTTCATTTTTTCTATTCTGCAGTTTCCAACTTTTTAATAATTTCAATTTCTGTAAACTATTTATTTTGTTCATTTCTTGTTTTCCTGATTTATTGGAATTGTTTATCTGTATTTCCTCAAAATTCACTGAGCTTCCTTCAATTATTTTGAGTTCTTTGTTAGGAAGTTTATAGATCTCCATTTCTTTATGATCAGTGACTGGGGAATTATTGTATCCTTTGCTAGTGATACTTTTTTTTCATGTTTCTTGTCGTCTTATTTTGATATCTGTGCATTTGGTGAGGTTATGTTTTCTAAGCACTGCAGGTCGGTCTTGGGAAAAAGGCCTTTGTCTTTGTAAGGGTGATGGCTGGGTGAAGTGTGCAGTTTTGGCTTCAGTGAGGGTGCAGTAGTGTAGTCTCTGTGCAGCTCTGTCAATCTTCAGTTACTAAAGATTATGAGATTCCTCAGTAGCCAACCATTTGGGTGTCTACATCAGGTGCAAAGCCTACTGGGGTCCTCAGTGGCAAAAGCCACATTGGTCCTCCTGAATCCTTTTTTTTTTTTTTTTTTTTTTTCCTATCAGGTAATTTGTGACCAAGAGGATCCCTCTTGGCACAAGATATGGCTTTCAGGCTCACTCATACTAGTGGCAGCACCAATGTCTAATGAGTGGTGCTCTGGCAGTGATCATGAAGCTAATGCTTGAAGTTTGGACACACTTGGAAATACTACAGCAGAGGCATTCACCCCCACTATTTCATTGGTAATTGGGTAAAAGGTGTTGATGCTTGTAAAGTAGCCAGAGAGTCAGGTTCAAGAGCATAGGCATGTGCAGAGGTATAGCACCTCCTTAATCTGGGGCATAGGCTACCCTTCATTGTTAGGTAAGCTACAGTTTTTAAAACACAGCTATTCATGGATGAAAATTAGTTCTGGGTTCTGGGGTATACACTAACCCACTATGGTGGTGGCCTTGGTGTCTGAGGGTTGAGTGACTACAGGGCAACCACAAAGCTGAAGTCTGGAATATGTGCCCTCGTGGATCAGGCACAGTTTGGGAGTCAGGAAATGTGTGCAGTTTGTAGAAGTCATGGCTTCAGTCCCACGGCAGCACAATAGCAGCTGTTTTTGTTGAGAGGGTAGTGAGTGAGTAGCCATATCTCCCTTCCTGAGGTTTCCCAGAAGAAATGGCTTTGGTGACCTCAGTGACAAAAGGTATCAGTTTCCTCTGTGGAGCAGCCACTGGAAACTATGGTGGGTCTCACTGCATGACTCACACTGATAGCCTTCAGTTTTCTCTTATGTTTCTAGCCATCTCTAGGCATCTCAGTTATGTCCGTCTCACCATGAATTATTTTCTGAATGGATATCCTTAGTTATTTTTTTTATTTTCTTGAAAAGTGTTGGTTCAGATTATTAACTGTACCCATGAACTCTTCCATGTGTATTTTGATTTGTAGATTGCTATTTATAATTTTGTTTTGTAAGAAGATCAATGCTGGTATCTCCTACCCCATCATCTTGATGACATTTTCAGAAGATTTCTGTTTATCTTTTTATTACTGAGTTAAAAAAAAACATTTTAGGTACACTGAATACACATTATTTGTCTGGAAATCTGGAAATGGGTTCAATAGTTTTCTCACATTCTGAGACTATCTTTTTTATTTTCTAATGATACCTTTTGAAGATTAAAAACATTTCATTTTAATGAAGTTCATTTTCATGCTTTTTCATATTTGGTTATTGACTTTTGTGTCCTCAGATAATTTTCTAAAGAATATTGTAATTATTTTATTTCATGTTATCTTGTGAAAGTTCTAAATTTTAGTTTTAGTTTTTCATACATGTCAGATAATTTTAATATATATATAGTAAAGGAAAGGTCCATGTTCTTTTTTTGTCACAGAAATATTGAATTGTTTAAACTCAGTAGTAGTAGTTCTTTTTGTGTTGCTATAACAGAATATCTAATATTTAGTAATTTAACAAAATTATAGATTTATTTCTTATAGTTTCAGGGACAAGGAAAGATCAAGATTAAGGAGCCCACATCTGGCAAGGGCTTTTGTGCCACATCATCTCACGTTGGAAGATGGAAGTCAAGAGAGCTCTAGAGAGAGAAAAAGATGAAACTCACAGGATCAAGAACTTTTCTACTTTTCATTAATCTGTTAATAAAGGTGGAGCTTCCATGACTTAATCATCTTCCATTAGACTTCAACTCCCAATAGTATTGAAAAGGGGATTAAGTTTCCAATACACACTGCCTAAAGAACAAATTTAAACTTTAGCATACCACCTCTGGCCCCAAAATTCATGTCATTATTATATACAAAAATTAATTCCATCCCAACAGTCCGAAAATCTTAAGTTGTTTCAACACCAACTCAAAAGTTCAAACTTTAAAGTCTTCTATAAATAAAATACAGGTGAGACTCATAGCATGATTCATCCTGAGGTAAATTCTCTCCAATTGTGAGCCTGTGAAATAAAACAAATTGTCTACTTCTAAAATATAGTGGTGGGGCAGGCATGAGATAATTATTCCACTTCCAAAAGGAGGAAATATATAGGAAAAGAGATGTAACTGGTCCCAAGTAGGCCTAAAACTCAGAGGGAAAACACCATTAAATCTGAAAGCCCCAGAAAATTTTTTTATTGACTCCATGTTTTATCTTCTGGGCACACTGGGGTTAGGGTTGGACCCCCAAGACCTCAGGCAGCTCCACTCCTATGGCTTTGCTGGGCTCAGTCTACCCAAGAGCTCTCATGGGTTAAAATCTTGTGCCTGTGGCTTTCCTACAACAGTCTTTGCATGTTGGTTGCCCTACAGTTCTGGGATCTTGACTGCTATCCAACTCCATTGTCTTTACTAAGCATTATCCCAGTTAGAATTTCAACATATGAATTTTAGGGGAACACAAATATTCTAGCCATAGCAATATATAAATACAATTAATTTTTGTATATTTACCTTTAATTCTGCATAACTGCTAGGTTCACATTGTTCTTATAGAATTTTGTCAAATTTTTAATATTTCTTACATATACAGAAATTGCATTAGTCTGGCTTCTCTGACGGGACAGAACTAATAGGCAGATGCTTATATGAAAGGGAGTTTATCAAGGAGTACCGACTCACACGATCATAAGATGAAGTCCCAAAATAGCCTGCCTACAAGCTGAGGAGCAAGGAAGCCAATCAGATTCCCAAAACTTCAAAAGTAGGGAAGTCGGCAATGCAGCCTTCAGTCTGTGGCCAAAGGCCTGAGAGCCCTGGCAAACCACTGGTGTAAGTCCAAGAGTCCAAAAGCTGAGGAACTTGGAATCTGATGTTCGAGGGCAGGAAGCATCCAGGATGGGAGAAAGGTAAAGGCCAGAAGGCTCAGCAAGTCAACTCCTTCCAAATTCTACTGCTTGCTTTTTCTAGCCATGCTGGCAGCCAATGAGATGGTGCCCACTCACATTGTAAGTGGGTCTCCCTGAGGGTGGGTCTTTCTCTCCCAGTCCACTGATTCAAATATTAATCTCTTCTGGAAACACCCAGAAACACCCAGATACACCCAGAAACAATACTTGGCCTCCTTCAATCTAATCAAGTTGACAATTTATACCATCACAGAAATACTGTCTTAGAATACTGTCGAGAATCTCTGTGGAATTTTTTCATGCCTTTTCTAATTTTTTTAAAGATCATTACATATTTTTAGCATTGTCTTTCTTTTGTTTAACAAGTTTTTAAAATTATTTCATTTTTTATATGATTAACTTGTGATTAGTACATTGTTTTAATTTTCAATTTATTTTCATAGCTCCTACATTGTAAATACTTGTTACTTCTTTTTCTTAGTCTTGTGTTGCTATTAATATAAAAATAATTTTTTATATAAAGGAAAAAAATCTACTTTCAGCTACTTCTGCAGACTGTTGAGTTCAAGAGCATGTCTCTGGCTTCTTGGGAGGACTTTCTCGCTGCCTAACAACCTGATCAAGAATGTCAAAGGAGATCTGGACACATGGAAAGAGGAAAACTTAAGGGGCATTCTGGCTTCATAGCAAACTATTCTCAAGAAAACTAATCTATTTCTACTCCTGAAAAATCTACTCCAACTTTTTTGAGATTAAAAACTCACTAATTACTGAGAGAATAGCACCAAGTCATTCATGACAGACTTGCTGCCTTGACCCAAATAACTCCCACTGGGCCCCACCTCTCAACATACCACATTAGTGATCCAATTTCCACATAAGTTTTGATGAGGGCAAAGAAATTATATGTGTACCATAGCAATAAGTATCACAAGACTGAGTGCAATTGTATTTTGCTTTTTAAAAGATCTGTAGGCCGGGCGCGGTGGCTCAAGCCTGTAATCCCAGCACTTTGGGAGGCCGAGACGGGCGGATCACGAGGTCAGAAGATCGAGACCATCCTGGCTAACACGGTGAAACCCCGTCTCTACTAAAAAAAAAATACAAAAAACTAACCGGGCGAGGTGGCGGGCGCTTGTAGTCCCAGCTACTCAGGAGGCTGAGGCAGGAGAATGGCTTGAACCCGGGAGGCGGAGCTTGCAGTGAGCTGAGATCGCGCCACTGCACTCCAGCCTGGGCGACAGAGCGAGACTCCGTCTCAAAAAAAAAAAAAAAAAAAAAAATAGTTAAAACATCTGTGTACTTTCCACTTTATCCAATGCAACAAGCTATTATTTGTATCCCCCTACATTTCTAGATTGTTATTAGCCCTGCTGAACCATTAAATACCTTTTCTGATTTTGCTTTTCAATTTTCCATCAAGATTCTTTGTGTTTGTCCATAATTTGTAAATGCTTCCACTACCAAAAACATGGCTGAATATTGTCCACTCAACATTGGAAACTTCTCAGCTCCACGGATTTATGGTTTTTAGTTATTCTTCTTCGTAGTTTTCAAAAGACTTTGATGCCTTTAAAAAGGTGAGTAAAAATGTATCTGCGCTTTCTCATTTTATGAGTTTGAGCCAGATATGTCTTACAGCATCTGACCCGTAAGGTCATATTTTCTTACATTGCCTTTTTACATCTAAAAAGCAACTGTGCCTTTTACATCTTCCCATCCACCAACTCTTCTGCTCCAAGAGAAAAAAGCTGTCTTAAAAGTCTCATACAATTAGATTACATCCATCTGGAGAACCTCTCTTTTCCATAAATTAAAGTCAAATTGTTAGTACCTTTATAACATTTGAAATATTATGAGCACGATATCTTATTATAGTCAGATTCTGGGGATTAGGGCATGAAAATATGGGGTTCATTTTGGAACTCAGCCTACCGCAATAACTAAAATATTTCAAAAAATTCATGAATTTGCTCTTTAGCTACATAACAAGCAGCAAGCCATTTGAGTTTAGAATTACAAGCACTGCTAATCTTACTATTTCCCACTGCCTTATTTTTTTTTTCTTATTGGCAGAATCTTGCTTTTTGGCCCAGGCTGGAATGCAGTGGTGCAATCCTGGCTCACTGCAACCTCTGCCTAGCAGGTTCAAGCGATACTCCTGCCTCCTTCTCCCGAGTAGTTGGGACTACAGGTGCCCACCACCACACCTGGCTACTTCTTTTGTTCATTTGTTTTTTTGAGATGGAGTCTTCCTCTCTTGCCCAGGCTGGAATGCAGTGGTGCGATCTTGGCTCACTGGAACCTCTGCCTGCTGGGTTCAAGCAATTCTCCTGCCTCAGCCTTCCAAGTAGCTGGGACTGCAGGCACATGCCACCATGCCTGGCTATTTTTTTTTTTTTTTGTATTTTTAGTAGAGACAGGGTTTCACCATGCTGGCCAGACTGGTCTCAAACTCCTGACCTTGTGATCCTCCTGCCATGGCCTCCAAAAGTGCTGGGATTACAGGCATGAGTCACTGAGCCCAGCCTTTTTTTTTTTTTTGTAGTTTTACTGCAGGCAGGGTTTCACCATGTTGGCCAGCCTGGCCTCAAACTCCTGACCTCAAATGATCCATCTCGGCCTCCCAAAGTGCTGGAATTACAGTCATGAGCCACCATGCCCAGCCTTCCCACTGCCTTTTAATCTTTAGCTCTGCATGAGAAGTATCCCTTATGTATGGGAGTCTGCTCTGATGACAATTAGGTACAATTACTAATAGTTGCGAGATCTTCTAGAAAAAAAAAATCTATCTAGTATTATACAACTAAATATTGAGAGTTTAATAGCCTAACTTGTGCCAGGTTATCTTCAGGGCACTGAGGTTAAAGCAGTGAATGGATAAAACATCAGCCCACTCAGAGCTCAGTAGTGGGAGAGAGAACCCAATATAAATATTTAAAGTAATATTAATTGGTATTAGAATTAAATAGCTATTATAAAATGTCAGATATTTGTGACAACTGAGGTTAAAAACTAAGCAGGAAAAAACAGCTGGAAAGTGCCTTTGAGAGCTGGTGGTTGAAATTTTTCATTGTTTCCAGGGAAGATAACATTTGAATAATAGTGTTAAGGCTTCTGTTCAGTTTCATTTTTGCCTGATTCTCTTATATTTTAAGAGATTTTATATTTTAAGAGATCTTATATTTTAAGAGATCTTAGTGATTTTAATGTCTTTTATTTATTTATTTATTTATTTATTTTTACATTTTAGGTCTATTTGCACTCTTTATATAAATGTTTTTCAAAGTGTTACCTGACAAGTAAATATTTTAGAATAACCCAGAGAACACTTTAACATAGCAATTTATTGAACTGCAATTTATTGAAAACTTTGAATCTAAAGATTATTTATTATATTCCCAATTATTAACAAGTGCTCAAGTTGATGCCTAAGCAAAATAAATTAGAAAACAACTTCTTTTGATGAAAAAACGATTGAATCTATTTTCCATGGCTTTGCCTGCACACATATGTTGACATTTTTGCCTCTCCACTGATTCATAATAAGTGTCTATTGAGTAAATTAAAACTTGAAAGACTTTCAAATAATTTCTACACAGAGCTGTCACCTGTGTCCTACTCTAAATTCCAACTGATTGCTGAATAGTTCTACCTAGTTGATTTTTACATTTTGTATAATGAAATCCATAATTTCAGCATAAAATTTCTATATATGTACGTATAATCTAGTTTTGATATTACATTTTGTTGTATACCACATGCAAATATATTTACCAATTAAACCCTTAACTACTTATATCAGTTTTTATTGTTACACATGTTATTTAATGAAAAACAAGAAAACCTTAGTGGCATCAAGAATATACTGAATCCTCAACCCCAGAGGTCTATAGGTAGACTGAGAAGTTATCTTGATTTGGGACAGATTAAACTAATTTCAGATGGGCTCTCTCATGTATCTGAAGTAAGCTGAAAGGTCAGGTTTAGTTTTTTTATTCTAGAATGTCCTTAGCTATGACAATTTTCTCATCATTGATGTCATTCACGAAGATAAGCCCTGTGATATTTATAGGAGATGCTATGCATTGGATTTTAAATTTTGTAATCAGTCGATCTAGATAATCTCTACAACTCTTTTTGATTTAAAAAGATTAAAAATTAAGTGAAAATACAGTGTTAAAAAATCAGTATTCATAAAATACACACATAGAAGTCACATTGGAATACATATCAGGTAACATGTTATCATTGAAAATCGTTACATTATTGTAGATTAGTTTCTTGTCTATGAAAGTTAAATCTTAACATAGCCTGTGACACAAATTTTCACATGTAATTTCTGTCTTTTGATAAGTTATGTGATATGCTTCCCTCATCTGAAAATGTATGGTTAGAGGACCTAAATGATGTGAAGCAGTAAGTGATGTAGATGCCTGTATTGAAAATATTTTAGGGAGATGAGAATAAATAATGTGTGAAGGCCATGAAGTAAGCATATGTCTGGGTTGATAAAAGAACACAAATATTTGTGTGGTTGGAACAACATGAGAGAAGACAACTGTGAAGTTGAAAAGTAGTTCAGATAAATGCTTAGAGGACTTTGAAAATACTTTAGATTCTTATAGGAAAGAAGATGCAAAGCAATGGCAGGACAGTTCCAGAGCAGTGCAGAGACGGTAGGGAGATACATATGAAAAAAGGAGGTCAGTCTGAGTTATAATTTCCCAATAAGAGAAAATGAAGGTCAACCTAGGATGTTAGTGGTAAAGTGGTAAGGCAGGATTGCAAATGGGTTGCACTTTGCTGACAGTATTTGCTGTTGCATACATGAGTGAAAGTCAGTGATAAAATGTATTATATTCTCTGTGTTTTTGTTTCACCACTTTAACTGTGGACCTCTCTGAGGTTGACCATGTCATAAATTTTGTTATCATCAAACTTATGTTACCTAATGTGTCTAAAATATATATTAGATATTATGCAAGATTATAAATATTATGAAATAGATATTTTGATATATAAGATTAAATTTTTATTTAATTTTTAATTTAATTCTTAAGTAGTAATTTTCTTTTTAGGAGAGATAATCATGTATTTGTATTTTGAATGTGCATTATCCAGGAATTATTTTGGTACTTGCTCATGAGACACTTTGCTATGAACATAGGAAACTTTCAGCGTTATGCAATTTGCTTTCCCCACCATTTTTCTCTTTTCTTCTTCTTCCTCTAACAACTCTTCCTCCCTTTTCCTTCTCTTTTCCTCTTCTTCCTCTTTCTTCTCCTTATTTTTGTTCCTGTTCTTGAAAAGACCTGACTTCTTTTTTTCACTACAATTAGCTAAAATGAGTTTACTAGACTCATTAATCAACAGTGGCAGAAAAGCTCCTACTAAGAATACCAACAACAGATGAAGGGTCTACTTTATCTATCTTACATGAAAAATCTATAAACTATCTAACAGTTTGCTACTGTCGTCCTTTATATATTCTGTGACCAGTCTTAACTGTTAGGGGACTAGCAGTTCAAAATATTGTTTAAGTGAAGTATAAGTGTTGTTTTCCTCAGTGTTAATAGTGGAAATCGAAAAGATAAGGAGATGTTCCCATAAGAAAGAAATAGTAAATATTTTAGTTGATGAATATTTTAATTACCTTGATTCGATCATTACATAATGTATTCGTGTATCAAAATACCACATGTACCCCATAAATATGTATAGTTACTATGTATTAATTAAAAAATAAATAGCAAATGATTAAATGCCTTAATAAGTAAAAATAAATAAAATATAAGAAAATGGCTTTAATAATGTGTCACCAAATTATGGCCTTTCAATAGGTAAATGCTCAAGGTTTTATTTTTTCTAATAGTACCATTAACCAATCCTTTTCTTTTAACATAATCCAAATAACTTGAGTGCCATTAAAATTTACTTGTAATGCATAAGCCTCAACTTTTTTATCTGTATGTTTTGACATATTGGCATTAAATATACATGACTATTATGATAATTCATACATTGCATGTACATAGGATTTCCAGCATGAAGTTGATACTCAGCAAAATAAATTGGTATTAGAGATAGAGCAATGTAATGAGAGACTGATAATAAAGTAATATTTTTACCAATAATAATAGGAGTTATAATCCCAATAACAAATAGAATAGGAAATTTTTCTCATGTGTTTTTAATTTGAAAAAAGGAAGAATCCATATGAATTTTAGGATTGCTTTTTCTAGTTCTGTGAAGAATGGTGGTATTTTCATGGAGATTGCATTGAATTGCTTTTGGCAGTAAGGTCATTTTCCCAATATTGATTCTATCCACTCATGAGCATGGGAGGTGTTTTCATTTGCTTATGTCATCTATGATTTTTTTCATCATGTTTTGCAATTTTCCTTGTAGAAGGCTTTCATCTCCTTGGTTAAGTATATTCCTAAATATTTTATTTTATTATTTGCAGCTATTGTACAAGAGGTTGAGTACTCTATTTAATTCTCAGCTTGGTTGCTGTTGGGGTATAGCATTGCTACTTATTTGTGTACATTAATTTTGTATTCTGAAGCTTTACTGAATTCATTGATTAGTTATAGGAGTTTTTTGGATGAGTCTTTAGGACTTTCCAGGTATATGATTATATCATCAGGGAACAGTGACAGCTTGACTTCCTCTTTACTGATTTGAATACCTTTTATTTCTTTCTCTTGTCTGATTGATCTGGCCAGGACTTCCATTACTATACTGAATAGATGTGGTGAAAGTGGGCATTCTTTTATTGTGCCAGTTCTCTGGGGCAATACTTTCAACTTTTCCCCATTTAGCATAATGTTGGCTATGGGTTTGTCATAGATAGCTTTTATTACCTTAAGGTGAACAAAAAAAGAGCCCACAAACGTAACTAAAGCAAACACTAAGTAAAAGGAACAAATCTGGCAGCATCCCATTACCCGACTTCAAACTATACCATAAGGCTATAGTCACCAAAACAGTATGGTACTGATATAAGAAAAGGAGCATAGACCAATGGAACAGAATAGAGAACTCAGTAGTAAAGTCAAATACTTATACCCAACTGATCTTTGGCAAACCAAACAAAAACATAAAGTGGGAAAAGAACACCCTAGTCAACAAACAGTACTTGGATAATTGGCAAGCCACATGTAGAATGAAACTGGATCCTCCTCTCTCACTTTACACAAAAATTGACTCAAGATGAATCAAAAAGTTAAATCTAAGACCTGAAACCATAAATATTCTAGACAATAACATGGGTAAAACCCTTCCAGACATCGGCTTAAGCAAGGACTTCATGACCAAAAACTCAAAAACAAATGCAACAAAATCAAAAATAAATAGATGGGACTTAATTGAACCAAAAAAGCTTTTGTACAACAAAATAAATAATCATTAGATTTAACAGAAAACCCAGAGTGGGAGAAAATCTTCACAAACTATGCATTTGACAGGGGACTAATATTCAGAATTTACAGCAAACTCAAACAAATCAGTAGGAAATAAACAAACAGTCTCCTCAAAAATCAGACTAAAGACATGAATAGACAATTCTCAAAAGGAGATATACAAATGGCAAGCAAACATATGAAAAAAGTCCAACATTACTAATTATCTGTCCTAAATTTGCAGGCACATTCTTTATTATTATGTCTTACAGATAAAAGTGCCTATCACGAAGAAAGGGAGGAAGAAAAGAAGGAAGGAAGGAAGGGAAAGAAAACTAGAAAAAGATCACTAAAAGAGTCAACAGCTTTTGTTTTAGTTGTAAAGATTATAAAGAGATAGTAAGATTTCACTATTTTAGGAGTATAGGTAAATACTGGCACTTTCACACAATATTACACTCAAATAAAATGCAAATTACTAGATATTTTGATACATTAAGCTTTAATTGATAATTATGTTAAGAGCTACCTAAGAAATTTTAAAATGGCATTGTTTTATTTATTTATTATTTATTTATTTATCTTATTTATTTACTTACTTTTTGAGAGGGAGTCTCGCTCTGTTGCCCAGGCTGGAGTGCAGTGGCATGATCTCGGCTCACTGCAAGCTCCACCTCCCGGGTTCATGCCATTCTCCTGCCTCAGCCTCCTGAGTAGCTGGGACTCCTGCTTCAGCCTCCCGAGTAGCTGGGACTACAGGAGCCTGCCACCACGCCTGGCTAATTTTTTGTATTTTTTAGTAGAGAAGGGGTTTCACTGTGTTAGTCAGGATGGTCTCGATTTTCTGACCTTGTTATCTGCCAGCCTTGGCCTCCCAAAGTGCTAGGATTACAGGTGTGAGCAACAGCACCTGGTCAGCATTGCTTTATTTTTAAAATGTACACAATGGAGTAAGTCTAATTATAAATAATAGAAACTTATTTTTCCTATAAAATAAGCTTTTTCTCCCCCTATACAATTTGGACTTATATTAATAATTTCAGAAATATTGCACTGATCCATATGTTCCATTAGAGTGTGGCTTGTGTCTAGGAACCTCAGGCAAATAGCGAAAATGTAATGTAACAGGAAAATGTATATATAAATTCGATATGAAACTTTTTTCTATTCCTTTCATTTGATATTTAACTATCTATTATTCTTTTATCGTAACAAATTCCACAGTGAACTTGACAAATCTAAATAGGTACAGATATTAGAAATCTGAGTTACTTGAAGAATACAACACATTAAGGGCTGAAGGGAAGGAATGGAACAAATATAAATAATGAGCAAAGGACTAGGAAACAAAACTTTTCTTTATATGTAAACACTTAGGGAAGGACTGCATATTTAAAATGTAAAAATATTTAGAAATACAAAATTATGGATATCATGCTTATAAAACATGTGTATCCTTCTTATTCTCCACTCTGCTCTCCAAAAAACGTAAAAGATCAGATTATAAACACTAGTTAACAACCTCCACAATTTCCTTGTATATGTTTCATTCATGAAAAGACAGAAAACTCATATGTCTTTACGTGTTCACCATTGAAACACAAAGTGAGCATTAAAATAATAGAAACAAAGCCAAACATAATGAACCCTGAGAAAAATACCTAACATATTACAGTCCTGCCGTTAGGTGTGACAAGTGAGCACTGCTTTTGCTTCTAAGACCCCATTAAATCAAAACAATGAGGCCGATGGTGCAGGATAATTGTCTCCGATATGCTGCTGGGAGTGTTATTTATGGTTGTCTATAAAATATGCTGTGAGAATGGCAGGCTGCCCAGGACCTCAGTGGTAATTATAGAGTAGCCTATCTTTAGGTGCCTTCTGATACGCACAAATTTTAAAGAAGAAAAAAAAAAGTATAGTCAGTATTGTCATTGTCAACTTACCTCTTACCTTTTCACAATGACATGACTAAGTCAAAAGCTAAATATGTAAAATATATACTAACATAATAAATGTGTACAGACCTTCATTAGCTTAATAAAATCTTGTCAACTTGTATTCTTGCATCCAAACTGATATTCACATAAAGAAAATGCACACCAATGTGTACATATGTGGAAATTCTTTCGAAAGATTGATAATGTTAACATTGTTTTAATCGATGTTATTATATAATTTAACTGATAAAATTATTTTTATGATATCTCAAAAACACTTGATTTTAGGATAGATGGAACTGTTGTTTCTATTATGTAAAATCATAAATCATGTAAAAGCACTGTCTTTTTTTAGAGGAAAGTAATTTAAAATGCAAATGATGTATTTTCATGGATATTGTGATGACCTAAAAAAAGAGCAATAATTATCTTCTATAGAAATCAAAGTTAAGGAGGCTTAAAATATTACAGTGATTTATTCATATAATTTTATTTATTGCTAAATAAGAACTATGAGTCTTTATTACTTAAATTAAATATAGAATTGTAGATTTTGACCTCTTAAGAGAGTGATTGTTACTTTGAGTTTCAAATAAGGAAAACTTTCTTGTGCTTGGAACAAATAAATTGTAGAAAAAGAAAATAAAAACCATTTTTTAGCATTCCACCTACTTTTAATTCACATAACAATTAATTTTTTTAATAAATATGCATTATTACCACATTTCATTGTGTTATTCTTTCAGTGCTGAGCTTTAAAATGATCAGTACAGGCAGTATGTCCTCTAAGGGGCTACTCAAAGGTGAGAAAGAACAAGAGGGTGGGATGAGTCACACACAACTCTAAGAGTAAAGTTGAATCAACTATATTATTGAAGAGTGATTAAAATGGAGTATTCCATGAATTAATGTGCATACATACAATAAATAGAAGAATTTGTATGAAAAGTAAAAGTTTTCTACTGAATAGGAAGCTAAGTGCAACGTATAAGATGAAGTCAGAGATATTTTCAAAAATAAAATAAAAATTGAGGTAGATCTTTAAGCTTGTTGACTTGATTTTGGAAAGCTATAGAGTCAGGTAGGAAATAATTTTGTAATACCTAGACTCATGTTGAGAGCAAGGCTAAGAAAATTTAAGTGAGATCATTTCACTATACCTCAACTGCTTATTTAAATAAAACCTTTAATTTTGGCATTTGCTCCATGTAGCACAGAAAAGAGAAAATTATAAACTTGGCCTCAATAGTATAACTAGTGTCACTCATTTCACTAGGTAACTCTTTATAATTATGACCACATATCACTGCATATTTCTATGCTAAATATTGTGTTCAAATACTGCAAAAGTACGTAATATTATTATTCTGTAATATTAATCTTTGTACTGCAGGTCTTGTAAGATTTAGGTAAATCCACTATTTAGGTTGAACTTATTACAATTGATATTTATTTCATTTAGTTTGTTAACAAAGAGAACATAGCATTGCTGGGATCATTTCTCATTTAATGTAATTTTAAAAATAAATTGAAATTTATTATAATACTTTTCTCAGAGTGAGATTAAAATTGTTTGGTGTTTCTACAAATGTTTTTATTCACTATCTTCTATGTACCAGGCAATGTTCTTGGTGTTTAGGCTATTTCTGTGAAAATATATCTTTATCTGTCTATGTCAGTCATCACAGTTCTTCATTCATTCATTCATTAACAAACACATTTGTTTCCATATCTTAGCTGTTATTAACAGTGCTACAATTAACCTGGAGTGCAGATATTTTTATATGGTGGTAATTTTAATTCCTTTGGGTGCAAACCTATGCAGGGATTGCTGGATCATATGGTAGTTTTACTTTTAGGTTGTTTAGAAACTTCCATATAGATTTACGCAAGAGCTGCACCAATCTACCTTCCCAGCAACAGTGTACAAGTGTTTCTTTTTCTCCACACTCTTGTCAACACGTGCTATATCTTCTCTTTTTGATAACAGCCACCCTAACGTGTGTGGTGAGATCTTGTTGTGGTTCTAATTTGTATTTCTGTCATGATTAGTGTCTTTTTAAAAAAAAAAAAATTTAAATTTTTAATTATTATGGATATAGAATTGTTATACATGTTTATGGGAAACGTGATATTTTGATACAAATATATAATATGTAATAGTCAATTAAGGGTTATTGGGATATCCAGCACCTCAAATATTTGTCATTTCACTGTGTTTAGAACATTTCAAATTCACTCTTTTAGTGATTTTTAAAGGATACAATAAACTACTCCTAAATATTATCGCTCAATTGTGCTACCAACCACTAGATCTTATTCTGTGTATGCATATATTTTTGCCCATCCTCACTACTCTTCCCAGTCACTGGTAGCTATCATTTGTTATTTGTCTTCATGGTTTAGTTTTACTTATTTTTATTCTTATTAGCTTCCAGACAGTGAGAAAATGAGATATTTGTTTTTCTGTGCTGGGCTTACTTCGCTTAACGCAATGTCTTTGAGTTTCATCCATGTTGTTACAGATGACAGAATCTCATTTTTTTAAATGTCTCAATGGTATTCTATTGTGCAATATATATCACATTTTTAAATTCATTCATCTCTTGATAGACATTTGGCTCTCATAAATAGTACTGCAATAAACGTGGATGGGCAGATCCCTCCTCAATATACTGATTTCCTTTTTTTTTTTTTTTTGATATGTACACATCAGTGAGATTACTGGATCATATGGTAATTCTATTTTTATATTTCTGAGTCATATCTATACTTGTAATAACTTACATTCCCACCAATACTCTATGAATTTTCCCCTTTCTCCACATCCTCACCAGCATTTATTATTGCCTGTCTTTTGAATTAAAGCAATTTTAACTGGTGTGAGATGACCAGCATTTATTATTGCCTGTCTTTTGAATTAAATAATTTTAACTGGTGTGAGATGAGATCTCATTGTAGTTTTGGTTTGCACTGATCTGATGATTAGTGATATTGAGCATTTTCTCATATATTTGTCACATGTATGTCTTCTTTTGAGAAATGTCTATATATTTTGTTCAATTTTTAGTTAGATTATTTGTTTCTTCTTTCCTGTTGAGTTGATTAAGCAGCTCCTTACACATTCTGGTTAATAATCTCTTGTCAGAAGAGTAGTTTGATAATATTTTATTTCATTTGTGGGTTATATCTTCACTTTGTTGATTGTTTCCTTTGCTGTGCAGAACTTTTTTACTTGATGTCATCCCATGTGTTAAATTTTGCTTAGGTTGCCAGCACTTTTGTCATATTACTCAAAAATTCTTTGCTTGGACTAATTTATATATCTATTGGCTATTCGTATGTCCTCTTTTGAGAAACGTCAGGGAGTTTTTCCATTTTAAAAAATTGAATTACTTGTTTTTATGCCACTGAATTATGTGTTATTTTTTATTTTATTTTTTTTTTTTTTGAGACAGGGTCTCGCTCTGTCGCCCAGGCTGGAGTGCAGTGGCCGGATCTCAGCTCACTGCAAGCTCCGCCTGCTGGGTTCACGCCATTCTCCTGCCTCAGCCTCCCGAGTAGCTGGGACTACAGGCGCCCGCCACCACGCCCGGCTAGTTTTTTGTACTTTTTAGTACAGACGGGGTTTCACTGTGTTAGCAAGGATGGTCTCGATCTCCTGACCTCGTGATCTGCCCGTCTCGGCCTCCCAAAGGGCAGGGATTACAGGCTTGAGCCGCCGCGCCTGGCCTATGTGAGTTATTTCTGTATTTCGAAGATTAATCCCACGAAACTACTAGAATTGATAAATAAATTCAACACAGTTGCAGAATACAAAATCAACCTACAAAAATTAATTGAATTTGTATACAACAATAACAACCTTTCCAAAAGTAAATCAAGAAAATCTAATTTACAATAATATCAAAACTAATATAATACTCGGGAAGAAATTTACCTAAGGAGGTAAAATATCTGTACACTGAAAACTTGGGAGGCTGAGGTGGAAGGATTACTTGAATCCAGCTGCAGTTACCCATGATAATGTTACTGCGCTCCAGCCCGCGCAATAGAAAGCCTGTCTCAAAAATAATAATAATTATTATTATTATATTGTCAAGTTGTCTGTATTACACAAAGCAATATACAAATTAAATGCAATCTGTATCAAAATTCCAAAAATTCCACTGGCTACTGGCATTATTTTCTTTTCTTTCTTTCTTTCTTTCTTTCTTTCTTTCTTTCTTTCTTTCTTTCTTTCTTTCTTTCTTTCTTTCTTTCTTTCTTTCTTTTTTTTTTTGAGATAGGGTCTCACTCTGTCACCCAGGCTGTTGTAGAGCTGCAATTGTAGCTCACTGAAGCCTCAAACTCCTGGGCTCAAGTGATTCTCAAGTGTAACTAGCACTACAGGTGAGCACCACCACACCCAGCTATTTTTTTTTTCTTTTTTTTAATTAAGTAATGGAATCTCACACTCTGTTCCCCAGACTGGTCTTCAACTGCTGGGCTCAAGCAGTTCTCCTTCCTCAGCCTACCAAAGTGCATGGGTGCAGGCATGAGCCACTGAACCAATGGCATTCTTCCCAGACAATTTTAAAATAATGATTCTAAAATTTATGTAGAACCACAAAGACCAAAAATAGGCAAAACAGGAAAAACAAAGCATTATACTTCCCTGATTTCAAATTATATTATAAAGTTATAGTAATCAAAATAATATTACTGGCATAAAACAGACATAAAGAGCAATGGAACAGAATAGAGAACCCAGAAATAATTTTAAACATATATGGCAAACTAATTTTCAACAAGGGAACCAAGAAGATAAAATGGGAAAGATAGTCTCTTTAACACATAACACTGGGAAAAAATGGATATCCACATGCAAAAGAAGAAAATTGGACCTGTATCTCACAAAGCCAAATCAAAATGGGTGAAATACCTAAATATAAGACCAAAAATACGAAATTTATTACTAAGACCTCAAAAACAAATGCAATAAAAAGCAAAAGAGACAAATGGGATTTAAACTAAAAAGCTTCTGCACAGCAAAATAAATAATCAGAAAAATAAACAGACAACCTACTGAATGGGAGAAAATAGTTGGAAACTATGCATCAGACAAAGGACTAATATCAAGAATCTAAAAGGAACTCAAACAACCCATCAAGAAAAGAAAGATAACCCAATTTAAAAGTTGGCAAAGGGCATGGACAGACATATCTCAAAGGAAGACATAAAAGTAGCCAACAAAAATGAAAAAATGCTGAACATTACTGATCAAGAGATATTCAAATCAAAACCATAATGAGATACTATCTCACACCAGTCACAATGGCTATTACCAAAAAGTCAAAAAACAAAGATTTTGTCAAGGATGAATAGAAAAAATAGTTCTTATACACTGCTCACTGTTGGTGGAAATGTAAATCAGGACAATCTCAATGGAAAATAGTATGAGAATTTCTCAAGGAACTAGAAATGGAACTATCATTTGATACAACAACCCCACTCCTGGATATCTTCCCAAAAGAAAAGAAATCATTATATCAAAAAGACATCTGCACTCATGTGTTTATAGCAGTACTATTCACAATAGCAAAGTCACGAAATCTAAGTGTCCATCAATGGATGATTGCATAAACAAAATGTGGAATATATATGCCATGAACTACTCTGTAGCCACAGAAAATAATGAAATCATGTTTATTTCAATAACATGAGTGCAACTGGATGTCGTCAGTCTAAGTGAAAAATGGAGAAACAAACAAAAAAAACTGCACGTTCTCACTTATAAGTGGGAGCTAAACAATGCATACACATGGACAAACAGAGAAAAATAATAGACACTGGGGACTACAGAAAAGTGTGGGGGTAAAAGAGGAGTGAATGTTGAAAAAGTACCTATTGGGTCCAGTATTCATTATTTTGGTGATGGATACACTAGAAGTCCAAATCCCACAATATGCAATATGTCCACATAACAAATCTACACATGTACCCTATGAATCAACTCTTAAAAAGAAAACACAGGGGAAAAGCTTCTTTACGTTGTTCTTGACAATGATTTTTGTGATATCATTCAAACAACAAAAGCAAAAATAAACATATGGGACTACATCAAAGTAAAAAGCTTATTTCTGCACTGCAAATGAAAAATAACAAAATAAAAAGGCAGCCAATGGATTGGGAGAGAATATTTGCAAACCATATATTTGACAAGGGGCTAATATAATTTACTATTACTTTATAAGTTGGTGTCGGTGTTTTTGTGTGTGTGTGTGTGTATCGTATCCTGGCCAACATGGTAAAGCCCTCTCTCTACTAAAAATACAAAAATTAGCTGGGTGTGGTGGTGCGCGCCTGTAGTCCCAGCAACTGGGGAGGCTGAGGCAGGATAATCACTTGAACCCAGGAGGCACAGGTTGCAGTGACCCCAGATCGTGCCACTGCACTGCAGCTTGGAGACTGAGCAAGACTTCCTCTCAAAAAAAAAAAAAAAAAAAAAAAAAAAAAAAAAAAAAAAAAAAAAAAAAAAAAATTTGCCATCAATTTTAAAGAATGCTTAACAGGATATAAAATTATTATTATTATTATTATTATTTTCTTGAGACAGAGTCTCACTCCACTCTGTTGCCCAGACTGAAGTGCAGTGGCACGATCTCAGCTCACTGCAGCCTCCACCTCCTGGGTTCAAGTGATTCTCCTGTCTCAGCCTCCCAAGTAGCTGTACTTACGCCCTCACCAGCACACCTGGCTATTTTGTGTGTTTTTAGTAGAGATAGGGTTTCATCATGTTGGCCAGACTGGTCTCATACTCCTGACGTCAAATGATCTGCCTGTTTCAGCCTCCCAAAGTGCTAAATTCTCGATTGGCATTTTACATTTTCTTTTAGTATTTTAAAGATATCTTATTATTTTATTACAGCTTTTTGTGTGTGTGTGAATTCATTGTAAGTCTTATTTTTGCTCCTTTGGAGGTATCTTTCTTGAGCTCCATATCATACTTATTTTATTTTGTTTTAAGCAATTTATTAGGGTGTGTGTGAAAGTGTTATAATTTATATTAGACTATTATGCGTTTAGTATCCATCTTGTAATTTCTAGAGTGAACATCAAAAAGAAAAGAATATACACTTAATAAAGAAATTATAAATAATGCATTATTCAATTATTAAAAAAAAAAAAGACTGAAAAAGGTAAGAAAGGCACTTAAAAAGTCAGAAGGGCTAGGCACAGTGGTTCACAACTGTAGGCCCAGTGCTGTGGGAGGTCAAGTCAGGAAAATTGCTTGAGGCCAGGAATTCCATCCCAGCATGTGCAACTTAGTGAAACCCTGTTTCTACTAAAAAATACAAAATATTAGCAGAGCAGAGTATGGTGGCCCATGCCTTCAGTCCTAGGTACTTCAGAGGCTAAGGCAAGAGGATTACTGGAGCCCAGGAGTTTGAGGTTACACAGCTATGATCATGCCACTGCATTCCAGCCTGGGCAACAGAAGAAGACTTCATCTTTATTTATTTATTTATTTTTTTTTAAATAGAAGATATGAAGCAGAAAACAGAGAGTGGACTTATCAACCCAGATAAATAAGCAATTATATTTAATATATATAAAATTTTAAAAGGCAACCAGAAAACTAAGGTTTTTTGATAAGACACAAGTACCAAAATCCAGTGCATTCTGTTTATAAGAGGCTTAATTTAAAATTAAGACAGCAGAAAGATTGAATAATTGAATGGTACACAGGCCGGGCGCAGTGGCTTATGCCGGTAATCCCAGCACTTTGGGAGGCCGAGGCGGGCGGATCACGAGGTCGGGAGATGGAGACCATCCTGGTTAACACAGTGAAACCCTGTCTCTACTAAAAATACAAAAAATTAGCCAGGCGTGGTGGCGGGCGCCTGTAGTCCCAGCTACTCAGAAGGCTGAGGCAGAAGAATGGCGAGAACTCAGGAGGCGGAGCTTGCAGTGAGCCGAGATCGCGCCGCTGCACTCCAGCCTGGGCGACTGAGCGAGATTCTGTCTCAAAAAAAAAAAAAAAAAAGTGGCTACTCATTTTTGGGGAGTTAGCCATCTCAACTTCTTCCATTCTCTCTTAGAGTTTGATTTCTTAAGTCTCGAATGCCTGATTTATCACAACACTTCCAAAAATATATTTTTTTAATCCAGCTTGCTAATTTTTTTCATAATGTGAAGCTTTTTCCAGTTATCAGCAACTGGGTAATAACTATAAATGGAAGTCTCAACTGGATTTTAACATAACAGCTAAATACATGTCTATCATTATTTAAGTTGCTGCTTTTTTCAGTCTTTGTTACTCACAATTGATCCTAATCCTATCAAAACACATTACTAAAATTATGAAAAAAAAATTTTTGAAGTATATGTGTTTATTTTAACACACACAGCAGTGTGTACAAATGAAAATGAGTATCTCAGAAATACGGTTTATTTACGGGACACTTTGAGTGTAATTTAATTATCAAATTCATGTATTATATAACTTTCTAAACAGAATCCTAAAGTCATAAGCATCAATCATATTTGCAAAGCATCCACAGATAGAGAGTCTTATATACTGGCTTTAAGCATTAGATTTGGCTTTAAGTAACTAATTCAGCACCACATCAAACCACCGTCAACAAACAGGTTATATGTATGAGTCTATGTTCCTTTGAAATAATGACCAGTTTGATTTTACAGCTGATTATATTCTTAGAAAAAAAATTATTCGTGAAGTGTTATGAGATATCTCAAATAATGAAGTTCAAAGTAAAATGTAGGTAATGCCATTTTATACTATATTCATAACCTACATTTCATACCCTACTTAGGTGTTCTTTAAAAAAACTGTTATTTTAAAAAGCTGTCCATTAACCATTTTTGTTCTATTGAAAATTTGAAACTGATGTTTATTTTCAAACACTTTTAGGAACTAGATGCAGGGTGGATTTTTGATAATTGTCTACTTTTTTGCTAACAATACCTAAGCATTGTATTTTTATAAGTTGATATACACACTGCATGCACAATTATTTGTCAAAGTGATAAGTCCTCATGGTTAAAAATTCTAGAAGAGTGAAATAAAACTTGCAATGTAAACATAAATATCTTGGGCTCTATTCTTTCCTACCCACCCTTTCAACTATTTTTTATTTCTTTTCCCACCTCTTTTGCAAATATAATTACTAGCTATTTTTGGTTCTGATCTGAGTTACTTTGCACCTTTAAATAATACATTTCAACATCTGTTACTGTTTCATCAGATTTTTTCAGTATTTGTTAATCTACATTATAATCAAATATTCATTATATTTTACTCTATCACCCCTGCCTTTCCTTTACCCCTAAATTTTGTTCTCTATTTTGGATTTTTAGATATTGTAAACTCTGCATTTCAGCATGTTACCATAGATCTTCTTTTATACTATGTATACAGGGTGGTCCTAAAATTGGTTAACTGTTGAGCAGTCAATAGTTTATATTAAATATGTTAATCATATAAAGTATACAGCACCAATATTTTGATAATTTTCCATTTGGTATTATGACATTATGACTTTTATGCCATGTAACACTGCCATATGTATTATTTTTTCTAATACTCTATCAATTTTTCAAATTCTCCCATTGTTTACTATGTTTTACATTTTGAATAAAATTTCCTGATGTGTTTGTTTTTTTTTCTCTTATGTTATCAGTTTTTCTTTTAACAAAAATAGATTCAGGGAGTACCTATGTGCAGGTTCGTTACCTGGGTACATTGTTTGATGCTAAGCTTTGGGATATGAGTGATTCTATCAGCCAGGTACTTAGCCTAGTACCTAATAGTTTTTCAGCCCTTGCCTCTCTATCACCCTTCCCTCTCAAATAGTCCCCAGTTTCTACTGTTGCCATCTTCATATAATGAGTATCCAATGCTTAACTCCGACATAAGTGAGAACATGTGCTATTAGGTTTTTTGTCCCCATATTAGTTCATGTAGGATAACGGCCTCCAGCTGAACCCATGTTGCTGCAAAGAAAATTGTGTTTTTAGTTTTTATGGACTCACAATAATCCATGGTGTATATGTAGCACATTTTCTTTATCCAGCTTATCACTGATGGACACCTAAGTTAAATCCATACCTTTGCTACTGTGAATAGCGGTGCAATGAATACACAAGTACATGTTTCCTTTTGGCAGAATGACTTTCTTTATTCTTATAGGTCTGAGAAACACTGTTTTTCTATATTTTTGTTTTATTTGACATATACTCCTGTTTCTCATTCAATTCTATAATCCCATTATTATTCTTCAAACTCACTTTCTTTATGTTCTTATTGAGGTTAGGAACTATATACTTGGATAATATCATTTAATGTGGATATTTTTTGACACTGGTTCCCTTGCATTACTATGTAAAGTTAATAGATTTTTTTCTGTAATAAGTTATTCATTTTTGTATCTTATTGTTAACTATTATTCTTTTTTGTAGAAGGGATGAACTATGAAAATGTCTAAAGCTGATCTTTTTTTGCATCCACTGCTTGGAGTAGAAAATGTATTGAATTTTTCTTCTTATTTACAGTTTAGTCAGATTTGAATCTAAGCAGTCCCATTTGAAATTGCTCAGACTTTCAGAAAAGCCCTCCCTTCCCTCCTAGCCTAACGCTGTACTCTACCACATGAGTCATATTTAACATTTTAAGAAAAAGGTCTTTGGCAGAGGCAGATTTACCATGGAACTGGTGGAACTTGTCTCTGGGTCCCTGACATGTGTGAACCACCCAAATCCCTCAAAGATGCTCTGGATATGTTATCATATGAACATACATGTTTATAAAATTTGCAAAACTAGAATAGTTTAGTTCAATTGGTTAAAGCTGCTTATTTTTTCTTCTGTGACTTTCTTTTCATCACACATATCTTCTCCTATTGAGTCATGTGGACGGGGCTGCTGGAAACAGGGACTTAAGAAGAATATTTGCATTGGAAATACGTTTACCTCAGAAAGAGTAAATGATATTTGGTGACCTTCTGTCCAGTCTGTGTCTAAATTATTGCAAGGCATCTCAGTGTAAGAGAATCTTTTAGAAATGATATTTCTGTCCACTATTCCAAACCCTTCAGAATAGTGATGGAATATGAGTGAGGGTTATGTAAGAGGCGTTCGAACCAGAGCGACTCCATTTTGAGTGAGGGCTAGGAAAATGAGGCTGAGACTTGCTGGGCTGCATCATCAGAAAGTTAGGCATTCCTAGCTTCCAGATGTTTATAGTTAAGGGAACAAATTAATAATGTTAACTAAACAGACCCAGACTTGGAAGAGTCCAGATATCCTGATATCTGGAGAACAAAGGCATTCTCAATTTTGCTTTCAAGATATAATATCTATTCTTGCAAAATACAGTAATTAAAAAAATAATCCTTTTTCACATACTCTTGTAGCAGAGCATACCTCCCCAAATACACAAGCATTGTACCTAGGGTGGATGCGTTCCTCCTCTTACTTTCGGGAAAGTCCCACTCTGTCTGTGGAGTAGCTGTCCTTTCACCACTTTACTTTCTTAATAAACTTGCTTTTACTTTGCACCGCGGACACACTCTGAATTCTCTCTTGCGCGAGATCCAGGAACCCTCTCTTGGGGTATGGATCCGAAGCCATATCCTGTAACAGTTATTAGCAATTAAAATTGTTTTAAAACTTAATTACTGGAAAAAATAAGTTGAAAATACTCTGATATCTTCTAGCTAATATATGAAAGAAACTTCCCAAAGTTGACAACAGTTCTAAATATTTACTTGATGTAATCAATAATGTGATGGTGATTTTCAAAAGCCATCAAACATATACAGTACATTTTGGCCACTATTCTCATAGAAGGATTGACTATACTATCTATAAAAATAATGTTATCAATTTATTGTTTAATAAGAGGAGATTAAAGTCTACATGGTCATAATATGTAGAGAATATTATAGAAGTGTAGTATCTGTTATGCTATATTTTGGGGTTGGACAATGATTTTGGAATTTTCAGCTTATTATTATTTTATTTATATGTTTATTTGTTTGTAACATGGAAGAAAGCTAAAATAAAATTCAGTTTAATTCTAATTATAATCTCCAATCCATTGCACCATGCTTTCAGTGTATTTATGAACACATACTACTGATGTATTTCTGTATTAATAATATATTTGTATATTAATAACTTTATAGTAAAGGTATTTATTCTAGACATATATTAGTAGTATGTGTTCATAAATACCCAAGTAGGTAAATATTTTTGATAAATTTTGATAGCCTTTATTATGAAGCAGTCTGTATGTTGTAGCTGTCATTTTTCTTCTATTTCAAATATGAAAGATTGTTTTATTCCCTTAGCAAAGGATCAAAATACAAATTTTAAAATCTGCATAAATATCAAGCTCAATTCAGCTAAAAAAAGGCTCCGGGGTTCATAATACTTAACCTTCTTAAATAATAATTCTGAATATCTTGACTTAGAGGCAAAATGGAATGTGACATAAATATAATTATTAAAAACTCAACTTTCTAAAAAGAGGGCACCCAATGAAGATGATGAAAAGTGCTCCTAGATTGTGGAAATCTAATTTTTTACTCTAGGATGTCTCTTAGGCTAATGCAATCTTTCCTTTTTGGGTCAATGCAGCCCTTTCTATCGCTTGAGAACTTTATACTGGTTAATTGATCTTCACAGAGCCTTTTATACACTGAAAGCGTGGTGCAATGGATTGGAGATTAGAATTAGCATTAAACTGAATTTTACTGTAGCTGTCTTACATGCAGGTAGTCTAACCACCCTTTTCTTTTAAATATCAACTTAGTAAAGAAGAATTAAGATCAACACATTGGACAATATTACTGACTGATCTCATTTGGAAATAAAATTGATACTTAAGTGTTTTAAATGAGGTTATTACTTTCAACAATGCACTTGAGTATATATAGGAGACACTTTTATATTCAACACAAAATGACCTTTCAAAGAAAACATTCAACATGCTGAATGAGTATCCCTTGTTAAAACAGGAGTCAGGCAGCTAAATAATGCAATTGACTTGAAAAGAAAAATTGAACTGTCTAGAAATAGTCTTCTAGTTTTTTCTCAAAGGAAAACATCTAATTTTATTTAACAACCTAGTATTTAGCACCTTATTATCTATAAATGTTCTTATTATATTTAGAATAAAAACCTTTATACTTTTAGGTACTTCAAGTTCTGAAACAGTTGGTGTTATAATTTTATATACATCTATATAAACAACAGAAATTACTTAAACAGTAGATATTTTCATTGCTTTTTAGAGTGCAATTTGTTCACCTCTTTTAGGCTGAACAATTGTCTGAAATTCAGTTCTTTAAATTTCTGCACTGATCGCGTGCGGGCCATGCCATAGGTTTTCTTTTTATCTTTTCTTTCTTTCTCTTCTTTCTTTCTTTCTTTCTTTCTTTCTTTCTTTCTTTCTTTCTTTCTTTCTTTCTTTCTTTCTTTCTTTCTTTCTTTCTTTCTTTCCTTCCTTCTTTCTTTCTTTTCTTTCTTTCTTTCTTTTTTTTTTTTATTGTAGGCTTAGCCACAGACAACCCCAACTATATCTAGCAGTTTTTTGGTGTTGGTTGATGACCAATAACACAGTACAAGAAAGTTGAACAGAGACTATTGCTAATGTCACTATTTTTTTAAATACAAATAAACTGAGCGGGGTCAGTATCACAACACGCTTTTCAGTAATGCCATACTCTATGTTTCCTATGTCAACTATTCCTTCAGGGCTCTCTTCTTCACACCACAGTGCTTATTCGATATACTTGCACTTGTTGAAGAATAAACTGATGATAAAAAAGAGCAAATTAGGTACATACGTATTTTGCATAAATTTCTATAATGAGCAGTTATCCAAAAAAGCGATCTTTCATTGGGATGTATTATTTCTACCACTGATGTATACATTTAGAGCTCAAGATATAATTGTTGATATCACCTGTTTATAGCCAATAAATCATGTGCTTATAAACATCACGTTAGGGAGAATGAGAAAGAAGTATGTTTTCAATGTATAAAAGGCTCTGTGAAGGTCAATTAACCTCTATGAAGTCCTCCTGAGAAGAAAACATTGGTAATAATTTATATATCAAGATATGAATTAAAACAATGAAATAGAACTTTCTAAATACTAAATGAGTCCTGGCGTTAAACAAAAGTATATGTGATGTATATACAGAGCTTGAATCCCAACAGCCAATGAAGTACCCCAGGGATGTCTACATTAGCGTGTGGCTTTAGTATTATATAATGTGAGGTAATGGAAAATTGAATAACAGTATAAAATGTGACTCAAGTAATGGTTTTACATAAGCTAAAGAGTTTCCATTGCCTGATGTCATGTGCTTTTATACTGTCTTTTCAAGTATACTGATTGATAGTATGCCATTGATAGATTACTTTGATACTTGATAATATGCTTTTCCAGATCAGCTCGCTAAGATGGGGGCATTGCAAAAAACCAAGAAAAAATTCCATACAAGCCCATAAAATAATTATATACTTCTTCTCAAGTAAAGAAGTTATTTCAAAACCATATGCTGAAAAGCTGTTGATTAAAACATCACTATGATGTTTCTATTTTGCAAAATCTATGCAATAAAACTATCATAAAGTGTATGTGCTTTTTAGAAAAGAACAAAATTGGTTTTTACCTAGCTATCACTTCATAGGATTGTTTGAATACAGAATATATCTACCATTTACTACTTTCCTGTATCTTTTATTCATTCTAGAAATATTCAATCCTACTTTTTATTCTGTTATGACTAAATTCACATTACCTATCATCATATCCCCACTCAATATCTCTGTGAACTCTAATTTACAGACTCAAACACATATGGAGCTTTCAGACAGTTATTTTATCTATTACAGTTTGCTTTTAACCAATATGAGCAGCCATATTTTATTTACAAGTAAACTTCTGTTTTTGGCATTTATAGATAAGTGGACGATGTAAAAAATTGACCTTCTTTACACATTTAACAATTATATGTATATTTATTGCTAAGGGCTTTTCTTGCCAGCTGACATACTGGATCATTTTCTATTTTGTATTATATCACAAAATATAAGCAGGTCAGGAATCTACTTCTGAGTATCTTCACATACCGGTACACTTCTGCATTATTTATTTCTCTCAGAAACACATATGGTTTGTTTTTCCCTCCATGTTACAGGCACACAAATATGAAGAAATCAAGTCAGTATTGATTTACACCACAGATAATTATAGATGAATGTGTGAGAAGGCTCTCTAATAGAATTCTGTCAATCAACTCCAGGCCAAACTTTCTCATTATGTGTTTGCTGAAACTATATGATGGAATTTGTCTGGTGACATTTCAGGGATAGTGACTTTGATTTCAAAGGAAATGTTTCAGGTTCATTTCATTACCTTAGAAAAGTAAAAGCAAATTTGCCTTATAAAAAGCAATTACTTCTTAGCTGACCAGTGCACAATAGCAATATAAGAGAGATTTCTCATTCCACTATTTAAATTCTGAACCAGCAAACTAGTGTTTGATTTTGCTTTAAGCCAATTTTACTGTGTTTGAATTGCAAAAGCATTTAATCTTCGTAAAGTAGGTCATTATAATGGAGATCATATTGTATTGGTATGGAATACCAGGTAAGGGACAATAAGGTGCTGGTATTTTAAAAGTATTCATGGCATCCTAAAAATAATATTTGGTAGAAAATATTTATGAATGTTTTAAGAAATACAGAGAACATATTGTAAATGGACATTGCATGATTATTGGCTTCTGAAGTTACACTTTTATTTATTTCAAGTCATAGTTCTGTGAAATTTTAACTGATGACTATTAAAAGTATTTTAATCTACAGTCAATATAGTGACTATTATGAATAAAATATGAGAAAAACTTGATCAAATTTTACTCACAATTTCATAAATATTTTAAATGTATGCTCCATAATAAAAACATTCTTAAAACAGTTTTTTAATTTAAAGAATATTTCACACGTTAGAAAAATAGAGAGAGCATCCAGAGGGCCAATTGCTAGTATGCACGCATTTATTAACCTTCAGTATCAATTCTAATAAAGGATTAGAGGAAATCTCCAAATCATAAAAATTGTCCTATGAGTATTACACAGGACAAAAACACAAAATTTGAGATTAACAAACAGAAAACAATGTAAGGCTTAGTTAAATGAAGCAAGATGATTTTTGTTTATAGTGCTGACAAATAGCTTTATTTAAACTTAATCTCCAAAATAAATCTCCAGAGTGAAGAACATGAAAAGAGAAAAAGTATCAACAAATTAAAAAAAATCAAATATACATGAAATTTATCTCTAAATTAAAATAAGCTTTAAATGTATAGCACTGGGACTAGTAAAAAATTATGGTATGAACACAAATGTTAGAATTTTAAATAATAAAAATATAAGTATGTATTTATTTACATACTTCTTTGTGAGTATCAAAATCTCAAGGGCAGAAGGTTAGAATATCTTATGTTTTTTTCTGCCAAAGTGTTTATATTTTAGACTATTTGAATACAAATCAAAGTATTTCTTACAGTTTGAGATAATAGGTTATTTACATGCCAATGTGTGCTAATAAACATTTTAAATTTTTCTTTCAATAATATTTTGCTTAGAGCCATCAATTATGATTCATTTTTTGTTGATGAAACTACAATAAATTTATATACATTGAATAACTTTCAATGAATCCTTAGTGCTATTAAAAGTGTATCATTAAATCTAACAGGTATATTTGAGTCTTATCTGTATGAGTACAAAAGAAAACTATGAATAAAAATTATCTATGGCTGTCACCATATACAAAAGGAAAAAAGTAGAAAGCTTTTATATTCTTTTCAGGATGTAAATCACCCAGGGACAGTAAATCCAATGAGATATAGGGGAATAAAGATAAGTTAGCTAAGTGTTAGTGGAAAAATATGAGAATAGTGCTTGGGTCAAACAAAGAGAATTTCATGATCAATTGGGATAAATGAGATAGGCACATGGAACATGTACAGGTAACAAAAAACATTGTTAGTGGGTAGAAGACAAATTTACAACTGAAATTCTGAATTAAGATGAATACTTGACAATGTAGTTAAAAACAATGTGGTCACAAGTTAGATTTTTTTTAAGATCAGACTTTTTCATGAACTTAAGAAAATTAGTATCAAGAACACATTTGAGATTATTTGACATTATTTAGTGAAGTGAAAATAGTTACCTTCAGATATTTTTAAATAGGAATCAAAATACTTTTGTAAAGAACGAGAAAATAAACATTTTCCACATAGCCTCACACGATTAAGAAAAAATATCAGGAGCATCTTAAATGTTTTTTCTCCTTTTGAAGCTCTTTTGTTTGAAGCTTTTCAGTTTTGAACCAGAAAACTGGTTGTATAAAATAACTGAGAAAAAATTCCTGACAAATGTCCCTCATCTTTTTCTTATAAATAGAGGAAGTATAATATTGTTAATGATAATGCATTTCAAGTTACTTAGTTATTGAGGCATTAGAAATAAAGTATGTATACAAACTCCAGTACTGGTGTCTTTAACAATAAAAATATGTTTTCATTATTATTTAAGAAATTTTTGATAGCTCATTATTTCCTTGTGGCTTAATCATAAATCAATCAGCTTCCCCAGATTCAATTCCAGAAAATTTACATTCTGAACTCAATATTACTCAATATTCCCCCAATATAGTACATTCTCTAATACTCCCATGACTTTGCTCCTAATTTTCTCTTTGCTTTACATACTTTCGAAATATACATTAAACATTACTTTCTTTGTAAATCTGTGCCTTCTTTCATTAGGTAGGATTAACTACTATATATTCATGTTTCTTTCAAGCCTCTGCATAAGTATATTTTGCATGAAACGTTGCAAATTACTCTCCCAAGTGTCTATGAATTTGTGCGGGAGCAGAATTTTTCTTATCCAATGCAATATCCTTAACACCTACCTTAGTGCCTGATGTGCATTACCCTGTGATGACTAATACAATAGCTATAGATGTTAACTACTAACATACAATAATAACTACTTATTAACAGTTGTGATAACATTTGTCCACTACATTATTTACAATGATTTCTCATTTAATTGATCCAACAACTCTATATGATTGATACCATTATTATCTTTACATTACTGCTGAAGAAACTAAGGCAAATAGAAGTAATGCAACTTACATATAGATGTTTGATGAATATAGATACAATTCCAAAGTAGTCAGATTTATTTTTTTTTCCTCCATGTGCAACTTTCCAGTTCAATATAACTAAAGACAACGGTATCTCTAAGTTTGGGAGAGTTTACCACAACTGAGGCTCCTCAAGATCTTTGAAAGATCATTTAGGCAAAAATGACATTTGGAGAAAAAAGTTATAAACAGTCCGCTAAAAGTTACTTCCCTGGAATAAAATTTAGACACTGCATCTGGGCATCATTTAAACAGCTTTGATCAGGGCATTTTCATGATAGAACTGTTTTTAACCTACCAAAGTACAATTTCATTTGCTGTCCTCGCTTGTTCTGCTTATCAAAACAACCAACCAAGGAAAGACATAAAAAAACGAACACCAAAAAAACAGCAAACAAAAACACAGATGCTGCCTGGCCCTGAGTCCCTACATCATCAGCAGCAAGGACTCATTCCCTCTCCCACCGAAAACTGACCCAAAATTTTGAAATGTGGACCCTCAGCCCATTTAATTATTTACCTGCCAGCTCCAAATCAGAGTAGTACCACAAACTTCTGTCATAAGATGAGCAAGATTAATTTCTGGATCTTTATTTCATTCTCACTATAATTCATACTTCTTCAAATGTTCTGACAGAAAGAAATAAATTTGGTAAGTTTGGCATCATTTCAATGGACATGGCTTATCTTCTACCCAACGTGAGATTCTGAGTCTTTTCCTAATGCTAGTTAAAGGAGAGTGGAGGCAACAATAAACAGACTTTTCAGATTCCAGTATGGTTAAAATAAATAAATAAATAAATAAATAAATAAATAAAAAGAAAGAAAGAAAATGAAGAAAAAAGGGAGTTTAACTCAAGATTTTAGTAAAAAAGATAGAAAACTCTGCAAAGAAACACTAACTTTTAACACTTGCAAACAAATAAAAAATGTGAAAACATAGATAAGCTGCCCCTAAAGACTGTGTTATTTTAGTATTGAAAATGAAGTAATGGAATATTGCAACTAACAACCACATACAACATAAAACTTATCCAATATGACAATTTTATGATTTCTACAATGATATATGTTCCAAATTTAAGATCTACTATTCTAGAAATACAGTTGGTTCCATCTAATTGTCAATCATTTTAAAACATTTTTCCAAAGCAGAAGATCTAAATAATTGCTCAATTTAATTAACTAATAAGAAGTTCTAATAAGTTACTGAACTTCCTGTTTAATTGTACTCATTAAAAGCTGGAATAAAATGCTAGCATTTGAAAAGAACATTTTCAAGAAATCATATTTAGAAACAAAATTCTTTCTTTTTTATTTTTTTTATTTTTTTTTTTGAGACGGAGTCTCGCTCTGTCGCCCAGGCTGGAGTGCAGTGGCCGGATCTCAGCTCACTGCAAGCTCCGCCTCCCGGGTTCACGCCATTCTCCGGCCTCAGCCTCCCGAGTAGCTGGGACTACAGGCGCCCGCCGCCTCGCCCGGCTAATTTTTTGTATTTCTTAGTAGAGACGGGGTTTCACCGTGTTATCCAGGATGGTCTCGATCTCCTGACCTCGTGATCCGCCCGTCTCGGCCTCCCAAAGTGCTGGGATTACAGGCTTGAGCCACCGCGCCCGGCCAGAAACAAAATTCTTTCTAACCAAAAGATAAACACAATAATGCAGTAGATAACAGTAAATAAAATACTTATAATTTGCATAAAATAGTTTTAAAAGAAAACTTCATACACAGGATGGATGAGATATTAAAGAAAACAAACCTATTAAATATTATTTAGTTAAAGGTATAATTCTAGTTTCATAAGCTTTGCATATTTTAAATTTTTAGTATAGCCACAACCTACCTACAATCAGAACATGTAATCTAATTCATTTGCATGTCTTAGAATCAGGTCATCTATTTCTTTTTTATTTTATTTTTTTTTGCTGATGCATCTATCCTTTATTTATTTATTTATTTATTTTTTGAGACATTGTCTGGCTCTGTCGCCCAGGCTGGAGTGCAGTGGCAAGATGTCTGCTCACTGCAAGCTCCGCCTCCCCGGTTCATGCCATTCTCCTGCTCAGTCTCCCAAGTCCCTGGGACTACAGGCGCCCGCCACCTCGCCTGGCTAATTTTTCTATCTTTAGTAGAGACGGGTTTTCACCATGTTAGACAGGATGGTCTCTATCTCCTGACCTTGTGATCCGCCCGTCTCGGGCTCCCAAAGTGCTGGGATTACAGGCGTGAGCCACCGCGCCTGGCTTCTATTCTTTGTCAATACAAAATATAGCCTCTGAGAGTCTCATTTAAGATTTTCTGTCAGCTTTTCTGAAAATCAAGTGAACGTTGGTTGTTTCACTGCAAAATGACTTGTTCTGCTGAATTTTTTCTAAGAATGAAATTAAAAAGACATATCATACCATAATAATCTCACAGGGAAATAGTAAACAAAGAGCAAGACAAGTGCAAATATCTATTTTCAAGATACTAGAGGACAATATTAATGTGACACACTGGCATTTTGAAGCCACAAAAGAAGCCTTGGCATTAAGTATTCTTATATAAAAACAACAATCAGAAGCCATGTGAGCAATAATAGAAAAAGAAGCTACAACAACAAGTAAATGAATGAATACAAACATCACAGTAACCTAGAAGATGTTATTACCAAAATAATGTTCAGATCTTACTTCAAATAATATCTACCCTTTTTAAGGATGAAGATTCAATCTCAGAGAAATTGGTTTGATTTCTCACCTGGGAATATTTATTTGGTCATAGTAAACAGTTGGGTCCGTGGATCAGCAGTAGCTGATTGCAACATTCTTAAGTAGATGCACATTACATTTTGTAGGGGATCAAAATATGCCATCCTCAAATACGCCAATTAAGCATAAGATTATTTTGAACTGGAAATACGTAAGATTAAACAGATGCAGAAAGCAGCTTTCCAAAGCTTTCTTTATTTGACTAAAATCAAAAAATTCCAAAAAATGGTGACTGCTGTAAAATCCCCTCTCCTAGGGAAGTTTTATGGCCATAAAAACCGAAGTAAGCACCAAGATGGACTATGCAAATACTTCAGGAATTTCTCCCACACATATTTACCCCCTGACAGTTTAGTGCCTTGAAATCCTAAAAGCTTTTTTTTTTTTTTTTTTTTAATTGTTGCATTTGTCTACCTATTTATTGTTCTTTGCTAAGATGTTATATAAGCTCAAGGTCTAACTACTGCTTTGAATTACTGATCACTGAGGTTTCTCCATATGAAATGTGTTAAACATAACAAACTGTTTATTTTTCTCGTGATAATCTGTCTTTTGTCAATCTTATTTGCAGGCTCCCAAACAATAAACCTAAGATGGGTACTGATATGGTTTGGCTGTGTCCCCACATAAAATCTTATATTGAATTGCAATCCGAATGTTAATCCCCACATACTGGGGGAAGGACCTCATAGGAGGTGATTAGATCGTGGGGGTGGTTCCCCTACACTGTTCTCATGATAGGGAGTGAGTTTTCAGGAGATCTAATGGTTTTATAAAGGACTTTTCCCTACTTTGCTTGCACTTCTCTCTCCTGCTGCCGTGGGAAGTAGGATGTGTTTGCTTCCCCATCTGCCATAATTGCAAGTTTTCTGAGGTCTACCCAGCCGTGGGGAAATGTGAGTCAATTTAATCTCGTTTTCTTAAATATAAATTGTCCAGTCTTGGGCAGTTATGTATAGCAGTGTGAGAAAGAACTAATACAGGTACTGAAAAAAAGTTTTATTGTTTTCTTAACTACACTTTTAGCCATTTATATGTAACAGATCCACGCCATCATCAAGAAGGGCGATATTGTTTTAAATCTGGTTTTTGTGACAATAAGTATTGAGGGCCAAAAGGGATTATAAAATTCATCTAGTACAATGTCCTCATTGTGTTATTGTAAAAAGATAGCCAAAAAGCCAACTTACATAGGTAAATGTGGTATAAAGTTGAATCAAAACAGTTGGCTAGAACCCAGTTCTCAATTCTCTTGAATTCTTTTATTTTTTTCTTTCCTTTTCCTTTTTTTAAATGATTATAACACAATGTCCTCTCTACCACATTGGCAAGTGGCAATCTTTCTTTTTCCTAGACTAAAAATGAAACTACACCTCAATGTCATAGTTTAAAAGGATATAATAAAGCTGGCTTTGGTGAAAATTAATATTTTGGCTATTCCTCCAATTTCAAATAAAATAGATATCTATACAAAGCTCTTTCTTTGTTTGACAACTTAAGTAATAACTTTATAAAATATTAGGTCTATACCCTGCTGCTATTGTAATAGACTTTTGCTGTAATCTTTTGGTATTGTACAGTTTCAAAAGAACAGTATGTCTTCTGATACCCTGTGAAATAAAAATAACAATTTTCTTTAGTGCAATTATTTTTCCAATGGAAATGCTGGTAATTAAAAGGATATTAATATGTTTCTACTGTTAGTGAGTTGCTTTTACTTCTTTTGGCACAGAGAGTAATGAATGAGCACTGAGGTATTGAGGGTTCCTGCAGTTATAAGCCAGAGAAGGTCTTAATTTAAGATACTCAAAACTGCTGTTATAGGACATCTGAAGTAGTCTGTGTAATCCAAATTCAAACTGAGTTTATTTTATCTGTTGTATAAATTAGACGTAGAGTTTAAATTTTATTGCAGTAAGTAAAAATTCAACATCAAGTTTAACCAGGCACTTGCTTGGTTGGTCTCACTTGTCTTCAAAATACACATTGGAAACTGTTAGGAAAGAGCTGTTGTGGTATTAGAGGTAATTCTGTAACTAATTAAAAAATATAGTGCAATTGTGACTAAACTGGAATAGATATCTATCCTGTAAATCATACCAAAGGGAAGTATATAGAGGAAAAATTTATAGAAGGCAGTGAAGAATACTGGTAATGCTACAACTGAGTGGATAAATTGATAACAGTTTAAGAAAAGACAAACTTATGTGCTAATTCGACTTTGAACATTGGGCAGATGATATTGCATAAAGGGTGGTATAAGGAAGGGAACTATCCCTAGATTATTTCAGATTACAACATCAAACATAGTAAAATCATTATGATATAGTTGTGACACTATAGTAAAAACAATCTTACATATGTTCTGTAATTTTAAATAGCACAAATGTATATATACATATATATATAATTTCTTTACTAGATTTCAAATACCTAGCTTCTTTCTAAAAGATAAAAACAAAGTAATGTACTATAAACCATACATATTTAAATTGTACAAATTGGCAGGCATTGACATATGGATACATGGATGCAATCTGAAACTATCATCGCAATCAAGATAATGAACATTGTTATCATTTTAAAGGGATCCCTTTTGCCTCTTTGCAATGCATTCTGCCCTACATAATGTCCAGAGCCAGGTTATTGCATTCTGTTGCTATAGATTCCATTTTATATTTAGAATTACATCTGGAGTCACACAGTTTGTATTATTGGTATTTGGTTGCTTTTCTCACTACAATTATTCAGAGATTCATTCATGCTGTTTTTGTTTGTCAGTTGTTTGTACCTTTTTGTTGCTGAAAAATCCTCAATTAAATGAGCACACCAGTCAGCTGTTGAAGAACTTTATTTGTTTGTTTGTTTTTTCTTCTAGTTTTTGGCTGTTACAACTAAAATTATTTTGAACAATTGTGTAGGATATTTGTGTGAACATTTGATCTTTATTTTTTTATTTTTATAATTTTCTGCTATTTTTTGCTTTATTAATTTCTACTCTTATCTTCATTATTATATTTATTTTTTCCTGCTTACTTTATGTCTTTCGCTCATTTAGTTTCCTAAGGTACAGACTGGATTTATTTTTTAAACTATCTAATTTTCTAAAACATTAGACTGGTGCAAAAGTAATTGCAGTTTTGCGTTAACAACAACAACTTTTGCACTAACCTAATAGTTGTTTAACACTATAAACATCTCTCCCAGGATTTCTTTTGCTGCATCCCAACCCATTATATATTTTAGGTTGTAGCTTTTATTGTTTGAAATATCTCCTGATTACTTTGCAATTTTTTGAACGTAACATTTCTTTTTAAAAACACTCTCAATTCTGTTTTATTGATTTATATGTCTGTCCATTTGCCAACATCACATTGTTTTGCTTACTGTTGCTTTGTAGTAAGTTTTGAAATTGATAAAGGTGAGTCCTACTACTTTGTTTGTCTTTATCAAGCTATATTCCACTATTTGAAACCCTTACAATTCCATATGAACTTTAAAATCAATTTGTCAATTTCTATAAATACATCATCTTTGATTCTGGTCGTGATTATGTTACATTTGTAGATTAGTTTAAAGAGTATTGACATTTTAACAGGTTAAATTGTCCAGTGCATGCACACAGTATGATTTTCCCAATTACTTAGATTTTCTTTTAATTTATCTGAAAAACATTTTGTGGTTTAAGAGTATGTACTGCACTTCTTTTGTTAAGTTTGTCCATATAAGTTTTTTAACCTTCTTGGTGCTATTAAAAATGGAATTTATTTTTAAATTTTATTTTTGGATTGTTTACTTGTAGTGTGTCTTTGACTTTTAGCATTTTTATTGTGATGCGTCTATGTAGATCATTTTGCATTTCTTTTGTTTATTATAACTACTTTAGAATGTTCATGTGTATAAAATATAATTTATATATATTTACATCTGACATACTGTTTTTCTAAGGCTGTTTATGTTACCTGTGTTTTTTTGTTTTGTGTTTTGTTTTTTGTTTTTAAGTTTGTTTCCCTGGTAAGGCAGGAAAATGGGATTTGGAGGCAGGGAACATAAGGCCAATTTACACTTCAGCTCTGACAGGAAATATCCTCTCCACAGGGCATAGGCGGCAAATGACTTTGTAGCTTTACTTCATCCTCTCCATTCACATACAGCCTACCCCAAGTAACTAATGGAATCTGCTAGGGGGTAAAGTTTCAAAACTTCTGTAACAGGGCCTTTGAGCCCCTGTGATCAAGCCTGCTCCCACACTGTGGCATGTATTTAATTTTCAATAAAATCCTTAATTCCTTCCTTTGTTTGTGTGTTTTGTCCAGTTCTTTGTTCAAGATGCCATGCACCTGCACACCCTCCAGTTTCTTTTCAAGCCTGATAACGTTTTGTTGAAAACCATTTTAGATAATATATGGTAGCAACACAGGGCTGACCCACCCCTTTGGGACTTGTTGTTTTGCTTGTTTATATTTATACTTACTAACTGAATTATTCTAGTAAAGTCTACTTTTCCATCTACAATGTTCAGACCCTGATGTTTTTCCTCTGAGAAGGGAAGCATCCCAGAGTCATCCTGAAATGACAGTTGTCTGGGTAGGGCTAACTTCTTTCCCTCACCACACTTAGTTATGATACTTCACAAATTACAACTCATTGCTCTATTATTTTCAGCAATACCCTCATGAGTAAATTCCTCTACACACTACTCCATTTACATTCTGGCTTCTTTGAAAGTATAATTTCTGAGATCAATGTTTTCTTTTCGTTCTGACTCTAGGAGGACTCTTCCTAGCTGTATTATTCCCTGTTTTCTTTCTTTTTTTCTTCCAGAAAACTGGATGCTTATAGTTTATCTCATATCTTAAATCTCTTTCTAATTGCCGATCACCAAAATCTTCATTTCCTCATTGTTTCCACTGAGATCAGTTTATTGGGAGGATGTTATAAATACTCTGTTTTATGGTCTGTTTCTTCCCCAGGCAAACTTTCTGAGCCGTGGCTTTGTAGGTGGAGGCGGAGACAATGGAAAACTTTTTTTCTGAGTGACACTGCTACTATCGGAGTAAATAAATTAATGGACAGAAGTCAGGATCCTGGGGTCATCTCAGTTGCCTCTCCTAGTGTGAAAACGGCAAAATGATCAGGGCCCCAGTATTGTCCGCGCACTACACTCAAAGTAATACCTGCGTTATGCAAGTGGAAATTGGACAAGAAAAGGTATCCTTCATCTCTTAACTACTCTTATGGGGAAGTAGCCTCAGCAACATGTCGCAGTAGGCATGATGAGAAACACATTCTGCTCTTCCTTGGAAGAAATTCCTCTGTCTGTGTTAACTGTGTTATTGCTGCAGCTGATTGAAATAGAGTCCCTTTCTCTCCGCGCTACAAGGGGTGAAAGAGAAATCCTTGGTTCAAATACCAGACTCTTGCCTTTCTTACTGAATTGGCATAGATGTTCTGGAGTATAGATTCACTTGCTGTTTACCCTAAGATCATTTCTAGAGACTTCAAATGGTGGTTCCTTTTTTTACAGCTCTTACAAGTTTCACTGGAGAAAGGTTTATGCTGGTTATACTTGAAATCAATCGTCTGTGTGTTTTTTCAGCTTTCAAATATTTGAGGATTTTGAGTATCTGTTTGTATTTTTTGAAATATGTAATTATTTTATCACCAGAACACATTCTATGTGTGATTTAAACCCATTAAAATTATTAATATTTGTTCTGTTGTATAGAATACAGTCTATTTTAGCAAATATTTTATGTGCAGTGGAAAAAAATGTGTCTATTGATTTGTCTGGTTGGGTAAAATTTTCTAGGCATATCAATTAGGTCAAGGTAATTATTAGTGTTTGTCAAATCTTCAATAGTCTTGTTGAATTTCTACTTGTATGCATTATTAAGGAAGGAATGTTGAAATCTTACTAGAACTATACATTTATTCATTTCTCTTTTAATCTTAATTTCAAATATTTTAAAAATCTGTTATTACATACATAAACATATACTATTGCTTTGTCCTGTAGGTGAGTTGACCCCTTACTCATTATGAAATGAACTTCTTTATCTCTGGTAATATTATTTTCTTTATCTATTTGTTTTCTAAAAATTAATATAGTTATTTCATTTTGTTTTGTTTAGTGTTAGCATGATATATCTTTTACATTCCTTGTATATTTAAGCTTATATAAAAATTGGCCTTATATGAAACGTGGATTCCTTGATGACAGTATATAGTTCGTTCTTGCTTTAAAAAAAAAAGTCAAACCTGGTAATCTCTGCTTTTATTATGCACGGCTTCAACAATTTACATTTAATATGATTATTATGGGTTAAATGTAAAATTTTGTTATCTATTTAGTTTTTTTGTCCATGTGTGCACACATCCTATTTGGAAATTTTTTCCATATCTCAGAGCAATAGGATGTTAGATAACAATATATTTGTATCTTATACAAGTTCATCAAGAAACAATAATACTGGAAACTATGTTTATAGGTAAGGTATCAGATGACTATAATCCATTGGTGGCAAATGAAGCTTTCTGAACATCATACCAAACACAAAACCTATAAAACCTATTAGGATGTTTAATAATGAAAGCATTTGGAGGTCAAAAATAATAATAAATAATAAAGCAAATGCTAGATTAAAAGTGAAAGTAAATTACAAAACTTTACAATCTTTACTTTCTGAGATTTTTACAAACCAAAACCAGAATCCTTATAAAGAAAAGAGAGATAAAATACATTATTATGTCATCCACCACGGTAAGCAGAAGTCAAGATTACATCCAAAGAGTGATGTCCTTACATAATTCCCTTCCTCTATGTAATAGCTAAGCATATGTCCATATCAAATCAATTGAATTTGGCAAAAGTATTGGGGTAGTCATTACATTGATAATTTCTTAGGTGGCTGGAAAGAGATTTCTCTGTTGACCTTGAAGAAGGAAGGGGCCATGTTCTGAGAAAGCCTGTGAGAGTGACATATAGTAAAGAACTGGGAGCAACCTCTCAGACTTAAGAGTAGGCCTCAGCTATCAGCCAGCAAGAAAATGGAGTCAACAACCACATGAGCAGGGAAGAGAACTCTACGCTTCAGAAAGAAATAATTGCCACCTTCTTTTCAACCTGGGGAGACCAAAGAAGAGGACCAAAGTAACTCACGCATGGACTCTTGACCCACAAAAACTGCAGTATAACAGATGCGTGCTGTTCAAAACCACTAATTTTGTTATGCAACAATAAAAGCAAACGCATTTGTAGTGGAATAAACCTTACCCAAATGCTCAAAGCCATCAAGAAAGTATAATGAACAACAATAAATGAAACGTAAATGAATAAGGAGATTTTTAAGTAAACTTAAATTTGTTAAATGAACTTAAATGATGACTCTAAATGTGTTTTAAGTGATCAAAGATATCAAAGACATGTCTTTGACCATTAAAAAACACATAAAATAATAACTTACATTAATTATTTCTACTTGTATTTATGTATCTATAATTATTTTTATTATAACTACTATAACAGACAGTGATATTTTAATTTTTATATTTGAATTATTACTACATATGTTGGTTTTATAATTGTTATTTGAGTGCAACATAATGTGTTTTATTTTGTGACCATTTATATATAAATGCTACTCTTTTCATTGTTTATAAGCTCTTTGAGATGATGAGAGGTAAGAAGTCATTTTTGTCAGATGCTTAGTCAATATGTGTAGAAAGAAATATGTAAATAAAACTTACAGTGGGCAGTAATGTGACTCTTTACACACAAGAATACTTTCTTTTTCAAACAATCTCTTTGAAAAAAACCATTATTCTGAATTACTAGTCTGGGTTTCCTTTTCATAGTTTGAAAAGGTGGTAACTTTAAAAATTATTAGGGATTGATTTAGCAACTTTTTTTTTTTTTCCATGCAAAGTACCATTACCACTCAAAGGCACTAATTAAACTCAACTGAACCCTTGGGAAGCATTAGGCAGACAGAGTTGCCACCTTCCGTGCGCCTCATAAGCTCCGTTTAAGGAGTATTATTAAGAAGGAAAAAGCAAGGCTATAGCTCTAAAGGTGGAATCAGTTGGAGTCACTCCACCTACCATTAGCCCCTTCCCATGTATGCCTTTGTACTTTCACATAGTTTCCTTTTAGTTTTCAAAAAACGTACGGAGAATAATATTGATTCTAATAATAAAATTGTGATTTATCTCTAAATATGCTAAGACTGACACCTTACTTCTCAGGTGACCATTCTTTCTCTCTCTGTACCTTATCAACAGGATAACAAAACGGTTGTTTCTTTCTTGGTGGTTGCTGACGACAAAAATTGTTGTAGAAATCCAGTAATAGAGTATTAGAAGGAATAGAAATAATGTATTTAGAATACAACTACTACTAATAGTTAACATCCACTGGATGCTTATAAGTACTGCTCCAAATGGTTTACATGTTTTCAATTCTTTTAACATTTTATCAGATTAATATTACCTTTGCCACAATTGTGAATACTACAATAACTCTAAAGTACATTTATTGTTCTTTTGTAAGACCCTTATTTAACCGCCAGTAAGCCTGAGGAAATGAGATTTATGAAAGTATTCTTATAAGAGTAATAATTTTGGCCTGGTACAGTGGCTTACCCCTGTAATCCCAGCACTTTGGGAAGCTGAGGTGGGTGGATCACAAGGTCAGGAGTTTGTGACCAGCCTGACCAACATGGTGAAACCGTGTCTTTATTGAAAATACAGAATTTAGCTGGGAGTGGTGGTGCGTGCCTGGAATCCCAGCTACTCGGGGGGCTGAGGCAGGAGGATTGCTTGAACCCTGGAGGCGGAGTTTGCAGTAAGCTGAGATCGCACCACTGCACTCCAGCCACTCCAGTCTGGGCAACAGAGTGAGACTCCATCTCGGGGAAAAAAAAAAAAAAAGTAATAATTTCAAGGCCTATACATGACATAATATAAACAAGGTCTTTGCTACACTCACATGAAAAGAAATTGGTTACTAATATATTACTTGGATCAGATAACTGACAGCCTGTTACCCAGGCTGGAGTGCAGAAAATATTAAATCTTAATGTAACATTTGAAATGTGACATACTCTGACTTATAGCTCCTGTCCAGCATCAGTTGAAGCCACACCAGCTTTTTCAATTCAGCCACATTGCACTCACATGCCTCTGTATCTGTCAAACTCTTTGTTTCTGAGCCTTTTCAGATTGTGCTTCTTATTTAGAATGTTCCCCAAGTTAAACCCACATATTGGGGTCTGTATTTCCCCTAAGGTGGTGGATTAGAGGCATTGCTAGCATCCCTCTCTCACTTGAAAGGGATAAATACTGTGTAGAGATTCACATTCTGAACTTTTTTTCAAGAAGGGACACAGGAACTGCACAGTAACACCAAAGAAATCTATGGACCCTTTAAAGGAAGGAGGTGGGTGTAGCCTACACTGTGAGTCACAAGAAGGGCTGCAAGTCCCAGGAGTATAAGAAAAAAAAGAGTTTCCTTCTGGGATACATACGCTGATCAAGGACCCTGAAAGTCCAGAACATGGGAGAAGGCCCTAACCCCACCCAGTTCAGGAACGGACTTGCAGAGGGTAGCGTGATATAAAAGTAGGAGCAACGGTGGAAAGAACCTTGCATGCACTCTCAAATCCCAAATGACCAAGGACAACCATTCCTTACTGTTTCTGTCATGGGGATCTTGCAGAGGACAGCAAAAAATTCAGTTGGTGTATTAGGTTGAAAGAATCTCACAATGGAGTTCATGATATAACCTTGGGTGGGGAAGAACTCACTTGACCAGGCCGGGGTTGAGGAGAGTGAAAAGTGGGCTGCAAGTGCAGAAGGCATGAGTGCAGGAACTGTGGGTTCAGGCACCTTGAGTACAAGAGCAGGTGGCCCAGCTTTACAGCAGACAGGGAGGGGGGGTGTGACGCGAAAGTTGTGGTCCGAATCTTGCAGGGAAAGCTTGTGACTCCCAGCAGTAGTAGCAAGTTCTGATTATAGGCTGAATGGAACTCAGCTTGCTGCTGACAGTGGAAAACTGTAGGAGTGGATCTCCTTCCCCAAGTGCATTATAACTGTGGGACTTACCACGGCCTACTACTCCTCACTCCCTGCACAAACTCTTCTGTGCAGCAGAGGCAGCAACGCTTTTCTCTGGAACATCAACACAGTGGTCTGAGACAAACTCCCATCCCCCAACACCCAGAGGTGCTGCTGCTTGCCCTGCACAAAGAGACTCAGAGTGCAAATCCACCCATACAATCCCCTCCTGGCTTTTCCCCACCACCCACCCTGATAGCTTAACACAAAGGACAGAATCCCTTGGGAGCTACACCCACCCGCCCGCCACCCCCAACCCAATTGCCTGAGAAACCAGAGTACCCAGTCTGAGTAATGTAAGACAAGCAAAAATCCCACTGCTACTACCACAGCTGGTGTTCTTTTGCAAGCACCACCTCCTGGATGGAAGACAACCACAACACTTCATTATAGTATCTCCTGGTAAAATAACACTGTGCCCAAGGAAGAGAAAACAGCTGCACAATCTCACCTCTCACCACCGCCTGCTCCACTCTGGCTAACTGGAAGGTCCTGAGTCTGTACATATGATCAGTTTATTACTACTATAATCAGCATTCAAGAAAGCAACACACTAAGTCTATCAATAAACAAGGAATTTCACAGAGGCTGTGTCACTCCCCTGCCACTCCATTAGAGCAGGGGCTGCTACCCATTGCTGGGAAACTTGAGGATGGGTCACGTCACCGGATTCCTTGCAGACATTCACCAATGGCAGCCTGGAGTGTGGCAACCTCACTGGGCAGCTAGACTCAGAGAAGCAACAACACTAACAGTAGTGTCGCTCCCAGAGACTCCTGCTCCTAGGTGGAGTGCACCCTATCAAAAGAACACCCCGTGGGACAAAAGAATTTAGATGGCAGGCCTTGACCAGCAGATTCATCTAGTGGTGGAAAGCTTCCTTCAGCAGAGGCAAAATTGAAGTGCTGGGCTCAGCGGGGAAACTCTTCAACTCTGTTTCAACAGTCAGACAGCCCTTGCGTGCTTAAAGGGTCTTGAAGAAGAGGAAGTATTTTCTACCTTGTCCACCACTGTAGGCACAGTTGGGGCTTCTCCCATAGGAGCTTGGCACAGATGCAATTATAGACAGCCTTTCTGAAACACATCCATGTGACTGCATCCCCACAGGAGGAGTGCCTTCAAGGTTCAGGTTTGCATGAGAAAGAGTCACAATTCCTCTCTATTTGGAACACCAACATTACTTTAGATGAAAAGAGGTGCCTTTCTGATCTAAACAGCATGAGTCCTGAGATAGGAACATGTCTGAGAGGTCGATAACTCTCCTGCTGACCTGACAGAGGAGCTGAGGTAGCTCCAACTCTTCCCCCTACTAAGGCTTCAGCGCAATTCACTAACAGCTACTCCAGCCATCTCTGTCAAGGTTGGGACTTCATTTACACACCCGCTTTAGCCACACCCAGTACCTACTCAGAGACACTTTCCCCTACTGGCCTGAAGCCAGAATCCTCAAACTGGGGAAAGTAAATAAATAAAAGTGGGCAAACCACAGGAGAATGAGATTAAGCTTTCGGAGATCTCAATCATTTCAATCTGATAGGGAATAGTAAACTTTTTCACATGTTGTTTGTTACTACCACCAGGATATGAGAAAACCATTGCATTAGAGTATTCTCACACTGCTATAAAGACAGACCTGAGACTGGCTAATTTACAAAGATATGAGGCTTAATTAGCACATGACTCTGCAGGCAGTGCAGGTGGTTCTGGGGAGGCCTCAGGAAACTTACCATCATGGCAGAAGGTGAAGGGGAAGCAAGCACATTTTCACATGGCCAGCAAGAGAAAGAGATAGTGAAAGGGGAGGTTCTACACATTGTCAAACAACCAGATCTTGTAAGAACTCTACCACAAGAAAGCATTAGGGGGCGGATGCTTAATCATTAGAAACCACCTCCATGATCCAATTATTTCCCATTAGTCTGGGTGACAGAGTGAGACTTCACCTCAAAAAACAAACAAGCAAACAAATAAATAAATAAAACAAGGTCTTCACCGAGGCATACAGTCATTAGGCTATCTAAAGTCAACATGAAGGCAAAAATTCTAAAAGCAGTAAAACAAAAGCATCAGATAACCTACAAAGGAAAACCTCTCAGACTAACAGCAGATGTATTAGCAAAAATCTTACAAGCCAGAAAGAATTGGGGCCTTATTTTCAACCTCTTTAAACAGAACAACTCTTAGCCAAAAATTGTATATTCTGAAAAACTAAGTTTTATAAATGAAGAAATAAAGTCATTATCAGACAAACACATGTTGAGAGAATTTGTCACTGTCAAAGCAGCACACTATGAGAAATGCTAGGCCGGGCACCGTGGCCCACAGCTGTAATCCCAGCACTTTGGGAGGTCAAGGCGGGTGGATAACTTGAGGTCAGGAACTTGAGAACAGCCTGGCCAACACTGTGAAAAACCGTCTCTACTAAAAATACAAAAATTAACCGGGCGTGGTGGCATGCACCTGTAATCCTACCTACTCAGGAGACTGAGGCATGAGACTCGCTTGAACCCAGGAGGCAGAGATTACAGTGAATCAAGCAAGCTGGCACCACTGAACTCCACCTTGGGTGACACAGTGATGTAGGAAAAAATAAAGAAGAAGAAGAAAAAGCAGAAATGCTAAAAGGAGTTCTAAGACTTGAAACGAAAGCCTGATACGCACCAAAACAAAACCTTTTAAAAGCATAAAACTCACAGGCATATAAAACAATAACACAGTAAGAAAAAAAAACAAAACTAGGTAACAATCACCAAAAAAACAGAACAGTGCCTCATATCTCAATAATTGCATTGAAAGCAAATGGCCTAAACATTTCACTTAAAAGATACAAAATTTTGGAAGGGATAAAATGTCAAAATCCAAATATCTCCTGCCTTCGAGAAACTCACTAAACACAGAAGGATTAATAGAAATTCAAGGTAAAATTGTGAAAAAGGGCATTTCATACAAATAGAAATAAAAGCAAGGAGGAATAGCTACTCTTATGTTAGACAAAACAGACTTCAAAGCAACAACAGTAAAAAAGACAAAGATGATCACTATATAATGATTAAAAAAATCAATCCAACAAGAAGATTTTATAATCTTAAAGGTATATGTACCTAACATTGGAATTTTTACATTCATAAAATAACTACTACTGTACCTAATTCATGTGATAGGCAGCAAAACAGTAATAGTGGGAGACTTCAATACACCAATGACAGCACTAGAGAGACCTTTGAGAGAGAAAGTCACGAGAAAAACAATGGATTTAAATGATGAGCTAGAAAAAGTGGACTTAATGAATATTTACAGAACTTTCTACCCAGGATCTGAAGAATATAGAATCTTCTCATCAGCACATGAAACATTCTCCAAGATAGACCATATAATAGGCTACAAAACAAGTCTCAACACATTTTAAAAAATATGAAATCGTATCAAGTATCTTCTCAGAAAACAGGAATAAAACTAGGTATCAACTCCAAAAGGAACCCCTAAAACTATGAAAATACATAGAAATTAAATTATCTGCTTCTCATTGATACCTGGGTTAACAATGAAATCAAGAAGGATATTGAAAAATTCTTCTAATTGAATAATAAATAGTGAGACAAGTTATAAAACCTCTAGAATACAGCAAAAAACAGTGCTAAGAGGATAGTTTATAGTGCTAAATACCTGCGTCAAAAAATCTGAAAGAATACAAATTGACAACTCAATGTCACACCTCAAGGAATTGGAAAAAACTAGAACAAACTAAACCTAAAGGTAGAAGAAATAACAAAGATTAGAACAGAAGTAAATGAAATTCAAACAACAAAAAAAAATAAGGTCAATGAAAGAAAAAGCTGGTTCTTTTAAAAAAAATTGATACACCATTAGCTAGATTAGTCAAGAAGAGAGAAGACCCAAATAAACTCAATTAGAAATATAACTGAAGACATTACGTTTGACAAAAAAATCATTTGAGACTTCTATGAACGTTTTTGTGTGCACAAACTAGAAAACCTAGAGGAAATGGACAAATTCCTGGAAATATACAATTCTTTCAGATTAAATCAGAAAGAAATAGAAACCTTGAACAGCCTACTAACAAGCAGAGGAACTGAATTAATAATTAAAAAATTGTCAATAATTTAAAGAAAAGTTCAGGACCACATGGATTCACAGCCAAATTCTAGCAGACATTCAAGGAAGGGATTGATACCAATCCTACTGAAACTATTCCAAAAGATTGAAAAGGAGACAATCCTCTCTAAATCATTCTATGAAACCAGCATTACCCTGATACAAAACTAGAAAGGGACACAACAACAACAAAATAAAACTACAGACAGTTTTCCTGATGAGTTTAGATGTAAAAAATCCTTTCCTTAACTAAATATTAGCTAACTGAATCCAACAGCACTTCATCATAATCAACTTATTTCCATCTCAAGGATGCCAGGATGGTTTCATGTATGTAAGTTTATAAATGTGATACATCGCATAAGCAGAATTAAAAACCAAAACTATGGAATCATTTTAATAGATGCAGAAAAGCATTTGACAAAATCCAGTATGGCTTAAAATAAAAAACTTTCAACAAACTAGGCATAGAAGAATTAAAGCCATATATGACACACCCATGGCTAACATCCTAGTGAATGTGAAAAAAATTGAAAGCATTCCCTCTGAAAACAGAAATAAGAAAAGGATGCCCACTTTCATCACTTCTATTCAGAATAATTCTGGAAGTACCAGCTAGACTAATAAGACCAGAGAAAGAAAAAAAAAAAACAAAAACAAAAACAAAAAACTAGAGCATTCAAATTGGAAAAGAGGAATTGAAATTATTAGTGTTCGCAGACATGATTGTACACCTAGAAAGCCCTAAAGACTGCTTCAACAGACGCTTATATTTGATAAACAAATACAGTAAAATTTCAGGTTTCAAAATCAATGTACACAAAACAGTAACACTGCTATACACCAACAACAACCAAGCTGAGAATTAAATAAAAAACTCGGTCCCATTTACAAAATCTTTAAATAAAGATAATAAAATAATATACCTGGTAATATATCTAATCAAGGATGTAAAAAAAAAAAATCTCTACAAGGAGACTAACAAAACACAGTTGAAAGAAATCATGGGTGACACAAACAAATGGAAACACACTCCATGCTCACAGATTGGAAGAATCGATATTGTGAAAGTGACCATGCTGCCCAAAGTAATCTATAGATTCAATGCAATTTCCATCAAAATACCAACATCATTTTTCAGAGAATTAGAAAAACAATCCTAAAATTCACATGGAACCACAAAAGAATCCAAATAACCAAAGCAATCTTAAGCAAAATGTACAAATCTGGATACATTAGATTACCAGACTTCAAATTATATTACAAGACTGGTTACCAAAGCAACATGATGCTGATATAAAAGTAGGCACATCGACCAATGGAACAGAATGGAGAACACAGAAATTAAGGCAAGTAAGTACAACCATCTGGTCTTTGGCACAGCTTACAAAAGCATATATTGAGAAATGGGAACTCTGCTTGATAAATAGTGCTGGGAAACTGGCAAACCACATGTCAAAGAGTGAAACTGGATCCCTATCTCTTATCATATACAAACATCAATGCAAGATGGATCAGAGTTGAATCTAATATGTGCAACCATAAAAATTCTAGATGACATTAAGAAAACTCTTCTAGAAATTGGCCTAAGCAAATAATTCATGACTAAGGTGCTCAAAGTAAATGCAACAGAAACAAAAATAAATAAATGAGATTAATGATTAAACTAAAAAGTTTCTGCACAGCAAAAGAAATAGTCAACAGAGTAAACAGACAAGCCACCGAATGGGACAAAATATTTGCAAACTACACATCTGACAAATGACTAGTATCGACAATCTATGAAAAACGCAAACAAATCACCAAGAAAAAACAAATAATTCAAATAAAAAGTGCATAAAAACTTGAATAGACATTTCTTGAAAAAAGGTGAATGGTCAACAAATATATGAAAATTGTTCAACTTCACTAATCAGGGAAATGCAAATTAAAATCACACCTCACTTCTGCAAGAATAATCATTATTAAAAAGTCAAAAAACATTAGATATTGCCATGGACATGGAGAAAAGGCAATACTTATACACTTTTGATGGGAATGTAAATAAGTACAACCTCTATGGAAAAGAGTGTGGAGATTCCTTAAAGAATTAAAGTAGAACTAGCATTCAATACAGCAATCCCACTACTGGGTATCACCCTAAGAAAAAGAAGTCATATGAAAAAGATACCTGCACACATATGTTTAGAGAAGCACAATTAACAAGTGAATAGACATGGAACCAACCTAAGTGCCCATTGGCTAATAAGTGGGTAAAGAAAAAGTGGCATATGTACACCGTGAAATAATACTCAACCATTAAAAGGAACAAAATAATGGTTTTTACAGCAATTTGGATGGAGCTGGAGGTCATTATTACAAGTGAAGCAACACAGGCATAGAAGTCCAAAAACTGTATGTTCTCATTATAAGTGGAAGCTAAGTTATGAGTACACAGCAGCATGACGAGTAATATAACGGACTTTATAGATTCTTAAAGGGGAGGGTGAGAAGGGGGCCAGGGACAAAAAGCTACACATTAGGTACAATGTGCTCTACTCAGGTGATAGATGCACTAAAATGTCAGAATTCACAACTGTATAATTGATTCATGTAACAGAAAACTACTTGTACCCTAAAGAAATTAAAGTAAAATAAATAAATTTAAAAAATGACATAAGAAAACAAATTGTGGATTGAAGAAGGAGGTTAGATTGTCAGGTTATAATATTTGGAACTTTGAGAGTTTTAAGAAGCTATAATCAGAGAATTGGAGATATACATTAAGATGTAATTGATATAACAAAGCAGCCTTGTAGGCATAATTAATACTTCGAATATCAGGAACAGTAAGAATTAAGTGAATATTAATAGGCAAATATGTTGAGATATTATGCTAAAAATACATATCTAAACACACCCTTATGTCTGCACAGCAGAAAATACATTGTAAATATTAAAAGAAAAATAAATAAATATAATGTTACAGTTTTTAAAAATCACAGTAACCAAAGCAAGACAGATTAATCTTTTATATAAGGCAGTATCTGTGTAATTATGGTTTGCTGAAGTTCAGAAAACTACGTGGCAGAAATATGTTTGAGTCTTTATCATCTAATTTTGAAGCGCAGCCATGATATAGAGTAAGAAAAGTGAATCAAGAGTAAAACTTCACATTGTTGAATGGGAAATTGGGCATAACGCATAAAAATTTGGGGGTTTGTTCTAGATAAAATAATTTATAAGACCCTCTTCAATTATCTAATTAGTGCTGATAAAATGTTTTTGTTTCACATATTATTTGATTTCTTAAAAAATTATTTCATAGCTTTGGTAGAATTATTGATGTATTGGCTTACTTTTTCTAATTGTGAAAGTTCAAAGTTATAATACATAAATTTTCAACCACTCTTTTAAGGATTAGCAAATGATTTGTTAAAGGACTTGACAGTCAATCTTTGAAGAATGTGGGTGATACAATTTCTGCTGCAATTATTTAATTTTTCTGTTGTGGCTTCAATGCAGTCATTGATAATCTATACGTGGCTGCGTTCCTATAAAACTTTATTTACAAAATCAGGTAGTCAATTAAATGAGCTATGATTTGCTAATTCATAATAACACACATTGAATATAAATAGATAAGCAGTTCTACCTGAATAAGACAATTTTGTAATGTGAAATAATTTAATTTACTAGAAATATAATAAAATATGCTTTAAGACAATGTATGTGACAAGTATTAGTAAACTATATCATTTAGATTAAACCACATTTAATCAGGGTACTTCTTATTAAGAATAAACAAAAATTGTTGGTGTTTTTAATAAGATAAATTACCCAAATTTACAATGAATGCAAAGAATACAGCATGTTCTGCCCTCACGCTGTGTGTTGCTTAATTTTCTTCCATCTAAATGTTATCTAATTATATATTTAATTATCTAGGGGAGTTAATTTTTGTTTTATTTTGCTGTTTGCTGTTAAGTGAAGACTCTCATTCTGTGAATTTTCAGAGTAACTTGTACTTCTTCCCGTAGCAGCATGTTTTGTCAGCTAAAAAAATAAATTTGGAGATCATGATTATATTTTCTGGTACGACATCATTCAGTTTTGTCTCCAACTTGAAATACCGTTTCTGATTAAATATATAATCCCTAATGCATCTAATTTTCCTTTGTTCTAGGATGACTAACTTATTAGTTATCTCATTAATGAACTATTATAATAAATGATTTCAAACTATTCGTTTTGTATTTGTATGAAGAGATATTTTGAGCATTTTTAAACATTTAAAACATTCCACTTTAGCAATATTTGACATTTTTAAGGTTTTAATATGTTTTAAAACGAAATACATGTAATATTTTGTCTTCTGAGCCCTAAAACCCATGGTTCTTAAACTTTCTTGGTCAGAAAACCTTGAATTAATGGATGGGGAATAAGAGCTCTATTTCTAGAAAATGTAGTTACTCACAATTACACTAAGTTTCCTTTCCTCCTCCCTGAATCTCATTTTTAAAATATTGATTTAAAGAATGTTGAGATGGGCTTTAATGCCCATGTAGAAAACAGATGTGGAATCTATTTGATTTCCTAAAATGCACTCTTTCAGCTTTATATTTGCAGTATTCATCATACCTTTTGAGATAGCTACACTTTACAAATTTCTCATTTATATGCTTCTTACTTCAAATTCATATTGTTTAATTTACTTAAGAGAGAAATAACTGCTATAGTGTTTCATCTTTCTAAAATACGTGTAATTTAACAATAAAGAAAAGCTGATATCAAATTAAGACATATTTGTAGAATTTTATGCATTAAATGTATCCAAAAATAAATGGGGCAGACACATTTATTTCAAAAGTATCTCATCTTCTGTCTATACATCCAACCTCAGTTAATCAATGAAGAGTAGTGTCTGTTAAATATGTTTCAGACATTTACAGTGGGATGAGCTGGAGTCTTATCAGGTTCATGAATTTTTGTTTTGTTTTGTCTTAAAATGTAAATCTTTTAATTTTTTAAATTATATTTTAAGTTCTAGGGTACATGTGCACAACGTGCAGGTTTGTTACATATGTATAAACGTGCAATGTTGGTGTGCTGCACCCGTTAACTCGTCATTAAATTAGGTATACCCCTAATGCTATCCCTTCTCCCTCCCCCTACCTCATGACAGGCCCCAGTGTGTTATGTTCCCCACCCTGTGTCCAAGTGTTCTCATTGTTCAATTCCTACCTATGAGTGAGAACATGCGGTGTTTGGTTTTCTGTCCTTGAGATAGTTTGCTCAGAATAATGGTTTCCAGCTTCATCCATGTCCCTACAAAGAATATGCACCCATCTTTTTTTATGGCTGTATAGTATTCCATGGTGTGTATGTGCCACATTTTCTTAATCCAGTCTATTGTTGATGGAAATTTGAGTTGGTTCCAACTCTTGGCTATTGTGAATAGTGCCACAATAAACATACGTGTGTATGTGTCTTTATAGCAGTATGATTTATAATCCTTTGGGTATATACCCAGTAATGGGATGGCTGAGTCAAATGGTATTTCTAGTTCTAGATCCTTGGGGTATTGCCACACTGTCTTCCACAATGGTTGAACTAGTTTACAGTCCCACCAACAGTGTAAAAGTTTTCCTGTTTCTCCACATTCTCTTCAGCACCTGCTGTTTCCTGACTTTTTAATGATCGCCATTCTAAGTGGTGTGAGATGGTATCTCATTGTGGTTTTGATTTGCATTTCTCTGATGGCCAGTGATGAGCATTTTTTCATGTGTCTGTTGGCTGCATAGATGCCTTCTTTTGAGAAGTGTCTGTTCATATCCTTTGCCCACTTTTTGATTGGGTTGTTTGATTTTTTTCTTGTAAAATTGTTTAAGTTCTTTGTAGATTCTAGATATTAGCCCTTTGTCAGATGGCTAGATTGTACAAATTTTCTCCCATTCTGTAGGTCGGCTGTTCACTCTGATGGTAGTTTCTTTTGCTGTGCAGAAGCTCTTTAGTTTAATTAGATCCCATTTGTCAATTTTGGTTTTTGTTGCCATTACTTTTGGTGTTTTAGTCATGAAGTCCTTTCCCATGTCTATGTCCTGAGGTATTGCCTACGTTTTCTTCTAGAATTTTTATGGTTTTAGACTAACATTTAAGTCTTTAATCTATCTTGAATTAATTTTTGTATCAGGTGTAAGGAAGGGATCCAGTTTCAGCTTTCTACATATGGCTAGCCAGTTGTCCCAGCATCATTTATTAAATAGGGAATCCTTTCCCCATTTCTTGTTTTTCTCAGGTTTGTCAAAGATCAGATGGTTGTAGATGTGTGGTATTATTTCTGAGGGTTCTGTTCTGTTCCATTGATCTATATATCTGTTTTGGTACCAGTACCATGCTGTTATGGTTACTGTAGCCTTGCAGTATAGTTTGAAGTCAGGTAGTGTGATGCTTCCAGGTTTGTTGTTTTGGCTTAGGATTGTCTTGGCAATGCAGGCTCTTTTTTGGTTCCATAAGAAGTTTAAAGTAGTTTTTTTCCAATTCTCTGAAGAAAGTCATTGGTGGCTCAATGGGGATGACATTCAGTCTTTAAATTTCCTTGGACAGTACAGCCATTTTCACAATATTGATTCTTCCTATCCATGAGCATGGAGTGTTCTTCCTTTTGTTTGTGTACTCTTTTATTTTGCTGAGCTGTGGTTTATAGTTCTCCTTGAAGAGGTTCTTCACATCCCTTGTAAGTTGGATTCCTAGGTATTTTATTCTTTTTGAAGCAATTGTGAATGGGAGTTCACTCATGATTTGGCTCTCTGTTTGTCTGTTATTGGTATAGAGAAATGCTTGTGATTTTTGTGCATTGATCTTGTATCCTGGGACTTTGCTGAAGTTGCTTATCAGCTTAAGGAGATTTTGGGCTGAGACAATGGAGTTTTCTAAACATACATTTGTGTCATCTTCAAACAGGGACAATTTGACTTCCTCTTTTCCTAATTGAATACCATAAAAGGTAAATTTCTTTCTCCTGCCTGATTGCCCTGGCCAGAACTTCCAACACTGTGTTGAATAGGGGTGGTGAGAGAGGGCATTCATGTCTTGTGCCAGTTTTCAGAGGGAATGCTTCCAGTTTTTGCTCATTCAGTATGATATTAGCTGTGGGTTTGTCATAAATAGTTCCTATTATTTTGAGGTATGTCCCATCAGTACCTAGTTTATTGAGAGATTTTAGTATGAAGTGCTCTTGAATTTTGTCAAAGGCCTTTTCTGCATCTATTGAGATAATCATGTGGTTTTTGTCTTTGGTTCTGTTTATATTATGGATTATGTTTATTGATTTGCATATGTTGAGCCAGCCTTGCATCCCAGGCATGAAGCCAACTTGATCATGGTGGATAAGCTTTTCAACGTGCTGCTGGATTCCATTTGCCAGTATTTTACTGAGGATTTTTGCATGGATGTTCATCAGGGATATTGGTCTAAAATTCTTTTTTTTTTTTTTGCTGTGTCTCTGCCAGGTTTTGGTATCAGGATGATGCTGGCCTCATAAAATGAGTTAGGGAGGATTCCCTCTTTTTATATTGTTTGGAATAGTTTCAGAAGGAATGGTATCAGCTCCTCTTTGTACGTCTTGTAGAATTCAGCTGTGAATCTGTCTGGTCCTGGACTTTTTTTGGTTCGTAGGCTATTAATTATTGTCTCAATTTCAGAGTCTGTTATTGGTCTATTCAGGGATTCAACTTATTCCTGGTTTAGTCTTGGGAGGGTGTATGTGTCCAGGAATTTATCCATTTCTTCTAGATTTTCTAGTTTATTTGAATAGAGATATTTATAGTATTCTCTGATGATAGTTTGTGTTTCTGGGGGATTGGTGGTGATATCCCCTTTATCATTTTTTATTGCTTCTATTTGGTCTATTTGATTCTTCTATTTTCTTCTTTATTAGTCTTGCTAGAGGTCTACCAATTTTGTTGATCTTTTAAAAAAACCAGCTCCTGGATTCATTAATTTTTTTGAAGTGTTTTTTTTTTGTGTCTCTATCTCCATCAGTTCTGCTCTGATCTTAGTTATTTCTTGCCTTCTGCTAGTTTTTGAATGTGTTTGTTCTTGCTTCTCTAGGTCTTTTAATTGTGATGTTAGTGTGTTGATTTTAGATCTTTCCTGCTTTCTCTTGTGGGCATTTAGTGATATAAAATTCCCTCTACACACTGCTTTAAATGTGTCCCAGAGATTCCGGAATGTTGTGTTCTTGTTCCCATTGGTTTCAAAGAACATCTTTATTTCTGCCTTCATTTTGTTATGTAACCAGTAGTCATTCAGGAGCAGGCTGTTCAGTTTCCATGTAGTTGAGCGGTTTTGAGTGACTTTCTTAATCCTGAGTTCTAATTTGATTGCACTGTGGTCTGAGAGACAGTTTGTTGTGATTTCTATTCTTTTACACTTGCTGAGGAGTACTTTACTTCCAACTATGTGGTCAATTTTGGAATAAGTGTGATGTGGTGCTGAGAAGAATGTATATATTCCATTGATTTGTGGTGGAGAGTTCTGTACATGTCTATTAGGGTTCATGCATTATATTACTACCCAATATTAACTCAGGGTTTTCATCACTTTTCTTAGAGTGCATATGTGACAGAGATTTAATGCTCTCTGATTGTTTTAAACACTTCCACTTTAATTTCAGTTGGCACTTATATTTTTCCTCTTAATCTCTAAGTTATTATTTAGCTGACATTTTACATTTGCCCAACTTTTCTCTCCAATTAAGCATTAATTATATACCTTATTGGAATTATATGTATTCTTTTGTTTACAACACAATAATCTTGTGGAATTTATATGACTATTTTAGGTACACATAGAAAAGCTAATGAAATTGAAGACTGGAAATAATAATTTCAGGTGATTGTTTTGGTGTGGTTAGTGAAGAAAACAATATTATAGGAGAATCATGCAGTTTTAGTTTATTCAAAATAATAGATTCCCAAATGTGATTTTAAAAAAATCAAAATAATACTTTTCACCAAAACAGATTTGAGACTCTTATTTGTATAGCACAGACATATTCCTAAATATTTTTTTACTTTCTTGCGAATACATCACAAACTGTCCTATGTTAGAAAAGTCAACAGATCATATAAGTTTTCTTCTTACCTGAATTTCTCGTTGTTGGAATTGTTCAGCAGATGGCACTATGTGAATAATTCATTTAAGTTAATTTCCTGCTACTTACTCTATTTTAAATTATTTTAAGTGTGCTCCTGGGGAGCACACTTTGCTAAACATAAGGCACACTCATTCTATATTTAATGCAGAACGTAATTCTTCAGTTGGCACAAAACGGATTCCTGTCTTTGAATCCCATTCCAGAAATTGAATTTTCCCCTTATTATTAACGACCAAGGTATAAAATTGTACTCTGATTTCAGTAGAAGCTTTCCTGTCTTCATTTCTGTCTAAAATTAAAAATTGCCTTAGGTGAGTGTCTCTTGTTTTTTGAAGACTTTTTGAGTTCTGGAGTTCTGCTCCAGAATCCACAATTGCACTAGCTAAGCTTTCATTCTTTTGCCATATACACCTGCACCAATGATCATGCTTTAATTTCTATTTATATATATATATATTTGTTTCTTGATGTTACAAAGGATATCTGGAAAGAAGTTTTAGATGGTGCCTGTTTGATAAGTTTTCAGGGTCTTCTGTTATGCTTTCATGATCTCACCTTATTTGTCTGTTGGCACATCTGTGTACATGTAGAATACACCTGTTATGCTTCTACCACCTATCTGGACTTTCTCTTATGTCCCCCAAGTGTTCCTCTCTTTAAATCTTGTTCCTGGTCTCCACAAGATACAGGAAATCTCTTAACCCATTCTACAGCTGAAAAAACCTTGCACTGACAGTCAAGGACAAAACTGTTTTAGTACTTACATAATTGGTGTTGATTTTTAAAATGAGTTCTGGAAAGTAAAATCTATCCTTGAATTCTAACCTAAAAGACAATTTTAATGATATTAATTATTGGCTTAGTGTATTGGAAAATGAGGGTTTATGTTTTACATTGTTACATTTTACATTTTTACCTTTTAACAGATTTAATAAGCATGATAGGCAATGCTGTCTAAGACCATATTATAATAAAATACAATTATTCAGAAATTAGATGGGCAAAAAAATGCTGATGAAATATAGTGACTGCAAAGATATGGAGAAATGGTTACACTCTTTATTTCTGGTAAGATAGAAAATTTTTTAAATTTTACAGAATTTGTCTGTTAATTTTATCCAAAATTTAAAAGTTTCTATCCATTTAGTATACAATTATACTTTAAAACCTTTTCCCTACCAAAATAAAAGCAATAGCATATAGAGATTTCTTGGTAAAATGTTTATCGTAACAATATTTGTTTTTGCAGAACAAAATAGTACAAAAATTGTTAACCTTATGTATACCATAAGATATCATAAGGAAAAGAAACATATAATGTATTCTTATTTTTATGCATTAAGCAGTTACTAACAATTAGTTAGCTCTGCATATTAGCTCAGAACATGGTTCATGATGTATTGAATTAAAATGTTGCAAACTAACGTTATAGAATTCCCTACCTATAAAGAAAAAAAATCTCCTTCTTTTTCTCTGTTTCCTCCTCCCTTTCTACCCTCTCTCTCTATGCACTCACACAGAAGGACACAAGCATACACATATATATGGATATTTGGGAGTTTAACTGCAGATATTATGAAAAAGTATAATACATAATATATATAATAAATATACCTAAAGCTAAGGAATGTTACTAAAGGAGGTAAAAAGAAAGTTATTTTTTCTGTTGCATACAATCTGTATTGCTTAACTTTTTACAATAATGATTACTAAATCTGAAATGAAAATAGTCAATAAAATGTAAAGATAACTAAAGGAAAAAATATTTAAAAACTGATAATATGAAAGATTACAGGGATCCAGTGTTTGATAAAATAGATCTAAAGTACTTTTGAAAAGATTTTTATAATAACTAACAATCCCTGATTTGTCCCTTCCCATTCTCCCATTGAAATAACCAAAATACAACGTATAAACTTATGATAATACTCATTGCTAGAAATATTAATAGTTAAGAATTTGCCAATGTCTGAGAAACGGAAATTTCAACCCACCAAAAGGATGATTGATGTTTATTTCAGGGACATTAGCCTTAGTGACAATGGAGTAATAAAAAACTCAATTAATACTTTTTTGAGCTGGCCATGTTTATTTGACTTTCCTATACCTTAACAATTATCTCTATTTCTAAAATTACTCCAAGATTAAAATTTTTAGTAATTCTTTGTGGATTGGCAATGAAATTGGACTGGAAGATATTCAAGAGACTGGTTAATTAGATGCAAAAAGCCCTTGAATATTATTAAAGTATTAATATTTTGTCTGTCAATTATGTTGGTGGGGTTCTGTATATTTATGTTTATTTTGGATAGTTATATATCAGTCATATATTTTATTTATGGTTTTTAAATTTATAGTCAAGTTGAGAAGTTTTAGTGATGATTTGTTGTCATTTGTGTGCTTGTTTTCTTATACAGAATCCATTTGCCCTCTCTAAAATAACCCTAACTAACTTTGTGGAAATTATCTCTTATTTATTGTATATAACATTTGTGATTCTATAAACTAGGTGTCCTGCCCTCTTCTATTCAAGTAGTGGATATAACACTTAAGCTAGATTTATCAGATAATTTCTCCTGAAGACATACAAGTGTGAAAGATAATGGCTAAAACACATTAATTCCCATGCTTCTGCCCAGGTAAATAATTTTCATAACCTGATCTCTGAAGAATACAATTATTGAATGGATTAAGTAAACAATTGTAGCATATATACAGTTGGCCCTGCATTTTTCTGGGTTCCACATCCATGGACTCAACCAACCAGCAACTGTGGATTAAAAGTATAAAAAAAAAAAGATAATAAAAAATACAAGAAAATAGAATGCAATTTTAAAAACAATACAGGATAACATCTATTTACATGGCATTTAGATTGTTTTAGGTATTATAAACAATCTAGAAATAGTTTAAGTATAGGAGAGAATATTTGTAGGTTATATGCAAGTATTATTCCATTTTAGATGCTCAAAAGACTTGAGCATCTGTGGATTTTGATACCCACACGGGTCTGGAACCAATCCCTAGTGGATACTGAGGAACTATTGTAAATGTAATATTTTTCTTTATAATTAAAACATATCTGTATCCATTAAACAATATAGGAATATTTTATATGTTTCTACAATTTTATTTCACTCACCCAGTTATATTATAACCCTATTCCCTAGCTCATTATAAGAATTAAAATTCAGGAAAGAGAGATTCTCAGGTACAATGTGTCAGCGATACCTGTCGCACTGATTATAATAAAATATTGCATTTTACATTGTTGAAAGGGCTTTGAAAAACATCTTCTACATTACAGCATCCCTGTCAAAACACTACAGCATGATGTTGGACTGTCTTTCTTTAGGTGGATTCAAACTAGCAGGGATGATCTGAGAGTCCTTTTAACCAGTATGCAATTCAGCTTGTGACTAAATTATATTGTTTCCTTTTCACAGAGGCATGCTTGACTTCTAAAATAAATGTGACATGATGAGAGTTTTTTGAAATATTTATAAAATCCATGTTTTTTGCTTACTGTATAATAATCAAAAGATATGTATAATTCCATGGTGTTACAGTAATAATAGCTTAAATCAGATTTACCTATTTTATTGCTCTCTGAAAATATACAGAGTAACATAAATATATAACCTGCTCATTTTATGTATTCCTTTCCACTTACTAAGTAAAATTAAAAATAGAAACTTTGCAGACGCTGAGTACATGTTTAATTCACTTATCTTGATGTGATCACATAAAATATTTTATCCAAATGAAATTTCAAAGTGCCACTTTTAATTGATCAAGTGGAATATCATTTTAAATCAATTTTTATATATTTTAAAGGCTTTGATTCAAATACATACTAGAAAAATATTAGGGTATTCATCAAATATATTTTATAGCACAAAATGTTTTGATCTAGTCAGATGCCAAACTTTTGATATCACTATACTGAAGAATGACATAAGACATTTTTCATCTAATATTGACCAAGCACAAACAACAGAAAAAGGACATAAGAGCTTCATTTGTCAATAAGAATATTAAGGTACTAGAGTTTTATGTAAGATGGATAAAGGGTGATGATTATAGAAACTATGCATTAATCTCTGCCTTAATGAATTATATATTTAAGTAACATTCATTGTGTGGCTATTATGAACTATAAAATATTCTAAGTGTGTGCATATCTATATCTATATATAGCTATATAGAGTATATCTATACCTATATATAGGTATAGATATAGGTATAGATATAGATATAGATATACTATTTTATATGATTTGGCTGTGTCCCCACTCAAATCTCTTCTTTAATTGTAGCTCCCATAATTCTCATGTGTTGTGGGAGGGACACGTTGGAAGATAATTCAATCATCAGGTCTATTTCCTTCATACTGTTCTCATGGTAGTGAGTAAGTCTGGCAAGATCTGATGGTTTTATAAGGGAAAATCCCTTCCACTTGGTTCTCATTCTCTCTCTTGTCTGCTTCCATGTAAGACGGGTATTTTGCCTTCCACCATGATTGTGAGGCCTCCCAGCCACGTGGAACTATGAGTCAATTAAACTTCTTTCCTTTATAAATTACCAAGTCTTTGTATGACTTTATCAGCAGCATGAAAATGAACTAATGCATAAACTGGTATTATATATAATATATATATACAGTAGAGAGGGGTGCTACTGTAAAGATATCTGAAAATGTGGAACCAACTTTGAAACTGGGTAACAGACTGGAACAGTGGGAATGACTCAGAAAAAGGCTGGAAAATGTGAGGAAGTTTAGAACTTCCTAGGGACTTATTGAATGGTTTTGACCAAAATGCTGATAATTAAATCCAAGCTGTGGTGGTCTCAGATGGAGATGAGGAATTTGTTGGGAACTGGAGTAGAGACGACTCTTGCTATGTTTTAGTAAAGAGAGTGGTGGCATTTTGCCCACGTCCTAGAGATTTGTGAAACTTTGAACTTGAGGAAAATGATTTAAGGTATCTGACAGAAGAAATTTCTAAGCAGCAAAGCATTCAAGAAGTGACTTGGGTGCTATTAAAAGCATTTAGTTCTAAAGGGAAACAGAGCATAAAAGTTCAGAAAATTTGCAGCCTGCTGCTGTAATAGAAAAGAAAAACCCATATTCTGAGCAGAAATTTAAGCTGGCTGCAGAAATTTGCATAAGTAATGACAAGTCAAATGTTAATTGCCAGATGGGAAAAATGTCTCCAGGGCATGTCAGAGACCTCTGTGGCAGCCACTACCATCTCAGGCCCAGAGGCCTAGCAGGAAAAAATGGTTTCAGGGGCTGGGCCCAGGACCACTCTGCTGTGAGCAGCCTAGGCACTTGATGCCCTGTGTCTCAGTCACTCTAGCCATGTCTAAAAGGGGTCAAGGGACAGTTGGGACCATGGCTTCAGAAGTTGCAAGTCCAAAGCCTTGGCAGATTCCACATGGTGTTGAGTCTGCAAGTGCAGAGATGTCAAGAATTGAGGCTTGGAAATCCCTGCCTAGATTTCAGAGGATGTATGAAAATTCCTGGATGTCCAGGCGGAAGTTTGCTGCAAGGGTGGGGACGTAATGGAGAACATCTGCTAGGGTAATGTGAAAGGGAAATGTGGGGTTGAAGTTCCCACACAGATTTTCCACTGGAGTACTGCCTAGAAGAGCTGTCAGAAGAGGACCACGGTCCTCCAGACCTCAGATTGGTAGATCTACTGACAGCTTGCACCATGCACCTGGAAAATCCACAGTTGCTCAACTCCAGTCTGTAAAAGATGCTGGGAGGGAGGCTGTACCCTGCAAACCACGGGGTTGGAGTTGTTCAAGACTATGGGAACCTACCTCTTCTATCAGCATAACCTGGATATGAGACATGTAATCAAAGGAGATCATTTTGAAGTTTAAGATTTGACTCTCCTGTTGGATTTGAAGTTGCCTGAGACCTTAGCCCTTTAGTTTTGTTCAATTTCTTCCATTTGGAAAGGCTTTATTTACCCAATGCCTGTACCCCCATTGCATCTAAAAAGTAACTAACTTGTTTTTGATTATACAGGTGCATAGGTAGAAGGGACTTGCCTTGTCCCAGGTGAGACTTTGGTCTGCGGACTATGGACTATGGACTTTGAGTTAATGCTGAAATGAGTTGAGACTTTGGGAGACTGTTGGGAAGGCATGCCCAATTTTGAAATGTGAGGACATGAGATTTGTGAGGGGCCAGAGGTGGAATGATATGGTTTGACTGTATCCCCACACAAATCTCATCTTTAATTGTAGCTCCCATGATTCCCACATGTTGTGGGAGGGACACAGTGGGAAATAATTGACTCATGGGTGTGTGCTCCCTCATACTCCCTCAACCATAAACAGAAAAGAACAAATATAGCATTTTCTTACGTATATGTGGGAGCTAACAAAAAATTGAACACCTAGAGATAGAGTAGAATGACAGTTATCAGAGTCTGGGAAGGATAGTGATGAGGGAGAGACAGACAAGGGAGGATTAACAGGTAGAAAAATATAGTTAAAAGGAGTATGATCCAGTGTTTTGTGACACAATAGGGCAAATATAGTTCATATTTTATTGTGTATTTCAAAATAACCAAAAGAGCAGAATTGGAACACTTCTAACAAAAAAGAAAAAATTATATGCTTGAGGCTATGGATATCCCAATTACCTTGATTTGATTATTATACATTAATACATTTACTTGTATCAGAGTATCACATGTGCCTGATAATATGTACAACTATTATGTATTCATACTAATTACAAATATAAACCATTTTTTAAAGTACAATGGTTCTTAACAGGAGTTGAAGGGAGGGATGAATGGAAATTATTTATTTAATGTGTATATGATTTTAGTTTTGCAAGACGAAAAGAGTTCTAGAGATTGCTGGTATTGAAGACTGAACAACAGTATGGATATACTTAATACCATTGGACTGTACAATTAAAAATTATTCAGATGGTAATTGTTAAGTCATATGTATTTAACCACAATTTTAAACATTGTGCAAGTAGAAACAAAAGAAAATGAAGAAGCCAAATATAAAAGACACAAACTGATTTTTTAATTAATATTTAGCATTTAAAACTAAATATTTGCCAAGAAAAAGTTTGCATCTTATTGTTTTTGTCACAATACTACTATTCCTGGTCTCAACATACAATGAAAAATCTGTGAGATCTGAGCAAATGGAAAAATCCTAAGGCTTCCTAATATGGAGTGTAGGCGTTAAGCTTAATTCAGGAGCCGACTCTCCTTGTGATATAAACAACGATGCTTTTTAAAATAAAATTAAATAAATATTTATAGGCTTAAGAGAGCAAAAAATCATGAATAAAACAAAGTTCTAAAGCTCTCAAAGAGCTATAAAAAATACAATGTACAGGAAGAGCTGGCAGCCTACTTTCTAGTGAATTATATTACATTGCATCATTTTATCTGTAGTGCCAATTTTTTAAATTCAAGTAAACTTTTTGGAAAAAACTATGTTCAAAACCACCAATTTCAACATATGAACCATTATGTTTTCTACTATAGGAAGAACTTGACTCCTTTAAATTATGTTTCTTTATAATCCATATCAAAAATGCGAGTGGTATTTGAATGAAGCAATGATTTGGCTGAATACCTTTCATTTTTTAGAGTGTAATATGCTATACAACATTACAATTTTTCTTAAAATTACTTAGAGCATTATTTTTACATATGCAAACTCAATCACTTGAATACCTACTAAATACATCTGATGATTTAGTAAAAGCATACCATGAACTGTAACAATGGCTTTCATCAAGATTTTAATCTTTTGTAATTACTTAAAAGTTATCAGAACAGAAATGTGGAAGACCAACGTAATATCAATTAAAATAAAATGATTTATAATGCTAATTTTTTCAAAATATTGACTTCTTTCTCATATCATATCCAAAAATTAGAAGTGCAGGACAATTAAGGCATTGGTGGAAATTTTTTTGTGAGCCGGATTTATAGGTGCAAATTCCCTTATTGCCTGGGCAATAATTATATAATATCGAAGAAGACTAATTCGAAGAATAGCATTTCGAGAAGAATCTGATCTAAAGTGTGTAAAGGTAGGGCAAAAAAGAAAATAATACAAAGTGATTAGGAAAATATAAATAAATATTTTCTGTTTTCATGCCAATCCCATCCTGTTTAAGTTACTATAGCCTTGTCATATATTGTAAGGTTAGGTAGTGATTCTTCTAGCTTTGTTCCTCTTATTAAAATTTATTTGGCTATTTATTTGAGCTCGTTTTTGTTGTTGTTCTTTCATGAAAATGTTAGAATTGTTTTTTCTATTTTTTGAAAAATGACAATGCTGGATCACGTTATGAACGATGATTATTTTTAGTACGTTAATTATTTCAATTCATGAGCATGAATTTTCTTTTTCTTTGTCCTCTTCGTTTTTTTTTTTTTCTTTTTCAGTGTTTTGTAGTTTTTCTTGTAGAAGTCTTTTCTTTCATCTAATTGATTAAATGTATTCCTAGGTTTATTTATTTATATATTTATTTTAATCTACCTCACTGTCCTGATTTGGCTTTTTCTGACTTCTTTTTATTTTCTAATCTTAAAAAATCTTTAAGACCACTCATTTTTTTTTCAGTTAATAATGTGAAAAAGCTGCATTAATACAGTTACATTCTCAGACTCCTCAGTTCTTTGGGGATGGATTAAAGGCTGGTGTTATCACTTATCGAAGTTACTTGACCTTGATGAAATTCATGTTGAGAAATAATGTTTATATTTTTAAATTTTATCTTTTAATTCCATTTCCCACAAACATTTTGAGTCACCTCATATTTACTGATTTTTGTCTGCCCTTTTCTTAGGTACTAAGAAAAGATTTTTAATGTACTTCAATATGTTGAACATGTTTATTTCTTCATTTAGTTATTTTGTTTATTTCATTTGCTTTATAAAAGTCCTAAAATCAAGCAAGGTATAGCAGTTAGATATATTCTTATTATCAGTGTGGGTTAGATTTTGGGGGCCTTTCAATTTTTATTTAAAAAATTAAATTAAACTGTCAAATGCTATAAAGTAGTCCACTGCATTGAGAATCTATAAGTCAAATTGATGATAATATCACTGAATAACTGTGAGTTATTTCATTCACATATAGCTGTATTTCATTTCCTGTACAACATTTTATTCAAAATTAATGATTTTTTAATTTTTATTTATTTATTCTTTTATGTGACTTGTTAATTTTTATCTTATTACATAAACTTCATAAATCAACTGAACAATATTATTTGCCATAATTATAATAATACATCTACAAATATTAATGAAAATCAAGTTTAAATCTTCATTTTAGGCACTTATTTTCCAGCTTTTCATTTCTTTTCTTTTTTTTTTTTTTTTTTGAGGATTATCATCCTTAGTTTAAGGTCTGAAAATTCTACTCACTGGAAGGAATTACAAAAAAGCTTATTGCTTCTTGCTAGTGCCAATATATCACTTGAAACTGTCTATAAACCAGGACTTTTTCCTTCTTTAGGAAACTGGATATTTGTACAGGTTCATGAGTACATACATGAGGAAAATGTGAAAGTACTACTGATGTAAGATGATTTGATAAATCACGTGCTCATTACATTATTTGTATTTTTAGGAACGGAAACATACACCTTTCTTTATAAGTGTTTTCAATGGAGATGGAGCACTGCTGCACAAACACAACCTTATGGTTTGCTGTATCAGAGAACCCTTAAGTCATGATAGGGAGGTCATTTTGTATAGATTCTGATGTCGTAAGATCTAGTGTTCAGTTTCTTTCAACAACAGTATAGCAGCTGTTTCTCAAAATAAGAATAAAAAATTTATTTATAGAAAAAAAACTTTTGCTTTAAAATTATAGAAACGTGTTATATAGTTTCCCTGTTAGTAATTGTTTCAATCTTCATAAGGCAACCTGATTTGCCACAGGTACTTCAAACAACATTGTATCTACTCAAGGTCAGAGCTGCTTGTGTCATGGTCTGAAATGCATGGAGAAATTCACTTTCCTCTGGGCCATTTTCCCAAAAATCTAGAAATCTTATAAGCTAGGTCCATACACATGAGGGGATATATTTATCCTCCAAAATTCAATGGGGTCACTGGCTATTGTGCACAGATAGACCAAACAAAAGTACATTTAAAAAAAAAATCTTTTCATTTTAGGAAGAGTATATTAGCATGCTCAAGACTTCTGATACGCTAAAAACTGCACTTATATAGTTTTTCAGATTTTTGTAATACTTTACTCTTATCTTTTAAAATGCATGAATCTTATTGAGTCTTCTCAACTACTCATTACTCACTGTTCCTCAGGTTACATAACGTGGATGTCATCAACGTAAATGCAAGTATAAGAAAGTATGCGACTAAATTATAACAGAGAAGTACACATTTTTAGTGGATTTAAGGATGAAGAATGAGGTTGCGTCCCTGTCTCTTACAGGTTGAATCATATATTGAGCATTGTTCTCTGCTTATTGGCCAGCTCGGTGGTTGTGAACCACACAAAATGATGTAGACTGATTTGCTCCATTATATGAGACAACAGGAAAGCATCATGTATTACTTTTATCACCTAATTATATTTATAATAATACATTATTATTATTTCAAGATCCATATGCTTTTTTCATAGACCCACGAAACAAGCTAAGTAGATTTAAATATCAGAAATATTTTCTTCTGACAAACATCCCAGAATTGTGAGCATACTCAGAGTGGATGAATTTTCATAGCGCCACTTCAAGAATGCATGACAAGATAGATTTTTGTCCAAATTCCATTCCTTTTCTTAATTCAATGATGTCCATTCTGATGGAGGGACCATTTGGTTTCCTGCATTACAAAATGCAGGAAATTTTCAGAACCAGAATCCAGTCATTTCCCAAATGTCACTTTTCCTCCAAGAACCATCACTGAAGTATATGGTCAGCAATGGCTTTGTAGAAAATCAAGAAGGAATAAGTATGTTAAAACTTTTGTTCATATCATTCAAGATAGTTAAGGAGGACACATGAATCCTCATCACAGTAATTATTCAACTTTCCCTTTAGCATATTTATATTTTATTGTAGCTACTGTTTTATAGCTATTTTAGAGCTTTTGTTCATTGCTCATCTATATCTTTTATAAGTATCTTTAAATTCATGGAAAATAATCCATGGTTCTTTTGGGATAAAGTTTCTTCCTTTTACCTCTCCAGCCATGCTACAATAATTATTCTTAATCTGCAGGCTAAGTGCTGCCAGTTGGGTTTTATCACCATCAAAACATTTACTCCTTTTAATCAGAGAACTAATACGAGGCAGCGTCTCCTACCCTCATCACCAGCCTATAAGGACAGTTACTACAGAGTTTAATCTTAGTGCCTTGGTGAATTTATTCTCTTCAGAGTTATCTCAGACAAAAAAAAAAAGTTGGGTAAACTAAGGTCACAAAAACATTTTGTGTTCCTACCCTTTTTTTTTTTTTTTTTTTTTTTTGAGACAGAGTCTCACTCTGTCGCCCAGGCTGGAGTGCAGTGGCCGCATCTCAGCTCACTGAAAGCTCTGCCTCCCGGCCTCAACTTAAGCCAAGGTACCTTTGACATCCAAATGTTTTTAGACTAGATCATTGTTAGATTGAGCTTTCGATCAGTCAACCAGCAAGCAGTTAAAACCACTCTGAGCTGCTTAAGGTATCACATTGAATTCAGAATGTCGTGTGTATATCAACATATTTATGGCAAACTAAATGTAGAATTTATGCTCCCTGTTCTAGCTTCACCTACTAGCCATTCCTATATACTATTAATACACATGCTGATTTTTAGGATAAAATATAAAAATTGTAATTTTTTATGTCAACAGAGTGAAATAATTTTAATTTCATATGATACGACCTAATAAATAAAACCTCATCTCATTTTAAGGAGCACTTGCTATTGTTCTTTTGGATATTCCATCTAATTCTTCTTATATATGAAGAAGAAATGGAAACAGCATAAATAAAACTCTTTTGAAAGGTTACTCCCTCAAGCAATTTTCTACACAAGGTAGAGGCAAGCTTCTTTAACAGTGGATACAAGACTGCTTATGCTGGAATGGTTTGGGGTATTCAGCATCAACTGAATCCACCCAAATACAGCTATTTCAGAGATTTGAATACCCATTTTTTTTAAACTGCACCCCACTCTGTTTTTTGTTTAGAACGCCTAGAAAGATCTGTGAATTCAACTGTTCTCTAATTTAGCAACTTAAAGCATTAGATGTGCATATGACTTCAAGCTATGTTATCTGTGTGGCTAATATAAAAGAAATTATTTCAGGATAGTCATAAAATCCCCTTAGTTCTTTACCATGTGATGAATTAAGCATTTAAGCTCTGCTCTTGTCTCTTTCTTGAAATATTTTGATTCAGAGAGAAATTACCAGTCCACCCCTTTGTTCTTTGCATTCTTTATTTACAACATAGTGGTAATCACATTAGTATTTGATTACAGGCAACCACAAATAATAATTTACATATTTTATTTTTGCATGTTATGATTAGCAACGTCCCATTTCCGGGTGATTATGAGTCTCACTGCAAACTAAACAATGTCAAATAAACCAACCTGTTTCTCATCTTTGAGTCTATGTTTGCTCACAAGCATTTGGGGTGTGTAATAGTTTGTCAGTAAAGATATATAGAAAAAGCAGAAATTATTTTATGTACTTAGTAGAATGTAATTTAAAACAAGAAAATAGATGGTTAAAATTTATTAGAAATTTCAAAGGAGTTGACTCTGGGCTGAGGCTTCTTATGCAATTGTCAGAAAACAAAACGACAGACCCCTGTTAGAGTTATTATCTTTGCCAGTGATGAATGCGGAGCACTAAGAAATCATTGCTGGAACTACTGGGGTAACACATGAATGCTCAACCTGAAATTCAAGAACCCAAGGTCAGGAAATTGCTGCGAGAACTTGCACAAGATAATAGATACTGGACAGTGAAATCTAGTAGCTTTTAGCACAACAAGTATCTTTCAATATACATGAAATGAGTGACTCAACATTTTAAACCTGTGATCTTGTTCAACAAGATAAAACATCCAATGTGGCTTCTGCTTAACTACTTGTCTTTCAGATTTTATGGAATGATCAAGTTTGTGAAACTTTACTTTTATTTAGAATGTAACATCAAGGGACTCTGAAATCAATGTCCTATCTCTGCAACACAAGAAAGAGAACTAGAAGGTGGAAATAAATGTTGATTGTCAATGATATCCAGTCCCACTTAAAAGCCAGTGTATTGAATGGCTCATGCAAATAATTGTTTGAATTGCAAAAAATGATAAACATCCTTGGAGCAGGAAAAACTGAGCTGGCATCCAAATTCTTCAGATAATGAGAAAAATTAGGCACAATAACATTATGTTTTTAGATCAAGAGTTGACAAATTACAGCTTGGGTCCTGTCTCTATATGGTACTTGAGCTAAAAATATATTTTACAATTTCAAAGTGTGGAGAAAAAAAATGTAACAAAGAATCTACAGTTCTACAAAGAATCTATGAGGTTCCCCAAACCTAAAATATTTACTATCTGGCTCTTTCCCCCAAAAACGTTTGCTGACCCCTCTGTTAGATTGAGAAGAAATAAGTCAAAAAGCACATAATACATTGTGATTTAGTACTAATTAAATAATAGATTTTTGTCTGCTGTTTTGTATACTCATTCTTGATGCCTGGGGCCTGGTACACAGTATGTAAGTGTTTATTGAATAAACATATAACATTTACAACATTACCAATCATTGATAGATTTTAACATTGCCTTTACATGGTGTTTTTCACCTACACATACACATTCTTTTTCTAATAATGCAATAACATAAGTAATATATTATATGAGATTAGTATGTCAAAGTGATGTGTAAACTTGTATTCAAGCACATATAAAATAGTCTTATTTTGATAAAGGCTTTATCGCCACTCAGTGTTCATTCAATTTTGATCTCTTTCTACTCTGATGAAATTTATCTTGAGATATATATTTCATGTCATTTGAAGCCTATTAATAATCCCAGTTTAATGGTGACTTCTGTTCATGTAGTGAAAAATAAAATAAAATACAAAATGCTGTAGGCATTTTTTTAAAAGGAAAGAAAACCAAAAATCTCTATTAAGAAATACATTTTTCTTTGTAACAACTAATGGGCTCATGCACAGAATCAATTCTTTTTACTACAGACATGACAAATAATTACTATAATTGGAAATATAGTATGCATTCATACCATTTTTATACTTATTTTTTGAACACATGAATAAACACATCTATATTTTTGAAAATATCTTTCTCCAAGACAATGTTGTTATAATATCTGATACTTGCACCTCTGATTTTATATACATCTATACAGTGTGCATAATATAAAAGTCTCTAAATTTGCATTGAAAAGTGTTCAAATGAAGACAAAATACAAAATTACAAGTTGTAATATCATGATCACCATGCTAGTATTTGAATAAGTGAATATGACATTAAGTACAGATAAATTGTAATGGAAGTAAATGCACAATATTTTACAAACTCTTTTGTCTCTAGATACCTATTATTTAAATTCCAAATGGACTTTTCAAGTGGCAATTTTAAAAATATCTTGCCAATACATAGAGAAATGAGATACTTGGGTGCCTGCTTCTAGAGAATATTTTAGGATATAATTTATTTGCAGGTAAACCTTGTAGCACTGTTTATAATCTAATTCAGTGAAAATATGGAGATTTTAAAACTTTTTGTACTCAGGCATTTGGGTTAATTCTCAAGCTAAAATTTCTTTCTAATAAAAATATGACTTGTTTTACTGAAATATTAAACTATAATTATAATCAACTGGCAGATAAAATAATAACCACATTTTTCTTAAAAAAACAAATTGAACAATTGAACCATTTATTTTCTGAAAATAATATCTTTCATTTTTAATATTTTCTATTTTCTTAAATATGTTTCCCTTTATATTCAATGACACATTGAAAAGTATTATATTAACATGTAGCATTACATTTCTGAATTCAAGGAATTCAAGAGGCTAGTATAATTTTGGAAGATGAAACTGGAATAAAATTCCTAAATTCTACCTAAAGCTAAAATTTGATAAAGTTGCAACAGAAGACTTAGCTCCACATCGAGTTCTGAAGGCTGGATGGCTATTCGGAGAAGTATAAATTAAGATCCTGGCATTTCATCAGTCACTGGACACAGGTTGCCCCTAACAAAATAATTTAACGTGGAGTAAGGCAGCTTCTTTAGCAGTAAACAATTTCTGGCTGAAGAAAGGAAAGCCTTGGCTCTTAAAGAGGGGATCCGAGTGGTGTACCACAGAATTCAATATCACTATTGTGCCACTCAGATTTATTTGCTTCCTATGGTAAGTCTAACTTTTCTGGGGGGGGGGAGGGGGAAAGGCCTCCAGGATCCTGGTTAATGTATTTTTCTAACGAAATTTAAAAGAAGAAAGTTAGTGGACAAACTACACACCATGACAGTGTAGTTGGTCTTGAGGAAATAACTGATAGTCATCATCTTCCTTTTCTACTACTCATTCGAATTATTTTCAACCTTGGTTACTTCTTCTGCTCACCAAATTGGTTAACTTTGATAGGGAGACCTGCATCATCGTCCCCTATGGGGTCTAGGTTGCACCATACACTTCTCAGACCTTGACTGCTGCATTTGTCCTTTCTATAAGACAATTGACCACAGGAATACCAAGACACACATCAGTGGATCATCTCAGTAGCAAGCAGAATTTTCTCCCTCATCATTGGAATGGCAGCCCTTCTACCTCCTACAGTGAGGATAAATTACTACTAACCATAAGAGTGACTCTTCTTCTTGCTCTGGCTTTATGCAGAAGTAGTCCGATGTGGCTAAAAGTGTAAAGGCAATATATTCACATGATTGCCCCTGGAAGATACTTGGCCTCTCTGAAAAAGGGCAAATAGAAAAATGGAAGCTAAAGGTATGATAAAAGAAAGAACAAATTCATACAGTCAGTCACTGGGAGTGATGGTAACTGGGGCCACATACACTTTCAAATGTCAGTTCTTAGACTCATATTTTCTACAATTTGGGAATAGAGGGTTTTAAAATAACTACTGATTAGGAGGTAAGTGGTGACACATCCTCAAATTCTGTCTTTTCCAAAATGATGAAGTAAATACACATTCAAGGCTTATCAAAAGACTATTTGATTACTCTGAAATTCTTAGAGCTCTGGTTGGTAAGTGAGAGATAAAAAAGAGGACTAGAAGAATTCCATGGCCATGTCTTTACAACCATAGTCCTTTTGCTGTAAATTGGGCTTTTTGTTTTGGGGCAATGTTATGTATGATTACAAGACAGTGTATTCAACACTTTGTTAGCCCTCAGATCGTTGATGGCTGAGGCCCTGTGGAATAGAAAGATATATGATTGAAATATGTATAGATTCCATTCAGGAGGAACTGTTACCAACTTTCAGCATGAAATAGTTCAAATTCAATAGATTCACCATGAAGTTACTGGTTGATCTTCTCATGGGATGATACTATATGGCAGACTCAACGGTAGTCTTCGTTGCTGACTGGTTATATGTTTACTATAGATCAGCCTTGATGTGTGGGATCACCGCTGTTGAGCCAAAGAAAAGTTTACCTCCTTGCCACCATGGCTACTCTTTAATCAGCCTATTGTGCCAGTCTTGGGATGTTCCATATAAGAACCCTGTTGACATCACTCATTAAATATTTCTATCTACCCTAAGTTACTCTAAGTAGCTAGTTTGATCCTACTTTGTGATCAATACTGTGTGGTGAGGGTTAGCAAATAATGTAAATATCTTCACTCACTCTGCACCTACTTACCTAAGACTCTGTATGCTTTTTTACCTAATCTTTTTATCCCTGATTTTCTAATTTTTCTCCTTTAAGGTTCTCACTCACTCACTAAGTCATTCCCCAGTTAGCTACTTTATATAATTACTACCTAGGACAACTTTCTACTTCACACAAAGCACACTTCTTGTTTTTAAGAGCCACCTCTTTTGGGGACTATATTATAGCAGCTGTCCACTTTCAGTTACCTGTTATATATTCAACTGATTCATCTTGAATGCTACTGTCTACCCTACTTAAATATGTACTGCTTTTGGTTCCCCCCCCCCTTTTTTTTTAACAGGGATATAGAAAAAAACATTGACCAGATCAACAGGATCAATAGATTCCTATAACTATGTCATATTTGGCAAAGTAGCCACACCAGAAATGATTAAATTTGTGATAGTTCACAATTATTCACTAGGATCCATCTGGTATTTGTAATGACTTAGTAGGTAAATTAAATACAGACATGATGAGATTCACCATCTCTGCGTCTTTTAAGGTTTTTATGGTGGTATTAGCCTTGGTATTAGGAAGACATATTGCTTTTTATTTGTAATCTTTTTCAGAGTTGAAAGGGAAGTGAACAATTTCATAGGCTTCCACTTGGTCTTGTGCCTTAGAAAGGCTTTCCTCCCATAAGCAAAGGGATTAAGTAAGAGTGTGAGAGTGTGACAACCATAAAACAGTCTCTTTTATATTATATATTCAGGGACCAGAGACTGTTATTCAACTGTATGTTCTAATTAGTTTTATCTATCAAACTCAGGATTTAGGTCAATATAGTCTTTCTGAGGTATTAATACTTCACAATGGATATATTCTGATACTCTGTTAGTTTTACTATCTTTTATATCGTAACCAAATGAGCAGGTTTTTGGTCAGGTGATAATGTAGTTGACTCTAGTCAATTGTACCCAGATCTCAGGGAGGTCATCCATTATCTTGCAAGGCAGATAGTGGTCTGCAGCAATGGAAGAGTATTAGACTTTAACAAGGAGAAATAGTTCATTCTTGCAGAACTACAAAGACTTCAGGTAGTCTGGTATTTCAGACTTCTTGGATGCATGTATCTACATGTCTATTCCAATTCTCTAAGTTATATTCCTTCCCAATTAGTGCCCTGAATGTGGGATATAATACTTTCTGAGATTGAATGAAACCACAAAGATGCCCTAATTTAGTTTATAATGAAATATAAAATAAGTAATATAACTGGTAACATAGCCTTGTGAAATGGCAAACACATTTTTCATGGCACTTGGGAGGATGAGGTGGGAACATTGGTTAAGCCTGGGAGGTTGAAGTTGTAGTGAACGAATGTGATCACACCAGGGCACTCCACTCCAGCCTAGGCAACAGAGTGAGACCCTGTCTCAAAGAAAAAAAGTCATTGTATTCTTTATTTTTTCCTGGTAAAAATAAAGAATTTGCCATATAGTCAACATTCAATACTTGAATAAATTACTGGTCACTTTTCAACTTTGGTTTAAGCAATGGACTATCTCCAAAGAAGAGAAGAGAAATATGGAGTAGTTGGTGGAGAGGAAAGTATACATCAAAAAAGTTGTTATTGTTGTTATTTTAGATGGACTATCTAATTGCATATTTTAGTGCTGATTGGCATGGTTTAAAAAATGGAAGAAAAACTGATAATGCAGTAGAGAAGTGAAAAATTGCTTGAGTGATACCTTTGATTTGTGGTATTGGTCATATGGTTAATCAATAAACAAAAAGCATACCAGCTATGCAAGTGGGTAGGCTTGGTGGTGTGTAATTTGGGAAGTTCTCCTTTGATTGATTATTTTTTCTTATGTTTTCAGTGAAACAAAAGTAGTTATAAAATAAAGATAGAATGAGGAAAAAGTTGTCATGTGCCTAAGAGAAAACAATGTTTGAAATCACTATTCAGAGATTCAGAGAAGTGAAAAGATGAAAAGACTAGTCAAAAATGGAAAGACAGCTTGGAAACACTAGAATCATACTGAGGATAATGATAGTGAATAGTATGGAATCCTAGTGAATAATTTCAGTTAAAAGATAAGCAATTGTAATTGAGAAATTCTCAAAATAAAATGGCTTATAAATTTGTCTCTTGTAAACAAAGTGACTATGTTTATCTGTCTTTCAAGTAACAGACCCGAGGTGATAGCTCCAGGTTGCAGAGTTATGCTCCTAATACAGGAGATTATTAAACGATCCAGCTTCTTTGCAGACTTATATTGTTGTTTTCTAGGGACTGACTTGAATTGCATATTCGAATATGACTCACATACACAAATAATCACAGAAGACTGTTTATTTAAATTCCTTTGTAAGTAAAATGACAAAGAATGAAAACATTGCTTTTGCTGACATGTAATCGGTTAAATCAGCACAGCTGCCATACGGGCATAGGATGCTGAAAGTATAATGCAATAGTTATCTAACTGGGTATCCAACTATTGTAGAAGAGGGAGATAATAGATTTGAACTAAACATCAGTGCCTTGAATGTACAGAAAACATTTAAAAAATTTTCTCAATCCACATTCAAGTGTAAAGTAAGTGAAAAGAAGGGAGAGATGTCTAAGGAATTTGAGGGTGCATGCAAACAAGTGATTATGATATTGAAGCAAAAGGTCCAAGCTTTGGAAAGAGTAAAATAAAAAGGATGTAGGGGGTTGCTGCTGAGGGTAACTGAAAAAAACAAAAAAGGTAAGAAAAGCAGTTTTATAGAAGTGGGTGTGAATGCTGGAGGAGACAATAAAAGAGTGAAACACTTCAAACCATTTTTTTAGGGTGTGTAAATAGTAATTAGGAATTCTAAAAAATATACATAGGGCTGGATTGTCAATTCATGTTGCTAGACAACATAATTGGAGAAGAATTCAAGGAACTGAGAGGCCAGTTCCACAGATGTACACACTGAAATACTACACTGGAGAAGTTACCATCTGTGGGTCTACTTAAATGACAATCATTCATCCTCTCCTCTTTGAGCAACATCTTGGCACGGTTTTCCATATTTTCAGCTTGGCAAGGCTTTTTTGATTGCTTATGATTTTACTGGTGAGCCAATCCCAGTCACTTCTTACGTGAAAAATTTAAAAACAGAAAACACGTCTTTACATTTCCAAATAAAGAGAAGGAAATGGAGTCCTACTCAATAGATTCAAACAGTGAATCAGAAAACATATCGTGTGTCTTTTCATTCTGGTTTTGATAAAATAATTTACACTCTGCCTGCCAACGCATGGGTAATCCATAAAATAACACATTTCACTGTTTTATGCAGAAGGGCATTTAATGCTTAAGGAGAAAGACTGTGCTTCTGTTTAGTAATTCTGCCAGGAAGTTATGTGTGTGTTTTAATCTTTACTTGACATAAAAAAACCCTGCCACTTTTCATTCAGATTGCATTGCCTCTAATTCTGCTTCCTCCTCCTGAATTCTTTTTCTACTTGTTATTTACATCTTTCAAATATTTGCAGATCATTTTCATATTACCTTAGCCAGCTATAATTTTTACACTGCTTTAATCTCCCCCATAAATCAGACTCCCCTTCTCATTATTCAGTTTTTTGTTTCCTGGACTCTTTCCAGCATTACCACATGTGTCTGATATTGAAGTGCACCAGAATTAACACAATATTGCAGCTGCAGTATCGTAAATTACAATATCAAATTCCATTCTGAGTACAAGACATCTCTTCATTTTGTATTTATTATTGTATTAATGTATTTGTTTCTTTTGTTGGCTGTGTTTTGTCACCTTTCTTTGTGAAATGTTTATAATTAACCTAAGTCTTTTATATATTATCATTTCTAATATATACAGATTAGCCACCAGGATATTCTTTAAAATCCATGATTTTATTTCATATTTCTGTGATTTTGTTACTTAGAAACTTTGTTCTTCAAGTCACATAAGAATCATATAATTTCACTATTCATTCCCTAATTTAGATAATTTGCAAAGGTATAAAATAAGGATAAATAAAATTCAATTCTGGAGGTAAGTTAATTATTTCAGGTACTTTCTCTGCAATAGGCACTTATCATTGATGATATTTAATTTAACATTTAATCCAAAAATAAATATTTACATTCTCATAAATTAGATTATGAGAGAGTAGCATTTAATAAGATATTTCTATCCAAACTAATAAGAATGAAATTTATATAGTGATTGTGTAGTTAGGTTCTAGTGCCTCTACGAAGGTGTCTTTTGTTTCTCTTAAAAATGTTCCCAATTTTGTTTCTTTTTGCATTTTATGTGTTACTCTGTAAAGTATGGTTCTGAATGACCTAACGTAATATGAGCCCCAAAGACATAAAACAGTCCTGAACATTCTGAAAAATATTAAATAGCTCCTGATTAATACTATGATGTCTTGTCCCCAACTCCCCAAATACTATCAATATGGTGGTATTAATGGGTTATATTAAAAATAATACTGTATTTGTGTTTCTATGTGGAAGCTTAGAAAGGGAGCGGGTAACTCTTCATATAAAAATTCTCCTAATGAATTTAACTTATTTTTGAGTTTTGAAGTATGGCTATAAGTATATCATGAAAATGGAAACATTGAAAATGTGTAAATTGAATATATTTAACAGAATATTCAAAGGTAGAGGCCTAAGATAATATATTCTGGATGCATAAATTTTGGCTAGATAAGTTTGGGGAAGTAGAAGAGGCTTCAGATGAAATTTAGATGAATGAACGTCATTGGTTCCTATCCAAAATTCAATACCATTATCTCCATTAATTTTGTTCAGGTTTCTAATTACATAATATGTGATTGAAGCGAAGATGATCCTATTTCTAGCTCCACAGATTGTTTCTGAATAATGATAGCCAATATCAGCCTACTCCATAAATGCAGGAAAAAATTAACACTTAATAGCAACGTGCAGGTTTGTTGCATAGGTATACACATGCCATAGTGGTTTGCTGCACCCATCAACCTGTCATCTATGTTAGGTATTTCTCCTAATGCTATCTCTCCCCTAGCACCCCACCCCACAACAGACCCTGGTGTGTGATGTTCCCCTCCCTGTGCCATGTGTTCTGATTGTTCAACTCCCACTTATGAGTGAGAACATGTGGTGTTTGGTTTCCTGTTCTTGTGTTAGTTTGCTGAGAATTATGATTTCCAGCTTCATCCATGTCCCTGCAAAGAACATGAACTCATCCTTTTTTATGGCTGCATAGTATTCCATGATGTATATGTGATTTCTTCTTTGACCCATTGGTTGTTTAAGAATGTAATGCTGTACTTGCATTATATTTGTACATTTTCCACTTTTTTTTCTGTTCTTGATCATAGTTTTATTTTTTATAGTCAGATAAAATAATTGGTATAATTCAAATATTTTTAAATTTACTGACACTTGCTCTGTGGCCTATACTGGAGAATTTTCCATGTGCACTTGAGAATATGCATATTCTTGTGGCTTTGGGTGAAGGATCTTACAAGTGTCTTTTAGGTCTACTTGTTTTACAGTGTTATTCAATGTTTTATTTCCTTATTTATCTTTTGTCTTGTTCTATTTATTACTTAAAATAGGGCATGGAAGTCTCTAGTGATTATTGTAAATATATATATATATGTGGCTCCTCAGTTTCTCCATTGCTCCTTTCTTTGGTATTTAATGTTTATACTGTACCACTTTTATTCCTTTGTAACTTTATTTTTCATATATGTTTTAGATTGTTTAGTGATTTAATTAAGAACTACAATTAAACTTTTTGATTTATGGAGATTCCTCAAAAAATGAAAAATAGAGCCACCATATGATCCAGCAATCCCACTCTAAGGTATACACCCAAAAGAAAGGAAATCGGTATATAAAAGAGGTATCTGCACTCCCATATTTATCGCAACACTGTTCACAATAGCCAAGATTTGGAAGCAGCCTAAGTATCCCTCAGTAGATGAAGGGATTAAAAAAATATATAGTACATATATATGATGGACTGTTATTCAGTCAAAAGAAAAACGAAATCCCATCATTTGCGACAATATGGATGAAACTGGCGGTCATTATTTTAAGTGTAATAAGCCAGGCACAGAAAAGTCAAACTTCACATGTTATCACTTATCTTTGAGAGCTAAAAGTTAAAACAATTGAACTCATGGAGATAGCTAGTAGAAGGATGGCTACCAAGGTTGGGAAGGGTATTTGGTGGTGGGGGAAAGTGGGGAACCGGGGATAGATAATAAGACCCACTGATTACGAATGTGATGTTTTACTTTCACATCTTTGTAAATTTCGTATACTTGTAAATTCATGAGTTTATAAGTTTATAAAAATGTGTTTTATATTATTACCACCTTAGCTACAATGGTATACAAAACTCTGCACTTATACATCTCTGAAACTGCCTCTCTATGTTGTTATAGTCCTGCATTAAATATTTATAGATTATGTTCGTATGAATACTTATTTATAATAATTGTTTATTCATTGGCTTTGAAATCATATATCCAGAAGGGAATCATAGTCCAAAAATTTAATTATCATAGCTTTTGTATTTACCTGTGTAGGTACATTTTCCAGTCTTTTTTATTTCTTGGTTTGGTCTTGAGTTACTGTCTAACGCTTTTTCATCTCCACCTGAAGGGTATGCATTAGTATTTCTTTCTTTCTTTTTTAATTTAATTGCCTGAATGGTTTGTTTTACTCTTATTTATCACAAAACCATGGATGAAATAAATGCAGTTTTTCAGATGAACCCAAAGGATAATAGAAACTACCTTACTACTTATTATTGAATGCATTATTCATAAAGCCACTTGCAATGACATTAATTCTAAATTATTCCCTCATTAAATAAAAACATTATAAACTCACAGAACTTAATGTTTAAACACATAAGATATAGTGTTGTTGAAGAAAGATAATTTAAGTTTCTTTTTGTTTTTAAGTGTCTTCAATGTATTAGTCTATACGACTCATTGTTAGTCAACATCTTGCAGGCAAAATAAATGACAGTTTCGTTCTAATGCTGTTATTTTCCCCTTTACTGTTTTTAATGTATTTTTTATTATTGTGGGTACATGGTAGGTGTATATATTTATAGGTTACATGATATTTGTTGATGCATGCCTGCAATGAATAATAATCACATCAGGACAAATATGGTATCCATCACCTCAAACACTTATCCTTTGTGTTTCAAGCAATAAACTATATACACTGTGAGTCATTTTTAAATTAACAATAACATTGTTTTTACCATAGTCACCCTGCTGTGCTGGCAAATATTAGGTCTTGTTTATTCTATTTTTGTATTTTTAATTTTTGTGGGTACATAGTAAGTGTATATATTTATGGGGTACATACGATGTTTTGCTATAGGCATGCAAAATGAAATAAGCACATCATGGAGAATGGAGAATGGAGTATACATCCCTTCAAGCAAAATGATAAATCCTTTGAGATACAAACAATCCAATTACACTCTTTAAGTTATTTTAAAATATACAGTTAATTTTACTTACCCTGTTGTGCTTTCAAATAGTAGGTCTTAGTATCCATCCCCCATTCCCCTCTTTTCCCAACCACCAACTACCCTTCCCAGCCTCTGGTAGCCATCCTTCTACTACTTATCTCCATGAATTCAATTGTTTTACTATTAGCTCCCAAAGATAAGTGAGAACATAGCAAGTTTGTCTTTCTGTTCCTGGCTTATTTCACCTAACATAATGACCACCAAGTTTCATCTACGTTGTTATAAATGACGGAATCTCATTTTTCTTATAGCCGAATAATATTCCATCGTATATATGTACCATGTTTTATTTATCCCTTCATCTATCAAGGGATACTTAGGCTGCTTCCAAATTTTGGCTGTTGTGAATAGTGCTGCAATAAACATGGAGATGCAGATACCTCTGTGATATACCGATTTCCTTTCTTTGGGGTCTACACGTTAGAGTGGGATTGCTGGATCATACGGTGGCTCTGTTTTTTATTTTTGAGTAATCTCCACACTATTCACCCATAGTGGTTCTACTAATTTGTATTCCCACCAACACTGTATGAGGGGTTCCTTTATTTCACATCCTTGCCAGCATTTTGTCATTACCTGTCTTTTGGATAAAAGTCATTTTAACTGGAGATAAAGGATATCTCATTGTGGTTTTGATTTGAATTTCTCTGAAGACCAATGATGTTGAGCACCTTCTCATTTACCTGTTTCCTATTTGTATGCTTTCTTTTGAGAAATGTCTATGCCAATCTTTTTCCTTCCTTCCTTCCTTCCTTCCTTCCTTCCTTCCTTCCTTCCTTCCTTCCTTCCTTCCTTCCTTCCTTCCTTCCTTCTTCTTTCTTTCTGTCTTCTCTCTCTCTCTCTCTCTCTCTCTCTCTCTCTTAGTCTCTCTCTCTCTCTCTCTCTCTCTCTCTCTCTCTCTCTCTCTCTCAAAGTCTGGCTCTGTCACCCAGGTTGAAGTGCAGTGGCGCAATCTCGGCTCACTGCAGCCTCCACCTCCTGGGTTAAAGCAATTCTCCTGCCTCAGCCTCCCTAGTAGCTGAGACTATAGGCATGCACCACAATTCCTGGCTAATTTTTGTATTTTTAGTTGAGACAAGGTTTCATCATTTTGGCCAGGTGGGTCTTGAACTCCTGATCTCATGTGATCCACCTGCCTTGGCCTTCCAAAGTGCTAGGATTAAAGCCATGAGCCACCATGCCCTTCCTTCTTGCCCATTTTTTAATTGGATTATTCGATTTTTTCCCATGGAGTTGTTTGATACCCTTATATATTCTATTTATTACTGTCTTGTCAGTTGGGTAGTTTGACAACATTTTCTCCCATTTTCTGGATTGTGTCCTCACTTTGTTGATTATTTTCTTTGCTGTGCAGGTTTTAAACTTGATATAATCTCATTTGTCCATTTTTGCTTTGGTTACCTGTGCCAGTGGGGTATTGTTAAAGAAGTTTTGTCCAGTTTAATGCCCTGGAGAGCTTCCCCAATGTCTTCTCTTAGTAGTTTCAGGTCTTTCAGTATTTAATCCATTTTGAGTTTATTTTTATATATGGCAAGAGACGGAGTCTAGTTTCATTCTTTTGCATATGAACATTCAGTTTTCTCAGCACCATTTATTGAAAAGACTGTCTTTTCCCCAGTGTATATTCTTGGAAACTTTGTCAAAAATGAGTTTATTGTAGATGTATGAATTTATTCCTGGGTTATCTATTTTGTTACATTAGTCTATGTTTCTGTTTTTATGGCAGTACTATACTATAGTATCTTATTTTTATTTCTAAATTTCTGTAGGATAATTTGAAGTCAGGTAACATGATTTCTCCAGTTTTCTTATTTTTGCTTAGTATAGCTTAGGTTATTCTGAGTCTTTTGTGGTTCCACATAAATTTAAGGACTGTTTCTTCTATTTCTATGAAGAATATCATTGGTATTTGGATAGAGATTGCTTTGAATATCTTGAGTACTTAAGGTAGCATGGAGATTTTAATAATATTGATTCTTCCAAAACATGAATATGGAATACCTTTCCAGTTTTTGGTGTCTTCTTCAATTTCTTGAATCAATGCTTTATAGTTTACATTGTAGAGGTCTTTCACTTCTTTTGTTAATTCTTAAATATTTTTTTATTTGTACCAGTTGTAAATAAGATTATTATTTTTTCAGATTGTTCACTGTTGGCATACGAAAATACTACTGACTTTTTATTATGGCTTCAACCTTGTTACTTGTTATTAGTCTGTTCAGGATTTGGATTTCTTCATGGTTCAATTTTAGTAGGTTATATGTGTCTATTTCTTCAAGATTTTGCAATTTATTTGCATATATTTGCTCATAGTAGCCACTAATTATCCACTAATGAATTTCTGCAGTTTCAGTTGTCATGTCTCCTTTTTCATATCTGATTTCATTTGTTTGGGTCTTCTCTCTCTCTCTCTCTCCCTTTTGTGTGTGTGTGTGTGTGTGTGTGTGTGTGTGTGTGTGTGTGTGTGTTTAGTTAATCTGGCTACAGGTTTTTCAATGTAGTTTACTTTTACAAAAAACTTTTTTTGTTTTGTTTTGTTTTGTTTTGTAGAATTTTGTATTGTTTTCTTCCTTTCAATTTCATTTATTTTTGCTCTGATTTTTTATTTCTTTATTTTCATTTACTAATTTGGGGATTTGTTTGTTATTGTTTTTTCCATTCTTTAAGAAGCATTATTAAGTTGTTTTTGAAATGTTCTTTTTTATGTAGATATTTATAACATAATATAATATTTCCTCTTAGTAATGCTTCTTTGTAGCCCATACATTTTGGTATGTGATGTTTCCATTATCATGTGTTTCACCAGATATTTTAAATTTCCTTCTTTATTTCTTCATTGACCCACCGGTCATTCAGGAGCATATTGTTTAATTTCTATGTGTTTGTATTCTTATCATAATTCCTCATTATTGATTGCTACTTTTATTCTACTGTGGTCAGAGAAGATGCTCGATTGATAGCATTTCATTTTTTTTTAAAGTTTCTTAAAACTTGTTTTGTGACCTAACATATGTTCTGTCTTTCAGAATGATCCATGTGCTGAGAAAAAAAATAATGTGTATTCTGCAGTTGTTGGATGAAAGCTTTAAATATTTATTGGATATGTTTGTTCTATATTGCACATTAAGTCTGATTTTTGCTGTTGTTAATTTTCTGTCTAGATGACCTGTCCAATGCTGAATGTGTGGTGTTGAAGTCTCCAGCTATTATTACCTTGGGGTCTATCTGTCTCTTTAACCCTAGTAATATTTGATTTATATAGCTGGGTGCTCCAGTGTTGGGAACATGTATATTTACAAATGTTATATCCTCTTTCTAAGTTAACCCCTTTATTGTTATGTGGTAAACTTATTTATTTCTTTTTATAGATTCTCATATAGGTATACCTACTTCTGCTCTTTTTCAGTGTTTACTGGTATGGAATATATTTTTACATTCCTTTATTTTTATTCTTTGAAGGACATTATTAGGGGAGTGTGTTTCTTGTTGGCAACAGATCATTGGGTCTTTTTTTATTTATAATCCATTCAACCACTCTACATCTTTTAGTTGGAAAGTTTAGTTCATTTACAATCAATGTTAACATTGGTAAGTAAGAATGTATTCCTTTCATTTTGTTATTTGTTTTCTGGCATTCTCTTCTTTTTTTTTCTCTCTTCCTGTCTTCCATTTAGTGAAGGTAATATTTCTCTGGTGATATGATTAAATTCCTTGCTTTTCATTTTTTTTGTAAAAATATTGTATGTGTTTTGATTCGAAGTTACCGTAAGGCTTTTAAATACTGTCTTATAACCCATCATTTTAATCTGAGGGAACAACTTTAAAATATTTTCATAAACAAACAAACATAAAGTTAACTAATGAAAACTCTACATTGTAACATCATCTTTTTGCTTTTTATCTTCTTCTTTTTACTATTTATATCTTATTGTACTTTCTATGCCTTGAAAAATTATTCTAGTTGTTAGTTTGGATTTTTCATTGTTTAGTCTTTCTAATTAAGAGTAGTTAATGCATCACAATTACAGTGTTATAATAGTCCGTGTTTTTCTGTGTATTTATTTTCACTTTTCAATAATTTCTGATTGCTCATTAATATCCTTTACTTTCTTAATGAATTACTCCCTTTATCATTTCTTGTGGGACAGATCTGGTGTTAATGAAATTCCTCTGCTTTTTTGTATATTTGTTTTGGTCTGGAAAAGTCTATATTTCTCTTTTATGTTTGTAGGAACTTTGCCCTGGATGTATTATTCTTGGGTAAAAGTATTTTTCCTTCAGCAACTTAAATATGTCATGCCACTCTCTCCTGCCTGTCTGTAAGGTTTCCAGTGAAAAGTCTGCTGCCAGACATATTGGAGCTCCATTGTATGTTTTGTTGTTGTTGTTGTTGTTGTTTTTTATCTTGCCACTTTTAGAATTCTTTCTCTATTCTAGACCTTTGGGAGTTTTCTTAATAAATACCTTGAGGCCATCTTCTTTGGGTTAAATCTACTTGATGTTTTATAACTTTCTTGTACTTGGGTATGGACATCTTTCTTAAGATTTAGGACTTTCTTTGTTACTATTCCTTTGAATGATCTTTCTACCCCATCTCTTTTTCTACCTCCTCTTTAAGGCCATGAATCTTAGATTTTTCCTTTTGAGGTTATATTCCAGATCTTGTAGGCATGCTTTATTGTTTTTTATTCTTTTTTTTATTTTGTCTTCTCTGACTGTATTTTCAAGTAGCCTGTCTTCAAGCTCACTAATTCTTTTGTCTGCTTGATCCATTCTGCTATTAAAAGACTCTAATGTATTCATTAGTATATCCTTCCATTTTTGAACTATCGAATTTCTGCTTGATTCTTTCTAATTATTTCAATTTCTTTGTTAAATTAACCTGGTAGAATTCTGAATACCTTCTCTGTGTTATATTGAATTGCTTTTAGTTTCCTCAAAATGTTATGTTGAGTTATCTGACTAAAAGATCACATATCTCTATTTTCTAGGAATGGTCCCTGGTAATTTGGTTCATTTGCAGAGGTCATTTTTTTCTTGGAAGGTTTTTATACTTAAGGATGTTCCTCTGTGTTTAGACATTGAAGAGTTATGTATTTATTGCAGTCTTCACAGCCTGGGTTTGTTTTTACCTGGTCTTCTTGGAAAGTCTATCTAGATATTTAAAAGGACTTGGATGTTGTGAACTAAGCTGTATGTATCTGCGTTACAGTTTTGGAAACACAAATATCATTCTATAGACACACATGTTACTACATCATGCTTTAGAAAAAGAAAATGTGCTTCCATGCATTGTAGATTAATCAACTCATTCAACTATGCCACAAGCCAGGTACTTTAGTTGTGGTTTTGATAGACAAGATAATTAATGATGCAAAAGATTTGAAGCTACACTGGTAGAAAGCAATAATACTGAACTTGAAGCTCTGGTCTCATTAAACTCAAGAACTTGTAATATTCCACTATTTTTTAAATGTTTTGCCAAATAGTCAATTTTTAATTATTCGTATATAAATTATCAACAGTGGTCACCAGCTCATAAATGAAAATTTTCTGATATATTTATCTTTAATTTTAATTTTATTTATAAATAATTTTTATGGTGGAAAAATTAGCAGAAAATTATCCTTTCATGTGAGAATTGTTTGTAATTAAACAAACAAAAAAACATAAAGTTTTACTGACCACCCTTGTTGTGTCTTATAACCTGGGGATCATTTTTATTTTCAGTTCTAGACTATGAAGAATTGATTCCAAATCTGCATAGCATATCTGGATAGAAATGAATGAAAGTCTGGCCAATTTTTGAGTCTAGACCTATACAGTTAGATGAGACAAAGCTGCCAAGTATTACAAATCAAGTCTTTTTTTTTTTTTTTTTTTTTTTTTTAATGTTTGGAAAACTGTTACTCCTCTTTCACACATTTTTCATAGTCTCTACTTGAATTAGTAGAACGTAGATCCTGTTCAGTTACATACAAATGTGTAAATTGACCAAATTAGAGAATTATTTCCAAAGACTAATAAAAAGTTGTTGAAAGAAAAATAACTGTTGACAAATCATAAAACTTCATACAAATACAATCTACCTACAAGACTAGATTTTAAAAGGAAAACATGGAATGTGAGAAAAAGAAAAGGAAAAACAAGAAAGATTGTTTAGAAGCTGTCAAATTTTTTGTATGGATGTTTTTTCATAAATCTACCTCCATATTCAATTATTATATTAAAATTCTGTTCCATAGTATTTCAATCACCATTAACAGTGCTCTCTATTCATTTGAATTAATGAATACTGGAATAACTTTTTTTATTACTCTAATAAATTAAACTTTCAGTCCTTTCTGACTTGTTCACACAGTGCAATTAACCAGTTCCAGAGTAACTATTAATCAAAAAGCCATTTAATCTTTACTCTATTTACATGACACCTTGTTAACATTATTGGTTATACAGTTCTCCAATTTTTCCATTTTCATTTCCCAAATTTCTTACTCTTGTAAATGGTTTGTCTTCCTGCCTTATGACATTTGTGTTTTTACCTTGAGCTGTTATGAGAGTTTTTAGAGTATTTTGGATTCATTTTCTGCTGAATGAAGGAATAGAGTCTATATACCTCAGAAAAGAGAATAGGGAATATTTTTGTTTGTTTGTTTTTGTTTTTTTGTTTTTTGTTGTTGTTGTTGTTTTTGATATGGAGTTTCGCTCTTGTTGACCAAGCTGGAGTGCAATGGCGCAATCTCAGCTCACTGCAACTTCTGCCTCCTGGGTTCAAGCTATGCTCTTGCCTCAGCCTCCTGAGTAGCTGGGATTACAGGTGCTCACCGCCACGCCCGGCTACTTTTGTGTATTTTTAGGACAGACGGGGTTTCATCGTGTTAGCTAGGCTGGTCTCAAACTCCTGACCTTAGGTGATCTGCCCGCCTCGGCCTCCCAAAGTGCTGGGATTACATGCGTGAGCATCCACATCCAGCCAATATTGGTGCCCTTAAGTAAAAGAAACAAGTATAGAGAAGATAGACTTCGCAGGTACAAGAAAAATAAATAACATAAAATAGGCCTCAATAAATCAAGCCACTACATTAGAGGATTACAGGAGAAAGTCATACTCCTAGCAAATTGGAGTGGGGTGTGTGTGTGTGTGTGTGTGTGCGCGCGTGTGAGAGAGAGAGAGAAGTAAAAGATGAAAGAAAGAGGAAAAAATAGATAGAAAAACAGAATAACTGGTTTTGTTTTTGTGTTTCTTACGTCTAGTTAGCTTTAATAAACTCTTTTTTTATCAGTTGGTAAATCAAATGTGAAAAAGAGAATAATAATGTACTAATAAAGTATAAAACCCCTAACTCAATAGGGTGATCCTGTGGGAGTGGGGTTACTGAAAATAGGAAGATTAGTATGATTTTTGTGTTTGTGTTTCTTATTGGAAGAAAACAGACATTTTTTTTCCTCCAAAGATGGGCAAGGCCCCAAAGTCCCTTTTTATAGTACTTTCAAACTACAAACATAACTAATGTTATAGAATGTCTTCTTTGTTCATAAAGCACATGATTAATCTGAGCAAATCCACAATGAATTGTGTTTAAATGTGCTGTGTCATCGGCATGGCCTTTTCTTTTCAATTAAAAGAATGCCACAAATTAAACCATAGCAATATTTGAATGAATTATGCATAGTTTCTAATTAGGAAGAGTGGTGTACTTATTTTTAGGACATTCGTGAATTTTTAAAGAATAAAAGAAAGTGGACTGAATTCACAAGTTAAATGTGCAGTAGAATTTATAGACAACAGTCTATTAAATATGCTGACACTGTGCGTTATCTACTTAATAGCATGGAGAATTAGATCAAATTATTTTCCAACTGCATCTTAATTGTATATATGATCCAATTTTATGTAACATTAAGTTTTCTTAAACAATTTATTGGTGCTTCCTAAAATTATTTCCAGCAAAAAATATTTACACCTGTGTTTATATAATAGAAATTGGAAAAATATGAATTTTTAAGTAGTTCTATAAAAATATGCAGTGATTGAATAAAAGTAATCAGTAATTGATTATCCATCTCTAGGCAGGCCAACTTCAAAATTATTAAATCAAGAAGTAAGAAAAATGTTACTGTAAGTTTTCTTATGCGCCTACTTAAAATATTATTTTTAACATGTATAAACATATATAGGTATATTTGTTTGTTATTGATTAGAAGTGCCAAAAATCAAAATACCTCCCCAAATGGATATTTCATTTTAAAACTTTTGTCTTCTCCAGTAAAAGTAAACTATCTGAAACTTGATGATACTTAATACTTTTATTATTAATTAATAATTATTTTATTCACATTTTCAAATGTCAGAGGATGTGACTAATATTCTAATGTAATAATTTTCCAATAATATTACTTGTCCAAATGTAATAATGTAAAAGGAAGGAATTCCTTTTTGCCTTCACAATTAATATGGTTTTCTAAAAATCAAAAATACAGATACAATTAATCTGAAAAATTAAATTTTTCTCGCTGCAAAGCACATGAACAGATGTTGCTTCAAAATAGTTGTATATGTGTGTGTGTTTTGCTAATGAGATTACTAAAAAGGGGGCCCTAAGTCTAAAGAATAGGGAGGCTTTTAAATTTAAAAAAATGAGATAATAACTGTAAGTGATTCCTTATTTTGAGCCTTGTGAAAAGTCACTGTCCTTTTAATATTTATAAAAATAGAATATCATCTGTAAACTTAAATGTATAGAATTATAAACAATCAATAGTACAATAATTGTCCAGAAATCCTTTTCCAGTCAATTTTTCATCTTTTTTCAGAAGTATATGTTGACAAAAGCAGATTACATAAAACAAGGACTTTCCTCATAGTGAGTCTTACATGCAAGGACTGCTTAGAAGTGTCTTAGATGCAAGCTATTATCACTCTGAATAACTTTAAGTAATTCCAGGTAATATATAAAAGGTGTACTAAGTGAAAGAATTTTACAAGTATAAAGCTCACCCTGGAAAAATATTTAGAACATATGAATAAAATATCATAGGGAGTGAAGTGCTTTACATGGATTTTCTCTTAATCTTTTTTTTCCATATACAACTTCCAACAAAAATTTAAAAGGTGTATTGTAATTTTTAAAATAAAATAATGACTCCCATATTAAAAAATGCCTTAAGAATTTAAAATTATGACACAATTATAATTTTAAAGATATATGTACATATGTATGCCTATATGTGTGTATATGAGTCTTTACATATATATGTAAATAATTATTTTCAAATCATTCATTAATGCAGACTCAAAAGTGAATATTCAACTTTCAAATTATATATTATTTGTTTGAGATATTCCCTGTATCTCTTTAGATTTCAGAGCTAATTTGAATCTTTTAGAGACCATCTTTATTACTGTAAAACTCTAGAGATTTTGCATTAAGACAATCTGCTGGAGAAATCTTTGTGTCCTGAAAGATCTGTATATGGTTACTATCTCAAAGGAACTACTTTCTATGTACTTAAGAAATATATTACCTTTAAAACATTATTTTCTTTTAAAATTTTAGATATATTAGAAGCTTGGAAGAAAACAATTTGTAAACATGAATAAATTTATTTTCATATGTTTTAGAAACTGTTACTGTCCCAAAATTCTATTTGTTCCCTCCCCAAATAATTTTAATAAATACAATCTGCCTTGCCATTTATGTTTTTTTTTTTTCTTTGTCTCTCCCTTAATCATTGGCTTCCTTCGTAGTCACCATTGTAGTCTGAAAACTCTTGGCACATACAGAAATCTTTAGCCAAGTGAAATATTCTTAATATTTTATTTCTACTGTTTGTATTTTTACTGTTAAACTTCTGACATTCTATATACTAACCCATTACCTCAACCATATTTTTTGAATATGTTCTCTGATATTAATAACAAATATGATAACTTTTAAAATTAAAGAATATCTTTTGGGGAGCAAGTGGTATGACATACAGAAAGATATAGGTACAAAAAAGATGCATTCAAAATTTAGAAAACCAACTAAAGAATAGAATACATGTTCAATTTTCTCTTCAATCTAAATTTTTGAAACTCATCTGTGTACAGACATTTTACATGGTAAAAATTCCCATAGGTCTACATTTATAGAAATGTAAAAAATTTGGTGATGTTAGAAGAGGCTAGAAAACCTCTGTGATCATACTATATATGATGGCAATGTTGAACAAAATAAAGCAAAAGAAAACTAGGGTTCAAGAAAATGAACTGTTCACACTGTTGAATTATCCTTTTGTTACCCTAATACTCAGAATTTGATACATACAACCAAAGATGTCACACTAACAATGAAAACTAGTTTCCTACTAGTTGAGCTGCTATTTGATCTTATATTTAAAAATTTTTAAAAAAACTACATTTAACCCTGAAACGACACACAATTATAGTCATCAAATCCCCATGCAGTTAAAAATCCACATATAACTTTTGACTGCCCCAAAACTTAACTACCAATAATAACCTACTGTTGACTAGAAGCCTTACTGATAATATAAATGGTAAATTAACACACACTTTGTATTTTATATGTATTGTATGCTGTATTCTTACCATAAACTAGAATAAAGAAAATCTTCTTTAGAAAATTATAAGAAAAAAATACATTTACAGTATTGTAATGTTTTTAATCATTAATACCATAAGTTTATTTTGCCCATTTTTAAGATGTAATACCTATCTGAAATGACAGGAAACTACAGCTGCCGACCCAAATTAATGGTACATATCAAACAATTCAACTTTTTCTTGTATTGCCATGACTTTTTTTCTGCTTCTTGGGAACACTTCCAGCATCATTAGTGGCACTTAATTTTGGTCCCATGGTGTTACTCAAGGTTTATGGTATTGCACTATACATGATTAAAAAATACACATGAGAACTGCAAGAGATCACTTTTTACTGCAAAATGTAATTTACTGGAAAGAGGAACTGCTCACATGGCCATGATGAGCGTCACATAGCGTTTTAAGCAGATACTCGCAATGGGAGATCATCAGAATAGCAACAGGAGGTGGCTGTGAAATTATTACAGAAGTACTGTATGGAATAGAGTCAATTTTATGCTGTAATTTAATACTGTATCTTTATGTTTGTTTACATTTCTCCCAACTGTGAATGGTGCCATGAATGGTCTGAAGTGTTTGTGTGTATATGCTTTGATAAATGTCAACTGCTTATAATAGATTTGTGTATATTTTATGGCAAGAAAAAATAGATTGATGTCTGCATGTATATTATGCATTCATGACATCTCTAACTTTTTTATTTTTTTTATTGTTCTAGGCTACAGTTTGTGAGTTTTTCAAGTTTTTAAATACCTCTAAAAAATGTTCTAATATATTTATTGAAGAAAGTCCACATATAAGTGGTCCTGGGCAGTTCAAACCTGTGTTGTTCAAGGATCAACTGTAAAAAAAAAATATATATATATATACACACACACACACACACACACACACACACACACATACAGACACACACACATACAAACACACAGTTATATATATAATTATATATATACAGTTATATATATGAATATAGTTATATATATATAGTTATATACATATGTAACTTTATAAAAGGACAGATAGCATTGTATGTTTTATTGTATACAACATGATGGCTTTGAAGTACATATACATCATGATATAGTTAAATCTAGCCAGTTACAAGTGTCTTACCACACATAGTTATCATTTTGGTGGTAAGAGCACATAGCATTCCTTCTCTTTATATTTTTCAAGAATACAATATATAATTATTAACTAGAGTCAACTTGCTTTACAGTTGATCTTTTGAAACTTTTTTCTTCTGTTTAACATAATTATGTATTTTTTTTTGTTTTATTATTATTATTATACTTTGAGTTCTGGGATACGTGTGCAGAACCTGCAGGTTTGTTACATCGGTATATATATGCCATGGTGGTTTGCTGCACCCATAAACTAGTCATGTACCTTGGATATTTCTCCTAATGCTATCCCTCCCCTTGCCCCAACCCCTTGCCAAGCCCCAGTTTGTGACCATCCCCTCCCTGTGTCCATGTGTTCTCATTGATCAATTCCCACTTATGAGTGAGAACATGCAATGTTTGGTTTTCTCTTCCTGTGTAAGTTTTCTGAGGATGATGGTTTTCAGCTTCATCCACGTCCCTGCAAAGGATACGAACTCATCCTTTTAATGGTTGCATAGTATTCCATTGTGTATATATGCCACATTTTAAAAAATACATTCTATCATTGATGGGCATTTGGGTTGGTTCCAAGTTTTTGTTATTGTGAATAGTGCTGCAGTAAACATACATGTGCGTGTGTCTTTATAATAGAATGATTTATACTTCTTTGTATATATACTCAGTAATGGGATTGCTGGGTCAAATGTTATTTCTGGTTCTAGATCCTTGAGGAATCACCACACTGTCTTCCACAATGGTTGAACTAACTTACACTCCCACCAACAGTGTAAAAGCATTCCTATTTCTCCACATCCTCTCAAGCTTCTGTTGTTTTCTGACTTTTTAATGATTGCCATTCTAACTGGTGTCAGTTGGTATTTCATTGTGCTTTTGATGTGAATTTCTCTAATGACAAGTGATGATGAGCTTTTTTGCGTATGTTTGTTGGCCGAATAAATGTCTTCTTTTGAGAAGTGTCTGTTAATATCCTTTGCCCTCTGTTTGGTGCATTGTTTTTGTTTTTTTTTTTTTTCTTTTTTTTTCTTGTACATTTCTTTAAGTTCCTTGTAGATTCCAAATATGGGCCCTTTGTCAGATGGATAGTTTTCAAAAGTGTTCTCCCATTCTGTAGGTTGCCTGTTCACTCTGATGATAATTTCTTCTGCTGCGCAGGAGCTCTTTAGTTTAATTAGATCCCATTTGTCAATTTTGGCTTTTGTTGTCATTGCTATTGGTGTTTTAGTCATGAAGTCTTTGACCATACCTATGTCCTGAATGGTATTGCTTAGGTTTTCTTTTAGGGTTTTCAAGGTTTTAGGTCTTATGTTTAAATCTTTAATTTATCTTGAGTCAATTTTTGTAAGGAAGGGATCCAGTTTCACTTTTCTGCATATGGCTAGCCAGTTGTCCCAGCAGCATTTATTAAACAGAGAATCCTTTCCCCATTGCTTTTGTCAGGTTTGTCAAAGATCAGATGGTTGTAGATGTGTGGCATTACTTCTGAGGCGTCTGTTCTGTTCCATTGGCCTATATATCTGTTTTGGTACCAATATCACACTGTTTTGGTTACTGTAGTCTTGTAGTATAGTTTGAAGTCAGGTAGCATGATGCTTCAGCATTGTTCTTTTTGCTTAGGATCATCTTGGTTTACGGGCTCTTTTTTGGCTCCATATGAAATTTAAAGTAGCTTTTTCTAATTCTCCAAAGAAAGTCAATGGTAGCTTTATGGGAATAGTATTGAATCTATATATTACTTTGGGCAGGATGGCCATTTTCATGATATTGATTCTTCCTATCTATGAGCATGGAACATTTTTCCATATGTTTGTGTCCTCTGTTACTAACTTGAGCAGTGGTTTGTACTTCACTTTGAAGAGGTTGTTCATATTTCTTGTACGTTATATTCTCAGATATCTTATTCTGTTTGTAGCAATTGTGGATGGGAGTTTATTCATGATTTGACTCTCTATTATTGGTGTATATGAATGCATGTAATTTTTGCACATTGATTTTGTATCCTGAGACTGAAGTTGCTTATCAGCTTAAGGAGTTTATGGGCTAAGACAATAGGGTTTTCTAAATATACAATCAGTTCATCTGCAAACAGAGACAATTTGACTTCCTCTCTTCTTATTTGAATATCCTTTATTTCTTTCTCTTGCTTGATTGCCCTGGTGAAAACGTCCAATACTATGTTCAATAGTAGTGGTGAGAGAGGACAGCGTTGTCTCGTGCCAGTTTTCAAAGGGAATGCTTCCAGCTTTTGCCCATTCAGTATGATGTTGGCTGTGATTTTGTCACAAATAGCTCTTATTATTTTGAGATACGTTCCATCAATACCCAGTTTATTGAGGGTTGTATCACGAAAGGATGTTGAATTTTATCAAAGTCCTTTTCTGCATCTATTGAGATAATCATGTGGTTTTTGTCTTTGATTCTGTTGATGTGATGGATTACATTCATTGATTTGTGTATGTTGAACCAGCCTTGCATCCCAGGAATAAAGCTGATCTAACTGTGGTGAATAAACTTTTTGATGTGCTGCTGGATTTGGTGTGCTAGTATTTTATTGAGGATTTTCACATTGATGTTCATCAGGGATATTGGCCTGAAATTTTCATTTTTTTGTTTTGTCTTTGCCAAGTTTTGGTATTAGGATGTCTCTGGCATCATAAAATGAGTTAGCAAAGCGTCTCTCATTTTATATTGTTTGGAATAGTTTCAGAAGATATGGTTCCAGCTCTTCTTTGTACCTCTGGTAGAATTCAGCTGTGAATCTGTCTGGTCCTGGGCTTCTTTTGGTTGATAGGCTATTAATTACTGCCTCTTTCATTCTTGTCTTCTGCTAGCTTTTGAATTTGTTTGCTCTTGCGTCTCTAGTTTTTTAAATTGTGATATTAGGGTGTTGATATGAGATCTTTCCTGTGGGCATTTAGTGCTGTAAATTTCCCTTTAAACACCGCTTTAGCTGTGTTGCAAAGATTCTGGTACATTGTGTCTTTGTTCTCATCAGTTTCAAATAACCTATTTATTTCTGCCTTAATTTTGTAATTTACTCAGTAGTTATTCAGGAGCAGGTCGTACAGTTTCCATGTAGTTGTATGGTTTTGAGTGAGTTTATTAATCTTGTGTTCTAATTTGATTGTACTGTGATCTGAGAGATTGTTTATTTTGATTTATGTTCCTTTATATTTGCTGAGGAGTGTTTTATTTCCAATTATGTGGTCAATTTAAAAATAAGTGCTATATGGTGCTGAGAAGAATGTATATTCGGTTGATTTGGGGTGTAGAGTTCTGTAGAAATCTACTAGGTCTGCTTGGTCCAGAGCTGAGTTCAAGTCCTAAGCATCCTTGCTAATTTTCTGTCTCATTGATCAGTCTAATAGTGACAGTGGTGTTTTAAAGTCTCCAACTATTTTTGTCTGGAAGTCTAAGTCTCTTTGTAGGTCTCCAAGAACTTGCTTTATGAATCTGGGTGCTCCTGTATTGGGTGCATATATATTTAGGATAGTTAGCTCTTCTTGTTGCAATGATCCGTTCAACATTATGTATCACCCTTCTTTGTCTTTTTTTAAATCTTTTTTGTTTAAAGTCTGTTTTATCAGAGACTAGGATTGCAACCCCTGCTTTTGCTTTTGCTTTTCTTTTCTTTTTTTTTTTTTTTTGTTTCCTATTTGATTGGTAAATATTCCTCCATCCCTTTATTTTGAGCCTATGTGAGTCTTTGCATGAGATTGGTCTCCTAAATACAGCACAATTATGGGTATTGACTCTTTATCCAATTTGCCAGTCTGTGTCTTTTAACTGGGGCATTTAGCCCATTTATATTTAAGGTTAATATTGTTTTGTGTGAATTTGATCCTGTTCTCATGATGCCAGCTGGTTATTTTGCATATTAGTTGAAGCAGTTTCTTCATAGTGGTGTTGTTCTTTGTATTTTAGTAAATTAGTGGTACCAGTTTTTCCTTTCCACATTTAGTGCTTCCTTCAGGAGCTCTTGTAAGGCAGGCCTGATGGTTACAAAATCCCTCAGCATTTGCTTGTCTGTAAAGGATTTTATTTCTCCTTCACTTTAAAGCTTAGTTTGGCTGGATACGAAATTCTGGGTTGAAAATTCTTTTTTTTAAGAATGTTGAATATTGGCCCCCAGTCTCTTCTGGCTATAGGGTTTCTTCAGAGAGATCTGCTGTTATTCTTGTGGGCTTCCCTTTGTGGGTACCTCGAGCTTTTTCTCTGGCTGCACTTAACATTTTTTCCTTTGTTTCAACCTTGGTGAATCTGACGATTATGTGTCTTGGGGTTGCTCTTCTCGAAGAGTATTTTAGTGGTGTTCTCTGTATTTCCTGAATTTGAATGTTGGCCTGGCGTCCCGGCTTCATCCCCCTTTCCAGGGGAGTGAATGGTTCTGTCTTGCTGGGGCTCCAGGTGCCACTGGGGGGGAGGGGGGAGAAAAAAAAGAAAAAAAAAACCTCCTGCAGCTAGCTAGCTCAGTGTCTGCTCAAATGGCCACCCAGTTTTGTGCCTGAAACCCAGGGCCCCAGTGGTGTAGGCACCCGAGGGAATCTCCTGGTCTGCGGGTTGCAAAAACTGTGTGAAAGCATAGGAAAAAGCATAGTATGTGTGCCAGATAGCACTGTCCCTCAAGGCACAGTTCCTCATGACTTCCCTTGGCTAGGGGAGGGAGTTCCTCAATCCCTTGCACTTCCTGGGTGAGAGGATACCCCACCCTGCTTCAGCTCACCCTCTGTGGGCTGTCCCCATTGTCTAACCAGTCCAAATGTGGTGAGCCAGGTACCTCAGCTGGAAATGCAGAAATCACCCACCTTCTCTGTTGGTCTCGCTGAAAGCTGCAGACCAGAGCTGTTCCTATTCGGCCACTTTGCCCAGAACCCCACAACTTAATTATATATCTTTTAATCAATGTTTTCCCGTCTTCTTCTCCTTTCTAACCATCCCAGCTTTCAGAAAACACCAGTCTAATGTCTACTTTCATGCCATTAACCTTTAAGATTCTACATATGAATGATGTCATGCAGTATTTATTTTTCTGCATCTGGTTTATTTCACTTAAAATGTCCTCCAGGTTCATCTGTGTTGTAAGAAATGGCAGTATTTCATCCCTTTCTACAGCTGAGTAATATTTGTTTTTTTGTGTATATGTGTATTTACGTACACATACATGCACACATGCATATATATATATATATATATATATATATATATATATATATATATACTACATTTTCCTTATTCATTCATCCATTGAAGGTCACATAGATTGATTCTATGTGTTACCTATTGTGCTGTAATAAATAATGGAGTGTAGATATATCACACATATGTGTCTGTCTTTCTGTGTGTGTGCGCATGTGTATGTCTGTCTTCTTAAAAAATATATCTAATAATCAAAATTTTTACTCCTCACCATATTGCTGATAGCTTTTGATAATTGGATAATTTTTGACATAGGTTTCTACTTTGTAGTCTATTATGATTATTTCAACTTGATTATATTTTATAACTGGTTCAATTCTTCTGGTAAGAAATAAGATAAATAGCCACATGTTTGTTTTTTAACATTCCCTCAAGTCTGTGTGAAGCATGTAGCCATGGTACACAGACCAAAGCAGATAGGCTAATGTGACTCCTAAATAGTGTGTAATATATCTACTACCTAGTTGAAATTCTTTGATATGCTGATTTTAGGGTTATTTATGATTCCCAAATTTAACTCCTAGAGAAGATGAAATTGGTACTTAACATAGAGGCTTACTGCTTTGATGTCAACCCTGGTTATACTACAAACTAGATGTGTGAAATTGACTTTGAATCAGCTTTAAGATCTTGAGTACATAAACTAACTTTTTCATGTTTCTCTTTTCATATACTAAGTAAAAGTATATGAGATAATATACTTTTGAATGAGATAATATTTAATTTTTCATGATACTAAAGCCACCCATTTTTTAGTGAAATGGGAGTTCACCAAGTACCAATTCTCCCATCTGTGTCTGTTGCCTTTCTTCTTAATGTTCAGAAATTCTTTGGTATACCCTGAGAACAAGAAAAATACAAGGATGTCCCCTCTCACTACTCATATTCAACACAGTACTGGTAATCCTAGCAAGAGCAATCAGACAAGAGAAAGAAATAAAAAGTATCCAAAAAGAAGAAGTCAAACTATCTCTCATTGATGATAGATGATATACACAGAAAACCCTAAAGAGCCCACCAAACGACTTGTGGAACTAATAAACAGATTCAGTATTTTCAGGATAAAAAAAAAAAATCAATGTACAAAATTTAGTGGCTTTTTTATACACTGATAATATTTTAGGTGATAACCAAATCAGGAATACAATCCCACTTAAATTGGCCACAAAGAAAATAAAATACCTAGGAATTTACCTAATATAGGAGGTGAAAGATCTCTACAAAAAGAAGTACAAAATGCTGAAGAAATCAGAGATCACACAAATACATGGAAAAATATTTTATGTTCATAGATTGGAAAAAGCAATACCATGAATTGGAAAATAGCCATACTGTCTGAAGCAATTGAAAGATTCAACACTATCACTATCACTATCAAAATACCAACCTTATTTTTCACAGAATTAGAAAAAACAAACAACAAAAAAAAACAAACAAAAAACTATTCTAAATTTTATTTAGAAGGAAAAAGGTGCCAGAATAGCCAAAGCAATCCTCAGCAATAAAAGTAAGACTAGAGGCATTACATTACCCGACTTCAAAATACACTAAAATGTTGCAGTACCAAAACAACATGCTACTGCAGTAAAAACTGGCCCATAGATAAGTGGAACAATTAGAGAACTCAGAAATAAACCCTCAAGTCTACCGTCACCTGATGATTGAAAAATATTAACAAAAATAAGCAATGGGGAAAGGATTCCTTTTTCAATAAATGGTGCTAGGATAACTGTCTAGCCATATGTAGATTAAAAGACACTGTACCTCTCATTTTATACAAAACTTAAGATGGATTAAAAAATTTAAACATAAGAGAGAAAACTGTGAAAATTTTAGAAGAAAATCTAGGAAATACCTTTCAACATAGTCTTTGGCAAGGAATTTATGGCTAAATACCCAAAAGCAATTGCAACAAAAACAAAAACTGATAAATGAGTTCTAATTAAAGAGCTTCTCCACAGTAAAAACAAAATAACAGCAGGAACAACAAAAACAACAATTACCAACATAATAAATGGAAAGCCTACAGAATGAAAGAAAATATTCACAAACTATGCATCTGACAAAGGTCTAATATCCAGTATCTACAAGGAACTTAAACAAATCACCAAGCAGAAAAAAAAAAAAAAAAAAAAAAACAGATCAAAAGAAAATGGACAAAGGACATTAACAAAGACTTCTTAAAAGAAGACATACAAATGGCCAACAAACATGAAAAAAATGCTCAACATCACTAATCAGAGAAATGCAAATCAAAATCAATATGAGATACCATCTCACGCAAATCAGAATAATGATTTTTGAAAAGTTGAAAAACTACAGATGCTGGTGAGGCTGTGGAGAAAAGGGAACACATATATTGTTGGTGAGAAAATAAAGTAGTTAAGGCACTGTGTAAAGCAGCTTGGGGATTTCTCAAAGGACTTAAAATAGAACTACCTTTTGACTCAGCAATCCCACTACTGGGTACATACCTCAAGGAAAATAATTCATTCTATTAAAAGACACATGTACCTGCACATTCAATGCAGCACTAATCACAAAAACAAAGACACAAAATAAATCTAGGCACCCATCCACATGGATTAGATAAAGAAAACTAGGTACATATACACAATGGAATACTATTCAGTCATAAAAAAGAACAAAATCACGTCCTTTGCAGCAACCTGCATGGAGCTGCCATTATCCTAAGCAAACTAATGCAACAACAGAAAATCATATACCTCATGTTCTCACTTACAAGTGAGAGCTACACACTGAATAAATTGAACATAAGGATGAGAACAATAGACACTGGAGACCACTAGACAGGAAGAAGGAGGGAGGGAAGAGCTGAAGAACCACCTGCTGGGTGCTATGCTTACTACCTGTGTGACAGGATGTTAGGAATCCAAGCCTTAGCATCACACAATTTACCCATGTAACAAACTTGCATGTGTACCCCTTAGTCTATACAAAAGTTGAAATTATATAAAAATTATTTTACTTAGAGAGGCTTTTTATAGGTGTTATGTCTCTATAAATTATATGCTGAGGAAGGCTTGAATCTGGACTCAGAAGTTAAAACTCGTTTGGCTTTTGCTGAAAGCTATTTTAAAATTACAATCTTCTGGCATTGTTTTAGAAAAGTAGAAATGGTAAAGGTAAACTGGGTTGAAAATTTATATTGTACACCCAAATGTGCAACAGAAACATAATTTCCTTTTTTAATATAGTTTATCTGCTCCCTGTCATAAGCTGTTCTCAACAAAGTGCTAAAAAATTCTCATACCGGTTTCTTCTGGCTTAAATCAAGTTTTTGGAGAGATGAATCCTTGAAGGGGATTTTTTTCTCTGTTTTATTCTCCTTAAGTATGGTGAAGGGGGAAGAATTTGGTTACAATAAAAAGAAAAAGGAAAAAAAAGAAAAGTCAGTTTTGCCTTTGCGCTTGAAAGCTTCCAGGTATAGCACATATGTGTTGTTTCTCTGAGCAACTATATTTCTATATCCTTATACTTCTTATTCTACTGATTGACTTCATTGCCTGGTGGGAACTTCACACAGTAAAAGTTGTAGCTTAAGGTTCTCAGCAGAAGCTGGCTTGGAATTCCAGTGATACTAGAAGCCTGACGCTTAGATCTATATGCCCAGCCTGATACTTAGCCCACTCTGACTATTGCCTAGAAGAGCGTGACATTTTAAGAAGGAAAATATGAAAAAACAGTCAAAATTTTAATATAGTGTTTCGATGTATTAAGTTTATATTGGAAAAAAATGTTTAATTAAAATAGAGACGGTGTATGATTGCTAAGAAATATTTACTTATTAATATATGTGTAAACACATACATTTTATGTCCATATACAAACATGCCTTATTTCATTGTGGTTTGTTCTGTTACATTTGATCTTGTGTTTCTGACACATTGAGTTTGTGGGGATGCTGTATTCAGGAAGTCTATTGGTGCCAATTCCTTCGCATCTTGCTCACTTTGTATCTCTACATCACGTTTGGGTAATTCTTGCAATATTTCAAAGTTTTTCATTACTTTTGTATCTATCACGGTGATCTATGATCAATACCCTTTGATGTTATATTGTAATTTTGTGTGGCACCATGAGTCATGCCTGTCAAGGACGGCAAATTCAATAAATAAATGTCGTGTGTGTTCTAGCTGCTCCACCAACTACCCCTTCTTCTATTTCCCTTTCTCTCTTCGGGCCGCTTTATTTCCTGAGACACAACAATATTGAAATTAGGCCCATGAGTAATAACCCTACAATACTCTGTTAGTGTTTAAGTCAAAGAAAGAGTCCTACGTCTCTCTCTTTAAATCAAAAACCAGATATGAGTAAGCTTAGAAAGGAAGGCATGCTGACAGCTGAGGTAGGCAGAAAGCTAGACCTCTTGAGCCAGCCAGCCAACTAGTGAATGCACAGAAAAACTTCTTGATGGAAATCAAAAATGCTACTACAGCAAAAATACCTATAATAAGAAAGTGAAATAGCCATTGATAGGGAAAAAGCTTTCATGGTCTGAATAAAAAGACAAATGGGTCAGAATATTTCCTTAAATTAAAGCCTACTCCAGAGGAAAGCCTTAATTCCATGAAGGCTGAAGAGGTGAGAAAGCTGCAGAAAATGTACAGAAGCTAGCAGATGTGGTCTCCTAACATCCATGTGTAAGGTGAAGTAGCAAGTGCAAATGTAGAAGCTGCAGCAAGATATCCAGAAGAGCTAGTTAAGACCATTGATGAAGGTGGTTTCACTAAATGACAGATTTTCAATGTAAACCAAACAGCTTTCTCTTAGACGAAGATGTCATCTAGGACTTTCATAGCTAGAGAGGAGAAATTTCTGGTTTCAAAACTTCAAAGAAGCAGCTAACTGTCTCATTAGGGACTAAGGCAGCTGGTGTCTTCGAAGTGAAGCCAATGATTATTTAACATTCAAAAAAACCTAGGACCCTTAAGAATTATGCTAAATCTACTCTGCTTTGTTTTATCATTGCCACATCAAAACTGGAATGACAGTACATCTGTTTATAGCATTATTTCCTGACTATTTTAAAATCACTGTTGAGATGTTATCAAAATAATTGTTTTCAAAATTGTGCTGTTCAGTGACAATGCACCTAGTTACACAGGAGCTCTGATGTAGACGTACAAGGAGATTAACATTGTTGTTATGCCTGCTAATACAATATTCATGAATCAAAGACTAATCTTGGTTCTCAAGTCTTATTATCTAAGAAATACATTTTGTACAGCTATAGCTTCCATAGACAATGATTCCTCTGATGGATCTGGGCAAAGTAAGTTGAAAACCTTCTTGAAAGGATTCACCATTCTAAGTGCCATTAAGAACATTTGCCATTCATGGAATGAGATCACAGTAGGAACATAAACAGGAAATTGGTAGAAGTTGTTTCCTACCATCATCGATGGTTTCGAGTGGCTCAAGTTTTTGGTGGAGAAAGTAACTGTAATGTGGTTGAAATCGCAAGTAAACTAGAATTACAAGTGAAGTCTGCAAATGAGACTGGAATTACGCAATCTAATGACAAAACTTTAATTCATGTGGAGTTGCTTTTTATGGATAAGCAAAGAAAGTGATTTCTCAATATAGAATCTATTCCTGTTGAATATGTAAACATTGTTGAAGTGACAACACAGGATTTAGACTATTCCACACATAGTTAATAAAGCAGAAGCTGAGTTTGAGAGGATTTACTCCAATTTTTTTCTTTTTGACAGTTTTCACTCTGTCGTCCGGGCTGAAGTGCAGTTCATGACCTCTGTTCACTGCAACCTCCACCTCCTGGGTTCAAGCAATTCTCCTGCTCCAGCTTCCTTAGTAGCTGGGATTACAGATTCATGCTACCACGTCCACCTAATTTTTGTATTGTTAGTAGAGTTGGGGTTTCCCCCTGTTGGCCAGGCTGGTCTTGAACTCCTGGCCTCAGATGATCTCTCTGCCTTGGCCTCCCAAAGTGCTGGGATTACAGGCATGAGCCACCACGCATGGTCGGTTGACTCCCATTTTGAAAGAAGTTCTACTATGGGTAAAATGCTATCGAACACCTTGGCATGCTACAGATTTTTTTTGTTTTGTTTTGTTTTTGTTTTTTGTTTTTTGTTTTTTTGGTAAGAGAAGTGCAAATTTGATGTGGCAAACTTCATTATTGCCTTATTTTAAGAAACTGCTGTAGTCACCTCAGCCTTCAGCAACCACCACCCTGAATAGTTGGAAGTCATCAACATCAAGGCAAGATCCTCCACCAGCAAAGCAATTATAACTCACTGAAGGCTCAGATGATTGTTAATATTTTTTAGCAATAAAGTATTTTTAAATTAAGGTATGTACATTGTTTTAGATGTAATGTTATTGCACAATTAATAGACTACAGTATACTGTAGATATAATATTTACACGCATTGGGAAAAGAAAAAATGGTGTGACTTGCTTTATTGTGATATTTGCTTTAATTTAATTTTAATTTTAATTTAATTTAATTTAATTTTATTTTATTTTACTTTACTTTATTTTATTTTATTTTATTTTATTTTATTTTATTTTATTTTATTTTTCAGACAAAGTCTCGCTCAGTCAACCAGACAGGAGTGCAGTGGCGTGACCGCGATCTCGGCTCACTGCTACCTCCGCTTCCCGGGTTCAAGCGATTCTCGTGCCTCAGCCTCCAGAGTAGTTATGACTACAGGCATGCACCACCCAGCCCAGGTAATTTTTGTATTTTAGTAGAGAAGGGGTTTCACCATGTTGGCCAGGCTGGTCTCAAAATCCTACCTTCAGGTGATTCACCCGCCTCAGCCTCCCAAAGTGCTGGGATTACAGGTATGAACCACAGCACCCGGCCGATATTTACTTTATCATGGTGATCTGGAACCAAATCTGTAAGATCCCCAAGGTGTGCCTGAATGTATGTTTTTTATTTGTGTAAGTTCTCCTTCAGTAACTCAGGGAATTTGTTCCAACACCTGCTTTGGATGCTCATGTTTTTTATATAAAATGGCATAATATTTTCATAAAACCTACACACATCTTCTTGTATACTTCAAATAATCGCTAGATTACTTATATACCTAATAAGCACCTAACTATGTAAATAGTTGTTATACTGTATTAATTCTAAATTTGTATTTTTTTAATTTGTTTTATTTTTTAATTTCAGTAGGTTCTTGGAGAACAGGTGGTTTTTGGTTACATGAGTAAGTTCTTTAGTGGTGATTTCTGAGATTTTGTGGTTTACACATCACCCAAGCAGTGTACACTGTACCCAATGTGCAGTATTTTATTTCTCACTAATCTCTCACAATTTCCCCTGAGATCTCAAAGTCAATTATATCATTCTTATGCCTTTTCCTTCTCACAGCTTAGCTCCCACTTATGAGTGAGAATAAACAATGTTTGATTTTTCCATTCTTGCATTACTTTTCATAAAATTATAGTCTAATTTCATCCAAGTTGCTGCAAATGCCATTATTTTGTTTCCTTGCATGGCTGAGGTATATCATGTCTGTTAACTTTGCAATTATTTCCTTTGCTGTGCAGAAGCTTTTTAGTTTAATTAAGCCCAATCTATTTATCTTTGTTTTTGTTGCATTTGCTTTTGGGTTATTGGTCATGAAGTCTCAGTCTAAGCCAATGTCTAGAAAAGTTTTTCCCATGTTATTGTCTAGAATGTTTATGGTTTCAGGTAAGGTTTAAGTCCTTGATCCATCTTGAGTTGATCTTTGTGTAGGTGAGAGTTGAAGATCCAGTCTTTCTTTTACATGTGGCTTTCCAATTAAGTCAGTACCATTTGTTGAATACAGTGTACTTTCCCCACTTTATGTTGTTGTTTGCTTTGTCAAACATCAGTTGGCTGTAAGTATTTGACTTTATTTCTGGGTTCTCTATTCTGTTCCAGTGGTCTATGTGCCTATTTTTATACTGGTACCATGCTATTTTGGTGAATATAGCCTTACAGCAGAGTTTGAAGTCAGGTAATATGATGCTTTTGTATTTGTCTTTTTTGCTTAGTCTTGCTTCAGATATGCGAGCCCTTTTTTAGTTCCATATGAATATGAAGATTGATTTTGTTTAGTTCTGTGAAGAATAATGGTGGTATTTTGATGGGAATTGCATTGAATTTGTAGATTGCCTTTGGCAGTGCGGTCATTTTCACAAGATTGATTCATGACTGGGGAGTGTCTTCCAGGAGCCCTGTGATGTGATCTGTCTTCATGTCTTTCAGCCATAGATACCAGAACTCCCTCCAGTGGAGGGAGCAGGGAAGTGAAGTGGACTCTCTTAGGGTCCTTGATTGTATTTGTGTTTAGTATGCTGGTTTTGTGTTGGTTGGCCTCCAGCCAGTAGCACTTTGAAAAGTACATCAGCTACGATTGTATAGAAAGGAATACGTGGTGGCTGGGGCTACAGAGCTCCCAAGAGATTATGTCCTTTGTCTTTGGCAACCAGGGAGGGTAGAGAAAGAACACCAGGTGGGGGAAGGGATAGGCCTGTCTGAGCTCAGACTCTCCTTGGTCAGGGCTTGCCGCTGGGGTGGATTGGGTGTGGTTCTCAGGCCAATGGACTTAGGTTGCTGGGGGGATTTTGGCTGCTTCTGCTGAGTCACACAGGTCTCCAGGGAATTAGGGGAAAGCTGGCAATCACAGCCCTCACCCAACTCCCAGGCAGCCTGCAGTCCTAAAGGTCCGGTCTTATTACCACTGTGCCCCCACAACAGCAAGGAGTCTATTTCCAGGCAGCCAGTGACCATGGCTGAGTATTTGCCCCAGACCACCCGCCTCCATGCTGAGAAAGTAAGCGGACTCACAACTTATTTGGCATCTTAGTGAACTAGCACTGGTGATCCACTTTCTTCAAAGGGTCTGTGGATTCTCTCAGCTTTCCTTGTATGTTGTTGTGGTATTTATTGGAGCAAAAGTTCATGATGTGAGTCACCACACACTGCTCTGTGTGCCTGAGCGGGTGCTGCAAGCTAGTCCTACCTCCTATCCCTCCATCTTATTCCATTTTTTAAGTTTCTGTATTGTTATTTTTTATTGGGTTCTTTCTGAATATTTTTAGTTAGCAGTTGGCTGAATCTGCAGATGTGAAACCTTAGATAAGGAGGGCCAACTGTGTGTGTATGTGTGTGTAGTGGTCTGGAATTGCATTTATACTATCTCCCATGTATGCCTGAATATATGCTTTATATTTGTGTAAATTTTCCTTCCATATCTTATATATATATTTATATGTGTTTGTATGTACATATGAATAGACATATACCCACATACACATATGCATTTTTTAAATACTTTGTTCAATTTTCCAAACTTTCTGGAAACAAATTATTGTTTTTGCCTTGGGAGGCAGAGTGCAGGTAGATACTCCTGTGCTGTCAGCTCACAAGAGAAACTAAATTACTACCAATGGGACTTTTTGTTCTCACTAAACCAAAATATCTGTCTTCTGATACTGAGAGATAAATTACTGCTGGAGAGTCAATCTAAGATTGGTTTTTAAAAGAGAAAATTAAATGGTAGTAAGCATGTCAGATTGTACTTTTATGACATAAAATGATTTGATCCTGACTTAAAAGTAACCAATAGATGGATTATGTTTAAAGTGGGGCAGCAAGGTCTGCCTCTAAACTATATTATTTTTTCTTTCATTTTAAAATGATGACAGAAATGCTTGAAGTTATTTCTCATGTAATTACTTATTTTATACATGTGTCATTTATCAGTATCTGTGTATGCCAAAAGTGTGTGAAAGTCTGTTTATCATTAATATGCAATTTAATAAAATGTGAATGCTTTAAATTATGGACATAGAATTTTATTTTTCATTGATTCATGATGCCATGAGAACTAGTGAATAAAGAACAATTTAATCAATTTGCAATGAACATATAGTACATGAAGTTTAAAAGAGGATTATAAAAGAGTTAAATTGATACTATAAATCAAGTAAAAACAGTAAATTGCCTTTGAAAAAAAGGTAAATTGCCTGTGAAAATGCCCAATGTTTTTTCAACACATTCTGCGGGGAATTTGGCTAATTTATTCTAGATAGGTAGATATATAAAGTAAAAAGTGAAGAGAAGGATAATTGAAATAAATATAAGGTTAAAAACTTAAAAAAAATTAAAAGCACATATTTTAACTGCTGGGGGGAACAACATGGTATACTAGTAAAACAATACAACTAACCCTATGTTCAAAAGGCTCACTGGCTACAACTTTAACTAATTTATATAATTTATATACCTGAGTGACATGGCAGAAATTTGGAACAAGGGCAGGTGTTACAACTGGGGAAAAATTGTTTCTTGAAACAGTTATGTGTTATTCCATTTTGCTTTGCTATAAAGGAATACCTGAGTCTGGGTAATTTATAAAGAGTTTTTTAATTGGCTCATGGTTCTGCAGGCTATACAGGAAGCATGACGTTGGCCTCTGCTTAGCTTCTGGTGAGGCCTCAGGGAGCTTTCACTCATGATGGAAGGTAAAGCAGGAGCAGTCTCATCACATGGTGAGAGATGGAGTGAGAGACAGGGAGCAACAGTGAGAGGAAGGTACTAGGCTCCTTTTTAAACAACTAGATCTTGTGTGATTTCAACAACATGTGGAGGGCACCACGCCATTCATACAGGATCCAGTCCGGTGACCCAAACACTTCCCACCAGGCCCCACCTCCAACATTGGGGATTACAATTCAATATGAGATTTGGAAGGGACAAACATTCAAACCATATCAAACTATATAATTTGAAATAAAAAAGGTTGCACACTGAGGACACAAAGGCATAAGAATGATACAATGAACTTGGGGGACTAGGATGGAAGGGTGGGAGGGGGGCAAGGGATAAAAGACTACAGATGGGTGCAGTGAATACTGCTCTGGTGATGGGTGCAACAAAATCTCACAAATCACCAGTAGAGAACTTACTGATGTAATGAAGCACCACCTGTACCACAACATTTCATGAAAAAGGAAAAAAAGAGTATAAACACATAAATAACATTGTTACATTAATTAATCTGTATCACAGGTTAAGGCTTTGTCTAATTACAAATTTAATACATTGATAAATCTTTACATTTTCAACTATATTATCTATTCCTTCATATTTATTGCTTCTACACTATATATCTGCTATATTGTCTTTTCAAACTGCTTTATTTCTTATAAAAAAAGTACCTCTGATAGTATGTTTTCCTTATTATCTTAAGTATTAAAGATTAGTGTTAATGTTAATTGATATTATTTTACTTCATAAATTTTATTTTTTTCTATTTGATAGATACAATTTTGCCAAAACATTTATTAGCATTTTGTCATTACTTTATCTCTTAAATTGATCTCATGTATTTAATTTAAATATAAAATTTATCAATATGAATGTATCTAGGTATAATTTTAATGATCATTTTCTTAATTTGTAAGCTATTGCATATTTTATTTCTGTCTTGAATTTTAAATGGTGAGAAATTAGATGATGTATTTCCTGTATTATACACTGATATTTGCTTATGTTTATTAATTGTTTTTCTTCACTGCAAATTTTTGGCTTGGGATCATTTTATTTTGTTGTAAAGTATAACCTTTAGAAGCTTTTTTAGTGAGAAGATTTTGATGGTGAATATTCAATTTTTATTTGTTAAAGTATCTTTTAACCTTTGCTTTTGGAAGACTGTTTAACAACAAAGCCAATATTAGGTTGACAAGTCCTTTCTTATAATTTAAACATCATTTCACACTCTTCTAGTTTTCCTTATTATTGTTGAGAAATCTAGCATCTATTTATATTCCATTTTCCATCCACTAAGTAGAAAATTATGACTTTGCATTTGTTTAAGGTCTAGCCTAAAATTTAAATCAAACATTGTTAATATTTGAATTTGTACATTTAAGTTAAATTTTTTGTTCTCTTTTTAGATAATACAATCATCTTAGGTCAGTGTAACATATTTACCATTCCAAACTTTTTGTTACTTTTATGTTTTAAATTATATTGTTTTCTTTACATATGTAAGACTATTACTACTACATGCGAACTGGGTAGTATTTAACTTATCAATGAATAAACCCTTTCATCTTTGTTTTCTCCCATCTCAGTCTTTCCATATGGAATGATATTCCTTCTCTCTAATGACTATTCTTTTACACTTCTGTTTAAGTTTCCAAAAATTGGAAAGAAAATGGCAAACAAATATACCGAAAAAATAAAGTATATATAACATTTTTCCAAAAATAATTGCCTTTAAACACATGAATATGCTTAAACCTAATTTGTAATAAAAGAAAATAATATGCTTACAGAATATTTTCCACCTATCTAATTATCAATAAGCGAAACGTTTGACAATATACTCTATTGTCAGGGCTCTGAATAAGCATACATTTTCAAACGTTTGGTGATGGGAATGCAAAATAGTACAATTCTGTGGAGGAGATTTTTCAATACCTAACAAAATTACACATGCACTTATTTTTTAAAATTTAGAATCTTATCTATAATAATCTATCAAATAGATACAACGCAAACATAAAATAATAGAATGCAACTTGTCATAATGCAAAATCTGAAAACATGGCAAAAATATAGATGTAAAAATTCTGTTTTATATTTTTGATATTGGAATCATAAATAGTGCTGCAATAAACATACGTGTGCATATGTCTTTATAGCAGCATGATTTATAATCCTTTGGGTATATACCCAGTAATAGGATGGCTGGGTCATATGGCACTTCTAGTTCTAGATCCTTGAGGAATCGCCATACTGTTTTCCATAGTGGTTGAGCTAGTTTACAATCCCACCAACAGTGTAAAAGTGTTCCTATTTCTCCACATCCTCTCCAGCACCTGTTGTTTCCTGACTTCTTAATGATTGCCATTCTAATTGGTGTGAGATGGTATCTCATTGTGGTTTTGATTTGCATTTCTCTGATGGCCAGTGATGATGAGCAATTTTTCATGTGTCTGTTGGCTGTATGAATGTCTTCTTTTGAGAAATGTCTGTTCATATCCTTTGCCCACTTTTTGATGGGGTTGTTTGTTTTATTCGTGGATCTAGAACTAGAAGTACCATATGACCCAACCATCCCATTACTGGGTATATACCCAAAGGATTATAAATCATGCTGCTATAAAGACACATGCACACCTATGTTTATTGCGGCACTATTCACAATAGCAAAGACTGGGAATCAACCCTAATGTCCATCAGTGACAGACTGGATGAAGAAAATGTGGCACATATACACCATGGAATACTATGCAGCCATAAAAAAGGATGAGTTTGTGTCCTTTGTAGGGACATGGATGCAGCTGGAAACCATCATTCTCAGCAAACTATCACAAGAACAGAAAACCAACACCGCATGTTCTCACTCATAGGTGGAAACTGAACAATGAGATCACTTGGACTCGGGAAGGGGAACATCACACACCGGGGCCTATCATGGGGAGGGGGGAGGGGGGAGGGATTGCATTGGGAGTTATACCTGATGTAAATGATGAGTTGATGAGTGCTGACGAGTGAGTTGATGGGTGCAGCACACCAACATGGTACAAGTATACATATGTAACAAGCCTGCAAGTTATGCACATATACCCTAGAACTTCAAGTATAATAATAATAATAATGAAGAAGAAGAAACAGGAGCCATGTGAGAATACAGAAAGAAGGCTGCTGTCTACAAACCAGGAAGTCAGAAAGTGGGATCTCATCAGAAACTGAATCTGCTGACACCTTGATCTTGTATTTCTCATCCTCCACAACTGTGAGAAATAAGTGTCTGCTATTGAAGCCCGCCAGAAAATGGTATTTATTTTACAGCAGCCTTAGCTTATTAGGACAATGGCAGCTATACCTTGAAGGTATTTGAGAATTAAATGAAGTAAAGCTATTAGAACAGCACAGTACATTTACCACATTTTCCACATTACCTTGGTCTATGTTATATTGGTCAATTATTCTATGATATGTTGGTCAATCCTAGACTGCAGCTGGTCAACAACCCAGTATGTCATAGAGGCCCTGCTAGGCAATCCAGGATGCATGGTGTTGCAAGGAAACCGCAGTCACAAAAGCACAGCCAAGATCAGTTAAGCTGGACTAGATTAGCATAATTACTGCCAACCTGTATATTTATGAGTAATAATATATTCTAGTTTTTAAATCACTAAATTGTGGGTGGCTTAAATCGTTTTGCTCCACATTTTTATATATATATATGTGTGTGTGTTTGTGTGTATACATATACGTATATATACACAAACACACATATGTATACTGTAGTTTATTGAAATAAATTATTTAGTATACTAGAAATTAATAAGTGCTATGAAAAAATATTAAAGTTAACGACAAATGCTGAAGTGTTGTGGGGATGAAGTTTTAGTGCTGAATAACATATACAAAGCAGTCCTGATTGAGAAAGTAGTACCTGAGCAAAGACATGACAGATCCAAGTGGATAGCCAGGCTAAAGCATGCAATTCAAGCAGAGGGCAGGTGAATAAATGTCCTAAATTGAAGATATGTCAGAACAGCAAGGAAGTTAGTGTGTTTGGAGTCCTAAGGAGAGCAGTAAAAGCAGTATATGTCAATGAGGTAGTGGAGGGGGCAACTTAGAAAGGGTGTTTGGCTTTAATTATTAGTGCAATGAAGAGCCACATTGGAGTTTTGAGTAGAAGACTTAAATTATCAGAATTACAATTTAGAAGTTCTACTCAGTTAATATTTTGAGAATAGCTTGCAGAGTGACAAGGTTCAAAGAAGAAAAAACGGATAGAATACCATTGCAATAGTTCAAGTCAAAGATGTTTCTGGGTCAGACATAGGTGTAGCACTGAAGGTGATGAGCAATAATTACATTTGGGATATATTTAGAAGGAAAGACCAAAAATAATTTAACCTGAATTAGAAAAGATTAAAGAAAGGTTCCCTGGTTCAATGACCGAGTTACTGAAATACAGAATACATGAATTATGTTTTGGAAAAAAAAAAAAGATTGACATAATCAGTTCTGAATATGTAGAGTTTAAAATATTTACTAAACAACAAAGTGCAGCTTTAATATAGGCGTTAGATATAGCAAGTTGGTGCTCCAGAGAGAAGTCTACGTTAGAGATATAAATATAATGTTTCTTGGAGTATAGATAGTATGCGTATCCTTGAGACAACATGAGATCACTAAGCTGTGCCTGTCGGTAAAAAAGGAAACAAAGCCAAGATCTGGTGCACACCAACTTTAAGAGTGAACAGGAAAGTGATGCTTACATTTTTAACTGAATACACGGTCACTCAGGATAAAATCTTCCTGCAGCTTGATGTGAATGTGATCATATACTGGTTATAGGAGTTTAATTAGATGGGTTATTTGACTCCTTGAGTGAACGTCCTGCAACAGATGTAAAAGTCTTTTTAATTTTCTATTTTCTGCTCTTCCATCTTGCTACCAAAGATGAGGTATGACAGCTGTATCTTTAGATATTACCTCGGACCTGGGCGGCAGCATGCACTCACTTTGGGAATGGCCAATTGAATAGCAGAGAATGCCTGGATTTTCAGGGACTTTTTGAAATTGTACTCTCATACTAGCTCTGGACTGCTTTCTTCCAGCTTTTTATACAAGATATAAATATGTTATCTTGCTTCAGCCCGTGTAATTTTGTATCTTCATTATTTCCAGCTGAAATTAATACTAAGTGATAGATTTCCATTACAGAAACAGATGGTAATGCACCACTTATTTTTATTCTTCTTATAATTAGGAATAAAATATTATCCTTCTGGTTAGATCAATTTAGATCATGTACTACTATCTGAAATATTATTATGAAAAATATGTCTGTTTTTGTTTTTTATTCCATGTGTAAAATGAATAGCTATTCCTTATTTAACATCAAATGATATTAAAATATGTGTATGATAGCATTGAAGCAATCATGGAGCACCCATAGAGTAGACGGGCTGCCAAGAGATTTTGACAGCATAAATTTTAGAAAGGCATTATAAACAGAATTTAAGCATGAGTTTATACTTTAAAATGATAAAGGTTTTTAGTGCTGCTTTACTAAAGTATTTAACAGTACAATTTTGCGAAATACCCTTTTTTTAACGTTATAGAAAATTCAGTAAGGCAGTCTTAAGGCAGCCTTATTATTTCCTGGAACTATTAAGCTGAGTAAAATTTTAAAACAACATGTAGGAGTTTTAGTGGATGAAGTTTGAAAATATACTGAGACAGTCTTTTTTTTTTTTTTTTAAATACATGTTTTGGCCATATTAACATTAGCACAAAAGCATTCTAGGTAATTTAAAAAAAATGCCATTGAGACTATGATATTTGAGGCTTCTTTTTTTCTTGAATAGAATAAACAAGCTGCTAAATGTGTTTAAGTTTTTTGTTAAACCCTTGGCAAATAAAATCATGCCTTTGCCTGTAAAAAGCACTGATGAATAAATGTCTCTTTTTCTTCAAAGACCATGCTTGTTGCAAATGAGAATCCAGATACACAATTACCTGTGATTCAGGAAGGCAGCTGCAAATATATGACACCACTGATACATCTGCAGAAGAAGAAAAAAAAAAAAGCAGATGCTATGATTTTTATTTAGACTCCTTTCAACGAAGAGATGAGGCCCAATAGGAAGAAAAGTCACTAGACAATTAATAAACATTACTTTTCATCTCACTGCTTTACTTTTATTGCCTCATCCTTTATAGTTTTATGGGTTTGTTCTTGCCATCCTAATCTTTCCCTCCTGTAATTTGGGGTTGATTTAAAATCAGCTTTCCTGTGGCTTTTTTAAGCTAGGGAGTTCTCTATTAATAGTGTGCTTGCCTAGCATTTTTCCTACATCCTTTACAGCTCTATTTAAGAGTTAAAAAACTGGGTTATAAAATTGAAATATGTTAATATAAAAATGAAGAAAAGGATTTGTCTTAGTATATTAAGAAGATTAAGCAATGGTAGAAGAGTTCTAGATCATCTAGGCTTTAGCTTTTGCTTGTTGGGGCTGCTCTCACATCTCCATAAAGACACTACATGACAGCCCTTCTGCAAGGTCAGGTTATTCTGTCACTGCAAGTGAAAAGCATGGAAGAGATTTATTAGGCAGCAATGAGCATCTGTGTGTTTTATCTTTCCCCAATATAAATACCTAGGAGATGCTTGAAGCAGTGTTTAAACGGAGTTGTAATGAATTATAAATGATGCTAAATCTGAATTGACTTCAAAGTGATGGACTTTTAACATTTAAAAATTTTACCATGGAGGTTGCCTTTTGTTACTTAGCTCTTTTAAGCTTAAATATATAACACATTATGCAAAACTGATATTCAGAGGAATTGATTAAAACAACAGAAATATTATAAGAATAAAATATAAAGATAGAATAACATTTTATTGAAAAAGCATATTAAGAATTAACATATACATACTTTTATTTATTTACTTTTTTTTAGAGGAAGTTTCACTCTCATCATCCAGGCTGGGGTTCAATGGCTTGATCTTGGCTCACTGCAACCTCTGCCTCCCGGGTTCAAGTGATTCTGCTGTCTCAGCCTCCGCATAGCTGGGATTACAGGTGCCCACCATCAAGCCTGGTTAATTTTCATATTTTTAGTGGAAACGGGTTTTTCACAATGTTGGCCAGTCTGGTCTCAAACTCCTGACCTAAGGTGATCCACTTGCTTTGGCCTCCCAAAGTGCTGGGATTATAGGCGTGAGCCACCAGACCTGGCCAGACACACACACATTATTTAGCCACATAGATTTATTTTATATATAAAAATTTAATTGTTGAATAAAGGGCATATTTACTTTTGATAAATTACAGATTATTATTACCTATTTTTACCTAAAGTAGATTGTTATTCTTTCTGATATTAAAAACTTCACATTTTTAATATCAGAAAGATATTAAAAACTTCACATTTTTAATATCAGAAAGCTATACATCTCTATATGATCTTGCTTAGTATTTTGGTGTTAGTATCTCATGTGCATAACCAAAAATAATAAATATTTTAGGATTTTATAAAGTATATATCCTTTTATAAATTTCTCCAGAAGTTAAAAAGGAAGTAGAATGTAACACAAATTTTTGAATGTGTATTATTTAACTAGGTAGGCAAATTTAAAAGTAATAAATTACTGATTTCAGATATAACTAGAAGTTAGATGAATTATAAACCTCATAAAACAAAAAGCTTATGAAATTCCACAATTCTGGCACTTATTTTCTAACCTCAGTTTCCACATTTTAGAAAGGAAATTATAATTATAGTCTCTACCTATCAGAGTTACTGTAAAAATTAAATGAAATTTTGTGCAAATATATTAGTGTATCTCCCATCATATAGCAAAGTAAATATTTGCTATTAGATAATGATTTATGTCTTCTCACTTATTTTATATTTAAAATAAATGTATTGCCTCCATTGTGTTGGACACTATTTTCAACAAGAAAGGTAAAGTTCTTACCTAGACCAAGTTCTTACTTATACAGCGGTTACCTTGCTGTGAAGAGAAAGAGAAAAAGAGAGTATTAAAGAAAGTATTAATATCTTTATACTTAATATATATGTATCTCTTTGGACCCAGACAAAGAATAATACGTTAAGTGTCATGAAGGTAAAGAAGGGTAAATTTACTAGAAACAGTTACATTGGTGTTATGTTGAATAGAGTGGTTAGAACTTGTTTTTATTAATGGTAAGTTAACACTTTATTTTGATCTATACACTTTAGTATTTCAGTAAGAAGTTTAGTTAAGATCTCTGTGTTTTATTTAAATACTTAGTCACTGTATTGTTATTTTGATATATATCTGTATTGTTTCTATGTCTATAACACTATTTTAAAACTAGTGAAAATGGATAAAACATTCTGATTAACTTTAAAATATTTAAAAGCATAACATACATAAAAATATGCCTAAAATGTGATAACTAAGTAAAAACATATGCATTTTCCTTTTTAAAAATCAGATTACACATTTATAGTACTTAAAAATCTCATTTTTATAATATCATCTGCATCATAGGCCATGGGGGCAATGATGGTACAATAGTGTTGTTCAATTGTCAAAGGTCCCTAATGGGAATAGGGGTCCATGTGAAAGATTGCAAAGATCAGGAATTAAATCATGTCTCATTTGCCTATTTCTACTTTAAATTTTGCAGGTTCTTCCTATAGAACTGGTGATTAAGATGTTAAAGGTGGGTTTGTGGTAACGTGGATGCCACACTGGCCTTATTTTCAACTGAAAAGTAAACTTTTTTTTTTTGGTCAGTGAAGTCTTCAATTTAGTGTTAATCTTCTCTTTTTGCATAGAATGATATACGTGTTTAATTTCTAGTTCTTTTTCTATAAAGACAACATTCCTGAAGGTATTTGGAAGTGGATAGTGGATACAATTTACTGTTTTTTAATTCTATATAAATTTAATAAAATCTTCTAAATTTAGTTTAGTTTAAAGGAGTTATAGACATACTTAAAGACCCAATTTTCTTATGTTGGGAGAGTGAAAGAATAGAGGAGAATAACTCAATACAGACAGAGAGACTCACAAGGCTTTAGATAGTAAGTATCAGCAAGTGATGGGATGAGAGAAATAATGTCAAAGAACCATGGTAGTGATTAAATCAGTTATGATACATTTTATTAATTATTACATAGAAAGGCATTAAACTCACTAACTCTATAGGAGTAGGGGTTCCATTGTACAGGGTCAAATAAAACTACATTTAAAATATGGGTGTCTATTGCAGAAATGAAATGGAATACAAATTACCTATTCAATTAAATCTATCTAATTGGAAGTAATAATTAAATCAATCTAAACTTTATATTCATGTAATTATACTATTTAAAAGTAAGTATTCTGATTACTGTATTACCTTATTTTCTAAAACACTGAATATAGAACACAGAAGATCATTTGAACTTCTCATTTTGCTTATATACTAACTATATTTATCAGAAATTGTGGGCCGGGTATGCTGACTCATGCCTGTAATCCCAGCACTTGGGGAGGCTGAGGCAAGAGGATTGCTTAAGCCTGGGAGTTCAAGACTAGCCTAGCAACATAGTGAGACTCCCCATCTCCAAAAAAAGAAAGAAAAATAAGTTGTGAAAAGTACTGGAACAATCCATTCACTGTCAAGATGTTATAATAATGGCGTGTGGTTGTATAGAATGGAAATGTTAACTTCAACTCCCTGAGACATGGATAGGAGTATGGCCTACTGAATTTTTCTGTGAAGTAGTGATTTGAAGACATGTTAATACTACCATTAAAGAAAGAACCATGGCTCTGTAGTCTCTTTGATTAGATATCTGGAGATTACAGAATTGAGCAAAGTATTCTCTACCATAAGAACCTAAGTTGTGTGAACTCCAAAAGCAATCATTATAAGGCCTTCTTTCTTCGTAGGTCAACCTTTTTCTCTTTCTCTGGTGTAATCACTTGGCAAAATGTTACCTCGTTTTAATCTTTTATTCTAGCTCTGCACCTAAACAGTGCAACCAGGAAGGAAATACCTCACAACCATGCTGATTGAACTTATCATAAGTAAAGAATAATATTAAGTAAAGCTTTAATGCTGCCTACCAATCATATTACACTCCCCTAGCGCATGTACTCATTCACTTGCCCACCCTCTGGGTAATTAGTGCCTATTTCTATCCTTCCACAGACTTCCAATAACCTCTTGAATTTTCTGAACTATAATATTGGAATACTTTGTATCAAATTTTTAACTTCCTGTTTTCTCTATCTATCTTCATGGTGTTTGGCATATCTCTTTCAAACAACTAACAAGATCCTCATACAGCATAGCATCATAAGAGAGGAGTCAAATGTGTTTGCATGAGTCAAATAGTGGCATGAATAGATTCATCTTGATCAATGTACTTGGGAGCAAGTATTGACTAGGATAAGGAGTGTAGCTATAATCATCATTAAGTGTTTGACCAGAAATCAAATAGTAGCATCAACATTTGATCAAATGCAAATGTGGAGTGTGATTACAAGTAAGAAACAATGTCATCTTCACCTCAGGGAATGCCAGCCAGGGACGATAATGAAAGGCGGCCTGTTAAGATTTAAATTTATGCCAGTTAAGAAAAAAAAAAATGACTTGACAAAATAAACCTTTAATTACCAGAGAAAAAGAATCTTTGAATTGCTTGCTGAAAATTTAATAGCGTTGGCCAATATTAAGTTATAGTCATTGGTGGGCTGGAGAATCACAATATAAATTACAGCAAAACAAAAATAGTTGATACTCCTGAACACTGGAGTGTATAGATAAAAAAGTATTATCTTTGTACATATATTATAGCCAAGAAGACTTTTTGCTGCAAACATTTCCATTAACTCTTCTCTACTAATACCATTTTCTCTTAGTTGATAAAACACACCTTCCTCTCTCAAACAAAAAAAAAAACAAAAAAACAAAAACTATGATGGTCAGAGAAAGAATGTGCCATATTTTGCAACATCCCCTCATGTTCTTATGTCAGAAATGTATCATTATAAAATAGATTCACAGTGAAATATTTCAATAACATATCACAGCTTAATAATGTTTCATATTTGAGTTAAAGAAATAGCACTGATTTTGCTATATCTTAAGTTTAAAGTACTGAAAGTTTATGATTATATAAATGTGGTATAATGCATATCTAATTAACAGATTTGATAGCTGTTTATTAAATCCATATTGGATAATAAAATAATAATTAAATATAAAAATAAGTATAGACTAACTATATTAGTGAAATACATACTAAATTATATTCACATATTGACAAATGCATGCCTATCATTATGGGTATTTCTAGACAGCTAAAGCCCATTCAGAAAATCTGCAAAATGTGCCATAATTTTAGTACTCTGGCAAATAACATTTTAAATAATAAATAGTGGAATAAAAATGATATTATTAAGTTGGCATCTTTGACTTGAGAATTGCCCATTGCTTTTACATTTTTTTCTATGTGCTTTCTTAAGGCATTTTGGTTAAGATGGCTCCAAATGGATACATTGCCTGAGAGTGTGTAGTTTTAACATAACATTCAAAGACAGGACAATTTTCTAAAGACCTTATTTTTTTCTGTATTATCTACTGAAAATAAACTGATAGTTATCAGTTGTCATGCATCATTGCCAGAATATTTGCTACATTCTTTGATATAAGAATTTCATAAAAATGTATCCTATAAAGAATTAACAAAATGTTACTTTTTGTATAAAATAAATATATGATTAAATAATGTTTTAGTTACAGCTATTTAGCCAAACACAATGTGAATTATTCGACAATAAGTATGGGATATCATGTATTTTTCATAGTAAACTATTTTTATTTATGATTATATATAATATTATTCTCAGTCAAACATTAAATACAAAGCACATTCCTAAAATTAAGTGCACATATTGGACTTCTGTTATGGAAAACAAAAATTTAATTTATTTTATTTTTTTTTACTGTTTTGTCCCACATGAGCTTGCTTATATATGTAAAAAGAAAGTGTTCCTTAGTTTTTTGAAAAATAAATTAGCCTCTGTAGATGTCGTGATTATACACCAGCAACTCAGGATAATAAATTAAATATTCAGAAATAAACAGTATTTACATGTAAAAGCAATTATAATAATTAATTTAAATGCAAAAAGTATCATTTGTCTTAGCTTTTCTCTAAGTACTGCCTCAAAATCACTTTTCTTATGAACCACAATAAATAGATGAAGTAGCATTAATGTCTCATAAGTATTCTTGTATTACAAATTAAAAATCTTAGTTGCTCCAAGACCAAATGGTTAAGATAAAAATTAAATCACCTGTGAAGCCTAAACTCCAAATACAAAATGAGGAATTATACAGAAAAATTATGAATGATAATATTATTCTGCTCAATTTCTAATATTATCTAAGGAATTTTTATTATTTGATCTGACTTTTTTGAATGTTTGAATAAATTAGTAGCAGTATATTACTTTAAAATAGAAAAAATATATATAATTTGTATAAGTACCTAGAAGTTTAATGAGTATGTCAAAATCTGGTATATTTGTTATAGAGTAATATTACCTAATATTTATCAAGAACATGATATATACTCCATATACTTCCACGCTCTTTGCATACTAATGTATCAAGTATTAAATCAATTTCATTCTCTAAACAACCCATTAAAGTAGCAGTACTTTTATTCAATTTGACAATTTAGAAAACTGAGAAAGATCACTAAACTGATTGTGAATTTGTTGGTATAATGTTTGTGTGGCAATGTTCCTCTGTATGAGTAGGGATGAAAAGAATTATGTATATACAATAGTTGTCCTTTCACACATGGTTTTCATAAAAACTCTACTCTTAATTCACGGTTAAAAGTGGTGCTTGTAACTAAGACTATCATTTCAAAATAATGACTGTGACCTATTTTTTTTTTGGTTCTAGAAAAAGATAATATAATTGCTCGAAATTATTATACCAATTTCCTGAGATTCCAATTTAAATCTCTGTAATTGTATTCCCCAGAAGTCCATATTACATGCGACCTTTACACTGCCATTGTTTCCAGTACTAAAAATATATTATCGCATCTTTCTGGAAGTAATACCCTTCTATTAGTAAACTGTCTAATATCTTAGATGCTACAATGACTGATTACAGAATTTTATTGAATGTTCATATCATAGACAATGTAAGTGTCATTGAAAAAGCCCTTAAAAATTGGTTGCACCATTAATATAACTTCCCTACTCCTACCGAAGATCCAGATAATAATTATGTATTATATACTATATTATGCTATGTATATATAATTTGTCAATATTTAACTTGAGAAACTTGGAGAAATCAAGCATTTTTCTCTTTTAGAAATAAGTTTATTGTTTTATTAACATATATTCTTACCAGGTAGCAAAATGATTCTTCTATTCTGAGATTTTAAAGATTTTTTAACTAGGAATTAATGTTAAGTATTTCCAAATATTTACTATTGAAATGACTAGAGTTTACACATTTATTTTCTTGTTGAGATATATAATGTCAGTAATTTTCCTAAAGGTAAATTATTTTTAGGTTTTGAGAATGCTCAAAGTAACAATTTTTAAAATGTTATTTACTTCATTTTGATAAATGCACCATGTTTATGTATATTAACATTAAAGAAAGTAGAGTGATAGAAATTTAGGTACTCTCTGTTTCATCTTTACAACCCTTCTGCTATCCTACTTTTTTATTGTTGTTAAAATGTCCCTGCACATTTAAGACAAGATGTATGTCTTACAGCCATAATATCATTACTGCAGAGAACTTAATCAATATAAGATCTATTGTCAATGTACTCCTCTCTCATGATAAGTTGTATTTTTTAAATTTTTAAGTTTTTAATTTTGTGGGTACTTAGTAGGTGTCTATATTTATAGGGTACATGAGATATTTTGATACAGGCATACAATGTGAAACCACCACTTCGTGGAGAATGGGGTCGAAATCCCCTGAAGCATTTATCCTTTGTGTTATAAACTATCCAATTGCAATCTTTTGATAATTTTATAATGTATCATCAAGTTATTATTGATTATAGTGACTCTGGTGTGCTATCAAATGGCAGGTCTTATTCATTCCTTCTAATTATTTTTGGACCCATTAACAATCCTCACCTCCCCATTCCCAGCAAAACCCCTACTACATTTCCCAGCATCTGTTAACCATCCATCTACTGTTTATTTTCAAGAATTTTATTAGTTTTAATAGCAAAAACTGCAATTACTTTTCCACTATCCTAACATTGTTTCAATTTGTTATTGTTTATTGTTTATTTTATTATTGTTTAATTTTAGATTGTTTTGATTTTTAAATCCCACAAAATGTTAGAGCATATAATGTTTGTCTTTTTGTGCTTGGCTCATTTCACATATCATAATGATCTCCATATCCATTGGTGTTGCTGCAAATGGCAAAATCTTATTACTTACGATGGCCAAGTGTACACTCCACTGTGTATAAGTACCACATTTTCTTTATCCACTCATCTCCAGATGGACAATTATGTTGTTTGCAAATCTTACTATTGTGAAATGTGCTGCAACAAACATAAAAAAGTGTAGATATGCCTAAGATATACTGATTTCCTTTATTTTGGGCATATATGCAGCACTGGGATTCCTGGATTATATGTTAGCTCTATTTTTAGTTTTTTAAAGAACATCCAGACTTTTCTTCATAGTGCTAATACTAATTTACATTCCCACCAAGAGTGTCCAGGGTTCCCTTTTCTTCACATCCTCACCGTCATTTGTTAATGCCTGCCTTTTGTATATAAGCCATTTTAGTTGGGATGAGAAGATAGCTCATTGTAGTTTTGATCTGTATTAATTTGATGATTAATGATGCTGAGCACATTTTCATATACCTGTTTGCCATTGTATGTCTTCCTTTGGAAGATGTCTATTAAAATCTTTTGCACATTTTTAGTCATTTTTTCAGATTTTTTCCCTATAAAGTTATTTGAACTCTTTAGATATTCTGGTTATTAATCCCTTGTCTGTTGGGTAGTTTGCCCAACAGACAAGGGCTGTCTCTTCACATTGTTGACAGTTTTCTTTGCTGTGCAGATTTTTAATCTGATGTGATCTCATGTGTCCATTTTTGCTGTGTTTGCCTGTGCTTGTGGGTTATTGCACAATATATATATATTTTTTCCAGATGAATGTCCTAGAGATTTTTCCTGTTTTCTTGTGGTACTTCCAGACTTTGAGAACTTAGTTTTAAGCCTTTAATCCATTTTTATTTGACTTTGGTATATGGTAAGAGATACAGGTCTGTTTCAGTGTTCTGCATATGAATATCTAGATTTCCCAGTATCATTTATTGAAAAGATTACATTTTCACCAATGTATGCTTGTGGTAGCTTTGTTAAAAATAAGTTTACTGGGCCAAGGATAGTATCTCTTGCCTGTAATCCCAACAATTTGGGAGGCTAAGATGAATCACCTGAGGTCAGGAGTTCGAGACCAGCCTGGCCAATACGGTGAAACCCCATCTCTACTAAATATGGAAAATTAGCTGAACACCGTGGCGGGTGCCTGCACTCCCTGCTCCTCAGGAGGCTGAGGCAGGAGAATCACTTGAACTGGGAAGGTAGAGGTTGCAGTGAGCCCAGATCGCACCGTTGCACTCCAGCTTGGGCAATAAAAATAAAACTTCATTTAAAAAAAAAAAAAAGAGTTTACTGTATGGATTTGTTTCTGTGTGTCTGTTTTTATGCCAGTGCCATACTGTTTTGGTTACTCTAGCTCTGTACTATAATTTGAAATCAGGTAATGTGATTCCTCCAGTTTTGTTCTTTTTGCTTAGGATAGCTTTTACTATTCTGGATCTTCTGTGGTTCTATATAATTTTATTTATTTATTTATTTATTTTAATTTCTGTGAAGGAAGCCATTGGTATTTTGATAGGGAATAAATTGAATCTGTACATTGCTTTGCGTAGTATGGACATTTTAATAATACTGATTTGTCTAATCCAAGAACATGGTTTTTTTGTTTGTTTCTTTGTTTGTTTTTAAGGATCATTTTCTATTTCTTTCATTAGTTTTTTTTTGTAGTTTTCATTGCATAGATCTTTTACTTCTGTGGTCAATTCATAGGCATTTACTTTTATTTGTGGCTATTGTAAATAAGATTACATTTTAACTTCTTTTTTAGATTATTCACTGTTAGCATACAAAAATGCTGCTGACTTTTATATATTGATTTTGTATTCTGCAACTTTACTGAATTTGTCTATCTGTTCAAACAGTTTTCTAGTGGAGTCTTTAAGTTTTTCCAAATAGAAGATCATATCATCTGCAAACAAGGATTATTTGACTTCTTCCTTTCCAATTTTGATGCCTTTTATTTCTTTCTTATGTCTGATAGCTCTAGCTAGAACTTCCAGTACTACATTGAATAACAGTTGTGACACTGTACATTCTTGTCATGGTCAAGATCTTAACGGGAAGCCTTTTTTCCCCCCATTCAGTGTGATAACAATTGTGTATTTGTTGAATATGGCTTTTATTATGTTGAGGTATGCTCTTTCTATCCCCAAGTTCTTGACGAATTTTATCATAAAAGAATTCTAAATTTTATTAAGTGCTTTTTCAGCATCAATTTAAATTATCTTATGGTTTTTGTCCTTATTCTGTTGATATGATGTATCACACTGATTGATTTGCATATGTTGAATCATCCTTGCATCCCAGTTATAAATCTCACTTGGTCATGATGAATGATCTTTCTAATGAATTTTTTGTTGCGTTCAGTTTGCTACTATTTTCTTGAGGAGTTTTGCATCAATATTCCTCAGAGTTATAGACCTGTAGTTTCCTTCCTTCCTTTCTCTCTTTTCCCTCCCTCCCTCCCTCCCTCCCTCCCTCCCTCTCTCTCTTTCTTTCTTTTCTTTCTTCTTTCTTTCTTTCTTTCTTTCTTTCTTTCTTTCTTTCTTTCTTTCTTTCTTTCTTTCTTTCTTTCTTTCTTTCTTTCTTTCTTTCTTTCTCTTTCTTCCTTTCTTCCTTTCTCTCTTTCTCTCTCTCTCTTTCTTTCTTTCTCTCTTTCTTTCTTTTTCTTTGTGTTTTTGTCCATTTTTTTTTGTATCAGGACCTTGTAGAATGAGGTTGAAAGCATTCCTTCCTCCTCTATGTTTTGTATCAGGGCCTTGTAGAATGAGATTGAAAGCATTCTTTTCTCCTCTATGTTTTAGAATAGTTTGAGTAGAATTGGTGTTAGGGAAACCATCCGCTCCCAGGCTTTTTTTTTTTTTTTTTTTTTTTGGTTCTATTTTTACTGGGAAACTTTTTAATATAGCTTCAATCTTGTTACTTGTTATTGGTCTCTTCAGGTTTTTCATTTCTTCTTAGTTTAATCTGTATAAGTTGTATGTTTCTAGGAATTTTTCAATTTCTTCTAGATTTTCCAACTTACTAACATATAGTAGCTACTAATAATGATCATTTGAATTTCTACAGTATCAGTTGTAATGTCTCCTTTTTCATTTCTGATTTTATTTATTTGTATTTTTTTCTGTTTTCTTAGTTTGGATAAATGTCTGTTAATTTTGTTTAACTTTTCAAAAAAACTTGTTTCATTGACCATTTGTATTGTATTCTTCATTTCAATTTCATTTATTTCTGTTCTGAATTTTTTATTTCTTTTCTATTAATTTTGGGTTTGATTTGCTCTTGTTTTTGCATTTAAGTTGTGTTGTAAGATTATTTATTTGAAGTTCTTTCTTTTTTTTATGTAGGCATTTAGTACTATAAACTTTTTCTGAGTACTGCTTTTGCTGTATTCCATGAGTTTTTGTGTTTTCAATATCATTTGTTTCAATAATTTTTTTCAGTTTTCTTAATTTCTTCATTGACCCACTGGTCATTCACAATCATAATGTTTAATTTCCGTGTGTGTTTGTATTTTCCCCAACATTTCTCTTCCTATTGAGTGCTAGTTTTATTCCATTGTTGTCAGATAAGATGCTTAATAGTATTTCAATTTTTTGAATGTTTTCAGACTGTTTTGTGACCCAACATATAGTCTATCCTTGAGAATGATCCATATGCTAAAGAAAAGAATGTATATTCTGCAGCTGTTGGATGAAATGTACTGTAAATATCTATTAGATCTATTTGGTCAGTAGTGCAGAATAAGTCCAATGTTTCTCTGTTAATTGTTGTCTGGAATATCTGTTTAATGTTGCAAGTGGGGTGTTGAACTCTTGGGCTTTCAAGAGATAAGGTCTATTTCTCTCTGCAGCTCTAATAATATTTGCTTTATACATCTGGGTGTTCCAATATTGGGTGCATATCTACTTAAAATTGTTATAAATTCTTGCTGAGTTGACCCTTTTATCATTATATAATGACCGTCTTTGTGTCTTCTTATAGTTTTTTATCTTGAAGTCTATTTTTCTCTGATATAAGTATAGCTACTGTTATTCTGTTTTGGTTTTCATTGACATGGAATATATTTTCCCATCCCATTATTTTTAGCCTATGTATGTCTTTGTAAGTGAAGTGTGTGTGTGTGTGTGTGTGTGGGTGCAAGTTTTTTTTTTGTTTTGTTTTTTGTTTTTTTTTGTTTTTGTTTTTTGTTTTAGTGAACCGATTAATAGGTCTTATTTTTTCATGCACGAAGCTATTCTATATTTTTTATTGGTGAATTTAGTCCACTTACATGCGATGTTATTATTGATAAGTAAGAATTTACTCTGGTTATTTTGTTATTTGCTTTCTGGTTGTTTTGTAGTGTTTTCTTCTTTCTTTCCTTCCTGTCACCCTTTCAGCGAAGGCAATTTCTCTGGTGATGTGATTTACTTTCTTGCTTTTCACTTTTCGTGTCTCACTGTATGTTTTTGGTTTGAGACTACCATGAGGGATTGAAAATACTATAGTGTAGCACATTTTGACCCGATGACAACGTAACACTGTCTGCATAAACAAACAAATGAAAAGAAAACTAATAAAAAATGGTACCACTTAAGTTTGCCTCCTTGCTTTTTAACTTTTTGTTGTTTCTATTTATATCTTATTGTAGTGTCCATGTCTTGAAAAGTTCCTGTAGCATTATTTTTGATTAGTTCATCATTTGGTCTTTGTACTTATTATAAGAGTAGTTTACACTCCACAGTTACAGTGTTATGATATTCTATGTTTTCCCATATGCTTACCTGTGATTTTTGAACCTTTATATATGATTACTTAGTTGCCCATTAATGTCCTTTTCTTTCTGATCGAACTATTCACTTTAGCATTTCTTACAGGACAGGTCTGGTGTTGATGAAATCTCTCAGTTTTTGTTTGTCTTGGAAAATCTTCATTTATTCTTCATGATTGATTTATTTTTTTAATTTTCTTTTTTATTTTTGCCAGGTATTCTATTACTAAGAGGAAAAGTTTTGTTTCTTCAGCACTTTAAATGTGTCATGTCACTCTCTCCTGGCCTATAAGGTTTACATTGAAAAGTCTGCTGCCAGACATGCTGGGCCTCCATTGTATTTTTTTTTTTTTTTTCTTTTCTTGCTTCAGGATCCTTTATTCATCCTTGATTTTGTGGAAGAAATTTAATTATTAAACACCTCAAGATAGTCTTTTGTTTGGTATTCTATAACCTTGTGTGTGGATACTGGTATATTTATGTTTGGTAAATTCTCTGTTACTGCACCCTTTGAATAAACTTTATACCCCAATCTCTTTCTTTACCTGTCTTTTAACATTTAGATTTGTCCTTTTGAGGCTATTTTCTATATGTTATAGGCATGGTTTATTGTTTTTTATTCTTTCGTCTTTTGTCTCATCTTATTGTATATTTTCAAATATCCTGTCTTCAAGTTCACTAATTCTTTCTTCTGCCATTAAGAGACTCTGCTGCATTCTTCAGCATGTCAACTGAATTTTATAGCTCCAGAATTTCTACTTGCTTATTTTCAATTATTTCAATATCTTTGTTAAATTAATCTGATAGAATTCTGAATTTCTTCTGTGTTATCTTGAATTTCTTTTAGTTTCCTTAACATAGATTTTCAATTCTCTGTCTGAAAGGTCACATATCTCTGTTCCTCCAGGATCAGTCCACAGTGCATTATTTAGTTCATTTACTAAGGTCATGTTTTCTGTGATGGTGTAGAAGCTAGCAGATGTTCTTTGGTGTCTGGGTCCTGAAGAGTTAGGTAGGTATTTATTGTAGCCTGCATAGTCTCAGATTATTTGTACCCATTCTTCTAGGGAAGGTTTGAAGATACTTGAAGGGACTTAGGTATTGTGTTCTAAATTGTATCTGCTTTAAGAGACACATCAAGCCCAATAATGCTGTTGTTCTTGCTGACTCATAGAGGTAATGCCTTGATGATCTTAGATAAGATCTGGGAGAATTATCTGGATTACCAGGTGGAGATTCTTGTTCTCTTCCTTTACTTTCTCCTAAGCAAACAAATTCTCTCTCTCTGTTCTAAGACATGTGGAACTGGGGGTGGAGTGACATAAGCACTCCTTTGACCACCACCAATATGACTGCACTGAATCAGAGCTGAAGCTAGCACAGCTCCGAGACTCACCCAAGGCCTGCTGTAGGCACTTGTGGCTACTGCCTATGTTTTCTCAAGGCCGTGGGGTTCTACAATCAGCTAGTGGCAAGTCTAGCCAAGTTTGTGTTCTTCCCTTCAGGATAGCGACTTCTCTCAGACCCCAGGTAGGTCTAGGGGTACCATACAGGATTCAGGTACTAGAGTCAAAAACCTTAAAAGTCTACCTGGTATTTCATTGTTCTTTGGCTGTGCTGGAGTTCAAGCCACAGTATGCAGTATGCCCCACTCTATCCTCTCCTTTGCAAAAACAGAGGAACCTCACCCATAGCCACCACCAACACAAGCCACAGAGAATATTGCCAGACTATGCCATGTTTTCCTTAAGGCCCAAGGACTCTTAAGTCAGTTTGTGGTGAATGCTGTCTGTGCTAGGACTCACCGTTCAGAGAAGTGGGCTCCTCTTTGGCCCAGGGAAGGTCCAAAAATGCCATCCAAGGGTCAAGTCCTGGAGTCTGGTACCCCAAGAGCCTATTTGGTGCTCTGCCACTCTGTGGCCATGCTGGTACCTAAGGTGCAAGGCAATGTCCCCTAACTTTCCCCTCTGCTTTTCCCAATCATAAAGACTTTCACCCCACTGCGCCCACCCCAAGCTGATAATATGCAGTCTCACCTGAAGCCAAGAAGTCTCGAGGTTCATCCAAGGCCCTTGACATTGTACATGGGTATCACTGCTGTTTATTCAGTGCCCAAAGGCTTTTCAGCTAGCAGGTGATGAATGCTGCCAGGACTGGGTCCTTCCCCTCAAGGGAGTGGGTTCTCTTATGACCCAGGTGTGTTCAGAAATGTTGTCCAGGAGTTAAGGCCTGCAACATGGCTCTCATGACCCTGAACTGTGTGCTCTCTTCGACTGTAGCTGAGCTGGTATACTAGATGTAAGACAAAGTATTTCCCACTCTTCTGTCTCCTCTCCTCAAGCAGAAAGGAGTCTCTTCTGGAGCCACAAACTGAAGCCTGAGTTTAGGGAAGGGCTGATGCCAGCATTCCCTTAGCCTCTCCAGCTGGTGTCTCAGTAGGTTGCATACCTCCTTATTTCACTGTCTCTAGGCCCAGTTCTGCAGTAGGATGCACCAAAGAGTTGCAGTCCTTATGGCCTAGACTGTCTTTCAATTTTACTTAGAGACGTAGAGCACATTAGCCATTGGCGGCTAGGTTTGCAGGAACTCAAGTTCTGATCTCTGGGATTGGGGATTCCCCTCTGGCTAGCGCTGGTTTAAATGAGCTCTCTGTTGGCAGGGGTCAGTAGAGTTTGGCTTGGTTTTTCTTTCTGCTCTAACAGGACAACATTGGGTTCAATGACTCACAATTGTGGCGCTTCTCCCACCACCCAAAGACGTTCTTTGCACCACACCACTTTGCACCATTACTTTGTTTACATAAACGTAATATGGCTATAAATCCTCTTCCAGTGACATCTTATCTGGGACTATGCTTTTGGTATCTTCTAGCTCTGTGACCCCTTGTATGTCAGCATGTCTTTAGTCACATATGCTTTCCCAAACCATGTGTTTTCTTCATGTTCAAATCTTTCATAATTTGAACAATGTATACTACTTTAACAGCATCACAAGCAATATTTTTAGCTAAATATTCTAGCCAGCTTTAAATCATCACAATAGAACTTGTATATAAAATATAGACCATTCTGTTTCTAAATATGTATACAAAACAAATAGAAAATAACAGTTTACTGGTACTAACAATTCATACTTTAAATAGAACACTTTATGATGAAATTTTGCTGTAAACAACAACTCATAGTTTAAATGTAGTAGTGCCATGTTCTCTGTATAACTTATGGGTATGGCACTCTCAGGGAGGCAGTGGAGAATAAAGGAACACTTTAGAACTCTATAGAGTTTCTGGAATACTCATTCATTCATTTATGCAACAAATGTTTATGGTAAGTACCAGAATAAATTTTAAAATTACAAAAATAATTGCCCGTCATGGAGCTCATATGGTAGTAAATAGGAAAAAGCAAAATTAAGAAAAATAAGTAAACTTATAGAGAGCTGTGTAAGTTCTATGTAGAAAAAATAGACCCAGAAGTGTAGAAGTATAATGAAATGTGAGGTAGGATTTATAGTTTCAGGTAGAGGAAAAAAAGCCCTCTCTTGGGAGGTGGCACTTATGTTAAGACCTGAAGAATATGAAGAGATGAGCACTGTAAGTATCCAGGGAAAGAAGCTCTCATAAAGAGGAAATACCTTGACAATAAAGGCCCTGAGGCTTAACTATGCATTACATGTTTGCATAAGGAAGTAGGCAATTATAGTTACAGAAAAGTAAGAATGAGAGAAAATAGTAGCATGTGAGGCTAGACGAAGCAGGGTATTCCATGGTTAAAGCCTGACATACCATGGGAGGATATATCTTTGTAAGGTGAAAATTTGAAGGGATCCTGCTGAGTTAATCTATGTGAGAAATGATAATGTCTTGGAACAGGGAGACAGCAGTTGATGTATGGAAAATTAAACGACTAAGGAAAATATTTTGAAGTAGAGTTTATAGAAATTTCTGATATACTGGGTGTCATTTTTAAAAGAGTAAGACATGTTAGTAATGACTCAAAAGTTTTTAACTGGATGAATGAAGTTGCTATTTACTGAAAGACAAGCCTCAAGTGTTCATTTGGGCCAGGTCCATAAGATTCTGAAGTAGAGATGCTGACTGAGCGGTTTTATAAATGTGTCTGAAATTGAAAGAGAGATCTTTGTGTCTAGTTTAAAGGGTATAGTTAGGTGTAAAATAAACATTTTTGAAAGCACAAAATAAACAGGGGAAGAGGAAACAGTGTCACAGTTCTAGGGATTGGGTAATCATGACATAAAGCACAAAATAAGTCCGGATAAGAAATTGATATCAATACTCACAATGTAAAAAATGTGTTTATGTCTTGGGTGGAGGAGTGTGGAAGTGGGAGCAAAGGTAACATGGTTTAGACCAAAAAAAAAAAAATGATGACTTAATTGTTTGCTTCGATTAGTTTCACCACCACAGAGACTGGCTGTCTGCAGTTAAGTGATTGAACATCTCATGCCATGATGAAGCACTTATTTCATTTTATAAAATATTAGCTTATTCTCAGTAATGTTTTAGTTTAGTCACGCTAGCTGTACATGTTTTAGAATTTGTGAATTTGACAATCATATCTTCCCTTTGTATAACAGAGGTCTTCTGCTTCAGTGTCAATATTAATTATGTAAACAATAATCAGTTTCAAAAACTTTCTACTCCATACATTTCAGAATATAGCAAAATTATTGTTTTTCCCAAAACACAATGCTCTATAAAATTTTTACTGTTTGTCATAGATTGCAAATTGTTTTATCTTCAATGTTGAATATGTTAACTGAATTAGTAATAGCATCATAAATAACATCAAAAATGTCTTTTTTGTCTAAAAAGTTACATCTCTAGAGATTTTTTCTCTAAAGATTTAATTCCATGAAATAGATTGAAAATCAAATTATTATAAGAATCTAGCCGGGCGCGGTGGCTCAAGCCTGTAATCCCAGCACTTTGGGAGGCCGAGACGGGCGGATCACGAGGTCAGGAGATCGAGACCATCTTGGCTAACACGGTGAAACCCCGTTTCTACTAAAAAAAAATACAAAAAACTAGCGGGATGAGGTGGCGGGCGCCTGTAGTCCCAGCTATGCGGGAGGCTGAGGCAGGAGAATGACGTGAACCCGGGAGGCGGAGCTTGCAGTGAGCCCAGATCCGACCACCGCACTCCAGTCTGGGCGACAGAGCCAGACTCCGTCTCAAAAAAAAAAAAAAAGGAATCTAATTTCGACTTGAATACCAGATAACACTGTTATAAACTTGAATAATACATCTTTTAATGGATTGTATATTCTATTTTTTTTTTTTTTTTCAGCCCAGAGGTCTTTTATTTATTTATTTTTTTAAACACCTATTATGCCATGAATTCATAGGGAATAGGTTCCAGCAGCTCAGGCTCCTTCCCATTGGTTCTCACAAAGTGTGTTTCTCGGGGTGGAGCAGGCTGGCGCTTCAGTGGAACCCAGGTACCGTTCTCTTTGGCTTCTTTCTTTTTCTGATCATTTTCCTTCAGGCCTTTCAGGAAGCTATCTCAGCTCTTAGATTGCTTAATGTGCTCAATACGCACATTAATTCTCTTGGCAAGAATCTTGCCCTTAACTTGTTTGTTTACAACAATACCAACAACATGTTGGGTAACGTTGTAGACTCTCCCAGTTTTGCCATGGTAACACTTGTGGGGCATTCCTTTTTGAACAGTACCCATTCCCTTGATGTCTACGATATCACTTTTCTTATAGATTCGCATATACGTGGCCAAAGGAACAACTCCATGTTTTCTAAAAGGCCTAGAGAACATATATCGGGTGCCTCTCCTCTTTCCCTCTGTATTCGTCATTTTGGCGAATTACTGGAAGATGGCGGTTCCGGCCCGGATTGTATATTCTTAATGTGTAAACACTTTAATAATGATTGCTTCATTTTCGTAAAAGGCAAGAAAACCTGGACAAAATAATAAAGAAATCTAAAAAAATTTTGATCTAAATGAGAAACAATGTCTACAGAGACATTTGTATATGCACCTTTTTAAGCCGCATGCTTTCAACAACATTTTGACAGAGTACTCTGAAAAAACAGTAATTTATTTTAAAAAATATATACCAGTATTTCTTCAGTAGATTTTGTTTCATATGTTTGAGAACATACTACACCTGCCATGATGGATGAAAAGTGGAATAAAATACGTTGCACATTTTGAAATAAAAGTAATTGCAGACTTACACTCTATCACAAGTTACTAAATCCTCAGAGTACGAGTATTCAGACTACCGTCTACATATTGTACATTTGTACATGTGTACATATTTTGCTGAACCTATAATTAACAATTTTTGAGTGGGCAAAAGCTGGAAGCATTTTTCTTGAAAACTGGCACAAGACAAGGATGTCCTCTCTCATTTTACTCTTATTCAACATAATATTGGAAGTTCTGGCCGGGGCAATGAGGCAAGAGAAAGCAATAAAGGGTACTGAAATAGGAAGAGAGGAAGTCAAACTGTCTCTGTTTTCACATGACATAATCCTATATTTAGAGAACTCCATCATCTCAGCTCAAAAGTTTCTTAAGCTGGTAAACAATTTCGCTACAAATTCAAACATCTGACAGCATGACTTTATAGCATAACAATAGAACCACTGCCTTGTACATAAACGCACCGGCAGGGGCAACGGTGTTAAATACTTTTTTGATAACTACTTAACACAAGAAAAGATTAGCTCTCTGAGAACATATAGAGGACAATGAGCTTATTAGAAATATGTGGAAAATTTTAAAATGAGGAAAGGGGGAGGAATCAATTATACATGAATGGGGCAATTGCATATATTTTAGAAAAATAGCAAGTATATGTTGACAGGTAAGTTAATAAAACTTTAAAAAATCAATTTCATGTAGTTTTAGGTTGAAAATATTACTATTTTTTTACATTCCTGATTTTTCAACATGAGGGATACAATTGAAAAGATTGGTTGACATGTCAAGGTTGCATATAATTTAGTAGCACTGCTGTAGAGGTAAATAAGCAAGTCTGGAGCAAAATTGCCAGGGTTTAAATACCAGCTTTACAACCTACTGTTACTTATTTTGTCAAAGTAGTTATCTCTGCATTTCTCACAAACCCCATCTGAAAAATGGCTGTAGTAATAGTAATAGTGGAAAAATAGTCTTTGCCTCATAAGATTTGCAGAAACATCAAATTATTTAAAATACGAAGCACTTAGAACATGCCTAGCATAAATGGAAGCATCAAAGTGTTAGCTACTGTTATTAGTTCTTAATATATGGAGTATTCATAAACTAAACTTATACCTGCATATTTAATGACTTAATATATCAACTATTGTTTTCTTGTAGTCAAAGAAGATAGAGTATATCTGTATGAATAATACTGGACAAGAATGTATCCAAAATTTGCATAAAGAGATCCAGTTGAAAATCATTATTTTGACACCTTTGGTAACTATTAAGACATTGTTAAAAGACTATGAATAGAAAAAAAAAAAATTAAAAGTGTCCATTTAAAGAAAACAAAAATAAAGGACATTTTTTCAGGCAAGGTTGCAGTGTTCTTGAGAAAAATCTGCTAGCTAGGCACTACACCAGATTTTTTGCTCAATACAGGGTCTTGTCATTATAACCATTTTCTTTTAAACTCTCATTTACAACATACTGCAAAATATTATACCCTTTGTTTATAATTGGGCATCAGTTTACAGTACCCAGAGGCAATGATGCAGGTGACTTGTTCTCAACCTCATCTGCCTTTCTTTCAGAATTGTTTATTTCATCTTTTAAACCTCAGGTCTATAAAGAATTTGGAAGTCCTTCACAAAGGACAAACAATAATTTTTAAACATGAACTAGTTGATGTGTTTTTATTTAAATGTATGAAAATATAGAATCATATAAAATGTTTGTAAGAAACATATGTTTACTCAAGCCAAAATTGGATTAATGCAGTGGCATAACTATCATCAAGTGATTTATATATTCTGTGACAGAAAAATTGACATAAATATTAGTTTGCAATCCCAAATTTCTTATATTCATTTTATAAGAAAATTACATTAAGGATGATTCAAACCGTTCCTATCAAGCTATTTCTATCTGAAATATATAGATTCCCTCAAAAATTTCATTTTTATATTAAACTTAATTGAAATAGAGGAAATGATAGGAATAGAAACTTTCAGAGGAGAAAAATCTGAATACAAATACATAAAAATATATTTAATTCACTAGTTATGAATTAAATACACTGAATAAATCACGTAACATTGTATAACCTTTAGAATGGTGGAACTGTTTTCTAATCAGGAGTCAATATTAGGAGTAGGGGAAGGCACAGGGAGTGAAAGCTCATACAGCTGTTGCAGGCATATTTACTTGAAACCATTTTGAAAGGAAAATTTGCAATCTAGAAACTCTGAACAAAGAGGATTGTGAATTTCATTCACGTCGCAGAGCAGTGCCCTTCACGTAGACAATAATGATGCAAAATTGTGCAGTAGAGAACCCGCACAGCAGAACACAATATCTCCTCTGTGTTGTTGTTATGACTCAACAATTTCAATTTCAGTTATATTCTCAACCTAGAAGGGAGAAACTCTGAGATGTGTGCTCTTATATATGAAGAGTAGCTGAAATTTGGAAGCAACTTAAGTGATCTTAAAGTAGAGATATATATTTGTGCATGATGCATCTAATTGATAATATAAAGAAAATAAAAAATTATATTAATATCTTTAGTATTATTAATATATGAAATAAAAACATATTTAAAAGTAGAAGGGAAGGCTTTCTAAAAAAATGGTTACCTCTGGTTAGGATGGGAAGAAAAGGAATCTATAGAGGTTTTTATGATGTATCTCAACTATAACTGTAATTGTTAACTGTTTCAGATAATATTTGAGGCAAATATTTAAAAACCAACATTTGTGGCCATGCGGTGGAGGGGGGTGGCTCACACCTGTAATCCCAACATTTTGAGAGGCCAAGGAGGGCGGATCACCTGAGGTCAGAAGTTTGAGACCAGCCTGTCCAACATGGCGAAACCCCATCGCTACAAAAATGCAAAAATTAGGCCGGGCGCGGTGGCTCAAGCCTGTAATCCCAGCACTTTGGGAGGCCGAGAGGGCGGATCACGAGGTCGGGAGATCGAGACCATCCTGGCTAACACGGTGAAACCCCGTCTCTACTAAAAAAATACAAAAAACTAGCCGGGCGAGGTGGTGGGCGCCTGTAGTCCCAGCTACTCGGGAGGCTGAGGCAGGAGAATGGCGTGAACCCGGGAGGCGGAGCTTGCAGTGAGCTGAGATCCGGCCACTGCACTCCAGCCTGGGCGACAGAGCGAGACTCCGTCTCAAAAAAAAAAAAAAAAAAATGCAAAAATTAGCCAGGCATGGTGGCACATGCCTGTGATCCCAGTTACTCAGAAGGCTGAGTCAGAAGAATCTCTTGAGCCCAGGAGGCAGAGGCTGCAGTGAACCATGAGTGTACAACTGCACTTCTGCCTGGGTGACACAGTGAGACACCGTCTCAAAAAACAAAACAAAACAAAAACACATTGACGGTTGATAAATATTAACGGTGGTTAAAATAGTGTTCAGTTTATCATTCATTCCATTATGTTATTTTGCTTGTTTGATATTTTTATTTAAAAAGGGAAAAGGGAACTGTTATTACAATGAGCAGCTAGTATTTAGTTTGCTTGAAAAAGTGAAAGAAAAGACAGATATTATATTTTCTTTATATTTCTCACATTTGATTCTTTACTTAAAGCTTTGGTTCCTATTTTTTCTTATCATAGATAATATTTTATTGAGTTAAAATTGGGCTAATTATGTTATTTTTATTTTTAACTTTATATCTACCTAGCATATGATCAATTGGAATTTACAGATCATAAAATAATAAGTAGTTACAAAATTAATCTTTACATGGTAAGATATTTGGTTAGCTATCTGTTAAATTTTAATCAACTTAAACCTTGACCATATTAAAAGAACTGGATGGTGCATATATTAATAAATTCAAGCAATAAATAGTTATTAAACACTGAATATAATTGTAAACTTTGCCAGGGGAAAATATCGTCAATTTAGGATAGCATTATTCTTTTCCTTTATCAATTTTTTGTGGATAACAAAAGCAAACAAAACACAGAGTTAATTTCTTAAAACAGTATTTATTATTATTCACATAACAATGGGTCATATTGGCATTCTGCTGACCTGAACCAGCTTTAGTTTACTTCTGATGATTGTTGTTGGGTTGGGGACATTTTTCTGTGCTCTGCTAGTGGGAAAGTTGAGAGCTTCCTAGTCTAGGATGTCTTCATTCATATATCTTATATATTAGTATGACTGTTAGTTGAAATAATGGGTTAACTGGACTCTATATCATGAATTCTCCAGCAGAATAGCCTAGATTATGGTGGCAGTGTTCTAACATTAGCAAGAAGGTGAGCCTTAATGTGGAAGTCCTTTTTATGTCTGTGCTTGCATCACAATTGCTTGCATCACATCAGCCAAAGTAAGTTAGGTAGCCAAGCTCAGATTCTGTGTTAAAAAATAAATAAATAAATAAAAATTAAAGGCTGTGATGATAGGAAATATGATCAAATTAAGGCCATTGCTGCATTCATTCCACCACACTAATGTACTGTTATAAGAACACGCATTATTAATTTATTTAGAAAATACTTATTAGAAACTATTTTATTCAAGGAGATCTCCAATGAAGCAGATTGCACATTGAAAAAAAAATGCAAATTAGAAAAAAATACTCTGCGAAAATGGTTTATAATTCAGTGTAAGAGACAGAATACTACTACATAAACAAATTAAAACATTATATTGAATAGTGATAAGTGAAATGTCAGGATAAGAAAAAAAAGGAATTTCTAAGTATGTTAGGTTTGTTGCTATTTTCCACAAGTAGACAGGAGAGGATTATTAGATTTGCACTTGAAGTGGCTGGGTTAGCAGTCCATGTTGCTATCTCGAGAAATAACATTACCTACACAGGGAATAGCTGTTGAAAAGATACATTTCTGTGTGTTTTCAAAGAGCAAGATCACCTTAGCACTAATGGAAAGGAGTATGGAAGTGGTAGGAAATTAAGTCTAAATACATCTAGGTATATATTACAGTAATTTTAGGTTTTGTTTGGTTTAAGTGAAAAACCATTAGAGGAGTTTTGATTAGGAGTGTGACACTTGTCCTGCATTTTTAAAGAGTCATTATGCTATTTTATGTAATAGGGACTATAGCAAGGTAAAGGAAGAAGCAAAAACACCAGTCAATGATTGTGGTGAAAAATGATCATGGTTTTAATAGGGCTGATAGTAGTAAAATTGTTAATAAGTGGTTACATTTGGAATATCATTATGAGGGTGGAGGCAGCAGAACTTGAGGAAAAAAACTGAGGCAAGTGGAGAAAGGGAAGTACCATTCATGAGTTCGAACTTTTGGCCTAAGCAAATGGGAGCTTTGGAGTGCCTTTTCTTAACCCAGGATGATTTGGATTAGGAGTTACTGGGAAAGTATATGATGTAAAATTGAGAATTTGGTTATGGATAGATTAGGTTAGCAATAATTATTAGACATGTATATTAGCTTCTTAGGATTGCTTTAACAAATTATCACAAACTCAGTGGCCTAAAGCAGTCAAGGCTCTAGAGGAGAATCCTTCTGTGCTTATTTCTGCTTTTGTGGTTCCTGATAGTCCTTAGTTTGCAGACACATCATGCCAATGTCTGGTTCTGTCTTCACATTACCTTCACTGTGTGTCTCTTGCTCATCTCCTTTATTTATGAGGACATCAGTTGTTGGATTTATGACTCACTCTAATCCAGTATAACCTAGTTTTTAATTACATCTCCAAAGACTCTACAGCCAAAGGGGGTCACCTACTGAGGGCCTAGGTGGACATGTTTTTGTGGAAACCCTATCAATCCAATATGATATCCATGCGGGGATAACTTCATTGATTTTTTTTATTGAGACGGAGTCCTGCTCTGTCACCCAGGCTGGAGTGCAGTGGCGCAATCTCAGCTCACTGCAACCTCTGCCTCCCATACTCAAGAGATTCTCGTGCCTCAGCCTTCTGAGTAGCTGGGACTATAGGAGTGTGCCACCAAGCCTGGCTAATTTTTTTTTTTTTTTTTTTTTTGAGATGAAGTCTCACTCTGTTGCTCAGGCTGGAGTGCATAGTGTAATCTCTGCTTACTGCAACCTCTGTCTCCTGAGTTCAAGCAATTCTCCTGTCTCAGCCTCCCAAGTAGCTGGGATTATAGGTGCCTGCCACCACACCCTGCTAATTGTTGTATTTGTAGTAGAGACAGGGTTTCACCATGTTGGCCAGGCTGGTCTCAAACTCCTGACTTCAGACAATCAGCCTACCTTGGCTTCCCAAAGTGTTAGGATTACAGGTGTGAGCCACCACACCCAACCTACTTCACTGACATTTGGATAGGTAAAATAAAAGTGGAGGAGAAGATTGATGATGGAACTACAAATGTTCAAGTATCACAATAAACTATGGATTTCAATGAAATCACCTAGGAAATGAGTATAGGAACAAAAAGAGACCCTAGGATTAAGCTCCATGGTGCTATTTAGTAAAGGAAGCAGCTAAAGAAGATAATTTTCTACTTTACATTGAATTATATAAGCCATTGCTAACCTTGACAAGACCAGTTGGGAGAAAGAGTCAGGCAGATAACCTGACTGTAGTAAGCTTAAGATAACATATAATTAGACTGAGTAGAGGTAGCTTTTTTATAATGAAGTGCATAAAGAGAAGAGTATGGTGGTGGTAGTGGGAGGGTGATGTGGGTTGTAGTATTTTCTCTTCAAAAGTTGTTAGATATTAGAGTGTGTTTATGTATTGACTTCACACTAGAGTTCAGAAAGGCCATATAAGAAAAGCCTAAATACATGCAATGGGCAGTAGACACTGTAAGCCTAGAAAAAACAAAAGAAAAAGAAAAACTTCCATTGTTTAATTTTTTTTCCCATTGATCTAAATAGGAAGGAGCATTATGAAGGCTAAAAGAAAATTTAAATTATCCTTGCATATTAAAAATGGAATATAATAATTATTCAACAAATACTATTAAATCTAATTGTATAAACGAATGAATAAATGAATAGCAACTGGGGTAAGAAAAACTTGTTTAATTTTGGTGATGAAAACTGATATACTTTTGAGGAAAAGTATGATCATTTTAGCTTTATGTGTAAAGTAGCTGGGGAATTGAGAGTTGGTAGGGCATGACATAATGGAATATTCTGGAAATGCTGAGCATTCTTGTGTAAGGAATATAGATTTCTTATACCAAATGAATGAATAATAATTTGGGGAAGATAATTTATTTCAACTTTGGTGAACTTCATAAAAATAAAACACAAATACTATTTTCAAGTGGGTACAAAACATATTAATATTATCATTTTGAAAGATACATCTGAAACTTGCTTTTGAGGACACTCAAGTTAACAGTATCTTAGAGCAAAGGAGGCTTTGCTAACAATCCAAGTATGAGATAATTAGGACTCAGTCTGAATGACTCTAAAGCAAATAGAAATGAAGCATGAGTGGATGCAAACAACACCCTTAAAGAATATATTGACCAAATATTTTGTCACTCCTCTTTGTATACCACAGTGACATATTTAGTGACATTTCATATATCTATATTTACTCCCTGTGACTTTACTTATGCTACTGCTCTCAGTTCTCACCTCTGACTATATTCTAACCATTTGGTTCTTATCTTAAAAATCTCATAGCCTATAAAGCAATGAACAATTTTGATAGTGAATAATTATTCCTCATTCCTCTTAACACCTAGAATATCTTATTTCTACATATTAGGATGCTAAATTGTCTGTTTTATAGTATGGTCAATATCTTTCTTCTTTTATCCTAACATCTAGTGGGTTTCACATTCTATAATTGTATTATACTGATATTAGTAACTCTTTAAACTTAACGGTTTTTTTCTTTTAAATTGTAGCCACCTAATAATAAATTTAAACAGTCTCTGATAGCATAACAATTGTAAAAGGAAAGGTTGCAAATTACTGAGGTTTTTAGGATAAAAAAAAACTGATAAGCCATTGATAATTTCAAATATTGATCATGTTACAGCTACAAACTTTGCCTCCCCTCAAAAAACGAAAGAAAATAATAGCAAAACATAGGAGGCTATACAATAAAGTAATATTACAAATTGGTGAAAAATTTTAACATATTATGTAGATGAGAGTAGTTTCTATAACAAGCAATCTATATATACATACTGACAATATACACAAATGTAGATTCTGATTTAATTTTCATACAACGCTAGGAAGTATTATCACTCCTACTTTATAGATGAAAGAAGCAGCATTTGAACTTATGATGTGAATAGTGGACTGAAAGTGTAAACCTTGGCTTTTTGTTTCTATATGTAGATTTATTCTTTCTGTACCACAGCTATTGTCATAATTTGAGTATTACTTCCTTATGTATTTTTGGGATGATTATAACTATCGAAATTGTTTTCTGGCAATTGAACTGAGTCTGGTACCTGTATGAAAAGATACCCAAGTGATATTTGGTAAATAAATAGAATTTTGGCCCCAAAAGTTCTTATTTCCCCTGTTTCTACCTAATACAATCTTTCTCCCAATCTAAAACTGACATACATGTTGAATAGAAAAGAAAATAACAAACTAATTAAACAATTATTGATCGTTAAGTTAGTCAGTGCTTCTTGAATTTGATGGAAAAGGTGATACTGCTGGGAAAGCTTTTGAGCTTAAAAAGAATGCATCTTTAATGTGAAGTGAATCTAAAGGATTCTTATGTAAGTGTTGTATTGAAATGGCCTCATCACCAGTCAATCTGTTCCCAACAGTTACCTGCTAGTCTGAGTGTTCCATACCATTATAAAAATCTGTCAAGCATTCAAAACCAATTACACACAGGATGTCAAGTGTTGTCATGCCAGCTGTCCTTTGGCTCCTCAGAGGCTCTGACTGCCCATATTCAGTTAAAAATATGTTCTATTACGTTGGGGTTTCTGTTGAGATAAACTTTACTATTTTATATCCATTTGTTTTATTCAATGAAAGTAAATACAATGGTTTTATAATGACCAATAATATTATAGTCCGCAGAAAAATTTCTTGGTTAATACATCCTACAAACTTTTCATATCAAGATAACATCTCAGTGTCTGTGGGTAATTTTCCACACAATTTTAGACCAAATATTGAATGAATTTTCTATCTTATGAAAGAATGTGGTAACATGTCTTTCTCAATCTAAGAAATGAAAACATTGAAGCTAGTAAACTGAGTAAATAAATTACTGATCACATTTTAGACAATTTCCAAAACATGATTGGCATATGCATATAATTAAAAATATTCCAAATCTCTTTGGTTGACATATTTTTATAGTTTCAACAAAATTGGTAATAACACTGATCAGTAACAACAAATGAACTACCTGCTTCATGTTAAGGAAAGTATGAAGTTCTCTGAGATCTAGAAAAAGGGATTTTGAAAATATTTGAAAAAGATGATAAATATTGCAATGAAAAGTATCAATTATTGAGTTCTAAAATGTATAAAACATTTATAATTAATACTTTATTGGCGAAATAATAAGAGATCTATAAATTGTGCACTGTGGTTTCAATGGATCCATACTCTAGATAATTAAATTTATCAGAAAGGAACCGACAATAACAAAATGAGAGACACAAAATGTAAAAGAATGACCTTACCATGTGCACCCAAACTATTAAAGTATATTGAAAAATATTAACACAGTATCATAATTAACCTTCATAACTGAAAATGAGTGTGTGCCTTTGCATTTTTAATATTTGTTGTTTTCATTTTATTATTTTAATATCTAGTACCTATTCATTGAATTCATAGAACTATATGATTGCGGAAAATTTTATTCTACTGTCAGTAGTTTTAATTTAAAAAGAAGCAAATATTATTGGAAGTTAAAATTTTTTAAATATTACTTAGTCTATAACTAAAAAATGACAGTAGTTCCAGGTAACCACAAACCAACATCAGCTAGATAATTAAACATGTCAAAATTTTAATCAACAGCATTAAGAGTAACAATTAATTATATCTATTTATGAAGTGCTACATGGACCCACTATGTGTCTGCACTGTCTAAGGCACAGTGATGATATGTAGAGAATACTAATATATAGGGTATTATTGAGCTTTATTTGCATATATATTTATACTTTACAGCATACTTTCTTTGATTTTCACAAACAGCTAGAAGACAGAATTAATAAAATAATGAGGGAACAATGAACATAATTGTAACAATTATGAGAAGGAAAAGATAATTTCTATCTAGGAACATCAACGAAGATAGTAACATGAAAACAAATACAGTAAGAGTGAAAAATCTTTATAACAAAGCAATATGATTAAAAACAGAGATTTAAGAAATTGTGTGGAATGGTTGGCAAAAAGACAGAAATACATTTTGCATGAGGTGCAATGTATTTATAGCTTGGTGGAAAATATGACTTAAATGAGAGTTTTAATTTGGATTTTTAAAATAAAAGAACAACATGTAATAAACTAAAGATTTGGGGTTTTATTGTTAAATAAAATGATTTTAACTTATTTATTTACTATTATGTATTTACTTTATTAATATTGTTGAAAATTTCTGTATAAAATTATATTTTCTCAGTATAAAAATAGCTTACATTTTAATTAAAAGCTTTTTTGTAGTTTTAATCTGATTACTCAAAACTTATTTCAGTTCTTTAATGTGTTTGTTTTACATCTAATAAATGATTTAGAGGATCAATAGAAGCTTGTTATATACTACAATAATAAAATCAGCTGCATTTTTAAGTAGTTCTATTTTTGAATTAGAAACATGGTTATAGAAAAAAACATGGCATAAATCACTTATTTTTATTGCTTGGTTGTTTTTAATTTAAAACTATTAGCAATGGAATGACTATTAAAGGGATTACATTACCACATAAACGGCAATAGATTAATTTGTGAAAAGCATTTAACAACAAAAAAAATGGAAGTAACGCACATAATATAAAAGGATGGAAGTGTGGAGGTGGGGATTGCCAGAGGTTGGTTAATGAATATAAAATTCCAACTAGATAGCTTATATACATTCTGATGTTCTATAGGACTGTAGAGTGACAATAATCAACAACACTTTATTGTATATTTTCAAATAGCTGAAAGAGTGAATTTTATTTCTTTCCAAGACAAAGATATGCTAAATGTTTAATATGGTGAATATACTAATTTCCCTAGTTTGATCATTACACATTGTATACATTGAAATATCAAACTGTACCCCAACACATGTAAAATTATTGTGTCAATAAAATTATAATAAAGCAAAACATAAAATTATAAAGTAAAAAATACATATGTCTTTACTCAGTAGAGGTAGAAGGAGAGTGTGTGTATGTGTGTGTACTGTCTCAATTTTATTTTTATCTTCATTGTACATATTTGGTGTAGAAAATTTTGCTTATCAGTATTGAAGTGAGGACAATTTTAATAATTTATTTATATGCTCATAGAAATAAGTATTCAGAACATAATTAAGTATAAATTTTAGAATTTATAAAATAAGAAAATGAAATTTAAAAATTAATGTAAAGGTATAGCAGCTGAATGGACATGATAGAGTATAGGATTACTGAATTAGACCACAGATAAGAATTATACAGAATAAAGAAATGAGTGAAAAAGCTAATAAAAATATTTTTTAAAAGTATATTAGACATTTGGGTACATTGAACATTTTTACATTATATTTTTAAAATATACTTGGAATCCTCCCCAAAAAGAGAATAAATGTAAAGGATTATCTGAAGAGATAAAGTGTAATAATCTCCCCAAAGTGATGAAAGACATCAACCATGTATTCAAAGTGTTCTAAACACAAGGGAAGATAAATACAAAGAAACCACACCTGTGCATCTTATAGTTAAATTACTGTAAACTAAAGACAGAGAAAATCTTATCAACCAAAAGAACAGAGATGTATACATTCCATTTTAAAAAGTAAATAAGACTGAACTTTGATGTTGTGGTTTGAAGCATGCTTTCTCCAGAATTTATGTTGATGTTTAGTAGTATTAAGAGTTGGGGCCTTTTGGGAAGTTATTAGGTCATGCAGGCTATGCCCTCATAAATGAATTAGTATCCTATGAAAAGGCTAATCGGAAACTAGCTTAGGCCCTTTCTTTGCCCTTTATCCTTTGCAACATGTGGGGACACCGTGTTCCTTCCTTCCTGAGAACACAGCATTCATGTTGGTTGCTATTTTGTAAGAAGAGAGAGCAGCCTTCTCCAGACACTGAATCCACCAGCAACTTGATCTTGGACTTCCTGGCCTCCAGAACTGTGACAAATTAATTTCTATTCTTTATGAACTGCTCATTCTTAAGTATTTTGTTCAGTCAGCACAACTGGACTAAGACAGTTGATATCTTATTAGAAATTATGGACAGTAGAAGACAGTGGAATGATGTCTTTATAGCACTGAAAGAAAACTGGAAAATTAGAATTCTATTCCGAGGGGGAAAAAGATGATAACGAGAACAAAGGTAAAATAATTATAATTTCAGTCAAAACTGAAATAATGTTTTGCTATGAAACCTACTCAAAAAGAAATACCAAAAATAGTGTTAATGTACTATTTGAAAATCATGCAAGAAAGAAGAATAAAAGGCTTGTTAAATAGGTGGGAAAGGCTAATATTGTCTGGGAAAACAACAACAACAACAATTTTAACATAATTGTCTAAATACCTTATGAAATAAAAAAGCAAAAATAATTGAGAATATAGGGTATCTTAAAATATAATCTTAAAGTTGCCCATTCTTAATCATCTTTTTTAGAAGATTATATCCTATGATGAGAAAATATTCTTTATTTTATAAGGCATATGCAATAATGACAATATGTTTTATATAAAATTAATTAATTTTATTTCTTCTGTTTTTCATTATAAGAATTAAAAAAATTCATCCAAATTTTTCATTGGCATAAATCATTTATATTATTTTATTCTTATCTGTCTGAATATTTGCATGATCTCTAGTTCTGTCTTATTTTATTTCTGATATAGCTAAAATTATACTTAATTTTTTCCTCTAATAAAACTTAATAAAGGATTATGTATTCAATTTATCTTTTGAAAGAAGCAATTGTATGCTTCAGTGATTTTTCTATTTTATTATTATTATTTTTTAGGTTTCTGCTTGTATGCATATTTTCATACTCTTTCTTCCAGGAATTTTTGCCTTTTTCTCTAGTCTCTTAAGGCAAAAGATTAAAGCATTTATTTCCATTTTTTTTGTCATGCATATAATTTATATTTCCTGTAGGATCCGGTTTAGCTATATCACAAGTGACATATCATCATTAATTAATTCAAAACATCTGTTAATGTCTTTCACTTTTCATTTTTGATAAACAAACTGCTGACAGGCAAAAGGCTTCATATAAAACCTAAGAAACAGAAATGGAAATTGTAAAGGGCAAAATAATAAACTAAACATCATCAAAATTAAAACTTCCTGCCTCCATTAGTCATTGTTATGAAAATAAAAAGAAAAGTCACCAACTGGAAGAAAATATTTGCAATATGTATATCTTACAGGGAGTTTGTGTATGTGTGTATTTGAAAAACATATGTAAAAAATGTAGACAGGCACTTACCATTTATTCTCACTCCTTGTACTATTTATGCTTTGTAAAATCTCCACAAAGGCAGATTTAGCAATTAATGAAAAATTGACACCACATGAAATTTAACATTTGATTTCTGTAAGCCTCTGATCACAATATTTGGATAAACTGATTAATATATAACTTTTTTATGAGTGTTTATGTTTAAATATGATTGTTTAATATACATTGTTGATTAATTAACACTGCACTCACAAGCAACAGCATCTACCATTGTGTGTAAATGAAGCTTATCTAACATGTGTTTTCTCCATAAAGGTTTATCACAGTCTTTTGTTCTTAGTAACACTAGAAGGTACTTCTGCACTACGCCTGAGGATTATTTTAAACAGAAAAATCATCAACAGAAAACACAATAATGGAAAAAAACATGGCATTATATAGGTCATGAAATGGACATTTACAGTATGAGAGCTGAAACAAGAAGGCAGAGTGTTGCCTTGTTCTCCTTTAGCTGGGAACATGCACACCAGGGGCTCGAATTTTTCATTGCTCTATGAATAGCTGTGAGTGTTGATTGTGAAGTTACAAATATATTTAGCAAGTAGGCAAATTCATAAATATGAATTATTGAATAATGAGGGTCAAATGTATATATTTACAGTGATATGCTGCATGATAATATTTAGTCAATGATAGAATGAATGTATAATGGTGGTCTCTTAAGATCATAATAAAGCTGAAAAATTTTTATTGTCTGGTGACATCGTAGCCATTGCTAACATCATAGCACAAAGCATTATTCATGTGTTTCTGGTGATGCTGGTATAACAAGGCTACTCCACTGCCAGTTGTAGAAAAGTAGAGAACATATATTTATGTGTAGTATATTGCAATACTTGATAATAATAATAAACTGTCATTGACATATGTATTTATCATACTCTACTTTTAGCTTTATTTTACTGTATACTTCTACTTATTTATTAAAAAAAGAAAATGTTAACTGTAGAGCAGCTTCAGGCGGGTCTTTGCTGAGGTCCTCCAAAAGAAAGCAGCATTTTCATAGGAGATGACAACCTCATATGTGTTATTCCCCTTGAAGACTTCTCAGTGGGACAGGATATGGAGATGGTGGACAGTGATATTGATGATCCTGACCCTGTGTAGGCCTACCCTAATGTGTATGTTTGTGTCTTTGTTTTTAATGACAAATTTTCAAATAATTAAAAATTTAAAAATAGAAGAAACAGAATTAGTATATAAAGAATGTTTTTGTACAGTTGCATGATGTGTTTGTGTTTTAAGCTACGTTATTACAAAAGTCAAGAAGTTAAAAATTAAAAATCTTATTAAATAAAAAATTCCAATAAAGTTATTAATACATAATTTTTTAAATAAATGTATTGTAACCTAAGTGTACAGCATTTATAAAGTCTACAGTAGTGTACAATAATGTTCTAGGCCTGCACATTCACTCTCCATTCACTCAGTGACTCATCCATACTAACTTCCATGGTAAGGACAGAGTATGCCATTTTGTATCTTTTATATTGCATTTTTACTGTACCTTTTCTATGTTTAGATATTTAGATATTCAAATACCATTGTGCTACAATTGCCTAATCTACTAAGAACAGTAACATGCTGTGCAAGTTTGTAGCCAAAGAGCGCTAGGTTACACTATATAATCTATGTGTGTAGTAGGCTATCCCATTTGTTTTGTGTAAGTACCCTCTATGATGTTCCCATGACAAATCAGCTAACAACGCATATCTCAGAATGTATTTACATTGCTAAGTGAATAGGATGGTATTGATATGTGAGAATCACTGTATTTGTATGTATGTATTAGATATACGTACATAAGTATATGTTTTATATAATATATAGATAAATATGTATATGAATAAGTTTCATATATATTATGCCTACATAATTATATATATACATATTCACTGAATATGTTTATTACACATGCCCATAAGGACATGTTATATATAATACACATATTAGTATATACACATATTTAACTGTATATATTTGTGTAAGTAAAATATGTATACATAATATACAAATATAAATGTAAGGTCATAAATTTACTAATTATAACTGTTCATTTAAAACATACATATGAAGGTCGGGTGCGGTGGCTCATGCCTGTAATCCCAGCACTTTGGGAGGCTGAGGCAGGCGGATCACGAGGTCAGGAGATCAAGACCATCCTGGCTAACCCGGTGAAACCCCATCTCTACTAAAAATACAAAAAATTAGCCAGGCATCGTGGTGGGCACCTGTAATGCCAGCTACTCGGGAGGCTGAGGCAGGAGAATGATGTGAACCTGGGAGATGGAGCTTGCAGTGAGCAGAGATCGTGCCACTGCACTCCAGTCTGGATGACAGAGCGAGACTTTGTCTCAAAAAACAAAACAAAAACGTATGAAGATAACAGTGAAATACTTCTATACAGCCACTAGGATGGCTAAAATTAAATAACACTTGTAATACGAGTTGTATGTGAGGACACAGTATATTCTGTATCACTAGTAGAAATGTGAAATATTAAGATAATTTTTAGGGTACAGACATATGCAATAATATTATAAAACATCAAGGGTTTGTCATCAAATTTGAATTAGGGCTTCATTCCAAGAGGAAGTAGAGAGATGTGATATGATGAATCACAAAGATTATTGACGATAGCCAGTTTCTAGCCAATGGTGTTACATAGGGTATAGTTGCTTTAAACTTCATGCTACAGTTTTAATGTATGTCACATGCATCCACATACACAATATATAATAGTAAAATAAATCCCTACCAGATACACTATGTACATTTTTCTACTTCCCTGAAGATCACACAGTTAAAGGAGTTACTACATGTAAAATAAGGAAGTTTTTTTAGTTCTAAAGGTAGTTCCAACATTCCTAAAAGTTGAGACCCATAAGGAAGTAGAACCTGCTTAGGTATTCATTAGTATGCAGATCAGATTGAACAATTTTCTTTTGAAGCAACAGATCCCAAATATGCTTTGGATTCTTTTGTTGATCCCACATCCACGCCTCGAAATTCTCCTTTGGTCACACTCCAACTAGAAAATAATCCAGTTCTGTTCTGTTCTGTTTTGTTTTGTTTTGAGTCTGTCTCTGTCACCCAGGTTTGAGTGCAATGGCACTGTCTCAACACACTGCAACCTCCGCCTCCTGGGTTGAAGCGATTCTTCTGCCTCATCCTACCAAGTGGCTGGGATTATAGATGTCCACCATCACACCTGACAAATTTCTGTATTTTTAGTAGAGATAGGGTTTTGCCATGTTGACCAGGCTGATTTTGAACTCCCAACTTCAAATTATCTACCTGTTTCAGCCTTCCAAAGTGCTGGGATTACAGGCTTGAGCCATCATGACTGGCCAATAATCTAGTTTTTGTGTCTAGAGGTATTCATAGTAGTTTCTGATGGTTGTTTTTATTTGTATTTCTGTGGGGTCCATAGTGACATTCTCTTCATCATTTCTAACTGTGTTTATTTGAATTTTTTTTCTTTTCTTATTTATTAATCTAACTTGTGGCCTATCTATTTTATTAATTTCTTCAAAAAAATCCTGGATTTGTTGGTCTTTTGAATGTCTGTATCTCAATTTCCTTCATTTCAGCTCTGATTTTGGTTATTTTTCATCTGCTAGCTTTGGGATTGATTTGTTCTTGCTGCTCTGATTCTTTCAGTTGTGAAGTTAGGTTGTTAATTTAAGATCTTCCTAACTTTTGAAACTGGGCATTTAGTACTATGAATTTCCCTCTCAATACTGCCTTAGCTGTGTCTCAGAGAATCTGGGGTGTTGTATCTTTGTTTCATTATTTTCAAAGACCATTTTTTAAAAATTTCTGCTTTAATTTTATTATTTACCCAAAATTCATTCAGGGATATGTTTAATTTTCATGTAATTGCATGGTTTAGAGTGTTTTTCACAGTCTTGACTTCTATTTTTGTTGTGCTTTGGTCCAAGAGTGTTTTTGGTATGATTTCAATTCTTTCACATTTGTCAAGGATTGTTTTATGTCTATTTATGTGGTTAATTTTAGAGTATGTGCCATATAGCAATGAGAAGAATGAATATTCTGTTGTTTTTGAGTGGAGAGTTCTGCAATGGTCTATCAGATCAATTTGGTCAAATGCATTAGGTTCAGAATATCTTTTTAAATTTTCTGCCTTAACAATCTGTCTAATACTGTCCATGGTGTGTGGATGTCTCTCACTATTATTGTGTGGGAGCCTATGTCTCTTTGTAGGTCTCTAAGAACTTGCTTTATGAATCTGGGTGCACCTGTGTTGGATGCATCTATATATAAAATAGTTAGGTATTTTTGTTGAATTGAACCTTTTAACACATTTCTTTCTTTCTTCTTCTTCTTCTTTTTTTTTTTTTTTTATCTTTGTTGGTTTAAAATCTGTCTGAAATTAGGACTGCAACTTCTGCTTTTTCCGGTTTTCCATTTGCTTGGTAGATTTTCCTTCATCCTTCATTTGAGCCTATGAATATCATTATGTTTTTGATGAGTCTGTTGAAGACAGCATACCATTGGGCCTTGCTTTTTTTTTTTTTTTTTCTTCCAACTTGCCACTCTCTACCTTTCAATTGGGGCATTTAGCTCATTTACATTCAAGGTTAGTATTGATATGTGTGGATTCGATCTTATCATTGTGCTGCTAGCTGGTTATTATGTGGGCTTGTTAGCTTGTTTGTGTGGTTGCTTTACAGTGACACTGGTCTGTGTGTTTAATTGTGTTTTTGTTTTTGCTGGTAGTGGTCTTTCCATTCTATATTTAGTGCTCTTTTCTATGCACACAAACTAGAAAATATAGAAGAGATGAATAAATTCCTAGACACATACACCCTCTGAAGACTGAGCCAGGAAGAAATGGATTCTCTGACCAAACAGATAACAAACTCAAAAACTGAATTAGTAATAATTATTCTACCAACCAAAAAATATCTAAGATCTGATGGATTCACAGACAAATTCTATCAGATGTACAAAAATAACTGATACCATTCTTACAGAAAATATTCCAAAAAATTGAGAATTGAAAAAGTAATTCCTCTCCAACTCATTCTTTGAAACCACTATTATCTTGATACCAAAACCTGGCGTGCACACACACACACACACATTCAGACCAATATCTTCGATTAATACAAATGCAAAAATTCTTAACAAAATACTTGCAAACTGAATCAAAAAGTGAATCCATCACAAGGAAGTAGGCTTCATCTTTGACATGAAAGGCTGGTTGAACATACACAAATGAATAAATGTGATTCATCACATAAACAGAACTTAAGACAAAGAACACATGAGTATGTCAATAGATACATAAAATGCTTTCAATAAAATTAAACACCCCTTCATACTAAAAACTCTCAATAAACTAGGTTTTGAATGATCATATTTCAAAATAATAACAGCCATCTATGACAATCGCATAACCAACATTATATGGAATGAGCAAAAGTTGGATGCATTCCCCTTGAAAACTGACACAAGACAAGGATGCCCTCTATCACCACTTGTATTCAACATAGTATTGGAAATCCATGCTAAAGCCATCAGGCAAAAGAAAGAACTAAAGGCATTCAAATAGGAAGAGAGGAAGTGAAACTATGTCTGTTTGTAGATGACATGATTCTACATCTACAAAACCCCACCATCTTGGTCCCAAAGCACTTCTTGCTGATATACAACTTCAGCAAATTTTTTTTTCAGGATATAAAAATTACTAGCATTCCTATATGCCAAAAACAGCCAAACCAAGAGCCAAATGAGATAGGCAATCTCATTCATAATTGTCATGAAAAGAATAAAATATCTAGGGATACATCTAACCAGGAAGGTAAAAGATCTCTACAATGAGAGTTATGAAACACTCCTCATAGAAATTAGAGAAGACACAAACAAATGGAAAAACACGCCATGCTCATGGATAGGAAGAATCAATATTATTAAAATGACCACCTAAAGCAATTTACAGATTCAACGTTATTCCTATCAAACTACCAATGACATTCTTCACAGAACAAGAAAAACTATTTTGAAATTCATATGGAACCAAAAAAGGAGCCCAAATAGCCACAGTAATCCTGAGCAAAACGAACAAAGTTGGAGGCATCACATTACGTGACTTCAAACTAAACTACAAGGCTACAGTAACCAAAGCAGCATGGTAGTGGTACAAAAACAGGCACACGGACCAATGGAATTGTATTAGTCCATTTTCACACTTCTATAAAGAACTACCTTAGACTGGGTAATTTATAAAGAAAAGAGGTTTAAATGGTCTACAGTTCTTCATGACTGGAGAGGCCTCAGGAAACTTATAATCATCGCAGAAGACAAAGAGGAAGCAAGTGCCTTATTCACAAGGCAGCGAGAGAGAGAGAGAGAGTGAGTGACAGAGAGAGAGAGAGATAGAGAGATAAGGGGAAAGGGGAAGAGCCACACTTTTAAACTATCAGATATCATGAAAACTCACTCACTATCATGAAAACAGCATGAGAGACACTGCCCCCCATAATCCAATCACCTTCCAACAGCTCTTTCTTTCTACACGTGGAAGGTTACAATTTTAGATGAGATTTGGGTAGGGACTCAGAGCTAAATCATATCAGAAACAGAGTAGAGAGACCAGAAATAAGGCCACACATCTACAACCATCTGATCTTTAACAAAGCTGACAAAAAAAAAAAAAAAAAAAGGCAATGGAGAAGACTCCCTATTCAATAAATGGTGCTGGGATAACTGGTTAGCCATATGCAGAAGATTGAAGCTGGACAACTTCCTTACACCATATAAAAAATCAACACGAGATAGATTAAAGACTTAAATGTAAAACCCAAAACTATAAAAACCCTGGAAGGCAATACCATCCAGGACATAGGAAAGGGCAAAGATTTCATGACAAAGACACCAAAAGTAATACAACAAAAGCACAGATTGACAAGTGGTATCTAATTAAACTTAAGAGATTCTGCACAGTCAAATAAACTATTAACAAAGTAAACAAACAACCTACAGAATGGGAGAAAATATTTGCAAACTATGCATCTGAGAAATGTCTAACATCCAACATCTATAAGGAACTTAAATTTACAAGAGAAAAACTCCCTGTTAAAAAGTGGGCAAATACCATGAATAGATCATACTTCAAAATAATAAGAGCCATCTATGACAATCGCATAACCAACATTACATGGAATGAGCAAAAGTTGGATGCATTCCCCTTGGAAACTGACACAAGACAAGGATGCCCTCTATCACCACTTGTGTTCAACATAGTATTGGAAGTCCATGCTAAAGCCATCAGGCAAAAAAAAGAACTAAAGGCATTCAGATTAGAAGAGAGGAAGTTAAACTATCTCTGTTTGCAGATGACATGATTCTGCATCTGGAAAACTCCATCATCTTGGTCCCAAAGCATCTCTTGCTGATATACAACTTCAGCAATTTTTTTGTTTCAGGATACAAAAATTACTGGCATTCCTATATGCCAAAAACAGCCAAACCAAGAGCCAAATGAGACAGGCAATCTCATTCATAATTGTCACAAAAAGAATAAAATACCTAGGGATACAGCTAACCAGGAAATATTGCTCAAAAGAAGATATAAATGTGGCCAACATGCATGTGAAGAAAAGCTCAATATCAATGATCATTAGAGAAATATAAATCAAAACCACAGTGAGGTACCATCTCACACCAGTCAGAATGGCTATTATTAAAAAGCAAAAAAGTAACAGATGCTGGAGAGGTTGCAGAGAAAAGGGAACACTCACACACTGTTGATGGGAGTCTAAATTATTTCAACCATTGTGGAAAGCAGTGTGGCAATTTCTCAAAAAGCTAAAAGCAGAACTGCCATTAGACACAGTACATATTACTGGGTACATACCCAGATAAACATAAATTATTCTACCATAAAAACATGTGCATGTGAATGTTCATTGCAGCACTCTTCACAATAGCAAACACATGGAATCAATCTAAATGTCCATCAAAGACAGATTGGATAAAGAGAATGTCATATATATACACCATGGAATACTATGCAGCCACACAAAATAATGAGATCATGTCTTTTGCAAGAAGATGGATGGAGCTGGAGGCTATTATCCTTAGCAAACTATCACAGGAAGAGAAAACCAAATACTGCACGTTTTCACTTATCAAGGAGAGCTAAACAATAAGAACTTATGAACACAAAAAAGAAAACAACAGACACCAAGGTCTACTCAGTTGGGGGGTTGGGACGAGACAGAAATACAGAAAAGATAATGCTTGGATACCGTGCTTAATAAGTGGGTGATAAAGTAATATGTACAACAAACCTCATGGCACATGTTTATCTATGTAACAAACCTCCACATGTAACAAACCTAAAATAAAAGTTAAAATAATTAATAAATTTTTAAAAAAGAAAATAATCTGCTCCTGATGGATCACGGATGCTCGGGAGCTTATCAAATTGCTCTGCTTTTATCAGTTTATTAACATTTTGTTAGTTTAAAGTGAGTCAGCGTAGTATCTTCTGTCCCGACAGAGTGAAAAAGAGTAAATATTTGCTAAATAATAACACAATTTCTCAAACATGGAGATGACCTAAAGTGGAAGTTAGGCAATTTTTTTTTTTTTTTTTTTTTTTTTTTGAGACAGAGTCTTGCTCTGTCACCCAGGCTGGAGTACAGTGACGGATCTCTGTTCACTCCAACCTCCAGCTCCCAAGTTCAAGTGATTCCCCTGCCTCAGCCTCTCGAGTAGGTGCGATTACAGGCTCCCACCACCACGCCCAGCTAATTTTTTTTTTTTTTTTTTTTTTTTTTTTTTTAGTAGAGATGGGGTTTCACCATGTTGGTTAGGCTGGTCTCAGAACTCCTGACCTCAGATGATCTTCCCACCTCGGCCTCCCTCCCAAAGTGCTGGGATTACAGGTGTGAGACATTGCGACCGGCCGGCAATTCTTTTTAAACATAAGATCATCTTTGACTTTTATAACCATCTTTTATTATGTGTAAAACAAAACTGTAAGGAAAAACTTAGTAACACACACCTGGGCATATATATTCATTTTAAAAGAATATTATAGATATATATATTTCTGGTAAATATATTACATGTTTGAGGTTATAACTCCCATACATTTTAAAATTGGGAATGTGTTGTTAAAGCACAAAGTAACAAAATATCAATAACTGTGTAAGTGTTCATACATCTCTGGTAAAAATTTTTGGCGAAAGGAGAAAAACCAGAAAGCATTTATTCTTTTATGCATTTCATGTACAGGTATTTATTATGTTATACCTATATACTAAATATATGTTTAGATATACAGACTTATATTTTGCAATTGATTTATAAAATTCTTGGCTTCAGAAAATTAATTTTAATCCCATGGATCATTTTATATTTTTTATTAAACCTTTTCTGTGAAATGTGTTAAATATTCTTTGAAAATAATATAATTTTACTTTTAGACTATAAATTTACTTAGGTTGATAGTTGATCAATGCCAATATGCAAAATAATTAAGGAATAGCATCATTCTAATAAATAAAGAGCTCAAATGGAATAATTTCTAAATTTGCATACCAGTCTGGAGAGTCTGAATTAGCCTGCTTCACTATTTGGAAATGAAAATGTATGACTATAATAAACAGTAAATTCAACAAAATAAACTTCACTTAGGATAATCTAACCTGTAATATATAGTCTATTTGCACACTTATATAACAATTATTTTCAATTAAAAATCTGATTGGGTAATAATGTACAAAAATGAAAAATAGGGTAATCATCTAAGATATCATGATTATATTTGCTTCTAATGTATTTCTAGGTATCACCCAGGTAAATTTTGCTACCCCAATCTTGGATATAAGGAAATTTAAGGTAAAAATTTAAGAATACGATGTTGCAATGGCTTATTAGTTATCTAGTGAAAAGCAGGCATTAAGTAATTCTACTGGTAAGGAGATTAAAATATACAGAACTGATTGCTTTGTCACACAAATCAGATTCATAGTAGCCACTGGTGAGAGAAACAAATTAATCTTGTCTCCTGACAATGCCTATTCATCTTTCAATGGTCCATTTCAATAATACCTACTTGAAGAAATCTTACCATTTTTGGAAACAGAACTATTTATCTTCTAGTCTTAAATACCGTAATACATAGTGTATTACTATTTTGTACTCATATAAATATATTTAATTTACTGTTTATGTCTACTAAGATTAAACAGTGAGCTTGGCAAGATAGGAACTATGTCTTTTTGTCTTTCACACACCATTATCTGCATGGATAAAACTCTTAATAAGTGTTAACTGAGAGAACTGTATATAAACTCCTGTATATAAATTATATATAAACTCCTGAATGTGGGCAACAGTATACACATAAAGTACATGAGGTAGAAATAATATCATATGGGGAAATTTTAAAAAGAAAGAAAAATAAGATGGAAGGAAATTGTATTCCATTTTTTTTTTCCAATGTGTATTTATATAGGAAGTTAAGAACATAAATATGTTTCTAACTCTACATTAGTTTACCTCAAATTTGATAAAAACAGTATCCAATAAATAAGGAGTAAAATGAATGTAAAACAGGCGGCAATTAAATGGTGAATGGATGCTATTGAAGTAGAAATGGAAGGAGGGAAACATGAGGAAATATAAATGTTAGGAGGTGTTGGGGAGAGAAAACTTCTACTCTCTCGCTCTGTCGCCCAGGCTGGAGTGCAGTGGCTGGATCTCAGCTCACTGCAAGCTCCGCCCCCCGGGTTCACGCCATTCTCCTGCCTCAGCCTCCCGAGTAGCTGGGACTACAGGCGCCCGCCACCTCGCCCGGCTAGTTTTTTGTATTTTTTTAAGTAGAGACGGGGTTTCACCGAGTTAGCCAGGATGATCTGGATCTCCTGACCTCGTGATCCGCCCGTCTCGGCCTCCCAAAGTGCTGGGATTACAGGCTTGAGCCACCGCGACCGGCCAAAACTTCTACTGTCTTAGGCTTAGTGATTGTGGCTGCCAACTACAATGACAAAAGATTAACAGGGAAAAATATTCGTACGTGTACAGGAGTTTAGAAAAGAAGTAGCTTGATAACGTAGTTGAAGTTAGTGGCTTATATAGCCAACTTATAGGGAGAGCCAACTTAGACAAGGCAGAGAGCAGACAAGGCCTTCATGTGGAGAACAAATAGATTTATTTAGCAAAGACAAAGCGGTTTTCAATTGGGAGATAAGTAAGTTTTTGATAATGCTTCTTTATGCAAGTGTGAGCGGTGTTTCCTTCTTCTCCATGGCCATAGAACTACCCTTGAAAGGGGTTTTATGTTACATTTACTTGTTCTCTTTTCTGAGAATAAAAGCCCTCAAAAAAAGAAAATTGATAGCAGTCCCATTTCCCAGAAGTTTCTGCATTTAGTCAAATAAGGGAAGCTCTGAGAAGGCTTATTTCTCCATCTGTTGATTCCCAAATGTGTTCAGCTTAAAATAATCTTTATGCCAATTCTGTTGTTCTAAGCAGGTCCCCATAGAGACAACTTTAAAAGCAGGCCTAAAATTTAGCTAGGAAATTTGACAAGTTAGAGACTAGTGTTGAGTTATTGAATGATTGTAAACAATGATGAAGTCTAAATAATAAGCAATGCTGAATAGATGCATTTTTCAGGATCCCCCAGAGAATTCTGTACAGCATCCATTGTGTAAGAGAAACGGTCTGTATCATTTTAAGGAGATTTCAATGGATCAGCTTTGAACATCTGTTCACATCTTTTATAATTAATATGCGCTTATTTGTTTGTTCCCCAAAACAACTCTGATTGGTAACTAAAGCCTGATTCAAACACTTCCTCCCTTTTCTTACTATGGTTAAATTTATATTGTAATATTCTGGATTTTTTTTTGGCACAAGTATGGTACCTTTGACAACAAAAACTGAGGAAAGCAACTAACTTCTAAAAACAAACAAATACAAACTAGAGAGAGTTGATGCTGTCAATGCTAAAATTTGATAGCAATTTGCACTTAAATGAAACCAGTGTGTTGTGTTTTAAATTAGGCTATAATATAGTGCCATGATTAAGATTATGGGCCTTCTGGTCAAAAATCTGTTGATTCTGTTGCTTTCAAGCATTACAAATTTATGCAATGTATTATAACAAAGTCACAATGACTTTGAATGAAGGTCAAAAGAATGATTTTTTTTAGTAGATAATATACAAGAATTACCAAATTTTATAATTTATGGAAGCCTTTATTATTTGAAGATTTTTAAAAGTAAGTGTAATTCATGCCATATGCATATAATTTTGTTTATTTTATTGGCCAGGTTTAGAATTTTTAAAAAAATAGTGTTGTGAAGGAATATAAAAAGCATAGTTTGGCTATTAAAATTGAGAGTATCTGTTTTCTAAATATATCAATTGTTTACAATCACATAGATTATATAAACCTGAAATTGGCCGGGTGAGGTAGCTCACACCTGTAATCTCAGCACTTTGGGAGGCTGAGGCGGGTGGATCATTTGAGCTAAGGAGTTCAAGACCAGCATGGCCAACATGGTGAAATCCTGTCTCTACTAAAAATGTAAAAATTAGCTGGATGTGGTGGTGTTCACCTGTAATCCCAGATACTCGGAAGGCTGCGGCAGGAGAATCATTTGAACCTGAGACACAGAGGTTGCAGTGAGCCAAGATCACCCCACTGCACTCTAGCTTGGGAGACAGAGTTGGAGAGACTCTGTAAAAAACAAAACAAAACAAAGAAAAAACTGAAATTTCTTTACTTTAATTGTAACCTGTCCAATCTCAGAATGTACTTATGTACAGCTTATGTGATAATGATACCTTTTTTTAAATTGTCATTTGATATTTGGTACATAAAAATAATAAATAGGATATAGAAACAGTATATTAGGCATTGAAGTAAGACAACAACTGTGAAACTACTATCCAACATAATTATAATTTTACCTACCCATCCCAATAATCTCAGCCTAGCAATATATGTGCTTAAATCTGTTTCCACTTCCCTGCCTCGCTCCCTTTCTTTCATTTGTAAACACATTTTTGCCACTTGAGTATGTATGTCTTAAATCCTGTATTATTTAGTTTTGCTTGTTTTTCAGCTTGTTAAATAATATAATTCACTAATAATCTTTAAAAATATGGTTTACTGAACCTTACTTTTTAGGAATTCAGCCATGTCATTGGTGTATCTGCAGTTTTTTTTACTTCTAATGCTGTGCTCTATTTCCTTGTGATAATCTATTATAGTTTGTTGATATTCTTCCATTTGTTTCAAGGAGTTTTCACTACAAAAAAATCTGCAATGAATATGTTTAATAGATGCATGAGTCTCTCCAGAAAAACCCACTAAAGTTTGTGGTTAACCTCTAACTTTAGATGATGTCAACTGGTTTCCTAAAATACTATCCAATTTAGACTTCAGTAGTGTGTAAAATTTCTATATGCTTTCCATTATGTTATATTTTCAAACTTCTTAATTTGGGGCCATCTCCTGTTTGTAATGTAGTGTTTCAATGTATACGTTTTAGTGCCCCAAGTTGGAAATACTTAGAACCTGAAGTATTTCAGATTTCAATTTTTTTTTCAAATTCTGTAATATTTGCATTATACCAGTTAAGCATCCTTCATTTAAAAGCCCAAAAGTTGAAATGCCTCAGTGAGCACTTCCTTTGAGCATCGTATTAGTGCTCAAAAGGTATGATTTGGGAAAATTTTGGATTTTGGATTTTCAGATTAGGGGTATTTAAGATTTACTCTTAATTTTCATACTTCTGCTCACTACTTAGGTTTATGCATTTTCAGAAATTTCTCATCATTTGTGGTTCACTTTCTGAACTATCTGTTCATCTTTTTTTGTGATTGTGTTATTTTTAATTTTTTTATATTCAGAAACTATATATATATTATTTTTATATGTAATATATATAAAGGCATGTATAATTTATATGTCTTTATTAAGCATGTAAATTACAAAGTTTCTAATTTCAGTTTAAATATCTCTTGAGCGTATCTTTTCATAAACAAAATATTTTCACATTTATGTGGTAAAATGTATCAATTATTTACTGCGATGTGCATACTTTCTGTACCTTGAGAAATTCTATTATAACCTAAAGACAAACATAATTACTACTATAGCTAAAATTTGTATAGCTTTACAAAACACATTTAAATGTAATGTATCAGAAATTAACTTCTGTATATAGCATAAGAGTTTATTTCATTTTTTTCTGCCAATAAAAATAATGCATTCTCCCACCATCATTTTTAGCATAGCCTTTTCTTCCCCAGAAATGTTTAAAGCTGCTTTCTCTGTATGTAGGATGTAACAGATTTATTTCTAAGATATAAATTTTCCTTGGATCTAAATTATCTTGAGTTTTTTTTTATCTCTTCCTTAATACCACACTGTGTCTCTAAGAATAGTTTTATTATAATATCGAGCAGGTATATCAGATACCTCTCTCATGGTAGGGTCTCAGTTTATGTTTTTTATTTCAGAATATATTGGTTCTTCATTTGCATTTCCTCCATCACAAAAATATATTAGCATCAATATCCTCATAAAATACTTTAAAAAGCTAATTCAAATTGCAATTATTTTACTGACAAATTTGAAGATAATTACATGTTTACAATATTAAGCCTATTCAATCATGAACATAGTTTATAGAAAATTTACTTAGGAAACCTTAATGGGCTTCAATAATGTTTTATGTTTTCTCTATAAAGTCCTATATACATTATAATATCTTTTTAATAGACAGCTTAATGTTTCCTTACTGTAAAATTATATTTATTTGAGTTTCTGAATATTTACTGGTGCTGTGTTAAATTGCTGTTTTTTATACTTTGGACTTACAGCAAACATTATTGCTAGATTCTGTCGTTAAGTCTAATAAATGTTCTGAGATAAGTTGAAAGTATTAATCTGATCGCTTGTGAATTTTGATTATATATTTTTCCTCCTTATATTATTATACACATATTCTGGCATTGTTTCCACTGGCTAAAAATAGAAAATCCACTATCTTGTTAAGTAGAAGTAAAAAAAGATGTAGCATCATCTTGTTATGATTTTTAAGAAAATATTTATACCACTTCCACATTAGGAATAATAATTGCTTAATTTTTGGCATATATGATTGTGATTCCTCATGTTTAAAACTGGAAAGGCAGATATTTGGCACTCAATAAATATCTATTAAATGGCTAATTTAAAGGGGCAAAAGATGCAAGGAATTCAAATAATGCAGGGGCCACGTTGCAAAATAAGGTATTATATCTTTTTCATATAAATTTCATACTTGTTCATAGGCAGGAGATAACATTAAGCACATTTAAATTATATCTGAATTTACTCCCATAAATTAATTCTCATGAAAAAATGACCTCAACATGTCTTCATTATGTGTTTGCGCATATGTGATAGTGTATGTATCTGAGCACCAGTATCCTGATCTAGAGGGAAGCTGGTAATGCCTCCGAAGATTATTCAAAGCATGGTTTAAGGTGACTACCACAATTACAAGCTTCATTTACTCATAAAGCTTTTCTGAGAACTGTGAAAGCTTAACTAAATGTTAACAACTTGACAGGCTGCGCCTAGAAAAGGAATTTTTATTTCTAAATTACTATTCTGTAGACCCCATAATACTTAATCTTTTTAAGTGCCATAGTGATTCAGAGTAGATAAAATTGAAATGCATGTTTTCCAGAAGACAGGGACTGAAACCTATTAAGCCAGAAAACCTAGACCATTAATTTTCCTGTACCATTTGTAATGGGAGGTTTGTGATAGACTTGTGACTGATCCCTTTCCTCAGAGATCATTTCCTGGCCCTGTCTGTGTTCAATAAGATGTAATATCATCCCCCTGATAATAGGTATTTGTTACTTGGCAACAAGTTCTACTTGTATACACTACAATTCGTAGTTAATGTATCTACACATTCTCTCCAAAAATGAATAGTTATGATGTTTTTGGTTGAAATAACATATAAATTGAACTGAATGCTTTAAAAATTCAAACAAATTCTGCCATCAGCTGTGAAAAGTAATATTAAACTGCACAATAACTTAGACCTAAAATAACTTAAACATATCAGCTAGAATAAGTATCAATATCTCGGCCGGGCATGGTGGCTCATGCCTGTAATCCCAGCACTTTGGGAGGCCAACACAGGTGGATCATGAGGTCAGGAGTTTGAGAATAAGTATCAATATCTCATTACTACTTTAGCTTTAAAAAGTTTACAGTGAATAAAAGTCAAAGTAATAAAAATATAATATGTTTTCTTTAAGAAATGAATGGGGAGACAACTTCATTTGAATAAATTTCCTCAATGTCAATGGAAATATTTCAGTTGAACTGTAAACTCAGAATGAGTAAACACTGATGAAGCTGTTTGAAAGCTGAATTTGATCTAAGATTATCTCAATAATATAAAAATATTTATTGGAAAAGTAGAATTTTATAATTGCTGTGATTTGTGTGGCATTATATCCATTTTGGCTCACAAATAAAATAAAATAACATACCATAAGATAAAACAGAACTTTCTACAAGTTTGCCTGTCATAAGAGAACTGAGAGTGATTCAGGATAACTTAAGTTCCCATTAGTTTTAAAATTTAAGTGAAAATTAAATTATATTTTAAGAGGAAAACCACATAGGAAATGTATGCATTGCTGGAGAGTGTTGCAATATCAAATATGATTGATCCAGGCTTTCAAAGAAAATAATAACAATAATGTAAACGCTGCAGTCATTATATTATTACCTGACAAAATAATTAGTCATTAACTTTTTATAGAAGGTTAAGGTGACATTTAATTTAAATGTTTTGAAAGTACAACTTGAGTTTTTAGAAATGCCAATGACTAAACATTAATTTCTGCATTTTGCTAATTATATAAGATAATACTAAACATTTATATGTGAAATATTATCTTGTCAACATATCCATCTGATATTTAAATTAGAAATTCAAAATATGTGGGACAATTCTTAAGCTTCTGGATTGTCATAACCACTCTTAGGAACCTGAGTCAAGCTCAAACAGCCAACCTAGAGAATTAGAGATATACAAAAGTAGTTTTAAATAGTGTTTCAGCATTTACATTGTAAAAGTATAACAAATTACAGTAGTTAATCAAAGTATTCTACAACACAGATGATATAAAAAGCAACAATTTTGCTCTTCTGATGTAATGATGTGATTCCTCAATATGATTTTCTTTTCTCAATAATAGACTTTTAAAATGGCATAAGACGAAAGGTGTTTTTGGTTCTTATTATTAATATTCTTCATCATTGTTCACATGAAGTTTATATTAGGCAGAAATAAGTAAAATTATTTTACTATATGTTGTTTCAAAGTGAAACTCTCTGTGATCATAGTACTTATTTTGGACCACTGCTAAAAATGTAAAGAGGTGAGTGTGAGGAATAAAAATCTGAAACATTGTAATATTTGTTATAAGAAGTTTAGAAGAAAATCTCATCAATTTATTTCCATTTGAAAAGTTACAAAAACACAAAAACTATTACTCCATTTCTAATTTTATAATCCTGGTCTTGACACTAGTTTTACTTCCAGTACTAATCACTCTGATATTTATTTCACTTTTAGTGTTTCCTAATGTAAATTCTACTTTAACTTCTGTTCTTAGATTCAGTTTATTTGTTACTTATTTACATAGTAATTGCAACATGATAGCCATTTAGTTAATTATATTTATTTTCATTTTAGAGTAAAAGGAAAAATGTGTGTTAAGGAATACCTTTTTACCATTACAAACCGATCTATTAAAAAATATTAAAAAAATTACTTAAAAAAACTGTTATACTTCATACTTTTCTACTTCATTTAGTTTCTTTTGTTTATACAATATATGTATATAAGTATATATGTGTGTGTATATGACTTACTAAATTATAGCACTTTGTTATATAGTATTTTAAGTAAATATTCTAGATAAGACTTAGTTATAATTTATATATGAATTTTCATAATTTTAATAACTTAAATGACACATATTATAAATAACCCCATTATATAGTCTGAATATTTGTCTTCTCCAAATTTCAGTGTTAAAATGTGATCCCCGGCCGGGCGCGGTGGCTCAAGCCTGTAATCCCAGCACTTTGGGAGGCCGAGACGGGCGGATCACGAGGTCAGGAGATCGAGAGACGATCCCGGCTAACACGGTGAAACCCCGTCTCTACTAAAAAATACAAAAAACTAGCCGGGCGAGGTGGCGGGCGCCTGTAGTCCCAGCTACTCGGGAGGCTGAGGCAGGAGAATGGCGTGAACCCGGGGGGCGGAGCTTGCAGTGAGCTGAGATCCAGCCACTGCACTCCAGCCTGGGTGACAGAGCAAGACTCCGTCTCAAAAAAAAAAAAAAAAAAAAAATGTGATCCCCAGTGTTGGAGGTGGAGCCTAGTGGGAGGTGATAGGGCTGGATCCCTTATGAATAGCTTGGTGTTATTCTTATGGTAATGAGTGTATTCTCACTCTGTTAGTTCATGCAAGAGTTGGTTGTTTAAAGGAGACCGGCATCTTCCTTGATTTCTCTCTTGCTATGTAACATGCCAGCTCCCCTTCCCATGTGTCATGACTAAAAACTTCCTGAAGCCTCACCAGAAGCCAAGCAGATGCTGACATCGTGCTTCTTGTACAGCTTGCAGAACCCTGAGACAAAATAATCCTATTTTCTTTATAAGTTACCCAGACTCAGTAATTCCTTATAGAAATACAAAAGGGACTAGTATATCCTATATATGCCGAAGCTTTATTTCTGAGGTATAAAATTATTCACATAAAAAATAGATGATCTATGAAAATATTCTATACAATTACCATATTGACAATCTGTCAAGCTCATTTTCTCTAGGTGGCAGTTTAGAGCAGACAGTGCATAGTTTTGGATGTTTAATCTGCCTACTAAGATAGTATCCTTTGCAATTTATTCATAATTAAATTTTGGGACAAAATTCCACTGTCCTTTATAATATCAATAATTGTTTTATTCTCCAAAATACTGTTATAAATAAAAATTTTTATAAACTATTTTAAAAGTGAAACATACATTGTTTTCTTATTTATATCAACGAGTTCTACTGGGAAATGTGCATTCACTCTTTTCTTCATTAGAAGACTTTTTTATTATGAATTCTTCTGTCTTATACAGTGGCACAAAGCGTTGTCTTTTGAATACAAGATGTTCTTATTCAGGTTCTGCTCAATTTATGCAAAGTAGTTGTTAATGGGTTTGAGTTGTGTGCATCATCTGTTCTCTTTTGTCTGAGGATATGAATTAATCCATCCAGTCTTTTACTGATTCACATGATATTGGACAGTCACCAGGTGTCCACACAATATAGGTGCTAGAGACCTAATGGTAAATAAGGTAGAAATTGCCCTTTCTCATGTAACAGATGCATTCACAGTCACAAAACAAAGTGAAGCCAACTACCACTGTTGGTGGTAAGCATACTGAATCTTAAACTGATTGGCATGCTATTCTAATTCAGCTAACCAGCCAGAGATTCCTTATGAAAGAACAGGCCTTCGTTTTAAATTTTATTTTACTATTTCTCTTTTCAACTTGTTCATGTTCTGCTAACATTCAAGAACCTGAGGATTTGACCACTGCTTTTATTTACATTGAAAAAGTCATTAAAGTAACATTTCAATGGCCATGTTTTCCTAAACCCTATGTTAATTTCTCTGTCAGTAACATAATTGTCATGAATTGAACTATTATACATTCCTCCAAAATTCAGAACTCACACTCTATAGCACGTCGTATACTTCACTGTTTGGTATTTGTACCGCACATAGACTTTCCATAATTGCTCTCTTTCTATCCCTCAAATATGAAATTTAAAAATGGGTGCTAAACAGTTTCAAATATTTTGCAAGCTTAGTGACTTTTGCTGTCTCTTCTACTCCAGACATAAACTGTTTCTGATTACTGAGTAAACATGTTTAGTTTTCTACCAGTTTTTCTATACATAATTACTTTATCTAATTCATTTTTAAATGTGAATTTTATTTGATTGAAAATATTATTTTTATGATATATTCAGTTATATGTGATTTTTTCCAATAATAAATATATTTCTTTTGATGAAGTGTCTTCAATGCCTAAACTACAGATATTTAGTTTGTGTAATATAGTAATTTTTTTAAGAATAATGAAATACTGGCAGATGTGTTAATTCTGGAGACCATCACCACACAGCATGACATAATTCTTAGTTCAGCAATCAGAAGCTTGTTAAGATCATTAGAAATTGAAACTGAAATAATTTATTTTATTTGACATTGATAGATTGAAATTAAAATATAAATGAATTAGATGTGTTATAGATAATTAGTTTTTAAAACCCCACCTTGCAGGTTCCACACTTGGAGTGCAAATTTTATTTTGAATATTATTTTCTGACATTCTGTGACAAACATATGGTCCTCAGAGAGAAAGAAAAAGACACACAAAAGTAAAATACAATCCCATTTTTTTGTAAATTTTTAAAACAATATATAGAGCAAATTTTAAATATTTTTAAACCTATTTTAAATAAACAATAGGCCAATGTCAATTAAACATGTCCAGCTCCCAAACACAGTGCCACAGGGTCTCTCATAAGCTTGAATTGACAATTGAGTTATAGGATCTCAAACATGTTTTAAATGAAGTAACCACTTGAACTAGTTTTGCCAGTGATTCAAGATACTATATTCATCTAATAATCTTCTACAAAGTGTTCATAGAACAAACCAGTAAATTTAAAATGCTTGATTTATATTGCAAACTTTAAAAATTATTTGAAATATATTTTGAAGTAGAAGAAAGTGTGGTATATTAATTCAGCATCAAGATTTCTACATATCAAGTATATTACTCATAGCAATGTGATGAAAAGTTAGGTAAGAAATTCTAAATAATTTGCATTTTTACTTTATTTGGTTAAATACCCTCAAAGAAAGAAAACAAGAAACAAAGAAACTGGCAATACAGTTGTTCACAAAGATTCAGGAATTGATAACATCAGTTACCTCTGAAGGCTAAAGTTTTGGTAAAGCTGAAAACAGAAATCTACAAAATGCCTAGTGAGACTCCTGAATCTTTTCCTCTATCGGCAGAGCCAGCAACTGACTCACACCTCGGCAAGAGACACAGGTCTTACTATTTGGAAATGTTAATACAGAATATCTCTAAAATCAGCTGCATGCTGATATGATCCTCGCTCACTGAGAAATGCAGTGGATACCTGGATATTATTGGATGAGATGGTAAGCTACTATATTTATCCTTACTTTTCCCTATCAGCTCATACCTTCCCCAAGGGAGATAGTGGACAATTTTCTCTGGTTAGGTTCCTGATTCAAATAAATTCCTTTTGATTTTTGGAAGTCCTTAAAGAATCAGCCTGATTCTTGCCTAAATATCATTTCAAGGTTCTAATAATTCACTAGGTCTTTTAACTTATACAGAAAATCTTTCCAGTATTAAATTGATTTATTATTAACTATGGGGAATAAACAAAAAAAAAATAATTTATTTAACCATTAAAAGAGGGTTCAATTTTAAAAGAGAAAGAAAAAGTATATAAGAGAGAAAAATAAATATTTGGGGAAAAAGACAAATAAATGCAAGAAGTAGAAGAACATTTAAACAAATATAATTACCACAGTTAATACACAGAGATAAATTCAAATTTACATTTTTGAATCAAAGATAAGATGCATCTCAAAAAAGTGAACATTCAAGCCCATAGAAAGAACTATTGAAAATTAAGAGTATTATTACTCCAATACAAATTTGAAAGAAATATTTCAAAATAAAACCTATGATTTTTTGGAGAAAGTAGACAGAAAAGCTGTGTTATAAAATAATAGAGGTTAGTGAGTAAAATGAGAAGAGTAATGCAGGACACTTAAGTGTGACTTACCTGGTTTTATAAACAAATAAATCACACCAGGGGCATCATTGTGATATTACAGAAAACTTAGAAATAATTGACAATCGAAAAATTTATATGAGAAAAAACAAGTATCACATACAAAGCATCAGTAATCAGAAAAGCACTATATATCAATAGCAAAAATAAAGCACTGAAACAACATTGTTCAAATAATAAGAGTAAACAGTTACTGTACTGGAATTCTATACCCCAAAGAACCATCACACTAGCTGTTTATATGCTCCTGCCTATGACATTATTCATTATTCTGTGTTGAAAACATAAAATTTAAGAAATTATGAATGTGTTTATTAATTGCATATTACCTTCTTCCTTTGCCTCTCTGAAAAGTGTACAATGTACTATTTTTTTTTTTTTGCCTTCCTATGGAGCTTAAGACTAAACTCTATCTCATTTCACATTCTTTAAGATTAATCTCTTTCTAGCCACATTCTCTGAAGTAAGGCTTAATGTCTCTTATTCATTCTCACATAATTTATTCTTCATATTTATGTCATATATAAACTATATAATGTTTGCTTAAAAATATCAATCTCTCTATCTGACATAGATTCTTTTAAAGTAAATCATTTGTATTTTCTTAATCATTGCCAGAATCTAACACAATGTTTAATATATAGATTATAGTCAAACAAGTATGAAGGCAAGTGTACAAAGGCTTAAAGATTTAAACAAAGTTACACGAAAGTACTTAAATATCCTCAGTAGGCTAAGGAAGAAATTCACAGATGAGTAGATGTTTGTATTTTTCATATGGCCAAAACTATTAGGTGCTCTAGAACTTGTGCAGGCTCACAGATTTGTTGACTATCATGACACTTCTTGAAAAGTGCTAGTGGGTTGATTATGAGTGACTAAACACTATGCATTGAGGAATCAGAGAAAATGAGTTTTAAAGTTAAAAAAAGTTTCTATAACATAAAGAGTAGTTAAAATTTAATTACCGGGGATGAACATATATTTAATAGTTGCAAATAACAAAGAATTTTGAACAGATACCATGGCCATCTGTTTTATATCCCTGCCCAGCACTCTCAAATGAGAAACTTCTCTTACGCACTTCCATGTGATTCAATCACAAGCTTTAATTACACTGGCATGCCAACTGTATGCTCAAAAGAATGAAGGGTACAAAGAATAACCAAACATTTTGCCCAACTCCCTGTGACTTAGATATAGAGAAAACTAGTTTTTTTTCCTATGAGATTTGTGTGGTAGATAGAGGTATGTAGTACCGTCATTCATTCTTGGTCAAAAGCTTTAAGGCTAGAAATATCGTAGTTATATTTAACTAGTAAGAATGACAATAAACTCTCTAGGAAATGCAGTACTATTTCATAATAGTTAAATATGGAATCAGACTAAGTGTCAAATAATAGATGAATGGGTAAAGAAAATGTGGGATATATATACGAGACACTTTTCAGACATGAAAAAGAATACAATTCTGTCATTTACAGAGAGATGAATGAAACTGGAGGAGATTCTGTTAAGTGAAATAACCCAGAAACATAGGAAGGGCATATTCTCACTCATATGTGAAAGCTAAAAAAGTTGATCTTATAGCAATAAAAAGTGGAACAGAGGATATTAGAGACTAGAAGAATAGGTGAAGAGTGGGATAGAGAGAGCTTTTTTAAAGGATACAAATTACAGCTAGATTGGAAGAATAAGTTCCAGTGTTCTATATCCCAGTAGCATGATTCTAGTTAACAATAATATATAGTTTAAAATAACTAGAAGGAGGATATTGAATGTTCCTAAAACCAAGAAATGATAAATGTTTGAGGTAATGGAGATGCTAATTATTCTGATCTGATCATTATACATTATATACATCCAAACATCACTCTGTACCCCATGAATATGGACAACTCTTGTCAATTAAAAGAATAAAACCAAATTACTTTTATAAGCCAGCTGAAGTAAAAAAAAAAATAAATAAATAACATGATGTTAGCACTGAAAGAGAAAAGCAGTGAATAAAGTCCAGAGGTGGACGGAGAAATACAGAATCTTTTCAACCATTTATTGCTTGGCTCTAAACAGATAACCTCTTTCACCTATATATAGAAGAGCTAACATATTTCTGGTTTGTATAAGCCATTTTAAGTTTGATCATTTTCACTTGCAAGTGCATTTGAATTCACGTCTATCTGTGATAATATTCATCCATAGAGAAAAAAATCAGAGAAAAATAATTTATTTTATTGCAAATGATCTTCATTGCTAATTGATGATAGTGGAAAACATATCTTGCCTTACAGTTTTATATTAAAATCGCTATCAGACAATATTTTTAAAGTATGTATAATTTTGTTACATAAAAACAAATCCTGGAAAGAGAACTTTTATTTCTAATTCTGATGGATAGGCCATCCTAGAACTACTTAAAAAGCCATACAATTTAAGAACAATCCTACAATGATATGGAAGCATCAAGTTTTGGAACCTAAGATTCTGGAGAGCAGATAATTGCAGTCACATGAGCAGACTGCAGCTGTGTTTTCCCTAAGTATATTTGACAATTATGGGCATAGAACCATAGTCCAGCTAGCTGGGCTTTAGTCTGAGAATGGGCTGCTTCTGGAAGACAGAAAAAAAAAAAAAAAAAAAAAAAAAAAAAAAAAAAAAAAAACAACTAACGGCTTCTGAAGAGCAGAGCATTATTGTTGGCAGGCTCACATGCCACACAGAGGCAAGGATTATAGATCAGTACTTGCCAGACAAATGGCAAATGGCAACAAAGTAGGCTTTCAGCTTTTAATCACTGGAAAGCTACAATTTAGGTAGGCAGAGATTTAGTAAATTTGCAAACCAGTCTCGATTCAGCTCAGTGGCTAACTGAGTGAAAGTTATTATCCCCTCCTCTAGCTGCCTGGCAGAAGAAAGGGTGAACCTCTCTAGAAAAAGACAGCATGGCGATCGCTACAATTTGTTAGCTAATTAGAATTCCAAAGAAAATTACTAGGTATATCAAGAGACAAGAAAGCATTATTTAAAACCAGGATTTAAAAAATTAAATGAAAATAATAATAGAGACACGGGTGATCTAGACATTGGATTTAGTAATCAGAGACCTTAAAATAACTATGATTTATTTGCTTTAAAAAGTAGAGACAAAATAGAGAAAAGAAAAAATAGGATTGGGGAAATTCAGTACCAGAGAAAGTACCCTTTAAGAGACAATGTTAGAGATAATTAGTGGTAAAGTAACAAAATAATCAATTCAACAGGGAAATAAAGCTATTTTAAATGTGTACATGGCTGTCAGTATAGTCTCAAAAGGTACAAATGAAACTCTGACAAAACTAATACAGCAGTCAAATCAACAATTATAGTAAAAATTTTAACATACCTCTTTAATAATTAAATATAAGTCAATAAAAATTAAGTCAATGGATGATCTGAAAAGAATCGTTAACAAGTTAGTCCTCCTTTTGCACATAGAACCCTGAAGCCACAGACTATATTATCTGAAAATGTACATGTTATATTTTCCAAAGTTAATTGCCTCAACAAATGTCAAAGTATTGAAATAATTTAGATGAGTTTCAATAGCCAAAATGGAATTAAGCTTTACAGTTTAAAATGAACAATCTAGAAAGTCACAATGTTTTAGAAATTAATAAAAATGATCAAAGTTAGTAAATATTAACTTGATGTTAATATAAACACTAAATGTGAAAACGTCAGGGCTGGGCCTGATGGCTCATGCTTGTAATTCCAGCACTTTGGGAGGCCAATGAGGGCAGATCACTTGAGCTCAGGAGTTTGAGGCCAGCCTGGGCAACATGTTGAAATCCTGTCTTTACACACACACACACACACACACACACACACACACAAGCCAGGAGTGGTTGTGCGGTCCCAGTTGCTTGGAAGGTTGAGGTAAGAGGATTTCCTGAGCCCAGGAGGTCGAGGATACAGTGAGCTTGGATCCCACAAATTCACTCCAGCCTGGGCATCAGAGGGAGATTTTATGTCAAAAATAAATAAATAAATGACAAAACATTAGGGAATAAAACTAAAGTCATGCTTGGAGATACAATTACACTTTGTAATATGAATAATATAAAACTCTGAGTTAGAAAATTAGAAAATAAATCAAAGACACTTTAATACCTCAAAAGCTTAGAAAAAAATAAAAGCAAATGCAGTAGAGTCCATAAAATCTCAAAAATTAAAATATAGCTAGAAAAATCACACATAAGATTTCATAAAGCTAAATTTTTAATAATTAATAATTTATATTTAAACAATCTAATATATTCTCTTTGTTCCCACTATCTTATGTATTTTTTGTTGTGTTTTGCAGTTACTATCTTCGCGTATTAGCCCATTTTTACACTGCGATATGAACTACCTGAGACTGGGTACTTTATAAAGAAAGAGGTTTAATTGACTGTCACTTCTTCATGGCTTGGGAGGCTACAGGAAACGTAATCATGGTGGAAGGTGAAGAAGCAGCAAGCACCTTCTTTGCAATGCGACAGTGGAGGGGGAATGCTGGGGGAAGTGCCATACTTTTAAACCATCAAATCTCATGAGAAATCACTCACTATCATGAGAACAGCATGGGGGAAACTGCCCCTGCTATCCAATCACCTCCTACCAGATCCCTTCCTCAACATGTGGGGATTACAATTTGAAATGAGATTTGGGTGGGGACACAGAGCCAAATTATATCATCTAATATCCCTAACATCTTCTGTCTTCCCCTATTTATTTAAGCAATCACCTATAATCAATTATTTATTTTAAAATAAAAGATATAGTCTCCATTTTCATGAATAGACTGGTAAACAGAGAAGAAAATCTATAAGAATTTATGAACAAAATGTTAATATTATTACATGTGTATAAAGGCCAACAGATGCAAGGTGAATATGCAGAAAATTATTACACTTCAATACATTAGCCAAATGGAAAAACATAACATGATAAAGGTTACATTTACAATTAAATAAAAACACCAAAAAGCTGTGAATGTTATTACTGATTATTCTATACTAAAACCAAAAAGCATCTTTAAGAAAAATAAATGGGGATAAGTAAAAGGAGAACTATATATAGCATGTTCAAGGATGAGAAGGCTTAATATTATAAATATTCAATTATCTTCAAAGTTATCCATAGGTTCAATAAGACAACAATGAAAATCCCAGAAGGATAGTTTTATGTAAGTTGAAAAGGTGATTTTATGACTAATGCTAAAATAACCAGGGGCTAAGGTATTCTAGCCAATATATAATAAGAATAACACATTTAGAGAATTTGCGCTATCAGAGATCAGACCTTTTATGAAACTCTGTCAATCAATATAGAGAATAAATGATGCACTAACACAAGAATAAATTATTGGAAAAAAACATAAGGTTTAAAAATAGACCAAAGTGTATGGTCTCCTAAGTTATGACAAAACTATTACTATAGTGCAGTAAAGAAAATATCTTTTTCCAACAAGTGCTTATGGATCAACTGTATATCAACAGAGGGGGAAAATTAATCTGCCTTTCTTCCTTCACAAAATAACGACAAACATTGATATCAGAAGAATCAATTGTTGAAGATAATGAATTTGGGAGGAGAAAAAGAGGTAAAAATATGTTATACTGAGACATGACATTCTAAAAAAAAGTATCTGAATTATAAATAAACATAAGATTTTATTACCTTCGTTAGTCTTCAGGAAAATGCAGTGTCAGTCACAAAAAAATACTACTGGAAACACACTAGAATGGCCAATAATAAAGTGACCAACAAAACCAAATGTTGGCAAAAATCTGAGGCATCCTTGTAAAACTTTATAACAATACTAGACTGTTAAGAAAGGCAAATTGGTAAAAGCACTAGAAACCTGTTTGGTGGTAGTACTAACTATTAAATTCAATCATTTATATATTCTATGACTCAGTAATTCTACCACTAAGTGGAATATAACCAAGAAAATTATATACTTTTACTCATTGAAAGACACATATAATAATTTTTAAGGCAACATTATACAAAATAGTCAAAACACAGGAACAACCACCCAACTGTCCATGAACAGGGGAATGAAAAACAAATTGTGCTACATTTAAATAATAAAACAGACTACAACACTGAGAATTATCTAGAATTACATGTAAAAATATGAATGAATCTCACAAATATAATATTGAGTAAATACATCAACCTCAGCCATTTTAATATATGGTTTCATATCACCTCAATTAAAAGCAGACAAAATAAATATGTAATTTACAAGCCAGTATATAGATGACTCTTTGGTGGTAGCTCCAAGGGAGGGGACACAAAAGAGTATTTTTATTTGTTGAAAATACTGCTTTTTTTTTTTGCTTTTTTTTTTTTTTTTTTTTTAATGCGGGTTGGTTATATGGCTGTATTTATTTGGTGAAAAGTCTATGCAAAATGTATGCACTTGCATTTTTCTGGTACCTATGCTATACTTCAAAGAAAAGCATGAATTTAGCAAGTAGAAATTTAGCTTTAGACTTTAATGGTTTAAACCAATCTTCCCAATAAGTACAACAAAAAATGGATAAAATTATTTGAGTGCATATTGGGCAAAAAGTAAAATACCATCATCTCAAATTAAAAAAAAAAAAGAAAGAGAAGTTTACATATCTGTGCTGATATTTCTTTCAAGTTATTTGGCAACTTGTAAACTTCACAAAGCTGTTACGTAAATAATCCAAACAGAAAATACAAGAAACCACCAAAGAGAACTTGAGATAAAGTTAAAAAATATATAAAATACCCTAATTTTTGAAGGAGAGGAAGAATTAGGAAAACAGAAGAAAACTTGAAGAGACATGCATGTTTTTCAAAACTGACTTAAAACATGCCACAGATTCAAAAAGTAATATAAATATGGGGCAAAATAAAACAGAGCAAACAAACAAACAAAATTTAGACAAATTATGTAAAATTCTTGATTGCCAAAAACAAATAGAAAATCTTTAAAAATAAAAGAAAAAAGAAGCACTGCTTATAAAGTGCTATCTGTAATACTAATAGCAAATTCACACCCACACACATACATACACACACAAATACACACAGAGAGAGAGAGAGAGAGAGAGCGAGAGAGAGAGAGAAGAGAGAAGAAAGCCCAATGTCAATTGTAAAATTGCTTTACAGAGCAATAAAAAAAATAAAAAAATAAAAAAAAAACTCCTAACAATTATCTTACTATAACAAACCAAAAACAATGTGCTTCAAAAAAAATAAGTTGAAATGAAGATATTTTTAGACATATACAAAAGACCTCAAATAGGATCTTTAGGAAAAAGAAAAATGATATAAGATAGAGTTAAACAAAGGACAGGATAAGGAGCAAGAAAAGATAAAAAATACATGGATAAACATAATTGGATATTAACTGTTGTGACCATAACATAATTTATACAATATCATTTGTAATATATATTAGAATGTAATTATAATATATTTTTATTATATATCATATAGATTATACTATAATATATTCATATATTATATTATATATGTACAAATGTGTTTTCATGCATATGCATGCCCACAATATTTACAATAGCATCAAAATCAAACAAAATACATAAGAATACATTTGACTACAGAAGCAAAAGACATGCCCTGAAAACTACAATGTTATTGGTCTATAGTAATGATGCTGATTTTTGTATACTGATTTTGTATATTGAAACTCTACTAAAGTCATTTATCAGTTCTACTAGCCTTTTCATGGTTTCTTTAGGGTTTTCTAGGCATATAATCATGTTGTCAGCAAATAGATATATTTTGACTTCTTCTCCTGTTTAGATGCCATTTATTTCTTTCTCTTATCTGATTGCTCTGGCTAGGACTTCTAGTACTATGTTGAATAGGAGTGATATGAGTGGGCACTCTTGCTTTGTTTTGGTGTTCAAGGGGAATGCTTCCAGTTCTTGCCCAATTAGTATGATATTGGCTGTGTACTGTTTTGAAGTATTTTCTTTCAACACCTAGTTTCTTGAGTTTTTTTTTTTTTAATCATGAAAGGATATTGGGTTTTATCAATATGTTGTTCTCTATTTAGATGACTATATGGCTTTTGTCTTTAATCCTGTTTATATGGTGAATCATAGTTATTGATTTGTCTTTGTTGAACCAACCTTGCATCCCAGGAATAAAGCATACTTGAATATGGTGAATTAATTTTAATATGCTGTTGAATTTGCTTTGCTAGTATTTTGTTGAGGATTTTTGTGTCTATGCTCATTAGAAATATTGGCCTATAGTTTCTTTTTTCCATTGTGTCTTTTCTAGGTTCTGATATCAGGGTGATCCTGGCTTCATTGAATGAGTAAAGGAGGAGTCCCTCTTCCTCGATTTTTTGGAATAGTTTCAGTAGAGTTGGTACCAGCTTTTGTTTGTACATCTGGTAGAATTTGGTTGTTAATTCATCTGGTCTGAAGATTTTGTTGTTGTTGTTCACAGATCTTGTATTACCGATTCAGTTTTGTAACTTGATACTGGTTTATTTGGTGTTTTAATTTCTTCTTCATTCAATCTTGGGAGATTGGATGTTTTCAGGAATTTACCCATTTCCTCTAGATTTTGGAGTTATTGTACATAGTATTGTTTATAATAGTCTCTGAAGATGTCTTGTGTTACTGTGAAATTGTTTACAATGTCACCTTTGTCATTTCTAACCGTGCTTGTTTGGATCTCTCTTTTTCTTTTTGTTATTCTAGCTAGTGGTCTACTGATAATGGTTTACCCTTTCAAAGAGCAAACTTTTGGTTTCTGTGATTTTTTGGTATGGATTTTGTTGGTCAGTTCCTCTCTAATATTAGTTAGTTCTTTTCTTCTGCTAGCTTTGGGGTTAGTATGTTCTTGTTTTTCTAATTTCTATTGGTATAATATTAGATTGTTATTTTGAGATATTTCTAGTAGATATTTGAGGTAGGCATTTAGCACCATAAACATTCCTCCCAATACTACATTTGCTGCATTCAGAGATTTTGGTATGTTGTGTCTCTGTTTTCATTTATTTCAAAGAATTTTTTTAGATTTCTGCTTTAATTTTGTTGTTTACCCAAAAGTCATTTAGGAACATGTGGTTTAATTTCCATGTTCTTGTGTGGTTTTAAGAGATCTTCACTGGTATTGACTTCTATTTTTATTCCACTGTGGTCTGAGAGTTTGATTGGTATAATTTTAACTTTTTTTGAATTTTTAATTTTGAATTATTAAGACTTGCTTTAGGGCCAAGAATGTAGTCAGTCTTGGAGTACATTTTTGTGCAGATGAGAAGAAAGGATATTCTGTGTTTGATGGGAGGAGAGTTCGGCAGATTTCTATTGTGTCCAATGATTAAGCGTTGAATTTAAATCCAGAATTTCGTTGTTAATTTTCTACCTCAAAGGTTTGTTTAATGCTGTCATTGGTGTAGTTGAAGTCCCCCACTATTACTGTGTGGCTGTCTAAGTCTTTTTGTATGTCTAGAGATACTTTTTTTTATGAATCTGGTTGCTCTGATGTTGGGTACATATATATTTAAGGTAGTTAAGTCTTCTTGTTGAATTGAAATGAACTGAATTTGTGCAAGAAGGATTTTTTTTTTCTTTTTCTGTCTTTCCCTATAATGCTGTTATTATTTTTTCTTTTCCATTCTTTCTCCCTCTCCATACAAACAACTTGTTCCTAAATGACTTGTTCCTAAATGATTATGCAGTGCCCTTCTTGGTCTTTTCTTTACTGTTGTTGGTTTAAAGATTGTTTTATCTGGTATAAAAATAGTGACCCCTACTTCTTTTGGTTTCCATGTGTGTGGTAGATCTTCCTCCAACACTTTACTCTGAGCCTGTGGGTGTTGTTGCATGGGGCATGAGTTGCTTGAAGACAACAGATGGATGGATCTTGCTTTTCTATGCAACTTGCCCCTCTGTGCCTTTTAACTGAGGCATTTAGATCCTTTATATTCAATGTTAATATTGATATGTGAGGTTCTGATCCTACAGTGAAGTTGTTAGCTCACTGCTTTGTAGTTTCTACATGTGGCTGCTTTATAGAGTTTGCAGGTTATTTACTCAAATGTGTTTTTTCAGTAGCAGTTATGATTCTTTCTTTTCCATGTTTAGAACTCTATTAAAAATCTCTTCTAAGACTGGTCTAGTGGTAAATAATTTCATTAGAGCTTGATTTTCTGGAAAAGTGTTTATTTCTCCTTTGCTAATAAAACTTAGTTTGGTGGAATATAAAATTCTTGGTTGGAATTCTTTTCTTTAAGAATAATGAAAATAGGTTCCTGGCTTGTAATTTTTCTTCTGAGAAGTCCACTGTTACCCTGACAGGGTTTCTTTTTTATGTGATCTTTTTCTCTAGGTCTCTTTAAAATAATTTTAGCGTTGACTTTGGACAGTCTGGTGACTATATGCCTTTGTGATGTTCATCTTCTACAACATCTCACAGGTGTTCTGGATTTTTGTATCTGGATGTCTATTACTCCAGAAAAATTAGACAAGTTTTCTTAAATTATTCTCTGAAATACATGTTCCAGGTTGTTTCTTTTTTTTTCATTCTCTCTCAGGAGTGCCAATAATTAATAGGTTTGGTCACTTTACATAATCTTATATTTCTCAGAAATGTTGTTCATTTTCAAAATTTATTTTTACTTTATTTTTTTTTCTGACTAAGTTAGTTTAAAAGACGGGTCCCCAAGTTCTGAAATTATTTCTTCTGCTTGGTTCAGTCTAAGGATAAAGCTTTCAATTACATTTTAAATTTTCCTTAAGTAAATTTTTTAATTATAGAAGATGTATTTATGTTTAAGATGTTTATCCCTTCATTTATTTCCCAGATTACTTTAATGTTTCTTTGTGTAGATTTTTAACCTTGTTTTGAATCTCACTGGGCTTCCCTGTAATCCATGCTTTAAATTCTTTATCTTTCATTTCTTAGTTTCCTTTTCAGTTATGAACCATTGCTGGAGAGCTAATGTAGCCTTTTGGTGGTGTCACTACATTAGGATTTTTCATGTTGCCAGAATACTTGCACTGGTTTCTTCTTATCTGGAGACACTGGCACTGGTAATTTTTATAATTATTTTTGTGCAGGAAGGATTTTTTTTTTCTTTTTCTGTCTTTCCCTATAATGCTATTACTATTATTTTCTTTCCCTTTTTCTTTTTCCCTCTCCATGCGAAGTACAACTCTAATGAGTGTTGGGTATGGTCTTTTGGCATTGCTTCTACACCCCTATGTACATATGTCAGCAGGTTTTTTATTGAGATGTGCAGTTCAACCTATGAGCCAATAGACAGAGATCATAGGTAAGAGTAAGCTGTGGCCAACACAATTGGGTATACACTTGATTCTTTTTTTACTGGAAGAAGCTCTCTGTTGCCTCAGGCAATGGGCTAATTTGTGGAATGTACAATGGTCCCAGCTTCCTACTCAGTCTCAGTGGCAAAGGGGCCACAAAAGGTGGAGCCAAAGCAGACACGTCCACCTACAGGTCCCCAGATGGCAGACACAAGCATCAGTACCAAGGGAGAATCCAGGGTGCAACCACCAAGCACACAAAGGTGTGCCTAGGCATGGAGCCTGGAAACCTCCTCAGCCCCAATTTCACTACCCAGTGGTGGGAGTCAACCTAAACTCTTAATCCAAAAGAGTGGGTGATCCAGTTGCCTGGAGATCTGCCTAGGCATGGAGTAGAGGGGACCAGAATCTATGCACAGAAGGAGTGGGGCAACTATGGCTGCTAAACCAGGCAAGCAGATGCTCTGAATTTATGGATATCTATCTGGGCATGGCATGGAGATGTTGCTGCACCATGATCTTATGTCCAGGAAAGGTAGGGTGGCTCAGGCTGCTGAACCAGATGAGCAGTTCCTCTGAATGCCTGGTAATCTGCTTGGACATGGAGTGGAGAGGGTTCTGCTGCACTATGCTCTATGATTCATGAAAGGCGAGGGTGGCTTAGGCTGCTGGTCCAGATAAGCGAGTGCTCCAACTGCCTGGATATCTTTGTTGTGGTGGAGTAGAGAGGCCCTTGTTTCACCTTGATCTTAGGGGAACAGGCTGGGACACCCAGCAATGGCACGTACAGATTAGTTCAGGTTGCCCAGCCAAGTTGACTCTTGGTGCAAGTTTCTCCACCCAGGAGAAACTTTAGCTGTAGCAGCTCCCCTTCCACTCCAGACTTGCAGTGGGGAAAAGCACAATTCTTGTCCCTACTGCTTTAGTGAATTCCACAGTTCTGGCTGTGGAGGCCCCTATCCAGATCCAGAGCAGGTGCTCCAATCCCTGGCCCAAGGAGAGAATGACTGTGTGGCCACACTGTCAGCTCACCTAAAAATGGCTGACTTTGTATGTACCTGGATTAAAAATGATGTCATGCTCTCTCTCAGTTCTGAGTCCGGGAAAATTTCTGCAGCTTTTCCCACTGTCTTTTCCTAACTTTGCCTCCAAGCCTCTCCCCAAGTTAACTCTAAGGCTTGGGAGAAGCAAAGTATTCTCTCTCAGCCTGAGTTGCTTGGATGCCCCAGTGTAAAGGTGAGTCACAGAAGGAGGCTCTGTCTCTCTCACATACTGGTGCTTCACTCGCTTTTATCAGCCAGACACCATCACAGGGCTATTTGCTGACATTCTCTTCCCCTGATCTGGGGTGTCCTTCATGTTTTCAGTGAATTCCGGTTTTCTTTCTTAAAATAAGGCTCCCGAAGTTCATCTTTATGTACTATCTTGCTATTTTCAAGTGTCTAAGGCACACTAGATGTCTCTAATTGAACGGCTTGTAAAAAATTTAAAAAATGAAACAAAAAATGGAATGATTTTCACAGAGAATAATGGTATTTTTCTCTGAGGAAAAATTGTATGTAAGTTAAAATTCACTAAACCCATATCTGGTTGATCTGTGAATAGGCAATACAAGTTGAGGGTGTGTCTAACTAACATAGCCCTTAAGAGTTTTATTTTATTTTTAATTGACAAATAATAATTGTATGTATTCATGGGGTACAATGTGATGTTATGACACATTTATACATTATGTAATGATTAAATCAGATTAATTAAAGTTACAGATTTTCAGATACTGTGGTATTGATCAGTAGCATATGAATTAACAAGTTAAACAAAATTGTGTCTAAAAGCAGAAAAGAACTCAAACATCAAACTCTCTTCAAGACCCTATGCCCACTTCAATGCTTAATCAGAGAATTATTCCTCACCTCTTCCAGCATCTGATGATTCATGGCATTCTTGGGGTTTCCTGACTTGTGGCCACATCACTCCCATCTCTGCCTCTGTCTTCACATTGTCTTCTCTTCTGTGTCTTCTCCTCTTCTGTTTGTTTCAATTCTCCTTCTACCTTTCTTTCACAAGAACCCATTGGATTTAGGACCCACCTGAACTATCTTAGAAAGATTTACTCATATAAAAATCCTTAACTTATCCCATCTATAAAGAAACTTTCAGTAACATTCAAATGTTTTAAGAATTTGACTTGGATATCTTTCAGAGGACCATATTTAGCCTATTACAAACATCTGTGCATCAACAAGAAAAATAAAACAATAAACACTCACAAATTCTTGAACATATACATTCAAATGACCTTTGAATTAATCACTTTGTCTGGGTTATCCCATCAAAAATAACAGATATGCAAGTAATTTAGGTAGGAATTAAAAATAATATGATTATCTGTGTCCTGAAAACTGTGAAACAGGAAACAGGAAAGAAAAAAGTAAATATATGACTGTGTCTGTGATTGGTAATGGCCAATTTATGGACAATTCTTAGGGGACTTTCTGATAAGCCATGTAAATTACACCTTGACATTGTCTGTCCAAATAAAAGAAGAGAGTAATATTTATCCACCAACTTTTTTCCCCTATGGCCAATTCTTAGCCCATGAATTATTTACTCTTTTGCATATCTATCAGAATGACTGGTAAGTTTTTGGTAGGCATCCACCCCAGTACTCTGAGTTCCATTGTAGAAAACAAAAGATGGAGGATACAATTGAGGTAATATGCTATCAGATTAATTCAGTAAACATCTGTTTTCCACAACCATGACTGGAATAAAAATGGGCTTATGTTTTGTGAGGTGGGACAAAAAGGAGTTTAACATATAAACAAATTATAAAAGTCTATTCAACATCTTTTGGTCACAAAAATCTAAATTATTTCTTGGATAAGATGCAGAACTGCTAAAACTTTTATAAATAATCTTCTGATAGGAGTGTAAATGGACACAGTCACTTTTAAAAATGCTTTGATGGTGTCTATTATACTCTGACACTGCAGGTCCACATGAGTGCAAGTATATGCATACCAAAATATATGTATACACACATTCATAGCACTGTGATTAGTTACAGGAAATCACTCAAATGCACAAACGTGAATCATTGTGGATTATTCACATAATGATTATCTATTTAGTGATTAATAAGAATGAACTACAATTACATACTAAAGTATGCTTAACAAAATAAACCATACAGAAAAGAGCATAGATCACATGAATCTATACAATAAAATTTAAAAATAGGCAAAAACTAATCTACGATGATAAAATCAACATAATAGTTTTCTTTGCAATGCCAGTTACAGAGATAGAACATAATAAAGCTATTTTAGTAGGATGAGATTTTATGGCCAAATCTACGTTATGGTTTCCCAGAATGTTCACTTTCTGCACACTTACTGAGCTATGATATATGCTTCTGTGTGCATTTCTCAAAACGCACATTTTAATTGAATAAAATTTATTTCTTAAAGGGACAAAATATATTTCTTACTTTAGAAAATATGGAGTATATGAAAATATAAAAAAAATGAGATGGAAATTTCATCACCCAAGTAACATATATATCTCTCTGATATTTTTTCTCTGTCATATACCAGCAGCTCTCCAGTACTTGGATACACATTAGCCTGTTTATGACTAAAGTTTTCTTTATATCCTTAGTGGAGTTCTATAATAAGGCAGTGGTAGTTGCCAGTCCTTGGCATGCTATCTAAGGAAGATATAAGCTCCCAGCTGTGCTCATGGAAAGAACCTATGAAGTTGAAGTGGCTCAGCTTGGATCTTACCTCCTCCATATAGAATGTCAGAAATAGTAATAACCAGGTTTTTTTTTAAAACTTATTTTTCAGCTCTGTGTGGGCAATGAGCATCCAATTTCTATTATTTCTTAATCATTGCTTTTTAAAAATATTTATTTATTGTCTTTTTTGCTTCAAGCAAGGTTCTCTGTGACTTTCATTTTCACCATTATACAGTTAGTATTTTATATTTAAAGCTTTTATTAATTCTAGACATTCCACCCCATTGCGTAGTGCCCATGTATGTGTAAGTGTGTAGACTGGTGTTCGGTTTTATCAGTCTCTCTAGAGGAGAAGACCAGAAATCTGAATGCAAAATCTTTAGAAAGCCACTTCCTTTCTCTACAGCCATTCCCTCTATTACTGGAATATAGAGGCACTGAGTATAAGTCATTGAAATCATACTTTCTTAATATTAATACTTTTAACACAAATATGTACAAAATATCATTACTGGTGAACTAAGGCTAGAGATAAGCATCAGAAATTCTATTTGCATAGGCTATTAGTTTCCAAGCATTAGTGGGCGTCAGAATCACTTGGAAAGCTTCCTAAAACAGATTGCTATGCCCTACACTCACTGATATTTTAGGTTTGAAATGAGGCTTGAGAATTTACATTTCTACTGCATTTCCAGATTATGCTGCTGCACCTGATGGTCAGAGGTCCATGTTAGAGACTCAGGTTAGGTTAAGAGAGTCTAACATCTGTCCCTTTTACCTGTCTCCCACTGTTGTTTCCACTTTTTCTCTACAGATACAAGCTGCTTTTGACTGTTCAGTTAACTTTACAGCCCCTCCGAGGGGCATTTTTTTTTTTTCTACTGATAGCAATACTTACCTCCCTCAAACTTACTGGATGGGTCCAATAAAAATTAGTGATGTAATAAAACTATAGTCCAAGAACATGTATAAGCATAATAATTCAATAATCCCAGCCTAAATATTAAGATATCATAGTCATGTGAGTCCAGTAAGGTTGATGAATACAGGATACATGCATAGATAGATACAGGCATAGTTAGATACATATATAGACAGATAGATAGATTGTTATAAGTAGAGATGTGTGAGTCTTGTGTTCAAAATTCCCCAGTAGATCCCTTTTCACTCAGAATATGAAATTGCAATGCTCTGAATCCTAATAATCCTTAAATAATCTACAGTCCACAACTCTCGACCCCTCACAGATGCCATTTCTTATCCCTGTCTGTCTTTTATTTGTTCCAGTCCCAATGGCAGCTTCCAGATTCCACCTTTTTGCACTGCCCAGAAATCTCTTCACTGTGGTTTCTTCATTAAACTGTCTTCTTTACAAAGGTGCGAACGGCTCAATCTGGCCTATCCTAATGATTAAACTTAACTTTAAACTTTTTCCTGACCCATACCTCCTTTTTATCCCCATAATACTCTCCACCTTCTAATATACTGTTAAATGCACTACATTGTTCTGATACATAGCTTTTCTCTTGTCACTTTAAACATACCTGACCGAAGGGAAGAACTTTTATTTGTTCTATTCAATCCCATGTCCCCAGTACCAATAAAAGTCATGGGCTCATAAAGGTGTTCAATAAATATGTGTTGAATAACTTTTAACAGCTGCATATATATAAATATTTTAAATGAAATACTTTAGTAGAATTTTCCTGAAGAAAAGTCAATTTGAAGTAAAAATTAGAAAGTTTCTATCCTTTCAATAAGTTTCATTACTATAGATGTTTGTTCTAAAATCATTTCTTTAAAGTTGACATTTCTAGCTTATAACGTTGAAGTCATTTAAAGCTCAATAGAGGTACAATAGTCCACTAATAAAGGTAACAAACTTGGCATCTATATATGCCTCTTCACCTTAACTCTCTCAGCATACTTCTTCAGATTTTTTTCTTATACTATTTTTATATATTCAAGATTAATATTTATATTCTCATCTTTAATCATAATTCTTATTTTGTAGTAAAAGGAATTCACCATCAATTGTTTTACTAAAACGTCTCTATTGTTGACTGAAATTCAATATAAGCATTTTCCTCACCCACCCACCATAGAGATAGCACATGTGTGAATCCTTGAGAATGGACATTATCGAATTTGTCCCTACCTTGTTTATATGGCTTCCCCTTTAGAACCACTTCCCAATCTGTGGTTTTAAACTAGATTTACAAAGACATACCCATCTTTTCTGTGGCTCTTTTAAAAACCCTGTATCAGACCACTCCAAAACCCTGTATTTCTCTCACACACACACAAACACACACACACACACACACACACACACACACACAGAGAGAGAGACACAGAGAGACAGAGAGACACAGAGAGAAAAAGAGAGAGGCTTTTCTTTTCATGATTATGGCACTTGCTATCAGCACATTCTGTAACCTGCTGATTGTTTTTCAAAACGTCCCTGTAACGACTTTGTAAAGTTCTTTCATCTTCATGGTTAGTGGCTTGGATTTGTAACACATTGTATTCATAGAGTGTATTTGTTTTAAACAAATTGACATTTTTTAGTTTTTATGAGATTTGGAAGACGGAGAATTTTCATTTCTGAGTATTCCTGATCGCAACTGTTGTGGCTGTTTTCCTTGATTTTATTTAAAAAAAAATATTCCTAACGGACCCCTCCTTGTTATAAATTACAAGCTCATTTTTATTCTTTTTAATGTGAAATCAGTTTTACCACAGCAAGGGTATCCTCCAAGATCTGTTCCATTGAGAATGCCCTTCCCTTTAATCCAATAGTGATGTTGATTTATCTTGTTCCCCTGTGTTTCTCTGAACTTTTCAATGGGTGTAGTAAAAAACTCTAGGCATAATATAACTAAAATATCCTGCACAAGAGGTAAATATTAAAGGAGGATGCAGAGAAAGAGTTAGGTAATTGGCTCTAAAGTAGTTATTATTTCTTCTCCATCAAGTCTTCCTTTTAACAAGGTATAAGACAACTCTTCATAACTGATTCTATGTTACAGCTTTGGAATTACATTTAACTTACATTTATTCTGCTGTTGTTTCCATTCATACTTATATATTTAACTTTTCTGTATCTTTTTAGAAATAAAGGCAAAAGATTGCTTAATTAGTGTTTATATTGAATATAATTTGGTATTTATATTTTAATAATAATTTGTGTATATTATGATTATTTTTTAGTAGTGCTCTATCAACTTATTATTTTGTTTTATGCTTTTATATTCTCTTTGACTTTATTTTTTTCTTTCTTAACTATTTTTGGATGTCTTACGTTTTCTCTACTGTTCACACATTTACTTTTGTTCTTCTGTTGGTTTTCACTATTTTATTACAATTATTTATATTTTTATTTTATTGTAGATTTCTAAAATTATAAATAACTCGTTATCCCAAACAAAGTGATGTGCTTAATATGCGCCAATGACTTTGACAACTACCTTCTTAATATCACCATTATTATTATTATTTTTGGGGGGCATATATAATAAATGCATTATTTATGGGGTACGTGGGATATTTTGACACAGACATGAAATACATAATAATCACATTCTGGAAAATTGGGTTTCCATGCCCTCAAGCATTTATCCTTTACGTTACAAACCAATTACATTTTTCAAGTTATTTTAAAATGCATAATTAAATTTTTATTGACTATAGTTCCCCTATTGTGGTATCAAATAATAGGTTTTATTTGTTCTTTCTAATTTTTGTATCCATTAACACTATCCCCACACTCCCATTACTCCTTCCACCACTGTTCCCAACCGCTGGTAACAATCCTTCTATTCTCTATCTCCAAGAGCTCTTTTTTTTTTTTTTTTTTTTTTTTTTTTTTAGATCCCACAAATATGTGAGAATGTGTGATGTTTACCTTTCCGTGCCTGGCTTATTTCACTTAACATAATGACCTCCGGTTTCATCCATGTTATTGCAAATGTAAGAATCTCATTTTTTTTGTGGCTGAGTAGTACTCCATTGTGTGTAAGTACTACATTTTCTTTATCCATTCATCTGTTGATGGACACTTAGGTTGTTTCCAAATCTTAGCTATTGTGGACAGTGCTACAATAAACATGGGAGTGCGGGTATCTCTTAGATATGCTGATACACAGCAGAGGGATTGATGGATCATAGGGTAACTCTATTTTTAGTTTATCTGAAGAACCTCCAAACTGTTATCCAAGGTGATTATATTAATTTATATTTCCAGCAATAGTATGAAGGTTCCTTTTCACCTCATCCTTGCCAGCATTTGTTATTGCCTGACATTTGGATAAAAGTCATTTTAACTAAACTGAGATGATATCTCATTGGGGTTTTAATTTGTATTTCTTTGATTATCAGTGACATTGAGCAATTTTTTATATTCCTGTTTGCCATTCATATGTCTTTTTTTGAGAAATGTTTGTTAAGGCTTTTAGCCAATTTTTAGTTGGATTATTAGATATTTTTCTGTAATTATTTGAGCTTCTTATATATTCCAGTTATTGATCCCTCGTCAGATGGGCAGTTTGCAAATATTTTTTTTCCATTCTGTAGGTTGTCTCTTCGCTTTGTTGATTGTATTGCTCGCTGTGCAGAAGCTTCCTAATCTGATGTGATCTCATTTGATCATTTTTGTTTTGGTTACCTATACTTGCAGGGTATTTGTCAAGAAATTTTTTGCTCAGATCAATGTCCTGAAAAATTTTCCCAATATTTTCTTGTAATGGTTGCATAGCTTGAGGTCTTAGACTTAACTATTTAGTCTATTTTGATTTTATTTGTGTATTAGGTGAGAGATAGGAATACAGTTTCATTCTTTTACCATATGGATATCCAGTTTTCCCTGCATCATTTGTTGACGACACTGTGTTTTCCTCAATGTATGTTCTTGACACTTTTGTGGAAAATAAATTTACTGTAGGTATATGAATGTGTTTCTAGGTTCTCTATTCTGTTCCACTGGTCTCTGTGTCTGTTTTTATGCCAGTACCATACTGTTTTGGTTACTATAGCCCTGTAGTATTGGAACAGGAATTAAAAGAAATTAAAGAATGTGTAAGCAGAAACTCAGTTGTATGTAAGAAAACTCAGTTCTCTCTGAGAAAGAGAAAGAGCTGGAGTCTTTTAAAAATTAACTGCCTGTTTTTCTGTGGCTAGTCAGCCATATCTCTTCTCCTTTCCAAGGCATTGTGAAGACCCTGTTTCTCTAACTGTGCAGCTGCAAGATCACTAGACAGATAAACTCAAGTTCTAAAACATGTTTTTCCTTGAAAAGTAAGAAATGATGTAACTCATGTCTCAGTTAAATAACTGTTTTTGTTTCTCGTTTCTGTAATATGCTTCCCCCTGCACAGATCTCCCCATTCCCCGTGAAACGCTTGAAAGGTAACTAAACTATTTGTTCAGGGCTCAGTCCTTTGGATATTAATCTGACTGGGCCAGTGCACCTAAATAATGAATATCCTCCTGAACCCCATCAGTCTCTCTGATTCCTTAACAATTTCACAATGATATAATATGAAATCAGGTAATGTGATTCCTCCAGTTTTGTTCTTTTTGCTCATATCTTTGGCTATTCTAAGCCTTTTGTTATTTTATATAAATTGTAGAATTGTTTTTTTCTATTTCTGCAAAGAATGGCATTGGTATTTTGCTAGGGACTGCATTGAATCTTTAGATTGTTTGGGGTAGTATGCATATTTTAACAATATTGGTTATTCCAACACAGGAAAATGGAATAACTTTCCTTTCCTTTTTTTTTTTTTTTGGTGTCCTCTATTTTATGTGTGATCATTGTACATGGGATTACTTCTTTTATTTCTTTTTCAGATTGTTCATTTTTGACATATGGAAATGCAGTTGATTTTTGCATGTTGATTTTGTATCCTGAAAATTTTCCAAATTTGTTTATCAGTTCTAATAGTTTTTTGGTGGAGTCTTTATGTTTTTTCAAATATAAGATGATATCTTCTGCAAACAAAGATCATTCAACTGCCTTCATTCCAATTTGGATGCCTTTTATTTCTTTGCTTTGTGTGATTGCTCTACTTAATATTTCCAGTATTACACTGAATAACAGTAGTGAAAGTGGGCAACTTTTCCTCATAAAGGGATGTTGAAATTTGTCAAAAGTTTTTTCAGCATCAATTAAAATTATCAATTTTTTTCTTCCTTTATTTTGTTGATATGAGGTATTACATGAAGTGATCTGCATATTTTGAACCATCCTTCTATTATAGAGATAAATTCCACTGGGCCATGATGAATGATCTTTTTAATGTATTGCTTAATTCAATTGGTTAATATTTTTCTTGAGGACTTTTGCATCAATATTCAGCAGAGATATTGGCCTGTGGTTTTCTTTTTTGATGTGTCTGTTTCTGGTTTTGGTACCAGGGTAGTACTGGTCTCATATAATTAGTTTAGCAGTATTCTTTTCTCCTCTGTTTTTTGGAACAGTTTGTGTAGAACTGGTATTTGTTATTATACTGGTAGATTTCAGTAGTGATGATTGGGTCCTAGGCTTTTCCTTACTGGAGGATTTTTATTACAGCTTAGATCTTGTTATTGTTAGGGTTTTGTTCAGATTTTGGATTTCTTCATGGTTCAATCTTGTTAGATTGTATGTATCTCAGAATTTATCAGTTTCTTCTAGATTTTCCAGTTAGTTGGTATACAGTTGATCCTAGTAGCCACTAATGATCCTTTGAATTTCTGGGATATCAGTTGTGATGTCTCATTTTTCATCTCTGATTTTTTATTCAGGTCTTCTCTTGGTATTTCTTAGTTAGTCTGACTAAAGGTTTGTCCATTTTTAAGAAAACATTTTAAAAGACCAAAGTTTTGTTTCATTTATCTTTTGTATTTTTTTTCATTTCAAATTGATTTATGTATGCTCTTGTCTTTATTATTTCTATTCTTCTACTAATTTGGGGATTGCTTTGTTGTTGTTCTTTAAGTTCTATAATATATAAACCATTAGGTTATTTATGTAAAGTTTTTATTTTTTTATGTAAGAACTTATAGCTATAAACTTCCTTCTTAGTATTGCTTTCACTGTATCCCACCGGTTTTGATATGTTATGTTTTCATCATCCTTTGATTCTAGAATTTTTTAAATTTTCTTCTTAACTTCTTCATTGAGCCACTGGTCATGCAGGGACTTATTGTTTAATTCCCATGTGTTTGTATAATTTCCAAAATTCCTCTTGCTAGTGATTTCTAATTTTATTCCATTGTGGTCAGAGAACATGCTTGATATTATCTCAATGTCTTGAATGTTTTAAGACTTGTTTAGTGACTTAACATGTCTCTCCTTGAGAATGATCTATGTGTGGAGGAGAAAAATGTGTATTCTGCAGCTGTTGAATAAAGTATTCTGTGAATATTTGTTAGGTACATTTATTCTATCATGTAGATAAGTTCAGTGGTTCGTTGTTTATTTTCCTCCTGGGAGTTCCTTTCAATACTGGAAGTTGGTTGTTCTCTAGCGTTTTTTTTGTTTGTTTTGTTTTGTTTTGTTTTGTTTTGTATTGAAGTCTATCTCATTCTTTAGTGTCATTAATAATTTCTTTTATATATCTGGTGCTCCAGTGTTGGCTGCATATAGATTTATAATTATTATATTGTCTTGCTGAATTGACCCCTTTATTATTATGTAATGGCCTTCTTTGTCTATTCTTACAGGTTTTGTCCTGAAATCAATTTTGTGTGATATAAATATAGTTACTCCTGCTCTTATTTGGTTTCCACTGGCATTAACTAACTTTTGTTATCCCTTCATTTTAAGTCTATGGTATGTTTATAGATGAGATATATTTCTTGTAGGCAACAAATCATTAGATCTTATTTTTTCATCCATTCAGGCACTCTATGTCTTTTGATTGGGAAATTTAATTCATTCACATTCAATGTTATTATGGACAGATAGAGATTGACTCCTGTCATTTTGTTATTTGTTTTCTGGTTGTTTTGCATTGTCCTCTTTCTTCTTTTCTTCCTTCCTGTCTTCCTTTTAGTGAAAGTGATTGACTTTCTCTGGTGGTATGCTTTAATCTCTTGTTTTTATTTTTTGTGTGTCTGTAGTATGTTTTTCATTCAATTTGAGGTTACCATGAGCCTTCTAAATCCTATCTTATAAACCAATATTTTAAACTAATGACAACTTAACACTCATTTCATTAACAAACACACACACACAAACTAATAGAAACTGTATATGTTAACTTCATCCCCCCCACAGTTTTACTTTTTGAGGATTCTCTTTATGTCTCATTTTACTATGTCTTGAAAAGTTGTTGTAGTAATTATTTTTTATTGTTTAGTCTTTCTACATAAGTCAAGAATAGTTTACACACCATAATTACAGTGTTATACTATTTTGTTTCTCTGTGTGCTTGTTATTACCAGTGAGTGTTGTATCTTCAGATCATTTTCGTCTTATTTCATAACATCCTTTTCTTGTAAAACAAGTCTGACATTAGTGAAAACCCTCACTTTTTCTTTTTTTTTCTTTTTTCTTTTTTTTTTTTTTTTTTTTTTTTGGTCTGGTGAGTTCTTTAGTTCTCTTTCATGTTTGAAAGATATTTTTGCTGGATATACTATTCTATGGTAAATGTGTTTTTTTTTTTTTTTTCAGCCTTTAAATATGTTATACCATGCTCTCCTGCTCTGTGAATTTTCCACTAAAAAGTCTGTTGCCAGACATATTGGAGCTTCTATATCATTCATTTCATTTCTCTTGTCCTTGAGCTTGGGCATTTTATTCTTAAATGCCTTGGTGTAATATTCCTTGGGATAAATCTACTTGGTGTTCTATAACCTTATTGTAATTGAATGTTGATATCGCTCTCTAGGTTTGAATGTTCTTGGATATTATCCCTTAAATTAACTTTTCTACCCCTGCATCTTCCTGTACCTTCTGTTTAAGGCCAATAGCTCAGATTTGCCCTTATGAGGCTATTTTCTAGGTCTTGTAAGTGTACCTCATTGTTTTTAATTATTTCTTTTGTCTCCTCTGACTATGTTTTGTTTCAATAGCCTGTCTTCAAGCTCACTAATTATTTCTTCTGCTTGAACCTTTCTGCTATTAAAGAACTCTGATGGCATTCTTCAGCAGGTCAATTGAATTTTTCAGCTCTAGAATTTCTCCTTGGTTCTTTTTAATTATTTCAGTCTCCTTGTTAGATTTATCTGATAGAATGATGAATTCCCTCTCTGTGTTATCTTTTGAGTTTCCTCAGTACAGCTATTTTGAATTCTCAGTGTGAAAGGTCATAATATCTCTGTTGCACCAGGATTGGTCCCTGATGCCTTGTTTAGTTCATTTGGTGGATCATGTTTTCTTGCATGGTGTTATTGCTTGCAGATATTCTTCAGTGTTTGGTATTGTAGATTTAGGAATTTACTATTGTTTTCACAATCTGAGCTTGTTTGTGGTTTTCCTTCTTGAGAAGGCTTCCCTGGTAAACAAGGGACTTTGGGTCCAAGCCCAATAATGCTATGTTTTTTGCAGATGAACAGAAGTATAGTTTTAATGGTCTTGAATAAGATTCAGAAGAATTATCTGGATTACCAGGTAGAGACTATTGTTTTCTGCCTTACTTTTGAAACACAATTTTTCCCTTGACCCCTTTTGTGGACAAGAGTTGAAGTGGGTCTTTTCACTCAGTCTGTTGGTGGTCACTGCTCCTGAAACAATGTGGGCAAGCAAGCAAGCATGCGAACTGGAGGAAAAAGATGCTGGAACTGGCTGGTCACTCCTCTCTGGCAGATGCAGGCTCTATGTGAGCCCCACAGCAGCATTCAAGCCCCTGCCCTCTTAGCACCCATGTTCTTGTCAAGCATCCGGAAGCATCAGGTCACATGAGTGGATTCAAGAGTAGTGTGTGTGAAAGGTTCCCGTGGGTGATAAAAGTGGTTCTCAGTGGGATAGGGAATTGGAAAGGGGATGGTGCAGGAAGGAGGTGATCCTTCCCTGAAGTCACACTATCTGAAATTAGCCACATGTATCCATAGTCTCTGACACTCATCTGTTTGTATCTCCAATGTTCAGCAGTTTGTATCCCTGCTGGCCAGCTACTTGAGTTGCTCTGACAGCTGAAGTCTTTTCTTGGGCAAAGAATAGGGGTGTTTCAGACCAAAAAAAACAACTCATGGGAAAATGGAGTCAGCTGTTTTCCCTTAGGCTGCTCCAGGCTTAAGTGTGGAGTTTAGCTGGGAACCCAACCATTCTGCATCATATCCCTCCTCTGAAGAAGCACATTTAACTGCCAGTAGAATATGGGTGGATGAGTGGTCTCAGCTACTTCCTGCGGAAAGGGGGCACTGTTTGGGAAAATAGAAGTCGGATTCCTCCCAGAGATATATGCAAACAGCCCAGACAAAAGGGAGCCATTGTCCCAGGCTCCAGCTACCTGCCCATTTGGAGCCTTAATAACCTCTAGGTGAGAGAAACAACAAGCTTTAAAAGGTTAAATATGCATGGATCAAACACATGTATTATACAAGGAAAGAATCTAGTGCCAGTGATTACAGAAATAAGAACCAAAATATACTAACAACATTGTACCACACACTATCTCACCCTGGTGAAAGAATTAAACCTTATATGGGAGTGGTTAAACTTTATGAGAGATATAACTCTTCTTACCATATCTGTAGCAATTAATAGGTGACCCTAAGGAAATCTCGAGTTTGTGGGCTTGCATACTTCAAGAGATCCTCTAAAGTACTATATGTTTCCAAGGTCTGTTTCTGAGGATAAACTGAAGGTGGTAGAATTTGTTGGTTGCCTATTCTGAAAGACAGGGAATTCAGAATCCATCATTCTTTTTTTTCTTTCAGTAAAAACTTAGGGTGTGAGGGAGAAAGAAAGTAAGTGTCCTCCCTTTATTTTCATCCTTATTCCTAAGTCCCAGCAAGTTTGGCAGGTGCCACCCATGGGAACTAAAGCAGCTTTCACCCATGTTAACAGGGGGTCTAGGGATGGGAATATCTACTCTTGCTGAAGTATGCCCTCCCTGGGCCTCATTTATGTCATAGAATGTGGTCTCCTTTCATGAAATGGGGATTTAATTCACAGGAATCTGTCCTGCCCATTTACACTATGCCTGTTGCCTGGCTTTGGATCCCTCAGATCTGGTTTTCCTTTCTAGGGCCTCAACCTGAAGCTTGGAATTGAGTTTGAGACAAGAAAAAAAGGTATTTTAGGGTCTGCATAGATTTATTTAGATCAAATCCCAGATAGACTTTGCCAAATTTGCTATTATCAGTCAGCAGGGGTTACTCCTCTGTTGCTTCCCTACCATAAGCCGAGTGCTGAGGGAAAGAGAACTCTCTCACTTAGAAAACAAGAAAAAGAACTTAAAGTGCATAAGTTGGGGGTGGGGGGAGCTGGGGAAATAGCCATTTGCTCTGTAGAAATGGGTTCCTATAATCACAGTGTCCCTTCCCTAGTTCAAATTGGCTAGACATCTGCAAAGGGAAACGGAGCTAAAACATTCCTATTAACTAAAGGGAAGAGAGAGGTGGCAGGGTCTGGGAAAAAAGACAGATCCAATAGTTCCACATTTTAACTCACCCTTTTTTGCATCCTAGATGAGCCCTTAGATGAGATGGGATTGTTCCCTTCACCCCCTTTGTGGGATGGAATTGGAATGGCTCCTTTCACTCAGCCTGCCATTGGCCACTCCTCATGAAAGAGAGCACACAAGTAAGGGCGGGAACCTGATGGAATGAACACCGGAATCAGCTGGTTGCTCCTCTCTGGCAGGAGGAGGCTCTGTGCGGGCCCTGAAACAGCATCCAAGCCCCTGCCTTTTTGGCACCTGGGTTCTTGTTTGGTGTCCAGGAAGTATCAGATCATAGGAACAAAGGATTGAAGAGTAGTGCATGTGGAGAATTCCACTGGGTGATAAAGGTAGCTCTCAGCAAAGTGGGGAATTGGAAAGGGGATGGTGCAGGAAGAAGGTGATCCTTTCCTGAGGCCTCACCATCTGAAGCTAGCTATGTAGTCTCTTGATGCTCAGCCACTTGTATCCCCGCTGATCAGCCGCTTGTGTTGTTCTGCCAGCTGAAGTCTTTTTATGGGCACAGGATAGGGACATGGCAGCTCAAAAAAGCAACATTTGGGCAGAAAAACAGGGTTAGCTGTTTTCACTTAGGGCCCTTGCTCCAGGTTTAAAGGTGGAGTTTAGCCGGGAGTCCAGCCATTCTGTATCTCTTTCTCTGAAACAGAGTCTCTCTCTCTCTGTGCTGGGATACCTGGAACTGAGGGTGTGGTGATGCATGTATGCCTATGGCCACCACCACTAGGACTGTGCTGTGTCAGACCTGAAGCCAGCACTGCTCTGGGACTTGCACAAGGCCCTTCTCTTCAGGACAAGGTTTCCCCCAGGCCTTGGGCATGTCCAGAGATGCTATCTGGGAGTCAGGAATTGGAGTCAAAGACCTTAACAATTTATCTGATGTTCTGTTCTACTGCAATTAAGTTGTCACTCAAACCACAATACAAAGTCCTTCCTGCTCTTCTATCTCCTTTTCAAAAGCTGAGAAACCTCTCCCTGTGGCCATCACCAGCACCAGTTCACAGGGTTTTGCCAGGCCACAGCCAATGTTCACTTAAAGCCTGTGACCATTATTTTTGATACTGCTTACTTAAATAAGAAATTTATGGAGTTATTTACGCACCATCATTTTCTACATTATAGTTTTTCTGCTTGTAGTCATTTCTATTCTTGCTGAAGCATTTCTGTGAATGTTTTGAAAAAATATCATAAAACCTGTTTCAGAGAGCTTATTGAATTGGCCAAAATACTCAAATGATAGTTCTACTCGTATATAAAATATTATGTTCAACAATTTAAAAAACTATTAATATATTTACCTGCTTTTGAATGTCACCTAGGGAGAAATTAGAAGTTAGTATTATTCCTCTCTCATCAGTGAACTTTTTCTTATCTAGTGGATATGAAATGGTCATGTTTTCTTTGAGATTCTTCAGTTTAAAACCAATATTTATAATGTGCATTCATTTGTTTTACCTTTATTTGCCTTGTCTTTTTTATGGTTGATTCCTGAACGTTCTATTTATTATAACATAAAATATTTTGATCTTTTTTTATATGTTCTATTTGATGACTTATCAAATTTATGCTACCATTTTGATAGCTTCCTTATCTCATCATCTAGTTTATTAACTTCATCTGTTGATCATATTCATAGTTCTTTATAATGTATTTACTGAGATCTTTATTTGAGGAATTAAAATTGTTTACACAATACTTAAATTGGCAGTGTCTCATAATGCTTGTTCCTGATGCAGGTTTGTAATCTCATCTCCTATTTTTCTGGGCAAATTTATTATGTTTTCTAAAAATTGTGGTTTTGTCTGTATATAAATTTAATTGTTTAGTTTGTTACGTTTTTATGGTGCTGTGGTCTTCAGATATCTGTTTTCTTCTTGCAAAATTATCATGTTGGTTTATATATTGCATAATTACTTAGTAACTCATATCTGAGGAAAGCGTTGCTAAACCTTGCTTTGTGCTACTTTATGTGAACATTCGGTATGGGCTGAAAATTAGGGCAGATAACTTTAAGAATTGTATATGGCTCTTAAACATATCTTACTTAGTTTATTCGTTCTTCCACTATCCACTATCCAATATGATGCTAATCTTCAGGGAAAGCTCCAGGTCCTCTGATTCTTATGTTTCAGTATTAAGTTTGATGTTTACTTTGAGTTTCCAGTAGATAAATTTTAAGACAATCAAGTATATACAGAGCTCTGTTTTGTGAACAGTTTTTTTTTGTTTTTGTTTTTATTTTTTTTAATTTATTGATTTCTGAGACAAGGTCTTGCTCTGTGCCCCAAGTTGGATTGCAGTGGTGCTATCACAGTTCACTGCAGCTTTGACCTCCTGGGTCTACAGTCCTCCTACCTCAACCTCCCAGATAGGACCACAGGCTCATGCCACCATGCCTGGCTAGGGTTATTATTATTATTGTATTTTATTTTGTAGAGACAGGGTCCTCCTATGTTGCCTGGGCTGGTCTTAAACTCTGAGGTTCAAGCTGTCGTCCCGTTTTGGCCTCCCAAACTTCTGGGATTACAGAAACGAGTCACCATGCTTGGCCTTGTGAAGAGTTGTTATCATTAGTATAGGCTATTTTTTATTTTTTCTGAAACTGATGATATTATGCTCTATTTATAAGTCATGGTTGATGAAGACATGGTCTTTGACAAATGAAGACATAGAAATTCTCCTCCTATCACATTTGTAAGCCCTCATGATGAGTAGGTGAATTGAAAAAAGTAGAATTCTGCTACCAAAGTTAATAAATTTATATGAAATAATTTCTCTTCAAATGGAACAAAAAAATTGAATATTACCCATATAGAGAGGCTTTATGTGATCAAGGTAATGCCAATAATTCTTTTATGCAAAATATTTTACTTTCTTTTATCTTACTCTGGGTTTTCAAGGAAGCGTATTTTGAAGGCAATTTTACGTTCTTACCTGTCTTTTTGTTTTTTTGTTGTTTACTTTTCATCAGTCTCAGCTGGTTGTCTCTATTACTCTGCTATTTGTATGCAATTCCTTTAATTATTAAAGAAACACAATGGTGGCCTGATGCTAAACAGATCAATGGGATGAGTAGACATTTTAAAATTTTCATTATTTTTTAGTTTGATAATTCTAGAAATTCTTCTCTAAAATGTGTACTGCTCTGCTAATTGCTCTAAATTTACCTTAATATATCTTTGATAGAGTGGCCTGAAAGAAGTAGGTGGAGTCAATGCTGTGGATTCTTTAATCCCCAAATGTTCCCAATTCCAGTATTTCAATTGTGGCTGATTCCTAGAGTAAAATAGTATTCCAGTGGATTTAGTGTTTACTTGTGTTATTTCAAAGGACCTCACATAACCTCATTTCCAGCACTTTCTAAGTTATGGATATTACTTCATTTATAATGGCATTTTCTTTTTTTCCCATCTAATGATATTACTGCTTCTAAGAGGGGATAATTACAAATCTAGTACTTGTGTCTTCCATCAAATTTGTCCCATCTGCATTATATATAATGAATTCAGTCAATGCTCCTGGCTGTTGAATAATAACCTTCCCTAATTTTTAGTGATGTTGGAGGTTTTTGTCATTTGATTTGTAATAACTTTATTAATTTGCTAGGATATACAGGGCAAGTAGAGAATGAGTAGATAGGGATGAAATTGTATAGCCTTTGTACTTAATTTATAATATTATGTGTAACTCTATAAAAATATATTAATTTACCTTTTGAGAAAGATACAGAATACATTCAGTGACTTGTTTAACTCAAGTTTTCGCATGCTACCTAAAACATTATTTAACCTGGAAATAATAAAAATAATTTAACTTTACCCACTTGTGTACAATATCAATGTGGAACTTTATCAATATTTTATGTTTGCTTTTCTATTACCTTAGTCTAATCTAGATTCCAGGTGTTATCCAGACAAATTAATTAATTTATGTTTTCCCAGAAAATAATTAGCATAATGTAACCAGTGATCACTCTCCTCTAGATTGGGTGAGAATTAAACAGTTATTTTGAAGGAGATATTTGTGATGTAAGGTAAATATTGATTTGCTTCTTTTCAGTCTATTCTCTTGTAAACTGTCTTATACCTTGCATATAGAAATATTTTGAACTGGAATAATAATAGAAAATCATAAAATAATCTGACCAATGAGATAATCTTATGAACAAAATAAACAACATTTTTGATGCAGTCTTGTAAATTGTAGTAAGTTGCCATTTTTAGAAAAATAAATCTAATAAAACACAATAAAATACAGCTCCTTGAAAAAATGATATATATTGAGAATAGACAGAGCAAAAAAATAAGTACTACAGTTTAATGCCCATAAATGAGAGAACACCACCACTGTATATAAACAGACCCTTTTAAATTAAACATTGTGCTTTAATTGAATTGCCTGATGAACCAAACAAAAATCAGGTCTTTCCCAGAATCAGACTCTGTCTGTTATGCACTTTAAGTAAAAGCAAGCAAAATATCTCTCCATGCTTTCAGAGAATGCTGTAGCTTTCACAGAGTTTTGGAAAGCTTTTCAATACGGTTTTTGATAATTGCATTTTTCCCCAGGTTAAAAGAAATCTCTAATCACAAGGCCTTTTTATTCCTTTGGGTACTTCCCTACCTGTGTTACAGGAGAGACCACTGTGACTCACAGTAGGAGCCCTCTTTGCAAGATTCAAATTAATTTTATACAAAGTTAATTGAAGCTTTAGACTATTGAATTTTTTAAGTAATGAAACTGCCTTTTCAGAACTTTTCCACTTAATGTTTGTTCCTTCATGGAGTCATTTATCGTTTCTAATTGGCACAGTAATATCTGTGCCATATACACATAAATATGTTATATTCATATGAGTCTTACAATAGATTAGTATAGTGTGTATGCTGGATAACATGACAAAAGTCAAATTTTTTACAGAAAATTATTTAATGATATACAAAAGAGAATGTAAAATATGTGTTTAATATGTGTCTGAAACAGTTTACAATGTAGTTGAAAAGAAAGCACTTATTTGATCTCAGCCTCATTAATCAATAAATCACTGTTCCTTAGAATTCTTCTTCATGTTCTCTTCTCCATCGTGCATATCTCTCCTTATTCTAGTGCCAATCACTAATTTCCTTTGATTTTTGAGATTAGCATGTTATACCTCTTAAATAAGACTATTCTATCATATCCGTATATATCCCAATCTAATATTAAGTTTATCCTTCCTTTCTGAATTTGTAGAAATGAAACCCTGCAAAATGTTGATGCATTCTTATGTTATTCATTATTTCATTACACAACTTTATTGCTGGTGGATATGTTGGTTTGTGTTTTACAAGAATGAATAAGCTGCCAAAAATATTACGGTATGTGCCTGCTTGTGCTCATTTTCTAATAGGTTATATTCAGGTTCATTTTTAGGAGAAAATGCAAACTGTTTTCCAAAAGGTTTTTAGAATTGTGTTCTCTGTTAATTGGCATATCAACCAAACTGCTATTACAAAAAGTCAAAAAGTATAGTGGTTTGGATTTTTTTCCACAAACATTACAGAGTTGGACAGTGTTGAACCAACAGAATAGTTCTACTTCTGACTTTATTCGAGGCCAGGTTTCTTTATGTTTTCTCTCTCCAAACTCCAAGGGTTTTGTCTTCATTTACATGGTACTAGGGTTCAATTTTATATCCATATTTCTATGGAGGGAAAAAGTAAAGCAAAAGTATAAGTCAAGTGTATTGTTTTAAATAAAACGATCCAGAAGTTACACTCATCTTTCCTTTCAGATCTTGTTAACACCCATTTACTCACACGTCCGTATGAATATTAAAGGAAGGCCAGGAAAAGCAGTCACTAAATTGTCAATAGTCTCTCTGTGGCCACTCAAGTATTCATCTCCCTGCTCCTTTTATACATGAAACACACTCCATCCTCATAAAGGAAGACCATTCAAAAGTTCCATACAATGCATGCATCCAGCTTATTGTCTAGCTCAATGTTTGGGAACTCTGGGTTCTGCATATTATTTTCCAATAGCTGTGGACATGGCTCATTATTAAAACAACTTATAAATATTAATAAATAGACATCAATGCAAGCCCCACATACACTCCTAGTCAATAAAGAGTAGTGAAATGGAGGAGAGTAATCAAAAAAGCTTTCATTTAGAAAAAGAAAATGAAAAACAGGGGAAAACTCAGTGTTGATTTGTACATTACAATAATAAAAGCTTACTGGGCCAGATTTCCCAGTGTGAGTATTCTGAAAGTGAAATAAAATACTTGTTTTAAGACTGTTTATATTATTTATAAGAAATTGACTTTAAAATATTATCTGTGCCATGCCCTCTACATTTTCCTTATTGAAAATTATTGTCTTCCTATTAAACTATGTGGTCATATTCGAAGTGAGCACTACAGAATATTTCATCACAGAGCTTGTGTGCATGGTTCATGTAGCCCATGCTTTGCTGGAGGGTTGCTCTAGGATTGAACCAACAACAGGCCTTTGACAGCTAGTCTTTTGATTTCTATTGCAAATATGCATCTATCTATAAACAAAAATATAAATATATGAATGATTAATTTAGATAGATAAATAGATAAATATAGAAATTTAAAGGTTAGGAAAAGATATTGAAAGCTAACATAGCAGGAAAAAAACCACAAAATTTGAAAACAAAGTTGAAAATACTTTCCAGAAAGTGTGTAAAATAGATCAAATAAAATTAATAGATCAAAATAAAAATATGCAAATAATATAAGTACTAGGAAGACACAAGAAATAAATAAAATGAGAGGATTTTAGAAGATAAAAAAATTGAAATTCTACTTAACTGAAGGGTGTATATTTCCAAATTAAAATAATATGCTTTTAGACACTTTCTGATAGAAAGATCTGAAAAAAGAAAAAGAAAAAAACAACAACAAAAAAGAAAAATCTGTAAAGAAATGTAAAGCTAATATAAAATTGATTGATAACAATAATGACTCTTGTTTTCTTTGAAACAACACTGGAAACTTTCAAAATGCAAAGTGGGAATAAGATATAACTTCATATTATAACGCATTTATATAGGCAATACTCCTATAGTTCTTTTCACAGAATTTTAATAAAAGATGATTTGCAGAAGAAATAAATTAATTAAAAAATAAACAGGAGACATAAACTTTTTAAAAATGCTATATTTGGGAAGTGTTATGGTGAAAATAGGGCAGACATCAGTCTATATTTGAGGAGAAGAGTGAAAGTCTCCCAAAAAAGTCCCTCCCACCAATAAAAGATAGATCTCTGATGTGTTTGAATGTGTTAATAAGAGATTTAAAATTCTAAGTGATATTATGAAAGAATAAATAATGCATATATGGAAAATTAAAACCAATGAGTCAATCACTAAGTCGGTGTCAAACCAAAATCATACAAAGTAACATATATGTTTATTAAGCATTATATGATTTAGCAGTGAGTAATAGTACACAGATTCTATTATATAAATACAATTATCTTAAAACTCAATAATGAAACAAAATTTAGGTAGAATTTATGTATTTATATTTCATATATTTCAGTGCTAGAAAAAATTCAAAAACTGCATATGACTTGTATGCTACTATATTTTAAAAGCTTGGTACAGTCTAGGAATACCTTCCTTCATTGATCCTTTTAGATGTCATTCATACTGATTCATTAAACATTTACTTATCAATGAACTTACAACAACTACATTGTATTTCTTTTTTTTGCACTGAGAACAGAACATGGAGCAAAAGTAAACTGAAATGTCTTTCCTCATTTTATTAAATTAACAAAAAAATTAATTACTAAAATATATAGAATGTAAAACAGTAATACATACCCTGGAGGAAAATGAATTAGATAAAGGAACAGATATGCCAGCTACAATTTTAGATGGGATGGTCAGTATTAAGGGTTGAATTGTGTCCATAAAAAAAAATATATATATATATTACATTTAGCCAGGCATGGTAGCTCACATCTGTAATTTCAGCACTTTGGGAGGCCAACGTGGGTGGGTCACCTGAGGTCAGGAGTTCAAGACCAGCCTGGCCAACATGGCAAAACCCTATCTCAACTAAAAATACAAAAAATTAGCTGGGTATGGTGGTGCACACCTTTAATCCTAGCTACTTGAGAGGCTGAGGCAGGAGAATTGGCTCACAGATGTTGCAGTGAGCCAAGATCACACAATTGTACTCCAACCTGGGTGACAGAGTGAGACTCCATCTCAAAAGAAAAAAAAAAAAAAAAAAGATATGAAATTGTCTAATTCCCAGAACCTCAGAATGTAACCTTATTTGGAAACAAGGTTGTTGTAGATGTTAGATATAATTAGTTAAAATGAGCTAATACGTGAGTAGGGTGGGGCCTTCATCCAATTGGACAGGTGTCCTTAGAAGATAAGACAGACACAGGGGGAATACAGCTATGTAAAGACACAGAAACACAGGGAGAATGCCATATGAAAGCAGATGCAGAGGATGGGGTGATATATCTACAAGCAAAGGAACTGTAAGGGTTGCTGGTTGTCAGCATAAACTAAAAGAGAAACATGGAAGAGATACTCCCTCTTGTGCTCTCCAAAGGAACTCACCCTGACTAGTTCCTAGAATTCAGACTTCTTGCCTCCACAACTGTGAGAGAATAAATTTCTGTTATTTTAAGCCACCCAAAAGTACCAAAAGTTTGTGGCACTTTTTTAATAGTAGTCCTGGGAAACAAATTCAGTCAAGAAAATCCTCACATAAAAGGTCATCTCTCAGTATAGACCTGAAAAAGACAAACGACAGTTCCATATGAAAACCAGTGGAAGAGATTCCAGGCAGAGGAAAATGCAAGTTCAGTTTCTGAGGCTAAAGTGTAACTCCAATGTGGTTGGAGCAGAGTGATTAGAGAAAGAAGTTAGTGGCCAATAAATTCCATGCGTTCAGTGTGTGTGTTGGGGGTGGTTTCAGGGGGAACAAACTGTTCAGGCCTTTCCACCTTAATATTTACATTTTGACTTTATCAAGAGCAACAGGGAAAGCCATTTGGGTTTTGAAAAAAGGGTGATGTGATTAAACTATGTTTTAATTGCATTACTCTATATATTACATTGAGAATTGTCTGGAAAAGGACACAGGGTAAATATTTAGAAAACTAACGTATTTTAAGGAAGATTGTATGGTGTTTTTTTCCAGAGTAGTAGCAGTGACTGTTGTGGAATAGAATTAATTGAAAGAAATGTGGTTGTGGCTAGAAGGGAAGTGTGGATAAGTAATTTTATTAAATGTGTTTGTAGAAGGATGCGAAAGATCCAGTCAAGAGAAAAACACTGGCTGATTCAGAGTAAGGCAAGATAATTTTTATAGCGTTAACTATGATTAGATGGTGAGGTGGAAGTGGAGAGTGAGGAGGTGATTGGGGCTAGTGTACTGGGGAAATTGGCTTCCGTTGCAAGAAAATAGTATCCACCTATAGTAACAAGAGTACCTACAAAGAATAGGAGCATAGATGCAAGTGGTTAGGTAAACAATGTGGTAGGAGTGTATTAAAGTTATCTTTGGAGAGTTTCAATTTTCTCACTGAAATAAAAAGCACGGCCAGGAAGAAGGGCCCAATGCAGTGCTCATGCCTGTAATTCCAACCCTTTGAGAGGCGTAGGCAGGTGAATCACTTGAGTCTAAAAGTTCGAGACCAGCCTGGGCAAAATGATGAGACCAGGGCTTTACAGAAAATACAAAATTAGCCAGATGTGGTTGTGTGTGCCTGTAGCCCCAGTCACTCAAGGAGCTGAGGTGGGAAGATCGATTGAGTCCAGGATGTCGAGGCTGCAGTGAGCCCAGATCATGTGGCTACACTCCAGCCTGGGGGACAGAGGGAGATCCTGTCTTAAAAAGAGAGAATGAGAGTGAGAGAGAGAGAAAGAGAGAGAGAGGTGTTGGGAATTTGAGGAGATAAAAGATTATGAAAATACTGTCTAAGAAATGACAGAATGAATGGACTAGGACAATATAGTAAGATTAACAGGTATCATTTGGGGTGCAATCCCAGTTAATGATAATGACTTCAAAGTGAAGCAGTCAGTTTTTATTTTTCCCCCAGATACCTGAAGTTAAAGATTGTTGACATGATAAAGATAGAAAGTTGAACTTAACAACGTAAAAAATGATTTAGCCTCATCTCACCTCACGTAATCTCTTGCAACTTCCTTGATATCTTACACTTCTTCAAATACTGTTACCTTAGGCTTTAGCATTTTCTAATTTTTTTTTTTTTTTTTTTTTTTTTTTTTTTTTTTTGTATCACTTGCCTATTTGGTCAATCATCAAGTCTTTAGCAACCACTTCTTAGTACACTGAAAAAATAGCTCTTTATCTCAACACATAAGGACTATTTTCTTGTATTCTTGGTATGGTTTGACTGCGTCCCCACCCAAATCTCATCTTTAATTGTCACTCCCAGAATTCCCACGAGTCATAGGAGGAACCAGGTGGGATGTGCCTGAATTATGGGAGCAGATCTTTCCTGTACTGTTTTTGTGATAGTGAATGAGTCTCACAAGATCTGATGTTTTTAAAAATGGGAGTTTTCCTGCATATTCTCTCCTTTTGCCTGCTGCCATCCATCTAACATGTGATTTCCTCCTCTTTGCCTTCTGCTATGATTGTGAGGCCTCCTCGGCTATGTATCGCTGTAAGTTCATTAAACATGTTTTTCTTTCCAGTCTTAGGTGTTTCTTTATCAGCAGCGTGAAAACAGACTAATACAGTAAACCGGTACCAGTAGAGTGGGGTGCTGCTGAAAAGGTACCTGAAATGTGGAAGGGACTTTGGAACTGGGTAACAGGCAGAAGTTGGAACAGTTTGGATGGCTCAGAATAAGAAAGAAAAATGTGGGAAACTTTGGAACTTCCTACAGAATTGTCAATGGCCTTGCTCAAATTGCTGGGAGTGATATGGACAATAAAATCCACGCTGAGGTGGTCTCAGATGGAAATGAGGAACTCACTGGGAACTAGAACAAAGGTGAGTCTTGTTATGGTTTAGCAAAGGGTCTGGTGGTATTTTGCCCCTGCCCTAGAGATTTGTTTAAACTCAACAGAGATAATTTAGGGTATCAGGTGGAAGAAATTTCTGAGCAACAAAGTGTTCAAGGAGTGACATGGGTGCTGTTAAAGGCATTCCATTTTAAAAGGGAAGCAGAGCATAAAAGTTTGGAAAATTTGTAACCTGACAATGTGATAGAAAATAAAATCCCATATTCTGAAGAGAAATTTAAGCCAGCTGCAGAAATTTTCATAAGCAATGAAGAGCTGAATGTTAACCATCAAGACAATGGGAAAAATGTCTAGGGCATGTCAGAGATCTTTGTGGCAGCCCTCCTATCATTCTGTCACAGGTCAGGAAACCTAGAAAAAAATGGTTTCATGATCCAGGGCCAGAGTCTCTGTGCTATGTGCAGCCTTTGAATTTGATGCCCTGTGTCCCAGCAACTCCAGCTGTGACTGAAAGTGGGCAACATAGAGTTCGGGCCGTGGCTTCATAAGGTGCAAGCCCCAAGGCTTGGCAACTTTCACATGGTGTTGAGCCAGCGAGTGCACAGAAGTCAAGAACTGGGATTTGCAAATCTCTGCCCAGATTTCAGAGAAGGTGTGGAAACCCTTGGATGCCAAGGCAGAAGTTTGCTGCAGGGGCAGGGCCCTCATGGCAAGCCTCTGCTAGGGCCATGCAGAAGGGAAATATGGGGTTGGAGTACCCACAAAGAGCCCTTACTGTAGCAATACCTAGTAAAGCTGTGAGAAGAGGGTCACCATCTTGAAGACTCTGGAATGGTAGATTCACTGACAGCTTTCACCGTGTGCCTGGAAAACCTGCAGACACTCAACACCAGCTGTGAAAGCAGGGCAGCTAGGAGGAGGGCTATACCCTTCAAAGCCACAGGGGCCGAGTTGCCCAGGGCCATGGGAGCACACCTTTTGAATCAGCATGACCTGGATGTGAGAAATGCGGTCAAAAGAGATTACTTTGGAGCTTTAAGATTTGACTGCCCCTCTGGATTTTGGATTTGCATGAGACCTTTAGCCCCTTTATTTCAGCCAATTTCTCCCATTAGGAATGACAGTATTTCCCCAATGCCTGTACTCCCATTGTGTCTAGGAAGTAACTAACTTGCTTTTGATTTTACAGGTTCATAGGTGGAAGGGAATTGTTTTGTTTCGGACGAGACTTTGTACTATGGACTATTGAGTTAACGCTGAAATGCATTAAGACTTTAGGGGACTGTTGGGAATACATGATTGATTTTGAAATGTGAGGACATAAGATTGGGGAGGAGTCAGGGGCAGAATGATATTATTTGACTGTGTCCCCACCCAAATCTCATCGTAAATTGTAACTCCCACAATTTCTACATGTCATGGGAGGAACCTGATGGGAGGTGATTTTATCATGGGGGTGTTTTTTTTCTGTGTAGTTTTCATGACAGTGAATAAGTCTCATGAGATTTGATGGTTTGAAAAATGGGAATTTCCCTTCACAAGCTCTCTTTTTCCTTGTTGCCATCCATGTAAGGTGTGACTTGCTCCTCCTTGCCTTCTGCCATGATTGTGAGGCCTCCACAGCCATGTAGAACTGTAAGTCCATTAAACCTCTGTTTTCTCTAGTCTCTGGTATGTTTTTATCTGCAGCGTAAAAAAGACTAATACAATTCTATATGTGTATGACTTTTCTCACTACCTGTCATTATTTTATAATATCATTTATTTATATTTTATATCAGCCTAACATCTTTCTTTTTAGAATAGATGTAAATGAAATCCATATTACACAGAGTTTATAATTATTTGTAAGACCTTTGTCTTTTATTGTGAATGATTGAGAGACACATTAGGTGATTTTGTACATAGGTGTGATATTTTCTGACTGATATGTTTTCAGACTGACATGTTTCCAGGTGGTACTGAATACTGAGTGGAGGCATTCCTCCAGGGGAGAGAACGGTGGAAATCATGGAGGGTGGTTTGGAAGCTATTGAAATATTTCTGATAATAGATAAAGTTGTCCTAGCTTAAATATGTTTTAGCATTGATGATAAGACTTGGAAGTAGAGCAACTAAACATAATAATTAGATATATGAAGAAAATGAGATGCAGGAAGTGTCACGAGATTGCATGCTGCTGAGATAGAGAAAAATGAGTAATAATTGATCAATTTATTTAAGAAGTCAGTCATTAGAAATATAAACAGGACATCATGAATCTTGTTTGAAGAGATTAGAAGAGAATTGGGTATTAAGAAATGCAGTAGTATTGACAACAATTTCTTATAGGTTGGTTATAAAAGAAAGAGGAAAAGACTGATAGCTGAAATGGATGATATTTTTAAAGGTTTCATTTTATTTCCTGATGTTACAGCAACATATTAGAAAATGTTTCCTTGCTGATAACAAAAGCAACAGAGAAGTAAAATTGCATAATATATAAGATGTAATTGCTTCTAGAACAAAACCTGTGATAGGAGATACTGACATTAAGTAAACAAATGTAAAATTTGACCTTAAAAAGGAGACAAGACAGTTTATATATTTAATAGGACAAAAAGGATTATTATATATAAATAATTATACTAATAGATTTGCATTTCAAAGATTGTAAGATTAGGTAGTTGTTTTACAACTGCTTTTATTATTGTCAATAAATAATTCAGCGATGACATTATGAAACTGTTTATGTAGGAAGGTCAAATGGAGATTTGAGTGTAGTGAACAATCTGTAAAATAATCATTTTGGAGGTTGAAAGATTAAGTTTATCAAGAAAATGGAAGTGAAATTTCAGCTTTAGGGCTTCTTGAGATTTTTGGCATAAATGAAAAGAAAACCGATTACTATGGTTTGTTTCATTTCAAAAGAATTTTTTTGAGAGAGTTTCATCTTTTTTAAAAAATACGTTTAGCTAGATTTGGAGGTTTTTTTCCTAAGTAAATAAAGTAAATACACAGGAAGTTGAGGAAAAAGGTAAGGGGGTGAAGATAGCTATGAACATCTGAGAATAAAGTAGGTAGTGAGGACATAGTAAGGGTGTTAAACAGTGAAAAAAGTGGTGAGATACATCTATTAGAGTATTCTATTAAAGTAAAAAAAATCTTGGGAAAGCAGTCAGGTATACCTTTTGGAAACATAAAGTTGGGAGAGGGTAATCATTAAGAGTTGATGCTTAAAATAAAATTCAAAGTTGTACATGTAGTACAGTTATTTTTAATAGAAACTACAAGATCTAATCATGTGAGTGAATTGTTGAGGTGCTGTGAGTAAATAGAAGAACATGAACAGTATGAGGAATGAAAAGCTCAGAATTGTATAGTCTACATGAAGTTGAAACTACCAGTATGATAAATAATCCCAGAATCTGTGCATTTATCATGAATACCTGGAAAATCACCTATAAAATATTTTCTAAACTAAATCTCCCTTCTGTGTTTTATAGTAACCAGTGTTTTTCATTAAAATCTTCTCTATTCTTTATCAGAGTCAATATCTGAGCTTGAGCAGGAAGAACTACAGAGTGTCCTTGATGTTTCAGATATGTTCCTGATTTTTCTGAGTCACTTGATTGACTATATACTTGAAATAATTCATAAAACTTGATTCAGTTAAGATCTTGGATTTATGTGAGTCTGATTTCACCACCTGGCTCATTATCTAAGCTCATAGAGAAATAATTATATTCACGTTCTCAGGATTATTTTGGTCTAAAGTTTTAATGATTAATTTCATAGTGAATGTAAAAATTACCAATATATGAACATCAATAATTATGAAAGAATATCTTGATAGTTTAAAATAAATTTTATATAAACATATAATTTCTACAGTATTTTATAGACCTGTAGAAAACAAACAGTAACAGAAAACATAAATTATAACTTATTTTACAATCAGTTTTATTTTATGATTAATTTATAAATTCAAACCTATTCTTATTTGTATATTTTAAGCCTTTTCTTTTTTATAGAACTAATAGAATTGTAAAAATTTTGCCATAAAACTTAGATAATTTTAATTATAATGCAAAATACGTCTTCATGGAGTAAATCATGCCGTGTATACTTACAAAGTCTCTTTTCATGTTAACTATGTAATCACAAGATCATCAAAATAAGTTATCTTCAATAAAGTAGAGTTACCAGTCACAAGAAACTCTTAAATTTACTAATAAGAGGTGTTCACTTTTTACTGAATAATCACGGGTCACAAAATTCGCAAACCATAGAATACTAAATTTTTTACTGTTAAAATAGAAAATAACATATTTGCACAAATGCTAAAGTATTGATCATGAATTATTGTCAAAGTGTAATACAATACAGTAATAATAACTGATGTGATGATCTACATATGAAGTAAACATTTGTTTTTACCTCATAACAAGTCTCCTTGTTTTATTCATTATTTCTAGTCTAGTCAGTGAGAATGTGAGCAATCGTAGCCACAAATATATTCCTTATTTTTTGAATGCATTTTGTGCAATTTGAAGGCTTTATTATATGGTTGGCTGCATCCCCACCCAAATCTCATCTTGAATTGTGACTCCCACAATTCCCACATGTAATGGGAGAAACCTAGTAGGATGTAATTGAATCATGGGGGGAAGTCTTTCTCATGCTGTTCTTATGATAGTGAATAAGTCTCGTGAAATCTGATGGTTTTAAAAATAGGACTTTCCCCACACAAGCTCTCTCTCTGCCTCCTGCCTTCCATGTAAGACGTGACTTGCTCCTCCTTACCTTCCACAATGATTGTGAGGACTCACCAGCCATGTGGGATTGTAAGTGATTAAACCTCTTTCTTTTGTAAATTGCCCAGTCTCAAGTGAGTCTTTATCAGCTGCATGAAGACAGACTAACACAGTAAATTGATACCAGTAGAGTGTGGTGTTGCTGAAAAGATACCCAAAAATGTAGAAGTGACATTAGAGCTGGGTAATTGGCAGAGGTTGGAAGAGTTTGGACGACTTAGAACATAGAAAAAATTGAGAAAGTTTGGAACTTTCTAGAGATTGTTGAATGGCTTTGACCAAAATGTTGATAATGATATGGACAATGAAATCTAGGCAGATGGTCTCTGACGGAGATTAGGAACTTGTTGGGAACTGGAGCAAAGCAAGTCTTCTTATGTTTTTGTAAAGAGACTGGCAGCATTTTTCCTCTGCCCTAGAGATTTGTGGAACTTTGAACTTGAGAGAGATGATTTAGGGTATCTGGCAGAAAAAAGAAAATTACTCAGTAGCAAAGCATTCAAAAGGTGACCTGAGTGTGGTTAAAGGCATTCAGTTTTAAAAGGGAAGCAGAGCATACAAATTTTGAAAATTTGCAGCCTGACAATGTGATATAAAAGGAAAGCAATCCCGTTTTCTGAGGAGAAATTCAAGCTGACTGTAGAAATTTGCAAAAGTAAGGAGGACCTGAATGTGTATCACCAGGACAATGGGGAAATTTCTTCAGAGCATGTCAGAGACCTTTGTGGCAGCCACTCCCATCATAGGCCTGGAGGTTTAGAAAGAAAAAAATGATTTTGTCAATGAAACCCAGGGCTGCCCTGCTCTGTGTAGCCTAGGACTTGGTGCCATGCATCCCAGCCACTCCTGCCATGACTTAATGCAGCCAAGGTACAGCTTGGTCTGTTGCTTCAGAGAGTGGAAGCCCCAGGCCTTGGCAACTTCCATAAAGTGTTGAGCCCACAGGGCACAGAGTCAAGAATTGATGTTTGGGAACCTCTGCCTAGATTTCAGAAGATGTATGGAAACGCCTGGATGCCCAGACAGAAATTTGCTGTAGGGGTGGGGCCCTCATGGAGAACCTCTGCTAGGGCAGTGAAGAAGAGAATTGTAGGGTCAGAGCCCCCACACAGAGTCCCTACTGGGACACGACCTAGTGAAGCTATGAGAAGGCGGCCACCATCCTCCAGACCCCAGAATGGTAGATTAACTGACAGCTTGCATCGTGTGCCTGGAAAAGCCACAGACACTCAACACCAGTGCATGAGAGCAGCCAAAAGGAGGGCTATACCCTGCAAAGCCAGAGGGGTGGAGCTGCTCAAGGCCATGGGAGCCCACCTCTTGTACCAGTGTTACCTGAATGTGAGAAATGGAGTCAAAGGAGATCATTTTGGAGCTTTAAGATTTGACTGCCCTTCTGGATTTGGACTTGCATTGGGCCTATAGCCCCTTTGTTTTGGCCAATTTCTCCCATTTGGAATGATTGTATTAAACCAATGCCTGTACCTCCATTGTATCTAGGATGTAACTAACTTGCTTTTGATTTTAGAGGCTCATAAGTGAAAGGTGCTTGTGTTGTATTAGATAAGGCTTTGAACAGTGGACTTCTGAGATAATGATGAAAGGAGTTAAGATGTTAGGGGACTGTTAGAAAGGCAAGATCGATTTTGAAATGTTAGTACATGAGATTGGGGGGGGGGCAAATGATATTATTTGGCTATGTCCCCACCCAAGTCTCATCTTGAATTGTAACTCCCACAATTCTCATGTGTTGTGGGAGGAACCCGATGGGAGGTAATTGAATCATGGGGGCAGGTTTTCTTCCTGCTGTTCTCATGTCAGAGGTGACTTGGTCTTCCTTGCCTTCCACCATGATTATGAAGCTTCACCAGCTACATGGAACTGTAAGTCCACAAGAAAGACTTGAAATCTTTCTTTTGTAAATTGCCTAGTCTTGGGTACGTCTTTATCAGCAGAGTTAAAGCAAATTAATACAATTCAACTCTTTGTTTTTTATGGAAATATGTTGAGGGCTTTTATATTATTAATTATGCAAGTGATATCTCTTGTTACATACCTAAGGTTGGTTTATTTATTGTTTAGTTATTGTCATTATTGCCATGTTTATAGTGGAAGGCATATCTTTATTTCACTGTCCCCCAACACCTTTTATTATTCTCTCATTTACATGTAGACAGTTTGTCATTATTCAAGACTTATAGCTTGCTCTTTCAGAATGTTATGAAGAAGCCAATTTATTTTCTCATTATATAACTTAGTATTCCACATAACTTAATATTCCACCATACCATGTTTGTAGGTGTGCAAATATCTTCTGGGGTTGACTATGTTAAATTGTTCAATATGAACAACCTCCAAGCAGCTTGATTCCTATTGGCTATCTCAGACCATGCTGGTAATCCAGTGTCTTTTAACCTTTCTTGCTCTTTTTTTTTTTTTTTTTTTTTTTTTTTTTTTTTTTTTTGCCACCTCTACATTCAAAGGGATAACTTTATTCAGAAACTATATTATTTGAACTGTTTGTCAAATTTCTTGTGTCTCCGTATAACAATTAGGTCACATGTTTATACCAATATCTGACTTTTACACAATACACATTTCAGATAATTCCTACCGTTTAAGAAATTATATAGGTAGCAAATTTCTCTCAATTGTTCTGGAATAATCCCTTTTGAATGTACATTACACAAGATGAATCTCTCTAACATATAGAAGCAATCACGACTTCAGGTGATTCCTCGTTTTAGTTAATGATTTTCATGTAACTTATAAGTACTGTTATTTAGTATTCTAGGTCATTTCCATTAAAATGAAGCTCTTTTCTTTTTATGAGTCCTTTCTATACAGATTTTTTACTTTTAAGTGGTGTTTATTTTCCAAAATTTTGCTTGAGGGTGATTAAAAATATTTTTTTATGTGTATAAATTATAGTCAAAGCACTTAGGACAATATCTAAAGCATACTAAGAAATCAATATGATAGTCATGATGACTGTTACTTCTCTTTTTGTACATTGAGTAAGAATCAAGAATTAAAGTCAGTTTTGTGGAGAAGACATCAACAAGGTAGAAGAATAGGAGTTTTTTGCTTTTTTCTCCTCCCACTGATGCACCAAATAAACATCAACACCGGGATCAATTCCCTCTGAGAGAAATCCAGATATGAATTGGGAGACTCTTACTCACTAAACCACTGAGAATATAGCTGAGACAGAAAAGACCACAATAACCCCAACATGGAGCAAATTGCCTTGCAATCAGGAGAGAATCCACAACTTCCAAGTTTTCCCTGAGACGGGAAAATTTTGACTCTTAAATCACCTAGTTCTGGGAGCAGATTGAGTTCAGCCTTCAGGAGTCCCCTCAGACAACAGAGAACAAAAACATGGTTTTAAATGGGGATAAGAGTAGCTCCAACAGCTACTTCCCCCAGTTTGGCACAGAACAAACAGACTACTCTTTCAGAGAGAAACTGAGAGCTGGGTGTTTTTGTCTGACGTTCTAACTTTCCCAGATGCTGCTGATGGGTCAGGCCACGAATTGACCCACTTATGGGAACTGACAGGGGAGGCAAATGGTAGCTGCCTTAAGGATGCTGAACAGGTTTGTATGTACTTCCTATCACTTGTCCCTCAGGTTTACACCAGAGATAGACCTTATCCTCCAACTCACCTGCCTGTCTCTAAAAGCAGTTAGGAGCTAGCATTTACTGCGCCCTTGGGGGTGACAAACAACAAAGTAATGAGTTGAGTTTGCAGTCTGAATTGGAATGAAGACATTTTTCACACACCTACTCCCTGATTTAGAGCAAGTGGGAGGTAAACTCCAGATTCCACCTTTTCCCCAAGGATCGAAGTAATTGAAACACATATCTAACACCCAGCTTTTCCATCTACATCTTAAAGGAATGGCTTCTATTTCCCCCGTCTCATGGCACAGATGGATCTGAGCACACCCTAGTTTCCTGGAGGCCACTAAAAACAAAGATAGTAGGTTTGGCAAGGACAAATAATTAAAAGGCACCTAGAATTTCTGGGAAGATTTATTTTACTTATTTATTTTTTGAGATGGAGTCTTGCTTTGCCACCCAGGCTGGAGTGCAGTGGAGCAATCTCAACTCACTGCAACCTCTGCCTCCCAGCTTCAAGCAATTCTCCTGCCTTAGCCTCCCAAGTAGCTGGGATTACAGACATGCACCACCACACCTGGCTAATTTTTGTATTTTTAGTATAGACAGGGTTTCACTATATTGGCCAGGTTGGTCTCAAACTCCTGACCTCAGGTGATCTGCCTGCTTCGGCCTCCCAAAGTGCTAGGATTACAGCCATGAGCCACTGAACCTGGCTGGTTTATTATTTCCATAAGGCCAGTCTGTTAAGACTGGGAGAGAAGAGGAGACTGTCTTACCTACGGTATGGAAATCAACACAGAGAGTCCAGAAAAGTGAAGAAACAAAGGAGTACATTTCAAACAAAATAACAAAAGAAATCTCCAGAAATCAATTCTAATGAAATGGAGATTTACCTGAGAGAGAGACTATAAATTAACAATCATGAAGATATTGATGAGAGCACAGCAAAGTGTGAACAAAGTAAGGATTTTACTTGTGAGATAGAAATATATATAAATATAGTTTTTTTTTGTTTTGTTTTTGTTTGTTTGTTTGTTTTTCTGATGGAGTCTTGCTCTGTTGCCCAGGCTGGAGTACAGTGGCACCATCTCGAGAGGCTCACTGCAAACTCCACCTCCCGAATTCATGACATTCTCCTGCCTCAGCCTCCCAAGTTGCTGGGACTACAGGTGACCCAGACCATGCCCAGCTAATTTTTTGTATTTTTAGTAGAGAAGAGGTTTCACCATATTAGCCAGGATGCTCTTGATCCCCTGACCTCGTGATCTGCCTGCCTCGGCCTCCCAAAGTGCTGGGATTACAAGCGTGAGCCACTGTGCCTGGCCAAGATAGAAAATATTTTTTAAGTGAAAATTGAAAATTATAAAGCTGAAGAACACAATAACTGAAATGAAAAATTCAATAAGTGGTTCAATAAGAGTTTAGATCAAGGGAAAGAAAGGATTAATAAACTTGAAGACAAATTATTGAAATTCATCTAGTCAGAGGAACAAACAAACAATGAAAAGCAGTAAGGATAGCTTAAGGGACATATGGGACGGCCATCAAGCTGTCTAATTTACACATTTTATGGGAGTTAAAGAAAGAAAAAGGGACAGAAAGTGTATTAAAAGATATAATGGCTGGAAAATTTTCAAACATGGAGAAATATATAGAAATACATATACAGTAAGCCTAAAGGATACCATATATTTGGTGTCCTTTAATTTCTCACATTAGAAATCCAAAAAGATCCAAACCAAGGCACATTACTACAATACTGTTAACATGTCCATATTACCCAATGTGATATACAGATTTAATACAATTTCTATCAAAATTCCAATGATATTTTTCACAGAAATATAAAAAAATCTAAAATTTATATGTAATAGCAAAATGTCTTTAATTGACAATAAATCATAAGAAAGAAAGACAAAGTTGGAGGCATCACACTTCCTGAGTTGAATTTGTATTACATTGCTATTGCAATCATAGAAGTGTAATAAAGGCACAAAACCAGACACAAAGATCAAGGGAACACAATAGAGATATCAGAGAAAATAAACCCAAGCATATGAAGCCAATTACGTTTTAAAAGGGGAACCAAGAATATATGATTGGGAAAACGTGTTTTTTTGCTTTTTTTTTTCAATAAAGGGAACTGAGAAAACTGTATATCTATATGCAAAAGAATGAAATTGGGTCCGAAATTGGGCCCTTAGCCTACAGGATTGTAAAACAACCAAATAGATTAAAGATCTAAACACAAGATGCAAAATCATAAATCTCTTAGAAGAAAAACTTTTTGGAATTGACCTCGACAATTACATATATATATATATCACACTAAAGCCTCAAGCAACAACAACAACAAATAAGCAGTTAGGACTGTATCACACTAAATTGCTTCTGTACAGCGAAAGAAACAATCAACACAACATAAAGGCAGGCTACACGTTGAGAGAAAATATTTGCAAAGCGTATATCTGATAAGGGATTAAGATTCAAAATATATAAGGAACTCACAAATCTCAATATAAGCAAATAAATTAATAACCCAAATAAAAATGAGGAAATGTTCTAAATAGACCTTATTTCAAAGAAGATGTAAAACTGTCCAACAAGTAAGTGAAAAAGTGCTCAACATCACTAATTACCACAGGAATGTAAATCAAAATCACAATGAAATATTCTCTCACAACTGCTAAAAGAGCCACTATCAAAAAGATGAGAAGTAATAAGTGTTGGTGAGAGTGTGAAGAAAATAGAACCCTTTAATGATGTTGATGGGAATGTAAAATGTTATAGTCATTAGGGAAAATGGTATTATTTCCTCAAAAATTAAAAATAGAACTACTGTATGATCCAGCAATCCGTCCCCTGGGTAAGTTCCTAATGAAATAACCACTGGTAAAGATATCTGCATTCTCACATTTATTGCAGCATTATTCACAACAGCCAAGAAATAAAAACAACCTAAATATCTATAGATGAATGAATGGAATAAGAAATTGTGTTGAAATATATATATAAAAAATACATATAAAAAATATATGTATATATAATATATAAATATTTGTGTATATATATTACATACAATTGAATATTTTTCAGCCAACAAATAAAAGGAAATCTTGCCACGTGTGACAAGCTGAATAAACCTGGAAGACATTATACTAAGTGAAATAAGCCAGACACAGAAAGTAAAATAGCTGTGATTTCACTTATAATATGCAATCTAAAAATGTTGAAAACATAGAAACTGAGATTAGAATGGTATTTACCAAGGGTAGGGGGTGAGGACATTGAGGATGGAGGTGAAAATGAGGAAATGTAGATAATAGTTTACAAAGTTGCAATTATGTAGAATAAATAAATCTAGAGATCAAATGCACTGCATGATGATTTTTGTTCATAATAGTATATGTTTTATTGGAAATCTGCTGAGAATAGGTTTCAAGTGCTCCTATCACAGAGACAAAAAAGGTAAGTATGTAAGGAGATGGACAGGATTATTTATTTGACTCTAGTAGTCATTTCACTATGTACATGCATTTTAAAACATCATGTTATACGTCTTTTATATATAATTTTTAAACAGTCAATTTTGTCTATCTCTAAAAGCAAGGTTTTCTCTTTCACATTTTATTGCCACCAAGTTATAAAATAGCAATATAGTAAAAAGTTTTACCATTTTCATTGCTTTCTAAATATTTAATTTTGAGGTTAAATGATGTGCATAATTTGACATTACACTGTGATGAATCCTCTTAAGGTATGTTCCATTTTTTAATTAGCAGCATACTTTAGAGGTGATTATTTTATCCTGAATAACTATAACAAACACTTCAATCTCACTAAACATTGCTATGCTTTAGCACAGTTTAATTTTCAGTTATACCAATGCACAAATTTAAATGAGCACAAATAATTTTAATGAAACTAGTGCCATCTAGATTCTTAAAGATAAAAGGATTTGGCAATTAATTATATCTAAAAAATTTTTCCTTATATCATCCAGCTTTTGTGTATCTGATCCTCTAAAATCTGTAACTGTTATAACTAAATGAGAATCCACACTAGTTAGTGACTATTTGGGATAATTTGCATTCATTTTAATATATTAACACTTCAAAACTAACATCTAATTTTCAGAAAGAAGCCTTATAATGTGAATGTAACATTATTGCAGCAGGCTGAATTAATTAGCTCTTGCGATATTTCCCTAGAGCTTTTTCTTTTACACCTTTCTGAAGAAAGTTATGCTTTTTTGATTTTCAGTTCCATAGGGATGAAAATAATTCCCAAACACTTTCTTCTCATTTTTTCAATGAACAAATTATCAATAGGTGTTGAATTATGAGTTTAATAAATTATGAAAATGATGTGCACACAGAGACTGTTTAAAGACTTTTTAGAATTTGCTTTTTTATTTTTCAAAAAACGAAGGCCATAGAAACTTTTCTAAATATTAAAAAATTTAAAACTACTGAAAACTTTATTATTCAATTTTTAAGTCTTAAATTTTTCATTATTTGCGATCAATGCTTGTCATCACTGGCCATCAGAGAAATGCAAATCAAAATCACACTGAGATACTATCTCACACCGGTTAGAATGGCAATCATTAAAAAGTCAGGAAACAACAAGTGCTGGAGAGGATGTGGAGAAATAGGAACACTTTTACACTGTTGGTGGGATTGTAAACTAGTTCAAGCATTGTGGAAAACAGTATAGCGATTCCTCAAGCATCTAAAACTAGAACTAGCATATGACCCAGCCATCCCATTACTGGGTATATACCCAAAGGATTATAAATCATGCTGCTATAAAGGCACATGCACACGTATGTTTATTGTGGCACTATTCACAATAGCAAGGACTTGGAATCAACCCAAATGTCCATCAATGGCAGACTGGATTAAGAAAATGTGGCACATATACACCACGGAATACTACATAGCCATAAAAAAGGATGAGTTCATGTCCTTTGTAGGGACATGGGTGCAGCTGGAAACCATCACTCTAAGCAAACTTTCACAAGAACAGAAAACCAAACGCTGCATGTTCTCACTCATAGGTGGGAATTGAACAAAGAGATCACATGGACATGGGAAGGGGAACATCACACACCGGGGCCTATCATGGGGAGGGGGGAGGGGGGAGGGATTGCATTAGGAGTTATAACTGATGTAAATGATGAGTTGATGGGTACCGACGAGTTGATGGGTGCAGCACACCAACATGGCACATGTATACATATGTAACAAACCTGCACATTGTGCACATGTACCCTAGAACTTAAAGTATAATTTTTTTAAAAAAAAGAAAAGAAAAAAACAAAAAGAAAGTATCTTCTTGATAAAAAGAGAAAGTACTTTTTGCTGTCTTTTAAGATCGGTTATTAAATAAAATTGTATATTTTATTTAAGATGCAATAAAACAGTTGGCTTTATTACATAAAGCCTTCAATGCCTTTTAACCCAAAACATTCAGTCCACAAGTGTAATACACTTTTTGTCTTTTGCAGCAGAATTGAACAATTATGCACATATAATCTCGACCAGAACTGGTGAAAGCTGTCACTATTGTCACTAGCTTCCTTATCTGAAAAATGTCCTCTGACATCTCTGGGCCTGAATGTCCTTCCTTGCAAAATAGGCATTATAGTAGCGCTTGCCTCATTAGAACACTGTAAACAATAAGTGTTTAAAATGTGTAAGTCTTTTACAACAGTGTATAAAGTGTAAACACTTGAAAAAAATTAGCTATATTATTTGGGGGAAGAGTACACTTTGTATACTGGCTGGCATTCAGATATTAAGTGATGTGATATCTATAGAATGTAGACTGTATTTTGATTAGTTTGTGCTCAAATCAAATGTAATTTTTAAATTTTTTAAATTATACTTTAAGTTCTGGGATACATGTGCAGAACATGCAGGTCTGTTACAGAGAGTTTTACTGTAATATTTATATCTTAAATAGTTTTACCTATACTGAAATACTCTCTTAATTATTCCTCTGAATGTGAGCTCATTAAAAGCAGAGATTGGATCTTTTCCATTGTTACATTCCAATCCTTACACACTACATAACATGTAGCAAATATTCAATTCATATTTTATAATAAATAGTTATACAGGTACATGTTTCTCAATTTTTAACCAAAAAAGATAGGGATCTATTTTGTGGTTGGCCATTAAATATAGTAAAACAATTATAATTAAAATAATTAACTACAGAACATTTTAATTTTTTTTTCATTGCACACAGATCACATAAAATTCTAAAATGTGATGTGATACAGGAACAAAGAGCTAATTAGTAAAACATTTCCATAAAAACCTGATTCTGCTTTTTTAACTATACTAACCTGATAAGGGGAAATTTTGTTGTATAGATCAAATTCATTATTGCTATTCTTCCAAAGTTATTTCTATTATCTTAAGATCATCTCAACAGAAAAGTTTGAAACTAAATAGAGATAAGTCTATAGGTCAATAATTTTCAAATCTGTTACAATTATTTATGGTAATCACAGTTATACCATGAAATCAGTTAATGTTAATATAGTAAAATTTGTCTTAAACAATTATATGGTTTTCAGAGTCTCAAATACCTATCCAATTAGGGCTAACATTTGTTCTTTTGTGAATAAATATGCTAAAAATCATACTTGCAGTCAAACACACATTGTGATGTTCTATTCTGATTATTAGTTCAAGCTAAAGATTAATTTAAATAATTGCATGATTTGATCAAAAGGACATTTCAAAAATATCCCTCATTAAATGTATTAATATGATAAATTCATTTGATTAGTATAGGGATGTATTTAATATTATATTTGTAAATTAAATATAATCACAGCATGACTCATCTTTTGTGTGCTAGTTGAATTTGCTAGTAACTAGCAGATAAAATCGGAAAAAGCCATCTTAAAAATGTATTTATTCCTCAATGTTGTTGATATTAGACTTCTAATACGTGGCATACATTCATTAACTCTTCCTTATATTTTTATGACTATACTCATTGTTTAGTGGAAAAAAATTCTTCAGGCAAAACATTTGCCAACCAAGGAAATTAATCTTTATAACAATAATCAATATTCATAAATTATGTTTTAATTAAAAACTTAACCATAAGCTAACGCAAATGTTTTAAGTCATTGTAATGTAAAAAAAAAATGTAGAAAATATTCCCAATAAGGGAGAATTGGTTAAAAATAAAAATAAGACCAAGACTACACATGTAAAAGTAAAAACACTTAATAAATGTTCATACATTAGAGGGATGCTTTGCTGTGACCCACCCCTCACCTATATTGGTGAAAAATATACTTCAGTAGCTGTTCTTAGATCAATGTGTTCCTTTTGCAATCTATGCTCTAGAAAACCAATGGACTTGTCTTTCCAAAACAAAAATCCAAAGAATATCACTGCCCTGCTCACAGTCCCTGGATAGCTCATCATTGTGAGTAATATAACATCTTACAATTCTCTGCTCCAGAGCGGTGAGAATATCTTCATTCTCTTGATATTCTGCAGTCCTTTCATGATTGTTCTGTGTTTTGGCTACCTCTCCTGTCTATTCATGTTCTCTGATCAAGACCAAAACTTCACTGCCTTTCCCTTAACCAGAAGAGCTACATGAAAAGCCTGAGAGGTTTGTCTATCAAACTACAGTGTCATCTCTATGCTCAATTTGTGCCCTGCATATATTATACCATATTTTACTTGTCTGTTTATGTGTCTATCTTAATGGATCATTAATCCCTCAAGATCAGGGCAAAACCCTTATTCATATTTAAATCGGCCAACTTTAGCACAGTCCTGAACACATACAAATTATATTTCCCCCCTTTTATATCTGTACAAAATTGAGACAATTCTAAGCTTTTCCAAGGTTCTCCTTTAGGTAAAATATGATCCTAACTTTATTTTCTGTCACAAAATGTTTTGGGGTTATTGCTTTTTAAAAAAATTAAATTTCGTATGCAAAATAACCACTTTCCTTTCTGGAGACATGTAATAACTATTGAATAAACATTAGTTACTATTATTTTACTTAACTTTCATTAAGTATTAATAATGAGATTTATACCAATGTCAGAGAATAAGGAATTATAAGAATATGATACAAATTAAAAGAACTATAGCATATCTTTCTTTTTTTGAGACCGAGTCTTTCTCTGTTGCCAGGCTGGAGTGCAGTTGTGTGATCTGGGCTCACTACAACATCCACCTCCTGGGTTCAAGCAATTCCACTGTCTCAGCCACCCGAGTAGCTGGGACTACAGGTGTGCACCACCACGCCCAGTTAATATTTTTGTTTTTTACTAGAGACAGGGTTCACCATGTTGTCCAGGCTGGTCTCGATCTCCTGACCTCATGATCCGCCCACCTCGGCCTCCCAAAGTGCTGGGATTACAGGCGTGAGTCACCACGCCTGGCCTAGCATATCTTTATCTAAGATGAAAAATACAAATCCAGACTGAGTCAATTTTGTGTTAATTAAAATGGAGAACAGAGGAAACATTCTAGAATTTTTAAGGACAGACTTTCCATATGTAACACATGTTCCTATTCAGAGCTTTATGCTTACTATCTCTTCTAATGAACATGTTGTCCTCAGATATCTGTGTGGCTTATTGCCACACTTTATTCAGTTTTGAGTATACATACACATCACCACGCATATACACATCAAAATCTAAAACTTACACAATAAAGAATAAGAAATATTCAAACATATGATACATATCTGTATGATAATATGATGACTAAGAGCATTCCAAAATTGATAAAAGGTATATTTCTTTTTACAAAAAGCTCAGAAAATTAGGATAAACATTAAGAAATCTACACCAAAACACATAGAAATTAAGTAGTAAAAAAAAAAAAAAATCTTAAAATCATACAGAAAGAAAAATTAATAATCTTTAAAGATTAACTATACAACAGCAGCTCTCTAAACCAAGTAAATAGAATCAATTTGATATTTTTCTGTCATACTTAATGTGTTGAAATTAATAACAAAACATACTAGTCTAGAATTCTATACCCAATGCAAATATTCTGTAGAAGTAAACATATAAATAAATTGAGGGATATAGAATTTGAAAAAAAAAATTGTGTCTAGTAGGGTGACATTAAAAAATAAAAGTAAGTTTTTTTTACTTTATAAACAAAAATATGAAGATGTATAAGGGAATAACAAGCACTGAAAAAAGTATGCATGCATTTGTAAATACTCATACATAAATTTGTGCATTTTAAAGCATATATTTAATTAAAAGCATTGCAGTAAAATACAAATGGCAGGAAAGATAGGCACAGAGTTCTTAAAATTATAAGTCTCCAACCATCCCGTATAAATGATGCAACACAATTGAACATCAAATTGAGGCTTAGCCCAGGAGGGTTCTTGGCTTTACCCAGGAAAGAATTCAAGGGTGAGTAAGTGGTTTTAGGCAACAGTCTTTTATTGGACAGTACTTCCTCTTTTGGATCAGGCCTAACTCATAGGCAATATACCCAAAATTGACAATTCATGGGCTCTTGCTAATTGTGTGTATACTCCCTTATATCTACTTTCAATTACTTGCAAAATCAGGGCTGGGCCAATGAAAATTGAGGGGTGGGTTATTTAGAACTTTCTAGGAAAAGAGTGACAATTCATCCTGTCTGGACCAGATCGAGATATTGTCCAGATTTTGGTCAGCAGGGTTGTGACCAGAAAGTGAGTCCTGTCAGTCTCCTATGTCACAAATACTATTTTTTATTATCCTGTTGTTAGGTGACAGATGTGCTTTTCTCTAATCTGCCGTGTAACCATTAAAAATGGTAAAATATTTTACCACTAGTATGTTAATGGAATACAAATTAGAATACCAATTTTTTTTCTTAATTGAAAAGTAAGTAAAAACGAAGACAGATACGTAAAAATAGATTGGACAATCATGAAATAAATATTGAAAGAATAAATACAAACACAAATATGCCAGTAACTAATTTAAATATCAATGCACTGAATAATATAATTAAAAATCTAAGATTGTCAGAATTACTTTTAAAAACCCTCAATATTGCTTATGAGACACTTTAAATATAGAACACAGAAGGATTTACTCTAAAATGATAAAAAAAAGATTTTAAAATATTACCAAAAATTCTACATAGGGAGTGTTTTAATATCAGACAAATTGTACTTTAAAGCAAGAAGCATTTCCAGAGGTAAACAGGAGTATTTTATAATTAAAAGTGGATCAATTTGATAGGCAGATATGACAATCCTAATCGGACCTAGCATGGCTTCAAAATATATAAACAAAAATTGACAACACAAAGAGAAGAAATAGAAAGTTGCTATCATTTTGTGGGTTTTAATAAAATATTTTAATGTAAAAGGTACAGGAAAAATATCTACTGACATGGATATCATGGACAACAAAGTTAATAAACATCACCTAATTGACATAGACAGTACATTGCACCAAACAATGAAAGTTTACATGTTAAAATGTAATGTCAGTATGGAAATGTGATAGAATAAGCAAGAGAGCCTCAAAAAAATTCAAAATACTTAAATCATTTGGAATAGTTCTATGACCACAATAGAAATAATACAGGAAAAGGTAACTTTAAAAGCCTTATTCCTAAAGCAACTAGAGTACTTCCATATAACTCACTTTTGAAGGAAGAAATCCAAATTGTAGACGTGTTTGAAACTGAAAACTAATGACTAAACAGCACACCAAAATTTGGTTAATGTGACCAAATCAGTGCATTAACAAGAAATACATAGTCTTGAATTCATATACTAAAAAAAGGTAAAAATATGTTATTGAATTTCAGTCTTATTAAGTTAAAAATTACCGTAAGAAACAAACAAGAAATGTAAAATAGAAAAAAATTATTAAGAGAGCAAAGTCAATGGAACAAGAAAAACATCCTAAAATACACACACACACACACACACAAACAGAGTTAGCTTTGTGAAGAAATTAATGGAACACCCTAACAATAATTATAAAAGAAAAAAAGGGGAAAGGCAAGCTGTCTACATTAGATAATGGAAAAGGAACATTGCAACAGAATTAAAAGTCTGTAAAGAACACTAAAAAGATGGTATAAATAAACTTACATAAATACTTTGAACAATATGCCAGAATTCAAATTCAAGATTTGTCAACGTTTAAAAAATGAAAACTACACAGTGATTAACTTTGATACTTGAGATACATTAGGGCATAGATTAAATACCATCAATAATAATTAATAGAATAATTCATTTTGGCCCTAGCTATATAATGTAGAAAAGAAACATATGGATTAAAATATTTGGAGGATCACACACACACAGATAACAGTATAAAGTTAATATAATTTAATGATTTAGGGACAACCAAACCACACTGGCGACATTACAAACTCGTTTTTTGAAAAACTGGCTCATGAACTACAAAAAAACCAAAAAGCCTGATAGTTCAAGAGGTAGATAAAGAGCAATGCAAGGCATGGGAATGGCATGCTTCAAAGTGTAAGAAAATGCACGTTATTAACATGTATCTTGGTAAAATTGATGAACGTCCACCAGCTTATATGTATTTCCTATGATATAACTCATGCTTATGTCACTTCTCAGAACTCCTTTTCCTGAACAATGTCATACATTCAAGAAACATAAATGAGTTCTCCAACTGAAAAACACCACACATCACACCAGGAGGTAAGGATGGAGGTATAAGCAGGGTCCAAATCACTGAAGACTTAGCATATAAGAATTTTATTTAGGATAAGGTTCTGCTGACATAACCTAAACATGAGTCTAACATTATTTTATTTGTAATTTAGAAGCAGCAATAAGGGATTAGTAAGAGTGACATATTAGAAGAGGAAAATCCTGGAAGCAAAACCATTTGTGGGGTTCTTGCTTAATTTTATGAGCATAATGTTGAGAACTTGGTAAAATTAAGAACACAGTGATGAAGATGGGCAGTTCCTCTGTTCCACTGATGTTTAGAAAATATAGTGGATAAACTCAATGATTATATATGTTAATAAGAAGATTTAAGAATAAAGGTTTGTCCTTTGGAAACCCACAAAACTATCACAAGATCTTAACTTTCTGCAAGATATTTTTCTACATGGGATGAGAGCACAGAAATATATTTTTATTTTGCTCTTTGAAAAGAATTTCAGAATTCACACTCAAATACTAATGAGGCTCTAAGTGTTCCTGAAATAAAGCAAACAGCGAAAGATGTGCACTGCATATGACCACCCATTAATAAATATCTTTGTCGAATATTCTTTCTAAATACTGTTAGAACTTGATGTTAACTCAGTAAAATGGAGACTCTATGATCCATAATTTACACCTAATTAGTGTTTAATCTTTTTTTAGTCCTGTGATTTAATTATAAATGCTTAGTCCAGTGAAATAAATATTTTTTTGTCATTGTTGTTCAGTTAAAATCAACAAGCTTCTTGATAGATATAGATTACCAATACAAGCTTATTATTTTATAATTACTCTAAAGTTAGTGCAGCAAACAGCCACTAGGTCTTGACTAAGTGCAATGACAAAAGGTTTTCTAAAACTTATTTTTGATAATCTGTTCACTGGAAATCAAGGTTTATTCAGGTTACGTAAATGTGTTTTTCATTTCTCTTGAGAAATATAAGCTTATTGAATAAAGTATTGTAGTATTAATACATATACTTAATAAAATTTAAAGCATTTTAACTAAATCTGTCTCTAGTTATCCAAAGCCTTTTTGTATTTGAGAGCACTAGTCAAAATTAAATCTTTAAAATGCTAAATTCTTCTAGTCTACTGCCATACCACCCTGAACGCACCCAGTCTCGTCTGATCTAGTGTTTAATTTATATGTATTATTTTAATTCAGATTAAAATGTCATGAGAGTCAGAATATTGATGCTGATCTATTAACATTTTTATATGATTTATTCTCAACGATATAGCATGTATAAAATCATGTGAAATTGTCAAATATTACCGTATATTTTACATATTTATCTACAAAAAACATTCTCTTGTGGAAGTTAAAAATTAAAGATATTCAGATTAAAATTGGTGTAACTAAGTATTCAATTGAAAGTTTAATTCAAATAATGGAAATCTTTAAAAGAAAATTGAATCAAATGAAACATAGTATTTAGACAAGGTATTGAATTTTTTCAATTAAGCTAGAATATAGTCATGTCAGAAATAATAGTAACAAATAGACAATAAGCAAAATATTTACTAACTGGATAAGCCCGTGCACATATTTGTACACAGTAGCACACAACACGTACACATCAAATGCAGCTTATGAACACTGATTCATACAGCCTTTTCCCAACTTTACAGCCTAAGCTTCTATGAGCCCACACTACTTGTTCACAAATTTGTTTTGATGTTTAAAGTAGCAGTTTAATTGAGTGGATTTATTGTAAACTGGGGATATTCTCCAAGCATCACAGACAATGCAAGATGGTTGCTCAATTTGATTCACTGATAATTCTAGTGTTCATTATCTACCAGTTTCCTCAGAGCAGGTGGCATCTTCAAACTACATAAAATAAACAATTGTAAAAGGAGAGTCGGGATATGTGGAATTGAGCACATCTGGCTTACCAATTCATTTGGCATCCTCTCTTCATTTACCTATAAAAATAAAGATGACATTTCTTATTCCAGAAAACACATCTGAAAAATTAATTCTTTTCAGTTTAGTTGTGTGTCAGCTAACGAAAAAAATAATAGAAAGTTAATTGTTTAGATGGTACATTTATTGAACATATGAGATTAATGGAATCTGAGACCTCCCTGAGAGATTCATAGAAACTACAGCCTAAATCACAATTTGGAGCCAGGTATTTGGTTTGTACGTATAAGATGCGCGATACATTTTTATACATAAAAATTTGAATGCCAGTGCTGTAGTATTAACACTTCTGCCAAGTTTTGGTGATTAAATTAGAAAGCACTTCTTTGGACAACTAGAACAATAAACTTAATTGATAATGCTTAATTAAAGCTTAATTTTTTAATATCAAGAAGTCTATAGGTGGCTACTTACAGTGTTTTAGTAACTCAACAATATCTTTGCAAATGACTTCATTTTGTATTACTTGTGTTTGTAAAATGTATGTTAAAATTTCAAGCCTCATTACATTTAAGTTGGGAGTGAAATGTGTTTGGTTGTGCCACTGTATCAGTTTCTTTGACTGGTACGGCAAAAGTTTTCCAAGATAACCCTCGTCTTTCTAGAAGACTTCCTTTTACATGTCATTGGTTAAAAATAGGTTGCAGGTTTTATAGTTACTTTCAGCAGCAAGTAACAAAAAGAAAAAAATATCAGAATCTTAATTGGCATAGGTCAATCATGATGTGATCACTATTATGAACCTGGTGTTGACCAAACATATCCACTTTCCTTCAGCAAAAAAATTAGGAAAAACTGGGCTAACATTTTTGTTCAGCAGTGATCTATTGCAGAATAAAATTCAATGCTAGAAAATATATATCCTAAACATTTATATCATAAACAGCATATTTTTAATAAGATACATTTGTTGATGGTTTTTAGTTGGGCATATAAAGGAAAAAAGTCTGAATAAAATGTAATAGGTTTCCACTGTTTCTCATAATGTAAGAATCCATAGTCATTTTTAATTTTACACAATAAACAATAGAAAATTCACTTTTAGAAAATTTTACTACAGACTAATAGAGTGAAATTTTGATTATAAGGACTTTGTAAGTGACTTTTCAAATCAACTACAGAGAAGTTATTTCTGTTGACTTTTTCATTGAAATTTTCTTCATGATTCTAGAAATAGATATCATTAGGAAAGGTTTAGGAGTCGCATGCCTTAGTTAATATCACTCTACTTTATTCCATTTTCCACTATTTACTTAAATGAATTGACTGTATAGATAAATTAACACAGACAGGAATTGGAAATGAAAATAGCCTATTTTTAAATATATGACCATAGGGAATAATCGCAGTTAAGAAACCAAGCTATAATGCTTAAACTAATTCTCCAATCAAATAAAGCAAGTTGAATGAAATAATTAATTGTGAGTCAATCTCTGGTATATATGTAGTAGAATATCACATAAAAGGTTCATTATTCATTAGGCACAGATGCATTAATACAGATACACCAGGACCGTAGAACTAGAGATAATCACTTGGCAAACAGGTTAAGAAATAGTCAACTGAGGCTAACTCAGTTCTATGCATGCCAGTTTACAACAAGCATTCTTAGCTATGAACTGCCCTTAACTGATTTTCTGTTGGGTTTACTTTTCTTTTTTCCTTTACATTTTGGCACTTCAGGTCATCCTTCTCATCTAGAGTTATTCTGGTTCACTGGACCACAATGAAGAAGTATTTTCACCACCCAATGCCATTTTGATTCTTTTTATAACTAGTTTAATCTTCCAGATTGCTGTTAAGCTATTTTATTTGCAGGGCATATGGATCTTTCATATTTTATTTAAAACCTGGAAATCTTCTTTCCTTTTTCTTCTATTCTAATTAATTTTTCTCTTTCTCTTACTCTATCTCTACTTATATTTTGTCTTTTTCCATTAAAAATAATTAAAGCTTGGGCATATGGTGCTACAAGAACTGGCTCCAGGGCCCTTATGCTGGCTGCCCTCACAGCTCCCAGCCTGGTGACAGGATCTACCCTGATCTGAGAATGACCACCTCTCAATATGAGTGGCTGAAATTGGTGTTAGTGCCCATGAGTCAGTGTAAAATGACTGTGATCCCCACAGTGGCCACTTTGTGGCCTTCAAGTTCCTAATGAGAACTCACATTAGAGTTCTCATTAGAAACCACTCCTGTAATACGATCACTTCTACTCTCATTAGAGTTTTCATTAGAAATCACTCCCATAATACGATCACCTCCTACCAGGTCCCTCCTTCAACACATGGGGATTACAGTTTGACATGAGATTTGGGTGGGGACACAGAGCCAAATCATATAATCAGCTGAGACCATCAAGGATCTGATGCACAAGTTTCAAAGAGACCTAGATTTTCCTCATTTCCATTGCATTGTTCACTGATATCTGAAGTCAGAGAACATTCCAGTGACAAGTGGTGGCACAGTCAAGCTGGCTGATTTAGTCTAGCTAGAATCTATAGCTACCAGATGGTGTTTATACCTGTGGTTGTTACACTCTTGTACTGTGCTCATGAGGTTCTTCTGCAATCTACACAGGCAACATCTGTGGACTTGTGAAGTGTTGGATGTGTCTTCGCAGAGATGTTTCCTCAAAAGCCTCTCTTCTGTGGAAACTCTAAAGCTGAAAAGTTGGGCAAAATCTTTGACCTGATTGGGCTGCCTCTATAGGATGACGGGCCCTAAGATGTGTCTCTACCGCATGTAGACTTTCTCCACAGAGGGCCTCATCCAGTAGAGTCGGTGGTGCCTGAGATGGAGCACAACTGCTGCTGGAAATGTTATTTTGTCCTACATAAGCAAATCTCTGCCTTCCCAGCTCTGGAGCACTTTTATTTACATAAGACTCAGAGTGTGCAATGGAGTGGCTGCCACAGAAGGAATAGAAGCTTCCATTTCCCTTATTCTGGACACCTGAGTGGTGAGAACCCTACTGAGAAGGCAATCACTGCCTTCATATCTGAGGCTCTGAAGACACCTCCTGAAACTTTTTACAGATAATATTTTGCTGCCTTAATAACATTATCCTTCTACCCTTCCATTTGAGGCTTCTCCTTCTCCTCCCACCCTGTTTCCTTATACTAGAGGGTATGTTCCCTCCTATCTCCTTCTATACCTTGATATTGGGGTCTTTTCTTATACAGGAAAAATAAAACAAAACAAAGAAAAAAAAACATTTTAACAATTTTTATTTCTGATAGTAGGTTTAAAATACTAGTGGTCCTTGCAAAAACTGCATTTTGGTTCTGGTATAATTTGTGAATCCCTGGTGTTTGAATTTGCAAATTATCTGTTCATAGTTCCTATGATTATGGTGTTGCACTTTGCATACGAACATGGAAAGCAGAAGTTAACCCACAGAACTTGAGGATTAAATGAAAGTTTTTTTAAATGATATTCATAAGTGATTGTGTTAAAATTATCTTCTAGGGGAAAAGTGAATTATAACATTCATTTTCCAGTTATTTCTTGTTACTCTCAAGCATGACAGTGTAAAATTGTTCAAATAGGATTGATTTTATATGTGATCTAGTTTCATTCCATTGGAGACATGCTGAATTTAAAATATTAGGTAGTAAAGACAGTAAAGTACTGAATTTATCTAGCTTGCTAATACGGAAGCAGGGCTCTCTACTGGATAGATGTAGAGAAAAGATGAGATTCATCTACCCAAGCAACACCAATACAAAAGCTGCAGTGGTTCAATTATGAGAAAAAAAGGTGAATTTCTTAGTCTATATTCACATTAAATCAGCTAAAAATACTTGAACATTTAAATAAATGTAATTTGATTATTGAGTTTAAGTGTGACTTTTCTGGGATATTTAATAGACTTTTCTTTTCTAATGCAAGTGATTAGACTCCCATCTCTTCATAAAGAGAACACAAAATCTTAAGAGCTGAAAGACATAGGTGAGGTCATCTAAAATGATTGTTTGTTTTTCAAAAGGAGTCATTCACATTTATAAGATTGACTTTCACACAGTCTCATGCCTAAATGGTGGCTAAGCTGCAGCAATAACTTAGGTACTGTTATTTCTAGAATTTGAAATTTTATTTTCAAAGTTTAAAATTAAAATAATATATTTAAGGCCGGGCGCGGTGGCTCATGCCTGTAATCCCAGCACTTTGGGAGGCCAAGACGGGCGGATCACGAGGTCAGCAGATCGAGACCATCCTGGCTAACACGGTGAAACCCCGTCTCTACTAAAAAATACAAAAAAAAAAAAAAAAAAAAAAAAAATTAGCCGGGCGTGATGGCGGGCACCTGTAGTCCCAGCTACTCTGGAGGCTGAGGCAGGAGAATGGCGTGAACCCGGGAGGCGGAGCTTGCAGTGAGCCGAGATCGCACCACTGCACTCCAGCCTGGACGACAGAGCGAGACTCCCATCTCAAAAAAAAAAAAAAAAAAAAAAAGAAGAAGAAGAAAAAGAAAAATATATATATATATGTATTAATGAAATAACTGTGAGATGACTTATTGTATATTGCGTTACATATCATAGGGCATGATAGTTCAATTATTATCACTATAACTTACAACATTAATCTCATATAGAATGAAAAGTTTTGATGTAAGTATTAAAGAGAACATATTTGTTGTTTATTTGCAGAAAGAATTATAACTGGAGAATACCAAATGGGCTAATTGTTACAAAGCTGAAATTGTGAGTTTAATATAGTAACTTAACAAAAATCCTGCAAAAAGTAATAGGGCCTAACTTAAGCAGTGGGGAAGAAAAAGAAGTATATTGATAAAAATATTTTAAGAAATTAGAATTGTAACATTTAGGAATGCTTACATATTATGGATAAACAGAAAGTTATAGATGATTCTCAACAAGTGAATCAGAATGGAGGATGAAGGAGGATAATTTTTGAAGACAACAAAATGATGAGTTTAAACCTATTGATTTTCAGGTACTTGTGGTATATCCCTTTAATCAGTTATTTATGATTTTTAATGTTTAGATAATACAGTAGACATATGATCTGGGTTTTATATATAAACTTTGATGTTATCATGATGTCAGCAGCAGCCCATCTGGAGTGGCTGCTGCCATGATGAAAGCTGCAGTGGGGGAGGCATGGCTTGGGATGTACCCTCCACAGAGAAGGCAGGAGCCAAGAACAGGTAGAAGCCCTGCCCTCTTCCAAGTTGTAAAGGCAGGAGCCCCATCCTCTCGGGCATAGTTGCAGCAACCCAGCACAGCTGCAGACCCTGGCATCTCTGCACTCTTGAGGGGCTGGGAATGCCTCTAACCCCCACAGGCTTGGAAGTACCTCCTGCCACTGCCTGGCTTCTCCCTGTTCCCAGGGCCAGCTCCAATTTTAGAGCAAAGTTGTGGCTGACCCGGGGTGCTGTCATGACCTGACCAGGTGTGCACATGCTTAGGGTAGCACTGATACCCCAGTCCCCTGCTGCCTCAGTCTCCTCTGGACTTTGGGCACCAGCAAGCATGGGAGGGAGGCCAAGGAGGCGCTAAGGGCAGGTCTGTGCATGCCTGCAGGCACCTCTCAGCAGAAACAGCCTGGGTGCAGTGGGCACTGTGGATGGCAGGGAAATGATGTCAGAAGGCAGAAAGGCTCCTGGGTAGAAAGGGGCAGGTCTCCAGTGAAACCCCACCTTCAGGCCAGGGATGGCCTGAGAGGCCTGGGGGCTGGGCTGCCAGCTCCATGGACCAGAGTGAGAAAATATGGTGATTTTTCTATGTGTCCATGATCCAATCAGCATGCACTTCCTTCCCTCTGAAGCCCATAACAGCCCCAGACTCAGCCAGACTTGGGCAGACAAAGGTATGACCTGCCTGTGGATAGTAGCTACCCACTGTTTGTCGTTTGTCTCTTCTCTGCTGAGAGCTGGACACTTGACAAAATGACCTGCATGCAGAAAGGAGCTACTCACTGCAGTTCTCCTCTGCCCCGTGTTGTTGTTGAATAAAACACCTCTTCATCTTGTGGGTCTCCTCTGCCCTGTTCTGTCACTCAATATAGCACCTAATTCTTCCTAGACATGGGACAGGAACTTGGAACCTGTCGAATGACAGGACTGAAAGAGCTGTAACACAAAGAGGTCTTAAACAATCTCCTTGCTCGCCATGTTGTGGCAACAAGGAGAGGAGAGAGAAATATAGAAGAGCTATGGCCCTTCAGGGAGCCCAGACCTGGAAACTCCCTGAGCCAGGGTTGTAACACCCTCTCTGGGGCTCTGCAGTTCCTGGTTCCTCCAAGCTTCCAGATGCGTCCACTAGCAGTACACCTAGTCCAATTGAAGTCTCACAGGGAGCTGGCACCCATACTGGCACCTGGAGTTGCCCATGCCAGTGCCTGAAACTGCCTGCCCTGCCACATCCAGTGTGCCTGGTTGTGTGCAGTGGCCAGAACCCCCACTTGCTTGCTTGCTCACACACCCCTCACCGCTCCTCACCTGGCTTGCCCTTGGCAGGCATGCAATCCAGGCTGGTAGCCTGTGCAGAGCACAGCCTGCCAGGCAAAGTTGGCAGAATGAGCCCAGTGGGCCCAAGCAGAACTCAGGAAAAGATGCCACCAGCCAGAGAGGTTTCTGGCTGGAAAAGTGACACCCAAGGATCCTGTGACAATCACTCTTTCACAAGAGTGAGTACATAGAGAGGCTTTGTTTGTGAAGAAAACACAAGGAATCCTAGGAAATATCAAATAGATGGAGCCTGAGAAAACAGAAAAGGAGGCTGAGATTAAAAAGAAACAAAGATACAGAAGAAAATTCGGAGAGCCAAGATGGTACAAATGTTTTAAGTGGTGATGTGTTTCCCCATTATCAATAGGCAGGAAAAGATGAAGAAGAATAATAGAATATGAGTGACCTGGTGGATGGCTCATGCCTGTAATCCCAACATTTTGGGAGGCAGAGGAAGGCGGATCACCTGAGGTCAGGAGTTTGAGACCAGCCTGGCCAACATGGTGAAACCCTATCTCTATGAAAAAAAAAAAAAAAAAAAAAAAAAATTAGCTGAGTGTGGTAGTATGTGCCTGTAGTCCCAGCTCCTCAGGAGACAGACGCATGAGAATCGCTTGAACCCAGGAGGCAGAGGTTGCAGTGACCAAGATTGCACCACTGCACTCCATCCTGGATGACAAAGGAAGACTCCATCTCAGGGAAAAAAAAAAAAAAAAAAAAAGGAAATAAGTAATAGTTTCCTACTACCTCTAAAATTATATCAATAGAATATGGGAGTTTGTTGTTTTATTTTAATTTTTATATGTATTTAACACCACTGAAGATTTCGAGATTTTTGAATGTGAGTCTCTGATTCCTAATCTGATAGCAATTCCTCTGTATTCTGTATACTTGAAGCATACTTTTAATAGCTATCAGACTACAGAATAGATTATGGAGAAAATATTAGCTTGAGGATGTTATTTTTCTGACACTACAACATTTTAACAAATGTTATGAGAACTTCAGTTTTGATTTCATGTTTTAAAACAATGGCCATTCTATAACTACCTTCATATTAAGTCATTCACATAAGAGGAAAAGTTTTCTCTTTCAGAATATGTGTTTAATTATCTGAAATTCTGAACCACATTAATAACAATTTATCAATATGATAGTAAGGGAAATTTGTTCATAAACATATTTATAACAAATAATAATTTTATGTGTTTTACATGAGTCACTAACGTTTTTAATAACATTGTGTCTATTTTAAATGTATTAACTTTTCATAATTAGAAACTAAAATAGATATTTCTTCTTATATACAAATATATCAGTGTATAAATAGCCCCCTGTTTCTTAATAGTATCTGTGGCTTTCCTGAATTCTATTGATATTTACCAATACATTTTAGTAAATTAAAAACTATTTAAATTAACTGTGATTAAAACAAACTAGTAATAATTTATAGGTTTCACGTTCTAATTACTCATAATGTTGTCTCAGTATTTAGTACTTTTAATCATAGAAATATGTAGTGAGAAAAATTTAAGATATTTCACAATATTGTTGGTATGTGAACCATTTATCCAAAGTCATTACAAAATAGCCTTTTAATTGTATACAAATAATTTACCATATTTATCATATTGCCTTGAAATTATTAGCTTAAAGATTTCCAAAATATTTTGAAATATCTAATTAAAAGTTCCAACCTAGTCGGGCATTATTCATTGCAATTAACATTGTTCCAAGAATTTACTATCTTGCTTACTAGCAAGAATACTAAGTAATTTATTAATCATATTCAAAACAAAATTCCTTGGTAACTGTCAATGATTAATATTAAACATTATGCTGAGTGTGTTGGTGAGGGTGTTTCTGGTTGAGATTAACATTTGAGTTTGTAGAATGAGTAAAGCAAATTGCCGTACCCAATGTATGTGGCCCTCATTTAATTAAATAAAGGCCTAGAAAAAAAAAAGATAAGAGATAATTCACTTTCTCTGCTAGATGGTCTTAAACTATAATATTGGTCTTCTGCTACATGTGAACTTGGACTACAACTTACACTATCAACTCTCCTAGTTTGCAGATCTTGACTCAAACTGGAGCTATAAATATTGGCTCTTCTTGATCCCAGATTACCAAATTAGATCTTGGGAATTCTTAGACTATATAACCACATGAGTCAATTATTTGTTATAAATTTTATATATCGATATCAATAGATCTCCTGTTAGTTTGCTTTGTTTGGAGAATCCAAATGGATATAGATTTTGGTACTGAGAGAGTTCCCAGAGGAAAAGAATTTTAAGTAAGAGTTTTCCAAATTTCCTTTGGTTTTACGGAATTGGCTTCTTAATCGAATTAAACTTAAATATGGTAATAATTATTTCCAGTGTAAAAGAGAGCACTGATCGTCCATGGTGTAATCTGGCAATAGAAATATACAAAATAATTTTATTGGATCCTCCTAATAAACCACTTATAAAAAACTGGGAGCTGGGTTGCTGTGAACAATTTTGGAAAACTGGTGAGTATAATGAGGTTGGCTGGTTTTTCCTAATGTCAGTGGAAAAAGTGGTGAAAGATAAAGATGAGCACAGGAATATGAATTTTTAGCTCAAGTGATGCATAAATGACTGGAGAGCTTCTATGTGTGTCATGAAGGAGACCATTATTGACTGTAGTTGAAGGCTAAGACTGCTGAAAACAAAACACAGGGTTTCATTCTGCAACTGGCTGAAATACATAACAAGTTGAGTTCTCAGATTCACAGGTGAGTGCATTGATTGGTAAAGAACAGTGTACTGTAAGTTAGAAAGGAAATGTTTGGAAAGACACTGGTGGAGCTGCAGACTTTGAACCCCTAAATTCAACGAGTGTTGGTTGCCAGTAAAAGAGACCTCTTCACCCTCTGGGATAGTGGTTTCTCCATTCTCATTTGAGGGGATTAACCCTTTGTTGCTTGGGGGAAATATAATGGTTTCTTCTGAGACCGATTTTAACCAGACGACCCTGATTCTTCTCAGAATCCACTTCTTCTTCTCCTCTTTGCTTCTAGATCTGTAACTGGACTCAAATCCTAGCAGGCCCCTAAGGTGAGGTACAAAGTGTGACTCATGCAGAGGTGTGCTACTCTCCAAAATAATCATTTGAGTTTTCCAATGTATACAGTCAAAACTCCAGGGAACTTGTGTAGGAACAGAGGTACTAAACATGTGGAATACTGAAAGAAACATTAAGTTGGATTAGATAAACTTTTTAATATGGGCTCAAGAAGCAGTGATTCTTCATTTAATGTTGCAGCTCAGGAAATAAGAAAAGGCTCTCTCAGTTTCTCTTGTTTGGCTAGCTGAATGATAGATCAAAATATGGTCCACGGTGAGTGAATTAAAAAATCTGGACCTGCCTTGTTTAATGCTGACGAAGGAACGCAAAGGGTTAGGGAGACTGGTGTGTGAGAGTGAATTTAACATATACAATCTATTCTGTCAGACTGGGAGGGTCCAGAAGACATACCATTCATGTCTACTATAGAAATACATTTGTGGGAGCACTGACAGTCTTTTAAAAACTCCATGATTACTCTTCTTTTTAAGCCAGATCAACAGTTAGGACTGTAGTAACTGTATTGGGAAACCTAAAGGCCCTGGGAATAACTGGATCTCAGGTGGCTGGAGTTAAATGGTAGCGCTCAACTACTAAAAGCATCTAGGCATGGTTGCTGTAATAGACAGCAGAGTCAAAGCAGCAGTCAGAGTAGTGTGACTCATGTAGATGTATGGCTAGTTAATCATGGTGTTTTTAGAAATAAAATAGTTAGAAAGCCTACTGAACTCTCACTTGATCTACATAAGCAGAAAAGTTCTATGTCAAATGAACAAAATCTAGCTTGAAGCGTAAAATCAGAGAATCAGAGACTCTAAACCAATTCTAAGATTTATGTCAGTTTTCAGACATGGAGCCACCTAAATGAAGGAGAGTCTGTGAACTAGAAATTCATAAGGAAGGGTCCTAGTACACCACCAAAAATTTCATACTGTTAGCCTTTCTCCCAGCTTCCCCCAAAAGAGCTAATGGCCTTTTATCAGGTTAATTCTGCATTGGGTAAAATAAAATCATCAGACCTTTCAGGGACTACTGGACAATAGCTCTAAGCTGATACGAATTTCAGGAGACACAAAACATCAGTGTAGCCCACTAGTCAGAGTAGGGTCTTAAGGAATTCAGGTCATCAAGGAAGTTTTAGCTCAGATCTGTCTCACAGTGGGCCCGGTGGGTTCCTGAACCCATTCTGTGGTTATTTTCCACGTTCTGCAATGCACAATTGCAATAGATATTCTCAGTACCAGACAGGATTCACACATTAATTCTTGACCTGTATAGTGGGCTCTATAATGGTGAGAAAGGCCAAATGGAATATACTTAAACAGCTTATACCTAGGAAAATAGTAATACAAAAGAAATAACACATTCCTAGAGGGATTACAGAAATTAATGTTACCATAAAGGACTTGAAAAATGCAGGAGTGGTGATTCTCACTTTTCCCTTCCAGAAGATATTATACTGGTCCAATACATTGATAGCATTATGCTGATTGATCCTAATAGGCAACTACTTTAGAGTTATTGATCAGACATTTGTAGGAGAGGATGGAAAATCAATCCTATGAAAATTTAGTGGCCTTTTATCTCACTGAAATTTCCAGACCAGATGTGGGAAGCATGTCAAAATATTACTATTTTTTTTTTTATGGCGTTTGTATCTGGCCCTTCCAGCAAATAAAAAATACACACAGCACCTAAAGGGCCTATTTGGATTTTGGAGTAAACAAACTCCTCAGTTCATTGTGTTATTCTGGCTCTTTTATTGAATAGACCGAAAAGCTGCTAATTTTGAATAGAGTCCAGAACAAAAGAAGGCTCTCTAACAGGTCAGAAGGCTGTGCAAACTGCCCTGCCATTTGGACCATATGATCCTGCAGATCCAACCACGCTTGAAGTGTCAGTTGCAGGGAGAAATACAGTATAAAGCCTTTGGCAGCCCCTATAAGTGAATCATACTGAAGGCACTTAGGATTTTGGAGTAAAGCCCAGAAGTCCTCTGTGGGCAACTATTCTGCTTTTGAGACAGAATTCTGGGCCTGATCCTGGGACTTAATAGAGGCTGAACACTTATCCATAGGCCACCACATTACCATGCAACCTGAGTTGCCCTGCTTGAACTAGGTATTATGACCCACAAAGCCATAAAATTTGGGGTGCACATTGACATTTCGTCATCAGGTAGAAAGGTATATATGTGATTAGGCTCAGCAGGCCTTAAAGATATAAATATGTAAGCTACATAAAAAGTGATCCATACACCCGTAGTCCCCACTCCCACCTAGGGGCTCATGGAGAATGCTTTATAATTGGATGACAGAAGAAAAGAAGATTTAGGCCTGGTTTACAGATGGCTCTGCATGATGTTCAAGCACTACATAAAAATAATCAGTTGCACCACTGCAGCTCTTTTCTGGGACATTCCTGAAAAATGATGGTGAGCTAAAATCCTCTGAGTGGGCAGAATTCTCAGTATGGCACCTGGTTGTTCACTTTGTTTGTAAAGAGCTTGGCCAAATGTAATTATATGCCAATTCATGGTCTGTGACTGGCAATAGTTGGCTGAATAGTTGGACTTGGAAGGGACATGATGGGAAAATTGTTGACAAGCAAATTCAGGGAACAGATACGTGCATAGACCTCTGAATGGGCAAAAGCTACAATGAAAAACAATTTCACATTCCACTTGAATCCCTCACCCATGTGAATTCCCACATGAATGTTCAGGCAAAGGTGATCTTAGCAGAGGGAGACTTTAATAATCAGGTGCATAGGATGATCTATTGTATGAATACCAGTAAGTCTCTTTCCCTAGCCTCTCTTGTCATTTCCCAGTGAGTTCATGAACAAACAGACCATGTTGGCAAGTATGAAAGTTATACATGGGCTCAGCAACATGGATTTTTACTCACCAAGGTTGAGCTTGCCACAACTACTTCTAAGTGGTCAATCTGCCAGCAGCAGAGAGCAACACTGACCCCTGATATGATGCAATCACATGGGGTAATCAGCCAGGTGTCTAGTGGTGGTTTGATTCTACTGGACTGCTTCCATCATAGAAAGTATTTTTTTTTTTTACTGGAATATATACCTTGGCACAGATTTATCTGCCTTGCACACAATGTTTTTGTCAACATTATCAGTCATGGACTTAGAAAATGTCATGTCCACCATTATGCTATTCCACATGGCATTGCTTCTGACCAAAGAACTCATTTTACAGCAAACAGAGTGCAACAATGGGCTCATGTTTATAGAATTCACAGGTTTTTAGAATGTTCCATAGCATCCTGAAGCATCTGACAATACAATGGTCAAATGATCTTTTGAAGACTCAGTTACAATATCACCTAGTGTCAATATCTTACAGGTCTCGAACAAGGTTCTCTGAGGCAGAGAGATGCTCTGAGGCAGCCTCTAACATATAGTGCTGTTTCCCCCATGACTAGGATTTATTGGTACAGAAATAAAGGCAGGTGCATGGCACCCTCACTACATACTATTAACTCTAACAACACACTAGCAACATTTTTGCTTTCTGTTCCTGTGACTTTATGCTTTGTTGGCCTAGAGACCTTTTTCCAAAGCAGAAATACTTCCTTAAGGAAACAACTATTCAATTGAGCTGAAAGTTAAGATTGCTGCTCGCATCTCTGAATCAATGGGCTAAGAAGGGAGTTACTGTACTGGCTGGGGTAATTAGAACTGACTACTAAGGGGAAATTCCACAATAAAGGTAAGGAATTCAACAATAAAGGTAAAGAAGACTGTGTTTGGAACACAGGAGATTCCTTTTTTTTTTTTTTTTTTTTTTTTTGAGACGGAGTCTCGCTCTACCGCCCAGGCTGGAGTGCAGTGGCCGGATCTCGGCTCACTGCAAGCTCCGCCTCCCAGGTTTACGCCATTCTCCTGCCTCAGCCTCCCCGAGTAGCCGGGACTACAGGCGCCCGCCACCTCGCCCGGCTATTTTTTTGTATTTTTTTTTTTAGTAGAGACGGGGTTTCACTGTGTTAGCCAGGATGGTCTCGATCTCCTGACCTCGTGATCCGCCAGTCTCGGCCTCCCAAAGTGCTGGGATTACAGGCTTTAGCCACCTCGCCCGGCCCGAACACAGGAGATTCCTTAGGGTATCATTTAGTATTACCCATTCTCATGGGGAGGATTAAGGAAACTGACTATTAATTAACTAACCCTTTAGAAATAAAATGGGTAATCCCATCAGGTAAAGAACCAGTACCATGCTGTTTTTGGTTACTGTAGCCTTGCAGTATAGTTTGAAGTCAGGTAGCGTGATGTCTTCAGCTTTGTTCTTTTTGCTTGGAATTGTCTTGGCTATAAGGGGTTGTCTTTGATTACAAATGAAATTTAAAATAGTTTTTTTTTTTTTTCTAATTCTGTGAAAAATGTCAATGGTAGTTTTATGGAATAACATTGAATCTATATTGATTCTTCCTATCTATAAGGATGGGATGTTGTTCCGTTTCCGTATGCCCTCTCTATTTCCTTGAGCAATGGTTTGTAGTTCTCTTTGAAGAGGTCCTTCATGTCTCTTGTTAGCTGTGTTCCTAAGTATTTTATTCTCTTTGTAGTAATTATGAGTGGGAGTTCATTTATAATTTGCCTCCCTGATTGTCTATTGTTGGTGTGAAGGAATGCTTGTGATTTTTGCACATTGATTTTGTATCCTGAGACTTTGCTGAAGTTGCTTATCAGATAAAGGAGCTTTTGGCTTGAGATGATGGGGTTTCCTAAATATACAATAACGTCATCTGTAAACAGAGACAATTTGACTTCCTCTCCTCCTATTCGAATACTCTTTATTTCTTTATCTTACCTGATTGCCCTGGCCAGAACTTCCAATACTATGTCAACTAGAAGTGGTGAGAGAAGACATCCTTATCTTGTACTGGTTTTCAAAGAGAATGCTTCCAACTTTGCTCATTCAATATGATATTGACTGTGAGTTTGTCATAAATAGTTCTTATTATTTTGAGATATGTTCTGTCAATTCCTAGTTTGTTGAGAGTTTTTAACATGAGGGATGTTGAATCTTGTCAAAAGGCTTTTTTGCATCTGCTGAAGTAATCACGTGATTTTTGTCTTTCATTCTCTTTATGTGATGGATTACATTTCTTGATTTGCATATGTTGATCCAGACTTGCATCCCAGGGATGAAGGTAACTTATCATGGTGGATAAGTTTTTTGATGTGCTTCTGGATTCATTTTGCCAGTATTTTACTGAGGATTTTCACATCGATGTTCATCAGGGATATTGGCCTGAAATTCTTTTTCTTTGTTCTGTCTCTTCCCGGTTTTGGTATCGAGATGATGCTGGCTTCATCACGAGTTAGGCAGGAGTCCCTTCTTTTCAACTCTTTGGAATAGTTTCAGAAGAAATAGTACCACCTACTCTTTGTGTTTCCAGTAGAATTTAGCTGTGAATCCATCAGGTCTTGGGCTTTTTTTTTTTTTTTTTTTTTTTGGTTGGCAGGCTATTAATTACTGCCTCAATTTCAGAACTTGTTATTGGTCTACTCAGGGATTCAACTTCTTCCTGGTTTAGTTTGGGAGGGTGTATATTTCCAGGAATTTATCAATTTCTTCTAGATTTTCTAGTTTATTTGCATAGAGGTGTTTATAGTATCTTCTGGTGGCAGTTTTTATTTCTGTGGGGTCAGTGGCAATACCTCTTTTATCATGTTTTACTGTATCTATTTGATTTTCCTCTCCTTTCTTCTTTATTAATCTAGCTGGCAGTCTATATGTTTGGCTGATTTAAAAAAAAAAAAAATACAGCTCCTGGATTCATTAACTTTGAGGGTTTTTTTTTTTTGTTTTTTTTTTTTTGTTTTTTTTTTTGTGGTCTCTATCTCCTTCAATTCTCGGATCTTAGTTATTTCTCGTCTTCAGCTAGCTTTTACATTAGTTTGTTCTTGCTTCTCTAGTTCTTTAATTGTGATGTTAGGGTGTTGATTTGAGGTCTTTAAAAGTTTCCGACATGGGCATTAATTGGTATAAATTTCCCTCTTATCACTGCTTTAGTTATGTCCCAGATAATCTGATATGTTGTCTCTTTGTTCTCATTGGTGTCATAGAAGTTCTTGATTCCTGCCTTAATTTAATTATTTACCCATGAATCATTCAGGAGCAGGTTGTTTGATTTCCATGTAATTGTTTGGTTTTGAGTGAATTTCTTAATCTTGATTTCTAATTTGATTGCACTGTGGTCTGATAGACTATTTGTTATGATTTCAGTTCTTTTGCATTTGTTGAGAAGGGTTTCACTTCCAATTTTGTGGTCGATTTTTAGAATAAGTGCTATGTGGCACTGAGAAGAATGTATATTCTGTTGATTTGGGATAGAGAGTTCTGTAGACATCTACTAGGTCTACTTGATCCAGAGGTGAGTTCAAGTCCTGAATATTTTTGTTAATTTTTGGTATCATTGATCTGTCTAATACTGACAGTAGGGTGTTAAAATCTCCCACTATTATTGTGTTGGAGTCTAAGTCTCTTTGTAGGTCTCTAAGAACTTGTTTTATGAATCTGGGTGCTTCTGTATTGGGTGCATATATATTTAGAATTGTTAGCTCTTCTTGTTGAATTGTTCCCTTTACCATTACGTAATGCCTTTCTTTGTCTTTTTTTGATATTTGTAGGTTTAAAGGCTGTTATGTCAGAGGCTAGAATTGCCACCGCTGCCTTTTTTTTTTTTTTCGGTTTCCGTTTGCTTGGTAAATGTTTTTAATCCCTTTATTTTGAGTGTGTCTTTGTACCTGAGATGAGTCTCCTGAATATAGCACACCAATGAGTCTTGACTCTCTATCCAATTTGCCAGTCTGTGTCTTTTAACTGGGGCATTTAGCCAATTTACATTTAAGGTTAGTATTGTTATGTGTGAATTTAACCCAGCAATGGTAGTTACCCACTTTTCCTTTCCATGTATAGTGCTTCTTCAGGAGCTCTTTCAGAGCAAGCCTGGTGGTAATAAAATCCTTAGCATTTGCTTATCTGGAAAGGATTTTATTTCTCTTTTGCTTACAAAGCTTAGTTTGGCTGTATATGAAATTCTACGTTGAAAAATGTTTTCTTTAAAAATGTTGCATATTGGTCCCTAATCTCTTCTAGCTTGTGGAGTTGCTGGTGAAAAGACTGCTGTTAGTCTGATGGGCTTCCCTCTGTAGGTGACCTGGCCTTTCTCTCTGGCTGCCCTTAACAGTTTTTCCTTCATTTCAACCTTGGAGAACGTGATTATTATGTGTCTTGGGGTTGACCTTCTTGTGGAGTATCTTAACGATGTTCTCTGTATTTCCTGAATTTGCATGTTGGTCTGTCTTGGTAGGTTGGGTAAGTTCTTCTGGATAATATCCTGAAGTGTGTTTTCCAGCTCATTTCCATTCTCCCCTTCTCATCTGGTACTCCAAGCAGTTGTAGGTTCAGTCTTTTAATGAAGTCCCATATTTTTTTGGAAGCTTTGTTCATTTATTTTCATTGATTTTTCTTTAGTCTTGACTACATGCCTTATTTCAGCAAGGTGGTCTTCAAACTCTGATATTCTTTCTTCCATTTGTTCGATTTGGCTATTGATACTTGTGTATGCATCAACATTTTTTCACTTTTGGTGAAATATATAAATGTATACGCTCAAGAAGTTTATACATATGTAACAAACCTGCACGTTGTGCACATGTACCCTAGAACTTAAAGTATAATTTAAAAAAATAAAAAACATTCAGCAAAATAAGGTAGGATAAATGTAAAGGAAACCGTACATTGTTATAAAATTATCAAATTGCTAAACACCAAAGATGAATAAAATAGATTGCAATCAGCCAGAATAAATCAACACATTGAGAAAATGAAGACAATTATTTGAATGACTGAAAATTTCTAATAAAAAACACGAAGACTAGAAAAGGGTGAAGCAGGATCTTTAAAGTATTACAAGGAAAAATAAGAATCCTTGCTTTCTACAGTTAGCAAAAATATTCTTAAAGAGGAGAAACAAAATCAGAACTTACTTTACATAAAATAAAATGTGTGCTTAGCAGACCAATACTAAAAGAAATGTTACAAAGGGTTTCCTCAGGTTAAATAGAAATAATACCAAAGGTACACTTGGGTGTTCAGTAATGAATGAAGAACACTGAATATAACAAATATTGAGGAATCTAACAGAATCATTTTTTTTTTCCTTAAAGTCCTTTACAACAGGCAAATGGCTGTGTAAAGCAAATATTAAAATATTGCCTCAGGAAGGTTTCAATGTGTGTAAATAAAATTAATATGATAACTGCAACAAAAAATGGGGAGTGTGTACCCATAAAGACCTATATGGTTTCAAGATTTCTATATTTTACATATAACTAGATTGTGAATGTTTAAATATGTAACTACAGCAACACACCCATTATTTAAAAGAGTATAAAGGCAAATTTATATTTTAAAATATAAAAAGATATACAAATAAAAAGCCATATATATAAAATTACTATTTGGAAAGCAAACAGCACACTTCTAATAGGTCATTGATTGATCAAAGAGAAAATCAAAAGTGAAATGAGAAAAAATTCAATATTGTTAATATATCTATTCTTCTTAAATATAACTATTCTTTTTAAATTCAACTGTTAGTATGTCTATTCTTAAATATTTCTCATTTCTCTTAAAGTTAGAAAAATCTCAATATTATTAATATGTCTATTCTGAACAAGTCAAAATTTTCACAAAACATTAGAGAAAATGCTAATGTAATTTTAAATTTCATATAAAAATGAACAATCTAGGACAACAAAACAAATATGAAAAAAATTCTTTAAAAAGTTGGAGAATTTATAACCACCTTATTTCAGCAATATAAACCCATAATCTGTATTGTGTTGTTAACACGAAGACTGATATATCATGACTGAAATAGAATAAAGAATGTAGAAATAGTTCCAAACATATAGTCAATTGATTTTTCACAAATATATCAATTCAATAGGAAAATAATAATCTTTTCAAATAAAGCAATTAAAAAATTGGATAGAAATATCCCAAAATACACACATTCACAAACACAACAAAAAGTTGGACCTACTTCACAACAAACACAAAATTAATTCAAAATTAGTCATATGTGTAAGTATAAGAGCTAGCATTACAATACTTTCAGAGTAAGGGTCAGCAAACTATGATATATAGGCTAGCTGCCTACTTTTCTACATATTTATTCTAACATAATCACTTCCATTCATTTGGAAATTATTTATAATTGTTCTTATGCTATCCCAACCGATTTGAGTATTTGGAACAAAATTCATGTGGCCTGTAGGCCTAACGTATTTACTATCCAGTCCTTTAATAAAAAACTTGACTATTCCTATATAAGAAGAAAGCATAAAAGAAAATCTGAATGACCTCAGTATAAGAAAATATTTCTTAAATATACACAAAAAATACAATCTATAAAAATCAATCAAAATTTTTTTTTCAAAGGACAGTTTTATTTCTTATATTTGTATAAAAATAAAACTCAAGCCATGTACTGGAATAAAATATATATAGCACATATGTCTTTATATGCACTTATACCTAGACTATATAACTTCTATAATTTAATAAGTAGACCAAATGTTTTAAAATTGACCAAGTTTTTTTTTTAGAGTTTCACTCTGTTGCCCATGCTGGAGTGCAGTGATATGATCTCAGCTCGCTGCAACTTCTACTTCTCAGGTTCCAGTGATCCTCCCATCTCAGCCTCCTGAATAGCTGGGACTACAAGCATGTGCTTCTGTGCCCAGCTAAATTTTGTATTTTCTGTAGAGGTGGGGTTTTGCTATTTTATCCAGGCTGGTTTCAAACTTCTGAACTCAAGTGATCTGCTCACTTCGACCTCCCGAAGTGCTAGGATTACAGGCATGAGCCACTGTGCCCAGCCAAAGTTGCTAAGAGTTTTAAATGGCATTTTGCAAAGACATTTACAGAGATAGAAAATAAGCACATGGAAATATATTTCACATTATTAATATTTGAGAAAATGAAATTGAAATCACGGTGAAATACCACTATTCATCCAATAGAATGGTTAAATTTTAGAGACTGGCCAAACAAGCTCTTCAGTTGATATGAAACAACTGCTGTTGGAAACACGATATAATCATTTTTGAAAAAAGTATTAGTTTTTCAAAAAGTTAAATATGTATCCATCATATGGCCCAGCCATTACACTACTGGGCAATTACCAAAAGGAAATGAGAGTGTGTGTGCATGACTAGTCCATGAATTTTCACAGTAGATTTAGTTTTAGAAGCCACAATCTGGGAGGAAAAAGGTACTCTTCAAGAGATAAAGTTTAACAAACTATACACCATTCTATGCCATGGAACATTATTCATCCTTAAATATAAATGAACTGATGATACATGCAACAACATGAATCAACTTTAACATAATTATGCTGAGTTTAAAATGTAAGATAATCAATCAATACCACTTAAACCAATTATACAAATTCAAGAAATATATAAAACTAATAAATACAGAAAGACAGGAGATCAAGAGCTCAGTGAATTATTGGGGATGAGGGGTATAAAATGGGAGGGATAAATTACAAAGAGGCATGGATAAATAATTAGTGATGTGAAATGTCCTTATTATCTAGAGTGTGATACTCATGTGATTTTATGAGTATATTCATATGACAAAAATAGTATACATTAAATATGTGTAGAATATTGCAGGCAATTATTTATCAGTAAAACTATTAAATAGTTTTTTTTTTTTTTCTCAGTGAGGCTTTCTTATGTCACTATATATACAATTTCACTTAACTTCTTAACTTTTCTATTTCCCCTTATTTTTTTTTTAAATTTATTTATTATTATTGTACTTTAAGTTGTAGGGTACATGTGCATAACGTGCAGGTTTGTTACATATGTATACTTGTGCCATGTTGCTGTGCTGCAACCATCAACTCATCATTTACATCAGGTATAACTCCCAATGCAATCCCTCCCCCCTCCCCCCTCCCCATGATAGGCCCCTGTGTGTGATGTTCCCCTTCCTGAGTCCAAGTGATCTCATTGATCAGTTCCCACCTATGAGCGAGAACATGCGGTGTTTGGTTTTCTGTTCTTGTGATAGTTTGCTAAGAATGATGGTTTCCAGCTGCATCCATGTCCCTACAAAAGATGCAAACTCATCCTTTTTGATGGCTGCATAGTATTCCATGGTGTATATGTGCCACATTTTCTTAATCCAATCTGTCACTGATGGACATTTGGGTTGATTCCAAGTCTTTGCTATTGTGAATAGTGCTGCAATAAACATACGTGTGCATGTGTCTTTATAGCAGCATGATTTATAATCCTTTGGGTATATACCCAGTAATGGGATGGCTGGGTCATATGGTACATCTAGTTCTAGATCCTTGAGGAATCGCCATACTGTTTTCCATAATGGTTGAACTAGTTTACAATCCCACCAACAGTGTAAAAGTGTTCCTATTTCTCCACATCCTCTCCAGCACCTGTTGTTTCCTGACTTTTTAATGATCGCCATTCTAACTGGTGTGAGATGGTATCTCATTGTGGTTTTGATTTGCATTTCTCTGATGGCCAGTGATGATGAGCATTTTTTCATGTGTCTGTTGGCTGTATGAATGTCTTCTTTTGAGAAATGTCTGTTCATATCCTTTGCCCACTTTTTGATGGGGTTGTTTGTTTTTTTCTTGTAAATTTGTTTGAGTTTTTGTAGGTTCTGGATATTAGCCCTTTGTCAGATGAGTAGATTGCAAAAATTTTCTCCCATTCTGTAGGTTGCCTGTTCACTCTGATGGTAGTTTCTTTTGCTGTGCAGAAGCTCTTTAATTTAATGAGATCCCATTTGTCAATTTTGGCTTTTGCTGCTGTTGCTTTTGGTGTTTTAGACATGAAGTCTTTGCCCATGCCTATGTCCTGAATGGTACTACCTAGGTTTTCCTCTAGGATTTTTATGGTATTAGGTCTAACATTTAAGTCTCTAATCCATCTTGAATTAATTTTCGTATAAGGAGTAAGGAAAGGATCCAGTTTCAGCTTTCTACTTATGGCTAGCCAATTTTCCCAGCACCATTTATTAAATAGGGAATCCTTTCCCCATTTCTTGTTTCTCTCAGGTTTGTCAAAGATCAGATGGCTGTAGATGTGTGGTATTATTTCTGAGGACTCTGTTCTGTTCCATTGGTCTATATCTCTGTTTTGGTACCAGTACCATGCTGTTTTGGTTACTGTAGCCTTGTAGTATAGTTTGAAGTCAGGTAGCGTGATGCCTCCAGCTTTGTTCTTTTGACTTACGATTGTCTTGGAGATGCGGGCTCTTTTTTGGTTCCATCTGAACTTTAAAGCAGTTTTTTCCAATTCTGTGAAGAAACTCATTGGTAGCTTGATGGGGATGGCATTGAATCTATAAATTACCTTGGGCAGTATGGCCATTTTCACGATATTGATTCTTCCTATCCATGAGCATTGTATGTTCTTCCATTTGTTTGTGTCCTCTTTTATTTCACTGAGCAGTGGTTTGTAGTTCTCCTTGCAGAGGTCCTTTACATCCCTTGGAAGTTGGATTCCTAGGTATTTGATTCTCTTTGAAGCAATTGTGAATGGAAGTTCATTCCTGATTTGGCTCTCTGTTTGTCTGTTACTGGTGTATAAGAATGCTTGTGATTTTTGCACATTAATTTTGTATCCTGAGATTTTGCTGAAGTTGCTTATCAGCTTAAGGAAATTTTGGGCTGAGACAATGGGGTTTTCTAAATATACAATCATGTCATCTGCAAACAGGGACAGTTTGACTTCTTCTTTTCCTAACTGAATACCCTTGATTTCTTTCTCTTGCCTAATTGCCCTAGCCAGAACTTCCAACACTATGTTGAATAGGAGTGGTGAGAGAGGGCATCCCTGTCTTGTGCCAGTTTTCAAAGGGAATTTTTCCAGTTTTTGCCCCCTTCTTTATTTTATTTTTTACTTTAACTTTTTTCACTGTATAAAACATCAATTATTTCAACTTACTCGTGAGTGGTATACATTTGTATCTGTTTTGTTTACTATTTTATCTTCATTGACTAGAAAATACTTCACACGAAGTAAATGCATACTAAATATTTGTTGATGAATAAATCATTGAAAGACTGAGAATGGCAATTTGGTAGTATTAGCTAACTATATGTCTCAGTGGGGTCAAGGAGTAGTTAGAATTGGGTTACTAGAAGAAGTGAGAAGAAAAGTGAAGAGGTAGTGGCCACAGAAATGGATATTTGAAATAAATTATCTGAGGGGTTATATTTACTGGCAATGGTAATGTCTGAATTAGGACCATAGGGGTGAATTACTAGGAAGCATGCAGAAAGGAACAGTTGAAACAAAATAGATCAAGAAATTAAGAGGTCAGAATTTTGAAAAATCTCATCTTTATTTTAATTTATGTCAAATTTAAGAGCAAAGAATGATATTTTCCCTATTACATATAAAGACATTCTCTGACGTTATAGTGATACAAATATTTTGGTATTGTTTAAGAACACATGTGACATATGTCACAAAATTAAAATAGAAGACTCAGAGATATATGATTATATAAGGACTTGATGTTTGGTACATTTAGAATGCCTAATGAATGGGGAAGAGGTGAAATGTGTTTTGTGCAATACTTGGAAAAATTACTCGCAGAATGTGAAACAAAATACAGTTAACCTTGATAAACTTTCAGCTTCTGCTTAGGTTGCAGGAAGCTTAAAATGGTATAGCTTCCACATTTACAACAAAATAAGCGAGATAATGCACAAAACACAAAGGTTATTAAAAAAAATCCCATTAGAAAGCTAAGATTCCTATAAAACTAAGAAACCTGAAAAAATAGATCTCTTTAAAGGAGAGATGACATGAGTATTGCCTGGGGCAGATATCAAACACCATATATCATGGAGGTCAGTGAGAAGAATGAAGCTAAAATTTGCAATTAATTTCTAAAAGCTAAACAGGTCTGATATTCCTGGAATTCACAGACACAAGAGAAATTTATTCCCATTTGTAGTCTTTTATTCATGAATATCACCAGGCTTTCTTTCACAAGATAGAGTAGAAGTTGGGTTGAAGTCCCCCTCTCACGGAGGAGTCCAGGGGAAGCAGATCAGCAGCTATATGAGAAAAGGCACGAAGACCCGCTTGGACTCTTGTCTCCTATATTCCCTATGAAACAAAAGATTTAAGCTATTTGGGAAAAGGCAACAAACTCCTCACCCATCGGGCACAAATGAAGACCCAGTAGGGTGTGGGAAGGCTCTTGTCCCAGAACATCAAAAGTCTCCTACCGCAAGAGGTGGAGGGGAAAAGCAAGAGACTGAAGGTAAAACAGGAAGAATATGTCCTCTTCCTCCACTCTATACCAACTCCAGGCTACCACAGAGTAAAATAACAAGTAACAGCAATCTATTCTTGGGGAAGTTAGAAAGGAGAAAAATGTTCTGTAAGGAAGAATGGCAAAGAAAAGACTCTAAAGCTGAGGTTGGATCAAACATTAAGAACAACTCACTTGTGAATTAGCCCCTATACACATTACAAGATAACTCTAGAAACATTTAAAGTGTGTAGTGCTGTGAGGGGTTGTAATAGCAATAAGAAAATCTAAATGCTGCTCAAATCCGACCTCAGTTGGCTCAGCCCTCAAACTGGCAATAATTAAAAAGGCAGATAAGGCCAATAAGTGGGATATGACAGCACAGAAATTTATATGCATACTTGTAAACATATAGACTTTTGCAACCATGTTAAACTTATGATCTATTTCTGAGAAAAATTCTCCCTGATGTCCTTTAAAAAAAATTTCATTGATTGTAGTAACAGGCAGTTAGGGAAAACTGGTTTCCAGCAGTAGAGAAATTGATTAAAAAAAAAAAAAAACGTAGATAGATTTACCCTATGAAATAATATTCACTTGTTAAAAGTAATGTATAAGAAGATTATACAATTGGCCGGGCGCGGTGGCTCACGCCTGTAATCCCAGCGCTTTGGGAGGCCGAGGTGGGCGGATCACAAGGTCAGGAGATCGAGACCACGGTGAAACCCCGTCTCTACTAAAAATACAAAAAATTAGCCGGGCGCGGTTGTGGGCACCTGTAGTCCCAGCTACTCGGGAGGCTGAGGCAGGAGAATGGCGTGAACGCGGGAGGCGGAGCTTGCAGTGAGCCGAGATCGCGCCACTGCACTCCAGCCTGGGCGACAGAGCGAGACTCCGTCTCAAAAAAAAAAAAAAAAAAAAAAAAAAGAAGATTATACAATTGATGTTTAAATCTTAAAAGTATAGTACCATGAGGTAAAGAAAAAGTATATCGATAGCACAATATAACTTTAGAATAAAAATGCATGCACCAAAAACAAATTAAAAATAAATCTTATATATTAACATTTAACAAGGGCATGTATCAGTAAAAGGGTATAGATTATCATGGAGAAGTTTGGAAACAGGGTTTGAAGAAAAAAACAAAAAAAACAAATATACAAATAAAATAGAAGTGGGCCTTCATGAGAGTTGATGTCAACTCATTGCTAAGAATACAAAAGAATAATTAAAGCAAATATTTACTCCCGAGCTAAAGAATCAAGTAAACAAAATAAAATATGTAGTAGCCACTAAATACAGGGTTCTTTCTTGTTTAATTATAGAAATATTTAAATGCACATAGGACATCTTTTTATGGATTGAAAAAGAGACATCTATCATCTACTGTTTACAAAGCATTTTCAACTTAATTGATGACTAACCTCTTTTTTTTCTTAAATTATACTTTATGTTCTAGGGTACATGTGCACAATGTGCAGGTTTGTTACATATGTATACATGTGCCATGTTGGTGTGCTGTACCCATTAACTCATCATTTACATTAGGTATATCTCCTAATGCAATCCCTCCCCTCTCTCCCCATCCCACAACAGGCCCTGGTGTGTGATGTTCCCCTTCCTGTGTCCAAGTGTTCCCATTGTTCAATTCCCACCTATGAGTGAGAACATGTGGTGTTTGGTTTTCTGTTCTTGCAATAATTTGCTGAGAATGGTGGTTTCCAGTTGCATCCATGTCCCTACAGAGGACATGAACTCATCCTTTTTTATGGCTGCATAGTATTCCATAGTATATATGTGCCACATTTTCTTAATCCAGTCTGTCACTGATGGACATTTGGGTTGGTTCCAAGTCTTTGCTATTGTGAATAGTGCCACAACAAACATACATGTGCATGTGTCTTTATAGCAACATGATTTATAATCCTTTGGTATATACCCAGTAATAGGATGGCTGGATAAAATGGTATTTCTAGGTCTAGATCCTTGACGAATCACCACACTGTCTTCCACAATGGTTGAACTAGTTTACAGTCCGGTCAATGGTGTAAAAGTGTTCCTGTTTCTCCACATCCTCTCCAGCACCTGTTATTTACTGACTTTTTAAAGATCGCCATTCTTACTGGTGTGAGATGGTATCTCACTGTGGTTTTGATTCACATTTCTCTGATGGCGAGTGATGATGATGAGCCTTTTTTCATTTGTCTGTTGGCTGCATAAATATCTTATTTTGAGAAGTGTCTGTTCATATCCTTTGCCCACTTTTTGATGGGATTGTTTGATTTTTTTCTGGTAAATTTGTTTGAGTTCTTTGTAGGTTCTGGATATTAGCCCTTTGTCAGATAAGAGGAGACTGCAAAAATTTTCTCCCATTCTGTAGGTTGCCTGTTCACTCTGATGGTAGTTTCTTTTGCTGTGCAGAAACTCTTTAGTTTAATTAGATCCCATTAGTCAATTTTGGCTTTTGTTGCATTTGCTTTTGGTGTTTTAGACATGAAGTCCTTGCCCATGCCTATGTCCTGAATGGTATTGCCTAGGTTTTCTTCTAGGGTTTTTTTGTGGTTTAAGGTCTAACATTTAAGTTTTGAATCCATCTTGAATTAATTTTTGTATAAGGTGTAAGTAAGGGATCCAGTTTCAACTTTCTACTTATAGCTAGTCAGTTTTCTCAGTACCACTTATTAAATAGGGAATCCTTTCCCCATTTCTTTTTTTTGTCAGGTTTGTCAAAGATCAGATGGTTGCAGATGTGTGATATTATTTCTGAGGGCTCTGTTCTGTTCCATTGGTCTATATCTCTGTTTTGGTACCAGTACCATGCTGTTTTGGTTACTGTAGCCTTGTAGTATAGTTTGAAGTCAGGTAGCATGATGCCTCCAGCTTTGTTCTTTTGGCTTAGAAATAAAGGGCATTCAATTGGACAAAGAGGAAGTCAAATTGTCCCTGTTTACAGATGACATGATTGTGTATTTAGAAACCTCTACCATCTCAGCCCAAAATCTCCTTAAGCTAATAAGCAACTTCAGCAAAGTCTCAGGATACAAAATCAATGTGAAAAAAATCACAAGCATTCTTATACACCAATAACAGATAAACAGAGAGCCAAATCATGAGTGAACTCCCATTCACAATTGCTTTAAAGGGAATAAAATACCTAGGAATCCAACTTACAAGGGATGTGAAGTACCTCTTCAAGGAGAGCTACAAACCACTGCTCAATGAAACAAAAGAGGACACAAAGAATTGGAAGAACATCCCATGCTCATGGATAGGAAGAATCAATATTGTGAAAATGGCCATACTGCCCAAAGTAATTTATAGATTCAATGCCATCCCCATTAAGCTACTAATGACTTTCTTCACAGAATTGGAAAAAAAAAAAAAACTATTTTAAAGTTCATATGGAACCAAAAAAGAGTCTGGATTGTCAAGACAAATCTCTTTTTATTTATTCACCTCTAAAGAAACTTAAAGAGATGGTATTTCTAAATTCTGATACAAATTCAACTTTTGTAAGATTTACATTGACAAAATGTATATGAGACAACAGAAATAGTGTTTTTACATGTCATGTTTTCCTGACTCTAGAAACTCAAGGAAATGAATTACTATTTTCTAATATTATTGAAATCAGTAAAGTGATAATTCTGATGAGTGTCCCAATAAAAGTTTAAACAATACAAATGAAATTCATGAAAAGTTCTTACTTTAGAGACACTCATAGAGTATTTCATAAAGTCTGCCAGCTTTCTGGTAGGTACAAAATATTGACATTTAAGACTCAATTTTCATTCAGATATCAGTTTTCAAAAGCATGTTGTATACCAAATTAAAAGTCATGCTTAGAATCGTTATCCAAATATTATTCAGAGAGAAAGATATGGACTGTGACTATCTGGATATGTCAAATAAAACTTCAAAATATTTAACTCAAATATTTGTTGAAGAAAAACATGACTCTTTCAGCCAGTTACTGAGTTCTGAGTGCCATCCCCTCATCCAAATGTTTATGTTATCATACAAGGTTAAGTCCCTGTCTTTGCTTCTGCAGTAATTCTCAAAAGGCAATTTATGGCTATATCTAGAATGACTAATTTTGATAAAACATATATATATATATATTATTTGCCTTAAAATAGAACAGATGAATTTCAATGGTTATAAATAAAATGATACATACTTAATAATATATATTTAAGATGACTTTCCATATTTCTTATATTTCATAGCAAGATAAACAATGTGAAAGTGAGTTGGAGAAAGAGGACCTATATAAAGTCAGTGTGCTAGATTGAAAATAACCTATTAATCCCTTTAAAACTAGGCCCATTTAACAAATGAAAGGGAAGGTGCGTGTTGTATAACAGTATTAAACAATATGCCATATGGTTGACGATTTAAAATTTAATATGTTTATGGAAGTCATCAAGACAATAATAAGTGGCACTGGTGACAATATATTTCAAAAAGTTTACAGTTCTGCTGTCCAACATGGTAATCAATAGTCACACATACTAATTTAAATTTAAGTAAGTAAACTTAAATAAAATTTAAAAGTCAGTTCCTCAGTTATGCTAGCTTCATTTCAAATACTCAGTAGCCTTATGTGGCTAATGGCTACCATATCAGACAGTGGAGTATTAGCACGTTTCAACCATCACAGAAAGACCTATTGAACAACATGAGCAATAAAGAATACATTACATTAGTTGTTTGCTAAAATGAGATAGAAAAACCCACTCATTTAAAGGGTATCTGTCATGCTGATAACAAATTTACTATAAAGAGAAACAAATATACATTATATTATATAAATCTATAAGGCACTAACAAGTAAAGCTGCTTATAAGAAGTTTTTTGAAAAATAATTTTATTAAAAATGCCATTATCAAAGACTGTACACCTTGATGAAAGTTTTAACGTTGTCTAATGTGCTTTACAATCAGTTGACCTCATTAATGTATTAGCAATAATAATAAATAGAATATGAAGCAACACAAGCTGAAACAAGCCTGATAACAGAGCAAAATGAAAGGTTATGATTAGTAGGTCACACTTGCTGATGTCCTACTGAATATAAAATCACTCTATTAAAGATCAAATGTAGCTTCTATTTTGGAATTCTAAAATGAAATGTTAATATCTGAAGATTATTTTAAAAAATGCAAATTTCTTCCTAGGAGATCAATTATTATTGTTATTTGGTCTTCTGAAGACCAAATTTTGTATTCTACAACATATGTTTGCATTTAGAGCTTAGTTTTCAGGTCTAACAGAATAAATCAATGTAGATGTTTGGGCTTGGACTCTGGCTGTATCTGTGCTTGAAATGCAACTTAAGAGAGGTGGTTTGAGAGCTATTCATAAGACATTTTTATTGATAAAGAAAGAAGTTCATATACCTCAGCTATGATAATTATAGTGTTAAAATTACTAAGGATTCAAGCATTCGATCTCATCTTAGTGGTTTATTCCATAGATAAATTCTATCCAATATTCTTAATTAAGAGTAGACAGCTACTTAATGAAAAAAACAAATAACCAATAAATAGTGATATAATATTTGAAGACAAACTTTATGCTATCCCACATTCAGGCAACAGTCTCACAAGTGAAACAAACTAAAAAGTATATGAACAATTCAACCATACTCTCACTGACATTAAGAAAGTAAATTTACAGTGAGCTGCCAACTAAGAGATCATATTTAATTTATAAGTGAAAATCATAAATATGTTATTAAAACAATAAAATATTATATTATATATTGATATGGAAAATTGAATGTATATATCTTACATGAAAGACATAAAAGATAAATTTTGTGTACATGAAAAAAATACCTTTCATAGAGCATACCACATATATCTGCATTCTGACACTATGAAAGAAAGGAGTTATGCAGTGAAAAGTTGGTGGGTATGCATGTATGATATTTCCAGTATCATTTTCTTCTCTTCTCTCACCTCTCACTAGTACCATGGCCAATATACTTCATGATGAGTAGCCAGCTACCTCATGAAGAAAAGTAAGTAACTAAAAAAAAACCCAATAATTCAATAAATGCATTGACACACATGTTGTATGTTGTATAAAATATTAGCAGGTAAAAATATCACCTAAACGAAGACTAATCTCCCGATTGCTAAAGTGGAAAAATTAATATCTTAAAACCAGAAATACCCTTAGGGTTCTAGATATTTCTCAGCCTGTCTCCAGTAGATTTACACTACCTCATAGTGTACAAAGTTTGTTTTTAAAAATACAATAAATTGGCCGGGCGCGGTGGCTCAAGCCTGTAATCCCAGCACTTTGGGAGGCCGAGACGGGTGGATCAGGAGGTCAGGAGATCGAGACCATCCTGGCTAATATGGTGAAACCCCCTCTCTACTAAAAAATACAAAAAAAAAAAAACTAGCCAGGCGAGGTGGTGGGCGCCTGTAGTCCCAGCTACTTGGGAGGCTGAGGCAGGAGAATGGCATGAACCCGGGAGGTGGAGCTTGCAGTGAGCTGAGATTCGGCCACTGCACTCCAGCCTGGGTGACAGAGCGAGACTCCGTCTCAAAATAAATAAATAAATAAATAAATACAATAAATTATGGGATGTTTAAAAATTCTCAGGAAACATTTGGAGTAAAACATTTTAAAATGTATTTATCAGCATTTTAATTCATAACATTTTTGAACAACACATTTAGGAAAATACTTTTTTAGCTTAAATTATTTAATTTATAAATGAGGATTTGGAATTATAAAGGTTAGGATTACTGAACTCCTCAAAGTACTACAAAATCTGTTAACAAAACAAAGTTTTAAGAATGAATCCCACCTGATCAGTGTCTCAGAAAAGGTAAGTTACGAGGTAAGATATATAGAGCTTTGGGTTCTGAGCTCATGTAATTTGCAATGGGCCTTTCCAGGATTAAAAATCTGGCTGAAATTAGGCAAAATTTGTGACATAGTATTTTAGGATTAGAGGACCTTGACATGCATTAAGAAGTAAATCTTTATTTTACACATGAACTGCATGCTGCCATGACCAAAATGCTGATTTCATTAAATTGACTTCTAGGGATTTCCTCAAGCACACATTAAAAAAATTTATTGTTTTATAGTCCTAACTCTGCAGCAAAATTTACCTGGAACAAACTAAGTAATATTGACATATGTGGTCCACATCATATCTAAGTTGTAGTGACAGGGTTGGTTTTAAAAGTCACAACCTTTTTATATTCATTATTTAGTGTGAGTTGGAAGGTAGAGCATTACCAACTGGTGAAATGATAATTTCAGATCTGCTGCACTCTTTGCATATTCATGACTGTAGAGTGGCAGTTATTTGAACCATTACACATGTTGGGTTTATCTTTTAGATGAATGATCATTTGTTGCATCATTTGATGGGAGTGTCTGAATAACAGAGTTTGGGACTCTAAAGATCACACATTTGAATACTACAACCAAGATAAATATGAAGAAACGATTTATGTTCAAATTTTGTAGTCCACTTCTAAACTAGAAGCCAATAGTGCACAAACTAAACCAAAAAAAGCAATCCTTGGTTCTCAGGGATTGAGAACTCAATACTAGTACTCAATACTAATACTCTCAGATATGAGAGTATGAGCAAAATATAATAATTTCTTAAGTTTTTCCTTTGTTCCCTGGACTTTGATAATAATATTAAAGACCTCAGAGGGTTCGCTAGAGATTTGAGTACACAATTCTCCTAAAATAAAATATGTATCTTTCAAAAACACAATATCATGTCTATGTCTGCTCTTCCATTTATTTTATTTATTTATTCTTACTATTTTTTTTTTTTTTTTTTTTTTTTTTTTTTTTTGTGAGAAGTTATAACACCCCAGTAACATTTTCCAGCCCTGGTCAATCTCTAAACGATTGCATGCACACTTTTTCCCATTTCTCATGTCTTTTTATACAGTATAATATGAAGAGATTTGAAAACATAATGAATAATTCATTTTGAGTTAAAGTTTGGGATTTCAGAACTCAGTTTTTCCTCTTGATTGAAGTTATTGAACAATCCCTATTTTCTTTTCTTTTTTTTGTTTTTATTTTTATGTTGGTAAAAAAGTTGAACAAAAATGAACTGTGTATGACATTAAGGAATATTTTTGAGACTTGTGGCAGGTTACAAAGATAGTAAGTTCATATCTAATTTTCTTTTAGTAACCAATAGGCTTTTGTGCCATACATTTAATATCATATTTTCAGAGATGATCTAATAACTTGTTGCCAGGCAAAATTTCCCTACTAAGCTAGGTATAATTTACTGTATAGTTTTGGTAACATTCTGAGACAGGAGCATAATTAGATAGGCAGAATATAAAAAGAAGATAAATAAAGAATTAGGAAAAAATGAATCAAGAAAATTGCATGCATAGTAAAACTTCTGTGATTATTATGAAATACATGTTGTCATTATCTGCTTGCTTCTTGAACCTTACCTGTATGAAAGTTTGGTTACAGAAGGTATCTCTTACAAATGTTCTCTGGGTATTGTTTCATTGTTGTTCCCTTCATAGATGTGACATGCAAAAGGTTTTAGCATTTTGGTTGCCTATTTTTTTTTTTTTTTTTTTTGCTATATTATATCTTTAAAAAATCAGTAGAGTACATTACTTGTAAGACCATTTTTAGAATAATTAACTGGTTCCAAAGGGAGAGGTTTGGCACTCAGAAAAAAAAAAAAAAGTGTCCAAATCACTGCTGTTTGGCTTAATGTTTAGGTTTTTGATTTGTAATAATAGTAATAAAAAAACTGAAGCCAATGGTTGGATTCTAATACCAAAGAGAGACTAAATCACACAAGAAAAATTTAAGAATAGAGACTCTGTTAATATCAAGGCTGAGATTTTTAAAAATGCTAACAATCTAGAATTTTATTCCAGAAAGGAGAAAATACAATAGCTAGATAACAGCATGCCAATTAAAATATAAAATTTGTGCCTACAGTTAGACACTCATGTCATGCGATTATTTTGATTCAAAAGTATTGAGGGAAGCCTTGTCTCTTTCTGTGCCACTTATCTATTTATTGCCTCTCAGTTCCAAATTCATCTTTCATTCACTGCTATGCAAAAATATGATCTGGGTCCTTTAACTATGTTTTCTTTACCAGCTGGCATGATGGTAACTGTTGTCAGTGGAGGTTACCTTAGTAACCTCTGCCTGTTTCTGGAACCCTAAGGATTTACAGTAAGTTCTAGAGGGCGGATTTTCAGAAGTCCAGTCAGTGAGCACCCCAACAACTTATTGCCATTCTGTGAGCCACTACTTTGCCCTCTCCAACAGTTTCTGGATCTTGACTGTGTACTATATTCTTTGGAGGTTTTTTTTTTTTTTTTTTTTTTTTAAATCATTAGCCAACATCACATTACTCCAATTCCTTGCTATAGTTAATAACTTTTCTTATTGACCTTTTCCTGTTTGAATTACTATGTGGTTTTCCTTTCTGTTGACTACACTGTGACTGATACACCAACCAAAGCCATCTATTTCTGGAGGATTATTAAGACTCCTTGTGCTTTACATTTCCTGATATAGTGGCAGTCCATGTCCTATATCTTTTAAACTAGAACACATTTAGCCATGGATCAATACGCTGGAGATTAACTGCTCCTTTAATGTTCAAAAGTACTTAACTGGGTCTTTTCAAAATTGTTCTAAGGCATTTCTCTTTCTGGTATATTTTCGTAAGACAGTTTTTAGTATTAGATCATTTAGAGCCTGTTGCAAGAATGTAAAGAAAGGAAGTTTTACCTATTATTAAAACTGGATATATTGCATAAATCATACAAATAATTTGTGATGTATTGATGAGATAAGCTAGAGTTCAAAATCAGGAGTGCCATATTCAACCTCATGGAGGCAAACTTGCTAGTGAAAGGCATGAGACCTACAAGGTATGGGTATCGTGAACAGGAGGGTCAGAGGTGACTCTGTTGATCAAGGAAGTTCAAGAATGCCAAATACATTTGCTAATGTAGTTTTAAAATGTCATTGATTCTCTTTGCTTTTACTGAGTACTAAGGATGAGAGAAGCAGTAAAATTTCTTAGTAAGTGGTAAGACTTTTCAAATTCATCTGTTAGGAATCCAAGTAAAGTGAAAGTCTCTATCATTGGAGAGACAAGTTGGAATTCCCCAGCCGGGGACACAAAATCAAATGGAAAATTATGCTACCATCATTTATAGTTCTTTGGGAGTGGAAAGCTTTAATTCATCAAAAATAAGTCAGGAAAAAATGCAAACATTTAGAGAAAACCTGTAGCAGGTGAGTGGTTTCTTGAAATCTATTTGAAGATTTTTTTTTTTTGAAATATTGGACAATGAGGCTTGGATTATTGCCGTGTTCCATTTTGACACTTTTTCCAGAATGATGCTTGTGATAAATGAGGAGTGCACTAGAAAAAGGCAGTAAGATTAGCAAAATCTCTTCACCAATACTGATGAGGCATAATGGCAAATATTTTGAAAGTTTCTACCTGAAGTCTCTGTCACCTTAAGCAACTCTTATGAATGTACTAGAAATAATCTTCAAGCAAATTTTTTTCCAGTAAATTTTGCAAATTCCAGAGCTGATCAGTGACATTCTATAACAGTATCTTTTTGCAAATCCAATGAATTGACTCTTTGGAGTATTACAGAGGTCATGATCTTAGGGAGGGATCCTTTTTTGACATAATATTCAGCTAACACATTTTAAGAGCTTCCGTGTTATTTTTTCCATATGTAATTCTATCGTTAGGGAATCCTTAAAAGCTTTATTTTAATTGTAGACTATTTTGATGGGTAAAAAAATTTACTGGTTCCACAATGTATTGTATTCTGCAGTCATATTCCAAAATATAACTGACAGCAAGTATAGATTAAATCTTATACATTTCAAAAATTAAGCAATATCTGGTAATTGCAATATGTTCTGATATCTGAGCGGATTTTACTTTTAGTAAAATATCTCACTTTATTGTTACATTGAGAGGTCTTATTCTGCCTACTATTTACTTGTTTCAGCCTTAAGTTATAATCTACCAACAAACAAGGAATGTTTAAATTTTTAAACAGAGAGTTCCAATAAATTGTTTAAAACCATGCTTAGTTCACAACAGAAAGGATAAAAAGTCATGGATTTCCCCTTCTTTAAGTAATAAAAGAACAACAGGATATAATTCATAGCAATGAATAGAAATGTTTCAGAGGCAAACATTATGAAATTTCATAAGAGGTGAGCCTACTTGCTAATAAACGTTTCCTATTCTCAATAATTAACAATAATTGAAAGCATGAAATACCATCAAATATAAGGCACATTTTAAATTCAAAGTTGAAAAATCTCATTGTTTATTTGATGCCACTATTGCTCATAGAAAATATGGGTAGACACCTGCCACTGGGTTTCTGGAATACCTTTAATAAGAAATTGGTCTGAGATCATTCAAATGAGATTGAGTCTAACCTCCAAGGTCTTGCCCAGAGCACTCATATACAAATATGTATTATGGGTTTACAATAACAAAGAAGATGCAGAGTAGAAATAAACACTTTAATTAAATCACGCAGTTCTTGTTTCTGTTTAGAGTCACAGGGAAATTTCAGTTAGGAGGTTTCATAAAAATTGGGATTCCATTGCCTAGAATACAAACTGATACTCTTAATAACTTTTTGTTTTTATATTGCTTTATTGAACAATAAGTGATTTACAGTAAACTTCACTTCTGTAAAGTGTACAATTTATTGAGTTTTGAATGTGTATATAGTCATGAAAAAATTTTTTAATTAAGATAATAAAGATATCCATCACCTACAATCCTTTCCTCAAATCCCTGTATAAATTAAATCCTTATTTTCCCTGTCCCCTTCCATACTCTCCACCAAGGTTGGAGACAACTAATAATATTCTTTTTTGTCAATATTTATCAATAATAAATGTACAGACTTTTATATAGAGAATCATATAGTAGATACTCCATTTTGTTTTCTTTGTTTTTCTATAACTTAGCATAATAATTTTGAGATTCATCCTTGAAGTTATATCTGTTGATAGCTTGTTTTCTTTTACAGCTGAGTGGTATTCTGTTTAATCCATTAACTCTGAAAGGTACAATCTGTTAATCCATTACCATGACAGAGATATGGAAAATTAGTTCTTTACTTAAAAGTTCCCGAATTTGCAATTTCTAACACTACCAGAGAGGGGAAAAAAAACAAAGCTGCAACTTGCAGTTTTTCTCAGTCAGTGGAACCTACTGGAGATATGTAAGGAAAATGGTCATCTTTTACAGGCTGACTTATGATTTCTATGAATTATTTTTTTACCTGCCACATTGTACAGTTTAAGATTTCTCATTATTTCAAATATTGCCATTTCAGCTAGTTGGATTCTGCATGAAAATTTTCAATTTGGATCTGATTTATATGGAGGCCTTTCAATATGAATGCCTTCTTGGAAATTATCCTGTTTCAACTGTCTTAAAGATGGTCAATGAGAAATGTGAGCGTATTCAATTATGTGAGTACATTAAGTAGTAGATTTAGTGTGAGTCATAAAGGAGCTGGATTTTTCATAGTCATAGACTTTTTGTTTCCTTTCAGATTACTAATATTAATTAAAATCAATACTTGAAAAGGAATCAAAACTTGCAAAAATAATCTAGTTTAATCTTATTAGGTAAAGATTTCATTTATCAAGACAACTGTATAAACTCAGTAGAAACACTTCAATTTATAAATATTTTCCAATCAATTGAAATATTAAGTCTTAGATGGGGACTTTCTTTTTTTAAAAAAAATAAATTTTATTGTGTATATTTGAGGTTTTCAACGTGATGTTTTGGAATATACAGAGATAATAAAATGATTATTGTATTGAAAAAATTAACATCTCTCATCATATAATTAATTTTTCATAACAAGAACAGTAAAATCTACTTATTTAACAAAAATCTCAAATACAAGTTTCATTAAATATAGTCCTCATGTTGTATATTAGATCTCTGGACTTGTTCATCCTATATATCTGTTACTTGATGTTTTCTGATATACATCTCCATTTCTTCCTTCCAGGTCCTGCCCCTTCCCCTGACAACCACGGTTTCATTCTCTGTTTCTTTATATATGAACATGAAAAATAAATTCTACATATAAATGAGATCATGATTTTTGTTTTTTGTTTTTTTCTGTGCCTGATTTATTAACACTTAGGTTGTTTCTATATCGTGGCTATTGTGAATAATGATTAATGAATATTTTGAATAGACTGTAATCTACTGGAAGTATTTACAGTTTTTGATAAATCATGTCCAAATGACCTATTTCTTTTCACAAAATTATAGCTTTTCTGGAAGCTTTGTCTCTTCAAGATAAAAGAATAGCAATATTGATTGAGTCAGTCTTATTACCAATATTCTTCCTGAATATAGATGCAAAAATTCCTATAGAAACAGACAAGCTTCACTTCTGTTTTCCACTATGTTGTTTAAAGAATTTGGAAGTTGTCACTTCTGTCTACCTGAGGAGAAAAAGGTGAACAAACTAAAAATCAAAATTTTTTCTTAGATCCATTAGAGAATTCACGTATGAGGCAAACCATTCCCTTGAAAACTAGTGTCAGCCAGATGCAGAAAATCACAGCTTATCAGGAGCAGAAACAGCAGAAACCAGAAAAAAGTAGGAACACTTAATCCACTAATTGCTGTAAGTGGACAAGCTTTAGTTAAAAACTGCTGAAAGCCCTGTCTCAGAAGAGGTGAGGAGGAAATACTTTTGTGAGTCTTATCCCCAAGAGCTTCACCAGGTACCCACAATGAAGAATGGAGGAAAATATGCTCTACCTTTGGGTAGTAGGAGTTATTTCCACCTTGGAAACAATAAGTACTCTCAGAATGTTTGTTATCCTTACCAAATGCTTTCTGTTAACAAAAATGACTTTATGAGAGTCTTATCAGGCCTAGAAGGAGGATCATTAGACAACTGGAGCCTCTTATAGCATTCCCATCTCACATAATCAAGACCACGGCTCAGGGATTCTGGCACACTTACACAGAAAGAAGAGAGGGAGAGAGAGAGAGAGTGATTTAATCTTAAGATGAATACTTCTTCTCCCTAATACCTAATAGCATATCAACAGCATTCCTGTATAAGAGTAGATTATAACTGAGAGAACTACAAGACACATAATTTACGTAATGAGTTTCTAGGGAAGCCCAAAGACAATAGAGGGAACAAAAACAAGTGAGCCGAAGGAAATAAAAACTATTGATACCTACAGCTACATACGACTACAGCAAAGATTAAATGAAGCCTGCCTTTTAGCCCGATCAAGGCCTGTTTGTCTCTATTTCTACCACATGATACACGGTGTCTGGCTTTCAAAAAAATGCAAGAGGCCGGGCACAGTGGCTCATGCCTGTAACCCTAGCACTTTGGGAGGCTGAGGCGGACGGATCATGAAGTCAGGAGGTTGAGACCAGCCAGGGCAACATAGTGAAACACCATCTCTACTAAACACACAATAAATTTGCTGGGCTTCGTGGCAGGTGCCTGTAATCCCAGCTACTTGGGAGGCTGAGGTATGAGAATCACTTTAACCCAGGAGGCGGAGGTTGCAGTGAGCCGAGATCACGCCACCGCACTCCAGCCTGGGCGACAGTGGGAGACCCCATCTGAAAAAACAAACAAACAAAAAATTGCAAAACATGCTAAAAGGCAAACACATAATCTGAAGAGACAAAGCAAACATCAAAACCAGACTCTTATGTGATACAGATTTTAGAATTATAAAACAGTCAATTGAAAATAATTATTACTAATACATTAAGGATTCTGCTGTAAAAAAATGAAGAAGATGCAAAAGCAAATGGGTAATATAAGCAAGACGATAATGAGATAGAAACCCTAGAAGTAAGCAAAAGGAAGTACCATACATTCTGAAACAAAACAAAACAAGCCAGTGTAACAGAAACGAAGAGGTCCTTTTAGGTACTCTATCAGTGTACTAGGTACAGCTTAGGAAAAATTCAGTGATTTTGAAAGTATGTCAATAGAGACCTCGACTAGACGTGGTGGCTCACACCTGTAATCCCAGCACTTTGGGAGGCCTAGGTGGGTGGATCACTTGTGACCAGAAGTTCAAGACCAACCTGGCCAACATGGTGAAACCCCGCCTCTACTAAAAATACAAAAATTAGCTGGGAGTGGTGGCACGCGCCTGTAATCCCAGCTACTTGGAAGGCTGAGGCAGGAGAATCGCTTGAACCCAGGAGGTGAAGGTTTCAATAAGCCAAGATCGCACCACTGCACTCCAGCCTGGGCGACAGAGCAAGACTCTGTCTCGGAAAAAAAAAAAAATTATGTGTCTAAATTATGTGTCACAGGAATACCAAAGGAAGAAGCAAGAGAGACAGAGAGAGAGAAAAAAAAAGCAGAAGTATTTGAATAATAATGGCTGAAATTGTCCAGAATTCTAAGAAACACCAAACCACAAATCCAGAAATCTCAGGGGAAGCCAAACTGTACAAATATAACAAGTTTACACCTAGGCATACAATATTCAAATGGCAGAAACCCAGGCAGAGAGGGAGTGGAGACTTACCTATAGGGAAACAAAAATAAGAATTACGTCATGCTAACCATCCCAACCATGCTAACATCCCAAACCGTGCTCACTAGAAGAGAATGGAGTATTTTAAATGTTAAAAGGAAAACACACATACACACACACCAACGCGCACACACACTTTCACACACACCAGTCTAGAATCCTGTGCTCAAAAAAAAAATATTCTTTAAAAGTGAATGAGAAATAGAGCCTCTCAGGCAAACAAAAACTGAGGGAATCTCTCACCTGTTCATCTGACTGCAGTATACATGATCAATCAATCAATCAATCAATCAATCAATAAAATTCACCTAAAAAGTTTTCCAAAGTAGTCACTGTAATTCTAAAGCATTTTTTTTGGTGCAATTACGCCACTTAGAATGTTAAGTCAATGAAATGCAATTATGGTGTAATTAGTCTAAGCTGGAGAAGCCCCAGAGACACGTTTAAAATGAGACAAAACCAAGAAGGTGTGACAAAGGTAATAGCCAATAAATTTTTTCTCCAACTTTTAGCATCCTCATTTCCAGTCCAGCTTTTACATGAAGTCCCACTGTCAGCTTCTCATTTTAGAACAATTTACCATTACCACAAACATCAAAGTTTTAGTTGCTGAATTTGCCCCTCTTGCTGGCCTCTTAGTTCTGTCACTGCTAATACCCATAGCTAAGGTCACCCATGTTGTTAAATGTGTCCACACCATAGAGGTGCTCATGTGACCAGAGTCTACCAGGTGGTGATTCAGGCTCTCATTCAATCCTGCAAAGAAAGGAGTAGATCCTTGCCCTTACATAGCAGGGTCTTAAGATTTATTTCCTTATACATATGTTATTGTATGTTGTTGTAAAGATCCACACAATGGTTGCTGCTGAACATAGTGTCAGTCACACACGAAGAATAGCTTTTGCAAACAGTCAGAAATCCTAATATTAAGTATAACATTCTTGTTTGGATGAACTCTCACTTCTAAGGTACTGTTCTAAAATTAGCTTAATATAGCTACTCCCTGTGACTGTGCATTTGACAGCCAACTTTCCAAATATTTCAATAAGTAAAAGTAAAATCAATTAAAATCATACACCTAGAGACTTGGCATATCAATGTCATTACAATTGCATCAAGAAATTTTATACAGGAAAAATTATCATTTAGAATTAAATCTGTTATTCATGTCAAATGGGATGGCACTTTCAGTCACTCACAGTACAATCCCGTATTAATTTCTGTATAAATGACAGGTACTAACCTTTCTGATAAGAAGATGAAGGTGAAAATTTCTTGTTGCACACAAAGAGAGTATGGCACATTTTAGGAGCCAGATACATAAACCATCCATCATAATGCTATCTAATAAGAACAGTTTCTATAGCACAGTAAAAATTAAATAGGACTATCAGGTAAAAATAAATGAATCTTTTATTTTGGAGAGAGTTGGGAAGGATGAAGTGAAATATAGTGTGGTTACTATTTCACAGGGTAAGTAATTTTTACTAAAGTGTAACTTGAATGCTAGGTAAAGTATGCAAAAACTAGTAGAATTCTCTTTTGAAATATGCCAGAAGAAGAAAGCACAGAGAATGTTCAGGCACCAGTATGATTTAGTTGGTGAGCAGGATATTTGTGATGCACCACCGTTTAAGCAGGAAAGGAAGATCTAGTTCCCTCAAAATCCAGCATCCTAAAAAAAATTGACTCAGTTTCTGTATGGCATTGTCATTCAGACTTAATGGTCCTGAAATTTACCACTCTGTTTTAGATATGAACTTTCTTCTGGAACATAGAGTTTCCTGGCATTTTTAATTTAAAAAAATATATATTTTTTATTGGTTTAAAACAGAGAACTCCACTCATATCTTAATATTTTGTCTAAACCTTTGTGTTATTCAATTTTAATTTATTCTGAAAGAACTGGGGTATACATAGAATTATGAAGAGTTAAAAAAAAAAAGCACTCAGTTTAAGACATTAAACATAGCTGGAAGAACCCTGTTACCTCCTTGCTCAAACTCTCCAATCTAAAAGTGATAACTAACCTGAATTTGGCATTTATTATTATCGTGTTAAGAGGCTGAATTGTGTTCCCTCAAAATTTACACATTTGAGTTGTAACCCTCAGCTCCTCTCAATGTGACCTTATCTTTATTTGGAGAAAAGGTCTTCACAGAGGTAAGCAAGTTAAAGTCATTAGGGTGACCATCCAATATGAATGATGTCTTTTATACAAAGAAAAAATGTGGACACAGAGGGTTTCATAGAGGGGAGACTGTGTCCAGGGACACGGGGAGAAGACAGCACTCTAAAAACCAAGAAGAAAGCGACCTGGAACACATTCTTCCCCCACAGTCCTCAGAAGAAAGATACCTTGCTGACACCCTGATCTTGAACTTCTATCCTATAGAATTGTGAAAAAAAAAAAAAAAAAAGAAGAAAAAAGAAACATAAATACATTTATGTTGCTTAAGCCACCCAGTCTGTGGTACTTTGTTATGGCAGCCCTAGCAGACTAATACATCTTATATGTCTATTTTGTTATGCATGCTATTATCAATAAACAATACATTATACTGCTTTGCATATTTTAAACTCTATTAAAAGGGTATCATAATGCCACTTGATGTTCTGTTCTTATTTGATACTGTAATTGAGGAAAATGCTTTCATATATTATTTTAGTTAATATATTTTCGATGTTGTGCAGAGTTTTAGTTCACTTTCACTGCATTTTCTCATCTCCACCACCTCTCCCTTTTGTGTGGAGAGATCGTGGGCATAACTTTGAGAGTTAGTGGTAGTTCAATTACTTCAGCATCAAGCAATTTGAGCTCATGGGAGTTTACAGGAGCTCCACATACCCTACACTGGAAAAAGTTAATATTGTATGTAATTCTTCCTACTGGAGAGAGGGGTAGCCACTCTTTCTACAGGAATTGTACGTAGATATTTCTTAGTGGGGGCCATAGTTCCTAGACACAGGTAGCCAATTGACAGTTAGACTTGAAATAATCCACTAGGGATGTGCAGCTAATAATCCTGCTTTTACCTACACATGCTTATAAACAGATGGATATTGTGGTTTAGATACTTATTAGAATCATTAATATTATTTAAAGTGTAAGAGGATCATTATGTTGTTGACTGTCCCTAATGAAGTGTTACTGTAATACAATGTAAGCGTTCATTGCTTACTTCTTTTCTTTTTTCTTTTTTTTTGTTTTTTTTTTGAGACGGAGTCTCTCTCTGTCACCTAGGCTGGGCTGGAGTGCAGTGGCACGATCTGGGCTCACTGCAAGCTCCACCTCCTGGATTCACACCATTCTCCTGCCTCAGCCTCCTGAGTAGCTGGGACTACAGGCACCCGCCACCGCGCCCAGCTAATTTTTTTATATTTTTAGTAGAGACAGAGTTTCATCATGTTAGCCAGGATGGTCTCAATCTCCTGACCTCGTGATCCACCTGTCTCGGCCTCCCAAAGTGCTGGGATTACAGACGTGAGCCACCGCACCCAGCTCATTGTTTACTTCCAAATCTGTTATAATATCAGGAAAATTCTAATATTATTTTAATTTTTTTCTTCACTCATTCCCAACGCATGTTGAACATTGTCTTTCTTGCATTACTAACTTTTATTTCATTACTCTTCTCACGAGTGTCTTCAGTGACCCATATTATTACGTTCACGCTTTTTTTTGGTTGTTTTTGAGATGGTGTCTTACCATGTCCCAGGCTGGAGTGCAATGATGTGATACCAGCTCACTATAACCTCCGCCTCTCGGGTTCTAGCTATTCTCCTGCCTCAGCCTCCCTGTTGCAGGATTCAGGAGGATGAGATAGAGACCTTGCGTTAAAACACGAGAATCTTTTATTGAGTACACTCAGGCCCAGCTGATTCAGTGTCCAAAAGACTGGTCCCGGAACAAAGACAGCACTTAACTTTTATACACACTTCACAGAAAGGGGTGAGCTGGCTTGAAGCAAGCTTACAGTGGCGTGAAAGCAGGGATATAGACAGGACAAAGACAGTTAATCAAATTGTAACAGGTTCATAACTCAGGATTGCACATAACCCTTGCTATGCAACCTGGATGTCTGTTATCTAGGTTTACCTAGGCATGGACTTATCCTATAATCTTCACTATGGTGGCCAGGTGGCCATTAACTCAGGCCTGCTCAGGGGGTCATGACCTTCACTCTACTGCTTAGATAAAACACAATACTTGAAGTCAACAGTTACAGAGAACAGGAATCTATAATTCATTCGATGAAACAAAGGAAAATTTGTTTTTCTTCTCCCTATGTTGAGGGAGTGCTGGGATAGTCTCCAGAGTGCATTATATAATATTATCAAGACTTTTCCTGGGTCTGGGCTGTGCCTGTTGTTGCCTCTGGGACAAGTTAGCCTAATACAGGAAAACTTATTTCTCTTTCTTTTTAATTTTATTTTTCTTTAATTTCCCACCTCGTTCCAAGTAGCTGAGATTACAGAAATGTGCCACCACGCCCGGCTAATTTTTGTATTTTTAGTAGAGGCAGAGATTCACATGTTGGCCAGGCTGGTCTCAAACTCCTGACCTCGTGATCCACCTGCCTCGGCCTCCCAAAGTGCTGCGATTTCAGGTGTGAGCCACCATGCCCTGCCTGCTCATTTTTTTTCTTAACCTTATTTCTCTATTTTCTTATTTAATTCTATGTATTTTCTGATTTCAACTGCCTTGCATTTCACCACTTTCTATTTGTTTTCACATCCTTTATCTTTTTTCGTGCTCTTGTTATTGGTCTTTGTGCTTATTTTCACAGTGGTAAATATCCAATGCTTGTTTTGTTCATGTTGTAATATTGTCCCAGTTTTATCCATCTTCTGAGTGTTCTTCAGCTGTTGTTTACTTTGCATGTTGGTTTTGCACTTTAAAATAGTATCTTTATATAGATTCTATTTTTTTTCTCTTTTTAAATTATTTATCCTTGAAGCAGGAAAGGTTTACTCAGATTGTGTAATCACAGTCTACTTCAGTCAGAGTAAAGTAAAAATTGGATTTTAGAAAGGTTAGTATTTTCCTTTTGTCCTATAGTTTTGTTTCTGAATGTGTTTATACTTTATCCCTCCCCCACATAACTGAGAAAGGAGCTAAGCATTGTACTCAGTGAAAAGTCTCTCTTCCTTTTCTCTGTCCCTTTTCCTCATCTTGTTTCCTTCCTTCCTTCCCTCTCTCTTCTTCGTCTCCCATCCCCACCCCAAATGCAATGCATGAAAACTGTCTGCTTTCCCAAAATATGGATTGCCTCTGAATATTCTGATTTGGTCTACCCCAGTGCTTCTCTAATTTAATGGGAATACACATCACTCAATGGTCTGCAGCAATGTAGATCTGGAATCAGTAAGTATAGCTCAGAGCTTGTGACTCTGAATTTCTAACAATCTCCGTAGTGATGCTGATGCTTTACTACTCACTCTTTATTTTATTTATTTACTTATTTTTATATTTACAAATAATAGCTATGTATATTTATGGGATATAAACTGATGTTTTAATCTATATAAACACGTAGAAAATTAAATCAAGCTAATTTACATATCCAGCACCTCACTAACGTTTTTTGTGGTAAGAGGGTTAAAGGTCTACTCTTTCAGCACTTTTGAAACTGTATCCTTAGATCAACATCTCCCTTTTCCCACCATGCCTCCTCCCCTAGCCGCTTTCCACTCTGATTCTATGAGACTGACTCTTGTGGATTCCACATATAAGTGACATTATACAGTATTTGTGTTTCTGTCCCTGGCTTGTTTCACTTAGCACAATGTCCTCCAGGTCCATCCATGTTGTTTCCCAGGACAGAATTTCTTTCTTTTTTAAGGCCCTATACTATTTCATTGTGAAAATATATCACATTTTCTTTATTCATTCATCTGTTCATGGGCACTTAGGTTGTTTCCATTTCTTGGCTGTCATGAATAATGCTGAAATAAACATGGATGTTCAGCTATCCCTTCAACATATCAATTTCAATTCCTTCAAACCTATACCCAGTAGTGGAATTGCTGGATAATATAATAATTTTATTTTTAGCTTTTTGATGATATCCATATTATTTTCCAAAATGGACATGCCAATTTACATTTCCACCAACAGTGTTGAGAGGTGACAACATGCCAGCAGCCCTCACTCTCTGTGCCTCCTCAGCCTCGGCGTCCACTCTGGCAGCGCTTGAGGAGCCCTTCAGCCCGCCACAGCACTGTGGTAACCCCTCTCTGGGCTGGCCAAGGCCCAAGCCGGCTCCCTCTGCTTGTGGGGAGGTGTGGAGGGAGAGGCGCGGGTGGGAACCGGGGCTGCGCGGGGCACTTGAGGGGCAGCGCAAGTTCCAGGTGGGCGTGGGCTCTGTGGGCCCCACTTTCGGAGCAGTCGGCCGGCGCCGCTGGCCCCTGGCAGTGAGGAGCTTAACACCCAAGCTAGCAGCTGCAGAGGGTGCACCGGGTCCCTCAGCAGTGCTGGCCCGCTGGCGCTGCGCTTGAATTCTCGTGGGGCCTTGGCTGCCTCCCCTAGGGGCAGGGCTCTGGGGACCTGCAGCCCTCCATGCCCGAACCTCTCCCGCCGCCATGGGTTCCTGCACGCCCGGAGCCTCCCCGAGGAGCACCAGCACCTGGTCCCATCCACCGCCCAAGGGCTGAGGAGTGCAGGCGCCTAGCGCAGGACTGTTGTCAGCTCCGCCTGCAGCCTCAGTGCAGGATCCACTCGGTGAAGCCAGCTGGGCTCCTGGGTCTAGTGGGGACTTGGAGAACCTTTATGTCTAGCTAAGGGATTGTAAATACACGGATCAGCACCCTGTGTCTAGCTCAGGGTTTGTTTTACACCAATCAGTACTCTGTGTCTAGCTCAAGGTTTGTAAATATACCAATTAGAACTCTGTATCTAGCTAACTTAGTGGGCACTTGGAGAACTTTTCTGTCTAGTACTCTGTGTCTAGCTAAAGGATTGTAAACACACCAATCAGCACTCTGTGTCTAGCTCAAGGTTTGTAAACGCACCAATCAGTACTCTGTGTCTAGCTCAAGGTTTGTAAATATACCAATCAGTACTCTGTATCTAACTAATCTAGTGGGGACTTGGAGAACTTTTCTGTCTAGCACTCTGTGGCTAGCTAAAGGATTGTAAATGGACCAATCAGCACTCTGTGTCTAGCTCAGGGATTGTAAACACACCAATCAGCATTCTGTCAAAATGGGCCAATCAGAAGGATGTGGGGGGGCGGGGGAATCAGACAAGGTAATAAAAGCAGGCTGCCCAAGCCAGCAGTGGTGGCCCTCTTGGGTCCCCCTCCACAGTGTGGAAGCTTCCTTCTTTCACTTTTTGCAATAAATCTTGCTGCTGCTCACTCTTGGGGTCCACGCCACCTTTTTGAGCTGTATATGAGCTGTAACACTCACCGTGAAGGTCTGTAGCTTCACTCCTGAGGTCAGCGACACCAGGAACCCACCGGGAGGAATGAACAACTCCAGACATGCTGCCTTAAGAGCTGTAACACTCACCACGAAGGTCTGCAGCGTCATTCCTGAAACCAGCGAGACCACGAACCCACCAGAAGGAAGAAACCCCAAACACCTCCGAACATCAAAAGGAGCAAACTCCAGACCCACCATCTTTAAGAACTGTAACACTCACCGTGAGGGTCCCCAGCTTCATTCTTGACGTCAGTGAGACGAAGAACCCACCAATTCTGGACACAGTGTGAACATGTTCCCTTAATCCACATCCTCACCAACATGTTATCATTTGTCCTTTTAGTAGCCATTCTGACAAGTCTGAGGTGATGCCTCATTGTGGTTTTAATTTGCATTTCCCTGCTAATTAGAGATGTTGAGCATTTATTTCATATAATAAAAGCAAAAATAGACAAATAGGATTGTATTTAACCAAAAGTTTTCCGCACAGTAAAGGAAACAACAGAGGGAAGAGAAAACCCACAGACTGGGAGAAAATATTTGCAAAGCAGATATCTGATAAAGGACTAATATCCAAACATATAAGGAACTCAAGTAACTCAATAGCAATGACACAAATACCCAGATTAAAAAATAGACAAAGGATGTAAACAGACATTTCTCAAAAGAAGACATAATGGCCATCAGATCACACTTTAAATACCAAGAGCCTATCCTTTTCTTGTATTTAGAGCCAACTGGCTCCAAAGAATATAGGGCAGAAATATTTTTATACCCCATCTTTCCTAGTGCAAATACATATTTTGGAAAGTGTACCTCACTATAATGTGTACCATATCCTTTGAAGGTTTATTTCTCCAGCTTTTTGAAAGCTGCCCCATGGCATTTGCTCTTCATGTTTTTCAATGTACCTGCCCTTTGCTTGCTTTTTGTTGTTGTTGTTGTTGTTAAGATAGAATCTTGCTCTGTTGCACAGGCTGGAGAGCAGTGGCGCGAACTGCAACCTCCGCCTCCCAGGTTCAAGTGATCCTTCTGCCTCAGCCTCCTCAGTAGCTGGGACTACAGGCACGTACCACAAGGCACGTGCCACCATGCCGAGCTAATTTTTGTATTTTTATGTGGTTTTGCCATGTTGCACAGGCTGGTCTCGAATTTTTGGCTTCAAGTGATCTGTCCACCTCAGCCTCCCAAAGAGCTGGGATTAGAGGTGTGAATGAGCCACGGCGCTGGAGCCGTTGTTTACTCTTGAACATTGTGCTTTAAAGTACTTCCATGTCAAGATTAAATTAGGAATTTGTGGTGATTTTATTTTTCTTTCTTGTTTTCTGTGATTTCTAGAAAGAACAAGGAAAATATCTAAATTACATACGATTTTAAAATCTGGTCTATTTTTATAGTTTCATAGTTAAATTTAGTTATAGTCAGAAAATGCCTTCTCTGTTGTTTTATTTTTAAAGTAATTTTTACCTCATACATGGATAGTAGTCAAGCATTCATTCTTTAATTATCAAATTGAACTTTTAAATTAGGTATTGAAAATTATATATTTATGCTGATTTTTGCTTGCCTGATCTATTAAATATTAAATGTGTTCTAGTAAGTCAAAATAATTATGGAGTTTTCAGTACCCACTTGCTGTATATATTTTAGTTTCATTTATATATTTTGAAAATGTTCACGTAATTTCACATGAATACAGAAAACTATTTCACATACATTTATTATGTTTACTGTTAAATTCGTGATGATTTGTAGCATTTTAAACTTTCTGTCATGATTCATTTACAGTTATTTCTCTTTTCTTGCTTCATTTTGACTTAACTATTATGTATACTTTGGACACAGTCGTGTAAAATATACACTGTATTTTTAGTATTTTAGTGCTCATCCCTGAAAGTTAAATATAAATGTTTAATGAAAGAAAAATAAAATTAATCACACATTTATAGATCTCTCATTAACTGTACAAATGCTGTACAATACTTTAATTTTGATTGTCATCTGCATTTGCTAGGGCTGCAAGAACAAGGTACCACATACTGGATGGCTTAAACAACACGAATATATTTTTCTGTAATGCTGAGGGATAGAATATTAAGATCAACATGTCACCAGGGTTTGTTCCTTCTGAGGGTTATAAAAGAAAAATCTCTTCCAGGCCTCTCTCCTTGGCTTACAGATAACCATCTCTCCCTGCATCTTCACGTCATCTTCCCTTTGTGCCTCTGCCTTAATTTTCTGTTCTTCTAAGAATACCAGGCATATTACACTGAGGCCCACCCTAATAACCCCGTTTAACTTGATTACCATGTATAAATATAGTCGTAGAAGGTACCATTTATCCCTACTGTAACTGATTTGTCTGTTTATTTTTGTTGTTGTTTAAATTTAATTTATTTTATTATTATTGTTTTTGAGATGGAGTCTTTCTCTGTCGTCCAGGCTGGAGTGCGGTGGCGCAATATCAGCTTACTGCAACCTCTGTCTCCTGGGTTCAAGCTATTCTCCTGCCTCAGCCTCCTGAGTAGCTGGGATTACAGGCACCCACCATGACCCCTGGCTAATTTTTGTATTTTTAGTAGAGACAGGGTTTCACCATGTTGGCCAGGCTGGTGTTGAATTCCTGACCTCAGGTAATCTGCCCACCTCGGCCTCCTAAAGTGCTGGGATTACAGGTGTGAGTCACCGTGCCCGGCCTTTGCCTATTATTTTCACCTAGATAATATTACATATATTTGATAATGTAAATTTGGTATCATTATTTTTTAACCAATCAATGTAATCAGAGATTGAACTGTGTGTTTATATATTTCTTTTAAAACTTTGAAAAGAATGCTATCAGTAGTATTGTCCTTGATTATCTTTTATTTAAGATGTCTTAAATAATAAACTTTCATTTAAGAAAGTTTTATTATATTTTGAATTCTTTGGATTAATAACTATGTGTTGAATAGTATCTTGTGCAAACTGAATTATCTTTATCCTACTTTTGATCTGTGTTGTTATAAATTTAAAAGAATTGTAATTTTATTTTTCTAAAAATATCAATTATTTCTTTAGTTTTTCTTCTCTATTATTCCATTTTTTCCTAAAAATATGAATATACATATATTAGTTCTTCTCAGTTTAGCCTCCTTGTATCTTTATTATTTCTCCTTTATATCTTTTAATCCTGTACATTTGTTCTGTTTGAATATTTTCTAAAAATCTACCTTCTACTCTACTCATTTTCTTTTAACTATCATCTCATATTTAATTTTTCAAAATATTTTAAATAATCTTTATTGAAACATGATTTATGTACGAAATATTCTAGCTATTTAGATTATATAAGTTGTCGACTCTTGACCCTAAGACAGCAACATAACAAACATGACATACAATATTTATATTATCGGCCAGGTGTGGGGGCTCACACCTGTAATCCCAGCACTTTAGGAGTCTGAGGTGGGTGGAGCACATGAGTTCAGGAGTTCGAGAACAGCCTGACCATTTCTACTAAGCAAAATACAAAATTAGCAAGTAATAGTAGCTCATGCTAGTAATCCCTGCTACATGGGAGGCTGAGGCAGGAGAATCGCCTGGACCCAGGAGGCAGAAGTTGCAGTGAGCTGAGATTGTGCCATTGCACTCCAGCCTAGGCAACAAGAGTGAAACTCCATCACACACACACACACACACACACACACAAAGAATGTTTATATTATCAAAATTTTATTCAGGGTTCTTGCCATTCAGTTTGTCATCTACTCTTCAACTCAGAAAACCATTGATCTGTCTTTTTGATTTTTTTTTTTTCTTTGTGAAATGGACTTTTACTCTTGTTGCCCAGGCTAGAGTGCAATGACGTGATATCGGCTCACCACAACCTCCACTGCCCAGATTTAAGCGATTCTCCTGCCTCAGCCTCCCGAGTAGCTGCGATTATAGGCATGCAACACCACACCTGGCAAATTTTTTGTATTTTTAGTAGAGACGGGGTTTCTCCATGTTGGTCAGGCTGGTCTCAAACTCCCGACCTCGGGTGATCTGCCCACCTTGGCCTTCCAAAGGGCTGGGATTACAGGCTTGAGCCACCACGCCCAGCCCCTTTTGCATTTTCTAGAGTTTCATGTAATGGAATCAAACTACATTCACTCTTTGTGTTTGTCTTCTTTCATTAGTATGTTGTTTTGTATTTACCCATGCCACAGTAAGTATGAATAGTTTTTAACTTTTTATGCTGATATTCCAAAATTTATTTAGTCACTTGCTGGTAAACAATAACGTATAAAAAATGTATCAAGATATACATACCCATGAGAATGACCAACATTAAAAAGGCTAATATTGATAAATGATGGTGCAGCTGTGCAGTACTGAAACTCATATATTAGTAGTAAGAATGCAAATTTGTACAATCATTTTGAAGAAAAGTTAGCCAATTTCTTATAAAATTAAGTGTAAAACTACCACATAACTAAGGATATGCTACTTTTAGGTATTTAATCAAGCAATATAAAACATGTGCCTGTGTGTGTGTATATATATATATAATATATGTTAGACTATATTTTGCAAATATACATACATAGATATGAGAATATTTATAGGAGTGTTTCTTATAATAGCTTAAAATGCATAAATTAGATTTTAAATGTAATTACTTTTAAATATTAGAAGTAATATTTTATTTAATTTTAAAGTTTTCTTATTTTCTATGGTATCTTATTAACAGATTTTCTGTGCCTTTTAATTGCAAGTCATTTTTAACTTAACTTTCTGATAATTCTAATGTTAAAGTCCTTAGATATTTACTGTCACAATTTACATTTTTGTTGACTTCATAATGACTAGATTTTTTGTCAGTAGCATAATTTTTGAAAGTGAGTGTTTATTTTAAGCTCTACCGAAAAGGAGGACAAAAGTGTCTTAAGGTGTTCCCCTTCTGCTGAGTACCGTATAGATATATATTGGGCCACCTTTTTCTAATAGAATCAATTCATGTAAATGTCCAAATAATGTGGGATAGAGGACAATTTTATTATTTTATTATTATTGTTGTTGTTATTATTATTATTATTATTATTATTAACCAAGAGCCCAAACTAAGATATTATGTTTTCTTTCTTCTTTTCCTGGTCACTAGAATATTTTCTAGACAACATTTCTCACTTTGTAGTACTTGAAGTACCCTACTTTTATACGGGAGTCTGAGTTGCAATTCTCTGTCCTGGCTGATTGGACCCAAGTATTTGCACTATTTTTAAGTTTTAGTTCTTTAGAAAGAGGAGTTTTCACACTATTTGTTCTATATTTGACATAAACCTAATTCAGATTCGGTAAAGTGTATTATTTGTTCATAACTATATTCTTCCTCATTGCCCTTTCTGGAAATAGTGTATGCCGGCTTTCCAGTGGTGTTAAATCTGGTCCTGGCCATACAATCTGATTTGATTAATGGAACGTGAACAGACATGTTGTACATTATATCCAAGAAAACATTTTAAATGTATTTGAGTGGTTGGACAACTTCTTCATGTTGAGTCCAGAATAAGATAATATATAGAAAGGTTAGAGAAGCTGCATCTGACCTCCTAAATATAAACAATAAATAAATGTTTGTTGCTATTATCCACAATCAACTTGGGATTTGATTTTGCCATAACAATTGTTGAATAATACACAGAGCAGCATGGCTTTCATTCTATCTTGATTCTTTATTCTCTTGTTATTGGTAAGACTAATAGTATGCTTTTATGACTACCTCTATATTTTCTAAAAAATCAGTCTTTTCTTTAATAGCCTCCAATTTAAAAAAAAAAATGTATATTATATTTTCTCCATTTCCTGAGTTTCTAAATGAAGAATTACATGGCCTGTCAGGGACAATTCATCAATAAGATCTCTCATTTTATGAAACAATCATCAAACAGTGCTGTATTTTATTTTTCACTGTCTCAAATATTTCTTTTCTGTTTAATAAAAATATTATAAATTTTTACATTATTCATATGGTATGGGGGAAAAAAAAAACCCTGAAAAAATATAACTAAAGATTTTTCTGAACTTTTGAATCCTAACAGGTTTCATACTAAATAGTCCAATGGAAAAAATTGCACAGGACATCCCATACCCTCTGTGCTACCAAACTAGATAAATAATGCAGAGGACACACACCATGATAGTTTTCAAGGATGAAAAAATGGGAAAATCCTGGACCTACACATAACTTACAGTTTACAGACAACAATAATTATTTAAGGACATATTGAATGTTTCATTATATTAAACTATCCACAGAGGACATCTGTACCTAGGAAAGATGGATAAGATAGCCACAGATTTTTATTTTCACTAAGTTAGTTATTGAAACTTTCATATTATTATTATTATTATTATTTTTTTTTTTTTTTTGAGACGGAGTCTCGCTCTGTCGCCCAGGCTAGAGTACAGTGGCCGGATCTCAGCTCACTGCAAGCTCCGCCTCCCGGGTTTACGCCATTCTCCTGCCTCAGCCTCCCGAGTAGCTGGGACTCCAGGCGCCCGCCACCTCGCCCGGCTAGTTTTTTGTATTTTTTAGTAGAGATGGGGTTTCACCATGGTAGCCAGGATGGTCTTGATCTCCTGACCTCGTGATCCGCCCATCTCGGCCTCCCAAAGTGCTAGGATTACAGGCTTGAGCCACCGCGCCCGGCCTCATATTATTATTTACTCAACTAATATTATTTATTCATTATTTAAGTGGATACATTTTTAAAAGCATAATAAGTGGGAGTAATAGCTAGACTTGTGTTCTATAATATGCGATATAAGATTCAACGCATCAGAATCACCTGGGATTTGTTTTAAAAATGTAGATTCTAGGACACTACAGTAGACTCACACAATCAGAGTTACTTTGCTGAGATACAATAACATTATTTGTAATTATTATATCTGATGCTACTAATGAAGGAGAATAACTGTAGATAATCTAACCTTCCAGAGAGTTGCGAATCTGTTCATGATTAGCTACTTATTTCCATTTGTCTTTTTCCCCCAACTCTTGGTCACCTTTGCTGAGAACACAGAAAGCAGCAGAAAGAAGCTTTTAGCAGACACATGTTGTTGAAGTAATAAAGTTGTATCCTGAAATACTCCAAATATAAGCATGATTTTCCCTACAGAATACTTGTCTAGCTCTGAAGAAGCTAATGCAGGAAGCTAAGCAAAAACAAACAAACAAAAACAAAATTAAAACTTCTGAAACGTAGAATGAAATCTCTGCCTTAGAAAACATGTTGAGGGGCAATGTTTACCCAAAACACATGATCATATTCCCCATCAGGAGGTTTGCTAAAGAGTGAAGTTGAGTATGAGAAAAACAAAAAAGTAAGCTAAAACTACTAAAGTACAGGGCCTTACCTCCTGTAATCTTTCAGGGCTTTGGTGACCCAGACATACTAAGCTTTTAATCAAAAAACTGAATGAACTATACCTGGGGATTAAGTGTGGCTCAGATACAGAAACCACAACCAAGTCCTAAATCAGCTAAATCCCTGAATGATTTCAAAAATCAGCTATTCATAGTATTGTCCTGATCAATGAAATGGAAACCTCCTCTGGTTAAAGACAACATCAGCTGGGACTTTTCAGTTTATTTTATTCATAATAAGTCATTAAGAAGATTTGATTAATGTCCTATAATAAAAAAAATACAGTAGAAACAGGGAATGTTGCTATTCGTTTTATCAGAGAAAGAATTTAAGTATGACTCAAAAATTTATGGAAATAAGGAAAGGATGGGAGAAATAGAAAATATGGAGAATTTCATGTTTTAAAGTAGAATCTACATAAATTAATTAAATGGGTGTATAAAATTAAAATTAAGAATCCAGAAAATAGGGTTAACAGCTAATTGGACATACATCAAAACACAGAATTCGTGATCTGGAAGACAGGTGAATGGAAAACAATGAAACTAAAGGACAAAGAGAAAAAAGAATTGATATGTTAACAGAATATAAAAGTTAGAGGACATGCTCACAACTTCTATTAATAACATAAATATAATTGGGAACTTAGGAGGACAGGAGAAAGTGAAGAAACAGCAACGTTTTTAATAAATATCAAAGTGCAATTCAGAGACTGTGTTCAGAGATCCAAATATCTCAGTATACAGTGGTAGGAGCTATTAAAAAGTTATTTCCGACAGATAGAGAGGAAAAGGGGTCCTTGGAGAGTTTTCATTTTTAGAACAGCTCCAGAAATGTTTCTCATCTAGCATGAAAGCCCTGGCCCTTAGGCCAGGCCAGTAACCTTTGATATGCAAATGCAGGCCATTAGAAACTGGGTCCCCCCAACATGGTGATTCCCACCATTGTCTTCTTGCCCTTGCTCCCATATATGCCTAGCAGCATGGCCAACCCATATATCCAATGTGTGTGGAACATCATGGTGCCCCGTATTTGCATATTAAAAGGCTAGGGTATGATGGCCAGTTTTTTTCTGTGGGCTACGTGAATGACATGCCTGGTCAAACCAATGTCCTGAGCCCCATGCAAATCAGACACCTCTTCTTCCAGCCATCGCATAAAACTGGCTGGACAAAAATCTCCTCTTTTGGATTTGGAGCACTCTTCTCTCTGTCTCTGTACAGGGAAGCTTCTTCCTTCTGCCTTCTTCCTTCTTTCTTGCCTATTAAACTCTCCACTCCTTAAAACCACTCTACATGTGTCCATATCATTTATTCCAATTCAACTTGAAGAACCTGGTGTTCCTCCATTCATTGGAGCCATATCAATACTACAAACAGGATAAATAAAAAAACATCATGAAATGGTACAAAACCAAAGATAAAAACAAAACCTTAGAAGTAGCAAGAATAGACTGGGCACAGTGGCTCATGCCTGTAATCCCAGCACTTTGGGAAGCCGACGTGGGTGGATCATGAAATCAGGAGATCAAGACCATCCCAGCCAACATGGTGAAACCCCGTCTCCACTAAAAATACAAAAATGAGCCAGGTGTGGTGCCGTGTGCCTGAGTCCCAGTTACTCAGGAGGCTGAGGCAGGAGAATCGCTTGAACTCGGCGGAGGTTGTAGTGAGTCGAGATCACGCCACTGCACTGTAGCCTGGGTGACAGAGCAAGACTCCATCTCAAAAATAAATAAATAAATAAATTTAAACAATTTAAAAATAAATAAATAAATACAAATAAAAGATAAAAGTAACAATAATAAATAAAACACATTTCTTTAAACACAGTAACATTAAGATTGACAACTGACTTCTCAACAGAAACACTGGAAAACTGAAAACACAGCATTGCATTTAAAGTGTTGAAAAAGAATAATAGCCAACTTGCAATTCTATGCCTTAAATTCAAGGAAAATAATTACATGTTTTAGCAAACAGACCCTGAGAGATTATTCACTAGCAAAGTTTCATTACAAGAAGTGCTAAAAATGAGTTCTTCAGTCAGATGGAAAATAATTTTGGTTGAAAAAGTTAAAAACGATAACAGGAAAGTATGAGAAGGGATATGTCTTTCAAACAACCAAGAAAGAAAATGTGGCAGTACTAATGTCATAAGAAAAATATTAAAGCAAGTAACATTATCAAGGAAGAACTGCATGGTCAATATTATCTTTAATACTTTTTTTTGCATGGACTTTGTATACTTTTTAAAATTTATCTAAACATTTTGTAATAATTGGTTTAAATAACACTTGTAAAATGCACAGATATATTTAACGGAGCACAAGTAAACTACAATATTTCACACAACACAAATAAGTGATTTTTAATTAATTAACATTTTGCAACTCCCTGTACTCCCTCAGGATATCTCAATGACACATAAACTCCTGGCATAAAGACCAAGTGACTAATGAAATTTAATTATTATTTGTAATCATTAAATCATATTATTAGTAATCATTAAATCATATTACCCTCAGAAACATAACATTAAATTTAAGAATTCAAACACATTGGTTCAATTGGGATAAAGTTTAAGAACTAAACAAATGAATCCATATGGATTTAGAAATCAGGATAGTGATTACCCTTGGAGAGAATTGTTGCAGAAGAAAATGGTTATAAGGGAGCTTTCGGAGTTCTGGTAAAAATCTGTTTTCTGATCTAGGAGATTGTCAAACAGACGTTTTCAGTTTATAAAAACTTAATATGCTTTACAAATATGAGTTTTACACATTCTTGTATGTATGCAATATTTTAATAAATTTCACAGTAAACAATGCATATAAAATATCTTGAGGGGAGAAAATATCACAAAACAATGCTTTACTAAATTTTCCATATTTTATATGCTTATAAAATATCTCAAGTGGACAAAATATCACAAAACAATGCTACTAAATTTGGCATATTTTCTGCGCATTGCAACTAGTAAATTAAGCAAAATTCAATTACTTTTAATTACTGTTGGTCTTTTCACCATTTCAAAAAAAAATTAGAATTTTTTTTTTTTTTTTTTTTTTTTTTGAGATGGAGTCTCGCTCTGTGGCCCTGGCTGGAGTGCAGTGGCCTGATCTCAGCTCACTGCAAGCTCCGCCTCCCGGGTTTACGCCATTCTCCTGCCTCAGCCACCCCAGTAGTTGGGACTACAGGCGCCCGCCACCTCGCCTGGCTAGTTTTTTGTATTTTTCAGTAGAGACGGGGTTTCACTGTGTTAGCCAGGATGGTCTGGATCTCCTGACCTCGTGATCCGCCCGTCTCGGCCTCCCAAAGTGCTGGGATTACAGGCTTGCGCCACCACGCCTGGCCTAGAAAAGTTTTTAAAAATGTTTCAACATCTACAAGTTTGGATATAAGGAATTTGCATAAATTTGAAATACATAGTATCTAGGCCTCATAAAAAAGAGAGCAGATGTAGTTATCCCGTTAATAATGTTAAATATTAAAGGGGCGCGGTGGCTCACGCCTGTAATCCCAGCACTTTGGGAGGCCGAGGCGGGCGGATCACAAGGTCAGGAGATCGAGACCACAGTGAAACCCCGTCTCTACTAAAAATACAAAAAATTAGCCGGGCGCGGTGGCGGGCGCCTCTAGTCCCAGCTACTCAGGAGGCTGAGGCAGGAGAATGGCGTAAACCCAGGAGGCGGAGCTTGCAGTGAGCCGAGATCGCGCCACTGCACTCCAGCCTGGGCGACAGAGCGAGACTCCGTCTCAAAAAAAAAAAAAAAAAAAAAAAAATTAAATTTTATGAGGATTTTAATAAATCTTCAGGTTGAATAAAAACAATTTCTAACTGGAAGCTAAAAGAAAAAAGAGAGAAGAAAAGAAAGAATAAATGAAAATAAAGCCAATATCTGAAGGCAATAAATACATTTTAAAAATGGAAACCACTGGGATAATCATTCTCCTGCGGCTCCCTCATGCTATTCATGTTAAATTAAATTTTGTATGACTTTTCTTCTATTAATCTGCTTTGTGTTGTTAGCTGATTTTCAGCAAACTATCAAAGGGCAAAGAGAGTGTTTTTCTTTGACCTCTGCAGTTTTGGTGCTGTGAGCAGGATAATCAAAACTGCTCCAGTTTGCTGCAAGTCAAAATTAAGGAAATCCAGGACGTGACAAATTAACAGAAGAGAAATAATCTCTTACCAGTCAGGATCCTGCTCGCTTTCTGTGGAATCTGGTAGAGTGAATGGTTAAAAACAAACAAACAAACACACAAACAAACAAACAAAAAACTCTACTTGTCTTCTTTTCCTCTCTAAAATGTTGATTAAGGGGAGAAAATCATTTACACAGGCTAGCTTCAGGTGCAGTGGTATAAATATTTATAATGTCTGATCCTTTTCCTCCCAGAAACAGTCTTTGTTTGTTCCTTCGTGACTGTCTTCCTGTGTCATTTTGTCATAAAAAGGGATACCATAGACCCTAATATGAAAATTAGACGAGGTTCCTCTCTAGTCTTGTTCATGTCCTGGAGAGCTTTACTTGTGACCAAGTAAAAACACTCTTGGACTCACTATCTGGGGGATATAATTTTTGGTCACTTCTGGTGACTAGTCTGAAAAGATTGGAGACTCTGAAACACATAAGATCTTAAGCCTCCCACTCTGTTTTAAATGTGCAAAGCCCTCAGGGGTATTTGTCTTAGTAATTTCTCTCCATAAAGGGCTTTTGTTGTCTTAAGTCTTGTTGCCTGGTTAATCTTAAGAAAACTAAATCCCAGGAGGACCTATTTAGTGTCCTAGATTCTATGCCTGGGAGCCAGCATTCCTTTGTGGAATGCAAAACTCATTCTATGTGTAAACACCACTCTTAACCATTTGTGGCTACAAGAGTATGTTGCTTTCTTAATCTACTTGTGGAAGTGAATTTTTTGGGGGGATGGGAGGCTGTATCTTTTGTTCTCATTTAAAAAATGCTCCTTTTGTCCATTGTATTCTGAATCTAGAAAGTTACCTTTAGGACTTCATATGAAAAAGTCTCATTGGCTCAGGTCACTTACATAAGGAATAAATTGTGTTTTAATAAGGAAAATTGTTTAAAGAGCTCTTATTCTAAACAGCCATCTTATTGGTACCTATGAATACATACAAAAGGGAAATAGCCTTAGAAATTCACTTGGCAAGACTTTTGAAAGAGAAAAAAGAAATCAGATTTAAACCTAAATCTCGAACTTCCTGCTTTGTAACCCCTGAATGATTTACAAAGAAGATACTCCAGCACGTAGTTTAGTGGTTAGGATTCCACAGTTTTACTACTGAAGCCTATGTTTGATTTTTGGTCAAGAAACCAGTCCTTTAAAGATATAAATCCTTTAACTCTGGGAAGAGTGGGGGAAGTGTATAAAAATTAGTTTGATATTTGTGTGACTTGAGTATTTTGCAAATCTATTTGTTATTGATCCTTTTCCCTTTCATGAACAGCTATTTTTTTTTTTTTTTTTTTTTTGTCATAGTGTTTTGTGAACTGAGAACTTGGTTTGGCTTATTTCCTTTTAGGGTAATGCAAGTTATTGTGTCTGCTTGTGTAGAGAGACAACCAAAAGCTTGAGGACTCCATTAGAAAAACAAACAAACAAACAAACAAACCAAAAAAAAAACAAGATGGCCTGACAAAACATTAGTTGGACCTCATTTGCAGCTAGCCTACTGACTGACTATTGCCAGTCTTAAGAAGTTAATCTAAGTCTCCTTTTTCTCTTAGTTGTCTTTGGGGAGTGGGCCTAAATTTTGCGAGGACAGCTTTGCTATACCTCTTTAAAGACAATTTATGAATTTTTGGTTAAGTCAAAAAGAGGCTTATTGGTTTCTGTTTTTATTTGAGAAGATTTTTTGATTATTTGTTGGTTATTTTAATGAGCTTTAGGTTCAAAATTTGGCTTAATTAAAAGCTGATATTTAAGTTAAATATATTTTTAAAGACCTATTTGCTTTTTCTCTTTTGGATTTTATTTCTTCCCTGAGTAATTTTTTCCGTCAAATGAACCCCTTTTTTAAACATCAATGTTTCATTTCTTTGTTGTTTCCTTCCTTGTTGGCATAACTTTTGTTGAGAAAAATGTAAAACCTCATTGACTTTATTGGGAAGTTTAAAATCTCCTCAAATTGGCTTCTCTAATACTTATTCTACAATTTATTTCTACAGCACCTTCTTTTTTTGCTACCTTTGATACCTCATAAAGAAATCTAAAAGGGACTTCTAGAAGCACTGAAATCCCTTGAGGAACACAAAACAAAGGTGTTACACACCCTCTTTTGGGGGACGTTTCTGTCTTTCTCGTGAAGCCCCGAGATTCAGCGGCAGGTTCTCCTGAGGCCTAAAGGCCTGTTTTGTTTTGCACTGAGTTCCTTGATTTCTTGGACTTTGGGGAGTTACCAGGGATTACTTCATACTGTGAGAAAGAATTTGACCTGTTGGTTTGTAATGGTTGGTGAGTCACTGGAGAGAGGACTGCAGTTTTGGAGGTGACTGACAGTAGTTGTAGTGAATGATTATTACCATGGGATAGTGTTCATTTTTTGTGCATTTAGATAACAAAAGCACAGTTTGGATACATGGGGGCTATGAGAAAACTCACCACTGAAGTATAAGACTTCTATGGTTGATGGGATAATCACAAAGCAGGCTCATTGAAATTGCATTGTTCCCAGCCTTGAGAGAATGTTCGTACAGAGAAGGGCACTGTGGAAGCATTGCACAGCCCAGCCCCATGACATTTCTCTTGAGTGTTTGCTTCAACTCTGGTTAATACAGGAGTTAGTGCAAAAATTATTTATTTCTGTGGATCTAGGTGCTCTGTCCTGCAACTGCACATGCTTTTCATATATATAAATAGTAGGCCCTAGAAACTACAAATGCTTTGTTGGAATTATTCATTGATGGGCTTTGCCCCAAATCAGTGGTCCAGTTGAAAATGGAGACTAAATTGGAAACTACTTATGGAACTAAAAATTGGTCTCTTTATGAAATCCTGTGTTTAATCTCGATTATTTCTGAATTATCTTGACATCAATTTTTAGTCTTTCTCTAAAACACACAAATTTATCCTTGAAATAGCTTAAATATTCTCTCTGTGCTTTGAGATGTAAATTTGTTACCCTCTTTTATCTGAAACTTGATAAAGGTTTTGGCCATGGGGGAAAGATAGACCTTAACTTTTTTCATTTACAGAGACACAGTTTAATCCAACTACCCTTTTAAATTTCTGAATTTTGCCTGTCTCATGGAAAAATAAAATAAAATCAAAATTATATACTATTTATGTTTGTCTCTACTTCTATGTATACATGTGTACATGGTTTTGTTTGTATTTTGTGTTTGTGATACCAAATTAATTTATAAATAAGTTAGTACTCATAAATTGAATAACCCAAATGCTTTTCAAGTTCACGTGACTTTAGTAATATTTGATAAATAAAGTTAGTTTTAAAATTGTTGGTAAAATAAGTTAAAAATGTCCTCAGAATTTTAGACATTTTTGCTTAGGTATACTGGTCAGACAAATTTATACTATCCCTACTCTGTTCTTCTGTCATAAAACTGTTCCTTCTCTGATATTTTTGATACTTCATTGATTTATCTTTGAGCGTATGTCTTATTTTGAGCCTGTAGATTCTGATTTCTAGACATGTGGCCATGACAAGGCCTCCAGACATACATGTGTTTATAATACCTGCACCAAGAGATACAGGGCAGTCCCAAGCTCAGCATTTACCAATCCTCCTGGCCCAGCTCTGCCTCTGGACCATGCTGGGAGACGCTGATTCTTCAGGCATTGTCTTCAAGCTCTTTCCTCTATTTTGGCTCTGCATCTAGTACATAACAATTAAACTTATTAATTCCTAGATTTTTCACTGAAAATTGTGATTAAAATAGAGTTAAAATTACAATCAATAGATGTAACTAAAACTAATAGATATAAACAAACAATTTGTATACAGGGTATATTAAAAAGTTAGGATATATTTTTATAAGGAAGATTATACAAAGGATGTAAAGTTTTAGCCTTTGTTAAAGGAAAATTAATTTTGTCTAGATTAGAGGTTTCAAATTGTTATTTCAGAGAAAGAAAAATAATGTAGATAGAACTAAATAGGTACAGAAAGTTAAAGGAAAAGAGTATTTCAAAATTTTGTGTTGTTAAACTGACTAAAATTTAATACATTTATCATACAGATTTTAAAATTGAACCTTAACATACACTAATGCAAAGTTAGAATTTGATTTTCTCTTTTGGACAAGATTTTTGTGTAATATTGACACAATAGTAAAGATTTTGTGTTTAACTTTTGAGTAAAACTGTAAATAAAAAGCAAGAGAAATAAAAAGGAGAAAAAGAAATACAGATTTTTTATTACTAATGCTACCCCTATTAGGTCTATACTTATTTAGAAAACAATCTCCTCCTTATCAAAGAGTAAAGTTTTTTTGAAATATTTTCATTATTACCTTCACTATTATTTTATAATGATTTTATTTTGATCAAGTGTTTCACACCTTGAGCATATTTGACATACTGCCCAATATCAAATTTCACATTGTAAACTAAATCTACTGACATCAAACTAACTTTTGGACCTTCCAAAAGGGACTTTGGAAGTCCAGGAAAAACATGTTAGGTTTATTTGACATGCTAAATTATACAGAAAGCATATTCAATAAAGGAATTATGTTTAAATGCTTTTTAAGTCATATTTGTATAAATGTATTAACATATGTTACAAATTTATATGAGAGTCCTAAGTAGCTGATATGTTCAGAAATATGACATAGGTAAAAATTATAGAAGTTCTGTACAATTGCTATAGGCCACAGAAGTTAACCAAATTCTGTTATCAATCACATCATTATTATAAACTCTTATGAGCTCATTTGCTGTGACCATTCTCATGACCATTCTCACATTCTCTGTGGTCTTGCTGTCCACAGTTCATTGCTTTCTTTTTCAGCTTCATCTAAAGCATCTTTGCAATGAACTATAATACTAAATATTATATTTTCAAAGAAATTCCTTTAAAGGATAAAAAGACTGACAGTTACTCTGAAATACAGACCTCTGTTGATGATTTTGGGATTATTCAATTAGACTATGTAAGAATTTCAAAAATTCCAATGGAGAGTAAAAACTGGACTCATAAATTTGGTCGTCTAACATCAAGCAGAACAAATATTAATTACATGAGAGTGAACTGGTAGAGGACTGAAATAATTTCTTATTTTACTTTGATTTGAAACATTGCTGATTTGTTTCTCAGTAAAGAAAACTTTTTCTTAAAAAGCTATTTATAGCTTACAGCAGCTGGGTAAAGTATGCTTTTGTGAACATAATTGAAACATTTACCTTTCTCTCTACATAATCCCCACAGAACTGAGCAATTATTCATGAGTGTTCTTATTTTATAGCAATATAGTTATTTGCGTAAGTTCAGTAAGAATCTGTACGCTTTTGTGGCAAGATACGATTGAAATCACGAGTTACTTTACTGTGGCTTTAACTGAAATGACACATTTTCTGATATGACCATATTGCTTTGAGTAATTGAGTTTGACTTTCATGGAACCAATACAAAGACTTGGAAAAACTTCTCTGGTACCTTGTTAATATGGTTGCCTTACCAGATTCCTGACCTTGCAGTAAGTAAACAATGTCACTTTCTCACAGACCTCAAGATATTTTGGGGGCCTCAAGAAGAGAGGAATTCACCCAATTTATATAAGCATCATAGATACAGTCTTTGCCTTGGCTCCTAAGCATCAGGAGAATTTTAAAAATCAAACCTGAAATTTCTTATGAAAAACTTCAGTAAATTCAACTTGAAAAGTACCTATATGGCCAATCACTATTTTTGCTGAATTTTATGCAAAGAATAAGCCCAAGTATAATAAGATTAAAATACATTTTGCAAATAAATTGCTCTCACCATGATTTATCTTTAATAGAGGTGGGGAATTGAAGAGAAAAAAAAATATTTCATGCAGAAAACCTGTAGTATGACCGTTATTAGATTCTGACCCTGCCCATTTGTTTTTGAGATTTTTTTATCATTTATATTGAACCTTAAACTTTTAATTCCCTGAAATATATGACTATGACTCTCCAGACTCACATCTCCAATTGTTTTTCCCACTCTTTTCATTTAAAATTACTAGAAATTAAAAATGTGCTTTTCTTAAGATTCTACAAACTGAAGCTGGAAAACTTGATATAAATGTTGAGAGAAATCACTATAGCAACTTCTATATGAAGAGCCTGTTGATGTATGAACTACTTAGAAAGTTCACCGGAATACCTGATTTGAACCAGAATCCAGAAGTCTGTCAGATTACCCCTTCCTGCTCACTCTAAGTGAAGATGCCTCAAAGACTCCCCCAAAAAAACCGATTTATACACTACTCCAAACGTTAGCCTTTGTTTTTCTTCTATTTCCATAGAGATGCTTTTTATTAAAAATCTGTTTTTCTGGGTTATATTTAGGGTCCTACTTTTGAGATCTTACCTGCCATTTTATTTCCTGATGAGACATAATTGCTTAATTGGACTGGCTTATTCCCAGAAATGGAAGGGGCATTTAATCACATCCTTTGTCATTCAGATATTTACTTCATTTTTCTCCCCACAGACATGAATTCAGCTTTTAAAGTATTAAAAAACATAATTGAAATCTGCAGAGGAACAAGGAGAAGCTGTTTTTCTATTAAAAAATCAAAACAAAACAATCTGCATATTGGAAAGGCACAACTTCAGTATAAGTGAAAGTCTATTCTGATGAACAACGGTACAGTGTGGCTTAAATAAGGAAAGTTCTTGCCCAGGTTCTTAATCAGGTCTATTTATGCAAATGGAAGAATCAAACTTGTTCAGTTCTGATTGGTCAATTAATTTGGAGCCCTGATTATATGGTTTTCATACCCAAACGAGAAGTCTATGTCAGACGTTTCTTTCAAATGGCCAGTGGATTGTTGAGGAGGCTCAGGTCACAGTTGATCTTGGCACCAACAGCAGGAACTGGTTTGATTTGATTGTAGAAAAGGAAGTTCAATGACATTTTCACAACATTCTTTCGAGAACACAGAGTGCATGACCCCTCTCTCACCCAGCCATGGATGCTTGGTTATTTTTTAAGTTTGAGCACCACAGTTAGCTATTTTTTCTGTCAACGTGGGTCAAACTTTCACAAGTGAAATTTCTAGGAAAGTTTTAGAAAGGAAAAATGTTGGGGCTCAGAAAGCAACACCACAAAGACTGGCTCTTTGATATGATTAGAGATTTTAAAAGCTGCCTAACACTCAAGGTCCCTCTAACCTTCACTTGTGGCCAGGGAGGCAATCACACAGAGGGAGAATCACTCTGGCATTTGGTAATCTGACTACGGAAACTTCTTTTCGAAAACAACACAATTACCTTTTATCACCTCCTTCAAATCTCATTGTCTATCACAGAAAAAAGACTGAGGGGCCAGGCATGGTGGCTGATGCCTGTAAGCCTATTACCCAAAAGGGGTCCAGATCCAGATCCCAAGAGAGGGATCTTGGATTTGGCACAAGAAAGAAATTGGGCCCAGTCCAAAGAATAAAGTGAGGGCAAGTTTATAAAATAAAAAACAAAAACAAAGAATGGCTACTACATAGAGCAGCAATGAAGACTGCTAGTTGGCTATTTTTAATGGTTATTTCTTAATTATGTGCTAAACAAGTGCTACACATTGTTTATGAGTTTTCTGAAAAAAGTTGTGGGCAATTCCCAGAACTGAGGATTCTTCCCCACTTTAGACTATATAGCATAACTTCTGGACATTGCCAGGCCATTTGTAAACTGTCATGTCACTGGTGGCACTGTCTTTTAGCATATTAACATATTATAACTAGCAAATAATGAGCAATGAGGATGAGCAGAGGTCGCTTTCATCACCACTGTCACCATCTTGGTTTTGGTGGGTTTTGATCAGCTTCTTTAGTGCATTCTGTTTTATCAACAGGATCTTTATGACCATACCTTGTGCTGACCTCCTATCTTATAATGTGACTAGCAATGCCTAACCTGCTAGGAATGCAGCCCAGTAGGTCTCATTTTATCCATTATTGTATCCATTCCCCATTCAAGAAAAGTTGCTCTGGTTCAAACGCCCCTGAAAATCTCAGCACTTTGGGAGGATTGTGGTGAGCAGATCACTTGAGTCCAGGAGTTTCAGACTAGCCTGGGCAACACGATGAAACTCCGTTTCTACAAAACAAAATAAAACAAAAACAAAAATTAATGGGGCATGATGGTGTGTACCTGCAGTCCCAGGTACTCAGGAGGCTGAGGCAGGAGGATTGCTTGAGCGAGGAGGTAGAGGCTGGAGTGAGACATGATTGTGATGCTGCACTCCAGCCTGGATGACAGAGTGAGACTCTGTCTCAAAAAAGAAACAAAGTATACTGACGAATGCAACCACACCTGGAAGTACCTTTAAACAAAACAATGCCTGTCTCTCATTCAAATTCCAGTAAGAATCATTTACAAGTTAATTTCCGTCTCTTCACTTATCCTAATAATCATTTGCTGGCCCTCAAAAGATTTCCTCCATTCCCATCTCCCTCTTCCCTATGAAAGGTGGTATATAAGCTTCTGTTTCCCACTGAGTTATTGAATAATCATTCTCCTGTTATTTCCTCATGCTACACACATTAAAATACATTTTGTGTGTCTTTTTTTTATGTGTTAAAAAATGGAGACAAAGCATTACCATGACAAGATTAATGTCCATAGCTTCAGTGTCAAAAACAAATATGAGAATGGATTAGCAATACATGAAACATGAATATAAACCACCTGAAACAAATATTCAACAAGAGGGTAAATGAGACATGAAACACCCTGACCTTAGCCTCAGAAATAGAGACAATAATTGAGAAGATTATGCTTTGTGATCTACTGTGATAAATTCAATTGACAGATTTCTAAAGAATTGGCATGGAGCAGAAACAAAACTTCTGCTACTACAAGGATAATGAAAACTTTAGATATGACATTTTAAATTGAATGACCATTTTATACCTTAAAACCAGTTAGGAGTGCTTGAATTTATAGTGTATAATATTGTAAAAAATCTAAAAGCATAGTTGCAATTAATCAATACTTTACAGGAAGAGTTTTATGTAAAAACACCTGTTGAATATGTGTGTTATAAACTTTTTTAAAGACACAATGATTCATATTTAAATTTTGACTGTAACAATGATTTTTAATATTTAATGCAATAAAATCTTATACAGAAAAGAGACTAAAAGAGAAAGGTATTTCTGCTTATTAATATTCAAATAACATACTTTTATTCACCCAACTTATTTTTTTCCTTTTCCAAAAGTGACTGCAAGATTCAATTATCTTGTGCATTGGAAAAAATAGTCATATTACATGTATTTTATCTGAAATTCATGCTGATCTATTGAAGCCTAGAATGAGTAGTACGTAAATGTAAGAATTGTTGAGAGAATTGTGAAATTCATTTGAGCGTGGAACAATTTCAAAAATGTGAATTGTAAGGCAAAGTCAAAATCTATCGTAATGCTTAAGTATGTTAGTAAGTACATGGTAAATTTAATCTAATTGACATGTCCTAGGAGCAGAAACACAGAAATGAACAAAAGTAAAAATAGGAATATGTATTCAATTTCTTCCATTCACTATATTACAGTGGACACATAAAAAGAAACATAAATTCAATTCAATTTGATAAATCCTATAATAACCATAAGATTATGTTGTGAAGGAAGCCTAGGAAAGTAAAATATTCTGTGACATAAAGTAGGAGATTTATAAAAGAGTTATGCATAGTACAAGAGGAGGGTGTACATCCGCAGGAGTGTATTACAAGTAGAGGGCAATACAGTATGAAAACGTGTGAGGGAATTTCCAGATTGACCAAAACATACCGGCATATTGAGGTGAGTAGCAAGACGAGAGTAAAGACTAAACATGTGCAATTACAATAAGAATCTTGCTTGTTCTGAAAATAAAATTAAAATACAACACTTTATTCTGAAAAATGGAGCAATCCATAAAAGAATTTTAATCAACAGATATAAAATAGTTTGTGCTTTAAAGGAATTATCCTTGGGGGACCCTGAAAAATCTGTGTTGGAATCAGGTGCGGAGGCTCATGCCTGTAATCCCAGCACTTTGGGAGGCCAAGGCATGTGGATCTTTTAGGTCAGGAGTTCAAGACCAGCCTGGTCAAAATGATGAAACCCCGTATCTGCTAAAAGTACAAAAATTAGCTTCATGTGGTTGCATGCCTATAATACCAGCTACTCCAGAGGCTGAGGAATAAGAATTGCTGGAACTTGGGAGGTGGATGTTGTGGTGAGCTGAGATCACGCCACTGCACTCCAGTCTCGGTGACAGAGCAAGGCCCTGTGTGAAAAGAAAAAAAATAAAAAATAAAACGTTTGGAATGTTTTGGTAGAGCAGAAATAGTATATATAACCCAAGAGTTTAGAATGTTCAAGGTATACAATTAGTAGTAATTAAAGATATATAAAATGCCTTTAAAAATCCTCTTATTCCGGCCGGGCGCGGTGGCTCAAGCCTGTAATCCCAGCACTTTGGGAGGCCGAGACGGGCGGATCACGAGGTCAGGAGATCAAGACCACCCTGCCTAACCCGGTGAAACCCCGTCTCTAGTAAAAAATACAAAAAAATAGCCGGGCGAGGTGGCGGGCGTCTGTAGTCCCAGCTACTCGGGAGGCTGAGGCAGGAGAATGGCATAAACCCGGGAGGCGGAGCTTGCAGTGAGCCAAGATCCGGCCACTGCACTCCAGCCTGGGCGACAGAGCAAGATTCCATTTAAAAAAAAAAAAAAAAAAAAAAAAAAAAATCCTCTTATTCCTGGATAAGAGGAAAATCAAACAAAATTGTGTAATTCATTAAGGAGAACATTCTCAGCTGCATAGATACAATTATAAGCATGTCTCAAATCATTTGATGCTTATGTTTTTTTTTCTTCCATTATTAGAAAAACTTTGTGGCAGAAATTATTCAAAATTATTTAACTAATAATAATTAGAATAGTTTATTTTCTATTTATCTTTTAAATTTATCATTAGTAGTAGTAGTAGTAGTAGTAGTAGTAGTAGTAGTAGTAGTATTGAGATGGAGTCTCTCTCTGTGTCCCAGGCTGGAGTGCAATGGCCCGGTCTTGGCTCACTGCAACCTCCACCTCCCGAGTTCAAGTGATTCTCCTGCCTCAGCCTCCTGAGTAGCTGGAACTACAGGCACATACCACCCTACCTGGCGAATTTTTTTAGTAGAGACAGAGTTTCACCATGTTAGCCAAGATCTTATTTTCTATATTTTAAATATAGTAACTAAATTTTGACATATATAATTGTAATTATTTGCAGGCATTTCATACATCTTGAGTTACTATTTATCATGTATCTGGAACACTCTAGACACTTCGAATAAAATAAACAAAGAGAAAGGGCCTCTGCCCTCAAAATATTTAAAGTCATGCATTAATGATAAAGGGAACAAGTCAAAAGTTCTATAGCTGAAGGCGTTGGAGGATAATGACTGATTTTTGTTTATTGATGATGCCATCTAGGGAGATGGGCTGTAGAACTAAAGACTGTTGGATTGAAACTGGTTCATCTGCTTGGACAAACGGGGGAAAATGGTTTCCTGGATATAAGAGGGCAAATAGTTACTTCAAGGCATATGTTCTGGTGAATGCTTCATTTTTTGGTTTGAAGATTAGTTGCCTAAAAAAGAGTAACTCAAGAATTTAAATAAAAAAATTATATAAGATATTAACAAACAAGTAAAAGAAGGTTTATAATTTATGCAGGTAATTATTTTCAATAAGACTGGCTGAAAAAAAGAATAAAAGTTGTTGTGCAATAATAAATCAAAATGCTAAATTTAATTCTCAAAGGATCCATAATAAAGGAAATAATACAATGAGAAAATAGTCAGCATTTAAACAACGTCAGTACATTTTATTCAAAACACAGTATATATGATACTACATACAAATAGGGAAGACCTAATGCTCAGGCCAGAGAGGAGATAAAGTGCTTTTGAGTGAATTGACTGAGAATTACAATGGTTTTACAATTTAGATACAGAAAAATTTCAAAAAATAATATTACATTACATTACATTTTGCAGTGTTTGGATTCTTGGAAAACTAACTTATATCCATGCATGATATATCCATGCATGATATATATATCCATGCATGATATATAAGCAACTTCATGTAAATTTTCAATTTGGAATTCAAATCCTAACATTCTTTCATTCCCTTCACTAACATTCAAAATAGCAAATGAGCCAACGACGAAAATCGTTAGTTTTACTGACTCCACATTAGAACGTTTTTTTGGGAAGAAAAGCCAGTTTGTATTGTGTTTAGTCATATCCTGAGGCAAAGGTTAAAAAAGAGAAAAATAAAAATCTGAGTTAGAAACTTGGATCTGTTTAGTCAGAGAGAAACAAGTTGGGAATGTTCAATTCTAATGTACCCATATGATTTGTCCATCATTATTCCTGAGTAGCATAGTACTGTCTTCCTTCAAGCAATGGTTTCTGTAAGAGGAGAGATGTGATCTGACTATGAAAATATATATATATATATTTTTTTAATTTTGGACTATCATAATTAAATTAAATAATAAAGTCTAGACAGTGAAAGAGAACACTACTAGTCTGGGAACAAAGTGAGACTCTGTCTCTAATAAACATTTTTTAAAAATTAATCTGGTCTAGTTGTGCATACCTGTAGTAAGGAGGCTGAGGTAGGAGAGTCACTTGAATCTGGAAAGTCAAGGCTGGCACTTCAGCTAGGGCAAAAAAATGAGACCCTGCCTCAAAAAAAAAAAAAAAAAAAAAAAAAAGAAAGAGAGAGAGGGAGAACACGAACACTTTCCACTCCAAACGTAGTTGTATTTATTAAAAAATTGATGAGCTAGATCTCTATGTAGTAAAATCCCTGATTTCATAGTTTTATCTCTTCTCCAGCAAGGTCTCAGGTGGTTCACACCTTCTAAAACTGTAGAAGTTCAATAAATCTGTCCATTTGGCTACCTACTGGTTGTAACAGGTAATTGCAATCTTTATAAATGCCGTGTTTACTAAAGCCACTGCCTCTAGTTTGAACTTGGTAATCCTACTAGAGTTTCCAGTGTTGTAACAGCCGGGAGAACTTCTCTTTAGTGTTATAAATTATTTTTAATTTGAGACAATAAAACATTGTTTTAAATTTTAATTCTTTTTTCTTATAATGAATTAATTACTTTTTCTTATACTTATCCTTTAAAAACTCAAGTATTGTGATAAGTACTGCTGAGATGGAGTCAAAAATATTTAAGTGATGGCATTTTAGTTTTCATTCAAAATACATGTTTTTCTCATCAATTCATACTTGTTGAATGATTTTTCTCCAGTTTTATTGAGGTATAATTGACAAATAAAAATTGTATATACACTCAAAAATTGTACAGCTGATGGTTTGATGTCTATGTTTTTCAATGACTGATTCTATCCACAGTGCATCCCAATATATAATCAACAATATTTTAATTTTAATCAATTAATATTATTCTATACATTAGCCTTATGCTAAAGTGTAACTATGGTTTTTACTTGTAATACAGTAAGTTCTATTAATTACTCCCTGAGCTCTATTTTGAGTTTTATTCACATTTTGATAATTTTTAATTATTTATATATTTTTCAGTATGTGAGGAATCAGTATGGATCCAAAAGTCAGGGTTTTATACAAAGGTTTATTCAGAGGAGCATCTCTCCTCCCTAATGCTTTCTTCACTATTTACCTTTACTTATTCTCACCCACACCCTGCAGATAGGCAAACTCATTAGCTTTTGCTAATTCCTTCTAATGTGTTTGTTTGCTTTTTTGTTCATTTTCCTAAAGGAGTAAATATATGCAGTTGCTCCTATTTCCTTTTTCTTTTATGAAAGGGAACACACTTTTGGTACTCTTCTATTTGCTTTTTCCTTTTTGCACTGAAACATATATTATGGGTTTTACTTCATGTTAGTTTGTAGGGGTCATTTTCATTGTGTTTTATAGTTGCAAATAATTCTATTGTATGTCTCTATCATACTTTATTTGACTTCTCATCCATGTATGAGTATTTGTGTTGTTTCAAATATTTTTGCAATAGTACAATGCTGTAATGAATAACTGGGATAGATATATGTTCATATTGCTGAAAAACATTCCAGATACTACGTAGATATCGGACAGCTCAGTCAAAATTAAGTAAAAATGTAATTTTGTAAGATAATGTCAAATTTACTTCCAGAAGTCTTTGATCAATTTGCATTCTTAGCGCCAGTGTTTTATGTTGTCTGCTTCCCTATAGTCTTGGCCAGAGAACATGTTGCCATGAATATATATTTAACTTATATATTTATACATGTATATTATATATTTAATTTTCACCACTATGTTATGTGAGGTACTGACAATGCCCTAGATTTTATTGTTGTCCTGAGGTCATTTTTAACTTTGAAATTATTTGGCTAGATGGACATAATCCATGTGTCTTCTATAGTTCCTCTAAAATCTATTTAGAAACAGAAATATTTGCTTTTTAGTTCACTCTTTCTGTGTATACCCTACTACAGGTGGCAAAAATAAGTAAATGACTTTTCAACACTCAGTCTGAGAATCTCCTTAGCAACATTAACAAATTTATTGGGTACATATTCAATCTTCCACAAGGTAATGTAGACTTCAAAATTTTATATTATATGGCATCTTTTCTCCAGCCTCCAATAGCAATTTATTTGTCAGCCTCCTATACTTCACTCATAATTTCAGCTTCTATTCATAGTATATTTGCTATGCTTCCAGCTTGCAAACACTGCGTGGTCCCAAAGTTAATGGACATATTTTAGATTTATGAAACACCAGTACCTCACTCCTGAAAGGAATAACTGTATCAACCAAAATTCAATCAAGGAGGCAAAACCACTATGATTTATGAACAGATAGTTTACTACAAGGAACTAGACTTGAAACAATCATGGAGAAAGGCGAGGAGTGGATAACTAAAAGAGAGATTTGGAAAATTAGAGAGTGAGAGGTCAACAAATAATCCATCTGAGAAGTCAAATACATCCAGACACCAAAGGGCCATAGAGAGGGAACTGTTGAAAAGTGTATACAAAAGTTTTACTACTGTGAGGCCACAACATGTTGTTTGATGATGAGCTTAAAACTCTTATTGGTCCTCGTATTGGTCAACAGATAAAGCTGTTAGAAAGAGGAGCTAGGTGCAGAACCGAAGACAGATGACAAGCTGGAACTTCAAACATCTTTGTGTCTTTATGTTATCACATTTAACCATGACAACATTTCGAATATAATGGCTGATGCTTCACTTCTACTCTGCTAATCTCACATAAATTATTATTTTGGCCAACTCTAGACTGAAACTACAGAGAAAAGGAGATAGTCAGAAACATGGTTCAAAGTTTAATGTGGTTGGACATTGTGTAATCCATTACTATAAAATGGAGAGGCACTTAGAAGTTTCCTTCTAAATTTTGCACTAAGAAAAGGTTGTTTTTCTTTTCAATATTATACTTGGTTTCCATACAGGTACAACAAGTCAAGTAGAGGAAATAAAAGATAAAAAGGATGAAAAAATAAATGAAAAATTACATTATTTGCAGATTTTATTTTTGTGGAAATAGGAAAATTTGAAATCTTCCAGTAACTATTATTTAATTTTGAGACATTGAAAAAAATCAATAAAATTTTGATATAATACAAATAAATTAATATAAAATTTAAATAATTCTACAATCTATGAAGCCATCAAAGACAAAACATACTGGGCAAAATATAATGAAACATTTTTAACACTGAAAATTACAATTAATTACTGAAATAAATTTTTAAATCTATGTAAAGAATGTACATTATCCATTAATAAAAAAAAAAGAGACAATATACACATTTTCTCTAATTTATCTAAGAATTCAGGGTAATTCCAACACAAATTATAAGTGAGTTTCAGGTCAAAATTTTTCAGCATATTTTAAAATTTATATTAAAATGCAAAGCAGAAAGAAAAGCTAAGCAACCCTTAAAAAATGAACTCCAGAAGATTTTCACTAACTATATTAACACTTAATTTAAAGATACAATTATTGAACTATTAGAAAAAATAGAAAAATGAAATTGAAAACAATGTCCAGAAATAATCCAACGGGTAGAGTAATTTGATTTGTGACAAAGGTGACATTCAGTGCATTAAAAAAAAAAAAAAAAATAGTCCTTTAAATAAATGATTCTGGGAGAGTGGATATCCTTTGGGGAAAAAAGTAAATTTTGATCTTTAATATGCATCATACAGAAAAGTATTTCAAATGGCAACAAAAGCTTTCTATAGTTGACTAAACTTCAGTAAGGTTCTTCTGAAGAAATAGCCTAAACATATTCTTTGTCCTTCCTTTTCTATGCCTGTCCAAGTCTTAGCAAAGAATTCTGCTAAGTCAACCTCTTCATTCTTGATATGTGAGCACTCAGTATCAGAACAAATTACTCCTTTGATATCTGATTACCTTGTCCTGCCTTCAATGAGAGTCCTGTTTAGTCAGTTTAGCAAGAATCACCCTAACACTGAGGTCACCTCTCAGCAATTTTTCATCCAACAATCTCCTCACCATACTCCTTGACTATAAATTCCAGATTCTCCTTATTGCATTCAGAATTGAGCTCAGTTTCATACTGCCTTAAACTATTACAGTATTTTCTGAGTCAAATCTACTGTTACTGCTTTTAGCTATTGCCTGGCTCTGGTGTTCTTTGACAATGGATTGAAGATGTAAATGTGAAAGTAAAAGTAAAAGTGTGATGATGCTACAGGAATGCATAAAACAATTTCATGGGGTAAGCTACAGTCTTTAAATGGAACACATAATTAACCACATAATTTTCTGGTAAGTTGGACTATATTACAACACGAAGGATTGTTTTTATTGCAAAAGACAGTAAAGAAAGTAAAAACACAGAGATAATTAAAAGGTTGATTAACAGTATAACATTAAAAAAATTCTGCATTGTACAAACGAAATACTGCAAAGTCAAATAGAACTGAAAGACGGGACAGAAATAAAGTACTTGTAACCTATATCACTAATAAATTGTTAATATCTCTAATTTATTTTAAAAAAAAAACTATCACAAAGTGAGAAGGAAGATTAAAACGGGATAGGAAAACTGGGCAAAAACATGAATAGATAACTCATAAGAAAATATTTAAAATAACCCAAACACCTATGGTTTCAGCAATTGTCCAGTGTTGAGGAAAAATAGGTTGCATTACAGAGCGTTACAAGTTGAATTGTCTCTGAAATCATTCTAGTTTGTATTCAGATCAAACGGCTACACTATCAAATTGAGACATAAGCTCTAGAAATAAGAATTATGACCTAAGGGTAAAGACAAACAGAATTAAAGACAAATAGATCACTAATAAAGTCCACCCTACCATATCCAATGGATCAAAATGATTTGCCAGTAAACTATTTAGCATTTAAATGATCTGTCAGGCTGGGCGTGGTGGCTCACGCCTGTAATCCCAGCACTTTGGGAGGCTGAGGTGGGCAGATCACGAGGTCAGGAGATCTAGACCATCCTAGCTAATACGGTGAAACCCCGTCTCTACTAAAAACACAAAAAAATTAGCCAGGCATGATGGCGGGTGCCTGTAGTCCCAGCTAGTCGGGAGGCAGAGGCAGGAGAATGGCGTGAACCCGGGAGGCAGAGCTTACAGTGAGCCGAGATCGCGCCACTGTACTACAGCCTGGGCGACAGAGCGAGACTCTGTCTCAAAAAAAAAAAAAAAAAAAAAAGCTCTCAGCACACTCTTCTTGGCCTTCAATTAAGAAATAATTAAGTATGACAAGGAAACACCATTGATATATACAGAAATAAAAAGTAAAAAAAAAAAAAGCATATTGCCAGAAAATGAAAATTGATTTTAAAATATTCAAATAGAAATGTTGTTTAAATTTTAATAAATTAAATTAAATTTCCATAAATGGATTTTATATCTTAAATATGTAGAAGGAAGAAATGAGTAAACTGGAAAACTTACAAGTAGATATATCTTCAAGGAGGCAGAGAAAGAAAGAGAAGATAAATAATGTGCGAAAGAGAATTATAGACATAGAGGCACAAGGAGAATGAGCAAAAGTTTTTGTATTTTCTAAAAAGAAAGGAATTGAACATGAGCAATTCCATTTCTAACAGAAATGTGTACATATGTTCATTAAAATACAGGTAAAATGATTTTAAAGTAGCACTATGTATAAGGGTGAGTTACATGAAATATGAATTCCATTCACAATGAAAAGAAAAGATGAATAGTGTACAGGAAATATTACACAACAGTGCAAATGAATGAACTATCAGTACAAAAAAAATATGAGACTCAAGCTATTGTGAGATTAGATCCCAACAAACACTACTAGCTCTATTTGTTGCAGATATAAAGGTGAAATTATTTTGTAAAACTTAAAAGTAGACATAGTGATCCCACAACAATCCCTTAAATTCCTTTTACCTCATTGCTTAGAATGAGCATAGTCTATATGCAATATGGGAATAGACTCAGTAGAGGATGGCCATGAGATAATATTATTCTGTATATTTATGGTCCTGGGTTCTAGGAATAGCTATAGCCATAATGCCATAACAAATCTCTCTGATTAGGGAAATTACCCTGTTAGAAAAGTGTGCTCTCTGAATAGCAAGATATCTTAGTCATTTACTATAACGTATCTTAGCCACCTACTATAACATAATAAAACAAATGTTATATTGAGATATATTTAATTTACAGAATTAGCAATTGAATAAAAAAGAATTTGAAAAGTATCCCTTTGTAAATGTAAACTCTATGACAACTACAATAGGTAAAATTCATGTGGAAAATAAGGGATTTTTAACAGATTGCAAACAGCTGCACTCCAGCCTGGGTGACACAGCGACACTCTGTCTCAAAAAAAAAAAAAAAAAAAAGAAAAGAATAGAAAAAAAAATCTGGAGAGTTCAACAAGCAGCATCCAAGATGCCGCCCAAAGGAAAAAGTGGTTCTGGAAAAGCGGGGAAGAGGTAGCAGCCTCTGGGAGTGACAGTGCTGACAAGAAGGCTCAAGGTCCCAAAGGTGGTGGCAATGCAGTAAAGGTCAGACACATTCTATGTGAAAAATATGGCAAAATCACGGAAGCCATGGAAAAGTTAAAGTCTGGGATGAGATTCAATGAAGTGGCCTCACAGTATAGTGAAGATAAAGCCAGGCAAGGGGGCGACTTGGGTTGGATGACCAGAGGGTCCATGGTGGGACCATTTCAAGAAGCAGCATTTGCCTTGCCTGTAAGTGGGATGGATAAGCCTGTGTTTACAGACCCACCGGTTAAGACGAAATTTGGAGATCATATTATTATGGTTGAAGGAAGAAAATAAAATCATATGAAAGACTGAAAAAAAAAATCTGTCAGCACACTCTTCTTGGCCTTCAATTAAAAAAAAGTAAGTATGACAAGGAAACAGCATTGATATATACAGAAGTAAAAAGCAAAAAAAAGCAAGCATATTGCCAGAAAACGAAAACAGATTTTTAACAGCTGTAATTAACATAGAGTAAACTGTACCTATTTAGAGTTTATAATTTAATAGGTCTTGACATACATATCTACCCATGAAACTATCATGTCAAGTAAGAAAATGGTCATCTACCCGAAGGATTTCTTGTTCCCCTTTTTAATTAGCCCTTCCTTACCCAGCTCTTTCCAACCCACATCTCCAGGAAACTGTAGATATGCTTTCTATTGCTGTAGATTAATTTGTATTCGTTAGAATTTTTAACAAATAAAAAACGCAGCATATATGTGTCATCCGGTTTGCAGTACAGTGGCACCATCATGACTCACTCGACCCTCAACCTGTTGGGCTCAATGTTCCTCCCATGTCAACCTCCAGAGTGTCTGGGACTAGTCAAACACCATCATGCCCTGCTATTTTTTTTTTTTTTTTTTTTAAGAGAAGGTGTTTCACTATGTTGCCCAGGTTGGTCTTGAACTCGTGAGCCCCCCCAGCAATCTGTCCATGTTGGCCTCTCATAGTGCTGGAATTATAGGTGTGAGGCACTGTTCCCGACCTGTGTGTTTTTTTCTGATTACTTTCATTCAAAAAACAATTTTAAAATCAATCTACATTGTAACATGTATAAATAGTTCATTAATAGTTAATTTTTATTGCTGACTTGAATTCAATTATATGGATATGCCACAGTTTGTCCATTCATCTGTCAATGGACATCGGAGTAATTTGCAGTTTGGAACTAAACAAAACTGCTATGAACATTCATGTACAAGCCTTATGTGGGCATATGCATTTATTGTTTGTATAAATACCACTGAGATAAATGGCTGTACCATATTGTAGGTATATGTTTAATGTTTTAAGAAACTGCTAAACTGTTAACCAAAGTGATTATATCATTTGACTTCTCTTGGTGGTATGTGAGAGTTCCAGTTTATCCACATCTTTGGCAACACTTGATATGGTCATTCTTTTTAACTTAAGTCATTCTAATTGGTATGTAGAGTTATCTCATTTCAATTTTAACTTTTAATTAGACAATGTAGGTCTTAAATATTGGATTTAATGTTTTTAATTTGACATATAATTGTGCTCATCAAATATTATACAATCAATTTTAAGTACAATTTTTATAATACAAATATTCTAAATATGATGAAAGATGAAATTATATTTATGTATTCATTAAATAGATGAAGTCATAGATTTTTTAATATGATGAAAGAACTAAACACATATCTTAACTTTTCAAATGGTATATAATTGAAATAATTAGCAAAATTTAATTTATTCTAATCTAGTAATACTGATAATTTAGAACTCTGTCTTGTATGTGCTATGAACAGGATAATCTATTAATAGGCAAATATTAGCTATTTCAAATATTTTTAAACTTTAAGTTATTTATTTTACATAGTTTACTGAAATAGGGCTATTATGATTTATTTGCCAAAAACATCATTTCTGAGATAAAACAATTTTGTCTGGATGTTGCAAAGCAATAGCTTAGAAAACTTCTTAACTATTTGCTCTAATACAGTTGCCGATCTAGTGAAGACTTAACATATATTATAATGGTCTTTTTTTTTTAAAAAAGCAGAATTATCTAGATTGTCTGTCATAATTTCTCTAGAATTAATGTACAGAGCTGAAAACTATACTCTAAATGTCAAAACACATTATCCTCAGGCTTTTCTTTGGTATTTTATTTTGCAGAGCAAATAAAAATATTTATATTTATTTGCGGCAGCCATATCACCTTCTATTTTGTCAGTTCTGCATATAAATTGTAGGTTTTCATTATTTCATACTTAACAAAAGCTACTCAATATAAAATACCTTTGCAGAAAATAATATGCAATAACCTCTTTATTATTATTGTTTAGCTGAATATCTTCCATAATAATGACTCACAAATTTTTGTTTTTCTTTCCTTAGTTATATTGTATGCCTGTAATCTGAACTAAGAATTATTTCTATAAGACTTCTGCCTTATCAAATTGTTATTTTCTAATGCTTATAAATAAGGGGATTTCTAAGTTCATCATGTTATACTCGTAAATTAGAATAACTTAAGAAAATACTAACTGCTTATGTTGCTAGGTTTTTTGTTTACACATGATACATAAGACAGAATGATATTTGATGTCAGAATATTGTTGACAAGTTGTACAATTTGGCATTAATTCTGTATCTAATAATCTAAATTTTTCTAGATGTTTTCTTTTACTAAACAGCAAAAAATTGTTCCTAAGAAGTGCATTTCCATACTAGAAATAGACTAGAAAACAATAGACAATAGAAAAGATTAATAAAGTAATTATTTTTGAAAGATAAACAAAATAAACAAACATTTAGCTAGACTAAGAGAAAAAGAGAAAAGATTCAAATAAAATTGGAAATGAAAGAAGACATATTACAAATGATATCACAGAAATACAAAGAATTAAAAGGAACAATGAACAATTATATGGCAACAAATTAGATAATCTAGACAAAATAAAACAAAAAAAATTCTAGAAACAGTCTGCCAGTATCACATCATGAAGAAATAAAAGAATGAACACACCAATAAAGAGTAAAGAAATTGAATTAGTAATAAAAATATTCCATCCAAGGAAAGCTTTTACAGAATTAAGCGAGGAAATAAAGCATATGATCACCACCATGGATGCAGAGAAAGTGTTTTAGAAAACTCAATATACTTTCATAATTAAAAACTCTCAACAAATGGGGAAGAGAAGGAATATACTTCAACATAACAAAATCCCACAACTAACATTATACTGAATGGTGAAAAGTTGAGAGTTTTCTTCTAAGTTCAGGAACAAAACAATCATATCCAGTCTCACAACTTCTATTCATCATAGTACGGGAAGTCCTATCCAGAATAGTTCTGCGACAGAAATAAATAGAAGGCATCCACATTGAAAAGCAAGAAGTGGAATTGTCTCTGTTTGCAGATGACATGATTTTACATATAGAAACCCTAAACATCCCACCAAAAACAGTAGAACTAATAAATGAATTCAGTAAAATTTCAGGCTACAATATCAACACAGAGAAATCAGTAGAATACTCCAACTATGGACTATTCAAAAAAGAAATCAATAATAACAATCTTATTGACAATAGCTACAAAATAAAATAAAATAACCAAATAGGTGAAAGATCTATACACTGACACTGATGAAAGAAATTAAACACAAATAAATGGAAAGATAGTCCATATTCATGAATTGGAAGAATCAATCTTGTTCAAATATCTATACTCCCTAAGGCAATCTGCAGATTCAACACAATCACTATCAAAATTTCAATGACATTTTTCATAGAAATGGAAAAAAATCTAAACTTTTTATGAAAACACAAAAGACCCTGAGCAGCCAAAACATTCTTGAGCAAAATAAACAAAGCTGGAGAAACCCTATTACCTGATTTCAAAATCTACCTCAAAGTTATGGTAATTCAGACAGTATGATGCTGGCACAAGAACAGATACACAGTTCAGTGGAATAGAGAAAACCCAAAAAACAAATCTAAGCATATGCATTTATTTTTGACAAGTGCTTCAAGAATGCACAGTGGGAAAAGGATAGTCTCTTCAATAAATGGTGTGTGGAAAACCGAACATCGACATGCAAAATAATGAAATTAGGCTGTTACATTACACTATATTCAAACACTAACTAATGTATTAAAGACCTAAATGTAAAATCTGAAACCATGAAGCTCCAAAAGAAAACATAGAGGAAAAGCTCCTTGACATTCAACTTGGTAATTATTTTTTTGACATAATACCAAAATGATAAATCACAAACACAAAAATAAACAAGTTGGAATATATAAAATTAAAATGCTCTGCACAGCACAGGAACCAATCAGCAAAACTAGAAAGGCAGCCTATGGATTGGGAAATAAATATTTGTGAACTACATATAAGATAAGGGATTAATATCTAAAGTCTATAAGGAACTCCCACAATTTAATAGTCAAAATATTTTAATGACCCAATTAAAAAATAGGCTGAGGACTCAAATAGACATAGGACCCCCGAAATACATAAATAGCCCATAGTTAAGGGAACAGATGCTCAACATCACTAATCATCAGGAAAATACAAATCAAAATCACAAGAAGATATCCCCTCACACCTGTTAGGATGGATATTATCAAAAAGGCAAGAGAGTGTTGGCGAGAATGTGAAAAAGAAGGAACTCTTGTGCCTGGTGTGTGAAAATGTAAATCGGTGCAGACACTATGGAAATTTCCAGTAATTTCTCTTTGCTTATATCCGAAGGAAATAAAATCATTACCTGGTAAAGATATCTGTACTCCTATGCTTATTGTAGCATTATTCACAATAGGCAAGATATGGAAGCAAGCTAAGTGTTCATCGTGAGAAGTATAAGGAATATTTCCTAATAAAGTATATTTCAGTTATGTTCATCAAAAAAATAAAAAAGAAAAGCAAGAAACAGAAGGACAATTGTGAAATAATGCATATGTTAATTTGGTTGTAGTAATCACTTACTACTTATAGGTATTAATATATCAAAACATCTTGTGCATATTAAATTAAAACAATTTAAAAATTTTAAAGTTTTTATTTTATGTAATCAAAGGAAGAAAATTGTCCAAGTAATGTGTATGTTATATCACATGTGAAGAAACTTCACACATTTATATAATTATTAGTATTTTTAATCATAGGGCTTTAGAGGTTAAAATCTTGCCTTGATAAATGAATTCTGCATAGTGTGCCTTTGAGAAAAAAAGAAAAGCTGCTTCAGTACATTTTAAAGGTAGACTTGGTGAAGATTGTTTAAAGGAAATCAATCTAAATAAAATGTTACCTACTCAAGATTACACAAGACTGCTCATTATTATCAGAAGATAATTAAAGATTTGCAATTCTAACTCTTTATTTTAATTACTCCCTTTCAGCACCGCAATAGTCAATTAAACTGACTTTGAAAAAGTCATTCAAGATGATCAGTTAACATATAAATGTTCTTTAATTGTTTCCTATTTGTTTTGCTTGCAATATTCCCACAGCTAAAGCTAGATTGAAATATCTATTTTGTGAGATTAATGGTGCTTTTTAACTTGATTCACTGAATAACCACACTGAGATTATTAGAAAATGAGCCTATTCTGTTTTCATAGGTTGATGTTATTTTCTACTGGTTACTTCACCAACTACACATTCTATGACTAAGCTTCTTCTCTTTCACAGCGAAAAAATCCTCATATTTTAGAGTTTTCGTGTAAATTTCTGGTTATATAATCCAAAATAGAGAAGAAATAAGAAAAAGTAATTTTCTTTCAATATCTATCACATGTTGTTTTATATTAATTTCTTTATAAAAATTATTTACATGTGTAAATTTATTTAAACCTCAACATGAAAGGGCACTGTGAAATCAAGAGATTCAAATTTTGATAAAATCACTGCTGAAAAGCTATTTTGAAAGACCTTATTTTACCCCATGGCCTTAAATATTTTATGTTTGGATTAGAATTTTGAAACGGTAACTATTTTATTTTAAAGAACAAACAGTTATTGATAACCACTTTAATAAATACCAAGAACTACCCGTGGACTGTTAATGCAAAAGTGAATGAAATATTTTTGAAGTTTTCAATGAGGTTGTGATCTCTCAATAAAGAACGTCTTGTTCTAAAAAAAAGTGTAAATCATATTTTGGTGTGCATATGTGTTTGTATGTTTGTGTGTGATAGAATGAAATTTACAATTCTATATATCCATCTGTACTCCATTCGTACTTCTGAAAAAGCCAAAATTTATTAAACATATGTTATGGAAGACATTCTGTATTACACTATCTTCTCTCTCGTATAAAAGATTCTTGTCCTTATCCTTAATTAGATTAAGTCAAGACTTTGACATCTAAAGTGGGTCGAGTGTTTCCTATGTAATTATAGGAATAAAAAGCCAATTTTAAGACTGCTCTTCAAATGGAAGTCAAGTAGTTTCCTGCAGAGAATAGACCATTGTTTAGGTTATAGACACCACACACTTTAAATTCTGAGATGTGGTTAACATGAGACAGGGCCATAATTTCTATAGCTGCTCTTGCAGACTTGTGTTTGACATTTAACAGATAATTTTGCAGTCTTCTCGAACTTATTTCAAATGAGTTGCAAGTGTTTTTAGAGCATATAAGGAATGGCATGGGTAAGGGGCAATTGAAAAAGTTGCTGGGAGAATGGAATAAATATCTATAACTAATAGACCAAACTTTCTATATATTGTAGCACAAGAAAATAAGAAGACTCCCATAACTTCATGCTGGTTACCACAATCAATTCAGTCTCTGTCGACGCCTGTTACCTAAAGCTTCTTATCTCCTGTCCATTAACTCTTAACCCTTCTCATGAAATACTGCTTTTCCAAAACTGCGATATTTGATTGAGCTGCCTACTAAAAGTGTCTTTGAAGAAGTTCTTCATTACCTCCAAGCCTACATATAATCTTGAGCTGAATGACTTCAGAACTGACTAGAATGCACATATTTTAGCTACATATAAGTTTTCCAGACTAGAATCTCTGGACTATAACTTTAATTCATTAGCAATCTTTCTTTAAGAGATAATCCTTCTGTGAATTATTTTTATAATACTGACCTCCCTTATCACCTACTCCAAGACTTTATGCTAGTATCCATTTTATTTTCTTTATTCCTTTCACCTTCTCCTTCTATACTGCATAATTCCCATTGCTATAATAGCAGATTCAATCTTTCCCGTAAAAGAACCTTCAATCTCAATTTTTTTTATTTCTATTTCATATCATTACTGTATATCAGAATAAAAACTCATAGAAAAAAATTGGCTTTACTGAAAATATAGCCTTTCTCCCTCCTTTTTCTTCTCTATGGAGAGGCTCCATCTCCAGTCTTACCCTTTTTCTGTAGTTTTCCTAGTGAGCACCAAATGAAAACCTGTGCAAAAGACCTTGTGAGTAGGCAAATCAGTGAACAGAAATAGAAGCTATGAAACATAAAGTTAGAGACCTAAAGAAAAAAAATAATATGCAGAGTGACATGGTTTGGCTGTATTCCCACCCAAAATCTCACCTTGAATTGTAATCCCCATAATCCCTGCTTGTCAAGGGAGAGACCAGGTGGAGGTAAATGGATCATAGGGGTAATCTGTCCCATTCTGTTCTTGTGATAGTGAGTGAGTTGTCATGAGATCTCATGATTTTATGAGTGTGTGATAGTTCCTCCTGTATTCATTCTCCTTACTGCCACCTTGTAAAGAAGGTATCTGCTTCCCCTTCGCCTTCCTCCATGATTGTAAGTTTCCTGAGGTCTCCCCAGCCATGTGGAACTGTGAGTCAATTAAACCTCTTTCCTTTATACATTACCCAGATTGAGGTATCTCTTTATAGCAGTGAGAGAATGGACTAATTCAGTAAACTTGTATTGCAGAGAGTGGGGTGATGCTATAAAGATACTTGAAAATGTGGAAGCGACTTTGGAAGTGGGTAATAGTCAGAGGTTGGAAGAGTTTGGAGGGCTCAGAAAATAGGAAGATATGGGAAAGTTTGGAGTTTCCTAGAGACTTGTTGAATGGCTTTGAACAAAATGATAATAATGATACGGAAAATGAAGTTCAGGCTGAGCTTGTCTCAGATGGAGATGAGGAATTTGTTAGGAACTTGAATAAAGGTGAGTCTTACTATGCTTTAGCAAAGAGACTGGCAACATTCTGCCCTGACCTAGAGATCTGTGGAACTTTGAACTTGAGAGATATAATTTAGGGTATCTGGCAGAAGAAATTTCTAAGTAGCAAAGGATTCAAGAGGTGACTGGGAGCTCTTCATTTTTACTTCTTATTTTTTTGATGCAGAGTCTTGCTCTGTTACCCAGGCTGGAGTTCAGTGGTGTAATCTCGACTCACTGCAACCTCTACCTTCTGAGTTCAAGCGATTCTCCTGCCTCAGCCTCCCAAGTAGCTGGGATTACAGGCATGCACCACCATGCTGGGCTAATTTTTGTATGTTTAGTAAATAGAGGTGTTCACCATTTTGAACAGGCTGATCTTAAACTCTTGACCTCAAATGATCTGCCTGCTGTGGATTCCCAAATTGCTGGGATTACAGGCATAAGCCACCAAGACTGGCAACATGGATTGTTCTAAAAGTATTCAGTTTCATGCATTTGCAAAGAGATGGTTTGGAATTGAAACTTATATTAAAAAGGAAAGCAGATGATAAAAGTTTGGAAAGTTTTCAGCCTGATCATGCAATAGAAAAGAAAACTTCATTTTCTGAAGAGAAATTAAAGCTAGCTGTATACATTTGCATAAGTAACAAGGAACCAAATGTTAATCACTAAGACAATAGGGGGAAATGTGTCCAGGACATATCAGAGTTCTTCATGGCAGTCCTTCTCATCACAGGCCTGGAGGACTGGGAGGAAAACTTTGTTTTGCTGGCTGGGCCCAACCTTCCTGCTTGGTGCAGTCTCAGAACTTGGTGCCCTGTGTCCCAGCAATGGCTAAAATGGGTCAATGTACAGCTCAGGCTATTGCTTCAGAGGGTGCAAACTCTAAGTCTTGGCAGCTTCCACATGGTGTTGGGCCTGTGGGTGCTCAGAAGTTAAGAATTGAGGTTGGGGAAGCTCTACTTAAATTTCAAAGGATGTATGGAAATGCCTGGATGTCCATGTAGAAGTTTGCTATAGGAGTGGATGCCTCATGAAGAACCTCTGCTCAGGCAGTGTAGAAGAAAACTGTGGCTTAAGAATCCCCACACGGGGTCCCCACTGAGGCACTTCCTAGTGGAGCTGTGAGAAGAGGGCCATTGTACTCCAAACAGAAGAGTAGACCCACAGACAGCTTGGACTGTGCACCTAGAAAAGCCACCAAGACTCAACACTAGTCCATGAAAGCAGCTGGGAGGTGAGTTTTACCCTGCAAAGCCACAAGGGCAGAGTTGCTCAAGGCCATGGGAGCCCACCTTTTACATCAGCATAACAAGGATGTGAGACATGGATTAAAAGGAGATCATTTCAGAACTTTAAAATTTGACTCCCCTGCTGGATTTTGGACTTGCATGGGGCCTGTATCCTTTTCATTATGTCCAATTTATTTCATATAATATGGTTGTATTTACCCAATGCCTCTACTCCCATTGTATCTAGGAAGTGACTAACTTGCTTTTGATTTTACAAGCTCATTGGTGGAAGTGTCTTGTCTCAAATGAAATTTTCAACTTGGACTTTTGGGTTAATGCTGGAATAAATTAAGACTTTAGGAGACGGTTGAAAAGAGATGATTGTGTTTTGAAATATGAGGACATAATATTTTGGAGGGACCAGAGTGAAATGATATGGTTTGGCTGTTCCACACCTAAATTTTCATCTTGAATTGTAATCCTCATAATCCCCATAATCTTCATAATTTCCACATAACAAGGGAGAGACCAGTTGGAGATAATTAAATCAGAGGGCAGTATCCCCCATGTGGTTTTACTGATAGTGAGATTTCATAAGATCTGATGGTTTTATAAGTATGTGGTAGTTCTTCCTGCATCATTCATTCTCCATCCTGCCTCCTTGTAAAGAAGGTGCCTTGCTTCCCGTTCACCTTCCACCATGATTGTAAGTTTCCTGAGGCCTCCCCAGCCATATAAAACTGTAAGTCAATTAAACGTCTTTTTTATTTAAATTACCCAGTCTCAGTATTTCTTTTTCTTTTTTTTTTTTTACATCTAGCTTATTTGTCTTTTTTTTTTTTAATTTATTTATTATTATTATACTTTAAGTTGTAGGGTACATGTGCATAACGTGCAGGTTTGTTACATATGTATCCTTGTGCCATGTTGCTGTGCTGCACCCATCAACTCGTCATTTACATCAGGTATAACTCCCAATGCAATCCCTCCCCCCTCCCCCCTCCCCATGGTAGGCCCCGGTGTGTGCTGTTCCCCTTCCTGAGTCCGAGTGATCTCATTGTTCAGTTCCCACCTATGAGTGAGAACATGCGGTGTTTGGTTTTCTGTTCTTGTGATAGTTTGCTAAGAATGATGGATTCCAGCTGCATCCAAGTCCCTACAAAGGACTCAAACTCATCCTTTTTTGTGGCTGCATAGTATTCCATGGTGTATATGTGCCACATTTTCTTAATCCAATCCGTCACTGATGGACATTTGGGTTGATTCCAAGTCTTTGCTATTGTGAATAGTATTTCTTTATAGCAGTGAGTGAACAGACTAATACATAGAGTCTCATAGACCTATAAAGCAAAACTCGCAATATAACAAATGTGCAACTGGAGTTACAGAAGGAAAAGAGGGAAACACAAAAATTATTTTAAAAACAATTCTCTGCTGTTTTTTTCCAAATTTGATGGAAAGTGTAAATTCACATGTCCAAGTCTTTAAATGAACTCTACACAGAACAAACATAAAGAAAGCTACAACCAAACATGTCAAAATCAAATTTCTAATTAGTCAATGATAAGAATAAAATTATTTTGAAAAGTCCTGACTTTCACACACGAATTATATATATGTGTGTGTGTGTGTGTATATATATATATACACACATATATATACATACACATAAAATATGTGTGTATATATATATATACACACATAAAAAAAAAAAAAAAACCACACACACACACACAGGGAAAAGTGGTAGAACATTTCTTGTAAAAACCTAAACAAATTAGATAATAATGGAGTTCGTTTTTCAAGGTGGTAAAAAACAAAACTGTCAATCTAGTTTTCTATAATCATTCAACAAATCTTTAAAAATGAAGGCAAAATAAAGGTATTTTTACAGCAATTGCTACCCACATATTAGAATAACTAAACTCTCAAAAAAAAAAATGCCAGGAAAACATCATGAGTGAATAAAATGTGCTAATTTTGATAACATCTTGGGACAGAAAATGAACATTAGGTAAAAACTAAAGACAAGTGTGTAAACTATGGAATGTAGTTAATATTAATGTATTCATACTTGTTCATTAATTTTAACAAATGTGCCACAATAAGTAAGATATTAATAACAGGACAAACTGGTTGTTGGTTATTTGCAACTCTGTGTTTTATCTTCACAAGTTTTCTGTAAAGTTGAAACCATTTTAAAACAGAAATGTATGAAAATATTATAATAAAATGAATACACATATGCAAACACTAAAAGAAACCCAAGTAAGCTGGATTGGTTAAATTAATATCAGATACTAAGCACCTCAGAAGAAGCAATATTACCAGGTATAAAGGGAAACACATTAAAATGATTTAAAAATTTATCAAAAGATTATAAATATTTTCATATATAGTAACCTAAGAGAAATGCTTCAGAATACATAAAACAGAAATTTATATAAGTACAAAGAGAAATAACAAAATATAAATTCATAGCTTCAGATACTTTTATCCCTTTGTAGCTGATAAACAGGTAGAATAAAAGTTAGTAAGATTGTGCGGTGCCTGAAAACATGATCACAAAAATTGACCTAATTGATTTTTTCAGATAATTCAACCCTCAAACACCAAAATGCACTTTAAGTTTTGCAAGAAATGTTATATAAAGGAAACAATATTTCAGGCCATAAGTTTCAACAAATTTCATTATTGAAATTATGTAATATGTGTTTTGATCATAATAAAATCAAGGTACAAATCAATGAGAAAAAAATATGTTTAAAAATTGTCAAATATTTAGAAAGCCAACAAACCATTTTCAAGTAATCCAGGTGCCTATGTGTAGTAGTAGAAATAACTTAAAAAATTAGAATATTTTTTATAGAATAAAAAAGTACAACATATCAAAATCCTGGGAAACAGCTAAAGCAATATTTATAGGGTAAATTATATCTTTAAATATATATATTAGAGAAAAAATTAATATCTCAATGAACTATACAAACACCTTAGTAAGCTAGTAAAAACAGAGCAAATTAAATGCTAAGTAAGCAGAAGGAATGAAATAGTAATGGAAAAGGTAGAGAAAATACAGAAGATAAAGAGAATTTTAGACCAATATCCCTGATGAACATCGATGCAAAAATCCTCAATAAAATACTGGCAAACCGGATTCAGCAACACATCAAAAAGCTTATCCACCATGATCAAGTGGGCTTCATCCCTGGGATGCAAGGCTGGTTCAACATTCGCAAATCAATAAACATAATCCAGCAAATAAACAGAACCAAAGACAAGAACCACATGATTATCTCAATAGATGCAGAAAAGGCTTTTGACAAAATTCAACAGCCCTTCATGCTAAAAACGCTCAATAAATTCGGTATTGATGGAACGTACCTCAAAATAATAAGAGCTATTTATGACAAACCCACAGCCAATATCATACTGAATGGGCAAAAACTGGAAAAATTCCCCTTAAAAACTGGCACAAGACAGGGATGCCCTCTCTCACCACTCCTATTCAACATAGTGTTGGAAGTTCTGGCTAGGGCAATCAGGCAAGAGAAAGAAATCAAGGGTATTCAGTTAGGAAAAGAAGAAGTCAAATTGTCCCTGTTTGCAGATGACATGATTGTATATTTAGAAAACCCCATTGTCTCAGCCCAAAATCTCCTTAAGCTGATAAGCAACTTCAGCAAAGTCTCAGGATACAAAATTAATGTGCAAAAATCACAAGCATTCTTATACACCAGTAACAGACAAACAGAGAGCCAAATCAGGAATGAACTTCCATTCACAATTGCTTCAAAGAGAATAAAATACCTAGGAATCCAACTTACAAGGGATGTAAAGGACCTCTTCAAGGAGAACTACAAACCACTGCTCAGTGAAATCAAAGAGGACACAAACAAATGGAAGAACATACCATGCTCATGGATAGGAAGAATCAATATCGTGAAAATGGCCATACTGCCCAAGGTAATTTATAGATTCAATGCCATCCCCATCAAGCTACCAATGAGTTTCTTCACAGAATTGGAAAAAACTGCTTTAAAGTTCATATGGAACCAAAAAAGAGCCCGCATCTCCAAGACAATCGTAAGTCAAAAGAACAAAGCTGGAGGCATCACACTACCTGACTTCAAACTATACTACAAGGCTACAGTAACCAAAACAGCATGGTACTAGTACCAAAACAGAGATATAGACCAATGGAACAGAACAGAGCCCTCAGAAATAATATCACACATCTACAACCATCTGATCTTTGACAAACCTGACAGAAAAAAGAAATGGGGAAAGGATTCCCTATTTAATAAGTGGTGCTGAGAAAACTGACTAGCCATAAGTAGAAAGCTGAAACTGGATCCCTTACTTACACCTTATACGAAAATTAATTCAAGATGGATTAGAGACTTAAATGTTAGACCTTAAACCATAAAAAAACCCTAGAAGAAAACCTAGGCAATACCATTCAGGACATAGGCATGGGCAAGGACTTCATGTCTAAAACACCAAAAGCAAATGCAACAAAAGCCAAAATTGACTAATGGGATCTAATTAAACTAAAGAGTTTCTGCACAGCAAAAGAAACTACCATCAGAGTGAACAGGCAACCTACAGAATGGGAGAAAATTTTTGCAGTCTCCTCTTATCTGACAAAGGGCTAATATCCAGAACCTACAAAGAACTCAAACAAATTTACAAGAAAAAAATCAAACAATCCCATCAAAAAGTGGGCAAAGGATATGAACAGACACTTCTCAAAATAAGATATTTATGCAGCCAACAGACAAATGAAAAAAGGCTCATCATCATCACTCGCCATCAGAGAAATGTGAATCAAAACCACAGTGAGATACCATCTCACACCAGTAAGAATGGCGATCTTTAAAAAGTCAGTAAATAACAGGTGCTGGAGAGGATGTGGAGAAACAGGAACACTTTTACACCATTGACGGGACTGTAAACTAGTTCAACCATTGTGGAAGACAGTGTGGCGATTCATCAAGGATCTAGAACTAGAAATACCATTTTATCCATCATCCTATTACTGGGTATATACCAAAGGATTATAAATCATGTTGCTATAAAGACACATGCACATGTGTGTTTGTTGTGGCACTATTCACAATAGCAAAGACTTGGAACCAACCCAAATGTCCATCAGTGACAGACTGGATTAAGAAAATGTGGCACATATATACTATGGAATACTATGCAGCCATAAAAAAGGATGAGTTCATGTCCTCTGTAGGGACATGGATGCAACTGGAAACCACCATTCTCAGCAAATTATCACAAGAACAGAAAACCAAACACCACATGTTCTCACTCATAGGTGGGAATTGAACAATGGGAACACTTGGACACAGGAAGGGGAACATCACACACCAGGGCCTGTTGTGGGATGGGGAGAGAGGGGAGGGATTGCATTAGGAGATATACCTAATGTAAATGATGAGTTAATGGGTACAGCACACCAACATGGCACATGTATACATATGTAACAAACCTGCACATTGTGCACATGTACCCTAGAACATAAAGTATAATTTAAGAAAAAAAAGAGGTTAGTCATCAATTAAGTTGAAAATGCTTTGTAAACAGTAGATGATAGATCTCTCTTTTTCAATCCATAAAAAGATGTCCTATGTGCATTTAAATATTTCTATAATTAAACAAGAAAGAACCCTGTATTTAGTGGCTACTACATATTTTATTTTGTTTACTTGATTCTTTAGCTCAGGAGTAAATATTTGCTTTAATTATTCTTTTGTATTCTTAGCAATGAGTTGACATCAACTCTCATGAAGGCCCACTTCTATTTTATTTGTATATTTGTTTTTTTGCTTTTTTCTTCAAACCCTGTTTCCAAACTTCTCCATGATAATCTATACCCTTTTACTGATACATGCCCTTGTTAAATGTTAATATATAAGATTTATTTTTAATTTGTTTTTGGTGCATGCATTTTTATTCTAAAGTTATATTGTGCTATCGATATACTTTTTCTTTACCTCATGGTACTATACTTTTAAGATTTAAACATCAATTGTATAATCTTCTTATACATTACTTTTAACAAGTGAATATTATTTCATAGGGTAAATCTATCTACGTTTTTTTTTTTTTTAATCAATTTCTCTACTGCTGGAAACCAGTTTTCCCTAACTGCCTGTTACTACAATCAATGAAATTTTTTTTAAAGGACATCAGGGAGAATTTTTCTCAGAAATAGATCATAAGTTTAACATGGTTGCAAAAGTCTATATGTTTACAAGTATGCATATAAATTTCTGTGCTGTCATATCCCACTTATTGGCCTTATCTGCCTTTTTAATTATTGCCAGTTTGAGGGCTGAGCCAACTGAGGTCGGATTTGAGCAGCATTTAGATTTTCTTGTTGCTATTACAACCCCTCACAGCACTACAGACTTTAAATGTTTCTAGAGTCATCTTGTAATGTGTATAGGGGCTAATTCACAAGTGAGTTGTTCTTAATGTCTGATCCAACCTCAGCTTTAGAGTCTTTTCTTTGCCATTCTTCCTTACAGAACATTTTTCTCCTTTCTAACTTCCCCAAGAATAGATTGCTGTTACTTGTTATTTTACTCTGTGGTAGCCTGGAGTTGGTATAGAGTGGAGGAAGAGGACATATTCTTCCTGTTTTACCTTCAGTCTCTTGCTTTTCCCCTCCACCTCTTGCGGTAGGAGACTTTTGATGTTCTGGGACGAGAGCCTTCCCACACCCTACTGGGTCTTCATTTGTGCCCTATGGGTGAGGAGTTTGTTGCCTTTTCCCAAATAGCTTAAATCTTTTGTTTCATAGGGAATATAGGAGACAAGAGTCCAAGCGGGTCTTCGTGCCTTTTCTCATATAGCTGCTGATCTGCTTCCCCTGGACTCCTCCGTGAGAGGGGGACTTCAACCCAACTTCTACTCTATCTTGTGAAAGAAAGCCTGGTGATATTCATGAATAAAAGACTACAAATGGGAATAAATTTCTCTTGTGTCTGTGAATTCCAGGAATATCAGACCTGTTTAGCTTTTAGAAATTAATTGCAAATTTTAGCTTCATTCTTCTCACTGACCTCCATAATATATGGTGTTTGATATCTGCCCCAGGCAATACTCATGTCATCTCTCCTTTGAAGAGATCTATTTTTTCAGGTTTCTTAGTTTTATAGGAATCTTAGCTTTCTAATGGGATTTTTTAAATAACCTTTGTGTTTTGTGCATTATCTCGCTTATTTTGTTGTAAATGTGGAAGCTATACCATTTTAAGCTTCCTGCAACCTAAGCAGAACCTGAAAGTTTATCAAGGTTAACTGTATTTTGTTTCACATTCTGCGAGTAATTTTTCCAAGTATTGCACAAAACACATTTCACCTCTTCCCCATTCATTAGGCATTCTAAATGTACCAAACATCAAGTCCTTATATAATCATACATCTCTGAGTCTTCTATTTTAATTTCGTGACATATGTCACATGTGTTCTTAAACAATACCAAAATATTTGTATCATTATAACGTCAGAGAATGTCTTTATATGTAATAGGGAAAATATGATTCTTTGCTCTTAAATTTGACATAAATTAAAATAAAGATGAGATTTTTCAAAATTCTGACCTCTTAATTTCTTGATCTATTTTGTTTCAACTGTTCCTTTCTGCATGCTTCCTAGTAATTCACCCCTATGGTCCTAATTCAGACATTACCATTGCCAGTAAATATAACCCCTCAGATTATTTATTTCAAATATCCATTTCTGTGGCCACTACCTCTTCACTTTTCTTCTCACTTCTTCTAGTAACCCAATTCTAACTACTCCTTGACCCCACTGAGACATATAGTTAGCTAATACTACCAAATTGCCATTCTCAGTCTTTCAATGATTTATTCATCAACAAATATTTAGCATGCATTTACTTCGTGTGAAGTATTTTCTAGTCAATGAAGATAAAATAGTAAACAAAACAGATACAAATGTATATCACTCACGAGTAAGTTGAAAAAATTGATGTTTTATACAGTGAAAAAAGTTAAAGTAAAAAATAAAATAAAGAAGGGGGCAAAAACTGGAAAAATTCCCTTTGAAAACTGGCACAAGACAGGGATGCCCTCTCTCACCACTCCTATTCAACATAGTGTTGGAAGTTCTGGCTAGGGCAATTAGGCAAGAGAAAGAAATCAAGGGTATTCAGTTAGGAAAAGAAGAAGTCAAACTGTCCCTGTTTGCAGATGACATGATTGTATATTTAGAAAACCCCATTGTCTCAGCCCAAAATCTCCTTAAGCTGATAAGCAACTTCAGCAAAGTCTCAGGATACAAAATTAATGTGCAAAAATCACAAGCATTCTTATACACCAGTAACAGACAAACAGAGAGCCAAATCAGGAATGAACTTCCATTCACAATTGCTTCAAAGAGAATAAAATACCTAGGAATCCAACTTACAAGGGATGTAAAGGACCTCTTCAAGGAGAACTACAAACCACTGCTCAATGAAATCAAAGAGGACACAAACAAATGGAAGAACATACCATGCTCATGGATAGGAAGAATCAATATCGTGAAAATGGCCATATTGCCCAAGGTAATTTATAGATTCAATGCCATCCCCATCAAGCTACCAACGAGTTTCTTCACAGAATTGGAAAAAACTGCTTTAAAGTTCATATGGAACCAAAAAAGAGCCCGCATCTCCAAGACAATCCTAAGTCAAAAGAACAAAGCTGGAGGCATCACGCTACCTGACTTCAAACTATACTACAAGGCTACAGTAACCAAAACAGCATGGTACTGGTACCAAAACAGAGATATAGACCAATGGAACAGAACAGAGTCCTCAGAAATAATACCACACATCTACAGCCATCTGATCTTTGACAAACCTGAGAGAAACAAGAAATGGGGAAAGGATTCCCTATTTAATAAATGGTGCTGGGAAAATTGGCTAGCCATAAGTAGAAAGCTGAAACGGGATCCTTTCCTTACTCCTTATACGAAAATTAATTCAAGATGGATTAGAGACTTAAATGTTAGACCTAATACCATAAAAATCCTAGAGGAAAACCTAGGTAGTACCATTCAGGACATAGGCATGGGCAAAGACTTCATGTCTAAAACACCAAAAGCAACAGCAGCAAAAGCCAAAATTGACAAATGGGATCTCATTAAATTAAAGAGCTTCTGCACAGCAAAAGAAACTACCATCAGAGTGAACAGGCAACCTACAGAATGGGAGAAAAATTTTGCAATCTACTCATCTGACAAAGGGCTAATATCCAGAACCTACAAAGAACTCAAACAAATTTACAAGAAAAAAACAAACAACCCCATCAAAAAGTGGGCAAAGGATATGAACAGACATTTCTCAAAAGAAGACATTCATACAGCCAACAGACACATGAAAAAATGCTCATCATCACTGGCCATCAGAGAAATGGAAATCAAAACCACAATGAGATACCATCTCACACCAGTTAGAATGGTGATCATTAAAAAGTCAGGAAACAACAGGTGCTGGAGAGGATGTGGAGAAATAGGAACACTTTTACACTGTTGGTGGGATTGTAAACTAGTTCAACCATTATGGAAAACAGTATGGCGATTCCTCAAGGATCTAGAACTAGATGTACCATATGACCCAGCCATCCCATTACTGGGTATATACCCAAAGGATTATAAATTATGCTGCTATAAAGACACATGCACACGTATGTTTATTGCGGCACTATTCACAATAGCAAAGACTTGGAATCAACCCAAATGTCCATCAGTGACAGACTGGATTAAGAAAATGTGGCACATATACACCATGGAATACTATGCAGACATGAAAAAGGATGTGTTTGCGTCCTTTGTAGGGACATGGATGCAGCTGGAAACCATCATTCTTAGCAAACTATCACAAGAACAGAAAACCAAACACCGCATGTTCTCACTCATAGGTGGGAACTGATCAATGAGATCACTTGGACTCAGGAAGGGGAACATCACACACCGGGGCCTATCATGGGGAGGGGGTAGGGGGGAGGGTTTGCATTGGGAGTTATACCTGATGTAAATGACGAGTTGATGGGTGCAGCACACCAACATGGCACAAGTATACATATGTAACAAACCTGCACGTTATGCACATGTACCCTACAACTTAAAGTATAATAATAATAAATAAATTAAAAAAAAAAACACTAATATTAATTAAAGAAGGAACTCAAGATGCTGACTGTAGTATGGAAATATAAACTGTTGTTTAAGTAATGTAATACTATAGATTGTATATATTTAATATTTTCAAGTATACCAATAATTAGAGCTGGACATAAATTATATATTACAGATTAAAATGAATTTTTAAATAAAAAAAAGAAAATACAGAAGATAAGAACAATGTAGAAAAATAAAATCACTATAGATCTGATAGACACTAAAATGGTTTTAAAAATATATGAATAATAATTTTTAATTAGAATAATTAAATAAAACTGAAGATTTCTTTCACCATCACACACTATGAAAGTTCACCCAAGAAATAGATAATCGAAATTGCTCTATATCTACTAAAGAAATTGGTCTTACATGTAACAATCTTCTTAGATAGAAAATCTCAGGCACACATCACTTCAATGATCGCTTCTGGTAAAAATTTATTGAGGAAATGCATCAGTTTTATACAATATTTAATAATTTGTAGAATAAGAACAAGCACTTCTCAATTAATGTTATAAGACTATCATTATCATGATAATCAATTCTATTGAAGCCATTATAGGAAACTAATACTAAACATTGATATGAATTCTGATCATAGATTTAAAAACTGTAAGTTAAATACTAAAAAACTTAAAAGGACCCATATATAAAAGGGTTAATCTTCAGGTACAATTAGGGTTTATCTTAGAAATGTAAGATTAACTTTTGGAATCCAATCTCTATAATTCACTTGATTAAATGAATTAAAAAAAAAAAAGAAAATTACTAAAAATTATCTCAATGAATGCCAAAAAGCACTTAAAAATTTTGACATCCATTCATGATAAAATCTCATCAAATCAGAAATGAGAGCATTTTCTAAACCTGATATACAGAAACTATATAAAACTATAGTTAACCTCATAGTTAATAATCAAAGACTGAAAGCTTTCCTTCTAAGATTAAGAACAAGGCCATATTGTCTACAATTTTTTATTTTATTTATGATTAAGCTTAGTTTCTACATACAATGATAAACCGTTGAAAAAATGAGAAAAAGTACAAACTCATAAGGTGTACTTTATTGGACCTGATTGTATGTGTATAGAAATGACTAGTAATCTATGAAAAACTACTGTAGTAAATAAGTGATGTTACCAAATTTATAGTACAGAAGATCAGTGCTATAGTGTAAATATATCCCCCAGAATTCATATGTTTGGAAGTTTGCTCCCAATGTGGCAATATGAAGAGGTGGGGCCTTTAAGAGATAATTAGTTTGTTATCAGGGATGTATTCCTCTTAATCAGAGGGATTGACTCAATCTCTCATGGGACTAGGTGAATTCTTGAAGGACTGAGGGAGTTCTCAGTCTTTCAAGACAGGGTTAGTTACCAAGAGAGAAAGTTGTTATAAAACAAGACCATTCGCTGTATTTTGTTTCTTTTCACACATGCTTGCTTGCTTTTCTGCATTTGTACTATGTATGAAGCAGTGTGAGACCCTCATCCGATGCAGTCCTCTGATTTTTGGACTTCCCAGCCTCCAGAATGGTGAGCTAAATAAACCTCTTTCCTTTAAAAATTGCCAAGTCTAAGATATTTAGTTGTAGCAACAGAAAATTGACCAAAGGGAAAAAAATATATCATCAAGAAGTGGGTTGTTGCTAAGAACGAATACTTGAAAATGTGGAAGCTTTGGACTTGTGTCTAAAATGGACAGAGGCTGTAAGAGTTTTGATCAAAAGACTAGAAAAAGTCTGGAATGCCATAAACAGAGTGTTAAGGACAATCCTAGTGAGGGCTCGAAAGTCAAGAAGACTAGGATAGGGAGGCTGTGTTGGGAGAATTGCCTGAACCTAGCTGTTCAAGGTTGTGGTAAGCTATTATTATACAACTACACTCCAGTGTAGCGACAGAGTTAAAGACAGTTTCTAAATAATAATAATAATAATAATAATAATTAGTAATAAAAGAAAAAAAAAAGAAGACTAGGAAAAATATGGGACTTGTTAGAGATTACTGAAGTGATCATGATCAGTGTGTTAACAGAAATGTGGACAGCTAAGGCCATGCTGATGAGATTTCAGATGAAACTGAGGAAGAAACGTATTGGGAGCTGGAATAAATACCATTCTTTTTATAAAGTAGTAAAGAGCTTAGCAGAACTGGATCCATGCCTTATAATTTGTGGGAGGCTGAACTTGAGAATGGTGAACTAGGATATCTGATAGAAGGAATGGGTAAGCAACAAAGCATTTAAGATGTTGTGTGGTTACTTTGGCTGCTTATAGTGAGATTCAAGAACAAAGAGATTGCTTAAAGGCAGAATTTATAATTAAAAGGAAAGCAGGGTAGAAGTATTTGAAAGAATGTAGCCTGGCAATGTAAGGTACAAAAAAAGCATGCATGGGTACAGCCAAACAATCTTAAAGAGATTAGATGGATAGAAGGGAGCCAGGATGCTATTTATCAAGACAGTGAATAAAAGGCACTAAAGGCATTTCAGAGATCTTCAAGGACACCTCTCCCATCACAGATCAGAAGACCAAGAGGGAAGAACAGCTTCTGGAAACAGGTCCACAGCCCTCTCCACTTGCTGGCTGCCCAGGGCTATCTCAGTACTCTGCTCCCTGTAGCCCAGAGCAGCACTTCACACTTGCCCCAGCTGTGTGTCTAGTGGCCCCATGTGTAGCTCAATGTGCTGCTCTGTAGAATGCAGTGATAGGTCTTAGTGTAATTTACTTGGTGCCAGATCAGCTGGCACATATAATTCATTAGATGTGGAGGCATTGTTTCCTCCACTTAGATTTTAAAGGATGTGTCAGCAAACTTAGGTTGCCCAAGTAGAAATCTGCTGCAGGAGTGAAGCTGTAGAGAGACTCCACTAGAGCAATGTCCTAGGGAAATGTGTGATCAGGGCTGCTGCTGGGACCCTAAAACAGCAAAGCCACTAGCAGCATGCAGTGGCTTCCTGGGAAAGCTGCAGGTACCAGTGTGTGACTTTAGTCTTAATGAGCTAAAGGGTATGCTGAGCCCAGTGAAGCCACAGGGGCAGAAGTTCCTGAAACCTTGAAGTACCATCCCTGATTCCAGCATGCAAAGGATGCCAGACAAGGAATCAAAAGACATTATTCTCCAGCTTTAAGATTTAATATCTTCCCTGATAGTTTTCAAACTTACTTTGGACCTGTTACTCTTTTCTTCTGGCCTATTGCTCCCTTTGGGGATGAGACTGTGTACCCTCTGCCTGTCTCACCATTGTATATTGAAAGTATATAACTTGTATCAATTTCACAGACTCACAGACAAGACTTCAGACTTTTGGGTGGTACTGAAACAAGTTAAGACTTTGGAAATAATTAAAATTGAATTGTTATACTTTTCATTGACAAAAGGACATGAATTCTGGGGGCTAAGGCCAGAATAATACTACGGTTTGACAGTGTTTCTCATAATTCATGTGTTGGACATTTGGTTCCCAGTGTGGCAGTCTGGGTTGGGGGGTGGAGACAGGACGGGGGAGCGGCTGGTATTTAGTTAGAGCAACTCAAGCTGAAAAAAAAAAAAAAGGACCACTTATGTTGCAAAATAACAGAAATTAACTTGAAATTGATTATAAACTAAATATTAGAACTAGACCAATGAAATGAATGAAGAACTCTGTAAAAATGTGTTTGTAATTTTGTTTAAGAAAACATTTCCTAGGATGCAAGGAATGTGAACTATGTATGGAAAAATATATAGATTGAACATAAAAAAATTTAGAATTAGCTCATAATCATTATTAAGAAAATGAAAATCAAGACACATCCTAGAAGAATAATTGGTAAAAAATAAGTGTCTGATAAAGGTGTATGTCAAGATTATATTAAAAAATTTATACCCCCTAGAATGATAACAGAAAATCAATTAATACTATGTTTAAAAGATTTAAAGAGACACTTTAAGGTAATTGTGAAATTCAGTGGCCAAAAGGCCCATGAAAAGTAATTCACTATTGTTATCTGTTAGGAAAATTTAAACCAAAACCAATGAGAGGCAGTCTACCACTAGAATAGCTAAAGTTAAAGAGACCTAGAAAACCAACATTAACAAAGATGCCGAGAAACTGAGACTTTCGTATACTGAACATGGAAACACAAAATAGAATAGCCACTTTGGAAAGCAGTATGTCAGCTTCTTATATAATTAAGCACACATTTCCTATATTACTAAAAAATTAATTCCTAAATATTTACTCAAGAGATATGAAAGCATTGGTTCATGCAAAGATTTACATGCAAATGTTCATGTCAGCTATTTAACAATATTTCAAAGCTGAAAACAATCCAAGTGTCTATCAGATGTGAATTGGTAGGCACAATTTTTTTATATCCTTACAATGAAATAGTACTCAGAGATAAAAAGATGAGTGAACTGCTGATATAAACCATAACATAGATCAATCTCAAAAGCATTATGTTATGTAAATAAAGCCAAGCAGAAAAGATAACATATTTTATGGTCCCATTTATATACAATTCTAAGAAAGACTAAAATTCTAAGAAAGATTCTATGGGTGTATATTTGTTTAGTAGCTTGATTGTGATAGTGTTACACTATGGTAGTTATTTGTCAAAACCCATCAAAGTACAAACTTCAGTGAATTAATTTTATTGTATGAACATTATACCTCAATAAAGCTTCTCATTCTAAAAACATGCTTAGCAAAAGTTTTTACCCTGTACTAAAAGTTTAACAAATGACAGATAAAATGAGTTCTTATTAGCAGGTTGCAATTATCTCTTTAAAGCAGTACTAAAAGCAGAGTTTCTTAAAAGCCTAGAATGATATCAAAAGCCCAAGCTCTGAGAAATTTTGGCCTCATTTTCAAAGGAGTTAATAAAAATAATAGTATCTTCACTTTCTTTCAAAGTATCAGTTTTTAACTGGGATTTAAGTAATGTAGACCTGAAATATATATTTACAAACAGTCCCTAATTGGTAACATATTTTATATTTTGGAAATAAATATTTTCATGTCTCAATTTTTTCCTGTGCTTTACAATTCTGACACAATGAAAAATTTCCTGGCCTTTCAAAGCCTGCTGCAAATACTAAAATTACTTTGCCAAATCACAACTGAGCAGGAAAGACAAGTTACTGCCCAATGTAATCACCCTTCTTTTCAGTAGAATCAAAACATTTGGAGTGCCAGTTGAAAAAAACGCCTTAGCAATTATGAAGTGAGTGTTGGATCCATGCTGTATCATTCTGAGTAGTACCAGCTCTCTAAAATTGCACCACGTTAGAAAATAGCATTATAACACCGTGGGTGAGCGAGAATATTCTGCATCCTCTAACACCTGGGCATAATGGGGGGCAGACTTAAGGACCTCTCACTATGCTCCCTTTCCTGGTGGAAGGTATTCCTAACCACTTCTACTGTTCTATTTTTCTGTGTAAAATATTTTCTAGTAAACGTTTAAACTGAAATAAAGTTTTCTGTCTAATTTGTCATGATTTTCTTACTTCCTTCTAAGTAAGTCACCATGATTTTCACCACTCCCTGTAATTATTATTTCACAGATATTTTCAAATAGGAACCATTACGTACATCTCCTTCAAAAGGTCGGCTTGACTTACAGAATTAGTCAACTGAGGGTCAGGCTCTAGAATAGCTGCAATTAACAAGCTTTCCTTAGCCTTTGTCCAGAGGATGGAAACAAGGACTCATCTACCACTATTATGATTCCAGGAACGCTCTCTGAGGTCACATTTATTGCTGTGTTTATTTGGAACTAATATGCTACTTCTGGGTCTTACTGACCTATTATATGCTTGTTCTGTATTTCCAGAAGTACATAGAAAAGCAGAAGGCAAAAGCTTATTGTAAGAAAATTGTCTGAGGGGACAAGTATATATTGTTGCTGAATTAATAATTATACTAAACAATACATATTTGTGTACTGATTTATATTTTTAATTATTTTAAAATGTCTTATTTCTCATGAAAATCCTTTATAGATAGGGTATTATTATCATAACATAATAAATATGTTGAGGTTCACAAAGGTTCAAGGAATTGTCCTGGCCATCTAGTTCATAAGTCACGTCAAAGGAAATAGAATCAAACCTCTTTATTATAGACCCATTATTAGTGTTCTACAATGCTATACAAATAGAGTCTAGGTGAAAGACAAACAAGTCTCCTCTTCAATGCTGTCAAATTTACAATGGAGTCTAATTTCAATAATTAGAATATAGTTCAAAATATATTTTTCCTTATCCAAGGAATTTTTATATATTTTGATCAGACTAGTAAATACATGGATATATATATTTGTAAAAACTCATTAAACTTTACATTTAAAGTAGATATTTTATTATTGCATATAAATTATACGTCAATAAAGTTGACTACATATATTACTTCTAAAAAGTGTTTATATATATGCAAACTTTAATAGTCTGCATTATTAGCATAGGTAATAAATAGTTGATATACATGCATAATTACTGGCAAATAATTTAAGCAACCAATTTGACACTTTTATACATGGTTATTGAATGAAATAATTATGCTTTTCAAATCAGTCAATTAATATTTTTTGATGTGATGATTGGGATTTTTATTATTTATACTCATAAGTTCTCTGAATATTGTTTTTAAAGTACAAATTATATGAAAACTTCTGAGAGTATAATTTGCCTCTAGTACTTTATATGTAAAATGTAGCTGATATGTATGAGAAGCAAAGATTTAAATTATCTGCAGATGATTTACCAAATAATTTAGTGTTTTCAGAACATGACTACAATTACATGCATATCTGCTTGTACAATAACATTGTTTATCCAAGCAACTTGACAATTAAGAAAAACAACTTTGGTGTAACTAGAAAAAAATATTTTTAAACTAATAATTGTTGTGATAATAATAAAGTATGTATTTCTAAAGCTGCCAAAAAATCTGCCTTTTTAACAAGGAATGACTAAAAGAGAAATTCAAATTGACCTTATGGTTATCAGAAATTTGAGTTTTGCTAGGGAGATGCTTATATTTTTATCTTTATAAAATAACTATTTGTCTTAAATTTACCTTATGGTATTATTATGTTTCATTTATTATGGCTAGCAAAATAAATGGTGATTAGAAAGGATGTTGTTTATTTAATACAAGTATTAAGCAGAGGCTTTCTCTATAACTTGTAGGCACACTTGAGATTTTTGCCCCAGTTTTAAAGAATGACAGCAAAAGCACCTTTATCTGACATTTAGAATGATTAAATTTTGACAGATCACTTGGCATATTCCGCAGGACTCCACAGGGTGCTCTAGCTTTATAAGGCAATGGATCATGTTAGCTTAACTTATATTTAAGATTTGCTGGCCTGATATTATTGTGTTAGGCAGTATTGCTGAAATGGAAACATAAAATTTTGCTGTCATGAGATCAAGTTTGTGCCTGCCCTACACTATAAATTAGTTCCATAAAGTTTTAAAATGCAACGTTTATTCTGGCTCAAGTGGTATTGTGAAGCAGTAAACTGCTTAAATACATAAAATTAGGCCTACATTGTGTGAAAACAATTTTTTTAATTCACGTATCCTTGGAATGCAGAAATAAAAGTTACTTAACCACCAAAAACATTTATATAAAGCTAAAAGAGAGAAGCCAGTTGTGTTTGAGAGTTCATTTTTTAAAGCATCATGTCCTTTTGGCCATAATGCACAATTTTTATGAGTCCACATGTACATTGGCTATTATTGCAGCTTAACAAGAAATGTACCGAGACATGCAAAGGAGCATAGTATAATAATAAAATGTTCGTAAACATGTGAACATCTGTGACACCACCACTTTGAAAACAGTTTTGTTCAAATAAAAATATTAAATAAAATGAAATGAGTCTAAATCAATTTTGAAAGCATAAAATTGATCTATTAAAACTGTTAATTAAATTATTTGAAGGGAAAATCTGAAGAAATAAAATATAACAAAAAATTGATTATCATTGGAAAACATCTTTAAAAATATGGATGAGGCAAAGTATCATTTTGGTAATGAGGACAAAAGTAGATTAAACAATATGTATCTCATTTGGTGTCCCCATCCACTCAACATAAAAGAAGGTAATCAAACAGTATTTATCATTAGGAAAAGCAATGCAAAAAACTATTGAAAGTGTTGATCATCACCTTCTAACTAGCTAGAAAATGATCTTATTAACTATATATAGAATAATAATGAACTGACAAAATGTATCAATTCTTATAACTATTCAATACTTTTCTTAACAATTATGTATAAATCTACTGAAGACTTCTTTTTGTTTTTATTGCATATTTTCCAGCATATATTTCATTTTCTTGCCAATATAGAACAAATGACAAAATAATTATTCTATAAAAAAGTGACTATAACCACTTCTAAGCTCTTATGTCATGAATAATTTATGTGAGTAAAATGATCTTTTTAATCATATTTGTTGTAACAGACTCATCCACCATGTAATGCAAAATAGAACAAGATACAGATAATTTCAAGATGGCAATGCAACAAATGTTTTAGAATATGAAGTTTAATTGTTCCCAACATTTATTTGAAATAATTAATTTATTATACCACACAGGTGAAATTTCCTCTATTTTATAATAAGTACTTGGGCAAAGAAACTTTGGTATTATTTATTTGGCAATTTCATAAATTTATGAACAACAAGAATTGTAAAGGATAAGTTAGTAACTGTGAATATTTCTTCATTGATTTTAAATATCACAGGTCAAATGCAAGATAATTTTCTGCAGATAATAATCTGATTATCCTACTTTTTCTCCCGTGGTTTAAATTTTAGTATGCAAATTTGATATGTTTTTAAGTATAAGTTATTCAAATATTTTGTGATGTTGATTTTGTTTTAAATTTTCAAGAAAAATTAGGAACTATTCTAAAATCAGTCAACCAACTAAAATGGGAAAATATGCAATCAATTAATTAAGAGATATTCAAAAATATTGGCTAATTCTGTATTTTTTTTAGAATATCAATTAAGCATAATTAACTACTTATACTGCAAATTTTCTTGCAATTATACTTAGTAGCAAACATTTGGATTGAGTACATTTAAGTATGGGTAAGAAATTCAACCCGTACTGTTTAACCTATAATCTAATATGCAGTTTGAAAATTATTCAAGGTTGTCTATTACTCTAAATATTTCATTTTGAAATTTATCACTAATGTAGAATAAATACATTCAATGTTAGTGTTTTGATGAAACATTTCTTCCATGTACTTTTGCATAAAATAAATTAATTTCAACATTTATCTTTCTATATTTGATTTAAACTTTATTAGTATATTCTATAGTTAGGTACACAGTGACTGTAAACAAGGCAATTTTTATATTTATGATAAATTACAATAATGTTCATGGCTTCTTAAAGTGTTTGCAATTTTATTTATAGTTTCATAATAGTATGCTTTAAATGTGTTTACAAAAACTGTATTCTGTCATCACCACATAACATCTATGTGGGCAATTCAGGAAAAGAATATGTGTGTTTATGATTTTGTGTGTTTGTATATACACCATTTGTAAATAAAGCAAAATGATAATTGTATGCTTTTTCCAGTGTCACAAAATGACACTGTTTAACAGACTCACTGAAATATTACTGATTATGGAAGAAAACATACTTGTGTTCATCTTTTCTATGTACTGTATGATTAGCACTCAGACACTATGGAGTCACATGCTAACTTGTGGATTTCTGTCTAGTAGAAAATATAATTTCAGTGTTATAGTTTTAATACTCTGTAAGACGTTAACTTGTTTATTAACAGATTTAATTTAGAATTCCTTTGACTGAGTAATTATATATATTTACATTTCTCAAGTTATTTTTCAAGCTAGCTGTAGTGTCTTACTGGTTCCTCAATTAAAGAATGTGTTGAACACATATCTTTGACATATATTCATTCCTTATTTGTATGAGGGTAATGTTTTAAATTTTGAAAATAGTATTTGATAAATGCTGCATAGAGTGATTCGCTCATTTTCATAAATAGGAAATCTGTGTCTGGCAACTTTTATTTTAATACTAATCTTTACTAGATAATGACACAAGGCAGAGTTTGATGGTTTTTCTTTAGATTTCTTCTGGGAGTTGATTTTATTATTATCACAGTGCTCAGTTAAGTTGAACAAAATCAAAACTTTCATTGCCCAAAGATACTTATGCTGAGTGATCTACTTGGACAATTTTCTTTAGAAAACTAATACCAAATAGTAGTTGTAACTACCTCTTGTATCTGTAATTCAAAAGTATTAAAACTACATTTCAGACCCAGTCTTTAGCTTTTTGAAGCAGTGGTTTCTTGAGTAGTTAAAGCTGTTTCTTAATGTTACAGTTAATGTTTCAAAAATATCAACCAGAATAATAGGTGTTATACATTTCTAAGTTTCAAGCATCCATGCCCTTTGTTAGAATAAGAATATCTATTGAGATTGCACTCGGGATCAGTGCCTGCTTATTTTGGCCTCTTAATGCCTCAGGATAGAAAAAGTCAAGCCCACTATGAAGAAATGATCACTATAGTGTGGTCTGTGAAAATAATAATGTAATGAGTGTAAGTTTCAGCGGAATTATCATGAACTCAATATCAGAATACATGAAATTAAATTTTGTCTAGTACCCACAGATTAAAGTCTCAGTCTTTTTATTTATTTTATATTTGATGTAGACAATTAATAAAGTAGGTTTTCATCTATTTACTCAAGTTTGTTTTTACTGGGAGGCAGTTGTAGTGTAATGGAAGAGAAAAACTCTGCATTATATTTAAGTGACATTTTTATTTTGAACACTTACAATGAGTGTATTGTTTAATGTAAATGTAATGCACTTTTGTTTCTTCTACTGTAAATAAAAGATAACAATAAAATCAACATCAGATGAAGACCTTCTAATTAGTTAAAATGTTTAGAAAATAACATGTGTGAAATATTAGCATTAGTTTTATTTTTAAAAGAAATAAGATAGTAAGATATTTACTTTGTGAATATTATTGAACACTTCACAGAGTATTAAATTTTTTTTATCCTTCCAACAATTCAATGAATGGGGGAAGGGTATGAGGTCAATTTATATTTTTATCCCTAAATACAACTGCCATTCCTAATTCTAATGCGTCCTTAAATGTTCACAAATCCTAACAAATTTTTATAATCACAAAGATATCTTTGTAAATCACAAATGATGCAAATTTCCTTTAGCACATTAATATGTTTAATCTCCTATAAAGCTCTTCACTTATGTTTTAGAATTCTACTTTTGAAATATGTTTAGAAAGTCATGAATTGTACTAGATCTTTGCAGCTTCAAGGCAGATATTTATATAGGCTATCAAAAGCTTAAAAGAGCTTATTTATCTGTCTGGAAGTAATAATTTCAAAACCTTTAATTTTGTTGTTACATGTATGAGAGATTCAATAGACAAGAATTTGGCATATTTTAGACTAAATTATATTCCCGTAGAAGATTGGCTACCTAAATGTGATAGTTCATTAATGTAAATGTGATGATGTTGTAAGTATTGGCCAGTACTCTCCTCCCACTGATGTATTCCCTATCCTAGTAGCTTCTTTGCGTATTAAACCTCAAGATTTCAGCCATCTCTGCATATCTCCTGACAAAGCATTCTCAGATTTCTGGAGTGTGTGTTTTCCATGATTATATTAAAACATGTATTTCTGTGGGAATAGAAAATATTATAAACTTTTAATACACAATTATGACCCCATTTCAAATTCTCAAATGTACTTCTTTGTTTGATAATGTATATTTATGTACAAATAATGACTAATTTTTAAATTTTAAAAATTCTCATCATGTCTTTGGTCAAGCTTCAGAGTTCTTTTGCATTATATACGTAGATAATATTGTTTACTTGGGTCTCTGGTAATTATATATTGCTGAATGTTAACGGGATATATTAGAATTTAAGTTATTGTATAAAGCTGTTACATATGCTTTGATCTGTCATTTACAAACTTTGATAGACAAAAATTGCCTCTACTTATGTATAATTTGCACCATTATCAGGATTGATTATGTCACTCATACTGTTAAAATTGATTTGAGGTTTCTACCTTCCTCACATCATTTACAGTAAATATGATTAAAAATATGAATTGTTTTAAGCCTTTCCTTCCAGATTTTGAAGTTTTAAAAGTGTCTAATTTTTTTTTATTTTAGATTGACTCAATAATGTAGATAGTATTTGAGATTTACAGCACTAATTGGTTACATTTGTGACAGTTCTAGAAGTGATGATTTCTTACCCAAACCCTATGATCTCTAGCATATAGAAATGAGTCAGAAATAAAAAGGCTCCATTTCAAGTGATGTGTATAGAGGTAACAATTGTTACATATACTATATTGAGAACTATGAATGTCACTAACATTCTTAGAAGTTTTCTAATAATCTAACATGGATAAATAAGAATTATGAATATGGATTCTAGGTATATAGGCAATACCAGTTTTTTTCAGTTTATTCTGCCTCTAAATTGACTTGCTAAAGATAAAAAGCAAAAATGAAATACATATTTTAGGCATCTTCTTTGTGATATATGCAATGAAGAAATATATATTGATAAACATATATTAATCAATAAATACATTGAAGAATGAAGAAATACATATTGCCTGAATGAGGAACTTATATTTGGTTGAAAAATAACTTTCTTCTACCTTATAATTATGAGGGAGTAATTCCATCACTTTTCAGTTATATGATCTTGGACAAGTCTCATGTTTTTCATCTGTGAAAATAGTATAATAATTTTACTTTCCTCATAGAGTTATACGTAGAAGTAATATTTTATAAAATATTTAAAGATTGCATTTCATGCTAGAAGTATTTAATTTTATTTATAATGATACTTATCATTATTATTATTTTTGGATAAGAATATTTCTAAATGAAGTATAACCTTGTATTTTCGTGTTTTAAAAACCATGATTCTTGCATACATTATTTTTGTGTGTGCATTATCAGTAGAGTTTTGATTGAGAGGTAAACTTTTTCCAAACTTTACAAATAAGGAAATTAAGACTAAAATGATTTGAAAATATTGTTTAATGCCCAGTCATCTGAGAGATTTATACATAAGGAGCAAGGACTCAAATCCAGATCTGATTCCAAATCCAAAATTCTTCCTATTGTACCAAAATTAGGGAATGAAACACTTTTAAGTGAGAAAAGGCAATATGTTCCTCACCATTTCTCCTAAAATAGTACCTTTATTCACCATCAATTCTAGAAAGCTTCTGCTTATTTTAAAACTTCATTAAATCTGAGTCAACAGGCATGTGAGTGGATACTTCAAAAAAAATAGAAATATTTAGAAAAACTGAAATAATCGAAGCAGTAAATCTAAGCTATAAACTAATCAATCTACAAAATACATTAAATGACATCAGAGGGGCAAGTGGATGTCAGAACTGCAAGGAAGTAAGATCTCTTTTAGAAATTCTTTGAATATCTTATCTTACTAGAAAAACTTTATTCTAGGTGGAAAGCACTCTTGTTACTGTCAGCACTACTATCAGTCAGTATTCATCAAGTTTTTAGCGTGTACCCATAAGAAATTCATAGAGAAGGGGATGGTCATAGGCCTTGATAAATTTGTTTCTTGAGGCTGAGGAGTTCAGAAACTAGTTTTTCACAATAGCAAATTTTGGAAAAATATTGCCTAACCTCGTTTTAAAATCCTTAGAATTTTACTCAGGTGTCTTGCTTTATCTGTAAGATTCTTTTTCTGTATGAAACCTCCTTTCCAAATTTTCCACATCCTAGGAGTTCTTGATTGTGAAGCTAGAATTGGAGGTTCAAGATACAAATTGCACAAGACACTTTGAGAGTGACTTCTGTTCAACTCTTAAGAGTGTTCTCAATTTAAACAGAACTCTGGGCCCTCTCCAACCCAGACTATTTAAACTATTACTGTCATTCATTGAATTAAGAGTCTTAACGACATAATTTCACCAAAGTAATTGAGAATTACAGTGTCCACTAAAAGGGATGTTAAGGGTTTGAACTTTAAAACAAACAAACAAACAAGAACAACAACAACAACAACAAAAAACACAACTCCTTAGAATGTAAACTAAGTAAACTCTAAAACATTGAGAAGACTTTTTTTTATTTATAAGAGAATTCTAAACTGTTTTCCAAAACGGTTGTAGCATTTTATATTCCCACCATCAATATACGAGATGTCCTTGCCAACACTTAGAAATTTCTACATTGTTTTATTTTATAAACAATCTCATAAGTGTGAAAATCGTGTCTCATTGTGGTTTAATTTGCACCGTGCTAAAGAATATTTTGATTATTTTTAATTGTTGTGCTTGTCTAATACATAGAAATATTTTACTCATTTATTAGTTTTAGCATCGTTATGTGCACTGAAATGTCAATCACTCTTGGGTCAGCGGGATCATATGGCACAAGTGGTAGAGCAGCTTGCATGACTGCCTGGTTTTGTTGCAGGTCCTTCTGTTATTCTAGACCCCATATAAAGCTAGCAGCTTTAGCATCATTCACTGAATGAACTAAATGGACTAGAGTAGCACACCCAAATGAGGAATATGCTTCATCTAAAGAAGCCCATCAGGGGTTGTCTATTAAGCGTTGTTTCTCTATTTTGGTTGTAGAAAACATCATATGTAACAATTTATGCGTCATATGCATGAAAATTCTTGATATGTTGCACACCTCTGGCCCCATAGAAGTTTTGCTGAGGTTGAAGTCTCCTAATTTTTTGTCAGATTTGTGTTTCATACTCTGTTATGCAAATGTCTTAGCAATAAAGTTAAGGATAGTTGCTACTGGCTGCTCACTATGTCCTATCAAGTAATCCTATTAAGATAATGAACTAACATGATGTCTTATGGAAGAGAAAGGTTATTGAAATCCCCATGAGCTAAATCATGACAAAGATCTGAATAGCTGATAAACCCCTGAAGTAGTAAAACACAGGTATATTCCTGGTCTAACCAGGAAAAGAAAACTGCTCCTGGTAGTCTTTTTTAACAGGTATTGAGAAAAAAATTATCTGCAAGATCAATAGCTGCACACTAAGTACCAAAGTATGTGTTAATTTGCTCGAGCAATAAAACCGCATTTTAAGCAGCAGCTGGAATTGGAATCATCCCCTGGTGAAGCTGAAAATAATTACTTGTTACTCATCAAGGCCCATGTTAGTGTTTTTTGTTTTGTTTTGTTTTTGGTTTTTGGCTTTTTGTTTGTTTGTTTGTTTTTTACACAGGCCAAAGAGTTGAACTGAATGGGGTCACACTGCAAATCCTCACTGCAGTATTTTCAAGTTCTTGATGATTTACTAATCTCTGTATTTCCTTCAGAAATGTGGGATTGCCATTGGTTTACTGTTTTCCTAGGTACAGACAGTTCTAATGGCTTCAGCTTGACCTTTCTTACTATAATTTTCTTGAATCCTTTTAACTCAGGGACCTATTCTGGATCCCAGTTTTTGAGGATGTCTGTAATTAATTATGTTTTCCAGAACTGGGGAAATGACTGCAGAATGTGTACAGGGACCTGATAGACCCATGATGAGACAGATCTGAACTAAAATTCCCTTGATCTCTCTGCATATATAAGCACACCTGTCATTTCAACTTCATTAAGTATACTCCAACTTTTGGTTTATGTTTTAGCCAACCAACCAAAGTATTAGAGTCCTCTCTAGTCCCTAGATCTACAGCATTACGTTTATAATCTATGTGTAGTGTACCCATACAAAGACCATATCTACAAAATGCCTTCACAGCAACATGAAGACCAGCGTTTTGCCAACAAACTCAGCACAAAGACTACCCAGGTCACCACATGAAATGAAACATTAAAGACATTAGTAAATTCATTGAAAAACAACAACCATAAAAGCATAAAACATATAGAAAATTTTTAAAACTGTCATGTTTTAAGAAATACATAGTGTTCTCTTAGTGAGAGTGTACATTATATATCAAGTCATGTTGGAGTTCATCAAATAGAGCAAGAAGAACATTTTAGGTGAACTTTAATACTTAAGTTTGGAGGTTTAATACTAAAAATACTAAAAAAACAGAAACAATACTTAGTTTAACGGCAAGTAAGAAAGTAAGAGAGAAGAGAATTGAGATATGAAAGTGAACATATATTATTGGTTATCCTGTATTGTTGCTTGACTTTTGTTGTCAATCTATCTATCTGCTTAAAAATGGGAATATGTATGGTCAAAGGCTAATGCAAAACAATCTTCTACAGAAAGAAGTTGAAGATTTGCTCTAAAGTCCTTCATCTTATCTATATATAATAGAAGCCCTATATGGGGGAGATTAGAGCTCCAATTCCTAGTATGGCAGTTTTTTTAAAGTTATGAACTTGTGAAAACCAAACAGGTTAGATGCTTCCAAAATTCAGTGGAGGTACAGGCATAGCATAAAAAAACCCATTACTCCGTTTCAGAAAAGAGAAAGAAGTAAATAATGGAAGGTCCCAAGCAAGACTAAAACCTGGCCAAAAAAAAAGAAAAAGAAAAAGAAAAAAGAAAAAACCCTGCCTGAAATGAGTAAGATAATAATGCTCAAGAATAATCCTCTTTGACTCCATTTTTTGTATTCCAGGTCCACAGAGATGGAGGTCCCACCTTTAGACCCACTGAAGTTGCAATTTTCTGCCCAAATCTTGGTAGGGTACTGCATAGTCTTTAGCTCTCTTGGGTGTCTTCAACCATGTTCTGTCTCTGGGCCAGGGCACTGTTCTTGCCACAATTTTTTTTTTTTTGTCAAGGTAGGGCAGGTCATACCCATTGCTTTGCTTGTTTGCCTTGCCCCCAAAGCTCCACTAGTTATTGGTTCTGCCTTTTGAAATTAAAGGGGAAGCAGTCATGCCCCCAGAATGGGAACTCTGAGCAGGTGTTGAAAAGAGTGGTTCTGAATTGTCTTTGAAGTTGTTTCTTTCTTTATCTCGAAGAATAGCATATGTTCACAGACAAATATTCATATGGTCTAATTTTATATGGTGAGAGGTCCAAAATGCTTTTCATTTTCTACTGTTTTCCCTATTTCCTTTGTTTAACCTGGGGATGTGTTTGGCATCCCCTTCATTCAAGGGGTTCTAAGTATGTAAACTGGCTCAAGTCTGGAAATTGATTGAGGGGCCGTGATTCTCTGTTTCTATTATTTAAATTAGACTTTTGTCCATTCGACCTGGAAGTTTTCTGATTATATAAATTAAGTAGGAAGGCAGTAGACTGCTTCTTGATTTCGCTTCTAGGAACACCATGATTAATTAGCAAATGCCAGAACTCTCCATGTGTCAGACTATTCTGATTGCTGCTTTGCCTTTTTTGTCCATTATGGTAGCTATGCCCACCTTGCCTTTCATGGTTGAGTACTGCCACTTGCCCCTGGCATCTTGGGATCCAATTATTCCCATTGTATTTAAATTTCGTAATTGAGTGACTGAGTTTTCCATTGTCAAATATAACATACAGAGGAGAGCAATTATTGGTCTCTTCAAAGGCGCAGGTGCTGCCCTCACGAATCTATTTCACAGGCATTGGTCAAGGGTATATATTCTGGATGCTCCAAGCTGAGATGAGTTGGTCTAAAATAACTAATCTACTCCACCATTCCAAACTTCCTATGCCTTTGAATCCCCTCCTCTACATTAAACCAAGAATGATCAGGCATTTCCAGATTATTCACAGGGGACCATATTTTAATCCATATTCCAGCTAACCAAGCAAATGAACAATTACAACCTTTTATAACTTCTTGAGCTGAAGCATTAAATGCAGAATCCTTACTTAGTGGGCCCAAGTCAACAAATTCAGCTGGACCCAACTCTATATTCCTTCCACCATTATCCAACACACACTTAATATCCATCCCCATGTCTGCTCTCCAGATTTCTGCTTGTATAAATTAGAAAGTTCAAGCAGTTCTTTTCAAGTGTAGCACACCTCCTCATGGGTCACACTCCGAATTTCACCTCTAGGAGTCTGCCAGGACTTTAGTCTAGTTATAGGTCTAGAAACAAACAGGGGTGCTGGGACTGGCTCCTAGGAAGAACCAACATTATCTTGCTCTGGCAACTGCCTCAGGGGAGGCCATCACTCTTGCCCCAGGCAGTGTAGGTTTGTATCCTCGGAGGCAGATGGAAAGGCTGATGGCACCATGGGTCTGGGAGGTGGTGTTGCCGTTTCTGGGATGAAAAGCTGTTTCTTCTGACAAAAAAAAAGTTCATCAGAATTTACCAGCTCAGTGTCCCCAGCTTCAATAAGGTCGTCTGACACATTCCCATTCCAAATTTCAGGGTCTAATTCTTTTTCAATCAATTCTCTCACCTTAAGTAGACACCTTGTGAGGCTGTGCATGCACCTTTCATTGCAGGTCAGCCACTCTCATGATAAGAGCTTCTGTTCATTTTTCTACATTTTCAGCTCTTTTTCTACAGGAGATAAGACTCTGACTCACGGAACTCTTATGTTTCTTGGTTTTCCACATAGAGTCAAAGGTATTATGTATAGAGTCACTAAACTTATTGCCTCTCATGAGCGGTGGATCACCAGTGTCTTATGCATTTATTTTGCATAACTCTCTAAACAGTTCATGCCAAGGATTAACAGTGTTCTCCATACTATTAGAGGTAGAGTCCTAAGAATTTTTGGGTCTAATCATGTTGAGCAGAGAACTACGGAAACCCCAAAACCAATGAAACAAGTCCATTCTTAATGGAGTTCCATTAATAATAATCTGTTCCTCTGGAAACACTCCTGGTACCAAAATCTGTATTCATTAGGGTTATCTAGAGAGATAGAACTAATAGGATATATACATAATAGGATATTATAACAAGGTCTCACAATAGGCTGTCTGCAAGCACATGAGCCAGGAAGCCACCTCTGAGTCCCAAAGCTGAAGACCTCACAGTCTGATACTAGAGGAAAGGAAACAACCAGCATGGGAGATTGATGTAGATTGGGAGGCTAAGCCAGTCTAGCCTTTTCACGTTTTTCTGCCTGCTTTATATTCTAGCTGGGCTGGCAGCTGATTACATAGTGTCCACCCAGATTAAGGGTGGGTCTGCCTTACCCAGCCCACTGACTCAAATGTTAATTTCCCGTGGCATCACTCTCACAGACCCACCCAGGATCAATACATTGCATCTTTCAATCCAATCAAGTTGACACTCAGTACTAATCATCACAGTCCCTTTTTTAAGAAGAATCACCTTTTATCCATTGCTGAATATCATGTTTCTCATTTCCACCTGAGATCTCTTCAGAATAGCCTTTACTCTGTCTGTGTTTATGCCAACATTCTGTTCATTATTACTTAGATTTCTATGAGAAGACAAAGCTTTCTTTATATCTCTATTTTCTTTCTGAATCTTCATCAGAATTATCTTACAATTTTTTTCACTACTATCTATGATTTTTATAGCATGCACCTCAAAGGTTTTGCAACTTTTTTCCATTATCTTGATTTAAAAATGCTTCCACAATTTTGGGTATGTATTGTACCAGAACTTACACTTCTCATTACCGATTTCTATATTAGTTTTTTCAAGGTGCTATGACAAATTTTTATATACTAAGTAGCTTAAAAAACACTTATTTCTAACAGTTGTGGAGACTGGGGATTCTAAGATAGGCACTAGCAAATTAAATGTCTGGTGAGGATCTGTTTCCTAATTTACAAACATTGGTCTTCTTGCTGTCCTCAAATACTGGAAAGGAGGCTAGAGAGCTCTCTGGGGTCTTGTTTATAATGACACTAATTTCATTCATGAAGGTTTCACTTGTATGACTGACTTTCTTTTCAAAGGCCCCATGTGCAAATACCATCACACTGGGGGTTAGGATTACAACATATGAATTTTTGGAGGACACAAATATTCAGTTGACAAAATTTCCAATGTATACTATGATCGATTTGGGGACTTATCTCTAGTCTAAGAACAAAACAAACACCCTTAGAAATCATTCACACCTCTTAAGAAATAAAAAAAAGAGAAACATGGTACATAGGATGTTGGGATTCGTTTATACTCTCAAGGAAAGTGGACAACTTTTTGATAAATAATATTACCAAGCAATACCATTAAATTATTTTCTCCATGTAATTATCTTAAACTTTTATTGTAAGAATACAGTTTTGAAAAATGAAAATGCCTATATTGGGAACCATTTTAATAATTATACTCCCTATTTGTTTCAATTTCAAAAAAACATTGATATATATATATATATATATATAAACATAATATTTACCATCTTAACTATTTTGTTAGTGTTAAGTATATTCATATTGTGAAATAGCCATCACCACCATCAATCTTCAGAACTCTTCTTCTTGCACTATTGAAACTCTACATATATTCAGTAATAATTCCCCAATTCCCCTCCCCTAGTCCCTTACAACCACTCTTTTTTCTGTCTCTATAATTTTGACTACTATAAGTACCTCATACAGGTAGAATCACTTATCTTTTTGTGGCCAACTTGTTTTACTTAGTATAATGTCTTCAAGTTTCATCTATATTGTAGTGTATGTCAGAATTTCCTTTCTTTTTAAGACTGAATAATATTTCATTTCATATTTCACTTATTCATTCACCTGGTGATGGGCATTTGGGTTACTTTTATATTTTGGCTATTAATAAGGCTGCTATGAACATGAGTATAGAAATATATCTTTTAAAATCTGCTTTCAATTGTTTTGGGTATATACTCTATAATAGAATTCTTGATCATATATTAATTCTGTTTTATATTCAGAAGTAGAATTCTTGATCATATGTTAAATCTGTTGATCATAAATTAATTCAGCCATGTTGGCCAGTCTGGTCTTGAACTCCTGGCCCCAACTGATTTACCCACTTCAGCCTTCCAAATTGCCAGGATTACAGGCTTGAGCAACTGTTCCCAGCCTCTTACATGCTCTTTGTAGTCATGTCTATTCAATTACTTTGACTATTTTTTTATTTGGGCTAAGTGCTTTTGATTGTTGAGTTTTAGGTGTTCTCTCTATATACTAGATATTAATCCCTTGGCAAAAACCGTATCAAAATCCATGATATGCAAGTATTTTCTCCCATTCCACATGTTACCCTTTTATCCAATTGCACAAAAATTTTTAGTTTTTAAGTACCATTAGTTTTTTTTCTCTTATTGCCTGTGACTTGGATTTCATATCTAAGATATCATTGCTAAATCCAATGTCAAGGAGCTTTGCGTTATTTTTTCTGTAATTTGTATACTTTTTGCTCTTAAGTGGACATATTTAATTTATTGTGAGTTTGCTTCTGTATATAACATTTGGTTAGGTTCTAACTTTTGTATGCAGATAATTAGTTTTCCCAACATAATTTGCTGAAAAGACTGTTTGCTCTCCATGAAAAGGCCTTGGTATTCTTGTTGATATTTATTTGACCATGTATGTAAGGATTTATTTTTGAGTGGTTTCCTTATTCTACTGAGTTATATGTCTATCCTCGTGTTAGTACTGCACTGTTTTGGTTACTGTAGTTTTGTAGTAAATTTTGAAGTCAGAAAGTGTGAGTCTTTCAACTTTGTTCTTTTTCAAAATTGTTTGAATTATTTGAGGTTTATTCAGATGCCATATAAATTTTAAGAAAAGTTTTATTACCTCTGCAAAAAAATTGGAATTTTGATAAAGTTGACATTAAATCTGTAGATTACTTTGGGTAGATTGACATTTTAGCAATATTAAGTCTTTAATCTCTAAAAATGAGATGTCTTTCCATTTATTTATGTCTTTTAAATTTTTTTTCAGCAATGTTTTGTTGTACAAATTTTTTGACTGCTTAATTTAGTTAATCCCTAAGTATTGAATTCACTTTCATGCTATAGTAAATGAAGTTGTATTGGTAAATTCATTTCCTCATTAGTAATGTATAAAAATAAAACTGATTTTTGTGTCAACTTTGTATCCACTTTGCTGAATTTGTTTATTAGTTCTAAAAGTTGTGTGTGTATATGTGTGTGTGTGTGTATGTGTATGTGTACGTTCTTTAGAGTTTGTGTGTATGAGAACAAATCATCTAAAGGCAGAGATAATTTTCCCTCCTTCTTTTCAATTTCAATGCCTTTATTTCTATGTTTTTGCTTAACGGTTCTGGCAAGGACTTCCAATACTGTGTCAAATAGAAGTGGAGAAGTTTGGATTTGTTGCACTGTTCTTAGTCTCAGAGAAAAATCTTGCAGTGCCTCACCATCACATATGGCCTATGCTGTGGATTTTCTAATATGGATTTTATTATGTAGAGGTAGTTTCCTTCTTTTCCTAGTTTATTGTGTACTTTTATTATAAAAGATTATTGAATTTCATCAAATGCAATTTATTTTGTCATCAATGTTCAAACAAAATACTAGTCTGTATTTTTTATTTAATTGTGCATTTTTTAAGATTTATTTTTTTAAATTTAATTTTTTTTCATTTCAATACTTCTGGGAGAACAGGTGGTTTAGATTACAAGAATAATTTCTTTAGTGGTGATCTCTGAAATTTTGGTGCACCCATCACCTAAGCAGTATGCACTGTACCCAATGTGTAGTCTTTTATCACTCATCCTTCTCTCAACCTCCCCACTGAGTCCCCAAAGTTCATTATATCATTCTTATGTTTTTATGCCCTCATAGCTTCGCTCACACTTATAAGTGAGAAAATGTGATATTTGTTTTTCCATTTCTGTTTATTTCACTTGGAATAATGGTGTCCAACCCTTACTCACTTGGAATAATGGTGTCCAAGGGTTTGGTCTAGGTTCTGCGGCTTCCTGCACAGAAAGTCAATCACTGAAACAATAAGTATTGTCAAGGAAGAAAACTTCAATTGGGTGCTGTAACTAAGGACATGAGAGCTCAGTCTCAAAACCATCTCCCTGATTAAACCAAAGGTTTATATAAACGGTAAGAAATGTGACAATGAGTAAGGAAACAGAAACTTTAGGAGGGGCAAGAAAACAATCATGATGAATTAGGGGGTCCAGCATCTGATGAAGTGATCTGCTTTCAATTCTATGATACTTTTTGTAAGAGACCTACATATTTCCTGAGGAAGAAACGCAGAAAAAAAAAAAAAAAAAAAACAGATACAAATTTAAAGCTTTTCAAGACCAGAAGGGTCCATATCTATGTTTATCAAAAAGAACAGTTTATGGGTCAGTTGTGTCAGTTTTACAATGCCATCCAGGTTGCTTTGAATGTCATTATTTCATTCATTTTTATGGCTGAATAGTATTCCATGGTGTGTGTGTGTGTGTGTGCGCGCGCGCGCGTGCGTGCACGTGTATTTCACAATTTGTTTATTCATTCATTGGTTGATGGGTTTTTAATCTGGTTCCATATATCTTTGATTGATAATTGTGTTGCTATAAACATGTGTGCGCAAGTGTCTTTTTCACATAATGACTTCTTATCCTTTGGGTAGATACCCAGTAATGGGATTGTTGGATCAAATGGTTGCTCTACATTTAGTCCTTTGAAGAATCACCATATTGTTTTCTAGAGTGGTTTTACTAGTTTACATTCCCACCAGCAGTGAAAAAATGTTCCCTGTTCACCACATCCATGCCAACATATCAATTTATCATTTCCTTATTATGATCATTCTTACAGGAGTAAGGTAGTAATTCCCTGATAATTACTGATTTGAGCATTTTTTCATACGTTTGCCATTTGTATATTTTCAAGAACTGTCTATTCATGTTGTTTGCCCACTTTTTGATGAGATTATTTGTGTTTTGTTTGTTTGCTAATTAGTTTAAGTTACTTGTGGATTCTGGATATTAGTCCTTTGTCAAATCCATGATTTGCAAGTATTTTCTCCCACTCTGTGGTTTGTCTGTTTACTCTGCTGATTTTTTTTTTTAATGATATCTGGAAGCTTTTAAGTTTAATGAGGCCCCATCTGTTTATTTTATTTTACTTTATTTATTTTTGCATTTGTTTTTGACTTCTTGATCATGAACTTTTTGCCGAAGCCAACGTCTAGAAGAGTTTTTATGGTTTCTAGAATTTTTATGGTTTCATGTCTTACATTTAAGTCTTTGATTCACCTTGAGTTGTTTTCTGTATAAGGTGAGAGAAGAGGATCCAGTTTTATTCTCCTATACGTGGCTTGCCAATTATCTCAGGACCATTTATTGAATAGGATGCCCTTCCCCACTGTATGTTTTTGTTTGATTTGTGAAAGATCAGTTGGCTGTAAGTATTTGCCTTTTTCTCTGAGTCCTCTAGTCTGTTTCATTGGTCTATGTGCCTATTTTCATACCAGTGTTACGCTGTTTTGTTGACTATAGACTTGTGGTATGGTTTGAAGTTAGGTAATGTGATGGCTTCAGATTTGGTCTTTTTGCTTAGTCTTGCCTTGGCTGTGCAGGCTATTTTCTGGTTCTATATAAATTTTACAACTTTTTTTTTTTTTTTTTTTGCTAGTTCAATGAAGAACGATGATGGTATTTCAAAGGAAATTGCATTAAATCTGTAGATTTCTTTTGGCAGTATGGTTATTTTTACAGATTTGCTGTGCAGGTTTTAAATTTGTCAATGCAATTGCCTTTATTGAGATATTCATTGGTTTATATAGTTTTGATTTACTGTCTTGTTTTCATTTCAACTTATATGACTTCCTTTAGCATTTCCCTCAGGGATGGTCTGGTGGAAATAAACTTCTTGAGCTTTCATTAATTTTGGCATGTTTTAATTCTTCCCTTCTTTTGAAGATAAATGTTTTCCCAGATATAAGATTCTTGTTTGACAGACTTTTTTGCTTATTACTTTAAACTATATCATCCTCCTTTTAGATTCCAAACTTTCTGATGATGATTCTGCTGATAATGTTACTGGTGGACCCTTGTACTTGGTCTTACTGCTTTCACAATTTTTTTTACTTTTTTTGTCTTTGACTTTTGACAGTTTGAGTACAATATCTTGGTGTGGATCATTTTGAATTCTTCCTACTTGGAGTTGATTGAGCTTCTCGGATGTCTATATTCCTGTCCTTTATCAAACTTACACAATTTTCAGCCAAAGATCTTCAAATAATTCTTCTCCTTTCTTTCTCTCTTCTCCTAATGGAATCACCACTATGTATATTTTGGTCTGCTTGATGTGTCCCATATGTTCCTTAGGCTCCATTCGCTTTTCTCAATCATTGTTCTTTCTGTTTCTCAAACTCGGTATATTCCATTGTTCTATCTTTAAATTCACTGATTCTTCTACCTTCTGTTCAAATCTGCCTTTTAATATTTGCAGATAGTTTTTCATTTTAGTTGTTGTACTTTTCAGATCTAGAATTTTTGTATTATTTTAGCTTTTCTGTCTCTTTAGTGAAATTTTAATTTTCCTCATACTTGTTTTTTTCACTTTCTTCATGTTTCTTTAGATTTTAAGCATTTTTCAGATGGTTGTTTTAGGACTTTGTCTAGTATGTATGTCTATCATCCAATCATTCTCAGAGAGAGTTTGTTTTGTTTCATTTTGCTTCTTTGAGTCATACTTTCTCCTTTCTTTGTATGGTTTATCAATTTTTGTTCAAAGCTGAACATTTGAAGTAATGTTTTATTTCTGGCAATCAGAATTCTTTCTTTCCCTAGAATTTGCTGTTGTTTATTTTTCTTTTATTGTTAAAGACTGTTTCTGTGCTCAAGAGAAGTGTGAGGTGTAAAATTAAGATTTTGTCATATTTTTTCTGAGCCATTCCCTGTGCTTTTGTGGTAAATTTCTAATTCTCCTGTATATGCAGTTACTTTTGAATGCCATAGTGTTTAAAGTATGTATCTCAAAAAGAAAATAAAAACATGGAAAAATGAAAGGGAGGATAAAGGTGCTGGCTCTTTAGGATCCCCTGGAAGTTGTTTCAGAACAAGAGAGAGGGGCTTCCAACAACTGAGGAGGGAGTGCAAAAATGGCTTCTTGCCACTGTGCTTGCACCTATGTGGTCAGAAATAGCAATCAACAATCAGAACACAGGTCAACAATATTTTGAAGACAGGCTCTTTATTACCCACTCTGGCTCCTGCAAGCTGTGTGACAGCTGCTCCAGGAACAAATACATTGCTGTCTGCTACAGGGCTGGAGAGCGAAAATGGATAATTGTCTCTGAGCTAAGAAATGATATTGACAGAAATTAACTGTAATTTACTGCCCAAGCCTCTTCCTGAAAGTTGTAAGGGTCCAACACTCTAAAAAGTTGGAAAATAGTTATACAAGACAAACTCTGCTAGTGCAATTGTTGTCTAGGTGAGAAGACCGATTCCTAATACATTTTACCTTGACATCTTCCCCGAATTCTCATGTCATCCACTGCTTTTTCTTCCATGTAAATTACTCTGAACAAGATTAAGTGTGCTAAAAAGGCAGAAATACTTTCCCACTGATTTTGTAGCTTTTTTATTGTATCATTCTCTACATGAATTACTCAAATTTAATTATTTAAATTGTCATATTTTAGCAAATATTTTTATTATTTCTCTGTATTTCAGGATTAATATAGTCGTCACTTCCTAGAACTGCTGTAAAATAAAGCCAAAGTTTCACAAGTAGTTGGATTTGTTTTCAGATGGATTACTCCAATAGAGATTTCCTTAAAAATGATTAGTATCCCAATGAGGTAAAAACCAACCTTCCTCAAAAATTTGGTTATTCCTAGTTATCCTAAATCCCAAATTTTAATATTTGGAAAATATTGAAATATTAATGTTTGGTAACCAAATGGTAAATGTACTTTAAAAATCATAATGCTTTTATCAAATCAGTATCTTTAGGCCCCATAGCCTGACTAGAAAAAACATTACCAAGGGCTTCTATTTTTCCCCCAACTCTCTGCTTTATAGAATGTATTCAAATTGATATAGTTTTGGGCTCCTCTTTATCTGTTAACCATCTACAATGACCTGGTAAGCAGCCCCATGTAGATGACTAAAAATCTATTTTGTAAGTATGTTAACTTTCTTTTCTAATATCTTCTCTGTATCAATCATATCATTATGTATCATTTAAGCCAGTAAAAGGAGTATGGTAAAATGTCACTGGTATGGGCTTTAAAGTTAGTAGAACCAGTTTCAAATCCTGTGAATTATCATGTTGTGACAGCTCACAACAGCTGAAATCCACTGCTTTCACATATGTTAAATGAGTTCTACCATGTACTTTTATTGCTGCAAAACTCATTTGAAAAATGTCCATCAAAACACTCAGACATTCAATAATTATTAGATCTCTCCTTGGAAATTCATTTGCATATTTCTTCCTTTATCTGTTATATCTAATAATCCAGTTATCCAATAGTGTTTGCTTTTCCTAAAAAGGATTATTCTATTTACACATTTATTTCAGTTTCTCACATGCTAATTGGGCCCTATTGCTTTGTACCTATTTTTTTCCATAAGTATGTTACGTCTGAATATTCTTCCTCTAGATTTTTGCATAAATAAGCTTTTCTTATTGTTTAAGTTTCAGATCAATGGTCAACTTTCAACAGAACTTTTCTAAAGTTACCCCATGTCTCAGTTCATTTTCTATCAGTTTACCTTATTTTGTTTACTTTGTAAAATTTTTAACTAGAATCATTCTATTTGTTTATTCATTTATCTATGTCTTATTTATTTATTTATTTATTTATTGAGATGGAGTCTCGCTCTGTCCCCCAGGCTGGAGTGCAGTGGCGTGATCTCAGCTCACTGCAAGCTCCACCTCCCAGGTCATGTCATTCTTCTGCTTCAGCCTCCCAAGTATCTAGGACCACAGGCACCTGCCACCACGCCTGACTAATTTTTTGGACTTTGTGTGTGTGTGTGTATTTTTAGTGAAGACGGGGTTTCACCGTGTTAGCCAGGATGGTCTCGATCTCCTGACCTCGTGATCCACTTGCCTCGGCCTCCCAAAGTGCTGGGATTACAGGCATGAGCCATCGTGCCTGGTCATCTCCATTATTAAAGCATAGACTTCATGAGACCCAGGGCCTCTTCTCCCTTGATCACTGCTCTAGACTAAGCAGATAAAACTATTCCTGTAATAGAGGAGCAAGTAGAGTTTCTATCTATGGGTAGTTGACTTTCTGACTATATTCATAGGCAGAACTTTTCTGTTTCTTTCATTCCTTTATGTGGGGTTGCCTTAAAGTTTCACCACATTTTGCTTACCACACTTAAGTGTTATGATACCATAAGGTTAAGCAAAATTTATTCATAACAATTTCTCCACATATATATTTTAACTGGGTCAGGCAGGTCTTCTCCAGTCCCAGAGACAGATTGTCTTTGTATTCTTTACTACATCAAATACACTTAACAAACTTTCTGAGTTTAGGCAAATTCCACTAACTTGGAGAGCTATTAAATTGTATCACCTCCATGAATGACTCTTTTTTTTTTTTTTTTTCTTGAGACGGGTTCTTGCTCTATCACCCAGGTTGGAGTGCAGTGGTACAATCTCGCCTCACTGCAACCTCCGCCTCCCGTGTTAAAGCCACAATGCCCAGCTAATTGTTTTGTATTTTTAGTAGAGATGGGGTTTCACCCTGTTGACCAGACTGGTTTCAAACTCCTGACCACAAGTGATCCACCCGCCTTGGCCTCCCAAAGTGCAGGAACTATAGGCGTGAGCCACCATGCCCAGCCTATACTCTTTAGTTATCATTATAATTCACTTCTATTTTTGAATCTCTTATAGTTTTATAATTTATAATGAACAATTTGGCCATTATATATATTAGACATCACTGGTTGTCCTGTGAATATCCAGTTATCCCCCAAAGCCTGCATTGTAATTTCCATTTCATTCAATACTTACAGTTACATACCTCAATGCTTTTATTTATGCTATTTTATTTGTCTAAAAATAGTTTTCTCAATTTCTCTCCATGTGATTCTCTATTCAGCTTTCAAAGGCAACCTCAAATTTTTACTGCTCCATAGTTAGAGTTAAGCTCTCCCTTTTCTCTCCGTGTGTGTGTGTGTTTATATATGTGTATATATGCATATATTTAATTATTTAAAAAATGTATAAATATACGGATAGCATAAATAATTTATAAACGTTACATATAAATTTATTATATATGAAATTTATGGCACCAACCTTAGAGGTATTTTTAACTTCTTTTCCAATGACATGGAGAGCTCTTGATGACAGGCAATTAGCACATATTCTGCTTAGCATAGAGACTAGTATGTAATGGTTCTGCAAGAACAACCATCTCTGAGATGATTCTATGTGCCAGAGAAGTTTCTAAAAGATACATATATTCATTATTCCTCTAATCTCTGTAACTATTCTATGTAATAAAAACTTATATCATGACAATTGTATATATGAAGTTATGTGAGACAAATCTATGAAGTAGAGATTACTACTATGCCAATTATATAGTAAAAATAAGTGATTTACTTGAGGTGCCACAGTTAGGAAGTGATGAATTTAGGTTAATATAATTAAGAGTCTGACTACATTTGGATGCTTGACCAGTGACAGTGTTCAATCCCCAGCAGTATTTCATTCCTTCTCGTGTCGCATCTGGACAACCAATAAGAAAACCCAGGTATTCTGTCTCTTGTCAACGGAAGGATATTCAAAGCACAATTCTCTTCCTGACTGTTGAAACCCTCACCCAGGCCCACACCCTGAGTACAGTATAAACCAAAGCCACTGGCCTCTTCAGCTCCAGGCATTAGACAGGCTTGGATGCCTACTTTTCTTACCTAAAAAAATCTCATTATTTCAATTACAAAATGTACATTCTTTTGATGTGTGTGGCTGTGACATCAGCAGTCTTGACATCACATCCAGTTAGGGTGCAGAGATTATCCCATTTACCATCCATTTACCATGGGGAGACCACATGACTGTTTTGCACCCAGGTTGTCTGAGTATCCAGCATTCAAGTTCTTAAATATCATGTCGCTCTGCCTATCACATATGTCAAATAACTATTTGTTACATGAACTAATTTTTGAATTCCTTGGGACAAGACTTTCTATTGCAAAATTTTAATTAATTTATTTATATATTATTAAAATGAGAAATATGCATTAATAATTTTTTATTTTCAGGAGAAAACCATTGACAATTGGAGTAACCTGAAACAGAAGATATACAAGGGTTTGACATTGTTGTTTTGAGTGTTACATCTATATTTAATAGCATCACATAATAAATCCTGCTCATTAAATGTAACAACATTAAAAGTAGGATTCAGAAAAGAAAAAAAAAGTGGAATGAATTTCTAAAATTTGTTTTGATGCCAACTTATCATAAACCAATTGCTTAGAAATAGTTTACATTTCATGCATTTTATTTCAGCATTCATATTTTTAAAAATTATCAAAATTTTTATATTTAACATAATCATTTAATAATTGAATAAACGTCAACAAATAATACTCTATTCAGTTTGACATGACAAATGAGTACTTAAATTATCTGTATTAATACAAGAATTTAGTAGAAAAGTAAATTTGATTAAAAAAAAGAATTACAAAAGGTTCCCCTTCTTTACGAATATTAAAGATCTTCCATGTGCTTTGCATTCTGAGAGATAATATGTGGTGCCAAATTTTGATGATTGGCAGTGGAGAACAAGTTAATCAGGATCTGGTTGGGATGCTGGGCATTTAAATAAGTGAATGTGAAATGAAGACAGTTTGAAATGGGACTCTAGTGCATATGATAACATGGACAATAGGGAAAAAAATGTAAAGGTTTTACATAAAAAGTATTCCAGTTGAAGAAAGGACATATCAGGTTGGTAACGTCTCTTTCCCAAGAGGAGTGGAAGACTTCGTTACCAGTGTCTCTACTTATTTCAATGGACATTAATATCACCATGTTCAATCCTGGAAGGGTTGGAGGTAAGGTATGGTTCAGATATTTTTCAGAAAGTTTTTTTGTCTAGATATTCTATGCAGAAATGCCAACCAAATTTCAAATTATGTATGGTGATTATATTTTGTGAAAATATCTTGCTAGACTTTCTTTTCTGTCACAAGTAGATTATCCAATAATCTCAATATTGATCCTGTTTTATTTTAAAAATGTTTTCTTTAAAGACACTGTAGAAGAGGCTTAATGAAGTCAGATAATCTCTGCCTTGGTAGAGGACACAACACAAGAAAAGGCTGAGTGTCACTTAAATGTTTACAGGCAATTTAAAAAATCAAGTGGGGCCAGGCACTGTGGCTCACATCTGTAATTCCAGCACTTTGAGAGGCTGAGGCCGGCAGATCACAAGGTCAGGATTTTGAGACCAGCCTGGCCTACATGATAAAACCCTGTCTCTACTAAAAATACAAAAATTAGCTGGGTGTGGTGATGAGTGTCTATAATCTCAGCTACTCTGGAGCCTGAGGCAGGAGAATTGCTTGAACCCAGGAGGTGGAGTTTGCAGTGAGCCGAGATCGCACCACTGCACTCCAGCCGGTGTGACAGAACAAGACTCCATCTTGAAAAAAATAATAATAAAAATAAATAAATAAAAATCAAGTGAACTCAGACCAAAAGCAGGAATAGATGAGGATAAACAAAAAGGCAAAATCAAACCACAAATTAAAAATTGGACACTAACTTTGATACTCCACACCTTTCTTTAAAATGTTTTTTAGTTGGCTGTATATTTAATAAAATAGATGTTTATATTGTAATGTTTTCTTGAGTGAGTTGAAGATTAAATTTTTTGCAGGCTTTGTTATTGTAAATAGAAGAGTACATATTTTACCAGTCATGTTTAGTCATTTATTTAAGAATTTTGTGTACATGTCTACAAGTGAGATTGGTCTGTTCTTTGCTCTTCTGAAATAACTCTGTTAAGTTTTGCTATAATGTGTTAGGAAAATAAATATAAAAAAGTCTTCTCCCAACCCAGAAAATCTCTTCTCAAAGATAGAAAAGAGAAAAACAGTTTTATTTTTGAATGAGCATAAAACCTGAATGTGATGTGCATCAAAGGCAATCTGTTAAAGGTTTGCAAAGACAGAAAAAATTTCACCCTTTCATATAGCCAAGCAGATACAATTTATTAAATACGAGTTCTCAAAAAAGAATAGTCCTCAAGTAAGATAACTTGATAACAACATTTGTCACACATAGTTCATCTTAAACTCACTTGGTAATTGAGATAATCATCTGTTTTAGCTATTTGTGATTACCAAAATGAAAAATACACTTCAGGCTCCTTTATGATAAAAGATAGTTTTGAAATTTAAAGGGAGGCTCTTCTGCCCAAGTTAGGTTTCTATTTTCTCAAAAAAATGGAAGGTAGAAAGTTCTCTTCTGTGGTATGAATATTTCAAAGAGATGTTTCTCAAGTCCTTGAGAAAAACATTCTTAGGTCACAAAGGTGGTGAGAGTCTTATTTAGCTTTTAAAAAGATGTATATACGTTTCAAAAAAAAAAAAAAAAGAATTTAGTCTCTTTAAGTTGATCATGGATAATTAAGCCTTTTATTTTAAATTTGAATTTGCCATTACAATCTCCTATGTTACTAAACAATAATAATATTACTATTTTCTAATTATTTTTATTGTTGTCTCTACCTTTCTCTGGGAAAATTGCAGTTATTCAAATATCTAGCAAGTCCAGAGTAAAATAGAAAACAAAACCAATGTCAAAATTATGATAAAATAATATAGTTATTGATTTTGTAAGAAATCAGTACTTTATTTGCATTGGGGAATGTATTAGTCCATTCTCACGCTGCTAATAAAGACATACCCGAGACTGGGTAATTTATAAAGGAAAGAGGTTTAATTGACTCATAGTTCCACGTGGCTGGAGAAACCTAAGGAAACTTATAATCATGGCGGATGGAACTTCTCACAGGGTGGCAGGAGATGGAATGAATGCTGAGTAAAAGGGGGGAAAGCCCCATATAAAACCATCAGATCTCATGAGAACTCACTCACTATCACTAGAACAGCACGAGAGTAACCACCCTCATGATTCAATTACCTTTCACCAGCTCCCTCCCGTTATGGATTTGGGTGGGGACACAGCCAAACCACCCCTGGTCTCTCCCAGATCTCACGTCCTCACATTTCAAAACAGAATTATGCCTTTTCAACAGTTCCGCAAAGTGTTAACTCATTTCAACATTCATTCAAATGTCTACTGTTCAAAGTCACATCTGAGACGAAGCATGTCCCTTCCACCTATGAGCCTGTAAAATCAAAAACAAGTTAATTACTTTCTAGATACAATAAGGGTACAGGCATTTGATAAATATACCTGTTCAGAATGGGAGAAATTGGCCAAAACAAAGGGGCCACAGAACCCAGGCAAGTCCAAAATCCAATAGGGCAGTCATCAAACCTTAAGGTTCCAAAATGATCTCCTTTGATTCCATGTCTCACATCCAGGGCACGCTGATGCTAGAGGTGGGCTCCCACAGCCTTGGGAAACTCCTCCCCTGTGGCTTTGCAGGATACAGCCTCCCTCCCGGCTGCTTTCAAGGGCTGGCACTTTTCCAGGCAGAGGATGCAAGCTGTTGGTGGATCTGCTATTCTGGGATCTGGAAGACAGTGGCCTTCATCTCACAGCTCCACTAGGCTGTGCTCCATTGGTGACTCTGTGTGGGGGCTGCAGTTCCACATTTCCCTTCCACACTGCCCTAGTAGAGTTTCTCCAGAGGACTCCACCTCTGCAGCAAACTTCTGCGTGAACATCCAGGAATTTCCATATATCTTTTGAAATCTAGGTGGAAGTCCCCAAAACCAATTCGTGACTTCTGTACAACTGCATGCCCAACAACATGTGGAAGCTTCCAAGGCTTGAGGCTTGCAGTCTATGAAGTAATGACCTGAGCTGTACATTTGTTCCTTTTAGCCATGGCTGGAGTGGGTAGGATGCATAGAACCAAGTCCCAAGGCTGCACAGAGCAGGGGGGCCCTGGGCCTGGCCCAGGAAATCATTTTTTCCTCCTAGGCCTCTGGGCCTGTGATGAGAGGGTCTGCCATGAAGGTCTTTGAAATGCTCTGGAGACATTTTTCACATTGTCTTGGTGGTTAACATTTGGCTCCTCATTACTTATGCAAATTTCTGCAGCCATCTCAAATTTTCCCCAGAGAATGTGGTTTTCTTTTTTGTTGCATCATCAGGCAGCAAATTTTCCAAACTCTTATACTGTGTTTCCTCTTGAACACTTTGCTATTTAGAAATTTCTTTCACCAGATACCCTAAATTATCTCTCTCAAGTTCAAAGTTCCACAGATCTCTAGGGCAGGAGTAAAATGTCACCAGTCTTTTTGCTAAAATATAGCAAGTGTGACCTCTACTCCAGTTTCCAACAAGTTCCTCATCTCCATTTGATACCACCTCAACTTGAACTTCATTGTCCATATCACTATCAGCATTTTTGTTAAAACCATTTAACAAGTCTCTAGGAAGTTCCAAACTTTCCCACATCTTCCCATTTTCTTCTGAGTCCTCCAAACTGTTTCAACCTTTGCCTGTTACCCAGTACCAAAGTTGCTTCCACATTTTTGGTATTCTTATAGCAGCACCCCACTGTACTGGTACCAATTTACTGTAATCATCAGTTCTCATGCTGCTAATAAGGGTAATTTATAAAGGAAAGAAGTTTAATTGACTCTCAATTCTGCATGACTGGGGTGGCCTAAGGAACCTTACAATCATGGCTGAAAGCACCTCTTCACAGGGAGGCAGGAGAGGCAATGAGTGCCAAGCAAAAGAGGAAGAAGCCCCTTTTACAACCATCAGGTCTCATGAGAACTCACTAGCTATCAAGAGAACAGCATAAAAGTAACTGCCTCCATGATTCAATTACCTCCCATCAAGTCCATCTCATGGCAAGTGGGGATTATAAGAACAACAGCTCAAGATGAGATTCATGTGGAGACACAGCAAATGATATCAGCGATAACCTTTGAATATACCATACCAATGATGAATAGCTAAATCAGATTATTGATTAGAAAGCTATAAAAATGTTTCTTAGCTATATGTTAATTACACAAATTATTGTCTTTAATGCATTTCAAAAGATTAACCAAATAACCATTTAGTAGTTCTTTATAAACTCCTGTCTCATTCAAACCTAAGGATTAGCTTGATTCTGGATCCAGATAATATAACTCTTTAATGAGAAGCTTTTCTTGCAAGGGATAACAAATAACATCTGAGTTTTAGTTCATCACATAAATATCATAACAATGATATAACAATTAGGCCTTTTAACAATTTTTCAAATTTTTCTAATTTTTTTATTGATGTGAAATGCAACAATATTCATGGCCATCTTTTAGTATCAAAGTTTTATTATGAGACACTACTGAACGGTACAGATTATGTTTCTATCATTAATGTATACACCTGTAACTATTTTAAGTCTTATGGACAAATACTATGAGTCTTTTTGGTCTGTTGGTTTGCTTTCTTTTGGCACGAGAAAAGAATCAATAGTTATCCTATTATAATAGTCAAATAAATCTTTATGAATAACAAGTATTCACCTTTGTTTATCTGTCTATATTAAGATTGGAGAGACCTTGCATCTCAATTTATCCTAGTGACACTAGATGTGTTTTTGGCAATCTCTATCTGTAAATGCCAGGTAATATGTTTTGTATACTTATTACATGTTATTTGTTTCTACATTATCTTTCTAATATATTTTTAGTATAAAATTGGAGCTTGAGTGTCTGGATGCATATTAACTAATTTTACTTTGTTGTTTTCAAACACTACTAATGAAAATGATGTCATTTTTACTCTATCAGTAATCGGATTGTTGTATTTATGAGTCTAGACCTTGCTTGTATTGGAAGTAAAATTGAGAACTGATAGAAATGAGATTGTGAGAATCATTACTTGGTGTATTCGTTTGCTAGAGTTGCTGTAACACAGTACCCCAGACTCGGTGGCTTATACAACAGGAATTTATTGTCTTACAGTTCTAGAGGATAGAACCAAGATCAAGGTGTCAGCAGGGCTGGTTTCTTCTGAGGACAGTTAAAGTAGTTCTGTTCAATCCCTCTCACCTACCTTCTGGTGGTTTCGTGACAATCTTTGGTATTCCCTGATTTGGAGAAACATCAGCCCAACTTCCTCCTTCATCTCCTCATGGCTTTAAACTTGTGTCCTTGTGTGATATGTGTCCAAATTTCTCCTTTTTTGTAAGGACAGCTTTCATAATGGATTGGAGTCTACCCTATTCTGGTATTACCTTGTCTTAAGTAATTAAATTGGCAATGACTGTTTTTCCAAATAAAGTTATATTCTGGAGTACCAGGGGTTAAGACTTCAACATATAAATATTAGGGGACTCAATTTAACCCATAACACTGGGATTACAGAAAAAAAGAAGTACAAGAGACAACATGTAGGTTTTCTAGTAAAATATGATTCATTTTTCCTTTTTTAACTTTTTTTATTTTTTATTTTATTGTATTATTACTATTATTATTTTTTGACAGGCTCTTGCTTTTTCATCCAGGCTGCAATGCAATGACATAACCTTGACTCACTGCAACCTCTGCCTCCTGAGTTCAAGTGATCCTCCCAGTTCAGCCTCTCGAGTAGCTGGGACTATAGGCACATGCTACTACGCCCAGTTATTTTTTGTAGTTTTTTTAGAGATAGAGTTTTGCTATATTGCCAGGGTGCTCTCAAACTCCTGTACATAAGTGATCAGCCTACCTCAGACTCCCAAAGTGCTGGGATCACAGGCGTGAGCCACCGTGCCCAGTCCAAAATGTGTTTCTTAAAGAAGAAATTGAAATAACCCTACTGTGATTAAGACAGGAGGCAATCTATAAGAACAGTAATAAATTTGCTAGAATATCTCCTTTCAGTTGTGTTCAGTACAATTAGCTACGTCAGAAAACTTAAGTTTCCAGTCTTTGTAGGACCATCAGTCCAGTCTCCCTGAGATGTTTGCTTCACGTGGAAAGTATGAATCCTGTTTTTTGTTTTTGTTTTATTTTTAGTTAGTTTGTTTTTACTTTGACAGCCTATGGGTGATTTGGAGCATTTAAAAATGTCTTTCTAAAGGAGATAAAGGCCTTTCTTCTCATCAGAACACCTTAATTTGTGACACCTTTTGGTCAATAGGCTTGGCAGTCTTCTGGTGGGTCCTACCGGGTTCTTACGACTTTTTGTCTCAGAGCTACCAGGGAGGAGAGAAGCCATTTGAGGTAATAAACATCATTATGAGAGGATTCAGTTAAATCAGGCACAGAAAAAGTCAGACCAGAATTCATAAGTCTGCCAAACAGAAATTCAAAGAAAAGATTCCATACTTGCTTGTAGAGGTTGCTCTAACTTCTAGGTGGTGGCAAAGCTCTAGGTAATCAATATAGGAAGTGGCAGAATTTTAGACAATTGAAATTTTTTTTTTTGAGTTTGATTTGTTTGCTCCATTTTCCAGAGGACTGAGCCTTATAGGAATCTGTAATACTTCCATAATTCCTAGATAACTGTAGAAATAACATATTTTTTTTGTCTGACTTAAATCCTATGACATCCCAAAAGCAGAAATTATGTTTATCAACAGAGTGTTTACCATTGCCCAAACATTAGTTTCATGAATTGGGGAAAATATCAGACCACCCAGATGTTATACACACCACTAATAGACAAAAAAATCTCAGCTTACCTTCTATAAGCTTTTGTTCTTTGAAATCCAGCTGTCATAATATATCTGGTAAAATTGTTAAATGAAAACTTCCTATAGTTAGTTTGGGTGTGGCATGAAAATAATTCTACTCACAAATAGCATATCTCTTTTATGTTTTGAACAATTTTATGTTATTATTAGGTGTAGTTAAGACCTCTAGTGTGTTTAAAATCTCTCTCTCACACAGATTGTTTTATTGGTGGCATAACAACCCCAAGCCAATAGAAACTGTGATATTGGCATTATTTTGTTACGTAATTCACACAGTCAGCCACATTTGTTTTAGCCCATTTTTAAATCCATATGTCCATTTATTTATCTCTACATAGCTTTAAAATGAACAACTTTTTATTGTTTTAAAAGTGAAACATATAAGGTTGAACTATATCATGTTTTCAACAACCGCCTTTACAGATCTATCAGCAAAATTATTACCTTTGGAAATGTCCTTTTGCCTTTAAGGAACTCTACAATGAAATACTAATATTTAAGCAGGCAGTTATAAAGTTTTATCTCTAAAAAATCAGCTATCAATTTTTCATAAGGTAGTTTAGTTTTTGTTGAAATGCAATGTTTTCTATTTAAAATGTTATGTATTTTTTAAAATTGGGGGGAAGCTGTGACTAGTTTAACTTATTTAAAAATTTATTCAGATTTTAGGGACCAAACCAGAAGATCTAGATAATTATTATGTAATTGTTCCATCAGAGATTTTGTTTTCTTTGCAAAAGCTGAAATCTGCTATCTACAATATTGTAGTAGTCTCCAAAATTTTTACTTTTTTGTAATAGGTCATTTTATTATAAAATTAGCAGACTCCTAGATTGTAGCACTGAAATATTAGAGCTCAGTTGTGCAATATTGCAATTTCCTCAGTGAAGCCTTATGTTCCTGTTAAGCCAAGAACTGTAACAAAGCTGAATTATCAATTTGCAATGCTCTTTAGTTTCTGAGGATACCAGCAAATAATCTATAGTTTGAATAATTATAAATCCCTCTGGTTGGAAAAATTTCTCTAAGTTCCATAAATGACTAGAAAATACTGTAGGCAAATCCCAAAACCCTTGAGGAAACAGTTGTGATAAATATTGGGTTCTTTCATAAGTGAAAGCAAATAAGAATCTAATTCCATTCTCTAGAAGAATATAAAGTAACAAAAATTAAAACATAGATAAATTATAAATACTTTCAGAAAATGATACCAAGATCAGAAGTCGGGATATAGAATTAGGAAATACAGGAACTAAGGTTAAGCTTTTATACAAATCTATACAGTGGTCAACCATCTTTATCAAATTTATATTCCTCAGACATAAAATGGCCAGCATATTTATAAATAAATGTTTAGCATCACTAATTATCAGGAAAATGCAAATAAAACTCACAGTGAGGTATTACCTCAAACCTGGTGGTTATTAAAAAGCCAAGAGATAACAAGTATTGCTGAGGGTATGGACAAAAGGAAATTCTTGTGCACTATTCAGGGAATGTAAATTAGACCAATATTTATGAAAATCAGGTCTAGAGTTTCCTCAAAAACTTGAAAATAGAATTACCATATGATTTAGTAATTTCACTTTTGAGTAGCCGAAGGAAATTAAATCAGTGTCTTAAAGCAATATATGAATCCTCATATTTGTTGTGATGTTATTTACAATAGCCAAGATATGGAAATAATCTAAGTGCTGCTGAAGGAATAAATGGATTAAAATAGCATATTTATTATATACAATGGAATATATTCAGTAGTGAAAAAGAAGAAAATCCTGTCATTTGCAATGACATGGATAAACCTAGAGGACATTATTCTAAATGAACTAATTCAAACACAGAAAGACAAATACTGTGTGATCCCACTTATATGTGGAATCTAAAACATATGAATTTATATAAGCAGACAGAATAATAATAATAATAATAATAATATAATAATAATGACAGGGGCTGAGGAAAATAGCAAGATATTGACCAAATGATACAAATTATCAGTTATAGGATGAGTTCTGAGGATCTAATGTAAGTATAGTGACCATAGTTTTACTATATTGTTTACATGAAATTTGCTAAAAGAGTAGATCTTAAGTATTCTCATCACACACACACACAAACAAACCTGCACACACACACAATGGTAACTGTGTGAGGAAATCAATGTGTTAATTTGATTGGAGCAATCATTTCACAATGTAAAGGTATAGCAAATAAACAGATTGCACACCTTGAACATATACACTTTTTATTGGTAAATTACTCCTCAGTAAGTCTGGAAAAAATACATTTTTAATTTACTAGAAGAACATTATAATATTGTAGGTGGGTGGCTTATTAAATTATTATTTAGCTTTTCTTACCATTATATAGACTTTATTTCTTCTGATTGAGCTCTTGAAACAGTAGAAAATAAGTACAGCAAATAAACAGATTGCACACCTTGAACATATACACTTTCTACTGGTCAATTATAGCTCCGTAAGTCTGGAAAAAATATATTTTTCATTTACCAGAAGAACAATATAATATTGTAGGTGGGTGGCTTATTTACATTATTATTTAGCTTTTCTTACCATTATATAGGCTTTATTTCTTCTGATTGAGCTCTTGATATCAGATATCACTTTGCATATGGCATGCACTTTGCTTTTATTGAAATATTTTTATTGGCTCTATATCTCAAAGTACACCAGTATCAAGAGTCCCTGGCTCTGAAAGCAATAGATTGATTTGTCCAGATAGGCGTGCTTTTCCAACATGGTGTGAAATTACCACTCTCTGCCATTCCCCAAAGCAATGTAGCTTGGGTGATTTTCTAATACAGTATGAGCCTACAACTCTCTGCTATAACCCTTTACATTCACAAGGTGCATAGTAAGCAAATGAAATGCATTTTCCCCAAGGAATTCTACAGACACTCACTGGTGTACAGAATATGGTAACCTTTAAATTGCACAGCAATTTAAAACAAGTGTCTCCCAAACAGCTTTATGAGAGAAATAGGAGAAAATAAGAACATATGTTCCTCAGCAAGATAACCTATCTGTATGGGAATAGCAGAGAAAAATGAAAAGTAGAAGACTTAATCAAAGTATCAATAATTTTTTAGTGTTCTTTCACCAAATGAAAATCTGAGGGCATTGCAGACTAAGTAGCAGCAGTAGTTTTAATTTCCGCCTCTGAGACTTCCTAAATCTGTCCATTTTAAGACACCTGTCAGTTATTCCTTAGGCTTTTGGGCTTTCTTGATTCTCATGTTTGTACAATTTCTTTACCCTTCAGAATCTCTTTTTACAATCCCTCTCCCAACACACTGGCTTTTTGCAACCATGACTGGCTTTTTACAACAACTATTATTTATTTCTTTTCTTTATAGAAAGGGTGGCCAAAGTCAGGATAATTGCCTTTAGTGAAGAGGTTTAACTGAGCAGCCAATACAGCAGTCTTTAATTCCTTTTTTGTCTTCATCTTTCTTTAAATTATCTCAAACTGACCAGCTGGTGCTAAGATTGAATAATAATCTGTCTTTGCTATTTACCATCTTTTTTCTAACTTGAGTTTATACAGTTGGCAAGAAAGCCAAGACAAGTTTTCTAAGATGAGAGCATGAGCTTGATCTGTCTGATGAATTTTGAAAAAGCTTCAGCAATCTGCTGATGAAAATTGACAGAGTCCCACCAATCTTCTGAGTACATAACTGCAACTCCTTCCAGCTCATCTTTAATAAACAGACTTTAAGTAATGCCATTAACATCCCCTCTTGAGGGTCTCTAACACCTTTAGTTTTTTCATAGCTGAGGAAGGTGGTGGATAACTGGGTCCCCTTAACCAAAATACTTCACAATGTTGTGTTTTGGGCCATGATGTGCTTGTTCCATCAAATGAACAAATCCTTCTAGTTGCAAAATTTCATGCAGTAGCCAGTGCATACCCCATACATGGGCTATAAGCTAAAAACATACTGCAGAAGAGTTCTGCAAATTTCTGTGACACAGGGATTAAAAGCCTTTAAATGAGTAATATCAGCTGGTGAGAAAGACATGTAGATAACTCAGGAGGTCTAGGTAGCTTAATAGTATCAGCTTCACTCTTGATCCATATAGGAAAACTTTGTTTTCCTTGCACTGAGACAAGAAAAATATGAATTATATAGCGCTTTGGTTTCTCTTTCTGTGTTGATCATTGCTAAATTTATATATATATATCTCCTTGCCTTTTCCCGAGGGACTAAAGCAGCTTCTCTCCATCCTGTTGCCTTCATATGGGGCACAGTCTTTTATCAACATTTTCAATGATTCCCAGATCAAGTTTTTTTTCATGTCTACCTTCCTAGCTTCATGCTCTATGGATTAAAAGGGACTCTTGGAAGTGGAATCTAGGCTGGCCAGGAAGCACAGAAACCTGTGTCATCAAATAAAGCAGGCAATTCATACTGGCTGAAAAAATTATGACTTCATCCTCCTTTTCAGGAAAACCTAATAATGAAGGAAACTGTCTAAGTAAAAACTAATCACCTCCCTCTTTCTTAGTGTTAGTTATGGTCAGAAAGGTTTAAAGACATGCAGGGGAGGTAGAAGGAGCGGTGATAGCAGAGAAATTCTCCATAGACTCATGCCTCCAAATACTGGGATTATCATGTAAAAATTGAAAATATAAGCTTCAGGAAGAGAAGTAAGAATTGTATTTTTAGATAATTACAGCAGCACTTGAATCATCTGGAAAAAAATAAATACTAAAATATATTTAAAATGAGTGTTGATACCATAACTTTGCAAATGGAGCTAAAATTTGGAAGTTGGTCAGACATCTTTGTCCAAGAAGAGATTAGTTGAGCTTTTGTGTTTGCCTGATGATTATTTTGTGTTTTGCCTGATTATTATTTCCCATAGAATTGTAAGAAAAAGTATGAACTCTATATTGTAAAACAAAACGAAAGGTAAATTAAAAAGCACTTCCATTTCTTCTCCTTTGGAAAAAAAAAAAAAAAAGGTCTCATTTGCTTCTAAATAAATTCAAATAGAATTCTGATTTGTGTTAGAATAAATTGTTTTGAAATACAACTTAGGTTTTATTGGAAATTAAAAGAATGATGTTTTGGTGTAGAATGTAAAGTGAAATTAAACAACGATTTTTTCCATAATTATCTTGGTTTGGGAATACTTTATAGGATAAAATGTTATAATTACAGATAAATCGGAAATACATGTTTATTATAAAGTTTTTCCGAAGGAAAGAAAAATATGTATAAACTATAAGTAAAAGGAAATTGATTTTAATTGAGATTGTTACAAATTAGATTCATTGATAATATGTAGCTGGAGAAAAATGGTCTAAATTTTCAAATCACAGTTCAAAATTCTTTATTGCAAAGGCTTAAAGCAATAAGAATTTAAAAGTACTTCATAAAATAACATTGCATTTATTTACTTCTCCACAAATCATAAGAATTCTTGAAAGGAATGTAGAGCACTTAGCCCTAATACCAGTTACCCAAAAGTACTTAATAAAGTGGAGAACCTTCCCTAAACTATACATTGCATGTTACCTCTAATTTAGTTTGAGTCTGAATAGAGCTCTCATGTTCAAAACCAGAGATCTTCTATCAGAGGAGGAATGATCGAACATTTGTCACTTTCAAAACCAGTATTGAGCAAATTTTCATAAATAATCTGTATATTTGGCCACTTGAAGTGTGCTCCTGAGCTAAAATCAAAAGCAAAACCACCCATTATTGTGTCAAATGACTTACTTTAACCTTTGGATGCATAATTAAAAATAATTAAATTCATTATAAAACTTTTTAATGAAAATTTGAAGTATAAAACTAAATATAGTTTCTATATTTATGCAAATGACTAAGACATAAACCAAATGAGTCAGTGGAAATGAGTATGCACAATGTACTAAAATAAAAACACCTTATTTTAGAAAAAAGTACCTTTCTGAATCAATGCAAAAGAGTCAACTGTTATTGTGGATCTACTATATATCAGACTGTGTTCTAAAGACTCTTAAAAATGGTAGAAAATGTTTAGGGAAACATGTGATTATCTTCTAATGTAACAGTGGATCATGTTAGTCTAAATCACATTTGAGGAGAATCACGCTTTAGTAATGTACAATTTTTACTCTTAGACTTATTTGTCATAGGACAAATTCTTCCTTTTGGTAAGTATACCAAAAAAATGATTCTCGTAATGATTGTTTACTATATACATATAAAACTCCATCTCAAGGGATTGATTCCTCTACAGGTTTTCAGCATATCATAATGAATTGTATAAATTATCTAACCATAAATCATCTCTTGTTAATAAAATACCTAAATTATTTAACAAGTTGGGTAAGATGGAAAGCAAGAAGTGGAAAACTGATTAACTTCTTTAATTATTGAAGATAGGGATTCCTGCACGAAATTCAGAATTCATTGTTCTCGATTTTTCCATTAATTATGCATAATACTAAGGAAACCACACACAATTCTTTTCTTCTCAATATGGAGTTTGTTTCAATAAATGAGAATTGTGGTTTTATGCTAGGAATTATTGTTGGGTTATTATGTTGCTGTTTGATTGTTTCTTATTATTTAAATATTTAATGAGAGGCTTTATGCAGCTTGTGTGCTGAGGCTTTGAAGCAAAGGGCATAATTTAAAATAGCTAATAAGTAAATAAATGTCATAATACTAAAAAAATATGAGATATGCAAAATATATTAAAAGCACTATTTTAATAATGGGATAATAAATTTTACATTTTGCTTGAGATGATGAAGTATAAGAAATGAGATTTGATCAGCTGTAAAATTTTAGAAACATGGTTATGCAATGCTAAGTTTTGTCTGACTGTCTGTTGCAATGCCTGTGCCCAGTTGTTGCTCTAAAATGAGAGTGATGTAAAATGGGTTCTGCTGAAGATTCCTTCAATAAACTTCCAAATTTCTCTTTAATATCTTCCAGTATGACACACAATATTGTACACACTGCATCAGGAGGAATTTTTTAAATGGTGAGTAGGTTACTCAAAGCTATTTTTATTCGAAGATATTGGTAACACCCATATGTACATATTTACAACTAAGCATTATAATGACCATTCTACAAAATACAATAATATATAATGAGAGGAAAATGTGGATTTAACTATTCGCTGTCTTCATAAACATTTCAGGAATAGTTAATGGAGGATATGTGTAAAAAGGTTATACTTAAAAGGAAACATTTGTTATTTTAAAACAGAAATCTTAATTGAGAAGGGTTTGAAGGTTGCAGCAAACTAACATGAGTATAAATCTTTGGCTTAGGTGTAAGCAGGAGGAAAAATAAAATGGAGATTAAGTATAGAAAAGCACATAATGATATAAGAGCCTCACACATATTTTGAGAATTTTAAAATGTGTTCACCAAAGAGAAACTATTGTTGGGCTGTCACCGTCTCCTTGACTATAAATTTAATATTTGATATAAACTTGGGGAAACTCAAGATAGAGATAAATCTTTTGGCATGGCAAAGTTCCTCTGTACTCAGTGGTAATATTTTCAGTCTACAACACTCTAGCGGAGTGATGACAGAATGAAATGTTCTGTTATAATAATGTTCAATTAATTAACATAAGGTTGGTTAATTTATGTTTCAATATTTAAATACTACTCACTGAAGCCACTGCAAGTTAAAATACTAGAGAAAATGCTAAAGTTAAAATCTTGGTTATTGGCATCTTTTCTTTAATTTTATCTATTCCTTTAGGAAATACCAAGATAACTACTAAAACAGTGAGTGCCAACTGTAAATTTTCCAGTCCATTCTCAAACCCAGAGAGCTATTTTGAGCAGTTAGCTGTTTAACAAGTTACGTTCTCACTGTGTGTTACTATTTAACTTTGCAGCAGAAGCGGTAAATTGGCACACAGATGCCATGGCCAAACAAAGTACTCTGTAATAGGGGTTGCCAATTTTTGTTTACTCACAGATTATGTATTTATTTATTTTGAGATTACACTAAAAGTATAGACACTCCTCTCACAAAATTGACAAGAATATATATGGATAATTTTTAATATAATATCAGAAATTGCATAAGGGCATTTATCTGATTCATAAATCTCTTCTAATAATCTATGGATACAGATTAAAAATTTTATTTAAAGAATAAAAAATAAAATATTCTTATTTACGTTTATGTACATAATTTCTAGATCTGTGATGTCTCTTGACATGACTAAATAACTTGGTAACAAACTCTCAACAACTGTATTTGTAAATGCATGCATATAATTCTGTTCTAATATTACATACATAAGATGTATATAAATCAAAATTTAAAGTGATTAGATAAACTATCTTTTCAAGTGTTTTAATTCTGTAAATGAATGTTTTTTTGACTCACTTAAGTTATGCTCACTGTACATCAGATACTCCCATTGTAGGTTAGAAACAAACATTCAAATTTTGCTTACATTTTAAATATTTCTGGTTATTTGAAAAACTATTTTTTCATATTTAAGACCTTTGTATATGCAAATGATATCTGTTCATTTTTATCTTATAAACCACATGGTATTTGGCTTAAATATTAAATTTTTTATTTGTTTAGTTAATCAAAGTCAATTAGTTATTTAGAAAGATATCCATTTGAGACCTCATATTTGAAAAAGTAATGGTTTCAAGACTTGAGGAACAGCTGGCTGAATTTCTGAACTGGGGTGGATTAAAGCTCTTCAGCAGTAAATTCTTTTACAAATATAATATAAGCTACCAGTTTGCACTAAAGTGCAATTGACTTTATCAAATATTCTAAATTATTTACTTGATTTATCTGCAGTACTAAAGATACAGAGATAAATACAGTTCAGTCCCTACAATTAAAAATATTTCAGTCTGGTGGTATAAAAATATCTATACTAGTTTTTATTAGTTTTACACACAAGTGGATCAATACATAAAACATTATTGTTTATTCATCTCTTTTGGTGATCTCAGTAAGTTATATTTATTGTAACTCCACCAAATATCTAGCAATTGGTCAATAGCTTTTTTAATTTAAATAATATAAGTCCTATTTTCCTTTCTAGAGCAGTACATATGAAAGATTGGAATTTAAATTTAATTTAGAATTTAAATTCAATCTTATATTGTGTGGAAATAACAGTCATGAACATTTCCCCTTTCTTGGTCACGTCCTCTCTTATAAAATTTAGTTTAGCTCAGTGATACACTCCTTAAATAGTTGAGGACTCATTATGTTTCCATTTATTGCTTTGGTTCCTTTCTGTAGCTTCAATATATTAATACATAATCTACAGACATACCAATTATATAACACATATTGAGGTCTGAGGACTCCCCAGAAATATTTTTCTTACTCCTTCACTCCAATTCTAAAAATTTGAGAGTGAAAAAAGTAAATAGCGTAGCAAAAATGGCATCTTTATTACTAATACAGATAAATCAGATGATATAGCTTATCTCAAGAATCAAATTCATCTATTGATTGAACACTAGAGAAATTACCACAGCAGACTTATGCACAGCAAAACTGGGGAAGAATTCTAAATATGGAAGTCAACACAACTCCTACTGAGACAAAAGTTATAAAGTGTTTGGAATGTAGCTGAGACTTTACTACACACATTCAGCAGATGGTGTATTTTCAGCATTCATGTGAATGACTTTTGTTTACTTTTTTCACTACCCTCCCTACAGTCTTTGTTCTGCCTCCAAGCTGAATCTTGGGAAAACTTTGAGAGACATTAAAGTTTGAGGGACTGACTGTTAAAAATGTATTGAAAAGGTGTGCAATTCTGAACAGTGAGTAAAGCTTTAAATAGATATAACCCTACTGGTGATGCATACTAAGAATTTTAACTATTCCATAATACAAGACTTCTGGTTAATGGGGCATAAGGCAGTAAAGACTGGGAAACAATGCCAGTTAAATAGACTCGAGTTGTGTTAGCTGAAAACCCCTGAAAAAAGGGGAATAGACGTAAGAATTGTGCATGCTAACACTTCCTACTGTGTATCTAAACACATGTATTCCTCTTAGAACTAATATAATAGCCCATTAAGTCTACTAGCTAGTAAATAGTAAAACCAAAGTTCAGAAATAGCTATGTCTTCATAACAAGTGTACTTATACACAATCACTATATTACATTGGCATGTTATATAAATAGTCAGTAACCTTAAAATATTATTATATTAAGAAAAAGTTGGTATACATAGACTCTACTCATAACCAATGCCTTTAACATTACAAATAACATTTACTTTAGTTAATGATTCTCTTAACATATAATGACAATTCATGTTATTGGCAAGAAAGCTGGCCTTTGGGAATGAGTCAGCCAAGAGTTATTATTCTGTAATCTATTATTCTGTAAGCTTGCTCAAGAATGCTGAGTCTTCTCAGATTCAAATCTCCCATTTCATAGCTGTGTCATGAGAGTCGACTATTATAATGTATAAAAAAATGTTTAACCCAGTGTCTAGTAAGTATACAGTATAAGAAAAATATTGTTGTGAAAGCTTTAGGTGATTACTGTAATAGAATCAAGGTGACTACACAATAGGCATTTGACTATAAACTGCTAGGATTTTATTTTATTGCCTTTTGTGTCACCGATAATACATCGCACATGCAAAATAACCATATTTTGACTCATTGATTATAAAACAATTACAATTGTATTTTGATTGTAATAAAATAAATAAAATAGAAAAACTCAGTTTTTTTGTTGTCTGAATACATTCATGTATTTTTTGAAGTACACCAAATAAAATGGAGCCTAACAAAATAGTCATATTTTATTATTCTTAATACTATAACAGTTATTTCAATACAAATAAAAACCACTACAATATAACCTAAATAGATATAGTTATCATTGTTTTTATATCCTAAGAGAAATAAGTATAGGATTATCAGACAGAATAAAAAAGAAAAGCCATTGAAGTTGACAGAAAATGTTTGCATATAGTTTTTAAATCTTTTATTGTCAGCACTTTGGAATCCAGTGGTTATTATATTCCATGAAAAATCAACTTTGCTTTCTCATGTAAACTAATTTCCAAAACAGATAGCCATATATCATGCTCCTATCCCTCCAAAAAAATTAGATTATAAACCTACCAGCAGCTCAACCAAAGCTTACGAGATTCTTTTCTCTTTATTGTATGCTAAGGATGTGGGAACTACATAAAACCTATATATTCAGAGCCTATTCAAATTGAAAAGAAAGAAGTTTGAAATCCATGTTACCTACTAATATAATTTTCTTATATATTATTATATATAAAATATTTACATTGAAAATTATATATCTTTTAAGAACAGTATGTGTATATATATGTGCATATAAGTGTGCCAGTTTGCAGTTCTATATTTGGAATGAGAAAAGATTAATAACAATGCATTGCTGCATTGCTGCCCCATTTAAGATTTCTCCCACAATTTACTAACATAACTCAGTTATTTTCTGCACACAGACCTCTGTTTCAATCAGTCATTTTTCCAGTTTCTTGACTTCCTGCTGTGAAAAGAATACATGAACAAAATGTCTAGCATGCATATCTGACAAAACAGTGTCAGGCAGTGCTTTCAAATGTTTTGTCTCTACAAAAGAAGGCCATTTGTGTCATACTACATATTAACCACTAATATAACTGAGCAAAACATTTTTAAATTGCACATTTTTTTTAACCTCAGTACATTTATGTAACTCTTAGCTAAGTAACCTGAGGAAGTTGTAATCCTGTTCTGATTAGTCAATTACAATAAGACTGCTATCACTATGTCAGTCTTAGCTGTCAAAATGTGATGTCCTTGAGGAAGAAGCCATTGTCTTCTTTTTCTTCCATCCCCTTTTCTCCACAGGCCAACTCCAGGTTCCTTCCATTTACATAAACATTGTTTGAGGAGGGCCAACAGTCATATTCCATCCTTCTACCTGAATTTGTTACCAATCTTGTATTTTTTTCTCACAATCCCAGATATACACAGAATAATATATATCGAAAGTTATCAGAATATATGTATATACATGTGTGTATGTGTATATGTGTGTGTAAATACAACCTTCCACAAAACGTTAGTTACCTAACCACTTATAATATGCTTTCAATGTTACTTCTTTCTTTCATCAATCATGTTTTCCTTTGGGAAATCTATTTAATTTTTCTTAATGTTGTCTTTGCTTAGGCAATAGTGCACAGTTGATGTTTCTGACTCCATGTTCCTGTGTTCTACTTTTAAGGCAAAATTCATGGTTCATATCACAGTTCATCCATCTTTTCATTTGTTCTTTCACACCCAGAAAGGTCTCCTTGTGTACTGCTTTGTTCTGAATTCATCACTTGTACCAATAAGTTTTGGAAGCACACAGGAAGAACAAGAACAGGTAATTATATCTGTCCTTGAGAACTAGCCTTTAGAGTATTAGACATATTAATATTTTATGAATATATTTAAATATGATTTTGTCATATTTGTTTAAGCAGTGTAAAAAAGGAAGCATATTTGGCTAGAGTGGTAGAAAGATATTTCTTTAGAAAATGACTTTTTTTGTCTTGCTTTGTTTCTTCAGGGATATGAAATTACTATGAACATGTATTCATGTCGAACATGATTTTTAACAGCCAATATTATGCCCAAACCTACAGTAAGGAGCATCCTATTCAACAATACCTTTTTTCAGCACACAAAAATTTTCCAAGTCTGGCACTTCCACTTATGTATAAAACTTTCTCTCTAATTTGTTCTTCCTTGTCTGCTCCAAAGGAACTGCTATATGTGCCAACCTTTGAACCAATAACATCCAGTTTGGCTTTTTCTCAAGCTGTGTCCTCTCTAATGGCTTCCTTATTTCCAGTTATTGAAACCACATGCCAAGACAAACTATTCCAGCATGACTGGCTCTCTAGCCTCATAGCCAGGATCATAGTGTCTCGGATTCATGCTCTTGGGTAGTGTGTGTGTGTGTGTGTGTGTGTGTGTGCATATGCAAGAGAAGATCTTCAAGTCCATTCAGAGAACAACTAGCATTTGCAAATAAGTAAGTCGGTCAAGCTTACTAGCTATCATCATCATTAAGGATCAGCAGTAAGTAAAGATCAGGTTGATTTCAGGACTTCAGAAAATAACTTTTGCATATTCTTACATTTGATATCCTGAAAAATTCTAACACTTGACCTTCTCTTGTAGCAATCTAGATATGCTTCCTTCATGATCTTATCCCACAAGGTCTATAGATTAAAATGTTATTTTTAGTGTTGACTCTCAAAGTATTTCCTCCAAACTGCACTACTCAGTACTATATAATAAAAACTAATTTTTATTAAGGAACCACTGCACATTCAATCTGCCCTAAGAACCTTTTATATTTTAACTCATTTAGCCCTCAAAAGAATTGTATATATTTTTCCCTCCTTTAGAGATAAAAACTGGAACATATACATGACATATGTGAAACCAGCTAAAATTTTCAATTCCTTTGAAACTACACTTCATTTGAAATGTTTTAGAGACAATGCATTAAATAATAAAAAAAATCTTTAAAAAATTTCTAATACAGCAGAATTCTGATAAGAGATTAGTTTTTATATAAGCTTATTCCAATGTTCATATCATGTAAATTACCTCTTACTCTTTTAATATATTACATAGGTAAATCAAATAATTGCAAACATTTTAAACCAAAGATATTTTTATAATCAGAGATGTAGAACTCAAATGTATTGCAGATTTAAATAATTTGATAAGTGTCAGAAAAACAAAATTGAGACAGTCATTGTAATACTTAATTTTTCCACCCAGAGATAACACTGCTATCAACTTCTTATCTTTCATTCTATTTTAATACAAGCCCTTATGCATACATAATATATGTACATATAGATATACACATTATATTTAGTAGCTGCACAGTATTCAATGGTGGGGATTTGCTTTAGTGTACTAATTTTTTTCTTTTTTAAGATTTAGGCTTGTATCAGTTAGCTTTGGTGAATAACAAACATACCACAAGTTAGTGCCTTAAATACTCAATTTACTATTTGGTATAGATTGATAAGTAAGTGAGATTGTTTTTCTAATTTCAACCAGGGTAGGCTCACCTTGGGTGGGCTTACTCTTGTATCTGTGGTTATCTGTGTGGTTGGCTCTTGACTGGATAATCTAGAATAGCCTCAGTTTAAAAATGGGAGTTTTTCCCCACCACGTGTTCTCTAATTCTCAGACTTACACAAGACTTGCTCTCATAGTAGTCACAGATAGCCAAAAGAGAGAGCCATCTTAATTAAGTTTTGAAGGAGAAGGTAGAGAATCAAGAGTGACAGTACAAATATGCAGCTTCTTTTCTGGACCTCTACTTCAGTCAAATTAGTTACTGGCTAATTGGCAAAAGCAAGTCACATGACCAACCACAGCTTTCATAATGAAGAAGAGGACTCTCCCCCAAAGTGACTATGTAGGCAGGCATGGAATATTGTGGTCATTGATAAAATATATTTGCACAAAGGTTTATTATCTTGATTTTTTCTTAAGATAAACTTAAGGAAATATTATTTAGCTAATAATTTTTATTTTATTTTAAAATTATTTTTAATGACAAAAATTGTATACCTTTATTGTGTACAAAACAATTTACAATTGTTAAATCAAGTTAATGAAAATATCCATTACCTCATATACTTATCATTTTTTGTTGTAAGAACACTTACAACTGACTCTCTTAGCAATCCTTAAGCATATGTTACATCATTATTAATTATAGTCACCATGTTGACAATAGTTCTCTGTAGCTTATTTCTTCATTATAAGTGAAGTTTTGTATCCTTTGATTAGCATCTTCTCAATCCCACTCCCACCTCCAGCCACTGGAAAACACCATTCTACTCTGAGTCTATGAGTACAAATTCTTAAGGTCCCCAAAAAGGGAGGTCATATGGTGTTTAACTGTTTGTACCTGGCTTATTTCACTTAAATTCATGTCCACCACATTCATCTTCGTTTTCACGAATGATAGGAGTTCTGATGTACACAGTAACAGGATTGCTGGATCATATTGCAATTTTACTTTTAATTTTTTGAGACATTTTCATACTTTTTTACACAAAATCTGAACCACTATACACTCATATCAACAATGCACAAGGGTTCCCTGTTTTCCACACCTTCATCAACATGCTATCTTCGTCTCTTTAATAAAAGCCCTAATATAGATGCGAGGTGATATCTCACTGTGGTTTTGGTTTTGCATTTAACTGATCATTAGTAATGTTGAACATTTCTTCATAAACCTGTTGGTCATTTGTAGGCCATCCTTGGAGATATGTCGCTTCAAGCCTTAAGCCATGTTTTTACATGTTTTTCTGTTTAATATTGAGACCTTTGATTTCCTTATATACTTTAAATATTAACTTCTTATCAGGAGTGTGACTTGAAAATATGTTCTTTCCTTCTGTAGGTTGTCTCTTTACTCTGTTTATTTTTTCATTTGTAGTGCAGAAGATTTTTGCACAGTCCCATTTGCCTATTTTTGCTTTTGTTCTCTACTTTTGAAGTCATTTCTAAAGCGTTATTGTCCAGATAAATGTCAAAATACTTTTCCTTATGTTTTCTTATAACAGTTTCTATCTGAAGTTTACATTTTAATCCATTTTAGGTTTATTTTTTGTATCGAATGTGAGTTGAGTCCAATTGTTTTCTGCACATATATATCCCATTTTCTCCACACAATTTATCAGAGACTCTTTGCTCCACTGTGGATTTTTCACACGTTTAAAAAAAAATCAATTAACCAAATAAATCAGGCACAGAAAGATAAATAGTGCATTATCTTGCTTATATAAGGAATCTTAAAAAGTTGAACTCATAGATGCAGAGTAGAGTGGTGGTTGCCAGGAGCTGGATATGGGAGTAAAATTGGGAAGGTTTTGGTCAAGGATACAAAATTTTAGTTAGATAGGAGGAAGAAGTTTTGAGATGATTAATAATAACGTACTGTTTCTTGAAAACTACTAAGAGAGTGGATTTTGTGTTATTGACACACACAAAAAAGATGTTTGTGAAGTAATACAAATATTAATAAGTTTAATTTAGTCATTCTGCAACTTATTCATACTTCATGATAAATAGGCATGATTTTTACCAATTAAAAATATAAACAGGCAGACCACAGAATAAAAATAAAATTAGCCAGTCATGTCTATAGCCCCAGCTTCCTGGGAGACTGATGCAGGAAGCTCAGTTGAGCCCAGAGTTTGAGGATACAGTGAGCTATGATAATGCCACAGCATCCTAGCCTGAGTGACACAGTGAGGCCTTGTTGCATATATGAGTTATATCTCCTATATATAATTATCTCCTATATATAATCTCCTACATCGATACATAGGATAGAGAGATATAAATATATATGAGTATATATATATATACACACACCTACAATATATACAAATGATATACATATATATATTCTTAGCACATTAAAAAGGATATATGTGCGTGTATATATATATTTAATATATATAAATTAGAAAAACTTAAAAAGAACAATTGACTGTAAATGTGTGGATTTATTTCTGAGCTCCCTATTCTCTTCCACCGGTTTGTGTATCTGTTTTTATGCTGGTATGAAGCTGTTTTCACTACTATAGCTTTGTAGTATATTTTAGCCCAGGTACAAGTGGTATGATGCCTCTGACTTCATTTCTGTTCAAGCTTGCTTTCACCATTCAGGATTTTTAGTGGTTTTGTAAAAAATTTATTTTCTATTTCTACAAAACATTTTAATGGAAATTTGATAAGGATTACATAAAATCTGTAGATTGCTTTGGGCAATATAAACATTTCAACAATATTAATTTTTATAATTCAGGAACACAGAGTATCTTTCCATTTTTCTGTGCCTTTTTTTACTTCTTTCATGAATGTTTTCTTCTTTCAGTGTATATATCTTTCATCTCATTAGTTAACTTTATTCATAAGTATTTTTTTGTAAACTACTATAAATAAGATCAGTTTCTTAATTTCTTTTTTGCACAATTTATTGTTAGTATATAGAAATGCTACTGAGTTTTATGTGTTGTTTTTATCCTGCAGCTTTACTGAATTTGTTTATTAGTCCTATTTTTGGTGGAGTCTCTAGAGTTTTCTATATATAATAAAATATCATCAACAAACAGAGACAATTTAACTTTTTCCTTCTGATTCAGATGGCTTTTATTTTATTTTCTTACTTAATTACTCTGGCTAAGACTTCCAGTAGTATAGCATATAGAAGTATAAATTCCTAAGAGAATATAAGGTACTAAGACTAAATAATGAAATAGATAATCTGAACAGACTCATAATGAGTAAGAAAATTGAATCAGTAATAAAAAATCTCCTATCAGAGAAAAGGCCAGGATCTGATAGCTTTAGTGTGGAACACTACCAAATATTTAAATAACTAATTCTAATTCTTCTCAAACTACCAAAAAATCGAGAAGGGGAGACTACTTCCAAACTCACTCTGTGAGGCAAGAATTATCCTGATAGTAAAACCAGACAAAGAAATCACAAGAAAGGAAAATTACAGATCAGTATACCTGATGATCATAGATTCAAAATCCTCAGCAATCTATCACTTTAAGCCAGTGAGATTTATCCCTGGGATGCAAGGATGGCTCAAGATATACTAAGCAATAAATAAAATATCACATTAGTGATGAGGAACAAAAACTATACAGTAATATCAATAGATGCAGAATAAACATTTGACAAAATTCAACATCATTTATGATAAAAACTCAAAAATTATGTACAAAAAGGACACACTGCAACACAACAAAGACTATATATAAACAATCCCACAGCAAACATCGTACACAATGATGAAAAGTTAAAAGATTTTCCTCTAAGATGAGGAAGAAATAATTTTATATTTATAATTTGACAGAGAATTTTACTTTAAGCTCTAGAGGATTAAATGTCAAACATCTTTTGTATATGGAGTTTATCAAAACACAAGTGATAAATTCTAACAGGTATGGAATGTAATTTATAACAAAATAACAATCAAAACTAACACAACATTGCTAGCTCTGACTCAAAAGATGTTAAGACATTGAGAAGTACTACAAAAAGAATGTCAGTTTTTTTTAACAGTAGCCACAGGACACTAAAAACTTCAGAAACATTAAGAATCAATGATCTGTGAAATGTTGACATTTTCAGTATTTTGGTTCACACTGTTATACTGTTTGGAAGATGATTGCCTTTGGGATAAAATTCCCATCATTTCATGTCAAACTTGAAAAATTTAAGTACAACAATATATATAGTCCTTACAAAATATACACAACTGCCTAGTCAGGCTTTTAACTCCTCTGGGCTTAATAATATTTTTACTCTACCTTACTAAAAAGTCTAACAGCTATATATTCATATTATATTGGAACCTTATAAGAAAATTAATCCTCATAAGCACGAGTGAGTAAAATGATTCAAGAATGACCAGATTACTGTGCATAATCTTGGCTCTTTTTCATTAAAATTACCTGTTAAGTACCGACAGAAATGTGAGATTCAGATAACCTGTAGATGTAGATGCTTTGTCATGCTACGTTCTAAGCAGTGTATGTATGCTCAATACACATTCATGTGTACATTTATGAAGTGAAAATTTAAAATCTACCACAAGTTAAATAAACAAAAAATGGCTCATGAGTGTCAAAATAAGATCATTATATATATGAAATTACTTTCTTGTCTATAAAATAATAACTAAGAAAAATGATAAGAAATTGTTTCCCAAGAAAATCTTAGTGAAGTTTGTTCTACAGGTGTGCGTTAATAAAAATCTCAACAGTAACATCCAATAGATACAGTTCACTATGTTTCCATTTCATAATCTTATGATGCTTGTTCCACTCCTGCTTGCAGGATGCATTAACTAGACTTCTAACGTTTTATCATTCCCATTTCTCAACTATGTTGTCATATTTCTTTTCCCTCTCATACCAGTAAGTATCAATCTAAACTATAAAAAGAGCATCAACTTAGCTTATGTCACATATTAATTTAGTGCCTTAGGAAATTTCCTGTTTTCAGTGCAGAAGTGGAAGAGATCTATCTCTTTTCTACTTTTATTTTTCAATCTTAATGGACTTGAAAGCATTTTCCTCATGCTTTCGTAGATCATCCAAGTACCTTATAATTTCCTTGCATTAACTAAAATTCTCAGTTTCTAGTATCATAGGAGATTGATTGTTGTCCCACACAACCGGTATCCTCCCACACACCACTGTGAATAAAACATTTGATAAGATTAAGAGGTACTAAGAGAAAGTATTATATGCATGATCTATGCCATATAGTATTTGATCTATTACTACATTGTAGGCATGATGATATATACCATTACACAGTTATTGATTTAATAGCCTCCTACATTTTATTTTTTTTGTCTTTTTTTTTTTTTTCCTTTTTATGGAGAATGGGGTCTCGCTATATTACCCAGGGAGGTCTCGAACTCCTGGGCTCAAGCTATCCTCCCGCCTCTGCCTCCCTGAGAGCTGGGATTACAGGCGTGAGCCACCGCGCCTGGCAGCCTCCTACATTTTAATACCATAACCCAGATCTTTTAGTTAATATGGCAAAGTAATGTGGAAGTTATTTGTAGTTACAGGTTTTAATAAAAGATTCATGACAATAATTAAATTAAAAATTTAATTAAGTAAATAAATCATTTTGTATATAATTAAAATATATTACACACTCCTAATATATTATTTAAAATAATTAAAATGAAAATAGATAATTCTTTATTTATCTTACAAACAGATCACTGGCCAATATGTCAGCAGCTCGCATGTGGTATATCTCATTAAGCATGAAGATCACCATGTATACTGTATCATAGATTTCATGTTTTTCTCAAATGTAAGGCACCCCTATAACTTTTCATAAACATTAACATATTCAGCATAACCATATATTTGTTTATAGCATACTCAATTTAATAGTATGTGTCTGTACAAAGCAAACAGATAATATGTATTTTAAATACCATTTGGGCTAGATGAAACACCAACCTCTTTATGTGAACCTTTCTCAACAAGAATCTATATAGGAACATTCATTCACATGTTTAAATTCTATTACTGAAACCTACTTCCTTTATCAGGATAAAACAGAATCAGTGGTAGAATACATTTTACTATTAAGTAAAGTCAAAACTATGTTTCTACAGGGAGAACAAACTTAAATTCAACCACAGGACAGAGCAAATTTAAGAGAAATTACTAAGTTATGACTCTGAAAAAGAACAGAAGCATATTATGTGAGTGAATACATATAAAGTTATCATGCTATTGTATCTACACACGAAATCTAAAAATGCCAAGATGGAAATGTCATTTATATTGTTACTATGATATAAAATATAATTAAGTCTAAAATTAATGAATATAGAAGGTATTATAACTATATTTTAAAATTCTTTAATTGAAAACCTGTGTTTATTAAAAACATTGTGACAAAATGACAAAATATTAGAAATTATTTTTACTAGTGACAGTGTATACCTTAGAATTTCAAATACATTTTAGAATTTCATGGTTTCTCATTATATTTGACAGTGTTAAGGAATTATATTTGTTCCCTATTAATGCTGTTACAAATTTGATGGCTTAAAACAACACAGATTTAATCTATTGTAGTTCTGGAGGTTAGAAATCTTGTCTTGAATGTAGCTTGGCTAAGATTAGGTGTTGGCACGACTGTGCTCCTTTCAGGAGCTCCAGAGGATAATCAATTTCCTGTTTTTTCCAATTTCTAGAAACCACCCACTCTCTTTGACTCAAATTCCTTTCATTCACCTTCAAAGCCAGTCACTTCAAAGTGAGTCCTTTTCACAGCACCATGTCTCTGGATGTCTATCTGACTTTCTCTTCCACTTTTAAAGGACTCTTGTGATTACATTAGGGCTGCTCAGGTAATCCAGGATTACTTTTCATTATAATATCCTTAACTTAATCACATCTCAAGAAAGTTCTTCCCCCCAGGTAAGGTAACACATTTGCAGGTATTTGTTACATATTTTTATTTTTATTTATTTATTTATTGAGATGCAGTCTTGCTCTGTCACCCACGTTGGAGTGCAATGGGAGAATCTTGGCTCACTGCAATCTCTGCCTCCCAGGTTCAAGCAATTCTACTGCCTCAGCTTCCTGAGTCAGTGGGACTACAGATGCACACCACAACTCTCAGCTAATTTTTGTATTTTTAGTAGAGATTGGGTTTCACCATGTTGGCCAGACTGGTCTTGAACTCCTGACACCAACCCCAAGCGATCTGCTTGCTGTGACCTCTCAGAGTGCTAGGTTTACAGGTGTGAGCCACTGTGCCCTGCCACATATTGTTACCTATTTATAGATAATTGCTTCAGTAACACGTCGTTTCCTGTACAAAAGCTGTATTACTTTCCAATTGCTGCTATAAAAACTTATCATACAATCAGTATCACTGCATCAGAATCAAAGTATCACATGATTACTTCCTTTTTGAGAAATCTAATGGTGTGCATTTGTCAAGGTTCTCTAGAGAAACAGAGCCAATAAGAGATTGTATACACACACACATGAATACATACACACACACACAAGGGGACATCAAAAAGTTTGTGGAAAAACGGAATTAAACCAGAAAAATAAATAAATAAATAAACATTATTTGTCAACGTAATCTCCATCAATTTCATGACACCTTTGTAAGTAATGATACCAGCCATTTAGTCCATCCCTAAAGAACCGAGTTTCCTGGGAATTTAAGCATGTCAGTGTAGTCTTTTTTATACTATTAACTGAAAAAAAAAAAAAAAAAACATGTTTTTAAGGTTAGGAAACAAAAATAGTTCAGAAGGAACTAAATCAGGACTATATGGTAGATGCCCAATGATTATCAAAACTCTCATAAAATTGCCGTCATTTGATGAAAGGAATGAGCATGAGACTATCATAATGGAAAAGAATTTTCAGGTGAAGATTTCCCAGGCATTTTTTTTTTTTTCTGCTAAAGCTTCAACCAACTTTCTCAAAACACTTTCATAATAGTCACATGTTATTGTTCTTTGGCCTTCCAGAAAGTGAACAAGCAAATCGCCTTAAGCATCTCCAAGGGAGTTTTGCCATGATTTTGCTCCTGAGCAGTCCACTTTTGCTTTGACTGGACCACATACCACTTCTTGGTAGCTATTGTTTTGATTGTGCTTTGTCGCCAGGATTTTACTGGTAAAGCCATGTTTCACCCACTGTTATCATTCTTCAAAGAAATATTCAGGATCTTTATCTCATTGTTTAAAATTTCCATTGAAAGCTCTGCTCTCTTCTGCAGCTGACCTGGGAGCAATGGTTTTGGCACCCGTTAAGTGGAAAACGTGCTCAACTTTAAGTTTTCAGTCAGAATTATGTAAGCTGAATCAATTGAGATCATCTATGGTGTAGGTTATTGTTTCTGCTGTTAATCATTGGTGCTCTTCAATTAGAGCATGTACAAAATAAATTTTTTCTTTGCAAATTGATGTGAATGGTTTGCCACTGCAGACCTCATCTTCAACATTATCTTGTTTCTTCTTAAAACGAGTTTGGTATTTGTAAACTGACGATTTCTTTGGGGCATTGCCCATATAAACTTTTGGTAAAGCATCAATTTACCAAATGGATTTAGAAATGGAGGATTTCTCCATTCTTCCACCCAAAGTTCACTATAAATTTAAGATTTGTCATTACTTCAATTTTAGCAGAATTCATAATTCATTTGCCATCAATTAGTATTTGTCAAAGTTACCAAGAAAATATAATAGAGGAAGGAAAGGCTTTTCAACAAATAGTATTGAGTAAACTGGATATTTACATGCAGAAGATTGAAATGAGAACCATCTCTTACACCATATATAAAAGTCAACTCAAAATGGATTAAAGACTTAAATAGAAGACCTGAAACTGCAAAACTACTAGAAGAAAACAAAGGGAAATCTTTTTGACATTGGTTTTGGCAATAAATTCTTTTTGGCTACAACCCCAAAAGCACAGGCAACAAAAGCAAAAATAGACAAATACAACTATGTCAAATTAAAAATCATCTGCTCAGCAAAGGGACAAAATAACAAAGTAAAAAGGCAGCCTACAAAGATGAGGAAAATCTTTGCAACCATGTATGTTGTAAGAAGTTAATATGCAAACTGTATAAGAAACTCAAATAAATCAATATAAAAAAATGACCCAGTTATAAAATGGGTGGAGGAACTGAATAGACATTTCTCAATAAAAGACATACAAATGATCAACAGGTATATGGTATAATATACAATGTCACTAATCGACAGAAAAATTAACATTATAATGAATTATCACCTCTTATATGTTAGAGTAGTTATAAAAAGTCAAAAGATAAACATTGTTGGTAACACTGTGAAGAAAATGGAATTTTTGTATACTGTTTTCATCGTAGTGTAAATTGGTACAGGCATTACAGAAATCTATGGAAGTTCCTTTGAAATTAAAAATAAAGTTATATAATCCAGGAGTCCCATTTTTTTGTTGTATATCCAAAGGAACTGAAGTCAGTATCTCAAAGAGATATCTGGAGTTTCAAATACATTGCAACATTATTTGTCACAGCAAAGATACAAAGATAATGTAAATGTCCATCTACTGGTAAATTAAGAAAATGTGGCTGGGTGTGGTGACTCACACCTTTAACCACAGCACTTTGGGAGGCCAAGGCGGGTGGATCATGAGGTAAGGAGTTCAAGACCAGCCTGGCCAAGATGGTGAAACTCCATTTCTACTAAAAATACAAAAATTAGGCCAGGCGCGGTGGCTCATGCCTGTAATCCCAGCACTTCGAGAACCCAAGGCAGGCGGGTCATTAGGTCAGGAGATTGAGACCATCCTGGCTAACATGGTGAAACCCCGTCTCTACTAAAAATAAAAAATAAAAATAAATAAAAAAAATAGCCAGGCATGGTGGCGGGTGCCTGTAGTCCCAGCTACTCAGGAGTCTGGGGCAGGAGAATGGTGTGAACCCAGGAGGCGGAGCTTGCACTGAGCTGAGATTGTGCCACTGCATTCCAGCCTGGGTGACAGAGTGAGACTCTGCCTGAAAAAAAAAAAAAAAAAAAAAGAAAGAAAGAAAGCCAGGAGTGGGGCGGGCACCTGTAATCCCAGTTACTCGGGAGGTTAGGCAGAAGAATCGCTTGAACTCAGGAGGAGGAGGTTGCAGTGAGCTGAGATGGCGCCACTGCATGTCAGCCTGGGCAACAGAGCAAGACTCTGTCTCAAAAGAAAAAAGGAAAAAATAAAAGAAAATATATATGTGTTTGTATATCACACATATTTAATGGACTATTTCATGGAATACTTTTTAACCTTAAAATAGATTAGATGGAATACCATTTAACCTTAAAAAAGAAGGAAATTCTGTTATTTGTTACAAATTGGATGAATGGAGGACAGTATGCTAAGTGAAATAAGACGGGCACAGATACCAAACACTGCATCATCCCACTGTGTGTGAAATCATCTAAAAAAGTCTGTCTTACAGAAGCAGAGTTGAATGATCATTGCCAGGGTCTGGGATGCAGTGGAAATAGGGAGATGTTGGTCAAAGGATACAAAGTTTCAGTTACGCAGAATGAATAGTTCTAAATATCTAATGTACAGCTTGGTGCCTAAATTGCATGCTTGTACTTTGCTAAGAAAGTAAAAATCTTAAATGTTTTCACCATGCACATGCAAAATGGTAATTATGTGAGAGACGGATATATTAATCAGCTTGATTGTGGTAATCATCTTAGAATATATACATATATCAAAATATAGAATACATCATAAACATATACAATTTCAATTTGTTAATTACATCTCAATAAATTGGGGAAAAATGAAAATATAAGGAGATGGAAACATCTAGTTTAGTACGTGTGAAATCCTTTCTCTCATAATATGGGCCATATTCAGTTAATCTTTCCATTATGAGGTTGTATTAAATTAAGTTGTATTAATAAGAATACTTACATAATTTATATATTTTATAAGAGTTTTAATGATAGAGGTCTTTAAATTTTTCGCTTACATTTTTGATCTTTGCTTTATTTGCACACTAATCTAGAAGGTAAATATGTATAGCTATATTTTTGTGAGTGATGTTATCAACCGGCTTGATATTTTAGAAATGAGAATATACTACACAATTATTTTGGTTTGTTGTAGTTGTTGTTATTTACACTTAAGAATACATTCTTAAATTCTTTCTAGGCCAGATTTTATTAAGAGCTCCAAATTAGCATGTTACAAATACCACACTGTTTACCAAAGTCTTCTCTATTATTGAGACTTCAGATCTTCTGTTTTTGCTAACAAAATAACAAGTTTGTAAACATGTTTCTATACAGTGCTTATATGACAAATCTTTTTACTGCAAGTGCTTTTACGGCAACGTGGTTCTTAAAATGAAATGTTAAAAGGTAAATTTATTTTGCAATTTGAATCTATTATTTCAGATTTCCCTCCTAAAATGTTGAAGAAATTGGCCAATCTTGTTTTGTTTTGTTTAGTTTTGTTTTTCTGAGACCGAGTCTTGCTCATTCGCCCAGACTGCAGTGCAGTGGCATGATCTCCTGTCACTGCAAGCTCCGCCGTCCGAATTCACACCATTCTCCTGCCTCAGCCTCCTGAGTAGCTGGGACTACAGGCGCCTGCCACCAAGCCCAGTTAATTTTTTTTTTTTTTGGAATTCTTAGTAGAGATGGGGTTTCACCATGTTAGCCAGGATGCTCTCGATCTCCTGACCTCGTGATCCATCCGCCTCAGCCTCCCAAAGTGCTGGTATTACAGGCGTGAGGAAATTGGCCAATCTGTATGCACATTAGAATGATCTGCCTTGCACCTACTAGTGGAAATTATTTTTCGTTGTGAATATTTTGCCATCTAATAGACAATAGTGATATATCATAATAATTTAACTTGGAATTCTAATTATTATCAAAGTAGATATTATATTTTTGGTCTTCATATATTTTGATTTTTCTTTTTACATTTTTTGAATACTTTAACTACTGATATAAAGAAGTTCAAAGCCCTTAGGAATGTGAACTATCTGGTTGCTATTTTGCCATATTTTCCCATATTATTTTGATTTCAATTATATTGACATGTCAAAATATGTGCATGGTCCAGCTTTCTTGTTATTTATTTTCAGACACAAGAGTAATTGGTGTTTTTTAAATAAGCATATGTTTAACCCATATAATAGAATACACTTCTATTTCCATCAAATAGAAATATTCATCATGGTTATACAATAGTTTGCCAGATAAACATAAATCAATTTATACTGATTGTTATATTATTTTGTGTTAACATTCAAAATACTAACGCTCCAAAAAATTAATCTCAAAACATCATGTCGTAACAAAATTTTTAAGTAAATATTGTATACTTCTCCCTTATGTCATTATGCTTTACATCTTTAATAATATATTATTTATTTTATATAACAAGTATAAATTCTAATATGTATATTCCAACAGCTTTCATAGGTTTTGTCACAATTTTCCAGAGAATAACTTTTCATTTTCTTTGGAACCAACAAATTATAATACTTTTATCTCTCCATCTTAATAAGCTATGTTGGGGCCGGGCGCGGTGGCTCAAGCCTGTAATCCCAGCACTTTGGGAGGCCGAGAAGGGCAGATCACGAGATCAGGAGATTGAGACCATCCTGGCTAACACAGTGAAACCCTGCCTCTACTAAAAAATACAAAAAAACTAGCCGGGCGAGGTGGCGGGCGCCTGTAGTCCCAGCTACTCGGGAGGCTGAGGCAGGAGAATGGTGTAAACCCGGGAGGCGGAGCTTGCAGTGAGCTGAGATCCGGCCACTGCACTCCAGCCTGGGCGACAGAGCGAGACTCCGTCTCAAAAAAAAAAAAAAAAAAAAAAAAAAGTTACGTTGGTAACTAGTAATTGTACATCTCTTTTTACAGTAGCTTTAGCTTTCTTCAATCATAGCTAATAACATTTGTTATAGTAGAAATGTTTATTTTACTGGAATTTTGATGAAAATTGCTTCAAAATTTTGTTTAGTAAAAAATTTCCTGTTGATTTTTGGTAACTTTCCTTTAATATATTTGTTTATTCTAATTCTGATTTACTAGCTTACCTGCCGCATTGTTATATTCAACAAGGAAAACAAAATCCATAGAGCTCTACCTGCTACATTTCTATATTTTTTAAATAGCTTTTCGAATCCATTTGGTGATTAGAATTTCTAATTTTACAGCAAGAAAAAGCAATATAAAGTAGATAAAACATGCAACATTGCATTTAGGCCTAGAATGTTAATAATAGAGATAAGTAAATTAGAAAATATGTAGGTATGTGAACACAAAACGTTGTGTGTTTTTGTGTGCATTGGAATTGAAAGTTCTCCACAAATTAATCAGAGGTAAATTTACTTCCACTTCATCAAATGACCTGGAAGGAGAGTCATTATTCCTTCTTTACCCTGCAGAGCAATATATACTGGACTTCACAAAGGTGAGAGATATTTCTATAGGTGTTCCTTCTTTTAAATAACTTGTTGAATAAAACTTCACCAAAGACCAATTTTACACACTTTTAATAAAAATAATTTAATTATTGCATCATTTAGTCTGTAATACTAAATACGTTTATTTTATACATATAGAACTAGTTTATTCAATAAATATTTCCTAAGTATATACATTATCTTTTCATCTGATTGTAAACCAGTACGTTATAATAGTATTCACAGTCCATTTAATGTGCTGAGTGTATTTGGTTTTTGTTTTGAGATGGAGTTTTGCTCTTGTTGCCCAGGCTGAAGTGAAGTGGAGTGATCTCAGCTCACTGCAACCTCCACCTCCAGGGTTCAAGTGATTCTCCTATCACAGCCTCCCAAGTAGCTGGGATTACAGGATTGAGCCATCACACATGGCTAATTTTTGTATTTTTAGTGGAGACGAGGTTTCATCATATTGGTCAAGCTGGCCTTGATCTCCTGACCTCAGGTGATCTGCTCACCTTGGCTTCCCAAAGTGCTGGGATTACAGGCGTGAGCCTCTGCGCCCGGCCCAGTGTATTTGTTAAACAATGTTAACTTCTTTTATGTTTAACCTAGCAATGTGAATGGCAGTGCCTAAAGTAAGAAGAAAAGACATTGTCACTGTCACTGGATAGTTTAGTGATTTTTAATAGTGCAAACCAGTATAGCTAAATGATAGAGTTCTTTACATAATGAGTCTCTGGTTAACATTATGAGTTAGCCTTGGTTTGCTTTAAAATGAAACTTGCCCAAGCAAAAAGCATTCATTTGCATATAGGCTTGCACGCACACTTTTAAGTAACACACTGTATGAAGTGATGTAGATATGGGCCTATTTTCACATTCAGTCATTTGTGTAAAGAGATGACTACTATGGATAATGGCAAAGTTTCTTCAAATAGACGCAAGGGAAGAATGGAACATAGAGTTTAACCATAATTATCGTAGACATTTCAATGGACTGTCACTATATACAGATTTAAAGTTCATTAGGTTCAAGTGGCAGTAACAATCTAAAATTGTATATAATTCCAAATAATAATCTAAGAATGCTGAATTATGCCACTTGACATCAAGAATTGACTAAAATTTATTCGACAATTATAAGCTTAGTATAGAATATTTCCACCTAAATACTGCCTTGCAGCAACAATAAATTAACGTAGTGCTACCAGATGTCATCTTGTACTTAAATTAGGTTCACCATGCCTCTAAACAGCCTGTTCTTACAACAATCTTCAAATGTTATTTTAAACTCAAACTCCTGTGCACGATATCAACAAAATAATCACCTACTCTGCTGGTGAATCATGTTGGAAATTGTTTATTTTATTTCATTGAGCTTTGAAAGTGATCATAAATTCTGTTCAATAAAAGGAGAATGCTAAGAATTTAGATTCACATGCCAGGTGGATATAGTAATAAATTTGACAGCTAGAATGACTACAATAAAACAAATAGATTTTATTGGCAGGACAAGACTCTTGTATTAATATATAAAAGGCAAATGCCATAAAATACCTTATATTTCATGATATGGTATATAAATTTTTTGAAACATGTCATATTCTTTCAGAATCTTGCAATAATTGCTAATCATGAATGTTAACATAAAGTAATTGTATTTTAACACAAAATTACATGAAAATTACAAAGTTATGTAGCCTCATGGAAGAATACAGAGAATCTGAGTAACCAATCTATTGCTCTGAAATTCTTGATATTAAAATAGTCTAAATAAAGGAAAAGCTTATTTTTTTGTCAGCAATTAAAAGTTACTGAGAGCCTGAGTATTCTCTCTTGGCCTTTGTTTAACATGTTTTCCCTAGGAAATGAGTTAGACCTAGAGAATCAGACCTTAGATAATATCTTCCCTTGTTGGATGAAAGGCTAATCTTGGGCTTTCAGTTCATTTCTGGCATGTACAAAACTTCCAAATAAGCACGCAATATCATACTACAAGAAAAATTTGGACAACTTTAAAAGTAATTAATTATATTGTACCCATCAGAGAACTGCGGTTTCAGAGTAAACTACAATTCAGAAATTTGGAGAGACAGGTGAATATGAGTTTCAGCTGAACTTTGATTACTTGCAGCCCAGGCCACCAAGTCATAAACTGATATGAACACTTAAATACTAATTTTGATGAGTAACTGAAGGCTAAGGAAACAGCTGGCAGTCATAATATTACAGGGGACACTTCACTTTAATGACTTACTTTCAAGAATCCTCTCAGGTTCTTCAAGAATAACCTTGTCTTACTCTGTTTTCTATTGCATAAAACAGAGTATCTAAAACTGGATAATTTTTACAGAAAATGAATTTATTTCTTACAATTATGTAGACTGGGATGTCTCAGTTCAAGGAGATGCATCTTATGAGGGCCTTCTTGGTAGCAGGGAATCTTTGCAGAGTCCTAAGTTGACACGGCATCACACTGTAACAAGGCTGTCTGCTAGCTCCGATCTCTCTTACTCTTCTTGTAAAGCCACCTGTTTCATTCCCTTAATAAACTATTAATCCAATAACCCATTAATCCAGGAATGGGAGTATGAAAATTTAATTTTTTTTTTTTTTTTTTTTGTTGTTGTTGTTGTTGTTGTTGTTGTTGTTGAGACGGAGTCTCGCTCTGTCGCCCGGGCTGGAGTGCAGTGGCCGGATCTCGGCTCACTGCAAGCTCCGCCTCCCGGGTTTACGCCATTCTCCTGCCTCAGCCTCCCGTGTAGCTGGGACTACAGGCGCCCGTCACCTCGCCCGGCTAATTTTTTGTATTTTTAGTAGAGACGGGGTTTCACCGTGTTAGCCAGGATGGTCTCGATCTCCTGACCTCGTGATCTGCCCGTCTCGGCCTCCCAAAGTGCTAGGATTACAGGCTTGAGCCACCGCGACCGGCCTGAAAATTTAATTTCTATAATTTTCTTTGAATTAAAACTTTATGAATAGGTTGTGACCATTTTTATCTCCAATAACATATATGCCATACATTTTAATCTATTAATGTGGTTTAATTAGCATTCTTATGGAAACCATGTGTCTGGAACATTGTTAGTGTTTTGCAAATTTTTGTGTTAAGTTATTGTGATTAGATTTAATTGGAATTATTTTAATTGACTTTAAAACATTTTCTATTTTTATATATTCTTTTCAACAATTTATCCTTCTCTTGCCTTACTTAATGCAATGATTTTTTAAACTTTATGCTCATTCTCATCAGATTTGGGAGTTATACACCCTGTTACAAATAATTTTAATGGTGAGCATGGAATACAGTTCATATAACCTAAGCTTCATGTCTTACACAAAAATTAACTCAAAATGCCTAAGCTTCATGTCTTACACAAAAATTAACTTAAAATGGTTTATGGGCTTAAATGTAAAACACAAAACTATAAAACCTTTAAGAAAATAGAAAAATTTGGGGATCTATAGTGAGGCAAAGTTAGGTCTCTGCAGTTTGGCAAAGAGTCCTTAACTAAACAACAAAGCACAACAAAGAAAAGTTTAAAGTGAAATTCATCAAAATTTAAAAAAATTGTTCCACCAAGGACATTTTTAAGAGAGAATGAAAAGACAAGCTAAACAGAGAAAGTATTTTAAAAATATTCACTGAAGAACCAATGTCTAGAATATATAAAGAACACTGATAACAGTAAGAAAACAATCTCATTAGAAAATGGGCAAAAATAAAAGAACAGCTATTTCACCAGAGAATCTATAGTTAGCAAATCAGCTCACAAAAATATGTTCTTTATTATTAGTCCTTAGGGAAATGCAAATTAAAATCACAATGATATGTCATTACCTACATATCATACCGGCTAAAATAAGAACAAGTGCCAATATCAAACGCTAGGAAAGATATGGAGAAACTGAATCACTCAAATATTGCTAATAAGAATGTAAAATTCTACAACATTTATTGAAAACAGTTTGGATGGCAGAGCCTTAAAAGTAAACATGCAACCACTATACAATCCAGCAGCTGCACTCCTGAACATTAATATCAGAAGTAATAAGTAATGTTCATGAAAAATTTGTGTATGAATAATTATAACAGCATTAATCATTATTGCCAAAATCTGGATAAGTCCAGATGTTCATTAACGGGTCTGTGGTCAAACAATCATAAAACAAAATACTATTCAGGCCGGGCGCGGTGGCTCACGCCTGTAATCCCAGCACTTTGGGAGGTCGAGGTGGGCGGATCACGAGGTCAGGAAATCGAGACCATCCTGACTAACACGGTGAAACCCCGTCTCTACTAAAAAATACAAAAAACTAGCCGGGCGAGGTGGCGGGCGCCTGTAGTCCCAGCTACTCGGGAGGCTGAGGCAGGAGAATGGCGTGAACCCGGGAGGTGGAGCTTGCAGTCAGCAGAGATTGCGCCACTGCACTCCAGCCTGGGCGACAGAACGAGACTCTCACAAACAACAACAACAACAACAACAACAAAAAACTATTACTATTCAGCAATTTAAAAAGAAAAGAAAATAATAATCTATTAACACATACAACAATCTGGATGAATCTTGGGGAATTTGCAGAATCATAAAAGTTAATTCTGACAAGTTATATACTACATAAATCCATTCACAAGTTGAAATGCAAAATTACATAAATAAAGAACAGATCAGTGGTTTCCAGAATTTTAGAGTGGAGGAATAGGTGTTACTATAAAAAGACATCATGAGGGATCCTGTTGTGATGGCTCAGCTCTTGACAGTATCAATGTCACTATCTTGTTTATGATGTTGTATTACACATTTCAAGATGTAACCACTGGGGAAAACTAAGTAATGAGTATATGATAATTTATTTTTATTTTTATTTATTTTTATTTTTAAAACTGCATGTGAATTTCTAATTATTTCTATGTTAAAAAGTTTAACTTTTGGAGGAATCTGTTTATTTCTTTTATTTATTTATTTGCTTTGTATTTTCTTCAATTTTTATTTTAGACTCAGGCACCATATGTGCAGGTTTGTTACCTATGTATATTGCATTACAGGTTTAGGATATGAATGATCCCGTCACCCAGGAACTGAGCTCTGTACCCAAATAAATAGTTTTTCTACCCTTGTCTCCCTTCCTCCCTTCTTGTTCTAGTAGTGTCCAGTTTCTATTGTTGCTATCTTTATGTTCAGGAGTACCCAGTGTTTAACTCCCACTTACAAGTGAGAACATGTAATGTTTTGTTTTCTATGTTAATTTATACTTAGTTTTCTGTGTTAAATTGTTTAGGATTATGTCATCCAAGTGCATCCATGGTGCTGCAAAAGAACATGAGTTTGTTCTTTTTCATGTCTGCATATTAGTCCGTGGTATATACATACCAAATTTTCTTTATCCAATCCATCACTGATGGGCATCTGGGTTGATTCACTGTACGGATGTATGTATGTATGTATGTATGTATGTATGTATGTATGTATTTTTTGAAACAGAGTCTCATTCTGTCACCCATGCTGGAATACAGTGGTGAGATCTCCATTCACTGCCATCTCTGCCTCCTGGGTTTAAGCAATTTTCCTTCCTCAGCTTCCTGAGTCGCTGGGACTACAGGTGTGTGCCACCATGCCTAGCTACTTTTTTGTATTTTTAGTAGAGACAGGGTTTTGCCATGTTGGCCAGGCTGGTCTTGAACTCCTGACTTCAGGTGATCTGCTTGCATCGGCCTCTTAAAATGCTGGTATTACAGGTGTGAGCCACCGCACCTGGCCAATTATTTGTCTTTACTATTGAGAATAGTGCTGTGATGAACATGTCAGTGCACGTTGTGGACATTAATCCTAGAGAAGTAAGTAAGTAATGCTCATGCAAAAACTTGTGTATGAATAATTATATCAGCATTGCTCATTATTGCCAAAATCTGGATAAATGCATAATAATAAATTATAAATTATAAATCTGTGATAATAAATCCATAATCCATAAATTCAACTATTGACCCATTAATGGGTCTATGGTTGACCACCCATAAAACAACATATTCAATAATTTAAGAAGAAAAAGACAATCTTTCCATATGATATATATTATATATATGATATATATTGGGGGGTAAATACCTGGTAACGGATTGCTGAGTCAAATAGCAATACTAAGTGTTTTGAACAGTCTCCAAATTTCTTTCCTCAGTGGCTGAACTAATTTTCATTCCCACCAATAACATGTAAGTGTCCCCTTTTCTCCACAGCCTCACCAGCATCTGTTACTTTTTGACATTTAATAATAGCCATTTAGTATCTCATTGTGGTTTCTATTTGCATTTCTCTGATGAATAGAGATGTGGAGCACTATTGATATATTTGTTGGCAGTGTGCATGCATTCTTTTAAGAAGTGTTTGTTCATGTCTCTTTCCCATTATTTAATTGAGTTATTTGGTTTTTTACCCGTTCAATGGTTTAATTTCCTCATAGATTCTGTATATTAAATCTTTTCTGGAGGCCTAGTTTGCAAATATGTACTCCTATATTGTAGACTGTATGTTTTCTGTTTTGATAGTTTTTGTTGCTGTGAGGAAGAGCTCTGGTTTAACTAGGTCCTACTTGTCAATTTTTGTTTTCCTTGGAATTGCTTTTGAGGCCTTAGTCGTGTATGCTTCCCCATGACGAATGTCTATAATTATGTTTCCTAGGTTTTCTTCTAGGATTTTTATAGTTTGGAGTCTTACATTTAAGTCTTCAGTCCATCTTGAGTTGATTTTTGTATGTAATGAAAAGTGGGGGTCCATTTTCATTCTCCATGTGCCTAGCTGCTGTCTCAGCTTCATTTATTGAATAGGTAGTCATTTCTCCATTCCCTATTTTTGTTGACTTTGTCAAAAATCAGATGGCCATAGGCGTGTAGCTTTATTTATGGGTTCTCTATTCTGTTCCATTGGTCTGTGTATCTGTTTATGTACCACAAGTACCATGGTGTTTTTTGCTACTGTATCCTTCTAGTAGAGTTTGAAGTTGGGTAATGTGATGCTTCAATTTTTCTTTTTTTTCTTAGGACTGCTTTAACTATTCTGGCTATTTTGCCCTTTGATATGAATTTTACTATAGTTTTTTTTTTCTAATTCTGTGAAAAGTGATGTGGGTAGTTTGATTAAAAAAAAGTTCTGATTCTAGATTGCTTTGGGAGATATGACCATTTTAGCAGTATTGATTCTTCCAATCCATGAGCATGAAATGTTTTTCCATTTGTTTCTATTATCTATGATGTCCTTTAGTAGTGTTTTGTGGTACCTGTAGAGATCTTTCACCACCTTGGTTATATGTATTCCTAGGTATTTTAGTGTTTTGTTAATATCATAAATGGATTATGTTCTTAATTTTGTTCTCAGCATGAATATTTATGTATATCTACTTGGTATTCTGAAACATTACTGAAATCATTTATCAATTGCAAGAGCCTTTTGGCTTATTAGATTTATACCTAAGGATTTCATCTTTGGAGCGCTAATATAAAGGGTATTGTGTTTCTACTTGTAAATTCCAATTGTTCATTGCTAGTACATAAGAGAGAGTGATGTCATGTAAGACAGTGATAGACTTTGCATCCTGCAATCTCACTGTAATCATTCTATAATTTTTTGAGTTTTTTGTTGATTATTTTATATTCTGCATAGATGATCATGCCATCTATGAATGAAGGCAGCTTTATTTCTTCATTCCTAATGTATGGCTTTTGTTTATTTTTCTTGCATTGCATTAGCTATTTCTTTAAGTATAATGTTGAAAAGGAGTGATGAGAGAGGGCATTCTTGCCTTTTTTCTGGTCTTAGTGCGAAAACTTCGTTTCTCACAATTAACTATGAGGTTAGTATTATTTTAATGTTTGAATTTTTCTATTTTCTTGACAGATATTCATTATCAAGTTAAGGAATTTACTTTTAGTTTCTAGTTCATTAAGAGTTTTTTTTTTTTTTTCTTTTTTAAACCATGAGTAGATGTGGTTTTTCACATTAAAAAAAAAAAATATTCTTAAGTATTTTATATTTTTGATGCTAATTTAATTAGTATTACTTTTAAGTGTCAATTTCTAGTCTTTTTGGTAGTATATACAATATATAAAAATACAATTGATTATTGTCTATTGTTCTTGAATATTTTAACTTGATAAACATAGTTGTTAATTCTCATGGATTTTTGATACTATATCATATTTTTTCAATCCACAAATAAAAACAACGTTATTTCTACCTTTCATACTTGATGCCTGCTACTTATTTTCTTGATTACTGTACTAGCTAGTACCTCTACTATGAAGCTGAATAGAAATGCTGAGAAGCAAAAATCCTTATCTTAATTCTGATGTTAGGAAGAAAATATTTTATTTTTTATTTTTAAGTATATTTTTATCTGTAGGCCTTTCTTAGATGTTCATCATCAGATCAAGACAGTGCTCTTCTACTATTAATTTGCTAAGATTTTTATTAGAAACATATTCTGGATACTATATAATAATTATACACATTAAGACAAATAGTTGTTTTCTTTTTTTAGATTTTTATGAAAAAAAATGAAGCATATTATAATTTTGTAATGAAAAACCAATCTCACACTATTCAGATAAACCCATGTATCTCCTGATGTATCATTCTTTTAAAATATTCTGGCATTTTCCAATTAGCAAATACTAGCAGTCTTGATCTACCTGGATGCTCAGCTCTCTCTTTAACTCAGGCAGTTTGGCAGACTTGCTTGAATCTACCTTGTTGATCATGACTTGGAAACTGGGTCAATGCAGTGAGTTGATAAGGCTCAAGTCCTTTGCTTCCATACTTTAAAGTTTTCTCTCCTTTTTTGTCTCAAATTCTGTTTCTTGAGAACTGACATTTATTTTCTTTTTTTCCATATTTGGTTGTTTAAAATGGGAGGCCAAATATTGTCCCCATTATCTCATTCTAACCAGAAACACATTTTTTCACAATCCATTTTTTAATCTCAGAAATATATTTTTAAAAATTCCACTAGTGATTCTTAGTTGGAAATCAATATACTTTTGCTCCCCCTTGAATTGATAGTTTTGGTGGATATAGAATTCAATGTTGACATCTATTTCTCAAAGCATGTTGAGAATATTCTTTCCCTTTTTTAGACTTTCATTGCTGCTTTTATGAAGTATTCGGTAAGTCTATTTATTACTCTTTAAGTGAGCTATCTTATCATTTTGCTGCTTTGAAGTTGTTCTCATTTTTAGATGACCTGATTTTAATTTTATTGGTCTAATTTGTAGTCCTTTATGTTTATACTGTTTAGAATATAATCGTTTTCTTAACTATACGTATGTTTCAAATTCTGTAAGTTTTTTTAATGTTTCCATCTTTCTCTTCTTCACTTTTAAAAAAAGACCATTTCCAATTAACTGCTCATAAAAAAAGCAAATAGTTGTTTCAGTCTTGTATCATTGCCCTTCATCTTCCCTTATGTCGATATCACCTAGAATATTAGTTCCAGGTTATTTTATCTATTATTTCTATCTTACAAATGTACCTTCTGTTGAATGTTTTTCTTTCCATATGTAAAATACTTTATCAAGATGTGTGATCACATTGATTTCACGTACCCCTACAGAATTTATAAATTTGTTTCCCTTATTTGTTGATTTGAATTTTCAATCAAATCTACCCTATAGCCTCATTTTTATATTTTATACCCTAATTTTTTCCTGTCATAGTTTTCAATTCCTACTTTATTTCTTTATTTCTATTAAATATTGTGTGATATTTAATTTTATGTATAAATTTGACTGGGACAAGGGGTGCCCAGGGATGTGATGAGACATTATTCTGGCTGTAGCTGTGAAGGTGTTTCTTAATGAGAATAATATTTGAATCAAAAGACAGTAAAGCAGATTTCCTTCCCCAACATGGGTAGGTGTCATTTAATCTATTGATGGCTTTAACAATAGGTTGAGTAAGGAAGAATTCACTCTCTTTGCCTGACTCTCCTTGAGATGAGAGTCTTCTCTTGTCTTTGGACTAAGACAGACTGGAACTTATGCCTTCAGCACTCCTTAATCTCAGGGCATCAGACCCAGATAAAACTATACTGTTTTTTTGTTTGTTTGTTTTGGCTCTGCAGCTTTCTGACTCCACATCTTGAGAATTCTCAGCCTCCATAACTACAGGAGTTAATTTCTTATAATACATTTCTTTCTGTATATATGTGTGTATAAATATAGATCCATTTCTCCTGGGAACCTGGAGACATGTTGCTTTTATTTTATTTTTGTATCTGCTGTTCATGTGGGTCTGATTCTGCTATATTCATTTTTACTCTCATTCATGGTACTTTGTTTCTGTATGCTTCAGAGACTGATGTTTAGGAAATTTAATTCTAAATAAAATTATTAAATTTTTAAAAATAATTTTCTCTAAAAATATTTTTAAATTTTTGTTTGCTAGTTTTCTGAATGGTGACAAAGTAGTAGTTTTAAAATTTAAATTATAGAGCCATCGTGGAGCTGCTTAGAGCATAGTGATATTGTAAATTAGGTCCTCAAATCCATGTGAAGGTAAGATTGCTATTAGAATATTGTGTGTGTGAGTGTGTGTGTGCACACATACACTTAGAATTTAAATAAAAATGAATAAGAATTTTATTTTCTTCAGTAGAAGAATTGCATTTTCCTTACATTTGTTAATCCTGGTTTTATGCATATTCTCTGATAAGATCTACTATTCTGCATGGTCTCAAATTTTGTCTTCTGTTTTTAAGCTGTAGGTAATTTAGAGATTGACAGATGACCCGGAGGCATCATCATCTCTAATATTTGAAAATCATTTTTAATTTATGATTTCCCACAGTTTCTGGACTTGACTTTTCTTCATACTTTTCTGCTTAGGGATTCATATAAAAAGTTGTTATTATTATTTTAATTGTCAAGCATTTTCAGATATGTTGTACCAGGAGGTTGCTAATGAATATACTAGAAAACAAGTTACCAGAAAAGTAAGGCTAATAACATAAAATTCTTAAGAAATATAATAAAAGCCTTGCACTATCCTATTCATTTACTAAACATTGCAAAAAAATCAATAGCCTAAGAAAACATAATATGTCTACACATATTGAGCTCATTTTAACTTTTACATAAAGTTTAGAATTAACTGAAATCTTAATAGTTATTAAGAAACTGATTTTATGTGTTAAATATGTATTTTTTTGTATTACATTTTGTATAAGAAATTGTTATTGAAATACCTACATAATCTATGGCTCAGAATAGCTAGAAACAAACAGACAAATGAATAAATGTGATGGGTTCAAATAAAATATTTGGGAGGTTGCAGATAATTGAATTTTCTTTGAGAAAGGTTGAAAAAACTTAGTGAGATTTGAGAAGACAAATAAAAGTTACTGCAACAATAACAACATTATCTGACTGTGGATAAAGAAAATAATGCCTCTAATCTCTCTTCTACCAGTAGGGGAGGGGTGGTAAATGAAGAAAGGCCTGGAAAAGAAAGAATGAACTCTGAAAGAGTATAATGCATCTGGATGGTCCCTAAGGAGGTTTAAGAATCTTCCTTTATTCAATGATGTGTCTGTATTGCCTTTGATAGTAAATCACAGTTGCCTTTTAATAAAAGTTTATATTAAATTCTCTACTGAGCACTTCTTAAATGACAAAAGCAAATGGCAGCATATACTCTCTAGACAAGTGATGTCTTTATTTGTGGAAAAAAGTAATTTTTGTAATAATGGCTGTGTAACCACTCTTCACCAAGCTAAAAGCAGAAGTTTTACACGTGTGCCTCATCGTATTGCCTAGTAGCTGCCTAGTTTATTTTATGGTAGCAGCTCTTGGGTGTTCATCAGATCTGAAGTTCTCAGTGCCCCTAATACTGACAGTGGCCCATATTAGATACTTAAATATATTTATTGCAAGATTGGATAACTGAAGTGTCCTTTGGCTTAGACCTGAGAAACGACAGACAAATACGAAAAATAAAAACATCACTATGTTCAATTCTTCAAAGATAAGTGAGTAAATAAATTATAAGACCACTAAAATGCATTCCTATTATACAAAACCTAGCAGTTATTTAAAATTGCTCTTCCATTCTACATATACTATTTCTTAAGCATAAGAAAACTCGGTAATATCCTTTGAAAATTATTCACAGATGCTTAATATTAAATGTATAGAACACTTTCCTTCTGTGTAAATATAATGTTTAAATAATAAAGTCAAATATGATGTTATATATGAAAAACACTATACGCTTTTGCTTTTTTGGGTCCGCACTTTAAAACATACTGGAAAAACACTTACAAGGTCACTGCATTAAATGTTTTCATTTCCTTTTTTTTTTTTTTTACCACTGAATTGCTCACTTTATTTTTTTTCTTTTATTGACAGATAATATTTGTACATATTTATGGGTACATGTGAATACATTTTACCTGCATAGAATGTGTAATGATCAAGTCAGGGTATTTGGAGTGCCTATCACTTTGAATGTTCATTATTATTATTATTATTATTATTATACTTTTAAGTTCTAGGGTACTTGTGCATAATGTGCAGGTTTGTTACATATGTATACTTGTGCCATGTTGGTGTGCTGCACGCATCAACTCGTCAGCACCCATCAACTCATCCTTTACATCAGGTATAACTCCCAATGCAATCCCTCCCCACTCCCCCCTCCCCATAATAGGCCTCGGTGTGTGATGTTCCCCTTCCCGAGTCCAAGTGATCTCATTGTTCAGTTCCCACCTATGAGTGAGAACATGCAGTGTTTGGTTTTCTGTTCTTGCAATAGTTGGCTGAGAATGATGGTTTCCAGCTGCATCCATGTCCCTACAAAGGACACAAACTCATCCTTTTTGATGGCTGCATAGTATTCCATGGTGTATATGTGCCACATTTTCTTATCCAGTCTGTCACTGATGGACATTTGGGTTGATTCCAAGTCTTTGCTATTGTGAATAGTGCCACAATGAACATACATGTGCATGTATCTTTATAGCAGCATGATTTATAATCCTTTGGGTATATACCCAGTAATGGAATGGCTGGGTCAAATGGTACTTCTAGTTCTAGATCCTTGAGGAATCACTATACTGTTTTCCCTAATGGTTGAACTAGTTTACAATCCCATCAACAGTGTAAAAATGTTCCTGTTTCTCCACATCCTCTCCAGCACCTGTTGTTTCCTGACTTTTTAATGATTGCCATTCTAACTGGTGTGAGATGGTATCTCATTGTGGTTTTGATTTGCATTTCTCTGATGGCCAGTGATGATGAGCATTTTTTCATGTGTCTATTGTCTGTATGAATGTCTTCTTTTGAGAAATGTCTGTTCATATCCCTTGACCACTTTTTGATGGGGTTGTTTGATTTTTTCTTGTAAATTTGTTTGAGTTCTTTGTAGGATTAGCCCATTGTCAGATGAGTAGATTGCAAAATTTTTCTCCCATTCTGTAGGTTGCCCGTTCACTCTGATGGTAGTTTCTTTTGCTGTGCAGAAGCTCTTTAGTATAATTAGATCCCATTTGTCAATTTTGGCTTTTGTTGCCGTTGCTTTTGGTGTTTTAGACATGAAGTCCTTGCCCATGCCTATGTCCTGAGTGGTATTACCTAGGTTTTCTTCTAGGGATTTTATGGTATTAGGTCTAAAATTTAAGTCTCTAATCCATCTTGAATTAATTTTTGTGTAAAGAATAAGGAAAGGATCTAGTTTTAGCTTTCTACCATGGCTAGCCAATTTTCCCAGCACCATTTATTAAATAGGAAAACCTTTCCCCATTTCTTGTTTCTCTCAGGTTTGTCAAAGATCAGATGGCTGTAGATGTGTGGTATTATTTCTGAGGACTCTGTTCTGTTCCATTGGTCTATATCTCTGTTTTGGTACCAGTACCATGCTGTTTTGGTTACTGTAGCCTTGTAGTATAGTTTGAAGTCAGGTAGCGTGATGCCTCCAGCTTTGTTCTTTTGACTTAGGATTGTCTTGGCAATGCAGGCTCTTTTTTGGTTCCATGTGAACTTTAAAGCATTTTTTTCCAATTCTGTGAAGAAACCCATTGGTAGCTTGATGGGGATGGCAATGAATCTATAAATTACCTTGGGCAGTATGGCCATTTTCATGATATTGATTCTTCCTATCCATGAGCATGGTATGTTCTTCCATTTGTTTGTGTCCTCTTTTATTTCACTGAGCAGTGGTTTGTAGTTCTCCTTGAAGAGGTCCTTTACATCCCTTGTAAGTTGGATTCCTAGGTATTGTATTCTCTTTGAAGCAATCTTTCTTTTTTTTTTTTTTTTTTAAGATGGAGTCTCGCTCTGTTGCCCAGGCTGGAGTACAGTGGCACAATCTCGGCTTACTGCAAGCTCTGCCTCACAGTAAATAATAGTAAATCACAGTTGCCTTTTAATAAAAATTTATATTAAATTCTCTACTGAGTACTTCTTAAATGAAGTAAGATTTGAGAAGACAAATAAAAGTTACTGCAACAATAACAACATTATCTGACTGTGGATGAAAACACACCATTCTCCTGCCTCAGCCTCCCAAGTAGTTGGGACTACAGGCTCCTGCCACCATGCCCGGCTAATTTTTTATATTTTTAGTAGAGATGAAGTTTCACTGTTTTAGCCAGGATGGTCTCGATCTCATGACCTTGTGATCCACCCACCTTGGCCTCTCAAAGTGCTGGGATTACAGGTGTGAGCCACCACACCCGGCCTAATGTTTTCTTATTTATTAGAGGTGTGGTTTTGTACATAATTCAAAATGTTAATTAAATTTATTTTAATTTCTAGACAAATACATATTTAAATTGTTTGTATATCTTCTCATTTTTAATTATCACTGAAGATTGACTTAAAACAAGCTTAGTAACAACTTTGTCTGTAATAAATAATCCCAAATTTAAAAAATATCTACCCATGTATTTCTAATATAAATGACCCCTTTATGCCATAGTTTAAATAATTTTTTATCTCTAAGAACTGTTACATTCATAACTGTAGCATGCAAAGAAAAGGCCAATTTGTGTCTTTTGATAAAAGCAAAACAAATATTTAAATTATGAATATAATATTTTTCACATAAGAACTTTAACAGATACCATAGTTTGTTATTACTTCTCACTCAACATTCTACATGCTTTAAATTTGTTTAATCTTCACAAATGGCAGTATAAAATGTGCATAGCTGCACATGTACCTTATCTTACTGCCTAGTAGCTGCTTTAGTAGTAATTATTATTATTTGTTTTATTTTACTGCATAGCAGCTGCCTTAAAATTTATTACTATTTTTCACATGAAGAATCGCAGTGCCCATAAGCACTGTGTAGGCATAATCAGAAAAATGTGAATTTGAGGTGCCTTTCACACGTTTAACAATAGAAAGGTACAGTATTGCTTATTACATAGATATTGAACAACACCTTTTTTCAGGATAAGTTGATGTAATATGTTCACTATATGTTCCATGAGAAGCAATTTATAGTCCCAACTATTCTCTTAAAACCAAACTAGAGATACCATAATTAGTAGCTGCATTCAATGTCATCTACGAAGGTGGAGTTTCTTCTCCAGGTCTAGAATATGTGTTTGAATATCCAATGACCTGTTACATAAACTTTATAAATAAATATAAGTCAAATTTGTGGGCTGTTGCTCAACCCGTGGGATTCAAGTCAATTGTCTCTTATGACACATGGAGGCAAATAGCAATGTAATTGTTTTGCAGTTTTAAAAATGTGCTATAAATGTAGTGAACAAACACTTCAGTTTGCCCAGAAAAGTCTCAATTTATGCCTGCTGCAATGAAGTACCATAAGTGTTCCAGTTTGGGTGATAAACGAGGTGGTTAACGCTACCCATAAACTCACTTCTGATAGTTTAGTTGTGATCATACTGACTTTTAATTGGAGGAGAAAAATACTACAAGACCAATGCATGTTTCCTCAGATGTAGGAGGTGTCCTGAAATGGCAATCTGCAGAAAATGGAAGGGTAAAAACATAGAAGTTTGAAAATGGCGACCAAAATAAATAAAGGGATGTATGATCTCCTAAATACCCCATAAAATATTCCTGAAGTAAAATTTCACAGAATGGACCAACTATATAGGCAGACACTATTGTTTACAAATTGATTCACAAATTGTAAATGGCAATGGGTAAATGAGCTCTCAGCGCATTTCACAATGCTAAGATTAAAATACATACTCCTTCTCTGATTGCTGTAAACAGCAGTCTTTTTTATTTTATTGCAGATCTTTAACTCTACTATTCCAGAAATGACAGTTTTAAAAGTGTGATAAAAATGAAATTTCAATACCCTGTCATGCTGATTCCATATTGACTGAAGAATAATAAAATCCACTTCTCAAGAATTTGCTTATTGTATGCTCATGTCTTATAATTATTGTCTCATTGATTCTGCCAAAAGAGAGTTAATTGAATTTTAAGCATATTGAAATGATGTTTTTATTCTGACAACATCTTTATTCCTTACAAATAAATTTGGAGCATAAATAAGAATATATAAAATATTGGTTATTATACTTCCCATGAAATATAAGTATTTAATTACCTCTGTGACTTAGATGATTTATATAACATATGTATTGACTGAGATTAAAAATTAGACTGCTTAAATCTATTAGCTGTTTTCTTATTCCTTATCAACATTACTAATCATAATTTCTGGTGTTGAAATACTACTTAGAAAATTTTTTAAATGCAGTCATTTTAAAATCCTATTCTTAAGGATAGGAATATGTTCTGAGAAATTCATTGTTAAGAGAATTTTGTCACTGTTTGAACAACATAGGATGTACTTACACAAACCTAGATGGTGTAACCTACTGCACTCCTAAGGTATGTGAATAGCTTACTTCTCATAGTTTGTAACCCTGTACATTATGTTACTGTACTGAGTACTGTAGGCAGTTGTAGTAAAACAATGGTATTTACCATTGTGTATATAAGCATAGAAAAGGTCCAATAAAAACAAAGCAGTATAACTTTATGAAACCACAGTCATACATGCAGTCCATTATTGACTGAAACATTCTTATGCAGTGCATGACTGTACCATATTTATAATAAAAATATTGTGATTAATATTAAAATCATTTTTAAAATGTTTTTGGCTTTATTACAATATCACTTGACTTATTTTTCTATATACTCTTGTGTCAAGGCTAGCCTGTTAATTAAACTGTTTTAAGTTCCAGAAAAACTGCAAATGCAAATTCTATCATTTTATTCACTAAATTATCAAATAATTTATTCCAATAACCATTTACTTAACCTTCTCCTTAGATGACATTATAGTTATTAAGGTTAAGGTGTGCATTATGTTTCTATTTTATAATTACAAATATATTTAATCTACTGATGTATTTTAAACAATGCAAATTATAGTAGTATTAATTGCTTCTGAAAGACTCTAATAACATATTCTCATCATAAAATTTACAAGATACTTTGCTAAATTCATGTTTTAATTTTACATATACATACACACACACACACACACACACTGTGAAATTTTGGAAATGTGAAAGTATAAAGAGATAAAATGTCCTGTAATGCCATTTACTCATAAATAGCTAACATAAACATTTGCATGTTTTCTGTCATTGGTTTTTCATAACTGTTGATGTATTTTATATTGTAGACCTTTTATATGACAGCTTTTCTGTGATCATATCTTCCTTTTTTAAGTAGATGTCAATGTCTCTAGTGTCTTATAATTAGAAGCCTATGTCATAGACAATAAGGGTGGTATTTCTACACAGTTTTTCCTCTGCTATCAGTAAGCCTGACACTTATTGAACTTGAACCTGAGCTCGTTTTCCATTTTGACTTGCCAGTTATAAGCCTAAAACAAATAACTGTAAATAATACTATTTAACATTTAGAACAGTACAGAGTACAGCTCCCAAAATGAGTTCAGGGACGCTTAGAGCCAGACTTGGTTGTGACAATGTAAGCTGATACTACTGACATCTAGGATGTGGACTCAGAGGAGCTAAACATCCTACAATGTTCTGGTTATTTCTTACCAAAGAGGCATACCGCTAACATTGAGACACAGATGAGCATTTAAGAACAAATGTTTTTACTTAAAAACAAAACAAAAACTTGCCTTGATCAAGATATAAGAATATATTCTCAGGAAAATATATGTTGGCTCTAAGTATCTTTCCTCTTTTAGATGGTATTTCAAATTATTTCTCAGCTGTTCTTCATGGATCATCATTGGAGTTATGACATTTTTCCTAACCGCAACGAAGGAGAAACATTTCTCCTCCATTTTCTTATTGGCTTTGATGTTGTCAGTGGATTCAAGGAACAGATGTAAAACAACTGATACATATATATATACATATATATATTATATATATACATATATAATATATATCTATTTTTTTACCAGAAGCTTTCATCTCTACCAGAGAAATATTTTTAATACATGAGAAAAAGTCAGTGGAAAAAATGGCACAATAATTACTCTGAAGAGTGGGGATAGAATGCCAGGTATATTGGAAAGATTAGGCTATATTCAGGGAAGGGTCATGCCTTTCATTACAAAAGAAAGGAAAAGGATGGATGTTACTGCCAGTAAATGATGATAACAGGGAATTATATTACTCCTGCTTATTCATGATATTTTCTCAAACCCAAATCTCTCTACCACAATCTAGACTGTTATATTCAACTACATTATTAACTTTGCTATTTGAATGACTATTTTTTTACCTAAATATTAACAAATCAATAGCTGACATTTTGACCATCACCCCCAAACCTGCTCCATCCACAGTCCCCACCTCAGTATACTAAAACTGCCTTTACTGTTGTATAGATTAAGAACACTGGAGTCATTCTTGCCTCCTTTTGTAATCCATGTTCACTGCATCAGGAAGTTGTATTGAGTCTGTTTTTAAGAACATAAACAAAATATAACCGTTCTTTATCTCTTCCACTGCTATAATCCTGTAACAAACCACCATAAATTATTACTTGGATTACTGTAATAAGCTGCCAATTAATTAATGCTTTTTGTTTTAATTCTTACCCCAGAAAACTGGATTCTATTGCAGATAGTCTTTGCAAACCAAATGTGTTATTGTCATTCTGCTCAAAATGTTGCAATGTTTCTCCGTGTCATGCAGAGTAAATACCAGATCTTGTAATTGTCATCTCTGAGACCTATCTTAGTAATTTCCCCTTTCACTCTGTTCTGAGCACATAGGTATCCTTACTGCTCCCCCAGTACTCCAGGCACGCTTTCACCTTATAATATATGCACAAGAAATATTCCTGGAACACACTTAGACTTTATATTTTCATGAATCACTTTTTCAGCTCTTTCAAGTCTTTAGTTACATGTTACTGTTTCATTGAAGGTTATAACTAACCACATTATTTAATACATCTTTACTTATACTTCTGATTTATCTTACTTTTTCTCTCTTTTATTCATGTAGTTGTACTTCTTTCCTTTACTTATATACTTATCCTTTTTAACAAGATACTGTATTCAGTGATATAGCCTAAGTGCCTAGAAGAGGGTTCTACATAGGACAGGAGCTCAGGAAATAATCGTTGAATGGGTGAGTGAATATGAAGTTGAGAGGGAAAGTTATCCGCAGAGAGTGATTTAATGGTTGCTTTTCAATCTTCAACATATTTTTCACCTCAGAGCTTTTGACACAGTTAGTCTTGCCCTCTACTTGGAAATATTTCTCCAAATCATCAAGGTTTCTCTCCTAACACTTTGGAAACTCCACCTAAATATGTTTTCCTGCCTTTAAAATGTTGAAAAGCTTCACTCCTTATTACTGAACATGCTCTGCAATCATTCTGGATGCTTTTTAAAAAAATCATATGCATTTTAATATAACTTACAATTTATAAAGTAAGTATTCCCATATATACATCTCTATTGACACATGTGAAATTACAGAGTCTTGCAAGTCGCAGCTGGAACTGTAGCTGGATATCTTCACTTTAATTTTGTTGTCTTTTTAATCTCCATACTGCTAACTTGTTCTCTCTTTTTATTTTATCCTGTGCGGACAAACCATAATCATATATTTAACATGTACATTAACTTTTGTTACTTTCATCATACATATAAAACAAAGAACAGCTTTTATACTCAACTAAATCCTCCATGATTGGCCTATACCTACCTCTCTAAAGATATTTTCTACAAATCTGATTCTTACTAAATCTGCTTAAGCCACAGTGGCTTTCTCAATATCCTCCTCTCAGAGTTGTTTCAGTTATTGTTCTTACATCTTACTGTCACCGTATTTTATCCTAGTGCTTGTTCACATGCTACTTTCCTAAATATTTCCTCCCTACCTAAAATTGCATCAACTTCTATTTTTCTCAGCCAACACTAACCCAGTTGAAAATAATATCATATTTTTGTTAATGTGATTGTTTACCCCAATTTTCTGTTTTCTCATCAGGCTTCATGTGGGTAAGGATCATGGCTGTTTCATTTTTCTATAAAAAATATTTGGTGGAGGCCGGGCACGGTGGCTAATGCCTGTAATCCCAGCACTTTGGGAGGCCGAGGCGAGCAGATCACCTGAGGTTGGGAGTTCAAGACTACCAATGTGGAGAAATCCTGTCTCTACTAAAAATACAAAAATTAGCCGGGCTTGGTGGCACATGCCTGCAATCCCAGCTACTCGGTAGGTTGAGGCAGGAGAATCACTTGAACCCAGGAGACAGAGGTTATCATGAACCGAGATTGCACCATTGTACTCCAGCCTGGGCAACAAGAACAAAACTCCATCTCAAAAAAAAAAAAAGAAAAAAGAAAAGAAAAATTGGTGGCCATTATCCTAATTCACTTATAAGAGAGAACATGCAGTATTTGCTTTTCTTTTCTTATGAGTGACAGCTAAACTTGCATATGTTTGGAGACAAAGAGAAGAACAATAGATGCCAGAACCTACTTGAGTTTGCAGGGTGGGAGGAGAGTGAGAGTTAAAAACCTTCCTATCAGGCACAATGCTCACTACAAGGGTGATGACATCATTTGTGCACCAAACCCAGAGAAATGCAATTTACCTATGTAACAAACCTGCATACCTGCATATGTACCCTCAGAACCTACAATAAAAGTTGAAAAAGAAAAATATATATTTTACGTATACATATATACATATATATATATAGTCTCATATAAAATAAAGAATGCTTAAGAAGAGGATGGAATGTCGTAAGACAGAAGATACACAGGTATGTCAAGGGTCTCCAAGATCACCTTCAGGCTCAGCGATTCACTAGAGGGACTCAGGAAAGTTGTTATACTCATGTTTACAGTTTTAAGAGTGAAAGAATATAGATTGCGATCAGCAAAAGGAAGAAGTCTATGGGACAAGGTCCAAGTAAAACCAGACTCAATCTTCTAGGTGTCTTCTGTTGGTTGAATTTCAAGGACCTGTTTAGATCTCCCATCAACAACTTGTGACAACACATGGAAAGCTAAAGTGTTATCAATCAAAGAAACCCATGCAGCTATGGGTGTCCAGAGCTCAAATTAGGGTCTGACATGTTTTGACTGTGTTCCCACCCAAATTTCATCTTGAATTGTAATTCCCATAATCCCCACATATTGTGGGAGGGATCCAGTATGAGATAGTTGAATCATGGGGGCAGTTACCCCCATGCTGCTCTTCTCGTGATAGAGATTGAGGTGCTCTTATAAGGATACCCCAAAATTTAGAAGCAACTTTGAAACTGGTAACAGGCAGAGGTTAGAACAGTTTAGAGGGCTCAGAGGAAGACAGTGAAATATGGAAAAGTTTGAAACTTCCTAGAGGCTTAGTGAATAGCTTGGACCACAATGCTGATACTGATATGGACAATGAAGTCCAAACTGAGGTGGTTGCAGATGGAGATGAGGAATTTGTTAGGAACTGGAGTAAAGGTCATTCTTACTATGCATTTTATTCCTGCCCTAGCTCTCCATGGCACTTTGAACTTGAGAGAGATAATTTAGGGTATTTGGCAGAAGAAATTACTAAGTGTCAAAGCATTCAAGAGAAAACAGAGCATAAAAATTTGAAAATTTTGCAGCCTGACAATGGGATAGAAAAGAAAACCCACTTTCTGAGGAGAAATTCAAGCCTGCTGCAGAAATTTGCATAAGTAACAAGGGGCTGAATGTTAATCACCAAGACAATGGGGAAAATGTCCCCAGGGCATATCTGATACCTTCACAGTAGCCTCTCCCATCACAGTCTCAGAGGCCTTTGAGGAAAAATATGGTTTCCTGGGCTGGGCCCAGGGCACCCCTGCTGTGTGCAACCTAGAGACTTGTTGCCCAATGTCCCAGCCACTCTAGCCATGGCTAAAAGGGGTAAAGCCACAGCTCAGGCTGAGGCTTCAGAGGGTTCAAGTCCCAAGCCTTGGCAGCTTCCACGTGGTGTTGAGCGTGCAGATACACAGAAGTAAAGAATTGATGTTTGGGACCCCCTACCTAGATTTCAGAGGATGTATGGAAATGCCTGGATGTCAATGCAGATGTTTGCTACAGGTGTGAAGCCCTCACTGAGAACCTCTGTGAGAGCAGTGGACAAAGAAAATGTGGGGTCATAACCCCAGACAGAGTTAGGTCATAATCCCTGACATAGTCCCCACTGGCATGGCCTTGCGGAGCTGTGAGAAGAGGGACATCATCCTCCAGAACCCAGAATGGTAGATCCACCAACAGCTTGCCCTGTGTGCCTGGAAAAGCCTCATGCACTCAACACTAGCCTGTGAAAGTAACTGGGAGTGGGGCTATATCCTGCAAAGCCATAAGGGAGCCAAAGCTCAAAGCCATGGGAGCCCACCTCTGGCATCCGCCTAACCTGGATATGAGACATGGAATCAAAGAAGATTATTTTGGAACTTTAAGGTTGAATGACTGCTCTATTGGATTTTGGACTTGCTTGGGCCCTGTAGCCTCTTTGTTTTGACCAATTTCTTCCATTTGAAATGGGTGTATTTACCCAATGCCTGTAAACCCAGTGTATCTAGGAAGTGATGTACTTGCTTTTGATTTTACAGTCTCATAGGTGGAAGAGACTTGCCATGTCTCAGATGACATTTTGGACTTGGACTTTTGAGTTAATGCAGGCATGTGTTACTACTTTTGGGGACTGTTGGGAAGGCACAATTGTGTTTTAAATTATGAGGATATGAGATTTGGGAGGAGCCAGGGATAAAATGATATGGTGTGGCTATATCCTCACCCAAATCCCACCTTAAATTGGTAGTCCCATAGTCCCATGTGTGGAGGGAGTGACACAGTAAGAGGTAATTGAATCATGGGGATGGTTACCCTCATGCTTCTGCTCTTTTGATAGTGGTGAGTTCTCATGAGATCTAATGGTTTCATGAGGGGCATTTTTCTCTGTGCTCTTCACTTCCCCTTGCTGCTGCTATGTGAAAAAGGATGTGTTTGTTTGGCCTTTTGACATGATTATAAGTTTCCTGAGGCTCTCCAGCCATGCTAAACTGTAAGTCAATTAAAGCTCTTTTCTTTACAAATTACCCAGTTTGGGGTATGTCTTTATTAGCAGCATAAGAATGGACTAATATAGGGTCCTACCACATAGTCATCTAGTCCCTGCATGACTGACTTCAGCTACTCAGGTTCCAGTCCTTTAGGATGAATACATTCAGCCACCATAAATCACAGTATAAGCATAAACTACCTGATCACACTGGTCCTTCAGGACCAAAGCTTTAGGGATACATAAACACACTTATCAAACAAACAAAATATTCTAAGATCTCAGAGATCATCTTTCTTTCTAAACTGTCAAGCTACTCTGTTTTCCTGAATATGTAGAGTTTGAGCAACCTGCACATGCTGATTTAACCATTTCCTCCAGAAAAGTAAGTTTAAATAGAAGGAGCTACCATTTTTTTTTAGGCTTTGATGTTCTCGAACTACAGGTTTTAAATAAATAAAACCTCACTCTTCATGGAAATGATATGTGCAAATTTCAGTTTCCATGACTTAGAGAAAATAACACCAGCCCACAAACAACAAAGTGCAATTTTTAATTATCACAAAATGTAAACTGTAACTGCGTAAAGTATAAAGTTTGCTGCTGGTTCTGCAGCCCACAAATTACTATGTATACAGTGGACTCATGTCCTCATAAATGACTAATCACAGCTTTTCTTGTGATTCAGTTTACACACAGATAACAAATGTGTAGTGTTGCTTCCTTATCTCCTAGTGATAAACTTACATGACGTCTTAGAAAAATGAAACCATATATTATATATAATACCATTATATATTAATATAATATAGTATTTTAATAGAATATAGTATATATTAGTAGTATAATACCATTATTGTATTATATATACTATTGCCTGTGTAAACCAAAAAGTATCTGAAAAAAGTCTCAATCAATTTAGAACGTTTATTTAATATTTTGCCAAGGTTAAGGACATGCCTGTGACATGGCTGCAGGAGGTCCTGATGACATGGCCTGAAATGGGGGGAATACAGCTTGCTTTTATACATTTTGGGCAGACAAGAGACATTAATCAATATATATAAGATATATGCTCATTTGGACCAGTAAGGTGGGACAACTCTAAGTGGGGGCTTCCAAGTTATAATTAGATAAGAGTCAAAGGTTATATTATATTCAGTCCTTGATTAGCCTTCCACTGAATACACAATTTGAGTTCTTGATCAGCTTTCCACTGAACACACAATTTAGTCTGGCTCAAATCTGCATTTTTACATAAACAATAGGGCAGAGGTAGTAATCAGATATGTATTTGTCTCAGGTGAGCCTCAGAGGGATGACTTTGACTTCTGTCTGACCTTTGCCCACAAGGAATTTCCTTTTGGGCAAATTGTGAGGGAGATGCGTAGCTTTTTACATTTGCAGCAATCATATTTAGAAATATAATGGAAGGTATGTTTGTCTGACATAGCTCCCGGCTTGACTTTTGCTTTGGCTTAGTGATTTGGGAGTCCTGAGGTTTATTTTCCTTTCACATATATAATATATTATAATATATATAATCTCTATTTAATACATAGTATATAACACTACATAGATTTTACAGGTGAAATGGCAGATTGTGGCAATGTCGACGCTGCCACTGCCTGAAAGGCTCTAAATAGGCAGCCAGAGTTAATTTGGTGAAGGTGAACTTATCAACGTAAATAAAGAAGCTGATTATGGTGAAAGACTAGAGATGACATACAGGAAGCAAAAACAACGCAAAGCTTCACATTCCAATAACTCTCAAAGATATTTCTTAATGTTGGAAGTGTAAAGAATAAAATATTGGGGACTGATCCAAATTTAGAAAGGAATATAACAGTTCTCCAAGGCATACAAAAAGCTTCCTGCTTTGTGGTATAAGTTATACAACAAGAAGGCAATCAATATTCAAAATATTCTTGATAAGTTTTTTTACAAAGAAATAAAACACTTAATTTTTTTAAGTTTAAAAATTACAGTGTACTAAATAAATATTAGTTTTACTATTTTTTTATTTCCCTATATACTTTTGCACCCACAGTAAGAGCATTTTAAAATTTTTAATAAATATTTTATAGGTCATGGAACAATCATAATTTTCCCAATTGATTATTAAGGTTTATTTGCACAGTTTCAGCTTTCATGGTAATTTTTATGGTCTCACACTATTATGCAAAGTGAAGTCTGTTTGTATCTTAAAGTATCATAAAATTCTACTTGTGTCTTTCTTCTCCTTTACCTTATTGATTGCTGAAGGACAGGACTTCAATTTGCATATTCTATATAATAAATACCAGATAACAAAATTTAAATAAAAGTGAAATAATCCAATGAGCATAATTGATTTGACATAGACGAGTAGTTAACACTGAAATAAAATATGAGATAAGTGAATTAAAAATATAAATGTCTGTGCCATCCTGGACTTTTAAAATGTATTTATCCCACTAAAGCAAATATGTACCTAACAGGCTCAAACAGTTTAAGCATATTCACATGCCCCAATTCCCTAATTAATTTCCACCTGTGCTTGCCATTCTGCAGTTTCTCACTGTATCTCTATAAAACTGCATTTTTTTTCCTTAAGCTCCATATATCCTAACAATGGGTAGAAGATTATATCAGTTACCTGTTGCTACATAACAGTTTACTCCAAATTGATCCACTTAAAAGTTTCTAATGACTGAATGCTGACAGTGGCTCAGCTGAATACCTCTGGCTAAAGTTTCTTGTTTTTTTTTTTTTGAGACGGAGTCTCGCTCTGTCGCCCAGGCTGGAGTGCAGTGACCGGATCTCAGCTCACTGCAAGCTCCGCCTCCCGGGTTCATGCCATTCTCCTGCTTCAGCCTCCCGAGTAGCTGGGACTACAGGCGCCCGCCACCTCGCCCGGCTAGTTTTTTGTTATTTTTTTAGTAGAGACGGGGTTTCACCGTGTTAGCCAGGATGGTCTCGATCTCCCGACCTCGTGATCCGCCCGTCTCGGCCTCCCAAAGTGCTGGGATTACAGGCTTGAGCCACCACGCCCGGCCAGTTTCTTGTTTTTTTAATCACGCTGTTGGCCAGGGCTGGAGTTTTATCTGAAGGGCAACCTAGGGAGGGTGGAATGTCAAGTTCATTTATTTGGTTCATGGAAATATTTAGGTCCTCAAAGATTTTGAATGAAAAGCCTCAGTTTCTACCTGGCTATTGTCTGGAGCCTCTCACTTCTTGCAGTTTGAGATTTTTCACAGGGTATCTCACAGTATGACAAATATCTTCCCAGAAAGTGCGCAAGCCAGGGAGTGAGGAAGAGCACCTTAGATGAAAGTCAACAGTCAATTTTGTAAAGTAGTTTTCCAAGTAATGTCTCATTATATATGCAGTATTTTACTAATTAGTAGCATCTCAAAGAGTCCAGGTCACACTTAAAAAGAGAACATTTCATAAGGTACAAATACCAGAAATAGAGATATTTAGGAGCCAATTTAGAGACATCTTATCACAAAGGCTTTTCAGATCTCAATTTCAACTTATTGATATTTGGGACAGCATCTGTTTATTTATAGGATTTGGGATCTGAGGAATCAGTTCTGATTTTTTTTGGCAAGTCTCTTGCCTATCCATTTCCAATAGGCAAAGGGGAAAATATTGGACTCTGTATCATCTTCCATTGCCCACAGGCCCATGAAGAGTGTATTGGGAGACTGTGAGCTTGCCAGTGGTGGTATAGACAATTGAAAAATAAAATTTAATTGAAAATATAAATTCTATAAATTATCCAGATAAAAATTAGCTTATAATATGTAGAGGTTATCAGAGAATATTGTTTTTCAACTTCTTTTGATTTACTACACACACGCCTACATACAAACACATACATATATGGAAAGATAATCTACCAATTAATTTTATGATTAAAGTAAAAGTATTAAGGACTTCCCAAAGTAGGAGGTTATTCAGTCAAGAAAAAAAACATGATAAACTTTCAGGATATCAAAACTAGCCAAAGATATTTTTCTTTATTCCCTGATCAAAACAATATGAAAGAATCATGAAATGTAATGCATAGTAGATTCAGCAGTATTATGCTTATTCTTTTATATTAACAAACTAAGTATAATTTCAAAATGAATATGGAAGAGGAGGTCGTTTAAGTCATTTATTAAACTAGCAAAAGTTGCTGGAAAAATCACACCTCCATTATCTTATGTGATGCTACGTAGAAAAAGATTAACCTAAAAGAGTGAATAAATTATCTCAGTTAGACATTCCTGTAAAATCATAATGACCTCCTAATAATACCAAATATAAATACCATTGATAAAAATGTTAATGGTATAAACTAGGGAAAGTCCATTGTTTGGAGCAGGCAATAATATCATGGTCTAGATTTGTTATAATTTACAATAAAATCTATGAATTTAGGATGGCTGGCTGGCTTGAAAATAGGGAGAAGCTTGGTAGGGCGCAGTGGTTCAAGCCTGTAATCCCAGCACTTTTGGAGGCCGAGACGGGCGGATCATGAGGTCAGGAGATCGAGACCATCCTGGCTAACACGGTGAAACCCCGTCTCTACTAAAAAATACAAAAAAACTAGCCGGGCGAGGTGGCGGGCGCCTATAGTCCCAGCTACTCGGGAGACCAAGGCAGGAGAATGGCATAAACCCGGGAGAAGGAGCTTGCAGTGAGCTGAGATCCGGCCACTGCACTCCAGCCTGGGCGACAGAGTGAGACTCCCTTTCAAAAAAAAAAAAGAAAGAAAATAGGGAGAAGCCTATGAATAACATTTTTCTCTATGTAATCAACAGTATATAAAAGAAAAAAATCTCAAACCCATAATAGTTTCCTTTAGTGAATTGTGTTTCTGCATACATTGTCTTAATCCAAAATTGAAATACATTTTAACATAGGAGGGAAATGATAGCTTTGGTTGCTGCATCTGTTGGTTTTGGGATCCTCCTTGAAACGAATGCTTTATCTGTGCCCAATGCTTGCTTACGCCCTTTGAATGTGTTAATTTTGGTGCTGGGTTAAAATTATTATTTGCTTGAGGCTGCTTTTATAATTCAAAACTTTGTGTTTGATATTTTTCAATTAGAAGATATCTTTTTGTTTTACAGTAACAAAATTAATCAATATACAGCAAATCAAGCAAAGTTTTTGACAGAGGCTATTCTCACTGGAAACTTGTAAGCTTTTGTATTCGTAGCAATTTGTGAATTTTATATATTAAGAAATGTATATATACATTAATACAACTTGTTTGAATAGGGTGGAACCATTTCAGAATTCATCAAAATTCTATTTTTTTTCACTCTAACTGTGCATTCATCAACTATAGGTGAATATTGTTGCTTTAAAATGTAAACCTTTAATTTTGTTGTTTTGTTTTACAGAGCTTTTTCATAAAATCATATACATCTTCAAGCTATTTTAGGATATGATGAAAGGTAATAGATGTTGGATGAAATTTTAGGTGCATTCAAAGCTTTGAGCAGAACTGTAACTGATTGACTCACTTAAGAATTAAACTTGAGGCTGGGCGTAGTGACTCATGCCTGCAATCTCAGCACTTTGGGAGAATGAGGTGGACGGATCGACTCGACTGAGGTAAGGAGTTCGAGACCAGCCTGGCCAATATGGTGAAACCCTGTCTCTACTAAAATTACAAAAATAGCTGGGCATGGTGACAGACTTCTGTAATCCCGGCTAGAGAGACTGAGGCAGTGAAATATCTTGAACCTAGCAGGTGAATGTTGCAGTTAGCCAAGATTGAGCCATTGTACGCCAGCCTGGGAGGGAAACTGTCTCAAAATTAAAAAAATAAAATAAAATAAATAAACTTGAGGATTTAATGGTGCCCTACCCTGCTGCAATAGACTATTTAATATATTTCTCACCAAATAAATATATTCTTTAATATTTTGTTCTCATTTAAAAAATTACAAAAACTGTGCCTCCTGTGGCTATTATTTTTGTCAAATTTAATATAATTTCAATGTTTTAGAATAAATATATAAATTTACATTTATTTTTGATAGAAAACAATGAACTGTTTTCTAGATTTATTTAGGCATATTATTTAGTATGCTTCTATTATAATTTTAAAAAATTAAATATTTAGTTTCAAGCAACAATTATTAGAAAATGTTTTTGTACACTCTATTTGGAGATACGTTTTCTAAAAATTCTTCACGTTGTAAAAATTCTTCATGAATTTAATATGCTGATTATTCTTCCAGTATTTTTTATACTTATGGTTGCTTTGCAAAATATAAGATAATTTATCTTAGATTATCTTAATATATGATTAAGGACAGAGAAATCTGAACTTGATAAAAAAGGTAGGAACTGATTTATACGTTTTTAAGAATCGACTTTATTGGATCTTTGGAATCTCGCTTTTTTCCTCTACTCTGAGTGGTTTAGTTATTCAGACTTCTGCACTGCGTAGGCATTTTGTTCCCATATATTTTCTCGTTGTAACTTTTTTCTTCAGCATGTTCTATCCTTATTTAAAAAGGGGATTTTAGAATGTTAGCAGTTTGAATTTCAATAATGTGGTTGCTAGGAGAGGGGAAGGCATTCTAAGATACAGGGTCTCTCTTTTTTTGAATTTAAACTTTGAGTACAAAGGCTGAATAGGAAACCTACATGTCTTCATTATCACCTCTTTGGTAGGGTAAAAATCCATATCCTGAATATGACTTCACTATGTCACTAAGCAAAATTTGAGTTTTATTTCTGTATTCTATCAACAGGAAAATAAAATTTTTATAAAGAAATAACTTTTTAAATGGAGAGAGATTTCTGGACTTATTACCCTTTGAGTGTTTCATTGTCCTCTTACTGAGGTGCTTTGTGGTGCTAACATTTTAAAGTCAAAAGATTTTGCTGAACCCAAATAAAAACATATAAAGATTTATATTTAGTTGAAGAGATTGAAATGACCTATTTCTACCTAATCTTTTCATGTAGCCACCATAAACTATGTCTGTGTGTGTTCAAATGTGTACATACATATAAAGTTTATGAAAAGTATTCCATATCCATTTAATATTTCGATTCTTTCTATTATTTGCTTTTATTTAATTCAGGTGAATAATCTGTGTGTATGATACGGCTTGGCTGTGTCCCCACCCAAATCTCATCTTGAATTGTAGCTCCCATAATTCCCACGTGTTGTGGGAGGGACCTGGTGGGAAGTAATTGAAAAGACCTGGAGGCAGGTCTTTCCATTCAGTTCTTGCGATAGTGAATAAGTCTCACGAGATCTGATGGTTTTAAAAAGGGGGTTCCCCCAACACAAGCTTTCTTGCCTGCTGCCGTGTAAGAGGTGTCTTGCTTCCCCTTTACGTTCTGCCGTGATTGTGAAACTTCCCTAGCCCTGTGGAACTGTGAGTCAATTAAACCTCTTTCCTTTATAAATTACTCAGTCTTGGGCATGTCTTTATTAGCAGCATGATAACAGGACAATACAGCATATTTGCACGTCGAGATATATATATATGTGTGTGTGTGTGTATATATATATATTTAAATGTGTCTATAACTTTGTATAAAATTACACTTTACAGCCAGGTGCGGTGGTTCTTGCCTGTAATTCCAGCACTTTGGGAGGCTAAGATGGGCAGGTTATGAGGTCAGGAGTTCGAGACCTGCCTCGCCAACATGGTGAAACCTCGTCTCTACTAAAAATACAAAAATTAGCCAGTTGTGGTAGTGGGTGCCTGTAATCCAAGCTACTCGGGAGGTTGAGGCAGGAGAATTGCTTGAACTCTGGAGGTGGAGGTTGCAGTAAACCAAGATTGTGTCACAGCCTGGGCAATAGAGCAAGACTCCCTCTCAAAATAAAAAGAAAAATTACGTTTTATTATGCATTTGGAAAGATAGAATAATTCATAAATAAAAATACTAAAATTATTAATATATGCCAAATTATAACCTATCTTTCTTTTGTCACAGACAATACATACTGAACAATTGAGAAAATGATTTTATTCAGGCTATTGCAATAGAATGAACATTCATTAATGACAAACATCTTAAAAAAGGAAAGGAGGCTTACAGTAGTATAGCTTCAGGTACAAGGGAGTCGTCCCCAAGACGTGGGGGAGTCACGGGGCAGAGTGGACAGTAAGTCTTACCTGAAGAGTGGAGGTGGGTAGTTCTTGTCATATGTAAAAAGTAGGTGGTCCTTGGACACACAAAATGGTGAACAGATGTCTTAACTTTTGTTGTTTTCCAGAAGCACGGTGATCAGCTAAAGTCCAGCATTGCCATATGTTTGATAATTATTAACCTAAAATGGAAAAGAAGGTGAAATTGCATTAAAAGTTTCATTAATTAAATGAATCTTGATTATGGCACTTGGAAAAAATAGCAAACGTTTACCAAAGGTGTTTTATTGGACAAATGTTTCACTGAAGGTATTACAGTTTAGCTTGAGTATATCTTATTCACTTGATTTTCGACATACATAAATAAAAGAGTATTTGGTTATTGTGACTATATAATGTCTTCTTGGAAAAAATATTAATTTAAGAGCCAAGTAAGCTTACCATTTCAATGAAATGAGCCAAAAAACACAACTTAGGACCAAACTATCTCTTTAAAAAGAATTATTCTTTTTATGAATAAAAACTGAGTTACTTTTCATGTATTAATCTATGTAAATTTATAGACTTTGTATTAATATCTTTTAAAAATACATTGCCATTTTTACTGAATGTTTTATGAAACATTGAATACATCTAAAATCAACTAGTTTGCAGTTAAGGACTTCATTATATTCCTTCAACTATATTTAGAAATGTTACTAACGTATTCCAAAGAAGTACATAAAATGTTTATTATGTATTTAAAGTATTAGTATAAAATATAATGTATTTTGTAGCCTACTCGGTGTTAATCAAGGAGTAAAATGTAACAATATTAAAATACTAAAAGATTAATACTAATATAATAGGCATATTTTAAATTCATACAAGAAAGTTGAAGATTAAAAGTATATGCCAGGCAGTAATATCAACACACTAAATGAATATAATAAGATATTCAGGATTATGAGAATTATTCCCCATTTCATCAATTAATATATTAGACAGAATGGAGTACAGAAGTTATTGGCTTAGATGTTTAAAAGGATGAAAGCCCAGAAAGTATAGATTTACGATCAATTCTGAAAACAGCAATTTACTAGAAGATGGGAAATATATTTACTTTTATATTTTTATTTATTTATTTTGAGACGGAGTCTCTCTGTCACCCAGGTTGGAGTGCAGTGGCCTGATCTCAGCTCACCGTAAACTTTGCCTCCTGGGTTCAAACGGTTCTCCTGTCTCAGTCTCCCGAGTAGGTGGGATTACAGGTGTGTGCCACCACGCCGACTAATTTTGTATTTTTAGTAGAGACGGGGTTTCACCATGTTGACCAAGCTGGTCTCAAACATCTGACCTCAAATGATCTGCCTGCTGCCTGCCTGCCTTGGCTTCCCAAAGTGCTGGGATTACAGGCATGACCCACTGAGACAGGCCAGAAGATGGGAAAAGAACGTTTAGTGAATAAGAATTCAACAAATTGCTTACATATGTTAAAGTATAATCAGTGTAAGGCAGTATACAACGGTTCTAGTATAGGAATCCTAGCTCCGGGAATGTCTGTCTATGAAGCCTATGATGTTGTACAAAAGGAATATTAATAACTGCTAAACATAAGATTTGAATTAAATTAATACACTTACTGAATAAATACACAAAATATCTAAATGTGTATATGTAAGTTTTTTTTTTTTTTTTTTTTTTTTTTTGAGACGGAGTCTCGCTCTGTCACCCAGGCTGGAGTGCAGTGGCGCGACCTCGGCTCACTGCAAGCTCCGCCTCCCGGGTTTACGCCATTCTCCCGCCTCCGCTTCCGGAGTAGCTGGGACCACAGGCTCCCGCCACCTCGCCCGGCTAGTTTTTTGTATTTTTAGTAGAGACGGGGTTTCACCGTGGTCTCGATCTCCTGACCTTGCGATCCGCCCGCCTCGGCCTCCCAAAGTGCTGGGATTACAGGCGTGAGCCACCGCGCCCGGCCGTAAGTATTTTTATTAGAAGAGAAATTTTAGAGATATTTGCCTATATGCATAAACTTAAAAATATATAAATACAGTTTATTTGGTACAATAAAATCTGAGTAATAATTTTAAAAGAACAGAAGTAAAATTTCAGAAATGTATACTCCTGAAAAAACTAGTCTTCTAAACTCTAGGGAACAGCATTGCTTCATTTTGAATTTCTTCAAGATTTTATAAATTCTTACCTCACTGGCTGTGGGCCCTGGCTCATCTGCACTAGATTTAATTTCAGAACAATAAAATAGGATGCATTTTTTGTTTTTAAGGTTTAGTAAATTTTTAAATTAAATTTGGCCTCTGTGTTTTTTCTTCATGGAAACAATTTTAATTATTCTGTTTATATAAGGTTTTTGATTTATTCATTTTTATTCAAATATCTTTTTATTTGATGCCTACAATTTATCAAGCTCTATACTTAGACTATAATGATGAACAAGACTAACACAAGTGCTGTGCTAATGGAAAACTTCAATATCATAGAACATATATATTTATCATGTAATACATTTCAATTACAATAATTATAAGGAATTGATTTTCAGCATTCTATGTGAAGAATTAATAGAAGAATCTATATAGGTTTGTGTTCTCATGCAAATACACATATAAAGGAATAGTAAGACTTAAATATATCTTTTCAGGAACAGAAAAACTGACCTAGGGCTTGAAATAACCATGACAAATAAAGGAACCAAATGAAAGTCAATATAGCTAAGGTATGGAGAGTTAAAGGAATAGATATGTGAAAAGATCCTAGAAAGTTAGACAGAAAGAAACCTTTTCTGGATGGTATTATTGGCCAGATTTTGGGTCTGTTCAGATATCAGTAGGAAGCCCTTGAATTGTTCTATACATCAGATGACCATCAGTTTTACATTTACAAAAGGAGATCTTAAAGAATGAAGAACAAATAACAAAGTAGGAAGAGTTAATTTTGAAACATCACTTAAGAGAATATTACAATAATCCAGAGGAGAAATGATGGCCACTTGGCCATGAGGAAGAAGATGGTGGGTGGGTTTCAGAGGTATGTATGATATAGAATAAATTAGATTTGTGATAGAATTGATGACAAATAAGAGAATCAAGAATAATCCCAGATTTGGGGCTGAGGGAAAACCATTATGTAAACCATGGTGTAATCTCCTGACTTAGGGAACACAGAGAATATATATGTTTGGAGAGGAGATTTGTGTTAAACAGGCAGTGCCGGTGAGACAGTTCAAGGTGGTTGTCAGTAAGAAGCTCCATATTTAGGCCCTAGAGCAATCTCAGCTGGGTATATGAATATGAGAGCTCTCACAAAGAGATTGTAACTGAAATAACCAGAGTAGATGCCACTAAAATGTTTTAAACTTCCACTATAAATTTCAGGAAAACTTTAATCATTAATGAGTGTATAAATTAAGAGAATCTGACAAGATACTACAAAGGAATGTCCAGAAAAATAACAGGAAAACGTAAAATGGCATTTCATGGAAATAGAAATAGAAAATTCAAGACAGGTAATATTTTTAGAGAAAAACAAGGTCAACCCTATAAGGTGCTAAAGTCAGGGCAAGACAAATTAGGATTAAGGTATGTACATTGCATTCAAGATATGAGGTCTTTAATAACCTTACTCGAGGTAAGTTCTAGAAGAATTATTCAGGCAACCCCTTGAAGTGTTAAGGAATGGGTGGCTGATGAAGATTTGCAAGTAGTGTGTGTAAAGAACTTCATAGAAAAGTTTGCTTATATTAACCCCATAATTAAGCATTTTGTGTGCTGAGCATCTTTGTTGATTCTAGTGGTTTCAGTAGCAGTGTTCTTCCAAGTTAAGGAAACATTTTTTAAAAGGCAATTATATCTTTACAAGATACACAGAGCTGGGGGCTTTGTGGAAAGAAATGAGGTCAGGAATTCGAAACCGGCCTGACCAACATGGTGAAATTCCACCTCTACTGAAAACACAAAAATTTGCCGGGGGTGGTGGCAGGCGCCTGTAATCTCAGCTACTGGGAGGCTGAGGCAGGGGAATCGCTTGAACTCAGGAGGCGGAGGTTTCACTGAGCTGATATTGTTCCATTGCACTTCAGCCTGGGCAACAGAATGAGACTCCATGTTAAAAAAAAAAAAAAAAAAAATCACATTAATGTAGTTCTGTATGACAAAATGCACGCTATACACAGATAAAGACAGGTGCTGTGCTCTCTAGAGATAATAAAAAAAAAAAAAAAAAAAAGAACAGTATGTAATCCATCAATGAAGAAGCTGGAAAAATAACCACAAATGTCTAAAACACATGAAAAGAAGAACTAAAAGGCTTATTCCAGACCTGCAACGTGGTGTCAGGAAAATAGGAATAGAAAGGCCCAGAAATGTAGAAATACTTAAAAAGAACTGCTCATTTTCTGTTGTTCAAGGTTGTTCTCTCAACTAAGGCAGCATTTTATGTGCCGGTTTCATATACTGTGGATTATCCCTCTGATGTGTTTGAAGCACTTTAAACCTTGATAGATTTATGGATGTTTACTACTTTAATGTGTGTAACTCTATTTTGTCTTTTCACTTGTCTTAGTCTTCTGCACTCATATAAGAAGATAAAATTACACTTATATGAAATTGTAATGTTTCCTAATTAAATGCTTCCTTCATGAGATCAGGGCCAATGTCTGCTTGCTAACTAGTCTATGTTCAGTGTCCTTCTAGATAATTACCATGTTAGAAAACGTAATAAATGTTCATTGAGAAAATAAAAACTAAAATAATTATTACCCATTATTTATTATCAAATTATATTTACATATAAATAAGAATAAAAATGAAATTATATTAAAAATTAAATATTCTATAGCCTCTATAGGGTAAATCCCATGTGATTTTCTGACTGTAAACAAAATAGGTATAATCCCTAAGGAATAAATAATTGTGAAGGCAAATGTGAATGAATATATTTTACCAATGGAAACAATGTCTTTGAAATATCAATCATACCTGGAAATAATTGGTTTAATTTAGTTTTAAATTATCAGTTATGTAACACAGGGTGCAAGCACGTCTCTGTGTCTCTGTTGATATTTCTCAGAGAGAAAAAAAGAGAAACATCTATTCTAACTTAAATCTGATCTGATCTTTTGTTCTTCAAATTAAGTCCTTCCAAGAAAAAATAAATATAAAAGTCCCTAGGGTTAACAGAATAACTCAAAACATAATCCCAAAGATACAGTACCTTCAAAGCTATTCTTTACTGAAAACTTATACCAGTTGCCATGGAAGTAATCCCTATTAAGTTCATGTGTAGAAATAACATTTAGTGTAATTTAACCAGAAGTGGTATAGAATAACACAGAAGAAAAATAAAAATTGAATTCTGATGTGAAAATTTAACTAAGATGTTTGATATTCTAATATGTATTATCCATTGTCAGTGTATGGTGATCAGATTATTTCTTCATCAGAAAGAGTTCATAAAATTGAAAGAAGCTTAGAGTAATATTGTAAGTTCACTATGTTCTTGAAAACAACAGACTTACAAGGGAAAATATTCAACAACTTACTGAAGACCATCAGTTATCCTTCCATAATAACTGGGTCACCAACTCGCGTAGAATGTCATAGAATTTTATTTAGAATGTTTCATTTTATAATTTGTTGTATCCAATATATTGCAAGAGATTAAAATATTAACAAATTTAGATGGTTTAGATGAATACCAGCATACATTTTCAATTTGCAAATTATAATTCATTTAGGGGTTATTTTCTATGGGTAAATAGTATCATTTATAGTAAGGTTTCCAATTGTTTTTCTCAGAATGGTTGAAGTAACTTTTTGTTAATTAACTGTTATCAGAAATGATTTATAAACCACTCATAATTTATTAATGTCACAAATAATTATGATTTATGTGATTTACAATTATGAATCTCTTATAATTTATTCTATATTTTCAATTTATGTCATTCTTAGGTACTTTCTTAATTATGAATCAAAACATATAGAGAAAGCATTAAAATATTTTTGTTACATTCCTAGGCATTAACTATCTTCCTTATATATTCCTTGATATAATTTATGACTTAAATAAAACATATAATTCTATTTAAATAAAAAATGTAAAATTATATTTTAAAACATGGATATTGTTTTGAAATTATGTATATATCATTTTAGATATAATATTTAATTGTATTAATTTCAATACATTATTTGATTTTGATTTTCTCTAGAGTCTTTTGTGGTCACACATTTAATCACAAAAATCCTGTGAATTACATAATCTTATTCATAGAAGTTATAGACAGGAACCTGAGAAGAAGATGCCAATTGAACTATGGATGCTTTGTTGTATGACTGTATTTACAAATTTATTTGACCTCCTTTAGATTTGGCCTTATGTTGAACACACACAGCTTATCTTAAAATAGCCTTCTTTACATTTGTTTTCTAATCAGCACAAAACCATCAACTTCTACCTGGAGAATTGCTGTGAATTTAGAATTTGCAGTAAGTGTTGAGTTCTTCATAGTGAGAGAAACAATTTATATTCATTTAGCCTATTTACGCAGAAAATGTTTGGTCTTGATCATACTCTAGATGATTCAGTAAAATTATTCAGAATGATTTATAAAATATTTTCAAATTTTAGCCTTTTAGTTTGTCTTGGATGAAATTTGAGAACATACTTTAACTTTGTTCAAAATTATTTTATTTCACTGTCTAGGAAGATAAAATAATTACAATTTTTATGTGGATCTTGATGATTACACATGGCTTAAAAATTATTAGCACAATTATTCTTTGAAGGAATGTTACTAACCTTAAATTATCAGACAACATTATACTATGAAAATCAGTTTAAAGCTTTTTTCTGAAAAAAAATGGGCATGTTATCAACTCTAATTTTGGAAATCGTGACAAAGTTTAAATGTATATTATTTAAACATAAAGTTTTGTAGCTTTCTCAGCCTTCTATGAATGAATGTACACATTTTTAACCTTTCATTCTATTACTATATATATATATTTGAAAGAGTAAGTATAACTTATTTTTTTCTTAATCCTTATATTTTTAATAAATCTTTATATCACTAATTTAACATTGTTATTAGTTGTCCTAGCATATCTAAAACAGTTTTTTTGTATAAACATTATCTCAGCTCTCGAGGATATTTGATTTTTGAACATTTTATTTTATAAAAGCAGTCTTATGTGACAAATGTTCATTTTATATTAGTGTTTCCTTGATGATGACTCTGTCTATTTCATAAGTAAAGTTCATCTCCCATGTAAAGCAGAATATTTGTATACAATTTTAGTTACTGGCATTTTTTTTCTATTTTTTTTTTTTTTGCTTCTGATTTTATGAAAAAGAAGTCCAAATTTGAAAAATACAACTAAAATAACCCAACCTAACATCAACACAGGAATACCTACTAAATTCACTTTTAAATATATGCATAAATTGCTATCTAGTTTTTAATTTAAGACTATAAACTTGAATGATGGCAGAGTACGAATATATAGCCTGATAATTGTCAACTTACAAGACACAATATTACATTTATTTAAATGAACTAAATTTTCCATATTCTTTCTCTTATTTGTAATCATCTGAATAAATACTTAATGCTGAAACTATGTTTTCACGATGTAATTAAGACAGGGAAATCCTAGAACAAACTCTAGGAAGGTATTTATGACTAAGTCTTCAAAACTAATTGTAGCAAAAATAAAACTGGAAAAGTTTTAATCTAGTTAAACTAAAGAGCTCCTGCAAGGCAGGAGAAACTATGAACAGAGTAAACACACCACTTACAGAATGGGAGAAAATATTAGCAAACTATGCATCGGACGACGGCCTAGTAGAATCTGCAAGGAATTTAAAAGACCAATCAAGAAACAAATAATCCCATTAAAAAGTAGGCAAAGGCCATGAACAGACACTTCTCAAAAGAAGATATATAAGCGACCAAGAAACATATGGAAAAATGCTCATTATCACTAATCATCAAATAAATTAAAAATCAAAACAGGAGATACCATTTCATGCCAGTCAGAATGGCTTTTGTTAAAAAGTCAAAAAATAACAGATGTTGACTGGATTGCAGAAAAAAAGGGAGGCTTATACACTGTTGGTAGGAATGTAAATTAGTTCAGCCACTGTGAAGGGCAGTTTGGAGATTTCTCAAAGAACTGAGGGTTGAACTACCATTCAACCCAGCAATCACACTACTGAATACGCTAAGATAAATGAATATTCTACCAAAAGACACATGCACCTGTATGTGTATCACATCAGTATTCACAACAGCAAAGACACGGAATCAACCTACATGTTCATCAACTGTGGAATGAATAAAGCAAATGTGGTCCATATACACTATGGAATACTGTGCAGCCACAATAAGAAAAAAATCATGTCCTTTGCAGCAATTTGGATGCAGCTGCAGGCCATTACCCTAAGCAAATTAATGCAGAAACAGAAAACCAAACATTGCATGTTCTCACTTATAAGTGGGAGCTAATCACTGAATACACATTGACACAAAGAGGGGAGCAATGGATGCTGGGGAGTACTTGACGGTGGAGTGTGAAAGGAGGAAGAGAATAGAAAAAGTACCTATCAGGTACTATGGTTATTATCTGGGTGACAAAATAACCTGTACACCAAACCCCTGTGACACACAATTTATCTATATAATAAACTTGTACATGTACTCCTGAAACTAAAATAAAAGTTAAAAAAAGAAAAATACAGCATTTCAGATCCCACCCTGGAACTACTGAAACAGAGACTCTGGAGCTGTGGTCCAGCAACTTACATGTGAAGTAATAATTGATGATATATTTTTTCCATCCTTTTAACTTTAAATCTATGCATGTTGTAGAATTTGAAGTAAATTTTCCAGGAAACATCATATGGATAGGCTGTGTGTTTTATCCTCTCTGTCAATTGCGTCTTTAAATTGACATGTCTAACCAAGTACAATTAAAAAAACGATACTGCTATATCAGAGAAACATTTCCCATTTTATTATTTATCTTCTGCTTGTTCCCTCTGCTTCTTATTCCATTGTTTCTCTCTCTCTTTTTTTTTTTTTTTTGCCTTCTTGGATACTTGAAATTTTTTTTTTTAGAATTCTATCTTAATTTTTTCATAATGCTTTGAGTGTATGTCTTAGTATATTTGCTCTGTGTATTACTTTATTCATATGACTCTTAACACAGTCTAATGGTATCTACATTTTAACATTTCAAGTGCAGTGTAGAAGACTTTCATTCAAATCTTTTACTTTCTGACTTTTAATTATCATTTTCTTTTTTATCTGATGATGTCATTATTTAGTTTCAATCATCAATATGAATTATACAACTCTTGAAGATAGCCTATTGCATGAATTATACAATGAATGAATTATCCAACTTGTGAAGGTAGTCTATTGCATGTGTCCACATATCTATTCTTTCAGTTGAATTTTCTTCCTGGTGATCCATGATTTGTTCTTTTATAATTTCTTTGCTTTATGAAGAATTTCCTTCGGCCATTTTTCAATGATGTCCTCAAGGTATGCTACCCAAATTATTTTACTATTTCTTCGACATGGAATGTCTTTGAGTCCCCTTCATTCATGATAAAAATTTCACTGGATATAGAGTTCATAGTTAATAGTTATCTTATTTCTGCACTTAAAAATATTGTGCAATTTTTTTCTAGACACCATCATGTCAGTTGAGACATGGATATTGTTTTGAAATTATGTATATATTTTAAACATATTTAAAACATGGATATGGTTTTGAAATTATGTATATATCATTTTAGATATAATATTTGTATTGGTAGGTAATGAATAATTTCTCTCTAGCTATTTTCAAGGTTTTGCTTTGTCTTCAATGTTCAGAAATTTCACTGTGACATGTCTTGTTGGGTTTTAAGGGGTCTTCATAATATGTGGGGTTTCTTTGAATTTATCCTATTTACAGTTCAGTTTCCTAGCTCTGTATATTATGTATTTTACCACATTTACAACGTTTCTAGTCATTATTTCACTGAATTATTCTGCAGTTCTATTCTCACTTCCCCATTCTTTGATTTTAATGATACAAATGTTGGATCATTTTTTCTGCCCCATTTATGTAAATACTGCAAGATATATAGATGGACCCTGACTTATGATGTTTCAATTTAACATATTTTTGACTTTATACCTGTGCAATAAAGATATGCATTCATTTAAAATCACACATTGAGAGCCAACACGACGATTGTGTTTTTCATTCTCACTACAGTATTTAATAAATTACATGAGATATTTAACACTTTAGTATAAAATAGACTATTTGTTAGTTGCTTTTGCCCAACTGTAGGCTAATGTAAGTTTCTGAGCACATTTAAGCTAGGCTAGGCTAAGCTATGACTTTCTGTAGGATAGGTGCATTATATGCCTTTTTTTACTTATAATGTTTTCAATTTATAACAGATTTATTGAATTGTAACTCCATTGTAAGTCAAGCTGCATCTGAATTTATAATTTTAATGGAGCTTAATAAGTGTAAAAATTAATAAAATGGGGAAAACATTTGAGTTGTGATTCAAAGTCTATTTTTAAATAAAAGTTGTTAATTTACTAAACTATATATCTCTCTCTATATATATATACACATAGATATATATATATATCTTAAAATTAACCAAGAATACATTACTTGTGGTTTATTAGTAGGGTCATAAATAGCATAATAACATAAATATAAAATATTTAATATAAAATAATATTAAAACTAACAGTCTAAAATGTATCTAACATATTTTGAGAACATGTATAATTGGAAATATATTTATTATTTTACATTTGAAGTATTTTGTTTAGAGACTATATATCAATAGAATACTCCCACTTATGATTCTTTATATCATTACTCCAATTTTGCCAAATAATTGATAATATTCATAATAAAATATTTTTAAGATAATGATTCTTGGGGAACTCTTAAGGAACTCTAAAGTCACTGCTGAAACTATTCATTACAATAAAAATTTCTCAAAATTATCATAAAAGATTCAATGTTCACTTTATACTGGTATAGTATAAACTAAAATAATAAAGTTATTATAAAATTTAGCAAATGCATTCTCATTATTTCTCTGTTTGTACTATTTACATTCCATGCTATACAGAGAATGATACTTAGAGTAGAAAAATTAGATCATATATCCCTTTTATTAAAAAGCTTCTAAAGCTATCCCATTTCACTGAGAATAGAATACAAGTCTACCTCATGTCTTGCTCCCCTTGCTGTCAATCACTCAGCTCCTCAATGTGTCTCAACCCAAACATAAACACTCCTGTCTTAGGATTCTTGTTAGCTGCTCCTAGAAGATTGTTTCACCAGATTCTGAATGCCTATGTTGTCACATTCAGTGTAATAATAAAGTGGCCTCAAGTCAAACAAGTCTGTCCTGGATCTCTTGTCTGAAATAGCCCATCTTTTAACCTTATTCTGCTTTCATTTTTGAAAGACTATAAATGGGTAAAAAAGGGTATAAATCCTATGACACAGCACTAAATGTGGGTAACCAGAAAGCATTATGACAATAAAATGTGTAATTAAGATATTTTAGGGGCAAAGTCCTCAATTTTATCATTAACATTAGCTTGCATACATATATGTATACCTAGGGCCTACCTTCATGCAGGCAGTTGACTACTAGAGTATAACTTGAAAAACACTAAAACATTTTCCATTTTTACTACAATGTTTGCCGAGTACATTGTTTTGTTTTAAAGATATGCTCTTTATTTTTCTGACTTCATGCAGTTCACATAAGGAGTATAGTCTAGTCAATATCATCTCTTATTGCCCTTGAGAGAGACTGAAAATTGGGAAAGGGTTATTTCTTTATTATTGTGTAAAATTGTTTCTAGAGAGGACTAAATTAATTATGCATAGGCTAGAAAAGGATTATAAGTATTTTAAAACCATCTTTATTGTTGTGAGTGACGTATTTAGAATATTGATCTGAATGAAAGTCATTGTTAAAACACATTTGTTGAGCCAGTAACTGCCGGAAACGATACAATATGAATAAACATGTACATAAATTTACAAAAGAAAAGTCAAGTTTGGCATTCTGGGAATGGATTAAGCAAATATATTTGAAGAAAGAGTAGAGATGTTTGAGAGGAGACTGCTAGATATACAGACTGGAGTAATAGAGGAAGTAAAAAAGGATTGAACATAAAGAAATAAATATACCAGTACCAGCTTTCAAATGTTCTACATAAAGGCCTAGATCCCAAATAAAGTCATTTAAAATGAGCCTATGAGCGTATATAAATGCCTGGACTAACATGATTCATTTTTGTTTCCCCAAAGCTGATTTCTTTATTCTCAGCTTTATTGGGGTTATACTGATAAATATAAACTTTATATAGTTAAAGTGAACAATTTGATTTTTTGATATACTATATATTGTGAGTCACTACATCATCCTAGTTAACCTATCCGTCACCTCACATGTTAAGCTTTGGGTTAGAGGACTTAAGATCTATACTTAACCAATTTCAAATATACAATACAAGAATGATTACCTATAGTCACCATTTTGTATATTGGATCTCCAGAACTTATTCATAGTGCATAACTGGAGAAATTCTACAGCATCAATCTGAAAAATATAGCCATACATATTGATTTTCTATGTTTGTGTGAGCACAGATCAAACATAAAAGAGTAAAATATTTAAAAATCTCTATCATTAGTAATCTTGGGACATAGTGACACTAATTAAGTATTCTTACTAATACCTAGTTGAATACTACTTCAATAAATGAAACATTAAGTGAATGTGGCACACCACTGTAGAAAGGACCTCACAGAGACGAAATTATTTCTTTCTTATATAATTATTTTTCCCAGATTTATTGAAGTATCATTGACAAATAAAAGGCTGAATATATTCAATTTGTGATATATTTGATATTGGGTACATATATATTTATCATTGCTATATCTGCGTATTCCATTGACAATTTATCATCATATAATGACCTGCTTTGTTTCTTGAGACAAGTTATCACTTAAAGTCTATTTTGTGTATGATAATCCCTGTCCTCTTTTTGTGACTGTTTTTTATGAAATATCTTTATCTATCTTTTCTATTTCAGCCTGTTTGTACCATAATCTAGAAAATATCTTATAGATAACATACATATATATGTAATATATTTTTATATATACATAAATTTATTCAGCCACTCTGTTTCATTTGGTTGGTAAGTTTAATTCATATACATTTACATTTTATTAAATTGATTTTATTTATAATAGATTACATGGATCATATTAAGTGTAACCATTTAATCCATATACATTTAAAATAATTATTGATAGGTAAGAAATTACTTTTGCCATTTCGTTAATTGTTTTCTGTCTCTTTGTAATTTTTTTAATCTTCTCTTCTTTTTCTTTTTGTAGTTTGGTAATTTTTTGTATGATGTGCTTTGATTCTTTCCCCTTTACCTGTTGTGTATCTACTCTGCAATTTGTTGTCCAATGGGCTCAAATTGAACGTTTTCTAGATAAATAAGTCTGCTTTAGCTGATAACATAACTTCAATTGGATACAGATACTCTACACTTCATGTTTTTTCTTGCATATGCAGTTTATGTAAATGATGTTACATTTTCTTTTTACAGTGTATTGGTATTAAAATAATCCTGTGGTAATGGTTGTTCTGACTACTTTTTTCTTCTAATTTATATACTGCTTTTAATAATGATTTATGTTCTACTATTACACTATTAAAATATTCTGTTTCTTTGCTTACCTTTTAAATTACATTTATACTTTTATACATTTTAATGTTGTTGTTTAGCATCTGTACTTTAAAATGTGAAAATCTTCCTTTAGCACTCCTTGTAACACAGGTTTAGTGGTTAAACATCTTCTTTATTTTTTTGTTTGTCTTGGAAAGTCTTTTCTTTATTCTTAATGTACAGTTTCACCCTGTAAAGTATTCTTTGTTGGCAAGTTTTTTTTTTTTTTTCTTTTTTTCTTTTAGTACTTTTTATGTATCATTTCATTCCTGGCCTGCAAAATTTCTGCTGACAAACAGACTGGTAGTCTTAAGTGGGCTCTATTGTATGTGGCATGTCTTTTTACTCTTGCTGCTTAGAAAATTATCTCATTGTCTTTGACTTTTTTCAGTTTAATTATTTCTATTTGGAAATTTGGGTTTTATGAATCAAGATGTTCATTTCCCCTTCTAGATATAGAAAGTTTTCAGCTGTCATTTCTTTAAATGTACTTTCTGCTGTTTCTCTCCCTTTTTTCCTTCACAGATTCTTGTAATGACTACATTGTTATTCTTGATGGTGTCCCATAAATCCTTTATGCTTTCTTTTTTCTTTTATTACCTCTCTAATTGGATAATTTCAAATGATTTACTTTATAGTTAGCTGATTCTTACTTCTGAATTATTGAGTCTGTTTTTGAAGCTACCTGTTAAATTTTTAAGTTAAGTCATTGTATTATTTAGTTCCAGGATTTCTTTCTTTTGTATGGTTTCATTTCTTTGTTACACATTTAATATTACTTATGTATTGATTTTCTGATTTTTGTTCAGTTAGCTACATGTTTTTTTTTTTTTTTTTTTTTTTTTTTTTTTTTTTTTGGTAGCTCATTGAGTTCCCTTCAGATGATTATTTTGAGTTCTCTGTCAAGCAGTTTATGAAACTCCATTTTTTTAGAGTCAATTACTGGGCCTTTATTAGTGTGTCATGTTTGTCTGATTCTTGGTGATCCTTGTAGACTTGCATTAGTGTCTGTACATTGAAGGAGCAAATACATTTATCTGTGTTTACAGACTGATTTTGGCAGATATAGACCTTCTTCTGCTGGATACCCAGACTGGCGGGACTAACTCTGTGACTGCAGGTGAGCAGGAATAAAAATGGGTTGTGGGGCCACTTTTGGGTCTACAGTTGACTCTGAATATGATAGTCCTTTTATTAGTGTCTTATATAGGTACAGCTCTTGCCAAAAAGACTCATTGATAAGGTCCCCAGTGGACCCCTGGGTGGGCAGGACTGCCTTCAGGAACCCAGTAGAGCAAGACTGCATCCAGAACATTAGGCTATTTCAGGGTCTACAGGCAAGTCTGAGGTCAGCAGGCTTCTACTGGGAATGCCAATTTTCATGGCTCCTGCCAGGTTTTTGAGTGGGTAACACTGCCTCTAGACCATGATAGCATGGGGATAGAGTGGGCCATTGAGCTTCTTCAAGGGGCTGTTGTCCAGTCAAATGTCAGTGAGCCTGTTAACATGGGCATAAAGAGGCATAGCGCTCATTAGGTACCAAAGCAGGCAAGACTGTCCATGGACTGTGATAGTGTGGAGATGGAGCCAAATTACAGGGCTGCTGGAGGATCTGTAGTCAGGTTCAATGTCAGAGGGCCTTTTATCCAGGGTAGATATGGGCATGAATCCACCCAGGTGCCTGAGCTAATGAGGCTGGTGTGAAAACCATGGCAGAGCTAATCTTCCAGAAGTATATGGCTGCTTAGTCTAAAGCTAGGACTATGGTTGGTAAGCCTGCCATTGAGGCACAAGCCTGCCCTCTTACAGTGGACCTTTTTGGTTTTAAACTCCACTGGGGATTCACAATCTCCTATCTGGACTCCAATGCTCCTGAAAATGCACTTTTGACTGTGAATTGCTGCTAATATTTGTTTCCATTGGGGAATGTGAACTGTGAAATTTCTGTTCTGACGTCTTGCTGACCTAGGCTAACATAATTTGTATCTTTCTGGATATCATTTTTTCAGGTATCAAATTATATTTTTCATAATTACATATCTTTATAAGAATTAATAACACTATTAATAATTGATAAAATCAGACAACTTTAGTAATTTATGTTTCCAATGATTGTAAAATAGGTACTTTAAAAAGTTTTATTAATATAGTTGGGGGTTGTAAAAAGTGAGTTAGACAATGAGAGAGTTTAATACTTTGACTAAAGAGTCTCTATTAAATCAAACGCTTCTACGTTGATAGAATTGGCAGTTGTCATAATAAAGCCTCCTATACTTTTATGCTGCTTTGAAAATATATAATGTAAAACTAATTTTTGTAAAAATGTTTTTTAACATAAACTATGCATTTTTTAATTCAGTTTTTTTAACTTTATCCAGTGAATGTTAATATATGTTCTTTGAATAAATATTCATTGTGTTCATAGTTCTATCTGAATGAAGGTTATATCTAGCTATGACAGAAGAATCTCTTGGTATCATTATAGGTTTTGATATACATTGATATGCTGAAGATTACGTAAAAAAAAGAATCATGATGCTATGAAAGAAAAAAACAGAAGAATTTAGACTCCAAAATTGTTTTAGCTCAAATATGTGTTATCTCTGTTCAAAGAGATGAGAGTCTACCATTTGAAAATTCCAAAATCACCTTCGTCATTGGCATCCAGTTAGTGAAAGAGGAGAACATACAAATTATCACTTTGTGGGATATACTTATGAACTGGGCCAGAGAGAGACAAACATTACTTCTGCCCACATCCCATTGACTATAACATTATTATTATGATCACCTAACACTAAGGGATGCTTGGAATATAATCTATCTCCATCCGCACAAAATATTACAGATGCATATTCTGCAGATATATATTTTTTATATATATATCTGCAAAAGGGAAAATAAACTGTGATAATCAAGTATCAACATCTTACACATCCCGTTTTTTTTCTTACCTCACACTCATGCTTTACACTACATAAATATCATAACTACTCTTGCTATCACTATTAGCACTAAATAATAGCAATAATGATTATGAGAACAACTGCCATTAAGCATTATGTGCTAAACACTGTTTTATATAACATTATCTATTCCTTCTGGCAATCCTATTTTTAGATCATATTATCATCACTAACTTGCAAATGTAAAAACAGCACAGAATGACCGGGCGCGGTGGCTCACGCCTGTAATCCCAGCACTTTGGGAGGCCGAGGCGGGCGGATCACAAGGTCAGGAGATCGAGACCACGGTGAAACCCCGTCTCTACTAAAAATACAAAAAATTAGCCGGGCGCGGTTGTGGGCGCCTGTAGTCCCAGCTACTCGGGAGGCTGAGGCAGGAGAATGGCGTGAACCCGGGAGGCGGAGCTTGCAGTGAGCCGAGATCGCGCCACTGCACTCCAGCCTGGGCTGGGCGACAGAGCGAGACTCCGTCTCAAAAAAAAAAAAAAAAAAAAAAAAAAAAAAAAAAAAAAAAAAAAAAACAGCACAGAAAAGGAGGTAGATTGCTCATTTTTACACAAATACTAACAGAGCCTACATTTACATGGAGGAAATTTAGGGCAAGATCATCTATTCTTAGGTATGTACAATCTGAGATTATTTAACATAGTGCTTTGGGGAAACAGCTTAAACTTTCCAAATCTGGTTTTCTCATCAAAAAAATACAAGTAATACGTGTATTCTAGTATTGGTGGAAAATATATATTATACCATGTCTAAAAATGGCCCCAGCTACTTGGGAGGCCGAGGCAGGAGAATCACTTGAACCCAGGAGGCAGAGGTTGCAGTGAGCCAACAACACTGCATGCCAGCCTGGGTGACAGAGTGAGACTCTATATCAAAAAAAAAAAAAAAAAAAAAAAAAAGGCAAAGTCAGTTCCTGATACAGACTTTCAAGCTAAAAACTAAAATTTTAACCACAATGTCATCATTTTTTAAATTCATCATGCAAGAGAGGATATGCTCGTACTGGATTAACCTCAACTTCTACTTTTGTGAAAAAAAAGTGACTGTGAAATTCTTTCCTATCATAATTACCACCACCAACATTTTGATATTATAAACTCATTTATAATCATGAAATATTGATTTTAGGGAGGCCAAGGCGGGCGGACCACGAGGTCAGGAGATCAAGACCATCCTGGCCAACACGGTGAAACCCCGTCTCTACTAAAAATACAAAAAATTAGCTGGGCGCGGTGGTGGGCGCCTGTAGTCCCAGCTACTCGGGAGGCTGAGGCAGGAGAATGGCGTGAACCTGGGAGGCGGAGCTTGCAGTGAGCCGAGATCGCGCCACTGCACTCCAGCCTGGGCAACACAGCGAGACTCCGCCTCAAAAAAAAAAAGAAATATTGATTTTAATAGGCAAAGTTTTAACATGTGGAATTTGAAATAGCATGATTAATTTTAAGAGATTATTATTTAATTATGTTTGTTGTAAATACAGTTAAAAGATTAGCTCTCCTCATAGTTAGCTGTGACTCTCATTCTGAAAATACAAAAACTTTAATTGATATTCAGAATAAGAAATTATCTTAGCAGATATGAAAATACAAAAACTTTAATTGATATTCAGAATAAGAAATTATCTTAGCAGATATGGACCTTGCTTAGGATGAGTAAATATATATAAACTAAAATGTCACACGAGAAATAAGAAAAAGGGACATATTAGGAAACTGATGAAGTGTCCAGGAAGATTGGTCTTTTTAAACTTTATTCAACCCCCTGTTAAAAAAAAAAAAAATGTATAAGGAGTAAGGAAAGGATCCAGTTTCAGCTTTCTACTTATGGCTAGCCAATTTTCCCAGCACCATTTATTAAATAGGGAATCCTTTCCCCATTTCTTGTTTTTGTCAGGTTTGTCAAAGATCAGATGGCTGTAGATGTGTGGTATTATTTCTGAGGACTCTGTTCTGTTCCATTGGTCTATATCTCTGTTTTGGTACCAGTACCATGCTGTTTTGGTTACTGTAGCCTTGTAGTATAGTTTGAAGTCAGGTAGCGTGATGCCTCCAGCTTTGTTCTTTTGACTTAGGATTGTCTTGGAGATGCGGTCTCTTTTTGGGTTCCATATGAACTTTAAAGCAGTTTTTTCCAATTCTGTGAAGAAACTCAGCACAGCAACATGGCACAAGTATACATATGTAACAAACCTGCACGTTATGCACATGTACCCTAGAACTTAAAGTATAATAATAATAAATTTAAAAAAAATTGAATTGGTTACCATTACTTTTCAGGTAAATATCTAAATCTTCAATTCGATTGTATGTCCTACTTTAGCTCTACTCTATCTATCTCTAGAGTGATATGCTGTTATTACAATTTCACTTGTTCCCTATGCTACATTCATGTGAACTTTCATTTCTTATTGTTCCAAGCTCATTTCAGTATAAGAAATTTATGGAATATTTGTCAAAAGCAACCCCACATACATGTTTCCATTAACTGATTTATTCTATTTTCAGCTCAACTGCCACTTTATAAAAAGAAGTTTTCATTTATTAATCATTTTTAAAATTTCCATTATACATATATTTTCTGTAATTCTTCTCTTTAGAAATTATTAAAGCAGAAAGTTATATATGTTTAATATTAATTAACTCTTTAATTCTATAAGTTAATTCCATAAAGTTCCATGAAAGTAAAAATTATGTATGATTTTCTCAAAATTAATCTCTAGCACATACCACAAATTGTATGTGGTAGAGTTTGGTAAATAATTGCTGAGTAGATAAATGGTTCTCAAAAATATTTATGATATAAATTGAATTACATTTCATTTTTACATAGTTTTTTCCATTGTATTATAATGCCCTTTTCCAACAATACTCACAAAAACAAAGACACTATTATTGTAGTTACACTGTATTTATTTTCATTTACTTATTTATTTGTTATTTTTTATTTATTTATTTGGAGAAGGTCTCTCTCTGTCACCCAGGCTAGAGTGCAGTGGAGCAATTGGCTCACTGCACCCTCCATTTTCCATGTTTAAGCGATTCTCCTGCCTCAGCCTCTGAAGTAGCTGGGATTACAGGTGTGCAATCACCATGCTCAGCTAATTTTTGTATTTTTAGTAGACCCAGGGTTTCACCAGGTAGGCCAGCCTGGTCAGGAACTCCTGACCTCAGGTGATCCCCCACCTCGGCCCCCCAAAGTGCTGGGATTACAGGTGTCAGGCACCACGCCAGGCTTTATTATTGTAGTTATGCCTTAGGATGCTATTCACATTAGACCATAGACTAATGTTGCCCCTGAGAGTTGGGCAGCATGATGCAACTGAGTGAACAGTATGAAAACTACCAAGAATATTAAATTATAATTTGTATTGACATAAAAATGTAGAAATGTGAGATGTAAGGAAAGCTGGAATAATTCTATATTTTTAAAACATAAGGATTCTAACAGACCAAAACAAATTACGTACAAAACAGAAATATTTACTGGCTAACTCTAATTTCCAAAATAATGGTAAAGAAAAAAACCAAAAACAAATCTCATAAACCAACTCTTACTTAGGCTAATGATTTCTAAAATGTAATTCAAGTTACATAAAACTTCTGAAATATTTCCATAGTCATAAAATGCTTCTGTGGGTTAACTTGAAATCAATTCTCTAGCTAATTGATATAAAAGCCAATGAAAGCTGCTACTGATTTTTGAGAAGACTCAAATAGAAAACAGTCATTTGCCAAATCTTCTGATAGTGAGATTCACAAGCATAATTATGTGCCAGGTTTTCATCTCTAATCTAAACCCCAGTGAATATTTATTTTGAAAGAATCAATAATAAATTCAAAGAGAGGACAGAATCCATAGGGTGAGAATGAAAGATCAACATCTGGCTTCAAGTCTTCTAGCATGCATGTATCCAAGCAATTACAGACTGAGCAACTGAGAATTGAGTTTACAATCTTATTGCAAATTTTTAAAGAACTTCAAACTTTAGTCCTTTCATTTTCATGGGACTTAATCTATGTTCATGTTCCAACCTGTCCTCTGAATTCCTCAGAGCTGATTTATTTTTTTAATGTCATATGTGCCTTAGGCAGCATCCAGCTATCAGGTCTCTGCACACCTAGGAGCTAATTGGTGGAACTGCTTTCCATAAAATATTCATACCAGTAACTATTTTTAAAGTTAATTTAAAAACTATTTCTTTTTTCATTTTAATCTCAAATATTGCTAGTGAAATTTTATGTGATATCTTTACTTACAGACAATCCCAAAAGGTATTGAAAGTTATGAACATTCCTTAGAGGAAAAGATGGTATGACTTCATACTCAGTGCCTCATTACCCTATACTGCAGTTTGGCTTTGAACCACCAATCCCAGAAGACACTACCATAAGTTATATATTCATTTTCTTGAAAGAAATATGATATTTTCAAGTAAAATATATTTAATTCTCTGTAAGTTCCTTGGCTCTGAAAATGATAAAACAAATTGTAATACCGTTATACAAAAATTAGCACATCTCCATTCCTTACTTTTGTTTCATTTTGTATTTTTAAGTAATTATACCTGTTTATATTTCTAAGAATTATTCCACAAAGATAACATGGCATTTCAGAGGGCCCTGGAATTTACTGTAAATAATTTCTTTTACTTGAGAATGAATGTAAGCATACACCCAAATTCTAGCTCTAACAGAATTTTCTTAATATTTTAATGTTCAATTTTCATCAACAGAATTAGAATAATAATACTAATATCATAATATTAATAGAATGATTAAATTTGGTAATATAGTTAAAATTCCTCCAAAACTTGAAAATTAAATAAATACTACCAATTGCAACATTAATTTCTAGTGATTATGAGCCCCTGTGATTATATGTGTGCCTATATTGGAATTATTTTTACTGCAATAAGGGAATATATTATGAAAGAACTGTTCAAGTCTTATGTGTTTATTGGCACCTATTAAAAAAGTAATTAATAAAATTTAATATAAATGTATTCCAAACATTTGGTTTTCTAACTATTGCTTAAAGTCCTCTTTCATAGAAAAAGCATAAAGCATGTTGTTTTTATGAAAATTAAAAAAAGTAGAAACTGAGAGGAAATATATGTATGATCAAATATAACTTGTAAAGCCAAATATTGGCTCTAACTGGCAGTGATTTAAGTCCTGAAAGTAGATATTTCATGCCATGTTGATGAGCATAGTATCAAGAAATAATGTTTCCTGTATAGTTTTTTACTGTTTATGTTCTACACCTTGTATGAAAAGAACATATGAACTATAAACAAAATTATGTTGTCTCCAAAGAGATCAGGGAATACACATTAGACACCACTCTCCGTAAACCTACTTAAACTGAACTAAAAATATTTAACCTGTGAGGCTATTGACTTTGACTAATAATTCTAATAACAGTTAGAATCACCCATATTTTTAGATATATAAATTTCAAAACTGAAATGGATTCACTAATGATAATATTGTCTTTATACCACAGCTATCATTTGCAGCAACAATAAATGTCGATGGTTTCTTACAATACATTAGATAGATAGATAGACAGACAGATAGATAGACAGATAATATTAACACCCCACCCACACATATATATATACACACACAGACATATATACACACACACATGAAATTATGAAATTCTGAAATTGAGCTCAGAAATTTGCATTTTAGCAAGCCCTATTTTAACAAGATGTTTCTGATGCATGTCAAAATTTGAGATGTACTGGTTTAAACAGGTAAGTCTTTTATATTTACTCATTTATTTACCTTTTTGAAGATCTTAATTCTTCCTATACCTTCTTTAGACCATCTGAGATAATTTTTATTCAGCCTGAAGAACTTCCTATAGTATTTTGGCAGCGTTGCTCTACAGGGGACTAACACTATTAGCAATTGTTTGTCTAAGAACATCTTTATTATGACTTTTATATTGAAGGTTATTTTTAGTTGGGTATAAAATTCTAGATTTGCATATTTGGGGTAGGAAGGCTTCAAGCCAGTTCCCAAATGGAATTAGCAAATTCTGTAGATAAGAAGGCAATCAGTGATCAAATTATAAATGAAACCACTCTCATATATATATATATAATTTTGTTCCCACAAATGTGATTCTTGTTATTTTTTAAATTTTTTAAATTATTTCAACAGTTATAAAACAAGTATTCTGTTTCTTAACCATTCCAACCAACAAATTGCATTTCATTTATAGTGATAAAAATAACTGAGGTAAATTCTCTTCTATTATAAGCCAGTATTTTGAGAATGAAAGTAACAGTTCATAAACAAAATTTTTAAGCCTCCTATAGTTTCCACTATGGAAGGATGCAACTATCATGCCTCATTCATTGCACTAAGGAGGAGAATTTAAGAAGATGCAAAATCTATAAAATAAAGACAATTTAAGTACTAAACCAAGTAAACAACAACAAATAATAATTCAGAAATTCAGAAAAAACTTATTTGATGGAAGATAAACTGGAGTCTACACATCAAAATGCCTCTTCAAGAGCCAGAATAATTAACATATTTAAATATCTATGAAAACATTAGTTTGTGTTATAATTACAAAACAACAAAACAGAAACCATCAAAAGCACGCATTAGCTAAGTTTGCTAAAATACGAAAATAGCAAATTGCCATTATAACTATTTGTAATACAAAGAAATAAAGAAAAGGCCAAAAGAAAAGAGAGGAATGGAGGGCAGAAAAGAAGTCATGCTTTACAGAAAAGAAGAGGAAAACGAAGGACAGGAGGGGAGACATGGGAGCCTTCCAGCCATTGCACCGCGAAGGGTTAATTCCCCACCACCCTCATTTTTCTCCTGCCAGGGAAAGCCTCAGCACTCCAGACAAATCCCTCCCACCTCTGCAAGTCACCAGTCAAGGTGAACTGTTTTCAGGCAGAGGGAGCTTTTGGCTAAATTGGAAAAAGGGGAAAGAGAGAGACATACAGAGAGAGACAGAATGAAGTAAGGTCCACGTACAAAAGGCACATATTCACACTCACATGTACGAATAAATGGCGCACCTCCAAATACATATCCATTTAAGAGGCTGGGTAGAGTCTCAAATCCCTCACCTCAATTTCAAACGCCTTCCCTCCCCACCTTCGCCACAGACGACTAAGTCCAAACCGAGCAAAGCCCCAAGGGTGCCGCAAATGCAAACGCATAAAATGCTCAAATGGTTTCACTATCGGCCAAGTCTAAACAGAGTAGAGCCCCAGCAACAGTCCAAAGTGGGCACAGGGTGTTCGGATGCACTCCAACTCACTCAGTTCCAAAGTTCAGAGTTCCAAAATTCTAGTTTCAAAGTTTGCCGACTTCTCTAAAAGTCACTTCGTTTGCACCAACGAAACAGTGAAGGCAACAGACACTGCAACAGGAAAAGAAGGAGAGGATTCCCCCTAAGACAGCCGCAAGGAAACTCCCCACCGTTCCAGTTCAGGGGTCAGCTAGCCACAAGCAGCTGTATTTCACAGGCATCAGGCAGCCTCATGCTTTGTCTGATGGAAACCAGACCCTTGGGCTCAGCCCCCGGAGCACATGGGGTGTGTCACCAACTGAACAAATCAGGTCCGCATGCTCATTGCTTGCAGAGCCCGATTACCACGAGTGAGGTCTGGTGGTAGGAAGTGACTTATTGTTAACCAAAACTAGCAAAGGGGAAGCAGTTGGATTCCCATCCAAAGTAACTACTTTGATTTTTTGGAGTGTGGGGGGAAAGGCAGGGGTTTCAAAAGGAAAACTTGATAAGGAAGGCATGTAAGAATGGGTATGAGTATAATGGCTGTGTGTCTTGTTCAGGTGGCTATCTTGGGTTGCAGTCCACCTGGACCTCAGGCTGACAGCATGTCGACAATGGCTGCGTTGTTAATTAGTCATCTTGAAGCAATCTCTGGAACTCTGCAGCTGGGTCTGCAGAATTGGTCTACCTGTCTCAAGATTAGCCCCTGGAACATTTAAGAAGACATGTAATTAGATACTAGCACACAGTTAGATAAATGTAAAGGGAGTATATATGATGAAAAGAGGAGGGATATGAGTCTATTTTAATGTTCATAAAAAAAAGCTTTTCCATTTTGCCTCAAGGTTATATCTTTAAATGCAAGAGAAGGAAAAAATAAATAAATTCATTTTGAAATCAAGTAGCTGGGCTGCAAGCAAAGAGCCCCATGTTTTTAGTTCCATATTACAGTTGCAAAGACCCACTTAAAATGGCATATGATAACCCGGGCAGCCCATATTCAATGACTAATTGAGGTGGAGGCACAAAGGTCCTTATATTTTGGCCAATGTGGGATTATTCTAACTGGCTGTTTGTGTTTCAGATCTCCCAACATAAGGTTGACCGAGGCTTTGTTGAGCTTGCATCATAGTTTAACTTCTTTCTTTGCCCAACCACACACCTTCATCCCCATCTTTTTCCCAAATACTTATCACTTATAAACATTATGCATGCCAAATTCCATCTCAGTGTCTACTTGCAAAAAACACAACCTGTGGCATATAGAGCCCACTGCGACACTGTAGAAATGAAAAGACAGAAGGGAAGAGTCCAGGTAGAGATGCATGCTAGAGACTGAAATATCCTGTGTATAATACTTATATAGAAAACAATGTGATATTTTATCTACTTGCATTATTACAAAACTTAATAGAGAATTTCTTATACAGCAAAAAACCTGGAGAGTGTTTATAAATACCCACAATTGTCTTATTTATATACTTGCTAATTTACTTGTTACAAATTGTGTGCTCTAGGAGAGAAGGGAAACTTTCAATTATTTGAATGACTGTATCTTCAAATAGCAATAAATAAAAGTGTCAAGCACACAGTAGATTGCAGATCCTTCAGTATAATGAAGACAGAGAAAATCTTAAAAGACCAACAGAAGACTGAAGAAAAAACACGAATGACTGTACACATATCAAAAGACACTCAATTTTATTAATAATCAAGAACGTTTAATTGTAAATGTTAAACCTTACTGTTAAGGAAAAGAATGCATCAGTAGAAATGCTCATATTCTGATGATGTGAGCATACACTGACACACTTCATTAGAAGGCAGTTTGGCATTATCAGAACAATTGAAAATGTGCTTATTTTGTGATCCTGGGATCTCCCTTTTAGGCCTAAACCCTAAATACATTGTTGCATATTTGCTCAAAGAGACACCTAAAATTATATCCATAAAAACAATGTATGTAAGTTTAATAATGTAAGGAACTCAGATGATCATCAACAGGATAATGGACAATTTTTGTACATTCATTTATGCAATAACTGACAGAAGTAAGAATCAATGACAAATAATTTTATGCATAAGCAAGAATTATTCTGACAAATATAACACTGAGTGTAAAAAAAGTCAGAGAAGGATATATACTGTATTATTAAAAATATACATTGTTGTCTGGGCATAGTGGCTCACTCCTATAATCCTAGCACTTCGGGAGGCTGAGGGAGATGGATCACGAGGTCAGGAGATCAAGACCATCCTGGCTAACACTGTGAAACCCTATCTCTACTAAAAATACAAAAAATTTGCTGAGCGTGGTGGCGGGCACCTGTAGTCCCAGTTACTCGGGAGACTGAGGCAGGAGAATGGTGTGAGCCCGGGAGGCGGAGCTTGCAGTGAGCTGAGATTAAGCCCCTGCACTCCAGCCTGGGCGACAGAGCAAGACTCTGTCTCAATAAATAAATAAATAAATAAACATACACATATATATGGTTTAAAACTGTAAAAATTACCTTGAGCTTTTGCTGATAAGCAGATCTCCAAAGAGAAGTGTTTGGGCACATAGGCATAGCAGCATGGCCAGGTAGGGGAATACTAGTTTTTGACAGCAACTCGCTTCAGAGACTGAAATGCACTGGCCGTGCACTAAGTCTGACGTAGGGCAGACAACCTGTACCCTCCCACCTGCCAGGAAAGCCTTTAATTGCCTGTGGTCAGGCCTGAAAAACTAATCATAGAGTTTGGACTAAAACTGAAGTTCTCAACATTAATTTTAGCAAATTCTAGCCATTATTTTTCCAAATATGTATTTTCCCTCTTTCTCTCTTTCTGCTCCTCCAATTACAATTATATATGTTAGAACATTTGCTATTGTTTCACAGCTGTTGGGTATCCTCCTTTTCTTCCCTCACTAGATTTTTTTCTTTGTGTTTCAACTTGGGTATTTCCCATTGAATACACATTAAGTTCACTGAGACTTTCTTTTGCTGTGTTGATTATATTGAGGAGCCTAGAGAAGGGGCTCTTTCCCATTATGTATTTTAATTTCCATAAATTTCATTTAATTCTTTTTTATGATTTCCAATGGTTTGCTAAAATAACCAATTGGATCATGCACACTATCCTCCTATTTTTGAAAGTTTTAGAATTTTACGTGTATTAATTATTATTCTAAATTCCCTGCTTGATAGTCACATAGTTTCAACATTTGTGTCACATCTGAATCTGGTTATAATAATTGTTCTTTCTCTTGAAGATATTTTTCATTTGTTTGTTTTTATTTGACTGTGGATTTTTCTTTGCCTTTTTAAGCTCCCTTTTAAAACTCAGATGACCATCAACAGGCTAATGGACAATTTTTGTGCATTCATTCAGTTAAAAACTGACATGTTGTGTAGAGCAATAAATAATAGTAAAACTGAGGTAATAATTGCATACTGCAAAATCATCACATTTCTTTTGCTTAAGTCTTTAGTTCAGAAGTTTTTAACCTTGTATCTAGGGTGGTTGGTACTTTGTAGGAGCACAATTCACTAATATAAGATTCAGAATTTTAGGTTTTCCTTTCTACTGTAACTCAGAGACAGTATTGTGTTATGTTCTTTCCTTTTTGGCCATCTCCTAAAAGTGTGCTGCTGCCATTGTAACTCAAGTAATCTGGTTTGATTGTACTGTGAGGGTAATATAGTATCTGTTCTTCTGTTTAAGACTCAGCCTCAGGCATGCACAAGGTCTCTGACCTTGTGCATATGTATAGCTTTCTCAGTTCTCCTTTCCTCTACTGCTTAAAGTTCTGAGCTCAGTGCTTAATGCTTACTCTCTTCCAGATGTAAACTTTGTCTCTCCCTCCTCCTTGCTGTCCCTCAGCTGAAATGAGTGTTCACCAATGCATTTGGTCTAGCTGCTAGCAGCATTACTCTTCCTTCTACGCATTGTTTTTTGTGTAGAGTTAGAAGGGTAGCTTCTTGGAGGAGCTGTTTGTCCTTTCTGTGTGGCCACTGTTCCTCTCCTCCAGGTCTGCACCACAATCAACACAGCTCAGAGCTTTTTTGTTCTGTTCTGTGAAGTGTGTTAGGGTTTGTGGAGAAATGGCAGATAAGAGGGTATAAACTCTGCCACATTTCTGCAGCCCACAAAAGTTCCACAATGTCTCTACAACTTCTTATTGGCGTGTGATTGCGTCTAACACTGTTGACTGCGTGAGCACCTCCTCTTTCCTGTAGGCAGTGTCTTTCTTTACAATTTGGATCCGTTCACTTGGTGACCACAACTTTTTAATGAGCTCACAAAGTCATGAAGTTAGTTCAGCTTTTTTATTGCTGTTGTAAAAGCAGGAATTCCTTCTAGCTTTCTACATTCTGGAGAGGAAACTAGATGTGCAATAGTTAATTTTAGGTCAATAAAAGTTATCGTGTTTCTATGAATGTGTAGGATTGCATATTATATATGCTGCAGATGGAAATTGAATTCAGTTATTAGAGGCATTTTCTAAAATCTTTCATAAAATGGTTAACATTGCTGAATTTCCTTTGGGAAAAAGCAATTCTTAGTGTCATTTGTATGATCAATTATTGATCTGACAAGTTAAATAATTAAGAACTCAGAAAGTGTCTGAAATGCAAAGCTAATGCAAATCACTTACTGATAACAATTTAGAAAATATCAGTGGTTTTCCATCAACAATTAAATAGATTATACTGCATTCCGAGGCCACTGTGAAATAATTTGAGAAATTTTAATTTGATCCAGGATGTAATCAATATTAATTGGTTAGAAATAGCAATGTAAATTTGATCAATAATAATATTTCAATTTTGTGATTCCTTTCACTTTAATGAGTACAACTCTGTCATTAGTAAGTGAAACCTTGGCTATAGAAATTACAGGATAATAAAAATTAACTCAAAAGAGTTCAAATATATTGCAGGATAATGACATTTACTCAAAAAAGGTCCAAATTCATTAACCCTACAACTCAAATGATATTAACCTATGTCAGGTGAAAATAGCAGGCTAGTGTCACAACGAATTACTTTAGGAAGCTATATAGAAATCAGAGAACAACTCACGCTGAGAACTCTCTTTCCTATTCTCAATTACTTTAAAATATTTTATCTGTTTTCAAAGAACCCCGGTAAACACAGTAAGCACATACACATCAATTTAACCAATATTTAATATTCTATTTTTCATATATCTCAATTTGAAGCACTAGTTTTGTGTTGACTATTAAGTAATTATATATAGAAACTGATTTATTCCTTTGTAGAAACTATAGCATGGCTAACTTCACACTGTGATATTGGCCATATGACAAGAAGGATGAATCATCATTCTAGAGATCAAAGAACTAATTAATAGGAGAAATATAGGGGATAAAATAGGATTCAGTGGATTACGCCATAATAGAAGAATGGCCAATTTAATTTGGGTATGTCTTATAAGAATTATTGAACTCTGCCTAATAATGGCTAAAGAAAGACCAAGGTGGAGAGGTAAAGGAGTCAGACTGCATAATCCTCATAGTTTAATAGCAAATGTGAGAGGTTAAGGAAGCCCCTTGACTGAGATTTGGGAAGCATAAATTAAATTTTCCCACATTTGGGGTAATACTTCTTTAAAGCAAATAGCAATTCAGTCATATGAAATATTCATGGAAGTATTCCACATGCAATACAACATAACAGCCCCAAGTAAGTTATGGTTTTGACATAAAAACGGGGTGTCAGTCTAAGATTTGTCTGCTACTAGCCCAGACCACGTACTCACCTTAGAAATTCTTGGCTACCCACTACATTGTTTCACAATTTTTTTCTTTATATTTATTCAACACCCATTGTTTAATCACTTTGATACTCTTCACAAATATATTCATCTGACTAAAAATATGTATTGTTATATAATTATTGAATAATGGGTAAATGTTTGATTAACACTATTGTGGGAGGCAGAATAATAATCTAAAGAAAGATGACCATGTCTTAATCCCTGGAAACTGTGGCTACATTAAGTTACGTGACAAAGGAGAATTAATGTAGCAAATGAAAATAAGCAACTACAAAAATAACCTTAAATCAAGGAGATTATCCTGAATTATTCAGGTAGGACCAGTGTAAACACTAAGGCCCTTAATGAGAAAGTGTGAGACAAAGAAATTCAGAGTAAGACAAGGAGATATGATGATGGGAAACAAGGTCAGAAGGAAAACAATTTCTGGGTTTAAAGATGAACAAGAGGGCCATGAACCTCAGCTTACCGACTTTATAAAAGACAGTGGAATAGATTCTCCCCACAGAGCATCCAGAAAGAAACACAGCACTTCAGAGACCTTGATTTTAGCCTAGTGAGACCCATCTTCAATGCTAAAATACAGAACTGTAATATAATACATTTGTGTTGTTTTAAGCTACTAGATTTTTGGTAATTAGATTTCAAGCACAAAACTGATAAAAACAATTAAAAAAAATGAATACAACTGCTCAACATATTTAAGAAATAAAATAACGTAATCCCGTTTTAAAGCAGACTTTCCTGGTTGGGTACCATGACATGGAAATGTTCGTTGAGTACGGAAGTATCTCATAAGAATAGAAGTCAACAAAAGCCACATAACTGAGAGACAAAATAGCTGACTACATGATACACAAAACTGTCTGATTCCCAGGATCTTTGGCAGTATTTAATTAATCATGGGATCCTTGGGACAAAAATAAACAAAAAGCTCTATAATATCCTGCTTAATTTTCATAGTATAAACAACCCAATTCAGATATGTTGACTTGATCTCTAAAGAATAGGGCTTGACTTGATATCTGTAGAATGAATAATTTAATACCCATATTTGGCTGATTTTATACCCCCAGAATCCTTTAAATGAAGTGAAGCCTGGAGGATCTTAAGGAAATGTAATTCAATACTTATTATGCATTTGTCCATTTAGCATTCCCCACACAGATTAATTACTGATTACCAGAGTAATTGTGAACTACAAAAACAAAGGTATTCATACCTTGCAGGAATTACTCAACAATAGCCCTGAGCTATGACTTTTTCATGAAGACACTATTTCACATTGACTACCATTCAGAGTATCAGTTTTAAGGATAAGGTGGTACAATTTTTGATCCAGACATACTTGTATATGGATTCTAACATCTGCCTATGATTTTTCATTTTTCATTGTATAGTGGAAATATGTATCCTTTGCATTGAAATAAACTCCACATTGTACCCTTGAAAATATTATGAGAACCATCAAACGGTAGTCACTAGAGCTTGGCTAACAAAATAATAAATGAAATGAATGCTATATTCCTCAGGATACTTCAGATAGTAAACCGATTACAAAAATCTTGAAAGATGTGCAGATGAAACCACTGGCATTCTCTTGTTGGACACTGCCATGAATAGGTGCTTCCAGTAGGACAGCAAAGGATTACAATGTACTGCACCAAATGTAATCTTCTTCTTAGAATAAATAAATACAGACCCTAGCACCTGTTGTGAACATATTAGTCTACCAGATGCTGTTTATATGCATATATGTAAACAGAAACACACATGAACATCTCCATCACTTAAGCCTACAGTTTCATTGGACCCGATATTCTTGGAATATCAATAGCATATTTATATAATGTCTTAATCTTGTCCCATTTCTTAGTGAGAGTCACAGTGGCTCCTAGGATATTGTGAACATTGCAATTCCCTCTTCAGGAAGTAAAATTTTCTTCTGAGAAGAAACTACAACTATGCTCTTTGTACTGATAAAAACTAACTGCCTGACTGTTAGACACTAACAATAAAACCTATGTTACCCTTTATTAACTTATCTCTATCCATATACTTAGGCATGCTCATCAAAATTTCACCATCTAAAATAAGTGATATTTCTAGGCCTAGACTTAGGCATCTCCTCCTTCCTAGTATATCTCCTGCTTCTGCATTACAAACTGTCTCTTAAACCAGATGTATAGCACCATGTTTATTATTATTATTATTATTATTATTATTATTATTATTATTAGAAGCCTGAGAAAAATGCATGTGGATTTAGATGATAGTGAGCATTTTGCTATTACTGGCCAAAATCAAAATACTTGAGCCTAATAGTCCCAGTAAGGGGAGAGATGGAAAGAAAATAATCATCTAAGATTTTTTCCCAAATGACCACATTGACATCTACTTTTAGTAATAGAGATGTAGGAAATTATGGGTTGTGAATATAGAGAGCAAGGAGAATTGGTTTTCTAAGTCAATTGCAAAGTAATTTTCTTAGATGAAGGAGTTATAGCATCCTGAGATAAGGCAGCAAGATCTGTTTCTAAGTTCAAGAAATGCTCAGTGAGACTTGTTGTTTTGCATGGTATTCATTTTTTTATTTATTAATTTATTACAAGTCTTTGAAACTCTCTTTCCTATACAATTCCCAAACTTTTACCTAGAAAGTCTGTAGAAAATATGAATTTATGATATTTTAATTCAGTGATCAGAATGAAAACTTTGGATTTTACTGTCATCTACTTCATTCCTATAGCTCTAGAGATAAACAGTACTTTTCTATTTGTTTAGAAATTTATATACTTGAGTCCATGCTTTCAACCAGTAAACTGGCATTTGAGCTTGTGACACTTTTAAAAGCCAATTCAGAAATCTTAGAAGGAGCCACCTTATCATGGCTCAAAATATATAATTGACCATAGAAGAAAAATAAGCAAAAAATACATACTTTATGAAACATAAACAAAATATGTAAATGCTCAGAGGTGGAGCAAGGTGGCAGAATAGAAACTCCACTGATTGTCTCCCATCCCCTGCAAGGACACCAAGTTAACAAATGGCTATACAGATAAGACACTTTCATAAGAACTAAAAATCAGGTACCTGCACAGCCATGGGGGATAGCTAGGGAATGGGGAAAAGAATCAAGTGGGCTCTTGGGGTTCTAGATTCTAGGACATGACTATTGGACAGCATTCCTAGACTTGTCCTGGGCCAGAAGGGAGCCCATTGTCCTGAAGCATGAGTCCCAGGCCAGGCAGCATTCATCACAGCTGACTTAAGAGCCCCTGGGCTTTAAGGCAACATTGGCAGGAAGTCTGGCAGTACTCTTCATGACCTGGGGTGGCAGTGGCTAAAGGATGAAATTGGAAGGAAGAGTGAAAAGGACTACATGTTGTGGCCTGAGTGTCAGCTAAGTCACAATACAATAGAACATCGGATAGACTTCTAATGTTTTTGACTCTAGTCGTTGACTCCCAGATAGCAACTCTGTAGTCACCTAGGGCCTAGGGAAACTCATTGACCTGAAGGAAAGTACACAGGCCTAGCTGGTTGTGACACCTGCTCACTGTGGAGCCCCAGGACCTTGAGAAAACATAAACGTTAGCCAGGTGGTAGTTACAGAAAGCCTTGGGCAAGACCCAACACTGTGCTTGCTTCAGGTATGTCAGGTAGGACCCCAGAGCAGTCACAGTGGAGGTGGCTACAGGGACTTTTGTGTAATTCCACCCCCAGTTTTAGGTAACTCAGAACAGAGCAAGAGAGACTCTGTATGTTTGGGAGAAAGAAAGGGAAGAGAACAAGAGTATCCACATGGTAATCCAGAGAAATATTCTGAATCTTGTCCATGACCATGAAACTGGTACCAACACAAGTCCACAAGAACCACAGTATTACTAGGCTTGGGGTGCCCCCAAAGTAGATATAGCTTAGATCACAATACCCAAGTCTGTTCATATATATGCAAAGTCTTCACAAGAAGGACAGCTACAAATAAGACCAGACAGCAAAGTCTACAATAGATACCTAACTCTTCAATGCCTCAAACCTGAAAAACATATACTAGCATCAACATCCACCTGGAAAAATACCAACCTCACCAAATGAACTAAATAAGCCACTGAGGATGAATCCTAGAGAAACAGAGGTATATGATCTTGCAGACAGATAATTCAAAATGGCTTTGTTGAAGAAACTCAAAGAAATTCAAAATAACACAGAGAAGAAATTCAGAATTCTATCAGATAAATTTAACAAAGAGATTGAAATAATTAGAAATATCAAGTATAAATTCTGGAGCTGAAAAATAAGAATACATTGGAGTCCTTTAATAGTAGAATTGATCAAGCAGAAGAAAGATATAGTGAGCTGGAAGGCAGGCTATTTTAAAATACACAGTCAGAGGAAACAAAAGAAAAAACAGTAAAGCAAACCTACAGAATCTAGAAAATAGCCTCAAAGGGAAAATCTAAGAGTTATTGGCATTAAAAGGGAGACAAAGAGATAAAAGTACAGCATTTATAAAAAATGATAATAGATGAGAACATCCCAAACCTAGAAAAAGATATCAATATCCATGTACAAAAAGGTTATGGAACACCAAGAAGATTTAACCCAAAGAAGACTACCTCATGACACTGAAGAATCAAACTCCCAAAAGTCAAAGATAAAGAAAGGATCCTAAAAGCAGCAACAAAAAAAGAAAAAAACAATGTATAATGGAACTCCAGTACATTGGCAAGAGACTCTTCAATGGAAAATGTGTAGGCCAGGAGAGAGTGGCATTATATATTTAAAGTGCTGAAGGAAAAAAGTAAATATGCTGGGATACCCAGGGAAAGTATCCTTTAAAAATGAGAAAGAAAGTTTTTTCCAGATAAACAAAAACTGAAAAATAGAAAAAAATATACTTCAAATAGAAAAGGACATTGGTGTGTAATAAATAATTATCTGAAGGTACAAAACTCACTGGTAATACTAAGTACACAGAAAAATGCAAAATATTATATAACACTGTAACTCTGGTGTGTAAAGTACATTTTTCCTAAATAGAAAAACTAAACAATGAACCAATCAAAATAGTAAATACAACAACATTTAAAGACATAGTCAGTACAATAAGATATAAAAACAAACAACAAAAATTAAAAAGCAGGGGGACAAATTTAAGGCATAGAGTTTTTATTAGTTTTCTTTTTGCTTGTTTGTCTATTTGTTTATGTAAATAAACTTATATTGTTATCAGGTAAAATTAATGGTTTATAAGATACTATTTATAATCCTCATGGTAACCTCAAACATAAAACATACAATAGACACACAGAAAATAAAAAGCAAGAAACTAAATCATATTACCAGAAAAAAACAAAACACACATACACACAAAAAATTCTGCATAGAGGAAGATAGAAAGGGAAGAAAGAAGGAAGAGAAACATCACAAAACAACCTGAAAACAAATAACAAAATGACAGGAGTAAGTTATTGCTCATCAGTAACAACAGTGAACATAAATGGACTAAACTCTCCAATCAAAAGACATACATTGGCTAAATGGATGAAAACACAAGACCTATTGATCTGTTGCCTACAAGAAACACACTTCATTTGTAAAGACACACATAGGCTGAAAATAAAGGAATGAAAAAAGATATTTCATGCACATAGAAACCAAAATGATCAGGATTTACTATACTAATAATAGACAAAACTGTTTTCAAGACGAAAATCACAAAAAAAATGGCAAAGAAGGTCATTATATAATGATAAAAGAGTCAACTCAGCAAGAGGATATAATAATTTTAAATATATATGCATCTAACACTGGAGCACCCAGATTTATAAAGGAAATATTATTACAACTAAAAAGAGAGATAGGCCATAATACAAAAATAGCTGGAGACTGCACCCCACTTTCAGCATTGGACAGATATTCCAGGCAACAAAATCACCAAAGAAATACTGGATTTAATCTGCACTATAGACCAAATGAATCTAATAGATATTTATAGAACATTTCATCCAATGGCAGCAGAATGCAATCATTTTCCTCAGCATGTTGATTATTCTTAAAGAAAAACCATATACTAAGTCATAAAACAAGTCTTAAACCATTAAGACAATTTGAAATAATATAAAGCATCTTCTCTGACAACAATGGAATAAAACTAGAAATTAATAATGAGGAATTTTGAAAACTATACAGGTACATGGAAATTAAACAGTATATTCCTGAATGACCACTGGGTCAATGAAGAAACTAAAAAGAACATTGAAAAATATCTTGAAACAAATGATAACGGCAGCATAACATACCAAAAGTTTTGGGATACAGAAAAAGCAGTACTAAGAGGAAATTATATAGCTATACTTGCCTGCATCAAAAAAGAGGATAAACTTTAAATGAACAATCTAATGATGTATTATAAAGAACTGGAAAACCAAGAGCAAACCAAACCCATCATTAATATGAAATATAAGAAAAAACTAAGATCAGAAGAAATAAAAAGGAAGATCAGAATATAAATAAGTAAATTTAAATGAAAACAATAAAAAGATCAATTAAACAAAACGTTGGTTTCTTGAAAAGTTAAACAAAATTCACAAACCTTTAATCACCATAAGAAAAAAACATAATATCCAAATAAATGAAATCAAAAATGAAGAAGGAGACATTAAAATTGATATTACAAAAATTCAAAGGATCATTAGTGGCTACTACATGCAACTATATGCTAATAAACTGGAAAATCTAGAAAAAAATGGACAAATTTCTAGACACATGCAACCTACACAAACTGAACTATTAAGAAATCTAACATCTCAACAGACCAATAACAAGCGATGAGATTGAAGCCATAATAAAAAGTATCCCAGTAAAGAAAATCTCAATACTTGATAGCTTCCCTGCAGTATTCTACCAAATATTTAAAGAATTAATACCACTTCTATTTAAACTATTCTAAAAAAAATAGAGGAAGAAGGAATACTTCCAACTAATTCTACACGGCCAGAATTTCCCTGATACCAAACCAGACAAACATGCATCAAAACAAGAAAACTATATCTCTGATACATATGTATCCAAAAATTCTCAACCAAATACTAGCAAACCAAATTCTACAATACATTAGAAAGATTATTCATTATGACTATGTTGGATTTATCACTGAGGTGCAAGAATGGTTCAACATATGTTGATCAATTAATTTGATACATCATATCAACAACATGTAAAATAAGAACCATATAATCATTTCAACTGACGCTGAAGAAGCATTTGATAAAATTCAACATTATTTCATGATTTAAAAAATTCCAAAATTCATGACAGAAAGAATATATCTCAATATAATAAAATCCATAGATAACAGAGCTACAGTTACTATCATACTGTATGGGGAAAAACTGAAAGCCTTTCCTCTGAGATCAGGTACATGACAAAGATGCCCATTGTCACCACTGTTATTTAGCACAGTACTGGAAGTTCTAGCTAGAGCAATCAAAAAAGAGAAAGATATAATGGGCATCTGAATTGGAAAGGAAGAAGTCAAATTATTTTTGTTTGCAGATAATATGATTCTATATTTGGAAAAATGTAAAGAGTCCATCACAAGAAAACTATTAGAATTATAAACAAATTCAGTAAAGTTGCAGGTGACAAAATCAGCACACAAAAATCAGTGGTATTTCTATATGCCAACAGTGAGCAATTTGAAAAAGAAATTTAAAAAGTAGTCCCATTTACAATAGCCACACATAAAATCAGCTTCCTAGGAAATAACCCAAATAAGTCGAAGATCTTTATAATAAAAATTATAAGACATCAATGACGGAAAACACCAAAAATGAAAAATTATTTCACGTTCATGGATTGAAAGAATCAATATTGTTAAAATGTCCATACAACCCCAAACACTTTACAGATTTAACGCCATCCCTATCAAAATGCTGATGATGATCTTCACAAAAATATTTTAGAAATCCTAAAATTTATAAAACCACAAAAGACTCAGAATACCCAAAACTATCCTAAACAAATTTAACAAAACTGGAGGAATCATTTTACCTGACTGCAAATTATACTACAGAGCTGTAGTAACCCAAACATCATGGTACTGACATGAAAACAGACCCACAGACTAACCGAACACAATAGAGTACACAGAAGCAAATCTACACACCTACAGTAATAATTGGTTTTGACAAAGCTAACAAGAACATACAGTGGGGAAAAAGACAGTCTCTTTAATAAATAGTACTGGGAAAACTGGATATCCATATGCAGAAGAATGAAACTAAACCCCTGTCTATCGCTATATACAAAAATCAAATCAAAATGAGTTAAAGACTTGAATTGAAGACTTCAAGCGATGAAACTACTTCAAGAAACCATTTGGGACAATTTGACTTCTTCTTTTCCTAACTGAATACCCTTGATTTCTTTCTCTTGCCTAATTGCCCTAGCCAGAACTTCCAACACTATGTTGAATAGGAGTGGTGAGAGAGGGCATCCCTGTCTTGTGCCAGTTTTCAAAGGGAATTTTTCCAGTTTTTGCCCATTCCGTATGATATTGGCTGTGGGTTTGTCATAAATAGCTCTTATGATTTTGAGGTATGTTCCATCAATACCGAATTTATTGAGTGTTTTTAGCATGAAGGGCTGTTGAATTTTGTCAAAAGCCTTTTCTGCATCTATTGAGATAATCATGTGGTTCTTGTCTTTGCTTCTGTTTATATGCTGGATTATGTTTATTGATTTGCGAATGTTGAACCAGCCTTGCATCCCAGGGATGAAGCCCACTTGATCATGGTGGATAAGCTTTTTGATGTGTTGCTGAATCCAGTTTGCCAGTATTTTATTGAGGATTTTTGCATCGATGTTCATCAGGGATATTGGTCTAAAATTCTCTTTTTTTGTTGTGTCTCTGCCAGGCTTTGGTATCAGGATGATGCAGATGACATGATTGTATATTTAGAAAACCCCATTGTCTCAGCCCAAAATCTCCTTAAGCTGATAAGCAACTTCAGCAAAGTCTCAGGATACAAAATTAATGTGCAAAAATCACAAGCATTCTTATACACCAGTAACAGACAAACAGAGAGCCAAATCAGGAATGAACTTCCATTCACAATTGCTTCAAAGAGAATCAAATACCTAGGAATCCAACTGACAAGGGATGTAAAGGACCTCTTCAAGGAGAACTACAAACCACTGCTCAGTGAAATAAAAGAGGACACAAACAAATGGAAGAACATACCATGCTCATGGATAGGAAGAATCAATATCGTGAAAATGGCCATACTGCCCAAGGTAATTTATAGATTCAATGCCATCCCCATCAAGCTACCAATGAGTTTCTTCACAGAATTGGAAAAAACTGCTTTAAAGTTCATATGGAACCAAAAAAGAGCCCGCATCTCCAAGACAATCCTAAGTCAAAAGAACAAAGCTGGAGGCATCATGCTACCTGACTTCAAACTATACTACAAGGCTACAGTAACCAAAACAGCATGGTACTGGTACCAAAACAGAGATATAGACCAATGGAACAGAACAGAGTTCTCAGAAATAATACCACACATCTACAGCCATCTGATCTTTGACAAACCTGAGAGAAACAAGAAATGGGGAAAGGATTCCCTATTTAATAAATGGTGCTGGGAAAATTGGCTAGCCATAAGTAGAAAGCTGAAACTGGATCCTTTCCTTACTCCTTATATGAAAATTAATTCAAGATGGATTAGAGACTTAAATGTTAGACCTAATACCATAAAAATCCTAGAGGAAAACCTAGGTAGTACCATTCAGGACATAGGCATGGGCAAAGACTTCATGTCTAAAACACCAAAAGCAACGACAGCAAAAGCCAAAATTGACAAATGGGATCTCATTAAACTAAAGAGCTTCTGCACAGCAAAAGAAACTACCATCAGAGTGAACAGGCAACCTACAGAATGGGAGAAAATTTTTGCAATCTACTCATCTGACAAAGGGCTAATATCCAGAACCTACAAAGAACTCAAACAAATTTACAAGAAAAAAACAAACAACCCCATCAAAAAGTGGGCAAAGGATATGAACAGACATTTCTCAAAAGAAGACATTCATACAGCCAACAGACACATGAAAAAATGCTCATCATCACTGGCCATCAGAGAAATGCAAATCAAAACCACAATGAGATACCATCTCACACCAGTTAGAATGGCAGTCATTAAAAAGTCAGGAAACAACAGGTGCTGGAGAGGATGTGAAGAAATAGGAACACTTTTACACTGTTGGTGGGATTGTAAACTAGTTCAACCATTATGGAAAACAGTATGGCGATTCCTCAAGGATCTAGAACTAGATGTACCATATGACCCAGCCATCCCATTACTGGGTATATACCCAAAGGATTATAAATTATGCTGCTATAAAGACACATGCACACGTATGTTTATTGCAGCACTATTCACAATAGCAAAGACTTGGAATCAACCCAAATGTCCATCAGTGACAGATTGGATTAAGAAAATGTGGCACATATACACCATGGAATACTATGCAGCCATCAAAAAGGATGAGTTTGTGTCCTTTGTAGGGACATGGATGCAGCTGGAAACCATCATTCTTAGCAAACTATCACAAGAACAGAAAACCAAACACCGCATGTTCTCACTCATAGGTGGGAACTGAACAATGAGATCACTTGGACTCAGGAAGGGGAACACCACACACCGGGGCCTATCATGGGGAGGGGGGAGGGGGGAGGGATTGCACTGGGAGTTATACCTGATGTAAATGACGAGTTGATGGGTGCAGCACACCAACATGGCACAAGTATACATATGTAACAAACCTGCACGTTATGCACATGTACCCTACAACTTAAAGTATAATAATAATAAATAAATTTAAAAAAAAAAAAAAAGAAACCATTTGGAAACGTATCCAGAGTATTTGTCCGTGTAAAATTTTCTTTAGCAATTTTGCCATAAGCACAAGCAACCAAAGCAAAAATGGACATATGGGATCACTTCAAGTAAACAACTTCTGCATATCACAGGACACAATCAATAACATGAAGAGACAACCCAGAGAATGTGTTCAAAATGTTTGCAAACTATGCATCTGACAAGTAATTCGTAACCAGAATATTCAAGAGCTCAAACAACTTTGTAGAAAAAAAATCTAATAATCTGATTTAAAAAATGGTAAAATATTTGAATAGACATTCCTCAAAAGAAGATATACAAATGGCAAACATGCATATGAAAAGAGAAATGCAAATCAAAACTGCAATGAGAGATCAACTCACCCAATTCAAATGGCTTATACCCAAAAGACAGGAAGTAACAAGTGCTGGCAAGGCTGTGAAGACAAGGGAATAGTTCTATACCTTTGGTGAGAATGTATATTAGAACAACCACTATGGAGAACAATTTAGGCATTCCAAAAAAAAAAAAAAAGAAAGAAGAAATCTAAAATTTGAGCTACTGTAGGATCCAGCAATCTCACTGCTGGTTATAGACCCAAAAGAAAGGAAATCAGTGTATTGAAGAGATATCTGCACTCCCTATGTTTGTTGCAGCTCTGTTTAAAATAGCTAAGGTTTGGAACATACCTAAGTGTCTATTAGGAGATGAATGAATAAAGAAAATGTGGTACATATAAACAGTGGAAAACTATTCAGTGATAAAAAAAGAATGAGATTTAGTCATTTGCAACAACATGGATGCAACTGAAGATTATTATGTTAAATAAAATAAGCCAGGCACAGAAAGACAGAAATTCCACGTTCTCACTTATTTGTGGGATCTAAAAATCAAAACAATTTAGCTTATGTACATGGAAAATAGAAGTATGGTCATGAGAATCTGGGAAGAGTAGTGTGAAGGTTAGGGCATGTGGTGTCAGTTAATGGGTACAAAATAATAGGAAGAATGAATAAGACTATTTGATAGCACAACAGGGTGACTATAGTCAATAATAACTTAATTGTATATTCTAAAATAAATTAAATAATATAATTGAATTGTTTGTAATTCAAAGGAGAAATGCTTGAGGTGAGGGATACCTCATTCTCCATTGTGTGCTTATTACACATTGTATGCTTGTATCAGAACATCTCATGTACCTCATAAATATATATACCTACTAGGTAACCATAACAATAAAAAATAAAATATAAAAAAAACTTCCCAAAATATGTAAATGCCAATAAACATGTGAAAATGCTTAACTTAATTAGTAATAATAAACATCCAAATTAAAACTTTTAAAATATTTTAAAAGTCTCACATTATGAGAAATTAGAAGTGTGTTATATCCAGCCTCCAAGATTTTCCTTGGTAAGCCTTGCTTCCTGGACATTAATACTTTGGTGTAATGCCATCTGAATTGCATCATGCTAGCCTGTATATCAACATAATATTGCAGAAGTAATTTATGCCCTTTGAGACTAGGTTTTAAGTGACATTTCAGTTTCTTTTTTTTTTTTTTTCTCCTTGAGACGGAGTCTCGCTCTGTCACCCAGGCTGGAGTGCAGTGGCCGGATCTCAGCTCACTGCAAGCTCCGCCTCCCGGGTTCACACCATTCTCCTGCCTCAGCCTCCCAAATAGCTGGGACTACAGGAACCCGCCACCTCGCCCCGCTAGTTTTTGTTTGTTTGTTTGTTTGTTTGTTTGTTTTTTGTATTTTTTTAGTAGAGGCGGGGTTTCACCGTGTTAGCCAGGATGGTCTCAATCTCCTGGCTTCGTGATCCGCCCGTCTCGGCCTCCCAAAGTGCTGGGATTACAGGCTTGAGCCACCGCGCCCGGCGACATTTCAGTTTCTGCTTTGCTTTCTGGGATTGTTCAGTCTGGGGAAAGCCAGCTGCCTGTCGTGCCATTCATGAGGACATTGAAGAGGCCCATGTGGACAGAAACTTGGCCACCAAGATAACAGCCACCACCAATTTGCCTGCCATTGGCAAATGCCCTGCCTGCCATTTTTCACTTTTCATCTGCCATGTGAATTAATCAACTTTGAAGCAGATCTTCTAACTCCTGTGAGGCTTTCATATGACCATTAGTGCCAGGTGATGTTTGCTTGTGACTTAATGAGTAACTCTGAGCCAGAACTGCCCAGCTGAGAAGCTCCTTAATCCCTGACCCATGGAAAACGTGAGGAATGATAAATCACTAGGTTGTTTGAAGTTAACAAGTTTTAGATAAGTTTATCTGTAGTAATATGTAAAACAATGACTACTTTTACGTATCTGCTTTGAAAGTATAAATTGGTAAAGATACTTTGGAAAAACCTGCTATTATCTAGTAAAGTTGAAATATGCATACCATATTGCTTAGCAAATTCACTTATTCTCATATACTACAGTTTATACTCATATACTACAGTTTCATGTGAAAAAAAATCTGCACCGATCTTGGTTTATAACAGCAAAACCGGTTATAATTCAAATGTCTAATAACAATAGAAAAATTGAAAAAACAAAATGACGGCTGGGCGCAGTGGCTCACGCCTGTAATCCCAGCACTTTGGGAGGCCGAGACCGGCGGATCACGAGGTCAGGAGATCGAGACCATCCTGGCTAACACGGTGAAACCCCGTCTCTACTAAAAAATACAAAAAAAAACTAGCCGGGCGAGGTGGCGGGCGCCTATAGTCCCAGCTACTCGGGAGGCTGAGGCAGGAGAATGGCGTGAACCTGGGAGGCGGAGCTTGCAGTGAGCCGAGATCCGGCCACTGCACTCCAGCCTGGGTGACAGAGCGAGACTCCGTCTCAAAAAAAAAAAAAAAAAAGAAAAAACAAAATGACATATAATCGTATAATAGATACTACATATCAATATGACCCTACCTATCATTAAAAACAGGCAATGTACTCCTGAAATAACATTTCCAGACCTCAGGAAGATACAATATGATTTTATTCTATGTATCTCTCAGAAAGAGTGACAATGGACTATATTGTTTTGGATTGCACACATAAGTTGCAAAAATGTAAAGGAAAGTGAGAAAATGATTCTGTAAGAATACATGATGATACTACTACTACTAACATTAATAATTAATAATACTAATATTAATATTATTAATATTAGTAGCTATTATATAGATACACAAGGAGGAAAAAGGAATTTATCACTGAGAAGATGTGTGGTAGTTTTGGAGTTATATCTGGGGTCCTGGCAATTTTCTTTCTGTTGAATTTGTTTAAGGTTACATAGATACATGGATGTTTATTTCATACTTGTTTACTAAATTATATGTGTATATTCTATGCACGTTTTTATAAGTATTATGTTTTACAATATAAATTTACTTAATAAGCACCATATAGCACTTACAATGAACTAAAACATATTCTGAAAAGTTTTATGATTATTAAGCTTTAATTTTCATAGCATTAATTTGTACTATAAAAGGTACTTTTATTAGCCTAGTTTACAGATTATGAAACCAAAACACAAATTATCAAAAGTCATAAAATCTTTCAGTGGCAGTTTGGCTCCAGAGCCTGTGTACTTAGGAACTAGACTATTATGTTTGTTTTATTCTTTGTTATTATTTAGTTAGTTAGTAGGTTTTTGGTGTTTAGTGTGGTTTAAGCAGAGAAGAGAGTAGAAGGACATTCTTTTGTGTGTGTGAGAACTGAACTGTGTCATTGAATCCTCCTATACTTCAGTGGCAAAATGAAAAGTTTGAACAAAATAAGTAATTTCAAAATTCCACTAGGTTGAGGGTCATGGAAGGCTGCAAGGAAGACAGAAAAATATATAAATGCATGGTAATACACAAGTTTAATAGAAGTACCACCCCATCTGTTTCATATATGATACTGTTTTGTAAAATAATGAATGAACAAAGTTCATTAAGCTTTGAAATATTAGAAAATGCAGGCATTTCTAAACAACACACAGTGACAATGCCATCATTTCACTGCTGCCTGGATAGCTTCCCTAAAACGTCTATCCACATGCATTTTGCCACCAGTCATCTTTAGGTCCTGATAACTTCTGGTACGATTCTTATTTTTATCTTAATAAGATACATCTAGATACTGACCTTGTCTCTACAATTTGAGGGCAAATATCTTTAAAGGGGCAAGATCACTATACCTCAGAATAATTTTTATGCCAAAATGTAACAAGGAGTAGAATTATAATATGTCTCCAAGAAAGTTTCAGAACTTTTGAAAAACCCAAGAAATAACAGCACATATAAAAATATAAACACAAATAGAATTTTATTTGTTTAGGAGAAACAAAGCCTTTTTGTTTATAAGCAATATTCGAATGCATGGACAATTCAGGGGAAAGTAAAATTATGACTTGATAAAATAACCCACAGTCTTAATTCAAGCCACCTGCACTGAGGGCTTTAGGGTTTACATAGATTTAATTATAAAATAAATAAAAAATATCCAACCCCTATCACCACGAAACCAAGAACAAATAAATGAAAGGAGATTCAAGTAAAAATCTCTGACAGCATAGAAAAAAATATTTTCTAGTAAAAATGGAACAATAGATACATGAATAAAATCATTTTTGTGTTTTTAAAATGTAGAGAGATATGGAATCCAGAGACTTTCCAAGAATTGACAATTAAATATATAAATATGTAAATATATATAAAAATAAATATAAATATATAAATACATACAAGTATATAAATATATAAAAAATATATATACATATATATGTGCTTACTTAAACCCTTCTTATTGCCATATTTACACAGTTCTTTGTACAGCTGATTTGCTGATTTTTTTTTTTTTTTTTTGAGATGGAGTCTCACTCTGTCACCCAGGCTAGAGTGCAGTGGCACTATCTCCGTTCACTGCAAGCTCTGCCTCTGGGTTCAAGGGATTCTCCTGCCTCAGCCTCCTGAGTTGCTGGGATTACAGGCTCCTGCCACCACACCCGGCTAATTTTTTGTATTTTCAGTTGAGACAGGGTTTCACTATGTTGGCTAGGCTGCAGCTGAAAATGTTTTAATCCAACTAGAGACAAGACTGGGAGACTGAAAGCAAGGAAAGTAGTAAATAAAAATTTTTATATGTAATTATTAAATAGAGATATGATATACTCCCTTTGGCATTATATCCACTTTCTACATAAAGGAAACTATTTGTATGTTAAAAGAGGCTACTCTTACAGAAAAAATTGTCAGAAATTCATATAGCAGAAATGTGCCTCGAAATGTCTTTTTATTGTAAACAGACCTAGTGATTAGTTGGTTTTAGGTAGCCAGCCCCTACGTGTCTACCTGACCCACAAATGTGTCAGGAGAACAAAAGTGCACTCCCAGTTGGCTTCAACAAAACTATGGGAAAAATTCATCATGATATGCCTTTCTTAAAGTATCTTGAGCATATGATTCTAGAAGAAAGGGAGTATTGATAGTCACCTGCCCCAGAATACATACGGATATGGGCATACATACATTGTCTTTCATTTAAATGATTTGAGATTATTTATTTTTATAAATCTGTAAGTTGCAGATAGAAAAGATGAATTAGATACGGACTAAAGTATATATCATTTGAAGTCAAAAACAGTTTTCTCAATGAATGTAGAAATCTTCATTAACATTATTGACCTGCAGTTTACATAAATATTTTTCCAAGAAAGGGATGACTGATAATGTTACTGTGTATATCTATGTTATTATAAATGTATAAAACTGGTGAGTCTGTAAATCGCTGTGGAGTGGGGTCACTCAGGTAAAGTAATTCTACAAAACACTAAAAAAAGGCTTTAACATCAGAATTCTTACCAGTGAAATATAGTGATTTCTGAGTTTTCCAAATAAAAATAATGAAAAGGTTTCTGTAGCAGACTTAATCAGCTGTTGTCAGCATTTTAAAGTGTCCTTTAAAAAAATAATTTATTTTTAAATTTTGATTAAAGCAGCTTTTACTTTAACAAAATGAAAAAATGTTTTTTGTCTTAGGCAAGAAAAATAGGTGCATGCTAATCACATATTTATTAAGGTTATTAAGTTCAGAGAATAGATTATAGAATCCATTACTTGATTGAAAATGTTTCATGATTTTAGAGGTTTCTGCAGACCTGTATAGTTCAGGAACTTGACATTAAATGGTAGAGTATTTAGAAATTTCATTTATTGCTCATGCTGATATTTGAATACTAATTCTTCATTCTTCTGACATTTGAGAGTCCTAGGTATCTCTTTATGGGCCACAGACCAGAAAAATGAAGCAAGATAGATCTGTTATGTACAACCTTCTTAGTATAAATGCTGATAAATTTCCCCTTGAATGACTCGTTTCAGTTGTGTAATTCAGTCACTTATTAATATGGGCAACTCAATTTGCCGGGTTTGTATATGTGTCAAATTCAGAAGACACGTGATGATATTAGTTCTTGAGGCAAACACTATAGGGTGGTGAAATATTCGTGTAAAATATTTTAACAGCATATGAAAAGACTGAAAGAGACATATGTTAAAAACTCTAGGTATCACAAAGGAGAGAAATAAAAATTTTATGTAAAACATTTAGGGGAAATCCTCAAAAGTAGTCTCTTTACAATTTTAATGGAAGAGTTAGATTTTACTAAGAGGCAAAATAAGATAAAGGACATTCCAGTTGAGTGGGATAAAAGTAAACACATGCAAAAACACAAGCAGGAAGAAATAGGCCTGGTAAAGAAATTTATAGAAATTTGTTGTATCTGTGAGTCAGTTGTAAGAATTAGGTCTGAAAAGGTCAGCTAGTGTCAGATAATATAAAGGGCCCACTATATAAAAAAAAATAATTTTAACTTAGGCTATTTTTAAGTAGACATTATTGCAATATTGCATTTGTTGCAATAACATGAACAGATTTACACTTTAAGAAGCTAAATCTGGCTACATAAAGACTTTGGGTTAACAGAGTTAAGAAACAAAGCCTGGAAGACCAAGTCTTTAGATAGAATATTATGACAGTTTATGTCAGAGGTTGTAAGGGTGAAAAAAGAATGTAGGAAACAAAATATTGTGCCAATATTGTTAAATGATTTGGTGATGGTATAAGAATGGGGAAAGAAAGCTAAAGAGTGTCTAACTTTGATCCTGGGTGACCAGGGATAAGGTTCTCGCATAGTAGATCTGAGAAATGAGGACTGAGGATGTCAGGTTAGCTACAAGAAGATGAATTCTGGCTTAAGGAGATTCCTTTTGTCATACTTGTATGACTTCTTTGTGGCAAACATATTAAAAATACAAAACTTGATAAAGGTAAATATAGTACTTCATCAAGGGACAGGAAATAATTGAGAACAGATGCAATGAATCTGTAGTCCCGAGGAGCAACAAAATATGATGATTAAAAAAGAGGGACATATATCATTTTTATTCATAAATACTAAAACTGGGAAGCAAGCAAGATGCTCTTCAAATAAGTAAATGGAAAAAGTGTGGTACAGCCACACTATGAATTATAATTCAGAAACAAAAATAAATGAGCTATCAAGCTATGAAAAATATCTGGAAGAGGCCAGGCATAGTGGCTTACGCCTGTAATCCCAGCACTTTGTGAAGCCGAGGCAGGGGGATCATTTGAGGTCAGGAGCTCCAGACCAGCCTGACCAATATGGTGAAACCCCATCTCCACTAAAAATACAAAAATTAGCCAGGTGTGGTGATGGATAATACCTGTAATCCCAACTACTCGGGAGGCTGAGGCAGGAGAATCACTTGGACCCAGGAGGTGGAGGTTGCAGTGAGCCGAGGTTGTTGTCACTCCTGGGTGACAGAGTGAGACTCTGCCTCAAAAAAAAAAAAAAAAAAAAAAATTACCTGAGGGAAGCTTAGATGCATATTTACTAAGTAAAAGGAACCAATCTGAACAGGCTTCATACTGTAAGATTCCAACTACATGACATTATAGAAATGCAAAACTACAGAGATAGTAAAAAACAAACAAACAAACAAACAAACAAAAAAAACCCATCAGTGGTTTCCAGGGCTTTACGGGCAGGGAGAAATGAGTGAGTGGAGCACAGGAGATTTTTAGGGCAGTGAAATATGCTGTATGAACTACAATGATGGGTACATGTCATTACACATTTCTTCAAAACCATGGAATACATGAAGCAGAGTGGCCCTTAATGTAAACTATCAATTTAGTTTAATGGTAGTGTATCAATTTTCATTCATTACTTGTAGTAAATATGCCACATTATTTCAAGATGTTGATAATAGTAGATACTAGAGGGAAGGAATGTCACATGGAAACTGTAAATTTAAAACTGCTTTAAAATATAAAGTCAAGTTTAAAGAAAATAAGGGTACAAAATGATGGCAAATATTTAAACAACTGTGAGAGAAAGGGGACAATAAAAAGACAGGAAATGAAACAAAAATACATGATCAAATGAATACTGGGAGAGGGAAGAATCACATGGAAAGCAAACACCATACTTGCATCAAATAGGATGAAAGCTGAAGAAAATACATTTTATTTTGCTATTATGAACTCACTGATAATCTTAACAACAATTCATTCTGTAAAGAGAAAATTAGAAACTGGAATTCTGTTGGCTAGGGACTGAATTGAAGATGAAGAATTAAGACCAGTATCTAGAGATTAATGTCTCTTCTGCACTTTCTTCTTTTAATTCAACTCTGGCAATGAAACCTGTGTAATCTTTGTATTCTAGCCATTCCACTGCTCACAGGCCATCAGGGACTATTCATTACCTACACAATGTAGTCCAACAATTTTTAAATAAACACTATGTCCTCCTTAAATGTATGTAACTCTGCCTTCCTTCCAGGTTTTTTCTAATATTGAAACAATATTTATTTTTTAATAAATGGTTGAAAGAAGAGATGTATTTTAAGTTCTTCTTTCATATATAGGTTCAAAATGGTGCAATTAAAAAAATCTGGACCAATTCAAATGCCTTGAGAAATAAAGGAATGAGAATGAAAATTTAAATGGTAAGCACTGGCAATAATGTGTTTTGTTAACCCTATTAAGGAAGGCATGACATTGATATAAGTGTCATGAGAGAATAAATGAAAAATCTTTTGAAGATCTGAATAATTATTTATGACTGAGCTTTTGAGGGTAGTTATTTCTGCAGTGCCTAGCTAGATACTGAAACCCAAACCTGTCACATGCAGAAGAAATATCAAAGCGAGATCAAATAGTTCTCTGGGTTCTGAAGCTTAAACTGATGAAACGTTAACAAGATCTATGGTTATAAGGCCAGGCTGGAGCTCAGCATTCTTACATATTTTGACTGCAGGGGAACTCTGTTTAGAGGGAGCAGCAGGTCTTGGTAAGGCCAGATTTGCTTCTCTCACATCAGGGGCCACGGAGATATCACTATCCTGCATCTCCCAGGTCTTTATTTACTAAGAGTCACAAATTGACCCTTTGAGCCAGATGACATTGTCCCTTTCAGGGGTCTTACATATTTGCATTCTGAATCATTTTGTGATGAACTTACAGTTTACCTCTTCAGGAAAAATCTAAGTGAGATTAATTTCAAATCTTTGAAAGCAGTTCTAATTCTGCCCATACTCCCTGCACGGCACATAAAAAGAGATCTGGTGAGCAAGGGTCTGTTCTCTTGCTTTCAATTTAAATGAACAATCTATTAATTTTAAAATAATTTAAATGAGTATCATGCCTATCATCAAATATCAGTACTTTTTAGATTTAATTATTTAAAAGAAAGCATTGTTTATGATCATTATTTTAGCTGAACCTGGGAATATGATTTACACTGTCAGAGTATGTATACAACTTGATAGTTACACCTTATTTTAAATACAGGCTTTATTTTAAATGTTGGCTATTCATTTTAAATGTACAGCAATACAAAGAAATCAAACAAAAGATAAACAATTGTATTCATAGTAGTCTACGTCTTTTTTTAACTTTTTAATCCATCTAGTTTAGAGCTCTCAATTCTGGCATATGAAGCTTCATGCTTAAATGGATACTGTCTCAGAACATCTGGGAACATATACTTGATATAAAGAAGCTGACACTATCCAGAGAAGCTTCTTGTACCCAACGATTACAGAACTATGCAACTTTTATATTCTTCATTCATTTAATTGGCTAATATTCACCATAGTATTTACAAAATCAAATATAACACATTGGCATCCCAACTTACCTCAAAGAAATACAGATATCCACAAAAACATATTTATTTATGTGGTCATCACACTGGATTTTAAACCAACTAAAGAGGGATTATTAAAGATATAGACTTTATAGAACTTACCATGAGCAGTTGAATTCAGTATTGATTTTCTTAATTTCTTCATTTGATTTAATGTTATTATAAACAGATAATTGCACAGAAGTTTCCCTTTGTTCCCCTGCCCTAACCTCTACACTGGCAATAATGAGGCCAGAAAAAGGTGACTATTAAAAATTCTAAGCACAAGCTCCCTAGATATAAAGTAAGTTCTACAATGCAAAAAAAAAAACACAAAAAACAAAAAACAAAAAACAAAAACAAACAAACAAACAAACAAACAAACAAACTATCTTTATCAACTAAATAATAGCTCCTACAATTTGAATCTCTGTGAAAAGTATTATTAATGAATGGTCACTATCAAACACTAGAGGGAAAAAATAAAAGAGCATTTATTTACTGAGCATTGTCATACATAGTTTTTTTTGCTTCAAACTTTCTCCCAGTTGTTTACTAGTATGAACTTTCCCCTCATATTTGGTTTTCATCAAACATACATTGTTTGAAACTAAATATGCTACAACAGTTTTATCCCATAAAATGAAAAGAAGGACTTAAAAGTGAAATCAGAGTTTGGGAGAACGCCAACAAAAGAAAGAAGAGTTTACCAAATAATCTTAAATAAATTTGAAAAGTAAAAAGAAAATCAGGCAATTATGCTTTCATAGAAAATAAGGGAATAAACTATTTAAAAGAAGAGGCAAATCACAAAGTATAGAATCGTATTAAGAGGACAGATAAACGAAGCATTCTCCAGTGAATGCTTAATGTCAAGAGGTTAGTAGTGTACATGTTTAGAAAAATTTCAGATACTTCATGTGAATACAGGACAGATTTCTGTGGGGTTGAGAGTGCCTAAAAGGTAAAGTAGAAGCAGTGAGTATGTAAAATACTTTAAAGAAGTTTAGCAATGAACCAGAAGGGAAAGGGGCAAGAAATGAAAGGGGATATTGGATTGATGAAATAGTTGTTGTTATTGTTGTTTATATTTCATATTTTTAATTATAAAATGAATAATGTTATTCATAGAAATGTTAGAAAATATTTATGTAAAATGATTGATAAATCACACTTGATATATATGAAGATATACAAAAATGCTTTTTACACTTAATCAATATTTATATATAAAATGATTTTAATTGTGGTATAGTAAGCCTTTATATGAGAATGGAATCAATTAGTTACTCAAAGTTCTGTTCATAGAGACTTACAAGTTTTTGACATTGTTTTCATTTGATATATATCCTGGTCATTTGCTTTGCTTTGAAGCAGAAATGGCCAGACAGGTGATGAGATACTAATTCACTGTCTGTGGCCAGTGGTTGGCTGGATGTCTAGTGATTTGAAAAGAACATTATTAAAAAACTGGTAACAAGGACATATGGGGAAGAGATGCAGATAAACCTCTCTGAATGGGCAAAAATAAGAAAATGAACATATTTATGTCCCTTGTGAATGTTTTTCAAAGGGTGACCTCCTCAAGAGACGATGTTATTAATAAACTGAATAGCATCATTCATTCAGTGTATATCATTTAGCTTTCTTCCTCAACCAACCCTGTCATCTAGAATGGGTTCATGAAAAATGTAGCCTGTTGGCAGATAGGAATGTTACACAGGGGTCCAGTAACGTGGACTTCCCTACCCACCAGTTGACCTAGAAATAACCACAGCTGAGTGCATCATCTGCCAGCAGCAAAGGCCAAATTCGAGACTCTGATAGTACACCATTCCTTTGGGTAATTACCAGGACTAGATGATTTCTTTCACCATGGAAAGGGCAGCATTTTGTTCTTACTGGAATAAACACTTCGCATGTGGATTTGCCTTCTCTGCACACAATGCTTCTGCCAAAAACTACCATCTGTGGACTTACAGAATGCCACATCTGCCATCATTGTATTCCACACAACAAGGAACTCACTACCTGGCAAACGAAGTGTGGCAAAGGGCCCATGCTCATGACATTCACTGGCTTTACCATGTAGTCCACTGTTCTGAAACAACTGGCTTGACATAACAGTGCAAAGGCGGGCCTTTTGAATATTTAGTTACAATGCCAGTCAGTTGGCAATAACTTGCAGGGCAAGAGCAAGATTCCCCAGAATGTTGTATATGCTCAGAATCAGCATCCAATGCATGGTGTTGTTTCTCCTATAGCCAGGATTCACAGGTTCAAGAATCAAAGTGTGCAAACGGAATTGGCATCACTCAGTCTTATCCCTGGTGACTCACTACAAAAATGTTTGCTTTCTGTTCCTGTGCCTTTATGATCTACTGACCAAGAGATCTTAGTTCCAAAGTAAAGAATGCTTCCATCAGGAGATACAACAGTGATTCTGTTGAACTGAAGGTTAAGCGTACTGCCTGTCTACTCAGGGCTCCTTATGCCTCTGAATCACCAGCCAAAAAAGGAAGTTACAGTGCTGGCTGAGGTCAGTGATCCTGAATAACAAGGAGAAACTGAACAACTACTCCACAGTGGAGGTGAGGAAGATTATATTTGGAATACAGAGAATTTCTTAGAGGGTATCTTCGTTCTACTATCCTCTGTTATTAAGTACCACATGCCTAGAATTGCATTCATTCATGGATAATACCTTATTTGATTCTTTTTCAACAACTTGTTATCGTATATCTTCAGCCTTAACATTTTTCTTTTCTCCTTTTATATTATATAATGGACATCTGCATCTACATTCCATGTGTTTTCACCATCATCGATGCATCCAGTCTATTGGAACAATATACAGATGCTCCTTGATTTACAAGGGGGTTATATTCTAATAAGCCGATTGTAAATTGTATCTATCATAGTCAACAATGCATTTACTGTACCTGGCCTCCTTAGGCAACATAGCTTAGTCTTGCCTACCTTAAACATTCTGAGAACATTTTCATTAGCACACAGTTGTACATAATCATCTCACACAGAGACTATTTTATAACAAAGTGTTGGATATCTTATGGAATTTACTGAATACTGTACTAAAAATGAGAAACTGGTTGTAGGAACACCGTCGCAAAGTAACAACAACAAAAAAAACATAAGTTGGACCTTCGTAAGTTAGGGACTGTCTGTACTTCATCTTGTTTACAAACTGTTGGATTCAATTGATCTCTTTTCCTTAGCATTTTAGTCCACTTACACATACTTTATGTCCTAAGAAATTCTTTATCACTTTTATTACACAATTTTTCCTGGTTCTAATCCTACCTTAAACTAGAGCTTTTAATAATCCAGATAAATTTATTATTTACATACATATTACTTGAATGGCATTGATTTTATCTGCTAAGTGTTTACTTGGATTCTCAATCTACAAAATCAAAGTTTTTTTTTTTTTTAAAGAATCTACTTCTCAAACAATTTTTAGAAATAACTTTATAATATCTCTTACCTGCACCAATAAATATTCAGTGGATATGGGAGCAAGTAAATCTACAATTTTGAGGCTACTGTCTCAATATTAAAAATAATAATGAACTCTTATTTGGTATATCCGGAATTATCAACAAGCCTATCGAAGACTACTCAGACTTCTGTCATTGTCTAAACAAATTATTGGTTCTTTTAGCTGTCTCTTTTAACATTGGAACGAGAACAATCTTTATTCTTGCTTACTATACCAAGTAGTTTGATTTCTGGTTCTAATCCTACCTTAAACTACAGGTCTGAGGCTTTCAGTTCATTCATCCTTATATAATTTTTTTAACTTGGGTATATACCTTTGCCAAGGTAAAATGAGAGAAAGTACACGAGTGTTGTTGTTCTCACACTGTAAGTTAGAACCACCAAACTTTTTGGATCTTGAATAATCTTGCCATGTCTAAATAGCATTGATAATTTTTGTTGTTGTTGTTGTTGTTTTAATGTGATAACATTTGTCATAAGAGTTCTATTAACCTTCCCTGCCAGCTGGCTAATTCAGTTGTGGTGTGCTCCCTTTCCTGAAAAGTATCTGACATTTCTATAAGTATCTTAATTTATACAGCAAAGGGGATTATGCTCGCAGCAATGGTGATTACTGTTCACACATCGGTATTTTAAAAACACATAAATGGACTTACTAGTGACTTATTTAATATAAATGTGACTTCTGGAAATAAACTTGCTAAAAGTCACAAAAGAAGGAGAAAAGATCATATATTTATTTACATAAAAGTAGAAATATTATTTAGAATTTTTTTTTTCAGAAGTCAGAGGCAAACAGTGAATTGGGAATGAGTGTCTAGAAATCAGAAAGAAGATAATAAACATATTTAAGTACTTCACACAAATTAAAAATATAAATAAAAATAATTTTTTGATAATAATGACGAAATAGTTTATATCACTAGCATGTAAAGCTATGCAAATTTAAAGAGCTATTTTACTGAAAGATAAAATTTCAATAATGCAGCAATATTTGTTTCTTTGTGTGTGTATGGATGTTTTTTATAATTTCTAGTTTCTGGAAAGAAATTAGCAATATTGCGCAGTGCTGCTGGGTGTACAAAAAGAAGTTACAGTTTGAGAGGGCATTTTAGTATAATATGATAAACACTTTTCAGTACATTTTCTAGGAAAATAATTGACAACGTTTCCTCAAATTTATTTAAAAACATACCTATAATTGCCAGGTTTATAATTCTGAGGAATCTGAAAATGATAAAAATTTATAATAAAAAGTGTTTGATTAAATAAATTGTAAGTATAATTACAGAATATATTTGCAAATAAGTTCTAAAGAATTGTTAAAATTATAAAATCAGGAGATGTTTTAAAAAGCTCTTAATGAGCTCTAAGACACTTTTTCTTGTTTGAAAGAAACATTTTAAATACAAAAAGTTTAAACATAAACATGTTAACAAAAGCTATCAGAAACTAGAATTTCATGATGTTCTCTATGTGTATAGATAGGTGATAGATATATATTTGTACCTGCATTCATAGTTACAGAGAGAGGTATAATGTGTGCATACTCATTGAAATAAAAACTAATTTGAAAAATTGATTAACTAGATAAGTTAACTAAAAGATAGGGTGCTTTTCTAGAAAATTCAGGTCAAAATTTTAGCCAGTGTCTTACATACACTTGAGTAACTGCCCCTATACATACATACATACATACATATATACTTATATGAAGGAATACATAAAGCTTTTAAAACCTTGAATAGTTCAGAGAAAGGATAAACATCTCTCTGTGATTGTGAATAGATATAAATCTTAGAAATTATTCATAGATGTTCTCACAAGTATTTCCTTGTGTTTTTTTAAAGGAAAGGTCATGTAAAATACAATCATTTTATTTTTCTCTTTCAGATTCCCTCGAGAGTCAGTCTGATTGCATTAATATGCTAATATTAATGACTGGCCAATATTCTCCATAGTTTGTTGAGCTTTATTCCCCAAGAATAATATGGACTGCCAATTGCAGTAATTTCAGCACCTGTGAACATCCCATGGAGAATATGAACTGGAACATTTTTAAGATCAGCATAAAGAGTGGAAAATAAACACCACTCAGAGGATTTCCTCTCAGGTATTCATCATCTGGTTCCAAGCATGAGGCAGTTCAATTTTCCTCCGTGCTCAGGAGGTCACCACTGTAGAAGGAAGCTCTACCCTGTTTCCCATCCCATTACTCCCTTCAGTCTCATCTGGAGTTTTGGGGACTAATTGAATACAGCAGCATATTATTTGAGCTTAAAGCACAATCATCTATCTGCCTTCAGAAAATTCACTACTCACCTGCCCTACTTTTCCATTCAAGAAAGAAGATAATTAAAACATTGCATTGAATTTGTGATTATGCTATATTAAAATGTGGACCTGGCTTAGTGAAATGACCAGAGAAAATTAGCAGACACTTTTTAAATACTAACCTTTAGAAACTATGAGGGTAGAAGAAAAGTGCCTTCTTGAACAGCCAGTTAATTTTGTTTATGTTCCTTCTCTCCAAGGTCAATTTTGTATGTATGCAAGAAAGACTGCTGCCTGCGATGTGAATCAAGAAATGACAGGAAAAAAATTCTACTTTTAATATTTTTAATTTGTAGACTTTCAGAAAAATTTACATTCACTTTATTATTGCAACAAATATTGTTAATTATTAAAATTCAAATATAATGTAAAAATTGTTAGCTCATTAAACTGTAAATTATAAGTATCAGAATTCAAGTAAGCTAGCCAGGTATCCTAGAAAAACCTAAAGAAATATAAATCCAAGAAAATGATTTAGACGGTGGGGAAGGGATCAGGATATTTCAGCTAACCTAAGAATTTTCTATAGCATTCTGTGTGTGTGTGTCTGTCTGTGTGTGTGTGTGTATGTGTGTGTATCTGAAAAAGAAAAGTGAAACAGAGAACTCCTAGAATACAGTATTCCTAATACTGTACAGTTGCTCCTCCTTACTATTTCTTCAACTCTGAGCCATTATTCTATTTTCTTTTCTCCTGATCTTCTTTACTCTACTCTATATTTCTGCTTCATTCTTTGGAATTCCCTGCAACTTTTAATAATTTTATCTCTAAATATTCCTTTTGTTTAAGGTAAAATTTCTTTTCAAACACTCTCAGTGGAAGCTAATTCATTCTCTAGCACTCATCATAATCTCTGAAAATGTGGTCAACATCCTGTTTAGACTCATACCCACTTTCTTCTCTCTTTCATTAGAAAAGAAACATATATTAGGATTCAGCGACTGTAGTAGCTGTAGGAATATACTGAAAAAAAAAAAGGCAGTATGTTTTTTTACCTTCAAAGCATTTATACTTTACAAAAATATGCATTATAATAGTCATAATAATAAAGTATAATTAAAGCTATTAGAGAGAAAACATAAACATCATTAAAAACAGACCAAAAAGTTTATTTTAATAATCAAGCAAAAACGTCCTTTGGATGTAATTTTTAACTTACATGTACAAAAGAGGAGTGGTAACTACCAGTAGGCACTTCTGTTCTAGAAGAGAAAAGGGAAGAATGTGTCATAATGGAAATAAGATGCATTGTATTTGTGAAGCACTGGAAATATTTATTGTAACTAATTCATAGTGAGCATATGGTAAAGGACAAGAAGCTAAAGCTAGATAAGTCTACAAAACAGATCTTGTAGAACCTTGCTTATCATATTTAAGGGTTGAATTCCATTTTAACGAAAAGAGGAAGTGAATGAATTATTAAAAGTGGACATGCTAACATATTTGCATTACTGGAAGTCCACTCTGATTTGCTTTGATTATAGTCATGTGCCACATAAAGACGTTTTGGTGACAAAAGACTGCATATAACACAGTGGCCTATATCAAACTACAATGAAGATGAAAGATTTCTATTGCCTAGTTATGTTGTAGATATCATAATAGTGCAATTTTTAATTTTTATAATAAATTTAGTGTAGCACAGGTGTACAGTATTTATAAGGTCTACAGTAATGTACAGTAGTGTTCTAGGTCCTCACATTCACTCTCCACCCAGTCACTGAGTCAGCCAGAGCAACCTTTAGTGCTGAAACCTCCATTCATGGTAAGTGCCCTATATAGGTGTACCATTTTTATTCTTTATAACATGTTTTTATTGTATTTTTCTATGTTTAGATACGTTTAGATAAACAATAGTAAATAACTGCCATATTGCCTGTGCTATTCAGTACATAGTATACATGTTTATAGCCCATGTGTAGTAGCAATACACAAAACCTAAGAATGCAGTAGGCTATATCATCTAGGTTTGTGTAAGTGTACTCTATGATGCTTGAAGCATGATTAAATTTCCTAATTATGTGTTTTACTTACACAAACCTCAATTGTATAGCATGTCTCCCCATTCTTAAGTGATATGGCTGTAGTTTGAAATTGAGTTAGCTTAAAGGTTCAACTATGGTAATTTTCTTAAAAAAATGTTGTGGTCCAGATGAATATATTTTCAGTGAAAATGGCAAAATTAGGTTGAATTTAGAAGTATTTATGACACAGCATTTAAACGGCTTAGTGGTTTATTGGATTAAGAGAGACAGTAGATTTAATAAAAGTTAAAAGTTTAGAGACCTGTTTAAGAAACTTTCACTCTACACATGGAGACAGAGTGGCTCCTGGCAGGAGTAATAAAAGAGAGGATTATGCATTTAAAGATGAATTAATTATTGAAGTATTTTCATACTGATTCAATAAAATTATTAAAACTAGAGGATGAGATGAAGATACGAAAGAGAAAGATACATCGGGATTCAGGTTCCTTGAAGAGTTATAAAGGCATGAACTCCAGGGTGTAGGTGAAAAAAGAGACCCTAATCAAAGAAACAGCTCTTCTATTAGTATAAAAAGTACAGGAGGAAAGCATGTTGTACATGCTGGTAACTTAGTTGCAAAGAAGTTAAAGGTGTTCTCTCCTGATGGCTGTCGTTATTTTCTTTGAAATATGAGGCAGGACCACCTTCTAAGAGGTGGGAATTAAGGGATTTAAGTTTAAAAATGGTAGTGAATGTGTAGTCATTTTGGTAAATGAAAAGAAGAATTGACTTTTGACATATTTATAAATAGATTATGCAAATTTAAGGACTTTTTTTCCCCAATGACTATGAGTGTGGCACAGCAAGAGTATGTCGAGTAGCTAATATTTCTGGTGGCTTTACATTGAATGAAATGACTCCTAGACTGGCAGCCATTTTCTATGGAAGGTTAAAGGGGAATGCAGATGAGCAGGAAAAATCTCTAATATTTTAATTACTCTTAATATGGAAATAAGATAGAGTGAGGGAGTGAGTAGCCGACATGGGAAAAATATAATGCAAAACTCCTGAGGATAAACAACTCAATTTATTATCACCTTCCATTGCAGGATTTAGCAGAGGAAGGAAAAACAAAATTTGTCAATGTCAAAAACAAATTATCTGAAACCTGGTGTCCCCAGAATAGAATATACCACTCACTCTCAGGATGTATGCTGATACAGGTGATTAAAAAAAGTTTTTGAAGAAATGACAGAACTGTTCAGATTTCAAGAAAAATATTGGACGTAGATGCATCAGAAGTCTCTTTGCACCCCTGACTAGTTATCCTAGGCTACTAAAATGAGAGGGGATTCAAACCACAGATTTCGAAATCTCGCTCAAAAAAGAACAAGTATAATGGTCAGATATGGTGCGACGGGAGACAAGAATGTACTCACATTTGATTAAAGCCAATAGAAGATTTGAACAGAGCCACTCAAATTAAATGTAAACAGCAACAACAATATTAACAATAGCAAATAATGTCAAATAGGCAAATATATTACAATAAAAATAATAGTAGAAGTTAGAGTTTAAGAATCTGATAAGAAATTAAAGGAAACAAAATTAAGGGGAAAACATCCATTTCATGCTTTAAAGAACATAATAAACATAATGATTATATAAAGTAAGAGCACCAAGTCAAGGTAATAACATAATGAAATAAGATTTTAGGCCGGGCGCGGTGGCTCAAGCCTGTAATCCCAGCACTTTGGGAGGCCGAGACGGGCGGATCACGAGGTCAGGAGATCGAGACCATCCTGGCTAACACGGTGAAACCCCGTCTCTACTAAAAAATACAAAAAACTAGCCGGGCGAGGTGGCGGGCGCCTGTAGTCCCAGCTACTCGGGAGGCTGAGGCAGGAGAATGGCGTGAACCCGGGAGGCGGAGCTTGCAGTGAGCTGAGATCCGGCCACTGCACTCCAGCCTGGGCGACAGAGCATGACTCCGTCTCAAAAAAAAAAAAAAAAAAAAAAAAAAAAAGATTTTAAGCAGCGAGTTTACAAAGACCGAAAACAAAATAAGAATGAAAATAATATCACAACTAATGTAAAAGAAAATGATTTCAAAATTAGAGAAATTAAAGAAAATGGTAATTGATAAAGAGGACAGAAAAAAAAAAAAAAAAACTATCATTTTTCCTAATGAAGAAAACGTAAGTAAAAAAAAAAAAAAAATACTTAACTATATTCCAGACTTCTGGTAAATATGGCTATCTGAGGAAATTTAGGCAAGGATGTAGATTATTCCTAAAATTAAGCAAGTTTAGTTATATCTGTGTATAAGAGAGATGATAGAAAATTTAATGACACTACAATGCCAGAGGGGTAAAATGCACATTTTTAGATGTTATTGTATTTTTATTCTACATAGGTATGTATTGGAATCATTCAGAAATGTTAAAAAACGGAATTCATCAGAGTAGCTAGCCACGATAACCAAGAGTGAAGTACAGCATCAGTTAAATCAGTGTTATTGTTTCTTCCCAACATTTTCTCTCCAATATACTGGAGAAGAAAGGACGACAGTATAGAGCAGTAGGGAAGAAAATACATCACTTACTTTGGGTTTAGGGAACATCATGAAAGGTAGTCCATTTAAATAAGCATTTTCTCATTCTTAAGGAAAATATGCTACCTTAAAAAAACGAGCACAAGTAGACTTAAAATCAAATTTACCAAAATTTCAGCTTTCTGTCAAAATTATTTCCCTTGTTCAGATTTGATGGGTCAAATAAGGTAAGAATCAAAATCCCTTTATCTTATCTCCGCACTCCAGGAAGGCATTTTAAATATAAAATAGTGAACAGAAATACTATATTCTGGAATGAAGTGTCATACCTTTAGTTAAACTATTATGTCACCACTTCTTACTATCCTATGAACTCTATCCCATGTTTGTTTCTTTGTATCTAATTTTGACCTTTAAATTGAGCTTGATATTACCCTTTTCTTCAACACTATTTTTGAATATTCTGCTAAATTCTAATTCTAGTTATTATATTTTGAGTTTTCTTACTACCTTTTCCACTCTTGTCTCAGTTTCACAAATGGTCACAAATACCTCCACCTGCTTAACACTAACTTATACTTCCTCCATTTTTCCAATGTGTAGTTCCCAACTTTGACTTACTATCAAAATGCTGAACCTGCTTCATGCCTTTTAATATATAGTGAACACCCAAAAGTACCATATTTGGCCCTTGGTTCACAATTTGTCATTCTATCAACCCAACTATCCTTTCTATTCAATGAGACACTTATCTTATTTCTTCACAGCAGATTCTTACTTCAGTCATATTCTTATATTGCAGTGAGTTTCTTTCTTTATCTGAGATGATGTCAGCATGTTCTGGTTCGTAAAAACATGCATTTTGTCCTACTCAACTGCTGTTGTAATATAGACATATATACACATAATGAATGTGTTTCCTCAACAATTTTGATTAATCTATGCTATATTTTATTCTTTACTTGTAATATGGTTTCTACATTAGAAGCCTTACAGGGATGCTATTCTCAATAGCCTTTCTTTGGTAGTTTGTAATCACCAGTAACTCAGATATGTAGACACTGATTTAATGTAATACTGAGTGTTATTAATGCTGGTTTGATTTAATTGGATCAATTTGTTTAAAAGATGCAGTATCCATCTACAGCAAAATGAATAAATACATTGTGATAATTCATACAATGGATTACTACACAGCAATGAGAATGGAAAACCTACAATTACAGCAAAAATTAAGATGAACCTCACAAACTTAATGCAGAGCAAGAAAAAACACAGAATAATACATATGATACAATATGATTTCTTTCTTCCTTTTTAAAATTTATTTTTAATTGAAAAATGACTATATATTTATGATATGCAACATTATGTTTTTTACAATTTCAATATTTATTCTAGATTCAGGGATACATGCACAGGTTTGTGTGATGCTGAGGTTTGGGATCTGGTTGATCTCATCACCCAAGCAGTGAGCATAGTACCCAATAGGTAGTTTTCCACCCCATTCCTCCCTGATTCCCTTCCCCCTCTCGCAGTCTATTGATCTGATTTTTATGTCCATGTGTACTTGTGTATGTAAGTAAGAACATGTAGTAGTTAGTTTTCTGTTCCTGCATTAATTTGCTTAGTACAATGGCCTCCAGCTACTTCCATGTTGCACAAAGGACATGATTTCATTCTTTGTATGGCTGTGTATTATTCCATGGCATGCAGGAACTACATTTTTTCAAACCAATTCACCATTGATGGGCACCTAAGTTGTCTTTCCTATTGTGAATAGCACTGTAATGAACATACAGGTGCATGTGTCTTTTTAGGAGAAATATTAATTTTTATTTGGGTATATGCCCAAGAATGGGTTTTCCAAGTTGAAAGGTAGCTATGTTTTAAGTTCATTGAGAAATCTCCAAACTGCTTTCCATAGTGGTTGAACTAATTTACATTCTAACCAATAGTGTATAAGCATTCTCTTTTCTCCATACTCTTGCCAGCATCTGTTCATTTTTGAGTTTTTAATAACAGACATTCTTACTGGTGTGAGATGATATCTCATTGTGGTTTGGATTTCTTTGATAGTTAATGATTATAAAACTTTTGTTGTTGTTGTTGCACTTGTATTTATTTATTTATTCGTTTATTTATTTTTTTTGAGATGGAGTCTCACTCTGTTGCCAGGCTGCAGTGCAGTGGTATGATCTCAACTCACTGCAATCTCTGCCTCCCGGGTTTAAGTGATTCTCCTGTCTCAGCCTCCTGAGTAGCTGGTACTACAGGTGTGCACCACCACACCCAGTTAATTTTTGTATTTTTAGAAGAGGTAGGGTTTCACCATGTTGGCCAGGATGGTCTCGATCTCTTGACCTCGTGATCTGCCCACCTTGGCCTCCCAAAGTGCTAGGATTACAGGTGTGAGCCACCACATCTGGCTGTATGTCTTCTTTTGAAAAGTGTCTGTTCATATACTTTGCTGATTTTCATTGGAATTGTATTTTGCTTATTGAATTGTTTAATTCATTAATTATTAAATAATAATGAAATAAATTGTTAAATAATTCTGGACATCAGACCTTTGTTAGATGCTGTATTAGTTCTTTCTCACATTGCTAACAGGAAATACACAAGACTGGGAAATTTATACAGGAAAGAGTTTTAATTGACTCACAGTTATGCATAGCTGGGAAAGCCTTAGGGAACTTATGATGATGGCAGAAGGCAAAGGGGGAAAATGTCCCTTATTTACAGGTCAGCAAGAAGGAGAAGGGCAAACAGGAGAAATGCCAGACGCTTAGAAAGCCGTCAGATCTCATGTGACTCACTCGCTATCATGAGAACGGCATTGGGGGAATGATCCCCATGATCGAGTTACCTTCATCTGTGGTCCCACCTGTGACACGTTGCAATTGTGGGGATTATAATTCAAAATGAGATTTTAGATAGGGAAACAGCCAAACAATATAAGAAGCATGACTTACAAATATTTTCTCTCATTCTGTAGATTGTTTACTCTGTTGGTAGTTTATTTTGCTGTGCAGGAGCTTATTTTCCTGTGCAGGAGCTCTTTAGTCTAATCAGTCAATTTGTCAATTTTCGTTTTTGTTGCAATTACTTTTGAGGACGTAGCCAAAAATTATTTACCATAGCTGATATCAAGAAAGATATTTCCTAGGTTTACTTCTAGTAATTTTGTAATGTGAGATCTTACATTTAAATCCATTCTGAGTTACTTTTTTGTATATGGAGAAAGGAAGGGGTCCAGTTTTATTCTTCTGCATATGGCTAACTAGTTATCCCAGCTCAATTTGTTGAATAGGGAGTCCTTTACCCATTGCTTGTTATCACCAGCTTTATCAAAGATCAGTTGGTTGGAGGTGTATCACTTTATGGGCTCTCTATTCTGTTAGATGTATCTATGTATCTGTTTTTTACGAGTTTCATACTGTTTTGGCTACTATGGCCTTAAAGTATAGTTTAAAATCAGCTAGTGTTATGCTTTTGGCTTTGTGCTTTTTGCTTAGGATTGCTTTGGCTATGTGGGCTCTTTTTTGGTTCCATATGAATTTCTATAGCATGCAAAAATCAGACAAAACATCCAGTCCTTTTAAAAGATAGTAAAATGGATACTCCTGAGAATTATGGGGTGGAAGGCAAGAGATAATTAAAAGAAGGCATAATCAGAAATTCTGGGTTAAAAGTGATGTAGTGTCATTGATTTGGATGCTGTTTAGATGGGCTTATTTAGTTTTTTAAATATATATATATATATATTTAGCTATATACTTTTAGGGTTTTTGTCATTTTCATTACATATATTATAATTAAGCTATACAATGTGGAAAATGAGATATATTTCTGGAATAAAATGACATTTCAGTCATTATCTGCTGGGAGAATATAGAGACGGATAATAGTTAGACAGAAGATAGATAGATAGATAGATAGATAGATAGATAGATAGATAGATAGATACATAGTAGATAGAGAGATTCTGTTGCTACTAACCAATAAATAACTTGTTTGTAATTAATAAGTTTTTCCTGGAATTTACATTCATTCTATTTTGGTCTGTGACCCAATATTTATAACAGCAAATATAGATTACATTCACAGAAAAGTGTCCTTTGTAAAGCTATCATTAGTGAGGTCAGCCTATGAACCACAGTTCTGAACTTAGTAAGTTTCACAAACTACTGGTAATCTTGTTGTAAAATACTGACATACAATTCAACAGAAATATTTAAATATGCAATTTAAAGCAGTATTTGCACAATCAAATTGTAAAATTGAATAATAATGTATAAGTTTAAATAAATTATATACACACCCAATAAATATTACTCTAAATGTTTTGTTTCTGAAATAGCTTCTCTATTGACTTTGAAATAATTTTTCTAAAGATTTCCTCTTATAAATAGGAACATAGAACACATGAATGGATTAGTTGGTTGGCATTTCAGCTTTGTTCTTCCATTTAAAGGTCAACTTGAAGTATTTTAAATATTACTTGTCGGTGAAGCACAGTTAAAGCAACAACAGTTATCCTTTAATCTTTTGAAGAAATCTACTGCATACCTATGGTAATCCTACACTCACTGCCAACCTTTTCAATAGTTATGAGAATTAAATCAAGTTGGCTTTTCTAGCAGTACTGTTGAGAGTTGCTCAGTGTTACTGACCTTTTCTTCATAATTGCTTCTACTTTTCCCATCAATCTTCTGGAGAGGATGATTCCAGCTTTCTGTATTCACGTTACCAGGACAGTAAATATGGAAATTTATTTATATTCCTATACCCTCATTAAGAAAATATTGTGGTTATCTCTTCCAGCATGTAGATACTCCCAATAACTTGGGCAAGCACTTGTGTGACTTGCTTTTATAAAAAAGGAATATCCTAGAATTCTTACCTTGTTTAATTTAACCATTTCATATAACATTGTCCTGGTTGAACAACTTAATAATAGAAGTAAATTTACTTTTTATTAAAAAAAAAAAAAGCACAAAGGCAAAGAAAAAGCACTAAATGATGATGCTCTGATTCCAACATTTCCCATTTTCTTATTTAATTAATCTATAATAGTGTCATAGTATTTGTTTTAAGGCACCCCAAGTGATTTAATATAAAGTCAAGACTAAGGACCAGCACACAAAGACGGGGACTTTCAAAACATGCATGTAGGCAGGGCTATGAGGCAAAATTAGACTGCCAAATTTAGAAGGTAAATTCTAGAGTGGTGCCCAGATTATTTTACCACAACTTAAAACTAAGGTGCTCTATATTTTTGACATTGAGAAGTTATGCTTGCAGAAAATGTCAAGTTTCTAAAAATTGTTGAGATCTCATTAAATAATTGCTTCTGATTTTCTAGAACTGTGGTTAGAATGGTAGTGTCACATTTAATTTAAAGGTCCATATATACATACACATGCACAAATAAATGCATTCATAACGGTAGAGAAAATCAGCAAATAATTGTTTTGCTGTATTTCCTATGATTCACATCAGTGTTCATTGTAAACTGGTCCTTCTCTCCTCACAATACATTTTTCAAAGCATCTACTTGGATCACTGAAATATTTTTCATTCGTATATTAAATGGCGAGAGATTTGAGTAAAATTGTTAGTTGAAATCAGGTACCAAAGGTTACACAAGTATCAGCAAAGGAATGCAAAAATAAACAAAAAAGAGTATTGTGGAGATACTTTTTGATAGGTTACACTCTGCTATTTGAGAAAGAAACACCATATGTATTAGATTAGACCTGCTCTGCTGGGCTTTTTGAAGATTACATTGAGCGGTGCAATATTTTCTTTCATAATCTAAAAAACTCGAAACTATGTACAAAATTTGGATAAAGAAACTCTGCTGAAAAAGACCAAATGGAAAGAGAAATAATTTCCCTATCGAAAATCCAATGTTAAAATAAGATATCCATCAAGAGTGTTTTATAGATGATGCAAAGTGGTTGTTCTCAATGTAGGCTGAAAATCACCTGAGGAGTTATAGAACATATTTCCTGGAACCAATTCACTTTGTTTCTGATTTAATTGATCTGTGGTGTAGTCTACCAATCTGTGACTTATTTCATTTGTTTTGCTTGTTTGCTTTTTTTTTTTTTTTATTCATTACAGCTGTCTAGGCAATTTTAACTTGCAGATAGTGATAGTACTATGAACCACTAGAGGATTGTAGAATGCAATGATAGTCCTCCCAGAAAATGGACTGTAATGACTAAAAATATGTAGATATTTAAAGTCAAGAAATAAAGGACTACTCAAGCAACAGGACACAAGAGTGAACTCAAGAGGAAGGTGACTATGACTATTGGGAGAAGGTAACTGGGAGCATAAATAATACTTTCTATTAATGGGCTGGGGAGGAGTGCTAAAGCTGAGTGTTACTGTTAGATCACCTCTTGGTAGTTGATGAGGTGGCTCTCTTTGTCATAAGGGATAAGATACAAATATCATTTAATGTGTTTTGTTATACACTTTGAGGGTTCCAGTCGGTCTAGTCTCTGATTGCTAATATTTAATCTGTATTTTCCATTTTAAATTATATATACCTATACTTGCATAAATTTATGCAAAAACTTCTATGATTTAACATTTTAACATATTTTCAACAATTTATTAATGCCAAATTATTGCCGTTATTTACAATCCACTTCTCACTCTCCAGGGCTCATTTTCTGGAATACCTTGTTCTACTATATAAATAACAATCCTTTGTTGACAATTTACTATGTGCTAAGATCCATGTTACATTCATGAAGTGCATTATCTTACTCCTAACAATCTCTACATTAAAAAGTGCAAAATTACTCTATTTTACATGTGAGAATTCAAGGCTTAGAAAATTAAGTCTATTGCTTGAACACTTAAAATTCTGAATTTTTACTCACACTTATTGACTCTAATGGTAAAGCTATTCAATTTAAATAATTTCCTTTTTACTTTGACTTATTTAATTGTAGTTATTTTTACATCTTTATTTTTACTAAAACTATTTTAGTGTTCTTTATTTGTATGCACTTTTAAACTATTAGTACATAGTCTCTTATTTGTTAATATATAGATTTTATTTTCAGATTTTAAGTTTATCTTTTAAATATTCGTGTCTTTATTTTTCATTCCATTAGTTATATCCTTCTATATATTTTGTATTGAATATTAAATTCATCATATGTATTAACTTTTATTGCAATATAAAATATGAACTTTCTATACTTTATTATCTCACAATACTTCTAATTATTTGATTCAGTTTTTTCTGATAGTTCTCTATTACTGTTGATTGCCTCTCTTTTTATTATTCTTTATAATTCTTATTTTGAAAAATCACATTACATAACTTCAAATTACACTGCAGAGTTATAGTAATGAAACAGCATGGCACTGGAATAAATACAGACACATAGACCAGTGGAACAGAATAGAGAACCTGGAAACGAATCCACACACCTACAGTGAATTCATTTTCAACAAAGGTGTCAAGAACATACACTGGGGAAATGATTGTCTTTTCTTCAATAAATGGTGCTAGAAAAACTGGAAATCCATATGCAGAAAAATGAAATTAGACCCCTATCTCTTGCTATATATAAAAGTCAAATAAAAATGTATTAAATACTTAAATCTAAGACTTCAAACTATGAAACTACTACAAGAAAACATCAGGGAAAATCTCCAAGACATTGATCTGGGCAATAATTGCTTGAGCAATACCCCACAGCACAGGCATCCAAAGCAAAAATGGGTAAATGAGATCACATCAAGTCAAAAAACTTCTGCATAGCACAAGATACAATCAACAAAGTGAAGAGACAACTCAGAAAATGGGAGAAAATATTTGCAAACTACCCATATGACAAAGAATTAATAAACAGAACATATAAGGAGCTCAAATGACTCTATAGAAAAATATTTAATAATGTGAGTTTTACATTTAAGTTTTTCATCTATCTTGAGTTGATTTTTGTATAAAGTGTAAGGAAGAGGTCCAGTGTCAGTTTTCTGATTAAAAAACAGGCAAAAGATTTGATCAGACATTTCTCAAAGGAAGACATAAAAATGGCAGACAGGCATATGAAAAGGCGCTCAATGACTTTGAACAACAGAGAAAAGCGAATCAAAACTACAAGGTGATTACATGTCACCCCAGTTAAAATTGCTTATATACAAAAGTCAGGCAAAAACAAATACTGGTGAGGATATGGAGGAAAAGGAAACACTTGTACACTCTTGGTGGAAATGTAAATTAGTACAACTCCTATGGAGAACACTTTGGAGATTTCTCCAAACTAAAAATTGAGTTATCCTACGATCTGACAATCCCACTACTGAGTATATACCCCAAAGAAAGGAAATCAGTATATCACAGAGATATCTGCACTCTTATGTTCGTTGCAGCACTGTTTACAATAGCTAAGATTTGGAACCAACCTAAGTGTCTATCAACAGATAAATGGATAAAGAAAATATACTACATATACATAATGGAGTACTATTCAGCCACAGGAAAGAATGAGATCCAGTCATCTTCAATAACATGGTTGGAAGTGGAGATCGTTATGTTGAGTAAAATAAGTCAGCACAGAAAGACAGACATTGCCTTTTCTCGCTTATTTGTGGGATCTAAGAAATCAAAACAATTGAAACTCATGGATATAGAGCACAGAAGGATGGTTACCAGAGGCTAAGAAGGGTAGTCCTAGGGGCTGGGGAGGAGGTGGCAATAGTTAATAGGTACAGAAAAAAGAGTAGAAAGAATAAATAAGAGCTACTATAGTCCATAATAACTTCATTGTACAATTTAAAATTACTAAAGAGTGTAATTAGATTATTTGTAATTCAAGAGATAAATGCTTGAGGGGATGGATATCTCATTCTTCATGGTGTGCTTATTTCACATTACATGGCAGTATCAAAACATCTCATGTTCCCTATAAATATATACACCTACTATGTAACCACAAAAATTAAAATTAAAGTAAAAAAAAAAAATCAGTGAACCAAACCAAACCAACAAAACAAAACAAAAATCCTCTTCTTGGTAAAGAAATTTATAAATTATACAGTATGATAGAAAGCTACATATTTTATAGAAATTAAAGTATAAAAATAATTTTAAATAGGCTAGCAGGTAGTCTATTGAAAAGAAAACGTTTGGATAGGACTTACATTAGTGATACTGGGGATCTATATTTTAGACAGAGGAAATACCAGAGTCAGGTATTCTAGGAGCAGGTATTCTATGAGAACTGTGAAATATAATGTCAAAGAGGTAATGGAGAATTAGATCCATGGCCTGCCTAATAGGCCAGTGTAAGAATATTGGATTATACACTAAATAAATTGGATGTTGGCAAGAAAATGGTAATCTTTGGCTTAGAATATTTAAATGGTTTTTGTAGCTGCTATACTTAGAAGAGACTAACTGAAGCAAGAGCAGAAGCAGAGAGATAATGTATGGAGTTAGTCTATTTCCTAATAAAAGTTAATGGGTGTCCTGGCTCAGAATGGTAGCCCTAGAGGTGTTAAGTGGTTGGAATCTGCTTGTATTTAAGCCATGATCAAAATAATTTCTGGATGAATTGAGTCAGGTGTGTGAAAAAACAAAAGAGTTAAATGTATCATAAAATATTTCACACCTTTTCATCCTCCTACCCAGATTGCACTTCAGGTTTTCCTTTTAAAAATTGCTTCCTGTCAAGTCCTATGATTCCTTCTGAGTGCCTGAATCAATTATGGTTTGGACATACATTTTAAATGGTTTCTATTGTTAACAAAATGTTTGAAATTTAGCATAACCAAAGCTTGTTTATTTTTGTAATTTATTACAGTGTACACTTCAAGCTGCATTCAACATACCCTTCTTTCTTCAAGTCAATCAGGAAATACAGTCTTTATTCCATGGTACACTTCTTGCCAAATCCACCAAATTCTTACTTAAGATGTTGAAATATCCTAAAGTGTCTAGTTTTTATAGAAAGAACAACACATCTTTAAAATAGTGTAACATTAAATATTACAAATTAGATAATAAGTATAAACTCAAGATTTCTAGAAATTCAAACTTCAAGCACGAGAGAAATATCAAGAAAACTAAACAAACATACATCATAATAAATCATTCAAAACCTATAATCAGGTGATAGTAAAAAAACATCCAAAGACAAAAATATAGAGAAACAAAGGTAGGGATGACGACAAAATTTTACTAAAGACATGCAAGTAAAAAGAGAATAGAACAACCTCTTTAAAGCATGAAAACAACTTCTTTAAAGTATTGGAAGAAAAAACTATGTGAGCATAGAGTTTTATACTGAGAAAATATCTTTCAAAAATTAAGGCAGAATAAGGACTTTCAGATATTCAAAAGTTGAAATAATATATGATGAGTAGACCCAACTTTAAGATGTTAAACGAATTCCTGTAAGAAAATGCAAAATGATTCAAGATGGGAATATGAATCTACTCCAAGGACAGACAAAGAAATGTCAGCTTCCTTGGTAAATACATGAGATCCAGATAAAATGAATACATTATCTTGCTATTTAAATATTTTTGAAATACAATCAACTATTTAAACAATAATAATAACAATGTATTGTGTAAAGTGCATATCACTATTACCACAAAAGTCTAATGGAGAGAAATGAAACTTTTTACTTACAGTATTAACTATAGGTTAAGGGTTATAATATTACCTAAAGGTGGATTATAATAAGATAAGAAATCTATACTATAAATAGGAAAGCAACCACTAAAATAAAAGGTTATAGGTGCTAAACCAGCAAAGAAGATAAAATAGAAGCATACAATTTATTCAATTAATCACTAAAACACAAAAATGAAAGGGAATAAAGAAATGAAGAAGATAAATGTAAAACAAATGGAAAGATGATACATTTCTACCTAATCAAATCAATAATCACATTAAATGTAAATTATCTAAATATACCAATTAAAAGAGAATTTTCCATTGGACATGCATATATGTAAAAATTAAAATTGAACAAACTCAGACATGTTCCACACAATATAAAAAATCAACTCAAACTGGAACACATACCTTAATAAAATCTAAAGTTCTAAACTTTTGAAAGAACATAGGAGAAACCTTTGTGACCTTGAATTAGACTAGAAAATTAACACATTATGAAAATTAACTTCATTAAGATAAGAAAAAAATGTTTAACTGTTTTAGTAAAATGTTAGTCAAGTATCTAATAATAGACATAAGTGGACGTGGAGTATATAAAAAACAGCCACTCAATAAAAAGAACATAATTCAATTAATCAAATTGTTCCATGATTAAAACATATATTTTACCAAAGATGATATTCAGATGCCAAGTAAGCACTTGAAAAGAGGATCAACATTGTTAGTCATTAGGTAAATGCATATTAAAACTGCAATGTGATACTACTGTACAACTACTTGAATAACTAAAAATTAAAAGACAGTTTATATTAATTTTTGGAGTGGAGGAACTCAAACACTGATGTTGGTTATGTGAAATCTAATTATGCTGAATGATAAAATCCTGAGAAAGGTACATGCCGTATCATCTCATTTGTGTGAAATTCTAGGAAATGCAAACTGTTGCATAGCCATAGGAAGATCTGTGGTTTCCTGGACATTTGATGAGAGGGATAGCTGTGGCAGAGAAGGAATAATTACATAGGACATGAGGAAAAACATGTAGTAATACACACATTGAGTATCTGTATTTTGGTAATAGTTTCATGGTGTATATGTTTGCCATAATGTCAAATTGTACAATTTAAACATATGCAGTTCATTTAATGTCAATTATACCACAATAACGCTGACTAAAAAAGTTTTAAGAAATACATGTGATTCAAATAATTTTGTTTATTTATCTATGTAAACATCTTATTCTACTTCCCATTTCAATGAGGCAAAATGATGTATATTTTAAAATATAAACATTTGAGGGGAATTTTTTCCTGATTTTCGTTGAGGACATGTTTCTAATTGAATTTTTATATTCCATGGCATAAAATTTCATAAATATTTATATTTGCTGTAAATTTTAATTATATATCTAGCATTTTTTTCTTTTTAAATTTAAGCAACACTAAAACTTGCATATTGATTTAGATATTGTCAAGAAGGTAACATTTGTTACCATCAGCTGTTAAAATATTAATTCTTTTATGATATTGAATTGTTTTTGTTAATTCTGAATGAACCAGTATGTTCTCATGTATACAGATGTGGTGATATTAACAAAATATTGAAACATTAAGAATGAAAACATGGAAGGGTTAAAAATCCTAAATATCTTTATGATAAATCATCAATTATAAGGTCCTCGGGGCAACCACTAATACTCCTAAACCTAGTCCTATAATTTTTTTGGTAGATTTTAAAATGTAATCATGCAATCTAAAGCAGCATGTGCTGGCATCTACCTAAGGAACTCGTTTACAGAGCCCTGCCATTTGAACAGCAGGGAGCTAAGTTCCCTGAAGTGTCTCTAAGCATTTCAGGCTCAATGAGTCAAGACTAAATAAAACTCAGCTTCTGTGAAAACAAACACCTGCCAGATAAAACTACTAATGCTGGTTAACCATTAGCAATCCTGCACCATATTCATGATATTTCCAGACTGTTACATTTAAGTGTCAGTTGATGCAAGCTGGAGTTGGGTACTACACCTCAAAGAGTGGGACATCCCTTGATTATTTCATGTCATTGTGTAAGAAGACAGGATAAGAGAATCCAATCAGAATACCAATGGGGGGAAGGATAGGAAGTTATGGTAATTGGAAATGATATTCTGAGAAATCTATAATTCTCAACAATATGCAGGGGAACTCAGGCTGTCATTTTACCTCACTACTAGATTATAGATTATTATTCAGTCAGTAGTTTCACTAAATATTAATTGAACCAGGCCATGTTATTATCCCCTTTTTGTGGAACACATTAGTATGAAATGTAAAGTGAGAATTCACGACACATAAAAGTTTCATTATTTAGCCAAGATAGAGTGCTGGATAGGGAATGAGAGGATTTCCTACTAAATGATTTTATATCTAAGGAAAAAGAAGGATCTGTTACTTTTCCTTTCCTGAGTAGAATTCAGTGACAAGCAGTCTCTATGAATGAAGGGGAAACACTCTATAAGATGAAGGGAAAGAGGAGACACAATAATAGGAGAGAAATTGGAGAGGTTGCGGTCATGTGAAAGAGGAAGGATTGCAGTCACCACTTCTCCCCTAATTGTCTTACGTATGTCCTCAAATAATGTGAAACAGGATAGTAACAATTTCTCTGGGCAATGAAAGCACAGAAGTTACATGAGAGTGGGCCTGTCTGCTTGCCAGAGACTATCTTAACATAAGACAAAGAAACAGAGACATCAAAGGAATGACAACATGACTCTGCCTGATAGTCTCAAAAAGAAGGTGTAGCTAAGTATCCCAGGAGTATCCTCAACACAGAAGGATTTCTGCCAAACATAATCTATATCAGACCATGTGCAGATTTTTTAAGGAAATATTTGGAGATCGTTTGTAAAACAGAATGCAACAAAATAAATCAATGACGGCAATCAGCAGAGAGAAAATAGGGACCAAAACACACTAACAATTACCTTATGTTGCAATGTCACAGAATCCTTAGAGTGTTGATTTGCCAGAAGGAAACCTCTGTGGCTGGCAGCACCTTCTGCTTGAGTTCAGGTGCAGAGTGGCAAAGGGCGTGTGGGTGAGTGAGTGAGGGGTCCAGCCACTGTGCACATCCAGACATGCTGGCTGCTGAGGTGGTGAAGGCAGTTCCAGGCACTGTGACAGGTTCCAGCTCCATGCGAGGCAGCAGCTACACCAGGTATATTGCACTTGGGCTGTGGGCACCTGCACCTGGACAAGGAGAAGTGGTGATACCCAGAAGCTTGGAGATGTCAGGAACTGCAGAACCCCAAAAAGGGTGTCACAGCCCTGGCTTGGGGAGCCCCTAGATCTGGGCTCCCCAAAGAGCCACGGCTCTTCTCTCCTTGTCACCTACAATGTGGCAAGTGTGTATGGTGGGGGAGTGTTTCAGCTCTGTTTGTGTTATAGCTCCTTTAGTCCTGCGGTTCACTGGGTCTTGAGCTCTTGTCCCATGTCCAGGAAGAATGAGGTAAGCAGACAACTGGAGGATGAGCAAGGTGAAGAGGAGCTTCATTGAGAGGCAGAACAGTTCTCAGGAGACCCAAAGTGGGTAGCTCCCATTCAAATAGTTCTCAAGAGATCCAAGGTGGGTAGCTACTATCCACAGGCAAGTTGTCCCCATATCTGTGCAGCCCTCATCAAAGATAAGACCTGGAGTTCATTGTTCCTAGTCTCAGACAGGTTATCCCATCATCTATGCAGTCCTCAGTGAAGAGAAGACTTGAAGTGGGAAGCTCCTATTCACAGGCAGGTCGTCCAGTTGTCTACCCAAGTCTAGAGGAGTTTGGGGCTATCATCAGCTTCAGAGGGAAAAGAGTGCATGCTGATTGATCCCTGGGCAGCCATCTTGGGCCCAGACAAAACACTGTAAGTTCTCTCTGGTCCCTGGAACTGTCAGCCTGGTCCCCCGAATTCAGGTAATCTCTGGCTTGAAGGTGAAGCTTCACCTGGACCTGCCCCTTTCCACCCAGGAGCCTATCTGCGTCCTGCCACCATCAAATTGCCATCCACAATGCCCACAGCTCCCTGGCTGTTGGTGTCAAGGGGCACCTGTATGCCCACGTGGAGCTACCCTCAGTGCCCCCATGGCCCTCCCCCGCTCTTTGACAACCAATCAATGTCTGGAGAGGGCCAATGACGCAGGGGAATGGTATGTTATCACTTCTCCAAGTGCACACACAGCCGGATGGGTTGTGACAGCACCTGGGCTTAGCCTCCACTTTGCTTCAAAATAAGAGGGGTATTGCGAGCTGGGAGAGGCCAGGTAGTGGATTCAGGCGCTTCTGATCCTTTGGGGACAGGTGAGCTTCATAGGTCCCCGTGAGGCAGAGTTGCCCAGGTCTGCAGCCGCCAATGGGCAGCTGCAGTTGTGCCCGAGAGGGCGGGAATCCGGCCGCTCAAACTCAGAAGCAGGAGAGGCTCCCGCCTGTTCCCAGTTCCGGGCTCCAGCCGCAGGCCCGCCTCACCCACTGCACATGGCTTCATGGCAGCAGCCTGTCCAGACGGGCCACCTCTGCCATCAGTAATGTTGTCTCAACTTTGCTCAGACTTGGATGCCAATCCAAGGTGAAGGAGGGAGAGGGAAGAACCTTCAAGAAGCAAGATAATCCTTACTTGAAGATTAAATTTACGTTGACTAAGTTGTGAACTGGATATAGATTTTTTTTAACATCCTAAATTTTAACAAACAAAAATAGCAAAAAGTCACAAAATTTGACTGAAAATACCAGCAGTGGGATGGGACAAATTGCTCTAAATAGATTGGGGGTGAAGAACAAACTCACTATTTATTTCTTTTATTCTAGGGAAAACATGGTTTTCTGAAATATTGCACTCTAAATATTCGTCTTATTGGTCCATTGGGTACATCTTAAGAGCAGTTGCTTTCGTTCAGTCCTCCAAAACATCATGTCATCCACAAGTTTGCATCATTTAACCTCAGTTCTCTCCAACCCGTTGTTTACACAGAGTTTACAATTTGTTTTATGGGTAATGAAGAATATAAATAAAATATGTTTGTTTTGTTTATTAGCCTTTTAAAAAGGCTCATGATTTGTTATTCATTATTTTATGTCATTAAGAAACCCGTTGAAAATAAAAGCATAAAGGAAAAATCTGTATTTATCTCAATTTCATGTTGACTATACTTTAAACTATCTGTGTACAGAACACCTATTAAATGCAGCTACTTGTTTTGGAATTCTGGGAATATTTGAGGCACCAAGAATAAGGTTTATATCAATACACAGAATGTTTATGTTAAGTAAAGTCTAATGCTGGATATATTTAACCCAGTTAGAAAAAACTGTCTATAGAGGTGCATGATTTCAATTATATTTATTCTGCTTGTTCACTTATTTAATAAAATTTGACTATTTAACTTAATTTTTAAACAGTTTTAATTTTAATTTGCAATTATAAAATGTTGCAAAACTAGGACAAAGAATTCTCATATGCCATATGCTTAGCTCCCCCGTATGTTAACATCTTACATACCAAGAGTACAATTTTCAAAACTGGGAAGTTAGAACTGATGTGAAGCTGTAAAGTGATTAATCCACACATCATATGCTCATTTTGTCATTTCTCTTTCTAGCGTCTTTTCTTCTGTATCTGAATTCATTTAATTGTTGCATCTTCTCAAGCTTCATTTATTCTGGAACATTCGTCAGTCCTTTTATTCTTTCATGATGCTGACATTTCTGAACGCACTGGCCAGTTATTTTGTACAATGTCCCTCTGTTTTTATTTAATTACTATTTAATAATGATAAATAATGATAAAATTCAGATTATACATTTTGTGTCTTTTATTTTTAGATATTTTATGATGTGTAATTTCATTATTTCATATTTAACTACCTTGAAGCTATTACTCAACTACAAGAGTAATAATTTATTGCATTTTGCCATCTCATCTAAATTTGCTTGAGTGAAAAAGCAGTATAAAGGAAAAGTTATTTTATTCAAATTGTGAACACATTGTTTCACTTTTTTCTTTTTCTATATTCATGGTATACATGTGCTGGTTTGTTACATAGGTATATTGTGTGATGCTGAGGTTTGGGGTGTGATTGATCCAACTCCTGTGCTCAAGCACTCCTCCCACCTCAGCCTCCTGAGTTGCTACGACTACAGGTGTGCACCACAACATCCATAAAATTATTTTATTTTTCATACTTTTGGAAATGGGGCCTCCCTTTGTTGTGCAGGCTGGTTGCAAACTCCTGGACCCAAGCAAGTTTCCTGTGTAGGCATTCTAATTAACTGAGTTGTGAGGTGTGAGCCACCGCACTCAGTTAAGAATAAACTTCTTAATAACTAAGATTTTAAGGGCATTCCATTTGTTCATTATCAAGTTTTCCACTCTGTGGAATATAATAGCTGTATTTCTATTTTACTGTATTTTCATTGTTTATGAATTGCATGTAATTCTTGCTTTTGTAGGTTTGAGACAGAACCTCAATGTTGCTATAAAAAACAGATATGAATGTTCAGCTAATGTGATCTTTCCATTGATCTATTCATTATATTAATAGATTATTTATTTATTTATTATACTTTAAGTTCTAGGGTACATGTGCACAACGTGCAGGTTTGTTGCATACGTATACATGTGCCATGTTGCTGTGCTGCACCCATTAAGTCGTCATTTGCATTAGGTATATCTCCTAATGCTATCCCTCCCCCCTCCCCCCACCCCACGACAGGCCCCGGTGTGTGATGTTCCCCTTCTTATGTCCAAGTGTTCTCATTGTTCAATTCCCACCTATGAGTGAGAACATGCAGTGTTTGGTTTTCTGTTCTTGCCATAGTTTGCTGAGAATGATGTTTTCCGGCTGCATCCATGTCCCTACAAAGGACACGAACTCATCCTTTTTTATGGCTGCATAGTATTCCATGGTGTATTAAGTCCCACATTGTCTTAATCGAGTCTGTCATTGATGGACATTTGGGTTGGTTCCAAGTCTTTGCTATTGTGAATAGTGCCACAATGAACATACATGTGCATGTGTCTTTATAGCAGCATGATTTATAATCCTTTGGGTATATACCCAGTAATGGGCTGGCTAGGTCAAATGGTATTTCTAGTTCTAGATCCTTGAGGAATCGCCACACTGTCCTCCACAATGGTTGAATGATAATTTATAAAATAAATCAATGCATTGTCATTGAATTAGTAAAGAATGTTAAATCATTTTAAACTAATAAAATGTATTTTCAGAAAAGAAAATGTAGTTCAGTTTTTCAAAATATGTTTTTGTTTGTTTGGTCCAAGGAAAGAGGGACATCAGAAAGGGTAGGAAAAGAAGAAGCCACAAAGCCCTATTTCCTTCCTATAAAGTCTTGGTAGGAAAAAAAGGGTCCACTACCACTTGTAGCTAGGAGCAGTAAACCAGACTGAATTGGGAGCCAGTGACAACCGGAAGCACGGATCACACTGCAATCATTTTCAAGGAAGGCAGAGTAGCAATGAGGCAATATTATGTCCTCTGAGAGGCAGTGGCAGCACTGACATGCAAGCTTGACAACTGTCATCCAAAGCCTATGCCTGTGGTTACAGCACTGCAATGTCTATGGTCAAAAGTGTTGTGACCCCACTAGAAAGTACTGGAGCATGTTTGCTGTGACTGTTGATGTTTTGCCACCTCTTATTCCTGTTTTATCATCCATGCCCACTTCTGCAGCTTTCTTTGCATTTCTGCATTGATAAATGCTTTTTTTGTTTTCATGCTTAAGTAAGTCAGATTTCTCATGTGCTCAGCCATAAATGCTGGTTAATAGCCCTGGTAACTGATATATGACTAGAAATTTGACATTTCTCTTCTCAGTTGGTTTTGAATACGTTTTCTACACTGCTTAATTTGCGTGGTGCTGTATATTGTCTTGGTATCCATCTGTAAAGTTGTGAGTTTTTCATATTAACAGATTAAATTTAACATATTATCACTATATAATGTATCTGCACACCCACACACATTCCAAAACAAAAGTTTTAAATATATGAATTAAAACTTACCATGTAGTTAAGTTTTATAATTTAAAGCAGGAGTCCCCCATTCCCTGGGCTGCAGACCAGTATTGGTTCGTAGCCTGTTAGGAACCGGTCTAGACAGCAGGAGGTGAGTGGTAGGTGAGCTCTGCCTCCTGTCAGATCAGAGGCAACATTAAATTCTCATAGGAGCCCAAACCCTATTGTCAGCTGTGCATCTGAGAGATTGGGTTGCCTGCTCCTTATGAGAATCTAATGCCTGATGATTTGGGGTGGAACAGTTTCATTCTGAAACACCTTCCTACCTTATCTCATGAAAAATTGTCTTTCTTGAAACCAGTCCCTGGTGCCCAAAATGTTGGATACTGGTGATTTAAAATACTTTGGGAGATTACACACTAATCTCAAAAAGCCAGTCAATTGCTAGAATATTTTTTATATATTACTTTAGAATAAAGTAGAGATCAGTCTCTTTGTTTTACTATTCTGCCATTCTGCCAACCTCTTTCCCTTGTTATTTAAATGAGTATTCCTTGCATTGGTCACTTTTTATATTTATCAAGCCAAGTCTCAGGACATTTATATTTATAAAATTAAATCATTTTTAAAAATGATTACTGGCTGTCATTTTCTGTATACAAAATTCTATATGAAGAACTTTGGTGACCATGCATCTCTGCATCCTGGCCCTGGCCCTTGGCAAGTTTTCTTTCCCAAATGGAACTTTTACTTGGCCTGGAAGTTATCACTATCTTACTCTTGAAATGGTCCCTCCTTGAAGGTTGCTTTCTGGAATCCAGCCCTTATGCTCTCAGGACTCTCAGGCGATGAGAGGATGAGGCCACTGGAAGAGAATCCAGCCTCTGGTCAACAGCAGTAGCTTAACCCTCAGTCAAGCCTAAGGTTGTATACAATTGCCCTAAAGTCCCATCTAAGTCCGCCTGGAACAGAACAGTCCAGTAAACCCACACGAGGCTGACAAACAGTAAGACATCATTATAAACCATCAAGAAATGTGATGGTTGTTACACAACTAAAACAAGTCCTAAGCAAATGCTAATTGTTTAGAAATCAACAGGAAAAAGATAACCACACAAGGAGACTGTGTTTTTATTTGCAGCTTTCCTCCTTACTTTCATAGTTACCCCCAGGTATTATAGCATCTTTTTCAATATATTTTTCCTATTTACATGTATTTTCTCCAGTGACAATTTAATTTTTTCTAAAAGTGTCTACTAGACTATACTTTTTAAACTAATGTAAATTACCAAAGACTTTCCTTGCATCTTTCTTCTTTTAAGATTTTAAAATTTGGGAGTTTATATATTTTTTAAAGCAACACAAACTAACAAGCCAACGGCTTGAGGAAATATATTACGTATATTTTAATTTTTATAATATAAGAATCATATTACATGATGAAAAAGTAAATCAGCTTTTCTCACCCTTGTCTTCATATTCCTCTTTTTTTCTATCTAATCATGATGACAACCAAATATCAATTCAGTGTTCAATGCGGAGGAGAATATTAATTTATGTAACAGGTTATAACTGACAAAATGAAATTACACAATGTTTTGAAACATATCGTAAAGTTTTAAATATTGGATTTATTGATATGAAAATTTATTCTGGCTTTTTACTTTATTATATCGACTTTTTGGCTTAATAAGACCAACCACGACCCCCAAAATTAAAATAAAACCTAGCTCTACTTCCGGTATAAGTACCAATACCTATAGCTCGTGGCATTACTAAGTAATTATACTTATGGCTATATGATCTATTATGCTTATCATTCTGTGAAACTCTATTTAAAGCTATATTTTATTTTTCTTCCATTGTGAAGATCAGATCTAGAGATGATCCAGAGAACAGTTTTAGTTAACAAGAAGGACTCTTATTTTTTCCACCCATGACCAGGCAATTTTTTTCACTTGTTCTTTCTGTACGCTGCGTAACCTCACATCAAAGCATGTTTCCAACACTTTTTTGTATTTAAATCTGAACAGGACTTAGTCTCTGCCCTTATTTGTGACCCTTACCTGACCTTTTCCATTTTAACTTGCAGTAGCTTTATCACCACCATGCTGACAGCTCCAATTTGTTTTTTTAGCTGTCATTTTCCCAACACTCCATTAGTTCTTCAGATTGCCTTGTGTTTCCAATGAATTGTTAAAACATATTTATTGAAGAGACTTCTCTCCAGATACAAAGTGTTTGAACATGAGTTAACAAAATAAAACGATACATATTTTATGTTTATTTCAATAAAAAAAATTCTCCGAATTAAGAAATACTCTCACATGAATTTACTATTACTTATTCAGCCAAATATTCCAGCAAGTCAACTTATAGGTTACAGAAACTTTTGAAAGAAGTTCATTAAGTAAGTTAAAGGTATTTGCTAACAGAAGTTTTCTATTTTTATTACCTAAGAATAGAGTCTGTCTGTATAATTATAAATAAATCACATATCTTTAAACTTATTGAGTTTTTAAAACATTTTCATAAATTAAAAGTTATGCAATTCATTATATGTTTACTTTGTCATTATTTATGCTATATCATATCTGTGGACAAATCACAAAATTATCTTGAACCAAACAGAACTTATGTAAGATAGGAAGGGGATATATTGACAGGTAATTTTGGAACTCGAGAAATTGTCTTTGAGTGTTGAAACAGGAGTCCTAAAGCCACCCACATACTACCACATGTTAGTTTCTATTGATTTCTTTGCATCATGTTTAGTACATTGTAAATAATATTTTGTGTGAGCAATGCAGCAAGTGAGATAGATGAACATTTAAAAATCACACATCTTTAAGCATCTCTTTCATTTTTGCTATCAATTTGCGTCAATCTTTTGACTGCAGGTACCATAATATTTAAACATTATATCTGGAAATTTTTCTGATGCTCACTTCTTTCTAAGTCTAGCTATCATTATAATTATTTGAATAGTAGAAATCACAATCACCATCATTTATTGAGTTACAAAATTCAAGAATGACTGATTATAAGAGGTTTACATTTTACTATATTTTACGTCGTATGTACCAGTAGAATATATGTATATATATATTATACATTATGTAGTTATACATTACATATAACGCTTATATATGATGTAATACCTACATGTATGAATAGATGACTAGAAGTGATAAGAATATATATCCTTGTTTGCTCTTAGGTTAATAACATTCACTTTTTCACCACTCAGTATAATGGTGGCTGTAGATATCTCATAGATGGCCTCTATCTTATTTAGGATATTCTCTTACCTTATAGAAAATTTTGAACAGGTATAGGTGTTGGATTTAGCCAAATGATTTGTCCAGGTATATTGAGATTATATACCAGATCTATCCTTAAGTATTTCATATTTTCAGATATTTTGATACATTTTTAAATTCACTAATTCTTTCTCAATATTTGATCAGTTGTTTATCTTATCCAGTGGAGTACTCCCATCACACATTGAAGTTTTCATCTTTATAAGATTAATTTGGAAGATATATACATATGTGTGTGTATATATGTATGTGTATAAATATATCCCAATTATAATTTATATGATTATACTTGTATAATTATAAATAGTATTATATTTGTAACTAAAATCAAAATGGTTATTATAAATATTCTGTGTGTTTTAAAAGTTATGGAACAATTATAAAAACTATTTTGATTTCCTTACCTGATTTTTAAGATATCTATTTCGGTTCTGGTTTGATTTTGATTTATTTCTTCATGACAGGTTGGTGTTTTCAACTTTTTGCATGCTTAATAAATTTTGACTGGATGTTAGATATGGGTCTTACTTTGTCTGGTGTTGGACAATTTTATATTTCTTAAATGTGAAGTTTTGTTCAGGGATGCAGTTAATTCACATGGAAATAGTTGGATCCATTGTGCATTGCCTTTAAGATATTTTTTTCTTCAGGTCTGGAGAGCTTAGACTAGTTCTAATTAATCTGCTACTACTAAGGTAAGAGTCTTTGTGTACTTCACCCAACGCTCCATGAATCTTGAGACTTTCCAGTCTGGCTGGTAGAAACATACACTATTGTTGACCCTGTATGAACACAAAGAATTGTTAGTTCTAATCATTTTGACTCTTTCTTTCCGTATGTTAGATAGTGTCTGTACATTCATGCAAGAATCCATAGTCAGTTGAGTATCTGAAGGAGATCTTATGCAGATCTCCAGATTTCTATCTCTGTCCACCACTCTTCTCTGCAATACTCATCTTTGAGAATCCTTGCTTCTTGGTTTTATCAGTCTCTCTGCACCTCAATTCAGGCAATCTGCCAGGCTCAGCCTTGACTCTCTCTCCTTGTAGCCAAGTCAGGAAACTCTTCCACCAGTAGACACTGCTGTTTGTTACCTGACATATAATATCTTTTAACTCATTTATTTCTATATATTTTGTACAATTTTAGTTGTTTCACATAGTAAGATAAATCTAGTCCAAGTCCATCTTGCCCAGAAGTGGAATTCTCTGCATTTATATATAATAAAAGATGAGTATGATATACTATCCAAGAATATCAACTGGCACATTTTCTTTTTGAAAACATTTCTTTAAAAATATCTGTTTCTAGATAAAATTAGTTAATAACATTGGACTTCTTTCTTATTTCCTTATTTAACAAATTGCATCTGTTCGTAGTAGACTTCTGTCATGTTTGGGAGTGAGAGTGTCATAGGCTGAGCTACAGCTTCTTGAAGATGAGAGCCAAACTACTCCAAGAGGGGAAAGGAAATATGAATTGGCATTAAAGAAAACAGAATAAAACAACCTTATAAAACACTCAAAAGGCTTTTGGGTTTAGAATGCTTGGAGTAGAAATGAGAATCTCTGTAAAAATGAGACATATAAAAGACAGTAGCTTTTGGAAAAGTAAATAAAATTAAAATAGTATTCAATATTCATGCTAAAAAACAAGTACAGGAGTCCATATAAGTACTGAGCTACTAAAAGGTAGAATGTTTAATTTTCCCAGGTTTATTCCATATTGCAACAGTATAAAAACTATTCCATTCATCTTTTCCTAGAAAAATGGGAATTTGAAAGAAAATATTTTATTATAGTTAACGAAGACATTGGAAGGCATGATCGATATTTTGAAAATTTTTTAAACTTTTATTTCAGGTTTGTGGATACATGTGAAAATTTGTTCCATAGGTAGACTCATGTTATGAATGTTTGTGGTACAGATTACTTCATCGCCCAGGAATACCTAGACTATTTCATCATCCGAAATTAAGACCAGTACTCAATAGTTATCTTTTCTGTTCCTCTCCCTCCTACCACCCTCAAGCAGACCTCAGTGTCTGATGTATCCTCCTTTGTGTTCATAAGCTCTCATCACTTAGCTCCCACTTACAAGTGAGAACATGCAACATTTGATTTTCTGTTCCTGCATTAGTTTGCTAAAGATAATGGCGTCCAGCTCTATCTGTGTTCCCACAAAAGACATAATCTCATTCCTTTTATGGCTGCATAATATTCCATGGTGTATATATACCACATTTTCTTCATCCAGTCTGTCACTGATGGGCATTTTGGTTGATTCCGTGTCTTTGCTATTGTGAATAGTGCTTCAGTAAACATTTGCATGTATGTATCTTTATGGTGGAATGATTCATATTCCTCTCAAATGGTAGTTCTGCTTTTAGCTCTTTGAGGAATTGCCATACTGTTTTCCACAGTGGTTGAACTAATTTACACTTCCACCAACAGTGTATTAATGTTCCTTTTCTCAGCAACCTCACCAGTATCTACTGTTTTTTGAGTTTTTAATAATAGCCATTCTGACTGGTGTGAGGTAGTATCTCATTGTGGTTTTCATTTGCATTTCTCTAATGATTGAGAGAAGGAGTGTGTGTGTGTGTGTGTGCGCGCGTGCGCGTTTGTTGGCAACATGTATATCTTCTTTGGATAAGTGTCTACTTATGCTCTTTCCCTACTTTTTGATGGTGGTGTTTGTTTTCCTTTTGTAAATTTGTTTAAGTTCCTTATAGATGCTGGATATTAGACCTTGGTCAGATGCATGGTTGTAAATGTTTTCTCCCATTCTGTAGATTGCCCGTTTACTCTGTTGATAGCTTCTTTTTCTGTGCAGAGGTTCTCAAGTTTAGTTAGATCTCACTCATCAATTTTTGCTTTTGTTGCAATTGCTTTGGGCATTTCCATCATGAAACCTTTTTTCCATGCCTATGTCTTCAGTAGTATTGCCTAGACTTTCTTCTGAGGTTATTACAGTTTTTGGTTATACATTTAAGTTTTTAATCCGTCTTGAGTTAACTTTTGGATAAGGTGTAAGGAGGGTGGTATTGTTTGGCTGTGTCCCCACTCAAATATCATATTGAATTGTAGCTCCCATAATCCCTGTATGTCGTGAGAGGTGCCTGGTGGAAGGTAATTGAATCATGGGGGCGAGATTTTCCCAGACTTTTTGGTAGTGAATGAGTCTAATGAGATCTGATGGTTTGACAAAGAGCAATTCTCCTACACATGCTCTTGCTTGCTGCGATGTAAAATATGCCTTTGTTCCTCCTTCATCTTCCATCATTGTTGTGAGTCCTCCCCATCCATGTGGAACTGTGAGTTCATTAATCCTCTTTTTTGATAAATTACCCAAACTCAAGTATTTTTTCCTAGCAGTATGAAAATGAACTAATACAGAGGGAGTCTAGTTTCAGTTTTCTCCATATGGCTAACCAGTTCTTCCAGCATCATTCATTGAATAGGGAATATTTTTCCTATTGCTTGTTTTAGGTTTGTTGAAGATCACATGAGTTGTAGGTGTGTGGTCTTATTTCTGAGTTCTCTATTCTGTTCCATTGGTCTATCTATATCTGTTTTTGTACCAGTATCACGCTGTTTTGGTTACTGTAGCACTACAGTTTGAAGTCAGGTAACATGATGAAGGCAATGAAAGCTCTTTTTGGTTCCATGTGAATTTTCAAACAGATTTTGCTAGTTCTGTGAAGAACTTTGTTGGTAGCTTGACAGGAATAGTATTAAATCTGTGAACTGTTATGGACAATATAGCCATTTAATGATATTGATTCTTCCTATCCATGAGCATGGGATTTTTTTTTTTTTCATTTGTTTGTGTCTTCTCTGATTTCTTTAAGCAGGGCTCTGTAATTCTCAATGTAGAGATCTTTAACCTCCCTGGTTAGCTGTATACCTAGGTATTTCATTATATTTGTGGCAAATGTGAATAGGAGTTCATTCCTGATTTGGCTCTTGGCTTGGCTGTTGTTGGTGTATACCAATATTAATACTTTTGTACATTGATTTTCTATTCTGAAACAGTGCTGAAGTTGTTTACCAGCTGAAGGAACTTTGGGGCTGAGATTATGGGCTATGCTAGATATGGAATCATGTAGTCTGCAAACAGAGATAGTTTGACTTCCTCTATACCTAGTTGGATGCCTTTCCTCTTGCCTCATTGTTCTCTCTTTCTCTTGCCTGATTGCTGTCACCTTCTCTTGCCTGATCGCTCTTTCTCTTTCCTGATTGCTCTGTCTAGGACTTTCAACACTACGTTGAATAGCAGTGGTGAGAGAAGGCATCCTTGCCTTGTGCCAGTTTTGTAGAGGAATGCTTCCAGCTTTTGCCTATTAAATATAAAGTTGGTTGTGGGTGTGTCATAGATGACTTTCATTATTTTGAAGTATATTCCTTCAATACCTAGTTTATTGAGAGTTTTTAACATGAAGGAATGTTGAGTTTTATTGAAAGACTTTTCTGTGTCTTTTGAGGTAATCATATGGTTTTGTCTTTAGTTGTGTTTAAGTGATGAATCACATTTATCAATATGCATATATTGAATTGACTTTGTGTTCTGGGGATGAAGTCTATTTATCTTGGTAGATTAGCTTTCTGATGTCTGCTGGATTTGGTTTGCACATATTTTGTTTAGGATTTTTGTTTCAACATCTATTAGGAATATTGGACTAAATTTTTCATTTTTTGTGTGTATGTCTCTGCCAAGATTTCCTATCAGGATGATGCTGACATCATAGAATGATTTGGGGAAGACTTCTACCTCCTCAGTTTTTTGAAATAGTTTCTGTAGAAGTGGCACCAGTTCTTCTTTGTATATCTGGTAAAATTCTTCTGTGAATCCATTAGGTCCAGGGCTTTGTTTTGATTTGTAGGATATTTATTGCTGCCTTAATTTCATAGCTCATTATTACTCTGTTCAGGAAATTATTATTATTTTTTTCTGGTTCAGTCTTGAGAGAGTATATGTTTAGACAATGTATTAATGTCTTCTAGGTTTTCTAGTTTGCTTGCATAGAAGTATTCCTAGTAGTTTCTGATCGTTATTTGTATTTCTCTGGGATCAGGAATAACATTTTTTTTTTTATCATTTCTGATGGTGTTTATTTGGATTTCTTTTCTCTTTTCTTCTTTGTTAATAGAGTTAGAGCCTTACCTATCTTATTAGTATTTCAAAACAAACAAACAAACAGAAAACTCCTGGAATTATTTATCTTTTAAATTGTTTTTCGTGTCTTAATTTTCTTCAATTAAGCTCTGATTTTTGTTATTTCTTCTCTTCTGCTAGCTTTGGGATTGATTTGTTCTTACTTCTTTTTTTTTTTTTTTTTCCCAACTGTGATGTTAGATGGTTAATTTGAAATTTTTCTAACTTTTTGATGAGGGCATTTAGTGCTATAAATTTCTCTCTTAATGCTCCCTTAGCTGTGTCCCAGAGATTCTGGTACATTGTATCTTTTTTTCTCATTGGTTTTAAAGAACTTCTTGATTTCGGTCTTAATTTCATTATTTATCCAAAGGTCATTCAGGAGCATGATGTCTAATTTCCATGAAATTGCATGGTTTTGGCTATTTTCATAGTCTTGAATTCTATTTTTATTGCACTATGGTCTGACAGTGTGTTTGGTGTTATTTCAGTTGTTTACATTTGCTGAGAATTGTTTTATGTTCAGTTATGTGTTCAATTTTAGAGTGTGCACTTGAGGCAATGAGAAGAATGTATATTCTCTTGCTTGGGGATGGAGACTTCTCTAAAGGTCTATCAGATACATGTAGTCAAATGTTGACTTCAATTCCTGAATATCTTTACTAATTTTCTGCCTTGATAATCTGTCTAATGCTGTCAGTAAAATGCTGACTAATGCTGTCATTAAAATGCTGACATCTCCCACTCTTATTGTGTAAGAGTCTCTGTCTCTTTGTGGCTCTCTAAGAATTTACTTCATGAATCTGGGTGCTTTTTTATTGGGTGCATATATGTTTAAGACAGTTAGGTCTTCTTGTTGACTTGAACCCTTTAGCATTATGAAACACCCTTCTTTGTCTTTTTTAATCTTTGTTGGTTTGTAGTCTGTTTTGTCTGAAATTAGGATTGCAATCCCTGCTTTATTCTGTTTTCCATTTGCTTGTTAAATTTGCCTCCACCCCTTTATTTTGAGTGAATGGGTGCCATTTCATGTGACACAGATCTCTTGAAGACAGCATACTTTTGCATATTGCATTTTTATCCAGATTGCACTCGTGTCTTTTAGGTGGGGTATTCAAACTATTTACATTCAATGTAAGTATTGATATGTGTGGATTTGATTCGATTCTGTCATTGTGTTGCTATCTGGTTATTATGCCAGCTTGTTTGTGTGGTTGATTTATAGTGGCACTGGTCTGTGTGTTTAAATGTGTTTTGTGTTAGCTGTTAGCAGTCTTTTCTTTCTATATTTAGTGTTCCTTTCAAGATCTCTTATAAGGCAGGTCTGGTGGAAAAAACAAAAAACAAAAAACAAAAAAACAAAACCTCCCTCAACATTTGCCTATCTGCAAAAGGATCTTATTTCTCCTTTGCTTAGAAAGCTTAGTTTGGCTGGATATGAAATTCTTGGGTTAACATATATTTTCTTAACAATGTTGAATATAGGCCCCCAATCTCTTCTGACTTAAGGGTTTCAGCTGAGTGGTCTGCCATTAACCTGATGGTGTTAACTTGATAGGTGACCTGCCCTTTCTCTCTAGCTGCCTTTAACGTTCTTTCAATTTGACCTTGTAAAAATATGACAATTATGCATCTTAGGGATAATCTTCTTGTGTAGAATCTTGTAGGAGTTCTCTGTATTTCTTGAATTTGACTGGTAGCCTCTCTAGCAAGGTTGGGGAAGTTTTCATTGATGATATCCTTAAATATGTTTTCAAAGTTGCTTGCTTTCTTCCTCTTCCTTTCATGGATGTCAGTAATTTATAGATTCGGCATCTTTATATAATACCATACATCTTGGAGGTTTTGTTCATTTATTTTTATTCTTCTTTCTTTATTTTTGCCTGACTGTCTTATTTTGGAGAACTCATCTTCAAGTTCTGAGATTCTTTCCTTAGCTTGAGTTACTCTGCCATTAATACTTGTGATTGCATAGCAAAATTTTTGTATTGTGTTATTCAGCTCTGTCAGACCTGTTAGTTTCTTTTTTTATATGGGTTATTTCATCCTTCAACTCCTGTATTACTTTAGGGTAATCCGTATTTTTCTTGGATTGGGTTTTACCATCCTCCTGAATCTTGATAATCTTCGTTCCTATTCATATTCTGAGTTCTATTTATGTCATTCCATCTAGTTCATCCTTGCTAAGGACTCTTGGAGAATTGCTGCAGTTGTTTGGAGGATGGCCATTTGAGTTACTGGAGTTCTTGCACTGGTTCTTTCTCATCTCTGCACGTGGGCGTTTCTTTAAGTGGGTTATTTCCTATATGGGTTATTTCATCTTTCAACTCCTGTATCACTTTAGGGGAATCTTTATTTTTCTTGGATTGGGTTTTGTCATCCTCCTGATTCTTGATAGTCTTCATTCCTATTCATATTCCGAATTCTGTTTCTGTCGTTCCACCTAATTTATCTGAGCTAAGTACTCTTGTTGGAAAACCGCTGCAGTTGTTTGGAGGATGTACAACACTCTGGCCATTTGAGTTACTGGATTTCTTGCCCTGATTCTATCTCATCTCTGTATGTGGGTGTTTCTTTAACTGCAGCGTAGATTGAGTCAGTTAATAGACTTCTTTTCTGGATGGTTTCATCAGGCTGAGGCATTGTGCAGGATCTTTATTTGAAACTGACTTATTATCTCTGGTTTCAGAGGGGGCATATGTTAGTGAAGAATTTTTGGTGTTGAAGCTTTGGCATGCTATCCAGTAGGTGGCACTCAGGCTTATAGGTCAGTTGGTAGACTCTTGCTTGGTTTTGTTGCTTCCCTATATTTCCTCACAGTTGCAGCTGTGTTCCTTCTCAAGGCTCTGAAGGCATTGACTCCCTTCTCCCTTGAGTGCTGTGGCTTTGCACTCTTGGGCTGCTCACTACCACTCTGAGACAATCTCAGTCTTTGTTTCTTCCCTAACGTAGATACATCAGAGAAAGAAACCTTAGTGGTTGTGGTCAACAGTCTTTTGCTTGTCTCCTGGGGGCTCCACACTGGGGAGATGCATATCAAAAATTGCTCAGTGCAGTCAGCACAGGATGGAGAATCTGTGCTGTAGGCCCAACCCTGGTATTCCCTGTCTGGTGACAAGCAGTGTAGGGTGTGTGGGACCTGTGGAAGATGAACTGGCTTCCTCACCTTCGGTCAACTGCAGTTTGTTGGAGGTGTGGATAAGGTACTTAGAGTTTTTGCTCTTTCGTTAGTCTGTGGGACGTCAGGGCAGTTCCACTGCAAAGGCAGTGGTAGAGAGGCTGTCAGTTGCCATGTGAGGCTCTATTGAGGGAGTTGCCAAGTTGCTGCTGGCTTCATAGTTCTGGAGAGGGGAGGCTGGAGGCCCAGACCTGAAGGACTCGCATGGTGAGGAGATATGAGAATGAGTACACACATAACAGTGTGGCCACTTTTCCATAGGGTTGCTGTGGGATGCTCAGGGCCTGCTCCCATTTCCAGTTCTAGGATTTTCCAGTACCTGGAATTATCACTAGTGAAAGGTATTGTACAGCAAAGATAGCAACCTGCCTCTCCCTGTGAAAACTTTGTCCCAGGGAGGTACACACCTGTTGTTGGTCCGAATGAACCTGTAGGAGGTGATTAGAGACACCAGTTGGGAGGTCTCACACACTAAGGAGAAATGAGATGGAAGGCTACTTGGGAGGCTGAGGCAGGAGAATCGCTTGAACCCCAGAGGCGGAGGTTGCAGTGAGCCAAGATTGTGCCACTGCACTTCAGCCTGGTGACAGAGTGAAACTCTGTCTAAAAAAGGAAGACAAATAAAAATCTAGGCATATTTTCATAGAGCAACTGTGCTGTGCTGGGAGTCCACTTCAGTCCCCAGTTGCCTCGGACACTCCAAAGCCTGAAGATAAGAATAGCTAAGTCACCCAAGCATCAAAGATGATGACCCACCCCTCCCTCTGGGAACTCCATCCCAAGGTTTGCAACCTCCATCAACCAGAGAACACCACGGGATGTAGTTGGAGACTCCAGTTGGGAGGTCTCACCCGATGATGAAAAACAGGATCGGGGATCCATTAAAAAAAAAAAAAAAAAAAAAAGCAATCTAACCAGGTTTCATAGGACAACTGGGCTGTGCTGGGGTTCTACTTCAGCCCCATATCACCTTAGACTCTCCAAAGACCGAAGGCTGAAATAGCTGTCACCCAAACAGCAAAAAATGCTACCTGCCTCTCTCTCTGGGACCTCCATCCCAGGGATGTTTCAAATCTCTGTTGGCTGGAGAGCACTGGCAGGGGTGGCTCGAGACCTCAGTTGGGAGCTCCATCTGGTAATGAGGAATCAGGTCAGGGAACTGCTTTTAAAATCAGTTTGGCACATTTTCACAGAACAGCCGTGCTATGCTGGGGTATTCCCTCTGCTGCAGGTCAGCTTGGACTCTCCAAAGCCTGAAGGCTAGAAAGTCTAAGTCACCCACACAACAAAGACGGTGGTCCAGCCTTCCCTCTGCGAGCTCCATCCCAAGATTCCAGTGAGGCTTCAAATCTGTGTCAGGTGGAAAACATTGATGGGAGTGGCTGGTGGACCCTGAGGAGAATCCCACTCAGGAGGAGGAGCAAGACTGGGGGGACCTGCTTAAATATGCAGGCTGGCCACGTTTTCATAGAGCAGCTGTATGGTGCTGGGGGTTCTTTCCGTTCTCAGTTGGTTCAGACACTCCAAAGTCTGAAGGCTGCAATGGCCAAGTTGCCCAGACAGCACAGATGGTGACCCACTCCTGTTCCCAAGATCTTCATCCCAGGAAGGTGCAATACTGCTACTGGTGGCTGGCTGAAATTTCGTATCAGTGGGTCTTTTCCTGTTAGATGGTATGGAAGTGGGGCCAGTCGACTGTTGCTGCTCAGTCTCCTCGATTCAGCCTCTTTTTTAGGTATATGTACAGGCGTATAACCTCCCACTTGGTCAGAGTCGAAGCTGCTTTTGCTGGGAAGCCTAGAGAGCCCGAGTATCTAAGGCTCTGAGGTCTCTGTGCATGCCTGAGCTGCTGCTCTGCAAGACTCCATGTAACTTTGTATGTCAGACTGAAAGGCCTGGTGGAGTGGGTTCACAAGGAGATCTCCTGATCCGAGGGTTGCAAAGATCTGTGAGAGAAGAGTGGGTTCCAGGGGTCACACATTCACTTACCACTTCCCTGGGTCGGGGAGGTTTCCTTGGTTTTGTGTTGCTCCCAGGTGGGCCATTGTCCTGCCTCGCTTTTCCCCATTCTCCGTGGGTCAAGGTATTTCCTTGATTAGCCCCAGTGCAAGCACCTGGATATCACAGATGAAGGTATTGTATTTACTGGCCACTTCTGTTCCTCTCTGTGAGGGTCACCCACAGAGAGAGTGACTCTCCCCTCAGGTGGGTTCACTAGAAGCACCCACCTGCTTCTAGTGAACTGTCCTGGCCACTTCCACCTGATAATATTTTAATTGAATTATTCACTATATGTTTTTAATATAACTGGTGAAAATGCAAAAGTAAATATATATGCTAGAAAAATAATTAAATAATTCATAAAATAATATAAAGCATGAGTAGTTCTGAATTGATGGTTTTAAATCTTGCCACCATGAATAAATCAGGCTTATTTATGTTAGTAGTGATTTTTTTACAATCTAACTTATATGCAATTCTCCAGAGAATAAAAATAAAAATATATTAAAAATTCCCTTTGTAAGACTAGAACAACATTCTGTCAAAACCAGGCAAAATGAATATAAAAAAAGAAAATTACAAGTTAGTGTTGAATATTAATATGAGTGTAAAATTCACCCAATATCTTATAAAATACAATAAATTCTTATCACATTTTACTTCAAAAATGCTAGCATGACTCAACATTAGAAAGTTTATAAATATTATAAAGTATAAAATTGATCTAGGAAGAATAATATGATATTCTCATTATCTGCACAAATGATTTGATCAAATTCAACAGCCACTCATAATTGAATTTAACTTTTTTTAGGAAACCTAAGAACTGCAGAATCAAATCAAGTCAAACATTTCTACCAATTTTTTTTTTGTTTTTGTAAGACTAACCTTAGAAACGTTCAATGCTTATATTCAACACTTCTATTCAGTAACATACTGGAAGTTTTGTAAGTGCAGCAAGTAATATAAGTAGATTATATGTGAATGTGAAATAAAATAACTGATTCAATCTTGAGTAGACAATGATTATTTACATAGAAAATTAAAAATGGTTTTTTTAAAGGTCTCGAGCCACCCCTGCCAGGGTGGAAGTGTAAAAGTGCATAGAGTTAAGAAAATTTTGGCTTTATAAAATCAAAACCGTGTATAATTTATACATTGGATATTAATCAATGGAGACACATTTTGCTTGACATCTATAAAAATTATTTAAAAGTTTATATTATATTGCTTGTTTTAGTGCCCCCAACCACATATACACAAATAAAGATCTGTATAATAATAATAAAAGCTGACTGTAAGTATAATATGCCTAGATAATAATATTTAGTTCCTAGTAACTGCTAACAGACATTAGTAATAATGATTCTCTTCAGATGGAATTAGAAATATATTTGTATTTCTCACGAAATTAGCTTAAATGGACCATCCTGGCTAACACGGTGAAACCCCCTATCTACTAAAAATACAAAAAAATTAGCCGGGCATGGTGGTGGGCGCCTGTAGTCCCAGCTACTCGGGAGGCTGAGGCAGGAGAATGGCGTGAACCTGGGAGGCGGAGCTTTCAGTGAGCTTAAATATCCAAATCTCTCTCTCTCTCTCTCTCTCTCCCCCCTCCCTTCCTTCCCTCTCTCTCTCTCTCTCTCCCCCCTCTCCTTTCTCTCTCTCTCTCTCTGTCAGGTACTAGGAAATAGGTTGTGGGTTATAAGTTACAATTTCTATTATTTAGTTCTTTTATAGTTTGTATTATTGTTACACTTATTTAAATCAATGAAATAACAGGATATTCTTCATCTCTGCTTCAGACATATTTTATAAAATGATGCACTCTAATTAAAATTACAATTTTTAAAGCACTAATGAGAAAATAACTCTATCTTGTAAGGAGTAAGATGAATGAGTTTGGATTTTGTCTTGCTTCAGCTCCTCTCCCCTTATTCATCTCCTTCATTTAGTCACAAAGAAAGCTTTCAGCTCTGGATTATCAATGTCAGATGCAATAGAAGAATTGTACCTAAGAAATTTGAAAGTTGACAAATATATCAGTGTGTAAAGGAAATAATGGAATTAGGATATATAAACCAGTAATTGTGGTCGAAATAAAAGTGCCTCATCAGAGGAAAAGAAGACGTGAGAAACTATATTTCCAGCTACACTGACATTCAGGTTAAGGGATAGCAACCTCCTTTTCAAACATAATGCACACTCTAACAAATATCGTAATAAAAATGAAAGTAACTTCTGAATTTTTATTTTTTAATCTCAGGCTATGTAATGTATCATACTCAAGATGATCACAATTGGATATTAAAATATATTTGTTGTGTCTTTTTAAAAATATTAAATTGTTATTGTAAACTTCACATTAAAAATTTGTCTGCAGTAATAACTAAACTTTTAAAGTGTCAATTAATGATCATTAGAACTGAAATAAAGCTTACATTGAAATAATAATAAAAATAAATAACAACTCAAAACCTTGTGTAATAGAATTCTTAAATTCTCCAAAGTATGAATTATATGAAATTATGGGTTCTGTAATGAAATTTCTTATGCAATGAATCAGCAAGATGATGGTGCTTATGGCCTTTATATTTTTCCAAATATTGTATTCTAAGTTTTCACTTCAAAGGCAATTCACATAAGAAGCTGCTAGAGTGCACTTTTACCCTACCTTTCAACGACAAATAGATGCACTTCATCCTATTAATAGATTCTGTAATTAAAAAAAATACATAAATAATCCTTTTAGTCTAAAGTCTCTCATAGAAATACAATAATCAAAGAACTTTCCAGAAAATCATTTTGGTGAACACACTAGAAGCTTTCACATGCAATATACTTTCAATACATTAAACACATCATGTATTGAAGTGTTTGTTAAATATACAATTATCCTCCTGATCATTTTGTGTTTTAAAACTGCATGAGTACCTTGTATTTATTGTAAACTAAAGCATTAGTATTTGATATAGCAGTAGTAATTAAGGACTTACTATGGGAAGATCCTGAGAAAATGATGGATAGGACATAAACCCATTACTAATAAACAACTTGTAATCTAACAGAATAAATTTACTAACAAGTAACTATATTTTAAAAGAGTGAATTCAGATATACTTATTGTTCCTGTGTGTACAGATTAAAGAAAACATTTATTCTGTCTGGGTGGTTTCACTGAGAAGGTATATGATTTTGGCCTTGAAAGACAATAAGGATAGCATTACGTTGTGAATGTAGAAAAGGGCAGAGAGAAAAACATAAGTAAATGGAGTAGTAAAATACTGCCTGACTGCAGTATCTGTCTCACATAGAAAAGACTGAATACGGGTCATCACGTTATGGATGGCATGAGAGTTTAAAGAAAATTTGGGACAACTTAATGGTTTTTTAGGTGAGCTAAGGGAAGAAGGACTGGGTAAACAACTTTTCACATTTATAAAAACACCTTTCTAAATATTGAAAATAAGTTAAAAACAAAACTACTGAAATGTGTGTGTCTGTTGTTTCAATACTAACAAAGAAAAATGATTGAATCTGGCAGTATTTTAAGTGCATATTATTTAGTAAAAAAGAACGATGAAATATTGTTTTATTTATTTTGTTTTATTTAGTACATCAATAAAATAACATTTCACTGAATATTACCAAGCAATGGGCATAGAATGATAGGCATTAAATAAAACCCATCAAGTACAGTAAACATACCAAAAGCAATTACTTGAATAAAATTAACAGTAATCTCTTGTTTGTTGATATATTTGCACAGGACCTAAGTTTTGAGTTTGAATTTTAATTCAATTCTTAACCTATAAGAATCCTTAAGTTGATTCAGTTTTCTGCAGTACCAGATACACACTTCATTTCTCCACTTTTGTTAATTATCGTGTATTTTATCCAAAAGCAATGTCTTCTATTTTTGAATAACAAGATGACAGCAGATTGATTCTTTTTTCTTCATCCTTTTGTTTTCAAATACTTTTGTACATATAATATGTCCAGGCAACATCCTAGAAGATTCTGGGGATATTACTCTCCTATACAAACACACATATATACTCATGAAAACAAAGAACAAAATATTAATATACAAATGAATAATTCTATACAAAATACATATTCAGATTAGTAGTAAGTGACAAGAAGAGAAAATAATTAATAAAGTTTGGAAGCTAATGGCTAGAGGGAACGGTGACAATAACTACAGCAACCAGATATCGGAGTCGAAAAAGATGACAATGAGTCAGCATGAAACATTCCAGCCAAAAATTCTAGGCCAACAGCGACCATTGAGACTTCCAGCAATGATGAACATGTTCAATATATGTGATATCCAATATGCTAGTCATTAGGAACATGTGCCACCTGGCATTAGAATTATGGCTGTTTAACTGAGAAATGAGAGTTGAATTGTCTTTGATTAATTTAAATTCAAAATACCCCAAGTAGCTGGTGTCTACTCTATTGGAACAGCACAGCTCTAGGCCCAGGAACAATAATAGCTCTTCATGTGGGAATTGTTTGGCCACGTTTGAGGAAGAGAAGAAAGATCAGTGTTATTAGTTTACAGGAAGCATGGTTGAAATTGTACCAAATGGGAGTTTGGAAAGGAACAGGAAACATGCAGAGTGATCTAAGCCATGTTGAGAAGTAAGGCTTCAATCTAATTAAGGTAACCATTGATGTTTTTAAAAATAATTTTATTAAGGTGAAGGGTACATAAAATAGTGTTAATCTCTGTCTCATGTTAGTCAGTGTTTATTTTCAAGAAGCAGAAACCAACCACTGGGACTCTTTTAAGCAGAAGCAGTAGAAATACATGCAGAGGCCGACTTTCCATAAGGCTAATGAAGCTTGTTTTAGAGGCTTTCATTTGTACTGGTTTTAAGACTCTAAGAGAAGACATTGTATAATATTTGCTTTGTTAAAAATTTCCAAATAAAGATATTTTATCTGCATATTAATACTCTTTCCCCTTTCCACTCTCCCTTCTCCTCCATTATATTTGGAGATTTATTTATGGAAAAACTGATGCATTTACTTAGTCTTGATGGGATACATTTATATGGATCATTTCCAAGTAAAGTTAAACTCTTGCTAACTCTTTCATTTTAGATACGGCATTGAGAAATAGTACTAATCACCAAACTTTGAAAATCCTAACTCACCCAATGAAAATACAAGGCCAACATTTACATCAAGATATAAACAAGTACTATGGCTCCTGTCACTAGGAGAATGTCTGCAACAGAAGATTAAATAATGGTTGAAGTATATAAAGACAAAAGTCTTTCAACCATCATATGCAAAAGTCTAAGTAATGATGTGTTCCTCATCAATGTCTAAACAAAATGGAAGTTCCTTCATGTCCGAAATATACTTAAAATGCATCAAATAAAATTAGATGTGTTATGTGTGTGTACATGTCTGTATGCACACACACGCAAATTTGTGTGTGATGGATATATTGTCATATATATACACACATATGGTATATATGCAGTATAAATCTAACTGTAGATAAAAATTGTGCCAGAGTTTATCAGAATTTCAGAATTTTTGTTTTGGAAGGCACAAAATGATAACAATGTTATAAACAATGGATATGGTTTTATGTAAAATCATGTTTTATGCATATAACTCTCAAAATTAAAAAGAATATTCAAGCAATCATGTTAGAGGCAGAAATAAATTATTTCTATTATCTCTACATAAAATGATATTATAAAGTTATTGTCACATGAAGAAGTGATCAAAGTTACTGATTCCAAAAAAAAGAAAATGTTTAGAAGTATATAAAACACATATTTTTAAGTTATATTAATTTTTCTATACTTTGTGATATTGTTTTACAGTTTTTTGTTTGTTTGTTTGTTTGTTTGTTTTTTAGATGAAGTTTCTGTCTTTTTGCCCAGACTGGAGTGCAATGGAGCCATCTTGGATCACTGCAACCTCCATCTCCTGGGTTCAAGCGATTCTCCTGCCCCAGCCTCCCGAGTAGCTGGGATTACAGGCGCCTGCCACCATGCCTGGCTTTGTGTGTGTGTGTGTGTGTGTGTGTGTGTGTGTGTGTGTGTATAATACTTTAAGTTCTAAGGTACATGTGCACAACGTGCAGGTTGTTACATATGTATACATGTGCCATGTTTGTGTGCTGCCCCTATTAACTCATCATTTACATTAGGTATATCTCCTAATGCTATCCCTCCCCACTAACCCCTCCCCACAACTGACCTGGTGTGTGATGTTCCCCTTCCTGTGTCCAAGTGATCTCATTGTTCAGTTCCCACCTATGAGTGAGAACATGCAGCGTTTGGTTTTCTGTTCTTGCGATAGTTGGCTGAGAATGATGGTTTCCAGCTGCATCCGTGTCCCTACAAAGGACACAAACTCATCCTTTTTTATGGCTGCATAGTATTCCATGGTGTATATGTGCCACACTTTCTTAATCCAGTCTGTCACTGATGGACATTTGGGTTGATTCCAAGTCTTTGCTATTGTGAATAGTGCCGCAATAAACATACGTGTGCATGTGTCTTTATAGCAGCATGACTTATAATCCTTTGGGTATATACCCAGTAATGGGATGGCTGAGTCATATGGTACATCTAGTTCTAGATCCTTGAGGAATCGCCATACTGTTTTCCACAGTGGTTGAACTAGTTTACAGTCCCACTAACAGCGTAAAAGTGTTCCTATTTCTCCACATCCTCTCCAGCACCTGTTGTTTCCTGACTTTTTAGTGATCGCCATTCTAACTGGTGTGAGATGGTATCTCATTGTGGTTTTGATTTGCATTTCTCTGATGACGAGTGATGATGAACATTTTTTCATGTGTCTGTTGGCTGTATGAATGTCTTCTTTTGAGAAATGTCTGTTCATATCCTTTGCCCACTTTTTGACGGTGTTGTTTGTTTTTTTCTTGTAAATTTGATTGAGTTCTTTGTAGGTTCTGGATATTAGCCCTAGTAGAGACGGGGTTTCACCATGTTGACCAGGCTGCTCTTGAACTTTTTACCTCAGGTGATCCACCCACCTCAGCCTCCTTTGTTTTATAGTTTTTAAAATGTTTATTTTGTCATTTTTTCTCATTCTAATATTTAACTTCATTTCTCATTCTATATACAAAATTTTGTATTTTATCCTTTCTAATTGACTCTCAAATAGTTCTCATGAAACCTATATCTATCCGTGAATAAATATAAGTTACTTTAATATATTTGAGATTGAGAGAACATTCTGTATTGTCTTGGCTTTATGGAATGACTCCCAGAAAAAAGACTACAAGAATAGCCAAAGCAAAGGTAGTTACTACATGTGCGCAATGGGGGAGTAGATAATCAGGAAGCTTCTGTTGTAACTGTCATGTTGCAGCACACACCATCATGGATGGAATCTAGGGATCAAAAAGCGACTGCTCTCAACCTTGAAACTGCTTTACTAGACCCATGATACTCATCACCTGACCCTGGAACTCTACCACAGAAAAATCTATGTGTCCATGATCTGTCTGGGTAGTAAAAAATAACTGGAACAGAATGACAATGTCCTCTGCCTGAACTCTGCTTTTCAAATAGCACATCTCATTGTCAGAATCCAATTCTCATGCAAAATAGTGTATAAGACAGAGTAGGAAATGTTGTTTTTAGCTTTTCAGCTTCCACGATACAAAAGGACACTAAAAATTCACACTGCTGGCCAGTCTCATGTTAGCCTATTTCTGGAGCATCTCCTTCAATACAACGCTTCCACATCTTTTAAAATAACAACAGCCATCCTTTGACATCATGCCTTCCTCCAACTATAATCTTATTGTTCTGGTGTATTTTATAGAAAAGTGCTTTGAAAAAGTTTTCTGGACTGTTCCACTTCCACATGCCCCAGATATTCCTCACGCTCCTCCAATTTGGCTTTGATGTTTCTCACTTTATTTAAAATGATTTTGCCAAGAATGAGTCAAGTTTTGTTACAAATTTAGTGTCAAACTATTGCTCTGATTTTCTCAAATTCTCTGTAAGATTTCATACAGTTGATTACTCCTTTCTCTCAATTCGTCTGTTTTTCTATGATATCACATGTCCTTAGTTTTTCTCCTACTGCATTATTGTCTCTAGTTTTTCTCCTACCTGTTTTAGTCCCATTTTTTGGCTTTTTAAATACACACATACACACACACACACACACGCACACACACACAAATTCTCTCATACATACTTTCTGCATTGTTTGTGGTAAATCCATTTATTGGGTATACTTTGTCTTGTTTCTTAGATTATTTTTTTCTATTGAATATTTTATTTAATAATTTGAATATTCTTCATTTCTAAGACAGGCTTTTTATACTAATATATTTAGGCTGAGTGGCTTAAGCAATAGAATGTATTTTCTCACAGATTTCTTTTTGTTTTCTATAACAACGTTTCATCAGCTGTGAAAATTGTGGAGATAAAGGCAGGTAGTTTTATTCCTATGACAAACTATTTTTGTTTTTTTTTTTTTGGTTTCTTTTGTAATTAGTAACTCATTACACCCTACTCACTTCTCTACCTAGCAAGGAATACCTTCAATCAAAGGCCAATGTGATAGAAGATGTTGTCTCCCTCTTTAAGATTATCATACCATAATTACTTTGAAGTGTGTTAGTATTCCACATGCCTTAATCAAGCTGTAGGGTTGATTCATATACCTATCAACTGCCCCTAAATTTATTCTGTACTCTTTGTCATCTCAGATGAGTCTGTGTTTGATATGTGATTTCATTGACTTGTTGCAAAGGAGAACTGATATAATGCCGGGGAAAATGGGGATACTTACCACCATCTCAGCTATTTCATTCTTCATACTTGTTGTGACAATTAGTAGTTAGATAGGTTATGACTCCTAGTTCTATGTTTGGGATGACTATCTTTCCTTGGAAGTTTCAGCACCGAGAACCTGCTTTTTTACTATTCTATTCATGTCAAATGAAGCTATACCATTTTGAGTACATCTTAGACCCTGAAATATACATATGTTAGAACTTGGTGTTCTTCCAAATTTTTCATATAATTTGGTTTGACTTATTTCCACAATTGTCCTAAAGTTTACCTCTGCCTTTCAGATGGTTGGTTATTTTTGATTCTGCTAGAGATTCTATCTACTTAAGTTATTTTCTCAACATACATAAATCCTGACAATTTTGATCCTTATCTGAAGCTCAATTTATCTTAAGAAGAAAAAGAAAAGAGAAAAACTCAATTTATCGAAGACTCTAACCTGTGATCTTGTCATATACTATTTATAAATTTGTTTAAAAATGAAAATTAAAATATTCCCCTCTCATTTATTCCTTTGTCCATTTCAACGCAAATTTTAAAAGGAGGAAGAAATCACATATGTGCTTGAATTGCCGTCTTCAACAAAAATCAGAAACTGCCTGTGAAATGACAACATACAATATATTTTATTAGTTGATTTATAGAATTCTTATGTCCACTAAATATGATAAATTTTCACCTATCTGGGTGAGTTAAGCAAGACTATGCACGAAAAATCAAAAGGTGTTGCTCAACTAATTACAAGTTGAAAGTAGAAATCAAAGACAACCACAGCAAAATGGGGTATAAATCAATTACAGGGCTCAATTGAGGAAAGAAATCTCCACAGGAAGGGGAGATATTCCTGAATTATTTATAAGGTTGACTATTGTTGACTTTATTTTGCATTCTGGGTTCCTATTAACGCACTATTTACAGGTATATTATGATAGAATTGAAGAATCTTAGATAGAGTCTCCTGAATTCATCCACCTTATTAATGCCATGGCATGGCAATTTTGACAGTGGAACTAGGAAAGATCTAGCTTGTCACCAAGAAAAAAAAAAAAGTGTGATATATGCATTGAAATAAATGTCCTGAACATGCTGAGCATTTTATATTTTCCCACTCCATTTAGCCTTCTTGTATATGTGGGCCATGTCATAAATAAGGTGGTGGTCTAATATACTTTTGCATGCCTTCTGACAATCCCATGGAGACCTTATAGAAAAATGAGACTGTGATGAGAGAGTTTTCTTCCCCCTTACTTGAATTAGAATCATCAGCAATATTTAACTTCATAAAATCTGTTATACTCCTTAAAAATAGTTTTCACTTCATTGAGGAATGTATTTTTCATATTGCAAAAAATATAAGACAATTTTTCATCCCTCAACAAATGGAAGACTGTGATGTTTAATCAGTTGAAATCACATAGATTACTTAAAGGATGTTTCTATACATATCAAAATGTGAAGCAATGTGGACTCCTTCCAAGATAAGGAATATTTAGAAAGAATCATAACATCTTTGCCATATATGCATGTGTGCATACATATTTACATACATATATAATTCAGGAGATCATAAATTTGGTATCAAAATTATAGATATTTATTATTTTAAAAAGTAGTTATATATTTATCAGATGAAATAAATTTTTTATTTTTATCGGTACCACCAGAGGGCTTTTGATTATTTCTTTTTCCAAAAAAAAGTTTCTAATTAGTGACTGAGTCTTATCCATTATAATTATAACCATTTCCTAATTCTCTACTGTGTACTTTATTGTTATCTCTTCATGCTTGAATGCTTATTTGGCAGTTTTAAAAATGAATTGTGTCATTCCTGTACAGCCTAAACTCTCTTCTAGGATAGCTTCTCAATTCTTCTTCAAGAGCCATTCTCTTTCCATATTGCAATTCATTTTTCATACTGTGATAAGTCAATACTCCTAAAACGAACCTTCTATCATGTCACGTCTCGGCTCAAAAATGTTTAGTTATTTCCCATTGCCTACAGGATAAATTGCACTCTGAGTCTGACACTCAAAGCTTTCAAAAATGAAGACTAAATGATCTTCTCAGAGTCCCTAAACTCTTAAATGTAATTCACTCAGGCTAAAAGTTTCAATCACTTCCTCAGAACACACTTTTTAGTCTTCCCACTTTCACATATCCACAGTTGCCACCACTTTTCTCTTAGCCAGTATAAATCTGAACCATGTGTCAGGAACCAACTCAGATTTCTTCTCCCCACAGTAAATGGTGAGGTGTTATCTATATTCTTCAATAGTCTATAGTAATTATTTCTCATAAATTTTGAACCAAGCAATAATTTGCTGAATTAAGCTATCTGTTTCACTGCCATTTTAAATAACATTCAGAATATCTAATTTGCTTTAAACACTGTACATAAGTTAAGTCTCATCTTTCTAATACTTTCAGTGAACTTTACAGGCACTTACGCATTCTAAAACACATATTTCTATGTAATACATTCAAAAGCAATGCGGCTAACAAACTATTTTACTACAGAGAAGTAAATTCATATGGCCATACTATGAAACATCAAATGAGGCAACTACAGTATTATAGACTTTGTAGTGATCATAGAATGCATGTTTATCCAGCTTATGCAATATATTCAATAGTGCTCTATCCTCATGTCAAATAATCAGAATTAAGCTTACCACTGTTAAAATTCAACCTCTCATTGACAAAGGATGAGTTTATTTTTGTATTTTCATGCTCATCATATATTTTGATGAAGCTAGATTGTTCCCTGGACAATAAAGAAGCAGAAATCTTTACTGCTCTTAGGTCCTGAACTTCTGTCTCAAGTACTTGGAATCCTAAGCCAAACTCTGTGATATTTGGTTTTCCTACTTTCTTATTTTTAAAGAAGGTAAGCCATAGCTCGGGGACGAGAGTAAGACTGTGGATATAGCTGGAACTCATTATTAATCAAACATCTATATTAACCACAGTCATTAAGCTACCTTCCTAGAGCCTAAATAAATAGAAGAAAAGTTTCTGCAAATGTACACTGTTATTATTGATTTTCTTGGTATTTCAAGATTTTTGTTATAAAACATAAGCCTTGATGAGAATCATATGAAGAATGTCTTATGCTTGAACTAGAAGCAGCTTATCCTTCCCAGAGGATATACCTAAAAAAGAACAAACCAGAATTTACTCCTTAAACCCTGGAGCTGAGTTCATTTAAAATAGCCCACCCAAGCATCTGGACTTTTCATCTTGGCTTCTGCCACCTTACCAGTCAGCCTTGTGAGAGAGTAAGACAACAATTGGAGAAAAGAACTCAAGGAAAGATAGTAGCTACCTAACCAGGGGGGGGTTAGATGAAATCCTAGATATGTTGAAAATTCTGATCCCAGGCACCAATGCCCTCTTAATGTCCTTAATTTTATTACGTTACTATAGTTCCAACCTTACTTATCATATAATAGCTATACTATCTATTTACGAGAGTTGTCTAGTTACTTAGAGTCCTGAGTCTCTTTCATGCGTTTTAATAAAATTAATCAGATTATTGAATATCCACCATATTCATTAAATTGATAGATTTTGAGAACACAAAATAAAAAAAAATTTACTGAAGTGCATATATTTCTTATTCTAAATAAAGGGAAAATATACAACATATATTATAGAATTTCTATTTTATATTCTACTGCTATGAATAAACTACCACAATAATAAGAAATAAGAAAGTCCAGATAACTGAATGAGCTAATATCTTATGGCAGAATAATATTTGCCATAATCATTATGTAATAATAATAATAAGAAAAATAAGAATAAGAAGAGGAAGAAGAGGAAGAAGGAGGGGAGGAGGATGGAAAGGAAGAAACAATAATAACAAAATTATACCAATAAAAAAGTAATTATAAAAAATCAAATTGAGGAAGGGCGCAGTGGCTCATGACTGTAATTCCAGTACTTTGGGAGGCCAAGGCAGGTAGATCGCTAGTTCAGGAGGTTGAGACCAGCCTGACCAACATGGTAAAACCCTGTCTCTACTAAAAATACCAAAATTAGCCGGGTGTGGTGGCGGGCACCTGCAGTCCCAGCTTCTCAGGAGGCTGAAGCAGGAGAATCGCTTGATCCTGGGAGGCGGAGGTTGCAGTGAGCTGAGATCACGCCATTGCACTCCAGCCTGGGCGACAGAGGGAGATTCTGTCTCAAAAAAAAAAAATAATAATAATAAAAAAATAAAAAATCTAATTGAGGTACTATTTCAGTAGTTAGCACTGAGAGACAATAAAAAATAAAATAATGAAAGAGAAAATGGGGCAGAGTAATATATAAAGAAATCATAGAAATAAATCATCCCAATGGAAGAAAGACTTAAGTAGTTTAAGGTCAATATCACAACAACAAACAGACAAAAATTAACATAATCCACATCTTGACACATAATAGTTAAATTTTAAAGTGCAAAAAGTAAGGAATGTATACTGCAAACCTTTCTATAGAAAGAAAAATAAAAATAGTTTAAAAGACTAAAATTCAGTTGATAGCACATTTAACAATTGTCTTTTAATTCTGAAAAACAAAATCTTTTATTCCAGCGTTTGCCATTCAGTCAAAACTATCATTCATATTTGCAACTATCATAAATTGATGCTAAAAATATTAGCTTTATAAGGGAGGGATTAGGTTCATAAATTGACATAAAAAATAATCTTAGTTTCATTCTATGGATGCTACCAAATATCTTTATAATTTTGTGTATGTGATGAAACAGGAAGTGCACAAATCACCTATCAGTTTGAAGGAAATTAAAGAGATAGAACTGTATGTTAAACAATGCCAAAAGGAATGCAAAACTTTCCAACAAATTACCCATTTCCATCAGTGAAAAATAGGACAGAAGAAGGAAGATAAAAAGACTGTTAGATAATAGAAAAAGATTATGCAACGGAAAACCAAAGAAAATGTTGAATCTTGTTTGAAGTTTCATTCCTTTTTTTGGACACGTAGTTTTGCTGTATTCAGGCTGGAGTGCAGTGGTGCGGTCATAACTGACTGCAGTGCTGAGACCCTTTCTCCTCAGCCTCTGAAGTAGCTGGGACTAGAGGTGTACACCACCACACGCAACTAATTTTATTTTATTTTTTTTAAGTAGAGATTAGGTTACACTGTGTCGCCCTATTGCCCACGCTGTTCTCAAACTTCTGAGCTCAAGCATTCTTCCCTTCCTGGCCTTACAAAGTGCTGACATTACAAGCATGAGCCACCACACCTGGCCTGGATTTTAATTTTAAAAATCAGATTTCAAGGGACACTTCAAAGCCAATTTGGGAAGTTTGAATATGAACTGCATAATACATAATATTAAGTAGTTATTTCTAAAATTATTAGATGCAATCATAGCCAGGTGATCATATAATTTTCAATATTACTATCAATTAAAGTGACATAACGATAGCAGAAATTACATGATGTCCATGATTTATATTAAAATACTGTAGCTAATTAAGAACTTTAAATTTGTGTAAATGGGATGGTGGGATGGGTAAGAAATGTATAAATAAAGGAAGATTACTGAACTTTTGATAATTGTTGAAGCCGGGAAATAAGTAGCTTGGGTTTATGGTATTACATCTCTACCTTTTTGTTTGTTTGTTTGTTTGTTTGTTTTTGTTTTTGAGACAGAGTCTTGCTCCGTTGCCAGGCTGGAGTGCAGTGGCATGATGTAGGTTCACTGCAACCTCCGCCTCCGAGGTTCAAGTGACTCTTCTGCCTCAGTCTCCTGAACAGCTGGGACTACAAGCCTGTGCCACCACACCAGGCTAATTTTTGTATTTTTAGTAGAGAGGGGGTTTCACCGCGTTGGCCAGACTGCTCTTGAACTCCTGACCTCGTGATCCACCCACCTCAGCACTGTTTTAAAAGTGATTCTCAGCAACTACAACTTTTTTACATGTGTAAGAAATTGTTAAAATCCATTACCTTTGAAATCCCTGAAAGTAACCACTATTGTAGGATACACTGCTGAGAAAAGTTTAGTAAGCTCAGGAGCAAGAAATGTGGTATAAGAAATGATGATAAAATAATTTAGTAAATTCATAACTAAAAAAATTGGTTTTCTAGATAAAAATGAAACAAGATGAGTTGTGTACAATTTTAAAAATCTCACCTACAATTGTTATAATTTTGTAGAGGTGAAAATGAAGGCTAGAGAAATACTGACTTGAAATGTGAATGTAATGATCAAAGGAACAGATGTATAATGCAGAACTTTCATAAATAGAACTGTTCATCAAATGGAATAAAAATAAAATAAACAATTGAATAACAGAAAAAAAGAATAACTGAATAGTTCAGAATGTGTACAGAGAGGAAGAATATAAGACTTAAACCATGATATGGAAAATAAAAAATAAGAAAACACAATGAATAGAAACATTTCACAAATTACAGCAAAGATCAACAGGATGAATTCACCAATTAAATATAGAGTCATCAGTTAAAATCAATGTCAATTTACAGTTTATGTACCTAAAATGAAACCACACAAATAATGTGCAAGTAGTGACACAAGACATGTATAAATAGCTTCTAGTTCTGCTTACATTAGGCAATGAACATAAGAAAAAATAATCTATTTTTTACTACTTGAGAGATAGTAATTCATCTGCATTTTTTAAGTCTCTGATTCACTAAGAATTTAATTCTAGGCTGGTTTTGTAGGATGGAGAGGCCACTGTGTTTGCTTAATCGGCCATCTTGAACTGCCAGTGTTTAAATCTTTTATGAAGGACATCTTATTTCATTCAGATAGCATTTTGAGGTTTACTACTTTCCAAATTTCCAGCCTCTCTATTCTCTTTCTCGCCTCTCCTCTCATTCTCACTATCCATACTCTTCTCTTCTCTCCACTCCCCTCCTTCTCTTTCTCTCATCTCTCTCATTTCTTAACATCATCAAAAATCTGCAAGATGCCAATCAACATAGTAGTCCAATAATTTGATCAAAATCACATAGATCTTTTTTATTTAAAAGTACAGCCTGATTCACAGCCTTTCTCGTCTCCCTCTAAATATTCAGGGAGGATGTTCTGCAATGATAATATGAAGACAATTGTTTTTCAAGTTGGACATATCATTGCTTTTCATTTGTCATTGTAAGTCCAAATTGGCAAATTGTAGTGTGTAATATAGGCCACCCAGCTTCTTGGAAATTGTGAAGAACTTTTCTGTATTCAAGGTAATTCAAGGGCTTCCTCTCTTCTGAGTAGTACTAAAAACAATTTATTTAAATATACTATCCAATCACATTCTAGAATACATAATTACATGGCACATTTCCTTCAAGCCTACTTATTATTCAAGGTAAAAGTTTTCTTAAGAAATCATGAGACTAGGCATGTATCTTAAGCATATTTGTGTCAAATTCTATGTCTGATTTTTTAATTATTTAAATGACATTTTCTCCTTTTGTTCTTGATTTCTCCTTTAATCTTTTAATTAGTTTAAATATCATTTATTTTTACATCTTTTTGATATACATAAAGCCTTTTTTTCTTTAACTAAGAAATTAGCAATGCAATAAACCAAATTCCAAGAAAGACCCTTAGTTTATAGTTCTTCTACAGCTAACATCACCCAAGGATCTATAACTAATGTTAATTAATATTAAGCTATATCTAGGTCTAATTGTTTTAATAATAATAATTAATATTTATTGGGAAAACATTTATGCCAGGCACTTTGCTAAGCACTTTACATGTATTAATTTAATTTAATCATCATATTACTTTTAGGTATTATTAGTATCTTTCTTTTCAAGATGTGAAAATAGAGCAGAGAGATTAAGTAGTTTACTTCAGGTCACCTAAGAAGATTTGTTATCTTATTAAAATAAATCAGCAGACTATTTAGGATATCCAAGTGTAACAAATATAATATACGCTAAAGTTAGGATGACAACTCTAACCCTTATTATATATAATTTTGGAAGATATTTTTACTGTAAAAAGAAATATAATCATGAATGTGCATTTAAAGATCAAATTAAAAGATATTTCTCAGACTAATGCTCTTTGAAGTAATTTTGTTATGCTTTAGTTAAAAATTCTAATTATAAAACTAAGACATCGAATATTAAATTGAACAAGCTAGAAAATACAAAAGCAATTACATGAAAAATGAGTATATAGAATGAGCAGCATATAACTTATTTTTGTACCAAGGAATGAATAAAATAATTTTCGTGGTATGCCACAGAATCAAACAAATTGCTTCAGTCTGCTGAAGATTGTATTGCTAAAGTGAAATATATTTTTTGGGAGTTTACATTAGAATTTTATTATAAAGTACAAGAAAACAGAATTCAGTTAAAGTGTAATTTACTAAGCTTGTATTTCCCCTAAAATTTAATGATTTTTTGTTTACATGAAAATTCTAAGCAGCTAGAAAACTGAGTATTATAATATGAAGTCAAGGAGAGTTTTATCCTTTGTTAATCTAAAACTAAACTCTTACCTTAGAAAAACCGATCTGTAGCTGTTAATTCTGTGTTTTAGAAAAAAAAAAGTGTCAAGAAAGGAAGTAACGGAGAATTATGGAATTAAAATCTTCTTTTAATATTTGAAATGTAAACACCAATTTGGCATGTTGAAGTGAGCTTACAATTCCAACATAAAAAGAATGGAACTGTGTTGGATAGGTCAGAAAACAGCAGCTACCATTTGGACTAGATTGAAAAATGAATATTTACCATTTACTAGGAAGACAATGGCAGCATAATATAACTTTAGTGTTCTTGCTTTTATGAATAATCAATGGATGATTAAGTTTGTGCAGTTTCAAAATTTAGGATGGATATTAAGTTTCACAAGACTTAAAATCAGAAAATTATGTAAGCTGTATTTTTATCACTGGAGTCATTTTTAATATGGAAGGTTAATTAAATTTGCTGTTCCAAACCATTAAGTGTAATATCAATAACAATGTTTATTCCCATAAGTATAACGTTGAAAGCCTAGAGAATGAAAGCAAAAAAAAAAAAAAAAAAAAGTAACCTTTTTCAAAAGCAGAAAAAATAAATATTTGTCACCAGCGTCTTTACATTTGTATTTCAAAACTTTGCCAAAAGAGGGCAAACCAAGTCTATAGACGATTTAAAACAATCTTCAATAAATTATTGTCAGGTTACCAAAGAAAAAGGCTTTTCATTCAGAGATGGTGCTTGACGCCTCAGATTGCTTTAGTGAAATGAGGAAGAAAATAAATTATGAATGTTCATTGACTTCGTATGCTAAAGCTGGAGGCAATATCTCTATAAATATACAAATTGTAATTAATCATTCAAATTATTTGCCTTTATAATTAATAGGCAAAATAATATTTGAAAATATTCATGAACCTGGAAGATTGAGAGAATGACGTATTTTACCAACAAGCTGAAATTCAGTCTCTATCAGTGTGAGCAAGAAATTGGTAAAGTGCTGTTTTAGCCTTTCTGAATCAAGAATGGTCATATTGCTTGATTGCTCTTTCTTTGTACTTGTTGTTGTGGAAATATATTAAAGTACTTTAGAGAGAGAAATATATTTATTGAATATGGATAATTCATTTCATTTAGTATTCCATTTTACAGTATGATTCAGTGTGACAAGAATAAATTAACCCCAATAAATTAATCAATATCAATGTTTTATCCAGATATACAAGTAAAGTAAAAGTTTTTAAATAAATACAAATTTGGGGGATGAGAATCAAAGTAATAACTTGAACAACCAGAAACCTGAGATTTGACTGATATCTTTGTATAAACCAGTATTTTCTTTATCAAACCATGAAGAATTCTTATAACTCAGACTTATCTATTCACTGAGAACATTCTGAATTCAAAGGAGTATATTTTAACAATAGTTGTATTATGTAAAATTCACACATTACATGATGCCCCCTTTAAATGTGTACAATTCGATGCTTTGTAGTATGTCCACAGATATGTGCAACTATCACCACAGTAGATTTTAAAACATTTTCATCACACAATAAGAGCCTGTTACCCTTTACCTATCATTTCTCTAAACCAGGGGTCCCTAACCCCCAGGCCACACATTGGTACTGATCTGCTCCTTGTTAGGAACTAGGCCACATAGCAGGAACTGATGAACTAGCATCACCGCCTGAGTTCGAGCTCCTGTCAGATCAGCAGCGACATTAGATGCTCAACAGGAGCACAAACCCTACTGTAAACCGCGTATGCCGGGAGCTAGGTTGCGTGCTCCTTATGGGAATCTAACTAATGCTGCATGATCTGAGGTGGAAGTTTCAGACTGAAACCATCCCCTCCCTCTCCACCCCGCTGTCCATGGAAAAATTGCCTTCCATGAAACCGGTCCTTTGTGCCCTCCAAAAATTGGAAACTGCTGTTCTAAACCCTCAATACTCCGAAGAACACAGTAAGCAACCACTTATCTATTTTCTGTCTCTATGGATATCTTTCTTCTGAACTTCATTTCCAAGATAGCATATAGTATGCCATCTTTTGTGACCGGCTTTTTTTCATGTAGCATAATATTTTTGAGGTTTATGGATGTGGCATGTTTCAGTACTTCATTCCTTTTTGTGGCTGAGTAATATTCCATATATGGATTTTTTTTTTTATTTCCCTCTTGTTGCCCAGGCTGGAGTGCAATGGCGCGATCTCAGTTCACTGAAACGTCCGCCTCCCGGATTCAAGAGATTCTTCTGCCTCAGCCAGCTGAGTAACTGGGATTACAGGCGCCTGCCTCCACGCCCACCTAATTTTTTTTGTTTTTGTTTGTTTTTGTATTTTTAGTAGTCACAGGGTTTCATCATGTTGGCCAGGCTGGTCTTGAACTCCTGACCTCAGGTGATTCGCTCGCCTCAGTCTCCCAAAGTGTTGGGATTACAGGCATGAGCCACCTCACCCAGCCCCATTTATGGATTTAGCATGTGTAAATCCATAAATCTGTTGATGGACATTTGAGTTGTTTCCAAATATTGACTATTATGTATAGTTCTTGCATAAATACATGGATACAATTTTTTGTGTGCATACATGCATTCATTTTTTTTTTCAGTTTATACCTAAAAGTGGAATTGCTGTGTTATATGGTAACTCTAGATTTACTCATTTAGGATCTGCCAGACTATTTTCCAAATTGACAGCACCATTTTATTGTCTGCTGACGATGTGTGAGGATTCTGATATCTCCATGTCCACACCAGCATTTTTTATCTCATTTTAAAATTTCAGCCATTCTAGTGTTTGATAAGTGGTGACACATGTTTTTGATTTGTCTCCCTGATGACTAATAACTTGGGCATATTTTCATGAGATTATTATATTTGCATATTTTCCTTAGAGAAATGTCTATTCTGAATATTTGCCCATTTTTTAGTTAGGCAATTTGTCTTTTTATTACGGCGTTCTATGTGTTCATCATACATTTGATATACAATTTGCAATGAAGAGGTTGCAGGGAGCTGAGATTGTGCCACTGCACTCCAGCTTGATGACAGCGTGAGATTCTGTCGCAAAAACAAAAGAAAACACAACAAAAATACAATTTGCCTGTCAGATATATAATTAGCAAATACTTTCTACCATTTTGTGGTTTTTCACTTTCTTGATGGTGTCCTTTCAATTACAAAAATTTTTAATTTTGATGAAATCCAATTTACCTATATTGTTTTTTCTTTTGAAGCTGATGTTTTTGGTGCCATATTTAAGATTCATTTGCCAGGTCCACGGTCATGAAAATACCGTATCTTTTCTTCTAAGACTTTTAGACTCTTAATTATTATATTTAGGCTGTTGATTTCTTTTTAGTTAATTTATTTATTTATTTATTTTTTTTAATGGAGTGACTTAGGATCCAACTTTATTTTGCATTTGACTACCCAGTTTCCAGTTGTACCAACTGGAGCAACCCAACTATTTGTTCAAAGCCTATTCTTTTTCCCATTGAATTGTCTTGGCACTCTTGTCAAACTTTACTTAATCATATATGTATTGGTTTATTACTGCACTTTTGTTTCTGTTTCATTGGTCTACATGCCTATCCTTGTTCCAGTACTACATTGATTTGATTACTGTTTCTCTGTACTAAGTTTTGAAATTGGAAAGTGTTTCTTTTGTTTTTTCAAGATTATTTTGCTTTTCTTCAATTTCTTTTCATCTTTAGAATTAGTTTATCAGTTTCTACAAATAGGTCAGTTGGTATTCCGGACAGGAATGACATTGAATCTGTAGATCAGTTTGGAGAATATTACCTTCTTAAAAATGTTAAGCCTTTATTCCATTGACATGAGATTTTTTTCCAATTATGCAAATCTTTTAAAGTTTCTTTCAATAATCTTTCATAGCTTTTACAGTTAAATATTGTGCTTATTGAGTTAGATACATTTGTAACAATTTCATTCTTTCGATGTTGTTATGAACCAAACTCTTTTCTTAATTTCATTTTTGAATCATCCCTGGAAAATATATAGAAATCTCAATGGTTTTACATATTAATCTTATATTTTGCAACTTTACCAAGAATTTATTAGTTCTAATATTTTTAATGGATTCCAAATATTAGTTCTAATATTGTATTAAATTCTATGTATATTAAGCTTGTATTTTGTAACCTTTCTGAGCTAAATTATTAGTTCTATTTTTTTTTAGTGAATTTCATATACAAGACCATAACCTATGAGAAAAATGACAGCTTTACTTATTTCTTTCCAATATGGGTGCCTTTTTTTTTTTTTTTTTTCTTTTTCTTGACTGATTGCTCTGGCTAGAACTCCCAGCATAATGTTCAATAGAAGTGGCAAGCACAGACATCCTTTACTTTTTTCTGATTTTAGGGGTAAACATGTAGTCTTTCACCATTAAATATAATATAAACTGTGAGTTTTATGTAAATGTCCTTTATCAAATTGAATGTATTCTTTCTATTCATTGTTTGTTGAGGATTTTTAATAATAAAATATGTTGGATATTGTCAAATGATTTTTCTGCATCAATTGAAATGATGGAGTAAAATTGTTACATCTGTTTATATGATGTTTCACAATAATACATAAATTCTACTTGGTCATGGTATAATATTTTTTAAATAACGCTGGATTCAGTTTGCTAGTATTTTACAGACATCAAGTTTAATATTGTTTGTAGTACAATGCTCAAAGAAGTAGCAGTAGGTAGGCATTTTAAATTTGTGGTTTTTTAATTCATTCCTAGACACCTACTAAGAGTGCTCATTATCTCTCTTTTAGAATATTAATATAATCTCCTATTAATTCCCCTAACATAAATTTTCTATGTTAATCTTTTTTCTTTCTAAAATATAAATCTGGTGCATGTGGTTTAAAATGGTGAAAAAGCATTCGAAGAAACAGCTTTTTAATAATACTACCAACATTTTAATTTAAAAAAAACTATGGCATTTCAGATATGAGATAAAATTCACTGAAAATAAAATAAAATTAGTCTCAGAGAAACCTATTAATTGGCTCAGGTAGTCATTTTCAATTCAACAAAATGGTGCTAATTTAAATTATGTTAATGTAAATTTAATGCAAATGCCATCACCATGAATATGTAGTTCTGCTTGGTTCTTCTAGCATCTTTTGATTATAAGCTCCAGTAGACACTGCCTGTGTCCAGAAAACATGATAGTAATCCTTCTACTCTACTGATAATTTATCTATGATAGCCAAATATATCCCTTTATTGTACCTGTTAGCACTTCCTCCAAAAGCATCTGAAAATTGTAACTCATAGAAAATAATATCAATCAATAAGAACAACACATGCCTAATCAAGATTGGGAAGACGTAGGCCAAATAAGTAAACTACTGACATCATGGATGAAAAAATAGAAGAGTTCTAGTTATAATGCATGGTTTCTTGTTCCTTTATTGGTTCAGTTTGCATAGAAAGAGGAAGTACCTTATACCAAATTAAGTCTGAAAACTCTTAGAGATACAGTACATAAATATCTGTTAGACAATAGAAATTTGTGTGTGAAACAAAATCAAAACCAAAAATGGTTACCCAGCTATAAAATTCAAGTATTCAGTTGAAAATAGTTTAGGGTCATATTTTCAAAAATTGAAAAAAAATGTTCCTACTAAAGTATTTTTTCCAAATAAAAATATAAAAAAGGACCACAAAAAAATAATAGCAGTAACAGAAATACAAATGGGTAATATATTTAACTTAAAAAAATAAAATCAAGTTTATCATTTTAAGTATAAAACAATATTGCAACTTATCAAAATAAGTAGAACTACCTAAATGCAACAAAATGGAAAATACATAAAACATTATATTTCTGATTTTCATTGATCATACTGTGAACCATGTACAGAGAAACATGCACTCTATTGCTAGACAGTTTATCTATTTTGACAAGCAATTAAAAAACAAATTTTAAAAGACTTTAAAATGTTCAGATATTTATTTCAGTAGTATGTAAAAGAAATAGAAAAATGAATTAAATATTGGATGAAAAACAGATGATAACAATGATTATATCTGGGTGGGAGCATTATGGATAATTTGAAGCTGTTCTTGAAACTTTGTTGTACAATAATACTCTTTTTAAGTGAGAGGATTATGTTATATTGTGAAAAAAATAGTAAAGGCAATTCTTATTTAGATAAATCTTTACAAGATTTTGGAATAATATTGCAAATTACATTTCCTACAATAAGCTGCCAAAAAAAGGTATACGTTAGTTTGACATTGTACTTCTTTGTCTTACTAAATGTGAAGGAAATGTCAATAGAACTCTGAATATACATAGCAAGTTTAAGAATTTTAACCTAACGAAAGTTATTCTTTGTGTCTATAATAGACAGTATTGCCTCCAAGTTAAGCTTATGGTTAAAGGAGATTAGAATAAATCACCCAAAAGTATGCTTATTTGGCATAAGGATCATTTTAAGCTGAAAGCAGTTGATAAACAGGACACTTTATTTTCTACCCCTTTCAAAAGCCTCAAGGCAGAGTATAACCTTTTCTTTGTGACGATGTTCCTCCTCCTCTTTTCCATACCAGGAGGAGGCAAACAACCATTATCACTGGAGAAAGAAATTTGGTACTGCCTTGGGCCTACACCAGAAAACTTTATCTTCTATTAGTTTCTCCCATATATTTACCTTCCCCAATTTTGCTGTCACTAGAAGCCCAAAACCCTTTTCCTTTGTCTTGTCATTTTCTAAAAATATATTGCCCTTTATTAAGATGATATATAAGTTCCCAATTTTAACCACCCCTTTGGGTTATGTATCACTGAGTTGTCCCAAGTGTTTGCACCATCTATGCATAAATAAACTCTGTATTTTCTTTTTCTCCTGTTAATCTGTTATTTTTTAGTTTGCTTGTGGGCCACAGCCACTGAAACTCAGAGGATAGGGAAAGAGTTATTTTCTCCTATATATAGGTTTTGAGTCAGACTAGATCTGGATTGAAATTCCAGACTTACCACTTATTACCACTATGAAAAAGTTATATAGCCTCTTTACACTCAGTTGTCTTCTCAGAAAATTGATATTATAGTAATTCCACATATGATTATTGTGAAAATAAATAAATATCATGTTTTGAGCATATTACTTATTACACAGTGGGCATTTAATTAATTTTAAAGTTTATAATTTTATTTTAAAAAATAGAAAAAAGTTATTCCATATCAATAACCTGAAAAAATACACTATTTCAAAAGAATAAGCTATTATTTAACACATTGATAATTAATGTTAGATCTTAAGAATGAGAAAAATGCAATATAAAATATCAGTAATACTCCTTGAAACCAATTTTTAGGAGTTTAATAAATATAAAATACATAAAATGTTTAAATGAATAATGAATTATTTATTAAGATCATAGTTATAATCTACTAAGTGGAAAATGTCCTTGTAAGATCTTTCAAATATTTAAAAATAATTTTGTAGAAATCATTTGGCTGCCTGGAAAAGGTCCATTTTCTATTTTCTCTCTTAAGTGACTTTTTACATATACCTACATCTAAAGAAGGATCTTTATTAGTTAGTCAACTCGCATATCTTGTACTTATTTATTAACTTTTTTTGGATTAGAAGTAGGCAGGTGACATAACATGGTTCAATCAGAGTGCAAGATTTTTGAATTCCATGTTTGGGGAAGCGGTTTCACTCATCTTCCTAGATGTAAACAAGGAAGCATCCAAACCCAGTAGCTAACTACTGCTAGCTGCCAATACTGATGATTCAGTGCAAGCAGATAAAATTATTCCTTTCCTTGTTGATATCACTGAGCTGCTGTTGTATCTGGAGTCTAAAATACCTCTAAACTTCCTGGTGTATAAGATGTTTCTACTTTAAGCCAGACTAAGAAGAGGTTTTCTCTGGGAAAACATTCATAATTATAAATGTTTTATGATGATAATACTTTTTACAACTGTAGGTAATCAAATATTATTAAAATGTCTGCAGAAAAAAAGTCTTTTAATAGAAATTATTACTTGTATGTGATTGATGAAACAGAAAATTTTAAATGTTGGCATTCCTGTAAAAAACTAAGGGTTGATTTATAGATTATTTCAAAATGTAAAGGAGCAAATACTGTCCAGGTTACACAAACTCTCCCAAAATTTAGCAAAAGAAAATATTTCCCACATGATTTGTAAAACCATCATTACCTTAAAACACAAACCTGTCAAATATAGTCTCCCTCAAAACTGGTCTAATCTCACTTATGAATAAAGGGCTAAGGGAATAAACATTAAGATAATAATATATTGAATATAGAATCACATTAAAAATGAAAAAACAGAGTATATTTATCATGGGAACTCACCCCCAATATTTCAGCGTAGGTTCTTTTTATTTTCCCTAAGTGTCAGCCAGCTGAGAAATAAAGAGAAAGAATACAAAGAGAGGAATTTCACAGCTGGGCCTCCGGGATTGACATCACATATCGGTAGGACTGTGATGCCCACCTGAGCTGCAAAACTAGCAAGTTTTTATTAAACTCCCCTTCAAAAGGGGAGGGGGTGTATGAACAGGGAGTAGGTCACAAAGATTACATGCTTCAAAGGGAAAAAAAGGAGAACAAGATCACATGCTTCTGAGGCCAATAAAGATCACAAGGCAAAGGGTGAAATAAAAAACTCCTAATAAGGGTCTAGGTTCAGCTGTGCATGTATTGTCTTGAAAAACATATTAAACAACAGAAAACAGGGTTTGAGAGCAGAGAACTGGCCTGACCTCAATTTTATCAGGGTAGGGTTTCTTCTCCACCCTAATAAGCCTGAGGGTACTGCAGGAGACCAGGGAGTATTTCAGTCCTTGTCTCAACTGCATAAGACAGACACTCCCAGAATGGCTGTTTATAGAGCTCACCCCAGGAGTGCATTCCTTTCCCAGGGTCTTAATAATTTCCTTGTTAGGAAAATAATTCAGTGATATCTTCCCTACTTGCACATCAGTTTATAGGCTCTCTGCAAGACGAAAAATATGGCTCTATTCTGCCCGACCCCACAGGCAATCAGACCTTATGGTTGTCTTCCCTTGTTCCCTAAAATTGCTGTTATTCTATTCTTTTTCAAGGTGCACTGGTTTCATATTGTTCAAACACACATGTTTTACAATCAGTTTGTACAATAGTTGTCCTGAGGTGATGTACATCCTCAGCTTATGAAGATAACAGGTTTAAGAGATTAAAGTAAAGACAGGCATAAGAAATTATGAGCATTATTTGAGAACTGATAAATGTCCATTAAATCTTCACAATTTATTTTCGGAGATTGTAGTAAAGACAGGTGTAAGAAATTATAAAAGCATTAATTTGGGGAACTGATAAATGTCCATGAAATCTTCACAATTTATGTTCCTCTGCTGTGGCTCCAGCCGATCCCTCTGTTTGGGGTCCCTGACTTCCCATGACATATATTCTAATTATGAAATTATGGATAAGTATTATTTTCCACCTCAGTGGGTAGCTCAGACACCTTTCCACTTCATCCTAGCTATAGGCACAAAGACCAGGAGTGCAGATATATAGGCCATCAGATACAAACTCCTTTTCTTTTGGATGATGGTACTAGGGCAAAAAGACACCTGGGTTACATTTTTAAAATAAAGCTTCTCAAGTTCTACCCACAGAAATGCTAATTAATTATATCTGGCAAAAGGATGAGTTGAGGCATGCATATCTTAAACAATCAGCCTAGGCAATTTTAATGAAGATTCTCTGTGCTAGATAAGTTTGTTGGTATGATGAAGAAATAAATAAAATCTCTCAAAAGCAGCATTTTATTTTTTTCTCTGACAAGTGTTTAGAATTTAATAAACAAATGAAAATAAATTGTATCATCTAGATTTGCATTGAGCAACATCAAATAAATCTTTTACAAACCCAATTGCAAAATGGAGAGAAGAGAGAAAGAAAGAGAGCAATGCTAAAAATAATTCCCATACTGTGACTCGAAAAATCAAGAGTTCTTAATAGCTCAGGGAACACTGCGGTCAGTAGGATAGAGGGCCTCAAATTTTGGTTCAGAAAAACAAAGTATTACTTGAGGGCAGGGAAGATGAATTCAGGCATTTTTGAGAACAATGGAATTAGCTTAAAGACAGATTTTGATCTTTCTGTCAAAAGATGCAACAGATTGAGCATATTCTATACATGTACACATGGTAGGGGAGAAAACATATATTAAAGTTTTGAAAATTCAACTTGACCTGCTGGAAAGAAAATAACAGCACACAGAAATAAAAATAAAACATTCAAGGAAGTAAGGTCACGGCCAACTACAGCAGTTAAAATATTGCCTGAAATAAATGTTTCTGCTGTCATTGGTGTTCCAGATGTTATTTAATGCTAGATTTAAACAAAATAAGATAAATGGCAAAATTTTATACTGAAAATCATGGAAAACGTTTATATTGATATAACAGTATAAGAATATTATATGATTCTCAATAAGTTCCCAGGCTTCTGGACTAAGTAAGCAAAGAAAATAAAAACGTATTTGCTTTTTTAAAAATATATATATATTAAGAGAGTTTCTCTGCTATAGACATATATGACAAATTTTCTTTCCAGGAACCTAAATAACTCTAGAACAAAGGCAGTGACATACAGGACATTTGGGGCAGAGAAATACAGAGAGAAGAGTAGGAGATTGTGCACTTGGAGAATTAACATGTAACCACCCAGTTGGTTCTCTTTGCTTGCTTCCTAGAAAGAAGCAATTTATCAAAACGGAGGAGTTACAATAGAGAAAGAGTAATTTACACAAAGCCTGCTGTACAGGATACCAGAGTTTTAGTAAGATTTAAATCAGTTTCCCCAAGAATTCAGGGATGAGAATTTTTAAGGATAATTTGGTGTGTAGGGGATCAGTGAGTCTGGAGTGCTAATTGGTTGGGTCAGAGATGAAATCATAGGGAATTGAAACTGTCCTGTTGTGCTGAGTCTGTTCCTAGTTGGGGGCTACAAGACCAGACAAACGAGTTTATTGATCTGGGTGGTGCCAGCTGATCTACTGAGTACAGGGCCTGGAAAATATCTCAAGCACTGATCCTTGGTTTTACAATGGTGATGTTATCCCAGGAGTAATTTGGGGAGGTTAAGAATCTTGCAGTCTCCAGCTGCTTGACTCCTAAAATATAATTTCTTATCTTCAGGATAATTTTTTAGTACTATGAAGGTAGTCTAGTCCCCTAGCAGGAAGGGTTTTTATGGGGGGGAAGGACTGTTATCATTTTTGTTTCAAAGTTAAACTATAAACTCAGTTCCTCCCAAAGTTAGTTAAGACTATGCCCAGAAATGAATAAGGGCAGCTTAAGAGGTTAGAAGCAAGATGCAGTTGGTTGGGTCAGATCTCTTTCACTGTAATAATTTTCCCAGTTACGATTTTTGCAAAGGCACTTTCAATAAGGTCATGAGTCCTGCTTAGAGATTCATCTGTTGTAAATATAGATTAACCTGCTCATGAGAAAATAGGAGATAGAGACCTGTTAAAGTAAGCATTGATGGTTTTTAAGCATAATGGATTGACATTCAGGTCATGATAAACATGAGAGGAAAAGAAAAAAACAAAACAAAAATAAATCCTGATGATTAGCAATTGTAGCACTGCAAATTTCTGAATTTTGCAGGAGATGAGTTTGGAAGACTAGGAGATGCTTCATTTAGCTACCTCTTCAAGGAATGACTTACTGTCCAGCTGTGAGGGCTATAGTTTTCTGACAGCCTCCAGCTGTCAGCTTCCTTCAAAATCACCTCCATATTCTAGCCAAAGTCACATTCTTCTCAGAGTGGTGCTAGCCATTGGCAACATAGTGATGGTGGTCCAGGGTGGATTTTTCTGGGAGTGGAACTCAGCCAATGACTAAGAAAGATGGGTGTCCTAGGGTCCACCCATTTTTGTCCAAGTTAGGACTCCTCCCTCTGATAATATCATAATCTGACAGCTATTTCTAGCTAACACTGCTTTCTACTTTTATTTTTATTATTTCACAGGTATTATTCTCCAATAAATCTTTTGCACTTTAAACTTCATCTCAGCTTCTTCATCCTGGAGAACCCAAGGCAACACAAGGGATATTTGATGAAACTAAGGCAAAGGTTTGCTGTTTTTATTTGTTTTCTTTGTTTTGATGAAAAGTAAATTTTTCTTGTTGTTTTTGCACTCTTATTCTACATTACAGTTTCAGAATATGAGGAATGCTGTAACAGTTAACCTAAGGGAAATTTATCAAATTTGCATCTAAGTTTTTAAGTAGTATTGGGCAACTACTCTATTTTAATCTGTGGCCTTTATCTGCATCTGATGTTATCCTTTTTTATTTTATTTTATTTATTTTATTTTTTTTCTGAGACACAGTCTCACCTTGTCACCCAGACTGGAGTGAAATGGCACAATCTCGGCTCACTGCAACCTCCACCTCCTGGATTCAAACCATTCCATTCTCCTGCCTCAGCCTCCTGAGTAGCTGGGATTACAGGCACCCCCCACCATGCTTGGATAATTTTTGTATTTTTAGTAGAGATGGAGTTTCACCATATTGATCAGGCTGGTCTCGAACTCCTGACCTCGTGATCCACCTGCCTGGGCCTCCCAAAGTACTAGGATTAAAGGAGTGAGCCACCACACCCAGACTTTCCGTTTATTTTTTGTTATCAGTTTACCTTAGTAGAAGGCGAAATCTGTGCAGCCAGGGATTTCTTTATTATTATTATTATTATTACTATTATTACTGCAGTAATCTAACCACTTCAGACAATACTTATGACATGCTCTTAAAATGAATGAATAAGCAGTGTGATTAGCAGTCAAACAAAGCTTTCTATCTGTTACCACAATATAAATATATATCTCAAAAATTTACTGTCATGTAAGGGAGAAATAAATAAAAAGTATTTTTAATATGACATTATATAATTTCATAGTGTAAGAAATTGCATAATTACATTAGAAGGCCTGATGTAATATCAGACGTTTGTTCTTAAATTTAGAATCACTGTGAATATGAAAGATACAGATGAAAACCAGTTTAGTGTGTTGTATTGACAAATATGTTAACACTGTTGATATGATATTTAGGAAGAGTAAAATACTTTTGGAAAAGTTCCAAAGCAAGCTCTTTCAATTAAGGCAGTAGTACTCCTGGAAAATTCTGTGTCTATTAAAACTGTGCCAAAATAGATAGCATTTGTATATTTTAAACAGTTAAATTCTAGGCACAAATCATTTTAAACACAGTTCATATATGAAAAAGTGTTTTTGTAAATGGCACACCTAATGCAGAAGTTAATCATTTTAAATTAATTTTACCAAGTTATAATTTATATGAATAAAAATGCAAGTATTTTAAGTATCCATTTAATTAAATGTCAACAAATCTAGTCACCTGGATAACTGCCACAATAATAAAAATAGAACCTATTTCCATCATTTCCCAATATTTTCTCCTTACTTTTCTTGACAACCATTCCTCCATCCTGGGGCCCCAGTTAATAGCGGCTTTGCTTTTCATCACTATTTATTAGATTTGTATTTTCTAGATATTCATATGTCAAATATAAATATATATTTAAAATAAAATGAAGGGTCAGGTGCAGGGGCGCATGCCCGTAATGCCAGCTACTTGGGAGGCTGAGGCAGGAGAATCGCTTGAACCCAGGAGGTGGAGGTTGCAGTGAGCTCAGATTGTGTCATGGCACTCTGGCCTGAGCAACAAGAGAAAAATTCCATCTCAAAAATAAATGAATAAATAAATAAAATAAAATGAAGGTCTTGGAGAATATTCAAACATTTCATGGAATAAAGAGGAATCCTTCATTCTGTGAATCACAATGAGCATTCCAGTTCATAATGTGAATGAATTGAGAATTTAGTACTGGAAATATAAACTATTATATGTATTATAAATGGTAACAAATTTAATACAGGAAACTAGGATTTTACAAAAGTACTGGAATGACAGAAGAAACAAGTTCTAGCCTGGTGCTGTTGAAATGCATTTCCCCCAAACATACCCAATTCCATAATTTCCTACTTCTAAGTTTCTATTTCTAAGACTAGTTCTGCTGGTCTAGATCTGGGAATGACAGCACTCACATAGCAGTCTCTAGGCAAATAATACTGCAGTGTGGACACCCAAAGCTGGTGTCAGTGAGTCATACAAGGAAACCAGAGCTATGTTCATTTCTTTTTTTTTCTTTCTTTTTTTTTTTTCTTTCTTTTTTTTTTTTTTTTTTTTTTGACAAATGTAAAGCCACTTAACAGACAATGAAATATGATGTAGGAAAACAACAACTTTCTTAAGCAACAATGAATGACAGTAGTCACAGAAAGATGGCATTCATATTATGGTCACCTTCCAAATATGTGGCAACAGAATCTCATTGGATTAACCTAAATAAAAATATCCAAACTTATCTTCAAGGAAATCCTGAGATTTAATCCTTCAATTCTGGCTATATTGGGGAAGGGAGAGCAGTGGGAATAGTTACATGAGTGGTAATGGCAATGGATGTTGACTGATAACAGGCATCATGCAGCAAATCTAATGTCTATGATCCCTCGTCATTAAATGTGTATTATAGCAGCTTCATTTTATTGAGGAAACCAAGAAAATCCCTGAAAATGTATAAAATGCCCTTTACTTAGTAGTACCACCATTGCTGACTGTCACTCGTTTATAATATAACTTGCTATGGTAATCACATTTGTGTATAAATTCTGCTTGAACTTTCTTAATATTATGCACACGAGGCTAGTGTTATAATTTGTGTTCATGACTCTCTGAAATGGCAAAAATGGGGCAAATGCAAGACTTGGATTTGGGAGAATTGGAACTCCAGTGCAATAAATAAAGTAAATCATATTATCAGTCTTGTTGCAGCTGTTGAAAAATAAATCAAGACTCCAACTAGGAATCTAAGTGGTCTCCGAACCAAAATGAGTAAAACAAGGATAACCTTGGAGAAAATAAATATGTGTACCTATTTTGGGATTTGTACATTCTTCTAAGAAAAAGAAAAGGGAGTATTCAGTCAGCTGAGATTTAATTGGTAGGATAAGGGCAAACCCTTGATTGTTTAAAAAGGTTAATTTGGCTTTGTCAAAGAAAGTGTTGTCTTATGTTAGTTATTGGATATTAATTAAAACTTTAGCATTTTAGTTGTACATTAAAGAAATAAGCTTTCTTTCCTTTCCTTCTTATGATAATATTTACAGCAACTGATGTTGGTTGGATTGCCAGAAACCTATAGAGAGAAACTGTCACATGAGAAACTAGTGCAGATGGGAAAAGTGAAATTGAGTAAAGAGATAATCTACCTCACTAATATTGCCAAAAACAGTTTCCAGGACATATGCCAATTTAGACTTTTATTTATTTATTTTTGGTATTTTTAAAGACGGATTAACTGTTTCTAGCAATGAATGTGCAGGGAAAAAAGTTTTTAAAGTAATTGGCTTTCAATTTTGGAAGTTTATTAATAAAGTCCTACATGTTCTCACAGTATTAAGATAAGGTATTGTTCTTCCATATTTAAGGGCTACTCCCCAAAACTGCTCTTTGGCTAGTTCTGTAATTTCACATTAACTTGTAAATATTTACTTTAAAAAATTACTTTAATATTCCAAATGTGCTAAACCCATAATATTTGCTTAACTTCTTTTAGGAATGTTTATTACAAAGCCTAAAATTTAAAGGAAGAGGTATTATGAGGGCCCCATGTAACTCAGTACATTTACAGGGAAATAAACTGGACCAAAACATGATTAAATGGCTTGCAAAAGGGCATAGAGCTTAGTAGTGACAGAATTAAGCCCTAAATCTAAGTCTATTACTCTCTCGGTGTTGTGAAGCACATTTCATCTTTATTACTATTTGTCCAAATATTAAAACTAAATATCTTCCTGCTGTTGACACTAGCTTATTAATTCTGAATGATTTTTTTCCTAATGGGGACTTATTTATCACATTTTGGTTGGTATGTACAAAGGATAATTTTGTATAGGTATAGACACACATTATATTAAATTTTGTTTATATAAATATGTAAATATAAGCAATAAAAATAAAAGCCTTCTGCTTTCCTATCTCTATATAAAAAGTAGTAATATAACAATATTTTGAATTTTTAAAAATCATATATATGTTATTGAATGAAAAAATTGAAATAGCAGTAACTAACTCTGGCTAATTTAAGAATAAATTAACGTTACTAAAATATATTGATTAGCACATGAATCTTACCAAAGGGGTGAAGAACTAGAATTGGAGGCTTCATAGTTATGAAAAATTATCAAAAGTAACATGACAGAACTGTTCATATGAAGATATCGCTGATGTTCTACAGAAGATTGACATTACCACTTTTGTTGCTTGCACAATGAATATTAAACTTAGAACTCTGTTGCTGGAAATGCAGCCTCTAAAATCTGGGTATTCCAACTTTTGTTGCTGCAAAAAATTGCTCAAATATACTACTTGCAATTCTTTCATCTAACTCCCAATACCAGCCCAGATATAGTGTAACTGATAAGAGGGCTTTAGATGATACACCTGAACCCTCACTGCAAAACAAACAGAGAACGTGAGCATATGTCCTATACATTAAAATACGGACTCTTGCAGAGGAGAATCCTGAAACACTGAAGGTATGTTTGGCTTTCCCATGTATATGGTAGTTTGAAATGGAGATAGTGGTGTATCCTTTACCTGCAAGGCGATGGAGAAGCCCAAAAAATGTTAGTGGACTGGCAAAAGTCCACTTGTGTAGGAAGTTCTAGAGAGGGAACAAAATGAGTACACAATGGGCTACTGTGACGGGCAGGTGAAAACGTGCCACTGAAACTTCATGAAAAAAAAAAAAAAAAAAAGTGAAGGCTTATGAAGAAGAACACAGTGGCTTGGGGATTAAAAACAAAACAAAATAAAAACTGAATATTTTCTTAGTATATCTAAATTGCAATGTTAGTAAATGTAAGAAGTGAAACTAATAAAAAAGAAGCAGATTGAAAATCTGTTACAGCTTTTAAAATCTGTTGATGTAATTTAAATAATAGTAACAGGCCGGGCGCAGTGGGTCATGCCTGTAATGCCAGCACTTTGGTGTCTGACTGACGTCAAAAAATCAAGACCAGCCTGGTCAACATGGTGAAACCCCGTCTGTACCAAAAGTACAGAAATTAGCCGGAGGTGGTGGTGCGTAACTGCAGACCAAGTTGCGGGAAACCAAGACATGAGAATCCCTTGAACCCGGGAGGTGGAAGTTGCAGTGAGCAGAGACCGCCGCGCTGCACTCCAGCCTGGGCGACAGAGTGAGACTCCCTCTGGAAAAAAAAAAAAAAAAAGAAAGAAAGAAAGAAAGAAAATACAACAACAACAACAACAACAAAGAAATGGGACATATGGGATAGTCAACAAATAAGCATATATTTGTAATCCATTTTCATTAATTGACAGATATTTAAAAGAGATAGAAAAGAGAAAGCCAAAGTGTGGAAGATCCAGATACTCGCATCCTGTTAATATGAAAATAAATTATCCTCCCAAAGTCACAGAGGATCGTTTCTCCCAACCGATAACCACATATACCACTCATAGGACTACTGACTCCTTAGAAAATGGAGCACACATTCGAAATTGACTTGAAATTGAACTTTGGGGAGGACTGGAGTGAATTGAAAAGGATAGAGAGAGATGTTGCTCCTAATATTTCTTCACTAAAACATGTATATTTAAGATGTGCAGAAACTAAGATAATGTAATGGGAATATCTCAGGAAGAGTGAAAGTTACATTACTTCCCTTCAAAGTAATTATTCAATGCACATTTAAGATAATTATGATCTTAGAAGTATGTTATATGTATTTTATATTTCTAAGAGGCCTGAAAATGACTATCAACTAATTTATACTTTCGTGAATAATAAAATTACAATAATTGACAAAAAACTATAAAAATATGACTCCAAATTCAGTTACTAAATTTATGAACTCAAAATTAAAAATATCCTCACTCATTCCAGAACAAATACTTTTAATACAACTGAAACTGTTTGGCTAAAGAATAAAGAAGTAGATATGAATTTGAATCAATAAAACTACACCTCTGGAGACTGACTGTGAGAGAAAGCTGAATGTAGAATATAAAAAAAAAAAATATCTTGGAGAATAAAAACATAGTTGCCTTGAAAAATAAACAAAATTAGTCAAGAAAAAATGTTTTAAAATCACTTTAGACTTTATAATTGAGCTAGATTTAAGTGACTAAATACAAAGTTAGAAGCTTTTCTCAAATTTTCACAGATAGTCGTATACAGTTGGTCAACAAATAGATGTGAATACTGCACAGATTTGTCTTTATTCAAAAGACAAAAAGTAAATTCAATAATTTAATCAAAGTGTCTTCTCAAAATCTATAATAAAAGGATTCTGTGTTTAGATTCTATTATAGCAAAAATTATGTTGGATGGAAAAACAAAGAGGTCACATCATTGTAGAAGAGACCGTGACATCATTTACAAAGAAAAAAATGGGAGGTCAAAAGTTTACCAAGGAAATGGGTTATAATGGGCTTAAAAATTTCAGGTAAGAAAAGAGTGCTTATAGTTAGTGAAAACACTACCGAAGAGCTGGAACAATAAACAATACAGATAAGGCCTTTTATTTTTTTATTTGTAAAATTTGATAAAAATGAAATCAATACTGAGAAAAACAGAAGGAGATTCTGAATAGGAGACAATGTGAAACAAATCTTTGATTGAATATGAAAGAATTGGAACATATTTCTCTGAATGATCAAAGAGCAAGCACCTATCAAAGTCAGTCCATCAACATGAACTGCACAGAAGATAAAGTAATTTACTATGCTGTTAATTAAAACACACATTTATTTACATTGAAACAAATAAAATTACTGTGGTTAACAATTAGTGTAAGACTTATGATAATGCAAAATATATTATTCATTACAGGTAGCATTATAAATGGCTTCTTTTTTTTTTCTTTGAATACCTGTTAGTCAGGTTTAGAGAACTCTCTCATTCTGAGGAAGGAAAGTTAAAAAATCTATTACTGAACCTCAAATTCTACTCTAATAATCATGATGATGGACATAACAGAATGGAGATTATATTGTATGACTTGCCCTTATTTTCTTAAATCTAGAGTTAGTAACTATCTTCAGACATATTCACAGATATCTGAGCCTTTGACATGTTTAGGTAAAAAGTACAAAATTTGGGGGTACAATATCCTGTAGCTCCAGTATATTCTGTGTCTTCCAAAAACTATATGTTTCTGTTTCCTGTCTGTATTTAACTATATAAAACACAGACCAAACTAATTCAAAGCATTTGCCAATTTCTCTTCTCTAAATGGCAAGAATTTGTTCTCTTCCTGCCATATTAGTAAGTTAGTTGTATGATATTCTGGGCACTTTAGTACTGTCCTGGAAAAGAACATTATGAAGGCAAATATTTGAAGGTAACCACATTAGTACAAGGAAATAAAGTATAGATATAGATAATACAAAAATTCTGATTGATTAAAATATCTAAATGTCAAGTGATCTGTTTAGTCTAAACATACTTTTAATTGTACTTAAATTCACAATCACTAGTTTATAAGAAACATGAAGACAATATACAAATTCAATTGAATATAATAGGTAATTTTCCCCCACTGAAATACCATCAGAATTGAGTTGTAGTTTAATATTATAAATACAGCATATAATTCCATTTGGAACACATAAACCAAGAGCCAGACTGAAAATTAAACTGACAATGGTTAACAATGAACAAAAATAATAACTTTCCCTAAAAGCCATAATGTTTCCATTTACCTGTCCTAAACAAAGATGCCAGTATTTCTTTTCTAACAGATAGTAATAATACTGTGCTTCTCTCCACTTCATGAATGAATGTTGAGAACTAACAATAGAGAAGAGATAAAATTCCTACAGCTTATTCGCATAATGTTTCAAGATGCACTTCCAAAAAATTGTTTCCCAAATAAAAATCCCAGAGAAAAGGGATTTATAATTTCATGCCTGGTACTGAAATAAAATTAAGGCTAGGAAAAATCATATGATATTATAAAACTAAAGTTTCCACAATTATAATATCAATGGGACTTGGTAAATGAACACTTTTAATAAAAATCATGAATAATATCTGCTGGTTAAACAAATATAACAGTGAAGAAAAAATGGGTTCAGATAAATCCACAGATAATTCTGAGATGTAAGTATGAATTTCTTAAGGGGGTAGGAATGAAGATCGATGTAATGGCCCATTGATGATATTTTATATTTGATTATACATTCATGGGTAGAATAAAGTTTACAGGATATATAAATATAAATTCAATTGAATTCATGTATGGTGATGGGGATGATCTTCCACAGCAAAGTGGAAAGCAGAATACATAAAGACTGACTAGAAGAAAATAATTACAAAAGATATAAAACAAAAAAAAACTTAATATTAATTGGAAAAGAACCAATTTATTGAAAACATGAATAAAGAATATTAGCTGATTTACAGAAGTTCAATATGGGCTGCCAGTAAAATATGAAAATATTTACCAACTTAAAATTTATCAAGGCCATGCAAATTGAGCCAACATTAAATTATAACTATTTGCACATGACAAAGACAAAGATACCTAGTGGAAGAAGTTTAAATCAAAAGAACCTTTTGGGAGGGCAATTTATCTGCATTTATCAGAATACAAAAGCCCATATTCTGAAGTACAGAAATTGCAGTAAGCAGTAACCTCTTTTTTTCTTATTACAGTAATTTAATATTTATGGCCATCTTACCCAGATAGCATTATTTCTTTAAGATTTGTACATGCGAGGATGAAAATTGAGTGAGCTTTGCATGTGTAAATTCTAAAAAAAAAGTCACTATTTAAATACCACCTTTTACTAGAAGTTGATATATTATCAGATGTTATCACTTTGGTATGGTTTTGTTGTCTATGAGCTACTTGCCATAGTATCATATTTATATAGTTTTACTTAAGAGCATTTTCAAATGACTACATTGAAGATAAGTTGAGTGCCATACAGATGTTTGACGGGCTTGAATTTTACATACAAAACCAAAATAAATAGTTTTTCAAATTTAAAAATAGTAGATGATTGACAAATAAATAAAAATTATAAACCAAAATGCATTGGTTAATTAGAACATTACACTTAATCAAAGTAACATGTGATCTTTCAATAAAATGTTAAAATATATTAAATAATGTTAACAAATTTAAAGATTTTCTGAATTTAGGCTTGCATACAAAATTTACCAGGATTATCTTTTATGCTATGGAAAATTGGTGAAACGAAAATAGTAGGTTCACATTATTCAGCAGAAACATTTTTTAAATACATGCTTTTGTGTTGCTTTCCTCAGATTTAGAAAAACAGTTGCATGCATTGTCAACTAAGTTAAGCTGAGGCAAGTTTATCGACTGTGTGTCAAAGATGTAAAATTAAAAAATCATTTTTGAATGTCAAATGGTCTTTCATTTCTCCACCTTGAGATTCATGTCTCTATTCTTTTTCTATATTTCATGTCTGCTTGTTCTTTCAACTCCCTTGGAGTGTAGCCAGACACTGCAGCCTACAGAGTGAATATGCCTGCTATATTCCTGTTTGATCCTCTTCCCTTTATGTGTCAGTTCCTTTGTGGGCTGCCTACTTGTCAAACCATTTTTATTCTTCAAAACTTTATACATAATTTTTAAATAAGCTGTGCAGATCTCAGTACAATTGATGAATTTTTTACAAGTTAATCACATATAAATAGCATAAACACTGCTGCTTATGTGTTTAACGCTGTAAGGACAAGTATATATTTACCCAACTACAATCAATTGGATGCAAAATACTCAAGTTATAGGTTAAAAAACGCTGTTTTTGCTTTCCTTTGAATTAGTAAAATAAGTAGATTCAAGAAGCTAGTTCAAAAATGAGTCTACCATTAATAAGCATAGAAATTTAGAGTGCATTTTGAATATTGAGCTAAAACAGCAAAAAACAAATTTAAAACACATTATTTAATGAATTATGATATTAACATGTACAAATCTTAATTCTCATGATATCTGACAGTTAAGTTGTAATTCTTTTTCACCTAGGAGAAAATGCATGACTTTCTCATACTTAGGTCTTCATTGTTTTTAGTTTATTAAAAAGAAGATACTCTGTAATCAGAGATGTTTTACAAAACGTGACATTTGTAACGTGGGGAAAAAATGTTCTTTAGCTCTATGGCTCGTCCAACCTAAGGCATAAAATAATTGTCAAGAAATGTAATATCTGTTGTGTCTTAGAGCTTAAATCACTCACCTCAAAACCTCTGTAATTCATAATGAAAATATACTAACCAATGGGAAGAAATCTATTTTTAAAAGTGTGCTCAGCAGATTATTAATAACGTTACTCTTGATAAATTATGTAGAGAATTACAAGGCCGTCCTAGGATCAAAACAATAATTCTACTGAAAAGACCAGAAAAAATCCATCTTAACCAAGTCTCGTAAAGGCCAGATAAAAGCTAATTTAAGTATACTATACACTTTTATAAGTTATTGTTTGTTTGTTTGTTTGTTTGTTTTGAGATGGAGTCTCGCTCTGTCACCCAGGCTGGAGTGCAGTGGCCGGATCTCAGCTCACTGCAAGCTCTGCCTCCCGGGTTTACACCATTCTCCTGCCTCAGCCTCCCGAGTAGCTGGGACTACAGGTGCTCGCCACCTCACCCGGCTAGTTTTTTGTACTTTTTAGTAGAGACGGGGTTTCACCGGGTTAGCCAGGGTGGTCTCGATCTCCTCACCTCGTGATCCGCCCATCTCGGCCTCCCAAAGTGCTGGGATTACAGGCTTGAGCCACCGCGCACGGCCTTAAGTTATTGTTAAGGTTAACTCAAGTTAATATTTGTTAGTCCTAGCGTAGTAATACAAAGAGAGGGCAGATATGTCCAGAAAATATAAAGAAAATAAATATTTTTATCATAAACCAGGAAATAAAAATATTTATTTTTATTCTCAGAAAAATTCACCATTGAGTGTTTAAGCTCATATTAGCAGAAACTTCAGGGTATTAAAATTATATCAAAACAGCAGAAATAGGGGATAACAGAGTTGGAAACTGACTTCTCTAAAACTGTAAGTGATTTGTAACTCAAAACCAGTACACACGAGGAAGGGCTGTCAAAGTCACTAAAGATCAAACTGAGGTATGTGAAGATGCTGAAAAAAGATCCATGCAATTGCAGTTTTCAGAAATAATTTTGTCAGAATGGTTGTTTAAGGTAACGACACTTCATGAAGGGCAAAACCAAAAATCAGCAATATCTTGTTTCTAACAGTGGGAATGACATCTGAGTACTGGTTGCAGAAGATATTCTGAACTCCATAGAAGAAAATAAGAGCTGGGCCGGGCACGGTGGCTCAAGCCTGTAATCCCAGCACTTTGGGAGGCTGAGACGGGCGGATCACGAGGTTAGGAGATCGAGACCATCCTGACTAACACGGTGAAACCCCGTCTCTACTAAAAAATACAAAAATCTAGCCGGGCGAGGTGGCGGGCGCCTGTAGTCCCAGCTACTCGGGAGGCTGAGGCAGGAGAATGGCGTAAACCCGGGAGGCGGAGCTTGCAGTGAGCTGAGATGGCGCCACTGCACTCCAGCCTGGGCGACAGAGCGAGACTCCGTCTCAAAAAAAAAAAAAAAAAAAAAAAAAAAAAAAAAAAAAAGAAGAAGAAAATAAGAGCTGAACTTTAACAAGAAAGCATGCATAAATATCTTCCGTGGAGGTGGTCATAGAGAATGCATGAAGGTGATACTAAAGTATAGGCAGCACTGAAACTGCTGATCTCTGTTATTTTGATAAAACTAAACACTATAACTACCTCTTTACACAGTTGATATCCCTTCAACTACACAAACACAGGCATACACACATTTACGCGCACGCACACACATGTAATATATGAAACTTTATAACCAATTGTTTTTGTTTTTGTTTTTTCACTCTGGAGATTGTTACGTCCATTCTTGAAAATAACTAGTCTATGCTGTTATCTATACTTCCTCTTTACATGATTTCATCCAGTCACATGTTTTTAAACACTATTTCTATTGTATTGTATACAATTGTATTGTATACAATTGATTCCCAATTTGTATCTAGCTCTTATCTCTCTCTGAAACTAGAATTTTTTATCCATGTGTTCGATTCACACTGGAAGTCTGAAAGGCATCTCACATTTAACCTATTCAAAACCAGGCTATTGATTTCTCCATGCTAAAACTTGATTCTCTCCAGGCATTTCCATATCAGGAAAAAGTAATTCCTTTTTTCCACCTAGAGCAAACATCTTGGAACCATCTTTAACTTCTCTTCCCCTCACCTTCATTTCATTATAAAAGCCTGTAAGCTCTACCTTAATAAAGTATTCAGAATTCAACATTTTTCCTCACAATTTACAATTAACAACCATCTCCGTCAACCTTTAGAACTCATGTGAAATTTTTCAATATTAATATTCAATATTTTCATTCTTGCTTCTCAAAATATTTCCCAAAATTAATCCTTAAAAGCTATTGAAAATACAAGTTAAATCATGTCACTTCTACTATTAAAACCCTCCAGTGGCTTTTTTTCTGATTGGTGATAAAATTTAAAATTCTTACACTGGCTTATACAGCCCAACATATTTCTTATTACAAACTATATGCTTTCATAAGTTTATATACTCCCACTTGCTAACACTGCCCCATTTTAAATTATTTCTTTACTATTCTCAAATTGCTATGCATATTCCTATTTAATATTTTTCATATACTTGTTCTCTTTTCTATAATACTTTCCTCACAGATATAACATATACAGGACTTACTAACATTTTTCAGAAAATACCATCAACCTGTCTCCAAATAACTAATCAGGCAATTCTTCTCTAAAGGCTTCTTCTAAAATATTGACAATATCCTTCACTCTTTATTCTGTATGGTGCTCTATTTTCCTTTAGAGAAAAAAAATTCATATATACTGTATTCAATTGTTTGTGCTTTATTCATTCTGACAAATACAATGTTCATAAAACATTTGTTTTTGTTTTTGCTTTTGTCTCTTTTTGGTTTTATGTTTTCCAATTTATAAAACAATGCATAGTTAAAATGTATTTATTATGAGGAATTGGCTCACTTGTTTATGGAAACTAGAGTTTCCATGTTCTGCTATACAGATGCTAAAAACCCAGAAAAGACAGTGGAATAATTCAGTCTGAGTCTGAAGGCCTGGGAACCAGGGAAACTGATGGTGTAAACTGGAGTCCAAAAGCAGGAGAAGATGAAATGAGATGTCTGAACTCAATTGTGAGGAAGGAATAAGAGGGAGAATCTTTCCTTCCTCTGCCTTTTGCTTTATTCAGGCCCACAATGGATTGGGTTATGCCCATTCACATTGAGGAGATCAGTTGGCTTCACTGAGTCTACCATTTAAATGCTAATCTCATCCAAAAATACCTTGATAAACAGATCCAGAAATAATAGGTAACCAGTTACACATCTCTGATCCAGTCAAGTTGACACATAAAGTTAACTATCAAAAGTCTGCCTCCTGTCAACATAGTACTCATATACATCTTCTTAATTCATACTTAATCTCCAAATAACAACAGGTCACAATTCTGCCTAATATAGTCCTACCCTACCTATAATAAAAAATGCACTAACCTTTCTTCAGAAAAAGAGGTAAAATTCTTGAGTAGCGTTAACTGTTTTTTGATATCCTGTAACTTAAATACTATGATATAAAATTAGCAATACTTAAATACTAATATATAAAGTAAATATGTCTTATGTTTCATGACAAGAGAATAAGATGAAAGAAAACCAAAGAAATATATATGTATACACACATATCCATTTTTATTATATATAATTTATATTTTATAGGTTTATATATTATAAATTATATATGTATCATAATACCATATTTATACATAATTTATATATATATAACATAGCTGATATTTATAACTACCTATTCTGTATTCCTTTTGCCTTCAGCAAGCACCTCACCCACCTCGTCGAGATTCTGTACCTGCTGGAGATTCTCTACTTGGTGTGGTAATCCAAATCTACAGTTCTAAAGAGTCTGGATAATCTGTAGTGCTGCCTAGTTTGGGTCATAGTTTTTTACTTACCTTAATCACATGGCGTGACAATACTAAGAGACACTCTAAGGGGTCACCTGTATTACAGATATAGTCTTTATTACCTCCATTGTGGAGTAGTAGTTCAATTTTCTTTGGTAGTCAGAATTAATCATTGCATTCAGCATAGTAACTCCTGTATTTGCCTGTTTGATTCAAAGGCAGAAGAAACCCAAAGTGGTTAGGTGGCAATATTAACTTCTAATTCAAAGAAATAATAGTTGTTTCTGTTGGTGGAAACATTTCTCCCTCTGGAACTAAGACCTATAGTCCAGGAAGGGATAATACCATAAGAACAAAAATAAAAAAAAAATCTCTAATGCCTTACCAGACATAATAGTGAGTATTATGTATTATTATATTATCACATATTTTATATATAAATATTTTATAGGTATTATATTTATTATACATATCATATGGTATATTATGTTATACATATATAATTATATTTATTATATATAATTATATAATACATAAGATATAATGTATAATAATATATCTTATAATAGTGCTACTTCCATTTCCATCTCTGTTTTTGTTATTTCTGGATCCACTAATCCTGGCTATGGAAGAAACAGCATCATATATTGAAAACTGATTCAAAGCATATGCAGTTTTCTGAAGAACTTTGCTGTAGTCCTGAAGGATATTGCCACCCAGACAGCACTTTAACTGAGACTTTAAAATTTTATCAAGATTTGTACCAAGATTTTATCAAGCCAGCTGATTCTGCATGGTTGGGAAGAAGGCAAAACCTGTGAATTCCATGAATGTGGGCCCATTGCCACAATTCTTTGGGTATGAAATTAGTTCCTTGATCAGGAGCAATGCTTCGTGGAATATGTTGATGATAGATAAAGCATTCTGAGGTCCACAAAGGATAGTTTGAACTGAAAAACTGCATGCAGAGAAGGAAAATTGCTATTCAAAGAAAGTATCTATTCCAGTAAAAATAAAACGCTGCCCCTTTCTTGACAGAAGAAGTATAAAGCTATCAACTTGCCACCAGACTAATCATCCTACCAGGGGCTTGATGTTGGTCCATGCTGCTGGCAAATTGGGTACTTCTCTTTAGTGGCTGTAAGCAGGTCAGCCTTTCTGAGGGAAAATCTATGTTGCTGGGCCATGTGTAACATTTATATACCTGCCAAAATGGCTACGTTGCTCATGAACCCTTTGGGTGATAACAAGGTGACTGGGAAAGTGACAAACTGGTGTCCACAGAACAGATATTTCTAACCACTTTATTATTAAAATATTAAAATCATTCACTGCTGAGGTCATTTTTTGGTAAGCATTCATGTGAGACACAAATAGGGTACATCATTTCTGGGGTTATGAAAGCTACTTCTGCTGGGGATGGGAACATTACTTTCACTGGGGGTGGAAAGACATCTTACACCAGCAAAGAAGGTTCATCAGAATTTAAGATGCTCACTGGCTTAAGATTCATCAGGGTCCTTCCATATGCCCCCATTTAAACTTGCAGGATTGCATTATTTCCCAATTAATTACTTCATTTTAACAGTAGACACTTTGCAAGACTGTGAGTTCAAATTTTGTTGTAATTCAACACGTGCCAGGATGAGATTTTGTGTTTGATTTTTGAAATTTTCAGCTCTGCAGCTATGGAAAATAAGGGTCTCTTTCAGGACACACAAGGAAGTTCTTTTGTTATTTACGCAGCACTTAAATTGGGAATTTGGAATCCCAGAACTCATCCATTTCTTTGAATATTAAGAGCAACCAGCCAATATCAGTATATTCATTTGGTTTCTAAATATGATTGAAAGTGTCATGAACAGAGTTGCCGAACTCCTTTTGTCTTGTAACTATTTGATTAGAGTATCCAATACAGTTATTTTGCATATCTTTACTGCCAAATAACACCATAGATTATTAACACTTTATTTACTAATGGAAACAGAATTATTGATGTCTTTAAATCTAATCAGATTAGACAGTAAATTCCAAAAACTCCAGTGTCAGCTTAGAAAACTCATCTTCAACATTCTGTTCCTCTACAACCACTTTTCATAAAAAAATCCTTTTGAGTCAGCGATTTGTATACAGTGTTTAAAGCAGGTTTGTGTTCATCTGAGCAAAAGGATGTAGCAGCTGTAAGGAAGAGAAAAATTACAAAGCAGTGTAAGAAATAGATATGTTTATTATCTTTATTTTTGTGATGGCTTCATGTATGAACATGTGCCAAAATTTTTTGAACAATTTTAATGTAATTTATTTTACGTAAATTACACCACAATAAAGCAATTTTTAAAATCTTGGGATGCAATTTTAATATCAAAGGAAATACGTTTAGAAAGGAAGAACATTTATAGTCCCAAACATAACATGAAATCATAAATATGTATGCACAAAAATGAAATCACACCATGTCGTAAGTTACAGAAAATTAACTGAGAAATGTAAACCAAAAGAATAATTTAATTTGCATTTTTCATTCAATGGTAAAGTAGATCAAAACATGTAATGATATAGAACAATTACCTCACACTTTAAACTTTAGGATACAGCTAAATGTTGAAATAAACTATACACTTTTTAACAGTAATAATACAAAAGAGATAGTTATAATAACAAATAAAACATTCAAGTTAGAAAGTCATAATTCAGGTAGAAAATAGATCTAATTGGAAAAATGTAATTAATGAAATAGAATAGAATATGATGGAACATGTAAATCTAAGAGCTATTACATTAGAAAAAAAGAGCAAACTGTATTAAGACAAACTTAACCTAGTGAGGAGAAACATACACAAAATAGAAATATCGATATAAAATATCCACAAGAGAATTTAAATGTAATCATGAGATTGCATTTCACATTGTAATATATAAATTTAAATAGGAGTTAGAAATTGTTGATTATTAGGAACATATACATTTTAACATAAACAGTAGAAGAAATAGAATTATTATTAAAAATTTAGTAAAATTGTTGGACAACTACCATACCTAACCCCCAAGCAAACAATATATTACTTCCCAACATTCATACAGGAGAAACTTCCAAATTTATAAAGAATTAATAATGCAAATAAAAATTAAACTCACTGCATGAAAACTGAAGGAAAGATCATAAATAATTATTTTAAATAATTATAATTTTGGCATAAAAACTTGAAATATTTAGCATTTCTAAAACACATATATACATAAATCTAACAATAAACATTGAGTATATAAAAACCGTGAGATATTAGTAAAACCTACGTAAGTATACAATTAAAAACAAAAAGACTAGCAGTGTTTTCCAATGTGTTTTAAGCTAGGTTGATGGAATTGTTCAATGGTTTCGAGTAAATATAAAAATAATCCTTTGATGCCCTGCTTATTTCCTGAAAGAAAATATTGTTATGGATTATTAAAGAAAATATTACAGAGGAATATTGACATATACATGTTTTTCTGTATATATTTATTTTGTATGTGTATATATACATTTCTCTATGTCTGTGTATGTATGTTTTAGAAATACAGACATGCACTGCATAGTGAGACATCAGTCAGCAAAATATTGCATATATGACTGGCCCTGTAAGATTATAATACCTAATAATACCATGTATTTACTGGAAATACATTTACAATAAATGCCAGATTGCAAATCAGTGGAGGTAGAGATACATTACTTAATAAATGCATTTAAGAAAATAGAATGGTAGTTATAAAATCACAAACATAAAAATCATATTTTTTCACCTTCGTCAAAAGAAGATTCATAACATAGGTTTTAAAACAAAATAAATGCCTAATAATTTAACATTCAAACAAGAATAATATAACCATAATAGTATTATGAGAAAACATGAAATAATTATTTCAGAGTCACAGTTTGTTAAGAGAACAATAATTGTGACAGAATAAATTTTAAATTTGGGGATTTCATCATCAGAAACAAAGGAGAGATGACAAACTAGAAATGTACACAATATAATTATTTGATAAGCTAATTTCCTTAATATATAAATAAAACCTATTAATCAATAAGAAAAGTATAAGAACCCAGAAAAACTAACCAAGATACGAAAAAAGTTTTCAAAAACTGAATTATAATAGTTTTAAATATGAAGAGACCATCAACCATGTTTAGTGTAAGAGAAATGCAACTTGAAACCAAAATTGCCCATTTCATTGATCAAATTTATGAAAATCAACAAGTTTTATTAGTTTTGGTGTTAAAAAGGATGGGTTGAGGGTCAACAGTAAATTGGTATAGTTTCTTGATTCAGTAATTTCATCTCTAGAGAAGAAGAGGAAGAAGAAGAAGGAGGAGGAGGAGGAGGAGGAGGAGGAGAGAAGGAGGGAAGGAAGGAAGGAGGGAAGGAGAGAAGGCAACAAATGAAACAAATTTTAGAAGACGTTCCAGAGCCGGATCAAGATTTAAGTTACCATAAAACTTTCCACAAGATTTCTAGCTTTTAGATGTTTATACTTAGGTCAATAAACAATCCATAAGACATAAGGTGTTAACATTAACCATCTGGCTGAGGTAGTATTTTTCAGGTTTTTGTGTTATAAAGACTCTGCTCCCTGTCCTATTCCATACTATATTATTTGAAGAGTAGTCACTAAATGCAACCCAAATTTAAGAAGTAGGAACTATGCTTCCTCTTCTTAAAGAAGGATTTCTTCATAAATTATTTGCAATTATTTTAAATTGCAGATTTATTGTTTCTTCCCATGTATTTATTCATTCATTTATAAATTTTATCTTGGGAATCAGTATAGGCACATGGATATTTATTTTACTCTTTTGATTCAAATCTAATTCTACTCTAATTATGTTCTTTCTCAAATTGCTCCTGCTTTGAGACCATTGGGAGCTCTTTGAGAGCATATCTCCATTGGGGATATTTTCTGTTTTCTCTTGCAACTCTCTGACATAGCCCCATCAGTGTGAGATGTTCTTTCTTGTTTGTTTGCTTATTTAAGCATTTATTTAATTTCCGATACTAAGAGAGCCCCAGGATGATTTTACATATTTCCAGTCTTAGTGTTAGCCATTTCTCTAAGGAACACTGGTTTCTTTCATTATAGAATTGCAGTAGAAACAAATATCTGGCAATATGCGTGCTCCTTGCTTCTGGGCATCTTTGCTATAAGACCTTCTCAGCTGATAAAACAAGGAGTTTATATATACATGCTGTGTGTATTCCAACTAAATATTTCTGTATGTAACCATCTGAATTTATGTTAATATAAACATGAATTCATAAATATGTCTCTGAGTTTAAACCATTACCATGTGACTCATTTAAGACTTCTGCACTTGCCTATCTGTAAATTCTCACTTCAACAGTGAGAAACTGGTCTCCCACCATTAGCCACCATTTACATAATTACACAGTGCTAGCATACATTTATAGGAGCATCAAAATTGCTCACCTATGAATCTACTGGAAATAAGTTTATCAGTTAAAGTACAGTACTTATGCACAGTTAAATTTGCCTTGAGTCATAGATTCCGCTCATTTTGAATGTTAATTAGGTCAATATTCTTCCACCACCTTTCAGTGAGGTTGTTTCATAATTGTAATATAGTTAGATTTTTTTTGTCATATTTTACATTTTTTCCTGGGATACCCTGACCTCTGAAATTATTTTTTAACATTTGCATACTTAAAGAATTGATTTTTGTTCTATAAATTTGTATGGGTTCTGGCAAATGTATATCAGGTTTTACCATTACAGTGTCATACAGGACAGTTCCATAATCCTAAAAATTCCCCAGTGTGTTACCTCTTTTATACTCTCAACCCCAGGTATCAAACATATATTTTTACTGTCTCTACAGTTTTCTCTTTTCTAGAATGTCATACAATTGGGAACATACATGATATAATCTTTATATACTTATCTCTTTCACTTAGCAATATTCATTGAAGGTCCATCGATATGTTTTCTTCCCTTGATAGATTATTTTTATTGCTGAATAATATTCCTTTGTTTGGAAATACCATAGTCTTTTTATGCATTCACCTATTCAAGGACCACTTGGATCATACCACTTCTTGGTAATTATAAATAAAGCTTTTATAAACATCACGTGCAGCCTTTTGTGTGGATGCAAGTTTTCAAATCAGTTGGTTATTACCTAAAAGTGCAATTAATATGTAGTATGCAATGTCTATGTTTATCTTTGTAAAAAACTAACAATTGTTTGTCACAGTGTCTCTGTTCTTTTGCATTCCCACCAGAAATTAATTAAAGTTACTGTCGTTCTGGGTACTTACTATGACTTGATATACGTTTGTTGTTGTTGTTTTGTTTTAGCAATTCAAATAAGAATGCAATGTTATCTCACTGTCGTTTTAATATACCTTCTGTAATAAAAAGCAATGTCCAACATCTTTAAATATGCTTATTCTTCTTCTGTATGTTTTCTTTGGTGAGGTGTCTGTTCAGATCTTTGGTAATATATAAATTAGGTTTTTTTTTTTTTATTGCTGAGTTTTAAATTATCTTGGTATACTTTGGATAGAAGTTCTTTATCAGATATACATATTATAACTTTTTTCCTCATCTGTGGCTTTCCTCATTTTCTAAAAGGGAGTTTCTTTGGTAGAACAAAAACAATTAATGTATAATATGTAATTATAATACGTAATTTCTCAATAAACATTTTCATAATTTTTGTTCTTGGTTTTGTAGTTAAAAAGTGATCGCCAAACCAAACTTCACCTAAATTTAGAGAAACAGTCAAAACATTTGCTATTATTTAATATAATTTATTTATTAAAAATAACTTCTCATTCCAGCTCTGAGAAAAAGAGATTTTGGAAGTCATCAATCCTATCTTTACCACAAGGAAAAAACTTTAAAAAATAAGTCTTCCTTTGTACCCATTAGAGAATTGACTTTACAGGGAAAACCACCACCCTGAAATCTGCTGAGACAGGAAAAATACAAAGAATTACAGCTGAGAGTTGATTACCAGGAGTGGAAGTCAATGGAACTGTCAACTGGTAGAAACACTTTAGAAATAATTTTCACAAATTGCTAAGGCTGGGTGTGAATTAGAATGAGAGTGAGAAACTTCCCGAAGCCAGTCTTAGTGAGTCTCACATCTTTGTGGGTTTTACCTCCTGGAACCCTACCAGATTCTCACAGTGAAGAGCCAAGCCAGTTTTTGTTGCACTCATGGTTCAAAAGGGGAGGGTAATGTTTTTGAAATATGATTTCAGTCTCCATGATAAAGGACCACTTTTCAGAGAAAATACTTTTTCAGAGCTTTATCCCACCAAGGGATAAAGCGTTTAGTCAACTGCAACTTTGTTAGACTTCCTATTTTACATAAAGGTGAGGAGACTGTTTATGAAATATTTGTGAAGGTCACAGCCTAGGAAAACAGTCCAGCTTATCTGAATGTTTGTGTCCTCCAAGATGTGTATATTAAAATCCTAATTGTCAGGGTGATGATATTAGAAGGTAAAGACCTTGGGAGTTCATGAAGTCTCCATCCTCATCAATGGGACTAGTTCCCTTTTAAGGAAACCCCAGAGAGCGAACCAGTGTCTTTCATCATGTGAAGACACAGCAAGAAGGTACTGTCTATAAGAATGGGCCCTCACCAGACATGAATCTGCCTGCACCTAGATGGTGGACACCCCTGACATCATAACTGTAAGGATTAAATTTCTACTGTTTATCAGCTACTTGAACTAAGATATTTTGTTATAGTAGTTTAAATGAACTCTGAAAGTCAAGTAAAAATAGTAAATTAAAGCTATTATTTTACATTAATTTATTTATTGTCTGACACTCTTTCTTTCTCAAAGCAAAATTGAGTTTCTGATCTGTTTTATTTTCCTTCTTATTGAAGAACTTCTTTTTACATTTCTTCCTGGACAGGTCTGCTGGTTATGAATTTTCTCAGTTTTTGTTTGTTTGAGGGAAGTTTTATTTTACCTTTACTTTTGAATAATATGTTTACTGTATACTGCATGCTGTTCTTGTTTGCATGGTCTCTGAAGAAGCCCTTTTTAATTCTTACCCTTATTTCTCCATAGGTAGGGGATTTCCCCCTCTCTCTGGATTAATTCAAGAATTTGGCTCTGGTTTTCTGCAGTTTGAACATGATATGCTTAGGTGTAGATTGCTGGGTGTTTATGCTGCTTGGTGTTCTTTGAGCTTTCTGTATCTGTGGTTTGATGCCTGTTATTCAATTTGGATAATTTTAGGTCACTATTAATTCAAATATTTATGTTTTGTGTTCTTCTTGTCCTGCTGATAATCCAGTTACACATATGTTACACATTATGCTCCATAGTTCTTAGATACTCTTTTTTATAAATTCTGTTTTTTCTTTCATTTTAGTTTAGAAATCTATTAACATGACTTCAAGCTCAGTAATTGATTCCTTCTTTAGTCATGTCTAGTCTACTGATGACCCCATCAAAAATAGTATTTGATTCTGTTACATTGTTTTAATTTTTATTGGTTGTTAATTTGGTTATTTATTTAAAAGTTTATATCCCCGCCTACATTACCCATCGGGTTGTGTATGTTGTCACCTTTTTCCATTAGAATTCAGCGTATTTATTACAGTCATTTTATATTTTCTCGATTATTATTCTAAAATCTCAGCTATATGTGAATCTAGTTCTGATGCTTGAATTGTTTAGTTCCTTAGAGATTCTGAATATTAGGCCTCTGTTGGATGCATGGTTTGCAAATATTTTCTTTCATTTTGTAGGCTGTCTGTTTAGTCCATTGATAGTTCTTTTTGCTTTGCAGATGCTCTTTTTAGTTTAATTAGGTCACACTTGTCTATTATTGGTTTTGTTGCAAATGCTTTTGTGACCTAGTCATAATTTATTTGCTAAAGCCCATGTCCAGAATGGTATTCTATAGGCTTTCTCCTAGGATTTTTGTAGTTTTAGGTTTTACATTTAAGTCTTTTTTTTTTGTCAGGGTCTCACTCCAGTTGCCCAGGCTGGAGTGCCGTAGTGTGATCTCAGCTCAGTGCAGCCTCAACCTCCCAGCTCAGGTTATACTCCTACGTCAGCCTCCCCAGTAGCTAGAATTACAGGCATACCCCACAGTGCCCAGCTAATTTTTTGGAATTTGTAGTAGAGACGTGGTTTGACTGTGTTGCCCAGGAAGGTCGTGAACTCCTGGACTCAAGCAATCTGACCACCTCAGCCTCCCAGAGTGCTGTGATTACAAGTCACCATGCCTGGATTACATTTAAGTCTTTAATCCGTCTTCACTTAATTGTTGTATATGGTGAAGATAAGGGTCCAGTCTGATTCTTTTGTGTATGGGTAACCAGTTATCCCAGCTCACTATATTGACTAGGGGGTCCTTTCTTCATTCTTTGTTATTATCAAATTTATTAAACATCAGTTGGTTGTATGTGTGTCACTTTATTTCTGGGTTTCTATCATGTTCGATTGATCTATGTGTCTGTTTTGTATCAGTGCCATATTGTTTTGCTGACTGTATCTAGACTTTCTATATCTTCCTTAATGTTTGTCCACTTGTCTTATAATTGCCTAAAATATAAGGCACTAAATCTCCTATTATGAGTGCGTTTCTGTCTATTTCATCTTGCATTTCTTTAATATATACTATATGGAAGTGAATTGTGGCTTTTACCATTATAACATGCTCTTCATTGATTATTTACTGTTTTTGGCTGAGTTCTAGTTTGTCTAATAGAAGGTGTCTAACTCCTACTTTTTTTTCTTTTTTTTTGGTTTACCTGTTGTAGCTTTGTCATTCTTTTAAGTTTAGCTGTTAAAACCATTGTTTTAGATATATCTATTTTAAGTTATATAAGTTTGGATGTTACTTTGTAAAATGTACTGAAATTTTTTTGAAAAAACTCTTTTCAAACTATCCATTCGCCAAATGCTAATATTCAGACTTTACAAAGAACTCAAACAATTCAAAAAGAAACAAACAAATAACTTTATTAAAAAGTGGGCAGATAATATGAACAGATATTTTTCAAAGAACATATACAAGTAGCCAACGAACATATGAAAAAATGTTCAACATCACTGATCATCACACATATGCAAATTAAAACCACAATGAAACACTATATTACACCAGTCAGAGTGGCTATTATTAAAAATCAAAAACAACAGATGTTGGCATGGATGCAGAGGGAAGTGAATTTTTATGCACTATTGGTGGAAATGTAAATGAGTATAATCTCTATAAAAAACAGTACAGAGATTTTACAAAGAACTAAAAATAGAGCTATCATTTGATCCAGCAATCTCACTACTGTGTATCCACTCCCCCGTCCCCCCCAAAAAAAGAAATTGTTATATCAAAAAGACACAAGCATTCATATGTTTGTCACAGCGCTATTCATACTAACAAAGTCATGAAATCAACAAAGTTGTGGAATCAACCTAAGTGTCCATCAATGGATGATTAGATATGGGAAATGTCACACACACACACACACACACACACACACACACACATGCACACACACCATGAAATTCTATGCAGCCATAATCAAAAAATAAAATCAGTCTTTTGCAGCAAGGCAGATGGACTGCAGGCCATTAACCTAAGTGAAATGTCTCGGAAACAGAAAACCAAAAACTTTGTTTTCTCACTTACAAGTGGGAGATAATCAATGGATGCACGGTGACATAGAGAGTGGAAAAAAAGACATCGAAGACTCCAAAAGATGGAAAGGTGGGAGGGGAGTAAGAGATGAAATATTACCTATTGGGTACAAAGTATACCATTTGGGTAATAACTACACTAAAAGTCCAGGCTTTGCCACTGTGCAACATATCTATGTAATAAAACTACACTTGCACGCCCTTAAAATAAATCTATTTTAAACAGTAAAACAAAAACAACTAGAAACTTAATAAAATAGGTAAATTAGGCATGTTTACATTTATTATTATGCTTGATATGTTTGATTTCAACTCTCATCATATTTAATAGTGTATTGGTAGGCTAGGTTCTTCACAGAGAGAAACACACACACACACACACACACACACACACACACACACACACACACGAGGAGATTTAATGTAGGAATTCACTAAGGTGATTATGGGAGCCAGGGATCCCCACAGTACATTGTCTACAATCTGGAAAACCAGGAAAGCTAGGTGGTGTGTTTCAGTCTGAGATTAAAGGACTAAGAACCAGGTGACTTCGTGGAGTAATTCCATTCTGAGTCTAAAGGCCTAAGAATCAACAGTGCTGATGTCTGAGAGCAAGAATATGTGAATACCTCAGTTCAAAGAGAAAGAGCAAGTTCACTCTTTCTCTATCATTTTGTTCTATTTAGGCACTCAGCAGATTGGATGATGCCCACCTACATTGGTGAAGGTGGTCTTCTTTATCCAGCCTATCAACTGAAATGCAGATCTCTTTCAGAGACACTTTCACAGACATATCCCACAATAATGATTTTACCAGCAATCTGGGCATCATTTAGTCTAGTCAAGTTGACACATATAATTAACTGCAAACGGTTTAATATTATAACTACAATGAATATTATATTTTATTAGTATACATACATATATCTGTATCAATGTATATATCTCTATTGGTCTGTTTTCTTATTTCCTTTTATAAAAATTTTACTTTAAGTTCTGGGATACATGTGCAGAATGTGCAGGTTTTTTATATAGGTATACATGTGCCATGGTGGTTCACTGCACCTATCAACCTGTCATCTGGATTTTAAGCCCCACATGCATTAGGTGTTTGTTCTAATCTTCTCTCTCTTTGGGGCTCCACTCTCCGACAGGCCCCAGTACATATTGTTCCCCTCCCCGTGTCCATGTGTTCTCACTGTTCAACTCCTACTTATGAGTGGGAACATTCAGTGTTTGGTTTTCTGTTCCTGTGTTAGTTTGCTGAGAATGCTGGCTTCCAGCTTCTTCCATGCCCCTGCAAAGGACATGATCTTATTCTTTTTAATGGCTGTAATATTCCATGGCATATGTGTGCCGCATTTTCTTTATGTAGTCTATCAGGGATGGGCATTTGGGTTGGTTCCAAGTCTTTGCTTTTGTAAATAGTGCTTCAATAAAAATTGGTGTGCATGTGTCTTTATAGTAGAATGATTTATATTCCTTTGGGTGTGTACCCAGTAATGGGATTGCTAGGTCAAATTGTATATCTGGTTCTAGATTCTTAAGAAATCACCACGCTGTCTTCCACAACGTTTGAATTAATTTACATTCCCACTAACAGTGTAAAAGCGTTCCTATTTCTCTACAGCCTTGCCAGCATCTATTGTTTCCTGACGTTTTAATAATCACCATTCTGACTGGCATGAGATGGTGTCTCATTGTAGTTTTGATTAGCATATCTGTAATGTCCAGTGATGATAAGCTTTTTTTCATATGTTTGTTGATCACATAACTTTCTTCTTTTGAGAAGTATCAGTTCATATCCTTTGCCCACGTTTTGATGGGGTTGTTTGTTTTTTTCTTGTAAATTTGTTTAAATTCCTTGTGGATTTTGGATATGAGACCTTTGTCAGACTAGTAGATTACAAAGGCTTTCTCTCATTCTGTAGATTGCGTGTTCACTCTGATGATAGTTTCTTTTGCTGTTCAGAAGCTCTTCAGTTTCATTAGATCCCGTGTGTCAATTTTGGCTTTTGCCACCATTGCTTTTTGCATTTTAGTTATGTTGCACATGCCTATGTCCTGAATGGTATTCCCTGGGTTTTCTTCTAGGGTTTTTATGGTTTTGAGTTTTACATTTAAGTCTTTAATCTATCTTGAATTAATTTTTGTATAAGGTGTAAGGAAGGGTTTCAGTGTCTGTTTTCTGCATATAACTAGCCAATTTTCCCAGCACCATTTATTAAACAGGGAAGGAATCCTTTTCTCATTGCTTGTTTTTGTCGAGTTTGTTGAAGATCAGATGGTTGTAGATGTGTGGTGTTATTTCTGAGGTCTCTCTTCAGTTCCATTGGTCTATATGTTTGTTCTGTTGCTTAAAAACTCTCAATAAACTATATATTGATAGAACATATCCCAAAATAATAAGAGCTACTTATGACAAACCCATAGCCAATATCATACTGAGTGGGCAAAAGCTGGAAGTGTTCCCTTTGAAAACCAGCACAAGACAGGGATGAGCCCTCTCACCACTCCTATTCAACATAGTATTGGAAGTTCTGGCCAGGGCAATCAGGCAGGAGAAAGAAATAAATGGTATTCAAATAAGAAAAGAGGAAGTCAAATGGTCTCTGTTTGCAGATGACATGACTGTGCATTTAGAAAATCATCTCAGCACCAAAACTCCTTAAACTGATAAGCAACTTCAGCAAAGTGTTGGGATACAAAATCAATGTGCAAAAAACACGAGCATCCCTATAACCCAGCAATAGACAAGTGAAGAGCCAAATCATGAATGAACTCCCATTCACAATTTCTACAAAGAGAATAAAAAACCTAGGAATACAACTTACATGCGACGTGAAGGGCCTCCTCAAGGAGAACTACAAACTACTGCTTAAAGAAATAAGAGAGGACACAAAGAAATGGAAAAACATTCCAAGTTCATAGAGAGGAAGAATCAATATCGTTAAAATGGCCATACTGCCCAAAGTAATTTATAAATTCAATGCTATTCCCATCACACTACCATTGACTTTCTTTGTAGAATTAGAAAAAACTACTTTAAATTTCACATAGAATCAAAAAAGAGCCTGTATATCCTAGAATATCATAAGCAAAAAGAACAAACCTGGAGGCATCATACTACCTGACTTCAAACTATGCTAAAGACTATAGTAACCTTTTTTTTTTTTTACCTTAAAAGATTTGTACTTTTTAAGTGATTTCTTTTATAATATATTTAATATATATATATTTAAAATAGATTTATGTTTTGCTTTTATTTAACCATCTATTTTTCAAGTTGTCAGATGAGTATATTAGTTGAATACATATGTTACTGTTACAAATGTGACAAATCATATTTTGTTCTAGTCTTTAGCCATGTTTCCAACTTGATGAATTATTGGATCTACAATTTAATATGTTTAATGTAGCCATGAGCCATTTTTAAAAATATTCCTAGTTATCAATATGTGGAATAAAGCTCACCTTCCAGTTGACTTCTCAAAGAGAGTTCATAATTACAATATTCAATGAGGCCTTACATATATAAAAATACTGTTATAACCCTGATATTTAAAGGCAGCTCTCTCTCTTTCTCTCTCTCTCTATATATATATATATACACACACACACACACACATATATGTGTGTGTACATATATGGCCATACGCATACATACATATATCCATATATGTACACACACATAAACATATATGTACATATGTATATATGTATGTGTGTACATATGTGTGTGTATGGATATATACATATCTACACATGTATGTACATATATGGATATATATATACTTTAACTCACAATTCCTTTCTTTGGAAAAGGTATTCTACTATACTTTGGCTTTGTATGTTTCTCTTGCAATGTCTGATATTTTTTTCATTTGTAAGTATCTTGTTATGAATTCCTGGATCTCCAATAATTTCATTTTAATTCTACTGCTTTTGTAAATTTTTAAAGCATAGTAGTTTTACCACAACATATCTTGACTTGAATGTTCTTGGTCAATTATGTAATGATACATCATGAAACTTTTCACCATGTAGAATCAGGTCTTTTTCACTTCCTGGAGAATGATCTTGAATTATTGTTTTTAATATTAGTTTTATTATGTGTGCTTATCTCTGTGTGTGCTTATACCTGGGCTTAAATTACATTCTTTTACATATACATTGGTTCTTGTTTTGCTTTTTCTTTATATAGGTCACTTACTTTCTGAATTTTCTTTCTTATTTATTTTTATTTTAATCTTAAAGTTGATTTTTATGCAGTTCTGCGATCACACATTAAATTTTAAATTTATCCTCACTTTGGTTAATAAATCTTTATTTCTCAGATGTTTTATCTTTTCTATTCATATTTTTTCTGAACCTTTTCAATTCTCATTTTATATATTCTTTTGTAATCTGTTTTCACTCTAGATATTGAAATTCTGGTATCAGATCAAAACATATTGTTGCTTATGTTTTGACATCTATAAATGCTAGTTTCAGTATTTAATATTTTTAATAATTAATGTTCATTCAGATTGAAGTGTATGTTATAGTTGGGTCAGCTTTATTTTATTTGGAAGAGGAAGACTTATCATTCTGAATATTGCACTTATTTTTCTCTATGTTTTTACTATGTTAGCATTGTAAAAATATAGCCTGTAGTATGTTTGTTATTTTGTAAATGTTATTATTCTAAATAAAGAATAATCATTATATGAAGAGAAAGATGAGAATGGTGGAATGCTAATTAGGTTTACTTGTTCAAGACACCCTCTCTTTTTGATACAATAGACTATTACTTCTTCAATAGTAATGGTCATTTTTTTTTTTTTTTTTAAGCAGGGAAAAATTGTCAGTCTTTTTTTTTTTTAATATCTGATGTACTCTTAATTTTTGTTTTTTATTTTTATTTTTTTTCTTTCCACCATAGAATCTCTATGGGGGAGTTTCCTTCAGTTTTCATGTTACCTGCTTCTTCCTTAGAATCAGTTCCATCCTGATATTGATACCTTAAGCCCTGCACACTTTTCACTGTCTTCCTTTTTAAAGTTTTTCATCTATATATGATCTGATTTACCAACTATCAATATTTTCTCACTGAGAATGGGAATTTCTCTTTCTGAAAGCAACATTATCGATGTTCCCCCACCATTAGAATTCTGGCACCCCTTTTGCATCTCTACAGTATCTGCCTGATTCCCTTCATTTGAGGAGCTCCAGAACCAGCTCTCCTTGATTTTTAAAATGTACTTTCTGATGTAGTTGATTTCACATTTTTGGATTATCTGCTATCATTTTTATACAGCAACCTGAACGTTCTGAGATATATTTTAAGTAGTTTATATATTTTATATGTTTAGTCTTAATAAGTTCAGTATTTGAATTAAATGTTTTGTTTAATATTCATAAAAATAATTATTTTCAAAAATTTACTTTTATAGCATTAGTTTATATATTTTAATATGATTATTATGCATAACACTAATAATGGCTATGTATTCATTGATATTTTTATATGTTACTTTTATTATTGTAAAATGACAATATTTGTTCCATTTAATAATTTTTTCCACTGAATCCTATTTTGTCTCCTGTTAATACTGGCAGCCCTGAGTTTATATTTGTCTTTACCAGTACCTTCAATATATTCAGCACATAATGCAATCACCATGAGTTCAAGTTGATGCTAACTGAAAGTATCAAATAATGGCTTTAACTGGAAAAATGTTTTACCATCATAAAACTTATGCTAAATGGAACCCTTTCCCTCTTTGCTTTTAATGTACATTTTTATTTGTTTAAATATTTTCTCCTAAATAATATATAACAGATCAGTTGAGATGTTTTAGCACAATGTGGAAGTATTTGCCTCAAATAAAAAAAATCTATCCCAGTTTAATGGTTTTTAAATATTTTATGAAATGTTTAAAATCATGAATGTATTTGGGTATATCAGTGTTTTTCCTGGTTCACCACTTTCTCCTGAATATGTGTTCTTTGTTGTGAAATGTTTTCTGGATGAATCGGTCAGAAATATAAGGAGCAAACAACACAACTATACCCTGACTAACTTTTGGATTTTGTAAGTAAGGGAGATTCCTGATTCTCTTTCAGACACAAAGTGAGGAAATCCCACAAAACAGGAAGATAATTTGGATCCTGATTACACAAATATTGATGAAAGCGTCTTATATTGAAAACACATGAACACGACTTTAGCATTTGATAATTTTTAAACTTTATATGGCATAAGGAAATAAGATTTAAGGTTGGTCAAAATTACAGTATGAAAAATATTTTTTACTAGTATAATAAAAATGCTATTCAGAATAATACATCTACCGATAACAGAGAGGAAAATGCAACATTAATTATGATACATAATTTTAAACTTTGATAGTATGATTAGGAATAATTTGCTCTCTCTTTTGAATCATTCACAATTCAGTTGTTAATAAATACTACTATAGCCATTTTAAGTATCAATGTAATACAGGGAATTCAATTATTAATAAATTATTGGATGATTGAAGGCATAGAGTCTATGTCAGGTCCCCAGAATGATAATCTCAGGACAAAATTTACTGCAATTAGGAAGCTGGAGAATCGGGAAGCTAGCATTCCAAATATTAGTTCCATTATTATACCTCATTGGCAATCATTTATCGAGTAAGTAGCTGTTGCCACTGTTGATTCCATGTGATGGTTAATACTGAGTGTCAGCTTGATTGGATTGAAGGATACAAAGTATTGATCCTGGGTGTGTTTGCCAGGGTGTTGCCAAAAGAGATTAACATTTGAGTCAGCAGACTGGGGAAGGTAGATTTATGTTAATCTGGTGAGCACAGCTGCCAATGAATGTAAAGCAGGCAGAAAAAACCTGAAAAAGGTGAGAAGGGCCTAGTCTCTGAGCTTACATCTTTCTCTCATGCTGGAGGCTTCCCTCGAACATCAGAATCTAAGTTCTTCAGGTCTGGGACTCGGCAGGGCTTTGCTTGCTCCTCAACTTGCATACAGTCTATGGTATGACCTTCTGATGCTGTAAGTTAATACTTAATAGACTCATATATATATGTGTGTGTGTGTATGTGTATATATGTGTATGCATGTGTGTATATATATGCGTGTGTGTATATATATATGTGCGTGTGTGTGTATATCTATCTATCTATCTATCTATCTATCTATCTATCTATCTATCTCTATCTCCTATTATTTATGTCCCTCTAAGAGAACCCTGACTAATACAGATTTTGGTACCAGGAGTGGTTCTAGAGAAACGGAATATTAAGAATGGAGTTTTTTCATTGATTTTGAAGTTTCTGGAGTAGGCCACTTAATAGGATTAGATCAAAAATTGCTAAGGAATCCACTTCTGATAATATGAAGAACACTGAGAGTCTTTGGCATGAACTGTTTGGAGAGTTATGCAAAATAAATGCATTTGACACTCCTGATTTACCACTTGTGAGAGGCAAGGAGTCTAGAAACGCTATACATAATACCTTTGACCACATGTGGAGAACCAAGTAACATAATAAAGCTGGTCGGTTGCTCCTAAGTTCACTGGACAGTTTGATGAAAGGAAATGATGAACTTGAGGATTCTGTTTCCAGGTTTCAGAAGCAGACACTGAGCCTCAAATCTGCTAAGATTACCCTGAGTGAGAATCTTATCTCCTGTAGAGAAAGAGCTGAAATTGTGGAAAAACAGATGCAAGCTGTTATCATGCGAGTGGCTGACTTGCAACAAAAGGTGCATGCGCAGCCTCACAAGGTGTCGACTTTTAAAGTGAGGGCATTGACTGGAAAATAATGGGGTTCTGCAATGTGGAATGTGGACGTATGGGAGGACCCTGATGAAGCTGGGGACACTGGGTTTGTAAACCCTGATAAACTTTTTTTTACCAGAAGGAACAGCATCCCCATTTCCAGTAGTGGCAACATCCCCTCTCGGATCCATGATGCCATCAGCCTTTCCACCATTGTCTGAGGATCCATGATGCCATCAGCCTTTCCACCATTGCCTGAGGAAATAAACCCTGTGCTGCCTGTGACAACACTGATGACCTCCCCTGAAGCAGTTGCCAGGCAAGATAATGTTGATTCTCCTCAGAAGCCACCCCCAACACCTCTGTCTGCTTCTATACCTGTAACTAGAGTCCCCGCAGGCCCCTAGAGGTGAGGTGGAGAGTGCAACCCATGAGGAGCTGCCCTACACTCCAAAAGAAGTGCTTCAGTTCTCTAATTTATATAAACACCAATCTGGAGAACAGATATGGGGAAGGATATTAGGGGTATGGGATTATTATGAAAGGAACATAGAATTGGATCAGGCTGAATTTACTGATTTGGGTCCACTAGGAAGGGAATCTGCTTTTAATGTTGCTACTTGGGGAGTTCAAAAAGGCTCTAATAGTTTATCTGCTTTGTTAGTTGAAATATGGATTAAAAGATGGCCCACTGTGAGTGAGCTAGAAATGTCTTGGTTTCATGTAGAGGAATCATTCATAATCAGTTGTTAACAAATACTACTACAGCTATTATAATTATCACTTTAATATAGGGAATTCAATTATTAATACATTGTTGGAAGGCTGAAGGTATAGACTCTATGCCAGGTCACCAGAATGATAAACTCAGGACAAAATTTACTGCAATTAGGAAGCTGGAGAATCAAGAAGCTAGCGTTACAAATATTAGTTTTATCATTATACCTCATTGGCAATGATTTGCATAGTAGAAGGCTGTTGCACCTGTTGACTCCATGTGATGGTTAATACTGAGTGTTAACTTAATTGGATTGTATATAATCTAGATAAAACAAACTCCCCTTCATTGAATAAACTATTGAATGTAGAGGAAGGGATCCAAAGGCTTAGGGAGATTGGGATAGTGGAGTGGATTAGTCGCTTTAGAAATTTTCTTCCCAGCTGTGAGGGTACAGAAGATATACCCTTGACCAATGCCTTGTAAAATAGATTTGTGAAGGCAGCACCTGCATCTTTGAGGAGCCCTGTAATTGCACTTCTCTGAATGTCAGATCTGACAGTGGAAACCACAATCACGCAACTACAAAATTTAAATACAATGGGAATAATTGGACTCTGCGGTGGCAGGGGTCAAGTGGCAGCACTCAATCATAAACGTGAGCAAGATGGGCATAGCTACTGTAATGGACAGCAGAGGCAAAGCAACAATCAGAATAGTCTTACTCATGTAGAGCTCTGGCACTGGCAAATTAATCACAGTGTTCCTAGAAGTAGAATGGAGAGGAAGCTTACTGCATTCCTACTTAAATTATATAAATGAAAAACTTCTAGGTTGAATAGACAAAAGAGCAATTTGAATTACACAAACAGAGAATCATGGCCCCTCAGTTAATGTCCTGACTTCAGCCAGTTTACAGACCCAGAACCCTTTGAATGATGGGGAGGCCAGGTCGTCACCTTGAAGGAAGGACACCACTATATTACCAACAATTTAAGCAGTGAATCATTTTCCCATCCTTCCCCAAGGAGACCTCCAGCCATTTACCAGGGTAGCTGGGCATTGGAGAAAGGAAAATGATTAGACATTTAGGGGACTACTGGAAACTGGATCTGAGTTGACGTTGATTCCTGGAGACCCAAAATTTCATTATGGTCCTCCAGTTAAAGTAAGGGATTATGGAGGTCAGGTAATTAATGGAATTTTAGCTCAGGCCTAACTTAGTGGGTCCCCAGACTCACCCTGTGGTCATTTTCCCAGTGCAAGAAAGCGTAATTGGCATAGATACACTTAGCAGCTGGCAGAACCATCACATTGGCTCCCTGACTGGTATGGTGAGGACTATTGTGGTGGTAAAGGCCAAGAAGAAGCCAGTAAAGCTGCCTCTGCCTAGAAAAATACTAAGTCAAAGTCTATATTACATCGCTGGAGTGACAGCTGAGATTAGTGGCACCATCAAGGACTTGAAAGATGCAGGAGTGGTGATATCCAACACATCACCATTCAACTTTTTAATTTGGCCTGTGCAGAAGACAGATGAATCTTGGAGAATAACAGTGGACTATCATAAGCTTAAGCAAGCGGTGATTCCAATTGCAGCTGCTTAACCAGATGTGATCTCATTGCTTGAGCAAATTAACACATCTCCTGGTACCTGGTATGCAGCCATTGACTTGGCAAATGCCTTTTTCTCCATTCCTGTCCATAAGGCCCACCAGAAGCAATTTGCCTTTAGCTCACAAGGCCAGCAATATGCCTTTACTGTTCTACCTCAGGGATGTATCAACTCTCCAGCTTTGTATCATAATCTATTCAAAGAGACCTTTATCACTTTTTGCTTCTGCAAGATATCACATTGTTCCATTAAATTGAGGACATTATGCTGATTGGAGCCAGTGAGCAAGAAGTGTTAAACACACTGGATATATTGGTGAGACATTTGCATGCTACAGGACAGAAAAGAAATCTGACTAATATTCAGGGACCTTCTACCTCAGTAAAATTTCTTGGGGTCCAGTGGCGTGAGGCCTACTGAGATATTCCTTCTAAGGTAAAGGATAAGTTGCTGCATTTGGACCTTCTTACAACCAAGAAAGAGGCACAATGCCTAGTGGGCCTATTTGGATTTTGGAGGGAACACATTTGTCATTTAGATGTGTTAATCTGGCCCATTTATTCACTGACCCAAAAGTCAGCCAGTTTTAAGTGGGGTCCAGAACAGGAGAAGGCTCTGCAACAGGTTGAGGCTACTGTGCAAGCTGCTCTGCCACTTGGACCATATGACCCAGCAGATTCAATGGTGCTTGAGGTGTCAGTGGCAACAGGGATGCTGTTTGTAGCCTTTGGCAGGCTTCCATAGGTGAATCACAGTGGAGGCCTCTAGGATTTTGGAGCAAGGCCCTGCCATCTTCTGTAGATAACTACTCTTCTTTTGAGAGACAGCTCTTGGCTTGTTACCAGACTTTGGTGGAAACTGAACATTTGGCTATGGATCATCAAGTAACCATGTGACCTGAACTGCCTGTGATGAACTGGGTGCTTTCTGACCATCTAGGCATAAAGTGGATCTTGCACAGTAGCATTCCATCGTCAAATTGAAGTGGTATATATGTGACTGGGCTTGAGCAGGTCCTGAAGGCACAAGTAAGTTACATGAGGAAGTTGTTCAAATGCCCATGGTCTCCATTCCTGCCACCCTGCCTTCTTTTCCCCAGCCTGCACTGATGGCATCATTGGGAATTCCCTATGAACAGTTGACAGAGGAAGAGAAGACAAGAGCCTGCTTGACAGATGGTTCTGTATAATAGGCAAGCACCACCTGAAATGGGACAGCTGTAGCACTATATCCCCTTTCTAGGATGTCCCTAAAGTGTAACAGTGAAGGGAAATCTTTTCAGTGGGCAGAACTTCGAGCAGTGCACCTGGTTGTGTACTTTGCATGGAAGGAGAAATGGCCAGATTTGCAATTATATACTGACATGTGGGTCGTAACCAATGGTTTGGCTTAATGGTCAAGAATTTGGAAGAAGCATGATTGCAAAACTGGTAACAAAGAAATCTGGGGAAGAAGTATGTGGATGAACCTCTCTGGGTGGTCAAAAACTGTGAAGATATTTATACCCCTTGTGAGTGCTCACCAATGGGTAACCTTAGCAGACGAGGATTTTAATAATCAAGTGGATAAGACGACTAATTCTGCACGCACCACTCAGCCTCTTTCCCTGGCCACCCCTGTCATCCCCAATGGGCCCATGAACAAAGTGGCCATGGTGGCAGGAATGGAGGTTATGCATAGACTCAGCAACATGGACTTCCATTCAGCAAAGCTGACCTGGCTACGGCAGCTGCTGAATGCCCAATTTACCATCAGCTGAGACCAACACTGAGCCCTCAATATGACACCATTCACCAGGTTGATTAGCCAGCTATCTGGTGGCAGGTTGATTATCCTGGGACTCTTCCATCATGGAAAGAGCACAGGTCTGTTCTCACTATAATAGACACTTACTCTAGACATTGCCTATCCTGCACGCAATGCTTCTGCAAAGACAACCATTCGTGGATTCACGGAACGCCTTATCCACCATCTTGGTATTCCACACAGCACCGCCTCTGACCAAGGCACTCACTTTACAGCTAAAGAAGTGTGGCAGTGGACTCATGTTTATGAAATTCACTGGACTTACCATGTACCCCACCATCCTGGAGCAGTTGGATTGATAGCATGGTGAAATGGGCTTTTGAAGTCACAATTGTACCACCAACTAAGCGACAATACTTTGCAGAACTGGGGCAAAGTTCTCCCTAAGGTGGTGCATGTGTTCAATCATTGTCCAATACATGGTACTGTTTCTCCTATAATCAGGATTCACAGGTCCAGGAATGAAGGAGTGGAAGTGGAACTGTCATCACTGACCACCACCCCAAGTAATCCATTAGCAAAATTTTTGCTTGTTGTTCCCACGACATTACATTCTGCTGGCCTAGAAGTCTTAGTTCCAGAGTGAAGAATGCTGCCACCAGGAGACACAACAATGATTCCATTAAACTGGAAGTTAAGATTGCCACCTGGACACTTTGGGCTTCTCTTACGTTTAAGCTGAGAGGCAGAGAAGGGAGTTACAGTGTTGGCTGGGGTGATTGACCTGGACTATCAAGATTAAATCAGTCTACTACTCCACAATGGAGGTAAGGAAGAGTATGCATGGAATACAGGAGATCCATTAGGGCATCTCTTAGTATTTCCATGCCCTGTGATTAAGGCCAATGGGAAAATACAACAGCCCAATCCAAGGAGGACTACAATTGACCCAGACCCTTCATGAATAAAAGCTTGGGTCACTCCACCAAGAAAAAATGCCAAGACCTGCAGAGGTGCTTGCTGCAGGCAAAGGTAATACAGAATGGATAGTAAAAGAAGGTAGTCATCAATACCAGCTATGACCACATGATTAACTTCAGAAATGAGGACTGTAATTTTCATGAGTATTTCCTTCTTCTTTTGTTAAAAACATGTTTGTGCATGTATACACTTGTACTAACAAAATTCTCCATTTTATTTCCTTTTTCCTTTATCATATGATATAAGATTTGTTGACTGCATATTAGCATTTAAGTATTGTTAACTTTATGTAATAGTATTTGGGTTGGGGTTTGGTTTGTTTCTGGTTGTACGAAGGGAGGTTGTATTACATTATGTGTAATATGACCTTATTGTTGTCTTTATTTGAGGATCATGTATGATCTCATTAGATGTGTATATCTTCAAATTGACAAGGGGTGGACTTGTGATGGTTAATACTGAGTGTCAATTTGATTGGATGAAGGATACAGACTATTGATCCTAGGTGTATTTGCGAAGGTTGTTGCCAAAGGAGATTAACATCTGAGTCAGTGGTCTGGGGAAGGCAGATCTACGCTTAATCTGGTGGGCACAATCTAATCAGCCGCCACCAAATATAAAGCAGACAGAACACCTGAAAAAGGCGAGACGGGCCTAGTCTATGAGCCTACATCTTTCTCTCATGCTGGATGCTTCCTGTCCTTGAACGTCGGATTCCAACTTCTTCAGTTTTGGGACTAGAACTGGCTCTCTTTGCTCCTCAGCTTGCAGATAGTCTATTGTGGGACCTTGTGATCATGTAAGTTAATACTTAATAAACTCCTCTTTATATATATAAATATATCTCCTATTAGTTGTATCCCTCTAAGAGAACCCTGACTATTACACTACAATAATATGCTGCTTGCCTTAGCTGCAACGTGGGAATCAGAATTATGGTGAATCTGCTATATTCACACTGGTAAAACAGATACTTTAACTGATGCCAACTTTCTTTCCTTTTCCCCCTATAGATAATTGTGCCTTAACAAAGATTTTCTATATCTGTTGGCTAGATATTACACATTCATAATATAATCAATAATTGGTTGATAATTAATTGTGATGATTATACTAATTTTAAATATGGTAATAAATTCTAACTCTTTTAGATGTCTGATGATAAATAGATCCTCACAATAACTTATTGCCATCCTCGACAAAGGAATAGCTAAGATTACTATTCACTTTCTCCATATATGTAGATTGTTAAATACATGATTGTTTTATGCCAATTTTTTCTGAGAAATACTTCCAATGGATTAATTAATATTTAGAATATAATTTATTTTTCATTAGAATTGATGCATGTGTGCTTATCTTCATTTTTGAGAACTGTTAAGAAATAAGTTTATAAATAACAAATATTTCTCAGAAAAAAATGCATATCCACTTTCTAATATTTTGCACTCCAACCATATCCATGAACTCTTAGGATCACTGGTTCTTCATTACGCTCAACAATTCTATCCTAGGGTGTAGAATGTTATACTGTTTGTGGAGTAATTCTGGCAGTAGGATTCCAATTAAATGAATAGTTTATTAAGGAGAGTGCCACAGCTTGGCAGTGCTTTTTTGTATTATTTCTTAATCAGCTATGATCTAGTAGTAAGATGCCTTTTGGTTCAGGATAAATATGACAGCAAAACTCTCAGGGGGTTACAGAAATAGAAAAGCATTCAAAGTAAGCATTCAGCTGGTGTTACTTCTCATCAAGAATCAACTGATAAATCAAGAGGCTGAGAAAAGTACAAATCCTGTAATCTCTGTGAACTTACATTGAGGTTATAATGCTGACAGTGCGGGGAAGAAGGTCAAGTGGGACAGAAATATAAAATTTGTCTTAACCTTCAGGAAAGAAAGAGCTATAGCACTGGTGTTACATGGCCTAGAATTGTTCTGAAGCCTGAAAAGGAAACCTTTCTGGGCAAAGACATCGTCAAGTTATATTTTTATTTTCATACTGCAACAACTTCCTGTGGGTTGTTACGTGGGTTACATTCCTTGAAGCAGAGCATACAGCTGAAAGATTGCAACTCCTGACTCTGCACAAATTTAGCATTATCAGTCATTGTTCATTTTTCTTAACATTTAAACTGCTGGCAAGGTCCATGAACCAGTCACCACAGGAAAGCTCCTAGGTGGCAATTTTAGAGTGATTCAAGTCACTCTAGAGGAAAATCTGAAGGAAATTTTCCTCACTGGGAGACACTGAAATTTATACTACCTTAACATGATAACGCAACACGAAAAACAGACACCAGATAAGATTTTAGAAACTCTTTATAAATGTAAGGAGCATAAAAAGAATGAGTATTTGTAAAAGTCAAATTCTACAGGTCAAACATCTATTGTTTATTTACATTAACCTGAATTTAATGCTCCAAAGACAAATCTTACAAATTATATCGATAAGAATTAATACTTCTTTTTTTATAACCACATTTTCTGGCCAAATTTTCTATAGTTTCTTTCTTTCTCTGTCTCTCCCCCTCTCAATTTCTCCTGCTCTTAATCTCTCTCTCTCTCTCTCTCTCTCTCTCTCTCACACACACACACACACACACACACATTTATGTTATGGACGTGTTAGACCATTCTGATGGCCGTTATAATAAAATTGACTCTAGATATGTATGCAGGAAGCAGAAATAGTGATAAGAGACTTTCTTTCTCTTTCTTTCCACCTGAAGTGTTTACCAGGAGGAAGGATCAATGTTTTGGATTACAGGGGCCTATGGATTAGCACTGCATATGGAGACACTTTAGAACATATTAAAAATAACATGGAAATTTCCTCTAGGAAGTCTCTTGTTTAAAAATATATAAAAAAATCATTAATGATTTAACTGTGTTTCTGTTTATTGAACTAATAGGAAGAATATGAAATCTGGAGTCAGAAATCTATACAATTCATGCCCACTAAATGTTCATTTTTAATATTTAAGTTTAAATTTCCTACCCATATAAAATGTATTTAAAGATTCTATGAGTAAACAGCTATGCATTAATTCACTTAGTGCTCAATAAATGTGGTTTTCTTTATTTGAAGGAGCAAATCTAATCATTGTCGTTAGTTCATATCATATAATTTACACAAAAGAATGTAATGAATGCTGAATAAAGGTGGTAGTATTATACTTTTTTATTGTATTAAAGAAAGAATGTCTATCACCAAAGAATTCATCTTATGACTGACATTTTGAAAATAAACGCGTAACAAATCCTGCTCCTTGAATAAAAAATATACTTAATCTTTGCTTCCAGTTATTGACACAGAGCTTTATAAATACTGAATTTCTTTTTTTTTTTCTTTTTTTTTTTTTTTTTTTTTTGAGACGGAGTCTCGCTCTGTCGCCCGGGCTGGAGTGCAGTGGCCGGATCTCAGCTCAGTGCAAGCTCCGCCTCCCGGGTTTACGCCATTCTCCTGCCTCAGCCTCCAGAGTAGCTGGGACTACAGGCGCCCACCACCTCGCCCGGCTAGCTTTTTGTATTTTTTAGTAGAGATGGGGTTTCACTGTGTTAGCCAGGATGGTCTCGATCTCCTGACCTCCTGATCCGCCCGTCTCCGCCTCCCAAAGTGCTGGGATTACAGGCTTGAGCCACCGCGCCCGGCCCTGAATTTCTTGAATGATAGGACTGACTTGATCATCTTAATGAGATGATGCCATGTGGGGCCCTGAGATCACTTCAGAATGGAGACTGGTAACCGGAAAAAAACAACCACTTAATAAGGAGGCTTAAACTTTCAGCGCCACCCCTGCCTCAGACCTCTATGGAGGAGAGGATATATGGAGATCAAGTTCACGGTATGGCCAATGATTTATCAGTCATGTCTACCTAATGAAACTTCTGTAAAAACTCTCAACGATGAGGCTTGGAAAGCTTCCTAGCTCGGAACACCAGCTGTCCCTAACTCCAGGCAGACAAGAGGTACTGTGCCCCTTCCACTCAGAATTTAACCTATTTGTCTCTTCCATTTGGTTGCTGTGAAATATATCTTTGATAATAAGACCATAACTGGAAGTGTAGTGCTTTCAGTGAGTTCTGTGAATTATTCTAATGAATATCAAACTTGAAGGATTATCATGGGAAACCCTGAATTTGCAGCTAAGCCAGGCAGGGGTGTGAGTATCCTGAAGACCCCTGTCCTAGCTGGTATCTGAAGTAAGGGCAGTCTTGCTGGGAACTGTGAGATCACCAACTTGTGGGTTCAGACATTTTCTCTGAGTACTTAATGTTAGAACTTAAGGACTCTTTCTTTATTTTGTGAGATCTGACACTAACTTTGGGTAGTTTGTGTCAGAATTGAATTGAACTGTAGGATATTGAGCCAATGTCAGAAAATTGGATTTGAAACATAATACTCATATAGCTCTTCCGTATTTTGAGGGTCCTACACTAACTTCTTCCACGCTTACATTATTCATTCATGGCCTCACCACCTCTCCTTGCTAATCACCTTTGTCATCACATCAGTGTTCTGCTATCACCTTTGGATTACTTTTACATATAAGTAGACATTCTTAAGTTCTTAATGTGCTCATTTATACATCTACCACAGTTACCTCAGCTATCTGAGCTATCCAATTTGGATAACCCTAATAATATTGTCATTAAAAACTGCACTACAATCCAAACCAGATATTTTCATGTTCAGTGAGCTCACTAAAACCACACAAATGTTTAATTGTACTTGGCTAAGTCCCTAACATGTAAGTGTTGTTTCATCCATGAAAACCTTCAAACGATTGATAGTCTCACCTTCTCTGAATCCATTTGCCTTCTTACTCCTCCTAGTTAATTTCATTAGAACCCGGAACCAACATTCAAATCATTTTCTTGTAACTATATTCACCCAATTCAGTTACAGTTTTATTCTAACATGTTCTCATAACAAATCCCCGACTTGGATAAATAAATGTATATCTATATTTTTCCACTATGCAGCTTAATATTGATGGAGAAAAGTCATACAACTGGATATGACAATTGTATGGTTGTAAATTCATGATTACAAATAATAAATTTATGATTGCCATTCTTTTTTGAGCACTAATACTATTCAGTAATATAATTATATGTAACTACCTAAGCCCCACTCTTCACGCTCTCAGCTGACTATTCCCTGTCTTTTACACTATCCTCCAATAGTCCTTGCCAAGCATAACCAAGAAAAAATAGCTGATGGATTTTCCTCGTGATTTTCTGAGTTAATAGAAACTTTACTATCCACAAACTTACAAATCTACTTTATATTTCTCTCCACTTTTTCTTCTTTGTGTCACAAAAAAAGAGTTTTCCTTCCAGAAAAGGTTAAACTTTCCATCTGTGTTATGAACCACATCCCCCTATCTTCTTTTGGACATTTCTCCTTTGTTTATACCCACACCCTCCTGGGTGTATAATCACTAAATCTTTTTGTTTGTTTGTTTTTTCTTAATAAACATTGTAATTAACCAACACAGTTGATCTTGTAACAGCTTTTTTAAAAGTGAATTTTAAAAAGCCCTTAAAACAGCAAAAACAACAAAAGCAATATTTATAACATTTGAATGTTATAGAGCTATTTGATATGCTCTCAAAATACTCATTACCTCAATGACTCACTTTTCCTTTAATTGGCAAACTTATCAAAAACTTTCTACAACACATTGGCTTTACATCTTACTAAATTTCCAAGGTATAGCCTTCCCCACCGCTGCTCTCAATCCACTCTTTCAGACCTCTAGCTCCGTTAAGCAAAGGTATATTTTTAGTTTTAATCTTATTAAAATTTTAATAGTGTTCAGACCAGTTAAAACTATATTGTTTTGAAACTTTTTCATCTTGGCTTCCATGGCATGGTTTTCACCTGATTTTATTTTGATATCACTAACAATTTTTTCAATCTGTTTTTCAGTATCCTTTTGTTCTACTCTAATATAGATTTATTATCCAAACTTCATCGTAGGCCATTTTCTCTTTTTAGCAAATATCTCCTTTATGGGTGGGCTCAATCTTTCTAATCTATATATATATGCTAACAGCACTCAAGTATATATCACATAGAGATTACTTTTGAGAAATGTCTACCTCGCATCTTGCCTGAGTACTTTGAAGCTTCTACACTTCATATGTAACACATAGAAATTATAATTTTCCTATGTTATTGAAGCTCTATGTGATTCAGTCTTTTTCCCAAATTGGTGACATATTTTATCTACTTAGGTCCTCAAGCCATAAAACTGAAAATCATTTGGTAGTTTCCTCTCTCAACTTTTACACCAAATCCACTTTTCTAGTTCCTAAATCTATAGGGAGTCTGACCATTTCTCAGAATCTCTGCAAAGTGGCCGCATTGTCTTTTCTATTCAAATGCTAGTCATTTTGGGCTTCTTTAATTTTCATGCACTTGTCAAGCACTATGACAACTATGAGGATGCTATAGGGAGAATTAAATCAAATTAATTCACTCGAAAGTCTGACAGCTTGAGGAAAAATCAGCTGAATTTATTTCTCTTCAAGGAAGAAATATGTGTGGAAAAACACAAAATATTATTCAAAAATTTATACTACTAATTTATAGCTGAATCAGAGAGAGAATATCTAGAGAACAGGCTGATTTAAGTATTTTTAGAGAATATAAAGTTAAAAATTCCAAACAATGTATGCGAACTATATCTTATAATTCTCGCGCACACACACACACACACACACACACACACACACACACACAAAATCAGCTTGGGCATCTCTTTAAGACTGTATAGTGTATTGAGAAGATAAGAAGACTAAGATTTGTTTAGTAAACATGATACAGGCCTATTATGCCTCTTCAAATTTATTAGAATCATCTATATGGCATTTTTATTATGCTAAATGCCCATAGTGGTTTTCTTGTATATTGTTAGGAATCATAGCTTATTAAGGTATTTTTGCCTTCTCATAAACAAAATAGAAAAACAAAAAGGTCAGCATGTTGGCACACCTGTTGTCCCAGTTGCTTGCAGTGAGGCTAAGGTAGGAGGATACCTTGAGCTCAGGTGCGGAAGTACAGCCTATGCAACATAGTGAAGTCACGTCTCTGAAAAAAAAAAAAAAAAAAAGACAAAAGCAAAACTTCCCCATTATTAGATTTTAATAGATGTAACCATATATTTTGATTATTCTTATATCTGACTAAGGGTGCTAAATATAAAGATGTTCAAATTACAGAGGATCTAAAATAGCCAAAAAATGAATTCATGTTTCTCTGGACTTACCTAGTATTCAGTTGCATCAAGGATCAGAGGATTCTTCCCTCAGCCCCTTTCTCACTCTATTCCCTATGGCTGAGATCTTTCCAATTTACTACCATCTGCTCTCATTGATAACTTCCTAATAATAACCTAATAACTCTTGTTGATAACTTCAAAACACATATCCTGACTCCATTTTTCTTTTCTTATTTTGAGACCTTCACTTCTGTTTATTTTGCTTTTACCATGAAAGCCTCAGTAAAGGGTCTGACCTAGCCATTCTCCTCATTCCTGCTTCTGCCCTGGCCAAAACCTGGTGCTTTACTAAGCGGCCTTGCATGATATGTGACAGCCTCATCCTCTCAGGAAATGCAAATAAGAAAAATCTCTTTTTTATGGCATTAGTTTCTCTGTATTGTCAATTATAAATATAAATGCCATGGGCACAATTGAGGCACGATTGAGTCAAAATCTACTAAATTATCCCATGTAAACACTTGAGTATTCTCTATTTTTTCTTGATTTCTTGGCTTCCACTTTCTGCACACCCACTGCAACTGCCTTAGGTCAGGCCAGAATCATTTCTTGAATGAATCATAAGAACCAAATTGTTAACTTTTATACCTTTATCCCTTTTTAATTCATTCTTCAAACTGAAGACAGAATGATGGCTTTAAAATCGGAAAGGCCACAATATGTTAAGATATTCCAATTTTCTCTCATCTCCTAAAAGATAAAGTCCAAATCCCTAAACATAGCCATGAAGATCATGTATCATTTGGATTCTTCTTTTTCTCCAGTCTCACCATGGGCCAGGCCTCTACATTGACTCTCATGATCATGCTAGAAATCAGGTACTGTTCTAGAAGCATTGAGCTGTCTTTCACTTTCATGACTTTTTTATATGCTTAAACTGCCTAGAACAATTTACCTCCACTCACCTAAATAATTTGTGGATATCTCTAAGACCTCAGAACTTTTTGTGAAGGTTTTCTTACTCCTTATAATGTTGTTAAGTCTTATAATTCCTTAAAACTATTGCTATCTTAAAATTTATATTTTTCTAATTGAAATTGCCTGCTAACTTGTCTGAATTTCCTGCTAGGCAGTAAGTGACTTGTGGTCAGATGTTGTGTCTTAGGAACATTATACACTAGTCGGTACATAAAACATTGTTTGACACATATTTGATGTTCCAAAATGTTCCAGAGAACTACAAATTTTAATGTTTACTCCTTGAAACTGATTAAAAGATATCTTCAAAAAGTTAATAAAAATGCATATGATAAAAAAAATTCAAAGATTTCAAAAATGTTTTAGACCAAAATAAATCCATACTAACTTTTATAACATGTCCAGACAAGGTTTAGTTGGAGGCACTAAGAAGCATAAATTCTGCTAAAATTAAACTAAGAATAAACATAAAATTTGTGGTGAAGCTTGAGTGGATGAAGGGTGAAATCATCAATACTTAATAAAAAGTGTATTGAGACAATCACCCAAAGAAACAAGCAGATTACAAAAGCGTACCTCATTTTAAGAAAGGATAAGCTAATTTTGAAAGTGAAGCCTGTAGTGACAGACCATTTATATAAATTTGTGAGGAAAAAAAAAAACATCTCCTTTGTGCCCTAATTGAAGAGGACTGATGATTGACAGTACAAACCACAGCCAGCAATGCTTACCTATCAGTTGATTCAGCTTACACAATTCTGGCTGAAAAATTAAAGTTAAGCAAACATTCCACTACAAACCACAAAATGGTTGTACCTGCAGACAAGAGCAGAGCTTTCAATGGAAAAGTTTTAACAATGGGCTCAAGATCTTACAACATTTATTTATTAAAAAAAAAAAAAAAAAAAGTGTAACAGGAGATAGAACAGGCTTTACTATTACAATCCAAAGACAAAGCACAATCAAAGCAATGGCTACCAGGAGGCAGAAGTAGTCCAGTAAAGCAAAAGCAGACTGGTGACGAGCAATGGTCACAGCAAAAGTTTTCTGAGGAGCTAAAGCCATTTTTCTTGTTGACTTTTGGGAGAGCAAAAGAACAACAACATCTGATTACTATGAGGGTGTTTTGAGAAAGTTAGCCAAAGCTTCACCAGAAAAATGCCCAGGAAAGCTTCACCAGAGAGTCCTTCCCCACCATGACACTGCACCTGCATATTCCTTTCATCACACAAGGCCAATTTTGTGAGAGTTAAAATGGAAAATTTTTATTCATTCACCTTACAGTCCTGATTTTGCCCCTTCTGACTTTTTTTGTTCCCTAATCTTAAAAAAATCTGTAAAGGACACCCATTATTTTCAGACAATAAAAATAAACACTAGTTTGACACAGTTAAATTTCCAGAATTCTCAGTTCTTTAAAGAGGTGCTAAATGGCTAGTATCATACATGCTGATAAAGGTGTCTTGACTTTTATGGAGCTTTGAAAATAAACTTTATAATTTTTATTTTTCTATTTTAATCTCGTTTTCTATGAACTCTTAGATGTCTCTGTTATTATATCTAAATGACACTTTTCAAAAATAGTGTTTTGTTCTTTTTTAATAAAAATGCTATCACCTATTGTAAGACATAGCAGTCCATTTTTGTATGATTTATTATATGTGAGTAGAATCGGGGTGATTCCAGAAAGTAATGATAATAATTTTTTCTTTTAGTATTTGCTGATAACCAGTCTGATTCCAGTACAAACTGCATTATCTAAAAATTTCTTATTTTTTTCTTCATTAGGCCCTATTACCATTCAATATACATAATCATATATATATGAGATTCTCAACAATACATATATATAATATGCATCTATATATAACATGATTTAATTAGTAACTCAGTTCTGATTAAATATAACAAATCTTACATTTGTTTATGTATTAATAGTTACCACTTAACTGATTGGTAATGCTTCTTTATCCTTGATTTTTACCTATTCTTCTTGTTTTCAAATTTTTGAAAGAGAAGTCTCAGCTTGTGTTCAATTAATTCAAAAGGCACAATTGCATTTTATTTGTAGACAATTTATTCTATTAAGCTTGGGTTAACTTTCACCAAGTAATTCATTTCTAAAACAGACTCAATAAATATTTTAGGTGGGATATTTTCAAGTTTAAATTTCAATAAACATGGTGGTTTGTTATCACTTGCAGTAATAGATTGTTTATTAAGAGAATCTATATGAAAACTGGGATTTATCTAAGCTTCCATGACTTGAAATAAATAAATGCCTGGGCTCATTTCAAAAGTATTTTATGTATCTAAAACTTTGAGGTACAGGCACCAGGAATGCCATTTTTTGCACTGCATATGTTTACAATCTTTTTGGAAAACAGATGTGTGAAAGACAATTTAAAATGCAGCATAGTGTCATATTGAAACAATAAGTACAGTGACTTCTGGAACACAAGAGAGAAGGCCTACTTAACTCTGCCAGTGGAGGCTTTTTTTGATCTACTAAACAGTAGTCATTATCCCTAATTATGAATTTTTTTTCAACTTGTTGCAGAGTCTGAGATAGGGAAATACCATGATCATTAGTGTGTGTCTCTTCTTTACTGAACAGTCTCCTTGTTTTTTTTGTTCTATGTACTAGCTTGAAAAATCATGTTAGTTGTTTCTGAGGTAAATTTACTATACTGGGATGAGTAAATCAAATTTTTGAACTCCAATATTATCTTAAATAGAAGAGATATCAAAGACACAAGGTAAAATATTTTCATTTTACTAGGTAATTATAAGTAGTCTTTCATTTTCTTAAGAATATCACAGCCTAACTAGCAAAAATAAAGTATCTTATTCATATTAAAATGCAATGTGAGTAGTTTTATTTAAAACATGTAGTTCCCAAACTAAATTTTACTTCATTGATGGCATTTTCTAAAGTCTTTTTATGTCAGACTACTTTAAATAGTAGTAAGTTTTGGAAGCAATATTTTTTAGAGAGCTCATCATTTTGAATTTTCCAAAATGATAGAATTTGATTTATTTCTACTTACTATATAAAGCCATAGGAAGATAGTCATAGAAATCAGTAAAATCCAAATATTTAATGGAAAGATGATAACTATTTATTTATGAGTTAAGACAAGAATGCCCTTAAAATATTTTCAATAATAACTTAATTGTTTTACTCCTGTTATGTCTTGAAATGTATCTCCTTACCCTCTGATTTATATTTTGAAGTCCTAGCTTTCAGTACCTCAGAGTGAAATCTTTTTGGGGAATATGGTCCTTACAGAGTTAATCATGGAAAATAATGTTTAATCCAATGACTGCGTGCCCTATGAACAAGAGAGATTTTTGACACACACATTTCTGAATGGACACAGGGAGGAGACAGGCATTTACGAACCAAGGAGAGATGCCTAAAAAAGATTCTGCCCTTAATGTTTGAAGGAACCAACCCTGTCAACACCTTAATTTTAAGTTTCCAGGTTTCAGAAGAGTGACACAACAAATTTCTGTGTTTAAGCTACCCAATTGGTTGTACATTGTAATAGTAGCTCTAGAAAATGAATAAAAACTTTAAATATGTAGAGGCGGATAAAGCCCTTAAAATACGTATCTGTTTAATAGAAAATAAGGGTTGCCATTGCTTTGGGGGAATGGTAATGCACAAAAATGACCTTTATGTCCTTCCAGGACTTTGAAACCAAAATATCAGCAGAAATAAAATTTACTTGAGAAGAATTTGGAGTAACACTTTTTTTTTTTTTTTGAAACACCATGAAATAGACCACTTAGAAAATGTAAATCAAGACTATAATTTTCAAAGTTTAATTTTAAGAGTAATTGTCATGTTTTTTTAAAGAGTGGAATTACACATCTGCTTTCTCTAGATTATCAAAAAGATCATTTCAGAAGGCATCTGGTGAGACAGGCTTAACTATGGATTTCAGCTATTTAGTTTCACAATTTATGGAGAAAATAGAGTTATTTTAGTAGCAGAAAGTACTGGAAAGCCACTAGCATAACCTTTTTATAAGCATTTTGCATGCTACAATGAATTTTAAAATTTCATTTTTATAAGATATTAGACACAAAGAAAATGAAACACATATATATTATAACCAAATATTTGATGTTATAATACAGTAAAATATAAACTTACAGTTTTGTCTTGTATTGTGAACACTTACACAAATTTTATTTTTATCACATTTTTTTTAAGTCAATGCAAAACTTTATCTTATTTTTTCTAGTCTGATAAACAGTAAACTTATTTTGCATTTGCTACTACTAGGAAAATGCCAGTAGAATAAAGACAATAGGAAAAATCTAGTTGAATATTTAATAGTTTGAGATTATTTGTAGTTAAACATTGTACGTTGTGTCTATGCTGTTATTTTCTTCAAGTGACCTCTTTGGGCTGTCTGCAAGAGAGGGGACTCACCAGTGGTTGAGAATTACTGGCTCCCATATACTTGTTCTTTATCTATGGCATGCGATAAACTCATCTATAATTTTTCAATTAAAGAGACAAGCAGTGCCTCAGACTAAATTGGGATTATATTCACAGTGTGGAGTTAAGTAAACTAATACCTTTGTACATCTTTATGAAACATTATAGGAATCATGCTAAAATTATTTATAATTTAAACACAAATTTAACTATATTAAACTTTTTTATTGTATTACTTATAATCTGCTGGACTTTTACAATTAAACATTTGTCTTCTAAATATTAAAGTTAACTAATTTAGGAACATAGGAGAAATTACATCATAGAATAATATAACATAAATACAAGCACAAACAAAAATATACTTCTTTTTGTTTAAATTTATGAGATCTGGTGTAATTTTTCACATGCACTGATTGCGTAATGGTGAAGTCAGGGCTTTTATGGTATCCATCACCTGATTAATCTACATTGTATCCATTAAGTAATTTTGTTTTATCTACTCCCTCCTACTTCCCCAATCTTTGGAGTCTCCATGTCTATCATTTCATACTCCATGTCCATGTGTACACAATATTTAATTCCCATTTATAGAAGAGAGCATGCAATATTTGTCTTTTCGTGTATGAGTGGTTTCACTTATCATAATAGCCTCCAGTTCCATCCATATTACTAAAAAAGACATATTTTAATCTTTGCTATGGCTGAATAGTATTTCATTGTGTATGTATACCACATTTTCTCTGTCCATTTATCCATTGATGGACACCTAGGTGGATTCCATGTCTTTGCTACTGTGAATAGTGCTGTGATAAACATACAACTACAGCAATCTTTTTAATACGGTAATTTCTTTTCCTTTGGGTAGATATCCAGCAGTGGAATTGCTGGATTGAATGGTTGTTCAATTGTTTTTAGTTACTTAAGGAATCCGTGTAAGTAGGTCACAGTCTTTCTCAGAGGAATGGGTTTGAAACCCACTTCTGACAAAATGTGTGCTCTTTCCAGTCTGAATAAGTATTATTAAAAAGACAAAAAGTGACAGATGTTGATGAGCATGCAGAGAAAAAGGAACTCTTATACATTGTTGGTGATCATGCAAATTAGTGCAAACTCTATAGAAAAGCACTTCTATGTTTAGTATTGAAAATGTTCGTATAATGTGTGGCATCAGTTCTTGGCTTCCCTCTGTAAAAGCTATTGTTACTAAAATGCTTTAGACATGATGTGCTTGGGTTATTCTGACTGTTAAATTTGTAGGATTCTACATTATACTATGTGTAATCAATCCTTCAAATATATGTAAATGTGAGATTTAATTTTAATCAATCAAAATAGAGTATTCATATTTTTAATGTTGTATTTTTTGCTATTAACTTTCTTTTTCTAATTTTAGGCAGTATTTTGTATCTATATTATATCAAACAGGTCTTTCAAATAATTATTTAAAACAACTTTTTGAGTAAGAGAATTCTAAGTGCCAGAAATCTGTCTCTTTACCTGGATAAAAATTGCACTGGAAGAATCTATCTGATATAACAACGTTTTATATCTGGAGCCCATGGAAAGTTTTAAATATGTAGAAGAAAGTTTTAGCAGTAAATTACACTGAATTTTCATTAATTTTACCTTAGTACAGAATTGGCTACCCATTCCCTACCCACAGCTTTATTGCAATCAGCCATGCATGTGTTCCTGGAGAAACTTACATGCAATTTGTAGAAACCTGAGTGAAAAACAAAATCATGTTTTCCATATATGAGGATGTGTATTTTCATCACTGAGTTCGGCCTCTGTTCATGGAGTTTGAAACACAGAGTCAGGCAGCCATTACTTCACACATACATACTACCTTCCCCTCATTTCAGCCTCCTTCCTCTGAAGCTAAAAGAATATCCAGAGGAGTTAAAGTGCAGTATTCTACCCCCATCTTTAGTGTTATGCCTTTTCTTATTTGGAGAGCCAAGCATTAAAGACTAAGACATTCAAAAGTAACTACATTTGAATCCAAAATTAGAAGGTCATTATGCATACACAGGAAAGGTACAGGAAAAGAAAAGACCTGAAAAGAGCTGAAGGTCACACATTGGCACAGAGACAGCCTATACCTATCAAAACTAAACCAAAACCAAACAAACCGAAAAAACACCTCAGAAAACCTAGAAGGGAGAGAATCTGATTTCCATAGTTACCACATTATTAGATTGACGTTTGTAGCTTTCAATAATAACAATAATACAAAGAAACAGAAATGTATGGCCCATTCAAAAGAAAAGAAAAGAAAAACAAAAACTATCCCTGAGACAGACCAGATGGCAGACCTACTAGCCAAAGACTTTTACAGTAGTTACCTTAAACATAATCAAAGAAATTTTTTTTTTAAAAAAAAAAGACAGAGAATATCATGAGAGAAAATTGTGTAAGGACAAAATGGAAATATTACTTGAGTAATGGGATCATTTGTACCCCCAAACCTCAGCATCACACAATATACACAAGTAACAAACTTACACATTTACTCACTGAATCTAAAATTAAATTTGGCTGAAAAAAAAGCCAGATATGAGAAGACAGAATAAAATATCAGCTAACTTGAAGATAGGACAATTGAAATGATCATATTTGAGGAATAAAAAGAAAACAATATTGAAGAAAAGCAGCACACATGGAGACTTCACCAAGTGGACCCATTTAAACATTGTGAGAATTCCAGAGCAAAAAAGCAAGAAACAGAGAAAGTATTTGGAGAAATAACAGAAGAAAATGTTCAAAACTTGATCAAAGTCAGAAGATCAACACATTCTGAGTAGGATGAACTCAAAGATGCCCACAGCAAGACACATTGTAATCAAACTGTTGAAAGCCAAAATCAAAGTAAGAAACATAACTTATCACACACCAAGGACTCCTCAAAAATATTATCAGCAGATTTCTCATTACACTGGTTGGCCAGAAGGCAGTGGACTGACATATATAAAGTCCTAAAGGAAAAATAAAATAAAACTGTCAACTAGGAATTCTATATGCATACAAATTACCTTTCAAAATCAGAGAAAAAAATAGCACATTTCCAGATAATCAGAAGCTGAGGGAGTTTGTTACTACCAGACATGCTCTGAAAGAAATCCTAAAAGGAGTCCTACAGGTTGAAATGAAAGGACACTGGATAGTAACTCAAATCACATGAGTAAATAAAGATCTCAGGAAAGATAAATATATGAACAATTATAAAACCTAGTATTACCGTAACAATAACTTGCATTTCTACCTTTTGTTTACATAATTTAAGAGACTCATGACTAAGTAAACAACTGTTAATTTACGTTTTTCAACACACAATGCACAAAGATGTAATTTTGTGACATCAACAACTGAAAATGTTGGATAGAGGTATAAATGAGCAGAATTTTTGTATGTTATTGAAGTTGATACTAATTCAAATTAAAATTGTTTATCTTTAGGATGTTAAATATAATTTCTATAGTAACATAAAATGAATATACAAACAAGAAAATGACAAATGAATTGAAATATTTTACTGTAAAACATTAAAAACAAGAGATAGTAATACAGGAAATGAGATATAAAATGCTATAAGGCACACAAAAATAAATAACAAAATGACAGAAGTAATTCTCTCCTTATTTATAATTACTTAAATGTATAATGGATTAAACTCTCCAAGTGAAAGGCAGAGATTGGCATAATGAATTAAAAAAAAAAAAAAAAAACCTGTTGTAAAGACACAAATAAACTAAAAGTGAGCGGATGAAAAATGGTATTCCACACAGAAGATAACCAAAACAATGCAAGTGTGGCTATACAAATAGCAGACAAAATAAAATTTAAAAGTTACAGAGTAGATAGTAAGAACAACTTGCTTCAGTGTATCTAAACATTAGTTTCCCATAAGAAAAATAGAGATAAAATTTCTACCTACTTCACAGAATAGTTGTGAGGTTAAATAAACTAATGTATGTATAAAATTCATATCGCAGTGGTTAGAGGAAGGAAAGAGCGCATAATTCTTAGCTTTTTTTTTTAATTAATCATTGAAAATAGCAGCCAAGTACTGAGTGGGAAACTACTCTCATACAGCATATTGTCCATTTAGTAAAAAAAAGTGATAACAATAGAAATTTGTGTGTTTTTACTTAGTATTTTCTTTGTGTGAGATTCACAACATATTTTTCCTAGTATTTTTCGTTTTAGTTTAATCAATAAGAGAGAAGAAAAGCTCAATAAAGACAAGTCTTTCTGTCAGTTTTGTTTTGTTCACCTTAAGACTGCATAGCAATGCGTGATCTTTATTGGGCACTTAGTAAATTTTTGTTAGCTAATTGTTGATTTTCCTGATTACTAATTGATTTAAAATCTGGGCTAAAAAAACCTTCCTTTTCTGTCTTTTTGTTTTCTTTGATTTTCAGGAGACATAAACTTTGTAAAAATATAGTTCAAAATAATTGCTTTTGAAATAAGCCAAGATAGGCAAAGGAAAGTTTGTCTTGTAATTCCCACGTTAAGAAAGAAATAGCCTTTGGAATGATCATTGTTGGAATAATTAAGATAACAATACTAGTTCTACATGCCATAAAAAAATACCCATGAATGGAACAGAAACTTATTTATTTACAGCTACACTAAGAAGACTGGGGAAGACATAAGTAAATACAATAATGTAAACCGATAACTCCTCTACATAAATTGTATTTCCATCCTTGTTAGGCTGCCCTGACTGGTCTTTGACACCTTGGCTCAAAATGTAACCTAAGGTATCTGGGAGGTTGTATACCATGATATTTGTATTAAGAAGTTGTGTCTTCTTTAATTTTAGTTTTTATTTTTATCAAAGTACTTTATGCAAGCTATTTAAACATCAAATTATTCACTGAAACCTAGCAAATTATTATTTTTTTGTTTTGTAATATCTCCACAATTTTTATGACTCAAAATAAAGCACATTTATTATCTTACAGTTTCTGTGGGGCAGGAGTCAGGCCAGATTATCTGGGTACTCCTCTGCTAAGGGGCCAGTGAGGCTACAATGAAGGTATTGACTTGAGGCTATGGACTCCTCTCAAGGCTTGACTCGGAATGATGCTCTTTCAATTTCAAGTTATTATTGGTAATGTTCCCAGACCAAACCAAGGGTCAAGCTGCTTATTCTCTCTGCCCAATAATGAGATGCAGATGAACTGGGAAAGAAGGGAGTTTATTTCTGCAACCAAGTACAGGGAAGAGGCCTGAAAAATAGCACCAGGCCAACTCAAAATTAAAAAGTTTTCCAGAGGTTATATACCTTTTAAACTGTATGTCTATGTGTAAGTGTGTGTTCATATAAAGACATAAGTGATTAACTTCTTCTAATCTGTAACTAAGATCTGGGTTATGAAGATCTTCCTCTAGAGCCTCTGTAAATTTACCTAATCTAAATGGGTCCAGGTGCTGGGATGATTACCTTTATATTTTCTCCTGCTAAATTATGGAAGTTTGGAGAGTTCTTTCAGATCCCCAAAAACTTGTTTGTGGAGGTCTGGGGAGTTTCTTCAGGCCCCCCCGTAAAACTTGTTTAATTCTAAACTAGTCCTATTAAGAATTTCTTCGTTATCTTGTCATGCTTCAAGTCCCAGGGAAAGCCTAGGTAAAACTCTTGGGGGCCTCTTGTTACATTCCAGCCTCTGTACCAGTACACTGGCTCTATCAACTTTTAATATTTAAATTAAACACTCAGTCGGTGCTGAAACAGTTGTTATGGAGACCTGCATTAGTGATACCTGACCTGCCACATTAATATTTACATTCTCATGAGTTTTTAGATTGAGGGCGTCAGTGTCTTGCTAGCCAGCCATTAGCTAGGAAGTGCCCTCAACTTCTTGACACATGAGTCTTCCCAACATAACCTTTTTCATCCTCAAAGTAAGCAATGGAGAGAGAGTGTCTACTACCAAGACAGGTTTATTTATTTATTTTTTTTTAGACGTAGTCTCGTTCTGTAGCCCAGGCTGCAGTGCAGAGGCACAATCTCGGATCACTGCAAGTTCCACCTCCCGGGTTCACGCCATTCTCCTGCCTCAGCCTCCCGTGTAGCTGAGACTATAGGCGCCCGCTACCACAGCCAGCTAATTTTTTGTATTTTAGTAGAGACGGGGTTTCACCATGTTAGCCAGGATGTACTCGATCTCCTGATCTTGTGATCTGCCCACGTTGGCCTCCCAAAGTGCTGGGATTACAAGCATGAGCCACTGCGCCCGGCCCAACACAGATTTAATCTTAATTAACATCATAAAGTGGCATTCCCATAACTTTCACTGTACTGGTTATAAGCAAGTCACACACCTTGCCCATACTCAGGGGAGGAGATTACTCAATATCATGAATGCAAGGAGATGGGTCACCTTAGAGTACATTCTCCACACATAGTACAAAGTACCCTCTGTGCCCCACATAGCTCCATTTTGATGTCTCAGAGCCAGCTACTCTCCACTCTTTATCTGTTGTTGTTTTTCTTTTGCTTTATCTCTTGCATTTAAACAATATGATCATATAACAGCTTCTTAAAACTGTCAGCTTTACAAATGTTTTAATGTCCTGCCATGGAGAATAAGCATTTATCTGTGTGATATATTGCACTGCATCACCAAATAAATCCATCAGACACATTCATAGTTGCACATCCGCATTCACACACACTTATATAGTATTAATAGCCCATAAATTAAAAGTAGTTTTTATTTTTAATTTGTGTATTACTTTATATTTGTTCATATTTTATTATTTTATATTGAATATTATTTATTGTTTGCATTAGGACTACATACATGTCATTTTCAACCCAGCCCCATAGTATTCAGCTATCTAAACATTTCTTGATCAACCTGTTTTCCGCTAAAATTAATAGTTGCCTTATTTTGCATTTGCTTAGTCTTTAATGTAATTATTACAAGTTCAATCACAAATACTTTTTCCATGGAATTATTAAAATCTACATTCAATGTGTTGAAATGCAAAAGGCATTTGTCAATATCATTTTCTTGGACCAGGTACCATCTGAAATACTCATACTAAAACGATATACTTTCTGTTTCATAGCTGTCATCTAACTTTTTTCTTAATCTTTATCCCAGGGAACATTTTAATACCTCTCTTATATTCTGACTCCTATGTCATCCTCTTTTCATTTACCCTCTCATTTTTGGGAGTATCTCCATGACATGGTTTGGCTGTGTACCCAACCAAATCTCATCTGGAATTGTAGTTCCCATAATTTCCACATGTCATGGGAGGTACCTGATGGGAGGTAAATGAATCCTGGTGACAGGGACTTCCATGCTGTTCTCGTGATAGTGAGTGAGTTCTCTTGAGATCTGATGGTTTTATAAGGGTTTTTTTCCACCTTTCACTCAGTCTTCTCCTTTCTACCACCACATGAAGAAGTATGTGTTTGTTTCCCCTTCTGCTGTGATTGTAAGTTTCCCAAGGCCTCACCAGCCACGCTGAACTTTGAGTCAATTGAACCTCTTTTCTTTATAAATTACTCAGTATTGGGTATGTCTTTATTAGCAGCATGGGAATAAACTAGTACGGTAAACTGGTACTAGGTAGTGGGGAGCTGCTGTAAAGATACCTGAAAATGTGGAAGCAACTTTCAGAACTGGGTAACAGACAAAAGTTGCAATAGTTTGGAGGGCTCAGAAGAAGACAGGAAAATTTGGGAAAGTTTGGAACTCTCTAGTTACTTGCAGGGCTCAGAAGACAAGAAGATGTGAGAAAGTTTGGAGCTTCCTAGTGACTGGTGAGTGACTTTGACCACAATGCTGATGGTGATACGGTTAATACAGCCCAAGTTGAGGTGGCCCCAGATGGAGATGAGGAACTTTTTGGGAACTGGAGTAAGGTCACTTGTGCTATGCAAAGAGACTGGTGTCATTTTGTCCCTGCCTTAGAGATCTGTTGAACTTTGAACTTGAGAGAGATGATTTAGGGTGAAGAAAATTTCTAAGTGGCACAGCATTCAAGTGAAAGCAGAGCATAAAAGTTTAGGTATTTGCAACCTAATGTGATAGAAAAGAAAATCCCCTTTTCTGGGGAGAAATTCAAGCCTGCTTCAGAAGTTTGCATAAGTAACAAGGAGCACAATGTTAATCTCCAAGATAATGGGAAAAATGTCTCCAGGGCATGTCAGAAACCTTCACGGCAGCCCTTCCCATCAAAAGACTGGAGGCCTAAAAGGGAAAAATGGTTTCCTGGGCTGGGCCCAGGGTCTTTCTTCTCTATGCAGCCTCAGCACATGGTGTGCCCTGCTTCCCAGATGTTTCAGCTCCAGCCATAGCTAAAAGGAATCAACTTACAGCTCAGGCCATAGACTCAAAGGCTATAAGCCCCAAGTCTTGGTGGCTTACACATGGTGTTGGACTTTTGCATGCACAAAACTCAAGAATTGAGGTTTGGGAACCTCTGCCTTGATTTCAGAGGATGTATAGAAATGCCTGGATATCCAGGCAGAAGTTTGCTGCAGGGGCAGAGCCCTCATGGAGAACCTCTACTAGGGAACTATGGAATGCATATGTGGGGTTGGATCCCCCACAGAGAGTCCCTCTCTGGGGCACTGCCTGATGGAGCAATGAAAAGAGGGCCACCATCTTCCAGACCCTAGAATGGTTGATTCACTGACATGTACCTGGAAAAGCCACAGGCATTCAATGCCAGTCTGTGAGAGCAGACAGGAGGGTGACTGTACCCTGCAAAGCCACAGGGGTGGCACTGCCCAAGGCCATGAGAGCCCACCTCTTGCATCAGTGTGACTTGGATGTAAAAAACTGAGTGAAAGGAGATTAGTTTGGAGCTTTAAGATTTAAGTACTGCCTTGTTGGATTTCGGACTTTCATGGGGCCTGTAGCACCTTTGTTTTGGCAGATTTCTCCCATTTGGAACAGGTGTATTTGCTCAATACCTGTGCCCTCGTTATATTTAGAAACTAACTAATTTGCTTTTGATTTTACAGACTCATAGGTGGAAGTCACTTGCCTCATTTCAGATAAAACTTTGTACTTGGACTTTTGGGTTCATGATGAAATGAATTAAGACTCTGGGGGACTTTTGGAAAAGTATGATTGTGTTTTGAAATTTTAGGACATGAGATTTGCAAGGAGCAAGGAGTACAATGATATCATTTAGCTCTGTCCTCACCCAAATATCATCTTGAACTGTAGTTCCAATAACCTTCACATGCCATGGGAGGGACCCAGTGGGTGGTAATTGAATCATGTGGGTAATCACGCTGTTCTCATGAAATCTGAGTGTTTCATATGGGGATTTCCCCTCTTTTGCTCATTCTTCTCCTTCCTGCCAGCATGTGAAGAAGGATGTGTTTGTTGCCCCTTCTGCCATAATTGTAAGTTTCCTGAGGCCTCCCCAGCCATCCTATGAGTCAATTAAACATCTTTCCTTTATAAATTACCCAGTCTCAGTGTGTCTTTATTAGCAGCATGAGAACAGACAGATACACTCCAAAATAAGCACTCTTGAAAAGGATTCATGCTGGTGAAGATTTTGAGACGTCATATGTAAGATATTACTTGTATTCTACTTGAATGGAAATGATAATGGAGCTGGAAATAGAATTCTAGGTTAGAAATAACTTTCTAATGTTTAAATCTTTGTTCCATTATCTCCTTGTTTACAGTATTATCTCTGAAAAATTCAATGACTTGTTGATTATTGATTATTTCACATGGTCTTCTTCAATTTAATATTTTAGCATGTTTTATTCTCCAAAATCTGAAAATTGTTAATAATATGAGTTGGTATTAGCCTGCTTTTAATCGTTGTGCTGGCAATCCATTGAATGCTTTAAATCTGCAAATCTACATTTCACAGTTCTATGCGATATATTGAATTATTCATGCAATGATTTTATTTTCTCTCTTTTTCTGTTATTTCTTCCTGGATCCCCAGTATTTGTGGGTTAGATGTCAGACCCAAATCACTAATTTTTCTACTTTTAAATTTTTTTTCATTTTTCTTTCTTTCTGTGTGTGTGTTTATGAACATGTGTGTGATTTAAGGGAGTTCATTCTCAAATTTATTTTTCAGCTCTGTAGAGATTCTCATTTTTGTTAAGAAAGCTTTAATTACCAAAATTGCTTTCTTGTTCTTCATCATTTTTAAAATTAATTTTATAATATTTAGAATACTTATAATATCTTTTTATTTTTCTTTGGATATAAGTGTTACTAGGATATCTAGTGTCATTCTCCCTGTGTAGTTTTGTTTCACCACAAATTGCTTATTTTTAAATAATGCTTTGATTTTTGTCTTTCACACTAGAAGTGTTCCTCAGTATGTCATTATTTTTAGCTGTCTTCTCATATTAAAGAAGGCAACACTAGAAACTGAGTAAAGCACCTGTGTATGGGGAGGATTGGTTTATTGACTATGGGTTTCACTGTGGAATGTACCAATTGGGCTATTCTGATGGAGAATCACTGATGCCAATGTTTTTAGATCTTTATTCTTTATTTGGTCCAAATCCCCAGAGTTGAATTTTCTAGACTCTTCTTAGAGAATACTATTCAGCTTGCCGAGAACAAAGATCAGGAGTCACAATATTTAGTCAATAATTTTTTCCACACATTCTCTAATTTACTGTAGAAACTCCTCCTCCTACAAGGCTTAGGTATCTTTAGTAAAAACAATTTCTGTTTTTCTTCCTTCAGAGAATAAATCTCTAGTCTTCTGCTAGTATGAGTGCATTTGAATGCAGGGGCAGTTAACATACTCTCCAGAGTAGGGAAAAGGATCTCAAGGATTGAGGAGGGGAATTTGATCATATTTCTAAACAGACATTAGAGGAATCTTCTGTATTTGTGGTTCATTCTCCCTTAAGATTCAGGTTGCTTTTTACTGCTGAACTAGGATTCAACTTTCTCTTGTCTGCTAATTCAATGATGCCTATTTTTGTGGTGCCTTATGATTTCCAATATGTGTTTTCTTTTAAGTAAAATGTTATGGGTACATAGTAGGCAATATTTATGAGGAACATGATATATTTTGATACAGGCATATAAGACATAATAATCACATCAGTGTAAACAGTGTATTCATCCCATCAAGCATTTGCCATTTATTTGTGTTACAAACACTCCAATTATATTATTTTAGTTATTATAAATGTATAATGTTTTAAAATGCATAATAAATTACTGTTGACTGTAGTCACCCTGCTCTAGAATCAACCACCAGATCTTATTAGTTATATTTAACTACCCATTTGTACCCATTAGCCATTCTCACTTTCACCTCACCCCATCCCACCCCACCACCACTACCCATCCCATGCTCTGGTAACCATTCTACTCCTTTTATCTGTGAATTCAGTTGTTTTGATTATTAGCTCCCATAAATAAGTGAGAACATGCAAAGTTAATTTTCTGAGCCTGGGTCCTTCAGTTCCATGCATGTTGTTGCAAATGGTAGGTTTTATCTCCTATTCTCTTGATCCTGTGGGTAGAAATATATATAACACTTCATTTTCATTATAGTGGGAGGTCCAGGGGACTGGAACAAAGGGTATATATTAAATCCTCCACATTTCCTCTAAATTTAAGAAAATCTTTATACACGGTTTTTAATGAGTAAAATGAAACCAAATATTAGTTTTAGCAAATTGATTTTTAAAACTATGAACTGAGCAATAGTACCTAATAATTTTAAATAATTGACAAATGATAGCTGTATCATTATTTTCTGTGGCTGCTGTAATAAATCAACAGAAACTAAATAAATTGCAATCTACTCATCTGACAAAGGGCTAATATCCAGAACCTACAAAGAACTCAAACAAATTTACAAGAAATAAACAAACAACCCCATCAAAAAGTGGGCAAAAGATATGAACAGACAGTTCTCAAAAGAAGACATTCATACAGCCAACAGACACATGAAAAAATGCTCATCATCACTGGCCATCAGAGAAATGCAAATCAAAACCACAATGAGATACCATCTCACACCAGTTAGAATGGCGATCATTAAAAAGTCAGGAAACAACAGGTGCTGGAGAGGATGTGGAGAAATAGGAACACTTTTACACTGTTGGTGGGATTGTAAACTAGTTCAACCATTATGGAAAACAGTATGGCGATTCCTCAAGGATCTAGAACTAGATGTACCATATGACCCAGCCATCCCATTACTGGGTATATACCCAAAGGATTATAAATCATGCTGCTATAAAGACACATGCACACGTATGTTTATTACGGCACTATTCACAATAGCAAAGACTTGGAATCAACCCAAATGTCCATTAGTGACAGACTGGATTAAGAAAATGTGGCACATATACACCATGGAATACTATGCAGCCATAAAAAAGGATGAGTTTATGTCCTTTGTAGGGACATGGATGCAGCTGGAAACCATCATTCTTTTTTTTTTTTTTTTTTTTTTTTTTTTTTTGAGACGGAGTCTCAAGCTGTTGCCCAGGCTGGAGTGCAGTGGCGTGATCTCGGCTCACTGCAAGCTCCGCCTCCCGGGTTCCCGCCATTCTCCTGCCTCAGCCTCCTGAGTAGCTGGGACTACAGGCGCCCGCCACCGCGCCCGGCTAATTTTTTGTATTTTTAGTAGAGACGGGGTTTCACTGTGGTCTCGATCTCCTGACCTTGTGATCCGCCCGCCTCGGCCTCCCAAAGTGCTGGGATTACAGGCTTGAGCCACCGCGCCCGGCCGAAACCATCATTCTTAGCAAACTATCACAAGAACAGAAAACCAAACACCGCATGTTCTCACTCATAGGTGGGAACTGAACAATGAGATCACTTGGACTCGGGAAGGGGAACATCACACACCGGGGCCTATCATGGGGAGGGGGGAGGGGGGAGGGATTGCATTGGGAGTTATACCTGATGTAAATGACGAGTTGATGGGTGCTGACGAGTTGATGGGTGCAGCACAGCAACATGGCACAAGTATACATATGTAACAAACCTGCACGTTATGCACATGTACCCTAGAACTTAAAGTATAATAATAATTTAAAAAATAAAATAAAATAAAACAATAGAAAATTATTTTCTTACTCTTTTAGAGCTCAGGATTCCAAAATCAAATTTCTGGCAGGAATACGTTCCCTCTAGAAGTTCTCAAGAAGGATCTGCTTGAGGAATCTCTCATAGATTCTGGTGGCTGGTGGCAATACTCGGTATTTTTTAGCTTGAACATGTATAATGCAATGTATGCTTCTATTTTCACAGTATCTTCCCCTCTGTTTCTTGGTGTTTTTGTTGTTGTTGTTTTGCTTTTGTTTTTAATTGCTTTTCATTTTCTGTATGTTCTCATTTTTTTTTATTCCAAATAAGGTGACATTCACAGATTCCAAGTATTTGGTTGTATACACATCTTTAGTTTGGGAGTTGGGACATCGTTCAATCCACTACAGCAACATTAAAAAATAATTTAGGCACAATTTTTATATCACTTTTTAAAAAGTAAAGAACACAGAATTGGACATATTCTTAAGAATGTACTTAGTGTGTTACATGATATGAATATAGCATCTAATACTTAAACATTTCATTTGTAGAAGAGATAAATAAAATGGGTGAACAAACTAAGCCACAAACGGAAGTACCTATTCACTAATGCGTAACAAAATAAGATGCTACTAGACCAATATTATTAGGACAGATGATATTCATTGTGTGTGCAATGTAGCAAAACCTAATATGAGGAATAGAACTGACATAGTACTTACCAGCAATGGTTCATAGAGCACATACTACTAGGAACTGAGTTCATATCTAAAGTAAGCAAAGATGCATTTCTCTAAAAATGTGAAAAATAAGCTCAAACACTATGTGATTTGTTGATATAATAATCTTAATTCCTCCATTAGTATTAGAAAAAAATTTGGTTCTACCAATGACTATGTAATTTTGCTTCTTTTTAAAATATGAAACAATCTGTAGTGAAACATAAATGTAAAACTTTAGATTGTTGTAATCCGAGAGGATCATGCAGAAAGAACAATGTAAATATAGCTGATGCTTTGATTAACCTAAAAGGAATATTTTTAGCTTTTATTTTAAACTCTCAAAGATATTTTACTTCCTTTGGTATTATCAGTGTTTTCTCATATTAGGCAATTTATTGGATATTCTACATGAAAATATAATATTTTTAAATTGTGATATAAAATTGAGTGTATATGTGACAAATTAAAAATGCTAATATTTCTTTATGGCAGTTAAGATTTGCTGATTCAAAAAGCAATTACAATTCTAATTAAATTTATTACCATACTGTCTTAGCAGCAAAATCTATTTTCTTATAATACTGACATTTATATTGATGTCTGACTGTTGGCTTAATTACACTTAAGCTATTAATAGAACATCAACTCTGCATTGTAGTTCTAGATAACTAGTCCATATTTGTATAGTTTGTCAATTCAACTGGTAAAAGTCTGTGTGCTACGAAGGAATAAGATTACTGAATGGATAATCTAATCCAGTCATTAAAATAAAACCTATTTTGCAATCAACATAGGTCTTTCTCTTTTATAATGACCAACTCAGCTTCATTCTGATAAAGCAAGTGGTTAGAATTTTTTCAAAAAGCTATTAAGACAATTTGAATAAAATAATAACTTAAATAAATTGAGTTATTTTTCTTTTATATAAAAAGGTTCAGAGGTAGACAACTTAGAGACTGAATAGTAATTTCCAGCTTTCTCTTTTGCAGCATTTATTTACCTCTTCTCAGAGGCTTAGTTTATTTGGTCATGTTTCAGAAAGCAAGATGGTGCAGAATCAAGCAGAAAGAGCATATGAAACCTTAGAGTCCATTTTTCCTGTTAAATAACTTTACTAGAAGTGTTGCACTGTAACTCCTTTTTACATGCTGTTGACAAAAGACATACCACAGCATACCACATAGCTAACCTATTATCAAAAAAGGATATGTGATAGGGAGAGTAATGGCTCCCCAAAGGTATAAATGTTTTAATCTCAAGAACCCATGAATTTGTTACTTCTCTGGCTACAAACTTCCTTGCAGATGTGATTAAATTAAAGACTTTGACATAGGAAGATTAACCTGTAGTACTGGGCTGAGCCCAATCTAATCACAAGTTCTTAATAGCTGAGAACCCTTCCCAGCTGGGTCAGAGAGAGAAATGTGTCCATGTAAGAGACATCAGAGGAATGGATGTGAAAAAGAACAGTTTGCTGTTCCTGGCATTAAAGATGAAGGAAGATGGCCATGAGCCAAGGAATGTGAGAGGTATCTAGAAGCTGGACAAAGTCAAGGAAATGTATTTTCCCCTAGAGCCTCTGGAAAGGATCTCACTGGGTTGACACTTAGAGTTTAAACTATTAAGACCTGTACCAGATTTCTGACCTAGAGGATGTTCATTGTAAAGTACATGGCAGTCTATCTATTAGCAAACTAGTATTTATCACATTCCTTTTAATGTAGCATGTGTATGTAGTCATCACTTCTAAAAGTCTTCTCTTGCCTCATAGAAAAGAGTTTTCTACTTTCCTCCTCTCCATGATAAGAACAATCATATGCTTGTAATTAATCATTCACTTTGACCTGCTTTATCTTTCCTGAAATTTCTATTCATTCAGTTTTCTTCTATTTCTTTACTGTCAACCTAAAATGTGATCAACTTCCTATCCAAAACACATTCATAGATATACACACACAATTTACTTCCACTTTGTTTCTCCCGTTCCCACTCAACCTGTCATAAGAAACACGTTGCTCATAACACTTCATTAAAATTGCTGCTTCAGGAGGCCCTGATGACCTCCTCATTGCAAAATCAGTAGATCTGCAAACAAAAAATCTGTTTGACCTTTATTCAATTAAATATTTATCATCATTCACTATTACACAATCAACACAATTTTTATCTTGGTTTTCATAACTTTTGACAGTGCTCAATCTATTTTGGTGGGTCTTCCATGTCTACTTAAATCTTAAAAGTTGGGAATGTTTACCATTCTGCCATTAGAACTTATTTTTTTCTGAATACTTCCTTTGCTCATTTTATCTCCTAAATTGGCATCGGCTCTTCTCCAAAAGCTGGTTTCTCCCTAATCTGGACCCCCGGTCTCAACTCTGTCTTAGCAGCGAACCTTATTTTCTAGACATTTTCACTTGGATTTTGGTTTAGTGATGTATTACTAACTAACAAACCAACCCAAAACTGAGGCCCTTGATTGAGTCAGGAAACAATTTATTTGTGCATATACCTGCAGTCAGGGCTGAGCTGTGTTGGATAACTCTGCTGATCCTCCCAGCATCCACTCCTTTTCATTTAAAAATTTAGTTACCTAAAGATTGAAATAAGTTTTTATTCTTGACATTTAAGTGTTAAATGGGGCCTTTCTCTTTCTTTGTAGTCTTAGTTACCTTTCGCAAAATGACTAACTGTAGTGTTTGTTCCCAGAGAAAAATTTAACAATAACATCAAAATTATATGTTTCTTATCCATTGAATTAGCCATCAATACCATTGAATATGCCTGAGAAATGTTTCTAAGTTCCGCCTTTAATGTTCAATGACTTTGTTATTTCAGTCTTTAATAATTCTGACTTGAAATATTTTTGTATGCAATTCTTCTTCCATTTTTGTGGCTAAACTGATATTATCAGCCATGTTAAGATCACTCACTATTTAATTTTGTTTTTTCCTAAATAAAATCAGTGTTTACTACTTATTCTTTTTCAAAATTATATTAGAAAAACAGATCTCTAATATGGTTACTTCCACCAATAGTTATATTCTAAATAGTAAAGAAGATATCCCACTATGAATTGAGAAAACCAAATATATATATATATATATACACACACACACATACACACATATAATTTGTTTGTTTGTTTGTTTGTTTGGAGATGGAGTCTCACTCTGTCACCCAGGCTGGAGTGAAATGGAGCCATCTCAGCTCACTGCAACCTCCACCTCCCAGGTTCAAGCAATTATTCTGCCTCAGCCTCCTAAGTAGCTGGGATTATAGGTGTGGTGAAGTGCACTCCAGTGCACTCAGTTTGTATTTTTAGTAGAGATGGGGTTTCACCATGTTAGCCAGACTGATTTTGAACTCCCGACCTCAAGTGATCTGCTCATCTCAGCTTCCTAAAGTGCTGGGATTACAGGCATGAGTCACCGCACCTGGCCCAAAGAGATATATTACTTGTAATGCAGTCATACTAATTTACATTTATTAAGTAGGGTAATTTCAAAATAATACGTCATATGTTTAATTTTAATTCAATAAAACAGCAGAATTATGCTAAAGGGAGAAAATGTAAGATATTGATTACTCTCCTGGAAATCACATAAATACTATATTTGTTGTGAAAAAGCAGATAGCAAAAAGTCAGTATAAGGTAAACTAAAATCTGGACCAATAGAAAAATCACCAAATACTGAAGCAACATATAAAACCTTGTAGGACAAATTAAATAAAGTTGAAGATGTGCACATCCTGTAACACAGTTTTTTCACTCGCAACTTGATAACCCTGAGAAATGTTTATGCATATGCATAAAGAGACATGCCCATGAATGTTCACTACAGTATTGATTTCAAAAATTTTAAAAGGCTAGGTTAAATGTCAATAAACAGAAGAATAAAAAAATAAATGATGGTAGAGTCCGCTAAAATGAATATTAAAAAAAGTCTTCACTACGTGGAACAACATGGATACACCTCAAAACGAGTCTAACTGGAAAAAATTGCAAAAAGATATATGAATTATGATATCATTGATACAAAACTTAAAACATTAAGAAATGTTGTAAAATATGTATCTATATAGAGATACTAAAAATGTAGAAAAACGCTAATTTTATGAAATTAAAACACTTGGCAGATGTAGATGCAGTTGGAAGAAAGGAGAAAAGGAGAGAATGTAATTAAGTGAGGAGAAAATAGTGCAAATTAATATTATTTGGGACGTGTGCCTTATGTCATATATATATATATATATATATATATATATATATATATATATATATATGAATATGTGATTCTATGAAGCAAATAGAGGAAATTATTGAGGCTTGAGATACATGGTGGCTAAATGGGTATCTTATTTTTTCTATATGTAATTATTGCATTTAGACTATTTAAAAATTAGAAGTAATAATAATAAAATAATAGCAGTAATACCAATAAACAATATAGAATAAAGTCACTGCAGACCTAGGTACTTCTTGCATATGTAAAAACTTGAGACTTAAACAACAAGTACATATTCCTGGGATATATTTTTTTCTTAAATATTTCTACACATGAAAGTGTTTTGTCAGCTTTTATATTGAATATGTATTTGACAGTATGTAGCAAATTGTCTCACTACAGCATTTTATACATACTCAGCCCTTAGTTTAATACTAGCATAAAGAAAAACGATCCCAATGTGTTACAGCCTATAAAATATTTACCTTAATGTCATAATGTTCTTAACAAATTTTGATACTTCAAAAAGAAAAATGAAGGTAAAATCTCAATGAAACCTGAAGGATTGATTTTGGGAGAATAGTGAATTAAAACTCTTAACACTTCATTGTGAAGATGACACACTCTGCTGTGTCACAAACAATACCATATCCCCAAAGGAGCTAGCTTCAAAAATTATTAGTGTCTATTTTTTTCAACCACTCTCCTGAGAATTCATGTTACAAAGAAAATTCACAGCCCCTACCTTTAAAGAGTTAACAGTGTAGTAATAGGAACAATTCTGAAAATAAATTATAATAATATAACAGACATGATAATAGAAAGTATGTGCAAAGTGGAATAAATATCGTACAAATGTACTGTCTTGGAAAAAGCTCTCGGTTAACTAATGCACAAAGATGTTGATTTTGAGCAATGTACCACTGGGGACACTGATTTTGTAAAAAACTGGTTTTGAGTTGTCACATTGGTCAATTAAAATATTAGTGTACTGTAAAATTTTTTGGAAAGACAGATTATCTCAAGCTGATGTAATAAAGCACCTCTGTGAGAACAGTTCAGGAAATTATAAACACATGTTTGTATAAATTAGTAATAAAACATATTGAGAAAATTACAAATCATAGAATTTAGTGATTAATTTCAATGGTCAAATATACCTTCTAAAATCAAATTTTCAATGAAATTGACATCATTTGTTTTAAAGTATCAATTTTATTATACTAAAAATATAATACTAATTTAATACATTATTTAATCTTAATATATTAATAAATAAAACTATATTCATCTGAACATATGTCTCTTGGTTTTCAGTCAACTGTTCTTGGAGAAGTCTTCCTGATTGCATAGTGTATTAGTCAGGATTCTCCTGAGAAACAGAGTTAATGGGAAATATACACATTATGTTTCTTTATTTTTAATTTTTGTGGGTACACAGTAGGTGTATATATTTATAGGGTATGTGAGATATTTTGATACAGGCATGTAATGTGTATATTTTTATACTTCAAGAGATTTATTATGGGAATTGAATTACATTATTATCTAGTTCAAGAAATCCCCTTCTATGCTGTCTATAAGTTGGAGAACCAGAGAAACTGATGATACAATTCAGTCTAAGTCTGAAGACCTGAGAAATTAGGAAACCGCTGATGTAAGTCTCAGACTCTGAAGAGCCAGGAACCAGGATCTCTTATGTCGAAGGGAAGAAGAAGATGGATGTCCCAGCTCAAAGAGAGAGATAAATTTTACCATTCCTCCGTGTTTTATTCTATTCAGGCCCTACAAAGACTGGATAATGCTCACCCACATTGGTGAAGGATATCTTTTTTACTCAGTCTGCTGATTCAAATGCTAATCTCTTCTGGAAGCACACTGACAGATACACCCAGAAATAATAATTTACCAACTATTTGGGCATCCTTTATCTCAGTCAAGTTGACATGTAAAATTAGCCATCACAGATAGCTCAGAATAATGAATCTAATTTGAAAATCAGAAACATTAAAGATGTTAATATAATCTCACCATCCTAAGGCCATTTCCCCTCCCACCTTGATAGAGATGGTCTTTTCTAGATCATAAGACACGGTAAAAAGATAATTCAACAGAGGAAAAAATGTAACTTTTATATAAATATAAAATGTGAACACAGGCCAAATACTCTATTTAACTAATTCAAGAATGAGGGAACTAGAAAGGAATCAAAAATAATCTGATTGTATTAATGATAGGCAATTAAGAATGCTGAAATGAATTTAATACATACAAAACTGGCATCATTCACAGAAGAGGTCAAGAATAAATTATACTTCCTTTCAACAACATTAATTTTAATTTCTCTGAAAGTTATTTACATTACTATCAAAATTCCAGAATATATCAAATTGTAAAATAGTTTGATGACCATGAAGGATGCTGACCCCCATAGAATCAAATAATCTGATAACGTTTTGCCACGTCTAACTTTCACAATTTTTGTTTTTGTCAAAAGCTGAGAAACAACAGAAAAAAAGATAGGTATAGAAATAACTTAGAAAATTTTATTAATTTCCTGGAAAAAAGAACAATGAAACAAAAATAAAGTTTATTTTAACAGATTACAATATGATTCAAGATTGTAGTGTTCCTAGAACCTATTTTTCTCATACACACCTAGAACAGAGGGCTAAAGGAGGGTTTGTCATGCCTTCTTGGATCGTGTATTCTCCCAACTCCCACTTAGCCATTTATAGTACCCACCATGTTAGGTGCCAAATTGATTCCTTTGTTGACCTTATTTTAGATTTTTCAGTCAAGCTTTTATTGTACCATTGATATCTGACCCACTAGAAGAAGCCTGTGAGCAGAAAAATGTAAGAGAATTGGAATTATTACCCCTACCCCAAAAATGCTGTAACAAGAGAAAAAAAAAAAAAAAAAAAACTAAAATTATTTCAGGCATTTTTTAGGCAATTTCTCCTAATGTTTGCAAACCATTCTGCTTTACAACAATGTAACATGTTGGCAAAGAATGAAATATACAGAATTCTAAATTTGTCCAATTTTGTCTGAAAAGCATACTCAATGCTCTTTTAATAGTAAGCCTCTAAAAATGTACTATGTGTTAACACCTGTTATTTTAACAGTGTGAGAATTATGAATTAAAATTTTATTTATGTATATATATTTATCCATATATACTTTACATATATAAAATTTTACATATAGGGTATATACATGATGAAATATATATAGTGAGATATCTCTTTCTTTATATCTATCTTCCCAGTCTGAAAAAGTTAGTTTTTGTAGGAAAAAGTGTAATACTGACATTTCTTTTCCTTTGTATTTCTATATGAGTGATGAAAATCCTGCAGAAGCAAACACTGATTTTAATAGATAGAGGATACATACAAGGAAGTTACACATAAAACATGCTTGTTAATATTTTGATATATTATTTCCCATATGCTTCTCTTTACTTATGCTGTATCTAAGCACTGCTTAGAAAACCATGTATTCTATCTTGTCTTCGGATGAAAATTTCTCCTTCCTTTTTCACCTCCTTCTTCTTCTGGGCTGCCACTGCCATTAGCTTCTTCTTTTCTTCATTTTTCTTTTTTATTTTACCCTCTTCTTTCTCCTCCTTCTCCCCTTCTTTTCTTCTCTTTCTCCTTGTCAGCCTCCTCCTACTTCTCCTGTCTCTTCTTTTTATATATTTCTCGTCTTCTACTTCCTTTCTCTCCTTGTCCTCCCCCACTTCTTCCCTCTTCTCTTTTCTCTCTCCTATCTTCTTGTGTACTCCTCACTTCTACATTTGCCTCTCTATAACTATCAGTTTTGTGGTTGCTATCACCTTGTTACACAAAATTTTTAATACCTAACTAGGTTTAGATGGGTCAGAATTCGTTTTACATAATGTTGGAGTACTGCAATTTCAGTCACCGATCTGCAATTCAAGTCGCTGGTGACTTGGCTCAGATGCTTGTACAGGTACAACTACATTGAGTAGTATCTTTGTACAAATTCTAATTCCAATTAGCACAGTTTAAAAAGTGCCTCATCAAAGCTATGGGAAGGCCTAGACTTCGTAAATCTTTAATGTACATACATATGTGAAATATGTAATTTAAAATATTTTGAAAACAATATATTCAGAAGTTCGGGAAGTTAAAATTACTTAACAGTGCCCCTTTTACCTACAGTCATTGACTTTGTAAAAATAAACATCGTAGGTATATTTATATCTTTGTGTATACTTATGCAAATATATATTTTATATATATCTACATAAATATATAAAATGATGCATGCATATCTATATAACGAGAAATAGAAATATAGACTCCAGTATTAACAAGGTACACTTGCTATCTGAATTTTTTTTGTTGTTCCTAAATTTTGAATAACAAATAGAAGCAGCAAGGGTATCAGTGACTATATCCCTATATCAAACATTTTACACCAAGCTGCGACATATCTGAAGTAAAGAAACAAGAGTTCAGATCACCAGAGAGAAGCCTAATCTTGAACGGGTCATAGCTGCAAATTTTGTTTAGCTGATTGATGGGCTTAGGCAACTCTGCCCCCTTGTGGTGTTCAATGGGCTCATAGGAAACCAATATCCTGCAGGTCATAAATTTGGAAACAATTCTCACATGCCATTGACTGTGCCTAAGCATTAAAATCAAATACCTGGACAATATTGTGATTCCTATGGGTCCCAGGAGTACTGGGAGGAAAAATATGAACCAGTTTTGATAAGAGTGGAAGAACTGAGACAAAGAAGCAATCTCTATGGCTTTACATATTACATTTCTCAGTGTCGGTGTTTTGCGGGCAGTCATCCATAAGTGATATAGCAGCTTGTGCTTCTCTGTATTGTGGCTCTAACTTCTTCTAGGTTCCTCCAGTTCTCTGTTATATGCCAAATCTTTCCAGCAAATAGGACATTTAAAAAACAGAGAATTGTGCTTGAGGCTTTTTGTGCCCCAAACGTACAAATGTCATGTGTCATTTTTGTCCAAATTCAACAGTCTAGAACCCAGTCACATAGTCATACCTAAATACGATGATGACTAAAAATGTAGTCTAATGTAGTCAAAGGACAGAGAAATAAATTTGGTAGACAAATAACAAGCTGTGGCCCTTTGGTTAAAATTAGGTCTCAGATATTTGCAGATCCCACTGACTTATTCATAACCCTCAAAGAAATACCTTTAAACAATGAAATTTTTTAAATTTAAATTTAATCTAATTTAACACTTAGAGAAAATCACCATAAGTGATATAAAAAGTTAGCAAAATAGGCCAGACTAAACAGTACTATACGTATATCAGAAATAACAGTAACAGTCTTTTATGGAACACAGCCCCTTTCTCATGTTAGACATCCCTACCCTCTCCCTCAAAGCTCACTGTTCCAGAAAAGATAATGAGTCACTAGACTCCCCAAAAGTCCCAGAAAAGCTGGTCCAATAACTAAGAGGTTCTAGAAAGTAGAATGTTGATGTGTGATATTTTTCAAGAAATATAACAATACATTCAAATGCAACTGGTATTATAAAAAGAAAAAAGAAAAAAAAAAAAAAAAACAAGATGCATCTTCTTAAAAATCCCAACAGTCTTGCTCTAAAAACAAAACAAAAAGTGTAAGGTGGATAGGTCAGTTTGAGACTCAATGTAGTGTCTTCACAAATAGTTTATTACTGAGTAAAATCCTTTTCCATATATTTCGAAATGAGAAACTCCAACTGAAGCCTAAACTCTCCTATATTACAGTAATACTAGACATATAGTTGCACTTGCAGCTCCATAGACTGAAGGAAGATGCTGGTTATCCTGTGATCTTCAGCCTATAAGTATCTTCCCAAGCATTGGGGTAGAGGTGACAGCAAGAGAAAAATCACTCTTTTTTTCCTAGTATTACCATAGTGATTAGCTTTCTGCTCTTCGCTTGGTTTATCTTAAGTTCCTGTCAGTGAACAACGTCATATACTTGTCCTGTTTGTTCTTGCTGTCCTCCTTTTTCTGTTTCTTGCTGTTTTTTGTTTAATCCATACATGTTATCATTTTCCTCCACGTGGCAAAAATTTGAATTCTGACTCACTTGTGAGAGCATACATTTGTTAATTGATTTGAGTGTCATGTCAAATGTTCTAACTTAGGAAATTTAGATCTGGCTTAACTTTCTTTTCCCACTTCTATGTGGTCCACTCCACACACTCCAGCTTCTGGAGTTTCCACTTCAGCAAGCTGCCATCTTGGGCTGAGATTGTGGGCAGTTATTGAGAGATAACTTATTTTGCGGTATCCAACAGAAATGACCATTCAGCTTTCAGTAAACTTTTGCAAACTTTTCACATTAATCACAGAAATTGACCTTAACCCACATGCATACAACGTTTCTCAGGTTCACTCTTTTTCCTTCAGGCCACTTCTGTTGTCCCAGCTCTATGCTTTAAGAGGATATGCACATCTCAGACGAAAGATATCACCATTCCCTGACAAATTTGGAGAGGAGAGATTTCTTTTCTTCTCAAACATTGTGGAAAATGAGATAGTTATCCCCCCAAAATGTTTTACCATTACCAAGAGGAAGGGAAAGTAGAAGGGATAGAAAATCATTATGCCATTTCATTCTATCCTCAAGGAAAAACTGTGATGGGTACATTTTTAATTACATGTAAATTCATGGGCAAACCTTTGCTATTGATATGTATCTTGATTTAATAGACTTGTATCACATGTTTACTCCTGTGCCCACAGTAGCAGTGTATACCAATAGGCTGCTTCAAAACCATCATGAAAAGTAGGAGGTGGTGTTTCCAAAGGTAGTGCTTTTGCCAGAAGAAATGGAAATACTGTGAAGATAAAAATAAACATCTATTAACACAAAAATAGAAAAATAATATATGTATACACATACACATACTTTTCTACATATTTTATGCAGTCATATCATAATAAAGAGGAACAAAAGTGGAAATGAAATATGACTCAACTTAAGTTAGATTCGTTTCATGTATTTTCCTAGCCTTACTGTAAATTTATTTTGTGGCTTTAGGAAAACCGGTTTCCTTATCTGATTATTTTTTCTTTCCAAAGTAATACTTTGGCCTGGATCAGAAGTCAAAAATCAATTGCCAATGGGTGCCAAGAATATAGTATAAATGAATGATATAGGGAACACAGAAGTTTTCCAACTAAAACTTGTTTGTTTGCATTGAACCAAAGATAAACGAGAGACAAAAAATGTTTTCTGTTGTTTTCTTGAATTATGCAGTCTTCTAGGTATATATCTCATTTTTAAAACTTTACAGTTTGGAAAACACAAGTTATCTGTCCAGCAAACATTCTTGTTCTCTTTTCCATACCACAGAGTTAAAGGAGGAGCCCAGGCAGGGACCTCATTTGCCAGGCCCCTTGCATCTAGGCCCAACATGAGACTTATTATTGGCCAAGGAATGTGAGGAAAAATGGTGTGCCTCACTTCCTGAATATGGAATGACATAGTTACAAAATTATGAGAGATCTGTACCACTTACATCGTTTCTTTTCTATTCCACTAACTGATCACAGATTAACTCTAAATCCCAGGGGATCTAAAAATCACAAAGTAAGAGGAAGATGAATTCCCAAATCACAATTTGGAAGAATACACACATTGAAGTGTAACATAAAATAGAAATCAAAATATTCTGGGTTAAGAGCTGAATATTTTGTTGTTCCTTTATTGTAGAAATTACCCCTGCTTTAACTAATATGAAAATAAAAATGGAAGAAAGTTTCACACTTTGTAAAAATGTAGCCATGCAAGTATAGTGATAAATGACAGCAACACACTGAGCAATGTGCTGAAGTTTATGGTGACTGATGGGGACAGTGTGAAAAACGGAACATACCTACTTTTTGTTTGTCCCACGAGAATTTGAGTTCTAGTACTTTAGAAAATTTTATCTACTTTACTTACTTTAATTTTATAAGCAACTAGAATAATATAATGTGGAATAGATCATCAATAACTATTAGTTTGAATAAATGAATGAATGAATAAATATCTTATATGAAAGAGGAAGTTACTAACAGTTCTAGTATGTTACTGAAATATAACAATGCACATTCTGTTGCTAAATTTATTTTGACAAGAAGCTGTAAATGTGAATATTTATATATAAATTGAAAACACAAGATAACCCTCTGTGGACCAAAAAATCATGTTTATTTGTTCAAATCAGGCCACTGACAGCTATTTTATGATCTCTGAAAAATATTATCGGTTCTCAAAACTGGATAGCAGAGTTTTCTAAACCTCTTTGGGAGCTTTATGATCATGTTTTAAAGTCTTGACTTTACTTCAGACCTGTTAATTAGAATCTCTAGGAGTGGAACATGCTATTATATATTTTCATTAAGTTCCTCAGGTGATTTTCATATCACCAGTCTACACCTCATCCATGGACTAATACTGGAAATTACTCCATTAGATGACTCCAACTTTTATGATAGAATTTATGTTTTTGGATATAAAACATAATTAAAAAAAGAGTAAATTACAATAGATTTTTAGAACACCAGCTGTTTAGACAAAGTATTTATTTATTCATCTAATATTTTATCTTTTCTCACTTCATTTTTTATCATAATAAATTTAGTCAGTCCAAACGTTACTAATTTGTATCTCATTTCAATAATCTGCCATTTACTTATGTATTTGAACACTTGTTTATACAAATATTTGATCACTAAAGTTAAAAAATGTCTCTAGTGAGGTGTTTCACTAGCATTCCATTCATGATTGCATTGTCTATAATAGTTAAGTGTAGTGATTGAATTTATTAAGTATTAATAATTCCTTTTTATGTTCTTATTTTATCTACATAATTTTATGAACATGTACATGTGTGTTTTATTAGGTAGGTATGAATGCCTACTTATTTTCATCATTTAATTGGAAATAGTTACACTTTGATTAAATATTTTCCACATTTCATGTTTTAACAAGTGGTTATATTTTTGGCTTTTTCTTCTGCTGCCATATTCTTATACTGTAAACCAATCAATTCAGCCCTAATTAACTAGATCTAAAGAATGTTTTACATTCATTTCTTTCTGCATTCACTGGTAAATTGCATTTTGTACATACAATGTGTCAGGCACTGCTCTAGGTGCTGAATATATAGCAGTTAGGAAAAAAATTCTGCTTATTTGAAAATTAAAATTATGTTGGCAGAGACTAACAAGCAAATGTGTGTCTTTGTGTGTATGCATGTATGATGTTAGAAGGTAATTGATGCAGAGGAAAATAATGAAAGCAGAATTTATTTTTCCTTGATTCTCAGATGGGGGAGAATGTAATTTTATATGGGATGACACGAGCAGGAAGGTAATGTTTGAGCAGAGACCAACAGGAGAAGCACAGTTTGCACAGATTATATGGGTGGGGGAAGTACTCAGGAAAAGGGAATAGCAAAAGTACTAAGTCAGAAGCATGTTAAGTGGAATCAAAGAAAAGCAATGAATGAATATGAGTGAGCAAAGAATGAAAAATAGTAGAAAGCTAGACTACAAAAAAATAAAAGTAGAGATCTTGGAGGACTTCAGCTGATTTTTAAAGGTGTTTGTTTGTTTGTTTGTTTTTTCCTCTAGTTAATATTGGACACTAGCTTGCAGGAAGTAAATGTCAGAATTTTGAGATCAATAAAGAGGCTATTGTAATAACTCACAAGAGAAATGATACAGGCTTGGACTAAGATGATAGTTTGAGATGTGCAGTTAGTCATGATCACATTCTGGCTATATCTTGAAGAAAGTTCATTTGTTAAGTGCATTAGTCTGTAGTCACACTGCTATAAAGATACTACTTGAGATTAGTAATTTATAAATAGGAAAGGTTTAATTGACTCACGGTTCTACATGGTTGAAGAGGTCTTAGGGAACTTACAATCATGGCAGAAGGCAAAAGGGATGCAAGGACTTTCTTCACATAGTGGCAGGAAAGAGAGTGTGTGCAGGGGAAATTGCCTCTTTTAAGCTTTCAAATCTCATGAGAACATCCTCATTATCATGAGCATAGCATGGGAGAACAACTTTCATGATCCCAATACCTCCCACCAAGTCTTCTCCTTGACACATGGGGATTACAATTCCAGATGAGATTTTGGTGAGGACACAGAGCCATACCATATTATTCTGCTTTGGCCCCTCCAACATCTCATGTCCTTTTCACATTTTAAAATCAATTATGCCTTCCCAACAGTCCACCAAAGTCTTAATTTATTCTAGAATTAACTCAAAAGACCAAGTACAAAGTCTCATCTGAGACAAGGCAAGTCCATTCTGACTATGAACCTGTAAAAACAAATCAAATTACTTTCAACATAAAGTGGGGGTACAGGCATTGGGTAAATGTTTCCATTCTAAATGGGAAAAATCGGCCTAAACAAAGGCGCCACGGGCTCCATAAAAGTCAAAACCCAGACTGGGCAGTCATTAAATCTTAAAGCTCCAAAGTATCCTTTGACTCTGTGTCTCACATCCAGGACATGCTGATGCAAGGGGTGTGCTCCTTCAGCCTGGGCAGCTTCAACCCTGTAGCTCTGCACAGTACATTCCTGCAGCTGTTTCCATGGGCAGGCATTGAGGATCTACAGCTTATTCAGGTGCACAGTGCAAGCTGTCAGTGGATCTAACTTTCTGGGTCTGGAGGATGGTGTCCTTTTCTCACAGATCCACTAGGCAGTGCCCTAGTAAAAACTTTGCATAGGGGCTCCAACCCCACATTTCCCTCTGGATTCCGCTAGTCAATGTTCTCTGTGAGAGCTCCACTCCTCCAGCAGACTTCTGCCTGGACATTCAGGTATTTTCATACATTCTCTGAAATCTAGGCAGAGTCTCTCAAAGCTCAACTCTTGTATTCTTCACACCCACAGACCCAATACCATGTGAAAGCCACCAAAACTTAGGCTTTCACCCTATAAAATCAATGGCCCAAGCTGTACCTTTTCCTTTTTTAGCAACAGCCGGAGCTGAGGTGGTTGGCATGCAGGGCTCAATGTCACAAGACTGAACAGTGCAACAGGACCCTGGGCCCAGCCCCAAAACCATTTTTCTTCTAGGCCTCTAGGATTCTGATGGGGGGTGCTTCTGTAAAGGTGCCTGACATGCCCTGGAGACATTTTCCCCATTGTCTTGGCTATTAACATTCAGTTACTCATAACTTTTGCAAATTTCTGCAGCCGACTTGAATTCCTCCCCAGAAAATTGGTTTTTCTTTTCTACCACATGATCAGGCTGTAAATTTCCAAAGTTTTATGCCTTGCTTTCTTTTTGTATATAATATCCAATTTCAGGCCATCTCTTTGTTCACAATATGAGCATACATTTTTAGAAACAGTCAGTCTATGTCTTTAATGTTTTGCTGCTTAGAAATTTCTTCCTCCAGATACCCTAAATCATCTCTTTCAAGTAAAAAGTTACATAAATCTTTAGAGCATTGGTGAAATGTCACCAGTCACTTTATTAAAGCATAGCCAGAGTGGCTTTTTATCTAGTTCCCAATTAATTTCCTGTCTCCATCTGAGACCACCTCAGTCTGGACTTCATTTTCCATATCATTACCAGCATTATGGTCAAAACCATTTAACAAGTGTCTAGGAAGTTTAAAATGCTTTCACATCTTCCTGTCTTCTTTAGAGCTCTCCAAAATGTTCCAACCTCTGACTGTTACCTAACTGAAAAGTTGCTTCCACATTTTCAGGTTACTTTTATAGCAGTGCCCCACTCTTGGTACCAATTTTTCCTGTATTACTCTGTTTTCACACTGCTATAAAGATGTCACCCAATGCTGAGTAATTTATACACAAAAAAAAGTTTAATTGATGCAGTTTCCCATGGCTGGAGAGGCCTCAGAAAACTTACAATAATGGCAGAATACAAAGGGGAAGCAAGGACATTCTTTATATAGTGGCAGGAGAGAGAATACAGTGGAAACTTCCATTTTTAAACCATCAGATTTTATGAGAACTCTCTCACTATCAGTAGAATAACATGGAGAAACCACCCACATGACACTATCATCCTCCACTAGGTCCCTACCTTGACATGTGGGAATTACAATTCCAGATGAGATTTTAGTGGGGACACAGAACCAAATCATATTAACTGACTGATATTGATAATTATACTTTTTGAAAGAAATCTGCTAAATTTTTAAATAAATTAGATTTATATTTAGAGAAATATAAGTAAAATTTAATTTATAGATTTCTGTAGTTATCCCTGGTGCATATATTCATATACAGATAAAAATTGAGGTAAATAGACCAGAATTGTACTGTTATTAAATTCATACAATCAATATAAAAATATGTCAATTAAAACAACATATATTAGTTACTACAGTATGTATTAAGGCATTAATAGTTTCAAAAATGAAGTATGATGACAAAATATTCAAATTTTAATTGAAAAACACAGTTAAATCTTATTTTAAAGGTTAACTTTCATGATCATCTTCCTGTAAGGTATTCAGATACTTCGATTATTTTGAGTAAATTCCTTATCCACAAAATTTGAGCAGTTTAACATTTACTTAAATACATTTTTCTCACTGTGGATAAAAAAAAATAATTTAAGGATACAGCTAAGTAGACTATAACCATTGTTATGCAGAAGACTTATTGTAGAGGCAAAACAATAGGCAAACAAAACTGTTACTTCTAAAATGTCTTTCATGTCATCAAGAGCAATTTCATATCTACCCTTAAGAATGTCACTATTTATATAAGAGATAAGTTGTAAAAATAATGAATACATTTGTAGTATTTACCAGATTTCATCAAGGGCCCACCTTCTTGACCATGAAATAATATTTATACCAACATAACTAGAGCAAATAAGTGACCAGCATATTAAATACTTGAATGTTAGAGTGAAAATGACACCCAGTATCAAGTATTTAAATCAAATATTGATTTGACATTTTAGTCAGTATTTTTTACAAAATTTAATTAGACTTGTTAAAAGAATAATCAATTCACACTTTATATAATACCAGGAATTTTCCGGTAATAAATTATGTAATACCAAATTATTATCCTTGTGTTTATTTAAATATTGAAATTGATCATTGTGTTGATCAATATGTTGACTACATTGTGATCAGTTTGTGCATATTTTATCACTGCACTGAATCTGATTCAGTAATAGTTGGCTGTAAATGTGAAACAATTATTGTCTTATTACTTATAGAACCTGTTTTTCATATAATCAGGACACAATTCCAAGCATAGAAATATAAATAATTTTAAAAAAAATTTAATTTTTGTTCTATTTATATTTAACATATATCAGAAATTATAGATAGTTAGCCAATAATTACAAAAATCATAATCAAATTGTAATTGTGATGGGTTTAAGAATGTAAAAATCCAATGGCCTGAATACCTTATTTTGAGAATGGATGTTAAATAGCTTATGAGTTGTGAGGTTACAGGTGATTTACATAAGAAAGTGTCAGATATAAAATCAGATATAAAAGCTGATTTATCCAAGTAAAAGAGAGAAAAGTGCAGCAGGAATATGCCAGAGCACAGTAACAAAATTAGTTTAGTAATGTGTCTTGAGATAAGGATACAAACAATCTTGATTTTCATTATGAGGGTAAAGAAATCTCTCTAATAGGTTTCAAGTCAGGAGATGAAAGAATCTCCTATTCGGTAAATGGTTCTGGGAAAACTGGTTAGCCATATGCAGAAAACTGAAATTAGATGCCTTCATTACACCTAATACAAAAATTAACTCAAGATGGATTAAAGACTTAAATGTAGAACCCAGAACCATAAAAACACTAGAAGAAAACCTAGGCAATACCATTCAGGACATAGGCATGGGCAAATACTTCATGACTAAAATGCCAAAAGCAATTGCAATAAAAGCCAAAATTGACAAGTGACATCTAATTAAACTAAAGGGCTTCTGCACAGCAAAAGAAACTATCAGTAGTGTGAACAGGTACCTAATAGAATCAGAGAAAATGTTTACAATCTACCCATCTGACAAAGGTCTAATATCCAGAATCTACAAGGAACTTACACAAATTTACAATAAAAAAAACCTCATCAAAAAGTGGGTGAAGGATATGAACAGACACTTCTCAAAAGAAGACATTTATGTGGCCAACAAATCTACAAACACAAGCTCATTATTAATGGTCATTAGAGAAATGCAAATCAAAACCACAATGAGATACCACCTCATACCTGTTAGAATGGCGATTATTAAAATGTCAGGAAACAACAGATGATGGAGAGGATGTAGAGAAACAGGAAGATTTTTACACTGTTGATGGGAGTGTAAATTAGTTCAACCAGTGTGGAAAATAGTGTGATTCTTCAAAGATCTAGAACCAGAAATACCATTTGACCCAGGAATCCCACTACTGGGTATATACCCAAAGGATTATAAATCATTCTATTATAAAGACACATGCACACATATGTTTACTGCAGCATTATTTATAATAATAAAGACTTGGAACCAACCCAAATGCCCATCAATTATAGAGTGGGTAAAGAAAATGTGGCACATATACACCATGGAATACTATGCAGCCATAAAAAAGAATGAGGACCTGGGTGAAGTTGGAAATCATAATTCTCAGGAAACTAACACAGGAACAGAAAACCAAACACTGAATGTTCTCACTCATAAGTGGGATTTGAACAATGAGAACACGTGGGCACAGGGAGAGGAACATCACACACTGAGGCCTGTTTGTAGGGGGTGGCAAGGGGAGGGAGAGCATTTGAACAAATGCCTGATGCATGTGGGGCTTAAAACCTAGATGACAGGTTGATAAGTGAAGCAAACCACCATGGCACATGTATACCTATGTAACAAACCTGCACATTCTGCACATGTACCTCAGAACTTAAAGTAAAATTAAAAAAAAAAAAAATTACTCAGAAGGCAAAAGTGACTGTGATTCAGACACCTGTGAAGAAATTAACTGTTGATACAAAGGTGAATCTTCTCATTAATACGGAAGTATAAAAATGGGAAGAGGATGTTTGTATGTACTTCTTCTAGCCATTTCAGTACATTTTCAGTTAGTGATATTACTTTTGTTTTGGATGCTCCTTTTTTCCCTCTGTTTTTAAAAAAGCCTAAAGTAACTATCATTAGAACATTTCAAGTTGATAATTTCAGTTGAGTAGGTTAATGGACAGTCTTTCTTATGTCATATTATAGATAGTTTCGTACACTCCTGATACTAAATTTATGCAAAACTGTCTGATTAAAAATTATATATAACTTCATTTTCCTATATGTTGCTGTCAAAATGTTGGCGTATATTAAGAAGTTAAAGACAGACAATCTTTTCTCAATAAATTTGAAAATTTTACCAACAATTTTCTCCGCTTGTCAAAAACTTTAAAGGTAAGTTTTCTAAGCTGAATTTCTGAGCTAAGAAATACAACTCTCATAATTTTTTCAGGAACATATATTTGTAATTTCTGATGCCTTTCTCATGCCTTAACATCCTCAAAAGATCATTTTGTGAGAGATAGTCAACCTGATAAGCAGCAACAATGTCCTAAATCTCCACTACAGAATAAGCCATTCAAAAATAAAAATATAACATTTACATTTTAAAATTTCCTTTGTTGGGCGGCAGAGCAAGATGGCAGAATAGAAAGCTTCACCCATTGTTTCCCATGCAAGGTCATAAAGTGAACAACTATCTACAGAGAAAAAAAAAAAAAAAAAAAAAAAACAGCTTCATAAGAACCGAAAATTAAGTGAGCACTCACAGTAGGTGATTTTAACTGAAAGAGGCACTGAAGAAATTTTTTAAAAACAGTCCTGAATCACCGATGCATCCCTCTCCCATCCCCCAGCAGCAACAGCAGCATAGAGCAGACAGTCTATGTGGACTCTAGGGGAGGAAGAACACGCAATTGTGAGGTTTCGAACTAACTGCTGTCCTATTAGAGCAGAAAGAAAACTGAACCAAACCCAGCTAAAGCCTGTCCACAGAGGGAGCATTAAAAACCATCCTTAGCGGGGGGGAATAACCAGTGCCAGTGGTCCAAACTCGAGTGCCTCCAATCCTCGCCACCAAGGGCTACAGCAGTTTGAGTCTCCAAGTAAACTTGAAAAGGCAATATAGGCCATAAGAGCTGCAACTCAGACAAGTTCTAGAGACAGTGCATTGGGGGTGGGGACGTGAAATACTGAGACACCACCTGAGGTAGCAAAGGGCTGCTGGCACCACCCTCCTCTAACCTCAGGCTGCACCATTTGTGGCTCTAAAAGAGACCCCTATCTTCCACTAGAGAAGAGAACAGGGAAGAGTGTAAAGGACTTTTTCTTGCATGTAGGATACCAACTCAGCCACAGCAAGACAGTGCACCAGTCAGAGATGTGAGGCCCGTGTTCCAGAGTCTATCTGCCAGATGAAATTTGTAGACACCCCCTGGGCCAGAAGGAAACCCACTGCCTTAAAGGAAAGGACCCAGTCCTGGCAGCATCCATCATTTGGTAACTGAAGAGCCCCTTAACCCTGAATAATGACAACAAAACCCAGACACTACATTGAGGGCACTGGATGAGCCTCTGATACTTTCCGGCTTCAGATTAAACTCAGCACATTACTAGCTTCAGTGGGCTATGGGACCATTGAAACTCCTTCTGCTTGAGAGAAGCAGAGAGAAAAGTAAAGGAAACTTTGTCTTGCAGCTTAGGTACCATCACAGTCACATGGCGTAGAGTACCAAGCAGGCTCTTGGGATCCGCAATTCTAGGACATGACTCTTAGAAAGCATAGGGGAGCCCTGGGGCATAGGGGAGCCCACTGGCCTGAAGGGTGAGTCTTGGGGCAAGCAGCATTCAGGACAAGCTAATTTAAGAGACGTTGAGCCTTAAGCAAACATTGGTGGTATTCTGGAAGTACTTTCTACGACTTGTGGCGGTGATGGCTATTGGGTGAGTCTCCTCCGCCTTTGGAAAGGGGAAGGAAGAGTAGAAAAGACAGAGTCTGTGGTTTGACTGCCAGCTCAGCCCCAATACACAGAACCTCAGGTAGACTTCTAAGGTTTTTGACTCTAGTCCCTGACTTCCAGAGGTACATCTGGGCCCACCAAGGGCATTTGGGACCTCACTGTCCTGAAAGCAAGGTCATAGGCTTGCCTGGCTCTAATGCCTGCTGATTGTAGAGTCCCACAGGCTTCAGCAAACTTAGACAGTAGCCAGAGAGTGGTTATAGAAGGCCTTGTGGAAGTCTCAGTGCTGTGCTGGCTTCAAGTCTGACCTAACTCAGTCACAGTAGTGGTAGCCACAGGGATGCTAATGTCACTCCACTACCAGATTTAGGTGATGAGAGAGAGAGAGAGAGAGAAAGAGAGAGAGAGAGAGAGAATCTGTATGTTTGGGAGGATGTAAGGGAGGAGAACAACAATAATCCAGATAATTATCTGAGATCTGGTCCAAGACCATCAAGGTAGTACTTCTACAAATCTACAAAAATCACAGCATTATTGCACTTGAGGTGCTCACTAAAGCAGATACAGCTTAGAACACAACACCTAAGTCCTTTCAAATGGTTGGAAAGCCTTCCCAATAAGAAGGCTTATTGGGTGGAAATAAGCTCAGACAGTGAAGACTACAATAAATACCAAACTCATTAATACCCAGACACCAAAGAATATCCACCAGCATCAACATCATCCAGGAAAACATGACCTCACCAAATGAACTAAATAAGCCACCAGGAAGCAATCCTAGAGAAACAGAGACATTCAAAATAGTTATTCAAACAGAGAAGAAAATTCACAATAGCTATGTTGAGGGAATCCACCCAAAATCAAAATAACACAGAGAAGAACTTCAGATTGTATCATAAATTTAACATAGAGATCAAAATAATGAAAAATAATCAAGAAGAAATTCTAGAGCTGAAAAATGCAATTGGCATAGTGAAAAATGCATCAGAGTTCTTTAATGGCAGAATTGATCAAGCAGAATAAAGAATTAGTGAGCTTAAAGACAGGCTATTTGAAAATACAGCCAGAGGGGGAAATGAAGCAAAGAATGAGAAACAATGAAGCATGCATACAAGATCTAGAAAATAGCCTCAGAGGGACAAAAGTAGGAGTTATTGGCTTTAAAGAGGGAGTAGAGAAAGAGGTAGAGGTAGAAAGTTTATTCAAAGGGATAACAATAGAGAACTTCCAAAGCTAAAAAAAGATACTATCCAAGTACAAGAAGGTTATGGAATAAGAAGCAGATTTAACCCAAAGAAGACTAGACATTTAATAATCAAACTCCTAACAGGTAAGGAAAAATAAAATAAAATAAAAAATAACCCTAAAAGCAGTAAGAGAAAATAAACAAATACTATACAATGGAGCTCCAATATGTCTGGCAGTAGTGTTCAGTGGAAATCTTACAGGTCAGATCAGAGTGGCATGGCATGTTTTTTTTTAAAAAAAAAAAAAGAAAAAAAGGTAGCCTAGAATCGTATATCTGGCAAAATAAATAAATAAAAAATAAAATAAAATCCTTCAAACATGAAGAAGAAACAAAGATATTCCCAAACAAAAAACTGAGGGATTTTATCAGTATCAGACCTGTCCTACAGGAAATGCTAAAGGTAGTACTTCTATGAGAAATAAAAAGATATTAATGAGCAATAAATAATCACCCAAAGGGTACAAAATTCACTGGTAATAGTATGTACACAAAAAAACACAGAATATTATAACACTGCAACTATGTTGTGCAAATTATTCTCATCTTAAGTAGAAAGACAAAATGATGAATGATAAACCAATCAAAATAATTACAGTAACTTTCCAAGACATAGTTGGTATGAAAAGATATAAAGAAAAACAACAAAAAGCTGGCCGGGCGCGGTGGCTCAAGCCTGTAATCCCAGCACTTTGGGAGGCCGAGACGGGCGGATCACCAGGTCAGGAGATCGAGACCAGCCTGGCTAATACGGTGAAACCCCGTCTCTACTAAAAAAATACAAAAAACTAGCCGGGTGAGGTGGCGGGCGCCTGTAGTCCCAGCTACTCGGGAGGCTGAGGCAGGAGAATGGCGTAGACCCGGGAGGCGGAGCTTGCAGTGAGCTGAGATGCGGCCACTGCACTCCAGCCTGGGCGACAGAGCGAGACTCCATCTCAAAAAAAAAAAAAAAGAAAAACAACAAAAAGTTAAAAAGTGGAGTAGCAAAGTTAAGGCATAGAGTTTTCATTAATTTTCTTATCACTTGTTTGCCTGTCTATTTATGTAAATAAACTAGTGTTTATTATTAGGTAAAAATAATGGGTTATAAAATATTTGCAATCCTCATGGTAACCTCAAACCAAAAACATACAATTGATACATGCAGAATAAGCAAGAACTTAATCATATCACCCAGAGAAAATCACCATAACAGAGGAAGACTAGAAAGAGAGAAGAGATTATAAAGCAACCAGAAATTCCATAACAAAATGGCAAGAGTAACCCTTTACTTATTAATAATAACATTGATTGTAAATGAATTAAACTCTCCAATCAAAAGACATAGGCTGGCTGAATTATAAAAAGAAGACCTTTGGATCTGTTGTCTACAAGAAATGCTCTTAACCTGTGAAGTCATACATAGACTATAAATAAAGAGATGGAAACAGATGTTCCATGCCAATAAAAACCAAAAAAGAAAAGGGCTCACTATCTTTATATCTGACAAGATAGATTTCAAGACAAAAACTGTAAGACACAAAGAAAGCCATTATATAATGATAGAGGGAGTCTGTTCTGCAAGAGGATTAAAACAGTTTTAAATATATATGCAGCCAGCATTGGAACACTCAGATATATAAAGAAAATATTATTAGAGCAAAGAGAAAGATAGACCCCAATACAATAATAGCTGCAGACTTCAACATCCCACTTTCAGCATTGGACAGCTATTCCAGACAACAAAACCAACAAAGAAACATCAAACTTCACCTCTAGGGGTCTGCTGCACTTTAGACTAGTTATGGGTCTAGAAGCAAAAAGGAGCCTTGGGGCTCCTGAGGAAAATCAACATTATCTTGCCTGGCAACTGCCTTAGGGGAGGCCATCACTCTTGCCTTAGGCAGTGCAGGGTTTTTCTCCTCAGACAAAGGTAGAAAGTCTAATGTCAGCATGGGTCAGGGAGAGGATGTTGCCACTACTGGGCATGGGGAAGCAGTTTCTTCTGGCAAAAAAAGTTCATCAGAGTTCACAAGCTCACTGTCTCCAGCTTCATCAAGGTCCTCCCACACATATCTATTCCAAGTTTCAGGGTCTCATTCTTTTCCAGTTAGTGCCCTCACATTAACAGTAGAGACCTGGAGAGGCTGTGCATGCACCTATTGTTGAAGTTCAGCCTCTCACATAAGAGCTTGTGACAATTTTTCCACAATTTTAGCTCTTTCTTTACAGGAGATAAGACTCTCACTCAGGATAATCTTAGCAGATTTGAGGCTCACTGTCTGCTCTTGAAGCCAGGAGTTAGAGTCTCTGAGTTCATCATTTACTTTCATCACTTTGTCCAGTGAACTTAGAAGCAAATATCAAACTTCACTGTGTTTCTTGGTCCCCATATATGGTCAAAGGTATTATGTATAGGTTCACTAAACTCCTTGCCTCTCATGAGCAGTAAATCAGGAGTGTCAAATGCATTTATTTTACATAACTCTCTAAACAGTTCACACCAAGGATTATCAATGTTCTTCATACTCTTAGAAGTAGAGTCCTTAGCATTTTGGGGTCTAATTATATTAAGCAGCCAACTTCAGAAATCCCAAAACCAATTAAAGAACTCCATCCTTAATATCCTGTTTCTGTAGTGCCACTCCTGGTAATGGTACCAAAAATATGTATTAGTCGGGGTTATATAGAGAGATAGAACTATACATATACATACATATATATACACATACATATACATACATACATACATATATATATATATATATAGAGAGAGAGAGAGAGAGAGAGAGAGTTTATTAAGTAGTATTAACTTACAAGATCACAAGGTTCAGTAACAGGCTGTCTGCAAACTGAAGGGCAAGAAAGCCAAAGCCAATATGAGTCCCAAAGCTGGAGAACTTGGAGTCCTATGTTCAAGGGCAGGAAACATCCAACACAGGAAAAAGATGTAGGCTTGGGGGGAAAGCTAAACCAGTCTAGCCTTCTCACATTTTTCTACCTACTTTATATTCTGGTCATGCTGGCAGCTGATTAGATGGTGCCCACCCAGATTAAGGGTGGGTCTGTCTTTCCCAGGCCAATGACTCAAATGTTAATCCCCTCACAGACACACCAAGGATCAGTAGTTTGCATCCTTCAATCCAATCAAGTTGACACTCAGTATTAACCATCACAATATCAATCCTATTTAAACTATTAAAAATATATACAGAAGTATGAAATACTTTTAAACTCATTTTACGAGGACAGTTTTACCCAGATACCAAAACCAGACAAAAACACTTCAAAAAAGAGAAGACTACACACTAATATATCTGATGAATATTGATGCAAAAATACTCAACAAAATAGCTGGCAAACCAAATTCAACAATACATTAGAAAGATCATTCATTATGACCAAGGAGAATTTATGCTGGTGATATGGTTAGGTTTTTTGTCCCCTCCCAAATTTCATCTTAAATTGCTATCCCCAGATTTTGAAGGAGAGACCTGACAGGAGGTGATAGGATTAGGGGAGCTGTTTCCCCCATGCTGTTCTTTTGATAGTGAATTATCTTGAGGTTTGATGGTTTTATAAATACTAGTTTTCCTGTGCTTTTCTCTGTCTTTCCTGTCGCCTTTGAAGAATGTGCCTGCTTCTCCTCCTGCCATTGTTGCAAGTTTCCTGAGGTCTCCCAAGCCATGTGTAATTGTAATCAATTAAACCTCCTTTTTAAATAAATTACCCAGTCTCGGATAGCATTTTTATAGCATTGTGAAAATGGACTAATACACCCTGCGTTTCAAGGAGGGTTCAGCATATGTTAATCAATCATTGTGATGTTTCATATTAATAGAATGAAGAATAAAAACCGTACAGTCATTTCAATTGATGCTGAAAAAACATTTGATTAAATTCAGCACCACTTTCATGTTACAAACCCTCAAAAAACTAGAGATGGAAGAAACATACCTCAACATAATAAAAGTCACATATGACTGACCCACAGCTACTATCATACTGAATAGAGAAAAACTGAAAGCCTTTTCTTTAAGATCTGGAAAACAACATAGATGCCCACTGTCACCTCTGTCATTCAACATACCACTGGAAGTCCTAGCTAGATGAATCTGACAAAGAAAGCTATAAAAGACTTCAAATTGGAAAAGAATAAGTCAAATTATCCCTGTTTACAGATGATATGATCTTATATTTGGAAAAATCTAAGGACTCCATAAGAAAACTATTAGAACTGATAAATTCAATAAAATTGCACGATGCAGAATCAATATACAAAAATCAGTAGCATTTCTATATGCCAACAGTAAGCAATGTGAAAAAGAAATTTAAAAATAATCACATTTACAATAGCCACACATAAAATTAAAGTCCTATGGATTAACCAAAGAAATGAAAAATCTCTATAATAAAAACTATAAAACACTGATGAAATAAATTGAACAGGACACCAAAACATGGAAAATATTCCAAGTTCATTGATGGAAAGAATCAGTAATTTAAAACATCCTTATTACACAAAGCAATCCAGGACTTAATGCAAATCTTATCAAAATACCAAGGACATTCTTCACAGAAGTAGAAAAAACAATCCTAAATTTTGTATGGAACCACAAAAGACCCAGATTGTGCAAAGCTATTTTAACCAAAGCAAGAACATCAGGAAGAATAACAAATGGACACTGGGCTTCATACTTAGAAGAAGGGATGATCGGTGCAGCAAATCACAATTGCACACATTTATTTATGTAACAAACCTGCACATCCTGCACATGTAACCCTGAACTTAAAATAAAAGTTAAAAAAGAAAAAAAAAAAAAAAAGAACAAAACTACAGGAATCACAATACCTGACTTCAAATTATAGTACACAGCTATAGTAACCAAAACAGCAAGGTACTGGCATAAAAACAGACACACAGACCACGCAATGGAATAGGGGAACCCAGAAACAAATCCACAGATATACAGTGAACTTATTTTTGACAAAGATACCAAGAACATACATTGGGGAAAAGACACGCTCCTTAATAAATGGGCTGGTTAACTAGATATCCATATGCAGAAGAATGAAACTAGACCACTATCTCTTGCCATATACAAAAATCAAATTAAAATAGATTAAAGACTTAAATCTAAGACCTCAAACTATGAAACTACTATAAGAAAATTTGGGGGAGATGCTCCTGGACATTTTTCTGGGCAAAGAGTTCTTGAGCAATACCCCACCTACACAGGCAATTAAAGCAAAACTTGACAAATGGAAACAAATTGGGTTAAAAAGTTTCTGCACAGCAAAGGATACAATCAATAAAGTGTAGAGACAACCCACAGAAATGGTAGAAAACGTTTGCAAACTACTCATCTGACAAGGGATTAATATACAGAATATATAAGGAGCTCAAACAACTCTATAAGAAAAAATCTAATAATCTGGCCAAAGAAATGGGCAAAAGATTTGAACAGACATTCCTCAAAGGAAGACATACAACTGGAAAACAGACATATAAAAAAGTGCTCAATATCATTGATCATCAGAGAAATGCATATCGAAACAATGAGATGTCATCTCACATCTCACCCCAGTTAAAATGACTTAGGTCCAAAAGACAGGCAATAACAAACACTGATGAGGATGTGGAGCAGAGGAACCCTTGTACACTGTTGGTGGGAATGAAAATTATAGAGAGCAGTTTATAATCTCTCTCTCACTATAGAGAGCAGTTTGAGGCTTCCTCAATAAACTAATAATTGAACTACCATAGGATCCAGCAATCCCACTGCTGGGTTTATACACAAAAGAAAGAAAATCAGTGTATCAAAGAGATTTCTGCACTCCTGTGTTTGTTGCAGCACTGTTTACAATGTTTAAGAATTGAAAGCCACCTAAGTGTTCATTAGGAGATTACTGGATAAAGAAAATATGTCATATATTCAAAATGGAGCACTATTCAGCCAATAATAATAATAATAATAATAATAATAATAATAATGATATCCAGTCATTTGCAACAGCATCAATGGAAATGGAAATCATTATCCCAAGTGAAATAAGCCAGGTACAGAAAGGTAAGCATCACATTTTCACCTTTTGTTGGATCTCATGGATAGAAAGAGTAGAAGGATGGTTAACAGAGCCTGGGAAGGACAGTGGGACACTGGGGAAAAGGTGAGGATGACTAATGAGTGCAAAATAAAAATGGGAAAGAATGAATAAGACCTACTATTAGATAGCACAACAGAGTGACTATAGTCAATAATAATTGTATATTTTAAAATAAAAAAATAAGTGAAAATTGCCAAAATTTTCTTTGTGCATTTAGATAACTTGATGTTATGTAGCTCCTTTTGTCTTAAGGAGATCAGCAGATTCACTGTGATTATCATTGTTGGTATGCCTTGCTGATGACCTGAAAAGAGTAGATACACTCAGAAATCAGAAATAGCTTTTCCTTGGTAAATCCTGCATGTTTTTTGTAGATCATGACCGAAGAACATGTACAAATATATATATATATATATTTAATGGATAGAATAGATGTACTGCAAATGATTTACTTTTACTGGGAATTCTGTTCCTATCTTTGTGTCCATATGCCCTTTCTTAGTGAAGACTCACAAAATGGCCAATACCAATATAATGGTGGAGAAAAATTCACCCAAGAATAGAACTGACTTTAATGCACTGACAATAACGGATATAGATATATGAACAGACTCCCTTCCTAATTAAAAAACCATAACTTTTGATTCCCAGGAAAAAATACAAGGTTTGGTTGGATGATACTTTCCTTCACCTCACAGTCCTATTCATTTTCTCTAGGTTCATCATGGAATAGAAAGTCTGAGTGGCAACTTGCTTATTTGGTTTATGATCATAGCTGCATGCATAGAAACTTCAGAATTCTGATACAGGTTAATAATTTGGCACCTTTTCTTAGTAATATTTTTAATATTTGTCCAACATTTGCTTAGTGAAGACTAGGAAAAACTCATTTTATATTAATAACTGTACATTGCTTTATTTTAAAATAAGGATTTACTGCATGCACTGAATGGAACACATAATTAAATAAAACTGTCATATTTCTTCTCAGCTTTGTATCATTCCTAGGTAGCATTCCTAAGTAGCATTACTCTCTTGCCTAGAAAAGACATAATCTAGATAGATCTGTTTAGAGTCTGATGTTTAAAAAGTGGTTAACATTTTATTTTCTGTCTCTCATGTTACTGAAAAAGTGCCTTTCTAAATTTATTGTTTCTGCTGACTGCAACTATCAATTTTAGACGAATGTGAACTGATGCTTTCAAGATTATTGCCATTTCCTTTATTTCAAACCGATGCAAACTTAAAGCGAGTATCAACTATCTCCTTCTTAGAGTATTCTGGGCAAGGTGACTTCTCTCCTTTAGCTCTGTTATTATAAATACATTTGCTTATTAATATCCACAATTGATGTTTCCCAGATATCTCAAATTTTACATACACAAAGTAGATACTTGATTTCAAAATCTCACCAAACCTCACTTTCACTAATTTCCATCTCTGTCAATTTTACATTTTCTACATTTTTGATCAAACAGTAAATCTAGAAGACAACTCTAATTCGTCTGGTTTACTATTATTTAATGCATCAAATTCATCTGTAAGCCCTGGAACTTCTATATCAACAACACTTCTTTATTGCATTTTTTTCACATCCACTACTATCCTATTTCATCAAACTATCGTCTCTGAACCAGATAAAATGATGTCTTTGTACCTTTCTTAAAATGAATATCATATTATACAAATACTTGCTTATACATAATCAATGGTCTTTTAGGCCTTGTATTATCATACCCTATTCATTTTTTCTACCTGATTCCAAGGTATGTTCTCCCTTGCACATTCCACTCAAGCCATACTTTATCTAAACAAATTAAGTTCTTTCCTCCCTTAGAAAGTCCGAGAAGGTGGAATGATGTTTGTTGTGTTCATTGCTTTGCATATGGCTTAGCAAAGTAAAATCAATTTCAAGAATATTAAGCAGAAACAATTGCAGCTACTACTAGGTATTCTAGTTTACAATCTTGCTTTTGTGCCCCCACAAAAGCAAAGCGTGCAACCAGGAATTGTTTGTAGGTGGTTTATTTAGGAGATCATCCCAAGAAGTAGTAGTGAGAGTTAGAGGTGTTGGAGAAATGAAAAAAAAAAGCTAAAAAATAAATGTATTAAATAACTGGTTCTTTTTGTGGGCAACTGCTCAGTACTTCTGAGTAACTATAAACTGTGCTCAGAATTTTTACTATAAATAAAGACTGCCCCATTTATGTGCTAACTCCTATCCTTCTTTGTATGAAGGTGGGTCCAGAGGGCTTTATTTTTATGCATTTTTAGGCCACACATGTGGGTAGGCTTAGCAAGCTTCTATGGTTTCAGAAAGGGCACTGGGCCAAAAAGAAAAGAAAAGAAAGAAAGAGAGAGAGAGAGAGAGAGAGAGAGAGAGAGAAAGAAAGAAAGAAAGAAAGAAAGAAAGAAAGAAAGAAAGAAAGAAAGAAAGAAAGAAAGAAAGAAAGAAAGAAAGAAAGAAAGAAAGAAAGAAAGAAAGAAAGAAAGAAAGAAAGAAAGAAAGAAAGAAAGAAAGAAAGAAAGAAAGAAAGAAAGAAAGAAAGAAAGGAATACCAACAAAAGCACAGAGCATTGGAAGGCACTTGAGATGAGACATGCCCACTTGCTCAAATACTGCCCACCAGAACTTTGACTCAAATCAGAACAGCCCTGCGGGAATATCACATGTGGCACCAAAAGAACTTTCTATAATGTACCCTTTGCACCAACAAAATCTGTCCACTGTTTCTTCAAGTTTACTCTGGCTCTCACTCTCCAAAGTGGTGTTCATCTGTTGTCTTTAAAAATGAATAATAGGGAGGCTAGTGAAACAAACTACAGTGTTCACTGATTTAGTTTGTTTCAAGGTGATAATTCATTATCTCCCCCATTTTAGAAGGAGAGATAACCTCTTTCTAAAATGTTATCACTCCTTGTAAACATGTCACCTGGGCCAGGTGATTTGCTTAGTGGTATGGCACAGATTTTTATTACAGAGTATCCCAAGTCCTTGCTCTTTGCTCTTTTTATTCCTTGTCAGGTTGCGGCTTCTGCAGTTTTCTGTTCATTGTTATCATCAGGTATGGTAACATCAAAAGACATTTATGTGGATTTTAGGCCTATTATACCTTGACCACATTAGGTAGCAACACCCCTAACTCCTCAACATGATCAGAGTCAATTACACCTGCCAGCATAATGACTCATTTCTGTGTCTATAGTCTACTGTCATGAAGACCCCAAAATGGCCTCACCAGAGTAGTATTATCAGATTTAATGCAATCTTTACCCTACCCACTGGTGGAAGTGCTCATCTGCTGGGATCTAACACCAATAATCCAGTATTTCTATAGTAATAAATACAGATAGGACACATTCCATAGGAGAGTCACTGGGAGTGATGGTGGAATAGTTTGTCTCTAACTGGAATAGCTTATCTCTAAAGGGCACAGCAACATATGTGGCCCTTTGGCTCAATAAATATATAACAACACCCTAAAGGACAGCATTTTTAATTAAGATTTGTACATTGTTATTTTAGACATAGTGCTATTGCACACTTAATCAATTATATCATAGTGTAAACATCATTTTTATATGCACTGGAAAACAAAAAAATGTGTGTGACTCACTTTGTTGTACTATTCTCTTTAATGTGGTACTTTGTAACTGAACCCATAATATCTCAGAGGTATGCCTGCATTACATTTTTCGTATGGTTCTATATATGATCTCTAAATACCCTCTAAAATTAGTATTAATGTCACAATTTTAGAGAAAGCATAATTTAGGTCCATAAATATTTACCAACAAACGCATTAATAAGAGGTTTGTATGGAGAAGAAGGAGTAATATATTTTCCCTCCTGTTGCAAAGTTCATAGCTAATGTTCCTATGACATAGACAGACTAACAAGATAATATTACACTAATTTATTTAATAATACATGTGACATGGGAGCCTTAAGAAATGAAGAATCAAATACAGGGAAAACTGTATTTTTACGGACCATCATTGAGAAATGTAATAAAAGTAAAACATTATGCTGTGATGGTAATAAACCAAGGGAAACTTAGCAACACTTGTTTGTTCAGATTCTGCTTGGTCTCAGGGTATAAGAGTATAAGGTAGGAACTCTCTGAAATGATCTACTTTCTCAGGAGGAAAGATAGAGAAGGTCAGAGTTCACTTCCTGCTTTGTGTTTTTCTCAATTCCTTCAGTTTAAAATACTCAGTATGGCAAGTTGTCACATGTTGGGGTATTGTGTTCTGAACTCTGAAACTTGGCAGTTGTTCAAACTTATGAGCATTTTACTCCAGTGCACATGTTCTTGCTGAGTGTAAGACACCATATACAAAGGACTTAAAACTTCATAATTCTCTTTATATATAGATACATAGATATTTTAATAAAATGTAATCATATATATATATATATATATATATATATATATATATATATATATATATATGAGAAAGCAGACAGGGAGGCAGGGATAGAAAGAGTAATGGACTATAAGGGGGACCAAAAGACTTCTGAGGGTGTTGAAAACATTTTATACTGATTATGTTGATGGCTTCAAGGGCGTTTATATCTGATAATACTCAAGAAGCTATACACTTTAGACATAATTATTTACAGAGTGTTATATAAATTATCCCTCACCAAAAGAAATGCATTTCACTAGTTATAAAAATAAGACACTCCTTGTATGTATATTGAAAATACAAAATAGTATAAATATAACAATAAAAATTTTCCATCAATAGTTTTTATTTAATGCTGGTTTTCTTTTATAATTTTCTGCTACACACAGATATGGGTGTATGTTTGTATAAACAGAAATTTATGCTACATATATACTCAATATAATAACAGTTTTATGTTCCATTAAATTTTGCTTATGTATATACCCTTCTTTGTTAAGTTTCAACTATTGTAAAATTATTGGAAATAAAAATACATGAAGAAAAACAAATCCACAAACATATATTGCAAACACAAAGACATTCTTTTAACAGAAATTGATATTTTAAGGAATAGGGCAATATTGTCCTATCCAAATTTAAAATGGTTTTATTGATGAAGTTATACTAAGATAGACCATGCATATGCATATAGCATAAACTATTTAAAAACAAGAAAATACATGTAGAAGGTGCTTTTTAACAGCAATTTGTCTATACTTACAAAAAGCCATAAAAAATTCATACTTTACATAGTTGTTTGAATAGGAATTATTCATGAGGAAAGTAATCAGTAATTCAGTCAAAATCTAGGTACAATGCTGTTGAAGTAATACTTTCAAAAATGGCAAAAGTTTTACATAACTTAATTGTCCAACAATAGAAGAATAATGATAATGAAGAAAACAGCCTCAATTATAAACAGGACTTCATGTCATGTTAAAATCTCAACTAATAAAAAAAATTTTTGATGTTTGCCTCCCTATGTTAACATCAGTTATAGATCTGAAATATATACTGGACAAGTCATGTGCCATTTTATGTGTACTACATTTATGTAGCTTTTAAAAAGATTGATTAATGAAGATAAATTTGTCTCTCCCTTTTCTAGTTAAGGATACTATCTCACTTCTCTAACCTGTGGTCACAAGGATCTTTCTCACCTCTTAACTCAAAGTATTCTAAGGGGAAGTAATTTACTATATTTGTTTATGAAGAAACCCAATATATTTAGTGTGGAATGATAGTAATGTATGGCTCACTTATTACCTTCTCATAAATAATTTTTTATAAAAGATAAGGATCTATTTTTATTTCTTAATTGGTGGTTTTTTTACAACTTTTATGTAAATTACTTACAAAAGCATAATATGATATGAAGTTATTTTAATCATAATTTCAAATAACAAAATAATTACAAATATTTATATATATATATATTATAGATCACAAAACATTATTATAATATATAATTCTGAGTCTAAAAGACAGCATACAATTCTGGATCCAACCTAAAAGGGGAAAATAAAGAATATCTCATATTGAATAAAGAAGAATATGCAATGTAAAAAATCTAATTGTCAAATATAAACACAAGTGACAAAAGCAAAAATAGACAAATGAGATTACATAAAAAAAATTAAAAAAAACTATGCACAACAATAAAAAATAATTAACAGAGTTTAAAGGTGACTTATGGATTATGAGAAAATATTTGCAAGACATACAGACAATGCGTTAATCTCCAGAATACATAAGGAACTCAAAAAGCTCTATAGATAAAAAAGAGGATGGGAGAAAATATTTGCAAACTATGCATCTAAGGGTTAATATCCCGAATCTACAAGAAACTCAATCAACACAACAAAAAATCAAATACCATTAAAAAGTGGTGAAAGTGCATGAACATTTTTCAAGAGGATATACAAGAGGCAACAAACATATGAAAAATTGCTCAACATCACTAATCATCCTAGAAATGCAAGTTAAAACCACAATGAGATACCATCATAATGGCTATCACAAAAAAGTGAGAAAAACAACATAAGTTGGTGAGAATTTGGAGAAAAGAGAACACTTATACTCTGTGGTAATGTAAATTAGTACAACTTTTATGCCAAACAGTATAAAAAATTCTGAAAGAACTAAAAATACAGTTATCGTTGATTCAGCAGTCCCACTGCTGGGCATCTACCCAAAGGAAAATAAATCATATCAAAAAGTTACCTAACACTCGTATGTTTATAGCAGCTCTATTCACAATAGAAAACTACAGAATCAACCAAAGCATTAATGAATGATCAAATAAAAAAATGTGGATTATATGCACCATGGAATACTAACTAGCCACAAAAAAAATAAAAAAAAATCATATCTTATTGCAGCATCACGGACAGAGCTGGGGGGTCACTGTTCTAAGTGAAATAACTCAGAACCAGAAAGTTAAAACATGTTCTCACTTATAAGTGGCAAGTAAACAATAAGTACATATTATCGACATTCGGAGTAGAAAAATAGATATTAGAGACTCCAAAAGGTAGGAGGGTGGGAGGGGGGTGACAGATGTAAAACTACCTATTGGAAACAATGTACAATATTTGGGTGATAGGTACAATAAAGGCTTCTACTCCACCACTATGCCATATACTTATGTAACACAATCTGCACTTGTATCCCATAAATCTATAAAAAATAAACATTTTAAAAATCAATTGAAATGAAACAATGTAATTTAAAACATGGGCAAATCACCTGAACAGGCACACTTCTCAAAAGAAAACAGGCAAATGGCCAACAGATATACTAAATGATGTTCAACTTCACCAAATGTTAGGAAAATGCAAATTAAAACCATACTCTTTTCAAAATGGCTATCATGAAACAGATGAAAGATAACAAGAGTGACAAAAATGTGGAAAAAATGAAACACTTATATGCTATTGGTGAGAATGTAAATTCATACAGACATTATGGAAAACAGTATGGAGGTCCCTCAAAAGAACTAAAAACAAAACTATCTTATTATCCACCAATTCCACTTCCACATATTTACCCAAAAGATTTGAAAGCAGTATGTCAACAGATATCTATACTCCCATTTTCATTGCCATACTATTCACAATAGTGAAGTTATGAAATCAACCTAAAAGTGTGCATCAAAAGATGAATGTCAAGATATTGTGGTATGCACAGTTGTCCCTTGGTATCTTTAGGAGACTGATTCCAGGAGCACTACCCCACATCCGTAGATACCAAAATCCACACATGCTTAAATCCTTTAGGAAAAATGGTGTTGTATTTGAATATAACCTAAGTGCATTCTTCAGTATACATTAAATAATCTCTAGATTACTTATAACTAATGCCACATAAATTCTTTTAAAATAGTTGCTATACTACATTGTTTAGAAAAAAGTCTACACATGTACATGTATATACATGTACAGGTATAACCATCCGTTTAAAAATTAATTCCAAATATATTCAATTCACATTTTCTTGAATCCAAGGAAGCAGAACCTATGGATATGGAACGCCTGCTTATACACAATGGAATACTATTCAGCCTTTATAAAGAAATAAATTTTGTCACTTTGTGACAACATGGATGGAATTGGAGAACAATACGCCAAGTGAAATAAGTAAGGCATGCACAGAAAGACAGTAACATGTTCTCAGTTGTGTGTGGAATCTAAAATAATCAAACCCCAGAAGCAGAGAGCAGAATGGTGGTTTACCAGAGACTAATGGGAATTAGGGGGTTGGGAGTGGGTGATGGAAGAAATAGGGACATTATGGTTGAAGGGTAGAAAGCTTTAATTAGATGGGAGCAATCAGTTTATTTATTTTTTTTCTTGGAGCTATATTGCACAGCATGGTGAATGTAGTAAATAACAATGTACTGTATATTTCAAAATCACTAGGCAAATTTCAAATGCTGTCACCACAAAAAATGATAGGTATTTGAAGTGACAAATGTGTTAATTAAATTAAGTTTTTCAGATTGTATTCATATCACTTTGTACTCCAGAAATACATACAACCAACTTTTTCAATTAACAATTTAAAAATAATTAAAAAAGCAAATGTAATAATAAGCAGGCAAGTAGCATATGGTTGTAATTGTACTTTTGAATTTTTGTGGTTTTTCTTTCTTTTCTATTTTTTAATATTTTTAAGCACACAGAGAGAGTTGGGTAGTGTATAATACCTTCGTGTCTTCTTCAAGTAATCTTCTTAAACCCCTACCCCAGAGTCTAAATTCTGTTCTTCCTTAAGGTTAAAGAGTACCTTCTAATTTAAAAAGTAAAAAACCTTTACCAATGGCTTTGGCTCATACTCTACATATATAAAGTTCTAAGAGAGTACATATTTAAAGTAATTGCATTATTTGTTATTACAACAAAAATTTGTCAATGACTTTTTATCTGGTAAATTCTGAAAATTTAAGATAAAATACAGAATAATTGTGAGATAGCTCATAAATTAGTTGAGAAACAAGGACACCACTTCAACCAAATGTAAAAATGCTTTAAACAAGTAAAAACACTTTTATATTGGGGGTCCAGAATACATAAAACATAGATGGGGTTAGGGAGGGTTAGAACATTTTATGAACGATTGATTTTTGAAGGATGAATTGAATTTTACTGTTAAAGAAAGCAGTATAAAAGGCGGAATAAGTATAATGTAAAAATACATTCTTTCAGAAAAATATTAGCGTGTTGAAGGAGATATGAATTATTCCATATAACTAAAACATAAAGTTCAAGATGGCAAGTAGAAATAGATGAGGCTAAAATGACAGGAAGCTGCCAACTCACAGAGGGATGAAAACATAAAAATAATTGTAACTTCCTTTTAAGGAAGATGGAGAAAATTGAATAATTTTAATCTTTGGATATAACTATCTCAAAATTTTGATATATGATATAATGGTATAACCGGCTTAGCATTTTAGCAAGATCAAGCTGGCAACTGTGTATGAACTGGAAGTGGATGAAGAATAGAGAAGAATGCTAGGTAGGAGGCTGTTGAAATAACTTGAAATAACTTAAAATAACCTAAAAGGAAGATGATAGAGGTTTGACTGAGGTGATAATGGGATGGATAAAATAGAGTAAATTATAAGGACTGTAGTAATGATAGCTAATCCTGTGTGTAAAATAAAGTGTTCACTATGTGCCAGAATTTATTCTAAGTGTGTGTGTGTGTTTACTTATTTAATGTTCACAAAATACATGCACAAAGTACTGTTGTTCTTCCCAATTTATATGAGAATACTAAAGCAAGGAGACAATTACATCGCTCAGGATCAAATAACTAGAAAGAAAGATCTGGAACCAAGATTTGAAGTCCGACATTTCTGCTCCAGAGTCCTTTCTCAGAACTACTACGCCATATTGACTTGCTTAATAGAGGAGATGTAGGACAAAGGACAAATAGAAAGAGTTTATTCACTAACTAAAATGAATTGCAAAGAAAAGATACAATTTATCCATACATTTAGTTTGTGGAAGAAATTAGGTCATTACTTTATATTAACTACATATGTGAAGGAAAAGTCTGTTTATTTAAGGGTCATAAGACCATAACCAGGAGCTGAACCTTTCTGGTGGTAACTTATTCCAATTCCTGGAAGAGTATATGTGAAAAAAAAAAGAAGTAAGTACTCAAAGAATTCCTTAGAATTACTTTACAGATTAAAGATTACAAATGACTGTAATTATAATTGCTGCCTACCTGTACACACACAAAAATATATTATTTTTCATTAAGACTACGAAAATAACTGACTTCCTTAAATCGTATTTACCCTTGATTCCTAGAAAAAGGACTCAAAAATGCAAACACAATGTCATTCTTGCCACCTTGTCCGTTTACTTAGTAACCAGCAAATGACTGAAGAAGGGCATGTAGTTAAGCGTTTCTCTAAATTAATTCATGTGTACAAACAGGGTACAGATACACTTTAAACTGATGTTCTGATAGTCGATGTTCTCACAGATTTTTTATTAGAGCCTGAGGTGCTAATGTTAAACACCCCTAACACCTACAGTTGGGAAAGAGACCAGCAAATACTGTGAAATTCACAGAAATACAAAATTTCTTGTAGTAAAATAACTCTGCAAGGGAGATTTAAAAAGAATGTTCACGTCCTTAAAATAATTTGAGCACAAACTTGGCTGTATTTGTGTAACTGTCATCTATGCTAGAAACAATGATATCATAACCTGTTTCCAGCGGCCCTCTGATTCTAAATTCTACCTAAGAACTGACCTAGATTTCCTGAGAACGCCCTCTGGGTGCTGGTTTGCCTGACTGCTCCTTCCTTGAGTTTCAGAGCTCCTTGTTCATTAAACTTACCTACCTGCTTATTCTGAATTTTCTCTCCCCAGTTCAGTACTTTTCGGAGAATCAGGTTACAGGTACATTTCTTATCAACATTCTATGGAGAGAGCTGTAGTAAACACTGCGTTTGTACTGGTTGTAACTGTTTGCCATTTAATTTTAAATCTACCTTCTGGCCTTTAGGACCTGTCTAAATCTGTCTGCCAGGAAGAACAAGGAGCATTATCACCTCTTCACAGTCTCCATCACGGTAATGAACTTCAGGCTATGTGGATATCGTATTCTCTCAACTTCTCTCCTAAAAACCCAGTCTGCCTTTGTTGTTTTCACTTTTTTCTACTTATTTATCTATCAGAGCAGTGTTGTACAGGATTTGGTTTGTGAGAAACCCAATCCGGGGGTTCCAATTAGAAAGAGTTGAATGAAACTATAAGCCAGGATAACTGCAATCTGTCTACCATTAATATCTTACACTCCAAGTCTGCTCAGTGTTGAACAGGTGAGAGGCGTATAGGGAAAAATAAAAAGACTTGTTCAGTCACTCTTGGTATGTAAGTTAGGCCAATTCAACTGCTCCCCCTTCCTGCTTCACAAATAAGCTTTGGTATAGCTCCTCCCTCATAACTATCATACTACAAATATGGCATATTTTATAACACTGCTCTCATTACAATTGTACAAAATTAAAACAGTTTAAATTTTTAACTGTAACAAGTAACACAAATGAGGTCACACGGGATGATATATCACCTTTAAAACAACAGGAAAATTATCTTTTATGTCTATGAATCAAAATGAAACCTATTTAGATGCTTTTCAGTTGCAATCCACAAACTACACAGTAAGAAACACAGACTAGGGTATTTATTGTATTTAATTTCTCATTATCCTTTGTTTGCATGACTTTGATTTTGTGTTTAGATAATGCTTTAATACGATATTTTTTTTACTATCATTACAGCCACCCGTTCCTATTTGCTAAGATTCAATGAAAAAATATTAGCCGTGTTTTAGTCAGGATATTCCCAAGAAACAGGAACAACGGGTGTGTGTGTGTGTGTGTGTGTGTGTGTGTGTGTGTGTGTGTGAGAGAGAGAGAGAGTGTGTGTGTGTGTGTGTATGTCTGCATAGAAAGAGAGAGAGAAAAATTAAGATTGATTTTAAGGAACTGGCTCCCATGATTGTGAAAGTTCGAAAGTAAAACTGTGGAGTAGGACACTAGGCTGGAGACCCAGGATGAGCTGCAGTGGGGGTTCAAAGGCAGTTTACCAGCAGAATTCTTTCTTGTTCCAAGGGAAGGGTGGGATCTTTGTTCTATTAAGGACTTCAACTGTTCAGATGAGGTCCACGCACATTATGAAGGCAATCTGTTATACTCAAAATTCACCAAGTAAGATATGAATCTCTTCCACAAAACACCTTCACAGGCACATCCAGAATAACATGTAATAAAATATCTTGTCGCCATGATCCAGCCACACTGACATAAAATTAACGTTATAGTCACCATGTAGATTTCAAAAATGAATACATAAATAAATTAAGAATAGCATATATTCATTTGTCAGCATTCTTAATTATACTATTTATTAAAATATATGGTAGAGTTAGTTTCCCTTTACCTTCTAGAATTTTTTTCCCTTGTGGAAACAGTTTTGGTTACTTTATATTCTATGGCTATTTCAGTTCAATTCAACTAAATTAAACGTATGCCCACAAGCAATATAGGGTAAAGTCAGAACTAATATTTTTCTTTATTAAGAAAGGAGAAGATGTCTCTCTCTTTTCTTATAATTTTTAACAATTTGCCAAATTGCAAAATGCATTAAAACATTCTTAGATATTACCAAAAATTCTTAATTTACCTAGACCTACTAACTCTGGCTGAATGATGATGAATTTAATAAGCTGTGGAACACATCAGTTTCTCTCGTGAGATGATTTTTAAACGTCTTATCATTAATTTTCTTGAGAAATAATCTACATTGTCTATAGATTTTTAACATAATTTAGTAAATGTATAAAAAAAAACACAATTTCCTAAATATAGTGTATTTATTTTAAATCTTAGTTTATTTTCCGACAAAATAGAGAGGTTCAAATGATTATCTCTAAAGTCCCTTATGTTCTCAATGTTCTATCCTTCCCTATCTTCAGCATCATCAGACCACATATGAGGCAGAGGGTGAACTGTGATTAAGTCTGAGGTGTATGGTAATAACAACTGCCGTTCATTGAGGACCTTAGTAAGTGTTTGCCATACACATCTCCCGTAATCTCTTCAGCAAATCTATGGATCAGATATTATTATAAAGCAATATAAATTATTGTTGTCACACAGCTACCACTTTGAAGGGTAAAGTGAAAACAGGCATCTTAACCAAGAAAAGTAAATGCTGTCTCTAAGGTTATTGAAACTACCGAAGACTTAGTTACTCTAACTGTGTGAAATTACTTTTTTATATAAGCACTTCTTAATTTTTTTCATTACTTCACTATCTTATATATTGCCAATCAAAGTAATTGCCCATTTCTGGTTGCTAAATTGATGAATCACATTGTGTAAAAATTATTATTCTCAACTTTTCTCAAAGACATTAATCTCTGCTTGATATTCAGGTCTTTTTACAAAATATAACACTTCAATTTGTCATTTTTCATATGCCTGCTGTGGTCAGTAAGCTGATCTATTGCTGAGAAATACTAGGATCATTATTTGTAAAATGATTGATAGTTGTGAATCACATAATAATTAACTTTCGCTTGAAAGCTCAAGCCACTCAGAAGTGTGAGAAGGAATTGTTTTAAAATAATGATTAAGTCAATCAGTTTTTAGTAAATAAAAAATAGTTCTGCAACAAGTTGAATGCTCACTTATAATTAGGCCAACATATAACAATTTATCTCCTCTAGGGATGACTGATTCCTCTTCAACCTTGTTAATTAGTAGTTGTCTAAATTTTCTAGTTCTGGGCTAACATACATTGGGGAAAGGGCACCCTTTTCAATAATTGGTTCTGGAAAAATTGGATAATCAGATGTGGAAGACTAAAACTGGACCTCTATTTCTCACCATATACAAAAATAAACTCAACATGGATTAAAGACTTATACATATGACTCAAAACCATAAATATTCTAGAAGAAAGCATATGAAAAACACTTCAGGGCATTGGTCTAGATAAAGATTTTATAGCTTAGGCCTCAGAAGCACAGGCAACAAAAACAAAAAATAGACAAATGGGACTGTATTGAACTAAAAATCTTCTGCATAGCCAAGATCACTGTCAATACAATTAAGACACAACTTGTTGAATGGGAGAACACATTTGCAAACTATTCATCTGACAAGAGACTAATATCCAGAATATATAAGTAATTCAAACAACCCATACAAAAAAAACCCCACAAGATATCCAATAAAAAGTGGCCAAAGGACATGAATAAACATTTCTCAAAACAAGATCTACACATGACCAACAGGTATAAGAAAGAATGTTCAACATCACTAATCATCTGAAAAATGCTGAGTCAAAACCACAATGTGATATCATCTCATCTCAGTTAGTATGGCAATTAAAAAAAAAACAGAAATAACAGAGGATCCAGATAAGAGGGAACTCTCATACATCATTGATGGGAATGTAAATCAGTATAACCACTATGGAAAAAATATAGAGATTTCTCAAAATACTAATACTAGAGGTAACATATGACCCAACAATGCCACCACTGGATATTTATTCAAAAAATAAAATAAAATAAAACATTCCATAAAGGGATACCTGCACTCTCATATCTATTGCCACATTAGTCACAATATGAAAAATACGGAATCAACCTATATCAGTCTATGTGCCTATCAGTTGATGAATGAATAAAGAAAATCTGACATATATACACAATGGAATACTCTTTGAGCATAAAAAAAGAGAAATCATCTTATTTGCTACAGTATGGATGGTACTGGAGCTCATCATATTAATAAAATAAGACAAGCACAGAAAGACAAATATAGCTCGCTATCACTCCTAAGTGGCAGCTAAAAATATTGATCTCATAGAATTAGGGAGGGCAACGGTAGATAACAGAAGCTGGAATGATTGTGTGGGTGGAGGTGGAGGGGATACAGAGAAGTTGGTTAATAGGTACAAACATGCAGCTGGATAGAAGGAATGATTTCCAATATTTGATAGCAGAGTAGAGTGACTATAGTTAACAATAATGTATATGTATATCAAAACTAGAAGAGAGGACTGAACTGTTCCCAACACACAGAAATGATAAATATGTGAGGTGATGAATACTCCCAAAATACCCTGACGTGATCCTTACATGATGAATGCATGTAAAAAAATATCACATATAGATATCATATATGACATAGATATATATGTAGAAATATTATGTATTGAAAGAAAGAAAGAAAGAAGGAAAAGAAAGAAAGGAAAGAAAGAGAAAGAAAGAAAGAAAAAGAAAGAAAGAAAGAAAGAGAAAGAAAGAAAAGAAAGAAAAAGAAAGAAAGAAAGAAAGAGAAAGAAAGAAAGCAAAGAAGAAAGAAAGAAAGATGGAAGAAGTGAAGAGAAAATATGAAAACATTCAGAATACAGAAGGAAGTAATGGCATTATAAAATCAACTTGAAAACGAATTATTTAAGATTAAGAAAGAGATCTCATGTACTGTGAAAATTATATTCTAACTTTGTATAGCAATCAAATAGATATATAATGGGAGACAAAAAGGAATTTTAAGATGAGATATGAAACTTGGAAGAGATGACAGATGAGAAAAAATTATCACCAACATAAGTACCATTTATGTTTTTGTGGGTCATTTGAATAAAATTATTACTGGAGTTAAATTATAAATAAATAATCAGACCAACAAATCTAGGAGACAAAGAAAGTAAACCTTTAAATCACAAAATAATACAAATTATCTTATCAATAGGCAATTGGGAATATCACAGAAATTATAGAAGTTATAATGTTTTAGAAATAATTCAGTATTCATTTTTGTTTAAAATGAATTCTTTAAAAATTAATGTAAATCCCATAAATGATTTAAAGCTCTCTTTTAAGCCAGTAGAGAACATTTTATTTAATGAAGAAACATTAAGGAATCTCAGTAATATCTGAATTATATCAAAAATAATCATTCTCACAATTATCACTTTTTCTGGAAATTATAGCTGAATGCAATACATGACAAAATTGTATGTATAATGATATATAGAGAGATAAAAACATACACAAGTATTTATACATACTGTAAAAGAAATGTGTGTGTTTATGTGTGTGTGTATAGGAAATAAAAATCATTATAATTTGCAAATGATTTTAGAGTTATTCTAGAGAAAATAAAATACAAAAAGAAAATTGAAGAACCCAAGATGATCGCGAGTATGTAACCAAGTATTCCCAAATCAGTTATTCCAATATTACAGTAAATATCTGTTTAAATATGATATTTTTTTAAAAGTATGAAACAATGAAAAAATGTAAAATAAATAGAAATACATTTAGTAGGAAAGGTTCTTGATCAGGATAAAGAAAACCAAAATTTTACTGAAGTGCATAAATAACAATCTGATAAGTCAAGAAACACACAAATATCCTGATTTGAAAAATAAATATATTAAAAATGTTCATTATTTTAAATCAATTTATAAATTATAGTGAATGATTAACAGAATCTATAACAGATTACATAATTGTAAAATGTTCCTGGAGCTTATATATAAAAAGGTAGCCAAGATATTGTTGAAAAAAATAGAATGATTCACATTATCAACTATAAAAAAGTACTATAAAACTTCCATAAGGAAAAGGTTTTAATACTGTCAAAATAATTGTCTTAAGATAATTTTTAAAATAGACAAAAACATGTAAATCTATCTTTATATATTACTAAAGTAGGAAATGTTATCATTGAGGATAAAATGAATTATTATATAAATGATTAGACAACTAAATATTTAGCATACAAAGTTCCATTTTTTATCCCCAATGCCCATCCTCCACACATAAATCACAGGACTAAAGTGCCAAAACTTTAAAAAAAAAAGTATGAAATGATCATAATTGAATGTTTATCTCATATCAGTCTTACATCCATAATATATTTTCTGAAATATTTTACCTATTATAATTACGTTTCAGAAAAATATTTAGTTACATAGAAAGTTATTTGCAACATGTTATAGTTTATATCAATATATCAATAACAATTATTTATCAAGGATAGAATTTTTAGACAGTTTTACATTCTTTAATTTTTTTCTGTATTTTGTAAAATTTTCACAATGTATATTTGAAATGTTAAAAAATTGTAAATGAATATATTTGCTTATTTAAATAGAGAAAATATTTTTATTTTGCATCACACTTTGTCATAAAATGTGCATATACTGCAGTTATAGTTATCTATAACTAGCCTTCTATTTAATATATGATCCATATAATAGATGAGTAAATAAAGGTAAAAGATGAAACAACACACTGATGAACTGAGTTTTTATTACATTCTCTAAAGCAAACATCTCTTCTCTAGTAATTTAATCTTTTAGCCCCACTTGTAAGGTCAAATCTTTTTTGCTTAGTCTCATTTATTTTTTGATATCTTTCAAATTCTGATAATGTGAATAGGTTGCAATGTGAAGCAAGATTTTTTGCAGGAGAAGCAAGATTTTTGCAGGAGAAGCACGATTTAATGACGTTGGTGTTGTACTCGAACTATTAATGAACAAATGATACCCTGACTGAGTTAGACACATTCTAAAACCTAGAAGGAGATGATGTAGTCAACAATTCAGAACGTATGTAAATATAAAGGAATACATTTGATTGCTTCTTGGCCTTTTGGCTAAGATCAAGTGTAGGAATGCATTTGAGAATATCAATAATGTTTAATGCAACAACAAATTTTTACTGATTGCTTTCTTAACATCAGCTGTGAAGTTATTTTTATGACTTTGCAAAATTTTGTGAAAAATCACAGCAAGACTAACATTCATTTTTTTCTGTACTACAAGTGTGTTTTTAATTATGTTTTTCTATATTGTCTTATGAATCTAAAATATTTTCAACATTTGTCTTTCAGAATTTAATACAATTTATTTCAGAATTTAATACAATTACAATATTTTCATACAATATAGTATACAATTATTTTTCCTATGAAGTCCTTTAATGACCCTCTTCCTATATCACAAGTATTTAGGTACATACATATTAGGTAACTGGAACTCTTCAAATTTAAAATTCTAAGAAGTATTCATGACAAACTTTCTATGAAAGATACAGGATAAAATATTATCTTGTATATATTGATCACTTCTATATACCTTTTGTCCCACAATGGAATGTAAGCTTGTTGAGTTTCCCTATTTGGTTTTTGTATTCTACAAAAACGCCATTATACACATTTAAATATTTGTTGAGTAAAATCACTAGTTAGCGTAATTTAAAAAGCACAGAAAGGAATTTGATGTGTAATAGATTATTTTGAGGGATTACCTGCAAAGGATAAAAGAAAGAAGAGTATGCAGGGAGAAACAACAGCTTATGATACTGTTCTGTTACCAGTGAAAGGGACAGAAAGGGAATTATTCGGTAAGAATATTAGACTGCAACACATTTCTAAGAAAGTTTCAGCTAGGCAAACAAGCACTCCCTGAGTTAACATTGCTCAATTTAGAAGTTCTGAATCCCATCCTAATGGGCTGGCACTAGTATCCACATTGGGCTTAGTTATTGGTTGAGAGCAAGCCAGGTTATACATGGCCTTGAAACAAAATTATGGTTACTCCAAAAGAAAAGCGACTGGGGCTATGAATCAGTTATGCTCCCTGTAGCAGTTTCCTGTGAAGGAGAGCTTAAATGCTAATTCTGACAGCAATAAAACTATATTAAAAACTACATATTAACAGGTGAACATTTGATCAATGAATAAGCAAAAGTCAACTCTCTATGATATATACATATATCAAAACATCACATTTATTTACCCAGTGAATAGACCCAGCAATTGTTTGTCAATTAAAAAAATAAATATGTGTAGTTTTTAAAAGTCAATTTTCTGATGGCACCAAAATTCCATATACTATGGTTAGGCTTTGTGTCTTCACTCAAATCTCATCTTGAATTTTAATCCCAAGAATCTGCCAAATCCCCCAAATCCCTATTTGTCAAGGGAGAGATCTGGTGGAGGTAATTAGATCATGGGGGCAGTTTCCCCCATGCTGTTCTCATGATAGTGAGTTCTCACGAGATCTGATGGCTTTATAAGTGTTTGCTAGTTGGTCCTGTGGTCATTCTCCTTCCTGATGCCTTGTGAAGGTTGTTCACTTCCCCTATGCCTTCTATCATGATTGTAAATTTCCTGATCCCCCACCCCCAGACATGCTAAACTGTGGGTCAATTAAACTTCTTTCCTTTATATACCCAGTCTCAGATCATTCTTTATAGCAGTGTGTAAACAGGCTAATACAGTAAATTGATACCACAGAAAGTGGGGTACTGCTAATAAGATACCCATAAATATGGAAGTGATATTGGAACTGGGTAACAGACAGAGGTTGAAACAGTTTGGAGGGCTCAGAAGAAGACAAAAAAAAAAATGTGGGAAAGTCTGAAACTTCATAGAAACTTGGAGGGCTCAGAAGACAGGAAGATATGAAAACATTTGGAACTTCATTGAGACTTGTTGAACGACTTTGACCAAAATGGTGATAGTGATATGGACAATGAATGGCCTAGGTGGCCTCAGATGGAGATGAGGGACTTGTTGGGAACTGGAATAAAGGTGACTCTTGCTATGCTTTTGCAAAGACACTGGTGGCATTTTGACCCTGCCCTAGAGATCTGTGGAACTTGGACTTGAGAAAGATAATTTAGGGTATCTGGCAGAGAAAATTTCTAAGCAGCAAAGCAATCAAGAGGTAACCTAGGTGCTCTTAAAAGCATTCAGTTTTATATATTCACAAAGAAATTGTTTGAAATTGGAACTTATGTTTAAAAGGGAATCAGAGAACAAAAGTTTGAAAAATTTGCAGTGGGATGATGTGGTAGAAAAGAAAAAACAATTTTCTGGGGAGAAATTCAAGCCAGCTGCAGGACTTTGCCTAAATAATGAGGAACAGAATGTTAATCACCAAGACAATGGGGAAAACATCAAGGCATGTCAGAGACCTTCTCAGCAGTCCCTCCTCTCACAGGCCTGAGGCCTAGGAGGTAAAAATGGTTTCATGGGCCTGGACTCTGCTGCTCTGTGCAGCCTAGGGACTTGGTTTTCTGTGTCCTACCTACTCCAGCTGCAGTCATGGCTAAAAAGAGCCAAGGTACAGTTTGGGCCATTGCTTCAGTGGGGTGCAAGCCCCAAGTCTTGGTAGTTTGTGTGGTGTTGGTCCTGCCAGTACATGGAAGACAAGAATTGAGCTTTGGAAATCTACACCTAGATTTCAGAAGTTGTATGGAAATTTCTGGATATCTAGGCAGAAACCGTCAGGGTTGGAGCCCTCATGGAGAATTTCTGCTAGAACAGGGCAAAAGGGAAATGTGGGACTGGAGCACCCACACATAGTACTCACTGGAGCACTGCCTACTGGAGCTGTGGGAAGAGGGCCACTGTTCTCCAGAACCCAGAATAGTAGATCTACTGACAGCTTTCCACCTGGAAAAGCCACAGACACTGAACACCAGCAGTGAAAGCAGCTGGGAGGGACATTGTACCCTGCAAAGCCACAGGGTTGGAGCTGCCCAAGGTCCTGAGGTGCTCATCTCTTGCATCAGCATGATCTGAATGTGAGACATGGAGTCAAAGGAGATCATTTTGGATATTTACAATTTCATGACTCCCCAAATGGATTTCAGAATCACATGGGACCTGTAGCCCCTTTGTTTTGGCTAATTCCTCCCATTTGGAACAGGAATATTTACCCAATGCTTGTACCTGCATTGTGTCTTGGAAGTAACTAATTTGCTTTTCATTTTATAGGTTCCTAGGTGGAAGGGTCTTGTCTCAGATGAGACTTTTGGACTTGAACTTCGGGGTTAATGCTGGAATGAATTAAGATTTTGGGGGACAGTTGGGAAGGCAGGATTGGTTTTGAAATGTGAAAGACACATGAGATTTGGGAGGGGCTGGGGCAGAATGAGGAGGCTTTGTGTCCCCATGAAAGTCAAATCTTGACTTTGTGTCCCCATAATCTCCAAGTATGAAGGAAGAGAATAAGTCGAGATAATTGGATCATGGGTACATTTTCCCCCATTCTATTCTCATGATAGTGAGTGAATTCTCATGAGATCTGATGGCTTTATAAGTGTTGTGTAGTTTCTCTTGTGATCATTCTCCTTGCTGCCTTGTGAAGAAGGTGCCTTGCTTCCCCTTCACCTTCTGCCATGATGGTAAATTTCCTGAGGCCTCCCCAGCCAGGCTAAAATGTGAGTCAATTAATCTTTCCTTTATAAATTACCCAGACTCATGCAGTTCTTTACAGAAGTGTGAAAAAGGACTAAAGCACCATATTTGATAGTCTGGTTTTTAAAGATTACTGTTATGTAAAACACATGTTAAGTGTTATGTGTCGTCTTAACTAGACTGAGCTAAACTTTTGAGAAGTTCCTATCTTGTGTGTTTCTAATTTGGACACATTAGAAGGTTGCTGGGAGAAGATTCTTGGGAGATTTGCAGGGTAAATGGAAGGTAGCAACCATTTAATATCTCTCTCTTTCTCTCTCTCTCTCCCCTCTCGAGTGTGTGTGTGTGTTCTCTGTGTAAGTCACACACACACAGAGACACACACACACGTGTTTGTTGATCTGATGACTCATTTCAATGTCTTGAAGCAGTAGCTGGATCTGCAGCTGTTCTACCTATTCTTGTGTTTTCCTTCAGCATTTCTGACTCCTTGGAAAGGTTCAGTTTTCTGACACGAGGCCCCTGCTTCTGCAAGATACTCTTAATATCAAAGTCAAAAGCAAGAAGAATGGCTGGCTGGTTTCAGTTTAGGGTTCCAGTTTATTTAATCATTGCAGCCTGCCTTTGATATTCCCCCTTCACATCTATCAACTGCTTACCCTGCAACTTCAAGATTACACATCATATGTGGATACAGAAAGCATTATAAAGGCTTTTTAACAACCTCCTGTTGTATGAGGCTGATTTCCTGCAACAAAAATAAATAATATATAGCCAAGTGGTTTTGCTCCTCTGGTTGAACAATGGCTGCCGACTGATACAATAGGGATGTTGTTTGGGCCACAGTGCTTTATTATATAACAAAATATAACTTGAAACCTGGGACAAAATAGAAGACAGAGATGATTACTTATTATGTGTTTTTCAGGAAGAAAAAGCTGATATGCTTTTAATAATTTCCTATTATATTTTAAGAATATTCTTTGTCATGTTTCATTCTTGTCTTTTGGTACCTAGCCCACATTTAGTAATAAACAATAACCCAGAAAATTCACATTTCACTGCAACATCACAATACCAAAGTCCATGACCAGATGACAGTCACACTTTGTTTAACATCTATTATACTACTATTTTGTCATTCTTCACTTTTCTTTCAAAAATAAACTTGGTGGTCCTCTCCTAAAGACACACATATTCCCACTGCTGTCTATTCTTTTTTACCTTCTAAAACATATTGACAAAATATTTAAATCTGTTGAATTTAGGCAGAGAGCATTTTTTATTCTCATCTTAAGGCCATTTTATAACACAAAGTAGGAGTAAAGAAAACACATCTAATTATTTCATACGTCAAATACTTAAAGAATTACTGTGATGTTTTTCTATGAACTGTCTTCTCAATAAAAACAATTCAACAAGTGACAAGTTACTTTTATTTTTAGAGATTCTTGCAATTTATAACACATAACAAATGTATAAATGAATTAACTTTCATCTTCAAAATCAGCTGTTTTGACTGTTCTAGGATAATAGAGGTAGGTTTCATAAATATGGTTCCTTTGCTAGCTGACACCATGTTAAGCCATGTTGGTAGAGGGTGCTCAAGAGACACCAAAGGAGGAGGGGGATTTTTCTTCCTGATGCCACTGTGTCTCACTTTCCAGATTTCTAAGGAGTGTGCTTTTTCCAGCACTTGGCTCTTTAATCTACACAGTTTTCTCTACCTCTAGGTGCCTGCAATGCACACTTCCTACAAAACTTGGCTTATGCAAAGTGCATAGGTTCTTTCCTGCTAGTTTCCTGAAAAGCACAGCTTTCTCCAGCACCTGACTTCAGCACAGTGTATTTTCTCAAGCATCCAGCGCCTGCAGATATGCCCCCATTATCTGCTTCCTTCTGATAGCAGCAGGATGAAACACTCATCAGCCTGCAAATCTCCCTGTCATCTCTCTTGGAAGCTTTGCAGTGGAATGCCACAGATGAGGCACCTTCACACAAACAGGCTCCCCAGCATTCATACAAGGGACAGCAAAGTGAGGGGTTTTTTTTTTTTTTTTTTTTTTTTTTTAAGTTCTCGGGTACATGTGCACAACGTGCGGGTTTGTTAATATGTATACATGTGCCACGTTGGTGTGCTGCACCCATCAACTTGTCAATTACATTAGGTATATCCCTCAATACTATCCCTCCCGCTCCCCCCACCCCACAACAGGTCCTGGTGTGTGATGTTCCCCACCCTGTGTCCAAGTGTTCTCATTTGCTCAGTTCGCACCTATGAGTGAGAACATGCGGTGTTTGGTTTTCTGTCCTTGCGATAGTTTGCTCAGAATGATGGTTTCCAGCTTCATCCATGTTCTAGTAAAGTGAGTTTTAAGGCACATCCCCTTTCCGTGGATGAGTTTCTCTTACAACCTAGAAAAAAAAATGTAGCAAGTCATACCACTGAGTCCCCTCCGTATCTTATGTGGCATCTTGTGATTTGAGGATATGACTCCTCCAAAAAGATCTCAATTCCAGTCTTGACATGGTGAAGAATTCTCTTTCTTTGGTCCTTTTATTCCAGCCTCATGAGCACTAGCTAATTTCTATACCTGCTTTTTCTGTGTTATTTAATGCTCGCTTTAACTCTTATTGGCCAATTCACCATTCTTCAATCCCCTGACAATTATTCTTTATATTAAAGATTCTGTATTCAAATTACCTCATGGTTTCTCCTCACCACTTAACCTTAACAGATACAGAATTGATACCTAGATTAGTTTCAGTACCTAGATTCACAAAGATGGAAATTCGTGATTGACTTGGTTACACCCATAAGTGCAATGTTGGCCTTTATATCCATGGAAAATGGGATGTTAGTAATCATGTCATGTAATAACATCACAATTCATGAAGTTATCATTTGTGGTTATATGTAATAAAATACAAACTGAAGCACACGCTTTGGAAGCACAATTGGATGCTTGCACTTGATGTTTATGGTGGTAATACGGCTACACACCATGGAATAATGGATGAATACTTTTGCATACATTTGAGTAATTATACAAATAGAGTGACAAGAACTGATCCATTAACTCTCAACTCTATTCACAGTCTGAAGACTAGAGAGCTTTCATGATAACCCGAAAACAACCTCTTATTTGTTGTTGTCCATAGAGCTAATATTGGTGAAAATTCAAAAGAAAAATTAATGTGCATGCTACTGGTATATAATATGTAAATACACAGCCTTGCCAAATTTTCATATAAAAGCTAGGCATTTCTTTCTTAATAATGTGATCCCGAAACTTGAAATGATGGTATATAGTTTAAAATACACATATACATATTTGTATACCAATTCATAGATTTTAGTAATTTTCTTAGTGTAAATAGTTCTTTCAGAACTGACTTCAAGACACTAACATGAAGTCACTAGGAACAGAATTGGAAAGAGTTGTGCAAAATCAGCACTCTCTGGCTAGTATGAACATCTCCTGCACATCAAGGATTCCACTCCAACAGTGCGTGTTAAGACTCTCCCAGGGTTGACCTCAACAGTATGGTTATCAAATATTTTGAGTAAGTACTTGCTAAACGCTATGGTTAAATATGCATAGCCACAAGACATTTCGTGAAATAGAAGAAAATGAAGAGAAATTCTCGATATAAAGAAAGAAAAATAGTATCTATCTATCTACCTATCTTTGATAAAACACAAAAATTATAAATGAACTAATTGCTTGATAACTGACCAGAATTCTTAGATGTTTCAACCTGCTTTAATTTACATGTTGGCCACAATGGTTAATATCATTTCAAGCCACAGGTCAGCCAGATATATAAATGAACACTGGCATATGTACAGACTGTTGGTATTGACATGAAATGTAGGATAATACAATTTGATTTAGAGATATAAAGATTTAGAGAGCTGAAATCACTCAACCCCCTAAAAGTATATCATAAGCAATGAGATTTATATTTTTATTTCATACTCTGTTATTTGATTTAAGCAATCCACTTCTATTTTAATTACCACCAATTTTAATAACTTACAATTCAATCTGATTTCAATCTACCTAGAACTATTATATATTTTATCTTAAATTTAAAATAGCATACCCCAAACCAAATAAATATAAAACTCCCTTTGAAAATAGAAAGAAGTGTGCATTATTCAAGAATAAAGAAAAAGCCAGGAAGCTTATGGTAAGCGAATATGTAAATATATCAATAAATAAAAAATAATGTTCATCAGGCAATATAGGGGATATACAGAAGACAACAGCAATGCCACATCTTTGTGCAACTCCTGCTGTGAATAAATACAAATCATCCAACATTCATAAAATCAAACATGTACTTCAATCATCCTTTACAAGAATATCTGTGCATTTCCAAGAAAGAAAGATATTCTGGAAACATACAAACTAATGCCTGCAAATTAATGTTGTATAGAGTCCTGATCTCTCTCTCTGTCACAAGATTATAAAAGCTTGATTAAATAACAAATAAGGGGTTTTGTAGGGGATGAATTTAATCTTAGAACGACAAGAGAGAGCACTGTCTCTTCCGAGTATATCTTTACCTCAAATAATTTCAAATTTCCTCAAATAATTGTGTTATGTTGGCATATTTTGATGTACTAGAAGAGCTCCAAACTGAGTGTGCTACGGAGTTTTAGGAAAAAAAAAAAATCAGAAACACATGCAACAAAGGGAATTGTGAATGGAAAGCAAAGCATGACCTTTCACTGTGGCTGGTATGCCCCCTAATGCTGCACTTTGGATGGCATTCTTCAGGGCCATTTCAAGTGCTCCATTTAAAGCAGAATGGTTCTAAATCATTGGCACATAAAGTTTCTTCTAAAAGTGAATTTTCTGGTCACTAAACAGGCAACCTTCAAGACCAGACTAAGCAGGTTGTTTCCTTCAATATGCAGCGCACATTGAAAATGTGAAATATGAGGAAGGCAAAGCTAGGGTTTATTTACTCGTGGAAAAGAAAAGGAGAATTCACAGTAGAATTCATATTATTCTTATTATTCTATTTTCTTTTTATTATCGATGTTTCAAATACGGAAACCATCATTTTATTCCTAAAATCACCTTCTCTGATCTCTTTTCTCTATTCCATTGCAGGGCTTTTTTAAAACAAAAAAAGATATTTCTTTAAACACAACTTAAAAATTCATGCAAAAGTGTGCACTAAGTTCTCAAGCCTCCTCTCTCTTTCCACACCTGCTCCCTCTCACTATGAGAATGTTGTACTTGTGGTTACTTCTGCATTTCTTACCTTCCTTCTTCTTCAAGGTAAGAAGAAGTTATTGTCGGGCTTTCTAATTTTTTTTTTTGCTCTTGAACACTCATCATGGACACATACCCTAGTTCTGTCTGTTTTTTTAGTCTGATCTTTGGGTTTTACTGAATGCATTTTCAGATATATTTAAGAAAAGAAAAAGATTAATTTGTCAACTAATTGATTTGAGTAACTGTAAGCAAGATTGATGCCTGTGACCTGCTTAAATAATGATAAAGAGAGGCATAACCTGGAAGTCACCTTAGAGTTTAGAGTCTAGTGAAAAAGATTAATATTGCTCATATAGCTATTCAAGTTAATGTAACATTGCAAAATTAGCAAGTGCCATGAATAAGAGACAATTGCCATGATACAAGCATCTGTTAGTGTATTGATGCATTCAGGGAAGACAAGAAAGTTATCCCTTTGGAACTGGGTTAGTGGCCTTGGGTGTGGATATGAATATGTTAACTTGATGAAGAAGGAAGGTAAGAAATGCAGAAGTAACCACAAGTACAACATTTTCATAGTGAGAGGGAGCGGGAGTGGAAACAGAGAGGAGGATTGAGAACTTAGTGCACACTTTTGCATAAATTTTCAAATTGTGTTTAAATAAATATCTTTTTGGTCTTAAAAGAAAATGGGATACCATGGAGATCTTTTAATAAGTAAATACCAAATGATCATATGTTTGCTTCAAAATTATTTATCTAGCTGCAGTGAGGATGAAAAATTTAAAGAAGGGAAGAACTAATACCATTTCATCACTTAGAAATGGCCAGGTAGTCTCAGAAAAAGAATATGTTTACATGGAAGCCATTAGGTTATGGAGATGGAGGGATATGTGTAGATTTGAATAATTCCTTTCTTGTGTAACCACAGTATTAACATTTTGTTGATGTGCAGTTAAAATGTATCTACTTGTTTATTATCTGCCTACTTTGACATGTGGATATGTGTGTTTATATCTATATAATCTATACCCTCAATTAAATAACACATGACTTAAAGAAAATTTTAAAAAAATTCATTTCATGATGTTATAAGGAGCTACAGATCTCATTGTGTCAGGAAACAAGTCAATTTCCATAATACCCACACCAATACCAACCCAATCTGCTTAAAATATCATCAGAAATATCCCATCAGGATTACCAAATAAACTGCCTTCCCTAGACTTCCACATATGCTAATCTGTCTCCAATCCTAACATCTTTCCAGACCCCCAAAGTTTCCACTATGCCCTCTGAAATTCACAGCCTGTCATCTCCTATATCCTCAACCTCTTCTATGAACTTTTTAAAACATGTCTAATTAAAACCTGGCTTTCCACTAAGCAACTCATCCTTCAGCCATAAAGTCTTCTAACTATTGGCCCTGACTTTGGAAAAGGTGTCCTCTTCGTTCCTCCAAATCATTGTTTTTCCCTTCCCTCTAAAATCCATAAGGTTTAAAGATAATGGATTCAAATTCAATATTCAGTATTCAAACTATAAATCTTGTTATTTTAAGTATAAGTAAAATAACTTTTCCATAATCTGTCCTCTTGGAAAACTGACCTCCTCTGTCTTTTGGTCTTGCCCTCTATCATACCTGCATTTGCTTGTAACTTATGATTCCTTTTACAAATAAAAGCATTTTCTTTAATTATGATCTCTGACGAGTCCATTGAAAACTCTTTTTTCTCCCATTTGTCCACTTGCAATTTTCAACTATCGACTTTGTTTCCAGCGTTGTACAGCCCCCTTATATCCTCACTTATTTCCTCATGCAGCCTACATGAATTATTATTATATTCATCCTTATTCTCTATTATTCTGGCCTGGAAAAACAGCATCATTTCTAAATCCCATTTTCTGTCTACTCTCAAACTTCTCTAGGAAAGCTAAACACAGCTGGAAAAAAAATGACAACCTTGATGACTTTTCTTACTTTGAATTCATGACCACCAACATCAAATAGACACCAATTCTATTTGATCCATCAATTTTAAGACATTTACAGAATATATATTTACTCTTATACAAACTCCTCTCTCTCTTTAAACTTTATCTACCCTCCTTTCTTAAATCACAAGTAATAAAGGTGTTATCTATTTTCAAGTAAAAAATATATTTAATAAAAAGGGATTCTACCATTTCTCTCCAAAAATATATTATTATATTTGCATCTGTAAACATGCACTCTAATACCCATTTTCTTAGAAAAGATGGCAGCTGGGTTTTACTTTTGCATAAACCCCAACCTCATCTTCCTCTTTTCTCCTTAAGCGTATCCCAAGAGCATTCCTTGCTTCTCTTTGTTTTATCATTAATGTTAATCTACCTACTGGATTATTTCTATCAGCATACACACAGTACATAATATCTTCCTTTTTTAGTTACAATCTCTCTTATCTCAATATCCCTCTGTAGCTATTGCTTCAATCTATACTCCATTATATAGTTAATTGCTTCATAATTATTTTTTAAACCTATTACAACTAACTTTACTTCTCTCATTTCCTCTTGACCTCAGTTGAACCAAAGTTTTCTCATCATTCTACCAAATTATTCTCATCAAGCTCAGTGTAATTTGCCACAATAGCAAATTATTGCATAATAATTAAGAATTCCCTCACGGACTATTTTTTCTTAAATTCCCAAACCACCTTAATAAAAATCAGCTTGGATATTTGATATACATTCACCAAGAAAATCTACTGGTCTCCCAAATTTTTACATCTAATTATATGGTTTCTTAATTCTTCAAGTTATATATGCAAAATCTTAGAGTCATTGATATTCCCATCAGTCTCTTGTATTTATTTTCACAACAACAAAATACTTGGGATTTTCTTTATGCATATTGTGGTAAACAGTGAGCAACATGGAATATTTCTTCACCAGGGGGCTTATAATACTCTAATCTAGACATATAAATTTATATGATTTAAAGGGGAATTGCCAACTAGACTGGTCATACCTAAATATCTGTTTTTCTAATTTTAATACATATTTATTCCTTAATATCTCTGTATATCCTAAGTACATAAAAATGTTAACTGTAAATAAAACAACCATGAAGAACACAGGCTTATGGAAGTGCTATAAATACAAAGTACACAAATTAGAATGCACAGACAAATATATTATTAAGAGTGAAAATACCAGAAGCTATTTTTTCTTTTTTTTAGATTGAGTCTCACTCTGTCACCAAAGCTGGAGTGCAGTGGCACAATCTCAACACACTGCAACACCCACCTCCTGAGTTCAAGCAATTCTCGTCCTTCAGCCTCCCAGGTAGCTGGGATTACAGGTGCGTGTCAGCATGCCTGGCTAATTTTTTAATTTTTAGTAGAGACAGAGTTTTGCCATGTTGCCCAGGTTGATCTTGAACTCCTGGCCTCAAATGATCAGCCCTCCTCAACCTCCCAGAGTGCTGGGATTACAGGTGTGAGCCACTTATTAATAGTTGTGTGACCATGAGAAATTAGTTAACTTTTTTGAAAACTGAAGTATCCCATATTGAACATATAAATACTTATATTTGATGGTCACTATCAGAATCATGAATGGTAATATTTTAAATAGCGAGCCATAGCTTTTATGCCTGCTAATATAGTTTGGGTATTTGCCCCCACTTAAATCTCATGCTGAAATGTAATTCTCAATGTTGGAGGTGGGGCCTGACAGAAGGTGTTTATGGGGTCATATTCCTCATGGCTTTGTGCTGTCCTTGCAAAAGTAAGTCTTTGTGAGATTTGATTAACAGTGTGTGGCACCTCCCCATTCCCCTCTCTTCCTACTGTTTTTACCATGTGAAGCGCCTGTTCCTGCTTTACCTTCTACCATGAGTAAAAGCTTCCTGAGGCCTTACTAGAAGAAGATCCCAGCACTATCCTTCCTGTACAGCCTGCCACTCAAACTTCTTTTCCTATAAATTACTGAGTATCAGGTATTTATAGCAACTGCAAGAACTGTCTAATAGAGAAGATTAGTACCGAACAGTGGGGCATTACTATAAAAATACTTGAAAATATGGAAGTAACTTTGGAACTTGGTAATGGACAGAGGGTGGAAGTCTTTGGAGGGCTCAGATGAAGAAAGAAAGTTGAGGGAAAGTTTGGAACTTTTAGAGACTGGTTAAATGGCTGTAACCAAAATGGTGATAGTGATATGGACAGTGAAGGCCAGGCTTCTGAGGTCTCAGATAAAAATGAGAAATTTATTAAGAATGGAGAAAAGGTCACATGTGTGATGCCTTAGCAAGGGGCTTGGTTACATTCCTTTCACGCCTTAGGGCTCTGTGAAAGTTTGAACTTGAGAGACATAATTTACAGTATCCTGTGGAAGAAATTTCTAAGCAGCAAAGCATTCAAATGTGCCTCACTGCTTCTAACAGCCTATGCTGAGATGCAGGAGCAAATAAATGACTTAAAGTTGAAATATCTATTTAAAAGAAAAGCAGAGAGTAAAAGTTTGGACATTTCACAGCCTGGGCATATGACAGAGGAAGAAAGAGCTGTTTAGGGAGAGGAATTCAATCAGGTTGTGGAACAACTACTTGATAGAAAAATTAGCATAACTGAAAGAGAGCCAAGTGTTAATATTCAGAAAATGGCAAAAAGCCTTGAAGGAATTTCAGTGCCCTTCACAGGTCCTATCACAGGTCCAGAAGCTTAAGAAGGAAGAAAGATTTCATGGGCCAGGCCCAGGGCCCTACTGCACTGTGCAACCTCGGGACACTGCTTTCCACATCCTGGCCACTCTGGCTCCAGCTTCAGCTCGAAGGTGTCTAGGTACAGCTTGAGATGCTGCTCCAGCTCCAGAGAGTACAAAATGTAACCCTTGGCAGCTTCCACATTATAGTGTTAAGCCTTCAGGCACACAGAATGCGAAAGTGAAGGAGGCTTGGAAGTCCTCACATTTTGCCCACAGGAAATTCCTTGTGGACAAATAACAGACAGTACTCAAAAGTCATCCCTCTAAGGTTCACCTGAGACAAATACATATCTGATTGCTTCCTCTGCCCTATCGTTTATGTAAAGATGCACATTTACTGAGCCAGACTAAATTTTGAAATCAGTGGAAGGCTGAACAACAACTCAAAAGACTGCAACCTATTGTCTCTTGTCTACTTCTAGCCTGAAAGCTCCCACTTCGAGTTGTCTTGCTCTTCTGGATCAAACTAATGTACATCCTACACGTATTGATTGATGTGTCATAGCTCCCTGAAATGTATAAAAGCACACTGTACTCATGACCACCTTGGGCACAGGTTGTCAGGACTTCTTGATGCCAGGGTGCATCTGTAGCCTTGGCAAAATAAACTTTCCAAATTGACTGAGACCTATTGCAGATATTTTGGGTTAACAGTTTCATTGTGTCTTGGAAGTAAATAACTTGTTTTTGATCTTACAAGCTCATTGGTGGAAGTCTTGCCTTGTTTTAGATGAAACTTTGGACTGTGGACTTTTGAGTTAATGCTGAAACAAGTTAACAATTTGGGGAACTTTTGAAAAAACATGATCGTATTTTGCAATGTAAGAAGGACATGAGATTTTGTGGACACCAGGGACAGAATGATATAGTTTGGGTATGTGTCCCTGCATAAATCTTATATTGCAATGTATCCTCAATGTTGGGGGTGTGGTCTGGTGGGAGGTGTTTGAGTCATGGGTAAAGATTTCTCGTGGCTTGGTCCCGTCCTTGTAATAGTGAGAACTGGTGAGATCTGGTTAAGAGTGTAACACACTCCCACCCTCACCCTACTCTCTCTTAGTTCTGTTTTAGCCATGTGAAGTGCCTGCTCATGCTTTGCATTGCACCGTGAATAAAAGCTTTTTGAGGCCTCCCCAGAAGTAGATGCTGACACTAAGCTTTCTGTACAGCTGCAGGACCATGAGCCAATTAAACCACTTCTCTTATAAATTACTTCTTCGCAGCAATGCAGGAATAGTCTAATGCACCCGCCATGTAAAAAAGACTAAATAAAAGTTAGTAATCATTATTATTATTGGTGTAATTTTTAGATAATTTGCCAGATTCTTTTCTGAACTCTGTATTATATGCATTTTCGAACTTTTATGTGTTTTTTGAAGTGTATGATAAATATGTAGATTTTATATATATATATATATATATATAATATTTTATATATATATATATATCAGCCTTTGACTGAGATTGGGACTATTGCAGATCCATGCAAGATCTTAACTACAAACTCATAAGAAAACTTGGACTATAGACAATAAGTCATTCTTGTGTAAGGAAATAAGTGTATATTGCTTTAAATTACTAACTTCTGTGTTAATTTATCCTGCGACAATAAATAATTAACTGAAATATCAGATTTAAAAGGAAAAACAGAAGTCTGGTTTCGGACACTGTGGCAGAAGCCTGTGGTCCAATTCCACTTGGCCCAATTTATTTTAGCAAAGCTGTGGTGAACAGTTCCATAGTTTACTGGTTTCCAACCAAGAATGTACCATAGTATTGCTCTGTTTTTGTTTTGTTTTGTTTTGTTTTGTTTTTTTACTAGATGTAGGCACAACTCTGAAGTGCAAGGGAGACAAAAAGATTTTGCTTCAGATCATGTTTCTAAGGTATACAAATTAAAAATACTGTGTTTGAAATGCTGACTAGATGTCTAAGTTGTTGAGTAGGCAATTTAATATACTGTCTTTAATTCAATATAGAGCTCTGGGCTAAAGATAAATTTGATGGTTGTCAGAAAATATATAATATTTAAAGCTAAAAGTCTGGATGATCTTCTAAAGGAGTAAAGGCAGATAAAAATATCAAGTACAAGAAGTGTGTTATGAGGCACTTCAATAATTTTTGCTTCTAAATAAAACAGAAACTCTGATACTCTTATCTATTCTGCATTGTCAAATATTTTTCTTATGCTAGTATATAAATATATACATACATGTGTATTAGACATCTCCAGAATATTAGGCCAATAGAATGTGGAGGTAAGTACATACGTAGGTAAGTAAGTTGTATATTTGCAAATTTTGTTTAAAAATGACTTCAAACATAAAAAGTTGTACAAATACAAATATTTTAAGAAATACCATTATATCTTTTATTCACACTCAGCCATTGTTAATATTTTGCCCCATTTTCTCTATCACTCATTTGCTTGTATACACTCTCTCACACTCACTTTAAATAGATTTATACCTGCATAATGTCTGAAATATCTGATGGTTAGTTGCTTATATCATGGTGCTTTACCTATAAATATTTCTATGTAGATTTCCTAACAATTTGGATATTCTCTCATATAACCACAGTCCATTTAGAAAAATTATAACAGTATTTATATAATTACTCTTATATAAGTTGCTACTCATATTCCAAATTTGTTGACTGATTTCATGATATTTTTTTATAGTATTTCCACCCCTTTAGTACAGGATCTAATTTAGGGTCAGGTATTTCAATTCTTCCTCATGTCTTTTAGTCTTTTTAATTTGGAACATTTTCATGGCCAATTTTTGTCACTTTGACATTGACATTTTTATGAAAACAGTATGCTAACATTTATTTTTCAAATACAGTATTTCTCAATTTCTGCTTTTTAGATGTTTCCTCATTATTAGGTTGAGGCTATGCATTGCTGATCAAAATACTCCATAGATGATTGTGTCTTCTCAGGATACAACATCTAGAAGCAAATCATGTCCATCTGCCACTCACAGTTGATGCCAGTCAGATTATTGAATTATTTTCCAATTTTTAATTACCATTTTGTTTTCATAGTTCTTTTTCCTTCCAACTAAAAAGCAGTCTGTTGGGACATTGGAATAGCTTCCTCCTTATTCAAACTTGCCTCTAAATTTATCTTCCAGTCTTCACGGTGTTGGTTAAAAAATGATACATTCATTGGCCAGGCACAGTAGCTCATGCCTGTTATCTCAACACTTTGAAAGGCCGACGTGGGTGTATCGTCTGAGGTCAGGAGTTTGAGACCAACCTGGCCAACATGGTGAAAACCCATCTCTACTAAAGTAGATATAAAAATTAGTCGGGTATGGTGGTGCACACCTGTAATCCCAGCTACTCTGGAAGCTGAGGCAGGAGAATCACTTGAAACCAGGAGGTGGAGTTTGCAGTAAGCTGAGATCACACCATTGCACTCCAGTCTGGGTGACAAGAGTGAAACTGCATCTCAAAAAAAAAAAAAAAAAAAAGACACATTTTTTTAATTTCAGCATTCCTTCTACATTTATAACTCTAGTATTTCACTGTGCAAAAGAGCCCTCAGTACTGATATATGTTTGTGTGGGTATGTGTGTGCAAAAAAAAAAATTTGGCAGTATATTTACATATGTTTCAATACATATAACATTACTAAGTATGTAAATAATTAAATTGAGGTAGATACATGAATTCCTATATTCAATGTTTTATAATTAATTTCATTATCTGGGTCCTCAAATGGCCCCTATTTGCATAGTGGGTCCCCTTCAAGCAAGGTAGCTCCTGTTTCCTTGTGACTTGCCTCCATTCTTCTTTCTTGCATAAATGATGTTCTAGATTTATCTCATACCTAACTTGCTACAGACCTGTAATCATCTATGTGTTCAAGAATCTCTTTTGATAGAGATCAAGATCTGAGTATTAAGTGTGCTCCTGTCCAGTGGGGTATGTTTGCTTTGTTGCCCTCTCTTTGAAAAGGATTAGGAAATTAATGCGCTCATATACACATATACATATCCCCACTTGCAAATATAAACAGACATGTACATATACAGGCATACTGTGAAAGTCAAATCTGGGGAGTCCCCAAATCACTAAGCTAAAAGAAAAAGTCAAGCTGGAAACTGCTTAGGGACAATCTGCCTCCCGTTCTCTTCAAAGTCACCCCTCTGCTCACTGAAATAAATGCATATCTGATATTTTCCTTTGGACAGGCTAATCGGTAATTCAAAGTAATACAACCATTTGTCTCTTATAAACCTATGAGCTGGACGCCCCCACCCCCCTTTGAGTCTCCCCGCCTTTGCTTTGAGTTGTCCTGCCTTTCCAGACCGAACCAACGTTCATCTTGCATATGTTGATTGATGTCTCATGTCTCCCTAGAATGTATAAAAGCAAACTATGCTCTGACCACCTTGGGCACATGTCGTCAGAACCCCTTGAGGCTATACCATGGGCACACAACCTCAATGTTGGCAAAATAAACTCTAAATTAACTGAGACATGTCTCGAATTTTTGGGGTTCACAATACACTCACATATAATACATGCATATGCTTACAAACCTATGTATATGTACATTTACATTTTTTAAGAATCATAAGTTCAGGAAGATACTTCCAGTTCTAATCCATTCCCATGTGCTCTTTTATTGTTTTCCCCATTCATTTATTTTCCACACTGAGAATGGAGAAGGCCACCAACAATCATCAGCACATTTAATTCAATTGATTCTGTATTTCATGAAAATTAATTCCAAAACTTAAACTTCACTTACCACTACATAGCTACTAAAAATACAGCAGAATTTTCTGCGCTTTTTTCCTTAATCCTCACAGCCCATCCTGCTCCAAACTCAGGGTATACAATCAGTTTGTTAATAAGCCATCTGGAGAAATTTATTTTTTCATTATTTCTTTCTCTTCTATCTTATTTCCTTCTTTTCTTCCTTCTTCATCTTTCTTTCTTCCTTCCTTTCTTCTACCTTCCTTTTTTTCTTTCTATTCTTTTCTTTTTTCCTTTTTTCTCCCTTTCTCCTCCTTCCTTTCTTCCTTCCTTCTTTTCTTGCTTTATCTTTCCTTCCCTCCTTTTTCTTCTTTCATTATTCCCTTTCTTTCTCTTCCTGCAATGCCGTTAATGTACTCACTTGAAATATAATTAAATGTATTTATTTGATGTCTTTTAAAGTGGGTTTCTTCCCCTTTTCCTATTCTTATTGATTTAATTTATTTTTATAACTATGATATTAATATGTTTTTAAAAGTCAAAGTGGTATAAAAAGGTAAATTTCAAGAAGTGACTTGTCACCCACTCCCTTCACCACATCCTTTGTACTAACTTTATTTATTTGTACTTCTAGTGCTTCTTTTTGTTATGATAAAAAGATACATGCCAATTTTCATTTCTTTCTTACAGGCAAGGTAGCATACTATGTATTTTCCTTTACATTTTTTTGCTAAATAGTATATACTGAAAATCACTCTAAGTCAGTTTCATGTAGCTCTTTTTCAATTTGTGTAAAGCTACATTAAAAGCCACTGCAATCACCAATACACTTCTATTTCATGTCATTTTCATTGGATATTCAGTAGTTACTTCCAACTCAGTATTTAAAATGGAGATCACTGTTTTGTTCCACAAAATAACCTCCAATTTTTGTTTGTGATACCTTTGTAACTTTTTAGGCTACTAAATAATTACTCTTTTTTTACTCATTTACCTATCATTGTTATCATAGTTATACAATTATCATCCTTAAAATCATTTTATTCTTACAATATTTTCTTCATCTCATTGCTGCTACCTCAGTTCACAACATTTCCATCTTGTAGATATTTCATTGCCTTTGGGATTATACTTCTATTTTAATCTCATTTACATTTATCATCAATCCAAGATTTCTATAATATTATTTCCTGGCATTCATTTGAGTTCAAAACCTACAACAGCCCCTCATTATTTACTTCTAGATGCGAAGAACCTTTCTATCAGGGCTTTTCTGGTTTATGCCAACTATTATTTATAATATCTCATATCTTGGTCATATATTATGTGTTTACTTTGGCCTGTCTGCATTTTATTAAGCTGTTTATTTAAACTGGGATACACTCCTCATTTGGTCATCTAAATTTGCCATATTTCATCATTCTCCTGCAACAACTGTGGACCACATTCCTTTGAAACTCAACCACCTTCCTCATAATTCCTGAGATATTTTATAATTACATGAAAATCATTTATGTATCTATGTTCATCTATATAACTTTATGAGATGTATAATATAAAACAAAGCATAAATGTTAATATTTGTCAAATATTTTCTGAATATTTACAATAAAACCTCTTTTAAAATATTCAATTATATTCTGCTATATTTTATCATAATATTTTATAATTTATTTTACTTGTATATTTTCTTCATTAATTTTAATTTTAATTAATATTTTTATTAATAGTAAAGTCATTTTAGCTTACTCCAAGCCAAGAATCTTAGTATTTAAGATTTTGTTTTACAGATTACACTGAGCTAGTTTTGTTAATGTGAAAGTATTTTACAAGATTGATGGGCTTTTCATTTTAATGTAGTCAATGGAATGTTAAATATTATTATGACAGAAATAAATTAAGAACAGCATATCTATACATTGGCCTATTCTATTTCAGCTTCTTAAAATAGCTGATAGTCCTCCTCTGCATTCTATGTAGTGTATTTATGTTAATTATTGAAGTAACAGGGACTGAAGTCTTTCCTGGGAATATCAATTTAATATTCATGTGTAGCTATCCATACTCTCTTATTTAGTAAACACTGATGATTTTGTTTGAATTAAGATCTTCTAGCTTCAATACCGTTGTCATTATGGGCAGGGTTCTTGTGACAAAAATAAAAAATATATCAGTTTAAACTAGGATGTTCTCCTTATTGGATCATCTAAATTTGTTATATTTCATGATTCTCCTAGGACAACTCTGGAACACATTCCATTGAAACTCAACTACCTTCTTCATAATTCCTAAGATATTTTATAATTGCAAGAATGTTTCTTCTGTATATTATGTTATTCTTTAGAAGCCGCAAATGGCCCCTCTTTGCTTAATGGAGCCCCTTCAAGCAAGATGGATCCTCTTCCTTTGCGACTTTCAAAGAGTTGTAAGCACTAGCTAGACTATTGCAGAGTGCATTTTTAAGGTCTTGGTTTATTTTCTCCATTGCTACCGTTAACAACAGCTTTGGATTACTGACAAGTCTATATAGTTTTTGTTGTAGCCTAAGAATGTAAGGATGTAAACAACATATGCCAAATGTTTGATCAGGATAGTAAATACAACTGGAGTTCAGGAAAAGATATGGCATTTCCAGTGAACCAAGTGGCAGGAGAGGTCACTTTCAGGAGACCAGAGGAAAAAAGTTTAGAGAAGTCTCAAGAACAGATTTTCATCCATGAATTCCAGGCTCAGGAGTGTAGGTTCCAAAGCAAGCTTTCAAATCTGATCTTTCAGATGTAAAATATAATACTAACTACAAATAATCAATATGTTTATGTGACTTAACAAGTAGTTTTAGTTGCAATAAACAGGTTAAGATTCGGTTGAAACAGGCAGAAAATGTGAACTGCCTAGAAGTAGGGTATGTCTTAAATTCTCATTACAGTTGCAAATTCAGACTCCATCTTTGGTTTTTCATTTACAGTAAAAGCACACTTTTGCTGCATTTATAAAAGAATATTAATCTGAACTCTTTTTCCTTTCAGTACAGTTATTTTTATCAGATGAACACTAAGACCTTACTTCTATTACTTTAAAAAGGTCTTGACCACCAGATAAAATCCATTAAGGAAAATTCCACTTACATTGATACCATGTTGCCTCTTCAAGACTGGTAAAGTGCAAAAAATCTCAAATTCTCAGTACAGTAATTACAACTTCAGAGAAATTCTCAGAATGGATAATATAACAAAGTAACTTCTTATCATTTCTGGACCCTTGAACAAAGGACAAAAAGTTAATTGACTAAAATGATAGCGTTTAGCTTTGGAATGAAAGCACATTAACCTGTAATGTCAATTTATTTCATTGAAAATAAATGATTTTACCTCTCTACATTTTCACTGCAGAAGGCACTTGTGGGAAAGAAACATCATTAAACCATAAATTGTGAAGATTAACAAAATTTATTAGTAATGGTTAAATAAATTCACTTTTATAGCATTCACATAAACATGGCAGGCACACAAATGTGTGTGATTATCTTAGAACAGTTGAGACACCATTCGAAGCATGCGCTTATATATTCTTCAGAAGCTGCTATAATCAGAGGAGCACATAAATATGAGATGATGCATGATAAGCAACAAGGAGACATGGCTTGAGAAACTGTGAGTTAATGATGTTTGCAATATATTGAGAACTATAGATATTTCAAACTGCATAATTAAGGATGTCTCTTTAAACAAACAGTGATTTTATTTAAAAGTGTATTTTCATCCACAAAAAGCATATGGAAAGTGGAAGAATTACTCTAGAAACCACATGTAACTTTTTATTATTATTATTATTATTATTATTATTATACTTTAAGTTCTAGGGTACATGGGGAACATCACACACTGGGTAACTTTAACTTAAACAAAAAAAGGAATCATTAACCACAGTACTGAGCTTTGCCACTCAAAGAATAGCCTGCATTTCAAGGCTGTAGTTGGCCAAATGTTTGATGTAAATATCGTGTTTTAATTATCTGAAAATTATTGTTAATTCAAAGTAGTAGAATAAGAAAAAAATGTTTACTATAAACTTTGGATCAGTCCATTATTTCTATCACTGTCGAGCAGAATAAGTACCCTATGAGTATCTGAGGCTCATACAAGTCGTGTAACCTGTGTAAGCCTCAGATAGTTGTATGATAATAGCAACAATCTGCATTTTATGGTTACTAGGATGGCTACTAGGATAGATGTAATAATCTGAGTATGAACATTTATACGTAATGAAACCCAGAATTGATAATATTAACTAATTTGATCCATGTGTTAGACCATTCTTTTTTCATTTCTATAAAGCAATACCTGAGGCTAGGTAATTTATAAAGAGAAACAGTTTAATTGGTTCACAGTTCTGCAGGTTGTATAGGAAGGGTGGTGCTGGCATCTGCTTTGGGTGAGGCTTCAGGTAGCTTAGAATCATGGTGGAAAGCAAATGGGAGGCAGACTTGTAACATGGTAAGTGTGGGAGCAAGAGAGAAAGAGGTGGGAGGTGTCAAAACAACCAGATCTCACATGAGCTCAGCACAAGAATTCACTTATCACCAAGAAGATGGTGCTAAGACGTTTATGAGGGATATGCATCAATAACTCAATCACCTCCCACCAGGCCACACCTTCAACATCGGCAATCACATTTCAACATAAGGTTTTGAAGGCACAAACATCCAAACCATATCAATCAATCTCAGTCTCTGAACATTTTACTAAGATCCTTAAGGCAGGATCAAGGAAAAGCAAAACAGTCCCTTGATTTGAATTAAAGGATCTTATGTATTTTCCTTCATGGAACTTGATTTTAGGTTAAGGTATTGGAAACTTTTTTCAAAATAATGCATAAATAAGGAGAAGTCATTAACTCTTGAGTTTAAGTATATATTTTTAGATTTCTGAGAGCAAATCACAGTCTGAGATAAATAGGAAATAGATGGATTTTTCTGTGAAACAAATAAAACGAACCTTGACAGTTCATCGCAGCATTTGCACAGTACCCTGGTGATGTCCTTGAGGTAGCTGGGAGCAGGAGTGCAGAGAAACACATAAGGCTTGAATTTCTTGTTAAATATTTTTGAGGAAAGATTTACTCAGGTAAAAATCATATGAAAAATAATAAATTAGGAGGATGAGTTATGAACAAATCATGAGTCATCAGGAAATCAGTGGGTCCATGCAGAAACCACAAGAGAGGAGGGGTCAGATATAAGTTTACTTACATCAAAATTTCCCTGGACCTAGGCTAATAGAACACCCATCTTCCATTCAGGGGAGGGACATAAATGCAGCCAAGAGGCTTATAAAAACTGAGAGTATGGAATAACAGTTCTGCCATCAGAGTTTACTATTTTCTGTCATGTTTTCTTCACTACCCCTATCTATAGATTGCATATTTTATCTGCTAATTTGCTGGTCACCAAGTGACAACAATCTCTAATATGATGACCTGGCCAGGCGCGGTGGCTCAAGCCTGTAATCCCAGCACTTTGGGAGGTCAAGACGGGCGGATCACAAAGTCAGGAGATCGAGACCGTCCTGGCTAACCCGGTGAAAGCCCGTCTCTACTAAAAAATTCAATAAAACTAGCCTGGCGAGGTGGCGGGCACCTGTAGTCCCAGCTACTTGGGAGGCTGAGGCAGGAGAATGGCATAAACCCAGGAGGTGGAGCTTGCAGTGAGCTGAGATCCGGCCACTGCACTCCAGCCTGGGCGATAGAGCGAGACTCCCTCTCAAAAAAAAAAAAAAAAAAGAAAAAGAAAAAAAAGAAAAAAAAAATATGGTGACCTGACTCAGGAAAAACTTGGTTACAATCCCTAATCTAGGACCACAAATCTCTGTTATGCTTTTAGCATATTCTACAAAAGACCTTAACCAAGGAGAAAAATGGGAGATGAAATCTAGTTGGCATTAAACTCACTAATCCTTACTCCCTGTCTCTGGAATGTGTCCATTGAGGAAGAGGTACCCATTCTTAATTTGTAAAAGGGCAAGCTACATTTACTTCTTTCATGGTATAACTTCCTGTTGATTTGGGGTGTTATCTTTAGCCAAGTAATAACATAAGCACAATGGGTTTTAATATCTCCTGTGTCTTAGTACTATCCTTTTCACATAGTACACATTCCCTAATCGTTTTTAGGATTATTATTGAATGAATGCCCCATGTGGTAAAATCAATCCACATAATTCTTTACAAAGAACTTTAAGAAGCTGCGTGTGCCTATAGACTTTATGACTTTTCAAAAAATGTTAACCGCAAGATATTTTTTCTACTATATAAATTTCATGAATCATATTTAAAAATATGTAAGTCACTCTAAATCCCAACCTCAAATTAGATTGTTTTCTACTTTGATTTGCCTGTCTAGATTCTTTAATTGCTGTGATATTCTCCATCGGCATAGACAACAAAATGTAAAAGCCACAGGAACGTTATTCAATCACTGTTTCTAACTAACAAAACTAAAGGTTCCCTACTTTGGAAGGGAAGAGGGAGTTTCTGTTTTGTGACAGATTCCACGTCTACTCGCAATCATTCTTTTACTCTTACAATTGAGCTGAGTATCAGGGAACTTAAATGACTTGGTAAAAGAAACTCATCTTGTAAGTGCCAGAAATGAAAGTCCAGTATTCAGAGGAACAACTAATTTGTCTGGATGGTATTTTAGTTACACTGACTATGCTTTCACAATGATGAAGTATTTTGTTTACCTGGGAATTTCAGCTAATTATCTCAGTACTTTTTCAACATAATGAAAAATGACCAATTTGAGTGATTGTGTTTTCCCTCAATTAGGTGATATTTTTCTCATTTAACTGAATGTGTTGACACCATTGTTGTAAAGTCCAGAATTCCCAATTTCCTACTGAATACAGGTACATGAAGTAAAATACTAAGAAACATTCACATAGGGAATTTACCACCAAGTATTTATATATGGCCTTTAATGAAAATAATTACTTGCTTGTTTTAAACTCTTTTATTTTTGAGAGCTTAAAAAAATTCCAGGCCAGGTGCGGTGGCTCATACCTGAAATCCTAGCACTCTGGGATGCTGAGGCGGGCGGATCACAAGGTCAGGAGATCAAGACCATCCTGGCTAACATGGTGAAACCCTGTCTCTACTAAATACACACACACACACACACACACACACACACACACACACACACACACACAATATTAGCCAGGCGTGGTGTTGGGTGCCTGTAGTCCCAGCTACTCAGGAGGCTGAGGCAGGAGAATGGCGTGAACTCAGGAGGTGGAGCTTGCAGTGAGCCGCATTCCAGCCTGGGCGACAGAGCGAGACTCCATCTAAAAAAAAAAAAAAAGAAAAATTCCACTGGTGATTCTTGGCAATCGTACTTAATATTCACTTTCTCAAATAAAATAAACTATTCAGTATTAAATTATGCCTGGGATGTACATTTCTTTAAAAATAAAAGATATTTAAGCTTGCCAGACAATAAAATTTTAGAATTAAGTTACATATAGGTCTTTCATATATCTGTTAAAATATATGCAAAGAAAGAAAACAGAATTCAGCCCTCTGTCTGGAAATATTTATGGAAAAACATTTATATATTTATGTGTGTGTGTGTGTGTGTGTGTGTGTGTGTGTGTGTTGGTTTTAATTTTGCTTCAATAAAGGCAGAGTCAAATCACAACCTTGCTTAGAAATGAGAACTTTTCTTCAAAAACTGTAAATAGGATTTTAGATACATATCTAGGCAATATGCAAAGGTAGACTTTAAAATCAAAGGTGGTTCTGGGCAGGTATTTTAACTATGAGTGATATAGTTTGACTCTGTGTCCCCACCCAAATCTCTTCTCAAATTGCAATCCCCATGTGTTGAGCGAGGAACCTGTAATCCCCACCTGTAGAGCAGAAGAAGGGAGGTGATTGGATCGGGGCTGTTTCCTCCATGCTTTTCTTGTCATAACTAGTGAGTGTTCAAAGGATCTGATGGTTTTATAAGTATTTGACAATTCCTCCTATGCACTGGCTCTCTCTTGCCTGCCACCATGTAAGATGTGGCTGCTTCCCCTTCCCCTGTGATTGTTTCTTGAGGACTCTGCAGCCATGTGGAATTATGAGTCAATCAAACCTCTTTCCTTTATAAATTACCTAGTCTCATGTGTTTCTTTATAGCAGTGTGAAAATGGGCTAATACAATAAGCAAATGTTGATTTCATGTAGAACTGGTAAAACAGATTTAAGTAATAATTCAATCAAATATCAAACCACCTCAATCATTTGTGCCATGTTTTTTAAACAAAAATTAGTTATCCAATTACATAAGAATATATGAAGTAATTTTTAGTTATGCATTTCCATGTTTTTTGACCTATTTCTGGTAAAAGAGTGCTATGTGCTACTATTCATTTTTAAAAGATAATTTGTAGGCACATATTTAAATGTAAGTATAAGTATACATATAGATAATAGGTATAGATGATATAGATTAGTGATCACATGAGTATTTCAATTAACTGAAATCATTTGTCATGACTATGATCTGAAGATGTTTTGATATATATTTTTTCCACTTTAAAGAGCAATAAGAAAGATAAATGAATTATATTATCTCCAATCAAGGAGATTATAATCTTTTAGAAGTAAACTATAAATACAGAAATACCATAATTCAAGGAATAAATGTGTAACTCCAATAATATAGGTGGGAAGCACTATGATGCAGCAAAATAAAAATTTTAAAAAAAATCAATACTTGAATACATCTCCCTGTGATGAGATAGGCTATCTGTTGTACCTCCAGGTAAACGGTGACTTTTACCTGGTCAAATCGTTGAAACGGCCAAATCATTGAAACGTGTGGTACTCAGTTTTCGTTTTCAAAAAAATCAGTGAATTGGTCCTAGGTTCCTTTAAGCTTCTATTTTTGATAACAAAATTACCATGGCAACTGGACAGAACTTTCATTAAAAGAAAAAAAAAAATCTGCCTTTTGATGAAAAAGAAAATAAATTCCAGAGAAAGCAAATTGTATAACACACACACACACGGAATTTCTTAAGATAAACACAACCCAAACAAAACTAAATAAAACTAAGAAACAACAAGCAACATGGGACAAAAGAAAAATGTTCTTTAGGAAAAGCATAGTTTCAATTCAGTTGGAGTACAGTTTTATGTCATTTTGTGATAAGCAATAGGGTGAGGATTGGAGATAGTTGCAGAAATCCTGAATGTCAGAATGTTATTACGTTTATAGTTAATTTGGTTGGGGAGAGAGATGGTCATTGAATTCATGTGAGTATGACTGGATCTGTTCTGTCAGAATAGTGAGAAGAAGGAAGACCCTCAAAAGGAGTATAATTAGAAATCCATGCAAGGAATTCAGAATCAAATTAACGAGTATCTAAATTGACATGACAAATATGAGAATAGAATGAAGGAGAAAGGACATTAAAAAGAACAGAATGCGTAGGGGTTTTTGTGTAAGAGTATGGATGAAGGAGAAAATGAAAATTTAAAGGTGAATACCTGAATAAATCATGGTGTTATTTAAAGAAGAAAACATGAGGAGCGTGTCTCTGGGCAGAACGGACTATAACCAAAATAAAACTACATATAAACTAAAAGCTAGGAAAAAGATTGAAAATCAGCAAGATAATTTATTTATTCCATATATCAGAAACCCAAGGGTCAAAGAAGTGATTTGTCTAAGCCAGATGACTAATACAGAAAAAAATTTTGAAGCATGCTTAGTCAGAGGGCTAGTAAAAAAGCAGGTGAAAATACCCAACAAGGCAGTAGATTACAACTGAAGCCAGCAGTAAAATTACACTTTATTGTAAGAGTTAATGATTATCTCACTAAAGTAATAATTTGGAAGAACTCTACAAAAGAATGTCTTCTTATTATATCAGGGATCACATAACTATTGCATTAAAATTTTAGAACAGCTGATATTCTTCCAGCATCTTCAGATTACCTACTGTAAAAATATCGGAAAAATAAAACATTATGAAAATAATTTTATATAGAATAAAGTTTCTGCAACTGATACTTCTGGAAACAAAAAAGATAAGTATTGTATCTTAAAAATATTCAGAAAATTATCTATTTCCTATTTAATGGATCCTAGTTTTTATAAATGTCAATACAGTGATGGGGTTCAGGACATGCTTCCCCAAAATACAGCATCTTGTCATTTGAGAAAATAGCAGAAGTAAGATCAGTCTTCGATTTTTCCCTGCCCTTCTTCCCTGAAGCAGGTCATAAAAACTACAAAGGATTATCTGACATTTTCCCGAAGCAGGTCATAAGACTTTCATTTAAGAGGTGCCCTCCTTATACCTAGAGGCAAGGAATATCCTTATCTCTGAACACACAGGGATACAAAGAGGAATCTGAACAAAGGAGCCTTGCTAAGTTACCCTTACTTCATTAGACCATGCCCTTTTGTCCTCCAATCATATTCCTCCACAACTGTCCATTATTAGTTAAATCTAAACATAAAAAAATACATTTTTCTATTTCTTGAGGTCTTCATTTCTCAAAACTCCCATGTCATTTAAAAGTTATAATCAAGTAATTTGTATACATTTGTTGTTCAGTCTTTTAGTATAGGAACATCATTCATAATCCTAGCAATTGATAAGATAACATATTTCCCCCTTACAATTTCAAGTAGATGATCAAACATGGAGGCATCTAGATAAAAATATGTTCTGTGGAGACAATCACTTGGCCATCCAGACATCTTTGAGTACTGAAGATCATTTCAAAAAGTTAAATAAAGTAAATAAACAAAAGTGGGGAGTGAGACAAGTGAGGAAGATGAAGAAGCAGGAGAATAAGGATAAAGGAATAGGAGAAATCAAAGAAACAAGGGAGCAAAGGAGAAAAGAAGAGGGGAATCAGGAAGAAGGAAGGAAATCACAAAATCTGATCTCTTTCCTCACATAGTAGATAAGTGAGAATGTTCAACTAACCTATATTCTCAAATATACGACAGTCTGAAAGGGGATTCTTCACCTCTGCCTACATTCTGTGCCTAGATTTAGGAACATGGTTCTCCTAAAAATAAAGGACACTGGAAAAGGAAAGCAGAGCCAGGAAATGAAAGCATGCATTGCCTCTGCCACCTAATTTTGATTCTTCAGGTTAATACCTCCTTTGCCCCAGGTATTGCCTTCATCTTCCAAGTAACTAACCTATAGCTATCTCATTTGGGCTTGATCATGGCTGGCTCACAAGAAATTCTGCAATAACATTATTTGCTAAGTAGATCATTTTCCAGAATATTTCTTTTTTATTAGACAAGAAAACATTTTTTATTTAAATAATAAATGTATACAGAATGATAGATGGTGAAATATAGTAACCCGCTCCATATTATCATTAAACTAATAGCCACCGACTTTTTCTTCTGACAACACCAATTATGATAACAGAGACTATATTAGACAATTGTTTCAATGTACTTTGAAAAGAATACCATATGCACACATGTATAATCATAATACAAAATTGACAAAAAATAATTTATTATATTTAGTGTTTCTATTTAGGAAAAGTATCACGAACAGTGTATAACATTTCTTTTTCTCCACATCCTTGCCAAAATATGTTGTTTTTGAATTTTTAATAATAGCCATTTTGACTGGTATGAGATGTCATCTCATCTTCGCTTTAATTTGTATATCTCTGATGATTAGCGATGATGAGCATTTTTATGTTTTTTAGATGCTTGTATGTCTTCTTTTGAAAAACGTCTACTCATGGTATTTGCCCACTTTTTAATGGGGTTATTTTTCTCTCTTGTTGAGTCAAGTTTCTTATAGATTCTGAATATTAGTCCTTTGTCAGGTACATAGTTCGCAAATATTTTCTCCCATTCTGTAGTCTGTCTGTTTACTCTGTTGATTATTTTTTCACTGTGAAAATGCTCTTTAGTTTAATTAAATGTTATTTGTCTATTTTTATTTTTTGTCATTTGCTGTTGATGTCTTTCTCATATGTTTCTTGGCAAGGCCAATGTCAAGAAGAGTTTTTCCTAGGTTTTGTTATGGGATTCTTGACAGTTTGAGGTCTTACATTTAAGCCTTTAATCAATCTTAAGTTAATTTTTGTGTGCAGTGAGAGATAAAGTGCGGTTTCATTCTTCAGCATATGCCTATCCAATTTTTCTAGCACCGTTTATTTAATAGAGTGTCCTTTCCCCACTGTCTGGAGTCAACCTAAGTTTTCATCAACAGATGATTAGGTAAAGAAAATGTGTATACACACACACACACACACACACACACACACACACACACACACCATGAAATACTATGCAGCCATACAAATAGTATTGTGTCTTTTGCAGAAACAAGGATGGAACTGGAAGCCATTATTCTCAGTGAAATTATTCAGAAACCAAAAATAAAATACTGCCTGTTCTCACTTACAAGTGGGACCTAAATAATGGGTACACAAGAAAATACAGAGGAAAATAGTAGACACTGGGGCTTCCAATAGAGGGCCAGGTAGGAAGGGGTGAGGGTTGAAAAATTACATAGTGAGTACAATAGTCACTATTCAGATGACGGGTAAATGTAAAGCCCAAACATCACCGTTACACAATATATTCATGTAACAAACATGCACTTGTACCCCCTGAATCTATATATATTTTTTTAATTTAAAAAAGGAAAAAGCATCATGGGTGAACATCTCTGATTTTTCCCTTTAATTCTTTATAATTGATGACAGCTCTGTATGCTTTATGTTAATAACTTTGCTTAAATTAAAACTCGTTTTCCTAATATTATGTTTTTTGGTGTTTTTTTTGTTTGTTTGTTTTGTTTTGTTTTGTTTTGTTTTTTTCCTGAGATGGAGACTTGCTCTGTCGCTGAGACTGGAGTGCAGGAGCGCAATCTCGGCTCACTGCAGCCTCTGCTTCCTGGGTTCAAGTGATTCCCATGCCTCAGGCTCTCAAGTAGCTGGAACTACAGGCGTAAGCCACCATGGCTGGCTAATTTTTGTATTTTTAGTAGAGATGGGGTTTCACTATGCTGGCCAGGTCAGTCTCGAACATCTGACCTCAAGTGATCCGCCCATCTCAGCCTCCCAAAGTGCTAGGATTACAGACCTGAGACACTGTACCCTGCCTAAAATTATGTATTTTAACAGCTTTAGTGACATATGTTCAATAAATAGAATGCTGCACATATGAAATATACGAAATTAGATGAGTTTGCATATATGCCTAAACCTGTCAAATGATCACCATCGTTAAAGTAATAAACATATTTATCACCTCCAAAAATTGTCTTGTGCTCCATTGTTAAAATTACCTTTAATTGTTGATAGCTCTTTTGTAATCCTTATAACTTTTATTTAGCTAAATATCATTATAAAACTGGCTACTACTATTAGTACAACAGATCCATAAATAATTATTATTAGAATAGATTAATCCTGAAGACAATTCTAGGAAAATATTTTAAATCAAAATACTTTTGGGAAATTTAAAGTGAACTCTGTCAAATATGACCAGAGATACTTCTATTTATTATACATAAATAATCCTAATTAATTTCTCATTGTGATTGTTTATGTATTTTATAATATTATATTCCAAATACGGCAAACTGTTTAGAATAAAATGTTTATTACTTAATAAATATTTATAATCTCATAAACAACTAGAAAAATTTCAAGTGAAATTAATAAGAAACAAATATGCTATGATCCCTTGTGCTCCGTTTGCTTCATTCTAAATTTAAAAGAATAATAATTACAAATGTCTTATTTCACAGAGCTAAGAATAACTTTTAATTATTTATATTTTTAGGCATTAGAAATATAATATTAACCAAGGGGTACTAAACAATATGAAAGTACTTATAATCTAAATAAAATAAGGGTATTTTCTTCTATCTTTACATGAAATTTAAGTTTGTTTAGATATTAAGACCATTCTGTTCACATTTTCCTGTCATATATACAGGTTTATTATTAATCAAAGAACTGTTGGTTTCTGTATAACCAATTGCTTATTGATTATATTATGTATACAGGAATAATATTAATCTGCATTTAATGTCAACCACTCATGAAAATTTAAGAGCATCTCTAATTTTACATTAACAAATACTATAAGCTATTGGAAGTCTATAATTTAAATATTGACTTCTGGTTTGAAATCCTTTCCAGTTGCTAATGCCATACTTTCTGTGGTCCTGTAAATTGTCATATAAACATCTACAAAATACACTTATTATATACATTTGTTTGGCAATATGTACCATACTGTGTTAAGAAACACATAAGTCAAACAGAAAAGTTTTAGCTAATTGATTAAATGATACTTTTTCCTTTTTTTTTTTTTTTTTTCCTGAGACGAACTCTCACTCTGTTGCCCAGGTTAGAGTGCAGTGGCGCGATCTCCGCTCACTGCAAGCTTTGCCTCCCTGGTTCACATCATTCTCCTGCCTCAGCCTCCCAAGTAGCTGGGACTACAGGCACCCACCACCACGCCCCGCTAATTTTTTATATTTTTTAGTTGAGGTGGAGTTTCACCGTGTTTGTCCGGATGGTCTCGATCTCCTGACCTTGTGATCTGCCCACCTCAGCTTCCCAAATGCTGGGATTACAGGCGTGAGCACTGTGCCCGGCCATCTTTTCCCTTTTAAAACAAATAATTTCAACTCTTATTTTAGATTCAGGCGATAGGTGTTCAGGTTTGTTACATGGCATATTGCATAATGCTGAAGTTTGGGTGTGATTGATCGTGTCACTGAGGGAATGAGCATAACACTCAATAGTTCGTTCTCGGTCCATGTTCCCCTTCCATCCTACAGCCTCCAGGAGGCCCCAGCATGTATTGTTGCCACTTTTTTCCCCATATTTACTCAAAGATCAGTTTCCACTTATATGTGGAGCCAGTGGGGGAGGGGGTGGCTCTTACTCCCCACCTCGCGGTGGGTGCCTCACCCTCCTGCGTTCTGTGCCCATTATCACCATTCTCTTTTTTTCTGGTATCAGTGACAATTTCACAGGGTGTGTACACAGCCTGCGACGTGAAAACTAATAGCATCCTTTGCGCCTCCACAGATTAAGAACCATATCATACCATGGGTGTACACTTTTTACCAGATTTGGAGTAATGTCATCCTTGATTTCCCTGAATATTCGGGAAAATATCAGAGGGCGGGTGTCCACCTGCTGCTCTGTTGGGAGGCACAACCTATGTTAGCTACTGGAAATTAGGAGCTATATCACAGACGGGGTGTAGCGCCACTGTCATATCTCAAGTACTATCATGTTCTCCCCCACGAGTTGTGAGGAGCAATATCACGGGGTGGGGGGGGGGGGGGCAGTGTATACCTTCTGCCATATTGGGAGTAATATCATCATCTCTTCCTTTAGACGATAGGAACAATATCACAGAGCGGGTGTACACCCCGTGTATGTTGGAATCAACGTCATTCACTCTTCTTCTCGATTTTGCGATTCATATCACACGTGGGGTGTATGCCCCTTGCTACATTGGGCATAATATCACCTCTCCCCATGTGGTTATTAAGGACAAAATCACAGGGTGATGTACACTTCCTCCGTTATTGGGAGTAATATCTTCCACTCACCCCCTGGATATCAGGAACCACATCATAGAAGAGTTGTACACCCCCTTCGATATCATCAGCAATATCATCATCCTCTGCCCACTTGGGTATTAGTAACAATACTACGGGGGGTTGGGGGTGTGCACCCACTGTGAGATCCAGAGTAATATCAGCCTCTTTCCTGCTGGATATTAGAAACTATATCACAGGTGTGTGTGCACCTTCTGCGATATTGGGAGTAATATCAGGCTCCACTCCCCTGCCTATTAGGAACAATATATGGGGGGCGGGGTGTTACACCCCCTGCGATATTGAGTGTAATATTATTCTCTTTTCTCTGTACCTTAGGAACTGTATCACAGGGGTCTGTACATCTTCTGCAATATCGGGATCACTGTTATCCTCTCCCCTCCCCTGAATATCAAAAAGAGTATCACAGCAGGGTGTACACCCCCTGCGATATGGCCAGTGATGTCATCGTCTCTACCTTTGGATATTAGGAACAACATCACAGAGGGTGTGTACACCCCCTACGATATTGAGCATAATGTTATCCTCTCTTCCCCTGGATATGAGGAACAATATCACTGGTGGGAGGAGGTGGAGTACCTTAAGAACAGTATCACTAGGTGGGTGTAGTATCATCCTCCCTTCCCCAGGATACTCAGAACAATATCACAGGAGGGCTGTACAGCCCCTGCGATATAGGGAGTAATATCATCCTCTCCCCTCGGGATTGTAGGCAAAATATCAAAGGGGTTTTACAACTCGTTCGATATGGGCAGTAATATGATCCTCTCCCCACCTAGGTATTAGGAACTATATCATAGGCGGCTGTACACTTCTCACGATATTGGGAGTAATAGCATCCTCTCCCATCATGGATATTAAGAACAATATTACAAGGGAGGTCTTCTCACCCCGCGATATTGAGAGTAATATTATGCTCTCCCCTTCGAGATATTAGGAACAACGTCGCAGGAGGTGTGTACATCCCCTGCGATATTGGGGGTAATATCATCCTCTCCCCCTGAATGTAAGAAGCAGTATCACAGGAGGATGTACACTGCCTGCGATATTGGGAGTAACATCGTTTTCTCCCCCTCTGGATATTCGGAACAATATCACAGTGGGTGTGTACACACCCTGCGATATTGCCACTGGTAAGATCCTCTCCCTCCCAGGATATGTGGAACAATGTCACAAGGAGGTGTACACCCCCTGCGATATTGGGGGTAATATCTTCCTCTCCCCCCACCGGCTATTAGGAACAATGTCACAGAAGGGGTGTACACCCCCTGCTATATTGAGACTAATATCCTCTCGCCCCTTGGATATTAGGAACAATATCACAGGGGTGGTGTACACCTCCTGCGACATTGGAAGAAATAGCATCCTCTCCACCTTTGGATGTTAGGAACAATATCACGGGGGAGGTCTCGACTGCTTGTGATATTGGGAGTCTTACCATCCTCTCCCACCCAGGATATGAGGAACAAGATGACCGAAGGGATGTACATCCACTGCGATATTTTTAATAATGTCATCCTCTACCCCCTGGCTATTAGGAAGAACATCATAGAAGGGTGTGCCCTTTCTGTGATATTGCGAGTAATATCCTTTTCCCCCCGGATATCAGGAACAATTATATTAATTATTAGTATTAATAAATGTAAGCACAATTAAGAGTAATCACTGATATTAATAATTGCAATAAAGAGGGTAAAAGTTAACACTGATTAAAATATTGACAATTGTTATTAATAATTAACAGTAATATCACTATTAATAATAGAATAATCTTATCAGTAATCATGTTGCTTAATTAAATCAATAACAAGTGACATTGGTAATAAAATAATAATAAATATTAAGATTAATAACTAATATTATTGATAAATGACACGAATAGTAAATTCAACCATGCATAATCATATATTTATAATATTTATTAAAATTAATAACATACTATTAATTAATATTAACATTGATAATTATTAATAAAACAGATGTTTGATAATTAATAATAATATTACTCCCAATACCGCAGGGGGTGTACACCTACTTGTGATATTGTTCCTAATATCCAGGGACGGAGAGCATGATATTTTAATATCACAGTAGGTGTACACTCACCCTGTGACCTTGATGTTAGTATCCAGGGGCTAGAGTATGACATGTCTCCCAACAGAACAATGAATGTACAGCCACCCAGTGATATTGCTCCTAATATTCACGGAAGAAGCCTATGATATTACGCCCAAATTACGCCCAATACCGCAGGGAGAGTACACCTATTCTGTGATATTGTTGCTAGTATCCAGAGGGGGAGAGGATGATAACAATTCCAGTATCGCAGGCTGTGTTCACCCACCCTGTGATATTGTTATTAATATCCTGGAAGGGAGAGGATGATATTAGTCCCCACGGAGCAGGAGGTGCACACCCACCCCGGGATATTGTTCCTAATATCTGTGGAGGGGAGAGGTTGATATTACTCCCAATACGCCAGGGGGTGTACAACCACCCCGTGATATTGATCTTAATATTCAAAGGCCAAGAGGTTGATATTACTCGAAATATCTCAGAAAGTGTACACCCCTGTGTGATACTGTTCCTGGTATCCAGAAGGGGAGAAGATGATATTACACCCCATATCGCAGGAGGTGAACACCCACTCTGTGATAGCTTTCCTAATATGCAGGGATAATATTATTCCCAATACTGCAGAAGATGTACACCCCCCCCCACCCCCGTGATCTTGTCCTTAATATTCCAAGCCGGAGAAGGTGATGTAACTCTCAATATCGCAGAAAGTGTACACCCCCCAGTGATAGAGTTCCCATGATCCAGGAGGGAAAAGGATGATATTACTTTCAAGATCACAGGGGCTGTACACGCCCCCAGTGATACTGTTCCTAATTTCCACGTGGGAGAGGATGATATTACTACCAATATCACAGGGGTCATAAACACTCCTTTGATATTGTTCCTAATATCCAGGGCGGGGGAGAGGATGATATTCCTCCCTATATCGCAGAGGGTGTACACCAGTCTTTGACATTGTTCGCAATCTCTAGAGGGGGAGATGATAGTATTCACGAAACTGTAAACACGCTGTGTGTCCACCATGGATCCCAATATCCAGGGAAGGATATTACTCCCCTTATCGCGAGGGGAGTCCACCCCGCATGTCATATAGTTTCTTATATCCAGGGAGGAGAAGATGATATTGCTACCAATATCAAAGAAGTGTACACGCCCCCTGTGATATGGTTCCTAATACCCACGTTGGGAGAGGATAATATTACTCTCATTATCACAGGGGCTGTACACACCACCTGTGATATTTTTCCTACAATCCAGAATAAGAGAGAATGATATTACTCCAAACAGTGCAGGGGTGTACCCCCCTACCATGTGATATTGTTCTCAATAGCTAAAGGAAGAGAAGATAATATTATTCTTTTTAGTGCACGGCGTGTACACCCACCTGTGATATTGTTCCTAATATCCAGGGAGGGAGAGCATGATATTACCCCCAGTCTCGCCGTGGGTGTACACCCACTTTGTGATATTGCTCCTAATACCCAGGGGGTAGAGTATGACATTACTCCCAATTTAACAGTGGATGTACATCCACCCAGGGATACTGCTCCTAATATGCAGGGAAAGCGAAAGTAATATTACTCCCAATATCACAGAGAGTGTACAACCCTTCTGTGATATTGTTCCTAATATCCGGTGGGGGAGAGGATGATATTACGTTCAATATCGCAGGCTGTGTACACCCACCCTGTGATATTGTTCCTAAAATCCAGGAAGGGAGAGGACAGTAGGACTTTCCATATCGTAGGAGGTGTATACCAACCCTGGCATTTTGTTCCTAATATCAAGGAGGGGAGAGCGTAATATTACTCCCAATATGGCAGGGGGCATACATCCCCCCTGCGATATTGTTCTTGCCATTCAAAACAGGAGAGGATGACATTACTCCAGATATCGAAGAAAGTGTAAACCCCCGTGAGATATTGTTTCTAATATCTAGAAAGGGAGAAGAGGATATTAATCCCCATATCACAGGAGGTGTACACTCACCCTGATATTTTTCCAAATATGCAGGGGGGAAAGAGGATAATAATATTTCCAATATTGCAAGGGTTGCACACCCCCGTTTGAGATGGTCCTTAATAATATTGCAAGGCGGAAGGGAGGATATTACTACATATATCGCAGAAAGTGTACACCCCCAGAGATATTGTTGCCATGATCCTGGAGGGAAGAGGATGATATTACTTTAAATATCAGACTGGATCCTTTTCATCATTTTTTTTCTTTTATCCAAGTGGCCTTAATGACACAAGACCAGTATTTACATTTATTTCCACACAGTCCTAATTTATGACAGATGTGCTTATTTTCTGCCCTCTAGCCTCTTTTCTAATTAAGAGAACCACACCTTATTCCTAACTTATTACTATTAATGACAGCACAGGCATCAAATTTTAAGGTGACTTGTTTGGGCACCCTTTTTTTTTTTTTTTTTTTTTTTTTTTCTGTTTTGGCTAACACTTTACTCATATCATTTATGAGCTCCCACCAGTCCTTAGTCCTTAATCTTATTTTAAGAACTGTGGTCATGGGAGGCTCAGATGAGTCATAACACACATCAGGTTGCTCATTTCCTGGGCTACATACCTTGTATAGAATAATATTATACAAACAAGTTCTTTTTAGAGTTCCAGTACACTTATAATAACCGTAAAATAATAGGACAGACATGATTTTATTTGTTTTTTATGATTTATGCATAGTATTCTGTGGTATATATGTACCACATTTTAAAATCCGGTCCACTGCTGATGGGAACCTAGGTTGAGTCTATGTCTTTGCATATTGTAAATAATGCTGGAGAAAACATACAATTGCATGAGTCTTTTTGGTAGAACAATTTATTTTCTCCTGGCTACATGCTTAGCAATGGGGTGGCTCAGTCAAATGATGGTTCCATTTTAAGTTCTTTGAGAAATCTCTAAACTGCTTTCCACAGTGGCTGAACTAATTCACATTCCTACCAACAGTATATAAGCATTCCTTTTTCTCCACAGTCTCACCAGCATGTTGTTGATTTTGACTCTAGTAATAGCCATTCTGACTGGTGTGAGATAGTATGTCTTTGCTGTCTTGATTTGCATTTCTCCGATGTGTGATGTTGATAATTCTTTCACATGTTTGTTAGCCACTTGTTTGTCTTCTTTTGAGATGTGTCTATTCATGTATTTTGCCCACATCTTAATGGGGCTAATTGTTTCTTGGTTGTTGTGTTGTTTGCGTTCTTATAGATTCTGATGTTAGACCTTTGTGATATGCATAATTTGCAAATATTTTCTCTGATTCTGTAGGTTGTCTATTTACTCTGATGATGGTAAATTTTGCTGCCCAGGAGTTCTTTAGTTTAATTAGGTTCCACTTCTCAATTTTTTGTTGTTGTTGTGGCATTTGCTTTTGAGGTGTTAGTCACAAATTATTTCCCAATCCCAACATCCACAATGGCATTTCTAGATTTTCTTCTAGGTTATTAGAGTTTTAGATCTTAAATTTAAATATTTACTCCATCTTGAGTTAATTTTTGTGTATGGTGAAAAGTAGGGATGCAGTTTCATTTTTCTCCATATTGCTAGTCAGCTATCCTAGCACCATGTATTGAATAGGGAGTCCTTACCCTATTGCTTATTTTTGTCAAAGATCAGATGGCCATAGGTGTTCTGGTTTATTTTTTGATTATTTATTTTGTTACATTGGTTTATGTGTCTGTTTTGGTATCAGTACCATGCTGTTTTGGTTATTGTAGTCACACAGCAAGTTCAAATTTGGGTAATGTGATGCCTCCAGTTTTGTTATTTTTGCTTAAAATTGCTTTAACTATATGGACTCTTTTTTAGTTCCATTTGAATTTTAGAGTTTTTAAAAATTATATAAAAATGGCATTGGTATTTTGATAGGAATAGCATTGAATCTATAGATTGTTTTGTGAAGTATGGTCATTGGAAAGATTTTGATTCTCCCAATACATGACTATGGAATATTTTTTCATTTGTTTGTGTGATCAGTGAGTTTTTCAGCAGTGTTTCTAGTTATATTTCTAGGGATCTTTTGCTTTTTTATTAGATATATTTCTAGTTTGTGTGTGTGTGTGTGTGTGTGTGTGTGTGTGTGTGTGTGTGTGTGTGTGACAGAGAGAGAGAGAGAGAGAGACTATAGTAAATGGGATGTGCTCTTGATTTGGCTCTCAGCTTGAATGTAATTGATGTATAGAAATGATACTAATTTTTGTACATTGATTTTATTTCCTGAAAGTTACTAAATTCATTTATCAGGTGCAGTAGACTTTTGGGAGAGACTAGGCTTTTCTAGGTATAAAATCATATTGTCAGTGAAGAGAGATAGTTTGACTTACTTTCCTCTTTTGATGTTTTTTATATTTTTCTTTTTCTTGGTCCATTCTATTCATAAATCTTTTAATTGCATTTTCAAATTTCTAAAGTGAGATTTTCAATTCCAGTAGCTCTGATTAATTTCTTTTTATAGGTTTATAATCTTTATTTTTTTCCTGGTTTGTTTGGGAAATTTCTTCATGTTGATTTTCAACGTTGCCTTGGATCTTGTTGAACTTCTTTGCAATACATATTTGGAATTATTTAATTGTCATTTCTGAGTTTCCATTTTTGTTAGGGAACATTATTGGAGAGCTGCTATAATCCTTTCATGGTGTTACTATATTCAGTTTTTCTGTGGTGCCGTGATTTTTATGTTGGTTTCTCCTCATCTCAATATAATGTGACTTCTAATTTTTGTGCTTATTTTCATGTGGGTAGGATTTGTTCTATCTCTTTCTTTCCCTATAATATTATTGTGTTTATCTTTCCCTTTCCCTTTCCCTTTCTCCCCTTCCCTAGCAGGTGTGACTGTAAAGAATATTGAGTAGAATTTTTGGCTTTGCTTCTATGATCCCGTGCACTTCTGTCAGCAGGTTTTATATTTGGTTTTGCGGTCTGACTTACAAGCCAGTAGATGGCACTTACGGATAAAAGCCAGTTGAGGCCAATGTGACTGGGTATATACTTGATCCTTGTTTCCTGAAAGAAGCTCTCCATTGCCTCTCTAAATAGGCGAATCTGTGGAGTACACAGTTGCCTGAACTCCTTGGTCAGCCCAATGTCTGCACAGGATGGATGGGGTGGCTCAGGCTGTTAAACCAGGCAAATGGCAGCTCTGACTGCCTGGGTATGGAGCAAAGAAGGTCTGGCTGCACCACAGTGTCTGTGAAATAAGGATGAAACAGCTCATTCTACCTCTCTCGATGAGGAGGTGCTCTGAAGGCCTGGAGATCTGCCTTAGTGTGAAACAGACAGGGCCCCCTGCACCTAGGTCTCTGAACAGGAAGGGTTGGTGGGTCTGACCGCCAATCTGGGTGAGTGGGCACTTCGAATGCCTGCCTGGATGTGGAGCAGAGGGTGGACCTCTACACCACAATCACTGTCAAGAAAAGGTGGGGCAGCTCAGGCTCCCAAACAGGGCACATCAGTGCTTCCAGAGCATGTGTTTCAGTCTCTGGCCTAAGACTAAATGCTTGCATTGCCACATTGCCAGGTCACCAAAGAATGATTGACTTTGTGTGCACCTGGATTAAGAATGGCATCCTTCTCTTGGCCTTGGATCTGGGAAAATACCAGAAACATTTCCCAGTGTCTGTCCCTCCCAGAGTCTCCAAGCCTCTCCCCAAGTTAGCTCCAGGGCTTGGGAAAATCAAAGTGCTCTCCTTTAGCCTGAGTTGCTTGGATCCCCAGTGGAAGGGTGAGTTACGGAGGGAGGGGTTCTCCTCCCTCTCCTGATGTGTCTTGTTTGGCAGCCTGAGCTGCACCACCTTTTCTTGACAGTGATTGTGGTGTAGAGGCCCACTCTCTGCTCCGCACCCAGGCAGGCATTCAACGCTCTCTCACATACTCAGACTTCACTCACTTTTATCGGCTATACACTATTACAGGGGCTGTTTGCCCACATTCTCCTCCCTGGGATCTGGTGTGACCATCATAACTTGGGTGGATTCCCATTTTAGTTTTTGAATTAAAGTTCAAAGAGTTGATTTTTGTGCACTATTTTGCTATTTTGTGGCACCTGGAAACAGCAAAAGAATGCACAAAGGTTTAATGAGAGGCTACAAGCACCGAATCCACCATATTGGGGACAAAAAAAAAAAAACAAAGAAACTCAATTCACTTTTTAATTTTTCATTCCTAGCATATTCTTGATGCTCTCTGAATAAATACAGATGATTCTTTGACTGCAGATGTCATAATTATAATTGTTAATTAAACAATAATTAAACATATTTTAATAATAAAAGTCAACAATTAAAATTATTTTTATGCCATTTTTGCTTATTATTTATTAAACATACATTGAATAATTGCAATATATCAGAGAGTTTTCTGCTGGTGTGAGATATGAAGCTATAATGTTCCAGTCCTCAAGAAGGGGAAGAAGGGAATAATCCCATAATGTGTGTATAGTTATGCTAACATCATCATAATTACATATTATGTCAACACATTAATATAATTACTGTTACATGAATTAAGTGTATATATGTGTGTGTGTGTGTATATATATATATATAATATCTTCATATCATAGGTGAAATACAGATTGATTAACTTCATCTAGGGTACATCACAACAGGTTCCATATAGTAATATAAACATTTCAGCTTGGTCTTGTAGTTTAGACATGGACTATCCAGTCTGAAAGGTGGCAGGATACTTTAAAAAGGAAAGAAAATCATTTCAGTGTTTCAAAGCATCTCTCAAATGTGGATAGAACATGGAGATGACTTTGATAAGTAGAGTGAAACCAAATCATGAGGCAGCATTTATTTTATGCTAATACTTTGGGCACTGAGGAAGGGTTTTAAGCAAATGATTAGCAGAGTCAAGTTTAATTTTAGAAAATTATCTTAATATTTGAATGCAGAGGATGAATAATAGGGATGTAATACTATTATGCTTCTACTTGTAACAATGCATTGAACCCCATTTATCTTAAGCCGATTCTAAATTTTCTTTCCTGCCTGGGTGTGGTGACTCATGCTTATATTCCCAGCACTTTGGGAGGCTGAGATAGGTGGATTGTTTGGGCTCAGGAGTTTTGAGACCAGCCTGGGAAACATGACAAAAGCCCATCTCTAAAAAAAAAAAAAAAAAAAAAAAAATGCAAGAATTAGCTTGGTGTGCTGGCAAACACCTGTGGAGACTGAGGTGGAAGGATTGCTCAAGCCTAGGACTTCAAGGCTGCAGTGAGCTGTGATCACTGCAATACAGCCTGGGCTACAGAGTGAGACTCTTTCTGAATAATAATAATAAATAATTTTTTTTCCTGTGCCATGTATCATTTTCTCACATATGTTGTAATTTATCTGTTTATTATTTCTTTTGATTCCCTCCTCTCAAATGCTAAATTACCAGGGGACTGGGATCTTTACTGATATATTGCAAGTACCTAGAAAAGTACTTGGTTTAGGGTGGGCAATCTTTTAATATTTTTTCTAAAAATATGCATTGTGTTACTTTGGAATATTAACTACTGATTTGTTTGTTTGTTTGTTTTGAGACAAATTCTCGCTCTGTCACCCAGGCTGGAGTGCAGTGGCATTGTCTCGGCTCACTGCAACCTCTGCCTCCCAGGTTGAAGTGATTCTCCTGCTTCAGCCTCCCGAGTATCTGGGATTTCAGGCGCTCACCTCCGCGCCCGGCTAATTTTTTGTATTTTTAGTAGAGACGGGGTTTCACCATGTTAGCCAGGATGGTCTCGATCTCCTGACCTCGTGATCCTGCCGCCTCGGCCTCCCAAACTGCTGTGATTACAGGCTTGAGCCACTGCGCCCAGCTTATCTATTGATTTTTTTTTTTGAGATTTATTTTATACCTAGTCCCTTGACAAATTCTCTTAATAATCATTGACTTTTTTTTGGTCTGTTGTAAGATTTTCTAGGTGTACAAGCGTATGATCACTGAAAGGACTTTTATTTTGGTATGTGCCAATATGTGTACAAATTTGCTGTTTTTGACTTATTGCATTTAGTTGTACATCCTATACAGAGATAATAAAATAATATTCTTGTAATTTTCTTGATTTGAAATTAAAAAAAAAAGTAGATAGCATAGAAAAGTTTAAAATTATGGTGAGGCACCCGGCAATTTTCAAGAAAAACAAAATATTATTGTGGCAGAAGGAGAAAAACTATAAATATGGTTTAGATTTTTTTTCAATGTGGCATAATTGTTTCTCATATACTTTCCTGTATTTTCTCTATATTCTTTAGTTTGAATATCTTCTACTAATTATCTGTTTATATCTGCATCTCATTGGCTGTCTAAATTTCTCTCTTCATTTTCACATTACATCCTAAATTTTTGCTTGTATCTCTGTTTCCCAGAAATGACCCTCATCTTAAACAGTTTGCTCATGTCCAGGACACAAAAATGTTTCCCTCGAATAAGTGGATGTAGCTTATTGACAGAATTTCCCCTCTCTGGAATTGTAGATTGTGTACCCTTCCTTACTTCCAGATATTTTGAGGACTGGAACATTATAGCTTTATTATCTCACGCCAGCAGAAAACTCTCTGATACATTGCAACTATTCAATGTATGTTTAATAAATAATATGCAAAAATGGCATAAAAATAATTGTAATTGTTGACTTTTATTTTGTATTTTGCTTGCATTTTTTCTAGTTGTTTACACAGGTGCATTGGTTTTCCCCATAGAGATAATTTTTAAAGCCACGAGCTTAAATGAAATCATTCAAGGAGTGAATACAGGTAGAAAAAGATAGCATTACCTGGAACTAAAAAGAAGAGTATTTTACACTGAGAATCATGTACTGTAATGGGAAACCAGGGAAGTACATGTTGTATAGTTACACATAATTAAAAGGTTGCTGGTAAAGGACGAGAAAGTTTTCTGTTAATGTATTTTCTGCATGAAATACATAGCAAGGTTATTGATATTTGAAATGGGGGGAACTCTTGAAAGTTTTTGAAGACAGTACAAACTAAAAAAACAGTTATATATGAGAGTAGAGAGTAAATGGGTTAGTAAAACATCGTAAGATCTCTTCTGACACTAAGGGTTTAATAAGGTGCACAGTCATTAATTCAACATCAAATTAGTCAATATAGTAAGTTATTTTTACAAGTTACGCTTTGAGGGTGTAATTAAATATTTAAATAAAATTTGAACCACCTTTGCATTCCTAGAATAAAATCCATTCAGTTTTTGACAAAAACATAATTTTCATTGTTATCTAGTCTCCACTTCTTTATTTTTGGTAATGGAACCCATAGAGTTAAAACTGTGAAATTGGCCATCTGGCCAAACACTACATTTATTTAATCTTTCCTTCAGCTAACTGTGTTTTTAGGACAGAATACAGGCTAATGGACAATGAGTAGAATGGTATATTCTATTTTTAGTTGATTTCATTAAAAAACAAGCTTCTTGTCCTCAGTTTTCTCTTTCCCTCTCCCACTGGCTAGAAATAACAATATCTGGTAAGCTCCACAAGCTGTGTGTTATGGAGGGCATAGCTGTCCTGCTTGTCTGTTTCACTAAAGGACCTACTTGAGCTGCACGATTTAACAAAAGTACACATTTATTGTTGTTGAGCTGCTATATTTGGGATGTCCTATGAAGAAGCGAATCGTCTTAGTAAAACAATAGAATATTATGATTATAAATTACTTGCTAATATTTAACTAAAATATTGGTATTTGTAGGCATAAGCAAAATATAGCCATTTCTCTCATTTAGCATTGTTATCAGTCATGCTACCAACTCTATGTATTAGTTTTTCAAAATGGAAAATATTGAATGGAGAGTTTTGCATATTTTACTGTTCTGGATCATTGAAATCATGTTGAATTATCTATTCTTTACCAGACCATATGAACTCAGCTTTGTAAATATCTATTCAAAATGCCTATTTTAAAATACTGAGTTTGACTATTTACATTTCCAAATCTAATTACCAATTTAAGGATACTGGTTTGTCTTGGGTCAAATTTGGTTACATATATTTTGCTAAGGCATCAATTTCCTTTAGTTTTACAAATTTATTACCACAATATTTGATGTCTTTCTTATTATAATTTTCTTTATATTTCTCATTATATTTTTGGTCCTCTCTCTCTTCAAGCTTGTTGATCCAATCATTCAAAGGATCAAATTTGGAATATTTTCCCCATTTTGATTTTATTCATATCAGATATTTACCTCTTATTTCTTTTTAAAATTTATCTCATGGTCTTTTCCAGTTTCTAAATAATTTTATCTTATATTTTTCTAAATTTTGAGCAAAATAAACTTTCTTACACATTTATCATGTGCCTCCTCAAATATCACTTGTTCTGTGTCTTGGCCTAATTTTTGTCTCTCTTCTACCTGGTAATCTTTGTATATTCTGTTATCAATATTACATATATTAGTAATAACTCAGTTATCAATTTAAAGACCAAATTTAATCTAGATCTAGGACCATAATAAGCAATGCCTTTGAAATTGGTAATCTAGACATATTTTTGTAAGTGGATTTGGACATAAACTTGGTAGATTATAATCAAATATTTTGATTATTCAGTTAGATCTTGTTTCCATTTGTAAGCAAGAAAACTAAAATTTAATAATGTTTACATAGTTATATTGATGACATATGCAGATGTATATTGATGTAATTTTACAGATGAGAAGCATCTAAATATCCATTGAAGAAAACAAAAGGCTTGTAATGTATTAACATACAATTTAATTTGAATGATTGCTTGTATCAAAGTATCTTGCATGCCACATATTTACATCTACTATATACCCATAAAAATTAAAAATAACAATTTTTTAAAGTATGGAAATACATTTTAAAAATTAGAGCATGGATTTCATTAAATTAAATAATAAATTAATGTTTTTATTTTAATTTTTTCAAATTAAAATGAAAAATATGTTAAAGCTATAATTTAAATATAAGAACACAATTCCAAACCCTGTTTTCTCCTATTTAGTGTATTACTAAAATGCATCTTTTCTGATTTCAAAATATATATTCAAATAAATGAAATATTGTTTAAAAAATCTTTACCAAGCAGGTAAGACAACATTGCCAAAGTATAAACCCTAAAGGCTCCTGAAAAAATCTCAGACTTCCTTCTGATTTGTAATTTGAACCTTTCTTCATTTTGTATTTGAAAGGAAGTACATATACAAGCATTTAAAAAAACCTATTATATACATAGGGCTATAGATTTCTTGTTTATCGCTGCATATATCTGTTGACTAAGTACTTGTTTTCTTGGAAGATACATAAAGGATTCTTTTGAACTTATTTGAAAAGTTAAAAAGGATACTTTATGATCATTGGTTTGTCAGGAGTTAAATGCATATTACAATCTACCTTTTCCTTTTAAAACGTTTCTCTCCATTATTACTTGGTAAAATCATTCATTGCAGAGCATAATATAATCCACAAATGCTTAATAAGATTTTACAATAAGTCGTTTTTACTAGAGCACTAAAAGTGGAAATTATAGTGTCCCTTGGATATGATAGGAAACTGAGAATGTATTATTGGGTGATGTTATGGGAATAACACAACTATATGTGTTTAGGAGATGATCTCTTAAATGTGTGTGTCTTCTTTTAAAAAAAAAAATGTTAAGAAATAAAGCATCAATGCATATAGCCAGTGTCTTTAAATTATACTTATAGTCCACCTAATTTCCTGAAATCTAAAGAACTCCACATATGCAACATTTTTTTTTTCCATTTTGAATTTTCAAATCCCTAATTGTTTTGTAAAAGTATACAGCATACAGTCATTGGGTACATTATTATTAATTTTTTATTATACTTTAAGTTCTGGGGTATATGTACAGAATGTGCAGGCTTGTTACCTACGTATACACGTGCCATGGTGGTTTATTGCACCCATCAACCCTTCATCTACGTTAGATATTCCTCCTAATGCTATCTCTCTCCTAGCCCCACAACCCCTCAGCAGGTCCTGTTATATGATGTTCCCCTCCCTGTGTCCATGTGTTCTCATTTTTTAACTCCCACTTATGAGTAAGAGCATGCAGTGTTTGGTTTTCTGTTCTTGTGTTAGTTTGCTGAGAAAGATAGTTTCCAGCTTCATCCACGTCCCTGCAAAGGACATGAACTCATCCTTTTTAATGGCTACATAGTATTCCATGGTATATATGTGCCACACTTTCTTTACCCAGTCTATCACTGATGGGTATTTGGGTTGGTTCCAAGTCTTTGCTATTGTGAACAGTGCCACAATAAACATATGTTTGCATGTGTCTTTATAGTAGAATGATTGATAATCCTTTGGGAATATATCCAGTAATGTGCTTGCTGGGTCAAATGGTATTTCTAGTACTAGATCCTTGAGGAATTGCCACATTGTCTTCCACAATGATTGAACTAATTTACACTCCCACCAACAGTGTAAAAGCATTCCTATTTCTCCACATCCTCTCCATCATCTGTTGTTTCCTGATTTTTTAATGATCGCCATTCTAACTGTTATGAGTTGGTATCCCATATATATGGTATCCCTATATATATACTATATATGGTCTATCTGTACATATACCCCAGAACTTAAAGTATAATAAAAAATAATAATAATAATGTATCCAATGACTGTATGCTGTACACCTTTACAGAACAATTAGGGATTTGAAAATTCAAAATGGAAAAAAAAATGTTGCATATGTGGAGTTCTTTAGATTTCAGGAAATTAGGTGGACTAAAGTATAATTTAAAGACACTGGCTATATGCATTGATGCTTTATTTCTTAACTTTTTTTAAAAAAAAAGAACACACACACACACACATTTAAGAGATCATCTCCTAAACACATATAGTTGTGTTATTCCCATAACATCACCCAATAATACATTCTCAATTTCCTATCATATCCAAGGGACACTATAATTTGCATTTCTCTAATGACCAGTGATGATTAGCTTTTTTTTATATGTTTGTTGGCTGCATAAATGTCTTCTTTTGAGAAGTGTCTGTTCATATCCTTCACCCACTTTTTGATGGGGTCATTTGATTTTTTCAATTAAATTTACGTTCTTTGTAGATTCTTAATATTAACCTTTTGACAGATAGAGAGATTGCAAAATTTTTCTCCCATTTTATAGGTTGCCCATTCACTCTTATAATAGTTTATTTTGCTGAGCAGAAGCTCCTTAGTTTAATTAGATCCCATTTGTCAATTTTGGCTTTTGTTGCCATTGCTTTGGTGTTTTGGCATGAAATCTTTGCCCATGCCTATATCCTGAATGGTATTGCCTAAGTTTTTCTCTAGAGTTTTTATGGTTTTAGGTCTTACTGTTCTTGTGTTAGTCATTAATCCATCTTGAGTAAATTTTTGTATAAGGTGTAAGGGAGGGGTCTAGTTTCAGCTTTCTGCATATTATTAAATAGGGAATCCTTTCTTCATTGCTTATTTTTTGTCAGGTTTGTCAAATATCAGATGTTTGTAGATGTGTGGTGTTATTTCTGAGGGCTCTGTTCTGTTTCATTGGTCTATATATTTGTTTTGGTACCAGTACCATGATTTTTTTTGTTACTATAGCCTTGTAGTATAGCTTGAAGTCAAGTAGCATGATGCCTCCAGCTTTGTTCTTTGTGCTTAGGAGTATCTTGGCTACATGGGCTCTTTTTTGATTCCATATGAAATTTAAAGTCATTTTTTTTTTCCAATTCTGTGAAGAATGTCAGTGGTAGCTTGATGGGGATAGCAATGAATCTATAAATTATTTTGGGCAGTATGGCCATTTTCTTGATATTGATTCCTCCTATCCATGAGTAAGGAATGATTTTCTGTTTGTTTTGTCCTCTCTTATTTCCTTGAGCAGTGGTTTGTAATTCTCCTTTGAAAGGTCCTTCACACCTCTTGTAAGTTGTATTCTTAGGTATTTTATTCTCTTTGCAGCAGTTATAAATGGGAGTTCACTCATGATTTGGCCCTTTGCCTGTTATTGGTCTATAGGAATGCTTGTGATTTTGGCACATTGATTTTGCATCCTGAGATGGCTGAAGTTACCTATCAGCTTAAGGAGATTTTGGGCTGAGATGATGGGGTTTTCTAAATATGCAATCATGTCATCTGCAAACAGAGACAATTTGACTTCCTCTTTTCCTAGTTTATTACCTTTTATTTCTTTCTCTTGCCTGATTGCACTGGCCAGAACTTCCAATACTATGTTGAATAGGAGTGGTGAGAGAGGGCATTGACTTTTTTGAAGGGCTTTTTTTTTTTTTTTGTCTCTGTCTCCTTAAGTTCTGCTCTGATCTTAATTATTTCTTGCGTCTGCTAACTTTTGAATTTGTTTGCCCTCTTTCTCTTGTTCTTTTAAATGTGATGTTAGAGTGTCAGTTTTAGATCTTTCCTACCTTCTCTTGTGGACATTGAGTGCTATAATTTTCCTCTACACACTGCTTTAAATGTGTCCCAGAGATTCTGGTATGTTGTGTCTTTGTTCTCATTGGTTTCAAAGAGCATCTTTATTTCTGCCTTAATTTCAGTATTTACCCCAGTAGTCATTCAGGAGCACGTTGTTCCATTTTCACATAGTTGTGTGGCTTTGAGTGAGTTTCTTAATCTGAGTCCTAATTTGATTGTGCTGTGGTCTGAGAGATGATTTTTTTATGATTTCCTTTCTTTTACATTTTCTGAGGAGTGTTTTACTTCCAATTATGTGGTCAAGTTTAGAATAAGTACAATGTGATGCTGAGAAGAATGTATATTCTGTTGATTAGGGGTGGAGAGTTCTGTAGATGTCTATTAGGTCCGCTTGGTCCAGAGCTAAGTTCAAGTCCCGGATATTCTTGTTAATTTTCTGTCTCATTGGTGTGTCTAATATTGACAGTGGGGTGTTAAAGTCTCCCACTATTATTGTGTGTGAGTCTCACTGTCTTTGTAGGTCTCTAAGAACTTGTTTTATGAATATGGGTGCTCCTGTCTTAGGTGCATATATATTTAGGATAGTTAGGATTGTAATCCTTCCTTTTTATTTTTTCTTTCTTTCCATTTGCTTGGTAAATGTTCCTCCATCCCTTTATTTTGAGCCTATGTGTGTCTTTGCATGTGAGACAGGTCTCCTGAATATAGCACACTGATGGGTCTTGACTCTATCCAATTTACCAGTCCGTGTCTTTCAACTGGGGCATTAAGCCAGTTTACATTTAAGGTTAATACTGTTATGTGTGAAATTGATCCTGTCATTATGATGTTAGCTGGTTATTTTGCCTGTTAATTGATGAAGTTTCTTCATAGTGTGGATGGTCTTTACAATTTAGTATGTTTTTGCACAGGCTGGTACTGGTTATTCCTTTCCATGTTCAGTGTTTCCTTCAGGAGCTCTTGTAAGGCAGACTTGGTGTTGACAATTCTCTCAGCATTTGCTTTTCTATGAAGAATTTTATTTCTCCTTTGCTGATGAAGCTTAGTTTGGATGGATATGAAATTCTGGGTTGAAAATTATTTTCTTTAAGAATGTTAAATATTGGCCCCCACTCTCTTCTGGCTTGTAGGGGTTTTGCAGGGAGATCCACTGATGGGATCTGATGGGCTTCCCTTTGTGGGTAACCCAACCTTTGTCTCTGGCTGCCCTTAACATTTTTTCCTTCATTTTAACCTTGATGAATCTGAATATTAGGTGTATTTGGGGTTGCTCTTCTCGAGAAGTATCTTTGTGGTGTTCTCTGTATTTCCTGAATTTGAATGTTGGCCTGCCTTGCTAGGTTTGGGAAGTACTCTGGATAATATCCTGAAGAGTGTTTTCCAACTTGATTCCATTCTCCCTGTTACTCTCAGCTACACCCAATGTAGATTTGGTCTTTTCATATAGTTCCATATTTCTTGGAGGCTTTGTTCATTTATTTTCACTCTTTTTTCTCTAATCTTGTTTTCTCATTTTATTTCATTGAGTTGATCTTCAATCTCTCATATCCTTTCTTCCACTTGATCAATTCAGCTATTGATATTTTGATACTTGTGTATGCTTCATGAAGTTCTCGTGCTGTGTTTCTCAGCTCCATCATGTCATTTATGTTCTTCTTTAAATTGGTGATTCTAGTTTGCAATTCAGCTAACCTTTTCTCAAGACTTTTAGCTTCCTTGCATTGGGTTGAGACATGTTTCTTTAGCTCAGAGTACTTTGTTATTACCCATCTTCTGAAGCCTACTTCTGTCAATTTGGCAAACTCATTCTCTGTCCAGTTTTGTGTACTTACTAGTGAGGAGTTTTGATCCTTTGGAGAAGAAGAGACATTCTATGTTTTTTAGAATTTTCAGCCATTTTGCACTGATTTCACCTCATCTTCGTGGTTTTATCTACCTTTGGTCTTTAATGTTGGTGACCTTTGGATGGGGTCTCTGAGTGGACATCCTTTTTGTTGATGTTGAAACTATTCATTTCTGTTTGTTAGTTTTCCTTCTAAAGCTCAGGCCCCTCTGCTGTAGGTCTGCTGGATTTTGCTGGAGGTCCATTCCAGACCCTATTTGCCTGGGTATCACCAGCAAAGGCTGCAGAACAGCAAGGATTGTTGCCTGTTTCTTGCTCTGGAAGCTTCTTTCCAGGGGGCCACCCACCAGGTGCCAGCCAGAGCTCTCCTGTATGAGATGTCTGTGGGCCCCTACTGAGAGGTGTCTCTTAGAATACATGGGGTTCAGGGACCCACTTGAGGAGGCAGTCTGTCCCTTATCAGAGCTGTGCTAATAGATCTGCTGCTGTCTTCAGAGTTCTCAGGCAGGAATGTTTAAGTTTGCTGAAGCTGTGCTCACAACCACCCCTTCCCCCAAGTGTTCTGTCCCAGGGAGATGGCGTTTTATCTACATGTCCCTGACTGAGGCTGTTGCTTTTTTTTTTTTTTTTCCAGAGATGCCCTGCCCAAAGAGGAGGAATCTAGAGAGGCTGTCTGGCCACAGCAACCTTGTTGAGCTGCAGTGGGCTACACCCAGTTTGAACTTCCTGGCAGCTTTATTTACACTGTGAGGGTAAAACCGCCTACTCAAGTCTCAGCAATGGTGAACCCTCACCCCCCCTACCAAGCTTGAGTGTCCCAGGTCAACCTCAGACTGCTGTGCTGGCAGCAAGAATTTCAAGCCAGTGGATCTTAGCTTGCTGAGCTCCGTGGGGGTGGGACCCACTGAGCCAGAACGCTTGGCTCCCTGACTTCAGCCCCCTTTTCAGGGGAGTGGATAGTTCTGTCTTGCTGGCATTCCAGGTGCCACTGTGGTATGAAAAAAAAAAAAAAAAATCTTCTGCAGCTAGCTCAGTGTCTGCCCAAATGACTGTCCAGTTTTGTGCTTGAAACCCAGGGCCCTGGTGGTGTAGGCACCAGAGGGAATCTCCTGGACTTCTGGTTGTGAAAACTGTGGGAAGAGTGCAGCATCTGTGTCAGAGTGCACCATTCCTCCCAGTACAGTCTCTTATGACTTCCCTTGTCTATGGAATGGAAATTCTCCAACCCCTTGTGCTTCCTGGGTGAGGCAATGCCCCACCCTGCTTCGACTCGCCCTCCATGGGCTACACCCACTGTCCAACCAGTCCCAATGAGATGATCCAGGTATCTCAGTTATAAATGCAGAAATCACCTGCCTTTCACATTGATCTTGCTGGGAGCTGCAGACTGGAGCTGTTCCTATTCACCCATCTTGCCAGCCCACTGTGTACATTATAGTACACAGAAGTATAACTTTTCTGATCAAACACAATCATTTGTAAATACAAGTCCTATATCATAAAAGTGAATTAATAGGAGAATGAAAAATTATAGATTTCAAAAAGTAATAATGAGTCTTTTAGATAGATCAAATCAAAGAGAAGAAAACAATTTTGGAAAATCATGATAGAAATATAGTATTTGAAATAATTTCAAAAAATCAATTCATGATAAAATTTTAAACTATTAATTGGATATGAGTATAAATATCTATAATGAAATTAATATTTTAATAAATATGAAAATTAACTTCTACAAGTTGAGTTAAAAGCTGACTTGCCCCTTCTGTAAAGTGAAGACATAGTGAGAAGATACTCATGTGTGAACCAGGAAGCACGCCCTCACCAAACATCAAACCTGCTGAAACCTTGTTCTTAGACTCCCTGTCCTCCAGAACTATGAGTATAAGTTTCTGTTTATAAGTCACCCAGTCTATGGTATTTTTACCATAGCAGTCTACATGGATGAAGGCACTCTATCTAGATACAGGGTACCAAGAATGCCTAGGAAATAAGTACTAAATTTTATTATCACAGGGGTTTATGCTAATCAGCTTCAAAATGACTCCCAATAATTCTTGCTTGCTTTTTGGTATCCAATGCATTCACACAACCCACTTCACTCATGTGTGGGCCAGACCTTGTAACTTGCTTTTAAAAATAAGATGTGAAAAATTTGTCATTTCACTTCTGAAACACGTCTATAAAAACTATGCCTCTGTTTGCTCACACTTTCTATATCACACTGTGTTGTATGGAGAGATCCATGTCACAAGGAACTTAAGGTGGCCTCCGGCCAACAGCCAGCGAGGAATTGTGTCCTTAATTACAATAACCCTTGAGGAATAACAACCATATGAGCGAGCTTACTGTGCCTTTTAATGAGATCATAGCCCAGCCAACATTATATTCGTATCCTTGTGAGAAACCCTACAACAGAGTATCCAACTAAATCATGTCTGGATTCCTGACTATAGAAATTGGGAGATAATAAATGTGACTTTTTAGGCCTCTATGTCTTGGGTACATTTGTTATGCAAAAGTAGAAAACAAAAACAATGCTCCTTTAGCTTTGTTTTCTCCATTAAATCCAGTAAAATCTATAACAAAATTGTAGGTCTGAAGCTGAGACTAAGAGTTTAGTCTGGAGGAAAATATTTCAGTAGATCCCATTCTTCTCTTTTGCTATAATTCAGTATGTATTTTTTCTTAGGTTGAAGCTTTGAACAAAATTAGGTTATGTTATTATCAGTGTCTAGTGGTCTTAGATACAGAGTTAGTGAATGTTAAAGAGATTCATTCAGTACATGTTTTCCCTAAATTCTAAAGAGGCTATTAGCTTTTTTCATACCATGATGATTCATTTGCTCTCTGTTTAAAACAAACAGGTTATTTCTAAAAAACCATTAACTCTTTACTATATATGGAATAGAGATAGCTCTAATTGTTCTATTTTAAAAATAATAATTTGATGGAATGAATTATGTGTTTGAATTTCTAATATTGAGGCTATCCCTTCTAGAAAATCTAAATTTGATCATGAAATACTCATCTACTTAACTCAATTAAACTCAAAAATGTACAATTGCTTATAAGGAGATCTGTTCTCACTATGATTAAAAGCATTTGACATGCAAAAATAGTCCAAACAACTACAGTAAAGTAAAATATTTTTAAATTAGCTACTTATATTTTTTATACTTACTATAATCCTTAAATTGCTAGAATTTTTAAGTAAAGTGGGAGTGGTGACTTACACCTTAATTCCCAGCACTTTGGGAGGCCAAGGCAGGTGGATTGCTTGAGCTCAGGAGTCTCAATCTGGGTAAGATCAGATCTGGCTCAACCTCAATCTGATTGAGATCAGTTTGAGTTATATGGCCAAATCATATCTCCACCAAAACTCCACAAATTTAGGTGGGCAGGTTGTCACGTGCTTGGGAGTTGGAGGCTGCAGTGAGCCCTAATCTTGCCACTCCACTCCAGACTGAGTTACAGAGCAAGACTCCAACTCAAAAGAAGTAAATAAAATAAAGAAGTTATAAGTGGATTTGAGACTTAGGTTTTTATTGAGATTTTGTACTTTTTAATACCTATTAGACTACTTACGTAGTTGAAAGTAATTCATCAGCTAGAGGACCTGCTGAAGTTTTCTCTAATGAGTAAGGAAAGATATGAAACTGTATTTTTGAAGGTAGTCATGGGAGAAAAATGCAGTATTATTGAAAGTACTCTACAGAGTTCAATATAGTGATATAGATGGAAAGGTGGATGGATGAGTGGACAGAAGGCTAGAGACAGATAAATGAAAAGATATAAAAAACAGAGGGGAGTATTTTACATAATCTCCTGTATCATTTATTCTTCCTTCCCACAGGATTTCTCTTCTGACTGAATTTTCATTTCATGTATATACATATTTAATGATTTTTCTCAGAGAAAGAATGTAAATAGCTACATTCTGAGTCATGGTATGTTCAAATTGTTTTCCTTTTATTTGGATGTTTTCATTTTTATATATCTTGATTGAGATATAATTTACATACCATAAAATTCACTCATTGAAAATCAGTGACATTTAGAGAATTTATAGATTGACAAAATGATCTCCATAGTCCATTTTTAGGACATTTACATCACACAAAAAAGTTCATTTCTGTGCCTTTTTAGTCAGTTCCTGTTTCTATCCTCAACCAGAGGCAACCCCTAATCTACTTTTTTTTTTTTTAATTATACTTCAAGTTCTAGGGTACATGTGCACAATGTGCAGGTTTGTTACATATGTATACATGTGCCATGTTGGGGTGCTGCACCCATTAACTCATCATTTACATTAGGTATATCTCCTAATGTTATCCCTCCCCTCTCCCCCCACCCCACAACAGGCCCCAGTGTGTGATGTTCCCCATCCTGTGTCCAAGTGTTCTCATTGTTCGATTCCCTCCTATGAGAGAGAACATGCGGTGTCTGGTTTTCTGTTCTTGCGATAGTTTGCTGAGAATGATGGTTTCCAGCTTCATCCATATCCCTACAAAGGACGTGAACTCATCCTTTTTTATGGCTGCATAGTACTCTATGGTGTGTATCTGCCACACTTTCTTAATTCAGTCTATCATTGATGGACATTTGGGTTGATTCCAAGTCTTTGCTATTGTGAATAGTGCAGCAATAAACATACGTGTTCAACTTCTTCCTGGTTTAGTCTTGGGAGGGTGTATGTGTCCAGGAATTTATCCATTTCTTCTATATTTTCTAGTTTATTTGAGTAGAAATGTTTATAGTATTATCTGATGGTAGTTTGTATTTCTGTGGGATCGGTGGTGATATCCCATTTATCATTTTTTATTGTGTCTATTTGATTCTTCTCTCTGCTTTTTGTTTATATAAATCTGCCTTTCTGGACATTTTATTAAAAAGTTATCATTTGAGAGTCCTTTGCACCTGGCCCCTTTCACTTAATGTTTCTGAGATTCATTCATATAACACAATGTATGCATAATTTATTCTTGTTATTGCTTAATAATACACTATCATTTAGTTATGCCACGTTTTGTTCATCCACTTATCAGTTCAACCATTTACCTTCCAAAGTGCTGGAATTAAGATGTAAGTCACCACTCCCACTTTACTTAAAAGTTCTAGCAATTTAAGGATTATGGTAAGTATAAAAAATATTTGACTTTACTGAAGTTGTTTGGACTATTTTTTCATGTCAAATGCTTTTCATCATAGTGAGAACAGATCTCCTTATAAACAATTGTATATTTTTTAGTTTAATTGAGTTAAGTAGATGAGTATTTCATGAATGAAATATTTGAAATGAATATTGATAATTTGGATAATGCCTTTTTTGGAACTGTAAGAAACAATACTATTTTGGATACTGTGGATACTGTGATGGTTAATACTGAGTATCAACTTGATTGGATTGAAAGATGCAAAGTACTGTTCCTGGGTGTGTCTTTGAGGTATTTCCAAAGAGATTAACATTTGAGTCGGTGGACTGAGAGAGGCAGACTCACCCTCAATTTGGATGGGCACCATCTAATCAGCTGCCAGCATGGCTAGAATAAAGCAAGCAGGAGAAGATGGAATAGCAGACTTGCTGAGTCTTTTGGCCTGCCTATTTCTCCCCTGTCAAATGCTTCCTGCCCTCAAACGTCAGACCCCAAGTCCTTCGGCGTTTGGGCTCTTGTACTTACACCAACAGGGGCTCTCAGTCCTTTGGCCACAGACTGAAGGCTCCAATTTGGCTTCAGTACTTACGAGGTTTTGGGATTCAGACTGAGCCACTACAGGCTTCCTTGCTCCTCAACTTGCAAGCAGACTATCATGGGACTTTACCTTTTGGTCGTGTAAGTCAATCTTCCTTAATAAACTCCCTATCATATACATGCATATCTTATTAGTTCTGTCCCTCTAGAGGACCCTAGTACAAACAGTGACATACAAGAATGTTCTATGGACATATATTTTTATTTCTTTTGTGGAAATCCCAAAAATTGAATAAAGGGGCATTTACTAAGGGATATATGGTAAATTTATGTTTAATTTTTTTGGACAAATGTGAAACTCTTTTTAAGATGACTGAATAACTGAATATTCCCAAAAGCAATGAGTGAAGGTTGTAGTTTCTCCGCATTATTCACACTTATTATATTTGTCTTTTCTATTAAGTATATGAGAAGAGATATCTTGTGTCTCATTCTCATAAGTATATAATGCTAGCTCATTATAGTTCAAATTAGCATTTTCTTAATGATTAATTATTTTGGGCATCTTCTCATGTACTTATTAAAACTGAGATATATTCTCCAGTGAAGTGTTCATATCCTTTGCCCATTTTTAAAATTAGATTCTTTGTCTCACAGGTTTCTGAAATACTGTTAATTTTTCTTAATATATATTATATTCTTTTTTTTTTTCTTTTCTTTTCTTTTTTTTTTTTTTTTTTTTTTTGGTTAACATTCCAAACATGTATAACCAGTGAACATGACCCAGGGATTTTCTTTTTATTGGTATTCACTTCAGTAACTTGAATCCACAGATATAAACAGTATATAACCAGAAAGTTACAAGTAAACACAAATTTTACATGCAAGTTTCAGTTCACAAAGGTCACATGTGCAGGTACATAAATTAGAAGTGTGCATCTAGGATTATGGCCAAACCGTTTTTAAAATGCAGAAATGTAAAATTACCTCTTGAAAATATGAAGAGATGGTTACACACTTCAAAAATCAAATGTTGCTTATACCAGAGATGTATGACAGGAATCAAATGACAAGCAATAAGATCTCAAAAATTAATACTGGTCAAAGAGAACGGGAATATTTTTATATTTCACTGAAAATACATTGGCTACTAGAATATGAAATCTAGCAGGAACTCAAGGGAAAGATTACAAAGTCTAAAGGCAATTACTTAATATTTCTTATTACCCAAACAATAGCATGACATTAACAGAAAACTGCACCTGCATTTGAATTGCCAATCTCACGTTAATGAAGTTCTCCAAAAATGAAATGCAACCAAAACACGTTCAAACTCCAAATGAAAGTCTGCAAGGCTCAGATTAAAACATGGACTGTTTCAGATGAAAGTAACAAAAATACTATTGGTTTTGTTCTTTATTGAATGGAATAAAATGTTGACATTTCTTTGAAACTTGGAACTACTGAATTTCATTTTTCCAAATGGTTCTTCATTTTTTTTCTTAATGGTGCAAGTTGTCTTAAGTAGCTTAGGAAGTCAATCTCTACAAAGTACTTCTGTCTGTTGTCATTCTGATAAAACAAAAAATATTCATTAACTTAACCATATGTGTATTTTTTTTTTTTTGCTATAACACTTAACACATGAACAGACATCTATTATTTCTCCACTAAAACAAAAGAGTACAATAGTTTTCTTCTATCAGTATTGTATTTTAAAAAGGTTAACATTAAAAACAAAGAACCATTATTTTCTTTGAAATCATCAAATTTCTTGCACATCTTGTTTCCTTCTTCTGTCTGCGTTTGTCTGCCAATTTATTCAGAAATTTCTTTAATTTCTTATAACGAGGAAGGATGCTGCAATGAGTATTCTTTGCAACTTCTTCATTTGTATAAAAGAGTGAACACAGCTTACAGTAAAACCCTGTTTTAGGTATCACATAGTCTATACCAACAGGAACATTGGGCTGATACAGTCCAATTCTATACTTATCTGGGATTGTATAGTCCTCCTTGTTCTCATCACTCTGACCATCTGCATTTTCACTTGTATCTTTATAGGGATCATCAGCGTTCTCAGAAGATTCAGCACCTGGTTCTGTGTTTTCCTCATTTTTAATTCCATTTTCCAACGCTGCTTCATTTTCTTGATCAAGTGCCTCGATCTTGTCCACCTTAATTTCAACCAACCTATCATTTCTGTCACCAGATTTAAATGCCATGACCTATTTACGAAGTTTCTGAAGTTCCGAATCTTTCTCATCACCAACCTCATCCAGAGTGACAAATCCTTCCATACTCCCTGGGAAACGACACTTTTTAAGTTTCTTTCTTTGCTGCTGCTGAAGCACTTGCATCTTTTTTCACAGCATCTGAAGGTGCCTTTTCCCCATCAGAAGCCACATCACCTAAATTAGCAAGATCGGTCTCGTCTCCCACTGAAGTGCCATTTTCTAGCAGTGCAGCTGCTGCTTCTTCATCTACAAGTAACTCATCTTCAGATTCAAGAAGCATATTAGGTTCTTGCTCTGTCTGGTCATCCTTTGTGTCTTTCTCACCGTCTTCACCGGACTTCTCTTCTTGTTCTTTACCTTCGGTTGAACTTTCAGTCTTCTGGGAACCATCTTGGATTTCTTGTCACTTGGAGATTCTTTGTCATCTGGAGAGTTCTTGGGCTGCAGCCGCTGTTGCCACCTCTCGCCAGCACCGTTGCTGCGGCGGATTGTAGGAGCCTCCGCGATCAGCTCTCTGGGAGAGTTGTCTGCTGGTGCTTCACTTGAAGAAGATTCTGCAGTCCTTATTGATCCTTTTTCTTGGCATTACAATTTTTTGAAGCAAAGTTAACCTAGCTTTCTAGTTTGAGCTTTCTTTTTGGCCGTCTTAAAAAAAAAAAAATGTTTTTTAATCTATAAAATAGACAAGAGCTAGTTCTAAAAAGTCCAAGTCATTCCAGCAGTCATCTCTCAGTAGGGACTCACAGGGTCACGGGCATGACCTGTCTGCGGCAGAAATAGGCCTTCCTGCTGCTGCTACCCAGTATTTTAAGTATGCCAGCATCTCTTGAAAGGATAGACCAGGGTACTGCGTGCCTTGCTAGTTTAATGAATCTTGGAATGGGTTCTTCATTGAATCAACAAGGAGCTCATAGTGCACTGTCTTCTGCTAGTACTTCTTCCCATCATTTGCAGTCTATATTTAACATTGGAAGTAGAGGTCCACTCCCTTTATCTTCTCAACACTGTGGAGATGCAGACCAGGCCAGTAACATTTTGGCCAGCTTTGGTCTGTTTGCTAGAGATTTAGATGAACTGAATCATTATCCAGAGGACAAGATTACTCCTGAGAATTTGCCCCAAATCCTTCTACAGCTTGAAAGGAGGAGAACTGAAGAAGGCCCTACCTTGAGTTATGGTACAGATGGCAGGTCTGCTACACGGGAGCCACCATACACAGTACCTAAGGATGACTGGGAAGAAAAGAAAGGCACTTTAGAAGAGTTTTGATGATCGTGTTCCTAGTCTTAACCCAGTGATTGATTATGACCATGGAAGTCATTCTCAAGAATCTGGTTATTATGACAGAATGAATTATGAAGATGACAGATTAAGAGATGGAGAAAGGTGTAGTGATGATTCTTTTTCTGGTGAGATCTCACATAATTATCATAAATTTGACAGTGAGTATGAGAGAATGGGATGTGGTCCTGGCCCCTTACAAGAGAGATCTCTCTTTGAGAAAAAGAGGGGTGCTCCTCCAAGTAGCAATATTGAAGACTTCCATAGACTCTTACCAAAGGGATATCCCCATCTGTGCTCTATATGTGAGTTGCCAGTTCATTCTAATAAGGAGTGGAGTCAGCATATCAATGGAGCAAGTCATAGTCATCGATGCCAGCTTCTTCTTGAAATCTACCCAGAATGGAATCCTAACAATGATACAGGACACACAATGGGTGATCCATTCATGTTGCAGTAGTCTACAAATCCAGTGCCAGGAATTCTAAGACCCTCCACCTTCCTCATTTCATCTTGGGGGACCAACAGTTGGACCAAGAGGAAGTCTGGGTGCTGGGAATGGAAACCTGCAAGGACCTAGACACATGCAAAAAGGCAGAGTGGAAACTAGCAGAGTTGTTCACATCATGGATTTTCAATAAGGGAAAAACTTGAGATACCTAGTAGAACCATTTGGAGTCATTTCAAATCATATGATTCTAAATAAAATTAATGAGGCATTTATTGAAATGGCAACCACAGAGGATGCTCAGGTTACAATGGATTATGATACAACCACATCAGCATTAGTATTAGGCAAGCCATTGGCAGTTCATTTATCCCAGAAGTATAACAGAATAAAGAAACCTGAAGGAGAGCCAGATCATAAGTTTGATCAAAAGCAATAGCTTGGACATGTGATACATCACAGCAATTTTCCCCATTCTGGCTATTCTGACAGTGTTGTCCTCAACTTTGCTGAGCCTTATTGGAAAATAAAGAATTACATATTGATGATGATGAAAATTCAGGCTTTTATTGAGATGGAGACAAGAGAAGATGCAATGGCAATCGTTGACCATTGTTTGAAAAAAGCCCTTTGGTTTCAGGGGAGATGTGTGAAGGCTGACCTGTCTGAGAAATACAAAAAACTGGTACTGAGGATTCCAAACAGAGGCATTGATTTACTGAAAAAAGATAATATGTATTATATTCTTTATGTTCTTTAGATTTCTATCTCTGTATCTTAAAGTATATGGATGCTTTCTTCTGCCATTTCAAATCACCTATTGAAAACTTCTAGAAAATCTTCTATTTTAGTCTCTTTACTTTTCAACTCCAGAATTTCCATTTGTTTCTCTTAGTGTTTAGTTTCTCTATGGGCATTCTGTCTATGATGAATCACTGTCATCATTTTTTTTTTTAATTCTTTGAAGATGGTTTTCATTTTTTTAAACATATTTATAATAGCTGCTTTAAAAGCTTTGTCTGCTAGTTTTAATATCAAACACTTTCTATTGGCAGCATTTTAATGGTATCAGGGAAACCACCCCCGATAATTCAATGTAGGTTCTTTTCTACTTCCGTAAGTGTCGATCGGTCTGAGAAATAAAGGGAAAGAGTACAAAAAAGAGAAATTTTAAAGCTGGATGTCTGGGGGAGACATCACATGTCAGCAGGTTCTGTGATGCCCCCCAAGCTGCAAAACCAGCAAGTTTTTATTAGTGATTTTCAAAGAGGAGGGAGTGTATGAATGGAGTGTGGGTCACAGAGATCACATGCTTCACAAGGCAATAAAATATCACAAGATAAATGGGGGCAGAGAGAGATCACAGGACCGGGGTGAAATTAAAATTGCTAATGAAGTTTCAGGCATGCATTGTCATTGATAACATCTTATCAAGAGATAGGGTTTGAGAGCAGACAACCGCTCTAAAATTTACTACGCAGGAATTTCCTTGTCCTAATAGGCCTGGGAGCACCACAGGAGACTGGGGCTTATTTCATCCATTATCTGCAAGCATGTAAGACAGACATTCTCAGAGCGGCTATTTTAGAGACCTGCCCCTGGGAATGCATTCTCTTTCACAGGTCTGTTCCTTGCTGAGAAAAAGAATTCAGTGATATTTCTCCTATTCACTTTTGTAAGAAGAGAAATATGACTCTGTTCTGCCCAGTTCTCAGGCAGTCAGACCTAATAGTTATCTCCCTTGTTCCCTGAACATCGCTGTTATCCTGTTCTTTTTTTAAGGTGCCCAGATTTCGTATTGTTTAAACACACATGCTTTTTGAACAATTTGTGCAGTTAATGCAATCATCACAAGGTCCTGAGGAGACATACATCCTCAGCTTATGAAGATGACGGGATTAAGAGATTAAAGTAAAGACAGACATGGGAAATTACAAGAGTATTGATTAGAGAAGTGATAAATGTCCATGAAATCTTCACAATTTATGTTCAGAGATTGCAGTAAAGACAGGCATAAGAAATTATAAAAGTATTAATTTGGGGAACCAGTAAATGTCCATGAAATCTTCACAGTTTATGTTCTTCTGCCATGGCTTCAGCTGGTTCTTCTATTCAGGGTCCCTGACTGCCCACAACATACTGGTGTGTGTGTCGTATGTTCTGTTGTCTCTTAAGTTTTCACTGAAAAATTGTCATTTTTGATACTATATTTTTAGTGAATTCTAAGTTCTCTTCCAAGGGTTGTTTTGTTGCTTTTTTTGTTGTTGTTATTGGTTAGCACCTTGCCTGGATTAAATCTGAGCAATCTCATGACATTAGTTCACAGATATTTCTAATCAATTTTTGGAATTTAAATCTAAATTTTTAAGCCTGAGTCCCTAGGGATTGCTTCTGTGTTTATATAGCTTAGTGTTCATGTCATGATTAGGCAAAAGTTGTACTTATACATCTTGAGTCTAAAGGCTACCACCCTTACTAGTGGTTATATGTGTGTGTGTTGAAATAATGGATTCAAGGTGTTTCACAAGTATGTTTCACTCTCACTTTGGCTGACCATCTTGTATCTTTTCTGAAGTTGGCACATTCCCACAGTTATCCAGGAATGTATGGATAGATGAGGCCCACTTTAGTTTCTCCTACAAACGCACAGCCTTACAGCCAACCATGGGAATGTATGGTGTGTTTATTATAACCCCTTAGGGTTATTCATTTCCTGGATCTTTCTTTTAAATTGTTGGCTAATCTGCCAAACTTTAAATCTGGTCCATTGTTTCTCATACATAATCACAACCTCTGGCTAATGGATCTGCTGGCCTTTGTCATTCACTCTCTCTAAACTCACTTATGTTACTGTAAATCTCACAATATATTCCTCTCTGAATCTGGAGATCCAGGGTCACTATGGGCTCTCTTTAGTGATGAGGTGTTTTGTTTTTCATGACTGGTCTTTGGTAGAATAACTGAGTAACTGAGGCTGAGTTAAGGGAATAAAGGAAGACTCAGATAAGAATGCCATAGTCTCGGCCGGGTGCTGTGGCTCAAGTCTGTAATCCCAGCACTTTGGGAGGCCGAGACGGGTGGATCACGAGGTCAGGAGATCGAGACCATCCTGGCTAACACAGTGAAACCCCGTCTCTACTAAAAAATACAAAAAAACTAGCCGGGCGAGGTGGCGGGCGCCTGTAGTCCCATCTACTCGGGAGGCTGAGGCAAGAGAATGGCGTGAACCCGGGAGGCGGAGCTTGCAGTGAGCCGAGATCCGGCCACTGCACTCCAGCCCGGGCGACAGAGCGAGACTCCATCTCAAAAAAAAAAAAAAAAAAAAAAAAAAACAGAATGCCATAGTCTCATATTATTTTGGACCAAGGTTTAGTAGTTTTCATGTATAAATCTTTTTAAATTTGTTGTATGTCTTTGTATATCTTTACCAGTGCTCTGATATATATATATATATATATATATATATATATATATATATAAATATATATATATTTAAATATCTCTAGTTTGATCATTGCTTTTAGGGAAGATCTGATGATAACCTCATTCCATCCTCACATAAAGCTCATTGAAATGTCTTTCTTTGCTCCTTTCAACAGTTGTATGTTATTTCTGATGAGTGCAAGATTCTGACATTACAGTTTTGTTTTCTTCCCCTCAAGTATCTATAGATTGTCTTTCACAGTTTTTTACATTGAGTCATTAGTGATAGATTCAATGATTGTATGATTCTTTTTTTTTTCTTTTAACAATCTTCAAATTTCCCCTCTGAAACTTTGTAGCATATATTCATTGTCCCTGGAGTTTAGCAGCTACACTAAAGTTCAACTCATGGAATCTTTTTTATAATATTTGAAACTCAAGAGAATTTGCCTCTCCTCTAATGATCACATTCAGCAAATGTTCTATTTGGGTTTCTTTTGAAGAGATCCAATGATATCTGCCTGGATTCAGTTTCAAGAAAAGAAAGACAGGTTATATATTTTGTATGGCCATTTGTTTTAGCCTGCTGCTAAGAGATACAAGGGCACCCACTCTCTGACAAAAATATCTTCGAAAACTTGCTGTTTCAGAATTGCAATTGTGATTCCCTCAATATGCTGAAATTTAATTTCTCCAAGGATAAAGTTGGAATAAAGAGTTTAAATTATATACCAAGGCCATATTTTTTGTTCATCCATAAAATTTAAAGAATCTGATCATTTTTAATATTTGATATAGTATTATCAAAAATCCAAATAATTTGAGACATTAGAGTTGAAAGACAGTGATAGTATATCATACTGCAAAATATACACCACATAGGAAATACATTTAAAATGTTAATTTTTGAGCTCAGAATTTTCTTTGAATCTCTCTCTTTTGTTTACCATAACATTTGCAAGTTATTCTATATAACTATTTGCAAGTTATTCTGACTTCTCTCAAAACCCTTTTATTAGAAGCAACCTTATTCTGACCTAGGTGATTTGTTCGTTGTTTCTTATATCCCTCTCCCACCCCCAATTAGATTTGCTATCATATTGTTACCCACATATTTACAGAATCCTATACACACACGTATCTACTAAGAATCCAAGATTATATGCCAAAGTGTTTTAAAATTACTGATCAAAACATTTAAGTATTTGCTTTCTATCCCTGAAAAAGAAATTATGGTGGGCTTGTTAGTGTCTCTGCCTGCAGGAGGATTTTACTTCCCTATGCTCTTGAACCTAGGAGTGGCCAGATAACTTTTTTGGGTCACTTCAGAGCTGATGTTTTAAGAACTCATTAGTTTGCCGTGTTTCTTTTTCCACAACACCAACAATATTCTAGATATGAGCTGCTCTGCCTATTACAGATATGGAATTAAGGCAATGTGGTATAGAGCAAAAGCTGACCCTCAATGAACATTTAACTTAAGTGACACACATTAGTTCTTACAAGCTGATGAGAATTGGGAGTCGTTTATGATCAAAGCAAAATTTAGCTTTTTCTGATCAACATACCTTTAAAAAATACAGTTTTCTCATACTTCTTTTGAAAGGTCAAATAAAAATTCACATAAAATGCTTTCATTTTTTATTATATTCTCTGCAAAACTAATGATAAGAGAAGGCAGCTATGATAAAGAAAACAATCTGCCTTTCTTATGTATATTGCCATTACTATTGAAATATTTCACCTCTGTGTTATTGAATTTTCTTCAGTTTTCATGAACTGCATTCCAAGACAAACTACAAATCACACACCAAGGATTTTATCTGAGTCTGCTTATTTAGTAGACTTACCATTAATCAGCTTTAATGAGACCTAGTAAGGCCCATAACCCTGCTGATGTTCACAAATATAAGTAAATCTAAAGTCAGACACTGGGCTACCCAATTACAAACTATGAAACCCAGATATTAGAGGCACAGTGAGAATTCGTTGAGCAAATGAAAGAAAATGAAATAAATATTAACAACTTGGGAGCTGCCAAGTAAATTATTCGGCCAAGCATTGCTCTACGCCAGAACCTAAGAAAAATTTCTGTAAAGGGCCAAACAGAAAATATTTTAAGCTTTGCAAGCAATATGGTAACTGTTGTTGTAGTGTGAAATCAGCTGTAGACATACAATCGATATGACTGAGACTGTGTTAAAATAAAATTTTATTTATAAAACTAATATTTCTTAAATTGAATATTAACATTTTATTATATGAGGTACATCCCAATCTATACCATTTTTAAAACCTGTATATTTGTTGATATGAAGAAGCTTACATTTTGACTTAAGTTTAATTTAGCTAAAATACTTTATTTTATGATTATTCACAAAAATACTAATAATTGTTTTAATTATTCAGAATTAAATTAGCAAATTTCTGATAGGCAATTTGAGTTGAACAGTGAAAAGTAAAGTCAACCTCAAATATATCTGTCACTACTAAAGGTAAACTGTTAATCTGAGAAGTTGTTTTTATTTTAACAATGTCAATATGCATAGATATGGAAATCTGAACAATACCCTAAAATGTTTCTGATTATAGAATAAGTTATTAGCCATGAGAGGTAATGATATGTGTCAAATGTAATAGCATACTTTCATTACAATTATAATCTAAGTAAAGTTGTATTGTAATAAAAAGTATAGCAATATAAAATAAATATAATGTTAATCAATCATTGATTGTATTTAAATAGTTAATCTCTTCTGTTACATATTTTATGCTTTTATTAACTACAAACTACTTTAAATTGCATGTAATTAATATGTATTGAAGGTCTACTTAATACTTTTCATTTTTTTTATACACCACAAATGTATATTTTAGGCCCTTATTGCTTTATCTTTTGATGTTTTATTTTCAATTTTTAAAAGCCAATAATAATTTATGAATAATAATTATAGTAATAAATTATGTGCCTGTAATTCCAGCACTTTGAAAGGCCAAGGCTGATGGATTGTTTGAGGTCAGGGGTTCAAGACCAACCTAACCAACATGGTGAAAACACGTTTCTGCTAAAAATACAACAAAATTAGCCAGACATGGTGGCAGGTGCCTGTAATCCCAGCTACTCAGGAGGCTGAGGCAGAGGAATCCCTTGAACCCAGGAGGTGGAGGTTTTAGTGAGCCGAGACCATATCACTACATTCCAGCCTGGGTGACAGAGGGAGATCTAGGTCTCAAAAAAAAAAAAAAAGAAAGAAAGAAAGAAAAAAAATATATGTGTAACTTGAAAGCAATATTAAATATTCCTTTATCTTTTTTGTCTAAATTTTATTTTAACTTCCAGGGTACATGTGCAGGATGTGCAGGTTTGTTATGTAGGTAAACATGTACCACGGTGGTTTTCTGCACAGATCAACTCATTCCCTATGTATTAAGCCCAGCATCCATTAGCTATTCCTCCTGATGGTCTCCCTCCCTCTTCTAGCCTCCTCTAACAGGCCCCTGTGTACGTTGCTCCCCACCATGTATTCATATGTTTTAATCATTCAGCTCACACTTAAAAGTGAGAACATGCAGTGCTTGGTTTTCTGTTCCTACATTAGTTTGCTGAGGATAATGACTTCCAGCTCTATTCATGTCCCTGTAAAAGATATGAACTCATTCTTTTTTATGGCTGTATAATATTCCATGGTGTATATGTACCACATTTTCTTTTTTCACTCTTTGGGGTTGTTACAGAAACACCAGAGATCAATTTCTGTGTTTATCCAACAACAACTGTTTATGGGACTCTTGGGCTGGTTTCAATCCTCCCTTTCTATTTATCAATTCCTCAGTCATGAGGAATCCAGTTGTCAATCCTTCTGACTGCTTCATGTTGAGGAGGGGTGCTGTCAGCAGCTCCATACCATGGTTGACCATGTAGCCACCCAGGAATCAAAAGTGAATCTAATATAGAGTTTTCTTCTGACATACAATAGTTCTCTCTTCAGTCCACCACTTCCACCAAAGGCAAATCAAACAGGGATCAATCTACTTGAAAAATTAGCTTCAGTCCCATGTACTTGGCTTGATTATGCGCAAAAAATGTGGCAAGAATCATTATCCATATAGACTCTCCCTAACTGGCTTAACTGAAACATCTCACAAGGCCATTTTGGTCAGAGCTCTGAGAAAATAGTCAGTTCCTTCAAATGTGTCCAATTACAAAAGAAAACTTGTGGTTATTAACTGTATGCAAACAAACACAATGCCATGAATTAGGAAGTTTCACAAATAGTTTACAAATTCTGGAGAAATTGGGCAAAGAAAGAGAAATATGACTCAAATTATGCTTACAAAAGTATACACAATACACTTAAAGTATATTCCAAGGCTATAAATAGCCCAAAAGAAAAAGATTCTCCAGATTTTGAAAACCAAAAGAAAAAGAATCAGCAATATTTCAAACAACAAAAGCCATAAAAATTATTTCTGTCCTCCATTAGTTTAGCCCATGCAATGAACTCTTGCTCTGCTTCATATTGGGTTAACAATCTTCACAAATACATCAGCCTTTCAGTTAGTGCCCTGAAAGTTTTCTCTCTAATCCAATGGAAAAATCTCCAAAGTTATCAAAAACCTGCATTCAAGAGTACTTTTCATGAACTCTTCCAAGGAAGCAGGCTTGGACTGTAGCTGATTATGAGTCACTTTTTTTTTTAATAAAGATCAAAGCAAACAGTCAATCGTGAATGACAAAAGTCTTTAGACAACCATAGTTAAAGACACAGTTGACAAGAAAATGTGTTGTTTTTTTTTTTTTGCAGCATAAAACAATTTGACATAATCATAATTATTACCGACAACATAAATATCAAAACATATTAAAATTTTACTAATCTCATACAATCTTGGAACACATATTAATAACACATCTATATAAATATAACCCAAAGGAAGCTAAGCACCACCTCATGTTTGACAATGCATCCTGCCTAATACTAACATAAGAAATAATCCTAATAAGCCTACTACTATGTCTCCCTCTCTGACTTCAAAGAAATTAATATCAAAAAAAAGTTATTTTAAGGACAAAAAGACTTAAGTTAGAACTTCAAAGTTTGCTGTTGGAAAATCTGTCAAGGTTTAAGATACTTGATGGCACAAAGTAGGATCACAAGTCATTATAAAATAGTCATTCATTAGCCAAAATGATAAAACAAAAATGTTTACTCTTTGATAGAGAGCAAACTCAGTTTCCCAAACAATAAGACCTAAGACTTAAGACAGCATGAGGCCAACTAAATCTGTCTGATCCCCCTCCATTTTCTCCCTGCAGTTTTCTCAAAGGTAAACAAATTATTTTGTCTGTTAGTATTACACTTTGCTAAAAAGAGAAAACTAAAGCTTACCTTTGTATGATGTGTTGCTAATATTAAAGCAATTTCAATATAACCTTATAAGCAAATCTATCTAATTTTAATCAGTTTGGCTGCAAAGTAAGATTTCCATAACATTTTAGAACCTTTTCCATTTTTTTTAGTAAAAAGTGGATTAATGCTCCAAGAAAGACTTGTTATCCCAACACCTGGGCCCAGAGGTTGGCCTTGCATCAGTGTGTTTTTGACATTAACTTATAAAAAAAAAACTCTGAACTAATCTTATCTCTCAAAATCAACCCTTACAATATCACTCACCTACCTCTTCCCCAACAGTCCCTGATCCTAGAGGAATTGAATAGTTTTAATTTATGGCCTTGTGTCTTGCAAAAGCAGTTGATTTTGATTGTTCCTTTCTCTCAAATCCAATGATGATGCTTCAAGTGATGTCGATGATCAAAATTTTTTTTTTTTTTTTTTTTGAGACGGAGTCTCGTTCTGTCGCTCAGGCTGGAGTGCAGATGATCAAAATTTAGCAGAAGTCAGTGCCTTTTTCAGACCCAGGAGTCAATGTCCTGTAACTTAACAGCACAAAGTTAGTTAAAAAGATATTTTAACTACTGAAAGTCCTGTCATTTCATCTGATGTGTTACAAATTAAAACACTATTATTTGGTGTTTAGGAGTTAGCACCTGCAGAATTTCAAACTACTGTATAAAAGTAGTTAGGTTATTCACTGCATGCATCTAATTACTAGCATTCTAGTGACAGAATTGTGACCAAAAGCATAAAAAATGTCATAGATCCCATGTGAAACATATCAAAGTAAGACAACTCACTTTTTTCTCTCCATCATTAAAACCTGGTAAGTGAAATAAGAATAAATTATCTCCTTTCACTTAAATACTATACAACAATACAAGGAAAAAGTAAGAAAAAAACAAAATAATTTATTTTCAACTATTTAAAAAGAGCATCATTGCATACTTCCAAGATTGGTTTCTAGATACAGTACTGACAACTGATTTGCTAACTTTTAACACCAAAATCTTCAAACCAGTGCAATACTTGCACATATTTTGTTTTTGAGTACACACATGAAGGCCCATAAGTAATAAAATGGTTGGGATCAAAATTCACTAGAAAGTCTCACATTTTTACTACTACTTCATTCAAGTGAATGTCACTTGTTTTTAATAATGGTTTTTAATAATCAGAAGCAAACAAAACCAGTCAAATTCCAAGTGGTTGATGTGCTCCATCAATTCCTGCAGGCCCAACAAAGGTAGCCGAGGAATTTTAGATGAATAGAACAAATGGGCTGGGCTCGGTGGCTCATGCCTGTAATCCCAGTACTTTGGTAGGCTGAGGCAGGTGGATCACCTGAGGTCAGGGGTATGAGACCAGCATGGCCAATGTTGTGAAACCCCACCTGTACTAAAAATGCAAAATTTAGCTGGATGTTGTGGCAGGTGCCTGTAACCCCAGCTACTCGGGAGACTCTGGCAGGCAAATCACTTGCACCCAGGAGGCAGAAGTTGCAGTCAGCCAAGATGATGCTATTGTATTCCAGCCTTGGTGACAGAGTGAGACTCTGCCTCAAAAAATAAATAAATAAATAAAGCAAATGATGACTTGCTAGAAATCCACAGGAAACAAAGTAACTCTTCACAGAACCAAATAAAATTCTTCCACTAGAAAATAAAACTCATCAATGGTCTTATATTTATGCTTAGACAAGTCATAAACCCAAAGAAAAAAAAAAGAGCAAAGAAATGAAAATCAGAAGCAAAAACAAATAAACAAGAAACTAACCCTAAATGTTTCCAACTCAGTTTACCTTGGAGGCTGAAATGTTTCTTAGAGCCTAAAAGTCATATGATTAATATTTTATTCCTAATACACAATTCAGTGTTTGTAAGTGCACCAACATTACCACACATCCTGTGCAATCAAGAAGTTCACTCTAGGCACGTGACCAGTAATTACTACAGTGCTAGAACTATCCATGCAAAATAGCAAACATAATATGAAGTAGTGCAAGCATGTATGTGAGATTTGGCTCCACCCTAAATCTGGCTTCATGCTTAACTATATTAAAAAATAATTGCTAAACTGCTAGTACATTTCCTTACAATATTTCTTATTTTAACTTAATCAAGACTAAGAGTTTTAACTATGAAAAGTTTAATGAAATTTCTCCAGTTGTCTATCAGATTTTAAATAATGTTTTGTTATCTAAACTTTTTCAACTTTCTGTTTTCTCCATATGTGCTTGAAGATAGATACACAGAGAAACATGAAAAACTACATATGACTTACACAGACTATCCACAACATGTCTCGACTTTCCATTCAATCCCAGATTTTCTCCTTCTTCTTTAAATAACCAGTCATTTTATCCCAGGTCAAAAAATTAACCATATGACATCTTTTCTTATACAAAATTATCTTTTTTTATAACTTTTCTTACCAAAAATACATTTTCACATACATTACTTTTGTCACATATCTCTCCCCTACTTACAAGTTTCTTACTACTATGTTTCATAAATAACCTTTAAAAGCCTATAATTTAAATTAACTTTAATATAACTCCTGAATTAGAAAACATTATTCTTTATCTCAGTAATAACACATCTTTAGGTATATTACATATATAAATATATATATATACAAAAACTATAATTCTTATCCTTAGTAACCTTAAATTTTAGTGAAAATCAAGGAAGTAAGTTTTAGTGAAAACTGAGGAAGCAAGAAATCCTAAGCTGCCTAGCAGGTATTAGCATTTTATGAATGAGAAGAATTCTACAGTTTTTAGAACATGTTTCCAACATTTTCTGAATTAGAAATGACCTAACCATTTAATAAGAATATTTTAAATAACACAAAAACTTCACCTACAGAGCTTATACATTAATATTTTTAAGAGTTTATCTAGAATATTTACGTGTTTTCTTGTTAACCAGTTTATATTCTGTGAAAATTAAGGTTTACTACATGGACATTTTCACCAGTGAAATTATTTCACCAGAATATTCAGCAGTTTTCATTAAATCGACAATATTAAATCAGTTTCACTTATCAAAAAATTCACTCAAAAATTGTTTTGTTGTGACTAGATTTATGGTTCCAGAACTTTCTGTGACAAACACTGATATCTCAAAATATCTAGCAAAGACAAATATAAAACCCAGACAAAAGTGTATGCTGACAATTCTGAGGATATTTCATTTTTATTTTATCAATAATTTTAAAGTCAGCTTGCTTATTAAAGGCTTACTTAAGTCATGTGAACATGATAATTCTTGGATTTTTTACTTAATTTATGAGTGTTCTTTTATTTGTAAGCCAATTTGGTAGATATAACGTGTGTTAACTAACGTTGATTGGTTAAAAACCCCAACTAATATCCAAAGTAAATATAGATGCAAAAATAGGTAACATAAATTTAGAAAATTGAATAGTATAATAAATACATGCAAAATAACCAAGTGAGGTTAACACCAGATATTTAAGATCAGTTCAATATTATAGAACCAATGTAATTTATTATATATATATCTATATATGACCAATCCAGAGATAGTAACCACACAGTATTTGAACAGTTTACTGTAAAAAAAAACTGTTAACTACAACAGGAGTCGAAGTTATAATAAGTTGGTTAGTAAGAAGTAAACATACCCCCAAAACTTATTGAAGTAACAGTCATAGTCATTTCCCATAGGACTGAGCTATAGGAGAGCCTTTGCCTGCAGTTCAAAGATATAAGACTGAAGATTCATCTTGGAGATGTCAAGACTATTGCTTGCTGAATGACAGAGCAGTCACTGTAGAGATGCACTGCTGAAATTTCCTAAAAATCATTCCTCTGGAATTTGCCACATGGTGTTGAGGAAAGCCCTTCATGTAGAGGTTTCTAATGCAGACATTCTGCTGCTGTATAAAAAATGAAAATGTAAAGAATAAAGGAAACGATGATTAATATATACAAATAAATACACATATGTGATGAGAAAAATAGAAAACATCCAAAGTTACCAATCTTGATTTCTGTAATTGTTCTCAAGGCCTTAATTGACATCTACGGCTTCATTCTTTAACTACCATTTCAGCATTTCCCTGCCCTTGAGTTCACCTCCTCTGGTCAAGATTCTTTTCTGCACTGACCTAAATCGTCATTCTCAGAAAGTCTGAAACCCTCAGGATGTTTTTTGTTTGTTTGTTTGTTTGTTGTTTTTTCTGATTGCTGCAATTTTCTATCAATGTTTACAGTTGAGAGTGAATATACTTGGAAAGTGCACCAGAGAATCTCCTGGGATGTACATAGAGTCTACTTTGACTTCATTATGTAGAAGGAATACATTTTCACTTAAAAATTAAAGTGAATCACTCCATCCAGTAGATTAATTCTCCTTTTTTCCCATTAGTTTAATGGCATAGGGAGCCCCAAAAGTCCAGGAGGTAGTCTCCTCTTTCAATTTAGCGAAACCATTAATTCAGTTTTCTTTCTAGATTCATTCCACTTTGAGAATTAATATCTCCAAAGAAACTGAGCTCAAGCTTACCACGTAGGAAACAATTATTCTGCAGTTGGGTAGATTTTTAGGTATATTATGGTAGGAGGTACTCCCATTTTCACATTTATTTTTTTCAGACTCAAGCATTCTGGCTGTGTGGAAAACCATACTATATAAGGAATTTTTATTTAAAACATACTGTATTCTGAATACATTTTATCCTTTTAGGCATCTCTTTCTCAACTGGTGTCAAAATGAGTCTTCAATATGCCAGTGTATCTTTCAAATAGACCAACTTCTTCAGGTGATGAAATATGTGGTAAAACAAATTCATTACACGAATACAAGTTTATTTCAGCACTTTATTTGGTCTGAAATGAATTCCTGATCATGCCTAATGTTGTGACAAGTGACACAAAGCTAAGGTATGTTGATCATCTGAGGTTCCACCATGGTTGGGCTTTCATTCTCTACCAAGACCCAGTAGCAAGTCAGATTCTGTTTCTCAGAAAGAGAATAGTATCATATGCTAAACATGGCACAGATTTTATTCAAAATCCTGGAGATTTTCTCTGCAATTTTTCTATTTCTGCTCACTAGAGACTCATATAGCATTCCTATATGCTGCATACATTGTAAATATTAATAAATCTGTTGAATTACAAGGCCCAAGTATTAGAATGCCTTATATTACAGACTGAATCTGAATTTGCTGTGGAGTCATCTTCTTTTCCTCTTGTACTCACTTATAAATGGACTTCTTGTGTACAATTCTGTAGATGAGCCAAAGTAGTACACTAAAATGTAGTACACAATACTTGAAAATTCCAAAATAGACTACTAAGTATTGCACACTTTGCTCATAGTAGATAATGAGAAGTATGACAACTTGCCTTTCTCTTTGGAGAAGCTATCTTGACATACTCCAGACCACTGAAATAACAAAATCTACACTGGGAGGGCAGGTTTATGAAACTGTGTTGGGTACATTTTCCACCTTCTTTTTCATAAAATGTACTTGTGACTTCCTCCTTATCAGGTTTAATCAGTAGAATGTCATTAGCTTAGTAGACCACTTAGATGTTTCTCGAATTGTCAAGAGGATCAATCTCCCTATTGACTATATTATGACAGGGAAAAGAATTGGAAAAGCCCTGAAACAACATTCTAGAACTACACTGTTGGGCCTACCGGGTAAAAGCAAACCACTTGCAGATTAGTATGGAGAATAAGGAATTAATCAGATCAACAGCTTCATACCAGTAACGGAGAGTTTGATAAACTAAATACAGTCTCCCTAAGATGCCCATGTCTTAATGTCAGAACCTATGAGCATGTTACCTTACATGGCAAAAGTACATTGTACATTCATTAAATTAAGGATCTTCACAATGGAAGATTATCCTGAATTATCCAGAGACTCCCAATATAAACACAAAGGTATTTGTATGAGGGAGGAAGAAGGGTCAGAATCATAAAGAAAAGATGTGCTGTCAGATGTAGAATTCAATTAGGAGAGAAGCTTCAATACTACTGGCTTTGAACATCAAAGGAGACCACAAACCAAGAAGTATAGGTGACCACTAAAAGCTGAAAAACTAACAAAACAAATTCTCCACTAAAATTTGTAGAAAGACCTGAGCACTTCAAATACCTTGATGTTAGCTTACTAAGGTTTATTTTGGATTTCTGATTGCCAGAACTGTAAGATGATACATGTATGAGGTTTTCAGTCACAAAGTTTTTGGTAAATTTAAAGCACAAGAAACTTAAACAGTGGTTATGGTAATTTGTTCCAATAAAAGCATCAAAACTACAAATGAAAATTGGATAATAAATTCAGTTCATTTGCTCTACCTCCCTAATCCTTTACATCTCCTGCTCTGAATTATGCCACAGATGATCTGGCAATTCAGTCTCATTAACTTTAGTCTACGGCTGAGTCCAAGTTTCAGACAACCAAACAATTTGTGAATGGAGATATATCTACCCGCATAAGCTAACATACCCCAGAATCTCTAGTAAATTCACTGACTATAGAAAACAAGTTCAAAATAAGAATTATTACTCCATGGCTGAGACAGGACATACAAGAAATAACACCCCCTTCTCCAAAGACACATATGTGTCTTACAAAATTTTCTTGGAGAATACACAGCTGTGACTCACTGAAGAGCAGAGAAATGGCTATGGTGGACTTGCCAGAAAAATGTTCTCCAAGGTGTGGTGAAAGTAATTCATGGGGGTGTGTCTCACCAGGGGCAGTTTTCTACAAAACCAGCCAAAAGTGGTACCAGAGGAGAGCAACTGGTTGCTAAATGCTGCTGGCCTCCATGCATAGCAGGAGGAAGGCAGTGGTGAAGCTGTAGGCACTACAGGAGCCTAGTGCCAGGAAAAGCCAGGTACAGTGCAGGAACATACCAAATGAACGCAAGAAGAGCAGAAAACAAAACTTTATATTCTTCAATGTTTCTTCACCACTGCTTATTGACAAAGCTTCAGTGTAAAATGTTAACAGAAAAATGTTTAGAAGGGTTGATTTATTTTCACAGAGCAGGTAAAAAGGGGAAATTTATACATTAGAGACAATAAATCAATAACTGGCACAGCATTGAAAACATCTAAAAATGAAAGACCATAGGACCATATCAATATGTGCAGTTTATCCAAATTCAGTTTTAAATGTTTTTTTTAATATGAACTATTGTGTGCTGAGTGAAAAACCTTTAAAATGATATATTCTAGATTTATATCAGTTTCATTTATTAAACATGTTCTGTCCACTCTTACTATGATCTTAAAATAAAAATATTGCCAAAGCATTGTTATTAGTTTTCTTAGCCATGCTATTGAATTCACAGCATTTAAAAATTCATAATGATATTTCTTTCATTTGTTCTGCTATTTCTAGCTGTAAACTCGATTTTAAATTGGAAAATATGCTACAATAAGTGTTACAAAATTGCACTTGCAGATATTCTGGCACATTTTTCATAAATAAAAATAAGCATATTTCAAGCAGAATTCCAAAATATAGAAAGATGATTGAATTTGATCATGGGGGAAATCTCCTTTGACTAGAAAGAAACTAATCACGTATTCAGAGAAAAAATTTACATATTTTAGATACTTATGTATGAAACAGGATGGTTCATCCTAAAGTAATTCAGAAGACAACAGCTGTAGAAGACATAGCATATATGTTGACCCACAAAATGCACAGTTTTTTGCCATATTTTATTTATTTGGGAAATAACTACACTTTGAAAAATGCAGAGTTAAGTTTTTCCTAGTGGTAGATGGAATTTTTACCATAAATAATTTAATCAATGTAATTTGATTATGTTAAATTTCAACAAAAAAACTTTCTGAGAAATGTATTCATGGCCCAGAGTATCATTTAAATATCATTCTATTATTTCATATACAAGTAATAAATATGAACAACTACTGAAATGGCTGCAAAAAAGGACTTTCAGAAGACTAGTTTAAAGGATGGTCTGATGTTTAAACAGACACTATGGGATTATAGTGTAAAAAAACACTGAATTATTACTTTGTAAAACTATATGGTCTTTTAACCAATTTACCAAAAAATATGGGTGACTCAGATTATTAACATTATTTTATTAGGCCTTTCTTTCATTGCTATAAAGAAATACCTGACAGTGAGTAATTTATTTAAAAAAGGAGAGATTTAATTGGCTCATGGTTCTGGTGTCAGGTTGCAGGGAGGCCTCAGGAAGCTTACAGTCAAGTTGGAAGACAAAGCAGGAGCAGGCAGTTCACATAGATGAAGCATGAGTAAGCAAAAGAGAGAGAGTGAGTGAGGAGGTGTCATGCATTTTTAAACCACCAAATCTTGTGTGAGCTCAGAGTAAGAGCTCACTTATCACCAAGGGGATGGCCCCAGCCGTTCCTGAGAGATTCACCCCCATGATCCAATCACCTCAAAGTGATAAGTTTGGGGACAAAGAAATTCTGGGCAAAAAAGGACAAAACCCTACCCTCAAGACAAAAGACCTGATACTGTGGCCCAAAGTGAGAAATTTTGTTCCTGTTTTTTTGCACAAATGTTGCCTTTTCCTAAACCACCCATGGCCCACACCTTCCCCCATCCCTTGCTTATAAAGACCCTACCCTCAGCCAGAAGAAAGGAGAGAATCAGCAGAATGTCAGAGACTATGGCTGGATGTTGAAGAGAAGCATAAAATGTACTTGTGGCTTGACTTTAGAGGGACAGTTTCACAGTGTAACTGTGGAGAAGAATCTGGCTGGAGAGGGTTGATCTCCAGGGGAAAATTACCTACCTACCCAATCCCCTTTTTAGATCCTCTTCTGGCTGAGAGCCACTTTCATCGTCAATAAAATCCTCTGCATTTACCATCCTTCAGTTTGTTCATGTAATCTCATTATTCCTGGATACTGGACAAGAGCTCAGGAACCACAAGTGTGGATACAACAGGCAGTCACACTGACCCTTTGCTCTGACTAGCCAAGGGCATCTGCCTCATGTGAGAGGGTGGAGGACCCACTGAGCTATTATCACTTAAGCCTTCCTCAGACAGCAGAGCTAAAAGAACACTGTAACATGCTCCCTGGGACTTCAGAAGTCTCCAGCACCCCGCCTGGATGCTACCTTGGGGACTGCATATAGTTTACTCCTGCCAGTACCAAAAACCACTCGCTCCAGCTACTGCACCCACTCCCCTGTGTGCTCCCTCCTGTGAGCAGTGTAATGCACCAGATCTGAGTGAACGGAGTTTGATCCCACCAGCGCTGAAGTGTCTGGGTGATTCTCGAGCTCATGCACTCCACTTTCCAGCTCATTCACTCATGTACTCACTCCCATGAGGCATTGAGAGCGGCAGACTGACTAACTGAGGCACCGTTGTTGCAAGTCCCATGAAGGGGTCAGGGAAATATCCTGCTTCATAAGGGAGCTCATCTGGAATTTGTAAGAAGGGTGAGTAAATGTGGATTGGCTGGATCAGACTCTTCACTTTTTTTCAAAACTTCTTGTCCTCAGATTTTTCCCTGAGCTGTGCCATTTGCAGAGGACAGGTTGCAACCCTGCCACCTATCTCTATCTTTGGGTAGAAGGAATTTTGGCTCTGTTTCCCTACATAGATATCTAGCCATTGTGTGGGACCAAAATAAAGTCCTGGGGCAACTAAAAGCATCTGGATGAGGCCACTCCTTGGTGCTGCCAGAAGGCCCCTAGACTGGCCTTGTCCCTGACTGCCCATTAGAGTGTCAATCACGACACCCAGACTTTTCTATGATATCTTTCTCTTTCTTCTTTCACAGTTTGAAATGGCTTCTATTTTTTCTCCTATAATGATAAGTGTTTAGCTACAAACTGAAAAAATATTACTAATTAGAATGAGTGTTTGGCCCAGCCACCAGATATGCAATTCAGAACAATAAGATTTCCATTTGTCCTTAGATGTAGGACCACCACCCCAATCCCGACAGCTGCAAGCATGTGTGGTGCACAGCAGCTTTCCTGCTCACCCACTCCCATCCCAGCTGGGGTGCTTGGAAGGATCTGCAGCCTGCAAGTGCCCAACAGCTACATGGGGCAGGAAAGAACAGTGGCTGCCACCAGGGCCCCAGGGAAATGCTGGGGGCCAGGGGCTCCATGCAGTTGGCCAGTGTTTCTTGCACACTGTCCCCTCCTGCTATGGGCTCATAAGGTCTTTTCTCCCCTGACCAAGGGATCCAGCTTGGTTTGAGCCAGAGGAATGATACAATAATTAAAGGAACCCATTTTCATAGAGCAAGTGGTTTTTTCCCCACACTTAAGCTGTTTTGTTTTGTTTTGTTTTTTAATTTTATGTTTTTTATGCAAAGGGGCTTTTCTTCCCTACTTCAGCATTCTGCTTATCATAGGGAAGCAGTGGAGGAATGACCCCACTGGCTAATAGCTGTAATTTGACAGGGCCCCATTGGGACTTAATCTCAATCAATCTATGTACTCCCTGATAAACAAGTTTGGTCCAAATTCAATTCTAAACTTTGGGTTGAAGCCCTAAGAAAGAAAGTCAGATCTGAGGGATCCAGGCAACACGCACAATGTAAAGGGGCGGGACTAATTTCTGGCAATGAAGGTCCCACTTCATGGAAGGAGGCCATGCTCCATGGCAGAGATAAGGGCCAGGGAACCCAAACGTTGCCAACAGTAGGGAACATGGAGGTGTAGGTGAGTGTGGATAATTCCTATTCTCTAGGCCCTCCCTGCTTCATGGGTGCAGATCACAATGGCACCCATGGGTGGCATCCATCTAAGAGTACCAGGACTCAGGGGGAAAAAAAGACAAAAGAGATAAATGGGAATGCCCATTTTCTTTCTCCTCACATCCTAAGTTTTTGCTGAAAGAGGGAAGGGACATGATTCCCTTCCTTTCAGTATGGGCAATCAACTGTCTTCATCATCTTCAGTCTATATTCATCTGTAGGGTATCCTGGATCACTGGGACTGCTTTGGCCCTCAGACTCTAAAGAAAAAAAAAAATGCCTTTAGCCCTCTGTAAAGAGATTTGGCCAAATAATGATCTACAGGAAGGAGTGTCTTGGCCTCAGGAAGGAACCATAAAGTTTGATAGCATCCTGCAGTTAGACGTATTCTGTAAACCTGAGGGCAAATGGTCTGAGGCCCCATATGTGCAGCATTTCTTTACCTTGAAGGGTAGTCCAGACCTTTGCTCACAGTGTAGGATTGATCCAGCCCTCCTGTTTGCCATCTCAGGAGAGGCTACAAGGGACAATTCCAAGAAACTAAAGAAATGAAACTGAGTGGCACCTCCAGCAGGGGAGCCAACTCCCTCTGGCCCTGCCCCTCCAGGTCCACCCCATCCTCCCTATCGAGTTTCTCTCTCTCACTTGCCCACTCCTAGAAATCCTCACCGAAGACAAGCCCCAGTCTTCCTCTTACCCCTCCAACAGGTGCCTGGTGAACTTGGCTCCAGTAAGGTTCAGGTCCCATTCTCTCTACAGGAGTTAAGGCAAATTAAGGGGGATCTTGACAAGTTTTCAGATGATCTTGACAGATATATAGAGGCTTTCCAGAATTTAACCCAAGTATTGAAATCTCCTGGAAAGATGTTATGTTATTTTTGAATCAAATCCTGACTAACACTGAGAAGCAGGCCACCCTGCAGGTGGCAGAGAGATTTGGGGATGAGATTCGTATTACATATAGTGTCAAGAAAAGGCCTGAATTTTATCCAACTGGAAGAGAAACAGTATACCTGGATGACCTTAAATGGGATCCCAGCGATGACATGGGAGAATGGAAGAGGAGACACTTTCAGGCGTGCATAATGGAGGATTATGTAGGACTAGAACTAACCCTCTCAAATTTACCAAGCTATCCATAATAGACCAGGGGTTGGATGAGAACCCCACTGCCTTCCTGGAAAGCCTAAGAGGGGCCTTAGTAAAACACACCTTTCTATCTCCTGATTCAGTAGAGGGACAACTTATCCTAAAGGATAAATTTATTATGCAGGGAGCCCCTGATATCAGGAAGAACCTGTGTTATGCCCAGACCGTTTATTCCCCAAAGAAGACCACCAGAGTCCAGAGTCAAAGCTAAGCAGCAAGGATCTTTATTACAGGTTGGAACCTGGAACTCTCACTCGCTCGCGAAACGAGACGGGCAGGAGAGAGCTCCCCCACTGAGCCCCGTACAGTGTTATATAGTCTAAGAAAAGTGGGCATAGAATTATTATACAAATCAGATGTATGATTGGCTAGTGTTTGAACAAGGCGATTTGGCTAACTATGATTGGTTCCCGCCATTTCTGATATTTCGGTTCAACCTTTGAGGCGGGAGAGCAGTTTTACACAAAGGCAGTTAATTATATTGCGTCAGGTTGCACAACCGGTTTATGGCAGCAAGAGTTTATCTTACTTAAACACGTCTTGTGACCCTGCCTCAGAACTTATAAAATCTCTGGTACGTGCAGAAAAACAGGTACTCACAGAACTTACGAAATCTCTGGTATGTGCAAAGATTAGAGAGCAGAGCAAAGGGTTCAGCAATAGGGTGTAGCGGGGGGGGGGGTGGGTACACATCTTTGTGTCCTTTCACCTGCAGAAATAGGCCCTGGGACCAGACAGTATTTTAGAGTACCTGCTGAAAGTGGCCACCTTGGTATTTTATAATAGATATAAGGAGGCCCAGGAGAGAAAAAGGCAACACAGGAAAGAGGCAAAGGCTTTAATGGCCATCATGCAAGCCCACAAACTTCACAATTCCCAAGGTGCACCTATTCACTGCTACAGATGCTGTAAGCCAGAGCATTTTAGGAAGGATTGCCCAGGCATCATGAGGAACCCACCCAAACCTCACATAATGTGGCAGGACTGCTGTCTTCTTGGGGGCGGTCTCTGGCTAATGGACAACTACCTCCTCAGGTGTCAAGCTCTGCTGTTAGAGGGATCTTCAGTCCAATTAAGAACCTGTCTCTTCTCAAATCCAGCCACCTTCCTCCCAGAGGAAGGTAGGGAGCTTGAACATTACTGTGAACCGGTAGTAGTACAAACCTATGGGGTCAGAGAGGGCCTCCAGGAAACCCCCCTAGAGAACCCAGACTGGATTCTCTTTGCATACAGAAGTTCTTTCGTAGAACAAGGGATCCATAAAGCAGGGTATATGATAGTTACTCTGAATGATATTGTTGAGAGCATGTCTCTCTCCTCAGGTACAAATGCTTAACTAGCCGAGCAAATTGCCCTCATAAGGGTGCTTGAATTAAGCAAAGGGAAAGCAGTTAGCATTTAAATTGATTCTGAGTACACTTTCCTAGTCCTCCATGTCCATGCCACTCTTTGGAAAGAAAGAAACTTCCTTACAGCTAATGGATCTCCCATTAAATACCATCAGGAAATTAATAGATTATTATCCTTGGTTTTCCTTCCACAGGAAATGGCAGTAATACATTGTAAAGGCCATCAAAAAAGGATGGATGAAGTAGCTGAGGGAAATAGATTGGTGAACCAAGCAGCTAAATCAGCTGTGAGAAGGTCCCAGATTTCTCATCCACTCGAAGCCCCACTGACCTGGGAGGGCCCCATAAGAGAAATAAAACCTCAAAATTCTCCTGAGGAAGTAGAATGGGCCACCTCTTGAGGATACATCTTTCAGTCCTTAGGATGGCTATAATCGGAAGACAGCAAGCTTCCTCTACTGGCTGCCAAGCAATGGAAAGTTCTTAAAAGCCTTCATCAGGTCTTCTACCCAGGTAAAAATGAAACCTGTCAAGCGGCCCAGAGATTGTTCGCAGGTAAAAAACCTGATACAAATGGTTAAACAGGTAGTTAATGCTTATAAGATTTGCCTTAAAAATAATCCCCTTAAGTGACAGCTTCTTTCCCCAGATCTGAAAGGTCAGGAGGCTACTCAGTGAAAGACTGGCAAGAGGACTTTACCCATATGCCAAAGGCAAGGGGCATCCAGTACCTGTAAGTATGGATGAATACCTTCACTAACAGGGTAGAAGCATTTCCATGTCAGACAGAGAAATTCTCTGAGGTGATAAAAGTACTAATTAATGAGATGAGTCCTTGCTTTGCACCCCCTAAGTAGCTCCAGAGCATTAATGGTCTCCTTTCAAGGTGGCTGTCACCCAGGGGGGTCTCAAAGGCACTAAGGATACAGTACCATTGTCATTGAGCTTGGAGACCACAATCCTCAGGAAAGGTAGAAAACACAGATGATATTATCAAAAAGCACATCAGAAAACGGTCTCAGGAGTCTCATCTCCCCTGGACAACCCTTCTCCCCATAGCCCAACTACATATTAGAAACAACCCTTAAAGATAGGTTTGAGTCCCTTTGAAATAATGTACGGATGGCCTCTTCTCCAAAATGGCTTATTGTTAGATCAAGAAACCTGTGATTTGATTAAACATATAACTTATTTGGCCCATTTCCAACAGGAACTGACACAACTGCCAAAGGCCCAATCCCTTGAACTAGGGCCACCTCCATTTAACCCAGGAGACCTAGTAATGGTAAAGGTACTTTCTTCCCTTTCTCCCTCTATAAGTCCAGATTGGGAGGGACCTTATACTCTACTTCCTTCTACTCTTATGGCAGTGAAGTCACTATAATAGATTGTTGGATTTATCGTAACTGAATAAAGGCCTGGGAAGCTGACAAAGTTACTTCTGTCAACCCAGAAGAACACTCAAAGTACCAATGTGAAGAGATCAGGGACCTCAAGCTAAAAATCACAAAAGGAAGTATTAATAATTAACCTCCCATGAGTTTCCTCTTTATAGTCTTGTCTATGCTTGCTGTTCTTACCTTTGTTCTGTTCTATGTCATTTTCAGAATGATTATCATATTTCATTTCTTCTTTCTAAAATCTTTGGTACTAGATTCTCTCTTTTTAACCCCTTATTGTGCAATACGCATATTTAATCCATGCATACTTAAACTTGTAAAGCTTGTTTCTTCTTGCCTAGAGGCCATCAAACTCCAAAGAGTCAGACAACTGGAGCCTCAGATGATGGCTCTCTTTTGCCAGGGACCCTTAAGTAGACGTCTGGGAGAAATCCGAATGTCATTCTCCCCAAAACAATGCCCCCCTATCAGCAGAAAGTAGCTAAGATCAGTCATTATCCATATTCTAACGGCAGTTGGATGTGCCTCTTCATAGTGAGGAAATGATAGGGACACAGGGCAGAGAAATTTTAGGCAGAAAAGGGCAAGTCCCTGACACAACCCCACCGTCAAGCAGAGAGGCCTGAAACCGTGGCCCAAAGTGAGAAATTCTATCCCTGTTTTCCAGCTAGAATGTTGCCTTTTTCTAAGCTACTCATGGCCCATCCCACCCCCATTCTGTGCCTATAAAGACCCCAGAGTCAGCCGACAGAGAGGAGCGAAGCAGCTGGGTGTCACAGACTATGGCTGGATGTTGCAGAGAAGCAGCTTGACTTTAGAGGAGCAGCTTGACTTCAGAGGAACAGCTTGATGGCGTAACTTCAGAGACAAATCTCGCCTGAGATGGCCAGACTCCAAGTGAACATTATTTACCTACCTCATCCCTGTTTTAGCTCTTCTACCCACTGACAGCCACTTTCAGAGGCAATAAAATGTTCTGCATTTATCATTCTTTAATTCGTTCTTATGACCTCATTTTTCCTGGACACCGCACGAGAGCTCAGGAGCCATGAGTACAAATACAAAAGGCTGTTATACTGTCTCTTTGCCCTTGATGGTGAAGGACAGCTGCCTCATGGAAATGGTGGAGGGCCCACTGAGCTGTAAACACTTAAGCCATCCGCGCGGGGCAGAGCTGAGAGAGCACTGTAACATGCACCCCGGGGCTTTGTGAGTCTCAGGCGCCCCGCCTGGACGCTGCCACAGGGCCCGCGTGGAGTTCACTGCCACCAGCACTCAAAAGCACTTGCTGTGGCTCCTGCATCCACTCACCTGTGTGCTCCCTCCTGAGAAGGGTGGAATGCAGCAGATCAGAATGAGTGGAGCTTGATGGCGCTAGCACTGAAGCAGCCAGCTGATTCCAGCACTCCAGCACTCCAGTCCTTGCTTATGTGCTGCCTCCCACAAGAAATGGAGAGCAGTGGGCTGAGCAACAAAGGCGCCCTAATGGAGTCCCACGTAGGGGTCAGGGTAAAATCCTGCTTCACAACCAGGCCCCACCTCCAGCATTGGGAATTACAATTCAACATGAGATGTTAGCAGGGACAAATATCCAAACTCTATCAAATATTAACTTAAAAATTAAAATCCATTCAGATTTTAGGCAAAATAGTTTTTGACAAGTGCAATGAATGCAATGAGTGCAATAAGTTAAAAAGTTTAAATTTGAAGAATATTATGAACATTATACATAAGAGATTCTTATATACTACATTAAATACATTCTAAGCATTAAAATTTGTAATTTGAAAGTTTTCTTTTAAATACATTTCATGTTTGAAAATAAAAATAAACCTATAAACATATCAGTCTAAGAGAATATTTTCTGTTTCATCTACAAAAGGAAACAACCAGAAGTGAGGCAGCTAATGAATAAAATAGTCATGTGAAAATTGCTTTTTACATAGGTCACAGGTCTTTCAAGTCTCCCAACTTGTTTGCAAATCACTAAAGGAACAGAGGTAAGAATATTGTTTTCTGTTTGAATTATCTCCCATTGCATATTTTTGCTAAATCAGCTTCTTTCTGAATTCACCTGTCTACATTTCTATTTTTGTCTTTGTAAATAGTATGGAGGCCTGATATTTCATACTAGTAAGGAACAAAGCAAATACTATGAAGGCTTGTGAAATTAGAGATGATGAGAACTGTGAGTACAACTGCCTTTTCTTCACTCTTACAAAAAGATATTGTGAGTCAGAGCACCAAATAGCACACAATGTGATGTAGAAAAGTCTCTGAACTGAAGCCTATTTCACATTCACAAGTCAAGGCTGAGTCACCACGACCACTCAGGCAAAATCTCAGTTCTACTTGATATTTGTTGTTCCATAATGAGAGCAAGAGAAAGAAGACATGGGCATCTGTGAAACTGCGAGCTTCCGCTAACTTTTTACCTGAAACTATTAGTTTCCATTTGCTGCCTTCAGGGTAAAATATAATTCAACATCTATATCACCGTCATGTAAATAGCAACGGTGTTAGTAAAATGTCAAATTACACCTAGTTTCTAAATTCGGAAATCAATTTTCCGCTGAGAAAAATGCCATTATTTTCTCTAATGATCACTACATAGGAAAAGTAAGTTTGCAACTATGATGAAACCAATTAAAGCTTCTGTGTTAAGAAATCTCGATTATATATAATTTACCATCCCCCCTTTATTTTAAAACAATGCATGCTCACAAAAAAGAGATTTTTAAAAATATATTTTATTTCTAAAGCAGTCTTGAATTGACAGATTCCTAAATTGTATTATTATTATTATTTTTTTTGAAATGGAGTATCGCTCTGTCACCCAGGCTGGGGTGCAGTGGCACAATCTCGGCTCACTGCAACCTCCACCTCCTGTGTTCAAGTGATTTTTCCCACCTCAGCCTCCTGAATAGCTGGGACTACAGGTGCCTGCCACCAAGCCCAGATAATTTTTGTATTTTTGGTAGAGAAAGGGTTTCATCATGTTTGCCAGGCTGGTCTCAAACTCCTGACCTCAGGTGATCTGCCCTCCTTGACCCCACAAAGTGCTGGGATTACAGGCGTGAGGCACCGCTCCTGACCAATTGTAAAAGTATATGTCTCAGAAAACCTTCTCTAGGTATTACATATTTTGTAATAGAATTTATATGCAGAATCAAAGTTCATAGCAATTGAGAGTATACATATTTTTAAAACATCTAGAAAGTTGTCACAATATGTACTCCTGTAAATAATGATATGCAGAATTATTATTGTATTTCCTTTTGTTTATTTTCTGCATGTCAAACAAACAAACTGTAAACCCTAAAATAGGAAAGTTGAGAGCATAAAGCAAGATTTTCTCTTTAATGTTCTCACACAACTTTAAGGTGTTATAGGAAGCATTTAGCCAAAGAAAAATACTGGACATAATTTAATGCCATTGAGCAAGTTCTTCCACCTCCACTCCAGTGTAAATTTTAGCTACTAAAAAAGTTTCAAAGAAACAAAAATGGCTGAAATTCCACCTCAAAATTAGGGGTGAGTTAGTATTAAAGAAAAAGTCATTAGGATATAAGTAAAATATGTTTTATAAAATTATTTTCAATCTGTCAATACCTTACAGTTTATACACACTTTCATTTATGTTAATAGTTTTAAAATTTGCTGTAAGAGAAGAATGTGCTTTATATTTACATGTTTCAATTAAAGTATTTTTATAAAAATATATTTTATAATTTAATTACATTGTAATAAACAAATAAACATTTGAGAATCACTATTGAGATCATTTGGCCACATCATACTATCTTAGTATCTATTGACATATATACACATACACATATACATACATACACTTTTATATAGGGTAATTTGGGATGAGCTATCCGAGAAAGTGATATTTCGGCAGAGATACATATGAATTTAGAAAGCCTCTGAATATGTGGAATGAAAGAATTCCAGGTAGAGGATCGACAAGGGCCCTGTGGCAGGAATTTGCTTGGTAGTGATCAAGGAAATTGAAGCAGGTCAGGGTGACTAAAGTAGAACGCCTGAGACAAAAAGATATAGAAAATATGGATATAAAGATATCTAAATTTTATAGATTTTAGAGCCTTATCAGCCATAATATGGACTTTGGATTTTATTTTAAATACAATGGGAAGTCTTCTTAATGTTTTAAACATGGGAAAGATGAAATGGCTTATTTTTATAGGATCACAGTAATTATAAAATATTCTACAAGTGTTTAAGGTTAGAAAGCAGAAAGAATATCAAGAAGGTTATTTCAGTGGTCATTTTGACTAGAGTAGTCACAGCAGAGAAAGCACGAACTAGTCAGAATCAGCCTGTATTTCTGGATTCAGATGGTAGGTTGAGTATATTTTGCTGATATAATATATGATAGGGTTTGAAGAGTCAAAGATGACACTGAGTTTGCTTGTCTAAACACATGATTCAGTGAGGATATTTTTTCTGATTTAGGAAGAACCCAGGAGGGGCAGATTTTAGACTTCGCCTGATAAGCTTGAAAAACCCGTTAGATACCTGAGCAGAGATATTAAGGAGAGAAAGGTCATCATATGTATTATTTGTGAGATATCACTCACTTGCCCCTCCAGATTGGCTTTCCATGCTTTTCCAATTTGTTCTGTGCCCAAACTTCCTTTTTTCTCTCTCTCTCTTTTCCACTGTATATTTGTACAAATATATGGTACATGTGGAATCTTGCTACATGTATATAATGGATAGTGATCAAGTCAGAGTACTTAAGGTGTCCATCACTCAAGTACAATACAATTTTGTCAACTACAGTCCCCCTACTCTGCTATCAAACATTGGATTTATTCCTTCTATTGAACTGTATGTTTGTACTCATTAAGAAACTTCTCTTCATCCTCCCACTTCTCCTTACTCACTCTTCCTAGTCTCTCTTCTCTATTTTTCCACTCTACATCCATGTGAACAAATTTTTTAGCTCCCACATATGAGTGAGAACATATGATTCTTGTCATTCTCTTCCTGGCCCATTTAATTTAAAATAATGACCTCCAGTTCCATCCACATTGCTGTAAATGGCATGATTTCATTCTTTTTTTGTGACCAAATGGAATTTTAAAAAATGTAGTATATATATACAATGGAATTCTGTTTTTCTTTTGGTTTAGCCAGTTGGAAGACCCAGAGGGAAAAGAGAAGGAAGAAGTAGAGTAATTATGGGTACTTATTATTTCTACTCCCACTAGGGTCATATCCAGCTTTAGGTGCTCATTAAATGAAAGTATCTCCTGTTCTCGGGGTAACCTTTTTTTCTTTTTTCTTTCATTTTTTTTTTTTTTTTTTTTTTTTTTTGAGATGGAGTCTCGCTCTGTCTCCCAGGCTGGAGTGCACTGGTGTAATCTTGGATCATTGTAATCTCTGCCACCCAGTACAATACTTTTATATTATTATTGTTTTTCAAGTTTTGGATAGTGCTTCCTTTCCTAAACATTTTGGGTCTTGAGTGTTTGTAATTCTATAGTTTTTAATCTCAGTATGCTGCATAATTTTCTATGTTTTCTCTATTTTCTGCTCATACTTCATTAAACCCTCAAATTATCCTAATTTGACAGAATGTATCTGATCTGTGATTTAACTCATTTAATACAGTACTTGGTACTGAAATTGTTTCTAGGAAACAAACCCTCCCAATGGAATTCTTGGATTGGGCTGTTCACCTATTAAAGGAGCTCAGAGATAACCACCAAGCTGGGGGAAAATGGAACATAAGATATCCATGGTAAGCAATATGATTATGACTAATCAATCAACTGGTTGTATGGAATATGGTATAGGTTCAGATCAATATGCTGAGAGTACAAGTGACTATGCCACTGTTGTGTTAGAAATAGTATTTATTACATTTATAGAGTCATCTGGCTTCTTAGAAAGGTGTTGAAGTGTATATATGAAGAAAAGAGAAATTAAAAGTGATTGACATACAATTAAGCACTTCCATGGGAATTTTTAAATATCCCTTGTCTCCTGTAATAATTGGGAGTTTCAGACTGAATCTAAGATTAAGAGATACATAGATTGTCAAATGTTTCACACTCTACAACTCTTATGTTAAAGTAAGCACACTGGTAAGGAATAAATAGGACCTTAGAACACAAGGACATTTTGGCAGGTATAGATAAGGTCAAGAGTTTCGAATTTCCAAGTTTCCCTAAACCTCACTTGCCACTGGAGGCAGACCTCCTTCCCCTTTTTGAAGAAGCCAGTTCCTCCTCTGCATAGAAGTCTTTCTGTAACTTCATCTGGAGAAATTGCCTAAAAAGTTGAAGCTTAGTTACCTCAGAACTACCATTGACATTCTTATGGCTGCAAGTCATTAAAGAGGTTCACTCCAGCACCATCACTCATAAGATGTAAAGGCCTGTAAGAGGAGACAACCATTGAGAAAAGATAAAGTCTCACAAATCTATTTCTGCAGGAGCGTATGGTGTATATGTGGAGAGCAGAAGAATGATTGAGCAAGTTGGACAAAATAGAAGGCTTAATGGGACACATTTCTTGCAACAGTATTTAAAATTTAGTGAATTGAGTTGAACACCTTGGAGAGGAGTAATTCATGTGCTGTGTTAGTTAATTAAGGCCTAGACTCAATATGGCCTATGGTTGAATGAGGTAAAATTTGGAACTTTCCTGGCACACTGTAGAAGAGTGTCCAAAGGCTTAGGAAACGGGATGTCCCTCTTCCTAACCTTAATGTGGTCTCCCTGCCAGACTACAGAGGGGCTATTTATAAAACTATTTTTAGGGTGCAGGAAAACTTTTGAAATACCAAAGGATATGGCTATCCTGCTGGTAGTAACAAAGAGGCTGTCACCACCACTAGGGCCATAGGGAAGTGTGGTTACAGGAAATAAGATTAAATAATGAGATGAAAAACAACAGGTGAACACTGATTATTTAAAAAGAACTGACTTAAGCAAGCTAGACAAGCTAATAATGAGAGGTTTTGAAAGGGATTTGATCACAGAAGTTATAACTCTATTGGCATGCATCGCCTCTGCACGTGCTTGCCTCCTAAAACCATGGTTTCTTTTTCTCTCCAGGCCTCCTCCCAATCCTGACTTTCACAAGGTACTTGGTTTATGAGCATTCATGTTTTATTTTCCATTTTGGTGTGAGTTTTACTTTTTAAAACTATATCTAAAATGAGGATAACAATAGTCCCTACCTCATAAAGTGCTTATAAGGATTAAAAGACAAAGCACCTGCAAAGCACTTAGAACAGTACGCTCAATACATTTTAACTTGTATTAAAACTAACAGGATTATGCCTATTATGAAAACCGCAGTATCAGCTAAATCAGTCCTTTAATGTTCACCTGAATATATCATTTCTGTTTTATCTCCGCATTTATATTGATGTTGTACTCTCTGTGTCCTGAAAAACAATTCTTTTCTCCACTGCTACAATTTCATATTTAGCTTCCTTCATCTAAATAAATTAACTCTAATTTACCAAATTATCACTTATTTTTCTATTGCCCACTTGGCATTTTAATTATCATTTTTTATTGGTGAAACGATTTCTGTATTTATGGTTGCTAACTGTGGAAGGAAACCACAGTTGGACAGTTAAAAAACAAAGAAACAAATTAAAAAACAAACACACAAACAAAAAAAACAGATTTTATTCAGGAACTATTGCAGTGGAGGGAAAGAGATCTCAGCATAGAGTTGGGCTGAATTCCCAATATAGGATGGGCAAGTGAGGATTTATTGCCAAGAATCAGGGTGTGGATCAGTGGATGGAAAAATTACTAAGAAGAAATATCAGGCCTTGAGGGAGATTCTGGTTATAAAGACCTAACAGGATTCTTGCTGAACTTAAATCAGGGTGATCAGATATCACGTGGGGAAATGTGAGGTTGTGGAACTTGATCAGATATTTAGGGGATCATATATGAAGGATGAGAGATTCTCCCTAAACTAACTTAGTAAATTCCTTACCAAAATTAAGAAATGTAGGCATTACAATGACTGACACAAAGGTCCGGGTCTAGAGGTCTTAGAGGAGCCTGACTAGAGTCAAAACAAGAAAGGCGTATTGTCTTACCTCTGACTCACTGATAACTATTTTTAAAAATTGTTCTCGAAAATAATTATTTTGAAAAAGGAAGAATAAATGCCATATTTCTGAGTCACATATATTCTTTTTAAATGTTTTCTAAATTGTCTTACTCCATTGAACAATTTCTTAATTTTAACAAAAGGAGTCTGCAATACCATCAAAGAAGTTTAGAATGTTCAGTTTTTAAGACCTGCACATTGTAGCCACATAATATATATTAAATAGCCACAAAAATACCAAAATTTAGATAAACTGATTTACATTGGTATAAATGTCATTTCAAGAAGGCATGACAATTTAGAATCCCTTCATTTGGTAATAATTACATTCAGAGAATTACATTTTTAGATGTGTGGATTCCATGGCAAGTTGACTTTACAATGGCTACTGTGTAATTATAAATACCATTACACTGCAAATTTCCAGTGAGTTCTAGCAGCAAAGGTATAACTTAAGTATGTATATTAACATTTCATTCATTATCCAGGTCTTGTGTATTTTTATTTCTGAAAGCTAAAATATCTGTTGGTCTAAGGATAATTTCTAGCTATAACAAATTCAAGGTGGATTATTACCTGAAATCCTTTTTGTAGTAGCTAATTTAAAAAATATTTTAGAATTTATACTTGAATCTTTTATACCTACTTAAATATGATTAGGGTCAATGTTTGTGTCGTAGTATCTCCTCTGATAATATAACACTCTGATTTAGACAGTGAGAGCTCACCATCACATATTCAGTGTGCTCCTTCATATTTCACTTGCAGGTAGATTGTTCCCTTTTCACCAATTGTGGCCAAGAGACTGTGAGTGGAAGGAATGGAAATGTATCATGTTGCTTGCTAATTAATTTGTCCACTTATATGTGGCTCTATTAGGCAGGCATTACATAGGTTTCAGAAAATAATAACATATTTTCAAAAACTATAGTCTGTTTATATTATCATGCAGTTTTATTAGACAGACATTACAAATTTTAGAAAATACTTGCATAGTTTTCAAAACTATAATTTGCTCATGTTATTAAGATAAACTAGACTATGCTGCATTTTTGTGATAAATTAACTTACAGATTACAGACACACAACAAAATTTAGGCTTATTTTTCTTCCTAGTATAAAGCCAGATGTAGCTTTATAGCTGTCCTCCCTCTGGAAGCTATTCCATCTGAAACACATGACCTCGTAGGCCCTAATAGGAAAATAAGGGAGATATGATGGGAAACCCCTCCTGGTAATGCCCTCGGTGTGGCGATATATATCACCTCCACCCAACGACATGCTTTATATTTAAGACTCTTTCCCTACAATACGAATGCCAAGTATAAAAGCAAGTAATTATGGGAAATCTTGATAGTAAATATTTACACACAAAAAGGTGTATCAGGGTCATCTAGATTATTAGCTCAAAAACCAGATGGAATGTGCTAAAATACCATCAGTTCAGTTTATTTGACTATGTTCTATTAGACAATAATTTAGCTCTTTGTCTCAGTTTGTTCAGGCATCTATAACTAAGTACTATAGGCTGGATGGCTTACAAATAACAAAATTTTATCTCTCACAGTTCTGAAAGCTTGGAAATTTAAGATTAAGTCATTGGCAGATGCGTTGTCTGCTAATTTGAACATTTTCCAATTAAGAGCATAGATTGGGAAGTATGAAAAGTTGTATAGAAACCTAAAGTCTTAAAAATAGATTTGAAGTTACTTTATGTAACCATTTATTCATTCAGCAGCTATTTACCAAGAGTACTTTTGGCCATAGTGCTTTTATAGCCGCAAGAATTCTGTGTTGTAAAATAAACAAGGTCTCTCTGACTTCAATAAGATTAAATCTCAAAAGTGGGGGACACAGACTAGGATCTTAGAAACAAAAATTGAAATGGAAAACACTTATTTTCTTAAGAGCATAAAGAATTTGATATAGGAGAGTAAAATAGAAAAATAGTAAAATAGAAAGTGACAAATACTTAGAATATGTGAGCTGTGTCTCTCTGGTAATTTGATATTTTATTAAGATCTTGGTTATGAGAAAGAAGAACAAGCTATAGGACGATATGTGGGCACAACATTGCAAGCAGAGGAAAGAATAAGCACAAAACCTAAGAGGGGAATGAGATCGGTTAACTGTATGCAGGAACCAGAAGAAGGCTTATGTGGCTGGGGTACAGTGATAGAGAGAATTGTAGAAGAAACTAACAGAGAATTAGACAGGGGCCAGATTATGTAATATTTTATAGACTTCAATCAGAAATTCTGATCTTTCTTTAGGTAGTTTGGGCATCTATTGGAGAATTTAGAGCAGGGAGGTGTGTGCTCTGAGTGGCTTGCTGCTGTGTGAAATAAAGGACTGTAGGGGAATAAGTGTACAAGATACTAATTTGTAAAGTTGGATAAAGATAGTACCTACTTCGGAAAATCGTTATAAGTATTTAATGAGTGGATATATGTTATATTCTTAAGTAGCACCTGGTATATACTTAGCATTCCAAAAATATATGTTAAATACATAATATTGGTTTATGCGGAGGTGTTTACAGAATTACAAATATAAAAATGCTGGTGATTGTTTAAAAACTATTTCAAACAAAGCCACAAAAGTGATAGGTTATCTTTAAGGTGCAGGTGATTAGTACATCTCATCTCTGATTATTGAACTCTTATTCTTTCTTCTGGTCTAGTTCAGTTGTTATCTGGTATAGAAAAAATTCTAAACTCATACCTTGAGTATAACAGTTACTATACTCAAATTTGCATTAAAATAACCAATTACAAATTCCTTCAGGGTAGGGATTCTCTATCACTTTTTATGGCTCCATAATAGCTAGTAAGTTTCCTTACATGCAGACAACCATCTAAAATTGGCTGGCATTAGAAAGAGGGCATTGAAATTAAACAGCATTAGAAAAAGTAAGCATTTGAGGATGGTGATCACTAAGTGGAAGATTAGAAAAATAATTTCACAGGAACAGAATTCGTGTATGCATAAGTCAGCCATTTAGCAATTAGTCTTACAGATATAATTTTGAAGATACTCTGTTTTATATTAAAATATTAAGAGTTTTGTGGTCAGGTCAATTTTTAAGCACTCTTATTAACCAATTAAGCAAAAAAGGCAATAGATATATGGAAAAAATTGAGCTATACACATAGTCTGATAAATCTTCTAAAAGCTCCTAAAAAGTATTTCTTCACAGAGCCTGTGTATGAATTCCATTAATTCAAATGGAAATTTCACATATATTGTACATCAAGTGGAGATGAAGTTCCTTTTTATATTCAACTCTATAATTCAGTACGTACATTAATTGTTTTGATGTATGATTCAAAGTATGGGTTATGCTTAATGCACAAAGCCTTAAAAGATGAAAAAAGGATAACTGAAGCTTAACACTTACATTTCCTTAAACCAAAAAGGTGAACACAATGGAGAGAAAGAAATATCAGTGTTTTACACATAGATAAGGAGAGTATGTGTGAAGTTTTGTATAGTGAATGAGTTAGGGCAATGATGAAAGGGGCAGCCTGGAGCTTTCTTCCAGGGAAATTTTTTCAGCTACTTAATACTTATTGAAAGCCTTCAGAGATATTAACTGTTCTCTCCATATATATATATATGTGTGTGTGTGTGTGTATATATATATATGAATGGGAAGCTTTTATATTTTCATTTCTCAACTCTTACAGATTGATAATGGCTTAAGAATTCTTTGCAATTTACAACTTCTAATGGTCTCCTTGCTTTTGCCCTTGCCTCTCTATTGGCAGCTAGAGTGATCCAAAGAAGCAAAAGTAAAAGGATGATACTCCCTGCTCTAAATATACAGGTCCCTTTCATCACATTCAGGGCAAAAGCCAAAGGTGTCACACTGGCTTTCAAAGCCCTAAATTATGCAGCTCCTATTTCCTCTCTGACCAAGCCTCCTGCTTCTCTACCCACTCTGCTCTTTCATAGTAGGCACATAACTGCCCCATGTTCATTGTTCTTGCTGTTCCTACTGCTTGGCCAGTTTTTTTTTCCCAAGGACAGAATGTGATTCTCTGATTACTTTCTTCACGTCTTTAAACAAAAATCACTTCAAAGGAGGCTTTCTCTCGCCATTCTACTTTACTATTTAAAATTACAGCTGCTCACTCCCCAGTGCCCTATGCTTCTCTACTCTCTTCACTGCTTTATTTTCCTGCATAGATGTATCACCACTAGACTACATATTTTATTGCTTTGTCTCTGTGGGTATACACACACACACGTGTGTGTGTGTGTGTGTGTGTATGCTCCAGTTAGAGCTTAGAATTCATGAAAACAAGATATTTTGTTCTCTGAAGCATACAACCCCTATATAGTGCCTGGCACATTCTAAGTGTTCAATATAAACATGTTGCATGGATATTTAATGAATCAATAAATGAATGATTCCAAAAATAAACTAATTGAATCATTAGGCAATAAAGTTTTGTTTTAAACAAATTATATCCTTATAATGTATATTTTGAGAGTTTTGGTGAAAAATACTATGTATCTTCTATTTCTATAAGTCATTTCTTTTTCTGTTCTTTGCATTGTAATAAAATGTCTATGATAATCATCTACTGAGAAAGAAATCTGAAAATGAACTGACATCATGTAACATTCGTGCTTTATTAATAAATTTATTTATTTATTTATTTATTTATTTATTTATTTATTTGAGATGGAGTCTTGCTCTGTCCCCCAACTGGTGTGCAATGGCGTGATCTTGGCTCATGGCAACCTCCACCTCCCGAGTTCAAGTGATTATCCTGCCTCGGCCTCCTGAGTAGCTGGGATTACAGGCGCATGCCACCACACCAGGCTAATTTTTGTATTTTTAGTAGAGATGGGGTTTCACCATGGTGACCAGGTTGGTCTCAAACTCCTGACCTCAAGTGATCCGCCCACCTTGGCCTCCCAAAGTGCTGGGATTACAAGCAGGAACCACCTCACCTGGACCATTTTCTTTGTATCTTTACAAAATATGTCCACGTAAATGTGCAAGAATAGAAGATACTGTTCATTTTTCTGTTTATGATCTGGAGTGTGATTTATTTTTTCTATAATTGTGTTAAGTTGATTTGATTGAGCAAACACATGAAGGGTGGGGAATGTGACATAAGAATAAATAAACAGTAGATTCAGCTTGATTGAATGGTAATGCTCTTTTTCCAGTAGTTTTAAAGGGTGAAGAGACTAGCTGACTACGAAAACTGACTACCTTATAAAATGGGAAAACATTTGGGTTATCTGGTGTTTAGCGTAAAAATTTTTTTTTTCAATTATTTCTTAAAACTGCATGTGAATCCACAACTGTCTCAAAATAAAATATTTTAAGGGTTTTTTTTTTTTACTTTATTTTTATTCATCATTTTTTTTCCTGGCAGCTACTATGTTGCCCACAGATGGCTCAAGTATCTAATAAGAATATGGTGTTTGAACTTTGGTGTTAAAATTGTGGAAAAAAATCAAAATGTCTTTTTTCAAGTATCTTACATATTAGGAGAGAGAAAACAAGTCAGTGAAGAGGTTTTGATAACAGCTTTACAAGAAAATAAAGTGAGATAAAGGATCAGATATTGCCAGATGGTGCCATTTTTGATAAGATTATGATGATGAAATTATCTATGAGGAGAAATATTTTAGGAGAGTGAGTGACCATTTCAAATATTCAAGAGAGAGTATTTCAGGAAGAGAAACTGGCAAAAGCAATCCCTGGAAGCTTCATATAGGTGTCTAAAGTCTGGAGCTGAAGATAAAGTTTTTATTGACAAAGTGTACAAATTTGTTCCATTCTTCTATTGCATCTATGGTTTTTGGACATCCAAATCAAGGGTCAATCTAAAAATTACAAAAATATGCACAGAAAAAGAAGAACTATTTACTATTTCATAATATGTAATTCATTATGCACAATCTCAGGATGATGGGTGTTGACCAATAAAATAGCAAATGGGAGATTTGTGTGTGTGTGTGTGTATATATATATATATATATATATATTTTTTTTTTTTTTTTTTTTTTTTTTTTGAGACGGAGTCTCGCTCTGTCGCCCAGGCTGGAGTGCAGTGGCGCCATCTTGGCTCACTGTAATTTCTGCCTCCTGGGTTCATGCCATTCTCCTGCCTCAGCCTCCCAAGTAGCTGGGACTACAGGCGCCCACCACCACGCCCGGCTAATTTCTTGTGTGTTTTTTAGTAGAGACGGGGTTTCACTGTGTTAGCTAGAATGGTCTCGATCTCCTGACCTCGTGATCCACCCGCCTCGGCCTCCCAAATTCCTCACAATTGCCTTCTTCCTTCTTTGTAACATATAAGTATATTTTTGTCTTCATAATTATTAGGATAAATTTTAACAAATGGTCTATGGCATAATTGTTTGCCAAAAGTATTTTAATAGTTGCACAAGAGGAATAGAGATAATCAGGGCAAATCCAAAGAAATCTGGGTACCTCAACTTCACTCTCCATCCACTCCCCTCTGTTTCATTGCCCAGTCCCTCATTTTCCTCTGCTTTGCTTTCATGTTATATTTCTTCATTCTTCCTTTTTATTGACATTTATAATTAACATATACACATGTACACGCACACACACTCATACAAATACTATTCAATAAATGCCATAATGCATTTCAACTTAATTTGGATATGTCAAGAGCAAGAATTACATATTTTCATTTTTGTATGCTTAACAATATACAATACTCAATACACACAAGCATATTAAATGTTTCTTACATGAAATAATGCTGTTAGGTACAGCATAATAAAGGCATAGAGTTAGGAATATACAAAGTAACTCCCCAAAATTGAATTGTTGTTCTATGTAGGCTAATGGTTAAAACATGAAAGGAGAAATAAGACTCATTGTCATTTTTTACTCTCCTGTCTTTGTGCCAGTTATGGATTGAAGGGCATATTATACCCTTTAGTTCTTAAACCGACCATAGGATGTTGATAGTATCATCATTCCCATTTTACATAGAAGGAAACTTTGGCATAGCAAGTTTATACCACTTACTTCATTTGTTTAATAATAGAAGCTAGATCATAAATTATCAGTATTTTCTAACCTGCTACAAAATAGTGTGGAAAATTTCACTTGCAAGTGACAAAAATCCCTGTTCTAACCCATTTAAAACATCTGAAAAGCAGAATTGGTTTCACATAGAGTTGGATTCAGTTAGTCAAAAAAAAAAAAAAAAAAAAAAAAAAATTGCACCGCAGTGTCTCTCTCTGTCTTGATGCTAATTCCTTCGTGCTCCATTCTCAGGAAGGTTCTTTCTTTATATTGTATATTTAGCTTCCAGCAGCTTCAGCCTACATTCTAATCCCTTAGCAGATGCAGTTATAAAAGGGGCATGATATTTTCCAAGGATTGCCATGCCTTTTCAGAAGTCTTTTTAGTCTTTTTAGCTCTGGATGGTGTAATTACAGCCAATTGTGCATGTCTGAACTGTAGCCCCTTATATAAAAGGCTCAGGTTGGTCAACTTTCAGTACTTTTTAAGACTGTCTTCAAAATACATTCTGAATTTGATTACTTCCATTTATTTATTTATTTATTTATTTTTGCCACCTACCCACAGCATTGCTTGGTAGCACTACCATAATATTTAACTGATTTTCTTGCTTCCAGTTTGATACCTTTAAGCTCTATTTTCCACAAAGCAGTGCAGATTGATTTTTTTTTTAAGTTTAATCACAGTAGTCCTAGTTCTAAATGCATTTATAACTTCCCACTGATTTTAGTACAAAATTAAACCTCTTATCATGGCCTAAAAAGTTTTACATAATCTATCACTGCATAACTGTGGGACCTATCCTCTTACATTCTTCTTTTTATTCACTGGTCTTTTTTTATTTTTATTTTTATTGCTTTTTTTCTCTTTCACACAATTGTGTATCAGTGGATATTCCAGCATTCACTGAAAATTTCCTTACCATGTTTATTTATTTTTTTAAAGTTTTATCAGTGTCTCATTTTCTCATCTGTACATTGAACACATTGCATCTATGATAAAATGGAGATTAATATATTGATAACATAAAAGTGCTTAAGAACTTTCTCACTACATGATAATGTGCATTATCATTGTCATCACCAACATCACTCCTACTGTTACTGGAAAGTATTTCCAGTCTGGACCCCAAGAAAGGGTTCTTTGATCTTATGCAAGAAAGAATTTAGTGTCCACAGTGCAAAGAAAAAGCAAGTTTATTAAGAAAGTAAAGTGGTAAAAGGACAGCTACTCCATAGACAGAGTAGGATGTTCCTGAAAGTAAGAGAAGCAACATATTCACCCTAGGTACAATGTTTGTATATATGGGAGATGTGTTCTGCTACAAGGTTTTGTGATAAAGAATTCATTTTCTTAATTACTATGTTTTGCAAGAATCAATATTATTATCTTTAAAGCAAAATTAGGAATGACTTTGTTCTCTAGATATCAGAATATCTGAACACTCTCAGTCTGTGTCTTAGAAGACATTATTAATTTGTTCCCTTAACCATAAACATCTAGAAGCTAGGAATGCCTAATTTTCTGGGAATGCAGCCCAACAAGTCTCAGCCTCCTCTTCCTTTTCGTCACTCAAAATGGAGTTGCTGTGGTTCAAATGCCTCTGACACTACCAGAAGAGTATTTTACTTATTTATATGTATTCCCGCATATTGTCTTTCTCCTATAGTTGCATTAACTTCTTTGGATGCAAAGGCTTTGTAATTTATCCCTTATCACCAGAGACAAATATAATATTAGGCATCTAATGAGAAGTCAATACATATTCATTGAATGAATAATTTGTGTAATGATTGTAATTATAAATCATATCATGCCTCTGTATTTGTGCTTTTAGTTTTCAAGGGGCCCAGGTATTCTCATGTTGCTCAGGTGGTAGTGGTTATTTTTAGAGAACACAGAGAACTCAGGGAAAGAGAAAATCAACCCTCTATAAAAAGGGCAAGATATCAAAGAGCACTGGAAAATCATTTATCATCATTCAGAACATAAAAGTATCCCTAGTGACCCATAAGCAATTTTAATGACCCAGACAATAGATATGGTATACTAGTAATATTGCCATTGCCTTTGAATTAGATGTCTATTATATTTTGACCTAGTAACCCCCACTAATGACTCTTTCTTCCCTTGTCTGTGGCTGTTTCTACTTTTAACACTTCTTATCTACTCCTTCCAATGCATTATCTATTTATTTACACATATATTTAAATTCGCTAAAAAAAAAATAGATCAATCGGCCGGGCACGGTGGCTCAAGCCTGTAATCCCAGCGCTTTGGGAGGCCGAGATGGGTGGATCACGAGGTCAGGAGATCGAGACCATCCTGGTTAACACAGTGAAACCCCGTCTCTACTAAAAATACAAAAAACTAGCCGGGTGTGGTGGCGGGCGCCTGTAGTCCCAGCTACTCGGGAGGCTGAGGCAGGAGAATGGCATGAACCCAGGAGGGGGAGTTTGCAGTGAGCTGAGATCCGGCCACTGCACTCCAGCCTAGGTGACTGAGCAACACTCTGTCTCAAAAAAAAAAAAAAAAAAAAGAGAGATCAATCAATTGCATAACAATCACCTGTGGCAAATGATGCCATTTTTGCTTTTCTAATTGATAGCTAATATGGTTTGACTGTGTTCCCACCCAAATCTCATCTTGAATTTCCATGTGTTGTAGGAGGGACTGAGTGGGAGGTAACTGAATCATGATGGCAGGTCTTTCCCATGCTGTTCTTGTGATAGTAAATAAGTCTCATGAGATCTGATGGTTTTAAAAACAAGTTTCCCTGCACAAGCTCTCGTTTTGCCTGCTGCTATCCATGTAAGATGTGACTTGCTCCTCCTTGCCTTCTACCATGATTTTGAGGCCTCCTCAGGCAGATGGAACTATGAGTCCATTAAACCTCTTTTTTTTTGTTATAAATTGCCCAGTCTCCCAGTCTTGGGTATGTCATTACCAGCAGCATGAAAATGGACTAATATAGTAAATTTTTACCAGTACAGTAGGGTGCTGCTGTAGATAACCGAAAATGTGGTAGTGACTTTGAAACTGGGTAGCAGGCAAAGGTTGGAACAGTTTGGAGGGGCTCAGAAGAAGACAGGAAAATGGGAAAGTTTGAAACTTCCCAGAGACTTGTTGAATGGCTTTGCCCACAATGCTAATAGCGATATGGACAATGAAATCTAGGCTAATGTGGTATCAGATAGAGATGAGGAATTTGTTGGGAAATTCAGCAAATGTGATCTTGTTATGTTTTAGTAGAGAGACTGGTGGAATTTTGCCCCTGCCCTAGAGATTTGTGAAACTTTAAACTTGAGAGAGATGATTTAGTGTATGTGGTCAAAGAAATTTCTAAGCAGCAAAGCATTCAAAAGGTGACTTGGGTGCTATTAAAGGCATTCAGTTTTAAAAGGGAAACAGAGCATAAAAGTTTGAAAAATTTGTAGCCTGCCAATGTGATAGAAAAGAGAATCCTATTTTCTGAGGAGAAATTCAAGCTGGCTGCAGAAATTTGAGTAAGTAATGAGGGTCCAAAGGTTAATCCCCAGGACAATGGGGAAAATGTTTCCAGGGCATGTCAGAGGTCTTCAAGGTAGCCCCTCTCATCACAGGCCTGAAGGCCTTGGAGAAAAAAAAAAAAAAAATGTTTTCCTGGACCAGGTCAAGGGTCCTGGTGAGGTGTGCAGCCTAGGGACTTGATGCTCTGCATCCCAGCGACTCCAATAATGGCTAAAAAGGGCAAACACAGATCTCAGGCGATGCTTTTAAGGGTGCAAGCCCCAAGCCTTGGCAACCTCCATGTGGTGTTAAGCCTGTAAGTGCACAGAAGTCAAGAATTGGGGTTTGGGAACCTCCACCTAGATTTCAGAGGATTTATGGAAACATCTGGATGCTCAGTCAGAAGTTTGCTGCAGGGGTGGGGCCCTCATGGAGAACCTCTGCTAGGGCTGTGCAGAAGTGAAATGTGGGCTTGGAGCCCCCACACAGAGTCCCTACTGGGGTACTGTCTGGTGGAGCTGTGAGAAGAGTGTCACCATTCTCCAGACTCCAAAATGGTAGATCCACTGACAGCTTTCATTGTGCACCTGGAAAATTCACAGACACTCAACACCAGCCCATGAAGGCAACCAGGAGGGAGGTTGTGCCCTGCAAAGCCACAGGAGCAGAGCTGCCCAAGAAAATGGGAACCCACCTCTTGTATCAGTGTGACCTGGATGTGAGACATGGAATCAAAGGAGATCATTTTGGAGATTTAAGATTTGACTGCCCTGCTGGATTTCAGACTTGTGTTGGGCTTATAGCCCCTTGTTTTGGCCAATTTCTCCCATTTGGAATGGCTGTATTTACCCAATGCCTGTACCCCCATTGTAACTAAGAAGTAACTAACATGCTCTTGATTTTATAGGCTCACAGGCGGAAGGGACTTGCCTCTTCTCGGATGAGACTTTGGACTGTAGACTTTTGAGTTAATGCAGAAATGAGTGAAGACTTAGGGGGACTGTTGGGAAGGCATGATTGGTTTTGAAATGTGAGGAGTTGTGGGAGGGACCTGATAGGAGGTAACTGAATAATGGGAGCAAGTCTTTCCCATGCTATTTGTGTGATAGTAAATAAGTCTCATGTGATCTTATGGTTTTAAAAACAGTAGTTTCCCTGTACATGCTCTGTTTCTGTGGAGGGTCACTGTTTCACTTTCTTTCCCCTTTTCACCCAATAAAACCGTGCCTTTCTCAGCCTTCAAATGTTCTGTGAGCCTAAATTTTTGTGTCCGTGTGCCTTTAGCTGAACTAAGAAAAAGTCCCACAACAAAATCAATCACAAAATAAGCACAAAGTCTTAGTTACCCCCTAACTAGATATTTGTCCTGTGTTTCCTGACCTTGCTCGGCTTTCAGATAAGCTTCCAGTGTGAAAAGGGGACTCAGAACATTCATCTTAAAGAGGAAGGATAGTCTGTTAAAAAAAAAAGTGGGAATTAAGGAGATACAGACTATTGGGTGCAAAATAAAGCTGTGATCCCACCTCAAAGACTACAATGCAAATATTAGAACTTAACATAGAATGATTAATTGGCAGTATGTCTAGTACACATATTTGTAAATATGCATTTCTTAAAAAACATAAATCACCAATATATGGCCAGTTATCTACTCTATATCTAAATACAAAAGTAGTTTGTTAAAAAGATTATAGAACAAATACTGGGTAAAAAAAACAACACAAACATTTGTCTATTCTACCCTTGAATATTTTAAATTTACTTATTTTTGTGTTATCTTATGTACTGAGTTAATATTTTACTCTCCTCTTCATAAGTAATATATGAAGCAGTCATTTAAAGAAAATTTGATTATCCTACCAGGTATCTCCTTCAGGGTATACATTTTTTTGTGCCTGAATATAGTCTTTGTAGTACTTCATTGAAAAGAAACACTCTCAATTGGACTGAATTATTAGCATTTCCAACAACTGTTCTTTTAAAGTATGTCAGAAAGTGACATAAAAGTAGCAGTCACAGTCAGTCATGAAGCCATGTTATAAAGTGGCCTATCACACTTCAAAACCTTCATTTTGTCATTCTCAGAAGCTGTCTTCCTCCCTGAATATCAGATAGTGCTGACAGACTGAACCTGTCACCTCATTCCCTGTAGAGCTGCAGGCTGAGAGGGTATGCTGAAAGATCCAGAGTGACAGTGAAAATTGTTTATGTACTAACATTTTTCTATATATTTTAAATGAATGATTCAAAGTGCTGTTACAAAGCAGCTGTTAAATACTTGGAAGGAACTACCATAGAGTATATATTACATGTAATAATTTATTAAAATACAACCACAAAGCCTTAGAAAAAAGACTGTGTGTCTGAGTCAATTCTGATTAAGAATAATTTCTGAAACCTTGCAGGCAAAGTAAATTCATCTTCTTTTAATCAATAATCTTCTCTTTTTTGCCTCCACATCACTGCATCTACAATAGTTAAACAAATTATTATATTATTGTATTTGATTCCATCACATATCTTTCCCACATTAGATTTTAAATCTATTAATGGATTTACCTGAGTACAATTATAACACTAGAGATACTCAAGAGTTTTTTGATTGAATCAATCTTACCTACCAATACTGGTATTATAAATAAATACAATTTACTCAAAATATATTTTGGGCCAGGTGCAGTGGCTCATGCCTGTAATTCCAGCACTTTGGGAGACTGAGGCAGGTGGATCATCTGAGATCAGGAGTTTGAGACCACCTTGGCCAACATGATGAAAGCCCCTCTCTACTAAAAATAGAAAAATTAACCAGGGTGGTGGCTCATGCTTGTAATCCCAGCTATTCGGGAGCCTGAGGCAGGAGAATCGCTTGAACCTGGGAGCTGGAGGCTGAACTGAGCTGAGTGCAGAGATTGTGCCACTGCATTCCAGCCTGAGCGACAGTGAGACTGTCTCAAAACAAAATTTTTTTGAGCACTTTCTACTATTGTTTTATATATATATATATATATATAAAATGAAAAGTAAACATAGAAGTGTAAAAACAATGAATGTTCACAACTAAACACACTTATAACATACATAAAGTGCAAAATATTTACATATATTATTCATTAATCTTACATATGTTTACACACATGGAATAACCACCAAGACTGAAATATAGAACATTTCCAACACAACACGAGGCCCTTTTTGTCAATCTTATCAGTATGCCTCCAGGGTTAAGCATTATTCCATCTTCTTTCTCCATAGATTAGAATTAGTTGTTCTTTTTGCCCCATTTTCTTCCTCTCAGTCCTTCCGTTTATACATTTTTGTGATGAACTGCCTTTATGGTTATTAATCCTGCAGTTAAATTCATCCAGCAAGTACTTAATTAAATTTTATACTTTTAAAATATCCATTTAGTTATTTTCAGCCATTTTAATTCCCTCTTGAATTTCTCTGTATTCATCAGTTTGTTCTCGTCTCTCATCCTCTGTTTTATTTAGCTTATCAATCACAGATATTTTTTAAAAATCCCTTTCCGCTAACTCAAATTTTTGGATTATGTATAAATTTTCTTTCTTTTAAGCTTTTCTTTGATTTTTGGTTATATTTTTCTAACGCTTCACATATATCAAGATTTTTTTTAATTACATGACCAGACAAAGAACTATAGAGACTGCAAATGTTATCCTCTGCCAAAGAGACTTCTCCTTTGACTTGTTTGGGAATTAGGCTAAGGATCTGCTTCTTTCAAGTTAATCAGAGTAAGATTTAGTTCACCTTGCTCCTCAGGGTGGCTCTCCTGAAATTTTCAGCTGAGGCCCCGGTAGGTGTCTTATACTTCTGATCTGAGAAAGAGCAGGTGTTTAAGTTCTGCACGTAGAGATTGCATGTTTAACTTTTTACCTTCCTTCTCCATACAGATTCAAAATGTGATAGAAATTATTAAGGAGAAATTTACTTTTATGGCAAACCCCATGCTTCTTTTATTTTTTGTGGTAAGCACACAATATGAGATTTACCCTCATGACACATTTTTATGTGCACAGTACAGTACTGCTAACCATAGGAACAATGTTATGCAGAAGATCTCTGGAACTTATTCATCTTTCATGCAGAAACTTTACGCATTGAATAATTCCCCATTTTCCCCTCCTCCAGCCCCTGACAGCCACCATTTTACTCTTTGCTTCTGTAAGTTTGATTAATTTAGAATATACTTATCAGTGAGATCATACATTGTTTGTCTTTCTGTGACTGGTTTATTTCCCTTAGAATAACATTTTCCAGGTTCACCCATGTTGTGGAATCTGCCTGGATTTTCTTTTTCTTTTTAAGACTGAGTCATCCATGGTCATTTAGGTTGTTCGCATACATTGACAATTGTAAACAATACTGTAAGTTAACATGGGAGTGTAAATATCTCTTCAAGATCCTGATTTCAGTTATTTTAGACAAATATCCAGAAGTAAAATTGCTAGTTCATATAGTAATTCTATTTTTAATTTTTTAATAAACCTCCATACTGTTTTTCATAGCAACGTCACCATTTGACCTTCCCAGAAACAGTGTACCAGGGTTCTAATTTCTTCACATCTTCCCTAACACTAGTTATCTGTTTTTTGTTGTTTTTGTCTGTTTGTTTGTTTTTTGTTTTTTTAAAATACAGCCATACTAACATATGTATGATAGTTATAAATGTGGTCTTGATTTGTATTTCCCTGGTAATTAGTGATATTGAATATAATTTTTAAAATTTTTTGGCCATTTGCTTTTCTTTCTTAAAGACATAGCTATTTTTAGATATGGGTCCCTTTTAAAATTTAGTTATTTGGTTTTTTATTGCTGTTGGGTTGTATGAGATTTTTTTATATGTTTTATATATTAATCGTTTATAAGATATATGGTTTTCAAATATGTTCTCTCATTCAATAGGTAGCCTTTTGTTTATTGTTTCCTTTGCTGTGCAGAGGCTTTACAGTTTGATGTAGTTCCGTAAGTTCCGCTGCCCATTTTTGCTTTTGTTGCCTGTGCTCTTGGTGTCATAGCCATGAAATTACTGCCAACATTAATGTAAAACATTTTCCTATGTTTTCTTCAAGAAATTTTACAGTTTTGGGTGTTATATTTAATGTTTTAAACCATTTTGAGGTGTGTGTGTGTGTGTGTGTGTGTGAGTATGGAATAAGGATCAAATTTCTGTGTGTGAATGTGTGTGTGTGTGTGTGTGTGCGTGTGTCTGAGAGATAGCCAGTTTTCCCAACATCATTTGTTGAAAAAAAAAAAAAACAAAAAAAACTATCTTTTACCCATTGTGTATTCCTAGCACACCTATTAAATGTTGGTTTACTACATTTATATATGGTTTTATCTCAGGGTTCTCTAATGTTTTCCATTGTCTATAGGTTTGCCTCTATGCCAGTACCAAATGGTTTTAATTAATGTGATTTTGTAATATATTTTGAAATCAGGAAATGTGATGCCTCCAGGTTTGTTCTTCTTACTCTTTTTTTTTTTTTTTTTTTTTTTTGTCTATTTGGGACTTTTTTGCAGTTTTGTATAAATCGTGGTGTGTCAAGACGAGCGGCAGACAAAACTCCTCAGACACAAAGTTAAAGAAAGAAGGGGTTTATTCAGCTAGGGGCATTGGCAAGACTCCTGTCTCAAGAGATGAGCTTCCCGAGTGAGCAATTCCTGTCCCTTTTAAGGGCTCACAACTCTAAGGGGGTGCATGTGAGAGGGTCGTGATTGATTGAGCAAGCAGGGGGTACATGACTGGGGGATGCATGCACCCATGCACCCTTGTTAGATCAGAACAAAACAAGATAGGGATTTTCACAGTGCATTTCTATACAATGTCTGTAATCTGTAGATAACATAACCGATTAGGTCAGGGGTCGATCTTTAACTACCAGGCCCAGGGTGTGGTGCTGGGCTGTCTGCATGTGGATTTCATTTCTGCCTTTTAGCTTTTACTTCTTCTTTCTTTGGAGACAGAAATTGGGCATAAGAATGATATGAGGGGTGGTCTCCTCCCTTAATGGTATTTTTATTTTCAAATTCTGTAAAAACTGTATTTGGGACTTTGATAAAAATTGCATTGAATCTTTAGATAATTTTTGACAGTATGATGATATTTGATACTATTTAGTCTTCCAATCCATGAATACTGGATGCAGGATGCCTTTCCATTCATTTGTGGCTTCTTTAATTTCTTTCAACAACGTGCTTCAAATTTCAGTGTATGTCTTCCACCTACTTGGTTAAGTTTGTTGCTAAATATTCCATTTCTTCTAGTGGAATGGAAGGCTATTTTTGATACTACTGTAAATACAGTTTTTTCAATTTCCCTCTTGGATAGTTTGTTTTTAATGTGTAGAAATGATTTAAATTTTGATTTTATATCTTGCAAATTTGCAAATTTATTTATTAGTTCTTAGAGTTTTTTTTTAATTGGGTGCTTAGTTTTCTACATATAATATTATGTGGAATCTACAAACATGTCATTTAACTTCTACTTTTCTGATTTAGATTCTATTTATTTATTTATTTTTAATTGCTTTGCCTAGGGCTTGTATTATGCTACATAGAAGTTAGAGTGGACATTCTTGCCTGTTCCTGACCTTAGGGGAAGCTTTCAGTTTTTTACTGTTAGGTATGACATTAGCTTTAGACTTTTCATATACGGCTGTTATTATGTGGAAGTAATTTCCTTCTATTGTTAGTGTTTTTTGTTTGTTTGTTTATTATTTATTTTTTTCCATAGGTTTTTGGGGAACAGGTGGAGTTTGTTTACATGAATAATCTCTTTAGTAGCGATATGTGAGATTTTGGTGCACCCATCCCTGAGCAGTATACACTGTACCCAATTCATAGTTTTTTTTATCTCTCATCCACCTCCCACCCTGTCCCCCAAGTCCTCAAAGTCCATCGTATCATTCTTATGCTTTTGCATCCTCATAGCTTACCTCTCACTTACGAGTGAGAATATACAATGTTTGGTTTTCCATTCCTGAGTTACTTCACTTAGAATAATGGTATCCAATTCCATCTAGGTTGCTGATATGCCATTATTCCATTCCTTTTTGTGGCTGAAGAGTAGTTCATGGTGGGTGTGTGTATGTGTGTTTGTGTGTGTGTGTGTATATACACGCATACATGTATACATGTGAATCCATGTATATGTGTATACATATATACACAATATAAATATATAGTGATATCTACATATATGCACACACACTATATATACACACACTATAAAAATATATATAGTGATTTATATACACATCACAATTTATCATTGATGGACATTTGAGTTGGTTACACATTTTTGCAACTGGTTATGGTGCTGCTATAAACATGCATGTGCAAGTATCTTTTTTGGATAATGACTTCTTTTCCTCTGGGTAGATACCCAGTAGTGGAATTGTTGGATCAAAAGGTAGTTCTGCTTTCAGTTCTTAGTTCTTTAAGGAATATACACACTGTTTTCCACAGTTGTTGTACTAATTTACATTTCCACCAGCGCTGTCACAGTTCTCTCTTTTCACTGCATCCCTGCCAACATCTATTTTTTAAAATTATGGCCATTCTTGCAGGAGTAAGTTGACATCACATTGTGGTTTTGATTTTCTAATGATTGGTGATGCTGAGCATTTTGATATGTTTCATAGCAATTTATATATCTTATTTTGAAAATTGTCTGTTCATGTCCTTAGTCCATTTTTTGATGAGATTGTTTGGACTTTTCTTGCTAATTTCTTTGAGTTCCTTGTAGATTCTAGATATTAGTCCTTTGTCAGATGTATAGATTGTGAAGATTTTTTACAACACTGTGTGTTGTCTGTTTACTCTGCTGATTGTTTCTTTTGCTATGCAGAAACGTTTTAGTTTAATTAAGTCCCACCTATTTATCATTGTTTTTGCTGCATTTATTTTGGGGTTCTTGGTCATGAAGTCTGCATCTGAGCTAATGGCAGAAGGATTTTCCCAGAAAATCTTCTAGAATTTGTATGATTTCAGGTCTTAGATTTAAGTCCTTGAGCCATCTGAGACTGAATTTTGTATAAGGTGAGAGAATTTGTAGGGTTTCAGGTCTTATATTTAAGTCCTTGAGCCATCTGGGGCTGAATTTTGTATAAGGTGAGAGATGAGGATCCACTTTTATTCTTTTACATGTGGCTTGCCAATTATCCCAGCACCATGTGTTGAATAGGATGTCCTTTCCCCACTTAATGTTTTTGCTTGTTTTGTTGAGGATCAGTTGGCTGTATTTGGTTTTATTTCTGGGTTTTCTATTTTGTTCCATTGGTTTATGTGCCTGTTTTTTTACCAGTACCATGCTGTTTTGGTGACTATGGCCTTATAGTACAGTTTGAAGTAAGGTAATGTGCTGCGTCCAGATTTGTTCTTTTTGCTTAGCTTTGCTTTGGCTATGCGGGCTCTTTTTTGGTTGCATATAAATTTTCAGATTGTCATTTCTAATTCTATGAAGAATGATGGTGGTATTTTGATGAGAATTGCATTGAATTTATAGATTGCTTCTGGCAGTATGATCATTTTCACCATACTGATTCTACCCATCAATGAGCATAGGATGTATTTCTATTTGTTTGTGTTGTCTGTGATTTCTTTCAGCAGTGTTTTGTAGTTTTCCTTCTAAAGGTCTTTCAACTTCTTGGTTAGGTATATTTCTAATATGTTTTTTTGGGCCACTATTATTAAAAGGTTTGAGTTCGGGCCGGGCGCGGTGGCTCAAGCCTGTAATCCCAGCACTTTGGGAGGCCGAGACGGGCGGATCACGAGGTCAGGAGATCGAGACCATCCTGGTTAACACGGTGAAACCCCGTCTCTACTAAAAAATACAAAAAACTAGCCGGGCGAGGTGGCAGGCGCCTATAGTCCCAGCTACTCGGGAGGCTGAGGCAGGAGAATGGCGTGAACCCGGGAGGCGGAGCTTGCAGTGAGCTGAGATCCGGCCACTGCACTCCAGCCTGGGTGACAGAGCGAGACTCTGTCTCAAAAAAAAAAAAAAAAAAAAAAAAAAAGGTTTGAGTTCTTGATTTGATTATCAGCTTGGTCACTGTTGGTGTATAGCAGAGCTACTGATTTGTGTGCATTAATTTTTTAATCTGAAACTTTGCTGAATCCATTTATTAGTTCTAGGAGCTTTTTGGAGGAGTATTTAGTGTTTTCTAGGTATAAAATCATATCAACATGTCAAGTGACATTTTGAATTCCTCTTTACTAATTTAGATGCCCTGTATTTCTTTCTCTTGTCTGCTTATTCTGGCTAGGACTTCCAGTATTGTGTTGAATAGAAGTGGTAAGAGTGAGAATACTTGTCTTGTTCCAAATCTCAGAGGGAATGCTTTCAACTTTTCTCCATTCAGTAGTATGTTGGCTGTGGGTTTGTCATAAATGTCTTTTATTATGTAATGTCCCTTCTATGCTGATTTTGCGGAGGGTTTTAATCATAAAGGATTCTGGATTTTGTCAAGTGTTTTTCTGCATCTATTGAGATGATATGTTATTTTTGCTTTTAATTCTGTTTGTGGGGTGTATCACATTTATTAACTTGTGGATGTTAAACCGTCCCTGCATCCATGGTATGAAACCCACTTGATCATGGTGGATTATCTTTTTTGATATGCTGTTGAATTCGGTTAGCTAGTGTTTTTTTGAGTATTTTTGCATATACTTTCATCAGGGATATTGGTCTGTAGTTTTCTTTTTTTGTTATGTCCTTCTCTGGTTTTGATATTAGGGTGATGCCAACCTCATAGAATAATTTAGGTAGGATTCTCTCTTTCTCTGTCTTGTGGAATAGTGTGATCAGGATTTGTACCAATTCTTTTATGAATGTCTGATATAATTCAGTTGTGAATCTTTCTGGTCCTGAACTGTTTTATGGTGGCAATTTTATTACCATTTAAATCTTGTCGCTTTTATTGGTCTGTTCAGGATTTCTAATTCTTCCTGATTTAAGCTAGGAGGGTTGTATATTTCCAGGAACTTATAAATCTCCCTGAAGTTTGCTAGTTTGTGTGTGTAAAGGTGTTCATAGTAGCCTTGAATGATCATTTGCATTTCTGTGGTGTCAGTTAAAATATCTCCCATTTAATTTCTAATCACGTTTATTTGGATCTTCTCTCTTTTCTTGGTTAATCTCGCCAACGATCTGTCAATTTTATTTATCTTTTCAAAGAACCAGCTTTTTGTTTCATTTATCTTTTGTAACTTTTGTTTGTTTTATTTAGTTTCATTTAGTTCTGATTTAATCTTGTTATTTCTTTTCTGCTGGTTTTGGGTTTGGTTTGTCCTTGTTTTTCTAGGTTCCTTGAGGTGTGACCTTAGATTGCCTATTTGTGCTCTTTCAAACATTTGATGTATGCATTTAAGGCTATGAACTTTTCCCTTAGCACTGCTTTTGCTGTGTCCCAGAGGTTTTGATGGATTGTGTCACTACTACCATTCAATTCAAATTTTTTTTTTAATTTCCATCTTGATTTTAGTATTAACCTAATGATCATTAGGAGCAGGTTATTTAATTTCCATATACTTGCATAGTTTTGAAGGTTCCTTTTGGAGTTGATATCCAATTTTATTCCACTGTGGTCAGCAAGAGTACTTGATATAATTACAATTTTCTTAAATTTATTGAGACTTGTTTTGTAGCCTATCATATGGTCTGTGTTGTAGGATGTTCCATGCTCTGCTGAACAGAATATATATTCTGTGGTTATTGGATAGTATGTTCTGTAAATATCTGTTACGTTCATTTGTTCTAGGGTATAGTTTAAATCCATTGTTTCTTTGTTGACTTTCTGACTTGATGACCTGCCTAGTGCTGTCAGTGGAGCATTAAAGTCCCCCACTATTACTGTGTTGCTATCTCATTTCTTAGGTCTAGTAGTAATTGTTTTATAAGTTTGGAAGCTCCAGTATTAGTGCATATATATTTAGGATTGTGATACTTTCCTGTTGGACAGGATCCTGATATCATTATATAATGTCACTCTTTGTCTTTTTTAACCACTATTGTTTTAAAGTTTGTTTTGTATGACATAAGAATAGCTACTCCTGCTCACTTTTGGTGTCCATCTGAATGGAATGTCTTTTTCCACTGCTTTACCTTAAGTTTATGTGAGTCCTTGTTTGTTAGGTGAGTCTCTTAGAGGCAGCAGATACTTGGTTGTTGAATTACTATTCATTCCGCCATTCTGTTCTTTTAAGTGGAGCATTTAGGCTATTTACATTCAATGTTAGTATTGAGATGTGTGGTACTATTCTATTAAACATGCTCTTTCTTGCCTGAATACCATATTTTTTCTTTCTTTTTTTATTGTGTTGTTACGTAGGTTCTGTGAGATTTATGCTTTAAGGAGGTTTTGTTTTGATATATTTTGAGGATTTGTTTCAATATTTAGAGCTTCTTTTAGTAGTTCTGGTAGTGCTGGCTTGTTAGTGGCAAATTCATTATTTACTTTTCTGAAAAACACTGTATCATTTCTTCATTTATGAGGCCTAGTTTCACTGGATACAAACTTCTTGGCTGATAATTGTTTTGTTTATGAGGCTGCAGATAAGGCTCCAATTCCTTCTAGCTTGTAGGGCTTCTGCTGAGAAATCTGCTGTTAATCTAATAGGTTTTCCTTAATAGGTTACCTTGTGCTTTTTCCTCACAACTCTTTTTTTTTTTTTTTTTTTTTTTTTTTTTTTTTTTGAGACGGAGTCTCACGCTGTTGCCCAGGCTGGAGTGCAGTGGCGCGATCTCGGCTCACTGTAAGCTCCGCCTCCTGGGTTCACGCCATTCTCCTGCCTCAGCCTCCTGAGTAGCTGGGACTACAGGCGCCCGCCACCGCGCCCGGCTAATTTTTTGTATTTTTAGTAGAGACGGGGTTTCACTGTGGTCTCGATCTCCTGACCTTGTGATCCGCCCGCCTCGGCCTCCCAAAGTGCTGGGATTACAGGCTTGAGCCACCGCGCCCGGCCCCTCACAACTCTTAATGTTCTTTTTTTAGATAACTTGATGACTATGTGCTTAGGGAATGATCTGTTTGCAATGAATTTCCCAGGTGTTCTTTGAGCTTCTTGCATTTGAATGTCTATGTCTTCTTGTATTTGAAGTTTTTTGCAAGGTTGCAAAACTTTTCCTTGATTATCTCCCCCAAATATATTTTCCAAGCTTTTAGGTTTCTCTTCTTCCTCAGGAACATCGATTATTGCCAGGTTTGGTCATTTAGCATAATCCCAAACTTCTTGGAGGCTCTTTTAATTTTTTAAAATTCTTTGTCTTTGTTGTATTGGGTTATTACAAAAAGCTTGTCTTTGTGCTCTGAAGTTCTTTCTTCTGCTTGTTTGATTCTATTGCTGAGACTTTTCAGTGCACTTTGCATTTCTCTAAGTGAGTCTTTGATTTCCAGAAGTTGTGACTGTTTTTTTCATTTTTGCTACCTATTTCACTGAAGATGTCTCCCCTCATAACTTGTACCATTTTTTGGATTTATTTCAATCGGACTTCACCTTTCTCTGGTGCCTCCTCCATTAGCTTAATCATTGACCTTCTGAATTATTTTTCTAGCAAATCAGGAATTTCTTCTTGGTTTGGATCCATTGCTAGTAAATTAGTAAGATTTTTTGAGAGTGAGAAAGAAGGTTGTTTTGTCATATTACTAGAATTTTCTGGTTCTTCTTCCTTTGGGTAGCCTGTGTCAGAGGGAAGACCTCGGGCTCAAGGGATGATGTTCAGATCCTTTTGTCCTATTGGGTGTTTCCTTGATGCAGTATTCTCCCCCTTTTACTAGGAACATGGCTTCCTGAGACCCAAACTGTAATGATCACTATTTCCCTTCTGGATCTAGCCACCCAGTGGGGCTACCAGGTTCCAAGCTGGTACTGGTGTTTGTCGGCACAGAGTCCTGTAACGTAAACCATCTTCTGGTCTCTCAGTCATGGATCGCAGCACCTGCTCCAGTAGAGGTGGCAGGGGAGTAAAATGGACTCTGTGGATGTAATTAGTTGTATTATTGTTGTTTATTGCACTAGTTTTATGCTTATTGGCCTCCTACCAAGAGGCGATGCTTTCAAGTTAGTATCAGCTGTGGTAGTACAGAGAGGATCAGGCAGTGGGCAAGACCCTAGAACTCCCAAGAGAATATGACCTTTGTCTTCAGCTACCAGGTTAGGTAGAAATATACTACCAGGGTGGGTAGAGAAAAACCATCAGGTGGGAAAAATGTTAGGTGTGTCTGAGCTCAGATTCTCCTTGGGAGGGCCTTACTGTGTCTGCTGTGGAGGATGGGGTTTGTGGTCTCAGGTCAATGAAGTTATGTTCCCAAGAGGATTATGGCTGCCTCTGCTGTGTCAAGCAGGTCACCAAAAAAGTGGGGTAAAGCCAGCAGTTACAAGCCTCACCCAGCTCCCATGCAATCCAAAAGGCTGTTCTCACTCCCACCATACCCCACCCCTAACTGCACTGAGTTTGTTTCCAGGCAGTGGTCAAGCACACCTGTGAGCTTCTGTGTCTCCCCGCCTGCCCGTGTCTGCACACCAGATTTGCTCCCTCCCCAGAGTTCTGTCCAAGAAACTTCATGTTCAGTTGGAATTGTTACCAAGTTCAGCTGGAGCATTCCTTCTCCCTGTGGCCTTTTTCCAGTTCCTCTAGCACCTCTGCCTAAGGACCCCTGTGAAACAACGTCAGAAATGCCTTCCTTGGGCACCAGGAGAGCCCATAGGGCTCTTCCTGCTGCTTTCGCTAATCCTGTATTTTGTTTTGCTCTCTAAATTATCTCAGCTCTAGGTAAGGTCAAATTTTTCTCCCATGATCTGGACCTTCAGTTTCCCCAGTGAGGATGTGTATTTGGGGGTGGAAGAGCCCCTTTTCTCACTTTCACACTTTGAGCACTCACAGTGTTTGGGCTGTCTCCCAGGCCCTGCAGGAGCAATCTGCTTCCTTCAAAGGGCCTGTGGATTCTCTTGTCTTTCCTGGCATGTTCCTGCAGTAGTTCTTGGAGCAAAAGTTCACAGTGTGAATCTACACAAGCTACTCTCTAAGTGGGAGTTGCAATTTAGCCCTGCCTCCTATACACCATTTTCCTATTACTAGTTTGTTGAGAGCCATCTTCTTCTTTTTAATGGAACTTTGTTTTCCAAGTAATATGAGACTGTGGGAGACTTTCCTTCACTTTGCCAGCTCTGCCTATTAGCATTCTCATCTGTCCTCAGAAATCGGCAAATGTTTAGTGGTGAGAACCAATTATGAACTTGGGGTTCTGAATAGTTCCAATCTTTCATACCAGCCCTGCCCACCTATCAGATTATTACTGTTTTGTTGTGTTTTTCTGAACATAAAGGCTCTATGCCTAGGCAAAACCTGGCTTCTGCCAATACTAAAAAAGGGCAAATGCTGCAAGAGCTTAAGTTTATCTTTTCCTGATTTATCTAATAGTTCTTCAAAGTTTTAAAAATATATAGTTATACAGTTTATTTATTTGTCTTTTGTAGCAGTTGCATTAAGAGTGCTGGCTTGCCATGAACTTCTACATCTTACATCATAATGTGAATACTTTTCATGTAAAGTTTAGTACTATAGTAGATCACCTCCTTTTAGTTTTGATTTCTCCCACTTAAGCCCTGATCTGATCAGAGCAGTACTTAAGAAATATAAATTTTTAAAGATTACAAATGTGGTGAGCTTTAAATGAACATGTATTTGTGTGTATGTGTGTGTGCTGTGTATGTGTAGATGTTTGGAAAATAAAGATTCAACAACTTACTGTACATCACCATCTGAAGATTTTCAACAAGCATGTCAAATTCAATGTATCAAAGGGAAAATCTTTTCTATCCCCGCCATCCACCCACGTAACTGTTGCCTCTGTTCCTACTGTAATAAATGGTGCCCCTTATAGCTGCTAAAGCAGAAATGAAATTTATAGAACAATTCTGATATTATATCTGGTAAACTCATCTCTCCTTTCTATCATTATGATTAACTTCAAGGTCATTTTTCTTCTTGCCTTCATTACAACAAACTTCCAATGGATTATACTATTCCAATATGATTCTCTTCCTATCATTCTTCTCCATTGTTGCCAGAAATATATTTCTAAAACAAGAAAACAGTATTTCAATTTTTGACTTAAATCTTTTAATAATAAATTTTACCTTAGTAAGTACAAATACATTGGCTTTGCACATAAGGCATTTAATCATCTCAATCCTGCCTACCTCTCTAGTGTATCTTTCATTCTTGCTTTATATTCACTTCACCGGAGCATATAATAGCCCTTGAATTTTTCCAAATGCATAATAATACTACCACCTCTACATTATTTTCTTCAACATTTATCTTAAGTTCTGGGGCACATGCGCAGGATGTACTTTTTTTTCTCATAGAAAAGCATGTGTTATGGTGGCTTGCTGCACAGATCAACCCATCACCTAGGTATTAAACCCAGCATCCATTAGCTATTCTTCCTGATGCTCTCCCTACTCCCACCACCCAGCAGGCCCCAGTGTGCTGTTCCCCAACTTGTGTCCATGTATTCTCATTGTTCAGCTCTTACTTATAAGTGAGAATGTGCTATGTTTGGTTTTCTGTTCCTGTGTTAGCTTGCTGAGCATAATGGCTTCCAGCTCCATCTATGTCCCTGGAAAGGACACGATCTCATTCCTTTTTATGGCTGCATTGTTTTGTGGTGCACTTCTCACTACCTGGACTCATTTGTTCTTTTCTCATTAGACATCTACTGTTCATTGGAATCACCTCCACATGCATGTCTTGATTGCTCTTTTATTATAGCAAAAGCAGAGTTTCCTCTGCTAAATGTCGAAAATATCCTCATGCATGCCTCTACCAGGGCTTTTTTTAGTCTTCTTTAATATGCATATTGTATTGCTCACCCCAACTAGAAGGTAAATTCCTTGAGAGCATTTATTGGACTCCTTTTTTCTCAAAGCCAATCCCAGAATCTGTTACAGAGCAGGTGTTTAAATGTGTATTGAAAAGAGTGAGATTATGTTGATTAATAATCTGTAAATTAGTTTCTTGTGCCTTCATATATTCTCTATATTCTTCTTCTACAACAGTTTATGAACATTACTCTATAAAACAACACATGGAAAAATATTTTTTTATCTTTGAATTTTTCATTTTGCTTATGTTCACTCTCTTTTTTCAATACAATTTTAGAATGTTTTTGGTGTGCTATGCTTGTTCTTGTCAAAAACTTTAAAAAATCAATATTTATTTAGTGAAACAATTATTGAATACAATTTTTGCTTAAGTATCAAATTGTTTTCCTGACTTCTGTTTATATCTGTGCTATTTTTTTAAAATAATGTTCATTTTTAGCATAGAATCAGAACAAGAGTATCTTATTTCTGCAACAGTTTCTTGCAGATCAGCACATACTTTCCAAGTTGTAATCTGACTCTGGAATTGGACAAACAGATTTTGATTTTAGCCACAGAAAGATATGACAACAGTGTAAAATCTTCACAATTTAATTAATTTGTTAGAATTTCTTATAATTATACTTTTCATATTTTATTAAAGTAAATTAAGCTTATACTTTTAAGCAAAGTCAAAGTTATCTTCTTGCATCCTTATTCCTTGAATATTCACTGAATTAAATATTAGAAGCAGGTGACACTAAACTGATTCCATCTGCTGTGATGCCAGAATTTTAACACTGTGACAACAATGTCATATCAAAATACAAAGACTGATAGGTTTGGGGAAAATGAAGTATGTGAAAATAAATGTTTAAACAATTAGTAAATGTGTTAATGTGCATTTATTTAAAATGTGAAAGGTAAAGAGATCTTGGCTGTATGATACAGATTTCATTTCTTGAAAATCTCTTCAATGGAAATATTTAAAAATGTTTTTATCACCTCCCTTTTATTTGCAGTAGTATTTTAATCAACATAAAATCTTTCCAATATGGTAATCTATTATTCCTGTGTACCTGCTCTGCAACATGATATATTTTCAGCGCCTAAATATTGATGATGTCAATTAATCCACACATAGGAACAGACCTGGGCTATAAAAGAAAAATTACTTAGTATAAGCTCAGTGGAACTTTGGGAGAAAATTAGTTTTACTAGTTATTACTGCTAAATATTTTCATGTTGCACAAATCAAGGACTGTAGTATCAAGAGATAGTTGGCAAGTATGGTCACTCATGGATTTCTGGGTGTTAATTTCAGAGTTATACTAATATCCAAGCTTAACACGAACAAAAGATTGATTGCATTTAATGTCAAAGCACATCTAAATTTCCACAGTGAAAAATTAACTTCGAAACTAGAAAATGATTATACCACAAACAAAACTCACGGAGTAAAATTTTAGGTGGATTACCTGTTAACTCTAAATGATATAGTATACCTGATAATATTTGGAAAAAAAATTCAAAAGAAACTTATGAAGGTGTAAGTTTTAAAATTTATGTAGATCACTTTTAAAAAACTTAATTTTATTAATCACTTAATATTTTAATAAATCTTATAAATTAAAATTACACAAATTTAAATGTAGCTCTTAATGTAATGCTATACAAAATGTGAAGTATTATATTCTCCCAAAAGTTATGCTGATAACATAAAAATAAATAAAATATTGTGTTAAAATGTATGGCATAGATAGGGGTTTACAGAAGGGAAAGAGACCAGTGCAGGCCAAATATTTGGAGAATATTTTGAAGAACAACTGGATTTTGAGCTGGACCTAAAATAATGCTTAGTTTTTGTGAAGTTGGCCATGACTTTGATAAAAATATACTATAATATGCAATACATATAAAATAACATTAATAGATGTGCAATAAATAGCGTGTATTTATTTTACAATAAAATGCATATACCTTGAATGTTTATATCAATGTTTTGACAGTCATATATACCTGCAGGACAGGTCCCTAGATTACCTTAGCTGACCCAGTTCTCCCTCGTCTTTCTTGCTTGTAGTTCTCAGAATAATTGTAGCATGTGCTATGAATGAAGCATCCTGAGACAAATAGGAACTCTCCAGAGCAGGCTGGCTGGACTCTGTTCTTCTTCTTCTGGAACAGGATGTCCTGCCAAACTTTAGCCCAACAATGCCAATTATCCCCAGGGTTTATAACCCAGAAGGGAGTGCTTTCTGGGATCCTTCAGCAGCACTGCAATGAGGAACATGCACAGGTGAGATTCTATTTTCTTTAGATGGCTTTCCTGAACCTTGGAAAACTGGCTCACCCAGAATTCTAGGCTTCTCTTGTCCCTTGCTTCCTATCTGTGAGTAAGAAATTTGCTTCGCTTAATTTGTCATGTGATGTTTTGTTTCCTATAAATGGATTGATACTTAGTGCATGGTGAACCTGCTTCAAAATACCTGTATTATCAAGCATCGAAACAAGATATATTACATTTCTATCACCCTAAAACGCTTCTGTGTCCCGTTTTCCATTTCTTCTTTCTTAGCTACACACCTTCCTCCAATTTCTGGCAGACAAATTCTGCTATATGTTGCAGTACATTAATTTATTTTATTCATATTTTTAATTGACACATAACACCGTATATAGTTATGGGGTAGAGTGTAGTGTGTGGATACGTGCATACATTGTGCAAGGATAAAATCAGTATAATTATATCTTTCACCTCAAATATTTATCATTTCTTTGTGGTGGGAACATTCAAAATTCTCACACATATGTACATAGTGAGGTGGTATCTCGCTGTGATTTTGATTTTCATTTCCCTGATAATTATTAAAGAACATTTTTTCATATAAGTATTGGAAATTTTTATGTCTTCTTTTGATAAATATCTGTTAAGGACTTTTGCCCATTTTTAAAATAATTATGTGCTTTTGCTATTGAGATGTTTGGGTTTCTTATTTATTCTGGATATTTACCCCTTCTCAGATGTATAGTTTGCAAATATTGTCCCATTCTGCAGGTTGCTTCATTTTAGTAATCGTTTCCATTGCTGTACAGAAGCTTTTTAGTTAGTTAAAATCATTCTTGTCTACTTTTGCTTTTGTTGCTTATACTTTTGAGATCTTATACCAAAAATTCTTGTGTAGTTCAAAGACATGAAACATTTCCCCTACATTTTCTTTTAGTAGTTTCATATTTGCAAGTCTTATATTTAAGTTCATAATTCAATTTGAGCTGATTTTTGTACGTGGTGAAAGATAGGGGTCCAGCTTTATTTTTCTACATGTGCATATCCAGTTTTTTAGGTACCAGTTATTGAGGAAGCTGTTTTTTCCACAATACGGCACATTTTTGAAAAGGCACCTTTGCAAATAATCAGTAGACTGTAGATGTGTAGATTTATTTTTGAATTCTCTATTCTTTTTCAGAGATCATTGTGTCCAGTTTCATGCCAATTTCATGTTGATTTGGTTACTATAATGTGTCCAGAATTTATTCTTTCTGGTGGGTTCTTGGTCTCGCTGACTTCTAGAATGAATCCGTGGACATTTGCGGTGAGTGATACAGCTCTTAAAGATGGTGCATCTGGAGTTTGTTCCTTCGGGAGTTTCCTCCTTCCAGTGGGTTCGTGGTCTCGCTGACCTCAGGAGTGAAGCCGCAGACTGCAGTGAATGTTACAGCTCTTAAAGGTGGCGTGTCCGGAGTTGTTTGTTCCTCCTGGTGGATTCGTGGTTTCCCTAACTTCGGAATGAAGCTGCAGACCCTCGCAGTGAGTGTTACAGCTTATAAAGGTAGTGTGGACCCAAAGAGTGAGCAGCAGCACATTTATTGTGAAGAGTGAAACAACAAAGCTTCCACAGGTGGAAGGGGACCTAAGTGGGTTGCTGTTGCTGGTGTGGGTGGCCAGCTTTTATTCCCTTATTTGACCCCACCCACATCCTGCTGATTGGTCCATTTTACAGAGCACTGATTGGTGCATTTACAATGCTTTAGCTAGACACAGAGTGCTGATTGGTGCATTTACAATCCTCTAACAAGACAGAAAAGTTCTCCAAGTCCCCACTCAACCCAGGAAGTCCAGCTGACTTCACCTCTCAATAGCATTACAGGATATTTTAATATCAGGTAGTGTGATTCCTCCAGGTTTGGTCTTTTTGCTTTGGCTGTTTATAGACTTTTGTAGACCCATAAACATTTTATTTATTTTTTGTTTGTTTGGTTTTTTGAGACAGAGTCTTACTCTGTTGCCCAGGCTGGAGTGCAGTGACCTGATCTCAGCTCACTGCAATCTGTGCCTGTCGGGATCAAGCAATTCTCCTGCTGTCTCAACCCCCTGAAGTAGCTGGGATTACAGGCACACACCACCTTGCCCAACTAATTTTTATATTTTTAGTAGAGACATGGTTTCTCCATGTTGGCCAGGCTCCTCTCGAACTCCTGACCTCAGGTAATGTACCTGCGTTGGCCTCCCAAAGGGTTGGAATTACAGTCATGAGCCACTGTACCTGGCCTTAATTTTTTATTTCTGTGTAGAATGTCATTGGTATTGTGATAGAGATTATATTGAATCCATAGATAGCTTTGTGGGTGCATGGCCATTTTAACAATATTAATTTTTCCAGTTCATAAATATGGGATATCTTTTCATTTATTTTTATCCTCTTCAATCTCTTTCATCAGTATTTTATAGATTTCAGAGCAGAGATCTTTCATCTCCTTGGTTAAATTTTTTCCTTTTTCTGTATTTACTTAAAACTGATTTTTTTGCGACTTCTATTTTCAGATAGTTTACTGCCTGTATATATAAAAGATATCAATTTTTGAATGTTAATTTTGTATCCTGCAAAATTACTGATTGTGTTTATGAGTTACAAGAGGTATTTGACATCATTTTTGGAATTTGCTATATATAAGCTCATGTCATCTGCAAACAGGGACGATTTGACTTCCTCTTTTCCAATCTGGATGTTTTTCATTTCTTTCTCTTGCTGAATTGCTCTGGAAAGGTTTTCCAGTACCATGTTGAATATAAGTAGTGAAAGTGGGCATTTTTGTCTTGCTCTAGATCTTAGAGGGAAAGCTTTCAACTTTTTCCTTTTCCTATGTCATCTGTGTGTTTTTTTATGTGACCTTTATTGTGTTGAGTTACATACCTATTAAGTCTAATTTATTGCAGTTTTTAACATGAAGTGAGGTTAAATTTTGTCAAATGTTTCTTCTGCATATTTTGAAATAATCAGATTGTATTATTCTTCTTTCTGTCAATGCCCTGCATTATGTTTATTGATTTGTGTATACTGAACGATCCTTACATTCCTGTGATAAATTCCACTTGATCCTAATGAATGACTTTTATAGTGGATTGTTAAACTTGGTTTGCTGGTATTTTGTTAAAGATTTTTGCATCTATGTTCATCAGTCATATTGACCTGTAGTTTTCCTTTTTGTTGTTTCCTTGTGTGTTTTTAGTATTAGAATCATACTGACGCCATAAAATGAGTTTGAAAGTATTCCCTCTTCTTCAATTTTCTGAAACAGTTTCAGAAGAATTACATTTGGTTCTTAAGTGTTTGGCAGTTAAGCCATCAGATTTTTCTTTCATGGGAGACTTTTTGTTACTGATTACATATTTTCACTCATTATTGGTCTCTTCAGATTTTTCATTTCTCTACAGTTCATTTTTGATAGGTTATATATGTCCAGAATTTTACCACTTTTTTTCTAAGTTATCCAATTTGTGTTCATAGCATTGTCCATAAGAGTTCAGTCATGATCCTTTGTATTTTTGTGGAATTAATGGTAATGACTCCTTTTTTATCTCTGATTTCACTTCTTTAATCCTTTTTTCTTACTTTTACTAGTGGTTTGCCAACTTTGTCTATTTTTAAGAAAAAAGCTCTCTATGATTTTTTTGTGTTATTTTTAGTCTCTATTTTAATTATTTTTGCTCTGTTCATTATTATTTTCTTTCTTCCACTAATTCAGGGTTTTGTTTGTTCTCCTTTTTCTAGTTCCATGAGATGTAATGTTAGGTTGTTTTTTAAAAATTGCTTTTCTTTGTTGATGTAGGCATTTATTGCTATAAACTTTCCTATTACAACTACCTTTGCCATAACCAATAGGTTTTAGTATGTTTTGCTTATTATTTTTATCTATTTCCATTTTTTAACTTGCCTTTTAACTTTGTATTGACCTACTTGTTATTCAGGAGCATGTTTTTTAATATCCATGTGTGTGTGTATTTTCTGTAGTTCCTCTTGTTATTGATTTCTGAACATTGTGACCAGAAAAGATACTTGATATGGTCTCTATTTTCTTAAATTTGTTAATATTTGTTTTGTGTCATAACATATGATCTATTCTGGAGAATGTTCCATGTGTAGTTAAGAAGACTGTGTATTCTGGAGCTATTGGATAAATACTTCTATCAACGCTTGTTAAATTTTTTTGGTCTAGAGTATAGTTTAAATCCAATTTTTCTGGTTGATTTTCTGTCTGGATGATCTGTTAATTGCTAAAAGTGGAATGATAAAATTCCCAACTATTATTGTACTGCAGTCTATTTCTTTATATCTAATAACATTTTCTTTATATATATATAAGTCCTTCAGAGTACATGTATATTTACAATTGTTATATCATCTTGCTGAATAGATCCCTTCTTATCTTTTCTTATAGGTTGTTATTTAATGTCCATTTTATTTTACATAAGTATAGCTAATTCTGTTCAGGCTGAAACTGAAGGACAGAAAAAATATAATAATTAAACATGAATCTTAAGACAGCTTATATAAACTTTTTATATCAGATCAAAATTTTAGGCAGTAAAACAAAAATAAGGGAAAAGCTATATATATATATATATATATATATATATATATATATATATATTCAGCCAGGTAAAATTTTATTCCACAGGAAATATTTGGTAACATTTTGAGACATCTTTGATCATCACAGTGGGAAGCAGAGTCATGTTTCTGACCTCTGGTAGATTGAGGAAAAGAATTCTGTTAAATCTCCTACAATGCTCAGAATAGCTTGCAAAGCAAAGACTTATTTCAATCAAAATGTCAATTGTGCTGAGGTTTAGACACCATATTAGAGTACTATATGTCACATTGTGTTCTCCAAAATTATTTGTTGAAATCCTCATTCCCAGTATCTCATAATGTAACCTTATTTGGAAATAGGGTCTTTGATGATGAAATCCAGTTAATATGAGGTTAGTAGGACATACCCTAATCCAATATGACAGATGTTTTTATAAGAAGGTCATGTAAAGACAAAGACACACAGGGAGAACACCACGGGAAAACAGAAACAAAGATTTGTGTGATACAACTTTAAGTCAAAGAATACCAAGGTTTGATGAGACACCACCAGGAACCAGAAATAAAGAAAGGGGGAATTTTACTTAGACTCTTAGAGGAAGCGTTGTCCTGCCAGCACTATGATTTCAGATATCTACTATCTAGAAGGGGGAAACAATACACATCTGTTGTTTTAAGTCACCTAATTTATGATACTTTGTTGTAGTCCCAGTAAGCTACTATATAAGGCTAATGGAGAAGCAGATAAAGAAGATATAATGTTTATGATCATGCATTAACATTATAATATGTAAAGTGATAATTGACAAGACTGTGATATCAAATATGTATATATCTATATCTTCCCTACTCTGCATCTTTATTTCTTGCCCTATCGATTTTCTCAAAAGAAAATGTGTTTCCAAATATTTATTTTGAAGTTTTGATAAATTCTTTATGGAAACTGTTGGAATAAACAAAAAAACACATAGTAATATTAACAGATAATAGTACAATATATTGTGCATAAAAAGTTTTGTTATTCTTTGCTTCCTCCACTAGTTCTCATAACTTCTTACTCACTGTAATGGTTAATATTAAGAGTCAACTTGATTGGATTGCAGGATGCAAAGTGTTGTTCCTGGATGTGTCTGTGAGTGTGTTGCTAAAGGAAATTAACATTCCAATCAGTGGACTGGGAGAGGCAAACTCACCCTCAATCAGGATGGGTGCCGTCTAATTAGCTGCCAGCACAGTTACAAAAAGCAGGTGGAAGAAGGTGGAAGGAGCCGACTTGCTGAGTCTTCTGGCCTTCATCTTTCTCCCATGTTGGATGCTTCTGACCCTTGAACATCAGAATCCAGGTTCTTTGGTTTTTGGTCTCTTGGACTTACACCAGTGGTTTGCCAAACTCTCTTGGGCCTTCTGCCACAGACTGAAGGCTGCACTGTTGGCTTCCCTACTTTTGAGGATTTGAGACTTAGACTGAGCCACTTCCGGCTTCCCTGCTCCTCAGCTTACAGACAGCCTATCGTGGGACTTCACCTTGTGATCGTGTGAGTCAATTATCCTTAATAAACTCCCTTTCGAATATACATATATCTTACTAGTTCTTTCCCTCTAGAGATCCCTGACTAATACATAAACCTAATATAAAACTATGTGGCATATAACGTATGTATTTCATACATACACAACATTTGGTGTATAATACTATGTGTTACAGATATCAATACAAATAGTATATGAAATATATGTTGTTATAAGTTCTAATACATAGAGATATATAAATATTTACCATATATCTGTATATCTATTTTATATTTATATGTATTCTATCTCTAACTCTCTCACATATATAATAGGTATATTATATATAAATAACATATAAATAGTATTGCAGATGGCCTATTGTGAGATATATATATAGAGAGAGAGAGAGGGAAAGACAGAGAGAGAGAGAGAAGAGAGTGTTTTACAATTGACCATAATTCTGACCAAGAAGAAAAACTAAATTTCAACCACATTAACATTACATTAGTTTACTTAGCAATACTGTAATATTTTTCCTAGGATTTTAAGAGCTATTGGTTATTAATGAAAATACTAAAAATATATAAAACCATTCACTCCTAATCAAAAAAAATGAAAATTTGATAGATAATATTGAAAATGCCTACAGTAATGCCTTCCTTCTATTGACCTTCTTGATTAGTGCCCTTCCTCACTGATTCTGGTGTTGACAAGACTTGCTTTGGCCAATCGGGTGATAGCAAACATAGCTCAAATATAAACTTTAAAAATGCTTGCACATTGGTTGCATAACAAAGTGAATATACTTAATGCCACTGAACATTACCCTTAAGATGGGTAATATAGTAAGTTTTATGTTACGTGTATTTTAACACATTTAAAAGTAATAAAACACACACACACAAAAGCCCTTGTACGTTATAATATGCCTCTTTCCTGCTCTTTGAATAAGCTAGTGGAGAATCAGGGACTATGTGGAGGCCAACCAAGTTACTTAGATGACAGCCACTAAACTCCAAATATATGAATGAGATTATTTCAGATTATCCTGAAGGGTGACTTGCCCCTCCACACCTGTGGGCGTTTCTCGTTAGGTGGAATGAGAGACTTGAGAAAAGAAATGAGACACAGAGACAAAGTATAGAGAAAGAAAAAGTGGGCCCAGGGGACCGGCACTCAGCATACAGAGGACCCACACCAGCACCAGTCTCTGAGTTCCCTCAGTATTTATTGATCATTATCTTTACCATCTTAGAAAAAGGTAAGTGGCAGGATAACAGGATCATCGTAGGACAAAGGTCAGCAGTAAGACATATGAATAAAGATCTCTGTGACATGAATAAGTTTAAGGAAAAGTGCTGTGCCTTGATATGCATATGTAAACGTCTCTATAAATCTTTTTAGTGCATAAAGAGCAGCATTGCACTAGCAAGTCCCACCTTTCGCCCTAAGGCGGATTTCTCCCATCTTAGTAAATAGAACATACAATCGGGTTTTACACCGAGATATTCCATTGCCCAGGGACGGGCAGGAGACAGATGCTTTTCTCTATCTCAACTTCCAAGAGGCCTTCTTTCCTCTTATATTAATCCTCCTCAGCATAGACCCTTCACGGGTGTCAGGTTGGGGGACGATTAGGTCTTTCCCTTCCCACGAGGCCGTATTTCAGACTATCACATGGAGAGACACCTTGGACAATACCTAGCTTTCCTAGGCAGAGGTCCCTGCGACCTTTGGCAGTGTACCTGCCCCTGGGTACTTGAGATTAAGAGAATGGTGATGACTTTTCACAAGCATACTGCCTTCAGGCACTTGTTTAACAAAGCACACCCTGCACAGCCCAAAACACACTAAACCTTGAGTCACCACAGCACATGTCTCTTGCAAGGACAAGGTTGGGGGTAGGGTCACAGATTAACAGCATCTCAAATACAGAACAAAATGGAGTCTCTTATGTCTACTTCTTTCTACCTAGACACAGTAACAGTCTGATCTCTCTTTCTTTTCCCCACATTATCCAACCTCAATTAACCTACCAATTGATAAGTGATGTGTGAACTATCAAAAGACCCATCTCTCTAGCTAACAGATACGTTAGAACTGATAACTGACCAACTAAATTGTGAAAAAATAAACGGTGCTTGTTTTAAGTCACCAAATTTTGGGAGAGTGTTATATACAGTAAAAGTTAATTTAGGTAACTCAGATTGAAAACAGGGAAATCCCAAGAATTATGTAAAAGGAAAATCAAATAATTATAAAATACTTTTACAACAATTATGTTTCAATACATTTGAAGGCACAGATAATAAGGGAAATATTCCTGAAAAATATAAACTGCCAAAATAGCATAAAAGGAAAGAGAAAACTTTAAAATGCCTAAAAAGGGTAAATATCTACAATCAGCCTAGTCTAAGATGATTGTAAAGGTGAGCTATATCAAATGTTCAAGTAAATTTGTCCCAATAAAATTTAAAAAAATCAGTCGAGTCAACTATTCATTGTATATCGTAATTATATAGCCTTGACACTACAACCAGGCAAACACAGTACCAGGATGAAAAGTAAAAATCTTATTTTATTTATCAGTATAAATTTTAAAATATTTATGTATACATTTTAAATTTTTGTATTGTGATCAGGCAAGGTTTATCCTAGATATTGCAAAATGGTTATGTGAATGAGGCATGTTGTTGCTGCTGTTGTGTGTGTAACATTAACATGATCATATCAAAGGACTAAAGAAGGAAGAATATAAATATAAATTTCAATATTTATAGCAAAACTTTAAACATTTTCAAAATTTAATTCAGATTGAATTTTCTTAAAAGAGGATGATAGATCCTTACATTATAACAAAGTTCAATTAATGGAAGTAAAGCAGGCACATCCGATTTCATTTAAGATCAGAAATAAAACAGGATTTCTGCTATTATTTTTGCTCTGTACAATAATGTGCATCTTATTTAACAATTTAAAGAGACATATAAATGATTGTATTAGTTTGCTTGGGATGCCCTTACAAGGTGCCACAAACTGGATGGCTTAAACAACAGAAATGCATTGCCTCTCAGTTCTAGAAGCCGGATGTCTGAGATTCACGTCTGCTGGGTTGACTCCTTTTGAGAGCTGTGATGGAGAATCTGTTCCATGCCTCTGGTGTAGCTTGTGATGGTTTGCATCTCTGGGAAAACAGTTAATTTTATATAATAATAATGTGTAATATCCCTTCTTTAAGCTATCAGATTATAATTAGATTCATGTATTGACATGAGTGAATAATCCAGTAGTAAGGTTTATCATATTCACTGTTTAAATTTATGACTATTCTCTTCATGTATTGTATGCTATTTCACATAGTAATATTCTAAGATAGCTTAACATTATTCGATATTAATAAAGATTTTTTTTGAAACATATTTGTGAAAACCATACTGAGTAGTTTTTAATCATGAAAAAATTAGTGTATAAATTCCATTAAATAATAATACTGTGATTTGGTACAGAGTGAAAACATTTTTTGGTTTTTGTTCTATATTTCACTGACAAAACCTAAAAAGAAAAAAAACTAAAAATAATTATTTTCAAAATATTAAGCTTTAAATTAATTACTTTTACCAAGAAATAGACTTAGATATATAATTTAACACAAAAACAATTGAGTCTTTCTGTATATCCCATAGCCAGCTGCAATTATAAAGACATACACACACTCTGCTCATCATCACTAGTCATCAGAGAAATGCAAATCAAAACCACAATGAGATACCATCTCACACCAGTTAGAATGGCGATCATTAAAAAATCAGGAAACAACAGGTGCTGGAGAGGATGTGGAGAAATAGGAACACTTTTACACTGTTGGTGGGACTGTAAACTAGTTCAACCATTGGGGAAGACAGTGTGGCGATTCCTCAAGGATCTAGTACTAGAAATATTTGACCCAGCCATCCCTTTGCTGGGTATATACCCAAAGGATTATAAATCATGCTGCTATAAAGACACATGCACACGTATGTTTATTGCAGCACTATTCACAATGGCAAAGACTTGGAACCAACCCAAATGTCCACCAATGACAGACTGGATTAAGAAATTGTGGCACATATACACCATGGAATACTATACAGCCATAAAAATAGATGAGTTCACGTCCTTTGTAGGGACGTGGATGTAGCTGGAAACCATCATTCTCAGCAAACTATTGCGAGAACAGAAAACCAAACACCACATGTTCTCACTCATAGGTAGGAATTGCACAATGAGAACACTTGGGCACAGGAAGGGGAATATCACACACCGGGGCCTGTCGTGGGGTGGGGGGAGGGGGAGGGATAGCATTAGGAGATATATCTAATGTAAATGACAAGTTAATGGGTGCAGCACATCAACATGGCACATGTATACATATGTAACAAACCTGCACATTGTGCACACATACCCTAGAACATAAAGTATAATAATAATAAAAAAAGGCACACACACACTCACAAAAGAGAAAGAGGAGCAGAAAGACTGAAGAAAACATATCAATTTATCAGAAAATAAATATACAAGTACAATAGAAGAAAAAGGGGTAGAAAACCTTTTGAAGATTTAGAAAGGTAAGTTCATTATCACATAAAATGGCTTTCTAAAGCCTGTTCTTCCAACTGATTTTTTCTTAAAATTTCCCTTTGTGTTCTGAATTTACCTTTAAACCATTGCTGAAACTGTCTCAGACACTATATTTTTAATTATTTAATTCTTAGAGAATCTCCTCTGGGTGAATGCCAGGGGCAGGTATTGTTCTATAGATCGCAATGGTAATAGGCAAAGAAGTAATAATTTGAGTGTTAGATAAAAATCCAGGCCAAAGCTGCTTTACTACTCTATTTCAAATCATTTTTAAAAGCCATCATTAGATATTGTCTTTACCTATTAATATTAAAAGACTACTAGCAGTATTAAATTATGTAACAATTAGTACTTTCTGTAAACAATATTACCAATATGAACAGGGAAAACTAGTATTTAGTTTACATAGAGAGTTTGGAGTATATCACTATGTTCTCAGAAAACATCCTATTGTTTTGTGTATGTTCTGTATAATTCTTTTGTTTTTTTTAAAAAAAAAACATATCAGGAGAGAATTTTTTAATGTCTACCAGTGTGCAGCATTTACTTTTCTAAAAACTAAAATTATATGTGTTTATAGTATGAAGCATATTTTGACATATGTATACATTGCAGAATGGCTAAATCAAGCTAATTACCTTTCCATTACCTCACAGACTTTTTTTGTATGTGTGTGGTAAGAACTCTTAAAATCTACTTTCTTAGCAACTTTTAAATATGTATTGAATTGTAATACATTGTTCTTAACTATAGTCACCTTGTTGGGTCTCTTGAATTTATTCCTTCTGTCAAACTGAAATTTTGTATCCTCTGACCAACAGAGAAGTAGAAATATCAAAAGGATGAGTTTATGTATCACACATCATTCATCAGGTATTTTTAGAAATGGTATTATTTGAAAAATGTCTAACCATTGCTGTTAACCTGGAATCTGCTGCAATCCTAATATCACATATTTCGTCATCTTTCAATAATTGCCGAATAATCACTAAAAGGAACTGGTGTGCATGCTTTGAGTCTAATCTGTCTATTGCCAAAAGCAGTGGCCCAAAGGGATCAGTTTCTTTAGTTCTTTGTTTGCCAGAAAACACAAGGATACAAGATAAAGCTGTGTTTAAATTAAATATCAAAGAAAATCAAAGTCACTAGATTAACAGAGAGCACACAGAGTTCTTAGGGAGAAACTTTTGAAGACGGTGTCATGATAAATCCACTAAAATATATTGACTTTGCCAGCCTTAGTCCACATGGAAGATCTTCCATTCTGCAACCAGGCCGTTTCATGTAGAGATTAACCCAGTGATCCTGCACTTGAAAGAGAATGCAGTAGGACCTAATTTATATTCAAGCCTCACTGTTCTTTGGGGAAAGGCAGGGTAATCCATACAAATTGCCAAGTGATGAAACCACAAGCAGACATGGAAATGACAAAAACTGCCCTTGATACAACTACTTTTGGAAATAAAACCAAATGGAAATTGGTTAAAGTAAATATGCTGCTATGAACTCATTAATAATTTTTACTGAAAAGAATGTAACATTTTCACGATAATATGAAAAGCTTTGGCTGTTAAATTAATATATTTTGGCCATAGCCTCTAACTATAAGGTTGCCCAATATTTGGTGTTTGTAATTATGTTTATAGATTTACAAAAAAAATTATACATAGCAATATTTTTAAAATATTATAATGAAGAAACATTTCCCTTAATTAAAGTATACAGTACCAATACATACTGTATCAATGTAATGTTATCGGGATTATATAATGATACTCTTCTTCTAACAGGTATGTAATGTAAGTATGCAGTATATGTTTAATGTGTACAATATGTGTTTATGAAGTGGAATTCTGGTTGGCTGAGCAGTTAAAATAATTAATTGAAGCTATGGTCTTTCTTGAAAGCCAGTTTCTGTAAAAGGATGCAAAGTTGCCATCCTCACTATATATGTTCATTTATTTAGTCTTAGAGACTTTTTAGAGATAAACGATGTAGGAATATTTTTTTTCTTATGGAAGTTATATTCTATTAAGGGAAGAAATTGGTTTGCCTCATTTTCTTTCTACACAATTTTGGTATGTGTGGTGTATACAATTATATGTGTATATAAATAGATAATTAATGTTCAATTTCTGTATGTTATTTCATCCAACAATATTGCAACAACACCGTTTTGGACTGGGTAGCATAAATCTCAGGGCCTATTTTAAACTATTGTTTGTTATCTTTTTTGCAGCATTTGCCTTTCTCAACCTGTATCATGAGGTTATTTCATCATGCCTCAGCTACAGTGCTCTACTGCTCTTTGATAACTGCTGTCTATGTCTTTGAGTCCATAAGTATCTCTCATATTGAGGGTCAATTCAGCTGTCCTTGAAAAGGCATCACTCCACTTTCCTCTTATTCTCCAACATTATTCATATTCATCTGTACTCAAAATGCCAGTCTTTTTCAATTAGCCTTTAAATTGTCATTCCTCTCAGACAGATGCTTAGACATCATGACAATTATTTGTCTTTTTAGCTCTCAGTAGTGTGGAACTAAGACAGTGATCTTCAGATTGAGATCTTGTCCAATATAATTTGTTCATTCCAATATGTTTATTCACTAAAAAAGCAAAATTAAAATCAATAATTTTGCAAGATTAAGATGATATTCCCAACCATATAATTATACAAACATTTTAAACTGTAAATTTCTGAAATCATCTCAGTGAACACACTAAAACAATGTGCAATCCTACTATGCCTAAAAGAAAAATGATATAGAAACACCTTAAATTCCTCAAAATGAGTATTAAATATTTTAAGCAGAATCACTGAAAATATGAATGAAATTCATAGCTTCTCATAATGAGGTTGAAAACAGATAAAAATGAAGATAGTGTCATTTAGTTTGATTCACATGTAGTCCTGTATATATATATATTACATCACATTACTTAAAACAAAATAATGAATAAAATGTATAGACATGGGGCTGGGCGCTGTGGCTCACGCCTGTAATCCCAGCACTTTAGGAGGCCGAGGCGGGCGGATCACGAGGTCAGAAGATCGAGACCATCCTGGCAAACACAGTGAAACCCCATCTCTACTAAAAATACAAAAAAAAATTAGCCGGGCGAGATGGCGGGTGCCTGCGGTCCCAGCGAGTCCAGAGGCTGAGACAGGAGAATGGGGTGAACCCGGGAGGCGGAGCTTGCAGTGAGCAGAGATGGCGCCACTCGCTCCAGCCTGGGTGCAGAGCGAGACTCCGTCTCAAAAAAAAAAAAAAAAAAAAAAATATATATATATATATATACACACACACACACACACACACACACATACACACACACACACACACACATATATATAGACGTAATGTAGTGATACATATTGATTTATACAGAGCCTAATTGTTAAGTTTAAGTTCTGTTGTTTATAAAAAAAATATATGAGTAGCCTAAATCCCCATTATTCCCTGATGTTGTCTCTAAATGGAAGGCAAAGACTAACTAAATGCCTTATTTATATTTTATGTATTTCTGCCTTCCCCATCACATTTAAAATTGTGCCAAGAAACATGATAGATTTAGTTAAAGTTCTGTGCACTGAACTTAGTATGATGTGTGAGTTCATACAAGGAGTTCAATAGCCATTCAGTGAATGAATGATAAAATGAATAAATTTGGTTATGCTTATAAGATAAACTATAATCAGTATAAATGACAAGTATTTATATGAAACATGAAAAGAAAAAATATGAGTTCATGCTGTTATAGTAAAAGTTTTGTTGACAATTCACTGTGCAATTGTTTTCTGTAAAAACTCAGGATTCAAGATGTTTAGGATAGAAGTAGTCGTTCCAAAATCTCAAAGAGGTATCTTACCTAAAGTCATGACACATAAAAAGGAAATACCTCCTGGTGTTGTTTGTGTGTAAAGTAACAAGCTGGCATTTTAAAACAGATGCAGGGCATTCACATAAAAGAGCGTGTTTGTGTAGATGTGTCAGTAGGTTTGTGGGGATCTTAGGAAGACATATAAAATGATAATACATTAGCCTATTTACTCAGTCCTTGATGTGATATGATTAATCAAGCTTGACTTTTATTACTTTATTACAGGAGCTTATTTTTTGGCCAAAAGAAATAAATGGCTAATAAAACTCTAGAATCTAGTTTTTTAGATACATATACCTAATCGTTTGGCAAAAATAAGACAAGGATTTTCACTAATTGTGTATGTACTTGAAAAAACAAATAATTATAATAATTTCCTTTCTAAGTCCTGAGGAAACTAACAGTGACTACAGCCACTTTTCCTTTTCTTGTATTAGCTACGGATTAAGTCCCATAGATTGAAAGTGAGACAAATAATATTATCAATTAAATGATGAAATAAATGTATATTTACATAAACTGGATTGAATTGAGTATTGAACTATGACTAAAGAAGACTTTCAAGTTTTCCAGATAATGATTCTTACCTCATCATTACAAAAACTAAACCACATTTGTGTAGGAAATCATGATTTGATTCCAATTTGTTAAATATTGTTATCCATTTGTGCACAAAGGTTCTAATAGCCCAAAGATGTCCTAGAAAAATCAAATCTTTATTGAGAATTTAACCCAGTTTTGAAATTTCTGACTAAGGAAACAAGAGCAAGCATATACCCAGGAATTTCAATGCACAATAATGTGACATTTGACATTCAAGAATTTATTGAACTCATAAAGCCAGAAGTCATTTTCATGACTGGTTTAGTAATTTTCTTTGAACTACATGACTATGACTATTTTTTAAAGCACTTGCAAAACCCAAGGAGCAAAATAAGAGAAAATTACCTGAAAATTGGAAAAGACTTTATTGCCAAGTAACTTATAAACTAAATAGTATAATTTTTTTGAACTCTAGTTCTTTGAAATAAGACTGCTACAACCCTTTCCAGATGTCTATATTTGCATTAGACTGGCACATAGCATTATCTCTACTTCAAGAGGTGAAACTTTGATAAATGCATGGAATTATAGCATATATTTGTTATAAGAGCAAATAGTGTACCACTAATTCATGTAATGATCATGTACACATATATTCCTAGTGGTCAGAGATAACACTAGAAAAAAAACAAATATTTTAAAAACATTTTATGAATAGTATAGAGATAATTTATTATTATTTTTTCTAGCAATGTTTTTGAAAAGTATGACAGATAAGAAGTAAACTTGAGTCAGTTTGGTGGCAATTATATAGCATAAATACAAAATACATAGTTTAAGTACATAAATTTGAAGTTAAAGTCAAAGTTATAATGAATCAATAACATTATGCTGCTAACTCTTGCTGAAAGTTAGAATAGATTTTAAAATACTGACTTACGGTTTTCAGTGGAATTTCCCAACTGAATGATGACAAATAACATACTTCTTCCATATAATGAAATTTTATTGAATTATAAAATCCTTTCTTCTAGAAAGCAATGATTATGAAGTAATGTCAATTATACATTGAGTAAAAATTAAATTTGCCTTGCATATGTATTGGTTTATATGCAATTTCATTCATGACTTTTGATATATGATTATATATTATAGAGAGTATTAAATGTTTTTCTAAGTTATTTTATATTGCCTGATTATTTCAAATAAAACAATTATTTTAAATGAAAATCACATGGCTGTTTAGTTTAATAGTTGCTAAGAAAAAATATTTAAAATATTTGAATATAACCTTTCATCTTGTCAGAACAATTGCATTTGTTCTCATTATGCAATGCATAAATCACATTAATGTCTTTATTAATCCATGCAACAAGAATACTTCAATATGTTTGTTGTTTCTGTAAATGCATGTTAATATGCTTAATATTTTAACATATATACATCATAAACCTCACATATGTTTATAATTGTTATTCGTTTTATGTAAATTGAGTATTATTTTAAGAAGGAATTGTGATTTACCAGGTATACAAATGAATATTGTCAGTAATTTAATGTGACCAAATAAGTTCATCTTGGCCATTCTGTGTTGAGGTTCTAAGATTTCTGCCCTTGGCTTTTCCTCCTCTACCTGAACATATCCTACTTGGGAAATACTCTTACTCACATATAAAGATTCTCAATTCTTTATTTTCAGCCAAGTCTTTCTCTACATACTTCAGATACATGTATTCTAACAATATTGAAAATATCTAAAATATCCTGAATATTTTCCACTTTAAATTTCTCAAACACCTTATAATTCACTTTTCCACATTTCCACCAGCATCCACTTAAGGTCATTTTGAGAAGTACCCTCTACAGATGATTGTGGTTATTTGCCAAATATTGCCAATTCTTTGCTCTTTTAGTCAAATGTTAGACTTACATCTTCTGAATCTCTTATGGATTATTGTAACTATGTGATTATTTATGAAGCTGTTACTAATGTGAAAGTTCCTTTCAGATTTAGCATTTAATTTGTTAAGCTGTTTTAGAATTTACTTTGTTTATATTTTGCCATCCCAATTGGCAGTATTTAAGACTATGCTTATTCCATCACCCTGAAAAATTTTTCTCTTTATCTTTGATTAGTTGAGTATAAACAAAAAAATACATTTTTACTGCTACAAGTCACTAAGATTTTGAATGTTTTATTACTACAGCATAACTCAGCTTATCCTTGAGGATGTAGAAATTGGTATACAGATAGGCAATGCTTCTATAAAATAATCAATTGCTTATTATTTGGCAAGCAGATCAAAAGCTATAATTGAATGATTGAAAAATGAAATTTGTATAATGTAGTGACAAAACATTTGGTAAATTGTGAGCTACAATAGTGTTATAAGCAAATAATGTAGCAATGGAGTAATAGAGAACAGAAGAAGTTAGAAAATAGAATGTTACCAGCCTTTGCTTCTCATGATTGGCTACACTTCACAAGATACTACAAGGAAGAAATTAACATATGAAATAATTGGCTGTCATTATAAAAAGGAATAAAAAGAAAGAGAAGCCAAAATTTGGCAACCAGATGTGTTGGAAAACACAACTACTTCTTGTCTCCAATGTGTAAAATATACAATTAAGAAGGTTTTGAGCAAAAACTTCTGCTTAGAACTTACTATTCTGCATAAATAAAATAAAAAGTATAGTAATTACACTTGTATACTCATTGCAGAAACACCTTAATTGTCTGAGGTGATGTCCAGTAATTCTTTCAGATGAAAGATTTATAGCTTTCCTTCTTAAGACTGATAGGGCTAACACGTCATAATTTTTTCAAAGATACGAAGAGGCATGTCTCCAAACAATAAGCCAAAATCACAACAAAATATCCAAAAGTCTATGTGAAATTATTGGCACATAAAACTCATTAAAGTTTAAAAGTAGGAAGCTAAGTATGTGTAAGTGCCAAAGAATCCATCAATATGGATTAAAACAGTTTGTGACATTTTAGAATGTAAAACATCCCTTGGACCAACCTTTTGGGCATGAAGTTATTCCTAGAATTAATTTAAAGAATAGGATAATCACCCTGACACCAGAGATTACGGCTTAATAGTAAAGGAACTGGATGAGACTTCTGTTTGTTTCTCATAAAGAGTGGGAAAATGGGTTTTGAGTGTGGGAAGGAGTGTAAATGAGGTTTTTGATAGCCAGAAAGGAGAACTTTAGTAGTCATTTGTGCTGTTTACAACATTTTTATTTCCTTTCCGTTTTGAAGAAAATACTATAATTTTATTTCTGGTCCTGCTTGTGATTATGTGGGAACATTTGAGTAGTTGTGGCCAATGAGATAAAATCACAAGTGATACATAATATATCCACATCAGACATTTGCTTGACAGGTCAAACATTAGGAATAACATCCTCAGGAATGGCACTAATAATATTTGATTGAGCCTTCTCCATCAGTTTTGTTATTGGAACCTTATTAGGACGCTGCCCCTTCCCACTCACTATTGACTTTCAATGGACATGCAGCATAAGAAAAAAATACAATATTGTTGCTTTATATCATTAAGACTTGAGAGTGTCTACAACTAAGGCATGACCAAACTTTTGGTGAATGATGCATGGAAGTGTGTACTTCGGTAAATTTTCCATTCCAAGGGGTGTCAATCTCTGAAAGTCCCAAGAAGACTATGAAAATTAAGGCCTCACGTGGCATTACATGTTGTAAAGAAAATGAACTAGGGGCCGGGTGCGGTGGCTCAAGCCTGTAATCCCAGCACTTTGGGAGGCCAAGACGGGTGGATCACGAGGTCAGGAGATCGAGACCATCCTGGCTAACACGGTGAAACCCCGTCTCTACTACAAAATACAAAAAAAAACCTAGCCGGGTGAGGTGGCGGGCGCCTGCAGTCCCAGCTACTCGGGAGGCTGAGGCAGGAGAATGGCGTAAGCCCGGGAGGCGGAGCTTGCAGCGAACTGAGATCCGGCCACTGCACTCCAGCCTGGGCTACAGAGCGAGACTCCGTCTCAAAAAAAAAAAAAAAAAAAAAAAAAAAAAAGAAAATGAACTAAGATAACAAGATTCCTCATGTTTTGTTCACAGATATGGTCCAGTGGCCTACTATGTCCAACATGACAAATGACTTTTCTGGTATTACTAAGAAAGACAGATTTAAGAAAGTCTAGGACTTATAGACTGGGGTAATCCAGATTGTGATAGAATAATCAGTCACATCCCAGAATAGTCATTGTGATTTGGTAGCTGATATGGTTTAGCTCTGTGTCCCCACCCAAATCTCACCTTAAATTGTAATAATCCCCACGTGTCAAGGGTGGGACTAAGTGGATATAACTGAATCATAGGGACAGTTTCCCACATGCTGTTCTCAGGATAGTGAGTTCTCACAAGATCTGATGATTTTATATGGGACCTCCTCCACCACTCAGCACTTCTGTCTCCTGCCTCCATGTGAAGAAGGATGTGTTTGCTTTCCTTTCCACCATTATTGTAAGTTTCATGAAGCCTCCCCAGCAATGTGGAACTGTGAGTCAATTAAAATGATTTCCCTTATAAATTACCCAGTCTCAGGTATTTCTTCATACCAGCATGAGAACAGACTAATACAGTAAATTGGAACTAAAAGGGTGAGGTGCTTCTATAAAGATATCTGAAAGTGTGGCAGTGAATTGGGAACTGGGTAACAGGTAGAGGATGGAACAGTTTGGGGGCTCAGAAGAAAACAGGAAGATGTGGGAAAGTTTGGAACTTCCTAGAGACTTGTCGAATGGCTTTGACCAAAATGCTGATAGTGACATGAACAATGAAGTCCAGGCTGATGTGGTCTCAGATAGAGATGAAAAACTTATTGAGAACTAGAGCAAAGGTGACTCTTGCTATGCATTAGCAGGGAGACTGGCAGCATTTCACCCCTGACATGGGAGGTCTGTGGAACTTTGAACTAGAGAGAGATGATTTAGGGTATCTAGCAGAAGAAATTTCTAAGTATCAAAGCATTCAAGAGGAAACAGAACATAAAAGTCTGGAAATTTTGCACCTGAGGATGCAGTAGAAAAGAACACCTCAGTTTCTGGTAATAAATTTAAGCCCGATGAAGAAATTTGCATAACTAAAGAGGAGCTAGGGCAGGGCATGGTGGCTCACGCCTGTAATCCCAGCACTTTGGGAGGCCAAGGTGGGCAGATCACGAAGTCAGGAGATCGAGACCATCCTGGCTAACACAGTGAAACCCTGTCTCTACTAAAAATACAAAAAAATTAGCTGGGCATGGTGGTGGGCACCTGTAGTCCCAGCTACTTGGGAGGCTGAGGCAGGAGAATGGTGTGAACCTGGGAGGTGGAGTTTGCAGTGAGCAGAGATCGTGTCTCTGCACTCCAACCTGGGCAACAGAGTGAGACTCCCCCTCAAAAAAAAAAAAAAAAAAAAAAAAGAGGAACTAAACATTAATCTCCAAATCAATGGGGAAAATGACTCCAGGGCATATCACAGACCTTCATAGCAGCCCCTTCCAACATAAGCCCAGAGGCCTTGGAGGGAAAAATGATTTCCTGGGCTGGGACCAGGGCCACCCTGCTCTGTGTAGCTTCTGGACATCGTGCACTGCATCCCAGTTGCTTCAGCTGTAGCTGTGGCTAAAAGGGACCAAGATACCACTTGGGCCATTGCCTCAGAGAGTGCAGTGCCAGCCTTGGTGACTGGCAACTTCCACATAGTGTTGAGCCTGTGGGCACACAGAAGACAAGAATTGAGGTTTTGGAACCTCTGCCTAAATTTCAAAAGATGTATGTAAACACCTGGATGTATGGGCAGAATTTTGCTGCAGTGATGGAGCCCTCATGGAGAACCTCTGCTAGAGCAGTGTGGAAGGAAAATGTGGGGATGGAGCTCCTACAGATTCTCTGCACTGAGGCACTGCCTGGTGGAGCTGTGAGAAGAGGGTAACCAACCTCCAGACCCAGAATTGTAGATCCACCTACAGCTTGAACTGTGTGTCTGGAAAAGTCACAGACACCCAATGCCAGCTGTGAAAGCAGAGGGAATGGGCACTGCACCCTGCAAAGTCACAGATATGGAGCTGCCCAAGGCCATGGAAGCCCACCTCTTGCATGAACAATGCAGTCAAAGGAGATCGTTTTGGAACTTCAAGGTTTAGTTACTGCTCTACTAGATTTTGAACTTGCATGGGGCCTGTGTCCCTTTTGTTTTGACCAATTTCTCCCATTTGGAATGGGTGTATTTACCAATTGCCTGGAACCCAATTGTATCTAGGAAGTGACTAACTTGCTTTAGATTTAGCAGGTTGATAGATGAAAAGGACTTGCCTTCTCTCAGATGAGACTTTGAACTCGAACTTTTAAGTTAATGCTGGAATGATTTAAGAATTCAAGGGACGGTGGGAAGCGTATAATTGTGTTTTGAAATGTGAGAACTTGAGACTTGGAAGGGGCCAGGGATGAAATGATATGGTTTGTCTGTGTCCCCACCCAAATCTCATTTTGAATTGTAATAATCCCCACATGTCAAAGGTGGGACCAGGTGGAGATAATTGAATCATGTGGACAGTTTCCCCTATGATGTTTTCATGATAGTGAATGAGTTCTCACAAGATGTGATCATTTTATAAGGGACTTCTCCCTTTGCTTGGCACTTCTGTCTACTGAAGCCATGTGAAAAAGGATGTGTTTGCTTCCGCTTCCACCATGATTGTAAGGTTCCTGAGACTGCCCCAGCCATGTGGAACTGTGAGTCAATTAAACCTATTTCCTTTATAAGTTACTCAGTCTCAGATATTTCTTCATAGCAGTGTGAGAACAGATTAATACAGCAATCTAAGGCCTGAGGCCTTCCATATCACATTTAGGAGGAGGAATTATTTTTTTCTTCCTAAAGATAATGTAAATTACAGAATATAATTATAAAACTGGCATGGGCCTGATCTAAGATTAACCATTTATCTAAAATTTATCAGTAAGAATAAATAGCCTAATTTTTAATACATTTTTGTAAGAAAATAAATTCAAATGGCTGTAAAAGTGTTCCAAAGCTACAGGCATATCTACTAGAAAAGTGTCCTACTTCCTTGGTATAAACTTAGAGAATTCTAGATTAAAAAAAAAAAATTCGAGAATAGACTAACAGGAAATCATAGAAGTTTGACCAAATTAAAGTAGTATTCTCACTCTTAGCAGTATGGATTTTTATTGTAATACATTTAAAAGCAAAATAAGATAGAAAAAAATGCATAAGTCTGATGGATAAGGTAGCATTTTGCAGTTTCATCCTTTACTCTGGTTAAGGATTAAAATGACAAGAAATTCTCAATTGCGTTGTAACAGGAAAGATAGGATCCTGGATTATTTTGAAAACTTTGAGAGAGCAAAAAGTCAGACAGCCTTTTCTCACATTTTTGCTTGAGGAAATATCATATCTTATTAGGTGACTGTCCATAATGTGGAACCAGTTTTGACTAAAGATCCTCACTAGCATCTTGGCCATTATTACTTTACCAATGCTGATAAAGAAAATGAACAGCAAGTTCTCTTAACCTGAATATATTTTAGCTTCTTTTCAATAGTAGTTTGTATAAGCTCCTATGTGATTTAAATAGCATGAACAGTATGATTCTATGCATTCATTTGCCATGAATTTGACATATTTTTAAAAATATTGTGGATTTGAGATCAATTTTCAGGACACTAGAATAAAACTCTTAGCTAAGCTAATATTCTTCTACACAAACAGATCGTATTTTTCTAAGTTGGGGAACTATAGAAGGGTTGAGATATTTTTCTGTGTAGTGTCTTGTGGATGGCTCATATGATGGCAGTTAATGAAGAGGCGTTTCCTGCAAGAAAGGTACTAACTTCTCTACAGTGCCAAGTTTCAGTGTGCTATGTTGTCTTAAATAAATAAATAAACAAACAGAATCATCTTTCCAATTTATAGAATGGTAAAATTCAAAGCAGAATTATAAAGGCACACTCTTTGGGGGTATTCAGGATTGATAGTCATTCAGGTGGTGGACACAGAGTCCTGGCAACAGAAAATAATTTAAAACTCTAAAGACCAAATGGTGCATGTGTGAAACAAGCTTAAACAACAAAATGAAAAGTAAAAACATTGGCTAACAAAACAGTCTCAGGATTCAACATTCCTTTTTAGAGAAACAGAATGTTTGGTTTAGCCTTGAAATTATTTGTCTTTTCACAAGAAGATGAAATATAACCTTTGATTTCCAAATCTCCCAACTACCTAGACCGAAAGTTAATGTGTTGCACTATCTGAGCAAATTTCTCTGAAATGTATTCCACTTCGTAAAATAACATTGTTAGAATTCTTAAAATTAAAAATAGACATGCACAGTGTTTACAGATTATATATCATGTGTATTTATTATACAGCTAAACACGTCAGAGACACTAGACAATTCTAACTAATAATCATTTGGGATACCCAATTTTAATACCTAATTTCTACAGGAAATTAATTCTTTACAAATATGTGATGAGTTTAATTTACAGCATAAAAATATCTGGCTTTTTGTAGGCAAAGATTATGTTTCAGTATAATGAAATATACTGAATATACTGAAATTATACATACACATATTGAGCTGATAGAGTTTGAAGTATATTGAATTTAAATATACTGAATATTCTGTATTGAAATATACTAAATATACTGAAACATATAAATTAATATATTTGTGTGTGTGTGTGTGGCTAATGAAGTTCGTATGTGTTCAGGGCAGAAGCCTGTCAAATATAGATACTAGACTCTTTCCATCTGAATCAAAATTTGCTAGAATGTTCATTCAGTAATTCAGTAACACTTTCATCTTTATAAATCAACTCTATTTTAATTTCATTTTGAGGCATTCTCAGAATAAATAGTATAACACATTTTTAAATATACTATTTATGTATTAGGGAGTTCAAAAACAAAATTAAGATGTGTCAGTCAATTTATTCACTTAAAAAATGCTTATCAAGAGGCTAGACACTGATATGATTCTAGGAAATTCCTTCTCAATAAGAAAGACATAAAATCTGTCCTACTGGAACTCACAATCTACTGGAAGAGACAGGGAAAAATATGTAAGTTAATAAAAAATTACAAAAATATATTTATTTGTGATTAGTTAAGAGATACATCACCAGAAACTTTCATGATCTAGAACTTTACTTAAAGATTTCTTAACGAAGATTGTATGTATTTTGGGAAGTCTGAGAATGGACTTTTTGACAAAGTAATGTGGAGTGTACCAGAAAAAGTCTATCATACATCAAGCACTTACTGTGAAAGGGATATTGTAAGATACACCTGAAGAATAGTTAGTGAATGGAGAGCAGCCCAGGTTGAATCTAGAGATAGGGAGGCAGCAGGTCATATAGAATATTGACAAAAACACAACAAAAACATACACATAATTACTTACATGAATAAATATAATGCAAATAAGCATATTGTTGGATGTGTATTAATTATAGGTAAAACCCTACACTTCTTCCAATGTTGACATTAGCAAAAAAAAAAAAAAATCTGTTTTTAGAAATAAAATAAATCATGACCATTGATATGGTTTGGCTGTCTCCTCACCCAAATCTCATCTTGAATTGTAGTTCCCGTAAACCCTATGTGTCGTGGGAGGGGCCAGGTGGGAGGTTATTTAATCATGAGGGTGGTTACTCTCATACTGTTCTCATAATAGTGAGTGATTTCTCACAATATCTGATGATTTTATAAGGGGCTTTCTCCACTTTTACTTGGCACTTCTTCCTGAAGTGAAGAAGGACATGTTTGCTTCCCCTTTTGCTATAATTGTAAGTTTCCTGAGGCCTCCCCAGCCATGCTGAACCGTGAGTCAATTAAACCTCTTTCCTTTATAAGTCACCCATTCTTGGGTATGTCTTTACTAGCAGGATGAGAAGAGACTAATACAGTCAATTTTTACCTCAGGCTGTAAAGATACCTGAAAATGTGGACGTGAGGTTGGAACTGGGTAACAGGCAGATATTGCAACCATTTGGAAAGCTCAGAAGAAGACAGGAAAATGTGGGAACATTTGGAACTTCCTAGAGACTTGGAGTACTAGAAGACAAGAAGATGTGGGAAAGTTTGGAACTTCCTAACTTGGAGGGCTAAGAAGACAGGAGGATGGGGAAATTTGGAATTTCCTAGAGAATCTGAGGGCTCAGAGGACAGGAACATGGGGAAATTTGGAACTTGCTAGGGACCTGGAGGGCTTAAAAGAGAGGAACATGGGGAAATTTTGAACTTTTGCCTAGAGACTTCGAAGGCTCAGAAGACAGGAACATGGGAAAATTTGAACTTCCTAGGGACTTGGAGGGTTCAGAAGATAGGAAGATGTGGGAAAGTTTGGAACTTCCTAGAGACTTGGTAAATGACTTTGACCACAATGCTGATAGTGATATGAATGACAAAGTCCAGGCTGAGGTGGCCTCAGATGGAGATGAGGAACTTTATGGGAATTAGAGTAAAGGTCACTCTTGCTATACAAAGAGACTGGCAACATTTTTTGACTACCCTGAAGACATGTGAAACTTTGAACTTGAGAGAGATGATTTAGGGTATCTGGTGGAAGAAACTTCAAAGCGGCAAAGTGATCAAGAGAAAGCAGAGCATAATAGTTCGGAAAAATTTGCAGCCTGATAATGTGATAGAAAATAAAACCCCATTTTCTGGGGATAAATTAAAGCCTGATGAAGAAATTTAGTAATGAGGAGCCAAATGTTAATCACCAAGGCAATGTGGCAATTTCCTTCAATGCTTGGTCTCTCGATGGTGTTTATCCTGAAGAGATGTTAGATTTTTATCAAAAGTTTTTTCTGCATCCATTGAGATGATAGTATGTTTTTGGTTTCTAATTTTGCTTATGTGGTGAATCACAGTTATTCACCTTGTAACTATGTTGAGTCAACCTTGTATTTTAGGAATAAAGCCTACTTGATCATGTGGAAGTAACTTTTTGATGTGTTGCTGGATTCTATTTGCTTATATTTTGTTGGGGATTTTTGGGTCTATGTTTATTCAAGATATTTACCTGATGTTTTCTTTCTTCATTGTATCTTTGCCAGATTTTGGCATTAGGCTCATGTTGGCTTCAAAGAATGATATGGGAAGAAGATCCTATTCTGTGATTTTTCTTGGAATATTTTCATATTATTCTTTGTGTGTATGGTAGAATTAGCCACAAACAGTATTCTTTGTATGTATGGTACAATTATTCTTCGTATATATGGTAGAATTTAGCTGTGTATCTGTCTGGCCCAGCGTTTTTTGTTTTATTTTGTTTTGGTTTGGTTTGGTTTGGTGTTTTTTTTTTTTTTTTGGTTGAGTTTTTGTTTTGTTTTATTACTGATTCAATTTCAGAGTTCAATATTGGTCGATTCAGGGTTTCAGTATCATCCTGATTCGATCTTCAGGAACTGTGTGCTTCCATAAATGTATCCCTTTCCTCTAGATTTTCTAATTTGTGTGCATACAGTTATTCATAATATTCTCTGGGGATTTTTTTTTTTTTTTTTTTTTTTTTTTTTTTGAGACAGAGTCTCGCTCTGTCGCCCAGGCTGGAGTGCAGTGGCCGGATCTCAGCTCACTGCAAGCTCCGCCTCCCGGGTTCACGCCATTCTCCTGCCTCAGCCTCCCAAGTAGCTGGGACTACAGGCGCCCGCCACCTCGCCCGGCTAGTTTTTTGTACTTTTTAGTAGAGACGGGGTTTCACCGTATTAACCAGGATGGTCTTGATCTCCTGACCTCGTGATCCGCCCGTCTCGGCCTCCCAAAGTGCTGGGATTACAGGCTTGAGCCACCGCGCCCGGCTTTTTTAATATTTTTATAGGATCAGTTGTAGTGTCTTCTTTGTCATTTCTGATTGCACCTATTTCAATATATTCCTTTTACCTTCGTTAACCTAGCTAGTGGTCTATCAATATGATTTATTTTTTCAAAGAACAATGTCCTAGTTTTATCAAGCTTTTGTATAGATTTGTAGATCTTAATTTAATCAAAAAATTCTCTGATTTATTTATTTTCCTCTGCTAGTTAAGATGTGGGTTTGTTCATTCTTTTCTTTCTAGTTCTTTTATGTGCAAAGTTAGATTATCAGTTTCAGATCTTTCTAACTTCTTGAAGAAGGTCTTTTAAGGCTATAAACTTTCCTCTTAGCACTGCTTTGGTTGCATCCCAAAGATTTTGGTAATTTCTGTCCCAATTTTTATTAGTTTAAATTTTTTTATTAATCTTTTATTTCAATGTTCACTCAGGAGTTATTCAAGACAAAGTTGTTTAATTTCCATGTATGTGTGTACTTTTGAGAGATATTCTTGATATTGGCTTCCATATTTATTGCATTGTGGTCCAAGAGTGTACTTGGTATAATTTCATTTTTTAAAATTTATTGAGATTTGCGTTAGGATCTAGAATGTAGTAAACCTAAAAATATGTCCTATGTGCATATGAAAAGTAAGTCCAATTAGTCAAGTGTCAAAATTAAGTCCAGAGGTTCCTTGTCAGTTTAGTGCTTTGATGATATAAGTACCAATGTCATTTTTTGCAGAATTGGAAAAACCTATTATAAAATACATACGAAATCAAAATACAGCCTGAATATCTAAAGTGATCCTAACCAAAAAGAAAGCTGAAGGCATCACATTACCCAATTTAAAACTATACTATAAGGCTACAATAAGTAAAACAGCAAGGTATTGGTTGAATAAACAAAACAAAACACAACACCCCAGAAAACCACACACATCAACCAGTGGAACTGAATAGAAAACTCAGAAATAAAGCTGCACACCTATAGCCACCTGATTTTTGTCTATTCTGACAAAGGCAAGCAATAGAAAAAGAACTCTCTATTCAATAAAGGATGCTGGAATAACTACATAGCTACATACAGAAGACTGAAACTAGACACTTACATTTTACCATATACAAAAATTAATTCAAGATGGAGTAAAGCTCTAAATGTAAAACCTCAAACTATAAAAAAAATTGTAGAAGAAAACTCAGGAGATACCCTTAATGACATCAACTTTGGCAAATAATTTATGGCCAAGTTTTCAAAAGTGATTTTAATAAAAACAAAAGTTGGCAAGTGGGACCTAATTAAACTAAAGAGCTTCTGCATAGCAAATGAAACTATCAGCAGGTTAAACAGACAACCTTCAGAAATGAAGAAAATATTCACAATCTATGCATCTGACAGAAGCTTAATATTCAGAATCTATAAGGTACTTAAACTAATCACTTAGCAAAAACCACATAGCCCCATTAAAGAAAGGTAAAATACATCAACAGACACTCTTTATAAGAGTATATAAAAGCTGCCAACAAACAAATGGAAAAAAATGCTCATCATCAGAGAAATGCAAATCAAAACCACAATGAGAAACCATCTCACACCAGACAGAATGGCTATTATTAAAATATTAAAAAACAACAATGTTTCTGAGGCTGTGGACAAAAGGGGGTACTTATACACTATTACACTATTGGCAGGATTGTAAAATAGTTTAGCCACTGTAGAAAGCAGTCTGCAGTTTTCTCAAAAAAAAAAAAAAAAAAGAAAAGAAAACAACAACAACAACAAAAACTTAAAACAGAGCTATCATTTGACCCAGTAATGTCACTATTGGATATATACTCAAAGAACTATAAATCATTATACCAAAAATACACATGCACTTGTATGTTGATTACCACACTATTCACAATAGCAAAAACATGGAATCAACCTAGGTGCCCATAAATAGTGGATTGGATAAATAAAATGTAGTTCATACACACCATGAAATACTATGCAGCTAAAAAGAATGAAATCATGTTCTTTGCAGCAACATGGATGGAGCCGGAAATGGTAATTCTAAGCAAATTAATGCAGAAACAAAAAGTCAAGTGCTACATGCTCTCAGATGTAAGTGGGAGCTGTATACTGAACACACATGGACATATACATGGGAACAATAGACACTGAAGACTACTGGTGGGGAAGAAAGGAGGGGGTATGTTGAAATATTACCTACTGGGTACTAGGCTCACTACTTGGGTCCAATATCCTCATGCAATAATCCTACACATGTACTCCCTCTATTTAAAATAACAACTGAAATTAAAAAACATAAAGTGCTAGGTTCCCTTTGGTGCATCTACCTCTGTTTCCAATGAGACTGGGGAGCTGTAGACTTGTTTCTCTTCAGAAACGCTGGTCTGTGAAGATGTAGGTATCTTAAACTAGTGGGGGAAACAAAACCCATATTGAAGTTCCTACTTAGATGTCTCTATTACTCTAGGTTAAATAGGGCTATGTGTGTGTACATACATTAGTGTCCACACAGACATGAATTTGAGGATAAAGTCCTCTGCCTGTACTTATTTGATGTATATCTCGCTTCTTTCCACTTTACGAAGTATCACAGACAGAAGAAAGGTGAAGGTGGAGATATCCTCTATGCGAGAATTCAATTTCTCTACTTTAAAAAAAAAAAAAATCTATGTTTTTCAAATACAAATGTGAAGTACCTTTTGTGATAATAAGCCAATTTCTTTTCTAAGATGGAATACAATAGCCTAATGTTCAGTTTTCTGGTGTAAAATATGCTCAAGCAAAAATTTACAATAAGCATTAATCTAACGTGAGATTTAAAAGAAGTCCCTGTAACCAGCCTTCTCAAATAGGCTTATAGTCAGTGGAGACATCTATGTCTCATTTTTCTGAAGTGCAAATTTACAAGTATATGTTAGTTAAGTATATACTCATTTGAAATCAGCATTGTCTCAATCACAATTATTGTTTATTTTCTATTTTTGGTGGTATTATTTATTCATCCTATGAATAATATTGATATCTGACATGTGCTACAAATGCTGAATCCTGTCTCCATATTGAGTTGTGTTTACTCATATCTTCTGCATAGTCTCTCTGCGTTGAAAATCTTCTGGTTAGCTGAGATATTTGATCTTGAGTTTGTGTCTCTTTTCTTACCATTTATTTTAAGTTCAGGGGTACATGTGCAGGTTTGTTATATAGGTAAATGTTTTTCTTGGGTGTTTGTTGTACAGCTTATTTCATCATTCAGGTATTAAGTCCAGTACCCATTAGTTATTTTTTCTTATCCTCGCCTTCCTCCCACCCTGCACCCTCCAAAAGGCCCTAGTGGGTATTATCTCCGTTTATGTGTCCATGTGTTCTCCTCATTTAGTTCCCATTTATTTTCTCGATACTATTTGAATCTCCACAATAAATTATAAACTATTACTTGTTTACTTTGTTTTGCTTTTTGCATATACCGGATGTCTAACGGACATTTTCTAAATATTTCCAATATTTCCATTTATACAATTTTTCATGTATAGTTTATTCATGTTCCTAGCTAGTTTTCATTCTGAGGGCTATTCTTTGTGTGTATTTTGGGGAATATTGTGTGCTATATAAGCCTCACAGCATTATTTTAGATCTATGTAAAATAATAAATCAAAATAGATAATATATTATGGTTTAGTCACAATTTCTCTTCTCTCTTGAATAAATAGTTCCTTTGATAAAAATAAAAAGACATGAAAAGATAGAGAAGTAGTGAAGGGAAGTGAAATAATCAGTGGGTTCTATATGTACAAGTTGTTTTGATAAGGTTTTAAAGACTGAAAATCGGGTATACCAAAATGATAAAGAATTATACTGTGTATGGCTTCATTTAATTCTTCACATGGCATAAAGAGTATCATATTTTTATAACCAGAAATGTGCCAGAAAGTGCATCTAATGCTAGAGAAAAATTCAACTGGCACTTCATCAGGCCAATTGATCAATACAGTTGCTTCTATAAGTGAATTATGGTTGTAAGAGGTATAAAATTTTCTAAAAATTTATCTTTCCAGTGAATTAGAAAGCTCTTCAAAGTGTCCGTTATTTGATCTGGGTCTCAAAATACAAACAAATATTCATTAAGACATCAGCAAAGGAATTTACCTGTGTAGAGTAATATCAACCATCCTTCATCGAGCACTTACCAGGTGCTACACATCATTCTAAGAACTTTATTTACAAAAACTTACTTGCTTCTCAAGACCCTATGAAGTATGGAATGGTATTATCTGAATATTTCCTGAGTAACAAAATGTTGAATTAACTTCTTTTAACTAGAAAGTGGTCAAGTACAAAATCAAAAAGTGCTTTATGTCATTGTGGAATGGTAAGCATCTCAGAATGGTTAAGGTACACAGAAATACAGATTATAACATTTTTAATATTTGAACTGTATATTATATTTTACATAGAGCCTACCACTGCACATTGAACATAGCAGATGCTTAATACATTTAAATTAAGCTGAAATTAATAATTATATTTATTCCTATTTATTATGAATTACATTTTATTAGTACTTTTAAGAGGAAGGTAAAAAGAACAGAAAAGTATTTTCAATGGCAGTGGATACAGTATCAGTAAATTCTTAAGATAGGCAGCATTATTCAGAAAAGTGTTAAGGTGTAAGCTCAGCAGTCTGCATGGCTGCCATTATAATTATAAACCCAGCTCTGTGACTTACTACATGTGTGGCTTTGTAGAAGTTTCTTTATTTTCACTCTTTTTCAGCTTCCTTATCTCTAAAATAGAACAGTGATTATACTTAACTCAGGGTTTTGGTGAGGATTAATTAATTAGCATGCATACAGTTTTTGTAGCAGTGCGTAGAACATTCAAAATGCTCCATAAATGTTGGTTATGAAGACAATGATGGATATGATGGTTCTGAAGATACAAAAAACATTAAAATGTAAACATTGTTTTTTACCTTTATACACTACAGCTAAATAACTTTCTGTGACACATTTCACTCTACAATCAGAAATTCTAGTTTCATAGTTGCACTTTCCTTCTTCTATTCACCAGTGCTAATCTCATTTCATTTCAGATATATTTCTTTGTCTATCATTGTTTTCGCAATATTCACACACTACGTGTGTCTAGTCTCCACTTATAATACAAGCTCATAAAAGCTGGGGCCTATGCCTCATGTTCCTTTTGCAACCACAAATCATGTTACATGTCTAATAGGTGCTTAATAATAAGCAATCAAGAAAGAAGGAATAACCCCAGCATTTGTCTGACTGCTTGATCATTTCAGGTCATCTCAGGTGATGAAATAGGATGCAAATAAATGAACTTAGTGGTTTAAACAGTGTGACTTTACATATGCATCCAGAGAATAACTTGTGTGAATTTTATATATCCTGAAAAATCAGGCCAACTGATACTTATTTCGAAATAGTACAAAATTTAAGCCCTTAGTGAACGGCATTTCAGAAATGTTCATTTTGATTGTGCACAGGAAGGAAAGGGCATAACTTAGAAACAAAATCTGGACTTGAGGTTAATCGTGACTTGTGAGGAGATAGCTGTTTCATAGGTAAATGCCTATTTCCTTCTAATTCATTTTATCTATTTTGGATGTGGATGTTGAAGCTGTGAGTTTTAAGTCGGGTCAAAAAAAGAAGAAGAAGAAAGAAAAAAAGAAAGAGTCTTAAAAGAAAGAATCTGGGCCACATTTGGCTTCAAAAGCTTCTTTGCTCATCTATTTGACTGTTGTCCTAAATTTAGAAAGTCAAATTTCATTTAAAATAGTATTTCTCTGTTTCAGCTTTTGGACTACAAATGAGAACACAAAATAATAATGTTTTTAGACTTATGTTTATAAATTTTTAGCATACTTCTAGTGTTTATTGCACACAAACAAAGCTTAAAACCACATATCCAACTGTGTTTCAACATTTTTTGCCTTAGAAACACTGAGTTTATAATTTATTTATTCAACAAACGTTTATTGAATCTTTATTAAAATTTTCCACTCTACATAAGACTTGAGAGTGGAGCTAAAATCTATTTCACCTTATTAAATCTATAATACCTTAGTTTAGCAGAAAGGGATTCTAATCATACATGTGCTGAATAAATCAATAAATTAATTAAATATGCCATATAGTATTTTCATTGCTGTTAGGAAAGAAGTGAAGACTTTACACATTAATTACCTTGTAGAGGATAACTTAAGTGAAAAAGTCTTACATCTACTTAACACTATTTACTTGAGCAAAACTTCTGCTAATTATGTAGAAAAAGTCAAAGATATTTTAGAGTACAAAACAGAAAATAAAACAGATGCTGCCCTCTAAGAGTGTTCAATTTTCTCAAAGAGATAAAAGAGATTAAAACTGTATTTTTGCATAACAATATAAGAAAGATGATAAAAACATACAATAATAAATGTACAAGAAATCAAATATTTATAAATGAAAGATTTTTTTACAGTCTTCAGAACCATATGAAAGCATCATGTCAACAAAAAGCTCTTGTTTTGACATTTCTCTGTGGTATTAAAAAACTCAATGAAATTGGAGCAAGAAATGAACTTACCTGATTAATATTAAGGAAAAGCCAAGAATTAATCAGGATTTAGGCACAGATGAATCTAAAGACTTACATTTCATTGTCCACCCCTGTCTCTGGAATAATTAGACAGCTTTTGCTACAAGTTAAGAAGTTGGCTGTAACACAAACACACACACACACAGACACACACACACACAATCTTTTTCTCCAAGCATACACAAACAAGAACATACATGCCTAATTTATATTTAGCATATTAGGTAATAGTGGAATTGCTTGGTTTCATATTCCACGTATATTATTTTCCTAGTTGTGAGACCCTGGCCAGGTTTGTGTGTGTTTTTTGTTTTGTTTTGAGATGGGGTCTCACTCCATTGCCCAGGCTGGAGTGCAATGGTGTGATCTTGGCTCACTGCAACTTCCACCTCCCCAGGTTCCAGCAATTCTCCTGCCTCAGCCTCCCAAGTAGCTGAGACTACAGGCATCCACCACCATGCCCAGCTAATTTTTGTTATTTTTTGTAGAGATGGGGTTTCACCATGTTAGCCAGGCTGGTCTCAAACTCCTGACCTCAGGTTATCCACCCGCTTCGGTCTCCCAAAGTGCTGGGATTACAGGCATGAGCCACCGCACCTGGTCTTCTGTTTATTTTTATTTATTTTTTGAATCTATCAGAGGACTTGATTTCTACCTCAGAATTATCTGAAGGATTAAATAAAATGATTCGACTTGAAAGGCTACTATCGGGCCTGACAAATAGTAAGTATTCAGTATAACTGTTGCTATTAATATAATTATTAATATAATAATTTTACATGCGATAAAAATGGCCTCTCCAATGCCCAAAGACAGACAACTGTCTCATCTTCTGCATAACTCCAAGTTGATGTCATGGGGCAGTGGTTCTCTGAATCTAGGATGCTCAATATGATGTCTTCAACTCAGGTGTGGTTGTAATTTATCATGGTCCAGAAATTCTGAGCTAAACAATAAATTTAACCACACATAACACCTCCAACATACGATTATAGTGAAAGGCCAGCAAAAACAGCAACAAACAAAAGGGCAGGATAATTATAGTAACAAATATAACTTGACAGTGAAAAAAGAGACACAGCACACAATGTTTGGGGTTTTGTAGTAAATCCCATGTCTACCTGATGTGGGGAATTGACTTCTCCCAGACCTGGCAATGGCGTACATTCTGGATTCCATATATGGTTACTTCTTTTTCTATTCTCTGAAACAACCTATTTTGCACAGTTTATCAATAGCCACATCTGAGAGAGGAGAAGTGGGAACTACAACTCATTAGCAGAGCTTGTCTGTTTAAGAACCAGGGATTTCTGTTGGAGCGAGCTATATATTAGGCATATGTTATTAGGCAGAGAAAATATCTGGAAGTATAACTCTCTTAAACCTCAGAAACATACCATTCATTTTAATTACTAGAATCTGTAGAAACAACAAATACAAATTTGGCCACTTTGTAATAGGCCATGTTCTATAATCTACTTTTCCCGATAGTAATATAGCCACTTCAGCCTTTTAAAAATTAAATGTTTTTAAGTTATATTTTTACATATTTTAACTTTAACCTATTTTTTATAATTAATATGAACTTATTTTAGACAGCGCGTAGTTGTGTCTTCATTTTTATAATTAATCACTCCAAAATTTGTCATATCCCTCTCTACTGCCTTTCTCCACCCGTTCTGATCACTGGCAAGCATTGATAAGCTTTCAGTTGCTTTAAATTAGTTTGTGTTTTCTATAATTTCATATAAATAGAACCATACAATATGTACTCTACTTATCTAACATCTTCAACTCAGCATAGTTATTTTGAGATTTATCCACTTTGTTGCATACTTAAATAGTCCATTCCTTTTTATTGCTGGATATTCCATTGCATGCATATGCCACAATTTATTTATCCATTTGCTTCTTAATATACATTTGGGCTGCTTTCAGGTTTTGGCTATCACAAATAAAGTTGCTATGAACATTCACATACAAGTCTTTGTATGAATATCTGCTTTATCTTCTCTCTGGAAAATATTAAGGAGTGGAAAAATTGAATAATAGAGTTGGAATGTGTTTCACTTTTTGAAAACTGTCAACATGTTTACTGTTCCACCAGAGCAGTGTAATGAGACTTTCAGTTGGTCCACATCCTCAGCAGTGCTTGCCAATTTTAGTGCTTCTAGTTTTAGAGTTTCTTATAGGTTTGCAGTAATATTTTGTTTTGGTGTTATAGTTTGCATATCCCTCACGGCTAATAATGTGGAGAATGTTTTAGTGTTCTTATGTGTCATCCTTTAATCTTCTTTAAATTTGTTCCTCATTTAATTTTATTTGCCATTTGCATATCTTCTTGTTAATTTTATACTATCTATTACTAGGATAGTGGCTATAATTAACAAGTAAAGTCAACTGGCATTGGAGTTTTCTCTGTTAGAGCATTTTTAACAGTGAATTTAATTTTTGAATACATGTATAAATATAAGGCTATCCATGTAATTTCCTTTTCAGTGAACTTTACAGTTGGTATCTTTCCAGGAATTTTACTTATTGTATCTAAGGTGGTAAGTATATTTACATAAAGTACTTTTTATATAGCATTCTACATATTTTTAAGATATAGTAAGGGTGTATATCATTAATAAAGTTACCTTTCTCATTACTGATATCAATAATTTATGATTTTACTCTTTATTCATGATGACTCTGGCTAAAGACATCAATTTTACTAAGCTCAATGATATAGCTTTTACTTTTACTAATTTTCTCTATTTTTATATTTTTTAATTCATTAATTTTAACTCTAATTTTTATTACCTAGTTTGGATTAATTTGTTACTTTTTTTAATATTCAAAGGTCAAAGCTGAGATTATTTGCTTCTCTATTTATTTTTACTCTAAAATGACAAATTACAGTTGTATACAGTTATGGGAAAAAGTGATGTTATGATTTATGAAAAAAATAAAGAATAATTATGCTAAGCTAATTAATATATCATCACCTCAAATACTTATAACTGTTTATAGTAAGAACATTTGAAATTTACTCTCAACAATTTTGAAATAGACAATACACTATTGTCTACATTTACCAGTCTGTGCAAGATCTCAAAAATAAATGTATTCTTCCTATTGAACTGAAACTTTGTAACTTGTGACCATTATCTTCTCATTTCCTCCAACCTCCAGACTATGCTTCCTGCTCCTATGACGTTGATTGTTTTAGATTTCACACACAAGTGAGAACATATAATATCTGTCTTTCTGAGCATGGCTTATTTCACTTAGCATAGTATTCTCCAATTCTAAACATGTAGTTCCAAATGACAATTTTTTTTCTTTTTCATGGCTAACTAGCATTCCATTGTGTATAAGCTCCATATTTTATTTATCCATTTGTCTCTTGATAGACACTTCCATCATTTACTTAAAGGAATACTCAACATTTGCATCAAATGTATAAAAGTGCTGCAAAAAACATTGGAGTACAGACATTTCTAGTACATGGGTTTGTGCTATTTATTTAATTTTAAACACTGCTTAAGCCACACTTCTCAAATTTGATAAGTTGTATGTTTTTACTCAATTAAAATAATTTTGATTTATAAGATTTTCTTTGACCCACAGTTATTCAGAATTGTGTTGTTTTGTTTGTAAATACATGAGAGATATTTCTGAAATACTCCAATTATTTATTTGAAATTTAATTTCATCTTTGTCAGAGTATATATTTTATGATTTGCAATTTTAAAATTAATTGAGACTTTTTTGCTTCATCTTATATATTGGGATGTATGTATGTATATATGTATTCATTTAAATTTTTACACATTAAAATTTGTCATGTTGACTTTTTTAAAGGCGCAATTCAATAGGGTTAAGAACATTCACACTGTTGTGCAACCAATGAGATGTTTCTCAGCTTGCAGAACTGAAGCTTTAAACCAATGAAACAATTAAACAATTCCTCATTCACACCCATCTCCCAACTACTATTCTACTTTCTGTCTCTATGAATTTGACTACTCCAGATATTTCTTATAAGTTAAGTCATATAATTGTTGTAATTTTATGACTAGCTTATTTCACTTAGTCTAATGTCCTCAGGTTTTATCCATGTTGTAACCATAGCATGGGTCAGCATTTCCTTTATTTTGAAGTATGAATAATATTCCATTGTATGTATATACCATAATTTGTGTATCTATTCATTAATCAGTAGATACTTGCATTACTTCCAACTGCTGGCTACTACAAATCATGCTGCTGTCAACTGTGATATGTGTCTATATCTGCATCTATCTATCTCTAAGTGTGTTTGTGTACTACTATGCAGTATTAAAGACAGAAAATTAATAAAGTTGTTTATGACTTTCTCTTCTGATCTTGCTTGCTCAACCTAACATTTACTTTATTATAATATACAATTTTAACTTTGACTTTTTGTAAGACTACCTTGGCCTAACTTACGAGTTTGTTCTTTTACTAAACAATTTTCTTCTCATCTTTGGAGCACCTTTATCAATGAGATGACAAACTTCAAGGAAATTAAACTCAGATACTGCTTTTTACTGGCTTTTCTTGGAAGGCAATTAGCAAGGATTTTGATTGAGGGGCTTGATTACTCTATCAAAAGAATACTACTACTAGGTTACTTACTAAGTGCTTTAGAAGAGATCTCAAAGAAGCATGCTTCTTTCCATGTTTTTGCCTCTCTACTTTTCAATTGATTAAAAAAATTGAGTTCAGCTATTTAAACACCATGAAAATTACATTCATTTATGCAAGCTGCTTAGCATTGTGCCTTATCATTATAAGGCACAATAAGGATTAGTCACATTATTAAATATGCTAGATAATTTTGATATATATTGTATTTGATTAAAACCCTAGATACTATTTGTGTGTGTTCAGATACCCTATTACTTTTTTCAGGAAACACCATCAAATCAAAACTCAGAAAAAAGAAAATTCATAGTTTCCTTCTGTTTGCCTTTTTCTGGTTTCCTGCCACTCTAAAGTTAATGGATGCCATGTTCCATCTATACAATAAAGATTCTAAATGTATATCTCCTGTCCAGACTGCTTGTATTAGAGCTCACTAGAGGAACAGAACCAATAGGGTATTTATAGATATATAAGAGGGAATTTATTATAGGAATTGACTCAGGCAATCAGAGAAGCTGAGAAGTCCCATGAAATGCTGTTTTCCAGCTGGAGAACCAGGAAGGCTGGTGATGTAATTCAGTTCAAGGCCCAGGGGATGCAGTGGTGTAACTCTCAGTCTGAGGCCAAAGGCTGGAGAACCAGGGAGCCTGCTGATGTAATTTCTGGAGTCTGAATGCCCAAGAACCTGAAACTCTGATTTCTGAGGGCAGTAGATAAATAGGCCAGTTCCCAGAGAGAGAGAGTTAATACACATTTTCGCAATTTTTTTTGTTCTATCATGGCCATTAGTGGATTAATTGATACCTGCCCACTCTGGTAAGGAATGATCTTCTTTACTCAGTTTATAAATGCAAATGTTAATTTCTTCCAGAAACTCCCTTATAGAAACACTTAAATATAATATTTTACAAGCTATCTGGGTATCCCTTAACCCAGTTAAGTTCACACATAAAATTAATCATCAAAATACTTCTCTTTCCTTCCCTTTCTTGACTAGTTATTAATCAATATCTCTATTTTGAAGACAAGCAATCATTTACAAATTAACGTGTTCAAATCTGAACTTGTAATATTCCACATGTACCCCTCAACCTGTAGTTGTCATTATCTCAGTAAGGGGTATTTCATATTTCACTCACTATACAAGTATTAATTTAGTGCCTTTTATGTGACAGACATTGTGTTAGGCACTACATGATAGCTGTAAGCAAAACAAAACTCAGCCTTCATGGGACTTACATCCCCATATACCTGATGCACAATTCATACAATTGAGACACCTCTTTCCCATTAGCCCTCTAAATCTTACCTCCAGTATAAATAATAAATTAATCAACTTATTGTGTTCTTCACTACGACTATATAGTGGTTCTTTACTACTATATATAGTTATTGATGATTCCACCTCAAATGTGTTAAAGTCTCTCATTTTACTTGTAACGCATTCCCTACCATAGCCTTTATGATTCTGTAAAATTTATCCCTATTAGAAAAAGAAAATAGAGAAGAAGAAAGGATGCAATGAAAGATCTTATCTTTTTTCCTCTTTCTATGATAACCTGGATACTTTTCTAATCATGTTTTTCTTTTCTAATATTTTCTTGTTTTAATGACATTATTTTGTGGATTCCTCCTACTCTTTATTATTATTTAAAAAAACCATGAAGTATTATATTTAGGGTCTAGACTAAACTCCCCTAACAAGTATACTCCAAATAACTGAGTTCAATAAGCTAGAAATTTGTCTCACATGGGAAAGACCAGAGATAAGCCTTCCATGGCTGTGGAGGCAACCCTGTCATCCTTGACATGAGGCTTTAATTCCTGGATTAATGTTGGCTATTCCACTTCTGTCTTTCTAGTAGGAAGACAGAAATAGAAAGTGAAGAGAAGAAATTTTAGTTTTTAAATGAGATTAAATTGAAGTTGCACAAACATCCCATTGGGAACTTAGCCACGTAGCTCTATCTATCTATAAAAATATATTGGAAAATGCAGCTTTCCTTGTGCAGTCATCTTGTCCTAAAACATGTTGGAGAAATGGGTTGATATCTTTCCAATGAAAAAAGAGACAATGAATACTGAAAATGAATCAGAAGTCTCTGTCCCAATTAGATCTTTTTCAAATTTTGCTTGGTGAAAATTATAAATTATCTGTCTTTTTTTTTTCTTTTCCTTCTTTTATTTTTATTTGTTTTTGGGTTTTTTTGTTTTGTTTTGTTTTTTGAGACAGAGTTTCACTCTTGTTGCCCAGGCTGGAGTGCAGTGGTGTGATCTCGTCTCACTGTAACCTCCGCCTCCCTGGTTCAAGGGATTCTCCTGCTTCAGCCTCCTGAATAGCTGGGATTACAGGCATCCACCACCAGGGCCTGCTACTTTTTTGTATTTTTAGTAGAGATGGGGTTTCACCATGTTGACCAGGCAGATCTCGAATTCCTGACCTCAGGTGATCCACCTGCCTCGGCCTCCCAAAGTGCAGGGATTACAGGCATGAGCCACCATGCCTGGCCTTTGTCTTTTCTTTCTAATTTTCCTTCTTGTCTTTTAAAATGAATCATAATGTATTAATCAGTCAATGTGTATGACTCAGTGAATTTTTCAGAAAGAACTCTTCTGACATACATTTTTTAATCCAGGGATTCATAATTTTATAAGTGAAATATGACATATTTTAAATTCTAAAAATAGTAGGTTATATATTAAACATAAGATCTGTATAAACCATTACTAGGCAGCTGACAAAAATAGTATCTTTCAATAAGAAAATAATGACCAGTATTTTTCCATATGTAATCTAACATTTAAAAATTTTTGTTAAGAATTAGGCATATTGATTACCAAGTAAAAATGATAGTGAGAAGCATAGTTCTAGATTTGCTACACAGCATGTATACTTAAACAACTCAAGCATGAAAAATAAGTAAATGAAAGGAAAAATCTCCACTTCTACTAATCGAACAAATAAAAAATGCTTCAACCTCATGCCATGAGCTCTAAGCAGCAAAAGTCCAAGGGAAAGATATGAAAGCTTCCCTATAAATTCATTCTCACACTACTACAAATAGATACCTGAGACTGAGTAATTTATTAAAAAAAAGAGGTTTAATTGCCACACAACTCTGCAGACTGTACAAGAAGCATGGTGGCATCAGCTTCTGCGGAGGCCTCAGGAAGTTTACAATCATGGTGGAAGGTAAAGGAGAAGCAGGGATGTCTTACATGGCTGGGACAAGAGGAAGATAGAGAAGGGAAAGGTGCTACACACTTTTAAACAACTAGGTTTGTGATAACTCACTCTCACCATGACACCACCAAGAGGGATGGTGTTAAACCATGAGAAACAACCCCCATGAAATCCAACCACCTTCCAGCAGGCTCACCTCCAACATTCAAGATTACAATTAGACGTGAGATTTGGGCAAGGACACACATCCAAACCATATCAGCTTCTAATACAGAGTAGTGAAAACTTTAATTCACTACCCACTTACCAGAACTGTGATTATATAAAGCAGAATAAAGCCAGGATGGATATTTAACAAAATCTCAAGAGAGAAGACAAAGATGGTCTGCAATTAGCTCTAGCCAAGCTGTTTCCCTTTCTATTAATAGTTTTCATTTAGAGGACAATGCAAATCTTAAAACTGTGGCTAAAAACTGAAGACAATCAGGTCTCAAATGAAGCAGAAAGTGCAAGAAGAAAAAGCCATCCATAGACCAAAGCCAATAGATGATCTGAATAGAAGTCTCCATAGACATAACAAAAACATATGACCTAAAAGAGGCAATAGCATAAGACAACCATAAATATTTTAAAGAAAATGGGTGAAACCCTGCCTCTAAAAAGTATGAAAATTAGCCAGGTGTGATGCCACACACCTGTAGTCCCAGCTACTCAGGAGGCTGAGGCAGGAGGAGAACTGCTTGAACCCAAGAGGCAGAAGTTTCAGTGAGCTGAGATCATGCCACTGCACTCCAGCCTTGGTGACAGAGTGAGACTCTGTCAAAAAAGAGAAAAAGGGGGAATTAAAAAAGAAAAGAAAATGAATATAACATTTAGAACTTAGGTAGAAAAGTGTGGCATGGAAGAATATATAATTTAAGAAATAGGAGAACATTCTGTATTGTTAATTTCATAACACAGAAGAAGTTAATATGATTGTAAATTTAATAAGAAAGGGATAGCTGAGAGACCATATATTCAAACAACGGAATGAGATTAAAATAGAAATAGCAAAACTGAAGGAACAAGTTAACAACAAGAATATCAATGTCAACTAAAATATAAATAATAAACTAAAACAAAGGCAAAAGATGCAAGTGAAATTTTACGTTTTACTTGATACAAGAAAAGTCTTCAATTAACTGTAAGTCAAAGAGAAAAAGCACAAAGTGATCATATCAATTCACAAAATGCTGTATCTTATAGAAGATAGGAAAAAGCATCTGATGAAATAACAATTGGAATCCCCAATAGATAGAACATAAATGTATTTAACTAAATTACTGGTGGATGTTGTCTTGTAGTGAAGAAAAATATGTGTAAACTAAAAGCACACAGAAAATTTCAGAAAAGAAATAGAACATGATTGACAATAAATCTTGTTAATTATTAACAATTTTTTTTTTTAAAAAGATATACTCAAGTGTCCACATGAGAGGAGATAGGGCCAAAAATCAGCTTATTCTTAAAGTTAACTACATAATATTCAAAGCCTAAAATGTTTAGGCACAGAAATATTCTAAATTAAAAAATTTCACTTTTAATAAGAGAAACTGAAGTCCTTACTTATATGCTCACTATTTTTTTTTACAAAGTGTTTTTAATCTAATAGTCAAGAAGAGCAATAAAAGAGTTTACATTGTTAAAGAACTATAACATCCTACATAATCAAATATGTATCTTTGGCTATAGTATTTAATTTTACTTTTAAAAATGCTTTATTTGTATATTGCCTGTGTGGTTACAATTAATATAAACTACTTATTATTTTAAATCTAAAACAAACAAACAAAAACATTGTGAATTTTGAAAAGTACAATGAAGAATCATAGTGATTATTCTCTTTATACCTTTCAAATTTGTAAGAAAATTCTATTTTTAAGGATGAGTTCATGTCCTTTGTAGGGACATGGATGCAGCTAGAAGCCATCATCCTCAGCAAACTATCGCAAGAACAGAAAGCCAAACACCACATGTTCTCACTCATAGGTAGGAATTGAACAATGATATCACTTGGCCATGGGAAGGGGAACATCACACACTGAGGCCTATTATGGGGAGGGGGACTGGGGGAGGGATGGCTTTGGGAGTTATAACTGATGTAAATGATGAGTTGATGGGTGCTGATGAGTTGATGGGTGCAGCACACCAACATGGCACATGTATACATATGTAATAAACCTGCACGTTGTGCACATGTACCCTAGAACTTAAAGTATAATAAAAAAAAAAGAAAAAAAAGCTTTAAAAAATCCTATTTTTAAAAAGTTAATTTGTTAAATATTAGTGTAATGAGCATTTTGTTTAATTGAATTGTAACTCCACCATGTATAATGGTATTAACAGTCTGGATCTAGGTCTACATGGCACCTGGTGTCTGCCCCATATTGATTCCCTTTAAAATTGTTCAGCACTCCTCCCTTAAGGGGATATTTGATAATGAGAAATTTAGCTTTAGCTCATAAACTCTTGTGGGCTTCTTTTTAAATGAAATATTTGTGTGTTGCATGTTCATTCTTTATATTTTAGATTTTTTTCTAGATTTGGCAGAATATTGCATATCTTGAATCACGAACTCTCAGCCCCATACTGAGAATGTGGCTACTTTACCCCTTAGCTATCCTCCTCTCTAAATGTGGAAAGGAGATGCTCTTCATTCTGCACTAAGACATGTGGAGATTGCTTCCCCTGTTCACTTATTAAATGTAAAAAGTGTACCAGAAAAGTTAAATATAACACTTAAGTGGAAGCTCAGGAATATGAATTAGACCATCCCCAGTAGAGGTGAGAAGCCGACAACAGCACTCACTTCAGCCACAACAGTTAGTAAATTAAGGGCCACAAGATGAGCTGAACATCAGAACAGCTATTGGGACTGAATCTCCTGATAAAATATCTAATTGAAGGGAATTTATCTGGTGATAGGGTAGAGCCGAAGCTTCAGATTATTATCAGTAACTATATTGTATAGTAGCTGCTATGGTTTGAATGTGTCCCCTTACAGTTATGTGTTAAAAATTCAATCAAAATTGTGCTAATATTAAGATGTGGTATCTTTTTGCTTGCCCTTGGGAATAGATTAATGTTGTTATCACGGGGCTGGCTTTCTCACCAAGGGAGCGGGTTCCTTATAAAAAAGGAGAGTTCCCTTCCCCCGATTCTTGCCCTCTCTTGGCCCTTTTGCCATAAGATGATGCAGCAAGAAGACTCTTGACAGATTCCAGCCCCTCGGTCATGGATGTCCCAGCTCCCTTAATTGTAAGCCAATGCATTTCTGTTCATTATAAACTACCTAATGCATAGTATTCTGTTACAGCAGCACAATACAGACTAAGACAGAAGCCAAGGAAAAATTAATACAGTACATTTTGTCAAAAATATTTAGCTGAAAACATTTTGAGTGCCGTAGTGCAAAAAACAGTCAGGAAAGACATTGATGGTAGATATCCCATGAAAACATTATGCTTCTATTTTGAAATTATTGTCCATCTTCACTAGCAATAACCACTTCAAATAAAATACTGGAATCAACATTGCTATTAGAAAATCTTTGCCAGTGGAAAAAAAAATGGTCTTCTTTGAAGCCTGCATTTGGGCTGTCGGGAATGGTACCAAATAAAATGTGTATTATTTGAAAGATGTGCTTTAGAGCAAATACTATTTAAGATTTATTTTTTATTTGTTTCTTACTTGTTTTCAAGCGATTATCATTGACATCATGGTCAAAAGGCATTTCTTAAATATATCTGAGTTTGTGTAATGGATCTACTCCATATGATACTTAAGATTAAACAAATACTCTAACCACTGTTTCTCTCTTCTCTACAAGGAAATGCATTTAACTACTACTTTACTTTCGTGATCATAAGAAATTATTATAGGTTATAGCTACTGTGAACTAAACCATAGTTTACACTACTAAATTTATTCCAACAATGGATATTTTTGACCAACTTCCACTCTTAACTCATTTATACAATAAGTATTATTACTAAAAAATTCTGTAAAATCAACACTCTCTCTCTCTCTCTGTCTCACACACACACACACACACACACACACACACGCACGCACGCACATTTCTATGTAACACTAATAACCCCAGCCTCAGGAAAGGTCATGGACAGTTGTTAACCAACTTTGATAGACTTTTTACATCTAGAAACATAAAGTTAACTTTGCTAGTTAAATCCTTACGTATTTGGCTGTCTATAATAATTAGTACCTCCACACTTTCGGATGAAGTTACTCTGAGTTAAAAATCTCAAAGAGAATATATAACATGGTTGTTATTTTGTTTTATTTTCTTGTATTTATAAACAGAATAGCATCATGATTATGCATAATGGTCATGGAAATACACGTGTGTGCACACGCACACACACACACTCACACACAGATACACAGATACAAACACCCTATTCCTACCCAGAGAAATAACCACTTTAAGATCAATATTACAACTGTTAGAGATCTGCCATAGTAAAAAGAGCTCTACTGAGAAATATTAAATTAAATGAGATTCCAATGCTCATTCATTTTCTAAAATATTACTCATGTTAGAGTATTTTTAGTTAAAATATTCAACTAAGCTGCTTAAACAAATTATCACTTAAATTTCCAAATACCAAAGCCACCTTATGGCAGTCAAAACTGGTGATCCTAATGCTTTTCCTCAGCATGGCAAGTTTTTAATAATTCCAAAAATATATGGTTTTGTGATATTAATCACATCTATTCCATTGACATGACTATTTGGTTTCTTTTTTTATTTTATTTTTTTTTAGTTAATGGGCACAATGTTAAGATTTTAACCAATAAAGGAGCATCAGTGAACTACAGTAGTGAATGAAAATATGATGAAAATATAAAAAGATTACAGAAGTGTGATTATTTAATATTGTATAGAAACACCTTACATAATCGCACTGTGCCTTTGCAGAATTTCTTTTTCATGCTCTATTCATAAGCACATTTTAGCTGGTTTGAGACATGTTGAGTTTAATAATGTTTCATAAATAGTTCCAGAGCTGACAATAAGAGAAAGTGAATTACTGATACACTTTAAAGACAAGCAAGCATCCTAAAACTCTAAAAATAAAGTCAATGTGCAAAACTACTGTTTGGAGAAAATAAGTATCCTTTTTTTTTTTTAGATATTGCTCTACAGAGAGGAACAGCAGGAGAGACAAAAGAGCTGGAATTTACATAACAGAACACTGGAGATGAGAAAGCTGTTGGAAGACAGGGCTTCAGAGATCCGCAGAGGAACTCCTCCAATTCTGAGTATTGATCAGCACCTCCTCACGCTTTTGACAAAAGTGTTTGTGGCACAGCATAGACACACAAGTAAAGATAAGATATGATAGCACCTGGCTGGTACAGAGATCCAAACCTAGTACTGGTCTTACAGACTATACTGAAGAAATTCACGTTGCTCAAGACATTGAGTAGAACATACAAAAAGGTCCTGCCTTAGGTTTGTGGAATAACTAGCCCTAAGTCAAGTTTCTCAAATTCAACTTTTTTGAAAAATTCAAATATTTGAGTGTAAATTCAAAAATTTTAATATTTTAGGCTATGATTATTTGTGGTTGGTGGCCTGCCCTAAACATTATGAAATGTTCAGCAGCATCCATGGTATCTAACCCCTAGATGTCAGTTGCGTTCATCCCTAACTTTTGACAATCAATTTTGATTACAAAATTGATTACAGGCGGGGCGTGGTGGCTCACATCTGTAATCCCAGCACTCTGGGAGGCCGAGGCGGGCGGATCATGAGGTCAGGAGATCGAGATCATCCTGGCCAACACGGTGAAATCCCATCTCTACCAAAAATACAAAAAATTAGCTGTGCGTGGTGGTGGGCACCTGTAGTCCCAGCTACTCGGGAGGCTGAGGCAGGAGAATAGCCTGAACCTGGGAGGTGGAGCTTGCAGTGAGCCGAGATCACGCCACTGCACTCCAGCCTGGGTGACAGTGCGAGACTCCATCAAAAAAAATAAAAATAGAAATAAAAAAAGAGAGAGAGAGAAAAAAAATTGATTACAAAATCCAGACATTGCCAAATGTCTTCAAAGGGTAAAAAAAAAAAAATTGCCTATATTAAAAACTACTATTATAGAATGAACACTTCTATCACCCTGCCTAAAAAAATTTGTTAAAGCAAGAGCCAATAGGATCAAACCATTTTCAGTTAACAACTGCAGATTAGAACAAATTCTGTGAATATTTATAAAGACACAAAATTACCCAGCCCATAACAAGGTAAAATTCACAATATTTGTTATTGAATTTTTGCTATTTTTTAAAAAATTCCAGATGTGCACAGAATCAAGAAAATGTAATTCAAAATAACGGGATAAACCAATAAAAAATTACTCAGAACTGAAATGGAGGGAAGCTAGAAATAGCAGGCAAGAAAATTAAAACAATTTTTGTTTCTGTATTGTATATACATAATGTAAAGTAGGGGCGGGGAAAATGGAAAATGAAAATTTTAAATTGATTTTCTATAGCTGAGAACTACAATGTCTGAGATATACTAGATGAGATTAAGAACTTAATAAATATTGCAGAAAAACAATATTACATTCAGAATACAGGAATATAAAGTAGTTAAATAAGGCACTGAGAGAATAGAGGGGAAAAAAGGAAGAGAGCATCAATAAGTGGTAGAAAGATGTCAAGGAGCCAACTGCATGAATATATTGAGAGATCCGAAGAAAAGGAAAGAGGAAAAGAAGAAAAAAAGTATGTTTGAAAAAATAATTGGTGAATTATTTGTAATATTTTATGCAAACTGTAAAGCCACAGATCTGAGAAGCTCAACAAACCCCAAACACTAGAAACATGAAAATAACTATAAGAACTACATCATCATCAATTTTCTCAGTATCATTGATAAGAGAACATCATAAATGTAGCAGATATAAAATACAATGTTATATAAAGAGGGGAAGAAAATGTGACAGTAGCAGAAGATTTATCACTGGAAACAATGAAATAAAGACAGTAGATATCTTGAAACTTGTTTTATTTTTATTTTTTATGTTTTTATTTTTTTTGAGATGGAGTCTCATTCTGTCACCCAGGCTGGAGTGCAGTGGTGCGATCTCGGCTCACTGCAACCTCTGCCTCCCAGGTTCAAGCGATTCTCCTGCTTCAGCCTCCCGAGTAGCTGGCCCACCACTGTGCCCAGCTAATTTTTGTATTTTTAGTAGAGACAGAGTTTCACCATCTTGGCCGGATTGGTCTTGAACTCCTGACCTTGTGATCCACCTACCTAGGCTTCCCAAATTTTTGGGATTACATGGGTGAACCACTTAGCACAGCCAAAACTTGTTTTATAAAGAGTTTCACTGTAGAATTCCACATCGGCAAAATAATCTTATGAAAATTAAGGTAAAGTACCCTTTCATTCATACAAAAGCTGGGAAAAATTATTATATACAGTAATTCAATATAAGAAATGCTTTTAAAGTGTCCTTTACACATAGAAAAAGAGACCTGTAGGAAATTTAGATCTGTAAAAATTAATGAACATTATTTGAAATAATTGCATATGTAAGTGTATGACATTATTTTATTATTTAAAATATAAATATATGTGCAAATTAATTAAAAATAATCTTTGAAGGATGATAATTTAACCAAAAATACTCACAATATAATGTTATTTTTACACTAACCCCACAACTAATGGCTGTTATAATAATAATGACGAAATAATAGAATTGGACACTAGAAGAGACAAAGATTGGCAGTGACCCCATGGCAAGTTCTGTTAGTCAATATTTCAACCAGGAGAACACTGATCAGCTGAGAACATTTTTTTTATACACATATCAGTCTTAAAGACTATCCCTTTTTCTTATTTATTCTTCTCTATTCACTCCCAAACTCCCAACACAATTTCTCTTTCTTTTACACCACAAACTCCAGGCTCTGATTGCTTCACTAGTGAATTATATTAGATATATAAGAAAGAAGTAATATTGATTTTACACAGAATACTCCAGAGTTTGAAAGGGAAGAAATACTTCACAACTCATTCTATAAAGTCAAACTTACCTGATGTCAAAACCAAAGGCCTTACAAAAGAAAGAAAGAAAATAAATAAAGAATGCAAGAGAGAAGATATTGATGCAGAAACAGTATGGGATGACATCTAACATTATTTTTGGCAAAAATTCTCGGCAAGTTGAGAACAAAAGGAAACTCTTTTAACGTGATAAATGGAACCCATAAAAATCCTACAACTGATACTATTCATAAAGGAAAGTATGTACTGCCTTTCTCATAAGATCAGAAATAAGATAAATAATGTCCACATCCACTTTTAGCACTTCCCATTTCTAGCCAAGAATTTACTAAAGAGTCTATCCATTCCAATAAGGCAAAACCAAGACAGTGGGTTTGGCGGAGATAGTAATGATGACAGAGACAGAGAGATGGAGAAGGACACAAAAAGAGATGGAGAGAAAGCAGAGAGACACAGAGAGAAAGTGGGGGAGGACAATGCCCAGATTGGAAGGGAAGAAGGAAAAAATTCTTTATTTAATGACAAAATTGTCTATGTACCAAATCTGATGGAATCTATAAAATGTATTTTAAAATAATTTTAAAAAATGAATTCAGACCCAGACTTTATATGTTTCACAAAAAATAACTCAAAATAGATTGTAGACCAAAATGTAAAGCTTAAAACTAAAAAATCTCCTATAATATAACATATGAAAAAAATCTAGAGGACCTTCATTTTGGTGATGACTTTTAGAGATATTAGTAACACCAAAGATATGAAACAAATAATTGATAAGCTGAAGTACATTAAATTTAAAACTATCTGCTCTATAAAAGATACTGTCAAAAGAATGAGAGGACAAGCTACAGGCTGAGAGAAAATATTTTTCAAAGGGCATATCTGACAAAGAACTGTAATCCAATGTATGTAAAGAACATTTAAAACTCAAACATAATAAAATGGACAACTTGATTAAAAACTGAGCCAAAAATCTTAACGGATATCTCAGCAAAAAGATATACAAACGGCAAATAAGGATATAAAAGATGCTTCACATCAAATATGTCATTAGGAATGTATAAATTAAAATAGCAATGAGATAGCATTACAAACAGGATCACCACTATTAGAATGGCCAAATCCAGAACACCAGCATCACTAAATGTTGGTGAAGATACGGAGCAACAAGAACTCATATTGCTGAGGGGAATGCAGAATGATACAGTCACTTTTAGAAGACAGTTTAGCAGTTTCTTACAAAACTAAACATACTCATAACACATAATCCCGGAATTGTGTTTCTTGGCATTTTCTCAAAAGTGTTAAAAAGTTTATGTCCATACAAAAATCTGCACATAGATGTTTATAGTAGCCTTATTCATAATTACCAAAACTTGGAAACAACCAGATGTCCTTCCATAAGTGAATGTGTAAATAAATTGTTAAATCCTCATAATGCGGTATTATCCAGCACAAAAAACATGAGCTAGCCAGCCACAAAAAAAAAAAAATGGAGAAATCATAAATGTATGTTATTAAATGAAATAAACAATCAAAAAAGGATTACAATTATATGACATCTTAGAAAAGACAAGTATGGAGATAGTATTAATAATAAAATAAAATCAGTGATTGCTAGGGTTTGAGAAGGAGAGGGATACGTAGGCATAGTACAGAGGATTTTTAGGGTGATGAAGCTACTTGTATGAAACTGTAGTGGTGGATATGCAGCATAAAAATTTGTGCAAACAAACAGAATGTACAATGTCAAGAGTGAACCCTAACTCTGGGTGGCATGATTTGTCAACATATGTTCACCAATCATAACAAAAGTACTACTGTGGTAAGGGATATTGATAATGGCAGAGGCTATGCATGCATGGAAACAGGCTATATGGTAAATCTCTGTACCATCCACTGATGTTTTCTGTGAATCTAAAACTTCTCTGAAAAATGAAGTCTATTAAAAATAAAAATGAATGTCTATTAAGAGAATCCCAGCATATATTTTAAAATTAAGTTTTGTTATTTTTCAATTTTTATAGTTACATATTAGATGTATATATTTATGAGGTACATGAAATATTTTGATAAAGGCACTAACATGCTATTTTTCTATTGGTGGAAACTGACAAACTGATTCTCAAATACGAATGTAAATTATAAGAACTTAGAATAGTCAAAAATTAATTTGAAAAAGGAGCACTAACCCTATCTGATTTCAAGATTTACTTTAATCTTAACTAAATTTGTGTTACTGGCATAAGATGGACAATTTGAATAATGGGACAGAATAAAGAGTATATAAGTAGTCTTAATCATATATCGACAACTAGTTTTCAACAAATGTGTGAGACAATCTAGCAATTAAAAAAAATAAGCAGTCCTTTCAGCAAATGTGGATGGAATGATTGAATATTCATGTTTAAAAATGAACTTAGACCAACCTTGAATCATATACAATAATTAACTCATAAAAGATCATAGACCTAAATGTAATGTCTAAAAGTATACTCCATGTAGGAACAAAACATAGGAGAAAATATTTGTGACTTTGGGTTAGGTGAAGAATATTTTAAATATGATACCAAAAGCAGGATCCATAGAAGAATATACTGATAAGTTATCTCTTAAAAATATTATATATCCAGTTTTCAATACATATTATTAAGAGAATGAATAGACAAATCACAGACTACAAAAAAGTCAAATAAATTGTTTATTTTCAATTTTCAAGCACTTCATCATCATCATAATCTAAAATTATTTATTTATTTATTACCATATGTCTGGTACTGTACTGTTTTACATGCATTATTTCATTAAGTCCTTTCAGCAATCCTATAAGGAAGATAAAATTTTTCTCATTTCACGCATAAGTAAAGAGAAGATTTAAAGAATTAGGTAAATTGCTTTGGGTCAAAAAGATGAGTATCTGAATATAATTGCCTAATTTTCACTTTCTCTGATACTTGATACAATAAAGCCCCATAATTAATGGCTGATATAATCGTAATTATTGAATGAATTAGACACCAAGAAGGACAAAGATTGGCATCACTCAACAAGTCAGCAGAAACAGCTTAGTCAAGGATTGAACTGGTCACAAACTTCCCAACCTAGAATATATTGTGTTATGTGTGTCAGTCCTATGTAATTAGCTTATTTCTTATTTGATGCTTTCTCTTTCACTACCAAAATTCCAGTTAAATGTCTTCCTTTCCCTGTTTTTCTTTCCAGAAAATTGTGCTGAATTGTCACTTAGAATAAATCTTAATTCCCCAACCATCACAGTACTTGACAGGTTCTCATAAGCTCTTAAGCATACATATGGAAAAATACTGAAAAATGGACCGAATTAACTTTTGTGGCTTTTTCCTATTTTCTTTACTTGGGGATAAATGTCTCTTTTTTTGTGAAGAGAAACAGAAGAACTCATGAAATTGAATCTATTCTGACTAAATTCTTCACAGAGAATTTTTGAAGATATGATTAAGATAAAGACAAATACAATTACTTAGTGACTACTATTATGGATAAAATTATTTAGAAAATCTCTATGCTCAGATGGTTTATATCTGTTTTTCATTCTCCTCAGTAGTTCCCACCATTTTGAACATGTTAATTCAAGGTGAATTTCGCTTTCCTAATAAAATTGTATCTTAAGAAATAAGAAATAATAAATAATATCTCCTAACTGTTGCAAAAGACTTTCCTGAATTATCCTCTCTTCCAAATAGCATCTATTTCATTTCATATTTGAGTTCTAAGCAGTCTTCAATCATATTTATTGAAGTGTGAATTGCATTACTTGTCTATATTCTGTAAAATATCAGCTGACTTTCTCAAGTGGAGCTCTCTTTCTTTGTTTCACAGAATCCAAGTAATTAAAATACACAATTTTTTTTTCCTGATGTTTATTTGATCTTTCTGAAGGGATTTTATCTGACTGTAAAAGAATGCTTTTGGTTTTTACTTTTTTGGATTCAAATATTCTAGTAGAAATCCTGATATTTGCTAAATAGGTTTCACATTGCCAGTTTTATATTTATTGCATTGATCATTAGACTAATTGACAAATAAAAGAGTCAATTACTTGCCCAATTTTTGGAATCTGGGTGGGGGAAGCCTTACTTATCCACCTAGTTTTCAGGTATTCGTCTTCCTAAACTCAGCCTTGTTTAACTTCTTCCAAGTCCGTGTGCCCGGCAGACAGTAACAGTGATTTACTGAAAACACTTTAAAAGAGATAGATCTTATACTCTATTAAGGGACAGCTTACTGCCCAGAATATATAAGTAGCCAATTTTCTTGTTACATACAAGAATCAATTAAACTAAAACATAAAAATGAAGTAAAATCTCAATAGATATAAATGCATATGAACAATTTAAGATGAATAATTTAACAAGAAGAACGTAAACAGAAGAAAATGTGTTTATCCTCACCATTAACCAAATAATTATAGTTAGGTTAATCTCCCACCTGATAAATTAATTAACTTAAATTACTACTGAGTATTATTATTAATAGTACTTGATGGCCAGGTGCTGTGGCTCACGTCTGTAATCCCATCACTGAGAGGCCAAGGCGGGCAGATCACTTGAGGTCAGGAGTTTGAGACAAGCCTGGCCAACATTATAAAACCCTGACTCTACTAAAAATAGAAAAATTAGATTAGGTGGGTGTGTTGGCACACACCTGTAGTCCCAGCTACTTGAGAGGCTGAGATCAGAGAATCGTTTGAACCTGGGAGGTGGAGGCTGCAGTGAGCTGAGCTGAATTCACACCACTGCACTCCAGCCTGGGCGGCAGAGTGAGGCTCCGTCTGCTTAAATAAATAAATACATAAATAAAATAATAATGCTTGATGGCAAGAATGTGATAAGACTGTTGTATAAGCATTCAGCCCTTCATTTATTTAAGTCATTTACAGAGCACATATAAAGTGCAATAAGCCATGATGACACATCAGTGAACAAGAAGAAGGTTTTTGCTTTCATAGAAAATATGGTTAATCACAGAAAATACTAAACAAATACTTTAATGAAAATACTTATCAAAATTCTTACAATCTTAAAATATATATCTTGCCTATTCGAACTCAAAAAAGTTTAGAATTTGAAAATTTATTGCTGAAATTGAATTGTCTCACAATCACACATGCAATATGTATATAACTCATAAGTTTTCCTCTTTCTTCAGATATAAATGATATTGATTAATTAATTGATTAATAAAGGTAATTGAGATATCTTGATTGCTCCAAAATAATTTAAGGAATAATAAAAGTTATATACAGAACAATATTTATTGTCTAAATATTTTAAATACTCTAGTATTCTTTTGTGTTGTCCCTTTAGATTCAAAGATAATTCAAGTAAATGATCAGGCATGGAAAGGAAACAGAAAGGGCTACAGAGTTTGTTAGAGACATAGTTTAATTCATGATTTTTTACCCTGATTTCTTTCAATGTTTTATAGCATTCTCTAGAAAACATATTTTTAAAATTAGAAAGCTCCATTCACTATTAATTTTCAATGTTGGGGATGTAACAAATCTATGACTTGGTAGCCTATTGTGAGAGGCCATATGTTGTTGTGTGTATGATAAGAGCACTCACTCTGAGGTCAAGGAATTTTGTATTAAAATCTCAGCTCTCACATTTTCTTGTGTGAAATAACTTTTTAAACTCAGTTGATTTTTCATTATGTGGCAGCAATAATAGTAATATAGATTACATCAGGGCAGGTATTATTGTTTTGTTTATCACTGTATAATTAGTGCCTAAAACAGTTTATGGCAGCTAGTAGCATGCCAGTTAAATATTTTGGAATAAAATAATCAACCAATTAATGAACAACATACTCTAACTCAAAATATTCATGTGAAGATTAAACTGTAATGTCACTAAATCATTAGGCGTTATTCTGATCCAACATTCCACTTCCTTTATGGCCTTTGGGTGTACAGAATATATTTCATGTTCCTGGATGTTTCACTCTGCATTAGTAAAGGGTATGTAGAGAAGTTACTTAACTTTGTTGATGTGATTGTGTAAATACCAATTCTAAACTTTTATCAAAAATATGAAATGACAAGATAACTCTAATTACAGTAATTCACTTACATGTGATACTGGATTGAGAGCAAAAGAAGAAGAGTACAATGAAGTTTCTTATAGTGATTTCAAAGCACAAAAATGAAAGCATTTATAACTCATATTATCTGGGGAAATCTATTATACTTAACCAAATAATGAGCAAAGTCATCTTCAAAACTAATATGTGATTAATAGAGTCTCTTAACACATTAATACTCTTAAATTACATATGTATAGTATGAATCACAATAATTCCAATTAATTTTTCTTTAATGCTGTTATTTTTTATACACTGATACATGTCAGACATATTTAGGACCTGTATGAGGCCGTTCTTACATTAGGATGCTGTAAGGAAATACCTGAGACTGGGGAATTTCAAAAGAAAAGCGGTTTAATTGGCTCATGGTTCTGTAGGCGGTACAGGAAGCATAGTGGTGTCTGCTTCTAGAGAGACCTCAGGAAACTTCCAATCACAGTAGAAGGCAAAGGGGGGACCAGGTGAGTCAAACAGTGGGAGGAGGAGCAGGAGATGAAGTGGGGAGGTGCCACAAACTTAAAACTAAGAGATCTTGAAAGAATCCACTCACTATCATGAGGATAACACAAAGTGGATGGTGCTAAACCATTCGTGAGAAATGAGCCCCCATGATTCAATCACCTCTCACCAGACCCACTTCCATCACTGGGTATTACAATTCAACATGAAATTTGGTTGGGGACACAGATCCAAATCATATCATTACGACCCGGACCATTCTTATGTCTCATATTCTCACATTGAAAAATGCAATTATGCCTTCCTACTAGTTTCCCAAAGTCCTAATTCATTCCAGATTAACTTAAATATCTGAAGTTCAAAGTCTCTTCGGAAACTAGGCAAGTCCCTTTTATCTATGAGCCAATAAAATTTAAAAAAAAATTATTTACTTTCAAGATACAATAAAGATACAAGAATTGGGCAAATATTACCATTTCAAAAGGCATAAATCAGCCAAAAGAAAGGGACTACAGTCCCATGCAAGTCTAAAACCTAGCAGAACATTCATTAAAACTTAAAGCTCTGAAATAATCTCTTTTGACTCCACTTGCTGCATCCAGTGCACACTGGTTCTAAGGGTGCACTCCCAAGGCCTTGAGAAGATCTGCCCTTGTGGTTTTGCAGTGTTCAGCCCCTGCAGGTGCTCTCACAGGTTGTAGCTAAATGCCTTTGGTCTTTCTACACACAGTGTGCAAGCCACCAGTGGATACAATGATTATATACAATATAGCATTCTGAGTTCTGGAGGGTGGTGGCTTTCTGCTTGTAGCTCCGTTAGACAGTGCTACAGTGAGGACTCTGTGTGGGGTCTCCAATGCCACATTTTCTATTTTCACTATACTAGCAGAGCTTGTGTGTGAGGGCTCCACCCTTGCAGCAGGTTTCTGCCTGGCACCCAGGCTATCTAGGTGGAAGTTCCCAAGCCTTAACTCTTGCACTCTGTGCACCCTCCAGCTTAATACCAAAAGGAAATCATAAGGAAATCACCAAGGCTTATGGCCTACATCCTCTGAAGCAGCTGCCCCAGTTGTACCTGTGCTCCTTTGAGCCATAGCTAGAGATGGAGTGGCTGGGATGCAAGGCACAGTGTCCCAAGCCTGTGCAGGGCAGTGGGGCCCTGGGCCTGATCCTTGAAATCATTCTTCCCTTCTAAGTTTCTGGGCCTGTGGTGGGAGGGGATGCCACAGAGTTCTCTGAAATGGCTTTGAGGCCTTTTCCTTGTTGCTTTGGCTATCGCCACTTGGACTCCTCTTAGTCATGCAAATATCTCTAATAAGTAGTTGCTCCACAGCCTGACTGAACTCTTCTAAAACTAGGCTTTTCTTTTTACCATATGGCTAGACTGCAAATTTTCTAAACTTTAATGCTCTGCTTTCCCTTTAAATGTAAGTTTCAAACTTAGGTCAATTTTCACTCATGCATCTGAGAACAGGTTGCTAGAAGCAGCCACAACACACACGTAACACTTGGCTACTTAGAAATTTTTTTCACCAGGTACCCTAAATCATCACTGTCTAGTTCAAACTCCAGAGATTCCCTAGGTCATAGACACAATTCAGCCAACTCATTTGTTAAGAAATACACATGTGCCTTTTGCTCCAGTTCTTCATTTTCATCTGAGCCATCCTCAGGCTGTACTTCCCTGTCCGTATTTCTATCAGCATTTTGGTTACAACCATTTAATCACTCTTTAAGAAGTTCCAAACTTTCCCTCATCTTCCTGTCTTTTTTCTGAACCTTCCAAACTCTTCCAATCTCCATCTGTTGCCCAGTTTCAAAGTCATTTCCACATTTGCAGATATCTTTGTAGAAATGCCCCACTTCTTGGTACCAAATTTCTGTATTAGGCCATTCTTGTATTGCTATAAAGAAATACTTGAGACTGAATAATTTACAAAGAAAAGAGGTTTAATTGGCCCACAGTTCTGAAGCTATACAGAAATCGTGATGCAAGCTCTGCTTGGCTTCTGGGGAGGCCTCAGGAAGATTCCAAATATGGTGGAAGGCAAAGGGGAAGCAGGCATATCACATTGCCAGAGCAGGTGCAAGCGAGGGATAGGGGAGGTGCCACACAATTTTACACAGTGAGAGCTCATGAGAACTCACTCACTGGCACGAGGATAACACTAAGTGGATGTCATGAAAAATCCACCTCCATGATCCAGTCACCTCCCACCAGGCCCACTTCCAACATTGGAGATTACAATTCAAAATGAAATTTGGATGGGGACACAGATTCAAATCATATCAGGACCATAGAAAGTTTCAAGATAAAGAGATTCGTCATCTTAATAAATGTATTTGTTACTTTAAAATCTAAAATAAATACTATTTTACAAAATATCCAAGCTTTTAAAAATATATTAAAAATAGACATAAATATTGTCACATGATTTAAAAATAATAAATCTACACATTTTAATATGCTTTAGATCCACATTTACTACCTTAGCCTAAATTTTAAAATCATGATTTATTTTTATATACAAATTAATTACATGGCCTTTTAACTATCAACTTAAATAAATTCAAGTTTTATAAATCTATTAGAGCATTACATATGAAGTTATTCACAACATAGCTAGGTAATAATCATAGAAAGCATTTTTACATAGAAATTTTACAATAAAAATGTCACATACCAACATAATTGTTTTAATATTACTGTTGATTTTTTAAAGAAAACTTAATTTATTGAACTTGAAAAAAATCTGTGACTTTTTATCTATATTCATATTTTTAAACTGATAATTGACATACAGTTCCCTGCATTCTCTCTTCCACAAAGTTGTCATTTTGTTTTCATGAAAGGGGAGAGTGTGCATAGTTTTAAAAAATCTGCCATCAATGTCTTTAAAATAAAGTTCTAATAAAGTAGGTATACAAGAAACCTATGATAATTATGTAAACAAAGTGTTTATATATGTAATATAATTATAATATATGTAAAATAATTATATGTAAAATATAATTATATATCTCAAAATGTTGGTATTATAGCTGTGAGCTATCGCACCTGGCCCAAAATAATTGTTTTGATAAATTTCAGTGAGTGACAAGACAACAGATACACAACTTAATGAAATCAGAAAAACAATTCACAAAAAACAAGATAAATTTTAGAAACAGAAATTATAAAAAGAAGCAAACAGAAATTCTGGAGCTAAATAATATAATGAGTAAAATTTAAAAATCACTAGACAACATCAACAGCAATCTGAAACATTCTGTGAATTCAAACATAGGCATTTGAAAGAAAAAAGAAAAAAAAACAGAATAAAAGCCAATAAAGCAAGCCTGTGGAATGTATGGGACACCATCTAGAGAGTTAACATTTGTGTTATAGGAGTCAGATAGGGTAAGAGCGAGAAAAAGAGACAAAGAGCTTTTAGCAATGGCTGAAAACTTCCCAAAGCTAAGGAGAGACACATACATCCTGGAAGCCGAATCTCAATGGTCCGAACAGGTTCAACCCCAAGAAGACTTTACCAAGACATACCATAATCACATTTTCAAAAACCAAAGATAAACAGAGACTCTTGAAAGAAACAAATGATTTTTTTTTCTCACATATAATAGATCTCCATAAGGCTGTCAGTGGAATTTTCAGCAACAAACTTTGTAGGCCAGAAGAAAGAAGAATGCTATATTCAAAATGGTGGGGGGGGGGTGTGGGGGCGGGGGGAAGCATGCAACTAATAATACTGTCTTTACTGGGCAGAGCTGTGCATGAAAAAGAAATAAAAGATAAAGACCTTCCCAGAGAGAGATAAAGCTGAGAGAATTCATCATCTCTAGACCTGTCTTGCAAGAAATACTAAAGGCAGTTCTTAGAGCTAAATTAAAAGGATGCTATTAGTAACATGAACATATATAAAACATAAAACTCACTGGTACACTGTTATAATTAAGTACGTATTCAAATTGTGAAGACTCTAATACTATAATAGCGGTGTGAAAATAACATATCTTCAGTACAAAGCTAAAAAAAATTAAAAATAACTATAGCTCCAATAATCTGTTCATGAATAAACAATATAAAAATGTAAATAATATCAAAAATATAAAATATGTATGGGGAAGCAAGTTGTAAAGTTATTTTATGTGATCAAAGTTAGGTTGTTATCAACTTAAAATATAAGATGTTTCAGGTAAGCCTCACAGTAAGTACAGAGAAAAAAACTATAATATATACATAAAAGTTATAGAAAGGAGTTAAAGCATAACACCATAGAAAATTATCAAATCACAAAATAATCTAGTGAGAGGAACAAAGGATGTACAAAACAGAAAACAATTAATACAATTGAAACAGTAAGTCTTTACCTATCAATTATTAGTTTAAATGTAAGTCAAAAGAAACCCAGTAGCTCAATTTTGAAATGTCACACCCAGTGCTGTGCTCGCTACAAGAGAGTTATTTTAAGAGCACATAGAGGCAGAAAGTAAATGGATAGAGAAAAAAATTCATGCAAATAGAAACCAAAGAGAGCTATACTCATATCAGATAAAATATACTTTAAATAAAAAACTGTAAAACAAGACAAAAACCCTTAGTTATTACATTAAAATAGAATTCAACTCAAGAGGATGTAACAATTGTAAAAATATATGCTTCCAATGTTTAAACAATTAAGCATATAAAGCAAATATTAATAGATGTGAAGGGAGAAATAGCAGTAAAACAATAGCAGAGTACTTCAATACCCTACTTTAAACAAAAGATAAATCATCTGGAAAGAAATTGAACAACAAAACCTTGGACTTAAAGTACACCTTGACCAAATGGTCCAACAGACATATACAGGAAATTTCATGTAACAACAGCAGTACATACATTCTCCTCAAGTGCATATGGAACATTCTCCAGGATAGACCATGTATTAGGCTACAAAATATGGCCTAACAAATTTAAGAAGATTGGAGTCAAATCAAATATCTTTTCATTATGACTCTGGTATGAAATTAGAAATCAATAACAAGAAGAACATGGAAAATTTACAAATATGTGTAAGTTAAACAGCATTTCCTGAAAAAATGATCTATCAAAAAAGAAATAAAAGCAATTTAAAGATACTTTGAGACAAACAAAAATGGAAACAAAATATAATAGAGTTTATGAGAGCAATTCTGAGATATAAATTTATAACAATAAATACCTGTATAAAAATAACACATGCACAATCTAACACTACTTTTTCTCAAGGAATTAGAAAAGAAAGAACAAGTAAGCCTAAAGTTAGTAGACAAAAGGAAATAATGAATAACAAAGCAGAAAAAAAATAAAATTGAGACTAGAGAAAAATGAAAAATATCAATGAAATTAAAAGTTGGATTTTTAAAAATACATAAACAAGATTGGCAAACCTTTAGCCAGACTAAGAAAAAAAAAAAAAGAGTAGAGACTGAGTAAATAAAATCACAAATAAAAAGGAGATATTACAACTGATACCATAGAAATACAAAGGATCATAAGAGGCTACAATGGAAAAATTGTATACCTACAAATAAGATAGCTTATAAGAAATGGACAAGTTCCTAAAAACATTAATCTACTGAGACTGAATCACAAAGAAATAGAAAATCTGCCCTGACCCGTAAGTAAGGAGACTGAATAAGTAGCATCAAATATGTATCAAAGAAAATCCTAGGACCTGATGGTTAGCTGGTAAATTCGAACACACATGTACAGAAGAATTAACCAATCCTTTTCATACTCTTTCAAAAAGTTAAACACAGAATAATTCCAAACTCATTTTATTAGTCCAACATCACTCTGACTCCAAAGCCAGATAAAAACACTACAAGAAAATTCCAGGCTAACATTTCTGATGAACATGGGTGGAAAAAATGTTCAACAAAATACTAGCAAACCAAATTCAAGAGCACATCAACAGAATCATTTGTCAAGATCAAATGAAATTTATCCATGGTATGCAAAGAAGATTTAATACATACAAATTAATAAATATGATACACCACAATGACAGAATGAACAACAAAAGTTACATAATCATTTCACTATATGCAGAAAATATTTGGATAAATTCAACATGCTTTTATGGTAAAAACTCTCAACAACTTAGGTTTAGAAAGAGTGTACCTCAACACAATAAAGGCCATCTATGAGAAACCCACAGTTAATATTATATTCAGTAGTGAAAAGTAGAAAGCTACTCCTCTAAGATGAGGAAGGAGAGAAGGACGCCCAATCTTGCTACTTCTAGTTAACTTTGTACTGGAAGTTCTAACCAGAGCAATTAAGGGAGAAATAAATACATAAAAGGAATATACATCAGAAATGAAGAAGTAAAATTATCCCTGTTTGTAGATGACATAATTTTATATGTAGAAACCCAAAAAGACTTCACAAACACCTGTTAGAACTTATAAGCAAATCCAGTCAATTTGCAGGATAACCAATATATAAAACATAGGTGCATTTTATTAGCCAATAATGAACTATTCAATAATTAAGAAAACAATCCCATTTATAATATCATCAAAAGAATAAAATACATAGGAATAAATATAGTCAATGCAATGAACTAAAAATTATAAAATATTGATGAAAGAACAAAAAGTTTGTGTACAGCAAAATGGAAAGTCAACTTATGGAATAGGAAAAATATTTGCCAACCTTATACCTGATAAGGAGTTAATATCAAAAATATTTAAAGAACTCATACACCTCCATAGCCAAAAGCCAGATAACCCCATCATAAACTGAGCAATGAATGGATCCAAATAGACATTTTTCCATTTTCCAAAGAAGACATAGAAATGGCCAACAGGAAAATTCAAAGCACTCAATAAAACTAATTATCAAGAAAATGCAAATCAAAACCACAATGAGAAATAACCTCCTGCAGTAATCGTCCCTGAAATAGGTGAGGAAAACACTTTATGTGAGTCAATATCACCCAGGCTCAGCATTCATTACTTAGAGGGCTCCTTAAACTGCAGATTTCTGAACCCCTTCCCTTGTTTCTATGAATTAGTCTGTCTGGGCTGGTACCAGGAAATTTGAATTTTTAACAAGTTCCTAAGTTATTATTTATTTTTAAAACACAAATTTATTATTTTACAGTTCTGCATGTCAGAAATCTAAAATGGGTTGGCAGGACAGTGTTCCTTCTGGAGGCTCTTGAGGAGACTATTGCCTTGCTTTTTTTTTTTTTTTTTTTTTCAGTAGAAGGCATGGTGGCTGCTTGCATTCTTTTGTTCATTAATTACCCCATTTTCAAAACATGGTGTCTTCTAATATCTCTTCTCTCTCTCTCTCTCTCTCTCTCTCTCTCTCACACACACACACACACACACACACACACACACACTCTCATGCCCTCTCTTTTCCACTGTCATCCCTGCTTCTGTCATCACATCTCCTTCTCTGATTCTTACTCTCCTGCCTTTCTCTTGTAAGGATCATTGTGATTACACTAAGTCCACCAGGACAATTTTTTGAAGTCCTTAACTTTTGATATGTACTGTAATGAATTCAGAGATTCTCAGAGTTAGGACATGGATATAACACAGTTTTGAAACATTATATTATATTTGTAGCTACATACGTAAATTGGAAGCAAAACTAAAAAATGTTTTCCATTTAGCTCTGACTTTTAGTGAGACAAGCAACTACAAAACCTTGGCTAAGGCATAGACACATTTGAACATTTACTTTATTGTAGTAGAGGGATTGATCTAGTTATTTTTAAAATATCTAACAATTCTTCATGTTGTGATTATATAACTAGAGGTTACCTCTGATTTTTTATGACAGTCATAGGTAAAAATAGATGTTGAGTTTTAAAATACAGATAGTACAAAACTCAGAATTTAAAACAAATCTCAGTACATATGTATAGTTTCTTTCATGAATAAATTGTATAATTAATCATACTACGTTTGCCTAAAAATATTATCCTTTTAGGAAAAAACATGGGATAAAATATATTTTAGATGATATCTAGCATATAATCAGGCATGTAGAGATCTCAGGATTCAAAAAGATGTATCAAGTGAAATGCAATACATTGCATTTTTTATATAGATCCTTCGGGTCCTATGTCAGAAAAGAGAGAAATGGCTTATCTAATATTTAATGAGAGACAAATGGTATATGAAGAGGGCTTATCAGGGCAGTGGAGAATTGATGAAAATTGGTAGGGGGGTGAGTAAAACAAGTTTGAGACTTTGTGAATTTTTCCCTAGATGGTGGATTTCTAATCAAAATTCAAATGGAAAAAGGATTCCATCAAATAATCTAGTTCAACATTGGTAATACCATTCACAAGGAGAAACACAGTGACACTTCTCATTTAGTAAAATTTGTTTTACTAAATTTCTTTGGGGGATGAATCTACTAAACGACATTCAAGGCCGTTAGTTTAATCACGTCTGTTTATTAATGCAGGATATATGGTTTCAGTGTTTCTATTCAAATATATGTCAATGTGAACTTTGCTGTAACAGCAAACTGGTGTTTTCAGTATATTTTAAAATGTATTAATCACCACTAGAGGGCAGGGTTATTTCTCAATATTAGTTCCCTTATTTGTGAAATTAACAAAATAATTACATCATACTTATATTTTTGTTAACTTTTCTGAAAGACAATTTCTATATGATGATATTTTGGGTTAATTTTATTCTAGTGATTTTTAAGATGTCCTTTTAAAAAAATCTCATCCATTCTATTCTACTTCACGAATTATCTTAAGTACATTAAACATTTAAAAAATTCATAGTCAGTGGACAGATACCATTTTGAACTTAACTGTGAAACCTTGTGCCAACTAAAACTACAAAAATTAAGTATACAGGAAAACAAAGGATACAATAGTGAAATTACAATATATTAAATATTAAATGTATATTAAATGATATGTAACATATTAAATATAAATAATACTGTTAAAACATTATTTTAGATTCAACATGGCATTATTTTTTTAAATTACTGGCCATTTTGTTAAACCTCAAGAATAAAAATGATAAGACGGTCTATTTTAGATATTATTCTCTTTTAGAAATCTTTTACTTCCCTTTGCAGAACTGAATTCTGTGCTTCTGTACTTCCATCTCAGATTGTAAAACATTATGTTAGAATTACTCACATACTCTATGTCCTCTCTGGACTTGTGAACTCCTTAGGAATGGATTCAAGATGATGTCAACACGTTATCCCTGAATGCAGACTTCACCTGCCACTTTATAGTAGATAAACACTCAGTGGAAATTTGTGGCTATACTGTAACAATGGTAGAAAATAAATGAACATTTAATTATTTACTATGATAACACCTGTACTGTGTGTTATTGTATCTTATTCAATTTCATATCAAAATAATATTGATTTTAAAATGGTATATGAGCTGGGCGGGGTGGCTCACGCCTGTAATCCCAGCACTTTGGGAGGCTGATGTGGGCAGATCACTTGAGGCCAGGAGTTTGAGACCAGCCTGGCCAACATGATGAAACCTCATCCCTACCAAAAATGCAAAGATTAGCTGGGCATAGTGGCACATGCCTGTAATCCCAGCCACCTGGGAGGCTGATGCAGGAGAATCACTTGAACCTAGGAGGTGGAGGCTGCAGTGAACTGATATCACACCACTGCACTCCAGCCTGGATGATAGAGTGAGACTCCATCTCAAAAAAAAAAAAAAAAAAGTATGGAGAAGAGTGAACCAACAACAACTTGATTATCAATTAAGGTTGATTCAGTAAGCATTTCTTGAGGACCTAATATGTTCCTTATATTATGCTCAGTGATGGGCATAACAAAATGAATAAAAAGTTTATGCCTTTAAAGGACCAATGAATAGAAAAACAGATAAAACTGATCATTCTAATCTTTGTAATAAAACATCTTGGCCATCTTACAATTGGTCTTCAGGCTGGCTAAGGTAGAAATGTCATGAAATGTCAAATTTTGGGCAGAATATGGAGACAAGGGACCCCTATTACACTATTGGTGGGAATGTAAATTAGTACAGCCGTAATGGAAAACAGTACAGAAGGTCTCAGAAAACAAAAAATATAACTACCATATAATCTAACAATGTCACTACTGAGTATATATCAAAAAGAAATGATATCAGTTTATATTATAAAATGCAGAGTCTTCAGAAACTAATACTTTTCCCCCACATGTTTATGTTCATGTTCAGCTTTATACTGATTTATCAAAATTGTGGACAATTAATATGAAGATACATTTGAAGCAATAGTCCTTAATGATTACTCTAAACAGAAAAAGAAGTAAAAATTAGTGGTACTAAGCAGATTGGGGAAAAATATATCAGTGGATTAAGAATGGAGAACTTATTAAAGGAGTATTTTAGTAATGTATATGGAAAATAACAAAAGGACCAGGAAAGGTAAAATATTATCATTAGAGAGAGAATGAAACTTTCTGTTTCAATGTTAATCAGCTATCTGATTAAAAGAAGAAGGAAAAAGTATTTATCATTGCTACCAGGATATTCCATAGAGTAAGAGCTACTTTTTGAGAGTGACTTAAATCTGTCTGTTCTCATTTATATAAGGACTTTATTTTGACTTTCCATTTTACCACATTGTTTACCACCAGCAAGAATTAAAACTGATGTATATCCTCAGGGACTTGCTGTTTTAAAGTGTGAGTATTTTCTATCTATCTATCATCTATCTATCTATCTATCTATCTATCTATCTATCTATCTATCTATCTATCTATCTATCTATCTTACATCATCTATATAACATACGTTTACTAGTATATAATTAGTTATATGTATATGAGACAAACTTGATAAGACAGTTTCTTTACTTCTTATGCATTCTCCCATTGTAAGAATGAAATGCTTACTCCTCTGAATTTAGCAACCCTTCTTATTGTTTGTGAGCACTGAGAATGATTGGCCATGTCCTTGAGTAACTTTACTAATACAGGAGGGTAAATATTTAGAGCAATATATAGGGATTTAGTCTGTGATCCCCATTCTTCTAAAGTACTATAAATATTTACAGTGTATTTATCCCACAGTGTCTGTCCTAGGAGTGAATATAATGAAACAACAAAAACTATTTTTTAAAAATAGTTATCTTCAGACTTCACTCTACTTACATTTAAAATTGTGACTTAAATAACACAATGTAGAAGATATTATGGCTTCCTAACATCTCAGAATGCAATAAAACATAATCAGTCTAAATATGGCAAACAATCCTGAACGAGAGACAAATATGAAATTAGGGCTGTGAGTAATTTATACATAGTTTAAAGAAAAAAAAATGTATATTTTTTAAAAGCCCAAGTGGAAACAATAGAAAAGTGGTTAATTATGATTCTTCACGTTATTCTCCTAAGTGTAGAGAGTCAGCATAGTAAAGTTAACATTTTTTATTAATACAATATGTCATATACTCTGCTAGTGTAGAAAATGCAAGTAAATTGACCTTAAATCATCCTGAAGATTTAAGGTCCATCTGAAGATTTAAAGTAAGAAGATTTAAGGTAAATCAATCTGAAGTATCAGATTAGCAGAGGAGTAAGATATTGTAGCATAGCTTCTGTTTTAAGGCTAAGAAAATTATATAATTTTTGCTTTCTCTCTGTTTTATTCATGGTACTGATTTGAAAAAAATAAAAATAAAAAGCTCTGATTTTGAATATAACGAAACAACATCTCAGAAACTAGCTAAGACATTGATATTACTCTCCTTGCTATGAACTTATCTGCTCTTAAAAATATTTCTGGTTCCCCTACTTGGCTGTGTTGATATCAGTTCTATTGGGTTAAACAGAAAGCAAAACCAAACAACAACAACAATTAAAAAAAAACAAAACAAATGAACAAACAAACAAACAAACAAAAACTCCCATAACAGTTGCTTGCAGAAGTATGTGCTGCAGAGAGTTTTTCACCTTGCTTGGTCTGGTTCAAGGAGCAAAATGAGAATCCTATCCTACCAAATACCTTTCCAACTCACTCTTCGAGAAGCCTCTTCTGTGCATTAATCCACTATGTGCTCATCACTTGAAGAGTGTTAAAATATGCTTTTAACACTTGAAGAGGTTAAAATACTTGAAGAGGTTTAAATATGACCTTGAAGAGGTTAAAATATGCTACTCTGGGCCGGGCGCGGTGGCTCAAGCCTGTAATCCCAGTACTTTGGGAGGCCGAGGCAGGTGGATCACAAGGTCAGGAGATCGAGACCATCCTGGCTAACACAGTGAAACTCTGAATCTACTAAAAATACAAAAAATTAACCGGGCGTGATGGTGGGCGCCTGTAGTCCCAGCTACTCGGGAGGCTGAGGCAGGAGAATGGCATGAACCCGGGAGGTGGAGCTTGCGGTGAGCCGAGATCCGACCACTGCACTCCAGCCCAGACCACAGAGCAAGACTCTGTCTCAAAAAAATAAAATAAAATAAAATAAATAAAAATAAAAAAATTAAATATGCTATCTGGCATATTGGCTATTTAAATTTAAAGTGGTTTAAAGAACAATATGTGCAAAAGATCACTTTGACCTCTGTGCTGTTTCTCAAAAGCAGAAGATAAAAATCCCATGTGAAAGATGCCCTCCCTTTACCAGAAAGATGCAAAATCTTTGTATTCAAGGATGAGAAGTCAAAACTAAAAATTCTGTAAAGATCTTGTTAAAATAGCTCTTGTCTTTTAAGCCTCCTACATAATTTAGTTGCTTCTTCACAACTATTCTTTGTCCAATTCAGTGTTTCAGTAACTGACCCTAACTTCTTCTTTGGGTCTTTATTTCCTTATGAGAGCTTCCATGCCCTGTAAAATTTGTATTACACTTTTTTCTTGTTAATCTATATAATGTCAACTTAATTCTCAGACCCAGCTGAAACCCTAAGGGGATGAAGGTGGAATTTTTTGTCCCTAGATCCTCTTTGCACCATATTATATTTGTTTATATAGCTACTTTCCCAACTAGACAGTAAATTCCTATATATAGGGAGTATATCTTAAATATATGTGTCCCTAATACCTTACACTATTTTTGACACCAAATTCTCCTCAAAAAAAAAAAAAAAACTTTGACTATTTTAATTATTTTCACCAAGGTTTATATGTATTCATAACCCTATCTTGAATGTGTTAGAAAACATGGCTTAGTTAAGAACTTGTATTTATATGAAAATTAACATTCAATGGAATAAATCTAATTCTCTCTTGTTTGACACTGAAGGCTATCTAAATAAAATTCCAAGCCATTCTATACTGTTTCAATTGAAGTTTTACGTAGTCAATTATCACATAAAACAGTTTTGCACAATTAACTCTCATGGGATTTCAATTTTCAAAATGTTAACCAAAGATACCACTTTAGTTTGCCAGTGAAATGATCCATGGTATAAAATATGTGTGTGTGCATTTACGTGTGTGTGTGCATATTTGGCCCAGACAGAATTATACTATCTTTAAATTAACAAAAACAAACAAGCAAACAAACAAAAAAACAGCACATTTCTCTTCCAATAACAGAATAGGGAGAAAATGTTATAAAAGTTCACTTATTACAAAACTATTTATTTACTAGGAGGGAAAACAGTAAATACATCAAATAGACACATCTATTCTTTTAACCTGAGAGAAATGAGTTAGGGGCCAGGTATAGGGCACTGAAACTGCCTAAGCCAGGAAAGAGACTATCATGTGATTTAGCATAATACACAAATATACCTACAGACCAGACATTGCTTTGTAAACAGTACTTACCTCTAAAAGAAACTAGGACTCCCTGAAGAAATGGTTGATTCCAAGGCAACAGCAGGGAAATTTCAGATGAGCCTAAACATTTATCATATTAAGTCAGAAAGTAGAAATGCATTTATTTTTTCAGATATAAAGAATACTGTTTTAAAGAATCATAGGTAGGTATCAAAAGGGCACAGCACCTAGCTTAAAGGGGATTACATTTCATTAAATCTGGGACAGTTTAGATATCAAAATAAATACAGAGTAATGAATTATGATATAGAATAAAGCAAGAATGCATGAGTCTATACTTATGTGAAAAGGTAACAAATAAATCATTTGTAAGACATGGGACATTGACCTAGTTTCAAAATATCTCCCCACTAGCACTTACTAATTATAAGACTTAAAAAATTAGGCCGGGCGCGGTGGCTCAAGCCTGTAATCCCAGCGCTTTGGGAGGCCGAGACGGGCGGATCACGAGGTCAGGAGATCGAGACCATCCTGGCTAACACGGTGAAACCCCGTCTCTATTAAGAAATACAAAAAACTAGCCGGGCGAGGTGGCGGGCGCCTGTAGTCCCAGCTACTCGGGAGGCTGAGGCCGGAGAATGGCGTAAACCCGGGAGGCGGAGCTTGCAGTGAGCTGAGATCCGGCCACTGCACTCCAGCCTGGGTGACAGAGAGAGACTCCGTCTCAAAAAAAAAAAAAAAAAAAAAAAAAAAAAAAAAAAAAAAAAAAAATTAGTAGAGAAGCCTATCAAACACCACTTTAACTTAGCATTAAAATGAATATTACCAAGTAATAGAACCAGTAGAATTTGTGCCTCCAGCAGATAGGAATGTTTGAGAACACAGCATCACTCCTGTAGTATTCCTTACAAAGATGCCTAGTCTGAATGTAATACAAACATTTAGGCAAATATAAATATAAAGACATTTTGTATAATAACTGACCTGTAGTCTTCTAAAGCATTAAAGTCATGAAAGACAGTGTGAGGAGCTATTCCAGATCAAAAGAGGTTAACAAATAAATGCAACACTTATTTTTAAACTGAATCTTTTTGGTATAAGGAATATTTGATAGGATGGAGGGTAGTTGGCAAAATTGAATGGGGTTTGAGGATTAGATGTTGGCAATATATTTTTCTATTAATAGTTTTCTGTTTCTGTATATGTGGTCACTCTCAGTCTAGTGGCAGAAAGGAATAATGACTTCATAATGCTCATAAATTCTGTGGGTTAAGAACTTGAAAAGGACTTGGTGGACATAATCTGATTCTGTTCCATGATATTGGGGGCTTCAGCTGAAAAAAACTTGCTGGCTGAAAGCAGGAATCCTCTGCAGGCTTGTGAAGTACAGGTCTAGTGGTTGAACTTGGACCTCAATAATGGACCTAAAGTATTTAGGCTGTTGGCTTAGAATCCAGAACTCACTTAAGAATCTCCACATTGTTTCATGGGCTTCCTCACAGCATGGTGACTGCATCCCAATAGCGAGTGTATTAGAAGAATCAGCTAAAGTTCTATGACTATTTATGCCTTAGCTTCATAAGTCACAGAGCCTTCCTAAAGACCTTCCCACCTTCCTTTTCCAGGTCAAAAACCACACATTTGACAGGAGGAGGATGAAACTCACTTTGTAATAAGAGCATGCAAGACAGAAGAGAGATTGAGTTGCAGTTATTTTTAGAAAATAAAATCTGTAACTCAAATACTGCCTGTTGTCACTTATTAAGTAGGAGTTAAAAAATGGGTGTACATGGCCAGGCGCAGTGGCTCACGCCTGTAATTCCAGCACTTTGGGAGGCTGAGGTGGGCGGATCACTAGTTCAGGAGATCGAGACCATCCTGGCTAACACGGTGAAATCCCATCTCTACTAAAAATACAAAAAAAAAATTAGCCAGGCATTGTGGCGGGCACCTGTAGTTCCGGCTACTGGGGAGGTTGAGGCAGGAGAATGGCGTGAACCTGGGAGGCAGAGCTTGCAGTGAGCCGAGATTGCGCCACTGCACTCCAGGCTAGGTGAGAGAGTGAGACTCCCTCTCAAAAAAAAAAAAAAAAAAAAATCCTGGGTGTACATGCACATAGAGATGAAACAATAGATAATGGGGACTGCAAAAGGGAGGAAGGAGGTGGGGGGGGAGGGGAAGGGTTAAAAAACAACTTATTGGGCACAATAATTACTATTTGAGTGATGGGTTCAATAGAAGCCCACACTCCAAAATTAGCCAATATACCTATGTAACAAACTTGCACATGTCCTCCCTGAATCTAAAATAATTTTAAAAAACATAATAAAATACAATTTATGTCATTTGTAATTATAATTATATTGAGAGTGGTGCTGTGGTTTTGTTAGATAGTGACCTCATATGTAGGAAGTCCATACTTAAATATTCATGGTCAACGAGGCATTTTGTTGACCACTTACCCACACATAGTTCAGAAAAAAGTAGAAATGTCTTGTTCTTACATACTTTTGTAAGTTTTTAATTGTTTTAAAACAAAAAATACAACAAATAAATAGCTAAAATTATAAATGGAAGTTATCAGGAGGACGTGATTTACTTTACTTTGCAAAACGGAAATCAAGAAAGTCAGCTAAGAATACACATGCATGTCTGTTAAGCTACAACCTGAGGCTGTGAATTTAAGGCTTTAGTTAAATATGAACATTTGAATCAGATGCTCAAAGGTAATCAGCCATAGATGTATCCTGTTTCTTACTTCACCTTCACCAGGGTATTTAAAAATTCATGGAAAAATTTTTGGTTTTCATAGTAAGTGGGAGGCACTGTTGGAATTTAGTGGGAACTGTAATGGCAAATATCCAGTTCCTGGTATATGAATTCTGTGTATCCAACATGATGCTACTAACACTTCCTTCAAAACAAACTGCTGGTATGCATAAGTGAATTAAGTAGGAGAGTTACATAAATATATTGTAAACAAGTAGAATAATATTCCATAGAACAGCAGAAATAAAATATAACATTGTTTTATATGATGTGAGATAATATATTAATAATAGAAATAGAATTATAATTGATAATTGGGTTATTTATTCTCAAAAGATAGAGTTTGGTATCACAGATATTTTTGTTGCCACAATGATATTAGTTGTTTAAGACACTAAAGACACAGGTTTTATGGAAAGGTCTTGTCCATATTACGTACCGGTTAGTAACCTTGAACAAATTACTTACATTCTTCAAGCTGTCTTTTTATTTTTCCTTAAAACAGAACCCATATTCTAGAGTATTCTTTGGAGATGATGGACCTAAAGTATTTGGCACAATAAAATCTTAATATTTAATGGAGGCCAGGCCTTGTGGCTCATGTCCAAATCCCAACACTTTGAGAGGCTGAAGCAGACAGATTGCTTGAGTCCAGGAGTTCAAAATCAGCCTGGGCAACATGATGAAATCCTGTCGCTACAAAAAATACAAAAATTAACCAGATGTGGTAGCACACGCTACTTGAGAGACTGAGGCAGGAGAATCACATAAACCAGAGAGGTTGAGGCTGCAGTGAGCCGTGATCATGCCACTGCGTTCCAGCCTGGGCAACGCAGTGAGACCCCATCTCAAAAACAACAACAGCAATAACAACAACAACAGAAAACTATTTTGTACACAGTAAACATTAATAATGATAGTATTGCTAGTGTTGGTGGTAACAATGATTGTGGGAAGAGTATATGGAAGACTTTCTAAGTTTCATCTACCAAGGGGAATTTCACTATTATTGTCTAAACATTTCAGAGTATTCCCAATGGGGGAAATTCAGGAGTAGGATTTCAGCTTCTACTTCCAGTAGAAACTGACCTATATCGCCAATTAGACTTTGAAAGAACTCATGTAAAGAAAGAAAATCCTTTTTATCTATTTCACAGAGAACATACTGAAGTTTTAAATTTAATGAAAATGCAGGAAAGATTGAAGAAAACATTTTTCAGGTTAGAAAGACAGAATTGAAGAAACACACATCAAATCTATCTTCTTAGGTATAATGTTTATGTTACTTTAAAGTCCCAAGTGAGGCCGGGCGCGGTGGCTCACGCCTGTAATCTCAGCACTTTGGGAGGCGGAGGTGGGTGGATCACGAGGTCAGGACATCGCGACCATCTTGGCTAACATGGTGAAACCCTGTCTCTACTAAAAATGCAAAAAAATTAAATTAGCCGGACGTGGTGGTGGGCGCCTGTAGTCCCAGCTACTCAGGAGGCTGAGGCAGGAGAATGGCGTGAACCCAGGAGGCAGAGCTTGCAGCGAGCTGAGATTGCGCCAATGCACTCCAGCCTGGGCGACAGAGCCAGACTCCATATCAAAAAAAAAAAAAAAAAAAAAAAAAAGAAAAAACATCCCAAGTGAAAAGGAAATTATAATTGGTATCAGAATATACCTTTTATCCTCCAGGGCTGGGTTGTCCAGTGGAAATATAATGAGAGCCATATAGTTAATTTTAACTTTAGTAGTATTTGCATAAAAAGTAAAGTTAAAAAGATGTAGCTAATTTTAACATTTTGTTTAACCCAACATAATCAAAATATTATTTCAACATGTAACAGATATTTAAAATTATTGAGTTTTTAAAATATTATTTCTTTTGGAATGTCTTTAAAATCGAATGTATATTTTACACTTAGCTATTTCTCAGTTGGACTAACCACAATCAAAAGTGCTCAATAGCCGCATAGTATGTGTGGCTGCTATATTGGACAGAGTACCTGTGCAACATATATATAATAACATATATATAAGATATTATATTATATATAATAACATATATAAGATATTATATTATATATAACATATATAAGATATTATATTATATATAACATATATAAGATATTATATTATATATAACATATATAAGATATTTTATTATATAACATATATAAGATATTTTATTATATAACATATATAATTTATATTATATATTATAATATGTAATAACATATAACATAAATATGCTATTTTATATATGTATATATATTTTTCAGTTATTTCTGTTATCCACATATTTGAGGAATATATTGTATCAAATAAACTTTTTTGAGCCAGTCGTTTAATTTGACTACATATGAATAAAACAATTTTTTTCAGTCTTAGAACCCTTGGAATTGTGTATCTCTAAAAATTTGAAAAAAAATGTTATTTTATCAGTGCCTAGTGGTTTTCATCTCCATTAGCCTTGGTAGTCTCCCAAGTATTGTGTGTCTGTGTGTGTGTGTGTGTGTGTGTGTGTGTGTGTGTGACCACTCTGGATTCTATATAATCTTCCTCTCTGTATGACTAACACATTATTTTTACTTCCAACTTTAAAACCAAATGAAATTTAGTACTTCAGTTTTTCTCTGTGGCTTCTAACAGATTTCCTCTGTTCTGAACCAGTGGAGAATAATGACAGGCAGTAGAATTTCTCTGTGTCCTAAACCATCCTCACTTACTCTGCTTACTGCATCAGAGATTCCCTAACTGAAGTCTCACATGTTCCCTAGAAATTTAACAGTAAATAGAGCAATACTCAATGTACTACACCCATCAATTCATGTGCACACACCTAGTTACTCAATCCGGGCTCATGGTGGGGGTAATGAAGTGTTTCCTTTGCATCCCAGAAATAGACACAAATTTATTTCAGAGCAATGAAACAGACACTTCTGCCAAAAGAGCAGTTTGTTTTTAAGACTTTTCTTGACTGGTGTCAATGTTGTTACTGCTTTTCCCCTCTCTTAGCTTGTGACTATCCCCAATTTTGAAAACATGTGGCCCCTCTAAATGCTATATTTAAAAAAAGAAGTCCTTATTATGTGACTAAAAAAAATAGAAATCCACATTTTTACTTAACATTATGTGCCCTAGAAATTTCCTGATTACCTTTTTTCTAGTTAGATTCAGCTAGGACTCGATAGCACCTTTGATTATCAATTGGAGAATAAGACGAAGTCTCCTTTTCTAGATGCATTTAAACCAAGAGAACATAAACAATTCAGACATGAAACAGAATGTTGGTACAAAAATTAGTGTTGGAAGATTGATTTCTATAGTTGATAGAACACGTGAAGCAAATCAATAGTCTATCTGAGTGTCCTGTTTTCATGAGAAATAAATCTATTGCTCATTGGGATAAGTAATCTTACTTAACAGTTGTATTCTGCTCTTTAGAAAGCTCCTTTTCTCCTTGTAGTCCACTTATTAAAAGGAATAAAAACAGTTAAATATTATTTTTTTCAAATATATATTATTCTCGATGCCTGCCTCAGTTTTCATCTTGTATTCTTTCTATTTGTAAAGTTTGTGCTGGCACTCCAGGCAAGCAGAACGACATAGTCATTTAAAATTATTTCCTGTAGCTACTTGTATTCAAGCACCTAGAAAGAGAAAAACGACGCGACAAGTGGTTGCTACCATGAAACAGTTTTGTAAAAATAAGCATTAAAAATGAGTTGGTTCATTGCTTATAAAGTGCAGTGAAAAAAATCATGGGGAAAAATGTTATGCTCAGGTGATAAATACATACCTACTCAAGTTCAAGGGATTAGAAAACCTCTATGAATTTTCTATAAGAAACTCTCATTTCTTATGGCTTCGTGGTTGAGATTTCATAAACCCAAAGTCTATTCCTGCAAATAGCTAAATTTTAATGCAAATCAAATTCTCCTGTTCATAGGATTCCTTAAGTTTGATATAGGGCATTGATAGGGAAGGACTTAATTTCTGAGAACTGGGATGAGAACATAGAGGCATATTTCCATGAAGCTGGGGACCTTAAATTGAAACATTCCATTGCACCATATTTGATAGTGGGAGTAGCCTTTTTCCCTCTCCCTAGAAGTTAGGCTTCCCTTGCTTGAAGAACTTGAAATGTCTATTTGTAAGGGACTGTTTATCCTCCTCAGGAGGATCATAGCCTCTAAACCTATAGCTAGACTTATGTACCAATTGGCCCCAGAGGATACACACCAGAGTAATTGCATTATTTTTTCAATTTCTATAGACAGAAGCCTGGGGAACAATATGTGGAAATGGGTCCTAAGGGTATTGGTTTCAGTTGGAAAAAAAATAATATTTGATTAGGTTGAATTTATTGACATGAGAATCTCATTTGCATCTATTAGCTCAGATAGCAAGGAGAGGTTCCAAAGTTTACTGTTGACTGGCGTATGGGCCCAAATGAAGTCTGCATAGGGAAACTGAAATGCCAGAACTTTCTGGGTGCACAATAGAGGAAGTTGTCCAAAGATTTAGGGAAGTTTAAATGAAAGACTGGATTTATTATGTAAAAGTTGCCTGCTGTCCTCTCAATATATTCTCTTGAAGAGTCTATTAGAGAAGATACTCCTTCATGAAAGTCATCAGAACATTCATGAGGGGAGGTTTGAAGATTTGTGTTAAAGCTCTTTATTCTTGAAGAACATTGTTATATTTGTTCCCTGTGACCTAGAAATGAAAATGAGAAATGCCACCATTGTGGGAAAGGTCCCTTTATGCAATAGAGATAATGAGATCTCAAGGTGGCTACAGCCAAGTGAGGACTTCAAATTATCAAAGACACATAGGTGCTGTTAATGGACACATAGTTGCAGTAATCTGAAAAGTCTTATCTGAAGACATATTCGGCATTGACTATTGGGTCATGTTGCCCTACATGGATGGCCTATTAAAGATATTTCTGATGTGTGTTAGTTGAATAGCTCTAGGCCTGGTGAACAGAAGTCTGACTTGAATTATCATGATAGGTTTGGTTCTTCAATCAGTTCCCTGATTATGCCATTTCATTGGCCCAGAGCACTTTGAATGAAAGGGTGTTTTGTTCCCTTAGAGGATGGATAATGCTACAAAGCCAAAATATTTTATCCTTCCTCCTGACTTTCCCTGATGTGACCTCTGAAGACATTTCCCAGAGTCTTTGCATTGGAGTAGGGAAATTGTCACAATTTAGGATAATTACCAAACACAGGATCTGCCCTGATATTAATTCCTAAAGATCAAAAATTTCACTGTGGTTTACCAGTCATAGTAAGAACTTATGGAGGTCAATCATCAGGGGAGTTTGGGCATAAATCTATATGAAATGAGTCTACAGAACTGCTACATTGCCTTCTACCTTTCAGCCTGCACTGTGGGTTCGCATGTACTTTCCTATTTTCATTTGACTGAGGAAAAAAATGTTCAGCCCCAGTTTATAGATAAAAATGTATGCTATGCAAAAATAGATGTTGGCAGCCTTGTGGTACAACTGCATGATAGCTCTGAAGGGTAATGATGATGGCGAATCCCTCCCATAGGCAGAACTCCAAGAAATGTGCTTGGTTGATTATTTTGTCTTGAATGTATCTTTGTGAGAGTTATGGATCCCCAGATATACTTGCAAGCAGTGGCTAACGTCTTTGCTAAATGTTCAAAGATTGAATGAAGGGTAATTGACAATTGATGACAAGGATGACTAGAGAATATATATATATACATATGTAAATAGAGCTCTCTGAATGGTTACAGAGTATGAAGATGTTTGTGCCCCACGTGAATGATCATCAAACAGTAATCTCTTACCAGAAGATAATTTTAACAAGTATGTGAACAAGGAAACCCAGTGTGTGGATGCTGCCAGGCTAGCTTCTTACTCCAGCCAACCCAGTCATTTCCCAATGAATGACTGAATAAAGTGCTCATGCCAGTTGAGACGGAGCTTAAGTATGGCTCAACACCATGGTCTTCTATTTTCTAAAGCTTGTCTCACTATAACTGTTGCCAAGTGGCCAACTTGCCAAAAGTAGAAACCGACATTGAGATCTCATTACAGCTCCATTCCCTAAAAGAGAATAGTAAGGCACCATATGTCATGTTGATTGCCTTGGACCATTTCTATCATGGAAGGAGCAACACCTTTTTTTCTCACTGAGACAGACACTTAGTATCTGGATCTGCCTTTCTTGTCCATGATGCTTTTGCCAAAATCTATGAACGTTCACAGTTCCTCATTCACGATAATCAAACAGCGCTTCAAAGCAAGTGAAAGGAAGAAATTTGCTTATATTCATGGAATTCACTTATCTTATCATTTTGTTCATCACCTTGAAATAGCTTTGCTGACAGAACAGTAAAATGTCCTACTGAAGTCTATGTGGGGACACTGCGGTAATGTTGTTCAGGCTAAACTGTAAACTTTAAATCACTGAGTACTCTGTGGTAATGTTTTTACCATGGCCAGAATTCACAAGTCCAAAAATTAAAAAGTGAACAATGAAGTGTCCTTTCTTTCTCACCCTTGTGATCCACTAGCAAAGGTTTGCTTCACATCCCTGCAACTGTGGATTCTGATGGTCTTGTTATTCCTGTTTCTAAAGGAAAAGGATTCTTCCAGAAGATAAACCAATAGTTTCACTAAGCGTACAGTTGAAACTTCATGTAGATGTTTTGTGCCCTAATGCTAGTGAACCATCAGGGGAAACAAGAACCTTAGGGCCAGGTAATTTATTGTGACTCTCAGGAGGTATTGGGGTGCTGCTGCACAACATGGGTGAGAATAGTCAAGTCTGAAATGAAGGAGATCTCATGAAATGCCTCTTAGAGCTCTTATGCTTGCTGATTAGCGTCAACAGACAGCTAATCTGATCGGACAGACTGCTAATGACCCAGACCATTTAGAAATGAAGTTTTGTGTCCCAAACACACCATACAGGAAATCATGACTATCCAAAGGAATATGGAATGACTAGTGGAAGAACTTTGGCCATGATCAGTTATAGAAATATGCACTGCAATAAATATAAACATTTCTTTTTCACTTTGATATTGTTTGTGTATACATGCATCGACGTGTTTTCCTCTCCTATTCCCCCGCCATATAACATTGTATGTGTTAGTAGTAGGTTTTCTTATAATTTCATTGCTTAAGTTTTAATATACAAACAATATGACTAATTTAAAAGAATAACTTATTTTTGAAAAGCAGCAACCTCTTTTGGGGAGCATGGTTGGCACATTTTCAGTTGTTCGAGGAGTCATTTCAGCATATTAGGCAAAAGCATGGTTTGTTCTTATCTTTATTTAGAAGTCGTTTGCTTAAAGAAAACTGTGTGGGTGAAATTTTGCCAAAGAGTAGATTTTAGTGAATTTATATTTTATCAGGTTAGCTAAGCTAGGACTACGTTTTCGCCAGTTGTCTTCATTGTGTGGTTTTCTGTTAGTATTGTTACAAGACACATTTATATGCTTTTCAAAAGGCATAAGAGAATCACCAGCTGTACACTTTTATACTCTGAAACCTGTGCATGGTACCACAATAGCTTTAGAATGCTGTTGTCACTGATCTAGAGCTCACCTTGCTGCTTGTAGCATCTGGACCTTTAGCTCCTGCAAATCTTCTTCAAAGTCTCTGAGTCCTAAGCCAAGTGCACATATAGCTCTGTGGTGAAAAGCAGCAGCTTTCTGAACAAGTCTCCAACAGCTTCAGAGTAAGAGGTGGGACAAGACAGATATTTCATCCTTTTGGGTTCCAATTTGCTACTAATCTTTTTCATATCCAGATCTTAATTTTAATTACTGTGTGGCCAAGCTATAATGACTTTAGATTCAACACTAGACACAGGAACATTAGTCAGCCAAAACAGTCCCAGCAACTCCCATGCTTGCTTAATGTCTAACCTTTGTAAATCGATTATTCTATACCCTTCATCTTGTTTCTTCTTTTCTTTGTGCCATGACTGTTACAAATGCTACATAGAAAGACAGTGAAAGTTGCAGCCTTGAGCTTCAGAAATTTGATTTGTGAAACATTCATTTAAACATGCTGAAAGTTTAAAAATGACCAAGATAACTATAGACCTGCTTGGAAGGTATTCCTGCCCCTTGAGAAAAAGTAAGAGGAAAAAATGAAATCAGAGTTAGCTGATCATAGCCTATATTTAAAACTAATAATGAAAAAAGGAGGAAAAGTTTAAAAACCAAATTTTCACAGTGGAACTGGCTAAATTTTGACTGTAACTACTTTCTGAATGATAGTGTATTTCCATCTTCATTTTTTTCTTTGACAGTCTATTATGATTCACTTTTTTTTAGATCATAGGAAACAAAATTTTAAATCATAATCCCCATGTAATATGTATTTGGAGACTAACACTTCCAAGTGTCTGTTCTACTTTGCAAAGTGACACTCAGGTAACAGAGAGTGTGAATAGCTTGGCCAGGCTCGTTTAGATCAACTTATTGAAAAAAAAAGTCCCACAATGCATTCCCAGTGCTGTAACCACATTGTTGATATAGATCTCACTGATTTTGTTCTGGTAGTTCCTGTAAGCGTTTAGAGACACTGAAATTACCTTTATCTTTCCCAACTGATATTGACATGTCAGATCTCATTTCAGGAGTAAGCTTGACAACTATGTGGCTGTATCTGTGAATTTTATTTTTTTAATTCTTTATCTCTCTACTTTTCTTTCTCCTTTTACTGTATACTTTTAATAACACTAGGGAAGAGTTCATTTGCTTCTTTCTATTTCTTTTTTAAATTATTTGAAATTTTACACCTTGACACAAAAATTTGTACCATCATTTGAACTCAATGCCTTCATGCATAATCTGACAAAATTTAAGCGAACAGAAAACAAAACAAAACCACTAGAAATAATTCAATTTTTAAAAATATCTGCACAGATTTCTTTCTACCAGGAATATTACATTTAAAGATGTTACATTTTTACAATATTTACAATATTACATTTTATTACATTTTTACAATATTTATAATATTACATTTAAAGATATCAATGTGACCTCGGCCTCATTAAGTTTGCAGTAAGTTGTCTGTTTTGTGATACAAGTAGTTTTACATCATTTTCAAATTAGATATGTTTTTCTCTTTACAAATAGGGCTTGTTTTTCCTTAAAATGTAACCCCTGTGATCTATACTAAATGTTTTGACAGTAAGTTGTGAGATCATTTTATCTTCCTTTCTTTTAGATCAAAAGCACAGTGATGCCTTTATTTTTACTCACATTTGATGACATCCACAGTGGGAAACAGCAATTCCACTGTCCAACACTAGGAAATGCTCTGACTACTTCACCACTCCAGCTAATACTTTGAGAGATGTGGCCTATTCCCACTTGTTTTGGGGGCTTTAGAATCTGACTCCCTACATTCCTGAGATTAAAAGACATCTTGTGCTATTTTATGTTCTGAGAAGGATTGATTACCCCAAAGACAGATCTATAGGTACTTATGGGTAAGTGAAAGGCTGACAAGCAGCATAAGGCATAATTACCTTTATGGTTAGGAGTCTGATATGCTGCCAGCAGAAACTTTTCAATTCACACTTCCATTTCCTTTTTACTTTGATGCTTGGGTATGGTGCAGGTAAAATGAGGGTAATAATGTAAATGAAAGTCTTTTCTAAGAAAAGGAAAGCTTATTGATGAACTGCTTCAATCATATCTTTTGGTAGATAAGAAAACTGAGGCTAATGGAAGTGAAGTGATGGATAAAATCTTAAAAGAAATAAATGACGGCTAAAAATCTCAAATGGAAAAGAAAAGCTACAAGGAGCCTGGATATTCTCAGGACGGTTATTTGAAAGACTGCGTGAAGCAGAACTCATGTGAAGTGTGCCTAGTTACAGACTTACAAAGACTCACTCCCTTTCCCTTCAATGACACTGGTGATCTTGAAAGAGCTTTCCACTCACACAGGTCCATAGCTTCTTTCCCCCTTTGACCTGACACTGGAACATAATGAGAAAGGATTGGATTCTTCACTAAAATTCAGAGAACAGCCTTATGAATGTCTGAGGGTAGCATAATCTGGCAGTCCTATGAGCTCAGGTACTATCTGGAATGGGAGACTGCTGTCATTTCACGCTTTGACCAACATAAACAAATCCCTAATTCGCTTCACACAATCGCTCTTTCATTTATCCTCAGTTATCTTTAGCATTTCATATGAGTCCCTAAAAATCACTGTGTTATGCAAAATCACACAATAAAAACAATAGGGTATATGGGCAAAGATGGAATCAAGAGCTTGCCTTAGTCAGTTTGGGCCAACATAAGGAATTATCATAGACTGGTGGCTTAAACAACACATATTTCTTTCTTACGGTTCTAGAGGTTAAAAGTCTGAGATCTGGGTGCCAGAAGTGTTGGCTTCTTGACCAGGGGTCTTTTCCTGGTTTACAGATAGTTTTCTTCTTGCTGTGTCCACAGAGGGTAGAAAGAGAGTAAGTTAACTCTCTGACCTCCTCTTCCAAAGACTCTAATTCCCTTCATGAAAGCTCACAACGTAATTACCTCTCAGAGGCCCAACCTCCAAATAACATCAGGTTAGGTACTAGATTTTGACATACAAATGGGGGGAGTGGCACAAACATTTGGTTTATAACAGAACACAATAGTCAAACTAGTGTAAGAAATAAATAGAAGATAACAAACCAATAGAAATGGTAGCAATAATTGGGGCATGGTGGCTCATGCCTGTAATCTCCGTACTTTGGGAGGCCGAGGTGGGTGGATCACCTGAGGTCAGGAGTTTGAGACCAACCTGGCCAACATGGTGGAACTCCCTCTCTACTAAAAGCGCAAAAATTAGTCAGACATGGTGGTACGTGCATGCGTTCCCAGCTACTGGAGAGGCCGAAAGGGGAGAATCGTTTGAACCCAGGAGGCGGAGGCAACAGTGAGCTGAGGTCATGCCACTGCACTTCAGCCTAGGTAACAAGAGGGAGGAGACTCTGTCTCAAAAAAAAAAAAAAAGGAAGAAAGAAAGAAAGAGAAAAAGAGAAAGGAATGAAGGAAGGGAAGAAGGGAGGGAGGGAGAGGGAGGAAGGGAGGGAGGAAAAGAAAGAAAGAAAGAAAGAAAGAAAGAAAGAAAGAAAGAAAGAAAGAAAGAAAGAAAGAAAGAAAGAAAGAAAGAAAGAAAGAAAGAGGGAGGGAAGGAGGGAGGGAGGGAGGGAGGGAAGGAAAGAAGATTGGTTCTAGAACCAATTTTCATTTTTAAAACTAGCATTATAACAAAACTTACTATAATTAAAAATGAGTCTTCAGCAACCACTATGTGCAGTGTGCAAGAGTTACAAATTTTGCCTAAAAGATAAAAAATTTATTGAGGAAATAGACATTAAATAAATCATTGATTTAATTATGATGAGATTTTATGAAAGGGAATTACAAAACATTACACTAATAAATGTAGGGGTGCCTCATTTGGTCTGGGACAGAGGTGGGCACTCTGGGCCTATGGAATTTACACAGCAACTTTAAGTGTATGCATGAGTTGGGGAAGTGAATGAAAAAGATAGAGTTACTGGCAGAGAGAAGATGAAGTTTCAGAATTTAAAGGCAAAATAATGCAGCATGTTCTAGACAACAGATAGAAGTTTAGTAATTTTGCAATATAATCTTAAGAGACAACTAGCAACAAATGGGGTTGTAAATTTAGAATGGCCTGAGATAAATATTACACAAAAGCATCCATGAAAAGGAGTGAACTTTGTTCTAAAATCAGTGTATACCTTTAAGTCTTTAAACAAAGAATATTAAACTGTTTTAATTATCATATTTATAGTTTGGAGAACAATTTGGATTACAGCAAGATTAGAAACAAATGTGGCAGAGTTTATCAGTTGATAACACACAACAGAAGAGCCTTCTTCTAAGAACAGTGCTACATCATATTTTCCAGGCTTTCTTCACTTGATTCAGGGAAGTGACCAATTTTCTTTTTTTTGCAAATGGAATGTGAATGGAAACTATATGAGCTGCTACTGGGACAAGACATTTAAGAAGCATCTAATTTATTTCTCTTCTTGCTGGCTGGAGGTAAATACCATTGTGGAGCCACAATATGGAAGGAGGCTGGGCCCCCAAATTGCTGCATGAAAAATAACTGCCTGCAAACCAAGAATACTCAACTTGGATTTTTATAAATATAATACAATGCTTTTGTTGTGCTTGAGCCATTGCACTTTGGGGTATAAGTGGAGGATCTTTCTTTTCTTTTACAGCTAAGAATTCAGGAACAAATACCAGCAAAGAGATTCAATACAATTGTCCAATTTTTAGATAAGGATATTTTTAGATAACCATAGTGTGAGTTGAGACACAGAAATGTGGGTGAATTCAAGAAACATTTGGATGGTTGTTTAACATTACTTAATAATTGATGGGAATAAAAAAGTATAACAAAGAGAAGAAATCAAGGCTGCAACATGACAAAAGTTTTGTGTTTTAACTTCAAGAGATCACATATACTCTGCTTTTTCCTCTACTGAAAGATTAGACTAATAATCCAGTTTACCCAGACAAAATAAGCTTCTGGGAGATCCTGCAAGTTTGTTATCTTCCTTATCCTTGCTTTTTCATATTTTAGAATTATATTACCATTCTAGGATGTTTTCACTAATAATTTTTGAGATTTCATTTGTAAATATCAAGCTTCCTGGTTCTTGAAACCTACCCATAGTTAACAACTGATTCCTAGTTCTAGGGTTAACAACTGACTTCTAGTTCCAGGGTTTTCCTGAATATTATCTTTATGCCAGCTTTACAGCATTCTGGAAGGCTCATTTATCCCACACCATGATATTCTCTTGCTTTCAATTTCTCTGTGTCTTCTCTTTTCTCTTAAGAATAAGATGGACATTGCAAACAGGATAGTCTCTTCTATCTTGTCCAATTTTTTCTCCTATGCCATTTTTGCATTCTCTCTATTCTTTGATCACAGAATTGTTTTCATTTCCCAAGGTACAACTAGTGTCATATCTTATGCACATGCTGTTCCCTTTACCAAGATTATACTTTCCCTTAAATTATCTACCCTTTACTTGCTTTATTCTGACTTAACTTCCGACTATGGCTCAAATGTATTTCCTCATAGAAATCTTCCTTGACACCCCATAGTAAATAAAGTTCACCATATTAAATGCTTTCTTCTCTCCCTGCACATGTTTCTTTTTAAAGATATTGTTGTTTATTCACTACCTTTGTGATTATTTAATACCTTACTCAACATTTCCTCAGCTCCCTGAGGTCAGAAATTATGTATTTTGCTCTCCATGGCCTTCCTAACATCAAGCACAGTGACTAGTAAACAATTGGTTGTTACAGATACGAACAATCACCTATCTGGCACCCATTTCTCACATTTTCTGATTGACAGATCCCGTTTGGTTCAGGTGTGCAAGATACCCATGTATGACTCAGTGACTCTGTTTCTCATTTCAACTCCTGAAGTGATTTTTGCCTGATTTAAGCTGATTGTTATGAGCCAATTCCTTTTGTAAATGATTGGTTTAGGCCAGGTATGCAAAACGTTCTGTCTGATGAGACTTGCAAGTCTACTTGGAAATTTCTAGGAAAGCTTTCCTTGCTCTTAAAATGTGATGCATAAAAAGAAACAGTACTGCTTCTGAATCCTTCCTGAGTTCATTAGGGGAGCTAAGTAGAGATCACATGGCCAGAAGATGTAAAAAATTCAAGTGTCGATTAACATTATTAAGCTACAAAATTAGTCCATTTCTTTTTTCTTTTCTTTTCTTTTTTTTTTTTTTTTTTGAGACGGAGTCTCGCTCTGTCGCCCAGGCTGGAGTGCAGTGGCCGGATCTCAGCTCACTGCAAGCTCCGCCTCCTGGGTTTATGCCATTCTCCTGCCTCAGACTCCCGAGTAGCTGGGACTACAGGCGCCCGCCACCTCGCCCGGCTAGTTTTTTGTATTTTTTAGTAGAGACGGGGTTTCACCGTGTTAGCCAGGATGGTCTCGATCTCCTGACCTCATGATCCGCCTGTCTCGGCCTCCAAAAGTGCGGGGATTACAGGCTTGAGCCACCGCACCCTGCCAAATCAGTCCATTTTAAAGGTACATGACCTTAAAAACTTTATGTGACAAAAGATCTTCAAGTTCACTGAGAACTCCCTGTTTCCATATCTAGAAGTTTTCTAACAGATATTTGTAAGTACTCAACAAATATTTCTTGAATAAATAAAAAGTGTCTATATTTAGTGCCTAATAAACAATATGCACAGTACATGACTGTACTTCCAAACCTTGGCAGTGATGTTCCCTTAGCACTGCAAACCTTTCTTATTTATACATGACAAACTCTCAGTCTTTCAAGAGTCAAAATAGGTCCCTATCTCCAGGATACTCCTTCTCTCACATTGTTAGGTTAGCAGCTCCTCCATTATACTCTAAAACTAGTTTAGATTTCTACCATTGCCTGTATTCCCATAATATATTTAATTGCGCTTCCCACATTCAACCAAATATATCCTGAAGGAAGGGGCTGCCAAGACTAAGACAGAACTTGGCCTTTAGTACATGATGAATATATAAAGTCTCTCCGGGGGAAAAGAGTTTCATGAATGAAATAACCAAGGAAATCTCTGGAAAACAAGTGGAAACTGGGCTTATTGTAATAATGTGTAAAAGGGCAAAGAACAATGGTATAGCAGATCACAAAAGGGAAGAGAATAGACTTGCTTTCCCAGGATATTGGTGTTTTAAAATTTAGCGTACATATTGGTAAAGAATACCATGCAAGAAATATTGGGACACCAAATCACATGGGAGCAACATCTGAATGTCAGTGCAAGGAAATTGAAATTTACTTTGCAGGGATAGGAATGCTATGATGAGAATACTCATATAATAGTGTTCTATAAAAAGAGTCAGTGATGTTGGTGAATGATACATAAAATGTTAAATGTAATAGCCACACAAGGAATATAAGTGTTGAAAATAGGTGGTGATATTACAAATAGAAAGGGACAGATACAAGGAAAATGTCTTAGACATAAATAATGAAAAACTACATTACTACTACATATCTATCAGAATGGCCCATATCCAGAACATTGAAAACACAAATGTTGGTAAGGATGTGGAGAGAAAAAGGAATTCTCATTCATTGCTATGGAAATGGAAAATGGTACAGGCTCTTTGGAAGACAGTTTGGCAGTTTTATTACAAAATTAACATACTCATACTGTACAGTCCAACCATCACACTTCTTAGTATTTACCCAAAGGGTTTGAAGCATGTTCGTGAAAAAAAAAAAAAAAAACTGCACACAAATATTTATAGTAATTTTATTAGTAATTGCCAAAACTTGGAAGCAAACAAGATGTCCTTCAGTAGCTGAATGGATAAATAAAGTGTAGTACCTCTGGAAAGTAAAATATTATCAAATATTTAATAGAAATGAGCTAATAAGCCATGAAAAACATAGAATACTCTTATTAATAAATTCATATTACTGAGTGATGGAAGCCAATTTGAAAGGCCACATATTTACTGTGATTCCAATTATATGACATTCTGGGAAAAGCAAAACTATGGAGATAGCAAAATGAACAGTGGTTGACAGAGGTTGGAGGAAAGGGAGGGTTAAATAGATAATAGAGAATTTTTAGGGGAGTGAAACACCTCTATGTGATATTATAATGGTGGATAAGTGTTACTATATATTTGTCAAAATCCATACAATATAGAACACCAAGAGTGAGCCCTGGCTGGGCGTTGTGACTCATACCTGTAATCCCAGCACCATGGGAGACTGAGGCAGGCAGATCACTTGAGGTCAGGAGTTTGAGACCAGCCTGGCCAATATGGTGAAACCCCATCTCTACTAAAAATACAAAAATTAGCTGGGTGAGGTAGGACCTGCCTGTAATCCCAGCTACTTGGGAGGTTGAGGCAGGAGAGTCACTTGAACCCGGGAGGCAGAGGTTGCAGTGAGCTGAGATAGTGCCACTGCACTCCAGCCTAGGTGACAGAGTGAGATTCCATCTCAAAAACAGAAATAAAAACAACAACAACAACAAAAGACAACCAACAAAGAGTGAGCCCTAATGTAAATGATGCACCTTGAGATGCACAGTGATCTGTCATTGTACTTTCATTGTTTGTAACGAATGTGCCAGGCTGGTGAAGGATGTTGGTAACAGGAGAGTCTATGTGTGTGGGGGAGCAAGGAGGTATAATAAGAAATTTTTGTACCTTCCCCTCAATTTTACTGTGAACATAAAGCTGCTATAAAAAACAATCTTTAAGAATACAGTATTTAATCAATAAGTTTTTGTAACTGAGTATATCCACATGTTTAAATTACAATGACATGAAGAACATAGTTTTTTTGGTTGAATAATCCTTTGTTGCATGTTCTTCTGAAACAAGAAAATAAATTGAAAAAAAAATCACTTACCATTTTGAATGTCCATATGATACAAATTGTTTATTTTCTTATCAAATATATTTATTGAATTTCCACCAACAGTATAGCTTAACAACAATTTGTGTGGTGGTAGTATTCTGCTCATTTTTAATTAGAAATTACACTGACATAATATATAAAGCAGTGAAAAAGAATTGTGCTATGTTATATGCTTATTTATGTTTTAATTTTGCAACGTTATGAGCAGGAGGAGATGGATTCCCCCAAATATGAAATTGAAATTCAGTATCACCTCTTTTCAGTTTAACTCAGTGTTCTGACATAAATAATTTAATTACCAGACCACCTAGGTAATAAAACAGAAAATACTGTGTATGTGTGAGCATCCTTCAAGGGAATTTAAATAAAATTTTATTTAGAAATGAACATTACTATAAATTAGAACATAAAGTGTTCATAATTTTGTATGTTTTCAAATAGAAATAGGGAGGAAATTTTAAACTCATAGAAATGTTATTCAAATCATGTCCCTCTATTCCCTGGAGGCACGCCCTCAGAACTTTTTATCTTTATGAAACGTTTGAAAACCTCGGGAAAGGACAATACTCTTGGTTCTATACAGATGCTGTCATGAATTCATCTTATATCAGTTTCATATAAGTCATTTTACTATCCTGTCCCCACCTTCATCATTTGTCAATTCAGAGACATCAATTATGTCATCACTAAGATGCCTCACATGATTTCTGAAGACAGGAAATCCTCAGAAGTTGACATGTAATGAGAGAAATAATAAACATTAGTAAAATATTCCCAGGTTTTTTATGGGATTATTTTAGAGAAAACACTTAATTGATAAGTGAAAAACTGAAAACTTCTGGTTCTCAAATCAAACTAAATGAATATTTTATCACTTCTCTTCTGAAACTTTTCCTGCAGCAAAATGATATTAAGTTATCTGTGTACTTGATTGGATTTGAAAGGTCAGCATCCTCTTCATGCACAAAATTTTGTCATACTTCATATTAAACACAGAGTCAACGTTGATACTTTGCTGTTTTTCATCAATGATGGGGCTACTGACAATATCATGAGCTCTTACTCCTTGGATACCAACTTTTACTTTAAATCGGTTGCTTTTCTTCTTGTTAACACTCAGAATTCTTCTTAGTTATTTCCAAAGTTAGCCCCTTTACTAGTTACTCCCCACCATTTCCAATATACAACCAGATAGATTTGAGAAACTCCAATCTTTCTCAAGGCTTACATATGGACAATGTGTATCAAAAAGTATTTCAAGATTATTTCAAATATTATCTCAGTAATAAGGTTTGGCCTAATATTTTCCGTTTGTTTCTTTATTGTTTCTATCTGTCATGCACAGCCACGTGTGATAAGCAATTACAGAAGATCCTTTATGAAATTGCATTATGTTGTGCTGTGTTGTGTTACGCGTAACCCAAGGCGTTTATCTTTACAAGACTGAGTCAATTAAAAGAATATGGAACAGTTAGAGGATAATAAGAGCAAGTAATTCAACAATTTGACATTCAACTCTTAGGATTGATTCTCAAGGTTATAGCAAACACAAAGTGTTTTCTATCCTTTTTTGTCTTTGTGTTTAGAAATCCAAGAAAACAAACTGAAGAGAAGGCAACACATATTTCATTTTAGCTGGGAGCAACTTCCATTGTGAATCAAGAATTCATTCAAAATACATCTGGAATGAAGTTTTGCTTTTAACAGAATGGCAACAGCTAACCTCATCACACAGGTGAGGACAAAGCAATTGTATCTTTTAGAGAGGTACACATTTTTAAATTTCAGATGTAGGAAAAATAAACTTTGTAATTTTTCCAATAAAAAAGCCACTACTCACCTATAACTTGGGTGTGCTACATGAAGCACACCAAGGAATAGGAAGTTCAGTTCTGTGATTATGATTTTCAAATGTTAAATAAATAAACAAATGTGGTGAGCTCTCCTAATTTGTTTCCCTTTGGTAGAGAATAATAGGGCAAAAATGGCATACATCCTGATGTAGAATTCATAATGTGACATACAAAATGTGAGATTATGTATTCTTCACATTGCTTGTTTTATCTAAATTTCACATTGATATATGGACAAGAGCCCATCCATTTTATCACTACAGTATATTGCACTCCAAAAAAAAAAAAAAAAAAATAGTGTTCTTAAGCTTCACCTATTTACAGAATCCATGTAGTCAAATACCATTGAGGGTAGTTGAGTGGTCACTATGTTGTAACATCAGATGAAGATGACAGTGAATCTGCAAAAGAAGAAAGCATTCTGAGAACCACTCATTCCAGAGCAGGTGAAGGTAAGGGTATATTTCAAAACAGAACACAAAAGAATCTATGCTCACAAGCTATATTTCAAAGGATAGATTTTTCAAAACTTTTGCCAATAATTAACAATCATGGGATGTAGAGTTCTAAAACTGTGTTTCTACCCATTATATGCATAGAGTAAAACTATTAAACAATTGCTAGATGTCTAATTTATGCTATGAGTAATCAGAATGTTGAGAAAATAACTGTCATTGGATATAATCATAAAGCAACATTATTTCCTAAACTGCATTGGAGGTGTTCTTCCTTGGGTACTAGATAAAAACAGGCAGTTTCATGCCTTTTCAGATAATTCTTAGATTAAATACAAATAATGTTAATCCAAAGATCACTATAAGTTTCAAGCATAATGTCAAGCTATTTTGTTCACTCCTATATAATCGTCAAAGTTCTTACCATTTGATCTCAAATGAAATATTTCCTCTATCAGCCAGGCTTGTAGTTTGTGGAGGGAATGAATCCTTGTCTTTCTACTCCTTTTTCAGCTCATATTTGGTATTTCTGAACACTCTGGGAGTGAAGTGAATATTGAAGAGAGTAAAGAGATAAGAGAAGGGGCAGCAAAGTTCTTACTTAACTGCTACTGTCAGCAACTGACTAAGCTTTGTAGACCTGACTTTAAAGCCACCTTTCTCTTATAGGGGACTTTTATGGTGCAGCAGTAGTATGTTCTGTGTAGCAAACCATCTCAACACTTACTACCTTAAAACAGCAGCTCTTTATTATATCCCATGAGTCAACAGGTCAGCTGTGTAATTCTACTGATTGGACCAGACTTATCTTGGCTGGGTTCTGTCAAAAGACAGATGGTGGCTCCACTGGGGCTGAATAGCCTCAGAAAGCCGTACATGTTTGGAGGTGGGTTGACTGTCATCAGAGACAACAGGTTTGATTGGGCCATGTGTCTCACCTTTCAATACTGTAGCTTCTTCCCATGAAAAAGTACAAAAAGCTAAAAGTAAAAGAGAGGTTACCCTCCATGCAAAAGTGCTTTTCAAATTGCTGCTTATGCCGTTTGCTTTTATCTCACTGGAAAAACAGATCACATGACCAACTATGAGTTAGCATGAGAAGGAGTTACCAGGGTGTGGATGTAGGAATGTGGAAGAGATTCCAAGATTTCACTGAGACATTGTACCACCTATGATCTCTTCAGAGACACTGTCCCTTATCCGTCATGTTTGCTTGTCTTGATGCAGATGGCCTATTTCTTCTGTCTTAAAGGGTCCACTGTTATCCTTGGTTTCTCTTTGCTGAGGTTTGCAGACTATGGGAAGCCCTCTTGGACATGATCCAAGATACATTATGGCGACCTGTCTTAGTCACATGACTGAGAGCTGGTCTCTATAAACATCTGTATCCTTTGTCCAGTCAAACTCTGTGAAACACAGTCTCAGCCTAATTAAGTCACCTATTTACTCCCAGATGTGGAAGAACTAGCTACCCCACCTCTCCCCATTTGAATTTACCAGCAGGACAAAGACAGGTCCATTTTATTACCCCAACTTCACAGCATATCAAACTCTCTACACAGTCCTGATGAAGCCAGTCCTGCTAAGTTTGAGATAAGGGTCAGGAACCTATATCTTTTTGCTCTTGGGAATGTTTGGACTCAGAGTTCACCAAAAGTTCTCTCTAAAATATATCTTTCCAATCTCTCTGAATTACCAACAACATAATTTATTAAAAACCTAATTTATTAACAACCTGGATTTAGATGAGAATTAATAATTATGTAATCAAATTTTTCTTTTAAAAATATTCATCTTAGTATGACACTTCAATTTGGAGTTTCATAAATATAATTTCTGTGGTCTCTTGATTCCTCAGTTACAAATGCCAAATTAACATCTTTAATGTGGAAAGTGACAAAACTGGGGAAACAATTAGGCATTGTAACTCCAAGTAAAAAAGAATGATAAATTATAATAAAATTGTATTTAATTTTGTACTTATCAATTTAAATTCACCATTATAGACTGGGTAGATTATCTTAAAGATTACTCTTTAATCACTGAATTACCTCTTTCACCCAGATCTACATCAATTAAAAATCTTGTGATTGTGTTCCTTATGCTTTTATCTAGGTAAATGGTAGAACTATTAAAGAGTAGAAAATCAAAATCAAAGTTCCCAATCTTACCATGAATGAATATCCCCGTTGTTGAAATAGAGCCATTCATAATTTATGGAGTAAACATTCTAGATCATTAGTATAGCAACTGCTAAAAGGAAAAAAAAATCACATGAAAACTTTAAAGAAATGGATTGAGTTATTAATGTAAAGTGCAGGATTTGACACATGGTAAGCATGCAACAAATATTAGCATTCATACAATTATGATATCAAATACCCAATAATGTTTTCAATGATCCTTAAATTAGCCATTGTTGAAGTTAGGCTTAAATCTCTCATGTGTTCTTTCATCTATATATCGAAGCCCTCCATCCCACAGAACACTCAACATCTAACCACACAGATTCTTATAGTTCTTCATTTTTCTTGAAATAATTCTTTTAAAAATTACTTCTCCATGGCATATTTATTATACTGGGGACAAAGTAAGTGTTCAGGAGAATAGCAAGCTAACTATTCCTAGCTTTTCAGATGACACAAAGCTGCCACTACTCTTTGAGCAGTATTTCTCAGACTCTCCCAAATCCCACACCAGATTTCACATACACTTTGCTGTCCGAAAATTACTTCTTTCTCTTCCATTTTTCTACTCTTCTTACATTTTGAGAAGACAGATCTTAATTGTCTTGCTTAAGACCACTTCTTTAATCCTAGGACAGACTTCCTAGATGTCTTCCTTCCCTTTACCCAGTGGGAAGCTCTTCACAGGGAGCTGAAGACTCTAAGTAGACACTCATGTGGCTTAACCATAGGAATCCTGTGACTCGGTTTTGTCTGTGTCTTACCACTGAACCAAATAGTGATTTATTTCCATCTCCTTACTTTCATCTTCCCACAGCAGACAATAATTCCCACATCTCTTCAAACACCCGAGTATCTTCTTTACTAACTCTTCTTTCAAGAAAGTGTTCTGGGATTTTTTCCCCAATTCCTCCTACCTTCTCCACTTAGAATACAGTTAATTAACTTCACTTATTTTGATATTCTTTTTTTTTTTCTTTCTGAGATATCTAGAAACCATGTTTCTTCCAGTTCAGTCACTATTATTTTTCCTTGCTTTTAATACATCCTTCAGTTGGAAGCTTAGCACTCATATACAGTTTGTTTTGTTAGAATTCACATTATTGTCTCCAACTAGAATGAGCGTAAGGCTTGCTCTGGTTTACCATGGTAGCTGAAACCTAAAAAGTGTTGGGTACATAGTAAGCTAAAAAGTGATGGAGACATAATAAAAGTGATGGATACATACTAAGCTATTTATGAATAATTGAATCAATGAGTAAATTAATGAATATTCTTTTTTAACTTAAGTGTCTATTTACCACAATATTACAAATCATTTTAATCAAAATAGTTAACCTACTAATCATCCTAAAAGCCATTCTATATATAAATATTAAATATTCTATTATCAAAAGTTAAATTTTATTCATCACTTTAAACAGAATCCAAACATTCTGGCCTGTGTACAGTCATTTGTATTATTTATTGAATTCCTGCAATATAAAAGCATTGTGGAATCCAGATACATCCTACCGCTCTTTCAGTCAAGTGAGAAATACTATGAAAGCACATAGTAGTATAAGTCACGGTAGAAAAAAATATACCAAAAGAGAAATATAAAAATAAACTTTGGTAATGTTTAGGTAGTTACCGTAAATAACTACTACCTGGGGAAGGATTCAGGGAAAGTAAAATGAAAAAGAATTCTTTCTCTCTCTTTTCCTTCCTTCCTTTCTTTCTTTCTTTCTTTCTTTCTTTCTTTCTTTCTTTCTTTCTTTCTTTCTTTCTTTCTTTCTTTCTTTTCTTTCTCTTTTTTCTTTCTCTCTCTTTCTTTCTCTCTCTTGTTCATTCTTCCTTTCTTTTCTTTCTTTCTCTCTTTCTCTCTCTTTCTTCCTTTCTTTTCCTCTTTCTTTCTTTCTATCTCTTTCTTTCTTTCTCTCTTTCTTTCTTTCTTTCTTTCTTTCTTTCTTTCTTTCTTTCTTTCTTTCTTTCTTTCTTTTTCTCTCTCTCCCCTTCCCTTTTTATTTTCTTTTATTTATTTTCTTCTTTCTTTCTTTCAAAGTCTTCTGGAAAGGAGAAGAGAATTTAGGGATAACTAAATAGTAGACATAGGACACAGAAACAAGAATAACAAGTTGTCCAGTTTCAAACTGAAAGACAATCTGGGCACACTTCAAATTCTGTTCAGTTTTTCCTTGTTCTCCCTATACTTTTGCATCTATATCACAGTTCACATCCTTCCTTGAATTTGAGTCATTATAGCCTTAATCTTTCCTAAATTATATTTCAAAATCATTATGTCTCATCCAAAAAAGACACTCAATACATTCTCTTGCTAATGATATGTTATAAAGTCATTAAAAATGGACAAACAAACATTGGTGAAGCTTACTGAATCCTGAAACCAAATATTAAGGGCAATTCAACAATGAGTTGGACTCTGTTGAGATTAGAAAGATAGGTGGAGGAAAATAAGCACAGGTCAACAGCTTGGGGTCTCTTCTGAACCTTTGGTTTCTTGCTGAGCACCTAGAAAATGACCAGGTCAGTACTCATGCTGTGGTCTGAAAATGTGTGTCTCTCCAAAGTTTAGATGTCAAAATCTAATCCCCAATGTGTTGATCATAAGAAGCGGTGATTTTGGTAGGTTATGAGGGTAGAAGCCTCATGTATGGGAATATTGCCCTTTTAAAAGAGGCTTGTGGGAGATTGTTTGCAACTTCTACCAAGTGAGATCACAGAAGGCACTCTCTAAGAGGAACAAGTTCACTAGACATCAAATCTGCTGGTGTCTTGATCTTGAACTTCTCTGCCTCCAGAAATGTAAGCAATAAATTTTTGTTGTCTATAGATTACCAGCTCTAAAATGTTTGGTTATAGCAGTTCAAGTAGGTTAAGACATCCCATATGACAATCTGCCTTTTTATAATTTATAATTTACATTCATAGTCATGAGTTTATTCTCTAAGATTTCAGTTTTAATTACTTTCTGAGATCATCTTTTTCTATGGGCACTCGCCATAACACACATATTTATTAGATGGTAATTTTGCTAGGTGCTCTGGTTATAAGGATTTATGAAACATGCTTTTAGCACTCAGAGAATTTACAGAATAGTGTAAAAAATAGGTGAATGTCTAATTTGAATAAACTGATATAAGTATGGTGAAAGAAAAGAGGACAGATGACAACATTTACTATGTACTAGTTTGAAGCATGGCCAAGAAAAAAAAAATCACAGGAGAATTCTTAGAAAAAATAAAGCTTGAAACTTGAAATGAGACTACAATGTTAGATACGAGTCAGTCAATTGAAGATGACAAATACAGGCATCACAGGCAAAGTACTCAAATTAGGGATTTTTATATGTTTTATTCACATAATATTCTAAGTAATGAAATCAGTGCCTGCTACATAGTAGGTAAGCCATCAACACATATTCAATGAATATAAATATATGAATGAATGAATAAAATATCATCCTATAAACCAAAAATGAGCAGGGTGGAGAGCTGTGGGAATCATAACTGCTTCAGTACCACTGGAATGTTAAAATCAGATGAAGAATGGTTGGAGCTGATGCTGGAAAGGGAGGCAGGGCCAAATCATGAAGGGCTCCAGGCACCTCTCATAAGGAGCGGGAGAAGGATTGTGAGAAGAATTGTTTGGTTAGATTTCATTATGATAGATCACTCCAGGATGGGTTAATGGATGGATAGAAGGAGCAAGACACAAGGTAGCAGCACCAACTGCAAGGCCACAGCAAGGACACAAGTCAAAGGTGATGAATATCTCAAATAGAACACTGGAAAGAGGGAGTGGAGCAGACAGGTGAATCTTCATCATGCTGGAAGTTGGAATTCCCATGCTGACACACAATCTCAGGATCACATGCATATTTTTAGGAGGTAGGAACAAGTCAGTATGTGGCTGCCTAAAATGTAGAAACATAATTTAATCTGAAAATTAAAACACTAACTGTGCCCACAGAAAAGGGGAGGGATAATTTTGAGTCAGTAACGAAAAGGAAAGCAGGCCAGGTGCGGTGGCTCATACCTGTAATCCCAGCACTTTGGGAGGCCAAGCGGGGGCTGATCATGAGGTAAGGAGTTTGAGACCAGCCTGGCTAACATAGTGAAAACTTGTCTCTATTAAAAATACAGAATTTAGCCAGGCCTGACTGGGTACACCTGTAATCCCAACTACTTGGGGCATGAGAATTGCTCGAACCCAGGAGGCAGATGTTGCAGTGAGCCGAGATCGTGCCACTGTCCTCCAGCCTGGCAACTAGAACTTTCTAATATTGGGGTTTTGTGTGGAAAGCAGTACAACCACTTTGGAAAAATACTTGGACAATTTTTAATGAAGTCTTTGTAATGAATTTGAACATATACTTACTCTATGACCCAGTTATTCTACCTTTCAGTATTTATCTAAGACACATGAAAACATACCTCCACAAAAAATCTTGTATAAGAATATTTAAAGTAGCTTTGCTCATGACAGCTCAAACTGAAAATAACAATTGCCCATCAATAAGAAAGTGGATAAGCAGGCAGGGCGCGGTGGCTCGAGCCTTTAATTTCAGCACTTTGGGAGGCAGAGATGGGCGGATCACCTGAGGTCAGGAGTTCAAGAACAGCCAGGCAAACATGGTGAAACCCCATCTCTACTAAAACTAAAAAAAAAATTAGTCAAGTGTGGTGGCGGGCACCTGTAATCTCAGCTACATGGGAGGCTGAGGCAGGAGAATTGCTTGAACTAGGGAGGTTGAGGTTGTAGTCAGTGGAGATCACACTATTGCACTGCAGCCTGGGTGGCAAAGCAAGACTCTGTCTCAAAAGAAAAAAAAAAAAAAAAGAAAATGGATAAGCAAAACTGAAATATATTCATACACTGGAATACCACTCAGCAACACAAAGCAAAGGAACAAGATCCTGACTCCTGACACATGTGAAAACACGGATGTGAACAGTCTGACTTCAGGCCAAAATTTATATGTGATCTTTCAGGCCAGATTGTAGGTAAGTACAAGCCTTTATTTAGCAAGCCTCACCTGGGGAAACGGTCCTCTCTACAGCAGGCTTGGTGCACAGCCAGGGTATTGCAATTTTCTGGAGGGAGCTGCATTCAAGAACTCAGGTGTCTTTGGGCCAGCCAGGTTTATATACATGTCTGCCTTCCTAGTCTAGGTGTCTCCATGGGAAGTATCGTTAATGAGGACTTAACTGAGGCACTCTTTTCCATTTGGACTCTGCCTTTCTATTTCTAGCCATTTTCCTTCTCACTCCCACTGCCTTTTTCCTGGAACAAAGTCCAGAAGGAGGCAAGGGCTTTTTGTTATGCAGTGAGGCAATTCCTCCCATCTGTGCTGATTCACCTGACTGACTCTTTTCTGTTGCCAATCCATGGTGGGGAGAATGGAATATTAGGGAGGCAGCTTAGCATTTTGCCTATTTTTGGCACTGTCATAGTAAGTGAATTAGAGCTTGATTGTTACTTTCAATTTGGTCTATTGTCTTAATTGACCACCTTGACACTTGATTGCTCGACCAGATGGAGCTCACAGTTTATGCATGATTTCGTTTATCTAAAGTTCAAAAACAGGAAAAGCCAATTCATGATGAGCCCAATTAGAAAAAAGTGGTTCTCTTGGCAGTTGGGAAATGAAAAATAATGGTGAATGTAGTAAGAAAAGAAATCAGGGAACTCTTAAGAGGGCTGGAAATGTTCCACTTTTTGGTGATATTTGAGATTGATCAGTAAATGGTGTGTGTCAAAATTCATTGAATTGTGGATGTAAGATTTGTGCATGTTATTATATTAATTTTTATGTCAAAATTATAAACAACAAAAAAACACTCTCAAGTTTTGAGGCCATTATTATCAATTAATGTGACATAACTAATACACAAAAATCTGCAAAACTAAACCTGCAAGTCAAATTTATTGACAGTAAATGAATTAAATCTTAACACATGTCTCTAAGTTTCTATAAATGAGAAATAAGCAGAGTTCTCTCCTAGCTTTAATTGTAATTATAATTACCTTTGTTTATGCAAAGTTTGTTATTTCCAAATTACTCACCAAGGACCTGATTAAAAAATGGTGTGCATGCTCCTTATTCTTTAGTTCAGTAATGTGTTTCTCAAAGAAAGAAAAAAATGCTTATTGCGCACCCAAATTAATTAAATTTGATACGTTTACTGTTCATGAAATGTCTTCTGATAGTGCAACTCTATCCCTTTCAATTGCACCACTGGGAGGTGAGAAATCTGAGGAAAGGATAGTGGGAAGGAAAATAAAATTACAATAAATTAACACTACCCAGATGCCATACATATATGGCCACTGGAGCAGAAGTCATGTACATAACTGAGAGAAGAAAAAAAAAAACCCTGTTGGGAAACTGACTATTCTCCACTAAGTAGCATGTGGCCCTCTATTCACACTGTTCCCAAGCTTCCACAAACATTCCATTTGCTGAGCATCTAAGAATCCTTTAATTTATCAAGATATTAGTGACAGCTCACCAATTCCTCCAGCATTATTTTGGGTTTTAGATGCAAGTCATATAAAAATAATAATGGACTTCGCACAAGGAAATTTGAATAAGAATAAATTTATCTTACTAAAAATTACTACCAGAAATATAAAATTCATTTTCCAGTGCATATCTTTTGCTCAACCTGTGGAACAATATTATGTTGTTCTAATAAATGCTGATTGCTATTACCACACTAGTTCTTACTTTGAAGTCAAAATATAGCTAAACCACTAAGGTCATTTTAAACTCAAAACAGACAGCTATAAAGGTACAGGCAGAGATGTAGATACAGAACTAGGAATAGAAATAGGACAAGAGTAGGTACAGGAATAGATATGGTATAGACAGAACAAAGCTTAGCTATGAAAAGAAAAGTGATTATGTCTGTAGGTTTAGGTGTCAAGACTTGACTTGCATTGTTATATAGAAAAGAAAAAGTGTCAAATAATAAGAATCATAAAGGGTAAGGTAACAGACAGTTTCCCATGAGCCTGAGGTAAGCATCAGATTTATCACCAACCTTTCTAAATATCTAATGATAACAAGCAAAAGGAAAAAAAAAAAAAAAAAAAAGAAAACCAAAAACAAACATTATTTTAAAAATGTCTTTTATTCAAGAGAGGCCGCTGCTGCTGCTGCTGCTGCTGCTTCTTCTTCGTCATCTTCTTCGTCGTCGTCGTCTCCTTCTTCTTCTTCTTCTTCTTCTTCTTCTTCTTCTTCTTCTTCTTCTTCTTATTATTATTATTATTATCATTTTTATTACTTTTTAGGATATTTCTGTCATGTGGTACTTTAAACGAGAAATAATTACATAACGGACATCTGATAAACAGGACTTTATTTCCAGATCTGACCAACTACGGTTCCAAGAACTTTAGGAATAATCACCACATATTCATGTATTTAAAAGTGTTAAGCATTATTTCTAAATATGTTTTTATATACTATGTTTCACCATATAGTAGAATTACAAATATAAAACTCAAATTTAACAATGCAAAGAAAAAAATGCTGTTGTATTTTTGATGACTAAACTGATCTCACTCCTCATGTAGTGATTATGTTTTGTGGATTCTTACGCACCTGGAGATTTTCCTCTGTTAATTCTGAATCGCTGTAGCTTATTCTGGCTCTAGGGATTTCACTGAAAGTTGCCTGTAATCCCTAGTTGATCTCTGCTTCACTGTCGACCTTATAGCCTTAAACTACAGAATTGCTTTGTGCCTTCTTTCTTTAACATCTCTGATACCATCTATACACTTACACACAACAATCAAAGATAATGTTTCTGAAGAAATCATTATCCAGTATCAAAAGCTCTATTTCTGGCTCTGATTGGAGCTGATAGTGAACTCTGGATCTGTGGTGTTCAAACTCAAACTAAGGGAAACTGAAGAAGTGAAATTCTGATCTTCTCTCTGCCTCTTCAGCATACCACCACTTTTACCCTGATGAGCAAATCTTCTTTACATGTTGCCACAGGACATCCCTGAGAATCCCTAATCATCTACTTCTGCAAAAATCCATATGGTGTGTGGGACACAATTTCAGAATCTAATGTATCATTCCATTCTTGTTAGAATTTCGGCTCTGGAAAAATCAAGTATAGTTACTATGTTACAGAACTCTTGGATATCTTATCTTTCTTTCAGTTTCCCAGTCAGTAGTCTTTCCTTCACCTTTGCTGTTAAACAAGATACAGTTCTTTGTCATAAGCTTTTTCTTGCTCAAGTGACATTCATCCTTTCCACTTTATGGGGCCGTAATGTCAGTATGACTTTCAAAACTGATTCACATAGGAGGGGCCTAAAAGCTGTACTTGTACATTTAATAGTTCTAAAATATTATCTTCATCACACTCGATGGATTTTCCAGCTTATTTTCCATCTGTAGCGCTGTCTCTCACATCACAATTAAAATACTTTAATGCTTAGATGTCACACATACAACAACTAATTTTTCTGGCTTTGGGAAGAAAACACACAAGTGCATTTTCCAGCTAAGTAATCACACATTTCGTTCTGAGTGTTTTTTAACTTTGGCTTTTAAGTTAAGGTCTATGATTCATTTGGGGTTAATTTTTGTTTATGATGTTTGAGGTAAAGATTTAAATTTCCTTTCCTTTTTTTTTTTCTTGCAGTAGATTCCAATAGTTCCAGCATCATTTGTTGAAAAACTCTGATTTCCAGTTGAATTCTCCTGGAACACTTAACAAAAAATTAACTTACCATAAATGTGAGGATTTATTTTTGGACTTTCAATTCTATTTATTTCATAGATATGTCCATTCTTATGCCAGTTACACATTGTCTTGATTACCATTACTTTGTAGTTAAGTTTGGAAAGTGAGAAATGTGAGTCCTCCAACTTTATTCTTTTTCAAAATTGTTTTGACTTGTCTGGGTCTCATGCCTCCCCATGTAATATTTAGGAACAAATTACTAATTTTTGCGGGAAAAAAGCCAGCTTGGATTTTAATAGAGTCTATGTTGAATCCAGGGCTTTGTTATTAGGTGGATGTATATTTATAATTTCTATTTATTTCTGAAGGATTGTCCATTTTGCTATTATAAAACAGCCATTTTTTTTCTGGTGATAATTTATAATTTATAATTATGTATATATGTATAGATAGATACCACACACATATTTATATATGTGTGCATGTAAAGAAATTATACATACATAAATATATTTGATACAGCTATGGACACTCCAGTTCTGTTTTATATACTACTTGCCTGGCATATCATTTATATTTTCAACCTATTTACTTTAAACTTATTTTTGTCTTCAAATCTAAGGCCGGGCGCGGTGGCTCACGCCTGTAATCCCAGCACTTTGGAAGGCCGAGGCGGGCGGATCACAAGGTCAGGAGATCGAGACCATGGTGAAACCCCGTCTCTACTAAAAATAGAAAAAAATTAGCCGGGCGCAGTGGCGGGCACCTGGAGTCCCAGCTACTCGGGAGGCTGAGGCCGGAGAATGGCGTGAACCCGGGAAGCGGAGCTTGCAGTGAGCCGAGATTGCGCCATTGCACTCCAGCCTGGGCGACAGAGCGAGACTCCGTCTCAAAAAAAAAAAAAAAAAAAAAAAAAAAAAAAAAAAAAATCTAAACTGCAAATTTGTAGATGGTACAGAATTTGATTGTTTTTTAAAAAAATCAATTCTACCAAACCTCACATTTTCATTAAACTGCTCATTCTATTTAATTTTAATGTAAATGCTGATAAGACTCAAGAGTACTCATTTTCTATTTGTTTTTTATGTATCTATGTCTCTCTTGTTCCTTTTTGTTCTTAATAATTAACTTTCTTTGTGTTTTTTTTTCTTTTTAATATTTTCTTGTATACTCTTTTAAATTATTTCAAATTTATTTTACTACTTAAATAGTTTTCAAATATTTAATTTGAAATATTTGCTTAAGGGATTACAATCAATATGTGTTATTGATTGAAAGTTTGTATACTCCCAATATTCATATTTTGAAGCCCAAATCCACAATATGATTGTATTTGGAGACTGGGTCTATGAGAGATAATTAGGTTTGAAAGAAGTACTGAGCGTAAAGCCCCCACGATGAAATTGGTGTTTAGAAAATTAAAAAAAAAAAAAAAAGGAAGAAAGACCAGAGCTGACTCTCTCCCTGTGTGCACAATAAAGAGGTCACATAGGCACACAGCAAGATAGCAGCAGTCTACAAGCCAAGAGAAGAAGCCTCAGAATAAAGATTTATTTTTCTGGCACCTGGGACTTGGATTTCTGAGTCTTAGAAGAGTGAAAAATAAATTTATATTGTTTAAGTCACACAGCCTGTGGTATTTTATAATGGCAGTCCAAGAAGACTAAGGCAACCTAGTTTTAACCTAGAACAATATTATTTGGATTAATACAACTTAATTTTAATACCATGTGAAAACTTTGTTTCAATGTTTTTGTGTTCTTTCTACCCTTTTTATAATAACATTGTCATAAAAATTTCATCTTTATACATTACAAACCAATTACAAACCTTTTGTTTACCTGGGAATGTATTAATTTATCTTTTATTTCTGAAAACAGTTTTGTGGTGTATAGAATTTGTGTTTTACATTATTTCTTTTGGAGTATTTTGTATATATTGTCCTACTGCCTTCTACTGCCATTGTTTCTGTTGACAAGTCTATTGTTAATGTTACGGATGCTCCCTTGTACGTGATCACTCACTTTTCCTTTGCTGCTTTCAAGATTCTGTCTTTGTAATTTGGTTTTTCAAAGTTTGACTGTGATGTGTTTAGTTATAGACCTTTCAGTTTATCTTACTTGGGGTCTTTGTGTTTTTGGATATGTAGATTAATGTATTTTTCTACAGTATGGGGGTGTTTTAGCTATTATTTATTGAAATATTCTTCTACCCCTTTGTAAAACTCTTCTCTTATTCTTCTGTGACTCCCATCATATACATGTTAGTAGCTTGACAGTGTTCCATACTCCTCTGAGGCTGTATTCATTTCTGTCCATTCTTTTCTCTTTCTGTTTTTCAGAATAATCTTGATTGACCTATCTCCAATTTGTTGATTTTTTTATACCAACTTAAATATGCTTTTGAATCCTTCTAATGTTTCTTTATTTTTTATTTCAATACTGTAATTTTCAACTGAAGAATAACTATTAGGTGATTTGTATATTTTCCATTTTTATTGATTTTTCTATTGGAAAGACATTGTTCTCATACTTTTCCTTATAATTTGTTAGATATAGTCTCATTTAGTTCTTTGGAAATATTTATAATAGCTGATTTACAGTCTTTGCCTGGTACAAAGTACAAGATCTGGGCTTCCTCAGAGACAGTTTCTACTTTATTCCACTTCTTTATTCAGTCATGCTTTACTTTTTGTTTGTAAATCTCTTTGGTGATTGTTGAAAATTGGACATTTTAAATAATAAAAGTAAATATTATAAAAATAAAATTTCCCTTTCCCCTTCTCAGGGTTTGCTTTTGTTGTTGCTCTTTCTGTTGATTTTATTGCTTAAACTAAATCTGTAAACTATGAATTATTTGCTGTGTATGGTTACAGAAGTCCTACTTAGTTAGAGTAGTGGTCAGCTAACGATTAGATAGAGCTTTTATTAAACATCTTGAACCAATGAGGCTCCACTCTTTGCTAAGGGCTTTGTGTGTATATCAAAACACATGTTAAACCCTCCAGCAGTTTGTAACTGTATTAATTCTCACTTGCTGCTTGCAGCAGCCCTCAAGGTCAGCCAAGGGGAAGGAATAGACCCTTCTCAGTCCTTTCCGGGGTTTTCACACACTCCTGCACACCAGCATATCCTTCTAGACCCCCCTGGAATATGTCAGAGTCCTTCCAAGCCACATGGATGTCTCATTTGACAGAGTTTCTTATAAGTTTTTGTCAAGCTTCTTGTTTGTCCAACTAGTGTTGCCTCCTCAGGCAGCTGCAGTTTTAAGTCAATGCTGCTGATTTTTCTTTCTTTCTTTCTTTTTTTTTTTTTTTGACAAATCCCTGGGGATAGGGCTTTTATCACTAAGTGGACTCTGAGGCGGATCAAATAAAGACAAGTCCTGGCAATGGAACTTTTTCAGGGACCTGGTAAACAGGTCATATAGTAACAATTCTCTTGGGATGGAGCTTTTTGAGAAGTTTCAAACCTATTCTGTGTCCTCTAGCCATTGCTAGACTGTTTATTTTCAAAGCTTGCTGGTTACATGACTGATGGCTTTAAAGTCTACTACCCTAGAGCTGAAGAGAAAAAATGAGAATAGAATAAGACAAAATGCTCAAACTTGCAGTTCTTCCCCCATTTAATCATTTTCCTTGAGTAAATGCTCCTCATATTATAGCAACCGTTTAGTTAATTACCAGGACTCAAAAATAGTTGGTATTGACTACTTGTGACAGTGTTCTCTTTCTTTTCCGAGATTTTTAGATGTCCTTACACTGCCATTTCAAAAAGTAAAATAGATCTTAACAGAAAAGGTGAATCAATCTGAAATGCATAATTAACATTCAAATTCTATTTTAAAAACCCATTAAATTTATGCTGAGAGATGATACATTTAAATACAAAAGTAAGACACAAAGTTGCTTTTTTTTTTCCGAGATATAAATAGTAATTTGAAGTGAGAGGGAATAAAATAAAGCTGTCTTAGATGGGAGTGTATTGATAATTTGTGTACTCTAATAATGTTGCAATTTTTCCATTTTAATTGTTTTTCTGAAAACTAAAAATATACATCCAAGTAGCTGTGTTTGTACTAAAACAATCATATAGATGAAAATAAAGTTACTTTTATTCCTAGGAAAATAATACATGCCTATGGTTAATCTTTTAGCCTTAATACAACTTCTCCCAGAAAGTGAATAAATATACCCCAGAGTGTCATAATGGTTTTTTCATTGGTGGTAGTGAATAATCAAGTAATCACTTTTTCAAGGTTGTTAATCAATTGTCTGACCTACAACCCTGACTGAATATTTTAAAATTTTCTATAGAAAATTTTACCTAATAAGTCGCTGGATACCTCTGAACAGCTATGAATGAATATTTTTCTTAAAGGACTATTTGAGATTGTACTCATATATAAAAGCTCTTTAGTAAATGAAGTACTGTCTTTAACCATCATATACACTAGTCATCTTGCATGACCCTGATTGCTTACCTTGCCTCTATTCAATTAACCTGTCACCCAACACTCCAACAAAGGACACAGAGCATTACACATCATAAATGGCTTTCAAGTGAGCTCACTCAGCTGTGGCAAATACATTATGTGGGCCTCATGCAGAAGGAGAACTCATAAAGATACAATACTCCTGCCCCTGTATGTTGCTTACATTCCTCTCAATAATCCAATTCACCATGTTCTCTCAACACCCAGCAATTCCTCTCAGTCAAAACAAGTGATCATAGCAAAAAATAAACAAACAAAAAAAGAGTTTGTTACGCTACATTCCAGTCACATTTATTCTCGTATTTCAGGGAAGTCTACAAATGACTAATAAGTTAAGAAGTTACACTAAATACGTATGTAACTTTTCTTTAGAATGTTTTTTCTGAAACCATTTATTCACTACTACTAGCAGGGATTTTACATATAGCTTTCTAAATATAAAACGTGCATTGTTTTCTACCCTGCATTAGTAAGTTTGAATAGATAAATATTTTAATGCTCAGAAGATGTTGTCAGCATTTTGTTTCTTTTTAATTTGAGAATTACTTTCCAACTTTATAGAGTGAGGGCAATGGGTACAAAGGTTAAGAGTGACAGTGACACATTAAAGCAAATTCTTTAACTTGCTGACTTTGGGGTATTCAAGATCATTGTCTCATTGGTGATCATGCTTGGGTAATGCATTTGAAAAACTGGCTTTTTTTTTTTTTTAACTTTAATGAGTTACTTTCTGCTTCATTGTTTTGCTTATGTAAATATAATTAATTCATTAACTGTTGCCAGAAAGCAATGCAACTGATATTAAGTGATTTTTCTACATGGGATTTCAGAAATTATTTTTTTAATTTCCCAATTAAGGGCCAATTTACTGCTAATCATAGAACCGTCTGTGTGAAACTCAGTGTCCTTCAGTCTGAAAAATGGGGAGCTTGTATTCTATATGAGGAGGAAGAATGCAGCCCATATTTCCCCTGAGGAGAAGCTTTGAAATTCAACAATTCTGGAATTTGAATCCCAGAATAACACTACATGTCTGACCTTTATTGAGTTATTTTACCTTTCCCAGTTTCAATTTCTTTAATTGAAACCCAAAGTTGATAGCATTGTTTATCTTATAGGTCACTTGTGAAGATAAAATGAGATAATGAGCATAAAATTCCTAGTCTTGGAAAGTGTATGATACATTTTATCTATCTATCTATCTATCTATCTATCTATCTATCTATCTATCTATCAACTGTCTCCCTTTTTAAGTGACTCTTCTGTATTTCACAAACACACACACACACACACACACACATATACACAGAGTGTAAACAAATAAATAGAACACACTGTATTGGGACAAGTCATTGCATCTTTACCTGAAAAAAGATTCTAGTTATTTCATTACTATCAGTGTTTATAGAAATCCTATTGTCAAATGATTGTAACAAACAAAATGAAATGACTAACGACTTAGCTGTTTTGAAAAGCTATTAAATTCTTGGTGATTTCAGGTTTCTTTATCCATTACATTTTTAATTTTTTCACAAACTGTCTAATTGAAAGATCACTGTGGAATATTAATGTATGGACTGAATGCCAGCTATATTTAGTTAACTCTTCAGTAAAACATAAAGAAAATCTACTAAATCAGGACAAGGACTAGTACTAAGTTTTTTGCTTTTTTTTTTTTTTTTTTTTAATCACTGTTGTTATTGTCATATTATTATAAATTCCCTGCTGACTATATGCCTTTATATTAGTGTTTATGTTACCACTTAGGAATTTAGCTGTCTGAACCATAAAAGATACTGAATAGCCAAAGCAATCTTGAGGGAAAAAAAAAAAGGTGCTAAAGGCATCACACTACCTGACTTGAAATTATACTACAAAGCTATAGTAACCAAAACAACATGGTACTGGCATAAGAACAGACATATAAACCAATGTAACTGAATAGAAAGCCCAGAAATAAATCCATGCATTTACAGTCAATTCATTTTCAACAAAGTTGTCAAGAGCACACAATGAGGAAGGAAGAGTACCTTCAATACATGGTACTGGGAGCTGGCCAGGCACAATGGCTCACCCTTATAATCCCAACACTTTGCAGGCTGAGGCAGGTGGTTCATGAGGTCAAGAGATCGAGACCATCCTGGCTAACATGGTGAAACCCCATCTCTACTAAAAATACAAAAAATTAGTTGGGCGTAGTGGCTCACACCTGTAGTCCCAGTTACTCGGGATGCTGAGACAGGAGAATTGCTTGAACCCAGGAGGTGGAGATTGCAGTGAGCAGAAATCACACCACTGCACTCCAGCCTGGTGACAGAGTGAGACTCCATCTCGAAAAATAAATAAATAAATAAATAAATAAATAAATAAATAGATAAATAGATAAATATATAAATAAATGGTACTGGGAAAACTGAATAACCGTATGGAGAAGAATGAAATTAGACCTCTACCACATACAATATAGAGAAATCAACTTAAAATGGATTAAAGACTTAAATGTAAAACCTGAAGCTATGAAACCACTAGAAGAAAACAGGGAAAAAGCTTCATGACTTTGGTTTGGACAATTGTCTTTTGGATATGATCCCCCAAAACAGAAGCTATATATATGTGTGTGTGTGTCTATATATATATATATAGACACACACACATACATACATGAATGGGATTACATTAAACTGAAAAGCTTCTGTATAATAATAAAAACAATTGACAGAGGCTGGGCGCGGTGGCTCACGCCTGTAATCCTAGCACTTTTGGAGACTGAGGCGGGCGGATCACGAGGTCAGGAGCTCAAGACCATCCTGGCTAACACGGTGAAAACCCGTCTCTACTAAAAATACAAAAAATTAGCCTGGCGAGGTGGCAGGCGCCTGTAGTCCCAGCTACTCGGGAGGCTGAGGCAGGAGAATGATGTGAACCTGGAAGGCGGAGCTTGCAGTGAACAGATCGCGCCACTGTACTCCAGCCTGGGCAACAGCGAGACTCTGTCTCAAAAACAAAAAACAAAAAAAAACAAAAAGAAAAAAACAAAAACAAAAACAACTGACAGAGTAAAAACAATCTAGAAAATGAGAGAAAATATTTGCAAACTATATGTCTGATAAGGGGTTAATATCCAAAATATCTAAAGGACTCAAACAACTCAATGGCAAGAAAACAAATAGCCCAATTAAAAATGGGCAAAGGACCCGAATAAACATTTCTGAAAAGCCACATAAATTGCCAATAAGTACATGAAAAATGCTCACCATTGCTAAACATGAGGGATACGTAAATTAAAACCATGAGATGTTGTCTCACACATGTTATTGTCAAAAAGACAATAGCTAACAAGTGTTGGTAAGGATGTGAAGAAAGAGGAACTCTTACACACTGCTGGTGGGATACTAAGTTCCATAGTCATGGACACCAGTAAGGAGGTTTCTCAAAACAAACAAACAAACAAAAATTAAAAATAGAGCTACCAAATGATCCAGCAATCCCATTACTGGGGATATATACAAAGGAAATGAAATCAGTGTGTCATAGAGATATCTGCACTCCCATGTTTATTGAAACACTATTCACAATAGCTAAGCCGTGAAATCAAACCAAGTGTCCATCAAGTGATGAACCAATATAGAAACGGATACATCTCTTATCATTCAATATTAGTCAAGGCTTTCTGTTTTCTTGGACATCTTTGTTAGTCACAAATTACTTCATGTATTGAAAACACATTGTTGTCTAATTAAAAGTTTTAGAATCAACCAATCAACATAGGATGATTTTGTTTGCCTAATGGAAAAACCATTAGAAATTTTAAAATTAAAACGACATAGATAACTGCTTCTGAAATATGTGTATCCAAACATTATGTGAGCATCCTGTTAATATGTAGATGATTATGATTCATGAGTCCTTGGAAGGGGCTGGAAATTTTGTATTTGAATAACAAACAACAACTCAGTGCCCATTCAGAAATTTTAGTCTAATTGAGGAAGAGGGTCAAGCAAGCCCAGAATTAAGCAGGAAGGGGCCAGAGTTTTGTCTGTATAAAGGCGTATTGAACAAGATACAGTCAACAATATCCTTGGCATCATGACGATGAATGTTCTAGGTGAAGTTGACTAAAGCAAGAACAACTGCAGCTCTGACAAACTAGTAACAAGCTGGGGACCTGGCAAAACCAAGAAGCAGAAAAATCTATACTAGACAGATAAAAAGTGAGCAGTTGATCCCAGGAGAGAGTGTGCTTTTGAAAATCAATAAAAAATAGAAGTATTGTTATTCATTATGATTATGATTATTATTAATTTGTTCTAATCTGGATTGACTCATCTCCAAGGTTTTCTTTTTTTCAGGTTTAAAGAACTGTGTTTAACATTGAAGAGCGTTATTGCCTCATTGTCAGAATCTCTTTCCACTTATTCCTAAGCTTCTTCATCGTCTCTTTTTATTTTTTCATTCATTGAATATTTAATCAAATTTGCTACTAAATCTTTTTTGTCACTGACATTTTAGCTAGACTGCAATCATCTGTCAAGAATTACAATTTTAATTCATTTCTTTGTTTCATGCATGTATAGCTTAGCACCTGGCATACAATTTAAAAATTTATTTCTTTATAAAATATTCTATTTTTAAATGTGCTTAAGAACATTATCAGAAAACTGCATTTTTTCCCACTAGCTTAGCCCTTAGTAATCCCTAGAATTAAAAAATAATCATCTAAAATCATCAAGACCACTTGTACTTATTGAAGGCCATAGGAATTATGTACCTGACTGTGAGCCTAAGGTATTTTGATTATTTGGAGTAAATACATTACAGGTTCTTTCTCCCACTGTGAAAATTGTCCTAAAATGCAAAGCTAAAGCTATTCTTTGTAAAATAGTTATTTTCATATATTCATGCTTATGAAAACATTCTTTTCATAGAGTTTTTCATCACTGTATGAAAAGGTCTTTCTAATAATATCATCAAAGGCAACAATAACTTGTTCTGAATATGAAAAGTTTAAGCTCATATTAATGGTTAATAAATAATATATTTCTTTACAAAGTTTTACATTTATTATCATTTATACTTATCATTTTTGGCAATTCAAAAATGTCTAAAAAGACTATAAAAAGAGTATAACAACTACAATAAATCATAGCCATAAAAAATGATTAACACTGAGAAAATGCAATGTGTATGTTAATCCTGGGGAAGAATATTTAAACATCTTAAATTTAATCTACGTATTTGTTATAGAAAATATTTTGAGAAAAGATATGTAACCAAAACACAGTGTTTGAGGTATTCACATCAGAGTTTACTAACTAGGTGATTTTACTGTTTTTAAAACGGGAAAGTGAAGTAGTACTTAATGTTATAATTTTTTTAAAAACAAATAAGTAGAATACAGCTTCTGTAAAATAAAGAAGTAGTACAGTGATATCATAAAAATTGGCATCAAGGTTTTACATTATTATTTTCCTTTCTATTTGCTGGTTCCTGCTGATATAGTAAGTGTGTTAATTTTAGGTAAAGTAAAACTAAGATCTACTAAATATACTGAAATTACTGAATATATTGAAATTACCATATATATCTTGCCATGATAATTAACTCCTAAACCAAGTAATAAAAATCTATATTCTAGAGTTTAAATGAATCTGTGAATCAGAAATTGATTTTATTCTTCCTGAAAATTTTATTTCAAATAGTTTTAATGTAATAGGTTAATGGTCTTTACCACCTAACTACAAAATATGGATTATTAATTTTCACAAAACTAACCTTAAGATATTTGATGCAAATTAGCTAATCAAATGTTTGAAAAATCAAGGTCAATAAATACATTTCAAAATCAGTAAATTGCAAGGTAAGTCAGTTATCAAATATTTTATATGCTTATCTTTTCCAAGGATTCATTATTTCTTTTTGCTTGTTGGAGAATCAGGGGAATCTTAGCAATAGGTTGAGAATTCATATCACAGAGTAAAGAGATGCTTTTGAAAACAAAAGATAGAGTTTCAAAGAAAATGGTGGCAAGTCAATCAGGTCAAAAGCTCTAGACTGGATGTGAGATTATTGCAAATGCTATGTCAGTAGACTGATAGGGATTGAAGTCAAACTGCATAGATTAAGAAGGAAAAAGGTAAATCTAAAAGGTAGCACTCAAATATCAGAAATATAAGAGGTGCTCTGGAAATTTTCATAAAAATTTAATAATAAAGGGAAAGGTATAAAGAGAGAGCTTGAGAGAGAAGAGACAGTACTTAGAGATACTGCTGGGAATGACAAGACAATATATTTCAATAAGCTACTGACAAAGAAGAAAGGAGAGAAGAAACATATAAAGAAAATAATATTTAATAATTTAAAATATCAAGAGTGAGAAAAGTTTGCACAAAGAGAAATGGTAAAGAAAGTTGGAGACAAGCTGGAGAAAAAATGAAGTATTTACACTTTATTTGTCTATTTATGTCTCACACTGAGGGGAACTGATTGCAAAAATGGCTTTAATTCTTCACAAACCCTATATCCATACGATTTAAATATGATTTTACAAAGCTTTTCATCAAGAATCAGTCAACCTTCCCGTTCTGTAAATGTAAGCTGGCCTTATGGCTTTAGCTGAAAGTGTGACAGTTCTCAGCCTTGTCCGCGAGACTTTACAAACTTTCTTCCCACATCCCAGCCTCCTGTCTTCACCAAGAGGACATACATAGGATAGCTTTCTCCTGGATGTCTGCTTAGGCTATTACAATAAGCCCAACTAGTCTGCTGGAGTACTAGAAACAGCATGATGCAAATATAAGTTGTCCTATCTCAGATTACTTTAGATCAGCAAAACCACACTGTTGATCCACAGACTAATAAACAAAAATAAATATTTATCACAATATGCCACCAAGCGTTTTGTGGTTGGATGTTAGGTAGTGTTGTTGTTGCTATTTATAGCATACATCTAATCAAAACCAATATACCTTTGAAATAGAAGCAGTACTTTGTTTAAAGTTGTAGCCCCAGAATCTTAGCCCATAAGACAATAGATTAATCTCAAATTGTATTTGTTTTATGAATGAATTATGACAGATGGACAGATGAATTTATAAATAAAGGAGATATTTTAGAAAATGTAAATACCAGAAGTTTCCTATTGGCTATTACGAAAAGACAGAGTCTAATTTGAGAATGTTGTATAAACTGATGTTATTTTAGGACAGATAAAGAAGTTTTAAAAGAGCTTTCTTTTTAATTAATTAATTTTATTCTCATTTGCTTTCCACAGTAAATCTGTGTGTCAAAATGTACCCAGAATCTATGGATCAGCAATTACAAATCACGCTTCATAGATGTGAAAAAGATATTTTAGGGAGATTATACTAATCACCTATGTCCAAGACTCAAACGAAAGTATTATACAATAAAATGTACTTTTTAATTATACAATAAAAAGTATTTCCTTGAAACATTTTGGCCACTGGTGTATTCTACATTCCATTTTCCAAAATTTTGATGTACCTATCTTTCCACTATTATCATAAAGACCAACTGCTCTAAGAAAAGAAACTTAGAAGAAAGAAAGATACTGAAGAATTTTATGAGAGACATTGATTGTTATTTAAGAAAGGAAATGCTAAAGCAATATCCTGCCATATGAAATAATATAAAAGATAAAAGTGATTACATGGTACATAATAACACATAAATCACCTTTTTTACTAATTTAAATAGACATAATATAAATGCTATTCTATTCTTGGCCTTAGATATTACAAATTACTAAAAACAAAGAAAAAACACGAAATCAAATACAGTATTTACAACATTGGAGTTAATTAAATTTTTTGTTGTTATTTTAAAAAGTATTTCCTTGAAACATTTTGGCCACTGGTGTATTCTACATTCCATTTTCCAAAATTTTGAGATGCTATTAAAATATTACTGATTTGATCTTATTTTCCTTTCCATTTTTTTTCTTAAAAATCAATACAATAAAAACTAGAAGTCAATATATGTAAGTAATAAATATATATAATAATAAAAATAAAACTTGAAGGCATGAATGTGGCTATGCCTAAATAAAAGTAAAATCTTTTAAAAGTTATCGTCTCACAACAATGGTTTATTGAAAATTGTTACATATACTTAATTCATGTAAAGACCTACGAAGAAACAGATCACCTCCTGATAGCACCTCCATCTTCCATGCCTACAAAAATGTACCCAGAATCTATGGATCAGCAATTACAAATCTACGAAGATAATCTGATGTGATTGAAAGTCTCTTTAGTGAGTTTTTGTTCTAATTATATATTTCTCAGCAGAATTCCCAGAAGTCTGTAATAAATACAAACTGCAGAATGAGTTGTACTCTTGCTATTAACATTCCCCTTTTCTCATCTATCTGATCACCAGCACTGAAATTCATTTTTTTCTAGACCAATTTTTAAAATTTATAACATGTTTAGTTTCCCTCATCTCCCCACTCCAGATTTTCATTTGCTGCTGTTGTTGTTGTTGTTGTTTTTGAGAAGGAGTCTCGCTCTGTCGCCCAAGCTGGAGTGCAGTGGCGCGATCTCGGCTCACTGCAAGCTCCGCCTCCCGGGTTCACGCCATTCTCCTGCCTCAGCCTCCGCAGTAGCTGGGACTACAGGCGCCCAACACCACGCTTGACTGACTGATTTTTTCATTTTTAGTAGAGATGGGGTTTCACCGCGTTAGCCAGGATGGTCTCAATCTTCTGACCTCGTGATCCCCCCGCCTCGGCCTCCCAAAGTGCTGGAATTACAGGCGTGAGCCACGGGGCCCAGCCTACCCCATTCCAGATTTTCTAAGCTGTCTCTTACTGACGACCCCCTAGCTCTTTCTGTTCTATAAAAGCAGATTAGGCCAACTTATTTTTTGGGGAAAATATCCTAGGAAAAGGATCCTGGATCCTCTAGTTTTATTTGAAACATAAGAATAATATTTTGGTGAGACAGTAGCACTCAAATAGAATAGGTAACATAATTGCATGACAACAATTTTAAGACATGAAAAAATGAGAGCACATTCATTACAAGGTATTTCTTTTACATATTTACTCATCCATATCAAAATATGTTTTAAAAATAGCTATTCGTAGGAGACAGATTTTTAGAAGATGAGGATGCAACAATTATAACTAAAATGCTACCTTTACTAACGGTGCGTAGAATTCAGTGGAGGTGATCAATAAGCATACAAGAACTAAAAGGATGATATAAGCCTTTAAGGGTGGACAGTCTCATGTAATTATCATGTATTTCAATAACATGGAATTAATTATACCAGGAAGGAAGGAAAGAATAAAGGGGAAGAAAAAGAATGCTTACTCTTACTTCGCATACACTGTCAAGAACCCAGACTACAAAACCCTCCAAGGCTCCTTAGAAAGAATAATCAGAAGAATGATCCTAGATGGTAGAGAAATGGTTATTAAATGTTCAGGATATATAACTCCAATTCACACGTTTAAAATTCTCTTCAGATACCAAATCATTTACATCTCATGGTTTCTTATCTTTCAGCATCTGTCTCTGCTATCAAAGACCTACATGACCCCAAATTCAGGGAGTTAAGGCCCAAATACAATTAGACGCTGAAAAGCCACCCTCACTTCTGACACCAACTGCAAATTTTCAGGTTTCCCAAAACCACCCTCAAGTTCAATAAGTCACTAGAAAGACTCACAGAACTCATGGCAAGCTATTATACTCACAGTTATGCTTATTACGGAGAAAGAATACAGAAAATCAACAAAGGAAGGCATGTATACGGCAGCTGGAGAAGGCACCAAATGTGAATCTTTCATTTTCCTCTTGGTGCATTATTTTCTTAGAATAATGTAAAACCATGTACCTGGAGTGTTGCCAACCCATGATGCTCACCAGAGCTTTGTTGTCCATAGTTTTTATGAAGGCTTCATTGCATAGGTATGATTGATTAATATGTTGCCCATGTGGTTGAACTCATTCTGTAAGTCAACTGATACCATGGGGCCCAAGCTCCTATCCTGAATCCTATGCTTTGTCATTTTTACATGGCCAGTTCCACTCTAACTACTGGGTAGGGTCAGCTCATAGAGCTATCATGTTAGCATAAAATGTCAGATGAGATTCTAGGGGCTCACATAAGTGACAAAGCCATTCTCACTAAGCTCTAAGTTCTAAGCATTATGATCTCCTTTCATAGTGACTTTAATAATAACTAGAGAAATTATATAAAAAGTAATAGAAAAACTATTTAATGTTATAAAATTACCTTTAATATGATGAGAGACACACCTCCTTTATGTCATTAGAGGGAAAGAAGTACAAACCACACAGTAAAAACAGAAGTGAAAATGAGTAATAGGAAACATAAATACAGACATACCAAAAATGGCTTCTCTGGGAGGATGCTTATACCGATATTGGTTGGAGATTTTTACTGAGTGGTAGACTTACAGGAGATTGTGTACCTTTTCATAATCTCATTTTGTATTGGCTGAAAATAAAGCCTAACCACATATCTATTCTATAATACGTCATATGTTTGACATATATAATAGATGTACCTATTTAAAGAGTTAATAAAAAGATTTTGATATATTAAATTTTTCTATTTAGATAAGTGGTTGAAATGTAAACATTCCTAAAATTAAGGCATATTTGTACTGTAAATGCATAGAATTGTAGATATTTTCTAGGAAAACTATTCTTTTACTTTACCAGAAAATTAAACATACTACCAATGCGATTTGTATTGTGAATACATAGAAGTGTAGATATTTTCTAGGAAAACTGTTCTTGTAATTTACCAGAAAATTAACCATATTACCAATGCTTTCAGACATACCAAATGTTCTACTCTTAAAAATAAAGCATATATTTGCTTTATTGTAAAGAAATGCACTTATTGTAGACATACTGAAGTCCCAAATGTACATATATTGAATATTAAAATAATTCATAGATAACAAACATTTGAGAAAAATTTGACATTTAAAAGGAAAAGAATGATAGAGAATGTTCAGCATGGATTGAGCTAGAGAAGTTCTTTTTAATCTAAGAACTTCTTATAACTCCTGATGGGCCTTGCTGATTGTAACTTAGACTCCTGTTTCCTCTTCCATAAATAGGTGAGTTTTTTAAAGTTTCTATCTACTTCTGATAGATTAAAATCAATAGAAGTAAGTATATATGTGTAGATAGAAAGAAAGATAGATAGATGAATAAATTATAATGCAAAATATTTTCTATTAACAAATTCTACTTCATCTTTAGCAAAATCTTTTTGGTTTTCTTCATGTTCTATGGCAAAATATTCACATTTATTTAACTTGGTACTAGATATTTTTCTGTAGTTGAAGTCAATTACTTAATAAGTTTGCCTTTAATCTTTTTAAAGCTAATTTAGGTTTTTAAAAAATGTGTTCTATCTGACAACTTTTATCTTTTACTTTAATGCACATGCAGTCAGTTTGCTAGACATCAGTGTCTTATTTCTGGCCATTTTCCTGGCCTTATCACCTATGAATATCTTTCCATCTATGCCTTATCATGCAATTATACAGTGGCTAGTGGTTTCTTTCTCTTCTCAGAGGAGTACTGACTCTACCATATCAGTGTGACAGGTTACACATTTCTAACAGAAATGTGCAATAGTGACTATGGTGCTGACCAATAGCATGAGAAAGTTAATTCATTTAAGATTGATTCAACAGATCAAATGCTTTTCAAACTATGGTGTTTATTTCAACAATAAAGAATGTTAAATCACCAAAACACATATAATTGTATCAATATACAATTGTAAGAATAAAGATTTTTTAGAAGCAATGATAGCATATGATTTGAGCATCTCCTTTTCTCTCACTGGGAATAAGCTAGCCTGACAAAGTTACTTGAATAATTCATGAGAGAAGAATAAAAGATTTATCAATAAAAAACAGGGTCAAGTTCTATTGAGGAGCTTTAGAATATAAGTATATGCTAGAGCGGCTTCAGAAGAGAGTTATATATTTGAATGCTCAATTTAAACTTCCATCAACTGCAAGTCTTTATTAATAACTCAATATAAGCAATTCCCACCCCACCACAAAGCCTGTGATTTCGGAATCACTGATTTTTAAATGTCGCTCTTGGGAAAAATCTTCTCATGACTATAAAATCATTTTTAAGTATATCACTTTTTAAGAACCACTCTAGTATTCTTGCCAAAATAAGAGAAGTGTTTCCTCCCTACAGAGGGACTTGCATAGCTTTATGTACCATGATGTTTCAGGGGAGACTATCAAATAGATTTCTTGTCATCTACATATGATGTGATGCTTGGCTCATATATATGAATGAATATATTTATGCTACATATGCTCATACCTGGTGAAACTATAGGTGAACAAGACCACATGTGTGATTACACGGCAGGTATACATTTACCAGGAGAAGAACTGTCAATGAATGCTCCTGCATACAGCAATCCTAACAACCATGACAGGTTGCTGCCAAGCAAACAGGGGCATTCCAGAGATAGCACAGCTGCCAAAATGCAAGACAAATGTTTTTAGAATTAGTAATAAATCACATTAGCTGTCTGAAACTTCTCCTTAGGGTATTGATTAAAATTAAAATTAAGTAGTTAGAATTATATTATCGACGCACATAAATGTTAAGCTTATAGATAAAAGGAAATTGGCACTCTGGATTCTCAGGATGATGTTTAACAGTGATAGGGATGAACTGAATTTAGAAAACTCATCTGCTAAGCATGTAGAGAAATTATCACCAGTATTTTACACAAGCATTTTGACTGTCACAATTTCCTTTGTAAAGGCTTTTGTTCTTGTTGTTTCTTTCAAATCCTTTCCTCCCAGAAAATCTTCTGGCAGAAGGCGTGATATAATGTTAAGTAGTCGGTCACTTCTAATCTCATTGTCCTAAGCGTGCCATAGTGTCAGAGTGCAGATTATTTAAAAATTATCGTTAACTGTTATTAATAATAGTGAACACACACATAAGAATTCACAAGACATATATGTGATAATACACAAAAGAAGGATTGTATTGGTTCTTAAAATCATATAATGATTTTTATCACCATAATTGTCTGCACATATTTGATAGTTTATTGTTCATAAATGGAAATGATGAAAGGCAGGTCTTTGAGACTGGGAAGGCTAATGTCCTTAAAACAACTTGTTAGTCGTCTTATCCATGGTTTCAATATCCTAACAATGCTGCAGAACTCTTTACAAGTTTTGTGCAATTTAACATATGTGAATTTATATTATAGAGAACAAAATATAATCTTTAATATTTATTCAATCTTGTATTTCAATGAATCATTAACAAATACAATATCGCTATACATGACTAACTTTCAAAACCAGATAGTTTTTAATCCTTGGGAATTTTTGCTCATTAACCTAGAATTGACTAGGAATAACATATATACAAAAGAAATATTAAATTAAAAACAATTTTACAATCTCCCTTGCTGAGAACGTTTTTATAAGGAAGAGTAGATTGAGACAGAATGAGTCACGTCCTCGCTGTAAACAGTATTTCGTGAATTATAACTACAAATGTTGAAACTTGTGTTCTTATCATTTTCATATATTGCAGATATACTGCAAGAAATGGTAAAATAGCAATTTTTTAAATTCTCTACCATGTAGTGACAGATGATTTCTTACTTTAGTAGGACCTGATAACAGCTATGAAAAATTTATAATTTCAGATGAGCAATGAACTTCTTTTTTATTATACCTTGGTGTGTATATCAGCTTCGAATTAAACTATGCATTGCATAAGCACTCATACATTGCTGTTATTTCCCTCCATTTCCTTGAAATAATATCTGATGATAATAATAGTTAATATTTATGTTATAAATATTATGTTCTGAAGACTCTATATGGGCTGTATTTGCATATATCCCTTTTATTCCTTAGAATAACCCTGTTTTTAACATAGATTTTATCCCTGATACACTTGGAGATGTTGTGTCTTGCCCACAGTAATAGAGAGTGTCAGTGCTTGACCCAGTATGTGAATGCAGGACAGAACATGTTTTGAAAACAGAGGTTTTGGTCGTAAGCATAAAAGCAGGAATTATAATAGATTAAGGCTTAGAGAATGATACAGCCTATTATGCCATTAATCCCCAGATGTAATCAAGAACAAAGCTACAGTCTTTGAATGATGAAAGCTAAGATTCACAGATGGTTTGGGGTGAAAAGACTCTTTATTAAATACATCAGCAATTGACCTAAGGGCTTTCTTATAATTAAACACCTGCTCACCTTACTACTTTTATGTACATGAAGCCTTGAGGAGAGAAGTGGTAACAGCTCTAGACTTCCATGAAATATGTTACTTTGAAAAAATAAATTCTCAGAAATGTTTAAGTAAACATACATTTGTAACGGGACTCATTCAGTTCAGCCTGTGTATATTCAATGTCTTTAATGCATAATGAATAGCCCTGGGTTATTGCAATAAAAAGTTGTATAAATGAAATTCTTCCCTCACGTTACCCTCAATGCAATGGGAGAGACAAACAAGGATTTATGACTATTTGATAAATATTAAGATAAGGGTATGGTCATGGTACCATTGAAGCAGAAAATATGGCTCAAATATGAATCTGCCTGTTTCGGTCCAGTTTAAACCGAGAAGCATAACCACTAGAAGATAAGGTAAAATCACACGATAAGGTGTTCTGGAGGAAAGATGGACACAAAGTGCGGGAAAGGAGGAAACATTAGAACACGCAAGGGTGAACCAAAATCCAGTAGGATGGACAATGGAGCCAGTGTCTTCTCACCCATAAATTCCCCACCTTTAAACTGATGATGGTGGTGATCTGTATGAAAGGTCAGTGCCTTTAAATTCTGAGCTAAATATGAACCTAGTCATGGAGTCAGTGAGGTGGAAGACAGTGGTCTAGCCGGAGAAGAAAGAACCGCAGTCCTGGCTGCTGCCCTGCAGCAACACAATAAGCCTGCAAATAAGTGACCACAATGTGTCTATGGTCTCTGCACCAAAGATCTTTTGTGTAAAAAAGGGATACCCACCTGTTTTGCCATCTATTTCTCCTACGGGGGGGAAAAAAGTGTTTGTGGCTCACTATAACTGGAAATATAAAAGGAAGGGAATTATGGGAAAAGTAGTTCCGGCTTAGCTAAACTGACAATGCAAATCCACCTCACTGCCTGAATATTTAAGGGAGGTTAGATAGAAGAGATGAGTAATCTGAATGAATAACACATTCACAAGTTGATAAGAATACAATTATATTTGAACAATGCTTGTTATTATAAAGGAAATGTGTCAGTTACCCATACAGAGATACAAAATACTCCCAATTTTTCTGACTTCTAACAATTTTCACTTCTACTTTATACTTCATGGTTGCTTTAAAATGTGAACTATTGCAAAGTGTCCTATGCTAGTAATGTTTACTTTCTAAATATCAAATGAGGATTTTAAATATAAATTTTAAATAGGTGAATGAATTATCATAGCTTAAAATGAGGGTGGTAAGATGTCACGCACATAATAATGTGCATTCAATATTTTTGAATTGCAGTACGAATGCCATTAAAATGAATGCCATATTTTTGATGCAATAGAAAATAAGCTCTTTAAAAACACATTAAAAAAAAACCACTAACCACGTCAAAATGAATTTTTATAATGAAAATGTAATAAAAGAGCACTGTTTTGTGTTTATGTGTTCTTTTTACATAGGCAAATCCGAAAATTTAATGTTCACAACCAATCTATGCTAGTTATAATAAATAAAATATAAATGATTCTTGATAGAAGGAAGTTGAAACACCAGCTCCCCGGCTTAGATGAGAAGGCATTACAGCAGAGTAGAAGCTCATGTCAAGAATTTGAACCAGCATCCCTGCATTCACATCCTGACTCTGCACTGTGTATCCTGACACAGTTTACTGAATGTCACTGAGTCTCAGTTTTTCATCTGTTAATAGGGGCATGATATTGTTTAGCCCACAGAGCTTAATTTTAAATAGAGACTAAATAAAATATTTTATATACATGCAATCTGTTGAGTACTTATTCAGCACTAAGCACCATGGAACTCTTTTGAAAAGTGTAAGATTTTAAGCCCTGGAGCCATGGGGAAGGTTAATTTGGCTTAAATCACTGTGTTTCTATCAGCCCTCTCCCCTCCCCTGAGTCACATGAGTTCTACATGATGTCCCTACAATTTTATTTTTGTGATGTGCAAAATAGAAGTATCTAAAGAACATTATGCTAAGTAAAATAAGTAGGACACAGAAAGATAAATATTGCATGATCTCACTTGTATGTGGAATCTAAAAGAATTTAAATTCATTGAAACAGAGAGTAGATCTTGAATATAACACACCTTGTTTCACCTTGTTCCTTCCCTCGATGTGAAAATTACATTAATAGTTGTGACACCAGTTGCAGTGGTCACATTATTATATTCCACCTTACAGTCATCAAAACTTTAACCCGATTTTGTATTTTCTTAATTTATTTTCTTCTACAAATGCCCTAGAAGTAACCATGTGAAGATATATGTGTGTGTACATCTGTTCTGTTTCTGATGCTGATTCCTTATGAATTTTTGCCTTAGAGATTATCATCAGTCATCACTTTTGTGCTAACCAATTCATATGTGTTAACTACCAAGTCTATATATTGTGATTTATATAGATAAATATATAGACAGGTAATATATAAATATACATATGATGTGTGTATATATCAATATCTATACTTCTCTATAGCTCTCTTTATAATGCTATATGTATCTAAACCTATACCCCTTTCTCTTGAACAACAAATCTGCTTTTCCAAATAACTGTTCATTCTTAATGTTTCCATGTTCCAAACTAAATTATATATAACAGCCTATCCACCACATACAATCTCATATGTTTTCTGTTGCTATAATCCTAGATTTTACAAGCCTTGTTAATCTGAGGTACCCACTAAAGTGATTGATTTTATCATATGAATGAAAATTACTTAATCTTTACTGGATATTCACATAAAGAATAAACTTAGCTCCTTCTAAATTGTCCTCATACTTCCAGTGATTTTCACGTAGTATTTTTAGTGTTCAGGTTTATTGAGGTTTAATTGAAAAATTAAAATTGTATATATTCAGACTATATAACACAATGTTCTGACACACATATACATAGTGAAATAATTAACATATCAAGCTAATTACCATATCTACCACCTCATGTTGTTATTGCATGTATGTGTATTGTGGGAATACTTAAGATCTACTCTCTTAACAGATGTCAAATATCCATTTTAATTAACTATAGTTACCATGCTGTATATTAGGTCTTCATCACTTATTTGTTTTACAATTTTAAGTTTATACCCTTTGATCAACATCACTACATTTCCCCTACCCTCTGTCCCCACCCTGATCCCTGGTAACCTTCCTTCTACTCTGTTTCTATGAGTTTAATTTTTTTAGATTCCACATATAAGTGAGATCATGCAGTATTTGTATTTCTGTGTCTGACTTATTTCGCTTAACATAATGTCCTCCAGATAAATCTCTGTTGTTGCAAATGTCAGGATTTTCATGTTTTTAAGACTGAATAATATTCTATTGTGTGTTTTTTTTTTTTTGTGTGTGTGTGTGTGTTATACACACTCACAGGGGCACACACACACACTACTTTTTTATCCATGTACCCATTAATGAACCTTGTTTCTGCATCTTGACTATTGTAAATGATGCTGCACTGAACAACACAATGGAAGTATCTCTTTGAGATAGTGATTTTATAAGGGATTAATATCCAATATATAAGGAACTCATACAACTCAATAGCAAAACAACAACAACAACAAAAGTAATTTAAAGATAGTAAAGGAGTAGACACTTAAATGCACAGTTTTTTCAAAGAAGACATACAAATGGCCAACAGGATGGAATGGTGGCCAACAATATGGAATGGCCAACAATATGGAAAGGTGCTCAGTATTTCTAATCATAAGAAAAATGCAAATCAAAACAACAACGAGATATCGCCCCATATTTGTTAGGATGATTATTATCAAAAAGTCAAAAGGTAACAAGCATTGATGAGGACGTTGTGAAAAGAAAACCATATACATTGTTCTTGTAAAAGTAAATTGACACAGTCATTATGGAAAACAGTATGGAAGCTCCTCAAAAAACTATAAATAGAATAACCATATGATCCAGCAGTCCCACTTCTGAATATATATTTAAAAGAAATAAAATCAGGTAGTATCTTATTCATGCTCAAGTTTTGTCTTCTCATATTATTCTACTCTAACACCTTGGTCTTTAATATCTTCTGTCCAAGAATCCACTTTTAGGGATTTAGAGTCTTCCTTCACCAATATTGCTTCAGAAATGTTAATTTTCACAACAAGGGTGCCATCAAAATTGTAGCTTGGCTGCTCCACCCTTACGGTAAGGTTATTTTGGAATGGAAACAATTTTTCTCCATAATACTAAATGTCTCCTAAAAAAAAATAAGTTCTTACAGCAGTAGTGTTGGTGTGGCTTCAAGAAAAACTACTGCAGATTTTATTTGCAATATCTGTTTCTATACATTTTAGATGGAAGCTATCTGGAAACCAGACCTCAAGTATACACAACAAATTTTCATTATTCACAGTATATATATATATGTATATGTGTGTGTGTGTATATATATATATTTGAGATGGTGTTTCACTCTTGTTGCCTAGACTATACTATAATGGGGTGATCTCAGCTCACTGTGGCCTCCGCCTCCCAGTTTCAAGCTATTCTCCTGCCTCAGCCTCCAAGTAGCTGGGATTACAGGTGCGCCACCATGCCTGGGTAATTTTTTGTAGTTTTAGTAGAGACAGGGTTTTGCCACATTGGCCAGACTGGTCTTGAACTCCTGACCTCAAGTGATCCGCCCACCTCTGCCTCCCCAAGTGTTGGGATTACAGGTGTGAGCCACCGAGTCCAGCCGTATTTAGATTCTTTAAGGTCACCACAAACATTGAATCAGCAAATACTGAACTACTGCTCCTAAGGGAAATGCAGGGTTAGGATTTTTAGAGCCTCCAGTCATACTGGTCAAGGGAAACACAATTTGTCATGTATAGATTCCTTTGCCAAGAATCCCTGTAAAACAAGCCTCTGTCATCAGCATTGAAAATCTGCTCTTTTATAGAACCCTTTCTCTGTATACATTTCAGAGGCATTTTAAAAGATCTGCAGAAACTTCCTCACCTGCAAGTTAACATTTTTCATGCCATATCACCTTTTGAAACATGGAAGGCAGCCAGTACTAGCCAGAGCGCTTAACAGGACAATAAATTTCTTTGCCTTTCAGCCTCCCGACAATTCTGTCCACTATACTTTTTTGAAATCAGTTGTTGTCTCATGAATCCACAAATGTAGCTGCTTTTCCATCTTTCATGTACCGTGGTGTTACTTTGACACTTTCTGGAGCAGCCTCACATACAGATCCATGAATTTCCTCTTCCTTTTCTGAATGTAAGGCATTGTTGATTCATTAACATTGAACTCGTGGCCAGCAGTACTATAATTCATGCCTGAACAATACTTGTCTAACACAAGTATTTTCTCCATAAGGCACATCACATCTTTCTTGCACTTGGAAACACCAGACACCACATCAGCTTTACTGGAAGGGTCATTTAAAATGGCAAAGTTATCAACAAAAAACACAAAAAATGCAAAAGATGTGATAGCAAATAGATTGTAAAAAGCAAACTGTTACACTTCGACGTTGAAGAAGAAGACAGAGTACTGTCTCATTCGACTTGAACTGGGAATATGTGAGTTGGGTGACTTGATTTTTTGTCATTTCTACAGATGTCTGGAAATGACTGTGAAAGCATCATGAATGTCAGTTTTAGAGGTTCAAATACATTTTAGTGAGTAGGCAAATTTGCATATACAGAATCTGCAAATTATAAGGATCAACTTTATTTTGCTGTTCTTTTACAATTTTAGGATATTTTATAAAGTTTTAGGTATTATACCAGGAGGAAATAAAACAATGTCAGTTATATTGAGCACTTGTCTATCTAGTCCATATCCATTATCAAAACTACCATTGAATATATATTGTTTTTGATTTTGTGATTTTTCTTGTAGATCGTTTTCATTCAAAGACATATAGAGAAAATATCAGAAGATTAAATAGAATAAAGTATCTGACTTGAAATATTTGTGGTTTTATTATGGTTTGGTTATTTTATAAATATAAAATGAAATATTTAGAGATTCACATAATAGAAGTATGAATTATGTCTATTTTTCTCCCTTTATAATATAGAAAATATTTTCCCAACAATGAATATGTTTGAATTTCAGAGCTACTAAGAAATAGTAAGCAATGGTCACCACAAAGGAGATGTCCTAAGAAAAACAGAAATAATGTTCTTAGTGTAAAAATATCCACATCTTCCCAAACCACTAACTATAGTTCCCACCTTGAAAACAGTTTTCCCTTATTAAACACAACTTTAATGAAATGGTAAGACTTCTTGCACTAAGATGTGCTAAAGAAGGAAAATGTAGAAAATAAGAATTAAGGTATGAGAAAGCAAATTTATAGACATCATTGTTTTCATCTTTACTGATTTTTAAATTACTTAAGAAATTGTTACCTATGCAGATCTTCCCGTACTCAGTCCCGTAACAATTTCTTAAGTAATTTAAAATAATTTGAGTAATTTGAGTCTGTTATGACTCAAGAGTCAGTGTTTTCCAAAAGTGGTTTGCAGAACTTTAGAACTTTTGACAGGTTAAGAATTTCTTGTAGCAGGGACTTAGTGGTTAAAGTAAGTGCTAGCAATTCTGCATATGATGTTCCTCTTGGATATTCAAAACAAATACTAAATATTCTGAAGTATCTTGTGTGCAACTGAGTTTACTCTGTCAAAGACAGTGTTTCACAAGTTTAGTCAGAAACACATATTTAAGAAAGTGTGGGTAATGATTAAATTCCCAGGTTATGGAATCAGACTGCCCGACTTTGAAGCCTTGTTTGACTGCTCAATATCTCAGTGAACCAAGACAAACTTTAACCTCCTTTCAAATCACTTTATTCATTTATAAAATGAAATAATAACAACATTTACCTAGAGTTTTATGATAATTCCATAAGAATAATGCCTACATATATTAAACTACCACAAAACATTAGTTAATACAAAAAGAAAATGGTCTTCTGTAGAAGACAGTATGGGAAACATAAAGTATATTCAGTGAATTTAATCATTTTTTAAAATTGAAATTTATTTCAAAATTGAGTTACATAAATGTAATCCTGAACCTTAGATACAACTTACTTTTATGAATAAAGAAAGTAAACCTTGGAAAGACCAAATGACCTCTCCAAGGTCATACAACTCATTTGTGGCGCAATTAGATTAAGAAATTAGACCTTCCGCTTGCTAATTCAATGATATTTTCTCTGCACTTGGCTGCCTATAATATACTCAGATATTTACATATTGATTCCCTTTCAATCTAAGGGAAAAGACACTGTGGGAAGGGAAAGGAGTTAGGAAATCAATTTTCTATTACATTAATCATTAATGCTATCAAATATGCTCTTTTATCATCAGTCCCTCCTTATCATTGAAACACTGCAAAGTTGTGGCCCACTATGTCACAAAGACTATTTTCTACTCAAAATACCAGGCCACAAAACCTTGCATTTTGCCAGTTTGTACTTCTGCACATAGTATAGTATTTATTAATTATAATTTAAATTTTATTTTATTAGTATGTTATGATTTCACATTCAGACAATCAGTTTTAATTTTAAAGTTATTTACCAAAGGCCTCAAAATCTGCTCTTTCCAGCATTTATATTTTGTAATTTATTTTGTTATTCTGGTAAGTAATAAGCTATATGATATAGATAATCATTTAATTATTTTGGGTTAATATTAACACATCTATAACATTTAAATTTTCATATAGCATTTAGGTAGTCAATTATATGACTGATTATTAAATAATAAAAATCTTAGTACTTCAATGTTATCTCACATAGCTCAGAATGAGAAATTCTGTAGAAGTCAATATTGACTAAAACATATATAAGACACCTACAAATTGGTTAGATAATGATGACTATGCCAACAGAAACACACATAAATAACTTGAGCAAGAAATTTATCTTTCAGAAGTCCAATAAGCATATGTAAATTACCCAGATTTTAACATCAACAAAGCAAATTGAAACAAAACCTTACTCAGTAGAATTATTAATGTAAATAAGGGAGTAACTACTTGCGTGAACTGATTTAACTGTGTGGCACACATTTCCTGTAAAGCCAATTGGACAGTCTCCCAACGACCTTACGAAGGGTGACAGAAAAGATGTTGCTAAAACAGTGCATCTCACAAAGCGGATTATAAAAATCCATATTTAGAAACTACCAAAGTTGCTAAAGGTAATAGTATTGGTTAAATAAGTGATGGAAAATAGAATATAATTTTACCATTTTAAAAACCAGTGGAAAAAAGATTATTACTACAAAAATTTGCTATATGATTCCATTTTCAATCTAGACATGTAAAGCTTAGATTAGGTTACATAGGGTAAGATGTTAACAATACCAGTTTCTAAGTAATGAGATTGTGACCGGATTTTTATTTTCTGGCTATTGAATAGGTATTACTTTAGTGAGAGAGTTGTGTCTTTTTAAAAATCACAATACCTTAATTTATATTGTACTATTTCCCCATATGGAGAGATAGGAGGTATAAAAATCTAGTTACTGTTAATTTTTAATTACTGTGAAAGTATTATAAAATTAGAGTTTAAAACTGATTTTACTTTAGAGATATCAGAGAAACACATAAGTATGTGGATAAAATTTGCTTCTCACAATTTGTTAAATACATAACCATAAAATTAGAATTAAGAATCACTTTTACCTAAGTTAGTATCTTCATTATTAATATCAATATTGTCTTAAATGATTAATAATATATGTTATCCCTTAATGGATAACTTAGCATAACCTTTTAAAATACTGAAAAATTCTACTTAGAGTAAATTAAGAATGACTTATTCTCTTCTCCATTCCATTTTATGAATTTTATGCACATCATCATGTGTGTTCTGTAAAAGATATCTTTCTCCTCACATTCTTCTGTTAGATATCTGCATTCCACAATAAATGCTCCCTTCATTCTAAGTCTGCACATAGAAATGAAATAATGTTGTACCTGTCTCCTTTGCCAACTAACTACATTTTTTGTAATGATTTTATTTAAAGCAAATCTTCGCATGAGGGAAAATCATCATCACTTTAGCTTTCATTCGTTATCAGACTATTTTTGAAAGTGATATATTGTTATGTATTCCATAGGCAAAGGACCTTACACAATTGGAGAAAGTAATAGTAAGTCCAGCAGTCATGACAATGCCCACATTGTAGGTGAGCACATAGGGAAATAAAACATAAATGACATATTGCCTTATTTTATTCAAAAGGGACTGATTATTTTGAGGTAATTTATACAAGTATGAGTATAAAATATTAATATAGCTATTGTACCTGCACTTCTTACCTGGAAAATAACAGAGATCAAACTAAACGATGCTCTTTATCCTCCGATGATGTTTTCATCTCCACAGGGACATTTATCTAACTAATACTTCTTATAAAATATGTTCACCTGTCACCCAATAGTAGGAACGAAAATGTTCTTTGCATACAAGGTATGACAAACATTTTTTAAAAAATAAGATCTCCCAAACTCTTTGGAAATGGAGGAAAAGGGTAGAGATAATCTTATTCGTGTTAGCAGAACTTTGAACATAAAAGTTGCCAGATTGTTCTACCTATATGTAATCCATCTTCCTGGGAGTTGCTGACCTTTTGGAAATGACACTTTCCTCAGAGCTGCCTAACCTCACGGAAAATTATCCCTTAATACCCTTGTGTTACAAATAATTGAGATTGCCAACATATTTTTACTTCTATCATCTTATATAGGCATCATAATTTGACATTAATTTACCCTTCAAATTTTCTAATTGTATTTATATTAAAATATATATTGATCTTTGTTTTCTACCATATACACAAAAAAAGATCATTATCCTTTAAGTCATCATTCTGATATGTGAATATATATAGCTTCCTAAGTAGATCCTCAAGAATTAAGTAATCTAGTTCTAGTTCATGTTTCTTATGCTTGAACACATTTCAAAGAGAATGCTTTCTCAGCAATTGAAATAGGATTGATATCTGTGTTATATGAAATATTTAACCTCTGATTATTTTCAAAATATTTCATTATTTTTATTTCCATTAAACGACAATCTTTCATAAAATATTATTTTCCTTCAAATTGATATGGTCAGGTTTTTATTGCTTAAATTCAATTTCAATGGCACAGCACTAGTACATTTCTATAAAAAACACTTAACAATATTTTTATTTCAAAGTAAATTACTAACAGACTTCCAATAGAACTAAGAATGGAAATGGACCTGGAATTGAACTATCACCACCTGCACTTATCCTTTATACTCTCACTTCACCTCCATTCTAACAAACATGTGCTTTTATAAAGGCTTTTTGTTTTAGCCATCTACAACACCCCCTTGAAAGCACTGATTTTCTTTTTCTTTAATCATTAATACTTTAAGTTCTGTGATGCATGTGCAGAACGTGCAAGTTTGTCACATAGGTATATACACGGCATGGTGGTTGGCTGCACACATCAACCCATCATCTACATTAGGTATTTCTCCTAATGCTCTCCCTCTCCTAGCCCCCAACCCCCGACAGGCCCCGGGGTGTGATGTTCCCCTCCCCGAGTCCATGTGTTCCCATTGTTCAACTCCCACTTATAAATGAGAACATGTGGTGTTTGGTTTTCTGTTCCTGTGTTAGTTTGCCGAGAATTATGGTTTCCAGCTTCATCCATATTTCTACAAAGGACATGATTTTCTAATCGCTGAAGATTTTTTACATCGATGACAAATTTCCTCATTATTAAATGCTCCAGCAGTTTTTCAATTTTACATTGTAGTATTCTCATTGTAATTCTCATTTTCTGCTTCTAATCTCTGTATAACTTTTACCATCAGAAGGGGGGTAGCAAATATACTTCCACTTTCAGACTAAGCGATGAACAGGTGACAACTGCCTACTAGGAAGAATTTGAAGCTGTGTCTATGAATCTGAATTTCTTAAAGTATCATCTCCCAGAAGTTTTCTAACAGAAATAGTCGCTTTTTCCCATTTGCACAGCACAGCAACTTGCATAATCCTTTATCATAACACATATCCCATCGTACTCTAAGTTTAATTTGCATGATAATCTAGCTCATTAGAGAAGCTTTGAGCCAGTTCGCACTGTCACCTCTCTGTTCCCTGTTCCCTGGTCCACTGCCTAGCCCAAAAAAGCCACTCAACAAGTGCTTTTGAATAACCGAATAAACTAAAAACTGGATGAATATATACCAAATTATCTACAACTTTGATGTTTACGCTTAAATTTTTTGACAGTTTGATGAAGGAATTTGATCAGGAAAAAAAGGCTTTTTAAATGGTATACCATTATATTGATCATCAAAAAATATATTGATTTGACTTAAAATTTAAATAAGAATTCCTCTATGTTTGTGGATGGAAAAAATTAATTTCTAGAAATAACAGCTTCCTCTAGCACAACCTTCTGAGAGGAATGAGCAAAACGATGCAAATGGATACAGTAAATGCTATTTTATCAATTATTATATTTTACACCATTTCAAAATCACAATATTTGGAATCAGAAATCATATTTTACTTTTTTGTATATACTTTATAGTAACTAATAAAAGATTCCAGACAATGTGACAAACTCAGAAAATGCTTGTTAACTTGCCTCAACACACTGGTCATTCTTGATTTATTGCCCCATTTTGCTTTAAAAAAATAAAAATATAGTGTGAGGATTTGATAATTATTGGGTGATAATCATGGTAAAAACAAATAGATAAAGGGTATCTTCTCTGATCTGCTTTGTTTCTGATAAAATAATTATATTACTTATAATTATAATTTTGTTAATATAATTATAAGATGTCAATGCTTGATCATTTGTGATATCAACAAAGCTACTAGCAAAGTCACTACCACACACACACACACACACACACATAATGGAGATAGCTGTCATTTGACTATATGTCAGACTCATTTGGTTGGAGGTACTTTCGATTTATCTGCAGGCAGATTTATGAGAAGTATTTTGGAGCATTACTTATAATTAAAAGTTAGCATCTCTTTGTTCCATTGTCTTAAATGTGCAGCTATCTATATCAGAAACAGACAACACAGTTTACTTCAAATAATTATCACAACAACTAAAAATAAAAAAGGAGAACAATTTATTGACCCCATTGCATAACTTGCTATAACATTTTCTGGTTTTGATTGCGTGTGTTCGTGTATGTGTGTGTTGAGTTTCCACATGCTGTGTCCTGAATGTTTATATTCTCCCAAAATTCATATGTTGGCATTAAAACCTCCAGGATGATAGTATTAGGGAATGGGGACTTTGGGAAGGTAATTAGGTTATGAGAGTTAAGTAATGGCCATATAAAAGAGGCTCCAAAATGACCCCTCATCTCTTTTGTCTTGTGAGAACACAGTGAGAAGGCACCATCTATGAACCGGAAAGCAAACCCTCATCAGACATCAAATCTGCTAGCACCTTCATCTTGTATTTCTCAGCCTCCAAAACTTTGGGAAGTAAATGTCTGTTTTTTTATCAGTTAGCCAGTCTATGATATGTTATAGCAGCCCAAATGAACTAGGACACAGCGCGTATGCCATTTTCATGAGAAATTTCAAATTTGTTTATTTAAATTTCACATTGCATTATAATTGTTTTTGTTTTAATAATTTTATAACAAGAAAACATTACAACTACTAGTCGCTTTTGACTTCACATATTGCTATATAAGTGTGTGTGTGTATATATAGGTATATATATATTTAAATCTGAAATACAGTTGAATTATTCTTTCGTAATAGAGTGTATTTTGAATTTCTTCAAAGTAGCTCTAAATTATTCAAGTATACTTGTTACTCGTGATTATATACTTGAGGGCCACTAAATATAATATTTCCTATACATCTTTCAAGTAAGGTTAAGTGGAGCAAATTTTGAAGCCAATTTCTAGTGACAATTCTGATTTTGCACATCATCTGTAGCTCAAACTTAGCAAAGTAAATATAATTTGATTTTAGAGGAAGAACAAATTTCATGAATACTTATTTTAATTTACTTAAATTTCTTAAAAAATTACAAAAAAGGGAGGTACAACATTGTTTTCCACTGAGTGTCACTTGATCAGATGAGTGCAACCTTCAGAACAACCTGTGGTGACAGTACGCATTCTATCAGTGATCTCAGAGGTCACATTCTCAAAGCTGCATTTCTTCTCTTTAAAAAAAAAAAAAAAAATCTTATTTTTAACAAACCCTCTGTGGCAAATATATCTGCCCTTTTCACAAAAGTTCAATAATCAACTTTTGTACCTCTCTAAAATATAAAATAAAATAGAAATGTATCCCTTTATGTCAGATGATGAATTTACTCTGAAAATATCTATTTTTTCTATCAAAACCCAATTCAAAATGTTGATCAATAATGCAAAAAAAAGTTAGTTGACTCATTTTTTGCATTATAATTTATAAGTTTTTTCTATTAGGTATTATATTACACACTCTAATAATTTAAGAAGCTTTAGATATTTAGTGATTTAATTTTGTTATTCTGTGTGTCTTACTTAAAATACTGAGATAAATTTCAATGGAAGTTTTTCCTTTAAAAGATTTCAAATCTTAATTTATGACCTTTTAATCCCATTTTCCTCTCTTTTATTTTTTAAATTGACATTGGCTCTTTTTCATAATTGTTTTTTAAATAATCTTAATATTTTAATTAGATCCCATTTGTCAATTTTGTTGCCATTGCTTTTGGTATTTTAGATATTAAGTTCTTGCCCATGCCTATGTCCTGAATGGTATCGCCTAGGTTTTCTTCTAGGGTTTTTATGGTTTTAGGTCAAACATTTAAGTCTCTAATCTATCTTGAATTAATTTTGGTATAAGGTGTAAGGAAGGGATCCAGTTTCAGCTTTCTACTTATGGCTAGCCAATTTTCCCAGCACCATTTATTAAATAGGGAATCCTTTCCCCATTTCTTGTTTTTGTCAGGTTTGTCAAAGATCAGATGACTGTAGATGTGTGGTATTATTTCTGAGGGCTCTGTTCTGTTCCATTGGTCTATATCTCTGTTTTGGTACCAGTACCATGCTATTTTGGTTACTGTAGCCTTGTAGTATAATTTGAAGTCAGATAGAGCTTCTGCACAGCAAAAGAAACTACCATCAGAGTGAACAGGCAACCTACAGAATGGGAGAAAGTTTTTGCAATCTCCTCATCTGACAAAGGGCTAATATCCAGAACCTACAAAGAATTCAAACAAATTTATGAGGAAAAAACCATACAGCCCCATCAAAAAGTGGGCAAAGGATATGAACACACACTTCTCAAAAGAAGATATTTATGCAGCCAACAGACACATGAAAAAACGCTCATCATCACAGGCCATCAGAGAAATGCAAATCAAAACCACACTGAGATGCCACTCACACCAGTTAGAATGGCAATCATTAAAAAATCAGGAAACAATAGGTGCTGGAAAGGATATGGAGAAACTGGAACACTTTTACACTGTTGGTGGGACTGTAAACTAGTTCAACCATTGTGGAAGACAGTATGGCTATTCCTCAAGGATCTAGAACTAGAAATGCCATTTGACCCAACCATCCCATTATTGGGTATATACCCAGAGGATTATAAAACATGCTGCTATAAAGACACATGCACATGTATGTTTGTTGTGTCACTATTCACAATAGCAAAGACTTGGAGCCAACCCAAATGTCCATCGATGACAGACCGGATTAAGAAAATGTGGCATATATACACCATGGACTACTATGCAGCCATAAAAAGGGATGAGTTCATGTCCTTTGTAGGGACATGGATGCAGCTGGAAACCATCATTCTCAGCAAACTATCACAAGAACAGAAAACCAAACACCGCATGTTCTCACTCATAGGTGGGAATTGAAAAATGAGAACCCTTGGACACAGAAAGGGGAACATCACATACTGTGGCCTGTTGTGGGGAAGGGGGAGGAGGGAGGAATAGCATTAGGAAGTATACCTAACATAAATGACGAGTTAATGGGTGCAGCACATCACCGTGGCACACGTATACATATGTAACAAACCTGTACGTTGTGCACATGTACCCTAGAACTTAAAGTATAATAAAAAATAAATAAATGAATAAATAATCTTAATAACCTCAATGTACAATTGTAGGAAAATCATGACATTTACTTACTGTCTTTTCAGGACATGCTATTACCTTTAATATTTGTTGCACAGTGATTTTTCAGCTATTACATTTGTCACCAATCCCCTGCCTTTCTAAAATTCTTTTTTATTCTGTATATAAGGTAGGATTTAATGTCCCTGGCTTTGTAAACTTGTCAAAGACTATGGTAAACAGTCTCTTTGAACACCCTAATTCCTATATTGCATTCCACCAGGAGCTCAAAGCATGAATATAACAATTATAACTACTCACTGAAAAATTTCTTTTTTTTTTCCTTTGAGACAAGGTTTTCCTCTATGACCTGAGGTGCAGTGCAGTGGCTCTATCACAGCTCACTGCAGCCTCAACATCCCTGGTTCAAGCAATCCTCCCATATCAAACCCGTGAGTACCTGGGACACAAGCATAAACCACTACATCTGACCTGAAAAGTAAATATGTCTTCCTATAAGGTGTTTATTTCTGTATGTATATCACTATTTGTATTTATTATTTTTAATAACAAAAATGTAAAAGTTCACAATACAGTAGTAGCATACATGATTCCAAGGTGAGTAGAACATACAGATTCTACTTAGAATAGACACACCTCTTGCCCATGTGATTGCTATGGCATCCTAGCAAAATAATTGGACTTTACTTTGATTCGTGTTTGTGTTCTGACTTGTCTAATCACCAGCAGGATAATCAATTTTTACCACATATCTGTGGGTGTTATATCAATGTCCCCTAATTTTTTATGCTGAAGCTTAATCACCAACATGATGGTGTTGGGAGGTGAAGCCTTTGGGAAGATTATTAGATCATGGCAGTGGGTCCCAACTAAATGGTATTAATGCCCTTACATGAACTTATAGAATAAACCCAAAGGAGCTGATTCACTCCTTTTACCATAGAAAGACACAGTAAGAAGGCTCCATCTATGAACAAGGAAATGGGCTCACACCAGACACTGAATCTACTCCCTGCTAGATCTTGAATTTCCCCAGCCTTCAGATGTGTGAGAAATAAATTTCTGTTGTTTATAAGCTGCCAGTTTATGATATTTGTTATGGCATCCATAAATGATTATGACAAGGGCACAGACTTACTCTATTTCACAATACAGAAACTCTAAGAAGTTGTTTATCCTGTTGGTAATTAGACAAATCAGAATACCAACACAAATCAAAGTAAAGTGAAATAATTTTTCTAGGATGTCATAGGAATCACACAAGTAAGAGGAGGTGTGTCCATACTAAGCGTTATCTATACGTTCTACTCACCTTGGAATGTGCTAATGAAAGTGTCTAGTGTATAGGAAGACCTCATAAACACTAAAAATTATAGCTGATACTAACTTCAGTCGGTCATTAATATACTAATAAATTGTTAGATAAATAATAAGAAGCCCTTAAAACATGTAACCTAAATCATTTTACAAAAGGGCCTTGTCATTATTTACTGAATATGCATGTAATTGCTCCAAACACAGAAATGCACATTGCATATCAGAGAGCCTATGTCACACTTTTACTCTTCAGTTACATTGCCCTTAATTTACTGCCTTATGTTACTACCTCTTCAACCTAAGGTAATAATTTACATAAATCTATAATACAAAATGAACCCAAATATCACTTTTAGTGGTGCTGGTTATAACTAATATATGAAATATTAATATCATTGCTATCAGTCAAATAATTAACTTTCTTTTAGCCCCAGGAAATTACTGTACTTTTTTTCAGGATGGAAACTATTTTTAATTTATTGCAATCATTCTACTAAGGTATCAATACAGTACACTCTTTCTCCTCAATATTTTCCATATTCAGTGAAATGAATAAATTCATTTTTTCTGCTGTATAAGTAATTAAAATAAGCTTTAATTTGAGTAAAAATCTTGGGTATTTAGAAAGCACTAAACAAAGGAGTCATTTATGTAAATACTTATTTTCTCAATTTAATAGTGGTTAAAAAATTACTTTCCATTTTATTTGTAAGACCCCATATATTAAGAAGAAAATGGTCCAATTTCATGTTTCAGTTCGGAAGCTATACTATGTTTATTAATCCTCAATTTTAATATAATTATTTCAACAGTATCATCCTTTATTTTTATAACATTATTCACTGCAAAGTGAGAAAAAATTTGTCTGAAATAAATGTTTCTCTGAGGATCATCCAATCTATTTGTCCATATTGAGGTCTTTTATAACAGAAATTAATTTACTAATGTTGACTTAATTATTACTAGTGTTGGACATAGTGGAAGCTACCCAAGTAAAGTCAACATTTAGGAGCAAAGATTTAGAAATAATATTAATATATATATAGTATAATATATGATTATATATATAATTTTAAATATAGACAACATATAAGTAGTTCCATGTCCATAATTAAAATGTCTCAATTACATATACAATTACGTGAGCAACGATTTTAAAAATAACACTAATGGTAAATATATTTTTAAACATATTCAATCTTCTAAAAATGAGCAGTTTTTATAATTTTTTTCTTGCACACTTAATGCACACACGCATACACAATCCCTCATCTTCCACATACACACGGGCGCTCTCTCTCTCTCTCTCTCTCTCTCTCTGAGAGAGAGAGAGAGAGAGAGAGAGATGGAGTTTCGCTTTGTTTCCCAGGCTGGAATGTGGAGTGCATTGGCGCGATCTTGGCTCACTACAACCTCCGCCTCTCTGGTTCAAGCAATTCTCCTGCCTCAGCCTCCTGAGTAGCTGGGACTCCAGGTGCACGCCTTCACGCCCGGCTCTTTTTTGTTGTTGTTGTTGTTGCTGTTGTTTGTAGTTTTAGTAAAGACGTGGTTTCACCTTTTTGCCCAAGCTGGTTTTGAACTCCTGAGCTCCGGCAATTCGCCCGCCTCAGCCTCCCAAAGTAGTAGGATTACAGGCCTGAGCCACCGCGCGAGGTCCAGGCACTCTTTTGTTTTTGAGACGGAGTCTCGCTCTGTCGCCCAGGCTGGAGTGCAGTGGCCGGATCTCAGCTCACTGCAAGCTCCGCCTCCCGAGTTCACCCCATTCTCCTGCCTCAGCCTCCTCCGGAGTAGCTGGGACTTCAGGACCCCGCCATTACGCCTGGATAATTTTTTGTATTTTTTAATAGAAACGAGGTTTTCACTGTGTTAGCCAGGATGGTCTTGATCTCCTGACCTCATGATCCGCCCGCCTTCACCTCCCAGAGTTCTGGAATTACAGGCGTGAGGCACCATGCCCGGCCCCACACACTCTTAAAAAAGATGCTGAGATATACTCTTAACAAAGTTGAAGACCAACATGACAATATGTACCAAGAGTTTTAGAAATATTAATACTTTAAATTCTAGTAAAGCTACAAACTCACCCAATAAAAATAATCTTAACATAAATGCCTTCAAAGTATTAAAAATCTAGTATGTTCAGTGCTGTGTTATTTGTGATCACATAAGTGGCAAATAGGCTTAAGTCAATAAGCTTGAACTTAGTTCAAGATAGAAGATAAATAAAACATTTATCTATGTATAGAGCTTCAGATATCACATTTTCAAAACTGCCTAAAAAATAAGATATTGTACATAATCATAATATAATTGTAAGTAAAAAGGCAAGAAGTAAAACTATGAAGTAGAACATTAAATTTTCTAAATATGCATGTACATTTGTGTAAAAATATGTAGACAATAACAATACTACATTTTTTAGAGTAGATGCTACTAGGTGATATTCACATTTTTTAATTCACTAAATTGTATTTCTCTTTATTATATTTATAATTAGAAAGAAATACATATTGCCAAAAAGACTAAAAAGGTATGTATTTTATATTCTAAAAGACAGTGACATGTAAAATATAAATAAATTAAATAGAACAGTAAGAATTTTTGTTAAGTTGAATTTAAATCAGTTTTTAAAAGTAAACCTCTGCATAAAAGGTGTACTTAAAATGAAAAGATAAAGTGGGCAACAAAAAAGAATAGGCAATCCATCAAAGTTATACTTTAAATAGCTATACTATAAATAACCAGGAAAAATGAGGAAATCGTTCATAATTGTAGAAACTCAGAAAATATATAATCACGTTAAATTTTTACCTCCAAGTTTGACAGAGACTAAGTAAAACATGCATACTACACAATGTTAAAGGGGTAAAATGAAATGAGAAGTCTAATGCACTACAGTTGAAAGCTAAAATGATATGGTATTTCTATAGAAAAAAATTTCAAATAGAGGAGCTTGCCTTTAAAAATACATATATGTATATATGTATGTATGTTTTCTATACATAGAGAGCTAGTTCATCATAGTGGTGAAGAGCATGATCTATGAAACTTGACATCTTTATTTCAAGTCACAGCTCTTCATTGATGAGTTTTGGGTCCATGGTCTATCAATACTTTATTTCTTTCAGTTATCAAAGCTCTAAAATGAGAGTAATGATCATTCTTACCTGATAGTATTGCTGGGAAAATTAGCTGGATTCACATATGTAAAATTTTTAGAACAATCCAGCAGATGTTGAGCACTATATACACGTTAACTATGACTACTATTTTTCAGTAGTGTTATTGGTATTATCAGAATTTTTTTTTTTCATTTTTTGAGATGGAGTCTCACTCTGTTGCTCAAGTTGGAGTGCAGTGGTGCAATCTCAGCTCACTGCAGCCTCCACCTGCTGGGTTCAAGCGATTCTCCTGCCTCAGCCTCCTGAGTAGCTGGGACTACAGGTATGCACCACCATGCCCTGCTAATTTTTTGTATTTTTAGTAGAGATTGGGTTTCGTCATGTTGGCCAAGCTGGTCTGGAACTCCTCACTTCAAGTGATCTGCTCACCTTGGCCTCCCAAAGTGCTGGGATTTCAGGAGTGAGCCACCATGTCTGGCCTTAGAATCCATTTTAAATGTAGAGGAAACAGATCTGTTTAAAGAAGGATCAAAATACCTATGTAAGGAGGAACAGTTGGAAATGTAGACTCTCCAGAGTTATTATAATATCTTACTAAAATCCACAATCAATCCCACTCTAGTCTTTGTTGAGCACTGTTTATCTTTTATTTGTTTAAAACCTATTTGCAATGACCCTTCATTGATTTTCCCATGACTGCACCAAAACTGTCCAGGTACATTTTGCATACTAGAGAGCAACGAAAACAAAATAAATGAAGAATCTATGTAAAAACTGGCATTTATATTATGTCATTTTGTAAAAGTTATTTATAGTTTAAAGAGATATCTCTCACTCTCTTGCTTTTCTGTCTTACTTCCGGGAATTGGAATCTTCCTTTCCCTCAAGCACAACTATATTTTTTGAAGCAGAGGTTCAAAAAATTGTTGCTTGACAAACGTGTCCTCCTTCCTAAATCAGTTTCATGTTGGGGATTCCATTTATTCAGGAGAAGTCCACTCCCTATCTATAGAACTGTGAGTTTACTCTGTGATAACTTCATGGCAACTTGTGAAAATATTGCACAAGAAGTCTAATATCTTAACATAAAAGGAATACACCAAAACCAGATATATTTGTATAGCTATGATCAAATATGTTTATACAGTATTATTTAATGTCGCAAATAATTGGAAACCAGCTAAATATCCAACAACAAAAAATAAACTACGTGCAGCTATAAGATGAAATATCAATATATTAAAAATAAACATTTGAAGTTATCATGCCAGAAGTTTTTTTAACAAGTATACTGTAAATGTGTCTCTGCATTGTGAAATCTACTGCACCATATAGGGTTGTTTGTGAGTATACAAAGGGAGGAATTGAATATGTCTTTGCATGTATAGGACCAAAACAGTTTTCAGGAAACATACTATATTTTTATGGGGGTTATATTTGGTGTCTGGAAATTATAGAAATTATGGAAAGTTTGGTGTCTGGCTATATTTGGTGTCTGGAAATTATGGATTTTTTTCTTTGTTTTTACATTTTCTACATTATTGTTAATAAGGAAATATTCAGTAGCTTAAATTAGCTACTCTTATATTTTTGATATAAGGTTGAAAATTTTAAAATAGACTTCGTGAAACTTTGGCATGAATAAAGTTAAAAATCTGTTGACAAAAAAATTGATTGCCACTATCATTCATAATGAGACAATTACAAAAAGCATAAATATTATTATATATTCAATCTGTCAAACTGAAAAGATTAAGAATATTTGTATTACCCTATATACTTGAAGAAGTGGGGCAGAAAAGCACACTCATATAAGTGCTGGGGACAGTAATGGATGCAGCATTTTAGAAGGCAGGATAGTGGAAGCAATACACTTCTGAATGTATGCAATCTTTTGCCTAGAAATCAAACACTTTAAGGAATTTACACTTTTTCTAATTAAAAATTATGTATAAAGTGATTTACTAACTTTAAAGCTGTCACTAATCATAAAAAAAATGTAAAGATAAATATATATGAATCATCCCTGTGACATGTTTCCTCACTAGCAAAAATCTTACCTAAAAACAATGCAGTGCTTCGTACTTACAAAACTATATGTGAAGTAGTAGTTAAGTAAAGAGGTAGAATATCAACCAACGTATTTGTTAAAAAAATCTGATTTCAGAATAAAAAGTAAAATTTAATTTCAATCTTTTATAAAAACAATTACATAAAATTTTTATCTGCATAGAAAATTAAGAATACACTAAAAATGTTTTGACAGCAGCTATCTGGGTAGTATTGATGAGGTCCAGAAATTTTTACTTTCCACTGTTTTGTTTCAAGGTATAGACTACCTTTAAAATAGTATTGTTATAGTTAATAATGATAAGAAAACGAACATGGCGGCCGGGAGCGGTGGCTCACGCCTGTAATCCCAGCACTTTGGGAGGCCCAAGGCTGTCAGATTACGAGGTCAGGAGATCGAGACCATCCTGGCTAAAACGGTGAAACCCCGTCTCTAATAAAAATACAAAAAATTAGCCAGCCATGGTGGCGGGTGACACCTGTAGTCAGAGCTACTCGGGAGGCTGAGGCAGGAGAATGGCTTGAACCCAGCAGGTGGAGGCTGCAGTGAGCCGAGATCGCACTACTGCATTCAAGCCTGGGAGACAGAGTGAGATTCCATTAAAAAAAAAAAAAAAAGAAAGAAAGAAAGAAAGAAAGAAATTAAGAAAGAAATCAAACATGGCATATTCCCTGCCATTAAATTCTGAGCTGATTCATTTTTCTTAATTAGTATGCTGAGTATGTTATTGTCTTTTGAGACTGAAAATTATAAATGCCATCTCTTTTTACCAAGGGAATAAACATTTACACATTCACAATAATGACCTGCTTTGTTCAGTCATACTTTTTACTGTTAGGCTGAGTTTCACTAAATCCTCCTGTGTAATCTGGATATTATACAGAATAATAAACATTTTATTGCATTTAATTATTTTGGCAATTGAAAGCTCACTAATGCTTTTCATTTTTACTTTTTTTTCTTTTAAAAATCATGATATTTATCAATCAGAGGGAATTCTTAACAAGATTTGAGAAACATACCTAAATCACTCATATTCTGGAGGTATCAGAATACTCAGAAGAAATTAATACTCTAGCCATGGAAAAAAAAAGGCAACAGTGTTGGATAATAGTTAACATATTGGAGATCACTTTCAGATATCAGTCTCAATAATATCCAAAAATTAAATTAAAAAAATCCTCAGATCTCAATTGAGGGTGATAAGGTAATTATGACAATATCTTTGTTACATCAATTATTGCATAAAAAGAAAGCTATACCAAATCCAGAGTAACATTAAAATTGAAGTTACTGGCTACTGTTTGCCACCACCACTAATTTCAAAATAGAAAATGTATGTAACAAAATAGTATCTCACTGTATGTAAATATAATCCACAATTACTTCATTTTCTAAAGAAACTTTCATGAACAATATGATCCATTACTAACAGGCAAATTAATGATACAATTTTATACTCTAGAAAATCCTAAACACACACACACACACACACACACAGAAATAAACTCACCAATTTTTCATGTATGTCTCAAAGAAAAAAGGGTATCAATACACCAGTGATTGTTTTTCCAAACTGAGATTTCCTTATTCAGTATCTTTGAATCTTCACAGGAAACATTAGCTAAATTTGTTTTCACATGAGCTATAGGCACTGCAGTTAAAGGATGAAATAGGATGATGAAATTCAGTCCTTGAATTAAAGCTTTCCAATTGATCTAATTGTTCTTACTATCATCATTTCTAGAGTTCCCTTCACTCTGTCCCTTTATTGTAAAATGTAATTTGACTTCTATAATTTGATAACCAACTACTCACCCTGCCCCTGCCCCTCCAACACACAGGCTCACAAAATAACTCTATGTTAAATATGATGTATTTTAACATAAGCATATTATTTTGATGTTCAATTAACAGGACAAGAGGAGATCTAAAATGAGAAATAGTTGTGATGTTAAGAGTTGCTTTTTATTTCTCACTGCTCTCTTGGGGAAACCCTGACTATTAAAAATAAGTGGCAAAAGAAGTAGCAATTATTTATTTACTATTTTTGAGGCTATTATTAAGACACAAAATTACATCTTGTTGACATGAGAATTTCATCTTCTAACCAGGGTTCTAATCTACGGATTCACAAATCAGTAGCTACATCACAGACTCTGAAAACACAGGCAAATTGGAGTATGTTTGCATGTGTATTTCCATGGGAGCCCTAAATATTCATTGACTGCAAAGAAGTGGGGAAACTCCTTTCACAAAAGAGGTAGTAACTGAATAAGGATCATAAATCATTCCTTATTATTATTATTTTTTCCTCTGCTGAAAGCTGAAACAATGGTTGCTAGGCTCCTTCTATAAGGAAAACAAGTTGTTTTCATAGTAATCATCTACATCAGGTATTAATTTTGGAATAAGATTCAATTCTGAAATTAATTGTATTGCTTAGAGATTTTTTAAATTATTGATCAAAAGTCATTATACATGCCAGCCTTTTATGCCTTTAAAAGAGAGTTAGGAAAAAATGAAAGTTTTCTATTTTGATGTTCAATTAACAGGATGAGAAGGGATCTAAAATGAGAAATAGTTGCAACCTGAGAGTTGCTTTTTATTCCTCAATTCTATTTTACTAGCTGAATATATTGTTTACAAAATAATAAAGTTAGACCCTAGTGCCTCATCTATCTTTTTGTGTTAAGGTAACAGCCCTGGTAGAGGAGTTCCTATTAAATATAGGTGTCATTCTTGTTCTGTAGGCACCTCTTTCTATGCCATACAATTTCCTGAGGAGTGTGAAAATAAACATACTTAAGAGATTTTACAAGAACTGTACTACTTCAAGGTGCTATGCTGCAATTGGACCCCTCCTGCTATCATTTTTCCTCCAAAAGATATCAGACCTTTTCTTATGGTGTCACTGAGATTTATATTTATATATTTATATATTGAGCTTTTAATCTATAATTGTGACTGTGTCCAGAGTATACATAAAATACACAGTATAAATATATTGAAATAGAACACTAATCAATTTTTGTTAATTATAATGTTTGAACTTCACTGAAGTTTTATACCACATATAACAGTAGTAAAACTAGAAGTCCAAGTAAACAGCAGTAAAGAACCCGTTCCACAAACAATAGTGAAGTACAGTTTGTGGCTTATAAAACATGTGAATGTTTATCTTAAATAGAACTTGAATATTATTTTATTGCTGGTTAATAATTTTATTGAGTTATAATCAGGGAGTAAAATGTACATAAAATGATTCAATTTGAGAATTTTGTTTGAAAAGCCTTTATGATTTATTAGACAGACATGAAGAAAAATAGGTATTCTTTACTTCTTATGAACAAGATTTATCTATCCTATCTATCTATCTATCTACCTATCTATCTATCTATCTATCTATCTATCTATCTCTATCTATCATCTATCATCTATCATCTATCATCTCCTTCCCTACTACATACCTACCTATCTTTTGGACACTCAAAAAGATAGTTATCTTTTGAAAAAGGCAGGATCTTTTGACTGTGCTGTGGATGCAGTCACAATTATGGATTAAAAGCTAAATATATGGCCGGGCGCAGTGGCTGACACCTGTAATTCCAGCACTTTGGGAGGTTGAGGCAGGTGGATCACAAGGTCAGGAGGTCAAGATCAGCCTGTACAACATGGTGAAACCCTGTGTCTACTAAAAATACGAAAATTAGCCAGTCGTGGTGGTGGACACCTGTAATCCCAGCTACTCAGGAGGCTGAGGCAGGAGAATTGCTGGAACCTGGGAGGCGGAGGTTGCGGTGAGCCAAAATCACGCCACTGCACTCCAGCCTGGGTGACAGAGGGAGACTCCATCTAAAAAAAGAAAAAAGAAAAAAAAAGCTCAATATATAAATATAATTCATCTTCATCATACATTCAATATGTTTTATTTATTCACATAAATAAAACAAAATTTTTACTTTTTTCTGTTCAACTCATATTTCTACTATTTTAAAGCATTACCTAATAATCTCATTTTATTTATTTTTTGTTCCACTTTTCTATTACTTTAATAATTAATTAACTGTTTTAAGTTGTGGGAAAATGTCTCTGAGAGAGTTGTGGGAAAGTGTCTCACTGTCATTGTGGACTTGCTAGTTTCTCCTTTTACTTATTACCATTATTTTAGATATTTCTAGTAGTGATTTTAGTAAGCTTTCAGTGGACTATTTTGCTATTAAACATTACTTTTTACTTCTATAATCATGCAAAAGTGGAATTACGAAAATCAAAAAGGGAATACTTCCATAAAATGTACATTTTACGGGCCGGGCGCAGTGGCTCAAGCCTGTAATCCCAGCACTTTGGGAGGCCGAGATGGGCGGATCACGAGGTCGGGATATCGAGACCATCCTGGCTAACACGGTGAAACCCCGTCTCTACTAAAAAAATACAAAAAAATAGCCAGGCGACGTGGCGGGCGCCTGTAGTCCCAGCTACTCGGGAGGCTGAGGCAGGAGAATGGCGTAAACCCGGGAGGCGGAGCTTGCAGTGAGCTGAGATCCGGCCACTGCACTCTAGCCTGGGCAGCACAGTCAGACTCCGTCTCAAAAAAAAAAAAAAAAAAAAATTACATTTTACTGAAGTAGACAGCAAATGAAAAATTAAAACTGATTATTTTGTGATATTGGGGTTGATATTGTATAGAAGAAAAAAATAAACCTAGATAAAATGAGTGTATAATGGCAAGGCTCTTAGAGGAGGTGACTTTAGAACGGAGTCCTGAGGGTGCCCAATCGAGCAAATCAGTCATGTCACAGTGTTCCAGGAAGTAACTGAAAAGGTCTAGAGAGGGAACCCTACAAGCAGTGTTCAAGGATTAGAAACAAGGCTATAATCCCAGCACTTTGGGAGACCAGGGCGAGTGGATCACATGAGCCAAGGAGCTTGAGACAACCTGGACAAGGTAGTGAGACCTCACCTATTAAAAAAAAAAAAAAAAAAAATAGCCAAGTGTCATGACATGCACCATGCACCTGTAGCCTTAGCTACTCAGGGGACCAAGATGGGAGGATTATTTGAGCCCAGGAGGTAGAGGTTGCAGTGCACAGAGATCCTGCCACTGGCTCAACTAATGTAAACAGTGGGGAGAGTGGGATAAACCTGTGAGTGGGAAGAGGCAAGATATGCAGGGGTTAAATTTTGGTTTTATTCAATTTGGTACTGAAAGCTGCCAGTCCAGTTTTAAATCAGATCTAGTAGATTTATGTGTGTGACTAGGTGTGCTTTTTCCATTCTTTATGTTGACGTACCCTAAGTCATTTTGTTTTACATGTCTCTTCTAAAGAGCACCTTGCTGTATATTGTTGTTGTTTTTATCTAACATGTGATAGCCTATTTTTTTTAAATAAGGAAACAGAATGGTGATTGACAAAGTACTCCCTGGATTCAGTTGTGTGAGCTTCAGCAAATTTATTTAAATTATCTAGGCTGTAGTTTCCTCTTGTATTAAATAAGAATCAGTATCATACTTATCTGACGGGTTTGCTAGAAGTAAAGTATTTACTACATGTAAAGTCTTTAGAATAGTGACTAGTTTGTGGAAACTGCTCAGTAAGTGTTAGCATGTATGATTAAGTGGATTTATTTCATTCACATTTATTGTAATTACTAAATTTTTACCCAATCCCACAATCTCACACACACAATTATTTGTAATATCTTATTTCGAGTTTTATTTTGCTTTGCTAATTTTATTTTAGCCTTATCTTAGATTAATAGATTGAACTATTTTATTTCCCTTTACTCACCCAGAAGTTATATATTGTATTTCTGTTCCATTTGTGGTTACTTAATAAAAAATTTCTTAAAATTCTACTGTTAGAGATAAGAAAAGAGTGTGAGGTGTTTATGACTTACAAGTGTAGTGAAAATGTACAAGCAAAATATCAGTGTCACAGCACTCTTATCTCTATACCAGTATCTATTAGTAGTTAGTATACTCAATTGTCTCACTGATGCTGTTATAATAACCTATTTTGACATGGACTACTAAAAATAATTCTTAAAACAAGAGTTGGGGGAAGTCACAATAAGGTGTTCTTTTAATCACTGGCTTGGGATGTTTAAGTCAGTGGCTTAATGATTTGAAAGATGCTTTAAGAGTAAATTAATCCCCTTTGCTTCGTGTGTTAAAAAATTGAAATTGTAGACTCTGTATATTCAAACTTTGCCAGGAAGGACACATGTCCACAGTATTCCTTAAGGGAGGACATCTGGTCCAAAAAACTGATTATTTGTTTTGCTCTCCATAGGATTTACCAGTTGCAACTTTTTTTTAAGGTTCTAGTGTTGTCTGCTTTAGTTCACTGTCCTAAATGAATGGGACAAATACATTGGAATACCCCATTTCCTCTAGTGCTGAGGATCCTCCATGTAACTCTAGTTCCAAAAGGAAGAATGTCCAACATCACTATTGTTAATTTTAGCCCAAAGCTTCATTTATTAAGGATAATAGTTTGCAAGTCAGAGAAACCCATTGAAACTATCTTAAACACAAGAAAATAATGTTTTTGATGGGAATACAGGGAGAGTACATGAAACCAAAGGAGAGACAACTTACCATTATTTATTTCTCCTTCTCTCTCACAATGTGCTTCATTCTTCTCTGACGCCATGGACTGACTTTCTCTGTTTTTAAAATGATATGATGACATTTCCAGGCATTTACAGATTCTTTCTTCAAAAAGTAAACACATGTTGAAAGTGAAATATTTTAGTAATAATTCTAAATTCCCAGGGAATGGCTATAGGTGCTATCTCATTGAGGGTTTGATTTGCATTTATGTGATGATTAATGATGTCAAGCATGTTTTCATATACCTATTGCTCATTTGCATGTATTCTTTTCAGAAAAGCCTGCTCAGGTCCTTTGCCCATTTTAAAAACAGGTAATTTATTCTCTTGCTATTGAGTTGTTTGAGTTCCTTATATAGTTAGGATATTAACCCCTTATTCAGATGTATGGTTAGTAAATATTTTTTTTTTTGCCATCCTGTAGGTTGTTCCTTTACTCTGTTGACTGGTTCCTTTGTGGTGCAAAAGATTTTTGGTTTGATTTAATTTATCTATTTTTTTTTTTATTTTTACCTATCATATTGTGGTCCAAGTGTTCATCAATGGATGAATGAGTTTAAAAATGTATTATATATACAAAATCGAATACTATTCAGCCTTTAAAAAAGAAGGAAATCTTGTGACAACATGGATGAACTTGGAGCACATTGTTAAGTGAAATAATCTAGGCACAGAAAAGCAAATACCTAATGATTTGAGTTGTATGTGGAATCTAAAAAGGTCAAACTCATAGAAGCCAACAGTAAAACAGTAATTACACGAGTCTAGGGGCTGAGGTGAAGGTATTGGGAAGATGTTGGTCAAAGTATACAAATTATCAGTTTGACTGGAGAAATAAGTTCAAGAGATTTGTACAACATAGTAACTCACAGCTAACAGCAATGTATTGTATACTTAAACATTGCTTACAAAGTAGATTTCAAACATTCTCACAACAAAAAACCAATGGTATGTATGTGAGGTAATGCATATGTTAATTAACTTGATTTAGCCGGTTTATAATGTATACATATATCAAAATATTATTCTGTACACCATAAATATATACAAATTTAATTTTCTGATTAAAAAAGAAAGAACACTTAACTGAGAGGCTGAGACAGAAGAATCTCTTGAACCCGGGAGGTGGAGGTTGCAGTGAGCCGAGATCACGCCACTGCATTCATCACCTCTCAGGAAAATAAGAGTTAAAACTTATTTTCCCATTAGTTTATCTTACCTACCAACCTAAAATTTCTCGGTTTCATTTTCTGGATTATTCATAGACTTTGTCAAAACACCACAATTATAATTCACAACTATAATTGATCCTGAGACCTATGCTGGTAAATAAACTGTTGCCAGGATCTGAATGTGCCCCTCTTAAATTTATGTATTGAAACTTAATTGCCAATATAATAATATTAAGAAGTGAGACTTTTAGAAGGTAATTAAGTTATGAAGAGGAGGTCTTCATGCCTAGAATTGGGCTGTTATAAAAGGACTTGAGGCTATGTGATCTCTCTTCTGGCTTTTTTGTCATGTGAAGACAGTATGTTTTTTCTTTTGCCCTTTTTACCCCTTCTGCCATGTAAAGGATACAGTAGGAAGGCCCTCATGGGAAACATAATAGTGGCACCTTGATTTTGTACTTTCCAGCCTCCAGAACGGTGAGAAATAAATTTTGATTGCTTATAAGTCATCACTATCTGGTATTTTTTTTTTGTTTTTTTTTTTTTTGTTTTTTTTTTGTAGCACCACAAGGATTAAGTGAGTAATTGGTACTAGGAGTGGAGTGTTACAATAACAAATTATTGAAAGTGTGGGAGCAACTTTGGAACTGGGTAATAGCAAGGCTGGAACATTAAAAGCAATTCTGGTCAAGGCTCAGAAGAGAAAACTATAGAGAGATTCTTGGCCTTCTTAGAGATTATCTAAGTAGCCATGATCAGCAGACTAGTAAGGCCTTAGATGGAAATAAGGCCATTCTGGAATGGCCTGGAAATAGCTGGAAATAAGAAATATCTTACTGGAAACAGGAGGCAAGGTCATCGTTGTTACAAAGTTGTTAAGAACTTGGCTGAATTGTGTCTGTTTGCTCCTATGTTGTGGAAGGCAGACTTTCAGAGCAATCAATGAAGTGTATATTTGGTGGAAGAAATATCTAAGCAAAATGCTGAAGGTGCTGCATGGCTTCTCTTAGTTACTCACAGTAAAATTTAAAAAGAGAGAAACAAATTAAAGTCAGAATTTATTATCAAAAAGGAAGCAGACTTTACGATTTGGAAATTCCCAGCCTGGTTGCGTAAAGAATAATAAAGCATATTTGGTAGAGAATAACAAAGGTGTGGCCAAGCAAACGTTTGATGAAGACAATGGTATACATAGAAGGAAGCCAGACTCTATCCAACAGGATAATGAAAGTATGACTCTGAAGGCATTTTGAAGATCACTGAGGCTGTCACTCCTATCTCAGACCCAAAGTACCAGAACCTTGAAGGAAGAACAATTTCAAACAAGGGGCCAAGGATGCCCATGGAACGCCAGGGTTCTCTGCCCAGGACTGCCTCAAGGTTCTGCTCCATACATTCTACCACAGTTTTCCTTAACTACACTAGGTGGGGCTTGGGCCATCACTCCATAGGGCACAAGTGGAAACCTGGGTGGCGTCCATATGGTGTTAACTCTGCAGATGCACACAGTACACAAGCTGTGGCAACACGGTTACTTCCACCTAGATTTCAAAGAATGTTTCAGAGAGTCTCCAGAACCAGGCAGAGGACTGTTATAGGGCAGAGCTGCTGCAGAGATTCCCTAAGAGCTATGGAAATGCCAAGTGGAGCTGTGAAGGCGGGACCACTGCAAAGAGTCCATACTAAGACAATGCCCTACAGAGCTGTGAGGCTGGATCCATGAGACAGCCCTCACCGGGCAATGTTTAATGGGCACATGAGGGCAGAATCACTCTTGAGACCTTAGCTATGTAGAGCCACTAGCATACAATGCCAGCCTCAGAGAGCTTTAGGTGCCTGACAGCAATTGCTGATAGCTCTTGTGTGAACCACATCCCAGAAAGCCATAGGGTGGGGCTTTCCAGGGCCTTGGGGGCTCAACCTCCAAAACAATATGTTTCAAAGTCAGAACAAGGAGTCGAAGATTACTTTTAACACTTAATATTTAATATTGTTTGCCTTATTGAGTTTGGGGCTTACTTTGGAACTGTTACCACTTTTTTTCTTTCCTACTACTTTCTTTTGAAATATGAATGTCTATTTTCTGCCTTTTCACCATTGTATTTTGGAAATACATAATTTGTTCTATCTTACATGTTCACAGCTAGAGAGCAATTTTCTTCAGGATAAATTTTAACTTGCGTCTCACCCATATCTGATTTAGTTGAGACTCTAGACTTCAGACTCTCTAGTTGGTGCTGGAATGAGTTAAGACTGTTGGGGCTGTTGGGATAGAATAAATATATTTTTGCATGTGAAAAGGACATGAATTTGTTGAGTACAGGATGAAATACTATGGGTAGATATAGTTTAAATGTGTCCCCTCAAATTTATGTTGAGCCTCAATCTCCACTGTAATGGTATTAAGACATGAGGCCTTTAGGGGGTGATGAAGTGATGAGGGCAGAGCCCTCATGAATAGAATTACAGCCCCTTATAAAACGGTTTGAGGGAGTGGGTTTTCTCTCTTCTGCTTCTCTGTCATATGAGGACACAATGTTTATTCCCTTTTGACTGTTTTACCCCTTCAGCCACATAAGAAAGGACCTCACCAGACACCAAATGCTCTTACCTTGATCTTGAACTTCCCAGCCTTCAGAACTGCAAATAATAAATTTCTGTTGTTTAGAAATTACCCAGTCTCAAGTATTTTTTTATAGCAGCATGAATTGACTAAGATACCCATAGATAAGAATGGGAGATTATTAAACATTAGTTTCCCAGTAAAATATTTGAAAATGATTTTGAAAATAATTTAATTGAACTAATTCTCCTTTTAACATTTATCTTATCATGTCTACAACTGAAAGTTTAGAGGGTGAAGAAGATATATTGCTCACAAAACTGTAAAATTTTTACATATATTTAAAGAAGTTAAAAGTGAAATAAAGAAGCTAAAAGCTTTCTCAAGACTTAAAATCTTTCATTAAAGACAATATTTTAAATTATAATGGACTCTTATCTATAGTTAGAAAATTGAATATTTGTGGCCAGGTGCAGTGGCTCACGCCTGTAATTGCAGCACTTTGGGAGACTGAGGCAGGCAGATCACTTGAGTTCGGGAGTTGGAGACCAGACAGACCAACATGGAGAAAACCCATCTCTACTAAAAATATAAAATTAGCTAGGCATGATTGTGCATGCATGTAATCTCAGCTATGTGGGAGGCTGAAGCAGGAGAATCGCTTGAACCTGGGAGGCAGAGGTTGAGGTGAGCCGAGATCGTGCCATTGCATTCCAGCCTGAGCAACAAGAGTAAAAACTCTGTCTCAAAAAAAAAAAAAAAAAAAAAAAAAAGAAAAAGAAAAAGAAAGAAAATTGAAATAATTGTTTTTTCAAGACTACAACAGCAATAATGGCAAAACTTAATTTATCACACAAGACTGGTCTCTACCGGTACTTTGTCACTTTCACACACACTCATCATGTAGCCTTCCTGCTACTCTTTTAGAGGTGGATTCAAAGCTTTTTGTCTGTTCTCATATCTCCATATAATATATTTATTGATGGCAAAAATACATTGTTTCTACTAACTGACTTGGTATTGGATGAGATGCCAGCACTATTAATATTTATAGTCACAGAGCTCTGGATATTTTTAGAGTAAACTGATTGAAATCAGGTTGACCACCAATAATAGAAAATGTTTGAAATGACAATTAGAACATTCCTCCCAAAACTGTCTACTTTTAGATATTTAATTTTGTTCAAAATCTCCTAAATGTTGACCACCTAACTCCTTAATATTATCCATAGCCGTCTATGCAATTAGAAATAATTAATTATACGTTTACTGTTTTAAAGTAAATAAAAAGGCTGAAACATTCATAAGTACTTGCAACTCCACATTAGGTTTGTTTACAAATGATGACTTAAGCCCAAGTTTTCTGGAAATTAAAATCCTCTCAACAAAATGGCATATAGCTCTATCATTCAGATTATTTCACTAGCTACTGTGAAGTTGTACTATAATTTATTTTAAGATAAAAACATCTATTTTCCCTACTCATGAAGTAAATTTACATTCATAAAGATATTATGGTTCCTTATTAATAAACTAGGCATGAATTCAATGAGTCTGTTGCTGAGAAATAAAAACACACACATAATTATTTCCATCACAATAATACTTTTAAACTTTTCATGTAGTCTAGGTTTAAAATTGAGGATGCTCAATGCCTTGTAAGAGGAATGATAGCGGGGTTATTTTGTAACTAAAAGCAGACAAATTTCTTCTTCCAAACATAGGAAGCATTTTCTTAGAAAGAAATTCCTCTTACAGAACCCACAGGAGCATTTTCATGTTTTCACCTGAAATAGTTTTTCCATTTCTTTTGTGGAAATTCCATAGTTCTTGGAAAGTAAAGAAATGTCTTTAAACCATTGCTTATCTGAGCTTTTATATAATTCTTTTCCATTTTATTGGAAAATGAGTTTAACCTCCAGACATTCCAATAATTTATCTGTATTTTATGACAAACTGCTTCAAGAAATGCTTAAGATTTATTCCAAGAGCTATGGTCAGTCACCAAGGCAGCACATATTTATTGAGTACCAAGTGCATAGACATAGCTATTTTAGGCATCGGCTTCATAGTAGAGAACTGATATTTTAGGATCAAGTAAAAATATTCTCTCTGACTTTATATTCCCCTGTTTTTAATTTCTTAGGAGAATAACAATGTTATTAAAATGCATATGACTATATATTTAGTGAGATTAATGGTAATTATGATGTGACTAAAAGCATCTTTCTTGAAACACTGGCTGTTTAATGTTGACAGCATTCCTGGTGGATTTTACAATTAAGTCAATGTTTAGTAAACATATTTAAGAGGCTCAGCTAAATAGGAATAAACTAGCTGCTCATGAATATATATTAACAGTTTTTAATTCTTCTTCCAAATTACTTTTAGCCTTCCAATGAAAAATTGCAAGAATTTAAAAGTTAGTAATTTTTTTTTATATAAAAATATGTAAGTCTTGTATTTTTCAACCTTTATTGGAAATCCAGGCTTTTGTTTTGAAGAAAGACGCCTCAGCCCAGGCTGTGACCCTATTTGTGCATTAAGATGGCAATAGTAGGGCGCAGAAGCACATACTCACTGATTCCTTCCGGTCTCGTTAGTGGATAAGGAATAGATATGTCATAAACTCAGTTGGGGTACATCTGCAACACTACATTAAGCAGCATATACTATTTGCACATTTATGGACTGATAATCCTTAGCATTTATGAAGACTCATTTTTCTATTGCCTGAAAAGAAACAATACTAATAGTGTGTGCAATTAAGAGCTCACAAGAATAATGGAAAAATTAGTGACCTGTAACCACTTTTAGTACAATGTGCTGCCTTGAAAGTATAATGAATTCCTCTCTATTATTTTTGCTGAGCATCAATATGGATAAATAATCTACAGTACTTCATGAATAACCCAGGAGATGATGAAAGGATATTGTCCAAGTTACTCTCTAAATATGCAGATTTACTTCCCTGTACATCTGTCTATTACCTACTTACTCTTCTTGATAAATCAATTCAATTTTAAAAATAGTTATTAACAATTTTCTTTTCTGATGAGTGATGTGCAAATAAAAAGGAAGTCTTCTTCTACAGTAATAATAAAGCATACTAATTAAAAGGGACACATAAATGAAAAAGTTTAATAGTTCTATAGGGAAGTATAGTGTTAAGAAGCAAAATGAGTCATGAAAATAACATTTAAAGAATTCAAAGAAATATGCAATCAGAAAGTGACGCAGAAAATGGAGAATCTTTACAATGGAGTAATAGCTTGGATTACACTAATATATGGATAGAAAAGTGATATGTGTGTGTGAGAGAGATAGACAGAACAGATGGCAAATGACTCAATGTAAGGAAGGTCAGGTTTCCTGATCTCACTCTGAGGTTGCTTTATGTTATAGTTTAGATGAATGAAACTTTTTCAGAAATAAAAAATAAATAGATTTCATTACTCTAAGCAAAGGAGAAGAAAAACAGAAAGAATAGGTATTCTTGGGTTAGAGTAATAACCTGGGCCAATCTTCAAATCACAGGGAACAGTACAGACATCAATGTTGTCTTTTACAGCTTACAGAAAATATTCACCAAGAAAGCGTCGGCCTGTTAACAGTACAAGTTTTCCTGTCTCTACAAATACCATTTCCCACATAACTTCTTAGATCAAATGCCTCTTTATTCTCTGAAGAAAACACCGTTCTAAAGGAATCACAAAATTGTAAGGCCATACATTTTCAACTCCTAGTTATTAGAACAAGTTCCATGACCACAACTGGGCGTTGTTTCATGTAGTGATTGCTTATGTTAATACAGTTAATTCTCTCCCATGGCCACCATTTCCTGTCCTGAATGCTCTGTGCACTTCTCTTGTTTTCGCTTCAACCACCCCCTGACCGGGTCCTGACCGTCAGTCTTATGATGAGTGTATTTTCTTTGGATTTGTGAGTTCCCTCCTAGTTTTATATTCCTCTTTAATTAGCAAAAATTTCTGTACTATTTTATTAATTAGTCTTGTGAGCTTTCTCAAGTTCTTTCATCTTTTAATTTTTCATATCTATAATCCTGGACCAATCTATTCCGTATCTCCATATCTACACAGTTGCAAGTATGGCTGCTACAACTACTAATACATGTGGGATTCATTTTCAAATGGACCCTCAATGTCTGCATTTTTATTGGTCAATTCTATTTTCTGTTACCTCAGTTTTTTATACAAAGCTTACTTGATTTTAAGTACCTTGCTATATCCTTAGATCATTTATTTCCAACAACTGATATTATCTCCTACAGCATACAGAATAGTGAAATTATCAGGAGAATCTTCATCTTAATGACCTGAGATCTATAGTCACCTATTAAATGCCTACTTTTACTTCTGTCCTTATTTATCAGGAATTGTATTGCCTTCAATTGTCTTTTATTCTAACTCCTTCTTCCTAGCTTTTTGCTTATCTTGGCTTATCAATTGTTTTCTATATTTTTAGAAGATTGTACTCTGAAAGTACTTTTTCTGCAACCTATTTATTTATTTATTTTCTATCTATTTAGATACTACATTCACTACACAAAAGATTGAATTTTTTTCTGAAATGTCCACATAAACTTTTGAAAACTACATAATTCCCATGGGATTTGTTAGCCAAAAGGGACCATAATTGAGATGGTAAAAATGGTGATATTAACAAAGAAAACCAGAATTGTTCAGAGAAAATGAGATACAAGCGATGGCAGCAGCAGCCCATCTGTAGCCACAACTGCAAGGATGTGGGCTGCAGCAGGGCAGGTGTGTACGAGGCTGCATGGCCCACGGAGCCCATGGGCATCCTGCCCCCTACCAAGTCAGAGAGGCAGGAGCCCCAGGCTCCCAGGTACAGCTGCAGCTGCCCAGCTGTGGCTCTGCACCCAAGCTTCTCTGCACTATTGGGAGCCCAGGAACTCTGCCCCCACAGGCTCAGAAGTTCCCCCTCCTGCTCCGTGGCCTCTCCCGGCTTCAGGAGCCTGCCCCAGTGAGGAGCAAAGCTGTAGCCAAGCCCGGGTGCCATCATGACCTGATCAAGTGTGCACATGCTCAGGGTGGCACTGACATGCCAGACCCCTGCTGTCTTGGCCCACTCTGGACTTTGGGCACCAATGAGCAAGAGAGGAAGGATGGGGAAGGGGCTGATAGCAGCTCGGCCAGGGTCTGCAGGCACTCCTTGGCAAGAAAAGCCTGGGTGCCATGGGAGGCATGTTGATGTTGGGAGGCAGACAGGTTCCTGGGCAGAAAGGAGCAGGTTCCTGGTAAAATCCCACCTTTGAGCCAGACCTGAAGCCTGGGGGCCAAGCTGCCCGCTCCAGATGGAGTCCAGCTCCTCTCCACCTTGCTCATTCTCTAGTTGTGCACATACACTTATTCTTCCTGGACACTGGGCAAGAACTCGAGACCTGCTGAATGTGTGATTGAAAGAGCTGTAACACAAACAAAGCTGAAACATGTCTCTGGCTTGCCATGTCGCAGGCAAAGAGAAAGAGAGAGCAGCAGTAGCCTTTCAGGGATCCCAGACCTAGGGGCTCCTCGAGCCAGGGCTGTGACACTCTCTTTGGGGCTCTATGGTTCCTGATGTCTCCAAGCTTCCAGGAACCACCACATTCCCCAGCGCCTGTAGTGAAAGCTGGTTGTGGACCACCTGAGATAGTCACAGCCTCGCGTGGAGCCAGCACCTGTCCTGGCACCTGGAACTGCCTGCTCTGTTACAGCCGGCACACCTGGCTGTGCACAGTGGCAATACCCTGCACTCATTCCCATACCCCTAGCTGCTCCACACCTGGCTTGTCCTTGGTAGGTGTGGGATCTGGGCCAGCAGCATGAGCCAAGCACAACTTGCCAGGCTGAGTGGGTGAAACAGGCCCAGCAGGCTGAAGCGCAACTAAGGCAAAGGTGCCACTGGCCATAGAACTTTCCATCTAGAAAAACAACACTCTAAGAATCCTGTGACATGTTGAGTGGCTGTTTCAGGATATGCAGAATGGTGAGTAAAAGCAGACTTGCTGGTCTGTCTTTTTTTGGAGTTCCTAAACTCCACAAAGTCCAAAATGAAAGAAAAACACTAGGCCTCTGTTGGCCAGTTAAAAGTGATTACCACAGCTGCTGGACTTAACGGAGGACAGGCTTGCTGGGGAGGACAGTGTCAACCTTGGGTGTTGGGAATATTGTCATTGTTTCTATCTAGTTTCCCTTCCCAGAGGTCTAGCCATTGTATGGGATTGGAAGGATGCCCTGGGACAACTGATGGTAATCTAGTTGAAGCTACACCTCAGTGTTATCCAAAGGCCCCTCAACTAACTCCAGTCCCTGACCACCCATTAGGATGTCAGCATTAGGACCCCCCGTCTTTCTTTCTTTCTTTTCTTTCTTTCTTTTCTTTCTTTCTTTCTTTCTTTCTTTCTTTCTTTCTTTCTTTCTTTCTTTCTTTCTTTCTTTCTTTCTTTCTTTCTTTCTTTCTTTCTTTCTTTCTTTTCTTTCTTTCTTTCTTTCTTTCTTTCTTTCTTTCTTTCTTTCTTTCTTTCTTTCCTTCCTTCCTTCCTTCCTTCCTTCCTTCCTTCTTTCCTTCCTTCCTTCCTTCCTTCCTTCCTTCCTTCCTTCCTCTTTCTTTCTTTTTCTTCCTTCTTTCCTTCTTTCTTTTCCTTCCTTCCTTCCTTCCTTCCTTCCTTCCTTCCTTCCTTCCTTCCTTCCTTCCTTCCTTCCTTCCTTCCTTCCTTCTCTTTTCTTTTTTCTTTCTCTTTCTTTCTTTCTTTCTTTCTTTCTTTCTTTCTTTCTTTCTTTCTTTCTTTTCCTTCCTTCCCTCTTTCCTTCCTTCCCTCCCTCCCTCTTCTCTTCTCTTTTCTTTTCTTCTTTCTTTCTTTCTTTCTTTCTTTCTTTCTTTCTTTCTTTCTTTTCTTTCTTTCTTTCTTTCTTCTTTCTTGCTCTTTCTTTTTTTCTTTCTTCTTTCTTTCTTTCTTTCTTCCTTCCTTTCTTTCTTTCTTTCTTTCTTTCTTTCTTTCTTTCTTTCTTTCTTTCTTTCTTTCTTTCTTTCTTTCTTTCTTTCTTTCTTTCTTTCTATACTACCATAGCTGCTATCCTCTTCTTTGCATATATGGTTAAGGCTGTTGGTGCAAATCGCAGAGATAATATTACTGGGTAGAATGAGCATTTGGCTTAGTCATCAGGAGTGTACATCAGAACAATGTGGGGTTTGTGTATTCTTAAAAGCTAGGAGGATGTAACAATTGAGAGCCTTCTTTCCCCTGTTGAAGGGAGCCCATTTGCATAGGGCAAGAACCATTTGCATAGGGGAAGAAGCATTTGCCCCCAGGAATGTTCCCCTCCCCTACTCTTAAATTGTATTTTTGGGGTGCATCTTACTAGGCCAGGTCCCCAATTCCTGGGACCCCCTTTTGTCTTACCTGTTTAGGGAGGACCTAGTTCCACAGCATCTCCTGTTTATGAAGGGGAAGCAACAAAGAAGCTGCCCCCTGCCAGTTGCTGGTGGCAATTTAGTGAGGGCCACCTGGGACTTAATTTAATGAGTCTATACACCCTCCTGAAACCAAGCTTTGGGTTAGAGCCCTAGAAAGGAAAACTAGATCTGAAAGACTCAGAGGCAGACAACAGTGGAAGTCTAGGGGCACAGAACAGGTAAGCATGACTAATTCCTGCCAATAGTCCCCCTCCCCGACTTCATGGAAGGAGGATAATGCTCACATCCATGCCATAGAGGAGATCTAGAAACCCACAAGTTACCAACAGCAGTAGTTACCACAAGTTACCAATGGTTGTTAGGTGAGCGTGACTATTCCTAACCACTAAGCCTCCCCACTACATGAGAGGTCACACTTGCATCCATGGGTGGCACTTGCAAAGTTTGCTAGGACTTGGGAATATGAGGTTGGAAGAAAGAAGAGGATAACTTTTCTTTTTCTCTCCCTCATGTACCACAAGGATTTACTAGAAAGAGAAAGGAACAAAAGGACACCTTTTTTCTCTCTTTCCAAATGGAAAGTTTATTTATTTATTTATTTATTTATTTGTTTGTTTGTTTATTTATTTATTTATTTTCTACTCTGGTCTCTCTTTGTGGATGGGTAATCTCGTCTCTGTACCATAGAACACTCCAATTGGAAGCATCCACTGAGCTGGACAAGGTTTAATTTTCCCAAACCTTAAACGGTTTGGCAATCTCCTGAGAGGAGTGACAACTTTTCTTTGCCTGTTCCCCCTTCATGAAACTCCAGTTTCAGTGGGACTCCATAGCTTGGGGAAAGGGAGCCCAGAAGCCTAACAGGTCAGCAAAAGGGTAAAAGTTCTTACCAGTCAGACTTCTGGGCTCCTCTCTGTGCAATCTGGTTATAGGAATGGTAAAAACCACTGTATTATCTACCCACCCCTCATGAGTTCAAAGTCAGAAGTATTGGCCCCTTGGCATAGCTAAGAATGGAAAATAAGAGATTTAAAAGGACTTCATAAAGGAGTGCTATGGCTAAGGGTCAGCTGAATTAAAAATGGATATCCAAACTAGAAAATCTAGAAGAAATGGATAAATTTCTGGACACATACACCTTCCCAAGACCAAACCAGGAAGAAGTCGAATCCTGTAATAGACCAATAACAAGTTCTGAAATCGAGACAGTAATTAATAGTCTACCAATCAAAAAAAAGCCCAGGACCAGAAGGATTCACAGTGTAATTCTGCCATAGGTACAAAGATGAGCTGGTACCATTCCTTCTGAAACTATTCCAAACAATAGAAATAGAACTCTTCCCTAACTCATTTTATGAGACTAGTATCATCCTGATACCAAAACCTGACATAGACACAAGAAAAAAAGAAAATTTCAGGCCAATATCCCTGATAAACATCAGTGGGAAAATCCTCAATAAAATACTGGCAAACCAAATCCAGCAGCACATCAAAAAGCTTATCCACCATGATCAAGTGGGTTTTGTCCCAGTGATGCAAGACTGGTTTAACACACATGAATCAATAAACAGAATCCATCACATAAACAGAACCAATCAAAAACCACATGATTATCTCAATAGATGCAGAAAAAGTTTTTGATTAAAATTCAACAGCCCTCTATGCTAATAACTCTCAATAAACTAGGTATTGATGAAACGTATCTCAAAATAATAAGAGTTAATTATGACAAACCCACAGCCAATATCATACTGAATGGGCAAAAGCTGGAAGCGTTCACTTTGAAAACTGGCATAAGACAAGGATGTGCTCCCTCACCACTTCTCTTCAACATAGTATTAGAAGTTCTGTCCAGGGCAAACAGGCAAGAGAACAAAATAAAGTGTATTCAAATAGGAAGAGAGGAAGTCAAATTGTCTCTGTTTGCAGATGACATGATTGTATATTTAGAAAACCCCATCATCTCAGGCCAAAATCTCCTTAAGCAGATGAGCAACTTCAGCAAAGTCTCAGGATACAAAATCAATGTGCAAAAATCACAAGCATCCTATACATCAATAACAGACAGAGAGTCAAATCATGAGTGATCTCCCATTCACAACTGCTACAAAGAGAATAAAATATCTAGGAATACAACTTACAAGGGATGTGAAGGACCTCTTCAAGGAGAGCTACAAACCACTGCTCAAGGAAATAAGAGAGAGGACACAAACAAATGGAGAAACATTTCATGCTCATGTATAGGAAGAATCAATATCATGAAAACAGCCATACTGCCCAAAGTAATTTATAGATTCAATGTTATTTGTTTCTTGTAAACAAATTTACAAGAAAAAAAAAAACTCATCAAAAAGTGGGTGAAACATATGAACTGACACTTCTCAAAAGAAGAAATATATGAAGCCAACAAACATGAAAAAATCTCATTGTCACTGGTTGTTAGAGAAATGCAAATCAAAACTACAATGAGATACTATCTCAGGCCAGATAGAATGGCTATCATTAAAAAGTCAGGAAACAACGGATGCTGGAGAGGATGTGGAGAAATGGGAATGCTTTTACACTGTTGGTGGGAGTGTAAATTAGTTCAACCTTTGTAGAAGAAAGTGTGGCAATTCCTCAAGGATCTAGAACTAGAAATATTATTTGATACAGCAATCCCATTACTGGGTATATACCCAAAGGATTAGAAATCATTCTACTGCAAAGACACATGCACATGCATGTTTGTTGCAGCACTATTCACAATAGAAAAGACTTGGAACCAACCCAAATGCCCATCAATGATCAATTGGATAAAGAAAATGTGTCACATATACACCATGGAATACTATCCAGCCATAAAAAACGATTATTTCATATCCTTTTCAGGGACATGGATGAAGCTGGAAACCATCATTCTAAACTAACTAACACAGGAACAGAAAACCAAACACAGTATGTTCTCAGTCATATGTGGGAGCTGAACAACGAGAACACGTGGACCCAGGGAGGGGAACATCACACACTGGGCCCTGTCATGGGATGGGGGCGAGGGGAGCGATACCATTAGGATAAATACCTAATGTAGATGACAGGTTGATGGGTGCAGCAAACCACCATGGCACGTGTATGCTTATATAACAGACCTGCACTTTCTGCATATGTATCCCCAAACTGAAAGTATAATAATAAAAATAAAGTGAACATCCAATGTATAGGTATATTTAAAATGTCTAAAGGCATTTTAAATGGTCTTTTTCCCTTCATGGATTTTGTTTTTCTGGAAGAAGTGTTTTGTTTTATTCTCAGTCATTTGAATTACTTTTCTCTATTTTGTCTTGCCACTCTTAATGCACACATGAAGGGCCCTAAGGTAACTTCTGATGGCCTGGGACTCCTTGGGAAAAACAGAGGAGGCATCAGTGACCTTGTTTTGGAGAAAACTCGTCTGTTTTCCTCACAGAACACTGGGAATTAGAGGCAGATTTCTCCCTCTCAAAATCTGTTTTTGTCTTTCAGCTATGCCTGTTGATTTGGCTCCAGAAACTGCATGTTTTCCTAGCCCTGTTTCAAGAAGGACTCCACTGTAAGGTCAATAATCCAATTCAAAGACTGGCAAATGAAAAATCACAACTAGTGGATCTTCTTCTGTCTGTTATGTGTTTGATATTTATATAAAATATATCTCTAATTGATTGGCTTAAAAGAAAATAAGCACTTAGATCAAATATTAAAAATAAAAAACTATAATGCCTCTTAGTTGATGTGACTTTCATCTTTGAAAAATAAAAACAGTTTTAAAAATTATTGGTAAAATAATAATGTCTTCAAAATATAGACATGTGGTCTAAATTATGCCGGTCACAAACTGGGTGTTAAATGCTTTAAGGTCATAAACTGCTTCTGTGGCTTTTTTTTTTTAAATTGAGACAGTGTGTTGCTCTGTAGCCTAGTCTGTAGTACAGTGGCACAATCTAGACTCAGTGCAACCTCCACTCCCCAGGTTCAAGAGATTCTCATGCTTCAGTTTCCCAAGTAGCTGGGGCTAAAGGTGTATGAAACTATGCACAGCTAATTTTTGTACTTTTAGTAGAGATGAGGTTTCACCATGTTGGCCAGACTGGTTTTGAACTCTTGACCTCAGGTAATCCACCCTCCTTGGCCTCCCAGTGTGCTGGGATTACAGGCAAGAGCCATAGTTCCTTACCTTCTTTGGCTTCTGAAAATTGTTTGACTTACCTTCTTAACAATTTTTCAAGAACTGGGGGCATATAAAGGTAACCACCCCCTAACTATGCTGGAAAGAGCCAGATCTTATCTGCACCTAGTACATAATTAAAATACCTTACAAGGTTTTATACCAAATTAAAATTTGCTAAGAGTTACCATTATAATATGTAACTCAGACTACTGAAAATAGATTAACATGCATGTAAAAGAAGTAAAAAATTTTTTAGTACAAGTTTATAAGAAGGCATGGAAATGTACATTTTTGCCTAGTTTAGAGTGTTAAATGATTGTTTTAAATTAGTTATGACAAAGTTAAAGGTTTTAACAAGTTGTGGAAGGTTTTTAAAAGTTAATCTTGTAAAAGCAATTCTTGCGTGAAAATATTGAGTAAATTCAAAAGAAAATTATTTGTTTTTTCTATAAATTAAACATTGGTAAAAAAGCACAAGAAGGGTTTCTTCAGGCACTGACCTGCTTTTTAACAAATATTTTTACAGGGTTATATAAGTTTTATGAAAATTTCACCTCATGGTCAAACTGAATAAGATTGGATAGATTTGTCTATGCCATTTTATTTAAATAAATTTGGCTTGACAGCAAAAATAGACTAATGTTAGGGTGAAATTTGGCTCTCTCTCTCAAACAAGATTTTCATGTAATGTTAAAAGATAATGAAAGATTTTTGTTAGCCTTGTGAATAAACTGCTAAAAAAAGAAGGAAAACCCAAGAGACAGATAATTTGGAAAGCCGTCTTCCTGCTTATTGAGTAAAGATTTTGCCTTTTTAAAAATTTTTGAGTCATTATTTTGGTTAATAAGTGACTATGATAACCTGTAATTCTATTACATAGTATTAATTGTGGTTTTGTTTATTTGTTTGTTTGTTTTTGAGACAGAGTCTTGCTCTGTCACCCAGGCTGGAGTGCAGTGGCGAGATCTTGGCTCACTGCAAGCTCCGCCTCCCAGGTTCACGCCATTCTCTTGCCTCAGCCTCCTGAGTAGTTGGGACTACAGGTGCCCGCCACCACCCCTGGCTAATTTTTTGTATTTTTTAGTAGAGACAGGGTTTCACTGTGTTGGCCAGGATGGTCTCGATCTCCTGACCTCATGATTTGCCCACCTCGGCCCCCCAGAATGCTGGGATTACAGGCCTGAGCCACCATGCCTAGCCAATATTAAGTGTTTTAAACATTTAACATATTTGATAGGCTTTCTGAAATCAAATTTCTGCTTCAAAATAGTCTTTTAAAACCCCTAGCTTTGGAAACTACAGAGGACCCTTGGATTATCCAAAAGAGAAGTAACAGGATTATTTTACATGTTTAGTTACATGGGTTTGCCAAAATAAAAATAATGTTTAATCTTTTTCATGTTATAGTTTAGTAAATAATATTAATATATGTTCCAAATTTTTATGGGATTTCTAAAATTCTAATGTCTGAGTATATGCTATGAATCCTTCTTAAGGTTATTATATTAACTTATTGTAAGCCACAGACATAACCAAATTTCTTTGTCAATTGTGTTTTTGACTGTGACTCCTCAAAGATATTTTGTCATTCCCAGTTGTCAACTTTTGATCCTCTTCAAAAGATGGTTTATATTCAGCTATAGAACTTTGACAAGTGCTCTTAAACATAGATTTCTGATATCTTTGGAGATTTTGACATTAGAATAAAAGAAAAATGTTTGGGACTCATGAAGAAATGAAATGTTCATGAATATCAAGCAGAACAAGAGTTAACTGAATGGACTGAACTAATAGAAAACTGAAGTAACCTTTTTTAACATTTTACTTAAAACGTGGCTGATCCTTTTTTTTCAAAGTCAGGAAAACTTTTATTTTAAGCTATTTAAAGCTTTTAACAATTGAGTAAGGTATACACTTGTGAACAAAATTTGGAGCATATTTGTTTCTCTGCCTGTTTTCTTCAGAATTTGGAAACTATATGTGAATATTCTTAACTATGGCAACAGTTATTTACATAAGTGTAATAAGAATCCATTTTCTGGGCCGGGTGCAGTGGCTCACTCCTGTAATCCCAGCACTTTGGGAGACCGAGGCAGGTGGATCACGAGGTCAGGAGATTGAGACCATCGTGGCTAACATGGTGAAACCTCGTCTCTACTAAAAATACAAAAAATTAGCTGGGTGTGGTGGCAGGTGCCTGTAGTCCCAGCTACTCAGGAGGCTGAGGCAGGAGAATGGCATGAACCTGGGAGGTGGAGCTTGCAGTGAGCTGAGATCATGCCACTATACTCCAGCCTGGGTGACGGAGCAATACTCCATTTCAAAAACAACCCCCCCAACCCCCCCAAAAAAATCCATTTTCTTTTGCAACAGGATGCAATTGAAGAAATTGGTTGTTTTACCAAAGCTTTGGCTCAAAGAGTATGCTTCACTTTAAGATATCAAGCTTGACTTGCAGAGCCAATAAAAATTCCTTGGGGAAACTGGCCCCATAGTCTGTGTACACCATTCCCATACCCCAGCTGGTTCCTAACCTTTGATGTGTAAAGAATGTCACTTTCTAACAGGCCCTGGAGCCCCAGCTTATCTCAGGACTTCAAGAAGTGAGAAATTTATTCAACTCATAGGTACTTGAGGGGAAAAACTCATTGTTGGTCTAGGCTTTAACAGGTCTTATCTGAGATTCCTTTCAGAACAGAGTTTCATCAGAGTCCATTTAAAAAGCCTATGTGAAAATAATTATTCTTGTTTCACTTTACACAAATAATCAGTCCAAATATAAGACTAAAATTTAATATTCTGCAAACAAATCAGTCTCATCACAATTTATTTTTAACAAACATGAGGACTGGAGAGAGAAAAGTTATGCTTCAAAACTTACTATACAGTTGCCATTAAATTCTAGTCTCCAAGTATTTGTCTACATTTTAGACTAACCCTGCTCATTTCTGTGAACCAACCAGTGATCTCTGATTGCAGCTCCGAAAAATGGATAGGTAATGTAAAACTCTGGCTGGGCATGGTGGCTCACAACTGTATTCCCAGCACTTTGGGAGGCCAAGGCGGGCGAATCATGAGGTCAGGAGATTGAGACCATCCTGGTTAACAAAGTGAAACCCTGTCTCTACTAAAAATACAAAAAAATTAGCAGGGCATGGTGGTGGACACCTGTAGTCCCAGCTACACGGGAGGCTGAGGCAGAAGAATGGGGTGAACACAGGATGTGGAGCTTGCAGTGAGCCGGGATCGTACCACTGCACTCCAGCCTGGGTGACAGAGTGAGATTGTCTCAATAAATAAATAAATAAATAAATAAATAAATAAATAAAAATAAAATAAATTAAAAAAACAAACAAACAAACAAACAAAAAAACTCTGGATCAGTATTCTGGTTCTGGGCAATTATCCTGAAAATCCTGCCAGGTGATAGGGGTAAATAGGGTGCCTATACTCAAAGGTTTCTCTTTTGGGAAAATAAGAACAAGAGTGCAATCCCCTTGCACCCAAGTCTTAGCAGGCATAACTATAGCCACCAGTTATCTGGGCATGTCAGCAGCCTCAGGATTTTTTAGCTGTCCTTACCCCCTTGTTTCATTTTGATATATGTGTTCTAATAACCTAGTTTGTCTCTTCTTGCCTTCAGGCCATCAAACGTCAAATGGTCATCATGCAAATGGAGCTTCAGACAATTGCTCCCTTTCACTGGGGACCCTTAGATAGGCCTCTGAGAGAAGGTCTGGCTGCTTATTTCACCAAAACAATGTCCCCTCTCAGCATGAAGCAATTAAGAGCAGTCATCATCCCTATTCTAATAGCAGGTACATCCTCTTCAGAGTGGAGATTGATGGAATCAGCAACTTATTTAGAGTGGCTGCTGTGAAGACACCAGTTGCAGAGGGAGAGGCAGGGCTAGGGCTACATGCTTTGTGGAGCCAGCAGGCGCCAGGAACAGGCAGGAGCTCCATCCCCTTGGAGTCAGTGGGGCAGGAGCTGCATGCTCCCAGGCATAACTGCACCCACCCAGCCACAGCTCCAGATCCTGGTGTCCCTGTGGTCTCAGGGGTTCATGATGCTCCCCCTCCTCTGTAGGCCCAGTACTGCCTGCTCTTACTCCTTGGCCTCTCCGTGCTCCTGGCACTCTCTCCAGTGCAGAGCAAAGTTGTAGCCAAGCCCAGGTGCTGCCATGACCTGGCTGGGTGTGCACACACTTAGGGCAGTGCTGACGGGACAGTTCTCTGCTGCCTTGGCCCCTTCTGGACTTTGAGGAATGATGAGAATGGGACATTGGGCAGTGAGGAGGCTGAGGGCCACTCAACATGGGCCTCCAGGCACCCCTCAGTATGAACAGCCTGGAAACTGTGGATGGCATGTTGATGACAAGAGGCAGACAGGTTCCTGGGCAGAAAGGGGCAGGTCCCTGATAAAACCCCACCTTCAAGTCAGGAACAGCCAGAAGCCTGTGGGCCAGGTTTCCAGTTCTGGGTGATGTCCATGGCCCGAAGTGAAAACTTACGATGCTTTATCCAGGCCTGCCCATGGACTCATCAGCATGCACTTCCTCCCTTCTGAGCTCATAAAAACCCTGTATTCAGCCAGACTCACACAGACCTCAGGACAACCAGCTGTGGGAAGGAGCTACCCACTTCAGGTTTCTTCAACTTGTTGGAATGACTTGCCTGTGGGGAAGGAGCTACCCACTACAGGTCTCCTCACTGCTGAGAGCTGGACATTTATCGAGATGACCTGCCTGTGGGAAGGAGTTGCCCTCTTTGGGTCTCCTGACAGCTATTCTATCACTCAGTGAAGCTGCTGTCTGCCTTTTTCACCCTCTAGTTGTCTACATACCTCATTCATCCTGGACGTGGGACAAGAACTTGGGACCCACTGAATGGCAGGACTGAAAGAAATGTAAAACAAACAGGGCTGAAACATGTCCCCAACTTGCCATGCTGTGGGTAATGAGAAGAAGAGAAGGGCTGTGGCCCTTTGGGGACCCCAGTCCAAGAGATCCCAGAGCCAAGACTGTGACATCCTCTTTGGGGCTCTATAGTTTCTGGCATCTCCAGGCTTTTGGGCATGACTGTGTTCCCTGGTGCCCACAGTAGAAGCTGCTTGCCCTACCTGTGATCCAGCCACTGCTTCTCATGGAGTCAGTGCCTGTACTAGTGCCCGGAGCTGCCAACCCCACCCCTGCCAGAACACATGGCTGTGTACAGTGGCTGGACCCCACACCCACTCACATACCCCTCACTGCTCTGTATCTGGCTCACCCTGGTCAGGTGTGGGAATCCAGGCCCGTAGTGTAAGCTGAGCACAGTGGGCTGGGCCAGGAAGGTGGAATGAGCCCAGCAAGCTTGAGCAAAACTTGGACAAAGATGCTACCGCTACATAGGTTTCTGGCTGAAAAGTTGATGCTCTAAGCATCCTGTGACACAAGACCATCAAAATAATTAACTAGCTAAATTCACCTTTGTATTACAAAAGATGAAAACATGAATGAATGCCTGGTCTGTCATGGAGAATGAGGAGAGGGATGACAGAATACCCTGAGTCTAATTGCTCTAATTTTTACTGAAGCAAATTCATGTTATCACATTTTCAGGTAGTTGTTGATTAAATTGAATAATATGTGTAGGGTGGCTCATGTATGAATTGGCACCTAGAAATTCTATGTATAGTAGAAAAGTGGTTTGTTATAAGAAATATAAAAGCCATTCATTTCTGAAAAGTTATAAATATTTTGTTTTATAAAATCTGAGAAAATGATCCCGATATTCTATTTGTATAATGAAACATAAAAGATATTCCAAGTCTGAAGAGCTAATAATTAATTTGGTTCTTTTCTCTTTCTGGAAGTATATAAAGCAAGGAATTTATAATACAATATTTAATTAACTTGCATTTTATTTCTGCTATTTCGCAAGTTTAAGTCGTATCTGTAAATTGTCTTGAAACTATAAAAAGTATTATTCTGCAACTTATAGAAAACTTTGTGTAGTACTCTTTGTGTAGGAAATCTAATTTCTCAAGGAAAAACAAATACCCCTTGTACAACATTTTTTTTTAAATATCATGTACTTTAAACACTGATACACAAAATGATTACATACATTAAAAAAATATTTTTTTCTATTTCTCCAGATGATCTGTAGGGTGTTAAATGCAATAATGCTTTTGACATGATATATTTACTTTATGTCAAAAATAGATACTTGTACATAAATATATATGCATGTGTCTTAGAGTTAATACCAAAATAAATTCACAATATTACCACTTTTTCAAGTTGGTGTTGATTAACTTGAAGAACATATTTAGCGTGATAAATATATGTGTAATTAATTTATTTAAAATGGTCCCTAGAGAATTTAAGTAACCTGAAATGTAAAGCAGAAGTTAGATGAATATTATATTTTCAAATATATTTTCTCCAATAAATAAATAAATAGAGGCTTTGATTCAAGATAAACAAAAAGTATATGTATATATGATGTACATTCTCAAGTGTCATGGTTGACATTCTCAACTTTATCTTTCCAATAGTAGTCTTAAATTATATACTTTTTAATATTTTACATTGACATTGCTCATCAATTGTCAGCAGATTTTGAATTCAGAGTCATTTTTATTAATGCTATTGGCAGTTTAGTACACATTAACAGGAATAGTTTAGATAAATTATGCTTATGAAATAATTATTAACTTTACAGATTTTTCTCTAGCCCTGAATTTTTTTGCAAATTTGGCATAATTTAAAAAGCCTACATACAACACCCACACTTCCACTGCAATAGTTAAGAGAAGGGATTATGTAGCATAGTATACTCCAAATTGTGTTCCTCAGAAAACATGTTAACAGATGTTACGGATTAAATTGTGCTTTCACAAAAATATACATCTTAAAGCCCTATACCCTGGAAACCAAGGATATGACTTTGTTTGGAAATAAATTATTTATAAATATAATCAGGCAAAAATAAGAGCATTAGGTTGAGTCATTTTCCAACACAACTGATATCTTTTTTTTTTTTTTAAAAAAAGGAAATTTGAAAACATGTGAAGAAAGAGACAAACATTGGAGTTATGCTGCCACCAACCAAGGAGCATCTGGGGCTACAAAAAGCTAGAAGAGGCAATGATGGACCTTTCTCTACGAGTTTCAGAAGGAGCATGGCCCAGTTCACACCTTGATTTCAGATTTCTAGCCTTCAGAACTGTGAGAAAATATATTTCTGTTGTTGAAAGGCACTCCATTTGTGGTATTTTGTTATGGCCCTAGAAAACTAATGCAATAAACATTAAGGTGAGAAAAACAGTTTCATTGTCAAAATAATTTCTCCACAGCAAGTTCTAAGAGTGAACATACTTTTAAATGCAGTTAAACAAAAATGAAGAATGCCTCAGTGACTTTACTGTATTAATGGCTATTTTGATGCTCCTAGAGGAGAACTGTAGCATAAAATATTTTCATTTCTTAATTTTTTTCGTTTGCTAGTTTTTGATTTTTTAGATGCAAGGAACTGTCCTGTTGCCCCAGCTGGAATGTAATGGTGCAATCACACGAAATTACAGCTCACTGAAGCCTCAACTTTCTGGGATCTAATGATCCTCCTGTCTCAGTCTCCCATGTAGCTGGGAACACAGATATGCACCACAACACCAGGCTAATATAAAAATATTTGTTAGTGGAGCAAAACATTTTCTGTATTGGTCATGTCATATAATTACTACTCCATGGAATCTAATTTGGGAAATGCAGAGTGTCAAAATTCAAATAATTACCATAATACCTAGAAAATTTAAAGCAACTTCTTATTTTCCTCCAGGCAAAGAGTCAATATAACTTTTGATTCTGCTTTATTTTTTGACCTTAAAATAAGTTTTTACTGAAAGCTCTTTAAATGCCAGTTGTGCTCTTGAGGATGAATCTCAGCTTGTGAATTTTTTTGTTACAAGCAGTTTACAAAACCAGATGTTCAGATTGTTAAGAACAGCTGTAAAAACATAATACTACATTAGTTTCAAGAATTCACCTTCTAGGTAAACATAAAACAATAACAAATGCAACAGTGCAGATATCTGGTTAGACAAGTTTCATAATAAACATAATTTCTCCTTGAATTTTTTGTGGAATAAGCAAGACAGTCACAATTATATATTTGAAACACTAAAACTTAGTTAAAAATTGTAATTGCTTAAAATATTTACACTTATGTCTCCATAATGCATTGAACACTAATGTGCATCACCAGATATTCAAATTTAAGCAGACATTCTAGGTTTATTTTGTTCTTTATATTGTTTGCTCTGTCAGACATGTTACTTCTTTATCAAATCCATTTCCTCTTCTAACTAGACAGGTGGCTAATGTAGCCATCTGATTGAGTGCTAGCCCATGGAATATGACTGGAAATTTTGAAAACCAATTTAAGGATAAGCCCTTAAAAGTGTTTCCAGAATGCTCTTATAATGAACACAACTCCCAAGATGATCTTAAAAACTGTATATGAAAGTGGTTGATTCATGCTGTAGGAGTCAGAATCCTTGAATTATCATTTAAGGAGGAACCGTTGACACGGAACACATTTACCAAACTACTACTTAGGCAAAGTTAATCTGCTAACAATTTAGGTATATCTAGTGTAGCAGCTGATGTCACCTTATCTAAAACATTTGTCATTTTTTTCTTGACAAATTGAGACCTACTTAAAATTTTGAGTCTTGTTTGTGAATTCACTTTTCAAAAATTCACTTAATAATACTTATTGAACACTTACCATGAGCCAGATAAATGCCTGTTCATAAAGCAATAAACAAAAGACAAAAAAGTAATCCTAAAGTTTTTACTGATTCAGAGGTGTTTGTCAGATTTGTTCCGGTGATTGAACAAGGAAAATAAGTATAAAAAATTGTGATTAAGAGCTATAAAATATACCAGAAAAATAAAATAATTCACAATGAAGACAATATATTGGGAGGAAATATAGTTTCAAATAGATGGACCGTGGAAAGTCTTATTGAAAACATGAAGTTGGGGGGAAACCATTTGAATATCTTGAGTGCAACATTTTGTAAAAAAATAAATACCAGGGGCAAAGTTCCTAAGGAGAGTGAAGGCCTGATATGTTCAATGACAGGTGTACGGAGATGGAAACAGTAAGTTATCTTGACAGCAGTTAAGAAACCAGAGGAAGGGCCGGGCGCGGTGGCTCAAGCCTGTAATCCCAGCACTTTGGGAGGCCGAGACGGGCGGATCACGAGGTCGGGAGATCGAGACCATCCTGGCTAACATGGTGAAACCCCGTCTCTACTAAAAAATACAAAAAAAAAAAAAAAAAAAAACTAGCCGGGCGAGGTGGCGGGCGCCTGTAGTCCCAGCTACTGGGGAGGCTGAGGCAGGAGAATGGCGGGAACCCGGGAGGCGGAGCTTGCAGTGAGCTGAGATCCGGCCACTGCACTCCAGCCTGGGCGGCAGAGCGAGACTCCGTCTCAAAAAAAAAAAGAAACCAGAGGAAGAAAATGAAGTGGAAACATACGAGGAACCCATAGGCCATTGTAGGTTTAGGGCCATGGCTTGTGCTCTGAAGAAAACAGAAAACAATAAGAATGTTTGCAAAGAAAAATTTGTATATATATACTATTTGACAATATTAAATATATTGACTGGTTTGCCGAGGTTAACCCCAATAGGGTAAGCCTATACGAGGGGAGGCCAGTTATATATATGAGTCTAGTGAAATGTTCAAGCAGGAGATGTTGGTGACTTAGGCAATAATCTTAACTGCGGTTTAATAGTCAAATTTTCGTTATATTTTGAAGGTGAAAAGAATAAGATTTTATTGTATTTCAGATATGGTATAGGCAAAAAAGATCCTATATAACTACAAAAATTTGCATGAGTAATTGAGTGATGGGCTTGCCATTTTCAAAAGAAATCCAACTTAGGGGAAGTAAAATTTGATGGAAGAATGAGAGTTCAGCTGTGAACCTGTGAGTTTTCTGTCATTTATAAGACATCTTACTGATAGAATAGAAGGCATTTGCAAACAGGAATTGCTGTTCAAAGGAAAAATTGGAGCTGGAGATATACATGTGCATCATTTTAGTGCATAGAGGTATTTAAAAACGTGATTGAGGCATGGGCAGAAAGTTTTAACTGCAAAATTAGGAGGCTAAGGTGTAGTCAATATACCTTGAATATGTGACACCTGGAGTGGATAATTTTTTAACACTCATTTCTTTACACAACAAAATTATTTTTAGTATGAATTACAAAATGAAGTAAAAAAAAATTATGGCCAGACATTGAAAGCACAAACATTTAATTTTTTATTTTGTTAAATGTAAAATATATGTTACAGGTTGAATTGTATTCCTCATCCCCATTTGACATACAATATAGACTGGAGTCCTAACCCCCAGTTCCGCAGAATGTGACATTTTTCAGAGACACAGTCTCTACAGAGTTAATCAAGTTAGAATGAGTTCATTAGAGTGGGCCATAATTCAATGTGACTGGCATTATTATAAAACGAGGAAATTAGAAAAAAGAGATGTATACACATTGAGGGTAGATACTGTGAAAAACCCAGAGAGAAGACAGCCACCAAAAGCCAAAAAAAAAAAAAAAAATCCTGGAATAGATCCTTCCCCCATGATCCTCAGAAGGAACTCACTTTGTTGACATCTTAATTTTGAACTTTCAGCTTCCAGAACTGTCAGACAATACATTTCTGTTGTTTAAGTCATCCAATTTCAGCTAAAAAATAAAATATAAAAATAATTTCATAGTGCAAATAATGAAATGAATTAGTATGTTGTCACACTAATCTGTAATAAAATTGCAGTGTCTCATCTCCTCATTATTTTTAAAACAAACAACAGCTAAAACAATACTAAATTGCCATTTAAAAATATAATTCAAATTCGATAGACTATTTCATGTATGCCCTATAGCATACAGCAAACCAAAACATTACACATTGCAGTTCACTCTGTATTCCATACACAAATAAAAAATCCAAGTTTAACAGAGAATGACAGAATTGAACTAAGTCGTAATGTCCATCTTTATATTCCCTGGTGCATCACTCTTATTTAAACCCATTGTTCAAATGCGGGATCCACAGGGATTGGAGATACAAACCACTTTGGAAAGCAGCTTAAACAATTGCAAATTGTCACCAACATACTCTGAGAAGGAGAGCTTCCAGCTGATTCTGTGTGGATCAAAGGCTGAAAAAGTGCTAACATGAAGATTAAATATAAATTATTAAAATTTTACAGCAACTACAATTTCTGAAAAAAAAAAAGCATAACAAAAAGACATTTTTTCCCTAGGAAATAGTATTGCCAGCTAATGGCGACAATAATAAAAACAAAGCATATTAGTAAGTCATGTTATCATTTTCCACTTCTCTATAGACAATGAATAAACTTTCTGACTGCACTTGGGGCAAACACCCTACTTTTGGAAACAGTAGGTGACATGTTATGAAAGTCAAATGAAGAGATTATTTTAAAGAGGAGATAGCAATCAACTACTCTCATGAGTCCTGCTGATGGTTACTTAAAATGAGCTCCAAGGTGAGCTCTGAGGATTATCAACTGTAGCTGACAACGGTGATGTTCATGATGACCTTGATTCTGGCAGCTTAAGCTGATGGGGTGTCGAGGAAAGTTTGACCAAAGAAGTTCAAGAGAGTGCAAAGAAAAAGAATAGACTTTTAAGCATGAGCAACTTCTGAGGAGTACTTACTCTACAGGGAAGAAAATAAATTAATAGAAAGAGAAGATGTAGAGTGGGGAAATCGTTTTTTAAAATAGGAGAGAGAGCATGTTTCCATATCTGTGAGAAGTCATTCATTAGGGAAACATAAAGAAAGAGGAAAAAATACAACAGGAGAAAAAGAATGAGCAAAATTATAGATTAATTGGTTGGTCTCTTGGACAATGGGGGTGGATTGAGTTAGCAGAGCTGGGTTTAACAAAAGTGGGCTTTTACCAATGGAGGTAATAAGATAAAAGATGTAGGATTTTCAGGCTGTGTTCTTGAAAAGTGGACATAAGGGGAGTAGAGACAAGGAAAAAGTAGAAGAATCCATGAACAAATGAATGGTGGACACATTTACACTTGTTTAAAATATTTTTATAAACTTCAAGATTAAAATAGTGATGGAGGTAAATCTCTATAAATTAGAGAACACATAGAAATAAAAGTATGTAGTTTATTTCCTGTAACAACCTTTTTATGTGGGAAAAAGTTACTATTAAAATTGTGAAATGAGTTCAACTTTAAATTATGGAGGAAAAGCTTATTCTCTTTTTAAGAAGTATTAAAAAGCCAATTCCATTAATGTATTTATTTAAATAATTAATATAAGCCTGCTGCATATTAGCAAGTATGCCATGCATTGGAGACAAAGACAATTGAGACACTGTTACGACATGTTAAATAAATAATTAGTCTTACATTTCTAGTAAAAGGTGCTAGGATAACACACTACACTAGGTGGTATGAGAGCACAAAGAAGAGACATCTGAATTTATCAGATTATAGCATTTAAAGAAGGACTCCTGGAAAAACTGAAATGTGGTCCAGCCGAGAAGGCAAAGAAGGATGAGAATGTCCCAGGAAGAGGAACAGCATGGGTAAATGTATGATGGTGTGAAAGCATATCGCAAACATGGGGAACGACTTCAGTGTGAATGGAGGGAGGGATCCCACAGGTGAACAATAGGTCAAGAAGCTAGCCAGCAGAGACATATCTCAGACACCATTATGCACGAATTAGAGAAAACCACTTTGTATCTTGAAATTATGAATGATGTTTATGCCTTTCTTATCTATCATCACATGGACCAATATACACCAGAAAGAAATTATTTCTTCTGAAGGAAGTATCATTACCTTCATTTAGTAGATCAAAAATAAAACCGAATGAATGCCACAACATATATACTTTTTTCTGAAATTGCAACAAACAAATAGATTAATACTTAAAAAATACAATGAGGTCACATACTTTTTTTCATGGAGATTGTAAAGCTTATGAATTTATTACTTAAGGGGATGTAAAATAACCTTCACATTTCTTGATTTCACTGATGAAAGGTCAGGGTCTGTCAGCGTTTTCTCTATCCAGCTGAGAAAGGCCGAATTAAACATTCCTAATATGTTGGAAATAAAGGCAATGTTCTGATTTTACCTGCCAGCCGCCAAAGTCCTTCCGTAGATTGGTGTTTGTCTTCTCTTGGGAAATCACTGAATGCAACTGCCCTCATCAATGTTCCTTTCCTGCTCCTCTTTCCTACTGCCATGACTTAGTGACAGGCCTCCTGAAAGATGGTAATGTAACCGGACTGCTACAGAATTAGAGTCCAGGCTGTTGCAGGAAAGCAATGTATTTAGTTAGATGTCCTGCCTGCTGCAGTAAAACAACTTAGAAACAAAACACTGATGTTACAGGAAACACTCAAAATTGATAGGCCAAGAAGCCAAGATGTTATAACTTTGCTAATGTAATATTGTTTCATTAAAAAGAAAAGAATATGAAAATATTATTAATATTTCTTTAAAATGAAATATATGATGAATCTAATAATTTGTCATATATAAATTGTTGCAATCTATGTTTTGATCTTTTAAAATTGATATTATTTTTATTGTATAAAAATCAGTACAATACTAGGTAAAATGCACAAGGTATAATGGAACAAAAAACACCCTAAAAACAACCCTGACTTTTAAGAACATGTACTTATTAAAAGGTTATGAGTTCAGTGAATGAGAATCTGAAATGCTAAATTGCTCCTGATGACTAATTTTATTCATATGCATGCTTCAACCATAAATCATGCTCATTAGATATTTTAAAAAAATAAAAAATCAAGACACTTTAGAATTAATTCCACTTTGTTCTGTTTTGTTTTGTTTCAAATCTGTATGAAGTCCTGGAAAACAGTGTCTGATCATTTGTCTGTCCACATTCATGCATCTGAAACCCAAACCCTGGGAGTGACTAAAAAGTCTCTCCCTCTGAAAATATTTCATAGATAAATGAGGTATATGAGAAAGTAAAGACAATAGACTGGGTCACCTTATACCTTTAAATACTTCTCGATTCTCATATTCACTCTGTAGACTCAGCACTTGTATTTCCTGTGTGTATCCTTTTTTTTTTTTTTTCCTTTAGTGAGTACTTGGAGAATTACCCTGAGGATCTCTCAGGAAGTTAGAAATGTGAATATAAGTTGAAAATATATGCATCCTCTAAAGTTATACTGTAAAAAAAATACATTAATATCTAAGAAAAATTTTCCCAAAGAAGCTATCTCTCAGGCTTATGAAAATTGAGTATATACTTGTTGGATTTACATAACTCATGTAAAAAATAGTAGGGAAAAGGGGAGAGGTTGGGTAAGTTGATCAACTTTGGACCTATAGGGGAGTAAGTAAAGTAAAAGTTGAAAGTGCTCAACCAAGGCCTGTCGGGGGGTGATGGGGCTGGCAGGAGCCACAGCTGACGGAAAGAACAGACTAGAGGCTCCATTGCTGATGGTATGGCTCTGAGTGCTGTGGTAACATGGGAGGCTGCGAGCATTTTGAGTATTTCCAGTATGGTTGATTAGGTCAATCCAAAGTTAAATAGTTTACAGGGCTGCCCTATTTAATTTAATTTGTTCTGATAATATTCTGACCAAAAAATCTTCTGATTATGCTATATTTCTACATTGATTTAATTCAGTCCTTTCATCTATGTGACACATTTATTTAAGACATCTAGATAACACATTTATTTAAGACATAAATGCATAAAACTTCTGGTTTAATCTATTATTCTCTTGGAAACACCTGAAATGAGTCTATTTCAGCAAGACAATTGTCACTGAATTTCCGAAGTTGAAAAGTAGACCATGGGTAAGATAAATAACTTCTGTGATAAGATACCTAACATAAGGTAAAACATGGGCTAAAATAAGTAATCAAGGTAAATAACCCAAATTATAAGTACTCCTTGTAACATTATGCCAGGCTTCTCAGCAAAAACTTCACTGTGTAGGAACCCAAGTATTAAATTTGTATTTAAATGGATTACCTTCAAATCTCATTCAAAAAATGAGGTATTATGATCATATGGACAGAGAGTAAAAATAAGTTATTTTAATTATGAAAATTTCATTAGAAAATTATCAATAAAAGAAAAATATATTTCACAAGAAGTAAAAGATTTTCAACTACCACCAACCAATTGCCCATATAAGATCTTTCTAATAATACTGATGATCAATTAATTCAAAATTTTAACATTTGCATATTTTTGGTTTAGATGAATTGCACAACAGATCACACTAATCAATTAATATTTTGGGCATGTCCTTTTTTCAAAGGATTTTCAAATTTATAAATAAGTGCCAATTCCATTTGTAGACTAATAAATTGAATTTATATCATAGAAAATTTTAAAATTACTTACATCTCTCAAAGAAAAGATTCCTGCTAGATTATATTATGTTCCGAATTTCTTGGAATTCTGAAACAGACAAATGTTTCTTTTTCTGTTTTATTGGATTATATCATATATATTTAAAATATTTGGCTTCAATTTTCTGAAATAAAGAGTATAAAAGGTGTAAGGAATAAATTTCTCAAAAGTTTTTGGAATATACATGTAAATGCTATGAACATCAACAGTTTTTGGAACTACTGGAAAAAAAATATTTAATGATCTTGTGTCTGTTGCAAATGTTTACTGGCTGAATTGTGAAGAGTCTTACAAAGACTGTACTGTTATTTCAAATTCAAGATTATTCATGAAACAAAATTAACGCTTACCAATTATTCAATAATTAAAAACAAAAAGTGACAGTATGGTTGATATTTTCTCACTGATATCACACTGCATATCAATGAAAAAAAAAATTGAGGCCGGGCGCGGTGGCTCACGCCTGTAATCCCAGCACTTTGGGAGGCCGAGGCGGGCGGATCACAAGGTCAGGAGATCGAGACCATCCTGGCTAACACGGTGAAACCCCGTCTCTACTAAAAATGCAAAAAAATTAGCCGGGCGAGGCGGCGGGCGCCTGTAGTCCCAGCTACTCGGGAGGCTGAGGCAGGAGAATCGCGTGAACCCGGGAGGCGGAGCTTGCAGTGAGCTGAGATCGCGCCACTGCACTCCAGCCTGGGAGACTAAGCGAGACTCTGTCTCAAAAAAAAAAAAAGAAAAAAAAATTGAAACACCAATGAAAATGAAAGGAAAAATTTATTGTGACATGTTATAGGTTGAGTTGTGTAAAATAAGAGACAGTGTTGAAACTGAAGCTCTAGATATTCAGATACGAATCTGCATTTTTCTATCATGAGTCAATATTCAAAAGTTTTTTTTTTGTTTGTTTGTTTTAATAATCCACAGAGTCATAGGCATTGCCTGAAAATCAGAAGAAAAATCCAAAAGGAGCTTTTTAGATATTAATAAAGTTATAATTACTCCTCAATTCAGGCAATGTTCCTTTCAATTTAATGAACATAACACGAAGCAAACAAAATAACTGAAGAAGCTGTGCAATTTAAACATCTATAGATTTTAACGTATATGCTTTTATTTGAAAACCAAATTATAAATTATAAAGAAACATTGTTTTCTATAAAATGCAGATTTTAAAAACATTATTTTAGTACTTGACACACATTTTTTTTTTTTTTTTTTTCTTATTTTGAGAGGGAGTCTCACCTGTCGCCCAGTCTGGAGTGCAGTGCTGCGATCTAGGCTCACTGCAAGCTCCGCCTCCTGGGTTCCCGTCATTCTTCTGCCTGGCGCCCGCCACCACACCTGGCTAATTTTTTTGTTTGTTTGTTTGTTTTTTGTATTTTTAGTAGAGACGAAGTTTCACCATGTTAGCCAGGATGGTTTTGATCTGACCTCGTAATCCACCCGCCTCCGCCTCCCAAAGTGCTGGGGTTGCAGGCATGATCCACCGTGCCTGGCCACACATTTTCAAAGAAAGATAATTTTGGAAAACCTTGGTTAGATGAAACTACTTGAAAGCTAAATTTTATGATATCTATAGCTAGATGTCATATTTGCAATGAAAATTCGGAGGCTAAATTGAGATATGCTGTGAGCACAAAATAAACATTAAAGTTTGAAAACTTTATAATGAAAAACACAATATAATATGTCCCAATAATTTTTATGTTGTTGAAATAGTTACCATTTGTATATATTGTAATAAATAATGTTAATACAGTTAATTTTACTTATTTTTGTTTTTACTTTTTACATGTGGCTACTAGAAAAAAATTAAATTATATGAGTGATTTACTTTAAAATTCTACTAGACAGAACTGATATAATATACTATTGTTTTAAACCAGTTGTGTAAATTTTATATAATGCAGCCAAATTTGTGTCATTTTTGCAGTTTTTATCTCCAAATAGATTATGAACTCATGAAAGTCAAGGATTCACTTCTCCATAAAACTATACATAATTTGCATATTCAAAAAAATTTTTTGAACTAATTTGGATAATGGATGTGGCTATCAGCAGTAGGAGGAGGGTCAAATTTAATTTTTGATGGAAAATTTTTACCTATGCCAAGTATAGACAATATCAGGGTGCCAAACATTTAATAGCTCCATTGCCTTTATACATCAAACAAATATTTATCACAGGTTACTATTTTCCAAATGTTGAATATATTTAAACATTTTTCATTCATAATATCATCCCTCAACAAATGTTTCTGTAGTAGAGGAAAGTGACAAATTATCAAGTAGACATAATACCGTTTGATAAATAATTTTAAGAGTATTAAAAAGGCACTATTGAATCACACACACACACAAATGAAACCTAATTTATTCTGAGTATAATTAATTGAGAACCCTGGGAATGCCTGATTTAAAGAGAGACAGAGAAAAATAAATCTATGAAGAAGACAAAGAAGTAATGGTGTATGAGGATTGAGGAAAACCAGGTGGTGTAAGAAAGCCGAGTGAAGAAAGTGTTTAAGTGAGAACTGACAAGGTATACATGGATGAAGCTAGGGCAAGCATAAGAATTACAATATTCTCATTACAATTAATAGCAATGAGAATCAGGTATGTTACTGGAAACGTTTGCATAAAATGATAGGGACAGATCTAGATGGCAGTAGACTGAGGATAAAGAAAAAAGAAGTATATACATGTAGATAATTTGTAAGGATAACTTAGTCAACAAACAATACAAAATAACAAGAAGGAGAGAAAGAGTACTAGTTAGGATACAGCAAGAGATTGAGAAAGGACTTTCTTAAATTAGAAGCATTTAACCTGTGAAGGAATGTCAGCAAAATAACAGAAATGAAGAGAAAAAAATGTGGGAAAGAATTCCTGAAACTTTTGAATATTTTGATATACAGGCATTCAGGTCAGAAGAGAAAATGGCAGGGGGAGACATAAATAAGAGAGTTCACAAGTACATAATATTTGGATTTGTAAGACTTCGGTAGTGAATGAAGAAAGAGTAAGATTACAGAGGCACCAAGACCAAGAAAGGAGTACCTCTAAAGCATTGCAGCATAGGATAAATCAACCAAGAAGAGTGGATAAAAACATCTAATGAAATACGAAAATAATCAGGACACTGTGGACTAACGGAAGTCAACAAATAGTTTTAACAGGAGAGCAAACACAGCTGAAAAGATAATTATTGCATTGAAATATATCTTAAAAGACAAGAAAGCAAAAGTAAATACAGAAGAGAGGGAAAGATACATACATATTACCATGAGGAAGTCTAACATACATGTTATTAGAAGCCTAGATACCAATGTATATCTGTGATTATATTAGATATAAATAGACAAAACACAAATTTTGTCTATTTGTCTGCTTTGATTTCTTAAAAACTCAACTATATGACACAACATACAAGAAGAAAGAACTATCAAAAGTAAAATAATGGAAAAAGGATACATCACTAAATAATTGATCAAAATAAAGCTACTGTAGTTATATTAACTTTATATTTATAAAGGAAAAAGTATTGTGAGAAATAAAGAATATTTCATAGTAATACAAGGTTAATATCATCAGAAAGATTTGAGATTTATAAATTTGCGTGCGAGTAAGCACAGCCTCAAAATAAATAAAAAGTTGACCCAAATAAAAGACAAATTGATAAATCTACATTCATAATGGGAAGTTTAACGCACCTAATGAAAAGTTGCACAAAACAATTACATGAAATTAGTAAGGATATAGAAACTTAGAGAAGCATGATTAACAAAAGAGATTAGTTGAGAAATGCAGTGCGCTCCTTCCCAGAATTCGGAATGCATGTTCTTTTCAACTATACTTGAAACATTTTCAAAAATTAAGCATATCTTGGACCATTTATCAAGCCTTTAAAAATTTCAAAGGATTAAATTATACAAAACATGCTTTTGAACCACAGTAGAAATAAATTAGAAACAGTAACAAAAAGATAACTATAAAATTACCCTTAATATTTTCAATTAAGAAATGCATAAAGAAGACGTTACACAATGAGTATTGGGACATATTTTGAATTGAGTAACAATATAAATAATATGTGTTAAAATGTGTTTAATTTGAAAAGGATAATTTTATGAGGAAATATAATCTTATATGTTAGGAAATAAGAGTTTTTAAAAATAACCAAATAAATATCAGTTCTAATAAAGTGGAAATACAGCAGCAGGAATTAAGGTTATGGAATCAGCATTCTACTCATTTAGAAGTTAGATACTTTAATGCACTTAATTTGGACAGTGCCTATTTGATCTCAGCTGATGTTTCCAAAGTTCACCAAAACACTACTCTATTTGGGATTTGGAAAAAATAATCAAAATCTTTAGAATTCTCAAGAATACACTCTTCGTTGAGGTGGTGTTGATAGATAATCTGTCTATTGCAGAAAATATATTACTATTTTTTCTAAATACTCTCCCTTGACATACTGGAAAATTGTGCATAAATCCTTATGAGCATTTGGAACTGTCTCAAAGGATATTGTCAGAATTTTTGTCCTATATGTGCTATGAGTGTGTTCAAGATGCCTATGAAGTGCACTAGTCAATGATGCTTTACATTGCAGTGATTTAAAACATATTTGACAACAAGGTAATGGATTTCTTCTTTCTTATAAAACATTTGTAACATTCTTCATGTATTTTAACTAATCATTAGAGATACCTAAAATAGTTTAAAGAATTATTAATTAAGTGAATATTATTGGGTATTAGAATAACAATTAAGGTCTCCCATCAAAGTTTATAGCATTACACAGAATCACATGTCAAAATTGTACATTTAAAGTTTTATTTTGATTCCGAAACTTTTTATTTTATTTTATTTTACAGAACACAATGTATAGAATATCTGTAGAATATATATACTAGTTAACATTAATTTTATTTGCAAGAATGACGCAGCCTTAAGAGTCAATAGAATCACACATATACTAATATTTTATGGCAAGGACTTTAAGAAACACTGACTGATTTGATGGTGATAGCTTTTCATACTATGCTCCCACAAATGACAACCTCAACTTTTTACAGAAAACAGCAGCAATCATGGAAACATTTTCAGCTTGTCTTCAACGAATTCCTTTAATCAGTAAAGCCCTTTTGTTGACAGTTAAGCTTTAATTTGTCCAAGAATACTAAACTTTCTTGGCATTTTTTCAAATTTTGTGACTGACTTTTTAATGAGTTAGAACATGGAAAGGTAAATACATTACTGAGAAAGGCAATACTATCAATTCAAACGATTTAGGGTAGTGGTGGACAGAAAGCTTCAGTGTGGTACCTGTGGCATAGGTCTCTCACTCTGGGTTAAGAGGTTATCAAGTTTGATGGGATCACAGTCTTGAGGCCATGTCAGTCTAGTACCACACACTGAGGAAAGGCAACGTCAAGAAAAAGTAGGAGAAAGAAGAATCTTCCCTAGAACACACATCAGAGCTAGTCTCATCTGCCCATCACTATCTTTCTTAAGTGAGAGGCTCTCTGTATTATCTCAGTCCAAAGGATTAGGGATCACAAGTTCCAAGTGAACTTATAATTCAAAGAATGATGCCTTCCTGACAGAAATTAGAGCGTCTAAACACTCCATTGTCATACTAAAAGCTGCTGTCCATATCGCTGAAGCCTAATCAATGTTCTTGCCTATATTTTGTGGGGTCACTTTTCTGTTTCTTGACATTGCTTTGGACATGCGAACTTCATGAATTACATTGCATCCATGAGCTTTATAAATTATCTCTTAGATATTACCCCCAGATCCAATTAGTGAGAGCATGTTTTCATTTGAGTTTGCCAGTGACCATATTATATAGTAAACTAAATGACATTCTATTTGGTTATCTTTGACATTATGCTTGAGGATGTTATCCATTCAAGCTCACTTAGCAAAGTAACAGAACTTACAACTTGCTCTGTCTCCATTATAAAAATACACAGATAACATATCAAAAATGACAAAAAAGAAAGCAGTTTGCAATGTGAATTGAAACAAAAAAACGGAAAAAATAAAAATAAAATAAAGACCCTGGTCTCCTTGACTGATTCTCATCCCCCCAAATAAAATAAAATAAAATAAAATAAAAATACATTTTTTCTCTGTAAGTTACACATTTCCCACGAATCAAAATTTTATCTGTGAATTTTGGTGCAGTGATATCTGGCGATATGCAACAACATTTGCAGAGATGATAATTCGATGAGAAACATGCTGCTTTTCTTTCTGGAACAGCTGTTATGAATATTTCATAATCTTTTGGAGTTTCTGATTTTGCTACAAATACCTGTTTCATTTATATTTATCTGTGAGTCAAAGCCGAACTGTCTTGCTTTCTTTTTTTAACATAAAGAAGACTTCTGAAAATGTTTATACCTCTCAGTCTTTTTTTATACTACAGAAGCTGTTATAATATGCATGATATAGCAATATAGCTCCAAAATACAAAACTAGAAGCAGGAAATTTCTTCCTTCTCATGAAAATAGACTGTATACCTATTATCATTACAAATATAGTGAAGTCTGTGGAATCAGATTGGCTTGGTTTCCATCTTAACTCTGCTAATTGCTAGCTCTGTGTTCTTTAGCAAATTACTTCAACCCACCTCATTATCTTCATCAGTAACACTGAGTTAATAATAGTACCTTGTTTATGAGGCCTGTTAAGGACTGAAGAAAATAGTATATGTAAAGAACTTAGCTTAGAGGCTGGTATATTAAGCAGCCAATACATTTTAGCTATAATTACAATTAACCACCAATTCAGATTCTCATATGAAAAAAAATAGTTCTCTCACATATACTGGTCAGGAGCTTGAGACCAGCCTGGCCAACATGGTGAAACTCCATCTCTACTAAAAATAAAGAAAATTAGCCTGGCATGGTGGCGCATGCCTGTAATTCCAACTACTTGGGAGGCAGATGCAGGAGAATGGCTCGAACCTGGGAAGCAAAGTTGCAGTGAACCGAGATCACACCACTGCACTCCAATCTGGGCTACAGTGCAAGACTCTGTCTCAAAATAGTAATAATAATAATCAAGAAATGTAAATAAATCTTTATTTATTCAATAAAAATGTATTGCCTGGAAGAAATGCAGCTACTTCAATGAGGTATTCAATGAGCTTATAGCTTATTAATCAATGTATCCCACACTATCACTAACAACATCTAAACTGAATATATATGGCATCAAAATGAGGTTATGAAATATGTTCATAAAATTATACCACAGATGAGTATATCACTATTAAATAAGAATAAATTTTAAAATAGGCTAGGTTTCCACCTAGGATATGGTCTACATTTCTAATAAAACACATCGTATAAGATACAAGTAGAAAAATAAATTTAACGTTTTAATACAGACAACAAATATACATTTATTAAATTCTAGTTTTAATAAAGACAATGAAATCTTCAGAAAAGGGGAGTTATTTTTTAAGTAAAAATGCAATGCTATGCAATCAGAACTTTAAAAGTAACATAGACATTTGCTGTCTCTAAATGATTTAAAATCGGACAATAATGGAAAGAATTAAACTTTAAAAACTCTTACCTTGAATGATGAGCTTACCAAAGAGAGTCCATTACACTCCAACAAACTCTAGATATTTCCCTGGAGTAGATATTTGTTGTCTGCTTTCACATTTTCTGAATATTTAAATATAAAAGCAAAATATAGAGATTCTAGTCTTTGTAATATCCCTATAGATAATATAGATTTCATAAAATGAAGAAATGTCATTGAAAGCAAGTTTATTTTCCTAAGTAAAATTATCTAATGTTGAAATTATTGAGCATATTTGGTAGAAATCCTATGAATGTCATACAAGTATAAGAAAGAGTTTCAGCAAATATCAGAATTCAGAAAGCTTTTTAAAAAGTTATTTTTATTAATCATTTAATAATCTCTGCATTTCAATGAAGTTTTCATAAGAGCAAAGTGTAAAAAATGATTAAAACTACTTGTATGGTCAAGATGGCATAGCACAGAGTAGAATTATTATTAGTGTGAATGTAAAATAGTGCAACTTTAGAAGACAGTAATTCCTTAAAAGACTAAACACATACCTACCTACCATATGATCCAGCCATTCCACTGCAAAGATAAATAAAAGCATATACCCACAAAAAGACATCTAGAGAGATGTTCATAGCAGCTTTATTTATTATAGCCCAGATATGGTTTGACTGTGTCCCCACCCAAATCTCATCTTGAATTCCTTGTGTCGTGGGAGGGACAATGTGGAAAGTAATTGAATCATGGGGGCAGGTCTTTCCTGTGCTGCTCTCATGATAGTGAAGAAGTCTCATGGGATCTGGAGGTTTTATAAGGGGGTGTGTCCCTGCACAAACTTTCTCTTTTTTTGTCTGCCACCATGTGAGACGTGCCTTTCACCTGCTGCTGTGGATTTTAGGCCTTGCCAGTCACATAGAACAGTAAGCCCATTAAACCTCTTTCTTTTGTAAATTGCCCGGTTCCAGGTATGTCTTTTTGAGCAGTGTGAAAACAGACTAATACAATCCCCAAACTGGAAACAACATAGTACCCCTTAATAGGTGAATGGATAAACAAATTGTGATACTTATACAGAGTGGAATACACTTCAGTAATAAAAAGTCTTAAGTAACTAATATTCAATGACCTGACTATATATCAAAATAATTATGCTTAATGAAAAAAAAAAAAAAAAAAAACAGATACAAGAGTACATACCATACCACGTAATTCCATTTTTATAATGCAAAGTAATCTGTCGTGACAGAAGGCATGTTAGTGATTTTATGGGGATAACGTGGTAGAATGAACTGGAGAGAGATATATTAGAAGGAAAGAGATTTTAAAGTCAGATAGTTGTCTCTTGGAAAAGTACTTGTGCTTTTGATTGAGATGCCAGTATCCTAGTTTCACAGAATATTATTTTTATTTGAAAGAAGATAAATTGTGATTATTCAGATTTCAGTTTTAAGTGGATATAATCTGGCGAATAAATAAAGAAAACCTGTCAATTTAAGAAAATCAATTGATAGTATTTTTGTCAATGGTACAATTGACTTGCAAGTGAAAAATTATAATTTAGGAAAGCTTTTATTAGCCACTGTGAGCTTGACGTCTTCCAAACACTTAAGGTTTCTTATGATGAAATTAATGAGATTAATGATAACAACAAATGTGATCTTATATTGTAAGTGAAATATATCTATACTTTTGAAAAATCTAAATAAATCATTGAACCAATATTTTCTAAATGATCAGTGAATCATATTATAAAATCATACATGGGGTAAAATACTCATGTAAAGTACAAGAGCAACCATTCAGACTAAGTGAGTAAAATTTCATTGAACTGCATAGGTCCAATGGGCTGGGCTATAGACCACACACATAAGGTATACTTCTTTTGGTAGTAAATACCATCTAATTCTAAATTTTATCTCTAGGTTACACATGCACAAGTCCATAAGAAGTGAATACAATGATTGAAAAGCATCAGTTTTTTAAAATGATTAAACTTGTCTAACCACAATATTTACCATAGCCAACTGGATTCACGTTCAAATCTACCACAGTAATGAAATTATTATGAAGACCAGCGGTGTCAGTAAGGAATTTATTAACATACAAAGAAGCCACTGATGCTCATAAAATCTCTACTACTGTAAAATTACCTGGGCATGTGCTTTTAAGCCAATCCAAAATGACTAACGAGAACAAATATTCTAACCTATTCAATGCAACCCTTATGGGTGTCTGTCAAATATCATGACGGTTGATTTTCAAGTCAAATATTGCCATACCCAACAAAGGCTCTTCTGTTTTAAGTAAATTCCTAGGCAAACTTGGAAGGAGACAGGGAAGAAAAAGTTCATGTGATTTGTTGGTGTTGTAATGTTTCTAAATCCTAATACAGCAGGCCCTAGAATAACATTGTTTTGTTCAGTGTTGTCTCAGTTAACGTTGATGAGAAAAAAACAAAACAAAACAAAACAAAAAACAGATTGCTGACTGGGGCCACTGTTTGTGTAGAGTTTGCATGCTCTCCCTGTGTTTACATGGATGTTTTTCTGGATACACCAGTTTTCTTCCACATCCTAAATATGTGCATATTAGGCTAATTGGAATGTCTGAATTGTTCCAGTCTGAGTGTGAGTGCCTGTGTGAGTGTGCCCTGTGATGGGATGGCATCCTTTCCACGGTGGGTCCTACCTGGTGCCCTGAGCTGCCAGGAGAGGCTCTGACTACTTGCAACCCTGAACCAGAATACTTGGGTAAATAATCACCTTACTTGTTTTTATTACTCGTTCTTAAATGTATGTATACCTCACATTTATTTTATTTCAGTGTTTATTATTAGAAATGTTTTGATCTTCACATAGAAGTCTAATAATATTTTTGTGACCAAAATATGCCATAAGAACTTAACTGTTGTTTCTATAAAATAACCTATGATCGAATTGGTCATTTTGCTCAAAGTCACAGTTTCTAAGAACCTATCAGTGATGTTAAATAAAGACTTACTGTTCTCTGTCTCTCTTTCTCTCTCTTAATTTACTTTGATTTCAGCAGATGGTAGAGAGGTTCTAAATGCTTGAATTGGTAACAGTTAGAAGAACACATATTTTGGTGTTCTTTTGCCTTCAGGACAATACATAATGGCCATGATCTCCAGAGAAATAATTCTCTATTCTTGCCAAGAGTAATGGCAAGCTTTTCTCAGACATAGTCCTTCTGAGATTGGAGGATGTTGTAGTAGTTCTTATGCCCATGCAATTGAATCTTTCTACTTCACAACCATACTCACCTGAGACTGGTGTCATTTTCATGGCTAATGTAGGTTTCCTGGAAAGCTTAGTGCTCAAAGGAAAGGACAAGCAGGCTCATACTGAAAAGAATACGAGAGCAAAGATTATCTTAAAATTATCCAATTTAAGAAAAATATTGATGCTCAGAACATACTTTCTGCCTATTTTTCTGTTTATAATTTTGCTTATCAAAATTGCTATGAGACCAGTTATATTTGGTTAATGCATTAGATAAAATCAAGTGTATAGATATCATTATACTAGGAATAGTTTCATCATAGTGGATCCCATCAAACATTTTAAAAACGAATAGTTTCTTTTATAAGGCTAAATGACTATGATTCTGTTAGCCTAAATCCATTTGATGTTTCTGGAAAAAATAAACTGTAGTTATAAAATAAAGAAATCTAAATATACAGATGCCAAATATTACTCAGCCCTACATAAATTTATACCCTAAGTAGTATAAATAAATGTCTAAGTGCATTGTATTCAGAAAAGTCCAGGTTTATTTCCTGACTCTGTCAGTAAGTTGTCTGTCTTGGGAAAGTTTTTTTTTTTTTTTCTTTAATCCACCCTGAGTTTTAATTTTCCCATCTAAAGAGTGGGAATGATCATATTGACTGGAAAAGTTGTAAATATCATAGTACCTATCACATGACAAATATTCAATAGATATGAGTCACATTTCCAACCATTCTTTTCATAAGAGTTCTTCTAGTTGTCTGACTAGCCTTATATATATCTTTTAATTTGATTGTATTTATTAAAAATAAAACTGCTCCTGTTAAGACTATTGACCTAAGTCCACCAATCTGTGTTATTCATTCATTATTACATGACATTGTGACAGAGATAGATCCATTGTATAGTGAGTAAACACTATTCGTAATTTGTCATCATTCTTTCACTCATACATCCAGATTTAAATCGATCATGTTTTCTTCTCAAAATGTTGTGAATAATGAAAATTTTAGTAATAATATGTGCTACTTTGTTGATAGGTACAACTTATTTGTAGCTGGAATGTTGAGAAGCTGTAGTTCCACTGCCATTACAATTGGAGTTCTGCCAGGATACATCCCTTCTCAAATATTTTTTTTCTTTATTTTTTAAGTGATGTGAAAAGGCATTTTGAGATGTGTTCCGTAGCTAACAATCAAACACATGAAGAAGAAAATAACTAGAAAGCTGTTTCGCAAAGGAGTCTGTGGTTCATTTATACCAGTAGTGTTTTAATTGTTTTTAAAATACAGATTCCAAGGTTTTATTCCAGACCAATTGAATCAGAACTGGGAGGAGTGGGTATTCCCAGAAATATATATTTTAAATAAATATTTCCAGTTATAAAGAACAATGATGAAACATGAAGAATAATTTTATATCATGCATATCCTACAATAATTGTGGTACCATAACAGGGGGAAACCCAAGTTGTTAAAAATCTTAAGGAAGTGCCTAAGCTACAAACACTACTTGAATGCCTGGGTATGTGAACTTCATGATTTCATTCAGCCTCATATACTGTGATACTATGCTCATCTCTAGATTCAATTACAATTGGGATTTCATTTAGTCATTTTTGGATGTGCTCAAGTATATTAATTGAGTAGTTACAAAAGAAATAAACTGAATGGCGGGCATTACAAGGAAAAATAAAACACATATCTAAAAACTTACAATAAAGAAGAAAAGAAAAACTGTAAACAATAATAATGTAAATTAAAATAAGATAGTGTCTTAGCCTGCTTGGGCTGCCATAACAAAATATCATAGACTTTGTGGCTTCAACAACAATTACTTATTTTCTTACAGCTTGGAGGGGGCAAGAAGTCTGAGATCGGGATGCCAGTATAGCCAGGCTCTGGGGAGGACTCTTCCTGACTCGTAGATGGGTGCCTTCTTTCTGTGTCCTTACCTGACCTTTACTGGGTATTTGTATATAGACAGAAATCTCTCTCCCCTCTACCCCCTTTCTCTTTCTCTCTCTTCATGTCCTTACAAGACCACAATCCTATTAGATTAGGACTTCACTCCTATTTGCCTCATTTAACCTGAAGTGCCTCCTAAAAGCTCTAGCTCCAATTACATTGGGTGTTAGGGCTTCATCATGAATTTGGGAAAGGGGAGAAACACAATTCGTTCCATAGCATATAGATTCCAGAAAAATGGAAAAACTAGTATGTAATTATACGGAGAAGAAATGTTCAAATTCAATAGGATAAAGGACCATCAGGAACATCTTTTATGGTGAGTGTGATATTAGATTTACACCCTGAGTTGCCAGACCATGAGATGATAATAATAGATGTTTGGAGGACAGAAAAAGGATTAAATTACCCTCAATATGAATTCTTGAAGTATCCTGTCTTCAGGTCATTTTTTTCCTTCTTTATGTTATATCCTTAGCTGGGGTGTTTGGATGTCACTTATATTTTATCACTGTAATGTTGGTATCCAAAAAATGCCTGGGGATGAGATGTTGGTCTAAAGATTGTAGGTATTTTCTTGCTTAAGTAAAACTATCACATAACAGACTCAGAAAAAGAGAAATCTTTATAGATCTTAAGTTTAAAACTTTAAAGTATTAGCAAATTCTTTATCTAAGGATCAAAAATCTTTTGAAGAACTGTGAGTAAAGCACAACTGAGACTTTGCATGCTTCGGGGAGCAGAACCCTGTCAGTGGCTGATCATTATTGCTTCACCCATGTATCCACATTTAAATCTATCACACTTTTCTTTATAAATAGCAGCTATAGCTTATATTTTACATATAAAAACTAAATATATCATTTAAAAATATTCTATATTCAACCCACAATAATTTGAGGAGCATCTGTATTTCCTTAAAATGCATTTCTAGAAACAACAATCAACTGGTGTTGTTGAAACCACTTAAACAAGCAATTTACATTCTCCAGTCCATTTGCATAAACTATTTTCTAAGCAAAAATACACAAATAGGAATAGGACTAAAGTACAGTAATTAATTTTATTGATGTTCAAGTGGAGAAGTGATTTAAATGTTAAGAAAGATGGAAAATGTCTAAAAACAAAACAATCTCACATACACAATGACAGTAAATTTATAATACGGGAATTGCACTCACCAACTAGTAAAGTTGTAAATGAATAAAGCCTTCAGTTCCTTAAATAAATAAGTTTATAATCTTTTGTGAAAGAATTACAGAGGTAGCCAGTCTAGGGTTAATATGGTGGATTCACAAACCCTTGAAAGAGTTGGAGTCCTTCTGTCTTTCTGAGCACCATGATTTCTGTCTATCTTCAAAGACAGGAAATGGTTGTTGGAACTCTTATCATTAGGTTCAAGCTGCAGGAAGCACAGAAGGTGTTTTTTCAGATGAGAAAATCCTTTTCAAATGATTTTTCAGGCATTTCAGTTACATTTCATTGTCCAACCAACGTGAAACAATGGCACGGAGAGAGTTTTTTGTTTGTTTGCTCTTATTAATCTCATTTTGTTTCTCCTTCCAAATAAGATCAAGAAGGGACACAGGATGAATGCATACTAGATACTCCATCATAAGAAAGTTAAAAGTTTGTTATTTTTAATCTACAAGATAGTTAGCCTGCTGTTATTGAACTCGTTGGAAAGGACGTCAAAGATTTGTCTTTCTGTAAAAAAAGAATAAAAAGCACTGCTCAGACATTCACCATGCCAAATCAGGACTAGTTCCAGCTGTGACATGTCTAAAAGCGTATTCTCTGGTTATGCTTTATATTTAGTTGAAAATGTCTTTGTTCTTCATATTTTACCAACATATATATATATATATTTTTTACTTTACTTGTTCCAGGACAAGTGGATCACATCTAAAACGTAAAACATCACTTGAAATGTTCACAGTATGTATCTCTCGATTTCTAGCCAAGAAATGACTATATACGTTATACACCTCACTAAAAATACAAGAAATAAGATTACATTGAAGAACACTCACAGAATTGCTTTAAGCCAAAATGTGTCACAATAAAAACAAAACTTGCTACTAAACGTAATTTAGAATAACATGATTATAATGAATTAAGGCAAAAATTAACTCTTATAGAGACTGGTATAAAGCAGGGTGAAAAAGGAGGCAGTTAATTTTTCTATAGTTACTTTATAATCACATTTTTTCTTGTGGCCATGATCACAGGCTAGTCACATAGAAATATTGTAAAGTACACTGTTTGTAAATGACTTGCCTCGAATCACACGTCCACTTATCAGATATATTAAGTTATTTAACTCATTTCTCAGTATTTCCTGTTTCTATAAATGACACATAAGAAAAAGAATGTAAGAAATTAATATACATACAGTTTTTGTAACACAGGCAGATCATTCCACATCTTATCACTGAGAATGAGTTGACCCATGAAATAGAAGTGATAACATGGGGTTAGCACTAGATATCTACATTGTGGTTTAAAAAACACCAGAGGTTTTACAATATAAAACACGTGGTTTAATACTCAATCTCAACTTCTTAGTAGAAATATTTTGTCTGCCTGTCAATCATGTTTTTAGGAAACAGTTGTCCTCCAATTTATTTCTTAAGATTTTAGTTGAACTTAGTATGACTGACTTCTAGTTTAAAGTTTACAGCAAAGATCAAAACCTGGTCAATCATAATTGCTACCCCATGGGTCACAGAGTTTAATCCATGGATTGACATGTCACAAAGCGATCTACGTCCTTTTGTGGGGACCACTGTGGATTCTGAATAGAGTTTTTCTCTTTATAAGATAATAGAGAAAAACAAACCAAAAAACCCACAATGTTATTAACTATGCATAAAAAATTTAAAAGCCCTCAGCTTGACAAATAACAGGCAGATAAATTGGTTGACAGACAAATAAAAATCCTAAAACCTCTAAGATTAACATTTGATTGATACTTTTATTTTATGCCTGAAAATAACATAGATCCCTATAAGAAAGTTCAGGTAATATAGGGTAATGGAAAGAATATGAAATATTAATTTTGAAACTCTATCCCTTGCTAAGTATATACATTTATGCAAGTTCCTTAACATCTAGGTCATGTTATAATCTGAAAAATAAGTTTAATATTTTTTAAAACTTACTTGGTTAATGTATGTGATCACAAATGGTTATAGAATTTGTTATGCCATGCATAAAAAGAAAATGTGGGTTCCTTGTTTTAAAAGTATTAAAAATGTAAACACAGTGATGCAGAGAATTAATCCAAGTTCAGGGCCCTGTGTAACTAGACAGATCCTATTACCATGAAGCAGGCCCTGTTTGTGGTACATTAAATGTGGACATTATTGTTTATAAATTCTCCCATATAGCTTGAATTTTCCCTTCTCTTAAAACCGGATTGACCCTGTAACTGGCACTGACTATTATAATACAGGGAGAACGATGCTGAAGCATTGTACCTTCACCATTCTCAAAACTATGGATGAAGTTTGAAAATTCTGAGACCACCATATGATGAGAAAGCCAAGGCTAGCCATCTAAACAGAGAGAAAGGCCATGTAAATGAGCATCAAGGTGAGAAACATGTGAATGAAGTTTTAGTTCCCCCTCACCAGACAAGGCACCCACGGAATGCAACCAAGTTAACGAATCCAACAAACCCCACTTCCCAAATTCTTGACCTACAGAATCATGAGGAAGTAAAATGATATGGTTTTAAACCATTAATTCACAGGGAAGTTTGTAATAGAGCAATAAAGAGCCCAATAGTACTAAATATTTTTATAAACTTTAAGTAATATTAATAAAGTAACATTACTTTACTATTATTCTCTCTGGGTTGAAGCAACAAATATGGATTTGTTATGAGCTATTTTTGATATAAACTGGGCCCCTGAAATTAAAAGTATTTTGCATGATAGTATTAGTATAGTTGTAGATTACATAATATGATAGGCAAAATAATGGCCTTCAAAGGTCTGCAAATACTAATTTGCAGAACCTGTGAATGTTACTTTATACAGTACATTAGTTCCTAGGACTGTCACATAAAAAAATGACCACAAAGTGAATATCTTTAAATAACTGAAATTTTTTGTCTCATAGTTCTGGAGGTCAGAAGTCTGAAATCAAAGTACTGATAGGGCAACTTCCTCTGAAGGTCCTAGAGGAGATTCTTCCATGCCTCTTCCAGCTTTTGGCGGCTTCATGTATTCTATTATGGTTTGTCTGTGTCCCCACTCAAATCTCATCTTGAATTGTAGCTCTCATAATACCCACATGTTGTGGGAGGGACTTGGTGGGAGGTAACTGAATCATGGAGGCAAGTTTTCTCCTGCTGTTCACATGATACGGAGTAAGTCTCATGAGATCTGATGGTTTTACAAAGGACAGTTCCCCTGCACACACTCTTGTCTGCCAGCATGTAAGACATGCCTTTACTTTTCCTTCACTTTCCAGCATGATTGTGAGGCCTCCTCAGCCAAGTAGAACTGTGAGTTCATTAAAGTCCTTTATCTTTAAAAATTACTCAGTCTCAGGTATGCCTTTATTAGTAGTGTGAGAATGAACTAATACAGCAAATTGGTACCGAGAGTGGGGTGCTACTGTAAAGACACCCAGAAATGTAGAAATGACTTTGGAAAAGTCCAAGGTTAGAACAGTTTGGAGGGCTCAGAAGTAAATATAAAAATGTGGGAATGTTTGGAACTTCCCAGAGACTTGGAGGGCTCAGAAGACACGAAGATGTGGGAAGTTTTGGAACTTTTTAGAGACTTTTTGAACAGTTTTGATCAAAATGCTGATAGTGATAAGGACAATAAAGTCCAGCCTGAGTTGGTCTCGGATAGAGATGAGGAACTTATTGGGAATTGGAGCAAAAGCGACTCTTGCTATACTTTAGTAAAGAGACTGGTGGCATTTTGCCCCTGCCCAGGAGATCTGTGGAACTTTGAATTTGAGAGAGATGATTTAAGGTATCTGGCAGAAGAAATTTCTAAGCAGCAAAGCCTTCAAGATGGGACTTGTGTGCTCTTAAAAGCACTCAGTTTTATTCATTTACAAATATATAATTTGGATTGAAACTTACGTTTAAAAGAGAAGTAGAGCACAAAAGTTTGAAAAAATTGCAGACTGATGATGTGACAGAAAAGAAAAATCCATTTTCTGAGGAGAAATTCAAGCTGGCTGCAGAATTTGTATGAATAATGAGAAACCAAATGTTAATTACCAAGACAATGGGGAAAATGTCGCCAGGCTATGTCAGAGATCTTTACAGCAGCCCCTCCCATCACAGGTTACAGGAGGGAAAAATGGTTTTCTGGACTGGGCCCAGGGCCTTGCTGCTTTGTGCAGTCTCGGGACTTGATGCCTTCCATCCCACCCATGACTAAAATGGGCCAAAGTACAGCACAACCTGTTGCTTCAGAGGGTGCAAGTCCCAAACCTTGGCGGCTTACACATGGTGTTGGACCTGTGGTTGAATAGAAGTCAAGAATTTAGGTTTGTGAAACACTAGCTAGATTTCAGAGGATGTATGGAAACACCTGGATGCCCAGGCAGAGGTGTGCTGCAGTGATGGAGCACCCACTGTGGTGCTGCCTAGTGGAGCACCATCCTGCAGACCCCAGAATGGTAGATCTACCAACAGTCTGAAACATGCACCTGGAAAAGCTGCGACACTCAATGACAGCCTGTGAAAGTAGCCAGAAGGGAAGCTGTACCCTGAAAAGCCAAAAGGATGGAACTGTCCAAGGCTGTGGGAGCCCACATTTTGCATCAACATAAGCTAGATGTGAGACATGGAGTCAAAAGAGATCATTTTGGATCTTTAAGGTTTAATGACTGCCCTATTGAATTTTGGACTTGCATGGGGCCTGTAGCCCCTTTGTTTTGGCCAATTTCTCCTATTTTAAATAGATGAATTTATCCAATGCCTGTACCCCCATTGTATCTAGGAAATATCAGGTCTACAAGTCAAGGAATGCAGACAGTCTCTAGTTGCTTTAGATTTTACAGGCTTGTAGGCAGAAGGGACTTGCCTTCTCTCAGATGAGACTTTGAACTGTGGACTTTTGAGATATTGCTGAAATGAATCAAGAATTTGGAGGACTGATGGGAAGACATGATTGGTTTCAAAATGTGAGGACATGAGATTAGGGAGCAGCCCAGGGAAAAATAATATGGTTTGGCGGCATTCCTATCCAAATCTCATCTTGAATTGTAGCTTCCATAATCCCCACATGTCATGGGAGGTGCCCAGTGGGAGGTAATTAAATCATAGGGGTGGGTTTTCTTGTGCTGCTCATGTGATAATGAATAAGTCTCATGAGATCTGATGGTTTTATAAAGGGAAGTTCCTGTGTACATGCTCTCTTGCAAGCCAACATTTAAGAGATGCCTTTGCTCCTCCTTCACCCTTCACCATGATTGTGAGGCCTCCCCAGCCATGTGGAACTATGAGTCAATTAAACCTCTTTATTTGTTGTTGTTTTATAAATTATCCAGTCTCATTGTGAGAATAAATTAGAAGCATGAGAATAAATTAATACACATTCCTTGGATTGATGAACCCATATAAGTTCAAACTGTGTCTCTGTCTTCACACAGGCTATTCTTCCTTCTATTATATTATAAAGACATTTGTCACAAATCTAGGGTCCACCCCAATCCAGACAGGTCTTATCTCAAGAGCTTTAACAACATTTGCAAAGACCATTTTCCAAACAAAGTCACATTTGTGAATAGTGGCTGGACAGATCATTTGGAGTTACCTACCACTCACCCCACTACATACAACAAAAGGAAATTAAGGTTGTAGTTGAAATTTCGGTTGTTAATCAGCTGACATTAAAATGGGGAGAATGTCCTGGATTATCTGGACAGGCCCACTGTAATCACAAGATTTCTTAAAAATAAAATAAACAGCAGAAGAGTAGGTCAGAGAATATTAAGTACAATGTGTAAAAGAGTTAGCTGAATATTCCTGTCGTTGAACATGGAGGAACAGGTCTACAAGTCAAGAAATGCAGACAGCCTCTAGTTGCTGGAAAAGATAAGGAAACTTTTCCTGTTGAGACTCCTAAAAAAGTATAACCCTTTGACCTACAGAATTGCAAGTTAATATATTTTTGTTGTTTTAAGTCATTAAGTCTGTAGTAATTTGCTTCAGCAGCAGTAGTAAATTAATACATATAATTATTTGATTTTACCTAGAAGTTGACAAGTGTGCATCAATGGTATGGGAAAGCATCATCCACTCACAGTAAACCATAACAATGGGAAAAATAAAAGTAGCATTTTTTTTATGTGGCAGTTGTAAGAATTAAGAAAATCTGTTAATAAATTTATATATAATATAAATATAAAGTATAGGGATTAAAAACACAAAAATTAATTAAAAACTAACAAACTAATAAACAGAACATCAGTGGTAAAATTAAATAATTATAACACAATCTTTTTTTTTTTTTTGAGACAAAGTCTCGCTCTGTTGCCCAGATTGGAGTGCTGTGGTGCTATCTGGGCTCACTGCAAGCTCTGCCTCCTGGGTTCACACCATTCTCCTGCCTCAGCCTCCCTAGTAGCTGAGACTACAGGCACCGGCCACCACGCCTGGCTAATTTTTTTTTTTTTTTTTTGTATTTTTATTAGAGACAGGGTTTCACCGTGTTAGCCAGGATGGTCTCGATCTCCTGACCTCGTGATCTGCCTGCCTCGGCCTCCCAAAGTGCTAGGATTACAGGCATGAGCCACTGCGCCTGGCCTACTGTACCACAATCTTAAATTGCAAACTTGAAGATTACAAAAGACCTCAGAATACCAAATTCAACATACAGTTCTCAAGTCCGTTTGCTCTCACTTTATACTGTCAACTCTGTCCTTACAACATTTTACTCTCTTCATTTCTGTAACAATTGATTGTGTTTTACTGTTTTGATTTTTTTTCCATTCACTAAATCTTTATCCTTTAGAAAAATTTTAAAATTTTGTTGCTACTGATGTTGAGCACCTTTCTTAGAGTGAATACAACAGAAAACCTAGAAAGAAAAAAGTAAAATATGTTTAACCATATGCATTATTAAAACTGTGTCTAGATTTGAATATCAGGGAAAAAATAATAGTAGTTTAAACATATTAGAAGCTTATTCTGGAATTGAGAAGTCCACAGTTTGTATGGTGGCTTTACTCCATGAAACTCACCACTCATCCATTCTTTAAAATATTGCTCTTAATTTCTAAATATGCATATGCATTTTAGCAATATAATGAAGAAATTAATAACGAAGAACAGGGAATGAGCATGCAAAATTGTCTTTGAGGGAAGTTTCTGTAAACTGCACATGATATCCAAGTTACATGCTATTGTCCAAACCTTAGACACATGTCTGCCATTAACTACAAGAGGAGGTGAGAAGTGGACTGCTTTTCCTTGTCTTTGTGAATAGCTGAGAAATGTGTTACTGTGGGAGAAGTAGATAAGTGCTGTTGGGGCCACAGAACCTCTAAAATGCTAATTAAAATTTAAACAATAATTTAGAATGCCATAAACCATATTAAAATTGGGAAATATTACAATTTATAGACAGCAAGTAGAAAGCACAATACAAATTCATACTAGTTAATAAAAATGATGGAAAACTCTAATAACAAATACACATAAAGGACAAAAAGATGCAAAATGAAAAATCAGAGGAAAACAATCTATGAAAGAAATTTCACCATTCAATAAATTAAAAGGATTTAAATAAAAATAAGAAGAGTTTTGTTTGTTTATATTTTGCTCTAATATTCCAATTAGGAATGCCAGAAACACAACTTTCATAATATTGGAAGAAAGGACAAAAGCCTCTAAAGAAGAGTTAACTGTGGGAAAACAGATTTTTCTCAATACTAGGACATTACCCTCTTTCATTAAGAGAAGGGAACTCTCAACCTTAGGTTAGTCACACAGACGTATGAGTGAGAATCCAAAGAGTAGTTGGCCCCTTGACTGGTAGAGTATCTGGACTTGAGTTATGTTTGGTCAGATAAGAATAAAAGGAATCTACCCAAACAGATTCTGTATATGCCAGTGACATTTTATTCATGTACTAAACAGCCTCATATTGTTTGGGTATTACTATAATTCCCAAATGAAGAATGATAATTTGGGAACTATTTTTGTTCGAAGCTAATAGTTCTCCTTTTGTCTTGCGGGACAAAACGGTGAAGACAGTGAAGAATAAAATTATATTTATATAAAAGTGAAAGGGAATACAGCTTCTATTGAACAAATTAACATTTTTCACATGCAAAATTATAACCTTTTCCTTATAGTATTTCAAATGTATTATCTGTAATGTACATCATGCGTAATTATCATTTATTGGATATTTATGATAAGGCTTCTGCTTATCTTCCCAGCTTCAGCATACTCCATGCCAAACACCATTCTACAGCCATACTGAATGTTTTCCCCAACATGGCATCAAGTCTCCAGCCTCTGAGCCTTTGCACTTGCTGTTCTTTCTTCCTGCATTGTTCTCTAGTCACTTTTCCCCATGTTACTGTCAGGGGTGCACAGATAAGTAGGCAGTGTGGGGGTGGGAGAAGATTAAACAGACAAATAAACAAGCAAACAAAGCCCTATTTTTCATTCATTCATTCACGGTACCATCTCAGTGTCACAGATCCCAGACTTGGAAGGCGATGCATACAGCATGCTCTAACTAGCTAGTAATAGCTGTCCCTGTGCATCAGGGCCTCAATCTGTCTTTTTAACTGTTTTATTCCTGCTTGTTTTCCCCATCTTAGACTTTTCGTCCTTTTCTTCATGAAGTCTTTTTAATCTCCCCTGCCAAGTCTGATTATTGACCCTCCCTTATACTGCCATTGCACTGCATGGTGAGTCTATCTTAACTCTTTCAGCATATGTCATTATTGCCAGTATAAATCATTAGATTTTAAGCTACTAAAGGGCAAAGACTTCTAGAAACATGTCCAGTACCTGACACATAGTAGATGTTCAATAAATATTCATTATAGTAGCACATGCATGTGAGAACATAATTATGAAATTAATTGGTGAAATAAAAACATTTCTAATTTTATAAGGAGTAAGTCAGTTCTAGGGTCACGGTATTTATGGCCTAAGAACATGAATCATATGCAAATGAATCTCAAGTTAAAAAAGGAGTACATATTATATGATAGAACTCATACAATTTTTAACAAGTATTTATGGAACACTCACTTTGTGCCAGCTACTCTTCTAATACTTGGGACATTTGGCAAGATAATACTTAATGCTTCCTTCTAGCCAAACAATACAGTAATATAGTCTTCATAAACTGTAAGACGCGGCACCAGACTCACTGTTTTAAGTAAGTGTTTAAAATGACGTATGCATTATTTAAATTTTACATTACCATATTGATTCCTATTATTTAGAGAATATGGTTTTGAGCCTAAATTTCCTTTAATAAATGTGCTATTTTAAGTTAATCAGTTGATACATTTGCAGAGAACACATTTAAATCCTGATGTCTTGCTAATAAAATCTAGAAATGACTTAGATGGTAAATTACTAAGAACTTTAAGACTATTAAGAGGTGCTTAAAATTGCCAGTCTGCCATTTGGTGCAGCAATCTGATGTCAATTACCATACGCTTTCTGTTTTAGGCATAATATTACCTCTCCTGCCAATCTGTGTGTCTTAAACTTCTGTTTTACAATGGAACCAGACCAATTATTAAGTATTGCTGCTCATAGGACCCAAATTGTGCCAAAAATAAATAGTGGCAGTTTTATGTCATTGTCTATGATCCACAATGGATAAATGAAACTTTCAAAAATCTGAAGAATATGATGAAAAAGTAGAAAAAGAATGAATTCATCAACATAGAAATATCAGATACATATATATACATGTATAACTGTGTAGTCATATCCCTAAGGAATCTAGATCTTGGGAAAAAAAGGGGTTGTTAACTCTATTGGGAAGATGCTTTTGGAGATATTAGGCAATTATAGTATGAAGGGCTGAGAGGAGGAAACATTGCATCTAGAAATCCCTAGAAAATTCATCATTAAGTATATAAACAGAGCAGTAAAATGTCTATTTGAAAACATCTTGTGACTAATTTCAGGGGCAAGGACCCTGACAGAGTAAGTAGCTTATAAAGCATGAAAATTAAAGTATATCCGAGAAACCAAAGACTTAAGTGTGAAACTAGTTTGGTGTTTATTTCTGATATCCAGAGGATTACTCACAGAATCACATAATGATATTCAGAAGCAAAAATATGATTTAGCCCATGAACAAGCAACAATAACCATCACAGAAATAAAACAATCAAATTAATAGAAATCTAATATATATATACAGTATATACTTTTACATACTGCCAATATATGTGTAAACATAAATATAAATGCATACAATATGTTAACAATATATAATATGAACATTTATTTATGTCTTATTTATTGATTTATTTATCACACATCTACTCCATTGGAGCATATAATCCGAGAAAATTAAATATGCATAATATGCATATTGGAGGTTAGGCCATACATAAGACAGCCTATAATGAAATAACAGGTTAAAATATCGTGAAGAAAGAAGCTAATTCTTAGGAAAATTCTCAATCTCTTCTGTTACACATGGCAGGAGTACCTGGGTCACCTATTTCAGAGATATCATCACAACTAAAGCAATGAACAGTTTTGAGCACTCCACATGTATTTATTCATTTTATTTCCATAAAACCTTATGAAATAAATACTATAAATGTGTACATTTAACTGCTTGGGAAACAGAGCCCAGTGTAGTTGAGTAGTACATCAAGGTTACATAGCCAATAGGTTGTAAAATCAAAATTTGAAAATATGCAGACTGACATGGAAGACTGGAGTTCTTCTAAACAATTATAGCCCACAGCATCAGAGAACGTAGTGAGTTAAATCTGATTAAAATAAATGTACCAACTATGTAAATTTAAGAGCACAAAAGAGGAGAGAATGTTCAGTCTCACTTTAGATTAAGCATAATGCAGGCGTTAGCACTTCAATGCAAGTTCAAATTTGAAGTGCCACGGGAAAAAAAATTGTAATCTCTGGAACAATTTTTATTCAGAAATCATTAAGTTGAATATCTCACTTTGACCCCAAGTTCTTACCCTTTTACCACTTTAATTTCTTTATTCAATTTTTCTTTTTATTCAAGCTCATTGACCATACTAACTTCATTTTCTCAGTCTTTGGATGTGTGTTATGTGTTTATGAAAAATGAGTTAATGGAATATATGAATGAGGGAACAGCATAATAAATGCTGCAGAAGCAGGAATTAGTTCTGTTAAAATCTCGAATTAACCCTTTGTTTCACTCAAAAGTCAAAACTGAAGCTCTTAAAATCCTCTGTAAGGCTCATGATGACCTTCCTCCTCACCTCTATGTCTATGACCTTTCTCCTCCAATGCTCCCTTGCTCCAACCACATTGACATCCGTTTTTCTTCAACTACTCTATATAAGCTGCTGCCTCAAGGCTTTGTTCAGTCCTGCTCACTGCTTGAAACACTATCTTATTTCTTCAAGACTCTGCTCTTATCCTACCTTGTCAATAAGGCTGGCTCCATAGTTGAATGTTATAATCTGTCTCCATGACCTATCCAGAACATCGAACCACCCTTACTTTAGGATGCTTTTGTTTTTCTTTAAGCATATATCATGCTCTAACTTGATGTATTAAGTGTTTTATGTATTATGTTTATTGTTTGTGTCTCCTGGTTATAATGTAAGCTCCACAAGATTGGGAATCTTCTATCCCCTAATACATCTGCTCAATAAATATATGTTGTGTAAATGCCTACCAGCAATGTATGGTATAAATATATCTCTTTGCAGGACAACACGTGATTCATCATGGGAGGTAGCAGCACTAAAATTTGGCTTGGAGGGCCTTATCCCCTAAGTTCCACTAAACCCTTTAAACCAACCTGAAATATGTAAGGGCAATTTGCTATACAAATGCAGCTTGAAAATTGGTAATCTGGCTTACCTTTACAAGCAAGAGTTCAACCCTAAGTGTCCTCTAGTTTGAAATTTAGGAGGATCTTCTATTGCTGAGTAGGATAGAAGATTGTTGTAATTTGTAGATTTTTAGAATATTTCACATTTATTCAGCCTTCAAATCAAAATTGCTTACACAGGGGAGATCAAGATGAAAGCGTATGATTCCTTGCTAAACTGGTCTGGGTACTGTATAAATGTTTGATGAATGCTGAATGCATGTGTATACAGAGGGCACTGAATGCTCTGGTGTAAAAATCACTTAATCTCCCTGGGGTTTATTTCTTCGTGTGCAAAATGTGAGTGAAGGATACATTTTAAGGTGTATCTTCTATAAATCCATGATTTGAAGATTGTAAGGCCTCTGTAAGTCCATGATTTGATTCAATGAAGAACAACAAACTACTAAAAATTATTAGGTATAGAGACGTCAGAAAGTGATATTTGATAAGGATTACTTTTGACAAGGATTTCCAATGTGAGTCAAAGAGAGAGAGGCAGAGACAGAGAAAAGACAAGCAGAGAAAAACTGAAATAGATACCTATGTACAGAAACTGAAAGCTGAGAAAACAGAAACAGCTTAAAGAGTTATTAAGACTAAGCCTCTAGTATTGAAGTTTAGAGAGAAAAATACAAATGTAACAGTATTTTAAGGGAGAGACGAACAGCAGTTGATGTCAATATTGGTAAGGGAGAATTCTGAGATGTGTATGCAAACTTCTTAGTCATCTGTAACTCTGCTCAGGAACAGAGTTTGAGCAAATATACGTACATATGTATATATAATATTTGAGCAAATATAGATAGATAGATTATATATATATATATATACACACACACATACACACACACACACACACACACACACACACACACGTATTAGACAGAGTCTTGCGCTCTTGCCCAGGTTGGAGTGCAGTGGAGTGGAGCGACCTCGACTCACTGCAACCTTAATCTTCCGCATTCAAGTTATTCTCCTGCCTCAGCCTCCTGAGTAATTGGAATTACAGACATGCGCCACCACGCCCAGCTAAATTTTGTATTTTTAGTAGAGACAGGGTTTCAACATATTGACCAGACTGGTCTTGAACTCCTGACCTCAGGTGATCAGCCCTCTTCGACCTCCCAAAGTGCTGGGAATACAGGCATGAGTCACTGTGCCTGGCACAACATTTTAAAGCTTAAGAAAAAGATCTTAAAAACAAAAATGAGGCAAAAGAGGTGCAGTCCAAAAAGCATAAGTGGAGAAAATGAAATGGAGGGAAAAATCATAATTGATACATAGTTTTATTCATATTATATAAAGTACCATTAACTTCCAAAATTTTCATTACATTCCAAAGTTTGTGGTGATAGAATGAACTATTATAAACTTTGTATATCTGAAGACACCATAAATATATTAGTCGAATGAATGTTTGTTGTCTGAATTTGTCCTGAATTATTCTCTTGCTATTTGGCATGGATTTAGAGAAAGAAAAAGAGGTGGGAATAATCCAAAGAAGTATGGGATCTTGATAAATGAAAATGCTTCCCATGCATAAACTGACTCTAATAGAGATTTTATGAACCAAATGAATTGGATACAAGACAATTTGAAATGTCTCCATTAGGTAACCTGGAAAATAATTCAAGTTACTTGCAGATTTTCCTAAGGAAAATAACACCTTAGATGACGGCTAATTTCCAATCCCAATGAACAAGTAATTTCTAAACTCTATGACTTTTAACATTTTGTGGAAGACACAGTTAATTAATTGCAAATAGATTGACTTTAAAAGATATGTAGTCTATCTCAACATTCCAGCTCAAAACTGTTTCATCTATGTGAACACTCTTAAAGGGATAAAAATGTTTCAGATGGCATATACACATACAAAAGACAAACAAGAAAAAGCAAATATGTGGTGGGTATGTTGAGTTGCCATAATTTCCTTTGATTGTGACTTCCTGGATGGTGCAGCTTTGTGAGTTGCATTATTCCTCCAATTTGGTGCACTTATGCACGATTTGAAAGGCATAAAAGGGAGATAGATATAAGGCTTTGAAATTTGTTGATGATGTATACAAACGTTGAAATATTCGCTGTCTCTCAGCTGTGTTCCAGTCATTAGTCTTGTGGAACATTGCGAATATGAAGGTGGTTTAGTTTCCAGACTCAGGACAGTGGTATGGTCTTTGACTGAGAGTTTTCAGTGGAGGTCCCATGAAGCCTGGCTTTCTAGTAGCAGTTCTATTAGTGCACCTTGTGGAGCACTGGAGTAATTTCTGGAAAGCCAACCTAGCATGCTTCTTTTTGTCCTCCAAAGATTTTGTAAGAAATACACTCCCTGTACTTAACCCCTCTCCATTAAGATGGATAGAATGATTTCAGTTTCCTGCAGCTGAATTTGGCTGTATCTATCAGTGACTTGATAACCAATATGAATAATGCAAAACTGTGAAAATTTTAATATTTATTTAAAAAATCATGTTGTGCTTTTCTTTTTGCTCTTTTTACGTACTTCCAAACTCAAAATTATCTGTTCACGGACTTCCAAACTCAAAATCATCATATATCTCTATAGTCTAGGGAGAACACAAGTACATTTGCAAATAGGTGCTAACTCATATGAGGTTCTTATATACCTCAGAGTCTGCTGATATACCTCATTAAATGTCCACTGAGAAATAATATTAAAGAAGTCATATCAATGGTAGATAATACAGACATGCCCTGCATTTTCCCAACTTTGTATATTTTTTCACAAGGAGCAAACAACCTAAGTCCTTTTGTTTTATTTGACTACCAAAATCCTATTCCACTTTAAAAATCTATTTTAAATGCAGCATCCTCTGTGGAGACTTTCATTGTATAGTAAACCAGAATATACTTTTTTTTTTTTAATCACAAAGTAATGTTATCCTTTAAATCACACCACTGAGTGTACTTTTGAAATCAGGCCTTGACTCCCTCAGCTCTTATGAACTGCTGATCATCCATATTACAAGTTAGATTTATTTCCTTTAAATGTTGGTGCAATTCTTCATCAACTATTTAAGTAAAAATTGAAGAAGAAGTAGGATAAGAAAAAGAAAAAGGGGAAAATAAGAATAAAAAAGTAGAACCAAATCTATGTAAATAAAATGGAATTTCTACTGTGGATAAACTAATACTGAAACTTGAAAGAAGAATTATTTTAATGGTCGGTCAAATGTGGCTCAACCTTTTTTTTTTTTTTAAATTAGCTTTTTACTTTACTTCCCTTATTTCTGGTAACTTTACAGACTTTTATAAATTAGAACCAAGAAAAAAGAACTGGAAAATCTATGTCTAGTGAAGAATAAGCCTTATAATAACTGTAATACCTTTGAACTTATTAATGAGCTCACATAGATTATATAATTATTTGCAGAAATATATATTGTATAATATTTAAATATACCAATCATCTTTTCATTTAGACACCTTCATAAGGAATAATTAGTGGACCCACTCAGTGGATTCCTGTATTTAAAACCAAAACAAACAAACAAAATTATTTTACAATATATCACTAACCATGTCTACAGATTTTGGGACTTGTTCAAATGAGAAAAAATAAATATACTTCTAAAAGCTTTCCAGTCAGAAAAAAATAAAAACTAAACTTGCAGTACTAGGATAAATAAAAATGTTATTTGCAACAAATAAATAAATTAAATTAAATGTATATATTCAGGAAATGCTGTAACTACCTAACATTATTTGATTTATAATTAAAGAAATCAACATGTTACTATAATGACAGAAAAAAGTCAGTAATACAAACTAAAATTGCAATTCTTTATCAACAACTTGAACAAGATTTTGATAAATTTTATTTATTTATTTATTTATTTATTTATTTATTTATTTATTGAAACAGGGATTCATTCTGTTGCCCAGGCTGAAGTGCATGGTGCGATCATGGCTCACTGCAGCCTTGACCTCCTTGGGCTCCAGCCATACTCCCACCTCAGCCTCCAGAGTAACTGGGACTACAGGCATACTCCACCAACCTGGGAGATTCATTTATTTATTTATTTTTATTTGGTAGAGACAGGATTTTACCAGGTTGCATAGGCTGGTCTGGAACTCCTGGGCTCAAGTGGTGTGCTGACCCAGACTTTCCAAAGTGCTAGGATTATAGGCATGAGCCACCGTGCCCAGTCCAATTAATATTTTATTGATGACTCTTTCATTGGAACTACACAGATTGGAAATGATATTACAGTTCACTTGTTCATTAAGGGCCTTCCTTGAAAATTCTTTGTGTCCATAGGAACTCTGTCTTGCTGTTCCACAGACGGTTTTAAGTAGCATTGATTAAATAATCTAAATCCCGTTCTTTACTCCTTTAACATAATTTTTATCAAACTGATTAATTGTCCCATTTTTGCAAAAACAAAAACTGTATTTTTTATATGTTTCTGAATAAAGAATAATAAAATAGTCATTAATTATTGAAATACAAGTTAATGTAGCCAAAATTTTAAAAATGAAATCAGATAGAGTGAGAATCAAACAGAGAGATCATATTTTCTCTCTCAATATAGTTCTCATTAGTAAGAAGATAATTTGGAATCCTGAAAATATATTTACAGTCTAAAGTACCAGAGAATACTGAAGGAAGAATTGTGGAGCAACACCATTCTTCGAGGATAATCAATCATGATTTAGTAAATCTCTTTTTTATGATAATGAGGAATTATTTGTTTATTTGTTTGTTTATTTAATGTTCTGGGCTATAAGCGTAGATTTGTTACATAGGTAAACTTGTGTGTAAATCTCAATACTTTGAAAGAAATTTCAGTAATGATCTTTGATAATACACTTTCTATAGCTAGGAATAATTTATTTAGAATTTTAGCTAAATAGAATTTGCATCACAGGGAGAGGAAGGTATAATATACAATATCAGGGAAATACTACATAGGTATGCTTTCCTCAGAAAGCATTTTAAAGGTCTGGTGAAGTTTTCATATCCCATCAATAACCAGTTGTCAGGCGTAAGTGAGAACCTGAACAACTGCAAGCAGGCTTCTTGTGAGATTTAGTTAATCATCTTGAATTTTTGCAGCTCCTCTGTGATATTTATTCATACGTATTTCCAAATGTTGTATCCATGAACACTGACATAACTTTTATGTATATTCATTTTAGTGCCTTTATTAACTTACAAGTTTCTTGAAACAGAGACCAAATCTTATTGACCTTCAGTATTTTTCCTGGCCTCAGGCTTATATTTAGATCCCATAAGGAATTATTGATTTCTTGATTACAAACAACTCATTCAGGGGTTATAAAAGAAAAGCAGTTTTTTGTTACTTTAATTTATAATTTTGTCCTCCATTCCCATGTAGTTGTTACTACAATAATAAATGCAACCATTCCTTCTGATCTCAGTAAAAAGTCATTTTTCAGGGGAAATAAAAACTCTGATATTCAATCACTACTGTCTACTCCCTACAGTCCCCTATCCCTGGGCCCAACAATGTCAGGTTCTCTGATCTAACTTCATAAATGTCGACCATGCTTACCAGTTGCCCTTAATTGTGTGGTCATACTATTTATGTCTATTTCCTTTACAACAATATAAATTCACATGAAAAGTGAAATTTTATTCGGTTTCCATTGCATTAAAATACAATAGAGCTTGACAAAGAGTATTTTTTTTTTTTTTTTTTGTAGATACTGTAGACATATAGAAGAAAGGCCTTCAAGGCTTATCAGTTTTTAGTAAAGAGAAGTTTTTATTAATTGAATCCTTCACCTACAGCCCACTCCTTCTTTTCCCAACTCACCCCCATTGGCACAGTGACAAAAAAGCATGCAGTTAAAAAAAAATGATCAGCTGATATTAAGGGTGTGGTTTTCAGAGAGGATATAGTAATAATCTGTGTGCCAAAAGAGCAGGTCCATAACGTAAAGTAAACTATGTTGAAGCCATGACTATGGTACAGACAGTGTCTAATTGCTGATCCTATCCAAGGGTCTCTGGAGAGCAGATTTAATCCCTGGCTTATATTTTTTATGACAGGATTACATGAACTGTGCTATATAAAATACCAAATCATGAGTGAACTCCCATTCACAATTGCTACAAAGAGAATAAAATCATAGGAATACAACATACAAGAGATGTGAAGGACCTCTTCAAGGAGAGCTACAAACCACTGCTCAAGGAAATAAGAGAGGACACAAACAAATAGAAAAACATTCCATGCTCATAGACAGAAAGAATAAATATCGTGGAAATGGCGATACTGTCCAAAGTAATTTGTAGTTTCAATGCTATCGCCATCAAGCTACCACTGACTTTCTTCACAGAATTGGAAAATCTGCTTTAAATTTCATATAGAGCCAGAAAAGAGCTGCATAGCCAAGATAATCCTAAGGAAAAAGAACAAAGCTGGAGGCGTCAGGTTACCTGACTGCAAACTGTACTACAAGGCTACAGTTAAAAAACAAAACAAAACAAAACAAAACAAAACAAAAAAAATAGCATACTACTGGTGCCAAAACAGATATATAGACCAATGGAACATAATAAATGCCTCAGAAATAATGCCACACATCTACAACCATCTGATATTTGACAAGCCTGACAATAACAAGCAATGGGGAAAGGATTCCCTATTTAATAAATAGTATTGGGAAAACTGCCCAGCCACAAGCAGAAAGCTGAAACTGCATCCCTTCCTTACACATTATACAAAAATTAACTCAAGATGGATTAAAGATTTAAGCATAAGTCCTAAAACCATAAAAACCCTAGAAGAAAATCTAGGAAATATTGTTCAGGGCATAGGCATGGGCAAGGACTTCATGACTGAAACACCAAACGCAATGACAGCAAAAGCCAAAATTGACAAATGGGATCTAATTAAACTAAAGAGAGTCTGCACAGCAAAAGAAACTACCATCAGAGTGAAAAGGCAACCTACAGAACGGAAAAAAATTGTGCATTCTATCCATCTGACAAAGGTCTAATATCCAGAATCTACAAAGAACTTAAACAAACTTACAAGAAAAAAACAAACAACCCCATCAAAAAGTGAGCAAAGGATATGAACAGACACTTCTCAAAAGAAGATATTTATGCAGCCAACAAATATTTGAAAAAAAGCATATCATCACTGGTCATTAGAGAAATGCAAATCGAAACCACAATGAGATACCATCTCATACCAGTTAGAATGGATATCATTAAAAAGTCAGGAAACAACAGATGCTGGAGAGGATGTGGAGAAATAGGAATGCTTTTACACTGCTTGTGAGAGTGTAAATTAGGTCCACCATTGTGGAAGACAGTGTGGCAATTCCTCAGGAATCTAGAACTAGAAATACCATTTGACCAACAATCCCAATACTGGGATTATAAATTATTCTACTATAAAGACACATGCACACTTATGTTTATTGCAGCACTATTCACAATAGCAAAGACTTGGAACCAACCCAAATGCCCATCAATGATAGACTGGATAAAGAAAATGTGGCACATATACACCATAGAAAACTAGGCAGCCATAAAAAGGATGAGTTTATGTCCTTTGTAGGGACATGAATGGTGCTGGAAACCATCATTCTCGGCATACTAACACAAGAACAGAAAATCAAACATCACATGATCTCACTAATAAGAGGAAGTTGATCAATGAGAACACATGGACACAGGAAGGGGAACATCACACACTGGAGCCTTTTGGCAGGTGGAGGGCTAGGAGAGGGATAGTATAAGGAGAAATACCTAATGTAGATGATGGATCGAGGGGTGCAGCAAACCACGATGGCACGTGTATATCTATGTAAAAAACCTGCACGTACTGCACATGTGCCCCATAACTTATGGTAAAACAACAACAACAAAGAAAAAGGGACAGGGATTTGACTGATACAAAGTTGTAAAGAAAAACAATGACCAGATCCTTTGAGAAATGCCTGTTCATGTCTTTTGCCCACTTTTTAATGAGGTTGTTTCTTTTTACTCATACATTTTATAAGTTCCTTGTAGATTCTGGATATTAGACTTTTGTCTGATGGAAAGACTGCAAAAATTTTCTCTCGTTCTGTAGGTTGTCTGTTCATTCTGATGATAGTTTATTTTGCTGTGCAGGAGCTCTTTAGTTTAATTAGATCCCATTTGTAAACTTTTGCTTTTGTTGCAGCTGCTTTTGACGTTTTTGTCATGAATTTTTTGCCCATGTCTATGCCTATGTCCTGAATGATATTGGGTAAATTTTCTTCTAGGGTTTTTATAATTTTGGATTTTACATTTAAGTCTTTAATTCTTCTTGAGTTAATATTTGTATAGGGTGTAAAGAAGGGGTTCAATTTCAATTTTCTTCATATTGTTAGCCAGTTCTCCCACCACCATTTATTAAATAAGGGAATCCTTTCCCCATTGCTTGTTTTTGTCAGGTTTATTGACGGTCAGATAGTTGTAGATATGTAGTCTTATTTCTAAAATCTCTATTCCGTTCCATTGGTCTATGTGTCTGTTTTTGTACCAGTAACAAGCTGTTTTGGTTACCACAGCCTTGTAGTATAGTTTGAAGTCATGCAGCGTGATGCCTCCAGTTTTGCTCTTTTTGCTTAGGATTTTCTTGGCTATATGGGCTCTTTTTTTGGTATCATATGAAATTTAAAATAGCTTTTTCTTTAATTTTATGAAGAATGTCAATGGTAGTTTAATGGGAATAGCATTGAATCTATAAAATACTTTGGGCAGTATGGCCATTTTCACGATATTGATTCTTTCTATCCATGAGCATGGAATGTTTTACCATTTGTTTGTGTCTGCGCTGAAATTTATGTGGCTAACAAACATATGATAAAAAGCTCAACATCACTGATCATTAAAGAAATACAAATCAAAACCACAATGAGATATCATGTCATGCCCCTCAGAATGGCGATTATTAAAAAGTAAAGAAACAATAGATGCTGGTTAGGCTGCGGAGATATAGAAATGCTTTTACACTGTTGATGGGAATGTAAATTAGTTCAACCATTGTGGAACACAGTATGGCAATTCCTCAAAGACCTAGAACCAGGAATATCATTTCACCCAGAAATCCCATTACTGGACAAAACGGTATTTCACCATTCTGTTGTAAAAATACATGTAAGCATAAGTTCATAGCAGCATTATAACAATAGCAGACATGGAATCAAACCAAATGCCCGTGAATGATCGACTGGATAAGGAAAACGTGATATATATACACAAGATCATGCACTTTGCAGTGGCGTGGATGGAGCTGGAAGCCATTATCCTCATCCAACTAACACAGGAACAGAACACCAAACATCACATCTTCTCACTTATCAGTGGGAGCTGAACAATAAGAACACATGGATACAAGGAAGGGAGAATCACACATTGGGTCCTATTGCGGGGATGGGGAGGGAGACCATCAGAATAAATATTTAATGCATGCTGGGCTAATACCTATGTGATGGGTTGATAGATGCAGCAAATCACCGTTGCGCACATTTACCTATGTAACAAACCTGCACATCCTGCACATGTACCCTGGAACTTAAAATAAAACAAAGAAAATACCACTTCCTCAAGCTTTTAACATATTCCTTGTACAAAGTTCCTGTGATTATGTTTGTTTGGGAGATTCTCGGGTTTCTTTACACGGGGACTACTGAAAGCCTGTAAAATATTGAATCATTGTGCTTCTCCAGGAAGGAAAATCACTATGCAGCACTTGTCAAAACTATTTGAACACTGGACATTTTTAATTTTATTTTACTTTATTTCTGAAGCAGCTGACCATACCCTTAAGCACTAGCATTTTACTGAATGCTAGACTATTAACTCAAGGTTTATGTTAACACAGCCAGAAACCAGATCATTCCCAATATATCCTTCAATTTACGCTAATAGAGAATATAGAAGGAAACTGAGGCAGTAGACATAGTCTCTGTTTCCACTCTCTGGTTATTATTTTCATTGTTTTATCACAAATTACATCAACATAGATACTGCACATTTTAAAGGCCTTTTCCCTGCTCTTCAGGGAGCAATATTTAGCATGAAGAACGCACAGGTTCCTAACAGCCTGGAATAAATGTAAGTGAGAGTACCAAATCTCACTCCTTCTCCAGAAATAACTAAATTAGAAATGACTCTGAATTTGAATCCTTAGATTATACCAAACTTCAGACAGGAAAGCTAAAAAATTGATGTACTAAAGTTAAAGCTTCAGTATATATTGAGCTCCTGAAACATATGTTTTATTTAGTTATTTGGACATAGATTCTATTTTGCAATGCTTTAATGAATTTCCAAAGGAAGGTACCATATTCTGTTCAACCACCGCAAAGATTGTCATTAACCACTGAGTTTAATTTTATCTCTTAGCTACTATTCAGATAAGAAGCACATGTTTTAAGGGTTTTTGTTTCTGTTATTATTGTTATTTTTAATAGCATTTCATTGACTTATTTACTCAAAAACAAGTGTCCATATTTAAAACATCTTAATGAGGCCTGGGGCTTTGATTTCTGAAATCTCAGATTTATTTATGTAAGTTAGTTGCAGGTAAACAGATGGTTTCTTTAAGTTTTAATAGCTGAATTGCAAGTAGGGCAAGTATTTCAAGCAATACATATAAGCAGAAAAAATTTCTACTGATCTATTTGGTCTTACAATTTGTATAAAAATACCAGAATCAGACGTGTGTGTATGTGTGTGTGTGTGTGTGTGTGTATGTATGTGTAAAAATAAATGGCAGTATATGAGTGACTTTGCAATATTTTTATCTTAATTGTCATGAAATTATGTAACTCAACTGTTGAACAAGCATTTAATTATTATTGGAAATGAATGTATAATACTTTGATTAAAGATTCAAACTTCCTAATAAAAGCAAAATGGAATTGATAGATCAAGCATTATGTTGTGATAATTAGTTTAAATACAGTTTAATATCAAATTTAGAAGCTGTAAATTTAATATTATGTCATTTCATTCCTTGCAAAACTGCTTAATTTATCTAAAATGATTTTCAATAACCCCTTAGAAGTGTGAATATTTGAAACTAGAATAAGTACTGGTAATGACTTTTGTTTCTCGGTTGTGTGAGCACACATTCAGGGAAAGTTTTTGTAAAGGGTTCTTACTTCACGGCTCTTTAGATTTTGTTTTGTTTTGTTTTGGTTTGGTTTGGTTTGGTTTCCTTCCCTGTGAATAATTTGATTTTGTCTTTATTTGAGAATAAAGCTTCATGGATATTTTTGTAAGATGGGGATAAGTATTTTCCAATCTTGTAGAATACACATCTAAGCCAAGATTTATTAACCTTGACACATTCACTAAAAATGAGGTTATGATGCTAAGACATTGTGATTGCTGGAAAAAGATAATTTTGCCACCATATGTCTTACCTTGAATGCGCTGAACTTGTTTCTTTTAAAGACAGATACAATACTGCCATTTTTTGTCAATCTTTGTCTCATTTACCTTTTCCTGTTTTTGATAAGCTGCAAGGTTTCAGGGTAATCATCTAAAGATGTAATCTGAAACATAAACACCTAAGCAACTTTTAATATAATAGTGCTTGGTATGTAGTTTTAGTAAATATTTCTTTATAGTGTTGTTTGCTTTATAACATACTTATCGCCTTCTAGAAAGAATAGCTAACACAGTTTCATGAAGTTTGTATTCAATTATAAATTATTCATGTTTCCCTAACTCAAATCCAAAAGATAGACTATCTAGAGGTTATCATTTTACCCTATCATCTGACAGTTAAATGAAGCTGTAAAAAGCAATGTAGGTTATGCTACATACCTTAAATGAGAGTAGTCACAATTTTTTTTTAAGAAAAGGAAGGATAAAATGGCAAAAACATGATATAAATGGTATTCAATAAGAAGTAAATGTAAGAATTTACTATTAAAGTAAAATGATTTAAAAATTTGTCATTAATAGTTGTTTTTCACCTTGACAGATGTTTGGATTCAGCACACACACACACACACAAACGTGATATGGTACAGTATTAGTTTCAGCTGCCAGAAGTCCTGGAAGAAGCTATTTATGAGTTCCATGGCATAAATCTTGAAGAATAATTCTTCAGTAGTAGGGCTTCAGTGTGGCTTCAAGTTCTTGTATAACTGGATTTTAAACTTGACTACTAAAAATATGGTATATTGAAAAAATATTACCTTTCAGAAAAAGAGTCAATAACAACAAAAAAGAATAAAAAGTAGATAGTTGAACAGCAAAGATAAAGACACATTTGTAATTAGAGGAAATTTGACTCCACTTGTTAGGCTATAAGCAAATATAACATTAACCCAGGCTAGCATATTTCTAATTGTGGGTTTGCTGAACATTTTTGGGAAAGTTACACATATAGCCTCTATACTAGTTTTTTTTAAAGTCCTATCAATATAAAAAGGTTATTTTTATTACCTTTCAAATATCTAAGAGCTCTGATGTAACTTCCAACCTGAAACTATATAGAAAATGAGAAAACAGGATGTAATTGTGCAAAAGTTGTATTTATGCAATTGTCTAGATTACATTTATTGGGATTGATTTTTCTTTGTGCACTCCAAAAATATGCTTTTTAGAGTTTTTATGTACAAAACATATTTATTAAAAATAGGGTTTATTATAGCTTCAAAGTTATCTTATTGTGGGTATTTTAAAGAGAATGGCTGGCAAAGTTTTAATTAGAAGGAGAAAACACCAATTAACTCATCAGCATTACCTTCGTTTAGAGCTCTAAATAGGTTTAATTATTCAATAACTCAGATTCATAGAGCATCTTTAACTTTAAGCAATTAGATAAAGAATAAGTGATTGTATGTTTTTATGCAGCCTAGATCTCAATGAAAAATAAAAATAAAGGAAACAAATACAATCTTATGTTCTTAGTAATCCTTCACAAGTTTGTAAAAATAATAAACTTTTAAAAAGGAAATTTCCTTTGAAATTTTTTTTGGCTTAGATTTTATGTGCAATAAATCATACATGTGTCTGATTCAATCATGCTTTTAGTAACACAGATCTTATTATGTCCTTTAATATAATGATTCTGTTTGGGGTGACTTTGATAAGCAAATCTCTCCATTATAGTAGGCCTGCAAAGAATACAAACCAAGTCAAATTTCTGCTATAATTAATGTTGTTACAGTTTGTTAGATTTTATGATTTTTTAAAAATAACTGTCACAATATTAGGCATGGTAGAAGGGAAATGCCTAAAGATATGTTGCTTTCAGCCCAAATGCTGGCTCTTTCTCAGCTGTCGTTGTAACATGAGACTGCTTTTTTATTCTTGGGTGAAGGCCAAAGGAACATCATGCCAGTTTCAGTGCAGATGGAAAGGGGCAATGGTGAGCTAATGTGAAAGCTCCTGCTCAAAAGTGGCATTTGTCTCTTCCCCTCAAATTACTTTTGGCCAAATCAAGTCCATAACAAAGCTTGGTGACAAGGTTGGAGAAAGATAATCTTATTATAGGGACTACAAAAAGTATTTGGTTCCAACTATATGAACTTGGTCACAAATAATGTATTCCTTTTGTAACAAATAGATATTTTCCTTCTTCCCTCAGCTGAGATAAACTCCTAGAAGTCCCATCTATTCATGACAGAGGCTGAAAGTCCAGGATCTCATTGCAGCGTATATGTTGGTTTTTATGTAACTCCTCCTAATCTGAATATCTATAAACTAAAAAACTAATTATCTGCAGTTCAGGCACTCAGCATACAATGGTGAAATGTGACAGGAAATCTCCCATAAGCACTGGTTCATAAAAACAAAGAATGAGAGGTGCTACACATTAGCAGTCATTGGCCCATTGAAAGTTCAAACACTTGCTTAGGCAGAATTAATTATAAGGTGGGAAATATTTCTTTATCAGTATAAAGAAATTCTTCCTTGAGATAGCTGAACTATTTCTTGGGACGGCTTTAAAGTTTATTGATCTGTATGGTTCTTGATTTACTCTTGGAGGAGCCCTAACTTTTCCATTATAATTCTTGGCTACATATGAAGAAAGTACTAGAAAATATGCCAAGGTGGGGTGCTGAGAAATTTTCTTATCCTGTTTCCTTTCCTTAAAAGTTTAGAGGCCCAGAATGTGTTGTAAGTCAGAAGCTATCAGTGTTTTATTCAGGTGGATAGCTCTTTGGTAAATATAACCCTCTCAAATTTTATCTTAATCTCCTTGCGTCCAATCAGTAGCATAAGTCAAAACCATGTCCATAATTATTTTCTCTCTCTAGACATCTTATAAATGCCATGATTTTATTAGACATCAGTGGGAGAGTCACACATATCCTTGTAGATTTTTTTTTTCTCCAGCTATTTTGTCAATATTTTGCGTTACTAGGCACTATCTTAAAAATTTCAGAGGTGTTAACACCAGGAAAAAAAAAACTGATCCAAACCTATTTAAACATTTTATTTTTTTTTTTTAAGTAATTCTCATCATTACCTTTTACTAGTAAGATATGAGATACTGTTATCTCTTTCACCCTGTTAATCTCAGAATTTCTGGACCCTGTTTCATAGTTGCCATTGAGCCAATCATCTTCTGGGGTCACCTCTTTTATCATTGTTTTATGTCAAGCACAGTCAATAGTTACACACATATGTTAGTACCATTCTCTTTCACAAGAATTTTGCCTGAAGCCACTGTCTTATTCAGTACACTATCTTTCTTTCAAGCATAACTGATTTTCCTTATCTACAGGAGTTATGGTCCAAGACTCCCAGTGGATGCATGAAAATGCAGATAGTACTAAACCCCATATTTTTTTTTCTATATATACATACATATGATTTATTTTATTTATTTTTTCTTTAATTTATAAATAAGGCACAGTAAGATATTAACAATAACTAATAATAAAATAGAACAATTATAACAATATGCTATAACAAAATGCTAAATAAAAACTATAACAATATGCTAAAATAAAATTATTTAAATGTTGTCTCTAGCTTTTTTAAAAAAATTTTTATTGTATTGTACTCATCTATTTTTGGACCATGACTGACCATGGGTAACTAAAATTACAGAAAGTAAAATTGAAGATAAGTGTGGACTACTATACACAATTGAAATGACAACAATACAAACAGCTATTGATAATGGCAGGAGGCAGAGACGGGTGGGTGAAACCTTACCTCCAGGCCAAAGACAGTCTATAGCCTTAAAGCGAAGGTACGAGTCAAATCCTCGGACCAGAGTGAGAACTTGTCTTCCTGTTTCATGCACTTTCCTCGGATTGATCCCCACTTTTCACCTATCTTATATATACCTACTATTTCCTAGTTGGTTTCCTACACTGTCGTGCCCACCTTTAAGTGCTGTCCCCACTTTAACCGTTTTTGCATACTCACAAACCAATCAACAGGCACTCTCTAAGTCCATAAATAACCCAAGACTCAACCACACTGGAAGAGATACCACCAGACTGTGGGCATGGGCTAACAACCTTCACATCTCCTCTCCACTGAGAGCTGTTTTGTGGCCTAATAAAATTCTTCTTCATCCATCCTCACCCTTCAACTGTCAACATATCCTCATTCTTCTTGGATGTGGGACAAGAGCTCAGGAATTGCTGAACATGGGTACAAACTATAACACAGGTGGGCCAAGGGGGTAGTGTGCCTCCAGTGGCAGATCTGAGACTGAGAGGGGCCTGGGTGTGGGGTGTCACTGGCTGGAATTCTGGACTGGCAAAGTGACCAAGAAAAATCCTGCATCATATGACCAAGTTTAAACATGCATAGGCAACAGCGGTGTCACAACTGCCACCAGGACATCAGTGGTAGTAAGACACCATCGTGTCTTACACGTTCAACACGTTCAATGTGAAAAAAAGTACCTTAAAATCATTCATTTATTACATATTTATTTAGTAATTACTATGTGCCTGGCATAGTGGCAAGAATGGTTTTATCAACTCTTTCCCAAATATGCAACATAGATCATCATTTTTACAGCCTGTGATAACAATTTCCTTGCTACCTACTCCAGGATTATAACATCAATCTTACAAGTTTTAGGATTTTTATTTGTCTCTCAACCAATTTCTGTAACAAATGTTTATATAAACTTTCAATCAGTTATTTATTGCAGCAAGCGTACTGCAAATTTGAGTAAGTTACAACAACTAACATTTATTTTTTCCTCTTATTACATGATAGGCTGTAGGTTAGCAGTGACTTTGCTTCAAATATTTTCTTTTTGAGATCTAAGCTAGAGGAGCATATTCTACCTGAGAGATAAGATTCTCATGACAGAAGGAAAAAAGCAATGGCAGAATCACCTAACAACTCTTAAATTATATGCTCAGAAGTGACATATGGCCCTTATATTCATGTGTCATGTCAAAGCAAGCCTCACGTCTAATGTGTTAGAGAGGTATAATATTCTTCCAGAGTGTCATACTATTTATCACAGATTGGAAATAAGATGTTCATATTCCATGCTTCAGGGGTAGAATAAAATTGATACTCCCTAAATTTCTTAAAGGCTAGTAAAAAATATTAACCTCAGAAAATATTTCCTCACAAAGCTTGGTGCTATAATCTAAGATCAATGAGTGTTTAATTTCTTTAAGAATTATTTTTATTCTTTATTCTGTTTATTATAGGATTTTTGGAACCAATTATATTAAAGACCAACATAAGTATTAACATGGAGAAATAATTTCTGTTGAGACCCAGTTCTGTCATCTGAAACCAATGTTTTAGGACATTTATTTTGAACTCCAGAGGGGAAAAACTGAATAAAATTTTTTAAGTTCATAAATATGTCTAATACTTTGATTTTAAGTTGAGAATATTTTTGTATTAACCAATGCCCACATAGATACTTGAATCTAATTTCAACTATAGCAAAGGTCAGCAAATTATAGTCTGCAGGAAAATTATAGTTCACCACTTGTTTTACTGTATAAAGCTTATTGAGACTCATTATGCTCGTTAGTTTATATGTTGTCTATAGCTGTTTTTGCACTCAGTGGAAGGGTTGAGGTATTGCAATTGTTACAAGATGGCTCATTGTAGGCACTTTTTTACTGTCTGGTTCTTCACAGATAAACTTAGCTAACCTCTGCTCTATAGCAATAAACCTGAATTAATTAGTAAAATTTAATGTAAAATAAATAATTTGACACTGAGAAATTAAGATGTATGTTACATTGAAGATCACATATCATATTGAAAATCAATTTTCTGTATCAGAATAGCTTCAATTTCCTACTTAGTCCATCTTTGGACTTTGTGTTGAAATTTAACAATATATCATACAAAACCTAAATACAATTATTGATTTGATCTTTCTATTACATGGCCATAAGTAAATTCAAGTGGTACTTTTTAAAAATTTAGTATCAGATAGATATTAATAAGCGCTTGTATTAGTCATGATTCTCCAAAGAACTAGAACCAATATAAGGTATAGAAATATATACATATACATTATTAAAACCGGCTCATTTGATTATGAAGGCTGAGGAGTCCTAAGATCTCCCATGTTCAAGCTAGAGAACCATGCAGACGTGAGGTGTAATTCAGTCTGTGCAAAGGTGATCTGATGTCTGAGGGCAGGAGAAGATGGATGTCCCAACTCAAGAATAGAGAACAAATTCACCTTTCCTATACCTTTTTGTTCTATCAGGACCTTATCTGACTAGATCATGTATACCCACATTAGTGAGGGCCATCTTTTTACTCAGTCTTCCAGTTCAAATATGGGCAGATACTTTTTGCTAAGGTCTTTTTGCTGATACAGAAGTAGACTATTCAATAAATAATGTATTTGTGGCAAAAGCTCCTTATGGCAAAGCCATTAAGATGTGTTTCATTGAACTGTTCTCATAACACATTTAGTAAAGGCCTTCCTAATAAGTACTCCAAATGTCAGGGAATATTTATACTTTGTTATGTTATCATTAAAGTCTGGTCAAATGTTTCAAGAATATGAAAGAATAATCTCATATCACAAATGGTCATAAATGACATAATAACTTATTGTAATTAAATGTTATGTAATATTATGTGACCGATATGATTTGACTGTGTCTCCACCAAATCTCAACTTGAAATGTATCTCCTAAAATTCCTACGTGTTATGGGAGGGATCCAGGGGGAGGTTATTGAACCATGGGGGCAGGTCTTTCCCATGCTAGTCTCATGATAGTGAATAAGTCTCATGAGATCTGATGGGTTAATCAGGGGTTTCCACATTTGCTTCTTCCTCATTTTCTCTTGCTGCTGCCATGTAAGATGTGCCTTTTGCTTCTTGCCATGATTCTAAGGCCTCCCCAGTCATGTGGAACTGTCAGTCCAATTAAACCTTTTTTTCTTCTTAGTCTCAGGTATGTCTTTATCAGCAAAGTGAAAACAGAATAATACAGTAAGTTGGTATCAAGTGAGTGGGGTGTTGCTGAAAAGATACACAAAAATGTGGAAGCCACTTTGGAACTAGGTAACAGGCAGAGGTTGGAACAGTTTGGAGGGTTCAGAAGACAGGAAAACGATGGAAAGTTTGGAACTTCCTAGAGACTTGTTGAATGGCTTTACCCAAAATGCCAATAGTGATATGGACAATAAGGTCCAGGCTGAGGTGGTCTAAGATGGAGATGAGGAACTTGTTGGGAACTGGAGTAAAGGTGACTCTTGTGGTGTTTTAGCAAAGAGACTGATGGCATTTTGTCCCCTTCCTAGATATTTGTGAAACTTTGAACTTAAGAGGGATGATTTAGGGTATCTGATGGGAGAAATTTCTAAGCAGCAAAGCATTCAAGAAGTGATTTGGGTTTTGTTAAAGGTATTCAGTTTTATAAAAATGCAGAGCATAAAAGTTTGGAAAATGTGCAGTCTGACAACGCAATAGGAAAAAAAGAAAAAAAAATCTGGGGAGAAATTCAAGCCAGCTGCAGAAACTTGCATAAATATCAAGGACCCTAATGTTAATCTCAAAGATCAAGGGGAAAATGTGTCCAGGTCATGTCAGAGACCTTCATGGCAGCCCCTCCCATCACAGGCCTGGAGGCCCAGGAGGAAAAAGTGGTTTTGTGTTATGAGGCCAGGATCCCTGTGCTGTGTACAGGCTAGGGATTTAGTGCCCTGTGGCCAAGTCACTACAGCCATGGCTGAAAGGGGTCAATGTACAGTTCAGGCAGCTTCCACATGGTGTTGAGCCTGCAGGTGCACAGAAGACAAGAATTAAAGTTTGGGAACCTCCACCTAGATTTCCAAAGATTTATGGAAACATATGGATGCCCAGGCAAAAGTTAGCTGCAGGGGTGGGGCCCTATGGAGAACTTCTGCTAGGGCAATGCAGAAGGGAAATGTGGGGTCAGAGCCCCCACACAGAGTCCCTACTGGGGCACTGCCTAGTGGAGCTGTAAGAGGAGGGCCACCATCTTCCAGGCTCCTGAATGGTAGATCCACTGACAGCTTGTACCGTGAGCCTGGAGAAGCCACAGACACTCAATGCCACATTGTAAAAGCAGCTGAAAGGGAGGTTGTACCCTGCAAAGCCACAGGAGAAAGCTGGCCAGGATCATGGGACCCAGCTCTTGCATTAGTGTGACCTAGATGTGAGACCTGGAGTCAAATGGAGTCAAAGGAAATCGTTTTGGATCTTTGAAGTCTGACTGCCCTGATGGATTTCAGAGTTGCATGGGCCCTGTAACCCCTTTGTTTTGGCCAATTTTTCCCATTTAGAAAGGTTGTATTTACCCAATGTACCCCCATTGTATCTAGCAAGTAATTAGCTTGCTTTTGATTTTATAGGCTCATAGGCAGAAGGGACTTGCTTTGTCTCATATGAGACTTTGGACTGTGGACTTTTGAGTTAATGCTGAAATGGGTTAAGACTTTGGGGGACTATTGGGAAGGCATGGTTGGTTTTGAGGTTTTGAAACGTAAGGATATGAGATTTGGAAGGGCCAGGGGCAGAATGATATGATTTGGCTATGTCCCCACTAAATCTCAACTTGAATTGTACCTCCCCAAATTCCCCCATGTTGTAGGAAGGACACAAGGGGAGAAAACTGAATCATGGGGGCCAGTCTTTTCCATACTATTCTCATGACAGTGAGTAAGTCTCACGAGATCTGATGGGTTTATCTGGGGTTTCTGCTTTTGCTTCTTCCTCATGTTCTCTTGCTGCTGCCATGTAAAAAGTACCTTTCACCTCCTACCATGATTCTGAGGCCTGCTCAGGCAGGTGGAACTGTAAGTCCAATTAAATCTCTTTTTCTTCCCAGTCTTAGGTATATTTTTTCAGCAGCATGAAAACAGACTAATACAGTGTCCAAAAGAATAGTATCAATCTATACATAATATTATTGGAAGATATGTTGTGAAGTAAAATAATATAATTATTTATTTTGGTATAATGCAGTCTGTGGGAAAATTCTTATCTATGAAATATATTTGTATCCTTGAGGCTAGAGAACACTGGGAGTCTGAAACGATATACCAGATTTTAACTATAGTTTCATCTGGGAAGAAAGATATGAAGAAGAAAGACAGGCATCTTGAAATGTATATTGTGATTCATATTTGTGTAATTTTCAAAAATTATATGGGAAATGTATAGAATATTTAATACCAAAAGTATTATCTTATCATTAAGGATTCTGAAGAATTTAAGCCACCCTTGCAGAAATACAGTGAAACACATTTGTAGAATTGTAAGGCATTGAAAGCCGTACTCTAACAATGGGAAGGAACAATACAGCCTGGTTATTAGGTTCTTAAATGATGAGCTGAAGTCTGTTCCAAGAAAAACTCATTGTAAGATAGATACAATGTAAACTGACATTTTGGGTGAGCTATTCTGAAAAAACTGTTCTTTGTGAAAGAAGTACTTGACAATCACTTAAAGGTTCGAATTTCCAAACATCCTAAAACCAACATGAAAGGCTGTGAAAATAAGAAAACAGTTTCTAAGTGTATGTGACATTGTGCACAATTCCATATTTGTAGACAACAAAGTTTAGGCCTTTTCAAAACTCCACTTTTTCACACAAGAATAGAGAGAACAATGTGAGGAAATCATGCCAGACACCAGATCGAAAACCAGTCAACAACTTAACTTTCTATGGGGGGAGCATTTGTAGTTTGTTGGTAACTGAAGAAAGATCAAGCTTTATCTGTAACCAGACTAAATCAGATGCTACAGAGAAACCTGAGCACTTTTGCTATGATCAGAACTGATTTTGAATTTCAATTAAGAAAACAAATAACTGATTATTTCAATGATAGCAAATTATTCAAATCTATATACATTTTGCTCTGACTGGCAACAATTAACTAACAGCATCTCAGTTGTAATGAGCTGTAAAATTGTCAGAAATGTATTTTATGAGTGTTAATATTTTACAGATTTTTAAATTTAGACTTGATAATGATTATCTATAGGCTGGATTAATGGTACAAGACATCTCTAAATGTAAAGAAAATATTATTAATTTACATACCACATAAAATCCCTGTTTTATAGTATTCCCTAATATTTTCATTTCAAAAATTACATTAAGATTATCTCTAACTATGATATTTTAATGAACTACTAAAAACAATTAATGACATCAAAAAATGTCTAAAAAATCAACACAACCATAATAGCTACATATTTAGTAAACATTTATTAAAAACATACTATGTGTCAGATATGATATTGAGAAAGGCAGAATAAACAAAGATAATTTTTGCTATATAAAGAACTCATACAAAATTAAAGCACCTAAGGAAATACTTCATTAATATTCATTTTGAATTTCTTATACAGAATGTAAAAAGGAACAACTCAAAAGATAGTTATTAAACATAAATAATAAACTATAGAGAAAATAAAATCACAATTCTTTTTTATGGTTTACGTCAGCATGTCTAACAGCACTGAGAAGTCTCTGTTGTCCAATGTTTTCAAATATTCTATTTACAAAATCTCATCTTAAAAATGGAAAAAACAGCATTTAATTTTGCAGCTTCCAAAAGTACAAGAAATATAACAAAAATGGTAACCCTTGTACACTGAACTAGCATCTATTCAGTAAGGACTTAAAAAGGTCAAGGCATTTACTCCCATTTAATGCTGTCAAAGTACCTAAACAATTCTTTATAAAATTCATTATGACTCAATAAATAGGTGATGGCTTATTACGTATTTTCCCCTTTATACGATAAGCTCTTTGAGGGCTGGGCTGTATTCTTCATGTATTTTATTTAGCAGATTCTTAATACGTATCTGTGATACAAGTAAATAAATCAATGGCTTTTGGAGAATATATAGTAATTAAAATCATTCATGAAATACTTCATATTTTGGGGAACATATAAGAATGTCAATAACAATTATAAGACAGAATCAAAAAAGACCAACATACGGAATATTAGAATCACTGTTTTTTAATCTAACTACCTCAAATGTTGTATTGAGATCGAAAATCAGTCTTGAGAGAGGCAGGGCAAGATGGCAGACTACAAGACTGCACTGGTGGTCCTTTCTGTAAGGATCAATTTAACAACAATCTATACAGGAAAAACATCTTTATAAAAACCAAAAATCAGATAAGCCATCATAGTACCTGTTTTTCTTTCTTTATTTCTTCTAAAAAAAAAAAAGGATACATGTACAGAACGGGCAGTTTTGTTACATAGGTATACGTGTGTCATGGTGGTTTGCTGCACCTGTTGACTTGTCTTCTAAGTTCCCTCTTCTCACCCCTGCCCCACAACAGGCCCTGGCGTGTGTTGTTCCCCTCTCTGTGTCCATACATTCTTGATGTTCAACTCCTATTTATGAATGAAAACATGTGGTGTTCGGTTTTCTGTTTCTGTGTTAGTTTGCTGAGGATGAACGCTTTTACACTGTTGTTGGGAATGTAAATTAGTTCAAGCATTGTGGAAAACAGTTTGGCAATTCCTCAAGGATCTAGAACCAGAAACAACATTTGACCCAGGAATCCCATTACTGGGTACATACGTAAAGGAATATAAATAATTCTACTATAAAGACCCATGCACACGTATGTTTATTGTAGCACTATTTACAATAGTAAAGCATCCGGTTTTATCTCTTAGTTTTGCTAAAAGAGACACTAAAGAGATAGAAAAAAGATAATATTGAATTGCTGATGCCACCTCTCCCCCATCTACTGGCAACATGGTGCATATAGCACCTCTCGGCACTTGGGGAGGGAGAACACAGCAACTGTGAGGCATTGAACTTAATGCTGTTCTGTAAGAGCAGAATGGGAAACTGAACCAAGCACAGCTGACACCCACCCATGGAGGGAGCATTTAAACCTACCCTAGCTGGAGGGGAATCACCCATCCCAGCGATCCGAATTTGAGTTTGCAGAAACTTTACCAACAGGGGCTACAGTGCTCGGTGTCTCTAAATGAACCTGAATGTCAGTTTAGGCCATAAAGACTACAACTTTTAGACAAGTCCTAGTGCTGAACTAGGCCCAGAGAGAGTAGACTGGGGAGACACACAATCTACTGAGATACCACCAGGGGCAGTTTTGGGAGTGTTGGCATCACCTCTTCTGTAGCCCTACACTGTACTGCTCAGGGTTCCAAAAAAGGCCATTTCCTTACACTTGAGAAGAGGATAGGGATGAGTGGGATGGACTTTGTCTTGCATCTTGGATACTAGCTCAGCCACTGCCGAATAGGGCATCCATCAGAGTCCTGAGGCCCTAGCTCCCAGACAACATTTCCAGACACTCTCTGAGCCAGAAGGGAACCCACTGACTCAAAGGAAAGGACCGAGTTCTGACAGCACTCACCACCTGGTAACTTGACTTTTGAATAGCATTTTTAGACCTGTTCTGAGCCAGAGGGCAGAAGAATTCTGCCCTGAAGAATGAGTCCCAGCTCAAACAGCATAGCTGACTTAGAGACAATGGATATTAAGAAAATATCCACAATAGTCTGTCATTTCTCTTCATGGCCTGGGGTGGTAGTGGCTATGGAGTAAGGCTCCTCTGCCCGTGGAAAGCAGAGGGAAGAGTGGGAAATACTGCAGCCTGTAGTTTGTGTGCCAGATCAGCTGCAGTACAATAGAATACCAGGTAGACTTCTAAGGTTTTTGACTTTAGTCCCTGACTCCCAGACAACACCTCTGGACCCACCTGTGCCTTATGGGGACCTCACTGCACCGAAGGGAGGGACACAGGCCTTGTTGACTTTGACACTGGCCTATTGTAGAGGCTCAAGGCCTTGAGTGAATGTAGGCAATAGCCAGGTTGTGGTTATTAGCAGGCCTTAGGCAAGACCCAGGCCTTGGGCAAGATCCTGCACCGTGCTGGATTCAGGTTTGACCCAGAACAGTCATAGTGGTGGTGGTGTCCACAGGGGTACTTGTCATTATATCCCCAGCTTTAGGTGGCTCAAAACAGAGAGAGAGAGTGACTGTTTGTTTTGGAGAAACTGGAAGAGGAGAACCTGGTAATTCAGATAAATCTCACAGATCTTGTCTAAGGACATCAAGGTGATACCTATCTGCATTTGCAGGAACCACATCATTACTGTGCCAGGGGTGTCCCCATAAGCAGATACAGCTTGAATCACAACATACAAGTCCTTTCAAATATTTAGAAAGCCTTTCCAAAAAGAACAACTGCCAATAAGCCCAGTCAATGAAGAATAAAATAAATACCTAACTCAGACAATGAAGAGTAAAATAAATACCTAACTCTTTACTGTCCAGATGCTGAAAAACACCTACTGGTATCAACACTATCCAGGAAAACATGACCTCACCAAATAAATGAAACAAGGTATCAGGGGCCAATCCTCTAGAACAGAGCCATGTGACCTCTCAGACAGAGAATTTAAAAGAGCTGTGTTGAGTCGACTCAAAGAAACTCAAGATAACTCAGAGAAGGAATTCAAAATTCTATTAGATAAATTTAACAAACAGATTGAAATACTTTAAAAAAATCAAGCAGAAATTCTGGAGCTGAAAAATGCAATTGGCATACTGAAAAATGCATCAGAGTTCATTAATAGCAGAATGCATCAAGCAGAGAAAAGAATTAGTGAGCTTGAAGATAGGATATTTGAAAATACAGAAAGGAGACAAAAGAAAAAACAGTAAAAAATACAAAGCATGCCTACAGGATCTAGAAAAACAGCCTCAACAGGGTGACTCTAAGAGTTATTGGCCTTATAAAGGAAGTAGAGAAAGAGAAGTAGAAAGTTTATTCAAAGGGATAACAGAGGACTTTCAAAACCTGGAGAAACATATCAATATCCAATTACAAGAAGGTTACAGATCACCAAGCAGATATAATCCAAGTAATACTACCTCAAAGCATGTAATAACCAAACTCTCAAAGGTCAAAAATAAAGAAAGTATCTAATTCCATCCAGCCACCCATAGCATCATTGCACCTCCCAGGGATAGAGCTCCAGTGGGGAGGGGTGCGGTGACATCTTTGCTGTTTGGGTGACTTAGCCATCCTAGCCTTTTGGCTTTGAAGAGTCCACGTGTACCAGGGGCAGGAAGGATACCCCAGCACAGCACAGCTGCTCTTAAAAAACATGGCCTGACTGCTTTTTTAAGCGAGTTCTCAGTCCTTTACCTCCTCTGTGGTAAAGGATCTCCCAAACAGGCTTCAAACCAAATGTGTGGGATCTCCCAACCAGGCCTCAAACCAACCCAACCAGCATTGTCCACCCAAAAGAGATATAAAGTCTCCCTGAGACAGAGTTCCCAGAGGGAGGGGTAGGAAGCCATCTTTGCTTTTTGGACAAAAAAATAGCCTTTCTAGTCTTCTGACTTTAGAGAGTCCAAGACAACCAGGGGTAGAAGTGGTACCCCAAAACAACACGGCTGTTCTAAAAATACATGGCCAGGCTGCTTTTTTGAACTACTCTCCAAACCTATTCCTTTTCACTGGGAGGGACCTCCCAACGGGGATCTACAGTCACCCCCACCAGTGTTCTGCACCAGACAGAGATATGAAACCTCCCTGGAAAGGAGTTCCCAGAGGGAGGGGTGGGGCACCATCTTTGCTGTTTAGGTAACTTAGTTATTCTGGTCTTCAGACTTTGGAGAGTCCAAGAGGACTAGGAGATGAAGTGGACTCCCAACACAGCACAGCTGCCCTGTGAAAACATGGTCAGGCTGTTCTTTTAAGTGGGTCCCCTCTTCCATTCCTCATTACTTGATGGGGCCTCCCAACTGGGTTTTCCAGCTACCCTCGCTTGTATTCCGTGACTGATGGAGGTTTCAAATCTCCCTGGGATGGAGCTTTCAGAGGGTGGGGTAGGCAGCCATTTTTGATGTTTGGGTGACTTAGTTATTCCAGTCTTTGGGCTTTGAAGTGTATGAGGTGCCCAGGGGCTGAAGTGTACCCCCAGCAAAACATAGCTGCTTGACAAAAACATGGCCAGATTGATTTTTTAAGCAGGTACCCGATTCTGTTCCTCCTCACTGGATGAGACTTCTGCACCGGAATCTCCAGCCAACTTCTACAGGTGCATTTGGGCCAGCAACAAGTCCACACCTCCCTGGGACAGAACTTCAAGAGGGAAGGGCAGGTTGCCATCTTTGCTGTTTCTAAGCCTTCACTAGTCAGACGTCCAGGTACCGGAAAATCCAAGGTGACAAGATATTGGAGCAGGCCCCAAGCATACCACAGCAGCTCTATGGAAAAGTGGCCTGACTACTATGTGAGTGCCTGTTTCCATATCTACTCACTGGATGGGTTATAACTGACTGTGTTCCAGCCACACCCTGCCAGAGCTATCAAGCCAGAAGCACCTCAGAAACTCCCAGTACCGAGCCACCAGGGGGAACTGAGAGCCTCTCTGCCACTGTCTCTACAGTGGAACTTCCCTTTCTACCCTCAGACTAATGAAAGAGCAAAGATTCTAAGTGCTTTATTCACACTTCCAACAAAGTGCAGTTCACCCAAGAAGACGAGGCCAGTCTGTCCCCCACAGATTCCAAACACCCTCCACTGCTCATCACTAGACAGTGAACCCTGGCTTGGGCCCACAGTACAGAACCTCCATCTGGAGATGATCACATGAATGGTTACTGACCTGCCTCTCTCTGGTGTGCAGCCCCCAGGAGACAAGCAAGTGATCCTTGGCCACAACCACTACTAAGGTCCTTTCCTCTGCTGCCTCCAAGAAGGAACATAAACACCGAGGTTGTCCCAGAGCTCCACTCGGCAGCCCAGGAGTGCCAAGCCACGATCTACAGGCATTATTCAAGTGGGAGAGAAACCCACACATTCAGAGCATTGAGAAGGAACACAGCTGCAACTGTGAGGAAGCATAGGAGAGCACACAACTGAGAGTCTACCAACTGACCCGTAACCCTAAGTGCCACCTACTGAATATGCCATCCCAAAGGTGTAACAGCCAAAATATCCCCCTCTGAAACCAGACAAGAACTCAGCTTAAAATAAAGACCAGTGAAAAATCCAGAAAATAAGTCTATTGACTGTACTCAATCTACACTGCAGTTAATGGAACAACCACACACAGAAATGAGAAAGAACCAATACAAGAACTCCAATAAATCAAATGGCTACAGTGACCTATGTCCTTCAAATGACCACACGAGTTCTCCAACAAGAGTTCCCAACCAATATGAGCTGGCTAGAATGTCAGAAATAGAATTCAGAATATGGATAGGAATGAAAACTGTCAAGATTCAGGAGGATGGCAAAACCCAATCCAAGGAAAAAGAGAATCACAATACAGTGATACAGGACCTGAGGGACAAAATTACCAGTGACAAAAGAACGTACTGGATCTCACAGAGCTGAATAACAAAATACAAGAATTTCACAATGCAATCACAAGTATTAACAGAAAAATAAACCAAGCTGAGGGAAAAATCTCTGGACTTGAATATCAAGTCTCTGAAATAAGATAGCCTGACAAAAATATAAAAAATAAATAAAAAGGAATCCACAAAACCTCTGAGAAGTATGGAATTATGTAAAAAGGCCAAATCTGTAAATCACAGGCATCACTGAAAGGGAGGGGAAGAAAGCAAAAAACTTGGAAATCATAATTTGGGATATTATCAATAAAAACTTCCCAAACTTGCTAGAGAGGGCACCAAATTCAGGAAATGCAGAGAACTCCTGTAAGAGTCTACAGAAGGAGAGCACCCCTGAGACATTTAATTGTCAGATTTTCCATGGCCAAAATAAAAGAAAGAATGTTATAGTCATCTAGAGAGAAAGGCAGGTCACCTAAAAAGGGAACCCCATCTGTCTCTCAGTGGACCTCTCAACTGAAACCCTACAAACCGGAAGGGATTGGGTGCCTATATTCTAAAGGAAAAAATCTTCAACCAAGAATGTCATATCCAGCCAAATTAAGTTTTGTAAGCAAAGAAGAAATATGATCTTTTTCAGATAAACAAATGTTGAGGGAGTTTGTTACCACTAGACCTGCCTTACAAGATATCTTGAAAGGAGCACTAAATGTACAAAGCAAAGACTGCTGTCAGCTAATTAAAAGAAAAAAAAGCTATAACATACAGACCTATGTCATTATGAGGCAATCAAACAAGGAAGCCAACATAGTAACCAGCTAACAACACAATGACAGGATCAGATTCCTACATATTAACACTACCTTTGAATGCAAATGAGCTAAATGCCCCACTTTTAAAGCACAGAGTGGCAAGCTAGAAAAGCAAAGCAAGACCCAATGGTATACTGTGTTCAAGAAACCCATATCACATGAAATGACACCCATAGGCTCAAAATTAAGAGATGGAGTAAAATCTACCAAGCAAATGAAAAACAGAAAAAAAGCAGGGGTTACAATTCTAATTTCAGACAAAAACAGATTGCAAACCAGCAAACGTTAAAAAAGAAAAAGAAGGGCATTACTTAATAATAAAAGGTTCAATTCAACCAAAAGACCTATTTGAAATATATATGCATTCAACACACGAGCAATCAGATTCATAAAGCAAGTTTTTAGAGACCTACACAAAGACAAGGACCACCACACAATAACAGGTGAGACTTCAACACTCCACTGACAGTATTACATAGATCATTGAGGCAGAAAATTAAAAAAGATATTCAGGACCTGAACTCAACATTGGATGGAATGGATCTGATAGACCTCTATAGAACTTTCCACCTAAAAACAATAAAAATATACATTCTTCTCATTGACACATGGCACATACTCTAAAATTGACCACATAATTCAACACAAACAATCCTCAGCAAATGCAAAAGAATGAAAATCATACCAAACACACTCTTGGACCATAGTGCAACAAAAATAGAAGTCATTGTTGTTCAGTTCCAAGCATTCCTTAATTTTCATCTTGATTTCATTTTTGACCCAATGATCATTTGGGAGCAGGTTATTTAATTTCCATGTATTTGCATTTTTTTGCAAGCTCCTTTTAGAGTTATTTCCAGTTTTATTCCACTGTGATCTGAGAGAGGGCTTGATATAATATCAATTTTCTTAAATTTATTGAGGCTCATTTTATGACCTATCACATGGTCTTTCTTGGAGAAACTTTCATGCACTGTTGAATAGAATGTGTATTCTGTGGTTGTTGGATGAAATGTTATATATATATATATGTATATATATATGTATATCTGTTAAGTCTGTTTATTCCAAGGTATAGTTTAAATCAATTGTTTCTTTGTTGACTTTCTGTCTTGATGACCTATCCAGTGCTGTCAGTGGAGTATTGAATTTCCACACTATTATTGTGTTGCTGTCTATCTCATTTCTTAGTTCTATTAGTAATTGTTTTATAAATTTGGGAGCTTCGGGGTTAGCTGCATATTATACGTTTAGGATATTGATATTTTCCTCTTGGACAAGGCGTTTTACCATTATATAACATTCCTGTCTTTTGGATGTAAGGCAATAACAAATGCTGGCAAGGATCTAGAGAAGAGGGAATCCTTGCACATTGTTGGTGGGGGTGTAAATTAGTACAACCACCATAGAGAACACTTTGGAGTTTCCTCAAAAAACTAAAAATTGAGCTACCATATGATCCAGAAATCCTACTGCTGGCTATATACCCCAAAGAAAGGAAATCAGTATATCGGATAGATCTCTGTATGCCTATGTGTTTTCCATCACTGTTTACAATAGCTAAAATTCAGAAGCAACTTAAGTGTGCATCAACAGATGAATGGACAAAGAAAATGTGGTACATATACACAATAAAGTATTATTCAGCCATAAAAAAATAAGATCCAACGATTTGCAACAACATGGATGGAATTACAGGCTGCTATATTAAGTTAAATAAACCAGACACAGAAAAATAAACATCCCATGTTCTCACTTATTTGTAGAATCTAAAAATCAAAACAGTTGAACTCATATTCATAGAGTAAAAGGATGGTTACCAGAGGCTGGGAAGAATAGTAGGGGGTCAGAGTGGGGAGGTGGAGACAGTTAATGGATACAAAAAAATAGAAAGATTGAATAAGACCTGCTATTTGATAGTACAACAGGGTGACTATAGTCAATAATAACTTAATTAGAGATTTTCAAATTACTCAAATAGTGTAATTGGATTGTTTGTAATTCAAAGGATAAATGCTTGAGGAGATGGAGACTTCATTCTCCCTGATGTGATTATTTTAGATTACATGCCAATGTCAAAACTTCTCATATACCCCATAAATATATACAACTAGTATATACCCATGAAATTAAAAAGAAAAACAACAACAACAACAAGAAAATCATTCTGGGTTGGAAAACAACTGCTCTGCCTGTTCATTCAACAGATATTTATTGAGCACCTACTATGTGCCAGCCATTCAAAGTTGAATCAGCAAACATTATTTATGTTTATAGAAATCATTTGAACCTGCAATCCCATTGCTAGGTATCTATCCAAAGAATAAAAATTTATTATATCAAAATGATACATGCACTTGTATGTTTATTACAGCATGATTCACAATAACAAAGATAGGGAATCAATTCTAAGCATCTATCCACTAATGACTGAATAAAGAAAATATATGTGCAATGGGATATAATTCAGCAATAAAAAGACTGAAATTCTATCTTTTCAACAACATGGATGAAATTGGAGGCCAATATCTTAAGTGAAACAACTCAGAAAATCAAATACAAGTCCTCACTTACAAGTGAAAGCTAAATAATATGTACAGATGAACATAAAGTGCTGAATGATAGACATTGGAGACTTGGAAGGGATGGAAATGGAAGAAGGGTGAGAAACGAGAAATGACTCAAAGAGTGCAATGTACAATATTCTGGTAATAGATACACTAAAGCCCAGACGTCATCACTCCACAATATAGACATGTAACAAAATTACAGTTGCACCTCTTAAATTTATACAAATGTACAAAAAAAAGTTTATCCCTAATTTTTTTCTGCTTCTTATTTAAAAAGTCACAAGATAAGGACACACTTAAAATAGGCACAGTGAAGGTTCCAGTAAGAATGAGCCATTTGCTGCAAAATCTTTGTATACAAAGAACATTTACCTCTGCAAAAGATGTTGAGGCTTTTGTGTCACTATTATTTATAGAGTATCCTCAGAGGATTGGAACAAGACAAGGCAACCAAGGATGATACAGATCTAAATATAAAGCAGTACTATTATAAAAATTCTCTTTCAGAGAGGTGCTAAATATGAAAATATGTGTGCTTAAATTCTAGGATCCATTATGTAATTTGCAATACTGCCCTTAATTTTCCTTCCCAGTCTCCTAAAATCACTTTGGTTAGCCCCCCTTGTCTGGAAGGGTCTTGATTTTGACATTTTGTGAGTCTGTAATTGTGAATAATCCAAACTGGCTTCTATCTTTCTGGTAGAGAAAGAAAAGCAGGGTACCGATGATCTGAATTGCTGCCTTCTAACTACATGAGAGAAGTCAAATATGAAGAAGAGAGATTGAACAAGATGCTTAATTCTTTTGATGAGAATAAAAAGTTTAGGTAATAACTGACAAAATCGAAGCTATATTTTGAAGAACTTTATTTCTTACTTAAATAAATGTTTAAGCTCTCTGTACCTCATTTCCAAGATTGAAAAGTTACGAATCTATAGTAGAAAAAAATTCTATGTCTAGTTTGCATGGAATTAATTTCAGAAGAGAGACATGTACATTACTCATCTTTTTCTACTACCACTTAGAGGAAAGTGTTTAAATTGCTTTCAAATATTACTCAGACTACTAGGTGGGCAAACCGGGATATGTAAATATTTGCATTTATTTTCATTTACAAAAACTGGGAAAAGCTTTGAAATGAAACTCCTGCTTACTCTATAAATACAATGATAATTGTTTTCAATGCTATATACTACTTTTTTTTTTATTGTTGGCACTCAGATGTTAAGCTGTAAGTACAATTAACAGTTCAGGCTAAAAGTGCTAGAACATGAAGGTGGAAAAGTGAGAATTTTGTTATATCTCCTGAGTTTCTATTATTACCAAGTTTCTTTTCCTCTCACTTCATTTTATCACCTCTAGCATTTTACTTCAGGGAATATAGAAAGATAAAACAGGAGGAAAAAAACATGTTTACACTACACTACACTTTGATAATCCAGATAGTTTTATATACCCTGTCTATCTATATTTCCCAAAAGTAAAATATATGAATACAAGTAAGTTTTAAAAAGGGGTTTTAAATAATATTCCATTTAAATATCCTACAAGGAGAATCCTTTTAGTTGTAATATTTCAGTAACTATAGTCATGGCATACATTAATAAAGCATTTCTGTTAAGAAAAACTGTGATAAAAGATCAACCAGTAAGATTAGGTACTGTGCCATAAAAGATGCACATATGTGCTAAACTCTATGCACCAAAGGTATATTGTTAAATATTTTAAAAACACTATATAATTAATTTAAAGTCAATTTTCTTTGAATAGCTGTAATATACATCAGTTCTCTTTCTCATATATTATATTTTAGTTTATCATCTATGATAACCAACTTAATTTTATGTTTTATACAAGGAGTTAAGCACTGTCACAAATAATAAGAGACTATAGAATGATTAATCTTAGGAATAAGAAAACACAAAAGACATCTAAAGGTGCTGAATATTTTGACTTTCAGGGCAAAGCTAGGCCAGTGTCAGGCATCTTGTATTTTTCTCAGTAAGGTTAGAAGCAAAATTATTTTTTTCTATAGTCAGAATGAAGATAACTAGATGAAGGAAGTTAGTATATTTAACAAAAATGTATTGACCATTATAATAAAGGCATACATAGGGAGTGACTGGAGGTCATGAAGGAAATAGCCAACCCAAACTTGTGGCTGATGTAACTAGCATGTGAATGTCGTGGGAGATTTCAGTCGGGTTGATAAATGAAGTGATTCTTAAAAAAATGACATGCAGTTATCCAAGCAAAATGAGAGATGAAAGCTTTAAAATGTAAGCGGGAAAAAGTGGGGAAAAAACTGAGAATGCCACAAGGAATCATTTACAAATAAGCAGAAATATTGCCAACTATTAATGAAAATGCAGATGAGATTAGATAGCGTTAATTTGTGATAAAGCCAGTCAGCACAGTTTCTTGTTTGTCTCCAACAAACAGGAGCAGTTTAGTAAAATGAAAAGGAGAATTATACGTTTTGAATAATGGAGTCCCCTGGAGTGTCTGTGGCAGGAGAGAAACTTTATTAAAAACTCAGGTCAAATTCCAGTTTCTAAAGTCGTCCTTAGATTTCCAGCCACACTGACTAGTCTCCTTCAGAAATAACCCTACTTTCCGGATCCTATATGTGTAACCAATGATGGCTCATATGCTGTCCACTGGATGTTGATTGTTGAGTAGAGGGCCACCATCCATCTGGTGTACCCCATATAATAGTGACAAGCTCAGGATCTTAAACAGAATGGGGATAATGGTGAAAGCATTTTTCTCATGGTTGACATTAGGAGCCTGGCTATTAACTGAAGAAAGTTTTGTTGGAAATACTGTCGACAAAGAAATTTAGGACTACTGTGATGTCATTAGATAAACTAAAGGTGCCAGGAATAATATCAGATATTTGAAAAAAGAAATAATAAATTAGGTGACCACATACATTTAAGCAATGGAAGAATACACTTTTTAAGTTGGTAGATAATAATTGGTAGACTAGGAACATAGCATTAGAAGGAAAGTCTATGTATTAATATCTAGAAAAAGGAAAATGATACAATAGTGATGTGGAAGCAGGTAATGTAAACAACAAAAATAGCATGTCTATCTTTCTTTGAAAGTAATTGGGAAGTGGGAAATATAAAAACTACAACAGGTCTGGCACAGTGGTTCATGCTTGTAATCCCAGAACTTTGGCAGGCCTGGAGGGACAGATCACTTTAGTCAAGTGTTTGAGACCAGCCTGGGTAACAGGTTGAAATCCTGTCCACCAGGGTTTATATATATACATATATACATAAATGAGCTGAACATGGTGGTGCGTGCCTGTGGTCCCAACTACTTTGGAGGCTGAAGTGTGGGGCTTGCCTGAGCCTGGCAGACGGAGGTTGCAGTGAGCCAAGATGGCACTACTGCACTCCAGCCTTAATGACAGACTGAGATTCTGTCTCAAAAATAAATAAATAATAAAAGCTTCAACAGAAGAGTTTTCCAAGGACAAATGCGATCAATGTGATAACTGAAAAAGCTAGAAATACGATTTGTAGAGAGAATGGGGTCAAGCACTTTTGCTCTGCCAAGCTGGCTTCAGAAATACAGGACTAACACATCTTACTGCAGGTCCTCTTGCTCAGAAGGGTCTGATCTGGCACTTGACATTTAATACTTTTTGATCTCCATCTTGAAATTATTAATTATTTAATATTCGAATGTGTGTTTGTGAGTAGAGTCCAATGGGACAATAGAAAATGTGCCAAAACCCTGGTGCATCAAAGGACATGAATCCTTTGCTGCTGCCACCTCCACACCTCACCAGGAATGTTTATAGCCACATATCTTATCCAGGTTCCTCCTTGCCTCCTCCTCCCCACTGTCCTCCCAGTGACACTTCCTATCCCTTTCCCCCTGATGTTCCTGGTCCTGGCTGGCACCCCCTTCCTGTGTTCATTCATCCATTGGTGCTGCTCTCCACATCTGGCAGGGGACTGGGAACTGGTTTGGGAATCATGGTTGGGCGCACACCCCACATGCCATTTCTGAGCAAAGTTTGTTGTCAGCCATTCCTTCCCAGGACTTGTAACACCAAGGCATTCTATAGATAACTTGGTGGGGGTGACCCGTTAGCCCACCCAAAATCAGGTATCCAGTGTGGACTGGCACTGAGGTTGTAATCCACTGGAAATTGTGCATCCACTGTAGGTTGGGAGAGCCAGCTCATGGGAAAGGGAGACAGATTCTCCATACGTGGCCAGGGCACAGTTCAGAAATGGATAATAAGAACAGGAATCCAGCAGCCAGTGGGCTTTAACCTAGGGTGTGCAAAGTGGTAGGGCAGGGGTCTTGGGCACCATTGAAGGTCTGCATTCTATTATATTCAATTGCAAGAAACAAACAAACAAAACATATTGACAGGTTGTGGGACAGACGGCTAGAAGAAATAAAAATGTTTTATATTTTTAGTATCTTTAGAGACACTTTTTTTTCTTGCCTTTTAAACAAGGGCCTCTGCACATTCATTTTGCACTGGGCCTCACAAATTATGTAGCCAGCCTTGGTACTCAGAGTTAAAATTTGAGTGTTAGAAATAAGCTGGAGAGTAACTATTATAAGAAAATGCAAGTAATGAGATAGAATGCAATTACTGAAAGTATTTTCAATTAAATTTTGATCAGAATGTTGGTATGTGTCTCAGTTTGGGTCTTTCTAGAAGCAGATCCTGAGACAAGGATCTGAGAGGAAGTTGTTTATTTGGCAGGGAATTTCAAGGAACACAAGAACAAAAGAAGGGGAAGAAGAAAAGAAGAAGAAGAAGAAGAAGAAGAAGAAGGAGAAGGAGAAGGAGAAGGAGAAGGAGGAGGAGAAGGAGAAGGAGAAGAAGAAGGAGGAGGAGGAAAAACATGATATTGAATACAGTAGTGTTCTGGAAAACTATGGCTGGTCCTGTGGGAACTTAGGTAGAGTAGAACATACCTCAACATTGTCCAATTCCAATCTGAAAGGGCAGGAGAGCTGGGGCATTTGAGCTCCAATTTCCATTTGTATGTGGACTACTTCTCAGAGTGTTAACCCTTCAAAATTCCTAGGCTGGCCTGTGCACAAATGTTGAGAAAAAAATTTCCAACCTAGAGTCCCAGAGGCCAACTGGAGGCACTCTGGGCCTTTCCTGGATAGCAGTGTTAATTAAGAGGATCTGGCTAGCCACCAACAAGGTCTGCCACAGTGAATGTGTCTTCAAACCATTTTATATCTATAAATACAATACAGTTGACTCTGAGGATGATGCCATTGAACTAGGTCACACTAAATTAGGTATATGCTATATTGGTTCTTCTTCTCAATGGTTATTTAAATGTGAAACTAATAATAATCAACTCTAGAGGCCTCAAAGCTGTATATGCCATTTAAAGTCATAAGAATTCACAAAAGCATAAATATATGGAATGCATTCTATATAAAGTAGCTGATTTCCTAACTTCCTCGATATACTTCTCTGCATGAACAACAGTCTCTCTCAGCTCAGGACATTCTAAATGCAATCAGCTTTCTGCATTCAACTAAGTGCACTAGTTTTGCACAAAGTGAAGTGTTCATTTCTGGTTTAACCACAACCCAAATCCACACACCTATAAACATTAACTACACTGTCTTGCTCTCTTTAAAATGCTTATTCTTAATTTTCTATTCAAAATTCTTAATCTTTGGAAAAAAATAATATCTCAACTGATATTTATTATAAATACCAAAAAAGTGACTCTAGTTGGTACTAAAGCAAGGATCTGCTAGGGAATCCTTACTGTTTGGAAAGCTAAAGCAAGGAGGGCGAACACACATTCTGGTAAGTAAGAACAGGGATTCTGTATATATAATGCCTTGGTTTGAATCTTGTCTCTATCACTTACCTGTGTGACCTTGGGGAAATAACTTCACTCCTCTCTTCCTCAGTTTCTCGCATCTGTCCTCAGAAAACTTTGTCAGATTTAAATAGAAAAATATTCATAAAATACTTAACTTACACCTGATATGTGAAATAAATGAATCCATAAAATTGATATGTATTCTTGGAGTATGTTCTCAGTAATGTTTCATGTTGCTACCAGTTACTTGAACCTGGAATGAATGTGACATGTGAATACACTCAAATTAATATCTTTACAATTAAAAAAAATCAAAGTGGAAAGTCACACTAATGACTGAAAGAAAATAGTTGCAACTCAAATGAACAGCAGACACTAACTAGAACATATTAAAAACTGCTACAAGACAATAAAAAAAGACAATACATTCAATAGCAAAATATGCTAAGACCAAAGAGGAGAAGACACTAATGGTTTGTACAATATGGATATCTTTCCATACCCTTTAGAATGTAGAAACACTAACAAATCTTTAGTTTCAATATTGATAAGTGCATACAACTACAGGGACTATCATATAGTTTTGAGGTGGAATAAATATCTTCAATATCTTTGAAGAGCAATTTATCGATATTTAGAAGAATTTAAGAGGTATATATTCTATGGGTCAGCAATTCATTACCAGATGCAATATCTTAGAGAACCTCTACTATTTGGATGTAAGACTACCCAAACAAGTATGTTAACTGCTTCATAGATTATAATTGCTGAATATTAGAAACAATTTAAGTTATCCATAAATAGAAGGGATAAATAAATAGAAGGAGAATGGGGTAATCTTAGGTGGGTAAAGTGAATGATATGTATAAATAAGCTTTATCAATACATCCTGAAACATAACATTGAGAAAAAAAATAACAGAATATGTTCAGGATTATGGTATCTATATTTACTTTAAAAAATGGCAAGTAGGCTGGGCGCATTCACTCACGCCTGTAATCCCAGCACTTTGGGAGGCCGAGACGGGTGGATCACGAGGTCAGGAGATCGAGACCATCCTGGCTAACACGGTGAAACCCCGTCTCTACTAAAAATACAAAAAAATTAGCTGGGCGTGGTGGCGGGCGCCTGTAGTGCCAGCTTCTCGGGAGGCTGAGGAAGGAGAATGGTGTGAACCCGGGAGGTGGAGCTTGCAGTGAGCCGAGATCGCGCCACTGCACTCCAGCCTGGGCGACAGAGCGAGACTCCGTCTCAACAACAACAACAACAAAAAAGGCAAGTAGTCATATATAACATATGTACATAAAATTAGATAGTAAATAAATAAAAATATGCACAAGAATGATAAATGCCAAATCAAGACAGTGATTATCTCTAGAGAGGAGAGGAATTTTCAGGGAGTTAACATGGAGTTTAACTCTGCCTGTGATACTTAATATTTTAAAAGATAGAAATTATGTCCAAATACTAAGACTGATGAAAATTTCTTATATAGGTGAATTTTTAATTCTTTATATATTTTTAGATGTTGAAAGTATTTATAATAAAGGATTTACTAATAATGAAAGGAAGTCAGAGGCCAGGGAGGCGGAGATCGATTACAAAGGAACAAGCAGCAGCATTTTGGGTTGGGTTAGCGAATAAATCATTTGTGTTGATAGTTATGGTGGTTATACGATTTCATATATGTCAAATATTATAGATTCATATACTCAACACTAGTGATTTATTATATATAAAGTATATCTCAATAAAGCTAATTTAAATAGTATTCTGAGGCTTTTCAACTCTAAAAATTAGCAGGATGGACACTTATTACTCTGTAAGTGTCCCCAAAGTTGTCTCTGTATCTCCTAGTTTCTATCAAATTTTTCCGTTACTTCTCCCAGCCTCCAACCCTTATCTTTCTCTGTTTTTGCTGGTCACTGTCAGTGGCTGCCTGTCTTGCTTTCTATTCTGCCTTCCACAGTTGCTATAGCCAGAATCGTATTTACTTTTCTGATAGCGGGGGATCCTGCTTAAACTTAACCATACGAAAGCTCAAATTATTGCAAGGACCTCTACCCCTTTTTTCTTTCCAGTCCCCACACACACAATGGGCTGCATACCCTAACTTGGACAAGATGCAGGGAAGAGGAGGGCCAGATGTTAACTTCTTTAGTCAGATAAGTACAATGGGAAAGGCAAAGATGGTATGCTGGGCTATGGGATCAACTATGATGATGAAATTGACTAGGCTGTTTCACTGGGGCTGTGCAGTCAAGAAAACATAGAGAATTCATATCTTTATAGTAATCAGAGCATAAACAAGAGGAAAAGTAGAAGGTCTTCACAGATGGTGCCACCTGAATTTCCTGTTGAGAATTCAGTGCATTCACACCTTATCCCAAAGCCAGTTCCTGCATATAATTCCTGCTTCTTGTTTTTATGATCCCACCTCAGGCTTTTACATGGTGACCTATGTGCTCCTTCAGTCTTTGCTCTACTACTTTATCTCTCAACCCATAGTTTAAAGTCAGTGTGACAAACATTAGCCCTGGCACATACTGTGTTCTATCATACAAGTTAGAAGACTCAAAGGGATTGAGACACAGTTGCTGTCCTCAAAGATTTCATAATCCAGGAGGAGAAATGGAGTGTCTCCTTACTCCTGACTTGGAAATGTTTAGACTAGCAGCACACTGTTTGCAATCTCTGTATTGACCTCAGTAATATCTCTTAAGAAATGCTCCCCAGTAAATTCAACTTAGCATTCTCAGGAGACACTCCAATTACAGAGTTAAATTTTAAAGAAATGTGACCATGGTCACTACTAATCTGATTTATTTTAGATTTCTGATGTAGCATGATATAGGTATCTGTTAGTAAATTTGATGAGGAATTAAGGACAGGACTTAGATATGACCAGCACAAAAAGAAATTATCTCTAGATCGCCTTTTTCTTCCAAAGCATATAATCACCATTTATTCCCCTATTACTTCTTCCACTTCATGTAATTCTTTTGATAACACTGTAAAGGTGTTAGCTGGTAAATAAACATGAAGAATGAATGAAAAACTTACTGAATTTTCCAGGCCTTTTTTACTCTACAGCAGAAAGGCAATACCTGAATATTTTTATATACTTTATAAAATACTAAATTTGTCATTTGTTACCTAATAGAGAATTTTTTCCTATATGAACTATAATTTTACATGGTTTTAATAAAAAGTAGAAATGTTAAAAATAAGCAAATGAAAGAACACGAAAGATTTCCTTTTCTTCAAACATAGTATCTATAAGTGTTCCACAAATAAATAAATTTATATGAATGTAGTAGCAGTATTAACTTTTTATTTTTTCAAATTTTAAAACTGTCATTTCACATTCAGCCAGAAACATCATATTCACTTTCACTAACTTGGATTTCTTTAAAAATAAGTGCACCATGTTTTTTTAAATTAATAGCAACTGTAGAAAAAAAAAAAACAGAATTTAGTGGAAGAAGAATAATAAATTCCAGTTAATTTTTATTTTCCTCTTTGGCAATGTCTAACACTAATTAGAGAGATTGATTAGTTTTCAGTGTTAACTTAATATCAAGGAAATCTCATAAACCTCATTCTCCATGGATAAAAGCTAGCCACAGAATAGTGCTTAACTTTATGTGATATATTTTCATGTGAAATCACAATTTTTTAGGATCTCTTAACTTAGTTGGGTTTAGATTTATGTTTACTTCAATTATTAAATAAGACAATACAGGAGACAAAGAGTTATGAATTTCTAAAGAAAAAAAGGTTTTATGATGTGACTCTGAGGAAAAAAACAGCATTATTGAAACTTGGTGTCCTATTATGGAAAGGTTAACTGTGAATGACACAGTATAATATCTCACTGTAATAGAAACATTCATTAGTTGCCAATACATTATGGTACCAACAATACATTATGGTGTATGTTAGAATATGTTAAATTTAAATTATGTTCAGGACTCAAGAGGTTATAAAAATAACAAAAACTAAAGCAAGTGTTTCTATACAATTATTTTACTGATTTAGACATTTTCTAGTCCCTTGACTATATTTGATTCAGTACTTAAACTTTATAGTTCAATATTCGAGATAAGACTACCCTTGGATTTTATGACACATAAATACAGAGCATTGTATTGGAAATCACATAACGGTTGTTTGTTCAGTTTGGTATATGACCACAATTCTTAGTATTAATAAAATAAAATATTTATTATAGATGAGTTCCTAAGAGACCTGAGGCCTAAACTATGGAGCCATGAAGTCTGATTAAATGCATGAAAGTACATAGCATTACCATGGACTCTTAGATAGCTACAAATTCAGCTCATCTTCCTTAGCAGTTTAGCTCTTAACTCCTGTAATATATCCCCTATTTGATCACAGCACTGAAACAGAGAAGTGTATCTGAAAACTCAACTACAAATCAATTCAATTTACTGTATTTTAGCTATGAGATAAAGCTCCAGTGTATAGAAAACAGATACACATATGTTAACAGTGTGCTTTTACATTGCCTTTAAATCAAATTACATGGATATTTAACTGAATAATAATTCTATTACAGTAAATTTTAAATGCAAGATACTTTGGATAAAAACAGATTGCTCTTATTTACATTTATTATTGGCTATTCTGAGTGACATTAATATAATATACAACCTGAAGTTTCAATCCTATACATCTTTAGCATATGTAAGACTATTCAGTTGAAAATATGCATTTCTATAAAAACATATATTCAATGCATGCTTTTAAATAAATAAAATCTTCTTACTTTTGAGTCTATTGTGATGACTTGGGAAGAATATAATGCTCATTTATTTAATATTAATTCATTATTTGATATTCAAACATATTATGATAGCAATTAATGCCCAAGAGAAAATGCTCTGAATGTGGGGCTACAATAGTCAAAACTGAGGAGCTTCAAGACAGAAAGCAGCCAGAATCAATACAGTTTAGGTAAGATGGCTGAGTTAGGGAGTTGGGAAGGCCTGTTCAAGCCACTTTGCAATCCTTGGGAAATGCTTGTACCAGAATGCTTCTCAGAGTGCCTGGGATTATCTTTTTTATTTGAATGACCTATGAGTTACAACCGGCAATACCTTTTTTAGGAATATGAAATATAAGTTCTAAGAAGTAGAAACAAATATGTGATGTGAAAGACTGGACCAGTAAAGAAAGAAAATTTCAGAGAGGGCAATATATTGCTCCCATGCTGGACTGCAACCAGGATACAATTACACAGAAAAGTTAATTAGTCCAAAAGTTGTGGCACTGAAAATAGCTCAGGCTCCAAATTACCTTACCATTCAGTAAATGTACATGATACATTTCCTTCACCGTTTTGCATTTTAATTTATAGATAAAATCACCAGAAAGCATAAATACTTACAATGTCCCAATTCAGTCCAGTCACTTTAGCTGTACAAGAATTATTTCCCTCAAGGCTGAAATATAACCAGTACTTTACTTTGAAGAGCTAACACAAGAAGCAGTAACAATGTATATAAAGTCTCCTGCAGTGTACTCAATGGAGGTTCTCAAGAAATTGTAAAATGTTTGTTTCTATAAAAATCTCCACACAGCAATTAAAATGAGTATGAACACCTTTAGCCTTGTTTATTTAGTTTCATATACTATTTATTACATGATTTATCTTCCGTAGTTTGTGACAGCAGCAGTGTAGAAATATCGGTTCTGTCATAATTTCTCCAGTATGAATGCTAAAATTCTTTACATTCATCCATTAAATGAATGGATGTCTACTACGTGCCAGATCTTATACTAAGCAAAACAGTTACGAAGGTAAATAATTATGTTCTTATCATGGTAGTTTACTATGTAACCAATGGAGCCCGGAATATAATTCCACAGCTAAATGTCGTAATACCTATAAAATAATTATGTATCTAATGCTATGGTAAGGATGGGGAGGACTATGCATTTTTAAAGACAGTGTTTCATAGATCAATTTCATGAAAGATAAAAGCTGTTATGTTCATTTAAATGTGACTAAAAGAAGTTTGTAGATTTTATTAGAAAAATAGACCACATTTCAGTTAGCTCCATACATAAAATGTTGGGGTGAATTTTTTGCTCTAATAATTGATAGTAGCTTAGAAACCTAGAATTCTCAATCTTAACGATTATCCTCTGCCAAACCATTTTATAATTTCCGACTGAAGGACTCTACACCAAGTAAAGTAGCAAAGTAGGAAGCTAACGTACAATCTTATGATCTTAATTTTTATTTTCTAAATGTTAAAATATAATCTTGTTAATGGCACCCCATAATCATCAGTGCAGATTCTAGTGACCTGGCCACATGGTGTAGGCAAAGAAGTCTACATTGGAATTTCCCATTTCCTTCCTTATGATTAAAGGAGTACCTGGCTTAATGTTCCTCCTTATTTCATCTGCAGCTATGATAAAATAGAGAACTATTTGGCCAGACTTGTGTCAAAGGGGCATGCCTTATCAGAATCCTTAGCAGGACTTAGAGAGAGGTGTGTTTAAGAGGTATGTTTCAGCCGGACCCAGTGTGCTTACATCTGCAAGTACAAGATAAGTTGTTTTGCTAGGGCTTTGGTATTTAAGGATCAGTAGTCACACCTGGGAGTAAAAAGAAATATAAGGATATCATGAAATCTGACCATTCAGATTTAGAAACCGCTCTGCCTTTGTACTGCCGTTTGTGTGTATATAGGAGGAGCTGGCCAGGAGGGGAGGCTGGAAACACTGAGGATCAAATGCAGAGGGAAAAGGAACCATGTATCACTCCATTAAACAAAGAAATGCAAATAATTAAGAAGGGTATAATAATCATAATTAACTCACTAAATTGGAGGTTGAGTTTGCCACATCTGACTCTTCCTGTCTATAATTAATTGATGGTATTCTCACTCTGTATTTACATATAATTCAAAGCTTAAAAGCTTATTTTGGGGTGTTGTTATTATTTATCAAACTATAACATTTAAGTCCTATATTCCCCTTTTTTTATTTAGTTTAGCTTTAGCAGTTCTATTATGGTATAATTGAAACCCAATAATCTAATACTTTTCAAGTGTACAAATTTACATTTAGATATACATACACATACTTGAAATTGCTATCACAACCAAGCCAGTGAAGATTTTAGAGACCTGGACGCATGGCGTAGGTAAAGAGATCTACAGTGGAATCTCTCATTCCCTTCCGTGTGATTAAAATAGTAGCTGGCTTAATGATCCTCCTCATGTCATCTGCAGTTGTGATAAAACAGAACGATATTTAGCCAGATCTACATCAAAGGGGCATGCCCTATCAGAATCCCTAGCAGGACTTAAAGAGAAGTGTGTGTTAAGCCTGCCTCTGTGTGCTTAACAAACCTTTAATGAACATATCCATTACCCATTGTGCAAGTTTCTTGTCTTCCCTTGGTAATCCCTCTCTCAAGCCCCTCCTCCCAACCCCCACGCCATTGCTCATCTGTTTTTTGTTACTATAGATTAATTTACATTTTGTATAACTTGAATTAAGATAGTCATAAAAATTCTCATTTCCCTCTCCTCTTTCATTCAGTGTAATTATTTTAAGATTTATCAATGCCATTTTTTAATAGTTCATTACTTTTGTTGTGGGTAATTGTGAAATTTAATTTTCTGTGTCAACATAATTTGGTCATAGGATGCTCAGATAGCTGGTTAAAAATTGTTTCCAAGTGTGGCTGTGAGAATGCTTCCAAAAGATACTAGCAATTAAATGGGTGGGCTGAGTAAAGCAGATGGTTCTCACTAATGAGGGTGGGCATCATTCAATTTGTTGAGAGCCTGACTAGAACCAAAGGGTGGAAGAAAGTTGAATGAGCTGTGGCTGACCACTGAACTGGGGCATTGATCTTCCACTGTAGTTGGTGCCTATAGACCTGAGACCTGCAAATTGAGACTAGAATTTACACCATCAGGTTTCTAATTGTCAGGCCTTTGAACTGTATTACCAGTTTTCCTGAATCTCCAGCATGAAAAAAGGCAAATCATGGGACTTCTCAGTCTCTGTAATCTCATAGCCAGTACCTAATAGATCTCTTTATATGTACGTCTTCTTGGTTCCATTACTCTAGACAACCCCGTGTAATATAGTAGTATTTGATTACATGGATATAAAAAATTTGTTTCTCCATTCAGCTGTTGATGGACATATGGATTGTTAGGTGTTTTTAGCTATTTCAATAGGCTGTGGAAACTCATGTCTAAGTCTCAGTATGAACATATGCATTTATTACTTTTGGGTATATAGCTAGAAGCAAAAAAAAAAAAAAGGCATCATTTGGAAGTTTTATGATTAACTCTTTAAAAACCTGCCAAAGTAAGTTCCAAAATAATTGCAGCATTTACATTCCCACTGTGTATGAGAACTACAGTTGCTTCACATGCTTGCCAAAACTTGTCTTTTTAACTTATCCATTATAATGGGTGTGTTACAGCATCTCATTATGTTTTATTTTGCATTTCCCAAAGACTAATTATATTGCGATTCTCTTCATGTGGTTGTCATCTCTGTATCTTCTTAGTGAAATGTCTATGCAAATCTTCTGACAAATTTTATTGGGTTGTGTTTATATTCTTAAGTTTTAAGAGTTCTTCATATATTCTAGATATGGGTCCCTTATCAGATATTTGATTTAAAATTATTTTCTTCACATGTGTGGTTTGTCTTTTCATTCTTTTAACAAAGTGTTTTGAAAACCAGAATTCCATAAATTTGGTGAAGTATAATTTAGCTTTTTTTTCTTTTATGGATCCTCGTTTTGTTGTTACATCAAATAAATCTTGATCTAACCTGAGGTCACCAATAGTTCCACCTACATTTCCAATTAAAGATTTATAAAACATTTGGCGCAATTTATTTTTACCTATGGTGCAAGAAATAAATTGATTTTTTATGTCTGTTGGTTTTGGCATGTGGATATTCAATTGCTCTAGCACCATTTATTGAAAAGACTGTCTTTCTCAACTGAATTGGTTTTGCATCGTTGTCGAAAATCTATTGATCTAATATGTGTGTGCCTATTTTTGGATTCTGTATTATGTTTCATGGATCTATGTGTCCATCTTTAAACAAATACTAAAATACTGTATTGCCTTGATGATGCCTATTGAAATAAGTCCTCCGAGTTGTTCTTTTTCAAAGTTGCTTTGGGTATTCTAGCTTTTTAAAGTGCTATAAAAGTTTTAGAATCAGTGTCATTTTTTGAAAAAAGGTTAATGTGATTTTAGTTTTAACTGCACTCAATCTATAGCTAAACTTTGAAATAATCAGATTTTTAAAATACTGAGACTTTCACTTCATGGACATGTATATTTCCCATTTACTTAAATCTTTACTTTTACTCAGAAGAGTTTCACTATTTTGGGATACAGGTTCTGCTTGTCTTAGATCTAGTTTTAAATATTTCATAGTATAGGTCTTATTGTGATATTTTAAATTTTTAATTAAATTGATCTTTGCTAAAATAAAGAAGTACAGTTGATTTTTATTTACTGATTGTGTATCTTGCTGCCTAACCCACTTATAAGTTCAATGAATGTTTTTGTAGATTCCAAAAGATTTTGTATATAAATGATTGTGCTGTCTCTAAAAAAAGAACAGTTTAACTTGTTTTGTTTTTGTTAAATCTGTATGTATAAATAAAATGTATACAAACAAAATAGCCTTAGGGTCAAGAGGGGAGAAATGGAATTATACTATAATAAATTTTTATACTATCATCAAAACAGTATAATAACTTAAAGGTAAAGTGTGATAATTTAAAGATACACACTATCAATTTTATAACAATCCCTAAAATAATAATAATAAAAAACAGAGTTAACAAGACAAAAAAGAATAAATTGGAATTATTTAAAAAGATACAGTGGATTTAAAATAAGGCAGAAAATGTGGGAAAGGAGAGTAAAGAACTAAAGAGGCAACAGAAAACAAATAGAAAGATGACACATGTCAGCATATCAATGAAAATTTAAGACATAAATCGTCTAACTAGAGGTTCACTAACATTTTCCGAAAAGAACCAAATAGTAAATATTTTTAGCTCTCTGAGCCATATGGATTCTGTTGCAACTATTCAAAGCTACCATTATAGCATAAAAGCAGCCATACAATACGTAAATGAATGGACATGGCTTTGTTCCAATAAAATGTTATTTATGAAAACAAGGCTAGCAATGTTTGGCCCATGAATCATATTTTCCCAAGTCTTGTTCTAAACACTTTAATTAAAAGGCAGTACATTAAAAAATAAAAGCAAGTATGACCTATATGCTGTCCACAAGGAGCAAGCTTTAAATACAAACACACAAATAGATTAAAAGGAAAGTGATAAAAAACAGAAATATCACAAAATGTTTATTTTAGAGCAAATAATATGACTCGAGGCAGAAAAAAAGAAGTCATTTCATAAGATAAAGGTCATCAAAGAGACCCCAAAATTCTAAATATTATTGGAATAATAACATAATTTCAGGATATATAGAGGAACAACCTTATCAAACAAAAGGAAAAATTAACAAATATTCAAATATACTTGATGCTTTGAATAAATTGTTCTCAATAATTAATAGAATGATAGAAAAATCATGAAAGATGTAGAATACTTGAACATTATCAACCTACTTTATCTATGTAACATTCATGGGATACGTGATCCCGAAACAGCAGAGTACGTACTCAACTCAAAAGCACAGGGAAGGATATACCAAAATTTGAACCTTAAATTGAATTTCAATAAATTTTAAAATACTCAACTCAGACAATGTTCTCTGAATTAGAAATCAGTAACAGAAAGATTTCTAAAGGTCCTTCAAAATACTTGGTACTAAAAATGACAATACTAAAAAACTCCTGGATCAAAGAAGATATCAGAGGGAAATTTGAAAGTGTTTCAACCTGTCACTCTGAGGGAAATTTATAGCACTAAGCGCTATTGAACCAAATGCTTAGAAAGGAGGTGAGGTCTCAAGTTAGTGACCTCAGATTCTACCTTAAAGTAATAGAAAAATAAAAGGAAAGTTATCCTAAAGTGAGCAATACCAAGAAAATCATAATGGTAACAGAGCAAATATTGTATAAGGAGAAAATAGAAAAACAATGCTAAAGTTAATAAAATCAAAAACTGACACTTTGAGAAGATTAATAAAATTGGTAAAAACCGTAGCCAAATTTATAAGGGGAAAGAAAAGAAGACACACATTAGCAGTCATGTAAACACAACAGAGCCTACAGATATTTAAAAGATAAGAAAGAAATATTATACAGAAATTTGTAACAATACGTTCAATAATGCAGATATTGTGGACAAATTGCTTGAAATGCACTAATTGCAAAAGCTTATTCAGGAATAAACAGATAAAAAGAATATCCCAATATTCATTATATAACTGAGTTAAAAATCTTCCCCAAAAGAAAATTCAAGATCCACATGGATTCACTGATGGCTGCTGGCAAATATTGAACAAGAAGTAATATCAATTCTAAACAAATATTTCTGCAAAATTCAAGAACCATAATACTTCCCAACTCATTCTGAGACCACCATTACTCTGATCTCTGAATCATATAAAGTGCTATGAGAAAACTATAAACAATAACCCCAGTAAACATAGATGCAAAAAATATTTTAAAAATTAGATCAGTTGTAGTCCAACAATACTAAAAGGATAAAATATATGACCAGGTGGTACTGAAGAATGTAAGGTTGATTTTATATTCAAATAGTAAATATTTTTATATTCAAAAATTACAGTTCTAATCTGCCATATTAACAAGGACACACACACACACGCACACACGCAGTCCTATGATTGTCTCAATAGATGCAGAAAACATCATTTGACAGAATCTAATATTCATTCTTGATTTAAAACAAACAAAAACTAAAATAAAAAGCACTTGGAAAAACTAAGAAAAAAGATAACTTAAGAATGGGGACCTACCAATAACCTAAAACTGACATCATAATTAATGTTATGAGATAAGCACTCCTATATAGCATTGTACTGAAGTTTCTAACCAATAAAATAAGGCACAAATAATTCCCATGATATTTAAAAATAAGTAAAATTGTATTTGCACGAGGCATTACTATATGTGTACAAAAAAATGTGTAGGAGGATAGGTCCTCAAATGACCTTGGCTGACCCAGTTTTCCCTCTATCACTTGCAATTCCAGGCAGAAGGTACCAAAAACGCAACATCTTGAAATAAGGAGGAGGTGTTCAAACAATCCAGGTGGTGTCTTCATTACTTGCAGACCAGATGTGCTGTAACAGTTGTGCTCAGTGATCAAAGTGACACCCAGGGCATATATACCCGGGCTGGAGGGCTTCTGAGGTCCCTCATTTGAAGTGTGATATGGGGCAGGAGCAGAGGAGACTCCATCCACCCTAGCCAGCTTTCCTGAGACTTGAGGACCAATTCAACATGAATCCCAGGTTTCTGCTGGTCTTTGGAGCCCCACTGTGAGTAGTAGATCTGTTTTATGTAACTTGTGTGATTGTTTTGCCTCATTGGATTTATGCAGTTGGGAGAGATACTGAGGCTCCTCTTTAGCTCCTCTCTACTGTCTTCACGATGTTGAATGACTGCAGCAGCTAGATCTACTCTAAGCCCCCACTAAAGTTATGAACCTTTTCAAGAAGCTACTGGGATAGGTGACTTTTGCAAGATTTCAAGATAGGACATCAATATACAAATATCAATTCTGCTATGTCTCTAACAATAAATAGCAAGAAAATTAATACTATACAGCCATAAAAAAGGATGAGTTTGTGTCCTTTGTAGGGACATGGATGCAGCTGGAAACCATCAGTCTCAGCAAACTATCGCAAAAACAGAAAACCAAACACCACATGTTCTCACTCACAGGTGGGAATTGAACAATGAGATCACCTGAACTCCCGAAGGGGAACATCACATACCGGGGCCTATTATGGGGAGGGGGGAGGGAGGAAGGATGGCATTGGGAGTTATACCTGTTGTAAAGGATGAGTTGATGGGTCCTGACGAGTTGATGGGTGCAGCACACCAACATGGCACGAGTATACATATGTAACAAACCTGCACGTTATGCACATGTACCCTAGAACTTAAAGTATAATAATAATAATAAAATAAAAATAAAAATAAAATAAAATAAATTATTATGTACTATGCAAAAAAAGTAATATTTTCATAGAATAAAAATAGAATTTGCTTTGAGACAGATATAACGGAATGTGTGCAAGATCTGCACATTTAAAACTATGAAAAATCGCTGACAGGATTTAAAGATCTAAATAAATAGTGAGATTTTACCATGTCCCAGCTTGTGAGCACTCAATAATAAGGTACTAATTTTCCCCAAATTTATCAATAGATTCAGAACAATTCTAATCAAAACCTCTTCAGAATTTTTTGTAGAAATTAATGCTTCCATTCTAAAATTCATATGGAAATGTTAAGTATCTTGAATAATTGAAATAACTTGGGGAAAAGTAACCAAATTGTAGGCTAGCAGTACCTAATTTCAGGACCCAGAAAGCAATGCTAAGCAAGTGGATATAGTTTTGACTTAAACATAGACGAGTAGGTCAAAGGAATAGAATAGACAATCCATAAATAGACCCACATAAATATGGACAACTTATTTTTGAAAATGTTGTAAAGGCAATTCAGTAGGAAAAGGTAATTATTCTCCACAAATGGTGCTGTAAAAGTCTGTATATATAAAAAGAACGGAAATTTATACCTTCAACTATATATAACAATTAACTCTAAATGCATCATAGTTGTAAATGCCAAAGCTAAAACTATAAAACTTGTAAGATAAAATTGTAAAAGGAGCATATTTTACCTTGATTTATGCAGAGATTCCTTACATATAGCACCAAAAGCATAATTCATTATAGAAAACATTGATGAAATGAACTTTCTCAACATACAAACTTCTTCTTTTAGAAAGTAAACAAAAAGATGAGCCAGAGACTGGAAGGAAATACTTGCTAAGCATATTTTCTGTATCCAGAATATATAGGCAAACTCTCAAAACTCACCAAAACAATTTTTTAAAAAGGCCATTGAATTTGAAAAGACACTTTTAAAATGGTTAATAATAGCAAAAAGCACAGGAAAAAAAATTACTCAGTATCATTAGTCGTTAGGAAAACGCAAATTAAAACCACACTCAGATACAAGTTCACACAATTGGAATGGATACAATTAAAAACACTGATCATACCAAGTGTGGGCAATGCTGCAGAGAAGCTGAAACTCTCATATCCTACTGGTGAGAATGTAAAATGCATCAACTGGGTTGGAAAACAGTTTGGCAGTTTCCTAAAAGTTAAACCTACGCATGCTATATTATTTGGCCATTCTGCTCTTAAATGATTACCTCTAAGGAAAGAAAGTTTATGTGAATTGTGCACATTTATTCATGGTAGACTTATTTTTAGTAACCGAAATCCAGAAAACAATACAAATATTAATCAACAGGTAAATGGATCAACAAATGGTGATACAGTCAATTATTGTTATTTTGTATTCCATATCTATGAATCTGGCTATGGGTTGATACTTATTTGTAACCCCAAAGTCAGTACTTGCAGAGCTGTCCTGGGCATTTGAGTGTACCTGCATGTAGAACTGTGAAAAATTTGAGTCACCCACCACACACTTTCTCAATTGAAGATGAACAAGGCAGATGACGCTCTTTCTTCTTGTTTCAACTTTCATGTCGCCTCCTTTTAGCAGTATATTTAGTGACATGTTTTTGCATTTCTGTGCTTTTTGTTGGTAATTATGCTGTTTAAAATCACACCCAAGCACAGTGCTGAAGTGCTGTTTAGTGATGTGCCTCATAAAGTTAATATGCTTGTTAAATAAGCATCATTCAGGCATGAATTCAGTTCAGCTATTGGCCAGGAGTTCGTGTTAGTCAATCAACAATATGTATTAAATAAGGTGTCCATAAACATAAAACCACATAAAACAAGGTTATGTATTGATTTGGTTGAGGAAAATGTTGAAGCCAGAAGCTGGCAGAAAATAATTCAGTATTTAATTATTCCTTGTTTGTGGGAACTTTTCAGAAGGTAACTAACTTAAAAAATGGGAATCCACTGTGTACTCATATAATGGAATACAATTTAGCAATAAACCAGAATGAACTCTACACATAATATAAACCTCCTAATAATTACACTGAGAGAAAGAAGTCAGGGGAAAATAAGTATATTTTATGATTCCATTTATATAAAACTCTAGAAAATGCAAACAAATCTATCATCATGAAGCAGGTAAGTAGTTGCCTGGGGAAAAGCGAGGGTGGGAAAAGAAGAAAGAGCTATATAAAGAGGTGATGAAAATATTGCTATCTTGATTTGGATGATGGTTTTATAGATATAAACATGCATAAAAGTCGCAAATTTTATGTTTTAAACATGTAAATATATACATATATCAATTATACTTCAAAAAAGCTTTCCCAAATATAGATTAACAATGGTATTATGTAGAAACAAGAAAGATAATTATGTCACTATATAAAGCCTATAAGATACAAAGTTGAGGATGTCTGTATAATAAGTGAATGTAATACGCTAAGAATAAAATTTTTAAATCTTGTTGGAGTACATTCTTTTGTGCTTAATTATTACCAATTTTTAATTTTCTTTCCCTCTTTTTAGTGTCCTTTCATATTATCTATGCTTCTTTGTTTCTTAGATGTCCCCACTGAAGCATAGAATGTTCTTAAGCTTAAAATAATTTCTTCATGATAATTCATTATGATGTTTATACTAATTTATTAATTTTCATAAAAAATTGCAATGTTAGCCACTATTATTATAGCATGTAGAGTTAAATTCCATTGTTAGACCAGAAAATTAACAAAATCTTTATGCAAGCTTTTTCTCTTATATTTCTGATTGTAATAAATAGCATCATCACAGAGATGCTATTTAATAGTATATTTCACCTCTCTTAAATGTTATTGGGTTGGTAGCTAAATATCACATGCTGTTTAAATGTCAATAAAAAGGCTATTTGATTGATTCCCAGTTATAACAAACTAAATTTATAATGATTGTTTAATAAGAATATATTTAGACACTGTGCCCTTTTCTTATTATATATTAATCATTGTTATTACATGACTCATGTTTATTTGACTATATATTTTTATATGAAGGCAAATGTAACCAAATTATAAATTAGGAAGTATAACATATTTAGTGTACAAAAATTAAACTATAAGTTCCTTTTTGTATCAAATGAAGTACAACTACATTAAAAAATGATTTTTATGTTATCGTAAATACATCTTTATTGTTTTTCTTGGTGAAAAGTCAAATCATTTTTCAAAATATGTAATGCTGGTTTCTCAAAGAATTGATCGAATTTGCCATTAAAATCAATGTGGTTTATGCCATTAATAATTAAAATAAAATAACTAAGTTACTCAAAAAGCTATAAACTACTGATTCCGACTTTTGATTGCTTTTTGCATGCATATTCTCTTTAATTTCATTTACTGAGGAAAATTTTCTAATTTAAACCCTTAGCCTTCCTTATGATGTTTTACCTTTTTGAACTATTTTTCGCTAAATCCAGCTTACAATTTATAGTATTTATATTCTGATTGGAATGGTTGCAAAATTTTTCTACTAGTAGAAACATATAACATTCTTGACTAATTCATGAATAATGAAGAGATTAATGAACCATTTTAAACAACAAATTATGATCATTCAATTTGGCAAGGTATTCTAGGGAGGCCTATATATGATTTCTGGATTTAATCTATGGCGTGTAAATTGGTGAATGTATTGATTAACTTTAGCATAAGGGTAATAATCATTTTCTATTGTCTGTTGGGTCATTTAATTGTTACTTAGCTTAAGAAAGTAACCTCATTTTCATCTAATCTTTTGAAAATATTTTAAAGCAATTTAAGGTTCAATGTAATTCTTATTAGAATACCAAAGACATTATTTGCAGAATTTTTTTTAAATCCAAAATTTAAATGAAATCACAATGACCCTTAATAGCCAAAACAATCCTGAGCAAAAGAACAAAACTGGAGCTATCATCAATACTAGCTGACTTCAAAATTTTCTACAAAGTAACAGTAATCAAATTGGCATGATACTGGCCTAAAAACAGATACATACACCAATGGAACAAAAAAGAAAGCCCAGATTTAAACTCATGCATTTGTAGCCAACTTGACTTCAACAAAGGTGCCAAGAATGTACAATGGGGAAAGGACAGTTTCTTCACTTAATGATGCTGGGAAAACTGAATATGCAGAAGAATGAAACTAGAACCCTTTTATCTCACCATACACAAAAATCAAATGGAAAACACATTAAAGGTCTAAACATGAGACCTGAAAATATACAACTACTGGAAGGAAACATTGTGGAAATGCTTCAGGACATTGGGCAGATAAATTTTGTGTAAGGACTCAAAAGCACAGGGAAATAAAACAAAAGTAGACTAAGAGGATTATATCAAGCTAAAAAGCTTCTACATAGAAAAAAGAAATCAATTAAGTAAAGAGAGAACCCACAGAATGGAATAAAATAGTTGCAAACTACCTATCTGACAAGGGACTTGTAACCAGAATCCATAAGGAGATCAAACAACTAAATAGCAAAAACATCAAATAATCTGATTAAAATGTAGGCAAAATACCTGAATAGACATTTCTCAAAAGAAGACATACCAATGGTCAACAACTATATGAAACTAAAATGTTCAACATCTCTAACCATTAGAGAAATGCAAATCAAAACTATACTGAGATATATATTATATAACCCTAGTCAATATGATTTTTATTAAAAAGATAGGAAATAACATCTTCTGGCAAGGATATTGAGAAAAGTGAACCCTCACACACTATCGGTGAGAATGGGAACGAGTAGAGCCACTAAAGAGAACTGTATGGTAATTCCTCAGAAAACGAAAAATAAAACTACCATATGATTCATCAGTTTGTATGGTAGTTCCACTGAGCATATATCCAAAAAAAAAAAAAATCAGTATATAAAAAAAGATACCTGATACCTGCACTCCCATGTTTATTGTGGCACTAGTCACAATACCTAAAATATGGAATCAATCTAAGTGCCCATTAATGGATGAATAGATTGAAAACAAACTTTGTTATATATAAACAGTGAAATATTATTCAGTCATAAAAAAAGAATGAAATCTTATCATTTGCAGCAACATGGATGGAACTGGAGGTGATTATGTTAAGTGGATTAAGCAAAGCACAGAGACACAAATATTGCATTCTCACTCATACATGGAAGCTCAAAAACATAGATTTCATGGAGACAAAGAATAGATGGTGATTATAGGAGACCAGGAAAGGTAGGGCAGGGTGTATGAAGAGAGATTGATTAATGAATATAAAAATATTGCTTGATAGAAGAAATGAAATATAGTGTTTTATAGGTTAATAGAGTGACTATAGTTTATTATAACCTATTGTATATTTCAAAATAGCTTTCAGAATTTTAGTTTCTAGTGTTAGAAAAGACAAATGTTTAAGATGATGGATATCCTCAGTACACTGATTTGATCTTTACAAATTATAAGAATGTATTTAATTATCACATGCACCCTGAAACTATGTACATCCATGATGCATCAGTGTAAAAAATATTAGTGTTCTTAATAGGACAAAGTGAAACTGTTCTTATAAACTTTATAAAATTAATCAGGGAAGAAGACGGGTGGAGAAATAAACCAAGTTTAAAGCATATTCAGGATTAATCATCAGGTCAGCTTGCTCTCTGACCAGCTTCCTCATGGTTGTTTGATGGTTATTGTTCTAGAATCACATAGATTCAAGATTATAGCTCCTCTTTACTACTCTATAGATAATTTGAATATTATGAAACATTTTATTCCCTTTGGGATGTTCTTTCAAGTCCTGCATACCGATGAATCTATTGATGTCAACTTGTCTGAAGAACCCCCACCAGGAGGTGACTCACCAAGGAATGCAGTTTCCTCATTCTGAAAGTTTCATACCCCTTACCTTAATCAGTCCACAATCCCAAGTTTCAGCCCCTCATCCTCTATGATCCTCTGAAAAAGCCCAGCCCAGAACCCCTGGGGGAGATAGATTTGAATGCAGTGGTCCTATAACAAAAGTTATACAACATAACTTTGATATAGGCTAACAAAAGGATGGCAATCATTTTACAAAAAGCCCATTTGACAAAAGGGGAAAAGCTTTTTCAAATATTATCAATTTTTGTGATTTCTGTAAAAATGCGTATTATTGTGATTGTATTGTTTATTGCCTAACCTATTACGTATCCACTACCCTTTCTTGCTTTGTACTCTCTCGAGACTAGAAAGACTACATAATAATTATTCCCACTTATGAGGTGTACCATGTGACACATATCTGATCAATAAAATGCAATCAGAAGGCTACTGAAAACTTTTGAGGAGGGTTTTGCATTTTTTAAACTAGAAGCTGATGCAGTTGGTACCAATGAAGCCTGTCCTCTTGTTTTAAACGGACACATGAAATCTAGAGCTGCTACAACCTTCATGCCATTAAGACAGAAAGGAAAAGAGAAATACAAGATTCTGGGACCCGTATCATTGAGCTTTTGAACTAAAGTCACAAGCTGCCTCCTTCCTTATTTCATCATCTGTAAAAAATGCTGACTCCTATTTGTTTAAGTAACTGTGGGTCAGGATTGATTCTAATTGATGTATATGTTGTTACAGATAGCTAAATGTATTTTTAACAGGTCCCTGTTTTCGTTTGCTTTGTTCGTTTGTTTCAGGTTGGCCCTTTCAATGAGAATTCTTTAAAAAATTTACATGACAGTATGGTTAGATTTATGGTATTTGTAAAAAACAGAAAAGATTGATTTTCTACTAAAATTCATAACACAAATAAGAGCAATCAGGTTAACTAAGGTCAGCAGAATTAGTGTTACCAGAATAATTCCACATGCTATCAGAAATGTATAAGCTAATAAAATAAACTCTCATTTTATGTAACAAGCACAAATTTGGTGTTATGTCATAGATACATAAGGAACATATGGCCATACTAAAAATTATCTTTAAAACAGAAAGGCAGGCTGGTCACAGTGGCTCATGCCTGTAATCGCAGCATTTTGGGAGGCCAAGGTGGTGGATCACTAGGTCAGGAGTTCGAGACCAGCCTTGTCAATATGGTGAGACCGCTATCTCTACTAAAAACATAAAAATTAGCCGGGTATGGTGGTAGGTGCCTGTAATCCCAGCTAATCAGGAGACTGAGGAGGAGAATCGCTTGAACCTGGGAGGTGGAGGTTGCAGTGAGCCAAGACCAACCCACTGTAATCCAGCCTGGGCAACAGAGTGAAACTCAGTCTCAAAAAACAAAAAACAAAACAAACAAACAAAAAACCAGAAAGGCAAATATTTTATAGTTATGTAATTATATGTATATGTTGATACATGTCGTTACCCATTCAATTTTTGCTTCACTTCATAATGATTATTGTAATAAGCCAAATCTCTACCCTAAAAATTTTGTTTCACTGACTTACAAAGGTAAATTTTTTAAATAAATGAAAAAACAAATACATAAAATTATAATAATAAAAATAACTGAAGTTTATTATGTGCTTATTGTTCTGGATGCTTGGCAAATGATATATACGTATATATATAAATCACTTAAAAACTTATGAGTTAACTACCAATATTATCTCCGTTTCATAGATAAAGAAACCAAAACACAAAGAGATAAAGTAACTTGTCCAAGTTCATACAATGCTAAGTCCTGGAGTTAAATTTAAACTCAGTCATTTCGTCTCCAGATCTTGTTAGCTTATCTTCTCCATAATGTTTAGTTTCTTCTTTGTGCATAGATGGGATATTTGTGGGTAGAGGAATTATTCATAGTCCTAGCACAGTCTTGAAAGACAGAATGCCTGGAAATTTTGAAAATAGAAACACAGTTGGGTGTTCAAAAGAACTTGCCTTTGCCAATGGACTACTAGAATTGGTGACACCTTCTCTGTTAATGTACAAAAAGGTCTGAGGCAATTGTGTAGAATGAATAAATTTTTGTTAGCATTTGTCTCTACTAATAGAAGAAAGCATTTTTTAGTTTCTTAGTGACTTTCTAAGGGATACAGTCAATTGGAATTTAATTATTTTCTCCCTCCTTTCCTTCTTTACTCTTCCTTTCCCTCTCTTCTTTCTTTCTCTTCCTCCCCTCCTGTTTTCCTTTCTTCCTTTGTTTCTTCTTTCCCCTCTTTCTCTCCATTCTTCTTTCTCTTATTCCTTTTCTTCTTTCCACTACAAAGCTTCTGGGAATTCGAAAAGGAATTTGGTAAATACTGCACAATATTTTATTTTTTTTTAAAAGAAGAAGACAAGAGAACCAAGTTGTCCTAAAAATGTTTACACCTGCTAACATTTCACATATTTTAGAAGAAGCATAAGTTATTTATATTGTGACCTTACAGAATAATTAAAAATGCTATGACTTAAATTTTATTTTAAAAAGCTGAAGTTGGTATGCTTCCTGGAAGAAGAAAAAAAATAAGGAAATTTTCGGAGTGAGAGACATAGGCAGTCTCGAAAGTCAAATGGTAAATTTGAAAACCCGTAAGGAATTACACCAGTGATTCATTAATAACGAATATTTAGTGTTTGAATGTAGGCTCGAACTGAGAAAAGAGGTAACTTGTACAGTGGGTGTAATAAAGCTGTTGGTGGCCTAATATGTTGCGAATGTTTGTCACCTACAGCAGTGCATTCTTTAAAGATGTCTAACACAAAGAAATCTCCCAAGCGTATTTATTGACTAAAACCAGTTCCACAGAACCAATTAGTATCTTACACAGCCTGCCCTGCAAGGCTTATGAGGCCATCCATCACCTGTCCATTTAACTAGTTAGCATTTGTTCCAGCAATTTGTCACTGTGTCAGAATGCTAGCATTTCAGAATGGGAGTTTTTGGTTGAAAGAAATCTAACTGAGATACTGCAGATATTTCTCCTTTAATAAGACTTACAGAAGATTTATGTTTCTATTATATTTAACCTTAAACATCTTATCTGGAGGGTGAGGTTAATTCTTTGTACTGTGGATATTTCAAATTTAAATAAATTGTTTTATGTGAATTTTAAATTATGTGATACAAAATTATTTTAAATTTCAGCAATTAAGAGTTAACATCACTTAGAGTGTTTTTTTTTTTTTTTTTTTGAGACGGAGTCTTGCTCCGTCACCCAGGCTGGAGTGCAGTGGCCGGATCTCAGCTCACTGCAAGCTCCGCCTCCCGGGTTCACGCCATTCTCCTGCCTCAGCCTCCCGAGTAGCTGGGACTACAGGCGCCCGCCACCGCGCCCGGCTAGTTTTTTGTATTTTTAGTAGAGACGGAGTTTCACCGTGTTAGCCAGGATGGTCTCGATCTCCTGACCTCGTGATCCGCCCGCCTCGGCCTCCCAAAGTGCTGGGATTACAGGCTTGAGCCACCGCGCCCGGCTAGAGTGTTAACATCACAATGCACCTTATCTCAGTTTCTGGGATTACTTTTTACCATGTTTCTAATTCAATCATTTGCTTTTATGTTCTTTTCTCATACCTTTCTTAATTTCACAGTACCAAATGTATTATATTGTAGTTACCACTATATAAAAAAAAAAAAAAAATCTGCATTGCTCTTAATATTAAGCCACCCAGCTAGACTTGGAAATGTAGACATATTTAATGGTGGAAAATTTGCTGCAACATTTCAATTAAATAACATGTAATTTACAAACAAATGTGTACCCATTTCAAGCTTGGTTGTTGATTACAGATAATACTTAACTGCTTAATTTTTCTCTCAGAGAATGCCAAACAAATATCATAACAGTATAATTTTAAACATGCTAGCTACTTGGTGTAGAGAAAATTGCCCAGAATCATGAAGCAAAGAACTGTAGCAAAACATAATTTGTGAAATGGTTCCACATAGTACAACCATTATAGAAAAACATAAATACTATATAGTTAAATTTAAAACTCAGACATTTTACTACTTTAGGCATGCTAACTTAATGAAAAGTATTCAGATATCTAATCTTTAAATTTGATTTAAAAATAGGATGCATCTTTTTACTGGTGGCAACAGATATGTAGGCAGCCTGTTTTCCAACTACCCTATCGGTTCACCTGATTAAGATTTCTAATGCAAAAGAAGCAGCAAGTGCTGGGGACTCAAATGCCATTTCTGCATCCTGAATGTTGTTAAGCAGATCCCATGGCGTTTCTCACAGACTTTCAATGTGTGCTTGTCACTAAGCTCATCCCACAGATAAAACAGAAAATGTAAACTCCTCAGGGAAGAGAGTTGAGTAAAAAGCTTTCCTGAAGCCCTCCGAGTAAAGTCTTCTGTTTATTACCAAGGCTTCAATCAGCAATTTCATCCTTCTTACCTAACACAATTCAGAGTTTGACATGGATGGATGTTAGGTTGGAGTAAGGAATGCACAATATAAATGTATATGCATATGTGTGCATCCATGCACATACGAGTGTTCAAAACTAATCTTCATGTTTAAGACATTGCTAATCCCATAACCCAAAAATATTCATGTTTGATAATGTGTGTTGCTATTTAGAAAATATACATAACTTGATTTTAGAGGGTAGAAAAAAGGAGGAAAATGTTTTTAAGGATTATTAGTTTAAAACAGTTTTTCAAACTAATTTTTTAAAATATTTAGAAATATTTTTAAGGATTATTAGTTTACATTAGTTTAAAATTTTTGTATATCTGTAAATATATATGACACGTGTATTACATTTCTGCATTGCTATTTGAAATTTTTATCTTCAAAATAAGGCTAGAAAATAAACAATTTATGTTTTTTTTCACTAAAATAATAACAGCATGATACTAATCTTACTAGATTAACACACATTGCAGCTACAAAGAAGTTATCTCGGAGTGGAAAGGACTCCCTTTGTTTATTAATTATAGTGATAGTAATAATAAAAATGATAGCGACTGCCTAACTACACTCCACCACTGCTCTTTAAATATAATAATTCATTAATCCCTTCAGTTTAAGAGCTAAGAGATTTGTCAGTTAGGACACCGGTTGCACAGTTTTGGGGCTAGAATTTAGGTCCAGAAAAAGCTCCAGTGCCTATCCTCTTAAGCACTAGATGAAACTCCTGTTAACAACCTACACTATTTATAGAAGGAGGGAAATAAACTACCATTTTTTTTTTTTTTTTTTTTTTTTTTGAGACGGAGTCTCGCTCTGCCGCCCAGGCTGGAGTGCAGTGGCCGGATCTCAGCTCACTGCAAGCTCCGCCTCCCGGGTTCACGCCATTCTCCTGCCTCAGCCTCCCGAGTAGCTGGGACTACAGGCGTCCGCCACCGCGCCCGGCTAGTTTTTTGTATTTTTTAGTAGAGACGGGGTTTCACCGTATTAGCCAGGATGGTCTCGATCTCCAGACCTCGTGATCCGCCCGTCTCGGCCTCCCAAAGTGCTGGGATTACAGGCTTGAGCCACCTCGCCCGGCCTATAAACTACTATTTATTGAGTGCTTTAATTTTCAGATGATAGTCACTTTATAGGTGATATTTCATTTAATATTTCTCAAACTTCTGTGAGGTGATTATTATTTTCCCAGTTAAATTAAAATAAAGTAACGTATTAGCGATTATAGCGTACTCTTTGGCAAAGGAAAGATTAGAGCTCAGTTCTTTCTGACCTTTTAAGGTGCAAATTTGTTCATGTTTTCAACGAGTGAACAAAATATTATTGCTTGTACAGAGCCTTGGTTTTATTTTTAATTCCATCTATATGCTTCCTAGTAGCTACAACCTGTACATAGAAGCATAAGTTAACATGATGGATACGCAAATTTTTGTTATTTTGATAGAAAATGTTTGGGCTATATAGGCACATATCTTTCTCAAATAAAAATATGGTTTATATAATTTAAAGTATAAATTTGTAAATTTTTGTTAAAACTTGGAAGAAAGTACGCACAATATAGAAATGTAGATTTTCTTTCTTATCAAGATCAATTTGAGTGTCCATCTCTAGTTTCTTCAAAAATCTTCAAGAAGGCAGAGAAAAATAAATGTTCTTCATGAACTATATGCAATGCAAGCCTTGATTAAATAATGAATGTATAGGCATGAATGCAAAACTATTGCCTTAGAGGCAGTAGTGATATTGTTTTAGGGAAAGCAGAAAGATAGCTCCTTGAGGACTTGGATTCTCTCCTACTAAGCATGTCATCTCCAGGACTAAAATAGTGCCTGCCGCATAGTATATACTTGACTGACCATTTGCTAAAAAAGAAGACTCAGCATAGTTATGGCTAAAGGACCTGGAAATGGTTAAACAACATCAATTATTAAGTGTACCAATTTAAAAAATGCTAAAAGCTCCATGTGTTCATGGGGCACTTTTTAAACTTTGTTGGGTAGGGCGGGAATGGGGCAGAGATGTGAGAGGAAAAATGAGTGTTCTAATGTCTTAATAGTCATCATTAAAATCTGTTCTAGAAATCTTGTGGCTGCTCACACTACCACTGTGGTGACACATCACTATGACCAATTAGATGGTAGGATCTGTATAAAGTAATTTGCAATGAGGACTCTTAAAATTTGATTTGAAGAAAAAGCAGAGAAGAAAGTGCTGGATATGATCTAAACAGAGAAAATTGTGTGTGTGTGTGTGTGTGTGTGTGTGTGTGTGTGCGCGCGCACACATACACTAATGTGTGTGTGTATTAATGGCACATATATATATATATATATATAGCTGAGGAGGTTTTAAACATCAATGCTTTCCCCATCCCCCTATAAGTAACATTTGACTTAAGCCAGAGCTAATATTGTCAAATGAGCAAACATTCATAGATAAATGCTTCACATCTGGCAAAGTGAAGTTAGCTGACATTTACTTGGTACAAAGGAGCAGGGATTAAATCAGATAGAATCTCACAGGATCTAACATTGGTACATTTTTCTCCGCATTATTTTAGTTGTTTTTGAAGACAAGCAGAAAAATTTATTATTAACTAGGAGGTGAAAAGAGGAAATCACATATTATTTTTCTTTTTAACTTATTTTTCTTATTATGTCAATAGGTGCATATTGTAACAAAAATGGAAAGCTCAGACATGAATTGTAGATAATTTGAAAAGTGCAAGAGCATGTAAGCAAGAAAGAAAAATAGGTCATAACTCCTAGTTCAGGCACAAGCACTCTTAAAATGTTGATATGTTTCTCTACAGTATTTTCTATGTGTGCAAAGAGAAATAATAGATATGGCGAAAGAAATAAATACATAGATAAACGGAGAAATGGGTGGCAGATTTAAATGTATGCATAAATATTATATTTTTGAAAACTAAAATCAAAATTATATAAAGTTTTGCGAACTGAATTAATTGCAAATATACACTGAATATTTTCTAATATCATTTCATAGCATTATGAAACATTTTTAGCTATTGTATAGTATTTCATTACAATACATTTATCTTATAACAAGATGCCATCAAGGGTCATAAGAAAATTTACAAATTCAATTTATAAAGATCACCTTGATTATACCCTAGAGCATGAAATGTTAAGAGTACATTTAAGGCTGCATAGTATTCCATGGTGTATATGTGCCACATTTTCTTAATCCAGTCTGTCACTGATGGACATTTGGGTTGATTCCAAGTCTTTGCTATTGTGAATAGTGCCGCAATAAACATACGTGTGCATGTGTCTTTATAGCAGCATGATTTATAATCCTTTGGGTATATACCCAGTAATGGGATGGCTGGGTCATATGGTACTTCTAGTTCTAGATCCTTGAGGAATCGCCATACTGTTTTCCATAATGGTTGAACTAGTTTACAATCCCACCAACAGTGTAAAAGTGTTCCTATTTCTCCACATCCTCTCCAGCACCTGTTGTTTCCTGACTTTTTAATGATTACCATTCTAAAAGGATGAGTTTGTGTCCTTTGTAGGGACATGGATGCAGCTGGAAACCATCATTCTTAGCAAACTATCGCAAGAACAGAAAACCAAACACCGCATGTTCTCACACATAGGTGGGAACTGAACAATGAGATCACTTGGACTCGGGAAGGGGAACATCACACACCGGGGCCTATCATGCAAAGGGGGGAGGGGGGAGGGGGGAGGGGGGAGGGATTGCATTGGGAGTTATACCTGATGTAAATGACGAGTTGATGGGTGCTGACGAGTTGATGGGTGCAGCACACCAACATGGCACAAGTATACATATGTAACAAACCTGCACGTTATGCACATGTACCCTAGAACTTAAAGTATAATAATAATAATAAATAAATAAAAAAGAAAAAAGAGTACATTTAAGAATTTGCAGTTATAATCTAGGCAGATTATGTCAGTGTTCTCAACCACCGCTGCGAATTGAAGATGGAAAAATTGGAAAGATTAAGGGTAAGAATGATTTAGGGAACTGGGTAGATGGTTGGTGGTGTTTCATTGTGTTTAGGAATTCAAGAAAAGTTACCCTATTTTTTGGAGGAATTCACATGAGAATGATCATTTCAATTGATTCAGAAGGAGAATCAGGTAAATAATAGAAAATCTTGGTGAATATATATTTTAAATTAAGAATTATGCCACCAACTGGATAAAGAAAAATTAAAGAAAGAGGAAGGCTAAATGAGGAAAGAGTAAAGAGTCTAGTAAATAATTACTTACATGATTTTAAGGAGAGACATCATAAGACTAAGTTTAAAATGTTAAGGAGGATAGAAGGTTATAATTAAGGAGGATATTTTTGATAAATGTAAGAGAATGTATGTAGCATATATCAAATTTTTAAGACGTAACAACAAAAGAAACACTAGTAATTCCAAAATCCAACAGAAAAATTGGACCACCACCAGAACTATTGAATGAACTCATGTTTTTTTCCTCACTCCTACCTTCTTAGCCCTTAGAGGTAAGTATTTTATGGAATTTTTAATTTATTATTACCTTTCTTCATTAAACATGTGTTTTTTCCAAGTAGATGTTTTCTCTTGTTCTACTTAGCATCTATTCTAATCCTTAAATCATAAAAAAATTGTATGCTTTTGACTAGCATGAGGAAAGAATATATTACATTTTTTACTTATTTTCCTTATGTCAATGAACATAATAAGAAAATATAATACATATAGTAACAAAAATAGAAAGCACAGAAATGAATTGTAAATAATTTGAAAAGTGCAGGAGCATGTAAACAAGAAAAAAAAGTAGGTCATAGCTCCTAATTTGGGAACACACACTCTTAAAATATTGATGTTTTTCTTTACACTATTTTCTATGTGTGTAAAGAGAAAAATAATAGGTGAAAGAAATAAAAATAGAGATTGGAGACACTCTCATCCATCATCTCTTCTAAAGGGGTAGACACAGTGTAACAGTCGTGGTAACCATCTCAGCTCCAGGAATCCCAGACAACATCTCTTCTTCCTTAGTTATGGATGCAGCTTCTAGTCATCTTTGGATGATCTATGAGAGTAAAGTTAAGCATTACCAGAAAGCCTCATTCCAAATAAGAAAGACAGAAATTTATTTCGGTAAACATACATAGAAGAAAACACATAAATGGGTAATAGTTTGATGGAAAATAACAGAAATATATGCTGGTAATGTAGTTTATATTTTGCAATTGATCAAAAGGCTAGAGTTGATATTTATTGTTCCATTTTATATTTACCTACACTTTTTTTTTTTTTTCTGTCTCCCTCAGGTAACATCTCAGAATTCTCTGCTTCATGGGGTAAGTTAAATTACTTTGAAGGACCTGAGTCCATTATGATCCTGCATTTATTGGATTCCTGTATTTTTCTATTGACATCTACCATTTACTATGGAAGTTGCAAGAGGTACTCAGGAAAGCATTTAGATTCCATTCATAGTTTACCCTGCCTCTGTTGAGCACAAGCAGCCTTATTTCCCTTTGGTATGTAGAATCAATCACTCTGCCCTATCTTTGGTTCAATGGCATGTGGTTCTTGTTGTCACTCTTAACTTAAAATAACAAGACAAATGTCACAGGCCATTTTGAAAGTTTTTCTCCAGTAAGAACTAATAACTCTAGATAACAAAAAAATTCTAAGATTGTGGGAAAATAAAAAAAAAAAGTTTTGTGAGCTAATAGTTAAGTGATATAGTAAGAGGGACCATGCACACTTCCTCTCCTTACTTTTCAGACTTGTATATTCTGATATTCTAATTATGGAAGAAACACCACCATATATTACATTGTGTAGGACAGTACCCCAGCTTCACCGGATTGTTTTAGAAGATGCCATACTTGAATTTTCAATAAGCTATTTCACCATTGTATTAGAAGTGTTACAGGAGGAGAAACTAAATCTATATCACTTCCTCCTTCTATAATCTTCCACCAAGAGCCTGCTTTGATTGATCTCCCAAAGCAAGCACCGTGTCATAGGCTCCGCATTGGCCTTTGATTTTAGGTTTGGCACTGTGCTATGAGTAGTCAGATCATCATCAGTGATGGAGAACCTTGTGATTGAGTACATGCATAGCCTACATTCTTCCATAATGACAACTTTGTAGGTGGATAAGGAATGAGGATGACTGACATGAAAAAATGCGTCTACCTGATTATTGAGAGATCCAATTGCAGAAGACATTTTTACTAAGCATAAATAGAGGAAAAACGTACTCACAGACTACACCCAGAAGTTCATCCACAGACTTTCTACTTGCTTATCACCAAATCTTGTTTCATTCAAATCCTTGATCAATCAGCAAATTGCCACTACCCATGAATCCATTACAATCCATTCATCTGTCTATCCCTTTTTCCAGGCAAGCCAACAATCAGACATACTGCTGGAAGTTTTGCTCATTGAAAGAAACTTTTTATAACACTGTCTTTCAGAACCACCCTTGAATAGAAGTGTAATACAATTTGAGATTAGTACTGTCTGGTGCCAGTACAGTCATCTGTAAATCAAACCTCGAATAATTTTCTTTCTCCATCAACTGATAATAAGAATTTTGCAATGAAGGCATATAACTTAGCAGTAAGTGCTATTAAAGTCTGAGTTACTTACTTATGTAATTTGTTTGCATTTTAGACCCATTCAAGTAGTATCTAACATATGCTAGTTCCATTTAATAAGAGATAGATTTTGTATGCACGCATTATGTCTTGACAGATCATACAACTCTTAGTTCAAATGGGAAGCTTAAGTTCCCTAATCACTTGTGATTCAATAGTCAAGTATTCAGATTCTACTAAGTCCAGTAAAAGAGTTGCTATTTAAAAAAAATTCAAGTATTCTTGTATGTTCTCATCTCAAGTCTAAAGAGTTCTCCTCCTTACCAATGAATTCCCTAACATTTGCATGAAAGAATCAGTGAAATTGTTGGAGCCCATTTCACTGGCAGCATCTCTTACTATCAGCATAGCCACCAAAATAACTTTTTGAAAAAGTTAGTTTTGTCTCGGACATTTAATTCTCAATGCTGTTGTGAATAATTTGGTCTCTAATCCCTCTACAAGGAGGTAGTTCAGGTTAGAATGAGCAGAGTCACATAAAAATATGCTTCAATATTTCAAAGATTCTGATTATGGAAGAAATACCATATATTACATTGTGTAGGACAGTACCCCAGCTTCACTGGATTGTTTCAGCAGGTGCCATAACTGAATTTTCAATAAGCCATTTCACTATTCTATTAGAAGTATTACAGGAAAAGAAACTAAATCTACATCACTTTCTCCTTCCATAATCTTCCACCAAGAGCCTGATTGATCTCCCAAAGCAAGCATCGTGTCATAGGCTCTGCATTGGCCTTTGATTTTAGGTTTGGCACAGGTGTAATTCTTCCATCTATTGCTTGGCCAGAGTCTACAGGGCAGATTCGGCAGCACTGTGTCCTTGTCTTCAAAGCAGCAGGTTCCCTTTTGGCCCAGAATGTGTCTAGAAATGATATCTGGAAGCTATGATATGGAAAGGGTGACTCACAACTCTGATTGTTGCCCTACCTTCCTGTGTCTGATGTGGTATCAAAATGATGCATGAAAAAGTCCTTTTTACTTTTTCCTCTCCTCTCCTCAAGAGGAAGAAAGGGGTCTTTTTTTAAGCCATGAGCTGTGCTGCCAGGGATAGGGGTAGGGGTGGTGTAAGCATTGCCTTAGCCATCCTTGCTGGTGCTGCAGTAATTCGTGTACCTTCAAAACTGCTGGCTCTGAGCTCAGTTCAGCACTAGGACTTACCTAGGAGTTACAGTCCTTGTGGCTAAGCCTCCTTTTAAAGTTTATTTAGGGCCTGATATCATTTGGATATGTGACCCCTCTAAATCTCATGTTCAGCTGGAGTCCCCAGTGTTGGAGGTGGGGCCTAGTGGAAGATGATTGCATCATGGGGGCGGATTTCTGTGAATGGTTTAGCACTGTCCCCTTGGTGCTTTCCTCATAATAGTGAGTGAGTTCTCATGAGATCGTCATTTAAAAGTGAGTGGCACCTCCCCCCACACACTCTTGCTCTTGCTCCTGCTTTGGCCCTGGGAAGAGTCTGCTCCCTTATTGCCTTCCACCTTGATTGGAAGCTTCCTGAGGCCTCCGCAAAAGCAGATGTACAGCAGATGCATCCTGTACAGCCTGCATAATTATGAGCCAATTAAACTTATTCTTAAAATTAATTACATAGTCTCAGATATTTCTTTATAGCAATGCAAGGGCTGACTAGTACAAAAAGTTGGTACCAGGTGTGGGACATTGCTAGAAATATGGCTGAAAATGTGGAAGCAACTTTGGAACTGGGTAATAGGCAGAAGTTGGAAGAGTTTGAAGAGAAAGATAGATGAAGAAAAGTTTCTGATTTCTTAGAGACTGACTAAATAGTTGGGAGAAAAATGCTGATAGTAATATGGACCGTGAAGTGGAGGCTGCTGAGGTCTCAGATGGAAATGAGGCACTTATTGGGAACTGGCACAAAGGTAACATGTATTATGCCTTAGCAAAGAACTCGACTGCTTGTGTTCATGTCCTTGGGCTCTGTGGAAGATGGACATTTAGAGTGATGCTTTAGGGTACCTGGTGGAAGAAAATTCTAAACAGCAAAGCATTCAAGATGTGACCTAGCTGCTTCTAACAACCTCTGCTCTAACATGGGATCTAGGAAATGACTTAAAGATGGAATTATTCTTAAACAGGAAATAGAGCATAAAAGTTTGGGATATTTGCAGCCTGGCCATGTGGCAGTGAAATATATAGCTCTTTAAGTAGAGGTATTCAAGCAGGCTGTGGAGCAACCACTTGCTAGAGAAATATGCATAACTGGAAGGGAGCCAAGGGCTGATAGCCAACAATGGGGAAAAGGCCTCAAAAACACTTCAGAGATCTCCCAGGCAGCCCCCTCTCATCACAGGCTCAGACATCTAGGAGGTAAGAATGTATTTGTGGGTTACTCCCAGGGTACTACTCAGCCTTGGGACACTTTTCCCCATATCCCAGTCACTCTGGCTTCAGCCTCAACTCACAGGGGTCTGGCTACAGCTTAGCCTGCAACTCCAACACCTGAAGGTGCAAACTGTAAGCCTTGACAGCTTCCATATGGTGTGAATCCTGCGATGGACAGAATGCGAGAGTGACAGAGGCTTAGCAGCATCTGCCTAGATTTTGCAGGATGTACGAGAAAGCCTGTGTGTCCAGGCAGAAGCTTGCTGCAGGGGCAGAGTCCCCACAAAGAACCTCTCCTAGGGCAGTGTAGAGGGGAAATAGAAGGTTGGAGCTCCACACACAATCCCCATGGAGCACTGCCTACTGGAGCTATGGGAAGGGGGTCATCATCCTCCAAATCCCAGAGTGGTAGATCCACCAGCACCTTGTACCCTGCCCCTGGAAAAGCCACAGACATACAACTCTAGCCCATGGTGGCAGCCATGGGAGCTGAACCTTGCAAAGCCACAGGGGTGGAGCTGCCCAAACCTTGGCAGTCCAAACCTTACACCAGTATGCCCTGGATGTGGGACATAGTGTCAATTGGGAGATTACTTTGGAGCTGTAAGATGCAATGCCTGCCCTGCTGAGTTTTGAACTTCCATGGGGACTGTAGCTTTTTTCTTTTGGCTGACCTCTCCATTTTGAAATGGAAATGTTTACCAAATGCCTATACTTTCATTTTATCTTGGAAGTCAATAACTTGTTTTTGATTTTACAGGCCCATAGATGAAAGAGACGTGCCTTTTTGTAGATGAGACTTTGGACCTAGAGCTTATGAGTTATTACTGGGATGAGTTAAGATTTTGGAGGACTGTTAAGAAGAGATTATTGTATTTTGCAATGTGAGAAGGACATGAGATTTGGGGGCCACGGGTAGAATGATATACTTTGGATATGATATATTTTGAATACGAAGTCTCATGTTGAGTTATAATCCCCAGTATTGGAGGTGAGGACTGGTGAGAGTTGATTGGATCTTGTGGGGAGATTTCTCATGAATGGTTTGACACCATCCCCTTGGTGCTATCCTCATGATACTGAGAGAGTTATCACGAGATCTGGCCATTTAAAAGTAAGTGGCACCTCCCAGCTCTTGCTCTTGCTTTGGTCATGGAATGTTCCTGTTCCACCTTTGCCTTCTACCATGGTTAGAAGCTTCCTGAGGCTTCCCTGAAGCAGATCCCACTATACATCCTGTACAGCAAGCAGAACTGTTAGCTAATTAAATCTCTTTTTAAAATTACCCAGTTTCAAGTATTTCTTTATAGTGATATAGGAACAGACTAATACATAGGCCCAGAGCACTTAAGCCCATGGTGGCAAGGCTTGCCAGAACTCAAGTTCTGACTGCCAAGATAGGTGATCCCCTCTGGCTAGGGCTGGTTTAAATACTCCCTCCATTGATAAATGTCAGCTGACTGCAGCCTAGTTTTCCTTTCTGTTATAACAGGGCAGCACTTAGTTCAGTGCAATGTCTCACAATTGCTGTTGTACTTGTTACTATAGCTTTCATTCCAGGAGTCTCGAAGGTTTCTCTAGGGAGCACCAATTTTCTCTAGGTGTATTTCTGTTTTTGATGTTCCGTACATACCCATTGTACTTGTTATTTTCATCACTTTGCCCCATCCTCCCTATTCTGGGACATATTTTTTTATTCACATCACTTTCCATAGTATCAATGCTGTTATTTCCTTTTCTTAAAGTATCAGACATTTTCCCCTGCTACTGCATTTAATTTAATTTCAATATTTCCCTATCTCATCCATCTCTGTTTTATTTCAATCTGACTCTCAGCCAGAACTTTTGTCATATGTCTTTTGTCTTACCATTCCACATTTCATGTGTTACACTGGATCCAAGTTGTATTTAATTACATTGAGAACACAGACAGATATATTCTAACATGTTTCTTTTTTCAAAGCCCCCTTTTATCTTATCCTTGAATGATATAACCATTCTTTTTTTTTGTCATTGTGGAATTTTTTCATAGGTTAAAAATGAGAGTGCTTTTATTCTCTGTTTAATAATATTAAAAATAGAAAAGATCTATTCAGAGGTAAAATTTGCATCAAATGAAAAATTTCTTCTGGTTCTTATCATCTAGTAGATTGCCGTTAGATTCCACATCACAGGCATACTAGTACAGTGCCCTGTTTCACGCCTAGGTTCATGAAAACCTGACATTTGCCGTTCTAAATGCCTAAGATGAAATTGTCACCCTAACTTTTACCAGTCTATAATTGGAAGAAATTGTTCAGATTTGTAGCTCTAAAAATAAGAAACTGACTAAATTTGAGTTTAAAAAATGTGAGCTACAATATAAATGTTTATATATTAATAATCTTTCCTCCTTTTTATAATTTCTGTAATTTTCTGACTTAATTTCTTATGACAGAATCAAGGAATCAAAACTATAAAATCAGTAGCTAATGAACAGGACATTTGAGATTGCAGAAAAGATGCCTTTGAAAGATGATGAAAACTGGAACAATTGTTCATTTTCACCAGGATGGACATCAGGGAAGGGAATCAACAGAAGCCAGAAAACTAGCACATGAAGACTTATGCCTCATACTATTTGATGAAAAGATCAGAGGCAGAGAGTTCCAGAGGTGAATAGACAAACATTTTCATATTAAGCATAAAGTTACTTTGCAGTTTTCAACGTGCTAATGATGCCTCTCGTCTTGGACATGGGATGGCTGCAATACTTCCAGGCATCACACATCGGAACAACTATTTCTGCAGTTGTCAAGGGGGTGCTTTCATGGATGAGTCTTTATTATGTAAGAAAACATTTCCAGGGTTTGTTTCTGTTTCATGCCTTTCAACAAGAAAAACAGAGAAAGTATGTATTCCACATTTTCTGCCTCTTAGGTATAAGCCAGACTCTGCGAGGGAGGAAGAATGACACACACTCAGTTTATGAGGTTATGTCACATGCCACCAGACATTTATATGGGTTTTCCTGGGACCCAAAGGAAATGTTCAAATTTATCATCTCACTCTATACTTCCAGAACAATCCCCAAACTAGTCAACAGTCTAACAATTCCCTAAGAAGATGCTTGAATCTGATTGATCCAGGATTTTGAAGATTGAAGTGTAGGTATTTCCTAGTCATGTGACATATGCTAATCTATTATCCTGGGGGCATGTTTCGGTTGCTATTTGAATGAATATATCTAAAAAATTCAAGGAATCTTGAACTTACCTCCAAAAATTTACTTCCCAAAATTAAAAAAAATGTATATATTCTTATGACCAGAATAACATAAAACGTAGTACAGGAAAAAAAAAGCGCACATAACTTCATATTTTATGACTCATCTATTGCTTTGCTAAATGGTATCTCTCATTCTTGCTTATGTCATTAAATTACCTGTCTGATCCAAGCGTTTCTTCTCATTCGAAGTCCATTCAAAACAGAAATGTTAAGCTGTAGAAGTGGTTGATATAAAATTGCAGTATCAGTTTGGAGATAAAGCGACCTGAGGTTAGCAGCAAGAAACCCTGGAATAACCTAAAAGAGGAGCCTATCAGTTTGGAGATAAAGCGACTTGAGGTTAGCAGCAAGAAACCCTGGAATAACCTAAAAGAGGAGCCTCACAGCTGCCTCTCTCCTTCTCAGGGCAGCTGCCTCTCTCCTTCTCAGGGAATGGTGAACCTGTAAAAACGGGAGTCAATTTCTTATGTCTATCACTCTGTTTTGGCAAACTCTATACTAGTCAAATTTGTGGTTTGGGGGCATATCTTTTCTGTTGCTGTCTCCACTACGCTGGTGTACCAACTCTATGTCCTGCTGTCTTTCTGTTTATTTTAGTCACTCCTCAAATTACAATATATCATCATTATCATTGTTTTTAAATACTAGATTGTATTTGGATAAGAAAAACAAGTCTAAATCATAAACTCCCTTTATGACTGAAGGCTTGCCTTGCTTCCAGGTCTCATTACAAATGAGTTGTTTTTAATAGGCTTCTGTTTAGGTGTTCTGTAATAATTTCCCTGGGACATTACTGTTTTTAAGAAAAGGATCAGATGTAAGGTGTTCCTTGGAGAATTTCTCTGGTCAAGTTCAATATGTACTGTATCAAGTACTAATTTCTTATTGTACACTGCATGTGGACAATAATTTCCCTTTAGCAGAGCTGCATGAGTTTTCCTTTAATTTAGATTAAATGTTTTGTTAGCCATTTTCATAAGAGCAAAGAGAGACAGTGGGATAGCAGTGTTTATTTCTGCGTCTTAACTTGATGTTCTTTTATGTGTTATTTTATACGGTTAAAATTTGGAGAAAAAGTGGAAAAAATATTTTCCCCTTGGAGAAAAATAAAAGATACACTTCAATACAACAACAATTTCGCTGAAGCTACTGAAACCAGTGTAAATCAATTTAATTTTCTGTTTTCCATCTGCAGGTATTTTGTTATCATTCAATTGTAGATATGTGAAACTTTTAGTGTAGGTGAATCCATCTTAGAACACTCTTTAGTACAAGAATATTTTCTCAGCACACAATACAAAGTACACTCTCCAATCAAGAACTCCATGAGCTGTTTTGTACATGGTCTTCTAAGTGATCTTAAGAGGAAAATGAGATGAAGGAGTTTAAGTAAAACATTCACCAATCTTTTCCCCTCCATTTCAGTAAAACACATACATTCTTTCCCCAATCTAGTTCTAGGAAACAGTGCTACAATTCACAGTTCCCCTCAATAGATAGTATAAATAGGTACCTGATCAGAACACAAAATGCTTAGAGAAATGATATAACGAAGCTTAAAAGTAAAATAAATTGAGAAACAGTTACACCCAAAAATAAATAAATAGAAGAGGTAGCTAAAATAAATCATACAAGAATAATTGTATGTATGAAATCTGAGTTTATTTTCTGAAAATGTAAGTGGAAATACATCTACTAAGAAATGTTTGTAAAGGCATGAAACAAAGTAAACCATTTGAAAGTTTTAACATGAGAACCTGTAATTATGTTCCAAATTATAATAAAGGTGCTTGGGCTCTAGAAAACTTTGTGAAAACAGATGCAGCCGTCCTGAGGAAAATTTTGTGAATATAATTTAGTGAACCTTAAATTATACATATTCTACAATCCAGGAACTCTATGCTTTGGTATTTAATTTTGAATTCAAAACCTAAAACTTCAAACCATATCTTCCTTTTTTCAAGCTTTAAAATTTCTTTATCTGACAGAGATGATTTTGCTGATTAAGAACTACTATGTGCAAAGGACTGTGGTGAGGGTTTTATATGTATTCTCTAATTTTATGCTATCATAATAATTTGAAGATATTAAGTTGTATGAAGTAAGAATCAAAACTTTTATTTAGAAGTGGAGAAAATGTAAGTTGCCAAATATGAGGTCAGCATCCAAAGTTCATGTTGTACTGGGAGAAGCAGACCAGAAAAACAGCAATCAAATGAAAGGATAGTCGGAATACTTTCTTAAAATTCTTCATCTACTTCATTACATTAAACTTTGAATGTTACAGCGATCAGGATACAACTTGTGTTTTGGGGGTTTGGGGTATCAAGGTTTTCAGAATTCTCTGACTAAATGAAACACAAAGGAAAACAGCAAAACAAACATTTCTCTTTCAATTGTAGAAAATACACTGGAAAACAAAATCATGTTTCTCTTTTTCAAAATTCTGGCAACATTTCTTTTTTATTAAAACCCTATTCAATCATCATCACTTCTGGCAAAGCTTTTCCTAACAGACATAGATATTCTGTCTCTCATCTCTGTTACCATAGCATTTTCCTCATAGTACTTTCAGCTTTCCATTATAACTTTTGGTTTTATTAGACTGTCTTTGCAAATGATGTTAGTTCACTAAGATTGTTATTCATTTGTATATCCTAAAGGTAATGTCTAATACATACTAGATCCTCAAATACAGCAGAGGAAAAGAAAGGGAAGAGAAGAAAGAACAAGGGAGGGAGGAGTAGAATGAAAAGAGAACAGTCAACCAAGCTCTGAAAAAATGTAAGAGTATAATTATATAGGAAGTGGTTAAAATTATGAGTAAAAAATTAGTAAGAAAAACTGGAATCGATGTGGAGCAGAAAGAAAACTATAAATTACCTTTTTTTCATTGAAGACAAGGAGCTTGACCTCTTGGAGTTTCAAAAGGCTAATAAGTAAAGGAATATGTATTGCTGAAACTCTGTGATGTGTAATAAAATAGAAAAATAAATAATAATTAGGGTCTATTAGCATACACACTAATATATCTTATAGTAGTAACTAAATGACAGAGCCAGACTCTTTCATACATTCAAATATATATGACTAGATTTTAAAGCAAAATAACAGGAAATCAGTTTCTTGTATTATGAATATATCTTAAATATTTAATTTACCAATTAATTATGGTTTCTATTATAGCAGTAATTAAGATGTGTATTTCTTAATTTTGTGTACATGGACCGTGTCATATCTGAGAACATAGTCACTAATTTTCTTTATTATCACTATTACAATCACATCTAATATTTCTTCACTTGAACATTCTCACTACAAAAGTAAGCTTTATATTTCATCTTTTGCTAATCTTTCTCACCTGCTCTAATTAATAGATCTATACATGAAACTTTAACAGATATATCACTATGTAGATATCCTTCAATCTTATGATTTAAACTGCTGTAAGCATATCACCATTTGTTAGCTTCTGTTCTTTACAATAGTATTCGTTGAACATGGAGCTGCACAATTAACTTTTCCCTCCCTCAGCTCACGTTACTTCCGTTACTTAAAGAACAATTTCTTGCTCACAAGAGAATTGGGCTGAAACTGTTATTTTTGCATTTTAAAATTTCTGTTGAATGGCTCCCTTATATCTAGTTAACAATCTGTGTGTGCACTCTTCGAGAGGAACTGCAGCCTTTCAATGAATCCATCTGGGCCTTGTTCCGTTTTTAAATGTAGGGCATTCTCCCATTTGACTCCCTCCTGAAGAAAGTTCTAAAATTTGAGGTTCAACCATGTGAGTTATTTAATTACTTTAAGATACAATTTAAAGCACATATTTTCTGCCATATATTGCGTATTTGTGTTCCACTCTACACTAAACACAGTCCACCTTGCTTTCCTTGCAGACACAGTTTTTTATTACAATAATGAGATATATAGAAGATTTGAGCACATCAAAGGTGCACAAAATATAAAATAAATGAAACGAGACTGCGATCAAAGTGACTTCTGCAGTTTTAATATAATGTATATAGCAAATTCTGGAACTAATTGATTTTTTTGTGGTTGCTATAACAGAATACCACAAACTTAGCGACTTAACCAATACAATTTTATTGTCTTAGACAATAAAGTGGCACTGATCTCATTTGGCAAAAAGCAGCATTGGCAGGCCTGCATTTATTTTTGGAGGTTCTAGAGTAAAATTTGTTTCTGCCTCTCCAGCTACTACAGGCCGTGAACATTCGTTGGTTCATAGACTGCTTCCTCCTTTTTCATATCCAGCCAATAGTGAGTGGAGTCCTAATAAAGCTGCAGTTACTGTTTCTCTACAATTGAGAAAGGGTCTTTGTCTTTCAGAACCCGTGAAATAGATTGAGTCCAGCTGGATAATCCAGGATTATCTTTCCGTGTCATGGTGTTTAACTGTAACCAAATCTACAAAGTCCTGTTTGCTATAGAAAATATCGTATTCACAGGTTTCAAGGATTAGAGGATGGTCATCTTTGAAGGGCCATGATTCTGCTTTCCACACCTTCAAATCCATGAATCTATAAATAGCTCTTATGTATTTAATATATGCACTGACAGTATGAGCTGGAGTAATTCAAAAGCTCAAGAGTATCATTTAAAAACTATTATAAGATTAATCATTAAATAAAAAAGAATTGCAAATACAAATAAAAAAAAAACTTGCATCGTCTCAAAACTAACCCCAACCACATTCCTTCAGTCATAATAATGACTATATCTGTGTCTTATATATGTATGGATGGATTCATTCACACATAAATAGAATCACACTTTAACATTATTTAACAATTGCTTGCTATATTTAATAAGTTTATGACAGATTTTACAAGTTATTGAATATAGATTCACCTCATTCCTTGGTATAACTATAACAGAATATGCTAAATAATCTTCATATTAAAGGAATTCAAATTATGTCTCTTTAATCATTAATACTTTGATGAACATTTTTGGAATTAAAACCGGGTACATGTGTATATAAGTCAGGATTCTCGTTGCATAAAACAAAAGTGCAATTTAAATAGTTAAACAAAAACAATATATTAGTTAAAATAATTGAGAAACTAAAAGGTACATGTAATTCACAAACTGTTATATTTAGGGGATAAACAATGTTATCAGGCAATGTCTATCTATATTTCAGCTTTTCTCTGTTTTGTTTCATTCTGAGATGGATTCATTAAACATAATGGGAAGACAGTATCTAGTGATCCAAGCTGACATCCAAAGAAAGGAGTGTAACAAATATTTTGGAAAGATCCACAAAGAATACTGATTGGGCTAATATGGGTCATATATGTCCAGAGTATGGAAAGCAATTATTGTGGATAAGGAGATGGAATATTCTTATCTGCAGACTTGAGTCAAGGAAGGCTGAATGAGAAAACATGGATCTAGCCCGAATGAAACAGCACAGACATAAAAGATTTGGGTGTTTTAGAGGAGGTGTTATTTCCTAAAGGAAAAGAGCTACAAACTGTGTATTCCTGTGGAGTCCCTGAGACAAAAGGTATGTTCATATTGGGATCTGATAGTTGTTATGGGCTGAATTGTGTATCTTCAAAATTATTGTGCTGAAGTCCAAACCCTCGGTACCACAGAATGTGACTGTATCTCGAGAAATGACCTTTAAGGGGGCAATTAAGATAAGAATAATTCATGTGGGAGGAGGGAGCCCCTAATCCATTATGACTATTGCCCTTATTAGAAGAGGAGATTAGGACACAGACTAGGCAACTCACAGGCTGAGGAGTTACCATGTGAGGTCACAACACAAAAGCAGCCATCTGCAAGCCAAGGAGAGAAGCCTCAGGAAAAAAAAAAAAAGAAAAATCTACTAATTCCTTCATTATAGACTTCAAGTCTCAAGAACAGTAAGAAAATAAATTTTTTATTGTTATTGTTATTATCATTATTATTATCGAGATGGAGTCTCACACTATCGCCTGGGTTGGAGTGCAATGGGGTGATCTCGGCTCACTACAACCTACGCCTCCTGGGTTCAAGCAATTCTCCTGCCTCTGCCTTCTGAGTAGCTGGGATTACAGGTGCCCACCACTATGCTTGGATAATTTTTTTGTATTTTTAGTAGAAATGGGATTTCACTATGTTGGCCAGGCTGGTTTCGAACTCCTAACCTCGTTATCTACCCACCTCGGCCTACCAAAGTGCTGGGATTACAGGTGTGAGGCACTGTGCCCTGCCAATAAATATATTTTTAAGCTACACAGTCGTGATATTTTGTTATGGCAGCTGTAGCAGACAAATACAGTAGTTATTGCCAAATTTACATATAGAAATATTACATTTCTAACCCTTCTGCCATAATATAACAGAGTAACTAAGCCATATTCATTATTGAATATTATCAGCATTTTCTATGCCTTGACCATTCAAAAATGGTATCTCATTTTAAGTATAATTATTTTCCTCATGAAGATAAATAAAATATTTTGCATTTTTTTCTGGTCATTTTGTATTTCATTCATATTCATTCTGTGAATTCACTATTTCTATCTTCATGTTTATAGGTTTATTTTTTATTTACTATTCTCTGATTTTATGTTGAAAAATACATTCTTCTAGTTTGTTGTATGTCCTTTAAATTTATTCATTTGCATGTGTGCCTGAGTGTTAGAGCTCTGAGAATCAGAAAAGCAAAATGGAATTAGATGTGCAAGATATACATCAGGAAACAACCATGGAATAGCATGGGGAGCATGCCAAGGAAGACTGGAGGAGCCAGTTGGATGACAATGGAAGCCTAATTACTGAAGAAAAAAGGAATAAGAAACAATGGGTAGTAAAAGTCATGGACTATAGTGAAGTTCTAAGAAAGTATTGTCAAAGCCAATGGGAAGTTCACAGCCAAAGTCACCAAACAGGGGAGTCACCCATCACCTAGGAATAGGCCTACCATGGAATCCATACTGCACACTGTCATTTGTTGGGAGCTGTTCATGTGAAGCATATTCTCTATGTAAACATAGTGCTGTATTTCAGAGCACAGAAGGTGGAGTCGTTGATCAATTATGACCTCTGCAGAAAGAAGTCTAAGGAATTTACTTTTATGGCTTCTGCAGGCTGTTTTCTTCTCTGTTCACTAACGTAGAGAACTTCATTTCTCAGACTCTCTTGCCAACTTCCTTGAGGTGATTTCAGCCAGTGGTAGATGCTCACAGAAGACTGGGAAGTGGGGAGAAAGGACAACATTTCTCCCTCTCTTGTGCTGCTTTAGAGGGTGTCTCCAGCACTGGTTGCACCTTCTCCAGGGTCCCAGCTTTTGCAGAGCTGCTCCTCCCACTTTAATTCTAGTTATTTTAAGCTCTTGCTGCCACTGTGGTTCTAGTTCTCTTTAGGGAGACCAGCTTCTGGGATTGCATAATCTACCTTTTCCATTTACCCCTTGAGCTTCCTGCTGTTTCTAGTTTGTAGGTTGCCCAATTATCTGCTCTTTAGATCTTGAGTTTTTTTCTCATCTATAAACCAATTTTGTGTATTAAAGTTTATTTGTTTGAAACACCTAGAAAAGATTTTATTTTTCTTACTGCATACTGATATTTTTTCCTGTGTAGGAAAGTTTTAAAGAAAATTATCTGCGCTTTAATTCATGTTTCAGACATTTATTATCAGCAACTATTGCCAAGAACTATTAGAGACATTGGGGATAAAATAGAAAACAAAATAGACAGAAGTCCTTGTTGTTATTCAATAGGCTGTAGGTTATAGCCAATTGAATAGAGATAGAATAAATAATATAGGTAATATGTATATAAAACATACATAAAATATAGTTTTCAAGTCATCAACAATGCAAACATAAAGTAAGACAATGGGTGGTATTTGAATGTAATGAGTGGTCAGGATAGGTTATAATGAGAGAATCATATTTAAGCAAAGACTTGGAGTGAAGAAGTAGCCTATGAGGTTATCTGGAGGAGAAACATTCCAAGGAAAGGAAATAGTCCAGGCAAAGACTAAAAAATAAGCATATTTAGCTTGTTTGAGAAAGAACAAAGAAGCCAGTGTGGCTGGATAATAATAGACAGTAATATGAAATAAAGGTAGAAAACTAATGGGAGACCAGGCACCACCATTGGGAATTAGAGATAATTTAAGGACATTGACTTTTACTCCAGAAAATGAAGTAACAGAAATAAATCTAAGCAAAGGGAGGACATAATCTGACTTAGGTTTTGTTCATACGGACCTCTGTTGTAAACAGCCTTAGTGGAGGAGAAATAAAGGAGAAAACAAATATACCAGTAAAGAAACTATTACAGGTAACTACAAGTAACTAGTTGAGAGATACCAGTGGTTTATAACAAGATGGTAGATACAGAAATGATGCCAGAAATGATTGTCAGAAATGATGACAAGTGGCTAGATCCTGAATCTATTTTGAAGGTAAAGCCAACTAGATTTCTGAAGAGTTTTGGAGGAATAACATACAATAACATTATATGGGATAACATTATATGGGATATTATAGGAATAGCATACAAATAGCATTTAACTGATGATATTAAAAGACTTGAGGCAGAAAGTGATAACCAAATGAGTGTATGTAAAAAGAGAAATGAAGTCCAAGAACTGAGTTGTAAGCCATCGTAAGTTAGATCAAGAAAATTAAATGAAACTTTCTCTGAGGCTGGGAGCAGTGGCTCATTCCTGTAATCCCAGCACTTTGTGAGGTCGAGGTGGGTGGATCACTTGAGGTCAGCAGGTGGGTGTATCACTTGAGGTCAGAAGTTCTAGACCAGCCTGACCAACGTGGTGAAATCGCATCTCTACTAAAAATACAAAATTAGCTGGGCATACACCTGTAAATACAAAATTACAGGCATACACCTATAATCCCAGCTACTTGGAAGGCTGAGGCAGGAGAATTGTTCGAACCCAGGAGGCATAGGTTGCAGTTGACCGAGATAGCACCATTGCACTCCAGCCTGGGCAACAACAGCAAAACTCCATCGAAAACAAAAACAAAAACAAAAACAAAAACAAAACAGAATTTCTCTGGCAGAATTTTTCTACAATTTTAAAGGTGAGGGCTGGAATAATGTCGATTGGGTATATGTATCATCTGCTATAATTTATGTTTCTTCCTTTAATATAAGATATTTGTCTACCAAAACTGTTTTAAGACACTTTGATAATAGATAAATGGAAAATACAGAAAGTTTTTGTTACCTTTTTATTTGCCAGAACAGTACTATAGTTATTCTGAAGGATGGAATGGGATAGGAGCTACTGAGTACTGAAAACAAACAAACAAACAAACAAACAAACAAACAAACAAACACCCTGTGGGAATGTCAGGCCAGCTTCTTCATGTGAGAAAATACATAATAAATTAAGTCATTCAAGAAGTTCATATTTGCATACTCTCCTTCTCCACACCATCTTTACAAAGCACTGTTTTATACATTTAGCATTTGGAGCAAAAGGCAATTTCCATCCTTTTTGTACAAAAGAAAAAATTATGAAGTTTTGGTTAAGACATTTAATTCCGAGCAACAGGAGTCTATATAAGCTGGCTTAATTTAGGAGGCTGTGCTTGAACTAGTCAGAATTATCACTGTCACATGGTCAAAAAATGCAGACAAATCTTATGAGAAACTAGAATCAAGAACTGAAAAGTCATCAGTCATGTTTCCTCTCTCTCTCCATGAGTCTCTAAGTTTAACTAATTTCTTTTTTTCAGCCTGTTTTGATTGTCTCTGCTTCAAAAATGTGTGTTTTCTATTGCTACATAAAAAATTACCACAAGCTTAGGGGCTTGAAACAACATTAACTTATTATTTCAGTGTATTCAGGGTCAGGAGTCTGGATACAGATACAGGCTAACTGGATTCTTTTTCAGGTCTTATAAGGCTAAAATCACAGTATCAGCTGGAGCAATAGTGTTATCTGAGGCTTAAGGTTCTGTTCCATGCTCATTGTTTGTTGGCGGAATTCAGTTCCTTGTGGTTTTAGAAGTAAAGGCAGCTGACTGTTTCAACATCAGCAGGAGAGCCCCTCTCATTCTTCTAAATTCTTATGTCAAGAAGGGCCAAGTCCCTTTTGATCTTTACCTGATTAGGCCAGGTCCACCCAGGATTATCACCCTTTCGATTAACTCACAGTCAATTGATCATGAACCATAGCTACATCTGAGAAATCCCTCCTCCTTTCTCATGTATAATCACTGGAGGTAAATCCATTATATTCACAATCACTCAAGAAGAAGGGGCCACCACAAAATTCTATCACTAGACATATTGCCAAATGAGGCCTGAAATGTAAATTTTTGGTTCTGATTAACATTAGCAGAGATTGACCATTTTAAATTTAATTATCACTTTCTAGGAGTATGACAGAATGATTGAGTTGGAGTCTCAATCATTGAGTGAATACCCCAATGAATCCTAGTGAATACCTCTGCCTAACCATCTTTGAATTGTGGAATTGAGTAATATAAGCCTGATCATTGGATTGGTCAATATGGAGGGAATACACAGTGTGCAAACTGTGGAGACAGAAGGAGTCACTAGTGAGAAAGAAAGAAAACCAAGAAACTGTGCTGACCTGAAAATCAAGTCAAAAAATTCTTTTCAAAGGAAGGGCACAATGATCTGAGGGAAATCTTGCTTATGATGGACAATTAGATATAGCAATGTAGTTACATAAATAATAAATACTATAATGATATAATCACTGTCTCTATTATATCAAGAAATCCTTGACTATCTATAAATATACACAATCTCCTGCATTTAATCATGGTCATTTCTCCTGTTTTAGAATTTACTTTAGTTAACCTTCTTTAAATATATTCCTGGTGCCTGCTGTGAACTACTCACCATTCATGCATTCACCATAATCTAAATTGGTAATCAGACTTTGGTACGCATCACAATCACTTGGAAAACTTAAAAATGTGTGTGTGTGTGTGTGTGTGTGTGTGTAACCTCTACCCTAAACCTATTAAGACAGGATATACAGGGTACCTGTTTTATAACCATCTTTTCAGATTTTTAATTTGCATTGTAAATTGTGAGAATTTTTGATAAGTCTGCTGTACCTCAATACCCAAAATATAAGGGAAGTAAAAACAAACAAAGTGCATTAACAATTTCCATTTCAAAAAGCTGGAAAGGCTAAAACTGCTGGAATAGCAACACACATTGACCATTAGTTGAGACCATTTATATTCTACAGGGAGACATATACAATGTAAAAAGTGATAGAGCAGGTGACTCTCATGAGTCTCATTGTATCAACACAACTGTTTTGGGGTATAATTTCATTGGCCAGAAAATCTAGTTTCTTGGGGTTCTGACAACTATTTAAAAAAGTCTCTAACCAAATCTTTCTAAGGTCAGTGAAGAGGGTCAATAACATGAATGGGTTTGTAGATCGCGTTCGGCTAGTATTGACATCCATTGTACTCATAAACAAGGTCAGTAAAAATATGAATAGCCAAGATTCTCTGATCTTTTGATTTGAATCAAAAAAAGTGAGTGTTCATTAATATCTGGGTTTCTTATGAGCTAAAATACACATTGTAATTGCAAATTATTTTTGGTGATATTTAATAACCTAAGTCTAGAGATCTACATGAAAAAAAAATTAGCTAGACCAGAGTTAATATTTCATAATAGTTGGTAATATCTAGAGTGGTAGAATATGTTTCAATAATTAACTATGAATTAATTCACATTCTCTACTGAGAGTTCATTTTAGTTACAAAACACTTTTTGGGGCCCATCGTTCCATGTTTCTACCACTTCTCATAATCATCCCTATGAAAATTTCTAAGGTTTTATTTATTTTCAAACAGGGAATCAACCTGCACCTCAGGTACAAATAGAAACAGATAATTTAGTCACCAAAATTCAGCAAGGAGCATATTTAATTTCTTGGTAGTGTTCAATATAATCTAGTGGTTGAAAGTGTAATAGTTGTGGTGTAAAGCAGAACTGGAATCTTAACCATCTACAACACTTTGGGAAAATTTATTAACACTCTAGACCTCAATTCACTTAGACATATATGAGAATTGATTTAAAAAAACTATTTTTTGAATTTTTGTGACAATTACATAAAATAATGCATATAAACTACTTAGCTCCCAGTAAGTATGCATGAAAACTGCCATTATTGTTATAAATATGATCAATCTAATTCATCGGGATCTCAGTGGTTTCAGTGCATTGATCTGTTTTTCTCCCTTTCTCTCTATTTCCAGCTAAGGAGCTTTGGATTTTAGTTGTATTCTTTCCTACTATGTATTATTTATGCTCTGATCAGCACATTTTGATTATCTGGCTTTTAAGCCTCTCCAACTGTCGCTTTATTAGGGCATATCATCTGGGTGCAAAAGGTAAGAGAAAATGACTTGGTTGATGCAAATATGGAGTCAGTTTTACATGCCAAGATAGACGAATTTTTACTCCCTCTACTCACCTTTCCAGTGTGTCTCTGAGGTATGTTACTTGCTATCTTCGGCTTTGGCAAAAATTCTCAGTTAGCTGATTTGTTTGGAAGGAAAACTAAATCTAGCTTAAATGTAGAAGACGAATTGATTATAACCTACAAAGACTAACTATAGAAAAGCACTGTAACATACAGACCCTAGACTCTCTCTTTGAATTTGTATGCTTTTAGCTTCTATGTCTCTCTCTGTCCACTTCATTTTTTATTATCTTTCTCCCTAATATTTACTTCATATGCTCAGCCTACTCAAGAGAAAGGCTCAGCAGCTATTTTTTTAAAGACCCAAAGTAAAGTAGCTTAAAAAGAAGAAGGCTTTCACCCTGCCTTTCAAATATAAAAGTCCCAAAGTGAACAGTTCATGTTGGCAATCATTGAAAGACTCAGATTCTTTTAAAATTCTAATTTTTATGTAGCCTCTGATATTATTGTCTGCAATTCAGGCTGGACTATAAGTAGTTTGTTTCAGCACCTTACAGTGTATGGAGACATGGGCTCACCTAATGTCTTAAAACCAAAGCAAACACGTTCTAATGGTGAGAATTGTCTATGGACACATCTGGAGCTGGAGAAGTTGGAAAATATTGTCTCTCTTTAGGCAGCCAAGTGAAGACCAGCACATTCTACCTCAATAGTTGAGACTTCCAAAGGCTATCTTGGCTCCTAAATTTATGTGCCCTAATTTGAAGAAGTCAGGAATATCAACTAATGTCTTTAAATCCCATATTTAAGTTTTCAGGAGAGAGACTCTTAATGGAACACTTTGGAACTCTTACTCTCTCTCGGTCCAAGAAGTTATGGACAGATGATACGTGATATAAACCAAACATGGTTGTCAAAATTCATAAATAAAGTCAAAAAGTGGTCCAGAAGAGGGAGTTTTGTACTGAACAGATATGGCAATGATTAGTTACTACCTATGTACTAGACATTTTAATTTTGTGAAGCTAACATAATCTACACATTAAAAAAAAAAAAAGAAAGAGGATAACATATAAACAGAAAGCTACAGACCAAACAAATTTTGTTGATAAAAATATTTTTACATAAAATACTAAAAAAAAAAAAAACCCCAGAATTTTGAAAGATCTTTAAGCAATAAAACACTGTGGTTAAGTACAGTTCATTTTGCAAATGTAAGGATATTTTATTTAAGGATTCTTTTGATATAATTTATTCTGCCGATATGTCAAAGTAGTGTAACTGTTATTTTTATCTTTAGATGGTGAAAAGGAATTCACATTAATTCAATACATATTTTCGTATTGAAAATCATAGTAATATAAATAGATGTACTTACTATTAGGAGATTATTAGAATATCATATCTTAAAACTTCTCAGTCATTAATCATATCTGGTGATAGACTGTTTTTTTTTTTTTTTCTAACAACAAAAGTCCCAGGATGCTAACTCATCATGATGCATGAGTTGGCTATAAGATTCCAGTCCTTGGTTCATGCTGCCAAGACATAAATGTCAGATTCTCTGACTCCCTTCAATATTGTGAGACAGAGGGTGAGAAAATGAGATATTTTGTGTGTGTGTGTGTACATAGAAACTTTTCTGGATTCTTATTTAACTTGACAAATGAAAATCTTGAATGTTGATGGTACCATGATATCTATTACTAGGTATTTTGTTATTAGAAAACAAAAATAGAAAAAGTGAAATATTTTGCAATGTTTGGGTACTTCAGATATTTCACTGTATAAAAAATACAGAAGAAATTATTTGGAGTATTTTCAATTGAGAATTCTTCTTCTTTGATATTTCACACTATCAACTAATTCCATAATCAAATGGTGAATTTCAGCACTTAGAAGTACTATCCAGATATATGACTGTTTTCAGAGAGATAGATCGCCAAACATAAAGTATAGCATTTAGCAATTTACAGCATTATTTATTCTTATGTAAAATGGAGTTATTGATTCTTATATCTATTAATAAATCAGTTTTATAGTCATGCAATCAAGGTTCAGTGAGTTTCTAATTCAGACTTGCAGATACATTAGACGTGAAATATGTTTAAATTTAAACAAACAGCCCTAGTCGAAACTTGCATTGCTACCTTCTATTAATCTAGAGATAAAATTTTCCCTTCTACTATACAGTACAACCTATGATTCTGAACCCCATAGTACCCACATCAAGAGAATAAGCATATTTTGAATATATCTACTTTACTACAAAAGAAGTTTTCTATTTCCTATACATGATTTTCAATATTTCTTTTGCTAGACATTAATTTAATACCTGTATTCTAATTGTTTATCTATGTATTTCTAAAGAGTTAAACTATGGAAAGCCCTGCCAAGAGCTGCCACCATCAGTTACTTCTAGGCTTGTAAATTATTGCTTATGTAAGCTTGCAGACAGATCATCTTTATAGAATCCTGATACAAGTGTGTACATGGGATGCTTAGTCATTATTATGTAACCATTGAGCAATGTAGCAAGATAATGCTGATGGCATAATAAATCCTATTTAGAATCCAAAAATGAGATCCAGTATTCTGACTTGATAAATGAGATTTTTTAAAACAAATGAGGTTATTTTGCTGGAGTTTCATGGTGACATAATCGGGGTATAAGAGGGTACTTGCTAAACTCCTATTCTTTGCTTCCTACAGCCTAGCAAGATGTTACTCTGGGAGGCAGAATTTCATTACCACCAACCCCAGCACATCTCTATTTAGGAAGCCAGAGAAACATGACTCCCTCCATACCGAGCACCCCTCCACCTCCAGGTTAATGTCCGCTAGTATCTTTTACTAGAAAATAATTCATTTAAGCATACTTTAGTAAACTAGTTTCTTTTACATTGATGTGTCATTGTTACCAAATATTAAACCCAGCCCTTGGTAGAACAAATTTACTATCACACTCTGATGCAAATAGTAGAAACTCAGTGAAAGGTTATTAAGAAAGTGAAGGATACATAATTATTATGCCTTTGAAAGGATCTTCTTGATATCCACGGAAAATTCACTAGCTTTATAAGTGTGTCTCGTTTTCAAGTATTTCCTACCAGAATACATTTAGCACACCATTCTCTGGTTATTCTTCTTTAAACGATACATCTCCTATGGCACCATCTCATCCACAACTTTGATGACTTTGTTGAGGAGAACAACCCTACTATTGTGTATTGAATTTTATACTTGTTGTTCAGAATATGTGGACTGAATATAAAAATGATTCAGTAAAAAATAAATTAAGGGACTCTTATTGATTATGTGACAACTATGAGCACTACTAACCACCCCGTGATTCATCTTGATAATAATTAAGGCAGATGAGAAAGCAATCTAATGGCAGAACTATTTAGGGTCCACAAAAAATTACATATTGCTGGTGTCTCTTACTGATTATAGGGGAGTGACTTTAAGTGAATTCCAATAGAAGACAAATTCACTGAGTTTGGAAAAACTAGGAGGAGCAGGTTTCTGTGAAGACTGAGAAATAAGTACTCCATATTGATCTTGTTAATCTTGAGTTGACTAGTTGAAAGTTGAACATGTGAAGCTGGAGCTCAGGGAAGAGGAAATCTAACATTTACATGTTGTTGTCATCCATATACAGTTGAAATTTAACACCTATAGAGTGAAGTAGGTTCATAGGGGGAATGTTCAAATAGGGAAAAGAAATGAACTGAAAGCAAGGTTAGAGGTATGGAAATTTCAGATATTAGGAAAAGGAATAGAAGATGACAACCACAAAAGACTGTGATTTTTTTTAAAAAGATAATTAGGAGACAGCATTGTCATAGAATGCAAATAAAGTATATCAAGAAGGAGGAATTGGTCAAAAGTGCCAAATGCTTCGTAGAGAAATTGAATTACGCAAAGATCACTGCATTTGAAAAGATGGAAGATGCTGACGACCTTAACCTGAGTAAATTTAGTATTATCCGTAGGATAAGAAGTGGGTTAAAGCGAAAATAGTATCGGTGGAAACAAACTCTATGAGTTAAGACAAATCTTCCAAAAAAGTTTTATAATAAACAAAAGGTATCAGATAAGGGGAAGATGTACAAAAAGTCATAGGAGGGTAATATTTTGCCACCGTTTTGTGTTCTAAATAGTTGTTTATTTCAAGCTGGAAATTATAACAGCATGTATGTATGTTGTTAAAAAATAATTCAGTAGAGAGGAAATATTGATGATGCAGAGGAAGTATAAATCCTTGAGTAGGCAAGCGCTTATGAGATCTAGAACACATTTGAGGAAAAGTGTGGTCTGAGATAGGGCCAGAAAAAATCATTGGTGGTAAAAAAAAAAAAAAAAAAGCAGCACAGAATATTTATATGCAGACAGGCTTCTAAGAAAATGAGAAAGTTTCTTCATATTCTACACTTGACCCTTCAATAATGTGGGGGTCAGGGGTGACAACCTTCTGCACAGTCAAAAATCCTCATCTAACTTTCAATTCACCAAAAAATATAATGGCTAATACCCTATGGTTGATCAGAAGCAGATATTTGTTACAATGATGGATCTTGGAATCTAAGATGGTCAGAAAAAACAAACAAACAAAAAACAAACAAACAACAACAACAAAAAACAAACCAAGAACATGGGATGTTAGTGACTGGAGAAAGGATTAATAGTTACAGAATGTCAGTTTTGAGAAACAGGATTTTTTGTTTGTTTGTTTTGAGATGGAGTTTCACTCTTGTTTCCCAGGCTGGAGTGCAATGGCACAATCTCAGCCTCCACCTCCCAGGTTCAAGCAATTCTCCTGCCTCAGCCTCCCAAGTAGCTGGGACCACAGGCATGTGCCACCACTCCCAGCCAATTTTGTATTTTTAGTAGAGACAGGGTTTCTCCATGTTAGTCAGGCTGGTCTCGAACTCCCGACCGCAGGTGATCCTCCCGCCTCAGCCTCCCAAAGTGCTGGGATTACAGGCGTGAGCCTCTGTGCCCCGCCGAGAAATGGGATTCTTAGAGAGGCTGACACAATGTTGGAATGGGAATACTGAGGGAGTATTGAGCTAAAAGGATAATGGAGGATAGTCAGGTAATCAGAAGGTATAAAAGAAAGTTTTGAATGAGGATCTGCTATAGATACCAACAAAATTAGGGATCATGGCTGAAAAGTAATGGATGAAAATGTCGTTGAAACCTATTATGTCAGGGCCTACAAGCCTCAGTAGTTGGATGGCTCATACTGAACTTTAAAATTAGGCAATATTCACAACAGTGAAGGAATGTGAAAATGGGTCAACAAATGACTTAAGATCTAGCTTATATTAGTTACATAAGAAAAGGACAGATGAGGGCAATATAGACTTAGAACATATTAGAATTCTACTACACCAAGTTTATACAAACAATATAATATTAATAGATTAAGAGAGAAAAAATAATATCTCAATAAATGTTGAAATGACATTTTATAGAATAATTAATACATTAAAATATATATCATATACATGTATACAATCATTTATATAAACTATTATGATTCTTTAACTTTACTGTAGACAACATAGCTGAAGCAATTAGAATGAAATGAGGTATAAACATTGGAAAAGGGGCAAAATTGCATACTTCCAAATTTCATTATTTATTAGTAAATTTGGAGGATAAAGTAGGTAATTTTCATTGTCTCTTTCAGGGTTAACATCTCCAATGCCTTGCTACTTCCCTAGGATCTTGAAGAGGTAAGGTTTAAGAATCCCTGAAATACAGCATGCTTTCTGCTTCCCACTCTTTGCATCATCAAGAGAACATGCATTGACTGGAAGACCAAATAAAACCACTTATGATTATTTAGGATCTTTACATGTATCATGATATAGTTGGGACCTATGTCCCAACCAAATCCCATGTTGAATTCTGATCCCCACTGTTGGAGGTAGGACCTGGTGGGAGGTGATTGAATCATGCATGTGGAGTCCTCACGAATGGTTTGACACTATCCCTGCTTGGTACTGTCATCCTAATAGTGAGTTCTCTTGAGATTTGGTTGTTTAAAACTATGTGGCACCTCCCCTCTCTCTTTCTTTCTGCTCTGGCCATATAAGGCAAGCCTGCTTCCTCTTCACCTTCTGCCATAATTTTAAGCTTCCTGAGGCCTCCCCAGAAGCCAAGCAGATGCCAGCAACATGCTTCCTATACAGCCTGCAAAACCATGAGTCAATTAAATCTCTTTCTTTATAAATTACCCACTTTAAGGTATTACTTATAGCAGCGAAAGAATGGATTAATACATACCAATATTAACCCTCCTCACAATCTATTTTGCTTTATTACTTTTTGATACTATACTGCATGCACATATAAATATTGTTTTCTATTTGTTTTTATGTTTATAGTTTTGGAGACTACAAAGGCAGTTTAGTTACATGGATATGTTGCATAGTGGTGAAGTCTGGTCTTAACAGTGTATCTACTACCTGAATAGTGTACATTGTACCTGATAGGTAATTTTTCATTCCTCACCCCACTACCAACTTTTCACCTTTTGGAGTCTCTAATGTCTATTATTCCACTCTGTTATGTCCATATGTACTTCTGTTGTTCAGCTCTCATTTATGAGCTGTGAACATGCAGTATTTTACTTTCTGTTTCCTTGTTATTTCATTTAGGATAATGACTCCCATTTCCATCCATGTTGTTGCAAAAGACATTATTTCATTCCTTTTTATGGCTGAGTACTGTTCTATAGTATTTTCTTTATATAATCATTCATAATGAACATTTTGCTTTATTCCATGACTTAAGTATTGTAAACAGTGCTGTGATAAATATACGAGTACAAGTGTCCTTTGTATATAATCTTTTATTGTTCTTCTTACTTTTGGTAGATACCCACTAGTGGGATTGCTGGATTGAATCACACAGTCCTATTTTTAATGTTCTGAGAAATGTCCATACTATTTTTCATAGAGACCATTCTAATTTACATGCATTCCCACCATCAGTGTATAAGCATTGCCTTTTATCTGCATTTTTGCTAACATCTATTGTTTTTTGATGTTTTAATAACAGTCATTACGACTAGTGTAAGATGGTATCTAATTGTAGTTTAAATTTGCATTTCTCCAATAGTTACTGATGCTGAGCATTTTTTAATGTTTCTCTGTCTACTTTTGTAAAATGTCTGTTCATGGCCTTTGTCCACTTTTTAATGGGGTTATTTTTTTTCTTATTTACTTGGTTGACTTCCTTGTGGATATTAGCCCTTTGTTGGATGCATAGTTTTTAAATGTGTTCTCCTATTCTGCAGGTTATCTGTTTACTCTGTTGATTATATCTTTTGCTGTTATGAAGCTTTTTAGTTTAATTAAGTTCCATATCTCTATTTTTGTTTTTGCTGTGTTTGCTTTTGAGGTCTTAGTCATAAATTGTTTGCCAGGCCAATGTCTACAAGAGTTTCCCTAGGTATTCTTCTAGAGTATTTCTAGTTTCAGGTTTTGTACTTAAGGCTTTGATCTGTTTTGCTTAATTTTGGTCTAGTTTCTTTCTTCAGCATATGACTATACAATTTTCCCAGTATCATTTATTGGATAGGGTATCTTTTTTCCAGTGTATGATTTTCCAGTATATGTATTTCTAACTTTGTTGAAGATGAGTTGGTGGTAGGTATTCTTTATTTATTCTATTCCACTGACCTAAGTGTCTATTTTTATACCAGTACCATGCTGTTTTGTTTACTAGAACCTAGTAGTGTAATTGGAGGTCAGGTAATGTGATGCCTCCAGCTTTGTTCTTTTTACTTAGAATATCTTTAGCTATTCAAACTCTATTTTGGTTCCATATGAATTTTAAAATTGTTTCATAATTCCCTGAGCAATTATGTTGGTAATTTAATAGGAATTGCATTGAACCTATAGATTCCTTTGTGCAGATTATGATTCTTCTGATCCGTGATTCTGGGATGCTTTTCCATTTATTCATGTTATCTACTAATTATTTCATCAGAGTTTTGTAGTTTTCTTGTAGAGATTTTTCACCTTCTTGGTTTAATTTATTCCTAGTTAATATTTTTTTTCAGATATTGAGTTTTTATTTGGTTCTCAGCTTGAATGTTACTGGTTTATAGAAATGTTACTGATTTTTGTGCATTGATTTTGTAACCTGAAACTTTACAAATATAGGAGTCTTTTGGAGCAGTCTGTAGGGGTTTCTAGGTACAAAATCATATCATCAATGAAGGGAGATAATTTAACTTTTTCTTTTCCAATTTCGTTGCATTTATTTCTCCTCCATGATCGTTCTGGCTAGGACTTCCAGTACTATGACAAATAAAAGTAGTAAAAATGGGCATCTTTGTTTTGTTCTAATTCTTAAGAGAAATGCTTTCAACTTTTCCTCATTCAATATGATGTTGGATGTGGAATTGTCATATATGATTTTTATTATTTTAAGGTATGTTCCTTTGTTAAGTAATTTGTTGAGATACTTTATCATAAAGGGATGCTGGACTTTATCAAATGCATTTCTTGCATCTGTTGATCACATGATTTTTGTTTCTAATTCTGTTTATGGGGTGAAACACATTGATTGATTTGCGTATGTTGAACCATCTTTGCATCCTTGGAATAAAGCCGACTTAATCATGGTATGTTATCTTTTGATATGTTGTTGGATTAGCTTTTATAAAATTATGTTAAGAATTTTTGCATTTATGTTAATCAGGGTTATTTGCCTGTACTTTTCTTTACTTGTTGTGTCTTTGCCTGGCTTTAGTATCAGGGTGATATTAGCTTCATACAATGAGCTAGGGAGGATTCCCTCCTCGAATTTTTGGAATTTTTGAAACAATTACAGTAGAAGTGAAATCAGTTTTTTGTTTGTCTGGTAAAATTCAGCTGCAGATCTGTCTAGTCCTGGGCTTTTTAAATTGTTTTATTTTGTATTACTGATTCAATTTTGTTGCTTATTATTGGTCTGTTGAGGATTTCTATTTCTTTATGGTTCAATTTTAGGAGGTGTTACGTTTCCAGGGACTTAACCATTTCCTCTAGGTTTTCTAGTTTGTGTACATAGAGATGTTCATAGGAGATTACGATGATCTTTTCTATTTTTGTGTTATCAGTTGTAATGTCACCTTTACCATTTTGGTTTGTGTTTGAGTCTTCTCTCTTTTATCCTTAGTTACTTTGGCTATTGGCCAATAAATTTAGTTTATCTTTTCACAAAACAAGCTGGTCATTTCTTGAACCCTTGGTCTTTGTTTGTTTGTTTGTTAGTTTGGGGTCTCAATATCATTCAGTTCTACTCTAACCTGACCTTTGTCTAATCTATCTCTTGTCTTCTGCTAACTTTGTTTTCTTGTTGGTGTTGTTCTTTGAGTTGTGACATTAAGTTGTTAATTTGAGATCTTTGTATATTTTTGATATAGGCATTTAATGCTATAAACTTTCCCTTAGTACTGTTTTTGCTGTATCCAAGAGGTTTTTCCTATGTTGTGTCTCTATTTTCATCCATTTCAAAAAAATATTTTCTGCCATAGTTTCATCATTTACCCAAACATCACCGAGAAGCAGGTTGTTAAATTTCCATGTATTCATATAGTTTTCAGAGTTCCTCTTGGCACTGATTTCTAGTTTTATTTCAATGTTGTCTGAGAATATTTGATTCATCAATTTTTTTTAATTTATTGAAACTTGCTTAATGGCCAAGAATATGGTCTCCTTTTGATAATGTTTCCTGCACAGAAGAATGTATATTTTGTGGTCATTGGGTAGAATGTTCTGTAAATATCTACTAGGGCCATTAGTTCTAGAGTCCAGTTTAAGTCTAGAGTTTTTTTTTGTTGTTGATGATGATTTTTTTTGCCTTGATAATCTGTGTAATTCTGTCAGTAAGTTGTTCATGTTTCACACTATTATTGTATTGCTGTATATGTCTTTTCTTAGGTCTAATAGTATATTTCTGTGAATCTGTGTGCTTTGGTGTTGCGTGCATATATATTTTAATTTTTTACATCTTCTTGTTGAATTCATATTTTTATCATTATATAATGACCTTCTTTGATACTATTTTACTGTTGTTGCTTTAAAGCCTGTTTTATCGGACATAACTATAGGCAGTCCTGCTTGCTTTTGGATTCAATTTATGAGGAACATTTATTTCCACCCCACTATGTTGAGTCTGTGAATGTCCTTACCCCTAAGTTGAGTTTCTTGTAAACAACATACGGTTTAGTCTTTTAAATTTTTTTTTTTTTTTTTTTTTGCTAATCTTTATCGTTTAAATGGAGTATTCAGTCCATTCGCCTTCGAGGTTAATACAGATATGTGATGTCTGTTTCTGTCTTAATGTTAATTATTATCTAGTTACTTTGCAGTATCAATTGCATAATTGCTTTCTAGGATCTGTGAGTTTCATATCTTCATGTGCTTGTATAATGGCAAGTTATTGTACTTTTGTTTCTAGGTTTATAACTCTTTTGAGGATTTCTCGTAGAACCAGTCTAGTTATGACATATTCCCTGAGTGCTTACTTATCTAGGATAAACCTTATTTCTTCATTTATGAAGCTGAGTTTCATTTATGAAAAATTCATGGCTAGCATTTTTTTTCTTTTGAGACCTGAAAGGAAGATCTCAGTCTCTTCTCATTGTTAAGGTTCTTGCTGAGAAGTTTGCTCTTAGTCAGTGGGATTTACTTTACAAGTGATTTCTTTCTGCATTTAGAAATTTTTTCTTCACATTAATTTTGGAGATGGAGAACTATTTGCCTTAATGAAATTTGTCTTACAAAGTATCTCCGAGATGTTTTCTGTGTTTCTTTGATCTAGAAGTTAATTATCCAGCAAGACCAGGGATGTTTTCCTGAATTATTTTCTCAAATGAGTTTTCCAAGCTCTTATATTTTCTTCTTCTCTCCCAGAAATGCTTATAACTCAGAGGTTTAATCTCTTTACATAATCTCATATTTCTCAGAGGCATTGCTTATTTTTAAATTCTCTTTACTTTTGTCTGATGGAGTTTCTTCTTAAATTATTTCTTCTGCTTGTTCTAGACTATGGCAAATCTTTCAATTGCATTTTATAATTGCTTCAATGAATTTTGTATTTTCAGAAGTTCTGTTTCTTTAGAATGCCTAACTTTTTAAAGTATATTTTCATTCATGTCCTGAATTGTTTTTTTTTCTATTTTTTGTGTGTATTAGTTTTACCTTTCTCTTGGATCTCATTAAGCTTTCTTATAATCCATGTTTGAAATCGTCATCTCTCATTTCAACATATTCAGTTTGGTTGAAATCCATTGCTAGAATGCTAGTGTAGTCCTTTTGGAATGTATAAACACTCTATTTTTTCATACTGACATAATTTCTACATGAATTCCTTCTTATTTGAAGAAGCTGTCACTTCTTATTTTGAATTCACTTTCATTGGGTTGGACTTTCTGTTTTCTTTCGAGGGTCTGACTATAATGTGTGTTGTGTATGGTCATTTGACTTTGATTCTGGCTGCTTTCAGGGAACCAAGTCTCTGTTGAGTTTTTTGATCATAGATAGTTTTTGTGCAGTGGCTTTCTCACATGTTGATTATAGTAGTAATTTACTGGGCATATGACCAGGCTCACTGCCTTCTACAATATTGGGATTACAGATGTCTCCAGAAGTTTATCTCATCCTGAAGCACTATGTCTATCTTTCAGCATGTTTTTACTTGATCAGTTTAATCTCTACTCCAGTGGGTGGCATCTCTAAGTAAGAGCAAGCTGGGCAGAAGCAACTGGGCATGTGCTTGATCTTTGTTTACCGGGAGGAGCTCTATGTTGTCACATGGGACTGGCTGGTCAGTAGGATGTTCATTGCCCTGAGTTCCCTGCTCAGTTCCAGAATAGGAGGCCAAAAGTGAACAGAGCTGGACTGCCAAGCTCATCCTAAGATAACCCAATTACGATTGGATCCACCGTATCTGATAAGGGTAGCAGAGAGGGTTCATGGTATAATGTGCCATTATTTCACCAGTGGGAGAGTAGACATTGCACCAGACCCACATCCCGGGAAAGCAGAAACATGATTAATTTCCCTCACATAACCCTGTCCCAAGGCTCATAACTTTCTGTTCAGATGGAAATTTTCATTTATCTGCAGTCCACGATTTAACTGAGGACCATGGAAAATGTTTATCCTGTAGCTACAACTGAATTGGCCTTGAGAAACAACCTCTTCCCTCAGCTCAATACAGATAGCTTTATGGGTCACCGGTACTCTACTGTAGTAATGCTGCTGCCCTTTGTAGGAAGGGAGGTGGACCACATCCTTCATGCAAGCACAGGCTGGTAGAGACACTATCAATGGGACTGTAGCTGTGCCCAACTACTCTGGAATTGGCATCCCAAGCCACACCTGCACCCACCCCCCATATGAACAGCCATGGCTGCATTTGCAGCAGTATTGGGGGAGGGGGGGCAGTAGGAGAAATCCCCTCTCCACATCGGTTTCTGGGGACCAGTCCTGCCTACCTACTGAAACAGAGCCACATTCCTCCCCTGTAGAGCTTCACACTGCACCTGTGTCTCTGTACGGTGAGGGCACTGTCACCTTCTGCTCACAAGCAGGGAGCTTTTGGGTACAGAGTATAAAATCTGGTTTCTCCTTCTCAAGGGGCATTTTGACAATTTGTGTTCTCCCTTCCCCCAGGGGCATCTTGCCCTGCAAGTTAGACTTCCAGAAATCTCACAGTTCCCTAGGATCCTACCAGTCCACTGTGGTTGCCACAGTCTGAATGGATTGTGGGGAATGTTTACATGGGATCTAGTGGTGTGTAGATACAAGAGATGAGGCTCTCTGGAACTGATAGAGGCCCACAGCAGGTGTACAACTGGTATGATGCCTCCACTCTGGTCTGGGGAGAGGATGAGGAAGACTGCACAGCTGGTTCTACCCACAAATTCCCAAATCCCTTCCCACAGCGATTGCAAGGGAACCCTCCAACAGCTCAGAGGTCAGCACTGTGACACAAGGGTGAGGGAAGCAAAAACACCCCCACCTAGCTTTTCCATGAGACCCCAAATTCCTTGGGAGTTGGTCTCTGCCAAACTCTTGCTTTCTTCTTTTACTGCACCCAGCTTCCTCTTGTGGGTTCTTCAATAGATTTCTCACTCATCTCTCAGTATCTCACTTGGACGATGGTTACTTACCTGTAATTTTGATTCTTCTTTCCTAGGAGAACTGGTGTGCATTGCCTCTAGTCAGCCATGATAATGGGAAAACAAAATACAGAATTGCTTCTTAAATGTATAAAAAAGACACTCAATAGAAACAAAATTATAACTTGGTTCTCATGTTTTCCTTTCTAACAGTTAAATGTATCTTTATTTAAGCTTTATGCTGTGAAAAGCAGTGAATGAGGAAAGAGTATAACTAGAAAATTAAATAATGGAACTGGTTTGAATGGTACTCCAGTATCACTCCAGATGAAAAATGTATTTCTTCACCTTTTTGCCCATATCCTTGCCTTAGTTCAGTTTTTTTTTTTTCTCTATTATGTGGCTTTCATCTGAAATTGTTAAAGTCAAAATAACGGGATCACTGATATATCCAAGACATTTTGAACACATATAGCCACTTTATACTAAGAAATTCTCAGATATTCTGCAATCAGTAGAAAGCCTGAAAGAACGAATACAACAAAATTTCATTGCCTGATGCATGCCTCAAGGACAGAATGGATATTACTCAGCAAGCCCAAGCAGACACGAATGGATGCTCTCATAAACAAAATGCTGGAGGCTAGCTACATCATCTCCAGCTTTATTTTCTAAGTTTTTCCTTTGCTGTTCTAGACCAGGCACATTAAAAGATGTATCACCTTTCTGGAATGTCAGAGAGGGTAGTGATTACAACCAGGAAACAGGTTAATCAGCAGAATTGATATGTTTGTGTCTATATTCTCATTTTTTCTCTCACCTTCTCTTTCCCCTCTCTCCCTATTTTATATTTTAAGTCTACTCAATCAGTAAATTTATTGTGGCCTGACTTTCTATTCTTCTCCTATTTCATTCAAAAGCAGAAACTATAGAGTTGGGGAATCAGGAAAGACAAATACACACACACACACACACACACACACACACACACACACACACATTTTTATTTAAAGATGAGAAATATTCTTGTCTACTACACTGAAAGGTATTTTTTTATTTATTGTCATAAACAACAGTTTTGCTACAATAAATAAATGCAATAACCATTTATTGCATATATATCTTAAACACTGCATTTAATATGTAGATAGATAAGAGAGTTTATCCTTATCTTCATGGAATCTGCAATTTACTAGGGATAACAAGATACTTATTCTCCCTGTTCCCCCCCCAAATTAAAAGAAATATGATAAATGTTTGCTCTTTGAAAAAAATAAACATAGCACTAAGAATTTTAAAGGAGAAAACATTGTGGGGACTCAGAGAATAAAAATAAGAAAAACAAGACATGAAGAAGGAATTTGGGTAAAACCCTGAGGGGCTAAATTGAGAGTATATTAAGACATAATAAAAGGATGAAAGGAGGAAATAAACAAGTATATATGGAACGCAGCTAGTAGTCCAGTTTAACTGAAGAGTAAGGGAGGAGTGGTATGGTGATTAGGGATGAGTAAGTGCTGGGTATGAAAGGCCTTGAGTTTTAGACAGGAGGCTGGTATCAAATGTATTCATTGTCATTGGAAGCAGGATGGAGTACATAATTCTCAGGGCCTGGTACAAAATAAAAATAAGGAGATCCTTGTTTAAAAGTTATTAAGAACTCCAAATGGCTACATCAAAACATTAATTCATGTGTGAGTCCCTTCTAATCATGAAGCCCTATGGGACGCATAGGTCACATGTCCATAAGCCAGTCCTGCTGGTCAGTCATTGCTTTTGAGTGTTGGAGAAAATGAAAGAAAGTTGTACTTAAGAAAAATAGGTCTAGCAGAATTGTTCAAGATAAACTGGAAAGAAGGGGAATAGGAAAAGGAAAACAATCAATATATACTAGAATCATAGAGAAAAGTTGTAGCCTGATTATTGCAAATACAAAGTAATAAAATGGTTATAGTATATATCATGAAGGAAAAAAAATCATCCATAATAGTTGGCAAATTACAACTAGCTAAAAAGAAAAAAAAGAGCACTGAATCAAAGATGAGTCCGCATTTTATGTTTTAGAAGAATAGGAGAAAAAGTAAAAATATCAAAGACAGCAAAATCACAAAGAAGAGCTTATTTGTGGGAATATTGGGAGAATGCTGATCTTAATTGTGAGATGCTGACATACAACTAGATAGAAAAATATATGGTGCAGCTAAGGACATAGGCTCAGCTATCAGAAAAACTTTTATGAGAGAAAGAGATAAAGATTTTAAAGTTACATAAGACAAAGGAGGAACTGGTTTTCTTCTTTAAGACAATTTGTTCAAATATTTAATTCTTACAATCACGGGAATAAATTATTCTCAGATTATTTTATATCCTGATTTTTTCATCTTAGACTTGCCTGGGTTGTCTTCTATATGAAGGTCAGAATTGAAGGTGTGAAGATGAATGAGATAAATAGTGAAGAGCTATCTGAGTGAAAAAATAAACTCTAACCTTGAACATACTGATATTCAAGAGTAAGAGAGAGAAAATGACACAATTAAGAATATTTTAAAAGAACAAACAGAAAAGTAAAGGGTCACTGCAGTAATCAGTGGAAAAACTTTCAGAAAGCTTATATGGAGACAAAACATGCCCAATGCTATATGAAGGTCAAGAGAATATAGTCCCATAAGAAGCTCACAAATTTGGTAAGTAGGTTGCTGGCACTGATGTGTAAGCTAGAAGTTCCAGGGACAGTGTGGAAACAGCAAACAGATTGAGAAAGATAATCGTGGGAATGTGAGACATGTCAAGCCTACATTGTGCAGTGTGGAGGTGACTCCTAGTGGGGGTTGGACACATTGAACAATAGGGAATGACAAGGAAGTGAGAGATTCTGTGAACAATGATAAAAATGTATTCCAGCCTTGAAAGGGAGGCAAGTAAGGGCAGATTCAGATAAAATGGGAGAAAAATAAGTAAGTTCAAGAACTGAAGATCTGAAGATCTTGATGAGATAGTAAAGACTGTTTTACGACAAAGAGAAGAAGGAGAGAAGAAGAGAGAGAATATTGAAGATAATATGATAAAAGTCAGAAATTCCAGATTTTGTGACTGTAGAGAATAGGCAGATTGTGGATTTTCAATTTTTATATATTTAATTAATAAATAATATTTTTCATATGTATGGGGTATATGTGAGTATTTCTTACATGTGTATGCAATGATCATGTTAGGCCATTTGAGGTATCTATCACCTTGAGCATTTATCTTTTTTTTTTTTTTCTTTTTGAGACAGAGTCTTACTCTGCTACCCGGACTAGAGTATAGTGGCATGATCAAAGCTCATTGCAGCCTGAACTCCTGGCCTCAAATGTTCCCCCTGCCTCAGCCTCCCAAGTAATTTGCTATCACAAGTCACACGCTACCACTCCTGGCTAATTTTTTATTTATATTTTCTTGCAGAGACAGGATCTCACTACGTTAACCCGGCTGGTCTTGAACTCTGGCCTCAAGTGATTCTCCTGCCTCAGCATCTCAAAGTGCTCGGAGGCATGAGTCACTGTGCCTAGCCTCATTTATCACTTATCATTATTATGTGTTGGGAACATTTCAAAGTAGCTAATACTTTAAATATAAAGCACACTATTGTCTACTATAGTCACCCTACTCTGCTATAGAACATTAGAAATAATTCCTTGTATCTAATTGTATATTTGTATCCATTAACCAATTTCTCATCATCATCACCTTCTATATACACACACCTCCTATCCTGTATGTAATTCTTTTTTATGGATAAATAGTATTTCATTGTGTATACATACTACATTTTCTTTTTCCATTTGCCCATTGATAGATACTTAGATTTATTCCATCTCTTTGGCATTGTGAATAGTTTTGCAACAAAAATAGGAGTGCAGGTAATCCTCTGATATACCATTTTCTTTTCCCTTGAATAAATATGAACTAGTGGGATTGTGGATCATTTGGTAGTTCTATTTTTACATTTTGATAAATATCCATACCATTCTCCATAGTGACTATACTAACTTATGTTTTTGCCAACATTGTGTAAGAGCTCCCTTTTCCACATTCTCTGTAGCATCTCTTGTTTTTCTTTTGTTTTGTTTTGTTTTTTGACTTTCTGTATTTTTAATAATAGCCATCCTGAGAGGGGTACGATGACATTTCATTTTGGTTTTGATTTGCATTTGCCTGAGGATTAGTGATATTGAGCATATTTAAATATACGTGTTGCCATTTGTGTATCTTCTTTAGAGAAATGTCTATTCATGTTCTTTGCTCACTTGTAAATGAAAACAAACGTTATTTTTTTTTTAATTGAGTTGTTTGGGTTCCTTGTTTCTAAATATTACTTCCTTGTCAGATGAATAGCATGCAAATATTTTCATCCATTCAACAGATAGTCACTCCACTTTGTTGATGGTTTCCTTTTGTTGTGCAGATGCTTTTTCATTTAATATGGCCCAATTTGTCTATTTTTACTCTTGTTATCTGTGTTTTTGAAGTCTCAGTCATAAAATATTTGCCTAAACCAGTGCCCTGAAGTGTTTTCCCTTGTTTTTTTTCTATTAGTCTTATAGTTCCATGACTCATTTTTAAGTTTTTAATCCATCTTGAGTTGATTTTTGTATGTCAGGGGAGATAGGGGTCAAGTTTTATTCTTCTGCATATGAGTATTCAGTGTGCCCAGCCTGACATATTAAAGAGGGTATCCTTTACCCAAGGTATGTTATTGGCACCTTTGTCAAACATCATTTGGCTACCATTACATGGATGTATTTCTGTATTCTCGATTATCTTTTATTGATCTATGTGTCTGTTTTTATACCAATACCATACTGTTTTGGTTACTATAGCCTTGTAATATCTTTTGAGGTTGATTAGTTAGATGCCTTTAGATTTGTTCTTTCAGCTTGCTTTGGCTATTTGAAATCTTTTTTGGTTTTATATAAATCTTATTATCTCTTTTTTTTAATTCTTTGAAAAGTGCTATTGATATTTTGTTAAGAATTATATTGCATCTGGAGGTTGCTTTGGGCAGTATGGTCATCTCAATGATATTAATTCTACGGATCCATGAGTGTGGCATTTTTTTTGTTTGTGCCCTCTTGAATGTCTTTCATCAGTGTTTTCTGATTTTTTTTTTTTTTTTTTTTTTGTACAGATCTTTCACCTGCTTCGTTTCATTTGTTCCTAGGTTGTTTTGTGTGTGCTACTGTAAATGAGACTAGTTTATTTGCTTCCTGATGGGTTTATTATTGGTGTATAGAAGTGTAATTTATTTTTGTATGTTGACAGATATATATTTGCACATTGTTGGTTTTGGTATTAGAGTATCATAGAATGAGTATTGGGGAGTTTTCTCTTCTTCAATTTTTTGGAATTATTTGAGGAGAATTCTTGTTAGTTCTTCTTTGATAGTTTAGTAGAATTCAGCAGTTAAAACATCAGGTCTTGTACTTTTCTTTGTCAGGAGACTATTATTGCTTAGATCTCACTACTTGTCATGGAACTGCTGAGGTTTTCTATTTCTTTCTGGTTCAATCTTGGTAGATTGCATGTTTCTAAGAATTTAACCATTTCCTCTAGATTTTCCAGTTTGTTAGGTTACTGTTGTTCATAATAGTCTCTGATGATACTTTGTATTTCTGTGGTCTCAGTTGTAATGTATCCTCTTTCATTTCTGATTTTGTTTATTTGGTTCTCTTTTTTGCCTGGTTAGTTTAGCAGTGTATTGATTTTAAAAAACAATTTTTTATTTCATTTTTTTCTTAGTCTCTGTTTTGTTTTATTTTGCTCTGAACTTTATTATTTCTTTTGTTTTATTAATTTGGGATTTCATTTGTTCTTGCTTTTCTACTTTCTTGTGGTTCACCTGTGGATTGTTTATTTGAAATTGTATTACTTTTTAGGTAGAGGCATTTATTGATATAAACTTCTCAGTTATCACTGCTTTTGCTGTGTTACATAGGTTCTAGTATGTTGCGTTTTGGTTTTCATTTGTTTCAAGAATATTTTTTATTTGCTTCTTAATTAATTCCTATACCCAATGTCATTCAATAGCATGTTGTTTAATTTCCATGTATTTTTAAATTTCAAAGTTCATCTTGCTGCTTATTTCTAGTTTTATTCCAATGTTGTCGATAATTTGTTTTGCGTCCTAACATATGGTCTATCCTGGAGAATATTCCATGTGCTGATGAGAAGAATGTGTATTCTATCACTGTTGGATAAAATGTTCTATAAATGTCTGTTAGGTTCATTTAATCTAAAACGCAGTTTAAGTCCATTTCTTTGCTAATTTTATATCTAGAAGATGTGTCTAATGGTGGGAGTGAGATGCTGTAGTTCACAACTATTATTTTATTTGAATCTATGTTTCCCTAGTAATATTTGCTTTGTCTCTTTAGGTGCTCTAGTATTGGGTACATAAATGCTTACCATTGTTATATCCTCATGCTGAATTGATCCCTTTATCATTATATAATGACTTCTTTATTTTTACGATTTTGATACTCTGTATTCTTAATTGAAGCAAAATAAATTCTTGTAATACTTTTTTTGTTTCTTATTCTTAGAAAATGTGAGTCTGGAGTTAAAGTATTGTTGTTATATTTTTACTTTATTACTTTTATATAATAGACTTTAGTCCAGCTCTTGAAACTTGAGCTTTCTGGATTTTTTTTTTTTTTTACTTTAAGTTCTATACAAGAGAGTTGTATTGTGATTCTTTGCTCCTAAACTATTTAAATGAATTATATTTAGCACATATTCTCTGCAATCTGAGAGCTAATGATGCAGCTCTTCACTTTCACTGTCTCATTTAAATTTCAATGCCATAAAAAACAGGAAGCGTTGGGTTACTAGGAAGGTAGAACTAAAACAAATCTCTATTTTTTGACTGTTATAGTTGCATTATAATAAATCAGAGTTGAGAATTTACTGTGTATGCAGACTAGTTCAGATAAAGAGCCAGGATTATCTTGGCTATTTCATTGACCTTATAAACTATATGCACACCCTTGATTCTGACTGGAACAGACAGATATTTTGCAGTTTTCCACATTCACTACAGGAAATTGGTTTGGATAATGTTACTTCCATGTAATCAAGGTCATATAAGGTTGCTAAAATACATGATGTAATCAATAATGTGCTAAGGGAATTTGAGGAATATTTCTCTATTTTTATTTGTCCTAGGTATTAGGGAAGACATATATAAAAATTGTTTAAAATAAAACAAAGTTATCCCTTGGTTTTGTCTATGATTCATTTTTTCCTTCTTTTGCTTTGCCCCTTATCCCAACAGTACTCTATGGAATGTGATTATAATTATTGTGAAGTGCAATAAGCAATAATTTACTTCTCTGGGCCTACCTTTAGATGTTGAACTCTGATAAGAAGATCTCTGTCCTAGTGATATTGGCGTCAATAACTCCCAACACAGTGCCTGAATTATAACAGACATTCAACATTCACTTGTTAAGTTAATGATAAATGTATACATGTGTCCCAAATTTTGTGAAATAAAGATATACATTATCCAATTTCTCCCAGACTTAAAACAAAACTCCCTACCACAGGAATACAAATAGGAATTTGTGAGTTGTTCCACGCACAGATGATGGAACATTTATTCCATCACACACATATGATGGAACCACTATGTATTGTATCTTCAATAAATAGTGGTTATATTTTAGAGATGATCACAAATATTTAGGTTTATCACAGGTAACAAATAGTCCTAAATCAAAATTCTTCACAAATACTCCCTGTTTATGAACTCTTAAAGTTCCACAAATATGAAAACTTTAAAGCAAAGGCAAAGAACATCCTGATACTCTGTGAAATCAGAAAAAGTAGGATCATTATAATTTATAAAAAGAAGCAGAGGTTGGAATCTTCTCTCCATCCCATGTTCATCTCGGTAACATTTTCTTCCTTGTACCTTCTCTCAAGAATCTTTCTATGTCACTGTGTATGCACCTGGCAATGTGAAGAAAAATAGCCAGCCTAATGGTAGGTGCATCTATAAAAACTATTTAAATGAATCTAGTCATTAATCACTTTATTTTGAATATTTTTGCAGAATAATAAGCCATAGAATTTGCCACTTTAGTTAAATTAAAAGAAATTGCAGTTATTATATAAATCAAAAACCAAAACAAAATAAAACAAAAAAAACAGAGTTGTTTGTTTCAAGTGTACATGGAGCGTCCATTGGTCCTGTTTCAGTAACACCAAGATATAGAAACTTTCCTCCAAAAAGGAATAAGAGTTTGTCAAAATAAGATATCTTAGGATGTTTTTACATTATAGGGATTTTGACCTATTCAGTGTACTTTAATAACCTGTTTCTAAAAGTGTTTTCTTCACTAATGACCGATTTAGTATTACCCTCAGAAATTTTTGTTTTTCTCCCAATTTCACTCAGTGCTCATGATTAATTTATATTTTACTGGCCATAAATGATTTCAATTGGTTCTAGCAATAAAACTTTTCTTATGAGTTTATAAATTTGAACACTATGTGTTATATTTCTAGGCAGTTACTTAGGCCATTATGCACAATTTATAAACAAAGAACAGATTTCTCTGCAGGTAAGTAGCAACTCTGAATATATTTAGAAATTTTTAAAAACAAACTAGATTACATGTGTAAAGTTCATTATGAAAATGATGAAATTTTTCACTCCATTTATTGCAAAAAAATAATATTATATTTTTAAAATCAGCAGATGGTTTACAAAAATGAACATTTTATATATAGCTAAATTATATGCCTTTTAAATTAAAAAAATGACTGTATACAAATTCAATAGTACCTAACAGAACAAAAGAATATAAATACAATCTTTCATGGATATTACTGAGATTAACTCACATTTGCTTGTGAAAATTATAAAAAATATTATATAGTTGCCATAATTTTCTTTAAGATGAGCATATGTGGACAAGAGAAAATAGGCAGTAGATGGTCAAGACTTTACAAAATATTAACACAGGGCAAGAAAAAAATCTTTGTTTATACCTACTTTAAATCATTATGTTTTCTGTCTAAAATAACTAAACACAAAGACAATACTCAAAAAAATTCTTCTATTTTATCCACCTTTCTCGATATGTAAAATAACATTTTAATGAGCATTGGTATACTTTTTGAAAGTTACAGTTTTAGAATTATCAAAGAACAGTGTAATAGACCTTACAATGACCACTGTAGAAGCATTGCTTCCTGTTGCCTGTGTCTTTGGACAATCTTAGGAAGATGTTGCTGTTGTTAATAGTAGGTAGGTCTAAAAGTCAGTCTTGAATCTTTACTATCCCATGATTAGCTGGGTGATCTCTAAATACCACTAAATCTCAGTTTTCTCATCTGCAACATCAACATATAATTATCATCTTTGTTATTATTTGGGAAGATGAAGTCAGATTAAATGATAAAGCCTTTTAGCATTGAAAAATAATGCACAGTTAATAAATAGTGGTTATATTACAGAGAACTTTACAAATATTCAGGTTCATCACAGGTAACAAGTAGTTCTGGATCAAAGGTCTTCATAAATAGTCTCTATAAATAGTTACTTACGTCTATTGAAACTATATCTAATATGCCCATTTAATACTGCAGTATCCAAATACAGAAATTTGAATGTGCTTGAAACACTAAATGAAACAGCAGACATCCTTGAAATGTTTTTGTTTTGTCATTTTTTTCTTTATATTTTTCAATAGGAAGTTTCAAATGCAGTACATAAAATCTTGTATATTTTTCAACCAGCTTACCCCAATGGTTATATCTCATAAAACTATAATATAATAGCAAAATCAGAAAACTGACATTGTTACAACCCTTATAAGTAAATTATAGAACTTAATCATTTTTCTTCATTTTTAGTATCTTTCATTTGTGTGTGTACACATATGTCCATATGTAGGTTTGTGCAATTTTAAATCACGCATAGTTTTGTGTGACCAATGCCACAATCAAGATGCAGAAAAGTTATACCAGCACAATATTGGTAAGGGTTTTCCAGAGAATGGTAAAAATACACACATGCAAACACACACACACACACAGAGTCATGCTCCACATAACAATATTTCAGTCAACAATGGACCTAAGAGAGGACAGCGGTTCTGTAAGATTGTATTAATGTATTTTTACCACACCGTTTCCGTGTTTAGATTTACAAATACTTGCCAGTGTGTTACAATTGCCTACAGTATTCAGTACAGTAACATGCTGTATAGGTTTGTAGCATAGGAGTAATAGGCTACACCATATATCCTAGGTGTGTAGAAGTCTGCACCACCTAGGTTGAGTAGGTACACTCCATATTGTTAGTAGTACAATGATGGAGTCATTTAGACCCCTTCTCAGATTGTATTCCCACTGTTAAGTGATATATGGCTGTATATCTCCAGAGAATAGAACAATACAGATCTCTTTATAGATAAAGAGATTCATTATAAGTAATTGGCTCAGATAACTTTGGAAGCGAGAAAGTCCCAAGATCTGTAAGGTGAGCTGGCAAGCTAGAGACCCGGGGGAGCGGAATTGTTTAGCTCTAGTCTGAGTCTAAAAGGCCAAGGATCAAAAAAAGCTGACAGCGTGGTTCTCTCTGAAGGCCAGCAAACTCAAGACTTAGGAACTGCTGATGTTTTTGTCCAAAGTGTTGTGGAGAAAGCTGATGTTTGTGCAAGGGAAGTCAGGCAAGGTATAATTATTTCTTACCCAGGGTAGAATCAGCCAATTTCTATTCATATATTCAGCTAATTCAGTGAGGTCCATTCACTATAGGGAGGGCCATCTATGTTACTCATTCTACCAATTTAAAAGTTAATCTCATTCGAAGCATCCTCACAGATACAACCAGAATAGTATTGGAACAAATATCTAGGGACTCTGCGACCCGGTCAACTTGGCACATAAAATTAACCATCACAACTACAAATAAACCTCCTTGTACTTCTATATTTGCACCCACCTACTTATCCACCTCCCATCCATGCCCCTTGGCAAGCACTAATATGGTTTTCATTCTCATAGTTCTACTATGTTGATGACATTTTTAAAAAATAGGAGAATACAGTGTAAAATTATTTTGAGAAATTTTAAAATTAAGCATTATGCTTTTGAGACGCATTCAGATTGTTGCACTCGTCAATAGTTCAACACGTTTTGTTGTTTTGTAGTCTTCTATTGTATGGTGTTCTATTGTACAGTTCATCTATTGAATGACATTTGAGTTGTTTCTACTTTCAAATTATTATAAATAAAGCTACTATGAACATTCATGTACAGGATTTTACGTGAATATAACTTTTCATTTCTCTGGGATAATTGCCCAAGGGTGTGATTGCTGAGTCATATGGAAAATGCATATTGAGTTTTAAATGAAACTGCCAACTATTTTCCTGACTGGCTGTAACCATTTTACTTTTCCACCCGCAATGTAATAAGATTCAGCTTCTCTGCATCCTCATCACCATTTGGCATTATCACTGTGTCTTAGTCCATCTGCATTCCTGTAAAGGAAAACCTGGGGCTGCGTAATTTATAAAGAAAAAAAGTTTCATTTGGCTCAAAGTTCTGCAGGCTGTACTAGAAGCATAGCACCAGCCTCTGCTTCTTATGAAAACTTCAGGAAACTTTCAATTATAGCATAAGGGGATGGGGGCCCCATGTGTCACATGATAAGAGAGGGAGCAAGAGAAAGAGAGGAATGAGGTGATGGGCTTTTGTTTTACAATCATGGGAAGATAAGATCTTATAGGAACAGGAACGAAGAGTGAGAACTCACTCATTACCATGAAAATAGTACCAAGACATTCATAAGGGATATGGCTCCATGACTCAAACACCTCCAACTTGACCCCACCATCAACACATTTCAACATGAAATTTGGAAGGGATAAATATCTATAATATATTATTCTGATCCTTCCTTATCAAATTTCATGCCCATCTTGCATTGCAAAATACAGTCACCCTTCCTCAATAATCCCTCAAAATCTTAACTTGTTTCTACATCAACTTAAGAGTACAAAGTATGAAGTATCATCTGAAACTCAAGATAATTTTCTTAGAACCAAGGAGCACTTAGAAGTTTCTAGGTTATTTACGTGCTTCTGAAGCTGGGATTTCAAATAGCTGAGTTCATCCTTTTCTTTCATCACTTTGTCTAGTAATGTTGGGAGCACCCAATCAACTTTATTGTAGTCCTCAGTTATCCACAAATGTTTGAAAGTGTCAAGTACAGAGTAACTACACTTCTTGTCTTTTAAAAATGATGAATCAGCAGTATCAAATGTGTTTACTTTGTGTAGCACTATAGATAGTTCACACCAAAGACTGTTAGTGCTCTCCATATTATTAGAAGTAGAGTTTTTAGTATTTTTAGGTCTAATCAGATTAAAAAGCCAATTCCAGAGACCTCAAAACCAGTTAAAGAAATTCATCCTTAAGTAGGGGTATGGTGCTAAACTATTAGAAACCACCTGCATGATCCAATTACCTCTCGCCAGGCCCCAACTTCAATATGTGGATATTACAATTCAACATGAGATTTGGGTGGGACAGAGAGCCAAACCATATAATGAGGGTTCTCTAGAAAGATAGAAACCAGTAGAACATTGGTTTCGACACACACACAATATATATATTATTATACATCATCTTTGAAGGAATAAAATAATCTTGTGATAAAGCAAAGCACATTTCTGTTTAAGAAATATGTTCAAATATTTAAGATAATTGAAACTGTGTGTATGTTCAGTAATTTACCAATATTTTAGAATATAATACACAATAGTTAAGAGAGTTTAAAACGGCAGTGTAAAATTTTGCATTTTCTCAGGAATTTATAGTTTCATTATCTTGTCAGTTCTTTCAAACTTCATAGGTTAATGCTATCCTGGCATCAACTGTGCCTTTAAGTTAACAAAGTACTTTAATTGTAGCTATAACTTATTCCTTGTAGTTTAATATCTTTGTGTAGAGCAAAAAATTTAAGTAAGAACTGTAAGAGGTCAGTATCTGAGATCCTTGGTTCATTGCTGGAATAAAAATTAGTATATTTCAAAGTCTGTAAAAGGATCTAAAGAAAGCTAATTTTACCTAATTTCCAGAATTAAAAAACACAGTTGGTCCTACTCTAGGAATTAAAAAAATTCTAATTTTTGAATTGTTGTACATGATTTGTGGCAAATCTTTAGTAGGAGTAGATAGCTATCCTATGAAAATATATGTTTAAAAATGTAAAAAAGTTATTATGTGCCTATCACAGTGTTCTATTATGTAATCCAGAGGTTTTAAAGAGCAGAGTCTCTGGTTATAATGGACAATTGATTTGGTTATAATGGACAATTGATTTGAAGTCACTATCTGTGAATTTCTTTGGAGGTTATTCTGGAATTCCAGTTTATTCTCAGTCACAGTTATTTTGTCAATAAAATGGCCATCAATGTTACTGTACCAATTGAATTTTTTTAAGTTTTCTGCTATTAGGAGCCATGGAACACACAGTGTTCAACACCATTCTTTCTGGATAAAAAATAATCGTGTTGTAAAACAAAATGAGGCCAAGATGCACCTATTCTAACTTATTGTTTACTTGGATTTATTTTATCAATGAAAATCGTGTACAAATTGATAAGTAAACAATGTTTGTAAAGAGGATATTAAAAGGTGTTTCTATTTTAAGTAACCTATTAGATTGGAGATTTCCAAATTTGCTGCCTATAAGACATGCAAAAACAAAAAAGTATTATTTCAAGAAATGAAAAATACTACAAGAAAGCAGGAGAATCTTTTGAGATTTGCAATGAAGCAAAGATACCCACCCAGGAAAGTGAGTGAGTGGCAGTAATGCTGAAATACCCTAATGGAATTAAGCTTTCCATGTATAGAGCCTGCACAGAGAGGGAGAAAGGAGAGACCATGAGCTAAGCCTTTGACTAGTGCTAGGAAGCGAAACTACACCTTAAAAATCTGGGAATCAGAAAGAGTTAATTCTTGAGGAAAATCATTAACTTAAAAGATAGTTTCCTGTGTGCTCTTAATAGTAGATTAAAAGACAAACAAACAAGGTCCTCTCTCCTTTCTAGTATTTCAAAGGCATTAACTACCCTAGGTGTGTTCAGGGCCTGAATGTTTACATTCCAAATCATCCAGTTGAGATGATACTTCAGGAAGTACCAGGAAAAGTCCTACATAAATCTTCTTGGATAAACACACCCTAATATACACATAGGGTATGAGTGATGTTACCTGTGGGTAACATCCAATGTGGGTCTCCAATCCAATGTGTCTTTGAACTTCTGTAGAGAAAATTTCAACAAATGTCAGCCTGCAATAGTAAAATCACAAGCACAAGAAAGTAAGAGGAAATTCAAAATGAATGTTTACACAGTAGTGAAACACTTAGCAAGTTTCAGTTAATTTATTTTTATGACTTTTATCAATTACATCATAATATACTGGAGTTGATTTCATATAGGCAGTGACACAGTAATTAATACGGGTTTTCTAATCAGAGAGAATCAGAGAGTTGTGTAATGTGAGGTGATGGATAAATGCAGCAGTGTTCAAATGAAACTACCTAATTTATTTTCAAAATTAAATGGTAGTAATAAAAAAAGACACTAATTTAGCTTGAATCCTTAAATAGATTCTTTAGAAATGCTGAAAGAGAAAAATGGCATAAATAGTAGTCCTAAATGGAAAACCATGTAGCAAAAAAAATAAATAAATAAAATACCGTTTTTAAACAAAAATTACTTGTTTAAAAACTCTATGGGGACTTTTAGAAAAGTAAAGTCCCCATAGAGTTTTTAAACAAGTAATTCTCATGGAATTCATATATGTGTGTGTGTGTGTGTATATATATACACATATACTATATATATACACAAACACATACTATATATATATTATATATACACACATATACTATATATATACACTATATATACACACACATATACTATATATATATATATATAGTATATGTAGTCTCACCAAGTTTCAATGCCTTTGTAGAGAGATTGTAGAGAGATGTTACTTGTAAAAATGTTGATTGATAGATTGCTGGTAAAAATCAATACCCCCCAGAAAGCTCGTTATATACTGTTTAACATGGACTGAAGTACTTCACATGTGCCAAATAATTTTCTTTTCATTTTACTTATTTACTCACACATCATTCAAGCATCTTTATTTAACATTTAGCATGCACCATGCACTGTTGTAAGCACTGAGGATATAGCAATAAAACAAAGTGCAAACAATTCATTAGCCTCTTACATTTGTGTGTTGGGGAGGCACACAAAAGGTGTAAAGAAATGAATATATATTAGATGCAATAAGTGTTTTTGAAAAGAAACAGTAAAGGAGAATAGAAAATTACAGCATGCTATTTCATATAAGTTGCTATAGTAAGACTCCTCTGATAAAGTAGCATTTGTTCAGAGACCAGAAATAAGCTACAAAGCAGAAACATAAACTAAGCACTTTAGCAAAAGAGTGTTGTATCAAAAAGAACAACAGGTGCAGACTCTGGGGCAGAAGCAGAGTCAACATGTTTACAGAATATCAAGTAGGTCATTGTGGTTGGAGCAGAGAGTTCTCCAGAACTACATCACGTGGAATCTTGTGGATAATTGTACTCTGAGTTATTTTGAATGTGATGGAAGCCTCTGGAGAGTTCTAAGCAGAGTAGTTACATGATCCGACTTATGTTTTTAAACGGTAATTCTGGCTGCATTGAAGGGCAAAAAATGCAGAGAATGGGACAAGGGTGACAATAAAGACAGCAGATAAAGAACTACTGCAAATGCACCAGTAAGAACTTATGAAGGTTTAGATCATGTTGGTAGCATGCCAATAGATAGAAGATGAACAGAAAGTGAGGTACAAGAAAAAGACAAATGTCAATGAGGACTGAATGATTTTTGGCTAAATTAACTGAAGAATGGAACTACATTTTAGTTAGATGGGAAAGACTTTTGGTGAGGGAAAACAAGAGTTCATTTGGACATTGAACTGGTGATGTTGAGTGGACAATTTGATTTTCACATTTAGAATTCAGGAGAGAGACCTGAGTTGAAGGTATACATTTAGTTGTCATCAGAAAGAAATGTTATTTAAAATCATGAGAGATTATGCTGTTACATAAGGTGTGAATTTATATAAAAGAGAAAAGAGTTTAGAACATTGGGATCAAGGCTGTTCAAAGTTGAGAATTCAGGAGGAGGGGGAGAAACCAGTAATGAAGTGTAGCAAAAAGCATCCAATGAAGTGGAAGGAGAACAAGTGAAGAGTGATGACTTTAATTGGGACGAAAAAATGTTTCAAGATCAAGTTATAATCAACTTTGGTTATTGCTTCATCTTGTTTAAGATATTACCTTAAGAACTAAAAATTGTATTTACTACCTGGAAGTAATTTGAGACCTGCACAATGACTGTCTTGATCAAATGTTTAGGGATAAAGCTTGACTAGTGTGAATTTAAGAGATAATTAGTAGAAATAAAGCACATTCATTGGGGAGTTCTACTGTAAATGGTAGCAGAGAAATACTGCAGCAGCAATAAGGGGATATAAAGTCCATTTTGTTTAAAATAAGAAATACTGTACCATGTTTTATGATCTTGGACTGAAAAATAAAGATAGAATAATTGATGAAGCCAAGATCAGAGGATACAATTGCAGGAGTGCTGCCCTTGAGTAAGTGGAGAATGTATAAATGGAGGGACTGGCTTTAGCTGGGATCGTGAATAGTTCATAGAAGGCAGACGATATGGATATAGCTAAGGATTTAAATTACATGCAACACAACCCAGCATCATTGTGCTCATTCACACAATTGTCCATTCTTCTTGGCAACTATTTGATAAACGTTTTAAAATTTGGCATCCTTATATAGTCCAATAAAGAGGACAGTATAAAACAAAAATTGAAGTGGATTAAAAAGTTGACTCCAGATTCTAAATTTTCTGGAAAATAACTAAGAATAAAAAAAATCTATAGTTAGAATAAAATCACTTAAAATCTATTTGCAAATTTAAATTATTTTTGTTTTCCCACATTTTGAATTGATAGATTTGCTCTAAGAAGCATTCTGGGAATTTTACTGTTCTTCTTTCATGTGTTTAAAAGAAAACATTCTTAATATGTCATACAATTTAAATAGTCTCCTTTTGGATAGAAGATACTCATTTCAACATTTGTATTAATTTATAAGTTTGTAAAAATGTGTTCTATTATTGGCCAGAGTGCAACTACAAAAGAAAAAGCAAAAAGAGTGAATAAAGAGACAAGCAGGAAGAAAACTTCAGCCACCCACCGAAGACACATTTTTCTCTTTCTAACTGCCCCCTGCTCCTGCCTTTTTTGTACATTTGATTGTGTTTTTGTTCCTTCTTCTTGTGATTTTCATGTTTTATGCTGGTAAGACAACTCCAGGGTCAGTACCAGCCCATCATGTGCATTTTAATGACTTGGGATCGAAACACCTGGCATTTCTTTTTGGTAGTAATTGGCAGATTATATAACCTACTAACATTGTAATTGTCAACATTACACAGCTCCGGATGTTTTGCAGCTAATGTTAAAATGTAATTGAAATGTAAGTAGAATGGCAAGTATGGTAGATAACAATGCATTCTAATATTTTTCTATTTAAGAAACCCTCAAAATAAAAACGCTAGTTAAAAACAATTTGAAAACTTAGAGTAGATTCCTATCTCTTCTCACTGGACATTGATTAGCTAATGCATTTATCTAGTAATTATACTGTTTGGTTGTATAATGTTTCATTACTATTATTATTATGCAGTAATGTTTATCTCAAATTAATTGGTGAACATTACCAGACAAGAAGGCTTCCAACATTTTTAAAAATCTTATGGTTTTTATGTTAAAGGCCTTTTTTACATCTTGGTAATGTGTTACATCTCTGCTGCATTAAAGGTAGAATAAGTGCACATTTTCTGCATGGAAATCTTTATATTCAGAAGCTTTTGTGTTTTTTTACTTATATGATAAGATGTGACTTTTTTCTTTTGGCGAAAGAGAGTTTACCTTTCTTAAAAGATTTTGCAATATTATGAAGCACTAATTTCACATGTCATCTTATATTTTCTGCAAATGTTTCTGCTATCACCAAAAATAAATAAGTAAAATCAGCAGCAAGAGAATTGTGCTTTATAGATTAAATTCAGCATCATGTTGGCACTATCACCTCTTCGGGTCATCACCTTTTTTTGGTGATTGGCATATCTGATCTGACATTTTTAAGTCTGTCTTTTGATTGGCTGAATTTCTCAGTTAGCCCTCCCAAAGGCACAGCCTTGGACCCTGTGCTTTGTCCAACAGCTGTGCTTCCCAAGAGCAGCTAAGCATTTTCATGAGGAAAGGACAGAGAGGTTAGAAAAAAATGTCAGTCATCTCTACTTGTATTGAATTCCCTGCTGCACTAAAGATAAAGAGAATACCATTTAAGTGACTTCAGAATAAATTCTATTATGTCTATGTATGTCCAAATGGAATTGTATTGCCTGACCTAGTTTAACTAACATAATTTGTAGAGTCACAGGGTTATTTTCAATAATTCAAAGCATACATTAAATTAGTAGATTCACAAAAACATATGAAAATAAACTTAACCTCTTAGAACTTGATCGCATAGTATTTCTAAAATATTTTTGTGTATGCAAGTGTATTTTACTAAACTATTGCAAAATATAATGGTTTTATGAATAGGACTTTGTATTTTCTGTTACAGAATGTCAATTATTAAAGTCAAAAAGCAATTTTTTCCTGATGACACAAATGGGGCCTTTCAGATGATATCTTATATTAAAAATCTGCTTGTAAAAAGGAGTTGTCTCTTCTTACATAACTTTCCTGGAAATTTATGCTTAGAGGTAAAAATATAAGATACACAGATCATGTAGGAGTAGTCGCCTCTCTTTCTGAATTGTTTCATATTATTTTTCTTGGTAATTAGAGATAAGCATTGAACTAAAACTTATTTTTACTTTATTATTAGTATTTATGTTTCTAAGGTATTACAATATCCACAGTAAGGAAAAAAATAAATTTATTTAACACAGATAAAATTATTAAATCTATTAATATGGAATTATTAATGTCATATCCAAGCAAATGTACTTTTGTGAATATCTATATTTACCTGTTTTTCTGAAACAATTCGGTATTGATACAAATGAATTGTAATCACAAAGAATATTAATATAATTAAGTCACAATGTAATAAATATTTTCATCTACTGCATACATTTTTTGATTCCCTTTTTTTTCTATTCATAAGCATTTCAAAAAGATCTGGTGGGAAGATGTTTGCTGCAAACACACTAGTAACTTTGATAGAATAAATTATTTTACTATTAGAGGGAGGAAGGATGGAAAAGGCTGCTCACTTCGTTAGAGAGCTGATCTAAAATGCATCACCTGTCACCTGTGCAGTCCCCGTTTGACAGTTCAATACTTCCTCATCTTCTGAGAATGGCATTGCTGAGCTCTGAGTAAACTGTGCCTGTATGCAAACTGTCAAAGAGAGCCTGACACATCATTAGCACTGACCTCCATGATGACAATCACAACATGAAACCAAACAGCACAGCTAATTTTCATTAGAGTTCAAATTAATCTTCAAATCTTTCCATCCAGCTCTGTGCAAAGCATGTCCCAGAAAGAAGGCATTTGATGAACTGTGTGATAGACTGACAAAATCTGACGCTTAGAAATCCACATAAAAGTCTGCTTTCTAAAAGGCTCAATGCGATTCTTTTTATAACTCAGGCAAAACGCAGCCTTTGTGACCAACAGTGGAATTAAATTAGTTTGTGGTACCTCACAGCAAGGATTACAAGTTTCTCAATCTCAGCAGTGCTTCTGCTTTAATTCCCTTTCAGCTCAGATGCTTCAGATGAACACCAACTGCCACAAGAAGCACGTAGGTATGGCACGGCTTGCCAAGCTTTCTGATGTTTCTTTGCACAGCTGCTCCCTGACCTTACTTAAGCAAGGAGTTCATGAGAAAGTGCACAACACGTGGCCCCTGATATGAGAAAGTCAGCGAGGGAACAGGATCAGCAAGTGTCACATTGAAACACTGTGCAATGATGCAAATGAACCAATTTTCTGGCTTTTGCTCTTCAAATCTCAAGAAGTTACAGAGCTAGGTCACTTGAGGAAAACAATCTTCCTCTCACCACCAAGGCGATCACAATTGCACATTACTTCTGCTCTCACTGTGTCATAATCAAATGAATGACCTTTGGTCCTGACCAAGAGTTCTTACTAAAGCTATCAACACATACAGCGCTCATTTGCCATGTTATGCATACAACAAATGTGATTCTCTGAATATTTTTTCAGTTCGACATGGGGGAAATGCATTTTAAGGATTAAAGGGTTGGTTTTAAATACTTAAAGTGCTTATTTTTGTATTCTGATACATGAATTGATTTCTTGCAGAACAAAGCCAAATTTTCTCAGCAAATTATATCGGGCACTTTGGAAGAGCGTTAAGTCTTTGAGGTAGCCTTGATCCTGTTGCTCAAATTGCAGCTTCAGTGCATCAAACAGATGCCTGTATAGTTGCTCTGGGTATGTAAAACAAAAGATCTACAATGTATACTGGAAAGTAACCTCAAGCACTGAGGCATAACTGGGCTACTGAAGGTCAACAGCAGCCAACTATTCGGGAATTTAGTGATCAGATATGAATAGCTCATTTTGTGCAAAGGTGCTGGACAGCTGGTGAAGGAAAATGGCACAACTGCAAACAGTGACAGGCTCTGGAGACAGCGACTACATTAGCAACGGTGATGTATATACAGTGACTCATATTTTTTTCCCTTTCAGCCATCCCCACATAAATAGCAACAGCATCATCTATAATAACTAAGCTGAGATATGAAACATCAATGATATATTTTTAATTTTCTCCCCATTGGGACATTTGTCATAATTTAATGGAAGCCACATCGCATAATAGAAAAGAGCACTGGGCTTTGAAATCAGATAGGCCATGGTGTATATTGTGGTATTGACCCTTACTTATTTTGTGACCTTCAAATTGCTACTTAAACATTTTTACATACAGTTCCTTCACTGTAAAATGGTGTTAATAACACTCACATTGTTTGACTAATATGTGAATTAAAAGTAATATACATACGATAATAAAGAGTATCACTAGAGTATCTAGTGCTAATTATCGACTTGGGTTGGTAAATCTAGGTTTCCTGAGAGTATAACATTCTGCTGGAAGCTTGAACTAAAATTAGATAAACTGTTAATAGGGTGATAAGGCTATTTCAACTTTATTTTTAAGGGTTGAACACTTAGTCTTCTCAAAGCACAATAGTTATCTAAATCAAAAATAATTCAAATCCTTTATTTACCCAGTTGTATTGTTTTCATAAAAAATTAAGGTGATTAGTTAATGGTACATGCCTACCAAAAAGAGGAGCTCAAGATTTCTTCATCCTTTTATTCTTTCTCTTTCAATGGATCAAATCAAAGAACAAGATAGTTCTAAGGTATGAAGACTGAGTTTGTTTCTATACCTTCGGAATCACCCACTCTCCCATTGCAGCCTCTCATGGGATTCATCACACTGGAGCTTTAGTCTTCCAAGAAATGAAAACGAAATTAGAGCCTACTCAAATGTGAAGGGGTACATCTCTGGGAAGGCCTAAGATTAATGGATTCATTTAGATCTGCCCTAATTCATTGAATTCAATAGATATTCAATAGAATTCAATAGATTTCAATAGAATTCAATAGAATTCAATAGATTCATTGAAAAAAAAAAACTTTTTTTTTCTTTACTTTAGTCTCCTTACACCTCTTTGTTCTGGTCTTTCATTCTGAGTCCTAATTTTTTGAGGGCAATGATTTGGTAGAGCCGCTATTACCTAACAGATACAGTTTTAGACTCTGGAATATAATGCTAAACATCAAGCTCAAGCTCAAACAACTCAAACAACAAATAACAAACTTCCAGTCTGCGTAAATTGTATTCTAGTGGAGAACATTGAAAATAAATAAGTAAATAGATAGATAGATACATATCAGTTAAAGTGCTGTTAAAAAAACAACAATATTATATCAGATGATAGAACAAAAATTGTAGTAGAAATCGTGGCCCTAATTCTTTGAGGTCTTACTATGTGCAAAAGATAGTTTCTGATATACTATTGATAGAGAAGGTAAATATGTACACAGAAGATGAAGGATAACAGTGTGCCTGGGGACAATGAGGATGTGGTACTGAGGGTTGAAAGTATCCTGGACAAAAATCCCCTGTGGAAGTAGCAGGATCTGGCATTTGCAGAAAAAACATATAATAGAGGCTAGATACATGGAATTTGAGGATTCGGATATCCCCTTGTCAATTATTTGTGGGTCTCACTAGAAGCAAACTATAATTAATAAAAACTATCTTCACTTTTAACTAACTACTCAGAGCAATATATATTTTGATAAAATGTTCTAGTTTATAGGTCATCTACTTTTTTTTTCTCCTTGTATAATCAACACTATTCTTCTAGTTAGACCCAGTAGAATACACTTTTTTAAGTCACATAGAATCTTTCCAATATCATTATGGTGCTTAGAAATGGAAACAACTTTATGTCAAAGACCATTATAAAGAGTTTCAATTGACCCTTTTTTGAAATTTTTAATTCTTTATTTTTAATTTTTCTGAGAACATAGTAGGTGTATATATTTATGGAGTACATGAAATATTTTTATACAGGCATGCATTGCATAATAATCACATCAGAGTAAATGGGGTATCAATCAACTTAAGCATTTGTCCTTTGTGTTAAAAAACAGTCCAGTTATACGCTTTTAAATGATTATTAATGAAAGAGGCTAAAATGCTTTCAAAATAAGTGGACATATAGGTACTAAAATATATTTTTTATTTGTTTTAGGAGACATTTCTAAACATTTTGTTCCAGAGAGCAAAATCATAGATATATACGGTTTTACCCATCAACTCTATCACATATTACCATTTTTCCATAATTACTTTGGAATTTTTTAAAGAATATGACATAGATTTAGTTGAAACCCTTTATATTCCCTTTCCAGATCTCATTTTTATCCTCCTAACCGAAAGAGAAGAGCCACCTGGATACGGTGTTTACTTTTCCTATGGATCTTTTAAACTCCTATTACATCAGTAGGCACCAAAACATAATATGTTGTATTGGTGGCAAGTTTGCTGCTTTATATAGAGTAGCCATCTACAACTTAATCATTTTCATCCAACCTTACATTTGTTAAAGTTATCCGAACTAATACAGGCATATTTTGGCCATTTATTTTCATTTTTGGATATGCAATAATATATTAATGTACGATGTTAATTCATTATCCAATTTATAGACTTTTAAGTCATTTCAATTTTTCAATATTAAAAATAAGGTTATAAAAAACTATTTCTTACATAGGCTTATTGTGCGCAAATTCAATAGTTTCTCTCTGGCAGAGACTATACCCAGTGTGACAAATGGATTTCAGGTGTGCCAATATGGTCGCACCCTCAGGCATCCGCGTAGCTGGTGGTGGAGGGGAACAAGGCCCAGACCTGTTGCCTCTTTAGACACCCTAATTTATTTACCCTAGTGGTAATATTATCAATTCAAAAATTCAAATATTATCAATTCAAAAATTCAAATATTATCATTTTTCTGATTTTTTTATAAGAAAATATTTGGGAAACACCCTCTTCATTTAACTAAAAGTAGAATTTCTAGTGACTTGGTGTGCAGAGAAGAGTTAACATAAAAAGCTTGAATGTTATGCTTTGAAATAGGGTCACAAGGCCCTATTGCTTACAAGGCTGGCCTTTAGCTGGCACCTGGAAACCTGGATTTCAAGAGAGTGGTATCATTCCCAGGACTTACAAAGATGTCTCACTGTGCCTGAACCATTTGTACAAACAACAAGAGTTATACTTAATACCTGCTTTCCTTCTGGCAGTCTAGAATTCTAGTACTTACTAAGCAGAGTGCCTATGAGACTATCCCCTAATAAAAACCCTGGGAACTGAGTCTGGAACAATTTTTCTCGGGAGACAATAACATTTCACATAAGTTGTCTTAACTCCTTGTTGAGGGAAGTAAGCGTATCCTGTGTAAGGGCATGGGGAGGAGACTCTGAGAGCTTGTGATTGGTCTCCTCAGGTCTTTGACTTTCCTCCGTGTGCCTTTTTCCTTTGTGATTTTGCTTGGTCTCTTTTTTGCTGTAACAAACCATATCTGTGAGTATGATTCAACGCTGAGTCCTGAGAGTTCTCCTATAGGATCATCAAACCTGGAAGTGGTCTTGGGGACCTGACACATGGAGTATTGCACAAACTTTACTAGAATAAATTCAGGATTTTGAAATGGTAAACTAAGTCCACACTGTTCTTGCACCCCAGAACATTCAAATGGACCTGGATCCAAGAGCTTGTACTAGAGTCCCCTGAAAAGAGGAAGTTTCCTCCTGGTGGGTGACACTGGGAATTAGCAAGCACCTCGATAAATCAGAGAACCTCTGGGCTCACAGGCCATCACTTCTGACATCCTTTGGTTTTCCAAGCATTCCCAGTGATTCTTTTGTCTGTTAACTTGTTTAGTATCCAATCATATTTTTTTCCTACCTCACACATTTTTCCTACCTGGATTCCAAGTTATGGTCCAATTCTACAGCACCCCACCCCTCCACTATGATTATTAATCAGTAATTTACTTATAATTACTTCTATACCTCTAGTCTCAACCAGAACCTTAAAGATTGATTCTGTCTTTTAAATTTGTGTTGAAAATAACAAATATTGGCCGGGCGCGGTGGCTCAAGCCTGTAATCCCAGCACTTTGGGAGGCCGAGGCAGGTGGATGACGAGGTCAGGAGATTGAGACTATCCTGGCTAACACGGTGAAACCCCGTCTCTACTAAAAATACAAAAAAAAAAAAAAAAAAAACTAGCCAGGCGTGGTGGCGGGCGCCTGTAGTCTCAGCTACTTGGGAGGCTGAGGCCGGAGAATGGCGTGAACCCGGGAGGCGGAGCTTGCAGTGAGCCGAGATCACGCCACTGCACTCCAGCCTGGGAGACACAGCGAGACTCCGTCTCAAAAAAAAAAAAAAAAAGAAAATAACAAATATTTTTGTTTTGTTAGTTTTGTTAGTCTGAAAATTTTGACAATTTTAGCTATTTTCCTCTTTGTATCTCATCCATGTTCTATTCATAGCACCTACTGAGCTGAAGAGAGAGAAGAGAGAGAGAGTGAAGAGCTAAGTGTGTGCCACAGAATATCTCAAGCCAATGTCTGCATCTAGCAAGAGAACTTAAATAAATTATTTATACGTTAAATTTCCACTCTTGTTAAAACAATTACTGCTGAATAATTAAGAGGCTATATTTGGAATAAGGTTATTACTAAATCCACCTGTTTGAATTTCACTATTGCTATTCACTCCAATAAATGTCTTTCTAATACTTTGATACAAAAACATTTAGTTACAGAAGTTTATTTTATTTAAAATAGTTTAAAACTTCAGAAATTAAAAGGTAAATAGAAGAATAATTTTTAAAATTATTTATTAGCTTTCTGGCTAAAAAAAAATTAGTCTGATTTTAAATTTTGCTCTCTATGAAACACTCTAGGCCACATTATTTAGAGTGATGTGTAATCACTTCTAAGAATAAATTCAGCAATTTTGGTAGCTTCTTTAGTTGTTTCTCTGTACATGAATGCACTTAGCAAGTAACATTCTCTGCAAAGTCTATTTTTTTCAAATAGAGTATAAATTCCTGAAAGATAAGGAGGCATGACACAAAGAACTAATAATTTGTCATATGGATGCCTGATATAGAGATGGGTACATAGTAGTTTACACAAACCACACACACACACACACACACACAGCGCCTCTAAAAAAATTGGAAAATACTGACGAAAAAATAGAAAGTATATGTTTGTTGTTTATTTGTTTCAAAGTACACAGATGCATTACCAAGGGAAAGATATTTCATGATGACTCTTCTTTTTCTAATTTTGGACAAAATTCTTCCCTTATCATGTTGTTTCTGGAGCGTGAGAAACTCAGTAGGAGGCTATGGCTTCCAGACTTGTAAAAACGATGATGTCTCTCTCTTTAGAAGTGATTTTTCAAAGTGTTCTGATCCAATTTCACTTTCAGGCTTTGCTAGCTGTGGTCCATCCCTCTTCTATTTACTGCACAGCATCCACTTAGATGCCCTGCAGTAATTGTTAATGTAACTGCTATTGAAAGAATTGTGTTGTCTGGGGATAGAGCACATGTTGACTGCATTAGAACTCACTTAAAAGTCAAGTGTCTGGATGTCAAAACCAGTGCAACCCTTAGGGACCTGACACGTAGATATCAATTCATTGCCATTATAGCAAAAAAGAAATGCTTCAAGCAGAGTCAAAGAAAATTCTGAATAGTCCCACGAAAGAAAATATTACATAGAAAAGATAAATAAATAGGTGGAACTTTTTATTGTGATACTTTACTAAACAGAGGTGAAAAGGGAATGAGAACTCTGCTGTATTTTTTGAAAATAGGATGACATATAGAATAAAAATAGATTTGTTTTAGTGGTGTGAAGAGTGAATTAAACTCTTATAAAATTTGGCTAAAACCATCAATATAGCAAGTGTCAATAATTCCTTTAGTTTCAGACAAAAAGAGTTACAGAGAATATCTAGTTTTGGAGTCTTGAAATTTATTAAATATGAAAGTATTTTCAACATCAAGCACAAAAAGTTGTACTTTCAGTTTCTCTTGATTTAGAAAACACTCAAGGATTAAGAAAAAACTTGTACGAATCTAATAGTGTCATTATATTAATACCTGTATGTTCAAGATATTTTCTCCTTGGTATACAACCAACTCTTGTGGGTACATACGGAATCACTAACCACTTTAAATTGTACCATTTCTTTTATTTTCCTTACCCATACAAATTTTGTGATGGAACCTATGATTAGAAGGAAAAAAATGTGAAATTCAGAAAACAAATGAAATAAATGTATAGGAACATAGATGTTTTTATTAGCAAAGCCCAAAGCTCAGCATCAGGTTTCCTGATTTCTATGACTGATTTCTACGACTGGCACTGCTCCTCCTAAGGATCATTGCAGTGTGAGCAGAAAACAATGGGTGAACCTTAACCTAGATGGCATTTCACGACAAGGAAAATGCTATTATTAAAATCGATGTCAATTTTATCTGAACTTTTGCTTTCTAGTCTTGGTGATGGGGTTCTTTCCAGAACGGTAAGGAATAGGTGCACAAACAGCAGGAGTAGAGGAGAGGAAAACACCTGTCATCCTCTCCTGTCAATTATCCTTAGTTTATTATATCAGCTCTGGCTCATCCACTTCTACTCAGTATTGGTCATGAGGATAGTAGCTAAGAAGGGAATGGTCTTCTTACTAAGCTCTTCAACAATGCCATCATGTCCTTTGAACCCAGTGGTAACTTTCTGAAATAAGACTGACAATTTTGTATAAATGGTTGCTATTTCACTCTCAGTAAGAAAAACCATCAGATTGGAAAGCAGCTGATACATAATTTTATTCAGTTTTCTGATTAAACGGGGGTTGACTTATGGACAAAGACAGCCACAAATGATGATAGGTGTGGCTCAACTAAATTTGAGCTATAAATGATAGGTTTCCACTTACATAAAAGCTGAACAGTCCAAGGGCAGACTGTAATTTCAGAGAGATTGAAATGAGTATGGGGGGTGAATGATGAAAATAAAACCTATATTCCAACTAGAGAAAAAAGAGGAGCTCTATCTGTAAATAGCAGAGTAAATGTGCAAATAATATAGTAAGAAAGGAGGAGGTGAGATGGAGCTGAAATAGACAAACACTTTTTTATTTGGGGAATTGATGTTGTCAAAGAGGTGTGTGTGTGTGTGTGTGTGTGTGTGTGTGTGTGTGTTGCATGCACATGCATGAGCATGAGCATGCAATATAAGAGGTTTGTTGAGGTTAAGAACAGAAAGAAAAGAGTAAGGTAACTGATGAGAAAGAATATAACCATCTTTCCACATCCCTTAAACAATGACCTAGGAAATATCTCAGGGTCTCCCTGTTAGGGAAATATTTTATTTTAAATCCAACAATAAAGTTATTGAATACCTAAAAGTTTATGTATTTTCTTGTGAGGTATCCTCAATGAAAGTATAAGAAGCCTCTGATTATGAAAGAAGAAATTCTACGCAGAATCATTTTAATCGAGTTTTGAATATATTAATTACCTAAACCCTTGATTTCACTATGATGAATACTAAGAGTACTTCAGTCAAAGAAGTTAAATAAACTTTAGCAAATGATCAGCTATTCATTTGTATTAGAACTTTTAATATGTACTTGATAAATCATAACAACACTAAAAACAGGAAATAAGAATGAATACATAAACCTTTCTCTTATTAACTCTAAGGATCATATTTCAAGTTAGTACAGAACTGTGTGACAATCATTCACAACAGTCCTTCTCTCTGACCCCTCTTTGCCCATCAAGAACTGATTTGCTTATTAGGTCAGGTAACAATTTGCAGAAATGTCATGTACTAAGGGTTTTTCAGCAATGCTGTACATTATCATGTCCCTTGCTGCCAGTGGTGAGTTTTTAAAGTGAGGTCTGCAATTTTGTACTTTGAGTTTGTTATTCCATTCTCAGTAAGAAAAAACATCAGACTCGAAAGTAAGTGATACACTATTTTTTATTCAGTTTTCTTACTAAGGAGAGATTGATTTATGGACAAAGACTGCCACAAATGACGATGGGTGTGGAGTAGCTAAATGAGAGCTATACGTGATAGCTATCCACTAATATTTAAAGGCTGACTATCCTAGAGCCAGAGTATAATTTTAGCCAAGTTGAAGTAAGTATGAGAAGGGAAAAAAAGATTTAAAAAAAGCATAATCTAACTGGAAATGCTGTTTTGAATGAGATTGCAAGGAAAAAAGAGTGATATATGTATGTGTGTGTATATATATATGTGTCTATGCATATCTGTGTGTAAATATATATGCTTGTGTATCTATATATACATATACATATATATACATATGTATATATAATTTTTAAGTATAAGTAAGGTGCTCTAGCTCTTTGAAATAGAGCATCAATCTCTAATGATACTGCCTGGAAAGATGCTAAAGGAGAATGGTATGACCTAGTATGTAAATTACTTCTGAAACGAGAACTTGCTTCTGGGACTGCTGGCTGTTAGTGGCTTTTGATTTATTAAACCTTAACAAATAGAATTTTAATATAGTTTGGAAAATAAAGGAGAGTTTTAAATTTATTTACAACCAAAAGCTTGTCATTTGCAATTGGCAAAATCAAAATCCAAAATTAGAAGTTTTGGAAAATTACTTGTAGTAAAAATCTACACAACAATGCCACTAATATATAAAATAACTGACTTCTGTGTTTATTATCTGATTTTCTCCACTGTTTCCTCACCTCTTATAATAGTTTTCTACAAGCCTTAGGTCTCACCAATCTCAATTTTTCTTTGAGTTTTATACTGTATGGATCTCTGACAAAAATAACACCTAAAGTTTTTTGTCATTCCTGTCTTTCTATCATTTTACTTTTATTTCTGTTGAAATATAACCTGTTGAAAAAATGTGATGGTAAAGTTCCTTAGTCTTTATATCAATGAAAATAACTTTATTTTGGCTATATACTTAAATGCTATTTTATTTGGCATAAAAATCAAAGTTGAGATTTGTTTCTGCCAGAGCAATGAATATTTATTATCTTCTATAATGTCCTTTTTACTGAAAGAGAATTTTGACTTTTTTTGGCCAAAGAGTGATTTATTATAGACAATCTATTTGATCTTTGATAGATTTACATGATTTTTTTTATCCTTGCTGTTCTGTAGTTTCAGTGTACCATCGCCGTCTTTAAACTCTGATTGCAAGGTTGATCTAAATGTGTATGATTTCAAATTTCAGCAACTCTATCTTCAGTATTATTTCTTTCCTTTCTGACAAGCTTCTTCTTTTGGAACTTCATACAAGAGATGAGACTAAGTTTCAGATTGATCCTCCAGGTCTCATCAATGCTATTTGCTTTTAGTTCTCTTAAATTGCTTAATTTCATATTATTTTCAATTTCATTGTGTGTCTTTCCAAATGAATTCTATCTTAGAGATTATAACTTACACTAAAGTTTTTTTTTTTCAATTAACAAAAATCTATAGTTTAAATTAGGGTTAATTCTTTATGTTGTACATTTTATAGATTTTGATAAATATATAATTACATGTATCAATTATTACAGTATCAAACAAAATAATAGCGTCATTGCCCTAAAAATTCTCTATGCTTTGCCTATTCATTCCTCCCTCCCATTTAACCTCTGGCAAACATTAATCTTTTTACTCTTTCACTAGTTCATACTTTTAAAGAATGTCATCTGGTTGCAATCAATAGTGCATGGGATTTTCAGATTGGCTTTTCAATAAAAGCAATGTGTGTTTAAAGTTTTTTCATGCCTTTGTGTGGCATGATAGCTCATTCTTTTATTCACTGAACACTATTCCATTGTGTGGATGTACCAATGCTGATTTATGTATTCATTCATCTTTTGAAGGACACTTCGGCTGCTTCCAAATTTGTGCAATTATAAATAAAAATGCTATAAACATTTTTATGCAGGTTTTTGTGTGAACGTAAGTTTTAATTCATCTGGATAAGTATTAAGGAACACAACTGCTGAACTGTATTGTAAAGGTATGCTTAATTTTATAAGCAGCTATCAACTGTCTTCCAAAGTGACTGTATAATTTTGCATCCCCACCAGCAATAAATGAGAGTTCCTATTGCTTCGCATTCTTTTTTTTTTTTTTTTTTTTTAATTATACTTTAAGTTCTAGGGTACATGTGCATAACATGCAGGTTGTTACATATGTATACTTGTGCCATGTTGGCGTGCTGCACCCATCAACTCGTCAGCACCCATCAACTCATCATTTACATCAGGTATAACTCCCAATGCAATCCTTCTCCCCTCCCCCCTCCCCATGATAGGCCCCGGTGTATGATGTTCCCCTTCTCGAGTCGAAGTGATCTCATTGTTCAGTTCCCACCTATGAGTGAGAACATGCATTCTTGTCAACATTTGGTATTGTCAACTTTCTTGCACTTTGGCCATTCTAATAAGTATATAGTAGTATCTTAGGGTTATTTTAATTTTCAATTCTTTAATAACGTGATTTTGAGCAACTTGGTATATGCTTACTGCCATCTTTATATTTTCTTTGGTGCAGTATCTATTCAGATATTTGGCCTATGTTTCAATTGGATTATTTGGTTTTTTATTGTTCAGTTCTGAGGGTTTTTTGTTTATTTTGAATTATAGTCCATTATGAGAGCTGTGTTTTATGAAGATTTTCTCTCAACTTTAGCTTAGTTTTTCATTCTTTTACAGTGTTTTTGCAGAGAAAGTTTTTATTTTAATGATGTTCAACTTACAGATTTTTTTCTTTCCTGGATTGTGATTGTGCTGCTGTACCTAAAAAGTCACTAACAAACCCAAAGTTACCGGATTTTCTATGTTATTTGCTAGAAGTTTTATAGTTTCGCGTTTTACTCTCAAGTTTGTGATCCACTTTGAGTTAACTTTCATGAAGCATGTGCCTTAGTTTTCCACAGGTTATAACAGAATAACTAAAACTTGAAATTTTATAAAGAAAAACAATTTATTTCTTAGTTACAGAGGCTGAGAAGTGCAAGGTTGAGGAGCTGCATCTGATAAGGCCCTTCTTGCTACTGGGGACTCCTTGCAGAATCCTGAGGTTGCACAGGACATCATATGGAGAGGGGACTGAGCAAGATGTCTTTTCTTCTTCTTCTAAAGTCACCAGTCCAGCTCTTTTTTAAAGGATCCATCTCTCAACACTGCCACATTGGAGTTTCAGTTTCAACATGAATTTCAGAAAGACAAGCATTCAAACCATAGCCCTCTGCCTATGACTCCCCAACGGTCATGTCCTTCTCAAGTACAAATACATTCATTTCATCCCCATAGTCACAAACTCTTAACTTGTTCCAGCACCTACTCCAAATTCTAATGTTCAAAGGCTCATATGCAAGCTGTGAAATCAAAACCAATTATGTCCTTTCAACATGCAATAGTGGTACAGGCATAAGATAGACATTTCAATTCCAAAAGGGAGGAACACGCCCAAAGCAAATAAACCCAGCAGTACTGATTTAAATTTTGAAGCTGGACGATAATCCATCTTACCAACGGCCACCTCCTGGACACACTGGAGTAGGGGGTCATACTCCCAATGCCTCAGGGAAACCCACCCCTATGGTTTTGATGGATGCAACCCATGTGGCTGCTCCTGCTGGTTGGAGTCCTGAAGCTTTTTCAGGTAGGCATTACATGTTGCCAGTGACTCCACAGTGCTGAAGACCTAGTGGTGGTCCTGCTACCATGTGTCCACTAGGCATTGTCCTGGTTGGGGCTCTCTGCAGCAGCTCCATCTCATTTTTACATTCTGCATTGCTCTAGTGGCAGCTCCCTGTAGTGGCTCCTCCTCAAAGACACGTCTCTGTCTGGATCCCCAGGCTTTCTGGGACATCTTTTGAAATCTGGGTGGAGGCTGCTAAGAATTCATAGGGACCTTGGAGCAGCCAAGAAGCCCTATGTTGGAATTTGGGGAAAAGAGTCCCAAGTGAACAATGGTCAGCAAGCCAGTGGAGGGCTCAGGCGCATCTCTCAAAATCATTCTGACTTCATAGGCCTCTGTACCTCGATAGGAGGAACAGCCTAGAAGATCTCTGAAATATCTTTAAGATCTCCCTTCCATTGTCTCAAGGAATAGCACTTGGCTTCCTTCACTGCATATGAACATCTTTGGCAAACAGTCTCTAAGCTACAGCTTTGGTTTTCCTTCCTGAACCTGCTTTTTTATTCTTTATATTACCAGGCTGAGAGTTTCTGATATCTTTCCAAGTTGCTTCTATTTTGATTATAAATGGAATTGTCAAGTTATTTAATCCCTCTCATGGGTTAATATGAGCAGTTAAAAAGTTAAAAATGCAGCAGTTTGATTACTTTCCTGAGTGGATGATTTTTCCACTTGATACCCTACTTCGTCACTCTCAAGTTGGGCCTTCAATGAAATCCTCAGGCACGAACACAGTTCAGCCAAGATTTTTGCCAATTTATAACAATGATGGCCTTTACTTAAGCTTCCAAAACCTTGATTCTCAGATCTTGTCTGATTGGCCTTCACTGTCCACATTTCCACCATCATTCTGATCACAACTAACTCCTTCGAGTTAAACAATCTCTAAAGAGTTACAAAATTTCCCTAGTCTTCTTGTCCTCAGAGCCCTTAAGAAAATTTTTCTTAATGCTGAATTCACCAAAATGCATGATTTTTATAGCCTGTTCCTCCAAATTCTTCCAGCCTCTGCCCATTGCCCAGTTCCAAAGCTGCTTCCACATTTTCAATGACCCAACTCATTGTACCAATTTTCTATCTTAATCTGTTTTCTGGTGCTTATAACAGAATACTTAAAACTTAATATTTATACGTTTAAATTGATTTTTAAAAAGAATTAGTTTTTTATAATTTTGGAGGTTGAGAATTCAAAGGACCACATCTGGTGTGAGACTTCTTGCTGGTTGGGACTCTCTGTAGAGTCCTGAGGTGGTTTAGGGTATCATATGGTAAGGGGGCTGAGTACACTAGCTCAGGTCTTTCTTTCCCTTTCTACAAAGCCACCAGTCCCACTCTATTGATAACCCATTAATCTATTTTCCATTAACCTATGAATGTATTAAATACATCAGGAGGGCAGAACCTTCATGACCCAATCACCTCTTAAAGGCCCTACTCCTAAATTCTACCACATTTTAATTAAGTTTCAACATGAATTTCTGAGGAGCAAACACTCAAATCAAAACAGAGTATAAGATATATCTACACTATTTTTTAATTGAATACATGTGGATGTCCAACTGTTCTAGAATGATTTGTTGAATCCTTTGTCTATTTAAATATATTTGCTTCTGTGTCACAGATCAGTTTACCATTTTAAGGCCATTTTTGTGACACAGAAAAGAAACATCTGAGGCTGGGTAGTTTCCAAACAAAAGAGCTTATATTGGCTCAGAGTCCAGCAGACTCTATCACCATGGCACCAACATCTGCTTGGCTTCTGGTGAGAGTCTCCCTAAGCTTTCAGTCATCGCAGAAGGCAAAGAGGGAAGCCAGCACATCACATGGCAAGATGAGGCAAGAGAGTAAGTGGGAAGGTGTCATACTCTTTTAAACAACCAGATATCATGTAAACTAACTGAGTGAGAACTCGCTTATCACCAAGGGGATGGTGCTAAAGCACTCTTTAGGGATCCACTCCATTATTCAATCATCTCCTACCACGCCCCACATTCAACACTGTAAATTACATTGCAACATGAGATTTGAAGGAGATAAATATCCAAACTATATCAGCTATACTTGTATCAGTTTATGTTTATGTTTTATAATATTTTTCATTGTTCTGTTTCACTAATCTTTTGTCAAAAGTACAGTGTCATAATTACTGTAGTTTAATAGTAAGAATTGAAGTTGAGTGTGAGCAATCCTCTGACTTTAATATTGTGTTAACCATTCTGTCTTTTGCCTTCACATATAAACTTTAGAATCAGTTTGTTGATACCCACAGAATAACTTGTTGGAGTTGTGATGGGGATTGCTTTGAATTTATAGGCCAATTTGAGAAGAACTATTATCTTTACAATGTTAAGTTTTCCTATCCATAAGCCTGAAATAACTCTCCATTTATTTATAACTTTTTTTTACTATACTTTAAGTTATAGGGTACATGTGCACAATGTGCAGGTTTGTTACATATGTATACATGTGCCATGTTGGTGTGCTGCACCCATTAATTCATCATTTACATTAGGTATATCTCCTAATGCCATCTCTCCCCCCTCCCACCTCCCCACAACAGGCCCCAGTGTGTGACATTCCCCTTCCTGTGTCCAAGTGTTCTCATTTTTCAATTCCCACTTATGAGTGAGAACACATGGTATTTGGTTGTTTTGTCCTTGCAATAGTTTGCTGAGAATGATGGTTTCCAGCTTCATCTACGACCCTGCAAAGGACATGAACTCATCTTTTTTTATGGCTGCATAGTATTCCATGGTGTATGTGCATCACATTTTCTTAATCCAGTCTATCATTTATGGACTTTTGGGTTGGTCCAAGTCTTTGATATTGTGAATAGTGCCACAATAAACATACATGTGCATGTGTCTTTATAGCAGCATGATTTATAATCCTTTGGGTATATATCCAGTAATGGGATGGCTGGGACAAATGGTATTTCTAGTTCTAGATCCTTGAGGAATCGCCACACTGTCTTACAAAATGATTGAACTAGTTTACAGTCCCACCAACAGTGTAAAAGTGTTGCTATTTCTCCACATCCTCTCCAGCACCTGTTGTTTCCTGACTTTTTAATGATTGCCATTCTAACTGGTGTGAGATGGTATCTCATTGTGGTTTTGATTTGCATTTCTCTGATGGCCAGTGATGATGAGCATTTTTTCATGTGTTTGTTGGCTGCATAAATGTCTTCTTTTGAGAAGTGTCTGTTCATATCCTTTGCCCACTTTTTGATGGGGTTGTTTTTTTCTTGTAAATTTGTTTCAGTTCTTTGTAGATTCTGGATATTAGCCCTTTGTCAGATGAGTAGATTGCAAAAATTTTCTCCCATTCTGTAGGTTGCCTGTTCACTCTGATGGTAGTTTCTTTTGCTCTGCAGAAGTTCCTTAGTTTAATTAGATCCTATTTGTCTATTTCGGCTTTTGTTGTCATTGCTTTTGGTGTTTTAGTCACAAAGTCCTTGCCCATGTCCAAGTTCTGAATGGTATTGCCTAGATTTTCTTCAGAATTTTAGAGTTTTCTCAGAAAGCTTTTATATATATTTTATTAAATTTATGCCTAAGTATTTCTTTACTTTGAGGTAGGCATTAATATAAATGGTACTGAATTTTCCAATTTAAATTCCAGTTGTTCATTGCTTGAATATAAAAAAGCAATTGAAAGAGGGGGCTTCAAGATGGCTGACTAGAGGCACCTGGCACTCACTTCCTCCATAAACAATGACCAAAACTGTAAGTAGGTAAACATACATAAAACAGAGTGTCTAAGATAAAACACTGGAATTCAACAAGGACATTAATGGGCACCTCTGAGACATGGAAGCAGAAGAAGGCAAAGCAGCCAGCCTGGCTGAAATTGGCTTGGAGTCAGGAAGAACTCCCATTGCAGAGAAAAGTAAATGAGAAATCTCCAACAGGTCCCATTCCTACTGTGGGCTCCTATAGCCCTAGCCATAGGAGGACCCCTTGACACTCTAAAGGCCTGAGCATAGTATAGATAGTTGCCTGGAATCCACATGATAGAATTGTTCCGGAGAGGGAGCTTACACTGGGTCCCACCCATTCCTCAAGAACCAAGCAACTGTAGCACAATGCCATTTTGAGAGCCCAGCCCTCACCGGGCTACATCCTGCCCTGGAGTCCAACACTTCCTACATCTCCACATCACTGGAGGGCTGCTTACTCCACCACATCCAGCAAGAGGGCTGAAATGTGACACTGCCTGGGATGGTACAAGGGTGCACCCTCCAGGGACTGAAGATATGTCTGCCCTTATCACCATCATTGCCAATGGTATGCAAGCATGCCATCCGTGTGCCTAGGGATAGGCCAGGCACCCATGTGCACCAACAGGGAGCTTGAGGATAGGCCTGCTCCACTTATTGCTGCTACTGCTGGTGACCACACATGTCATCCAGAGGGCTTGAGGATTGATCCACCCCATCTGCCACCACTGACATCTGCACACACACTTGAGGGGCCTGAGGACAGACCTGCTACTGCCAGCACCAGTGCATGCCATCCGTGTGGACTGTATACAAGACTAAGGATTAGTCCATCCTGGATGCCACCTTGAAACCTTAGGATCCACCCACTTAGCCCAATGTTGACATCATTAGCACCTGAGCAAGCCACCTGGAAGTCTGAGAACTGATCCACAAGACACACTATACTAGTGTCCAAAGATACAGCCCAGTGACCTGAGAATTGGTTACTCTGGCCCATAGAAAACTAGAAATCAGTAAGAGGAAATTTGAAATATGTACAGATAGGTGGAAATTATACACTGTGCCTCTAAATAACCAATGGGTCGATCAAATTTAAGAAGTAAATTTTAAAAAATTAAACAAATAAAAATGGAACCACAAAATGTCAAAATATATGAGATACAGCAAAAGCAGTTGTAAGAGGGAATATTATAGTAATAAACACACCAAAAATTTTAAAAGATTTTAAGTAAACAATCGAATTCACAAAACTAGAAAAGCAAGAATAAACTAAACCCAAAATTAGTAGAGGAAAATAAATAATAAAAATCAGAGCAAAATGGAGACTAAAAAAATGGAAAATATCAATTAAAAAAGTTTTTTTTGAAAAAGATAAAAGGATAAGTTGCTAGCTAAACTAAGAAAAAAAAAGAACATACTAAATAAATAAAATCAGATGTGTAGGAAGAGACATTGCAACTGGTATCACAGAAATGTAAGGGAGTATCAGTGACTATTATAAACAACTATATGATAACAAATTGGAAAACCTAGAGGAAATGAATAAATTAGTAGACAAATACAACCTACCAAGATTGTACTAGAAAGAAATATATAACCTGAACAGACCAATAATGAGTGACAGAATTGAATCAGTTATAATAATTCTCCCCCTCTCCAAAAAAATAAAAGTTCAGGACCAAATGCCTTTATTGCTGAATTCTACTAAACTTAAAAAGAAGAACCAACACCAATTCCTCTCAAACAATTCCAAAACAATTAAAGAGGAGGAAATTCTTCTTAACTCATTCAACAAGGCCAGCATAGCCCTCGAATACTAAAACCCACAGTGGACAAAAAAAAATCAAAAACAAAAAGAAAACTGCAGGACAATATCTTAGATGAACATAGATGCAAAAATCCTCAACGAAATACTAGCAACCCAAATTCCACAACAAATTTAAAAAACCTGATGAAATGGGATTTATACAGGGAATGCAAGGGTGGTTCACCATATGGAAACTGATGAATGTGATACCTCACATTAACAGAATAGAGGACAAAGCCATATGATTATCTCAATAGACACAGAAAAAGTGTTTGATAATATCAGCATCCTTTTATGATTAAAAACTCTCAACATTAGACATATAAGGATTACCCCTCAACATAATACGGCAAACTCACAGCTAGCATTATGCAGAATGTGGAAAAGCTGAAAGCCTTTCCTCTAAGAACTGGAACAAGACAAGGATGCCCACTTTCACCACTCTTATTCAACATGGCTTTAGCAATTTTAGCTGGATAAATCAGGCAAGACAAAAAGGTATTTAAATTGGAAAATAGAAAATAAAAATGTCCTTCTTTGAAGATGGCATGATCTTATGTATGGAAAAACCTGAAGGCTCTGCCAAGAAACACTGAGAACTGATAAATGAATTCAGTAAAGTTGCAGGATACAACACTAAACATAAAAAAAAAGTATCATTTCCATACATAAATAATGAATTAACTGAAAAAGAAATCAAGAAAGCAATCCCATTTACAATAGATTCAAAAATTAAAATAAAGTACAAAGGAATAAATTTAACCAAGAAGGTGAAAAACTTCTACAATAAAACATTCAAACAATAAAGAAAGAAATTAAAGAGGACACAAACAGGTGGAAGGACCTCCTATGCTCATGGATTGGAAAAAATTGATATCGTTGAAATGACTACAATACCCAAAGCAATCTATCAGTTTACTTCAATCCCTATCAAAATACTAAATGACATTATTTACAGAAATAGAAAAAAAATATATGTATAATTCATATGCAACCACTAACGACCCAGAATAGTCAAAGCAGTTCTTTACAAAAAGAGCAAAGCTGGAGGCATCATGCTTCTTGACTTCAAAATATATTACAAAGCTACAGTAACCAAAATAGCATGGTACTGGTATAAAAGCAAACACAATGATCAGTGGAATGGAATTGAGATCCCAGAAATAAATCCATGTATTTACAGCCCACTTAATTTTAAAAAGATGTTAAGACTATACATTGGGAAAAAGGCACCCTCTTCAATATATGATGCTGGGAAAACTGTTTCTCCATATATTAATGAAGGAAACTAGACCCCTATTTCTCATCATAAAGACTTAAATGTAAGAGTTGAAATTATAAAAGTGCTAGAAGAAAATATAGAGGAACTGCTTCAGGACATTGTCCTGTTTTGTCAAGTGATCTTGTTGGAAATTTTATAGCTAAGTGTTTAAAAGCACAGGCACCAAAGACAAGAATAGAAATAAGGGACTATATTAAAGTAAATAGTTTTTCCATAGAAGAGGAAACAATCAACAGAGTGAGAAAACAACCTGTAAAGTGGAAGGAAAATGCTTGCAAACTATTCATTTGATAAAAGACCAATATGCAGAATATTCAAGAAACCCAAGCAACTCAACAGTAAACAAATAAGCTTATGAAAAAGTAGGCACACTTTTTCTCTTTACATCCATAAATAGACAATTCTCAAAGACTTACAAATGACCAACAGGAATATGAAAAAATATTCAACGTTCCCAATCATCAGGGAAATGCAAATTAAAACCACAGTGAAATATAATCTCATCCCAGTTTGAATAACTATTATAAAAAAGACAAAAAATAACAAATGCTGATGAGGAGGTAGAGAAAAAGGAACTCTTGTGCACCGGTTGGTGGAAATGTAAACCAGTACAGCCACTATGGAGAACAATATGAAGGTTTTTCAAAAAACTAAAAATAGTACTATTACAGGATACAATCCAGCAAGATCACTACTGAATAATTATCCTAAAGATAGGTAATCAGTATATCAAACGGATACCTGCACTCCTGTATTTATTCATAATAGTCAAGATATGGAATCAATCTGAGTGCCCATCAGTGCATAAATTTATAAAGAAAACGTGGTATATGCTGGGTGCGGTGGCTCACGCCTGTAATACTAGCACTTTCGGAGGCCAAGGTGGGTAGATCTTGAGGTCAAGAGTTTGAGACCAGACTGGCCAAGATGGTGAAGTCCCATCTCTACTAAAAATACAAAAATTAGCTGGGCATGGTGGCAGGTGCCTGTAATCTCAGCTACTCGGGAGGCTGAGGCAGGAGAATTGCTTGAACCTGGGAGGCAGAGGTTACAGTGAGCTGAGATCATGCCAATGCACTCTAGCCTGGGCAACAGAGCAAGACCCCATCCCTCCCCATCCCCCAAAAAAGAAAAAAGAAAATGTGGTATAAATGCACAAAAGAATACTGTTCAGTTATAAAAAAGAATAGAATCCTGTCATTTGTAACAGCATGGATGAAACTGGATTCCATTATCTTAAGTGAAATAACCCAGGCACAGAAAGACAAATGCCACATTTTCTAAGTCACAGGGGAGCCTAAAAAAATTAATCTTATGAAGGTAGATATTTGGATAATGGTTATCAAAGGCTGGAGAAGGTAGAAGGGTAGAGCATAAAGAGAGGTTGGTTAATAGGTACAACCATAAGATCAATAGAAGGAATAAGGTTTAGTATTCAATAGCATAGTAGAGTGACTGTACTCAACAATAATTTATTACTCATTTCCAAATAGCTATAAGAGAATAGATGAAATGTTCTCAATGTAAAAAATTGATAAATGTTTGAGATGATGAATATCCTAATTACCCTGATTTGATGGTTATACATTGTATGCATGTATCAAAATATCACATATATCCCATAATATGTACAAGTACTATGTATCAATAAAAATGATTTAAAAAATGAAAGTAATTGGCACTTGTATATTAACATTGAATCCTTCAGTCTTTTTATAAATAATGGGGAAATAAACAAGTTAATATTGAAAGCATGAGATAAAATCAGCCCTCCATTGCTGGCTTTGAAGATGAAAAAAGATAACCATCAGTCAATGAATAACGGCAGCATCTAGGAACTGGAAATGCCCCTCCGCTGAAAGCTGGCAAAGAAAAAAAAAAAAAAGACTTCAGTCTCATAACCACAAGAAAATAAATTCTAACAATCACCTAAATCAGCAAGGAAATTGGTGGCTTCTAAAGCTTTCAGAAGGAATGAAGCCCTGCCAACACCTTGATTTTAGCTGATGAGACCTTGGTTTAGACTTCTAACCTACAGAACTGTTAGACAATAAATTTGTGTCTCTTTAAGCCACTAAGTTTGTGATTATTTGTTATGGCAACAATAGAACACTAATATAATCTATGAGTCAATGTTCTCAGAGTTACAGGCAATAGAAAATAATTTCAATTACTTTTATATTGATGTAGCTTATAAAATGATACATACCAAAGGCTCTCAAAACAACTTTAAAACAAATTTTTCAAGACCAAGGCCCCTAAACCAGACCAGAGTTATCACTTAATAATAAATCTGTTACTTGAGTGAACCATAAATAAATCACTGCTCTCTTCACCTTCCAACTTTTACACTAGGAACTTTGTTTCGCAACCACTGGTAAAGTGCTGCTGGCACTATAATTCCAACCACCAAACCTCTATTATGTTTGACATCACACGTGAAAGTAAAAATGGAAGTGTCACATATAATCGTTTTTTGAAACTGTTTACTTCAGAATGGAAATCTCATTGGTTTATACAAGACCTTCGATCATATACTTATAACCTGATTGAAGGGGATTCCTAGAATTTGGATTTCATTTACATTAGGAAAGTAGAGTTAAATTATGTTGGCACAAGGCCAAATCTGTGTATTATTTCAAATATAATGTCTGTGATGTTGGTATCATTAGAATGTACTAAACTAGGGGATTTAGTATAAAAATATGTCTGGAACCAAAATGTATGTGAAAATATAGGTGTGATATGTAAATATGCAGATAAAAAATAAGTGAGTTTAGGTAACAGGGAACAATAGGATGGGAACCAAAATTAAGCTAAGTAGGCAACTGTATTAGTCAGGGTTCTCTAGAGGGACAGGGCTAATACGATAGATGTATATACAAGGGGAGTCTATTAAGGAGTATTGACTCACACGGTCACAAGGTGATGTTCCACAATAGGCTGTCTGAAAGCTGAGGAGCAAGGAAGCAAGTCTGAGTTTCAAAGCCTCAGAAGTAGGGAAGCCGACAGCGCAGCCTTCAGTCTGTGGCCCAAGGCCTGAGAGCCCCCGGCAAACCACTGAGGTAAGTCCAAGAGTCCAAAAGCTGAATAATTTGGAGTCTGATGTTCAAGGGCAGGAAACATCCAACACAGAGGAAAGATGAAGGCCAGAATACTCAGAAAATCTACTCTTCTATCCTCTCCTGCCTGCTTTATTCTAGCCACACTGGCAGCTGATTAGATGGAGCCCACCACATTGAGGGTGGGTCTGCCTCTCCCAGTCCACTGACTCAAATGTTAATCTCCTTTGGCAACAGCCTCACAGATACACTCAGGAACAATATTTTGCATCCTTCAATCCAATCAAGTTGACACTCAATATTAACCATCACAGCAACATTCTCTGTTGCTTTGGTTATAGAACTATATTTCTCTACTGATTATAGTAGAGGGATAACTACTCTATCTTACTATTAAGTAAGAACATATTAATTAAATAGTAATCCTGGGCCATTCAGGGCAAAATCATACAAATTCTGTTTTGGAGCACATATTAAGGAACATCTCAGAAGTGTTTAAAATAGAAGATAAAGAAGACATTAATGCAGGGGAGAACTTGTATGGAAATACAGTAGATTCTTGTTTATTCACTGTTTTGTTCTATAAAGTCACCAAATACATAGAATTAGCGACTACTGAACCATTGTTCTAAAGAAAAATACAGAGTTACATTTCTGCAAGTCTGTGGTCACAATGTTTTTTTCAATTGATTAAAACATAAACTTGCTTCATGTGTATTTCTTTTCAAAGCAACTTTATTTAGTATATATGGTTGGTTCATTAAACCACGGCACTATAACTCAGATCTGAAAAAAAAAAAAACAAAAACCTATCTAACACATGTATTTTCCTTGTAAGGCACATTACAGACTTTTTGCACTTAGGAAAACTGGGTAGTACCTTACGATTGGAGACCACTTTAAACAGCAAAATAAACAAAAAAGGAGAAAAATGTGTAAAATGGTACTAAATAGACTGCAAAAATCAAACTTATTTGGCACATGAGGGCTGAAACAAAATGCAGAGGACTGTCTACCTCAGCTGAGATCAGGAAAGCTGGGTAACTCCAGCTTTCTGCCATTTTATGCACATCTGGAAATAACTGTAAGCACCACAATCATTGATGTGAGGATTAAAATTAAATTGTGCTGAGTTGTCAAATTTGCAAACGTGAAATCTGAGAATTACGAGAATCAACAGCGTATGGAGCATACAGAGCCAGCATGTGAGCATATAGCTACTTGTCCTTTCTCCCACTGGCCATATCTGTACTATGTAATTCAACCAACTTTCCATAAGTCCAGGTTGACCGCCCTATCCTTGTTCATCTCAGGTCTGATAAGAAGCCCTAGCTGTAGCCTGTTAGGGAGTTCAATGTTACATATATATAACATAAAATTGGAAATAGCCTAAATGTCCAATAATGGGGACTTGTGGTAATAATTTATGAAATATTCTTAAAGTTGATATCCTCTGCAGTCAATCAGTATGATGACATGAATCTATTAGGTTTTACTGATGTGGATATATTCTTATGTATGTCAAATGATAAATTCAATTCAGCATACAGTATGGTATGGCCTACTTTACTGACATGTTAATTTAAATGAAATACATTTTTCTGTGAATTAGACTGAAGAGTTTCCAAAAAATTTTTGTCATTTTCATTCCTGGATAGTAAACTTTGAGGTGTTTTAATTACTTAATTTCTATTTGACTATCTTGATCTTCTGTTTTTCTGAGTGTTAAATTTTCTTTGTACATTTAAAAGTACCAATGAAATACAAAAAAGCCTAGGTGATTAAGATTAATTCAATGAATTATTTACCATACTCTTACTCAGCATTGTCCATATGTGAAATTGTTTGCTTTCCTTCTCTACCATTTCTGTTTTCCTGTCATTTCAGTTCACATTTCTGGTCCTTCTAACCACATCAAAGTGTGACTGTCAGTCAAAAACAAGAAGAAGCTGAAATGAATTCACACTGAAGTGTATAAACACCTGATTTTTTTCACATTGAAAAAAATAGAATTTGAAGGCTTTTATTATAAACCAGGTAGGAAACTAAGAACATTGTACAAATGACCTTATTTGACCTTTAAAATAACCCCATGGAATTGGTAAATATTATTTCCATTTTTTATAAATATGCAACATAGAAACAGTAAAGAATTTTCTTTGTCCAAGAATACATAACTAGTGAGGGATGGAAGTGAGATTTTGTAGTCAGGAAAACTATTTTCAATGCCTATGGACAAACCACTGTGCCATTTTGCTGCCTCTAGTAAGACGTTATGTTCTTTATTTCATCATCATAGTTGAATGTAAAGGACATGTTTTTCAAAATAAGCTTTTTTTCCATCCTGGGAAGAAGAGCTATAGGGGAGGAGGATAAGGATTGGGGTGGGTAGGCAAGCTGAACAGGAAGGGAAGGAAATAAAATACCCTAGGACATCTTGAAATCATCTAGAAGTTCTAGTTGTTAAAGTCTACTTTTCATCTAGCAAGTTAGGAAAAAAATATCAGTAGGCATCTTATATTTTCTGCTTATAAACTCAGTTGATTAATGATGTTAGCTGAAGAGTATCAATTACCAACAGCACATTTTGCTCTAGGAAATCCCAAGATCCAGTCACTAAGGGATATTTATGGGAGAGCACAAGAGATTTATGCTATTTATGTAAAGCACTATATGTCTTGGATGATAGTTTGTTTATCTTTACTTCAGAACAGGGATTCCAAAAATACACACGCTGTGAAGACATCATAACAGAGGCCCACAATGTGATAAATTCCAGTCTGTTTCAAGAACAAACTACTGTCAAGTAAACTGATCTTTTAAAAAAATTATGAAAGCAGAGTACCCAGTCACAACCACCTATCACTGGCAAAAAAAAAAAAAAAAAAAAAAAAAAGGCATGTAAAATAGTGTGAATGCCTGTTAAGTTTATATTCCAGATACCATATTGGAAAATACAATTTGAAAATTATGTTTCATCTTCCGGTCAATTCTAAGAGAATCAAGAGTGACAAATAATGCTATCCACTTGCGCCTTCATTTATTATTTATTTTATGCTGCTAAGAACACATTAAATTGTGTAATGTAATTTGAAGCTATCAAAAAAATCTCTCTATTATACTCATGACATATTATTAGCACAAACTCTTGTTGCTAGCATTTATCCAGTGCTACCTATGTACCAAGCATGTGCAATATTACCTCCCAAACATCTCTGCCAGTAGTTTGATTTTATTGCACATTCATAGTTTAGGCAACAGTGTCTGGGTGACTACATAAATAACATGTTTTATGTATTTATGTGTGTATTTATATATACACACACACATATATATATACACACACTCACATATGTATTTATATATACATATATAAATATCCATATATACACAGATATATATAATCTTATATGTAGATATATATATAGTCTTATATATATATAGAGAGAGATATATATAATCTTAGGTTATATATTTATATTTTATATGTCTTCCAAATCTCTACAGAAGGCTTATAGCATATTCTTACTGAATTTCAGCCATATCAGAAAATCTAAAATAAATTTTCTATATCAAATTCAAAGTTTCAGATGTTCAATTTGTCTTATATTTTTAACTACCAATACCGTTAGTTATATTTTTTATTTTAACTACTATAATGCCAGTAAGAAAAAAAATTAAAAACGAGGTAGTGGATGAGGCAACAATAGAAATAAAAGAAGCTAGGGCAAGACTGAAAAGAAAATCAAAAATAGAATGTGTAATTTTAAGCCAGCAAAAGTAAGTCAAACAAGTGGGAAGCAGGAAATGAGATACAAAAAAAAAAAAAAAAAAAAAAAAAAAAAAGAAAGAAAGAAAACATGAAATACCTTAAATGTAAAATGTAAATAAGATGGCAGGAATGATTCCTAATATAAAAGGAGACTTAAAATATATTTAAGTACGATGAATTCAAAAATTAAATACAGATGGTTCCTGACTTATATTGCTTAAAGTACGATTTTTTTGCCTTTACAATGGTGTGAAAGCATACACATTCACATTCAGTAGAAACTGCAACCTTATTTTAAATAGAGGAGTATCTGTAAAAACTCTAAGACATCAAAAAATAAAATAAAATCTAGGCAGAGGTGGTCCCTGATGAAAATACATAGGTTGGAAATCAATATATGGACAAATATACATCAGGTAAATATAAATAAAAATAGAACTAGAGTTTTAATTTTAATATATATTCTTTTGTTCCTGGACAGGAAAACAGAAGTCTCCCCAGATTTTTCAAAGGAAAAATTATGATGCTGGAACATGTTGGTAGGGTTAGAGGAGAGAAAACAGTAAGATGAGATTATACCAAAAGTTATCACTTCAGGAAGGTGTTATGATCCTTAGCTTAGAGAAACAGAAAATGAAAAACAGTGTTACCAAGTGCACAATCACCCTCTGCTGCTGATGTTGGAAACCCAGCCATCACCAGAACCAAGAGCCTGTAATTCTGCTTTTGATGCAGAAGCATCTAAGCCTCTACGCTTGCATTTGTCCACAATTACTGCTGCTGAGGCTGCTGCAGTGGCTGCTGCTGCTGCTCTTGGGTGGGGAGAGCCCCAGACATTCTCCTCCTGAGACCACGGCAGGTCTCTTGGCCATTGACAATACTAGAAGCTTGCTCCTTGAAGGGAAACCCAGAAGTCTGCATGTGTCTGTCACTATTATTAACAAAAGCACTACTTCCAATAACCATTTTGGTGCCTCCCATGGGAACTTCATGGAAATCCTCTTTACAAAGTTTTTTGGAAATTCAATGTGCGTGTTTTCAAATCCATACTGTAGAGAAGCAATCATGGCTGAGTACAAATAAATTTTAGAACCAACAAATAGCCACCGTAGCCCACCATTTTTAGTAATCAGCACCCATTCTTATCATCAATGCAATAGACAATGCATACAATAACAATATGATAAATTCTCTCTAAAATGATTCAGCTACACTTTATGCAAACTGACATAGTCTTAATCCCCCAGTTCCATTATTCACTATTTCTTCACCAGGTGATTTAACAGTCATCTAGTTCACTGAAAATTCAACTTAAATATCCTATAATCTAAGAACAAAATTGCAATATAACCACCACAAACACTGCATTGTAAAAAAAAAAAAAAAAAAGGTGAATAATGAAAAAGATAAAAGTGAAATAATTGTAAAAAGTATGTTTAGTACAAGGAATTAAATATGAAGAGCACTGAAGTTTTCATTTAAGAAACAGTTGCATAGATATATGTATAGGACTAATAATTATGATATTAAATTAATAGTGAAATATTGGAAAGAGTTTAAGTGTTCAAGAACAGAAGATTGGTTAAATGGTACAACCACACAATCATGTACTAGCAGCTATAAAAAGAAATGAGTCATGCCCAGTGGCTCTCTCCTGTAATCCCTGCACTTTGGGAGGCAGAGGTGGGAGGTACACTTGAGCCCAGGAGTTCAAGACCAGCCTGGGCAGCATGGGGAAACCTTGTCTCTTCAAAAAATACACGAACTAGCCAGCATGGTAGTATATGCCTGTAGTCCCAGTTGCTCTGGAGGTTGAGGTGGGAGGACTGATTGAGCCTGAGGGGTCAAGGCTGCAGCAAGCCGTGATCATGCCACTGCACTTCAGCCTGAGCAAAAGAGTGAGCCCTGTCTCAAAAGAGGAATAGTCTCCTTCAACTGATATCTACACAGTTTATTTTTAAAAGCAAGGTGCATATAGTATATTCAGTATGATTATTCTATGTAAGAAATGAAGGAAATTAGATAATATGTTTATAGATACACACTCAATTTTGCTTTAAAAATACAGATAAATAGGCCAGGCACAGTGGCTCATGCCTGTAATCCTAGCACTTTGGGAGGCCGAGGCAGGTAGATCACCTGAGGTAAGGAGTTCGAGACCAGTCTGGCCACCGTGGCAAAACCCTGTTCTACTAAAAATACAAAAATTAGCCAGATATAGTGGCAGGCGCCTGTAATCCCAGCTACTTGGGAGGCTGAGGTAGGAGAATCACTTGAACCCGGGAGGCAGAGGTTTCTGTGAGTCGAGATCATGCCACTTCACTCCAGCTTGGGCAAAAGAGTGAGACTCTGTCTCAAAAAAAGAGAAAAATATACAGATAGATAGATGATAGATGATAGATAGATAGATAGATAGATAGATAGATAGATAGATAGATAGATGATAGATTTGAAACAAGTAACAATTTGTAACTATGGGAACAGAGACTCTTGTATAACAAAAGCATCTAAAGAGTTTTCACTTTTGATTTACTAAATAAAATTATCTTTTCAAAACGTAAATAATTTACAAATGTCTAAAATTAAAAACAAAATAAAAACAAATGATCCTCACCATATAACAAACTGGTAACAAAGCTCAGAGTAAGGATTGATCAAAAATAACTTTAAAATACAGGGTTTTAACCGTAACATTTCAGTGAAATATATCCTAAGAGCAAAAAAAACTAAAAGAAATAATCTTTACATGGTAATTTTAAATTTTGTATTTATAGTGATATGGTTATTTTAGAGACTTTTATATTGTAATTTATAGCAGATCAGTTATACTTTTTGGATTATGATTTTTACTGTAAAAGGTAAAGATACAATCAGTTTTTAAGTATAAAATATGTAGCAATGATAACAAATTTGATGTTTAAAAATATGTAATTATATATAGTAAATATATAATATGTAGCTCTGACCACTAAATTGACCCCAAATCAATGCCAACCTAGGTGCAAATGAGTGCCCCTAAAACTTTCATTTTGATCTCAAATACAATTTCTTCAGAAAATTAACCAAGAGTCTTTGGAGACATGACTGATTGCAGATTTGAGTCAGGTAAGTGATACAGTTTGGATGTTTCTCCCCTCTGAATTTCATATTGAAATGTGATTTCCAATGTTGGAGATGTGGCCTGGTGGGAGGTGATTGTATCATAGGAAAGAAAATAGGCCGGGCGCGGTGGCTCAAGCCTGTAATCCCAGCACTTTGGGAGGCCGAGACGGGCGGATCACAAGATCAGGAGATCGAGACCATCCTGGCTAACATGGTGAAACACCGTCTCTACTAAAGAATACAAAAAACTAGCTGGGCGAGGTGGCGGGCGCCTGTAGTCCCAGCTACTCGGGAGGCTGAGGCAGGAGAATGGCGTAAACCCGGGAGGCGGAGCTTGCAGTGAGCTGAGATCCGGCCACTGCACTCCAGCCTGGGTGACAGAGCCAGACTCCGTCTCAAAAACAAAAAAACAAAAAAACAACAACAAAAAAAGAAAATATTGTGAATGTTTTAGCACCATCCCCTTAGTGACAAATGAGTTCTCCCTCAATTAGCTCAAGAAAGATTTGGTTGTTTAAAAGAGTCTATGACCTTCCTCTCCTCTCTCTCACTCCTGCTCTCACCATTTGACATGCTGGCTGCCTGACCCTTTGCATTCTGGCATGATTTAAAGTTTCCTGAGGCCCTCACCAGAACGTGAGAAGATGCCAGCGTGATGCATCCTGTATTGCTGGCAGAACTGTGAACCAATTATACCTCTTTTCTTTATAAATTACCCAGTATAACTACACAAAATGGACTAAGATGGTAAGATATAAGGTAAACCTCAGATAACTTTTTGGCACAAAAATGGAAAGAAATTTCCAAAAAAAAAAAAAAAAAAGAAAAATATTGGAGTCCCATCAAAAGGATCAGAAGCCAGACTGCAGGGTAAAACTGTCGCAATTTGTGCATCTAAAATAATAGTGACATTAACAATTACAAACATAGCGAGTCAATTAAAATCCATAATTATAGAATGATCATTAAAGAAGAGAAATCTAGAAAAAAAAAAAAAAACACTATTCAAAGTCATTGGTAAAACATCTCTTTTATTTCAAATTGTATTAAAATATGTATAAGTATGTGTTTTTCTTTCCTTTTGTTTCCACGCTTTACAGTAACTGAATAAAGATACTTTGTATGGGAAAATCTCCACTTTAAGAAATATTTCAGGGGAATATTGTTGAATTTATTGGTAAAATTAGAAATCCATTATTGTTTTACAAATGTTAATAAAATTAACTTATACCATGATTATCAATTGAAGTGAAAACAATTACATGTCTGGTGTCAAAGTAATGCCACACAGTTACCCTCTAGTCTCAAGAGAGGAAAAGGAATCGTAATGAAGGGTTCATTTCTCATCACCCTGCCTCTAGAGGTCAATATCAGCATCATTAGTAGTAAATACATCAGATAAGTCCCCTGTAGTAATGTATAACATCATTTATGATGCATTTTAGGCAAGTATGTTTAACTTAAATCTATCAAACCTTTAAATGTGAATACAGAGAATAGGTAAATAACCTAAATGGTATCACATAGCAAACCAGATAAATCTATAAGATGGAATACTTTAGAAGATAACTGGCATAGTCTGTTTAGTAAGCCAGAAACAGGAAATTTAAAGCAAATCCATGTCAAAACCAAAATTGCTTTCAAAGGAAACTATAACCATATAAAATATTTTTATCGGCAAATCTAATAAACCAATTTTAAAGAAAACTGGGAAGATATTGACTTATGGATAAGTGATATAGATGAAGATAACTATTAAGGCACTTCAGCAAATTAACAAAAAAAGTCAGAAAGCCAGTGGAAGAATTGATGTGAACAACCACAACAACAGCAGAAAAATGAAGATGAAACCCAAAAGGATAAGATACTTAGAAGGATATTCACATTTGATGGTAAACAAAAATGCTAATTAAATAGGAAAACGTCACTTTATACCTATTCAAATGGCATAAATTTTTTGATATGATGTTTATTGTTAGGGACACAGGTACATAGTTTGCTTGGCACAAAAAGCACATCCTTTCTCAAAAGTTATCTAAAAGTACTACTGGCTCTCACAGTCTTCTCTCTTTCTTCACTAAAGTTTTTATTCTATGCTAAAACATTTTAAACTTCTCTGTTAATATCCTGCAGTGTCTTAGTTGAGGATATCCTCCTACACAAAATGGGTTATTTTCACAGGTGTTTCAGTAATCTACCAACGTAGGATTCACTTACTTACTTAGTTTTTTTGTTTAACTTTTACTTTTCCGTACAAAGTGTGTAGTGTAAAGTTAAGCCCCCAAACTGCAGGAGAGCAGTACTGGGAATAAATATGTTGAATGGAAATATTTTTTTCCCCACAATTCTATACCAGGCCCAAGACATGAGATTTCTTTTCAACATGTTTATTATTGGGCCAATTTATTTCCAAACCCTCTTCTATTCACTTTAAAAATTATTATCGTTTATATTTCAGACAGAAAGGAACCTTGGCAAAAACAGAAAAAAAAAAACTAATCAGAAAGTGATAAGGTAAAACTGCAAATGAGTGAGGAGCTAATTGATGCACTGAGGAACTGGAAGAGTCATAAAGTGCTAGGATTAAGAGCAAGGATCAGAAGTTTTATTATTCTAAAAATACAGACACTTCACTCTGAATGAGGAAAGAAGAAATGGAATAATGAAGATAGAACAGCTGTTCTTGATTGAAAAATAATACGAAAGTATGGAGTCTGGCTGCCTCTCTTTTAAAAGAAACAAAACATTTTTCTATGTAAGGGAAATACGGTTTTATATAGTAGTTCTGCATCTTGACTGTACATTGGAATCATCTAGGAAGTATTAAAAACTATTGATGACTGCTGCCCATTCTGAGTTGTAAACTTAATTTGTCCGCATTATGTTTGGAGCATCAGGATTTTTTTAAGCTTTCCTGGTGATTTTAAGGTGCAGACAATTGTGAAACTACATGCATAGGAAGCTAAAAAAAAAGATTTGAAAATAAATTTAAGCCAAAAGACACAGATGATACGTACAAAAAGTTGCTGAACACAGGGAAGGTTTAATTGAGATTGGATGCATGCCCAATTTATAGTACTCCTAACCAGCCTAATGGTTTAATAGTTTAAACATTGTCGAAACATATAGTCACACAAAGAAAATTCTGAGGTCAGCATATCTATTGGAACCTCGAAATCAATTACAGCTTACTACGCCAAATAGTCCTAGGACCTAGGTAAAAATGGGTACCTAAAGTGCCCAATAATTTCACTTCAATAACATAGCCCATATCTATTTTACAATGAAGTCTTCTTGTGAACCAAAATCTTTACCCATGCCCTCGATGCTCCAAAATAAAGTTAATGCATGTGACAAAAGTGCACTTATTGTGAACCTTCTATAATAGATCTGAGGAACAATGTATGTCACATTTGACAGCTTTGCTTTCCAAACAAACTAGTGTTTTTCCTTCCAGTATAAAGGCAAACATACAAATAAGATTTTAATTACTAAGCTATTGACCTGATGGCTTTTTTTGTATTGGTTTTCTTTTTCAATTAATGACAAAAGCAAATTATTTGATGTATTAGAAAATATATGTTCTAGAAACTGTTATGTCTTTAATCACTACTCTCATAGAATGATAACTGCTTGGTTATGGGTTAAATCACACAATTGGATCCCTCATGTTTCTTAAATAGCAGTATGTATTAGCCTGTTCTCACACTGCTATGAAGAAATACCTGAGACTGGGCAATTCATAAAGGAAAGAGGTTTGATTAACTCACAGTTCTGCATGGCTGTGGAGGCCTCAGGAAACTTATAATCATGATGGAAGGCAAAGGAGAAGCAGGCACCTTCTTCACAGAGCAGCAGGATGAAGCGAGTGCAAGCAGGAGAAATGCCAGACGCTTATAAAACCATCAGATCTCCTGAGACTCACTCATTATCACAATAATAGAATGGCGGAAACTGCTCCCTTGATTCAATTATTTAATACCTCCTCCTGGTCCTGCCCTTGACATACAGAGATTATGGGGATTATAATTCAAAGTGAGATTTGGGTGGGAACACAGAGTCAAACCATATCATAATGTTTCTCAAGTTTAATTTTTTATTAAAAAAATTATGAATCCTTCAATGATATATTTTATTAGAAAATAATTAAAATAAAGACATAAAATTAGGTGTAGGTTTCTTATGATAGTAACCCTTTTGTAATTTTAAAGCCAAAATGATTTGACAAATTAAACATAACAAAACCAAACAATAAAATCTCAAATTAATTGCATTTAAAAATACATATTTTACTAAGAACAAGCGCCATTTCAACAAAAATATTAATTCCTTAAAAGAGTTTTCCTCCCTTTTTGGCACTTCTTTATCACCTGGCTAAGTTTCATTTATAACACCAAACTCAACTATTAAAATCACTGCAAAATCCTTTGTTTGTGTAGTGCATCCTACACATAAAATCAACCTCTGATATTATCTCTCTATCCCATAATAACCAGGCAATAGAGTTTAGGAAAAAATGTAACAGTAAACACAAATAAGATGAGCTTTGAAATTATATTATATTATAGTCCTCAATAGTAAAGTAGCTATCCAGATGTGCAAGATACAATAATATGACTTTTATTAGATTTTAGGTGAAAAGAAAAATAGTATTTTTATGAAGAATTCAGATAATTATGTGATACATCTCTTACTCTGTTTTAGAAATAATGATATAATTGGCCACAAATAAGACGTGGTAAATTGACTTATTGCTCTAAAACTCATGATACTCAAAGACAGTAGTATTTTATCCACACGGATTCTGAATGTAAATCATCGATAGTTGGCTCTTTCTACATTTTAGTTTATTCTAATACAAAATAAAAATAATAGCATTATCAATTTTGGCTTCTTGTTATTAATAATCAACAGATGTATCATAAGCACAACATTGCATTCTAACATACTTTTTACTCATAAAAATAGATTGGAGTTTTGATTTCATGAAGATCTTCCCCATTGTTAACTTTAGATAAGTTGAAAAATGTATTTCTAAACTTAATAGGTGTCAGAAATTCACACAATTTTTTGAGAAAAGAGCACATAGAACATCCTAGAATGAAAAGAGAATTGCATATTAGCTAAATAAAATGTTAAATGCCGTAACTAAAAATGAATTTTACAAAATACCATGACTATTGCTTTATTTTTGTTTGGTCAACTATTTAATGTTAAAATTGCCCACATTAAGGAATGGTTATGTTTGCTGCATATTCCTGTAGTATTTTCAACTTAGATAAATATTTCTGATCACATCACTTAAAAAGAACACCACTCAACAATTTTAATCAAAAAAGCTTATGCATCTAAAATTAAACATTCAAACACAATTAAAGTCATAAAATATTTAGAAAATGAAAAAAAATCACATCACCACTTTATATTGGGTGTAAGTGGGTTTCCACAATTATTTACAATGGTTTGCCCGGACCCATCAGTATAAGTATCTGCCTACCTGAGTAAGTACAATATTGTGAGTAGTTTTCTAAAATTTTCAGTATTATCTATGAATCTTACTCTCTAATAAAATCTGAAATTACCTTTGCAAAACTGAAGTTACAAGCTGCTCATTGCATACTTAATTGTCCATTAGGAAGAGAACTAACAACAAACAAATCAAGAAAATTGTTTCTGCTGAAGATTATCTATAATTTCTACTGCTTCTTATCGTAAAATGAAGTAAGGTGACAAGTAATAACATCAGAGATTCATCTGCCCTTCATCACACTTCATTTTTCTGATATGTCTTTTCGTATTTTATTTATTTACTTTTATACTTTTTAATTTAATTTTAATTTTTAATTACCATGGACACCTAATAATTGTCCATATTCATGAGGTACATGTGATATTTTTATGGAAGCATATAATGTGTAATTATCAAATCAGGGTAATCAGAATATCTATCGCCTCAGTCATTTATCATTTATTTGTGTTAGAAACATTCAAATTTCACTCTTTTCATTATTTTAAAATATACAAAATATTATTATTAACCGTAGTCACCAAATTGTGCTAGTGAATACTAAATTTTATTCATTCTATCTGTGTTTTTGTACCCATTAGCCATTTTGTCTTTTTTCAGTACTCCTTCCTAATACCTTTCCTAGCCTCCAGTAACCATAATTCTACTCTCAATATTCATGAATTCAGTTTTCTTTTAGCTTCCACATATGAGTGAGAACATGTAATATTTGTCTTTCTGTACTGACTTATTCCACTTAACATAATGTCCTTCAGTTCTATCCATGTTGTTGCAAATAACAAGATTTCATTCTTTTTTATAGTTGGATAATTTTCCATTTTGCATATGTGCTGCGTTTTCTTTATTCGTTAATCCATTGATGGAAATTTAGGTTGATCCCATATCTTGGCTATTGTGAATAGTGCTTCAGTAAACATGAGAGTGCAGATATCTCTTTGATTGACTGGTTTTCTTTCTTTTGAATGTCTACGTAACAGTGGAATTGCTGGATCACATTGTAGTTCTATTTTCAGCCTTGTAAGTAGTCTCCACACTGTTCTCCATAGAGGCTGTACTAATTTACATTCCCACCAACAGTGTATGAGGGTAGTGTTTTCCTTTCTCCACATTCTCACCAGCATCTTTTGGACAAAAGCAATTTTATCTGGAGTGAAATATCTCATTTGAGTTTTGATTTTCATTTATCAGATGGTTAGAGATGTTGAGCATTTTTCTCATATACCTGTTGGCCATTTTTATGTCTCCTTTTGAGAAATGTCTGTTTAGAACTTTTGCTCATTTCTAAATCAGATTATTATTTTTTTCTTATTAAGTTTTTTGAGCTTTTATACATTCTGTTTGTCAATCCCTTGGCAGATGAATACTTTGCAGATATGTTCTCCCATTCTGTGGGTTGTCTCTCCACTTTGTTAATTGTTTCCTTTGCTGTGCAGAAGCTTTTTAGTATAACGTGATTCTGTTTGTCTATTTTTGCATTGGTTGCCTGTTGTTTTGAGGTCTTATTCAATAAATCTTTGCCTGACCTACATCCTGGAATGTTTTCCCCTATGTTTTTTTCTAGTAGCTTCATAATTTCAGACCTTGGATTTCAGTCTTTTGATTTGAGTTTTGAATATGTCAACAGATAGGGGTCTAGTTTCATTCCTTTCTTATGGATACCTAGCTTTCCTACCACCATTTAGTGAAAAGACTTACCTTTCTCCAGTGTATATTCTTGACACCTTTTTCAAAAATGAGTTGAGTATAGAGGTATGGATTTATTTCTGGGTTCTGTATTTTGTTCTACTGATCTATGTGTCTGTTTTGATGCCAGAACCATGCTGTTTTGGTTACTATATCTTTGCAGTGTAATTTGAAGTCAAGTAATGTAATTACTTCAGCTTTGTTCTTTTTGCTTAGAATGGCTTTGGCTATTCTGGGTCTTTTGTGTTTCTATATAAATTCTAGGATCATTTCTTCCATTTCTGTGAAGAATGTCATTGGTATTTTGATATGGACTGCACTGAATTTATAGATTGCTTTGAGTAGTATGGACCTTTTAATGATATTTATTCTTTCAATCCATGAACATGGAATATCTTTCCATTTGTTTTTTGCCCTTTTCAATTGCTTGCATCAATATTTTGTAGTATTCATTATAGAGATCTTTCTCTAGAATGGTGGAGAATATACTTGGTAAGTATATTCCTAGGTATTTTATTTATTTGTAGCTCTTGTTAATGGGATTACTTTTGGTGTTTCCTTTACATATTGCTCAATATTGGCATATAGATATGTTTTAATTGTATTTATTGAATACCATAAACATTTACTGAATCATTGTAATATTAATTGAAATGTCCTGTTTGACTTCAGCAGAGAAAAGACAATTTTTGAAGAACATTTATTTATTGGTAACTTTAAGTGACCTTAATAATCTGTTAAGCAGTATAAAGCTACTTTATTTTCAGAAAGTATTAATATTCATTCTTTATCTCTTTTTGTTCCATAATACTTTTCTTTGCTCACTCTGCTTTTTGCAGTTTCAATTATTTCAACTTTTCAAGCATTTTTATATCAACACCTTAGCCACCATGTCAATTTACATTTGCTTTCAAGTAATTCACTTGGATTCTAATAATCTCTCATATTTATCATTTAACATATTTTCAAGACATAGTATTAGGTTTTTTTGCTCTTTCATTGTATGTAACTAAATGAAGATAAGAAGAAATTCTACTCAATGCCTCAACCAAGCTCCTCTGAAACTTATATCATGAATGTTGCCAATTGCCTATCCTCAGTCAGACAGGGAAGAAGGCACTAAGATCAGTGTGAATCCATACCCCAAAACGTAGATCAACAAAGAGATCCATCCCAGGGATCTGCTTACCTGAAGCAGAAAGTACTGGACATCATAAATGATAAGATCACTTACTTTACTAGTAAATGTGTTGAATTCCTGTGGACTAGACTAGTGTGAGAGTTTGAAAAACCTAGGTTCCCAATCAGAGGGGTGATCTACATAATTTTAGATCCTCACAGTGAGGATCTAAAAATAATCTTCTAGTGTTCATGGCAGGGAGATAGGAAGATAAGACATGGTAAAAGTTCCCCAGATTCTTTACCCAAACGAAGGCCAATTCTGCAGGGGAAAAACTTTGTTAGAGCATTTTATAAGAACCTTATTTGACCTGGCTACCTCGGAGAATTTCTATCCAACTTTGTCCCTCTCCAACTTACTTGTCCCATCTAAAAAAAACAACAACAAAAGTATACAAAACATGGAACAAAATTCCAGGAAAATATATTGGATCTGCCTGCTACAGCCCAAGAAAAGAGCAATGTGCAGTGAAGAAAGAGAGGCAAAAAGAGAAAAGCTGTATCCCTGGAGGAGGAAGAGGAATACTGGTAAAACCACATTCCAAGACATAGGCCTATGAAAATACTAAGGTTTTTATCAGAAAATTAACACTTAATTTTAATAAAAAACACTTCCCTCTCTCAAACTCTACCACCACACCAGAGAGCCTCTAATGGATTGTAGTTGAAGGAGTTGGAGGAGTCAGACTTTATCTGAGTAGCAATACGAACAGAAGCCCTTTTCCTCCACAAAAAAAAAAAAAAAAAAAAAAAAAAAAAAAAAAAAAAAAAAAAAAAAAAAACAGAGAGAGAGAGAAAGAGAGAAAGAAACAAAGACATAAGAGGAATTTTAATCTGAACTCCTAGCACAATTAACATAGATGTTTAACTGAAGGCCTATTCAGCTCAATATCCATTATGCATGCATGTATGGCTTTCAACAAAAAAAATTACAAGACATACCAAAAGGAAAGAAAAAAGTTTGAGAACTCAAAACTATCATCAGAACCAGACTCACCTAGGACATAATGTTATCAGAAAATGAATTTTAAAATAATTATTATTGTTAAGGCTTCAAATAGAAAATACAGCAAACATGCAAGAGCAAATGGGTAATGCCAAGTGAGAGATGAAAACTAGAAGTAAAAAATGAAGTGTAAAACTAGAAATAAAAAACAGAAGGAGAAATAAAGAATTTTCATAACGAATTCAACAGTTCATTCAATGAACAAAAGAAAACAAAAGCTATAAATTGAAGATTTATTAATAGTAACTTCTGAAACAGAAATGCAAAGAGAAAAAAGGTAAAACAACTAGAAGAAAACATCCAAGAACTGAGGTACAATATTAAAAGTTATAAAAGCAACAAAATTCGTAACACAGAAAAAGACCAGCGAGAGAATGGTACAGGAGTATTTGAAAAAATAATTCAGAACTTTCCAAAAAAAAATAAATAAAACAGTCTATAGATTCAGAAAGTTTATAGAACACCGAGCAGGATAAATATCAAACAATATACACCTGAGTATATGGCATTCCTAAACTTCTAGAAGAATGGAAAAACAGAGAAAAACTTGGAAGCCAAAAGGTATAGAATCCTTTTATTTATTAAAAAAAAAAATTACTATGGTTTGAATCTTCATTTCCCAAAAATTTATGTGTTGAAATACTAACCACCAAATTTATGGTATTAGGAGGGGTGCCTCTGGGACATGATTAGGTCATAAAGACAGAACTGTCACAATTAGGATTAGTATTCTTAGAAAAGAGAACCCAGAGGCCTCTTTCCTTCTGCCAGGTAAAGACACAGTGAAAAGATGGTTGTCTACAAAGTAGGCCCTCCCAAAAGGTCAAATTTGGTTGCACCTTCATCTTGGACTTTTGTTTTATTTTGTTTTTGAGACAGAGTCTTACTCTGTCACCCAGGCTAGAGTGCAGTGGCATGATCTCAGCTCACTGCCGCCACCACCACCTCCCAGATTCAAGCAATTCCCCTGCCTCAACCTCCCAAGTAGCTGGGACTACAGGTGCCACCACCAAGACCAGCTAATTTTTGTATTTTTAGTAGAGATGGGGTTTCACCATGTTGGCCAGTCTGGTCTCCAACTCCTGAAGTCAAGTTGTCTGCCTGCCTCAGCCTTCCAAAGTGCTGGGATTATAGACGTGAGCCACCACACTGGGCCAGTCTTGGGCTTTCTTCAGAACTGTAGTAATACATTGTTTATAAGCCACTCAGTCTATGATATTTTATTATAGCAGCCAGAACAAACTAAAACAATACAACTAATATAAGCAAGACAGTGGAAAAAACATATTTAGTGTTGAAAGAAAAAATAAAACCTCAAACTGAGGATTCTTCTTCAAAAGTGAGGGACAAATAGGGCTTTCTAAAAAAAAAAAAAAAAAGAAAGAAAAGGAAAAAAAAAAAAAAACCTTGAGGGAATTAATTATTCATTACTAGCTAATTTGCTCAGTAAAGAATATTAAAAGGATCTCTTCAGGCAGGAGGTCATATAGATCAGAAAATGGAATGTATCTAAATAAATGCAGGTACAATAAAAATATTTAATGTGTTATTCTTAAATGTAACTGCTTAAGGAAATAACACTAACAATGTATTGAGTGACTATTATACACAGATAAGTGAATCAAATGTCAGCAATGGCACAAAGGATGAAAGAAAGAATTGAGACTACTCTGTTATAAACTACCTGTGCTACAAATAAAGGGAAATGATGTTATTTGAATGTACACTTAGATTATTTTAAAATGTATATTGGAAGCTCTAACGCAATCTTTCATTTGCTCAAAAAATATAATTAATGTACTAAGAGAGGAGATAAAATAGAATTTTAAAAAGTGATCAGTTAAAACCTAGAAAGTCAGAAGGGATATAAGAAAACAAAAGATGAATACAATGAACAGAAAGCAATTACTAAAATAGTAGGTTTAAATACAACTATATCAATTATCACTATACATGTGAATGGTCTAAACATTGAATTTAAAAAGCAGATAACTGGATTCAATTTTTTTTATAAAAGCAACTATATGTTGTCTATAATAAATCCACTTGAAATATAAAAATATAATTGTATGTGTATTACTTAAATTTAAATATAATCTTCAGGTTAAAAGTAACAATATGGAAAAAGATATAGAGTTATAACACCAATCAAAACAGCACTGGAGTAGCTAGCTATATTAATTTGAAAAAGACTTCAAAACAAAGAAGATTATCAGGAATAAAGAGAAGCATATGAAAATAAAGGGATCATTTATTCAAAGGGGCATGACAATCCTAAATACGTGAGCACCTACCAACAGAGCATCAAATCATATAAGGCAAAAACTGATAGAACTAAAAGAAGGAAGAGACAAATTGACTTTTTTGGAGATTTCAGCACATCTCTGTCAATAATTGATACATCAGGTAGGCAGAAATGAGTAAGGAAATAAATGACTTGAACAGCAGTATCAATCAATTTAATCTACTTGATAATTATAGAATACTTCATCCAGAAATAGAAGAATTCACATTCTTCTCAAGCATAAATGGAATATTCACTGGTGGATTACATCATAGCTATTAAAAACATTTTAACAAATTTAAAAGAATATAAATTACACAAAGTGTGTACTTTGATTATTAAAATTCATGTTAACATACTGAAAAATGAAAAAAATTATATTAAAAGATGCAGAAAAGTTTATCACACATTCATGATAAAAACTATCAAAAAAACTATAAATAGAAGTGTTTTTTAAAACTAATAAAGGGTATATATGAGACTATCCATAGTTAACATCATACTTAATAGAAAGAGACTGAATATATTCCTCTTAAATTCAAGAACTAAGCAGTAAGTCATCTATCAATACTCATATTAAACATCAGTTGAATGTCCTATCTAATATAATGAAAAAGAATTTAAAAAGACATCCAGATTCAGAGGAAAAATTAAATGTGTCCTTAATTTCAGGTGACATGATTGGCTATATAGAACACCTCAAATAATATAGAAAACTAATAGGCCGAGTATAATAAGGTCACTGAATACAAGGTCAATATACAAAAGTTGTTTCCTTTTTTATGATGTGGCAAATAACAATTGGAATATAAATTTAAAAAAATACAATTTACAATAACATCAAAAAAGTTATTATGTGTAAATATAATCCGTACAGGATCTGTATACAAAAAACCACATTCATGAAATAAATAAAGGTTTAAGTAAAGGAAGAAGTATTCTGTACTCATGGATTAGGATGCTCAATATTGTTAAGTTGTAGAGTTTATAAATGCTATTTACAGATTCAATATAATCCTAATCAAAATCCCAGCAAACTTTTTCTATAAACATCAGCAAACAGATTTGAAAATTTTTACGTAAGGTCAAAGCACATAGAAAAGCAACAAAATATTTAAAAAGAAGAACAAAATTGGAGGACTCACACCACTAAATTTGAAGACAGAATTTAAAGCTAGAATAATCAAGACAGATCATTGCTGGGGAAATAATAGTCACATAAATCAATGGAACAGAATAAAGAGGCCAGAAATAGATCTACACAAATACAGCCAACTGATTATTGACAAAAGCACAAAGATTTAATGGAAAAAAGTAAATTTTCCCACAAACATACTAAAACAATTGGGTATCCATCCACATGCAAAACATTGATCCTAGGTATAGACCTCAAAACTTGTACAGAAACTGTCTCAAAATAGGCTATAGACTGAACAATATTCTAAAATAAAACATAGGAGAAAATTTGAGTAATCTTAGGTATTGAGGTCGGTTTTTAGATACAACATTATAAAGTGTTGTAAGACTTTTCCTTAGTTCAGCTAAAGATGGAGCGCTTGTCTGTGCCACAGCCATGAAAATTTAGGCTCACAGATGGCTTACAGCATGAGTAAAACAGGATTGTATTGGGTGAAAAGGGAAAAAAGAGAAACAGGGATTCTCGCAAGGCCAAATTCCCTCCACTAGAGTGCGTCCTGCCTGGCAGTTTGAATCCCACACAGGAAGAAGAGGGGTCAGGCTCCTCCCTGCTGCAAATGTCATGAACTTCCTGAAGCTCCACCTCAGTGGTCAGGTTGGTAGGAGTTTCCGCAGGGACCCCGCATTCCCCTCTCTAAAGAAGTACATCTAACTGCCGTTAGAATAAGAATAAGAACAAAGACCAATCTTAAATGCTTCCTGTTGAAAGAGGTGCTGTTTTGGGGAAATGGGAGTTGGCGCTCTCTCAGAAGTTGATCTAAGGGTTCCCAGCAGAAGGGGCCATTGTCAGAGGCTCCAGTTGCATAACTGTTTGGAGTTTGATGGCCTGAAGGCAAGAACAGCCAAATGGAATTATTAGAAAACATGTATCAAAACAAAACAAGTTGTGGGGTAAGGATAGTCCAAACATTCTGAGGCCTTTTACCAGTTTGGACAGGGATAGGGAGGCCAAAAGCCCAACTGGTTAATTTTGCCAGCATGTCAGACTTCTGGGTTCCCTTCCCCTAAGCCTAATCCTAAGCCACCAATTTAAGGTTTGACAGATAACTCTTTCCAGTTCAGAGGATGCATCTGAGAAGGGTGTCCCAGAGTATGGAGACCCAATTACCTATTAGTGAAGAGAGAATAGAGGAAGAGAAAGGAATAAAAAGAAGGTGTTTGTTCAAAGGGGTCCCAGGGGTTCAGGATGCATTCTAAAAGGGGTACAGACTGAAAAGGAATGGCTACCCATCTAGAAAGAGGAGAGTAGTTGTCACTGGTTCCTTCTCTTCCCAGAAGATACCTAGGGTATGTGAGGGAGAGAGGGAAGAGCATCCTATTGCCGTCTTCCATACTTGCATCCCTGAGTTCTGGTGACCTTGGCAGGTGTCACCATGAGTACCAAAGTGACTTGCACCCATGAAGCAGGGGGACCTAGTGATTCGGAATTATCTGCTCTCACCTATGTCTCTTTTCCACCTACTGTCAGTAGCCTTGGAGTTTTCTAGACCTGATTTATGCCACGGATATTAAAGTGGCCTTTATCCATGAAATAGGAAGCTTGGGGGTTGGTTTAATTGGCAGGAATCAGCTACGCTTACCTGTGCTATGCCTTTTAACCTCTGTTGTCATCTGCCTCTGGATTCCTTAGATCCGGTTTTCTTTCCTAGGGCTTTGACCCAAAAGTTGGAATTGTGTCTGGGACAAAAATGGATCTCGGTTGGGGGTTGCATGGACTCCTTATAAGTTGAATGCTAAGGTGCAACTGTGGAACCGAGTCCTCCTCCAACAAAGGAGAGGAAAAGATGTCTTGTGACACAACCAGGTGACTGGTGGCTATAGTTATGCTTGCTAGGATTTGGGTGCATGGTGGTTGACTTTGGTTAGCTCTCTTAGTTGTACTTTCCCAAAAGGAAACCTCTGGGTGATGTGTTGTCTGTTTATTCCCTATTTATCTCATCATCTGGCAGAATTTGCAGGATAATTGCTCAGAACTAAAATATTGATCCAGATTTCTACATTACTCATCCCTCTTGTTCTTTCTGAACAGTACCTAGAGATTTCTGGTAATTTCACAGGAATAAGCAGGGTTAGTCTAAAATGTAAGCAAAACTTAAAAACAACTAATAAGTTTAGAATTTAATGACAACTCTATGATAAGTTTGAAATATAATTTCTCTCTCTCCAGTCCTCATTTTTGTTAAAAAAAAATTATCATAAGAATGAATGATTTGCAAAATAGACTTTAGTCTTATACTTGGCCTGATTATTTGCATGAAATGCAACAAGAATAATTATTTTTACATTGGCCTTTTGGATAGGCTTTAATGGAAGTTTGTTCCACAAGGAGTCTCAGGTAAGAACTGTTAAAGTTGAGCCCAACCATGGGTTTAGATCCTCAAACACCTGTGAGTTGGGTGCTTCTCTCCTGTTAAGGTCCCAAGATAAACTTGGAGCTCCTAGACCTGTTAGAAAGTGACTTTCTTTACTGACCACAGTTCAGGAATCCTGTACAGAGACTGTGTAGATGAGGTAAGAGGCCAGTTTCCCCACTGGGCTTTTATTGGGTCTGCAAGTCAAGATTGACTCCTTAAAGGAAAACATGCCCTTCCAATCAAAGCCCTGGTAAAATAACCAATTATTCCAATTGTGTCCTTTTGCAAAAGAAAAATGTACATGTATTGCACTGATACAAATAACTGTATTGCCGTAAGTTAAGAATACTCATAGATAGTTTCCAGATTCTAGAGGAATCAGGCAGAGAGAAACAAACACACTCCAAATTTTGGTCACAGGAGTGTATAACTTAATTATTAAAGGCCATACATAGTTCAAAATAAGATCTCTTCATGAAAAACAAAACAAGAATCAGCAATATTCCAAGCAAAAGTCAGAAACATTTGCTTCAGATTCCTGAGTTCAATTCATTTAGTTAGCTCTTGTTTTTCTTGATATTCGTGAGCATTTCAGCTCCTCAGGAGTCTTGTACATTGTTCTGTATTCTAGTGTCAAAATATCCAAATTTATCAAAAGCCTGTATTTGAGAGTTCCTGTCAAAGTCCTACAACTTATTATGAACCATGTTTTAAAAAGGATTATAACAAGATTACAACTGTCTGTGAATAGCAAGATGTAAGGGTAATTAACAGTTAGAAACACAACTGACAAAGAAATTTGGTTATCTCCGTGGTTTACAATAAGTTAACATAAAACCTTAATTATAATTGATAGCATATACTCAGACATTAGAATTTTAGAAATCTCATACAATTTTGGAACATATATTAACATTATTCACAAAAATATAACCTAGAGAAGATTGAGCATCATTTTGGCAATCCCTTGTTCCTAAGCATGTCAAAGAATCCTGTTTACCTCTCTTTTTTGGACACTTCAGGGGCCCTCTGAAGTATTTTAAAAGCTAGGTGCCAGGGGAGACAATTTTAAAGCTGAAGTTTTATTTTGGGAAGGCTGTTAAATTTTCAAGGCTTAAAACACTTGATATTTTAAAATAGAATTCCAGATTACCATAAATTATTTATTTTGCCAAAATGATGACTCAGAAATTTTAAAAAAACAAAAACCTGTCATAGCCCTTTACAAATTTTGCCAAAGAGCAGATTAGCAACTTGGGAAAACCTTGTTATGCTTTTATTTCAACATTCAATTTAGAGAAAATCCATGTAATACCCTTTTTTGAATGTAGTCAATGTGTTCACACAGAGAACATCTTCTGCAAGATTAATTTCCACAATTATTCCACCACTTCTTTGAACCTTCAGCTTCTTCCTAATTTAACTTAACACAATCTTTAACACTAAGCAAAAGTTTACATTTCTACACTTCCATATAACCTTTCACTGTAAAACGCATTTCACTATTCTTACACACCTTGCATGTAAATCTATTACAAGTAGTTTTGATTAACTCTGAGCAATTTTTAACTTTAAGTTAAAACTTGATAAGTCACTTTAATTGTGTGCTAAGTGCAGCCAATGTCTGCCTTCTTAGTTAAGGGCATGGTTAGTTCCATATATCTCCAGTCCTTACCAATTGTCAGGCCAGCAAGTCAAATAGTTCTCAAAAGCCAAACAGTGATTTGTAACCTCAAAGCACTTAACAAACCTTGCATCTGACCTGCACTTTAACAATAGTATTTAGGTCTGTTTTTATTTTTCAAAGATTGAAGTCATATGAGCTGAAAGGTGCCACAGCTTTTACCTTCCCTTAAAAAAAAAAAAGCATTTGATCCAAGCACTTGTCTTTCTTTAGGCTAAATTAATTAGAGCTCTTTTTATAGACAGTTCACACAACACACAGACAGGTAGAAGAAAACTCAGTCCCCACAATATCCCAGTCCCCACAGGATCCTTTTTCACAATCAAAACTTTACAGAGAGTACAAACATTGATAGTTGGAGGGCCTGGATTAGTAAAAATGTCTTCTAAAAGGAACAAAAAAAATAAAATAAAATAAAATAAAAGGTTAACTGATGATGGGATAGAGAAAGCAAAGAATAAAACAGTTCAAAAATGCCTGGAGAAGAACCTCTTTTTCTTTTGCAACTGGTTCTTCCACCAGGGAGAAAATTTTAAGCATGATTACTATTCGATAGAGTTAAACCCCTTGGCCAGGGAAGGGGAAGGCTGCAGCAGGTACATGTGGCTAGAAACCAGCCAGCCAGCTGTGTAGGACCCTTGGACCATGCATTCCAGCCTCGGCAGGAATGGGGGAGTGGAAGGAAGGTGTTGCTCACTGGCAGGTCCTGAAAAAGGAAGAAAAAGGCCTGGGAGTGACACAGGCTGGAGGCATGGTTTCCCACACCCTCAGAAGTCCAAGAATGAAAAGTCTTAGAAGCAACAGTGAGAGGTTTTGGGTCCCCATTTCACTCACCACTTCTTGAGCCCCACATTGGGTGCCAAAACTGTTGCAGGACTTTTCCTTAGTTCAGCTAAAGATGGGGTGCTTGTCCATCCCATGGCCGTGACAATTTACAGATGGCTTAAAGGGTAAGTAAAGCGGGGTTTTATTGGGTGAAAGGAAAAAAAAAACGGGGGAAATAGGGACTTTCACAAGGCCAGAGTCCCTCAAGTAGAGTCCATATTGCCCAGCAGTTTGAATCCCAGGTTTCACACAGGAAGAAGAGGGGCCAGGCCTCTCGCTGTTGCAAATGTCCTGAACTTCCCAAGCCTCCACCTCGGTGGGCAGACTGGTTGGAGTTTCTGCAGGGAACCCCTCCCACCTGACTGTCTCAAAAGTATACAATACATGAAAGAGCAATTTGAAAGTTGGCCTTTATTACAAACTTTGAGAAAATATTTGCAAATGACATGACTGGAAAAGGACTTGTGTCTAGAATATACAAAGATCTCTTAAAACCTAACAAAAAGGCCAGGTACAGTGGCTCACACCTGTAATCCCAGCACTTTAGAAGGCCAAGATGGGCAGATCATGAGCCTGACAAACATGGTGAAACCCTATCTCTCTTAAAATATAAAAATTAGCTAGGAATAGTGGTGAGTACCTGTAATCCCAGCTACTCATGAGGCTGAGATAGGAGAATCACTTGGACCCAGGAGGCAGAGGTTGCAGTGAACTGAGATAGTGCCAGTGTACTCCAGCCTGGGCAACAGAGTGAGACTCTGTCTCAAAAAAAGAAGCAAACAAACAAACCAAAAAAAAAAAAAAAAAAAAAAAAAAAAGAAAGAAAAGGAAAACCCTAACAAGAAGAAAACAAACAAAAATTTTAAAATGGGCAAAAGATGGCAACAAATATTTGACCATAGAAGAATAGAAGACAAAGAGATGACAAATAAGCATACAAAAAAAAAAAAGTGCTCAACATCATTTGTCATGAGGGAAATGCAAACTGAAACAATGAAATAACTTTACATCTTCATTAGAATGGCTAGAATTCAAAATATTTGAAAATACCAATTGCTGGAGAGGATAGAACAATATAATTCTCATTCATTGCTGGTGGGAATGTAAAATGTTACAGATGCTTTGGAAGATAGCTTGGTAGTTTCTTATAAAGTCAAAAATAGTCTTACAATGCAACTCATCAATCACACTAAAAAGTATTTATCCAACAAATCCAAAATATTATAGTCACACAAAAAACCTGCACACAAATATTGATAACAGCTTCACTCATGATTATCAAAAAATGGAAGCAACTTAATTTTTCAAGAGGTTAGTGGAAAAACAAACTGTGGTACATACATACAATTGAATACCATTCAGTGATTTAAAAGGAATGAACTACCTACCACTCTGTATGATACAACGGATACATCTTAAATGCTTATTACTATATAAAAGGGGCAAGTGTGGAAATGCCACATTTTCTATGATTCTATTTGTATGACATCCTGGAAAAGGGAAAACTCTGTGGAAGGAAAAAAAATATATATATAGTGTCTACTAAGAATTTGTAGAGGGGATAATTTTGAATGGCCAAAATCTTGTGGGATTTTTGCTTTTTGTTTTGTTTTGTTTTTAGAGCTTTGAAAATATTCTGCATGATGCTATACTGGCATTTACATGACATTATTAATTTGTCAAAACCTCTAAAACTTTATAGCACAAAGTTTGAGATAACATATGCAAATTTAAAAAATAAATTGGGACACTGAGGGATCCCATGATAAGATGCATACTGTAACAAAATAATGTAACTGCATGGCAAATATATGATGTAATCTCATTGAGAAGAGTGGGGTAGGGGAAGATACTAAGTAACTTTGAAAATTTCTGGAGACTTTAAGACTAAAGTCAACAGGAATTGTATATAAGCATTGTCCTCCAGCTGGCAAAGTTGTTTCTTTACTGTTAACAATTCTGGAACTACTAAAGTTGTACTTTAGGATCAGATAAATCAGTAAATGGATTGCAAATGGTGGAATCCAGACTTCTCACTGTTGGAGTGATTGTTAAATGTAATCAAGGGGTGAAGGCTAGAGAGTAAGCCATGAGATACTGGGTTAGAGTTGAAGACATTCATATGAACTTAGGTTTAGCCTAATGTAGCTACAGATGGGAAAATAGAAAACCAGTTACAGATAAATGTGTATACAAGGACTAGTATACACACACATAGTTTCAAAATCTGTTGCCGAGGGATACTAGAAGAACAACATCCAAGTCATTTAATACACCCATTGCCCAGATCTTTGGGCAATGAGTAAATGAGCAAATACACCCATTGCCCAGATCTTTGTTTCTCCTACTCCTCTGCAATTGAAGAAATCAGTCATCTTGAAAGAAATGTCTGATTGTAAAACTGGAACAGGAAATATACAGGATAATCCTAGAGGTATTGTCAAAATGAAAACAAATGTTGAAAAAAAGAAAAAGAAAAGAAACTACTGAAGCATGTCAAAGTGACATAGGAGCTGACTGAAAGATCTTGAATTGCCAAATTTTGAAAGTTTGAGCAGGAAATTAATAATGTAGTATTAGATTATAACCTAAAGCATAAAATAAATATCTACAAGTTCATATTGACAAAAATAAATGACTGAATAAATGAATAAAAGAAAATCAATTTCTCATTTAGAAAAATTCCATATATGTTATGTTGGTATTGCCCCCTCAAGGAGGTGGATTATTACTCTTCACCCTAAATATGAGCTATGCATAGTGACGTTGTTCCAAAGAATACAGTATAGAAAGTTGTGAGGGAGACTTTACAGTGAACAACTTTACTAGTACCTCAGCCTGCTGAAGATGATTAGTATCAATGGTGATAACTCATGCTAATAATACATATCTATGATATAATATGATGAGAATAGTACTTTACCTCTGTGGTCTTCCTTCCCCCAAACCCTATAACTCCAGTCTAATCATGAGAACATATCAGACAAATCCCTTTTGAAGACCATTATCTGTAAACACCTGGCCTGTATTCCTTAAAACTCAAAGTTCTAGGTGGATGAAATCAGAGAAAGCATCACAGCTGAGATGAACCTAAGGAGGCATGATAATATGTAATATGGTATCTTGGATGGGATCCTGAAATAGAAGAAAACATTAGATAAAAACTAAGGATATCTGAGTAGAATATGAAGTATTGCTAATACTAACGTATCAGTATCATTCCTTAGTTTTGTCTTATATTTCATAGTAATGTAAGGTCTTAACAATAGCCAAACTATGTGTATGTTACACATGAACTCTATAAACTATTTTTTTACTTTTCTATAAATATAAAACTATCCTAAAATTAAAGCTTATGTAACCAAAAGCAAGCAACAACTAATGCTACATCTGAAAAGCAAGCAAACAAACAAAAAAAGCTATGTGGTTCTTTGTTGCCCCAAAAGTACAGGAAACTAATAATGAACAGTCCTTGAACCCAAATTTTCTTTCTAAATTTAAGTTATAATTAAAGGCATCATTTTATAATTTTCCTATTGGCATCTTTGCTGGAATAAAGCCTAGGAACAAATAAGCACTTTTTTTTTTAATTAAATAATAAGTACTGAGAGTTTCTGAAACATTTCTTTCTTCAGAATAGAAATGTCATTACCACTCCAACTTGATAACAGCTTCTTTTTTTTTTTTCTTTTTTTCCCAAGGATTAATTCATGGTGAGTAGTGTTACATTCTCTTCTTTAGGCACATCAAGGAGCCCTTTCTATTACAGTATATCAAGTATGTAGTTCAATGCTCAATAAATTTTTTCAAGTATAGCTTGAAATAAATGGAAAGTAGAATGAATTTTATTAACCATCAGATATGTATTTTTTTTCTAAGAATCTGCAGTAGGAAGCCAATTTGAGAGGCACACATAAATCTTATAAATGCATTGGTAGAGAACCAGTGAGCAATGCTATCAAATAGAGCATTTCTCATAAATTGATGATCTTCAAGTAGATAGGTGTGTTGAGTGTCTGAAATGATATCCTGAATATTATCATCACTGCCCTTATTATAGTTTTCAGGGCTATTCACATGTGGAATCATTTGAAAATATTACCAAAGAATTATGTTTTTGAAATATTTTGGATTTAATGTTAGAGAGATATCACTTTAATTCACAATTATCTTTAGGGTTTCAACATTACCTGAATTCTAGATATTTTAGTAAAATAAAAACTCAGTTTTAAATGGAATCAAAATACCGTAATTAGTTAACAGAGATTGATAGAAAACCCTAGATCAGCTTAATTAAGTATAACTATTAATAAAGAAAAGAACAATGAAACTCAGGACATGTGTTCTGGTACTGTGAGTAGATATCAGGTATATAAGAAACAACTTGAATAATACATTCCTATCAATAGTCACAGGAAGAAAAAAATTGTTAAGTGTAATTGAAAATAGAAAATGATTGACCATGAATAATTATGAATGCTCCTTTTCATTAAAAGATACCATTATGTTATTGCAAAAGGATCCACCTGTTATTTTAAAATAATTTTAAAGTATTTTAAAATAAAATGTAATGCCACAGACATTTTAGAACACCAGAATTATATACATTTACTATACTTGTTGTGGGTGGGGGACAAATGTTAGACACTATGTATCTGAGTGTATGTGTATGAGTATTTGTGTGTGAGTATCACAATTTAGAATAAAATTTATTTTAAAAATAAACACACACAATGATATCATACCTCTGATTTTGCAGTCCACAAATTGCCAAGGGTCTGTTATTTTGCCAGGCATCATTCTAGGTGCTTAGACTGTATAAAGGAATAGAACAGACAAAATATCTGCCTAATTTCCTTATGGAGTTTACTATAATTATTAATAATAATGTTAATATTCTAGTATAATGTTGTACATGAAATATGGCCAAAAGAAGACAGATTACAGACAATTAATTTAATAAATAAGTATATTATATGTTAGAAGGTGATAACTGCTGTTGAAAATTTTTTTAAGTAGAACAGCGTAAGGGATATTTAGAAAACAAGGGGGTGGGGGAAAAGTTTAAACTGGTCATTCAGAGCAGCTGTTATCAAGAAAACAATTTTAAGTAAGGGCTTGAAGAAAACCAGGAAGCTAGCAATATGGATATTTGTACCAAGGAAGTTCCAGGCAGCAGTAACATCCAATACTATAGAACCAAATCAGGATAATGCTATGGGATCCAGGAACCACAGAAAGATCTGTGTGACTTGAGCAGAGTAAGCAAGGTAAATTACTTTATGAATGAAGTTGGGGATAACAGAGTTCATGCATGGTGCTAGAGGCAATTTAAGAAACTTTCCATTTTACTCTGAGTTAATTGGAAGACATTGAAATATTTAGAGCAAAGAATTGGCATGATATGACTCATAATTTATAAATATTAATAATCTTATTGATCTTTTAAGATTTAGACTATAGGAGAGCAAAGGTAGAAGCAGGGAACTCTGCTAAGAAGCTAAATTACTATAATTAAGGCAATAGTCATTTAGGATAGTAGTTGGGATGGAGATGACAAGATGTGGTCAAATTCAGGATCCATACATAAGGTGGAGACAGCAGGATTTACTGACATTTTATTAAGATGTGAAACATGACAGAAATCAAAGATAATTGCAAAAAAATAGTTTAACCCCATCAATAGAAATAATAGAGTTTCCATTATATGAAATGAAAAAGAAAACTTCTTGTTTCCCAGAAGCAACAGGGACTTCTGATGTCTAGTCTGGCACATAAGGAGCTTGGAAGTCTTCACTCTGTCTTAACAAGAAAAAAAGCAGAACAAACTGGAAGATCAACAGCTCTTCTTAGATCTGTCAGAGAAGTGATGTCAAAAGCAAATCACTGTCCCCTAAAATGGGAGAAAAAGACAAGTGAATACAGATAACAATTTACTGGAACAAAAATCCATGCGTAGGAACCTCTGCAGGAACCAGTACCAGGATAGGAAAATCTAAACTCCCACTGAACATTTGCTGAAGGTTTAGTGTGGACAAGTCTGTCTTAAGGGAGCCTCTGCACTTTGGTGTGTTTTAAATCCAGGAGCTCTATGAGGTTTGAGGAGGAAAAAGTGAACATTTTGAAATATACCAGAGTATTCTCCTTTTCTTATCAAGACCTGCCCTCAAGAGAAACTATTTTATCAGAACTTAATCTATTGGACTTTTATCAGAGCCTAACCAATCTAAGGAGAGGAGAAGTACCCAACTCCCACCTCCTCTACTCATCCTATTCTGCTTAAGGGATGGGATGAGGTGAGAATGAGAAGTACTTGTAAAGTTCACAACACAGCAGCACAGGCACACTAAAAGAATGAGACTTAATGCTAGACCTATGGAATACTTCCTCTTGCCCCACACTTTATGACCACATTCCTAAAGTCCTGTTTGCCTCAGTTTCTTTTACCCAGTCTATTATGTCTGGCTTTCAAAAAATTATAAGGCATGCTAAAAGGTAATAAAAACAAACCACACAGTTTGAAGAGACAGAGCAACCATCAGAACTAGACATGTCAGGGATGTTGAAATTATTGCAGACTTCAAAACAACTATGATTAACATGCTAAGGGCTTAATGGAAAAAGTAGACAACATGCAAGAACAGATGGGCAATGTAAGCTGAGAGATTAAAAAATTAAAGAGTCAAAGAAATGTTAATGATCAATAACGCTAAGACAGAAATGAAGAATGCCTTTGAATGGCACATTAATATACTGGGCATGGCTGATGAAAGAATCTCTGATCTTTAGGGTATATCAATAGTAACTTTCAAAACTTAAAAGCAAAGGAAAACAGATGGTAAAAACAGAATAGAATATCCAAAACGTGGGACAACTACACAAGGTGTAACACGTGTGTGATGAGAATGCAGAAAGAAGCAGAGGCAGAAAGAGAGAAAGAGGCAGAAGAAATATTTAGTGCAAAATAACTGAGATTTTCCCAAAATTAATGCCAGCAACAGAATCACAAATCCAGAAATCTAAGAGAACACCAAGCAGAATAAATGAAAACAAAACAAAACTACACTGGACAGGAAATCAAAGACAAATAAAATGAATGAAGCCATAGGGGAGTAGGGAGCCCTTACATAAAGAAGAACAAAGATAATAATTACATCTGACTTCTCAGCAAAGCTGTTGAAAGGGAGATTTGGTAAAATTAAGACTGTAGATTCAAATAGTTTGAGTTTGAGATGTCTATCAAACTCCAAGTGAAAATGTTGAATAGTCAAATAGCTTCAGAAATTTGTAGTGTAGGAGAGATCTGTGCTTGAAATATACATTTAGGAGTCAATGTCGTGTAGAAAACACTTCAAGCTACCAGAGCACATAAGATAACTAAGAGAGTAAGTATTCATAGAGAGGAGAAAACAAGGCTGATCTCTGTGGCAAACTAACTTGACACTTTCAAAGTAAAAAGAAGGAGCAGCCAAAGAGCCTGAGAAGTGACTGGTAAAGCAGAAGAAAACCCAAGAAACCTGGTATCACAAAAGCCAACTGAAGGGTACGTAGCAGGAAAAAAAGGAGTAGTTGTTAGCATGTGGCTAGCAAGTAAATTAAGAGGCGAATTGAGAATCGACTATTGGATTTAGCTGGTTGAAGGTCATTGCTGACCTCAGGGACAGAAATTTTCATAGAGCTGTAGGGACGAAAGCCTAATTGGAGTGAGATTAAAATAAAGTGAAAAGAAACACAGTGAGTATAAATAATTTGCTCAAGGAATTTATTGGGAGCTGATGAGGAAATAAATTTCATATATATGTTTTAATATGAGAGAAATATTAGCTTTCCAGTGAAGAGTGAAAAATTGAAAAAAATTGCTGGAATGATACCAGAGGAGATATGCATGCATTAATTAACATTACTTACTCTGATACCTACATTGAAAGGAAGCCTCTGTTACTTAACACAATAGAATTTTACTTATTGTTCACTCCACTCTCTCATGAGGGTATTCAGCAGGTTACTATTCATGCAGGTTGTCAAGGGATGGAGTCTCCTTCAATCCTGTGCCTCACTCTACCCCTTAAGGCCTAAGAGTTCTGTTTTTGACACAACCCAGTGATTAGGAAAAGACAGCATGGGGAAGACATATTTGCTAGTTAGTCACTTGCTCAAAAAGACACATATGACTTCTCCCCCCATTCCGCTGGTAAAACTAATAACATGGCTTTCACCTTGGTCCAAGGCGAGCTAGGAAATACAAACTCAACCTGGGCAGAATTCTTACCAAATTATTTACTAGGGATAGAAAGCATGTGTCTTTGGTCATCTGCTAACTCTCTGTGCCACTGATGAAATCTAGTGTTGAAGTGAAATAATTGGCTTTAGATAGATCAAAGTCATCATCTCAATAACGGAAAAGGTGGTGTTTGGAATTTGAGAAATGGGGAGTGAATGGACTCAAGAATATTGTATAATTGCCTGGTAGAGTTAATGGACCATTTGAGTTTTATGGGTATGAATTTCTAATGAAAACAACTAACAATGTTACGTGTTTTATCCAGCCATGTTCAGCTGTATAGATATAGGTTAGTGGTCAATTGAAATTAAATAGACTTAAGCAAATGCAATGTAGTATAAGATTTGTAGGAGAAAAAAGAAAAACATACAAAGTATATTTTTTGATTATTGTCCATAAACTTTAAACAAAAACGAAGGGATATTAAGAGGATGAGGAACAATGAAAATTGATAGGATCGAGAGAGTATAGGGTGAATGGTCCAGCCAGAATCCTAGAAAGGAAAACAAATAAACAAAAATAGGAACAAGATGCAAATTGTCAGAAAATGAGCTGCAAAGAATAAATGTTGCAGAAGGATTACAGTTATTGGTAATGGGAATATCTAGGGAGTGAGTGGTTCAGGTATGGTGGAAGACAAGATTATTTTAATAAAATTAAGGCCAGGTGGATGTAGTGTTATCTATGCCAAGAATTATGACAGAAGTAATTGGTGAGTGATTCTGAGCTAGGGCATAACTCATGGAAAAATGAGGAGGAATGATGCAGTTTGGAAGATAGCCATAACTGAAGATAGAGGGTTTAACAATTAGACAGAATGAAATACAATGCTTGAGGTTTTTAGGAGGGTTAAGAGAAAATGCTCTCAAACATGAAATGAGAACCCAAGGACATCTACCTTACTGCCATACCCAGTGGTACAAAGTCTAAGAGGGAAAAATTATATTCAATGGTGATTACCAACCTTATACATTATTTTCACCTTGTTTTTTGGGGAGTCTATGTACGGACATCCTAAGTTTAATTTAAATTGTGTTGTTCTCTCTTTAAACCAGCTAAGAGGATAAAGTAGGGACTTGACTTTTCTGGCAGCGTATGAAGAGATTATCCTTATTAAGATCAGCAGGCAACTATAGTTACAACAAAAAAGATATGATTTGATTTAAATCAAATCAGACTCTTTTTTACCTTCAACTACTTCTCCAAAGGTACTTCTGAGCTCTGCAGTTCACCCTTAGTTCCAACTCCTACACAGAGTGTAAGCACAGCTGTTATGCACACACATATTACTAGCAATTTTAGCTCATCTTCATATCAACTTGTCAGAATTCCAGTGGTAAATGAAATAATTTTTTTGTCATTACTTCCTTTGAACATTTTCTCCTTTTGCAATAGTTGATTCCAAATGGAAAAATAAATCTAAAAACAGTGAAGTCTAAAAGAATGCAATATTTTAATTTTCATTAAATTTGTAATAGAAACACTAAAATATGTTCATAAAATCAAGCTATTCCTCATAAGAAAAATATCTCCATTAGTAAAAATGTCTTTTTCCTGGTCTAATATTTACTTCATGATTACAAAGACTTATCTAACATAAATTATGAGATAGAAGTATAGAAATCACATAATTGCCCTGATGTGTCCACTGTGCAACTCATCAATCTATCTCTATGTATGCCGTATTTTAAGCAGATTTTATGTATATTAAATTTTATGATTAAACAAAGTGATTTACTGTTGGATTTTTTCTTTTCATAGAAAACTGCCTCAAGCATAAGAGGGGTTTCAAAATTATTCCATGTGTATAACACTAACCAATATAATTTTATTTCCATGAAACATTTTAAGTCTACAAAAGAGTATAGAAATAGCAAAAGAAATACTGTCACATACATCATTCACCACTTACAAATTTTAACATGTTGTCATATTTGATTTTAAAATGCATGTCCAATAAATAAGATATGGCAAACATTAACATTTTCTTTCCTGCCCCAAGAGAGAATCACTAGCCTTATCATTAAATCACTAGATTTAATGATTTCCCTGCTGGGTTTCAGACTTGTGTGGGGCCTGTAGCCACTTTATTTCAGCTGACTTCTCCCTCTCGGAATAGTTGTGTTTTCCCAATGCCTAAACATCTATTGTATCTTGGAAGGAGCTAACTTGCTTTTAATTTTAGAGACTCATAGATGAAAGGGACTTGCTTGTCTCAGATGAGACTTTGGACTATGGACTTTGAGTTAATACTGAAATGAATTTAGACTTGGGGGACTTTTGAGAAAGGAGGATTTTATTTTGCAATGTGAGAAGGACATGAGATTTTGGAGGGATCAGGAATAAAATGACATGGTTTGAATTTGTGTCCCCACTCAAATCCAGAGAAGACACCTGTTTGGAGGTGATTGGATCATGGGGACAGATTGCCCCCTTGCTATTCTCATAACAGTGAGTGAATTCTCCTGAGATTTAATTGTTTAAAACTGTATGATACCTCCTGTTTTACTCTCATCCCTTTCTTCATTCATGTACTATGTGCTTGCTTTCCTTTCACCTTCCACCATGATTGTTAAGTTTCCTGAGGCCTCCCCAGCCATCCTTCCTATACAGCCTGTAGAAATGTGAATCAAGTAAACCTCTTTTTTTTTTTAATAGATTACCCAGTCTCAGGTAGTTCTTCATAGCAATGTAAGAGCACACTAATACAAGTAGCAAGCAAGAAATTAGTGTCAAGTTTGACTGAGGTTTCATGCCTGAATATCAGCATACTATTAATAGATGTAGTAAAGTAACAAGACCAGAGGAAACGATGGTCAAATAGTACAGTGATTAGAAGTACAGGAGGGAATTTGGTGGAAAATGTAGGCTATAAATGGAAATACGAGCTAATAATTATGTACGAGTTAACAATTTTTTTAAGTGGATAGCTTTAAGAAAAGATTTAGTTTTATCCTTTATGTTTGCATATATAAAATAAAATAATTTGCTCACAATTGCTTTTAAGTAATGCAGAAATGTATTCAATAGAAGGAAAAGAAATTGCCAATATCTACCTCTTAAACTACAATTATAATATTTTTGTGTTTCATTCTATTTTTCACATTCACAATCTCTTATCTAAAATGTGGGGTCCAATATATTTTATAATTCATATATATTTATTAATATCTATATCCACATATACATCAGATAAGCTGTGTATACTCATAAACCTGTATGTATGATCTATGCAAATACATACATTATTTTAGTGTATATATTAAATATTAATTACCCCCCATGGCATAGGCTGTAACAGCACCCCATGATCAAGCACATTAAAAAGCTTTAACAAAAACTTAATAATATACACATTTGGTGTAATAAATAAAGTCAATAAATAGCCTCATTTTAATTCAGAATGAATTTTTCTATCAAATAGATTATTTTTAAAATTTGCTTTACAGAGCTTTTTACATTTTACAACTGCTGAAAAGACTCTGCGGACTATCTTGGGTGCAATAAATATTGTGTTTTAAATGCACATATTTTTGCCACATATATAAATATTTAAATAACTTATTTATATCTGATTTTTATAATGGACTAAAATGTTAATGAGATCATGAAACTACATTTTTCTCTTTTCCTTTGATAGGATAATCAACTGTTTTTGCTTAAACATTTCAAAATCAGAAATCATGACCTACCATATCCTTAGGGAGCGACGTATGATAGCAATAAGCAATGCATGTACACACTTGTAATTCAAAGGCACTGAGGCAAAAACTGTCAAAACATTACTCAAATTGACAAGGATATATGGTTCGTTAGGCTGGGAACTGATGCGTTATAAACCAGTTGGTGATCAGCTTAATAATTTGAATAAAGTTGCACATTATTAAAAAATTGTACTTGCTGTCTTAATTAAATCTCAAATCATGTCTTGAAGAATGGTACATGTGATTGTGGACATTTATCAAGAGATCAAACCTAGTGTCTATCAGAGCAGAATAATCAATAACCAAATTTAATATATCATTGTTTTAATTGAAAATTCCTTACTATGTTCTCACCGTTGACTTTTAAGACTTAACAGTGTCAATAAATCAACTGTTTTTAAATTAAACAGTTAATTGATAAACTGTTTTTAAATTTTAAATAGAATTAACATAAATGATTCAACATTCAGAATGGTTAAATAAAACAAAAAAGTAGTTTTACCTGTAGTTGGAAATATATTGCATTTCCTGTAGTTATTTCTCCTGACTTCTGAAAATGGTTCATGCATGCAAAACATTTTTGTTATTTATAATTGGCATTGTTAATCTAACAAGAGCATTGTTCTAAAAGTTCCTTACCTACTGTAGATTCTGTATAAATTATTGACCTTATTTCATTTTTAATGTAAATACATGGTTGTATGCGAATAGATGTACAAATAATATGTTAAAATTTACTGCTACAGAAAAATTTTACCTGGAGATGGAGTGCTAAAATAACATAAATCTGCAATGTGTGGAATTGTCTAAGAGGATGGGCAGTTGGTGAAGACATAGGTGCTGTAGAAGTGAAACGGGTAAGTCTCTTTGTAATCCTATTGTCTTTATTAACACAAAAGATAGACTATGTAACCACCAAGCTTTTTATGTATTTTAAAGCAGAGGTCGTCAACCTTTACGGCACTACGAAATGGATTTGCGGAAAAATTTTTTTCCATGTATTGGGAATGGGAGGGGGCAGATGGTTTTGGGATGAAACTATTCCACTTCGTATCCGGCATTAGATGCTCTTAAGGAGTGAGTAGTCTAGATCCCTCACATGCACAGTTCACGTTAGGGTTTGCTCCTTTGAGAATCAAATGCTGCCACTGATCTGATAGGAGGCAGAGCTCAGGTGGTAATGCTCTTTTGCCTGCTGCTTACCTCCTGCTGTGCAGGCCAGATCCTAACAGGCCTTGAACCAGTATCGGTCAGTGGCCCTGGGGTTAAGGACTTCTGTTATAGAGCAATTTATTAGCATAAGTTGCAAAAATGGAATGTGATCATTGCTTTTAGTAAAACTCTACAAGGTGCAATGAAGTAGAAAAAAATTACATAATTTGTAGACAAATATGGAAGGAGAAACAGCCCAGTTAAGAGTAGTTTTCATTTTGCCACAAGTTGGTAATCATTAAGTTGAGGAAGACGTGTCTGACATAGAGATTAGTGAGTACAATATTCTCTAAGCTCAAGAACTGTGACAAGATGAGAAGTTTGACTGTGGTTAGTTTCAGAAGATATTTGAGAGAGAGAGAGAGAGAGAGAGAGAGAGAGAGAGAGAGAGAGAGAGAGAGAGAGAGAGAGAGAGAGAGAGAGAACCAGAAACCTACATTTCTAGAGAATGTTAATGAAAAATAAAGCATAAAACTTACCTACAAAAAGCTTCTGATGGCTCTATCCCTAAAGCAGCAACAGCTTCCAAAACTATACTAGCAGAATGCAGACTTTGAAAACTAAGATTCTAGAGACACTTACAATCATAAGGATTCTATCAGAAGGAACAACATAATGTAATGAACTAAAATATGTTAATTTAACAATAAAGTAGGACGTAGTCACATTAGATAGGACCGTATGTCTACATTGCCTCATGGGAGAAAAATAAATTTGTCTGAGCCAGTGCTTTCTAGCAGGGTGGTCTTTTTATCATGGTTGAAGAGCACGCATCCTAAAAGCACAAAAGGAAACTTCCAGCTTATCGTAAATAATGTTTAAGATGATATAGGTATCATAAAGTAAGTAGATTAATTAATGAGAGGGAGACAATAGTACTGTTAATTAAAAGCAGGAAAAGGAATGTCTGCCCCTAACTAAAATGAAAAGAATTGTGGCAGAATGCTTCCGAAATAAACTAAAAACTAAAAATAAGTAAATTAACATATAAGTAAGGCATTAGAGAACTATAGTCATGAAATAACAAGCTCATAGAGTAAGCAGAATATTTCTATTTGGAGTGTTTGCTGTTTCTGGATGCCAGGAAAATATGCAATATGTAGGTATATGCTTTAGAAAATGTTTGCAAGGTTAATATGGTGAAATCACAAATACTGATGAAAGAAATGATAGAAGACCTAAATCAATAGAGAGAAATATGCATTCGCTGATTGCAAAACTTAATATTAAAACATTGGTTTGTCTTAATTAGATGTGTAGATTGTATACAGTCTGGGTGAGAATACTAGCAGGAATTTATGCAGAAATCAACCATCTGAATTAGGATGTATATGGAAAGGCAAAGGAAATACAATGGACAAAAGAATCTTTTAAAGGAAAAAAAGAAGACTCGCACTACGTATTTCAAAACTTACTATAAAGCCACAGCAATCAAGAGAGTCTGGTATTGGCATAAAAATAAACTAATATAACAATACAACAGAACAGAAAGCCTGGAAATAAACCCAACCTTACACAGTCGTATGATTTTTTAAAAAGGCAACGATAGAATCCAATAAAAAGAAATGCTTTCAACAAATGTTCACAATAGGGAAATGAAAAAAATTAGATGCCTACCTCACACCATCTACAACTATTAATTATAGGTAAGTCATAAACCAAAGCATAAAACCAATTACAATGCCTCTAGAAAAAAAAAAAAAACTATGAGCATATTTTCATGGTTTGGGTAGGCAAAATTTTCTTTGGACATACATAGAGAATATTTAGTAAATTAAACTTCATCACCTAAAAATTTTTGTTCACCAAAACGAACACACAAAAACAAATACCAGATGTAGCTATTTGTTTCCCGAAGACAATATTGTTTTCCTATTTATAAAATGTTTCAACTGAATAGTGATAAGAACAGCTTTATTGATTTTGATTTTTTTAGTTCAGGTAAATTTCATTCAGTATTTTTTCCGTGTGGTCTTTACACTAACTACATAACCTAATGACCCAATTCCTTAGTTCCAAGACTTTACTACTTAAACAATCTTGAATGATTCACCCTGGAAATCTGCACATTAGCTAGAATCCCAGGTAATTCCTATTAGACATTAGTTTCAAACTCTTTAGATAGTAACCATGCTATGTAGGCCAGTTGAGTTTACATCTCATCATCTCTTCAGAGCCATGAAATTCACCCAATAATACAGTTTTTGCTTTCCGCCTCCCACTTTCTTACCATCTTATTCTCTTTTCTGACTTACATGGCTTTGGTGCTCTACTTCTGTAACTCCATAACCCTATAAACCTATCATTATCCAGTAATTTCTAATTTATTCATTCACTATTTGTAAATGTTCATTGGGTCATAATCCAAATAAGATGGTAAGCATTAACACTATTATTGATATTAATAATATCAAATGTGTTTATTGTTGTATATTCTGCAATAACAAAGAAAACAATTTTTGCTCTCCCAGGATAGCTGTTCAAAATGTCTGGAGTACAACCCTCTTAACAGAAATTCCTTCTCACCTTCTATTCACATTTCTCCCCGCATCATAGTAAATACTAGGTATTACATTTATCTAATAAATGAAATACTGAATATCAACATAATGATAACAAACTCACATAATTCTGACCAATTATAAAATTTTAGATATGTAGTTTATTGTTCTATCCAATGAAACACTGGGTTGATTAAACAAAGTCTTTATTTATAGATGAGGAAACTGAGTTACAGAGAAATTAAGAATTGGAAAGGATTTTAACTTATTTCTGCCAGTGCAGTCATTACACAAATAGAATGAGTTGTGGCAGAAGCAAGGCTTGATATTTGGTCTTTCGTCGATTTAAATAATCTACATTGCCTCTTGGACTTTTGTAACACCATTTATTTTTCAAAATTGCTCTTGATAGTTAATTTACATTGAGTGTACTTATGAAAGAATATTGCAGAGAATAGAACACACAAACATTTTTTATTGGTTAGAAATTTCATCAAGCATTTACATGGAAATGAGAAATCATGTTAAGTAAATGACAAGGAAAATGGGTATTGTAATATTGCTCTTTCACTTTGCTAATAAGTACTAAATGTCAATATTAGAATAGTTTTCTCAGTCTTCAACTTACAATTATGGGCTTAAGGAACTCTGAATATGGTCAGTATCTTTGTCTAACAAAACAACAAAACCTTACAGTAAAACATTAATTTTAGAGAAAGAATGCTCAGAGATTTTACTGTGATTGTAAAAAAAGCAAACCCAATACAAGACCATGATTTTATCCTGGAACTCAACTGTGCAAAGCAAATCTATTCTTTGTAACTATCATTATGCAAGCAACTATCACCCAAGGGTATATAGATCATACTAGGCCTATTCATCCCTGACAATGAAACAGGTTACGAAGCATTTGTTAACCTTAGCATTGTAGCTATGAAATTTGATTTTAATGATCATCATGCTTTGTAGCATGGAATTTTATTTTTAGGATAACTTTAACCCTGGAATCTTCTTTTGTTGCTCTCATACAAGGGACAGCAGCTCCAAATCTCAAATAAAGTGAACAGAGTGCCTTACATAAAAGGACAGGTGTTTCTACTTACCTGTTAATGACTCCCTAAGTGTGGATGATGATGATCCTTATCAGTCATTACTAAATTTACTTCACAGAAATTAAGAATTAAATTACAGTTTCAAGGCTCATTGGGTCTTGTTAAATTTGTTGAATTGCTCACATGTGTGTGTCTTGTCCTCCATGGGGTATCTGTAAAGCAGGTGTTTCAATTCATTGAAAGTTTGCTGCATTCTACTCTGCCCAAAGATTATTATACAATTGTGTTTGAATTCCAGGTTGGGTTCTTATATTTGAAGATCACACTTCAAATAGTCGTATTTGACTATTCAAGTTTAGCATAAAGAGGAATAATATGGAAATGGTCTCTTATGGGAGCTTTTAAAAAAGAGTAGTGAATGTGAAATTCAAGGGCAGACAGGGACCACATTCCAAACTTAATATCTTTTCCACTTGTCTCAGTATTCTGATGCCAAACAATTCCAAATACAAGTGCAAGTGGAAAGATCTTTTGCATTTTTATCCACGCCTGTGGGGACATGTCTTCTAATGCACTAAAAGCACAACTCATTGCTCTTTGAATGCAGGGGATATTAAACCAGATAGAAATTACTGCTGTTGTGTAAGTCTTCCCTGCCCTCTTTGTCCATATACTCTCTCTTTGGCAAGAGAAAAATGCCCCAGACAATGTCACCTTCAATTTAATGTTCTCCTTTGAAAACTAAAACCAAATCAAACTGTATTTTTAAGCACAAAAAAGAACCAGATTCAGAATCAGATCAAATAACAGTCTGGGCTTTAAAACAAATGTTTATATTTCTAAATCAGCCATTTTTAAACATAACTAGAGAATCTTATAGCATTTGAAAGATCAATTAATATGTCTGATATTTATTTTATATCATGAGTTGCTATAACGTGTTATATTTATATTGAAATTTTAGAAACAGGATGAATTTTCACATTAAATGTCTAACATAATAATTCTAAGGCAAAGTAATGTGACCAAAAGAAAGAGAAAAAACAGAATGTATTTCTGCTTCTTTATTCCCAGTGTAGTTTTCTCTCCACCAGGTAAGAGTGCCTACATTTATAAGAAAAGGAAGAAATGGCTTATCTGAAATTCCTAATAATAGCAATAATAAATAAAAACCAGAAACTAGTTACAATGATAATAATAACAATAATAATTACTAAGGAACCATTTTATTATCCCTGTGTACAGTGTCAGGAATTTTTCTTAGATCTATGAAACTGTAAATAGAGAAATTAGTGACGTAAATGAGGACTCTTAATGTTCAACAAGCTGAGCTTCTAGCAAAATTACTCAAGAAGAAAATGATTCACAACCCACCTTTAATAGCTGGTAGGTTAGTACAGCAGTATCTCCTGTCACCTGGCTACACATTGCATTTTCAAGGTGTATTAGTCCATTTTCACACTACTATAAATAATGACCTAAGACTGGGTATTTTATTAATAAAAGAGGTTTAATTAACTCATAGTTTTGCATGGCTGGGGAGGCCTCAGGAAACCTACAATCATGGCGGAAATGGAAGCAAGACACATGTGACATGGCAGCAGGAGAGAGAGAGTGACCAAGTGCCACACTTCAAAACTATCATCTTTCATTAGAACTCACTATCACAGGAACAGCATGAGAAAATCACCCCCAAGATCCAGTCATCTCCAAGCAGGTCCTTCCCTTGATATTTGGGGATTGCAATTTGAGATGAGATTTGGGTGTGGAAATACAGAGCCAAAACATATCATTTTGCCTCTGACCCCTCCCAAATATCATGTCTATTTCACATTTCAAAACCTGTCATGCCTTCACAACAGTTCCCCAAATTCTTAACTCATTCCAGCATTAAGTCAAAAGTCTAGTTCCAAAGCCTCATCTGAGGCAAGTCCCTTTCTCCTATTAGTCTGTAAATCAAAAACAAGTTAGTTACTTCCAAGATACAATGGGGGGTAAAGGCATTAGGTAAATGTTCTCATTCCAAAATGAGAGAAATTGGCTAAAACAAAGGGGCCATGGGCCCCATGCAAATCCTAAACCCAGCAGGATACTCATTAAAAGTTAAAGCTCTGAAATAATCTCCTTTGACTCCATGTCTTAAATCCAGTTCATGAAAATGCAAGAGGTGGGCTTCCAAGGCCTCAGGCAGCTCCACCCACATGGCTCTGCAGGGCACAGTCCCTGTGTCAGCTTTCTTGGGCTGGCGTTGAGTGCCTGTGGCTTTTCCAAGTGCACAGTGCAAGCCATCAGTGGATCTCCCATTCTAGGGTCTGGAGAATGGTGGCCCTTTTCTCACATGTTCACTAGGCAGTGCCCCTGTGGAGACTCTGTTGGGGGGGTTCCAACCCCACATTTCCCCTCTGCATTGTCCTAGTAGAGGTTCCCCATGAGGAATCTGCTCCTGTAGCAGATTTCTGCCTGGTCATCCAGGCATTTCCATACATGCTCTGATATCTAGGCAGAGGTTCTGAGCAAATGCTCAGCTCTTGTCTTCTGTGCCCACAAAGGCCCAACATCATGTTCAAGCCATCAAGGCTTGGACTTGCACCCTCTGAATCAACAGTCCAAGTTGTACCTTGGCGTCTTCTAGCCATGGCTGGAGCTGGAGCAGCTGGGATTCAGGGTGTCATATCCCAAGGCTGAACAGAGCAGAGGAGCCCTGGGTTCAGACCATGCAACCATTTTTTTCTTTCTACACCTCCCACCTGTGATGTGTGGAGGAGCTGCTTGAAGATCTCTGAAATGTCCTGCAGACATTTTCCCCGTTGTCTTGGCAATTAAAATTCAGCTCTTTGTGACTTATGCAAATATCTGCATCATTCTACCACCTGGTCAGGCTGAAAATTTTCCAAACTTTTATGCACTGTTTCCCTTTTAAATATAAGTTTCAATTTCAGATCATTTATTTGTGAAAGTATATGATTGTATGCTTTTGGAAAAATCCTGGTCACATCCTGAATGCTTTGCTCCTTAGAAATTTATTCTGCCAGATAATCTAAATCATCTCTCTCAAATTCAAACTTCCACAGATCCCTATGGCAGCAGAAATATGCCACCAGTCTCTTTGCTGAAGTGTAGCAAGAGTGACCTTTCCTCCAGTTTCAAATATGTTCCTTATTTACATCTGAGACCACTTCTGCTTGGACTTCACTGTCCATATTATTATCATCATTTTTGTCAAAATCATTCAATAAGTCTCTAAGAAGTTCCAAACTTTCCCACTTCCTGTCTTCTGCCGAGCCCTCCAAATTGTTCTAACATACACCCATTTCCCAGTTGCAAAGTCGCTTCCACATTTTCAGGTTATCTTTATAGCAATGCCCCACTATCGCAGTACCAATTTTGTGTATTAACCCATTTTCACACTGCTATAAACAGCAACCTGAGATTGAGTAATTTATAAAGGAAAGAGTTTTAATTGACTATCACAGTTCCACATGACTGAGGAGACCTCAGGAAACTTACAATAATGATGGAAGAGGAAGCAAAGCATGTCTTACATGGCAGCCAGAGAGAAAGAGAGAGAGAGAGATTGAGAGAGAGAGAGAAAGAGAGAGAGAGAGAGAGAGAGAGAGAGAGAGAGAAAGAGAGTGCCACACTTAAAAACCATAAACTCTCATGAGAACTCATTCACTCTCATATGAACAGCATGGGGAAACCTCTCCCCCTATGATGCAATCACCTTCCACCAGGTCACTCCCTTGACATGTGGGGATTACAATTTGAGATGAGATTTGGAGGGAGACACAGAACCAAACCATATCATGCATACCACAAGGCAAATCAACATTCAAATTTTTAGAGAGTTTCAACAACAAAAAACAATTCATAGTAATATTATTGAAACAAAGATAATCTAGTTTCCCTAAACTATATATACTTTTCTACATAGAGAGGGAACAAAATACCCATAATAATGTAAATTATTGATATCTTCTCTATAAAATTGTTAAAGGTCAACTAGGGCAGGATAATTATAGATAATAATTTATAAGACAGTAAATAATAATTCATAATATGAACTTTTAAGTCAAACATTCATATTGCAGATGTATCACTTTTTTTCATTATTTTGTGTACTAAATATTTTAAAAATTGGCACAAGTGAAAAACTATTTTACTTTTGTGTGATGTTGGGTAAGCTCTCATTGAAGTGTAAAGTAAGACAGATAATATAATAGTAATTAGCTCAGGGATTTGTTAAAAGGGAAAATGCAATCATGTTTATTACCTGCTAAACACAAGATACAGTAGAAATTAGGCACTCAATAAATATAAACTATTAGCATTATTATGATTATCAATCTTACTATTGTTACAAATACTCAAAGCACCATTGTTTTTTAAAAGTATGATTCACATGCTATTTATCGAGCAATTTTTGTGTTATAACAATAAATGTTATATAAATTGAATGTCAAACTATTAAAGCCTCATATACAATTACAGTGAAAGCATATGAAAATGACATTAATTGGTAGGCTCTTTTACTCTTTCTGTACCCTTTAATAGGCAAACTAAAACTTTACAAATTAGCATGTCAACATTTTATGCTACTGTCTAGAATGCCTCTAAGTTTCAAAATATTCTATACTTTTCAGAAAATTCAACATTCTCTGCTAATTGTTAGTCTCATATAGGAAGCAAACTCCTTTTTTGTGTAAATGATAAATGTTATTTTTTCAAGCAATTATAGGTTTAAAGAAAAATTGAGCAGAAGATACAGTTTGCATATACCTCTTGTAACCACATGTACATAGCCTGCCCCATTACCATCTCCCACCACCACCAGAGTGGTAAGTTTGTTATAATATATGAACCTACATTGACACATCATTATCACTCAAATGCGTAGTTTGCATTAGGGTTCAACCTTGGTGTACATTTTATAAATTTTGACAAATGTAGAATAACTTATACCTGCCATTGCAGTATCATACACAATAATTTCACTGCCCTAAAAATGATCTGTTCTTTCCTTATTTATCCCCCTCTTACTGCTGAATCCCTAGAAACCACAGATCTTTTTACTGTCTTCACAGTTTTGTTTGTCTCAGAATGTTACATAGTCAAAATGATACAGGATGTAGCCTTTTCATATTGGCTTTATTCACTTACTAATATGCATTTAAGTTTCTTCGAAGTCATTTCATGGCTTGATAGCTCATTTCTTTTTAGTGCTGAGTAATATCCCACTGCTAGGATGTACCACAGTTTACTTACTTATTCATCTATTAAAGAACATATTGATTGCTTTCAAGTTTTAGCTATTATGAATAAAGCTGCTATAAATATTCCTGTACACGCTTTTGTGTCATAAGTTTTAAATTTATTTGAGTTAATACCAAAGAGCATGGTTGCTTGTTTACATGGCAAAAGCACATTTAGTTTTGTAAGAAACTAGCAGTCTTTTAAAGTGGCTGTACTGTTTTGCATTTCAGCCAGCAAGGAATGAGAGTTCTTGTTGATCCATGTCCTCACCAGCATTTGATGTGGTTAGCGTTTTGCATTTTAGCATTCAAATAGGTATATAGTGGTATTTCAGTGTGGTTTTAATTTGCAATAGTCTAATAAAATATGATGATATTGAGCATGTTCATATATGCTTATTTACTCTCTGCATATCTTCTTTGGTGAGGTGTCTGTTTAGGTCTTTGACTTTTTTTTTTTTTTTTTTTTTTTAGTCAGGTTATTCGTTTTCTTATTGTTGCGTTTTAAGAGTTTCTTCTATATTTTAAATTATAGTCCTTTACCAAATGTGGCTTTTGTAATTTTTTTCTCCTGGTTTCTGGCTTGCCTGGTCTGTATTTTGTGTTTCTCTAGACAACACTAAGTCTTCCTATCCAAGAACAGGAAATGTATCTCCATTTATTTAGCCGTTGATATGTTTTATAAGAGTTTTGCAGTTTTCCTTACATAAATGTATATATTAGATTTATATGTAAATACTTCATCCTTTGACATGCCAATGAAAATAGCAAGGTACTTTGAATGTCACATTCCAGCTTTTCATTGCTAGCATTTAGGAAAAAATGACTTCATATTAACCATCTGGTTGTCAAATTTGCTATAATCACTTATTCATTCCAACAAGGTTTTTGTTGATTCTTTCAGATTTTCTACATAGATTATCATTTCATCTGTTTAGATGATCATGTAAAAAAGACAAGTTTTATTTCTTTCTTCCCTATCTCTATATGTGTTATTTCCTTTCCTCAATCTATTGCATTATTTAGAACTTCCAGTTGAATGTTGAATAGCAGTAGTGAGAGTGTTGAAAAACTTAAAAAAAAAAAAGTTTTGAAAAAGTTTTTCAACAAAAAGCAAGATGTTAACTGTAGGTACATTGTGTGTGTGCATGCTTTTTTAAAAAATCAAATTGAGGAAGTCTTTCCCCTCTATTTCTAATTTTCTGAAAGTTTTCGTCATTAGTGGGCATTTGGTGTTGTCAAATGCTTTTTCTGCATGTATTGATAAGACTACGTGATTTTTCTTCCTAAGGCTGTTGGTGTGATGGATTACATTAATTGATTTCTGAATGTAGACATAGCTGAGCATACTGGAATAAATCCCAGTTGGTCAATCTGTATAATTCCTTTTGTACTTTGTTGTATATAATTTGCTGATATTTTGCTGGGGATTTTTAAATCTAAGCTCATGAGCAATATTGGTGTGTAGTTGTCTTTTCTGGTAATGTCTTTGTCTGGTGGTGGTGTTAAGGTAATATTGGCCTCTTATATGTGCTAGAAAGTATTCTCTCTGCTTTTATTGTCTGAAAGAGATTATGAAGAATTGGCATAATTTTTTCCTTCAATGTTGAGTAAAATTCACCAGTGAATCCCTCTAGGCTAGCTTTTTTTTCTATTTTGGAATATTGTTTATACAATTTCTTTAATAGGTGTATGTCTATTCTATTCAGATTGTCTATTTCTTCTTGTGAGTTTTGGCCAATCTTATTTAGGATATCAAATGTGTAGTCATAGACTTGTTCATTCTATTCCTTTATTATACTTTGAATATCCATGGAAAAGGTAATGATGACTCCTTTTTAATTTCCGATACTACTAATGTATGTCTTCTTCTTTTTTTTTTTTTTCTTAGTTAGCCTGGCTAGAGGTTATCTATTTTGTTGACCTTTCTTAAGAACCACTTTTTGGTTTTTGTTATATTCTGTACTGATTTCAATTTTGTTAATTTCTGCTGTAATCTTTATTACGTATTTTATTCTGCTTGCTTTGGATTTAATTTGATCTTCTTTATCTAGTATCTTAAGGTAGAAGCTTAGTTTATTAATTCTTGATTTTTATTTTTTCCAGTATATGCATTCAATGCTATAAGTCCCTCTAAGCATTGCCTTTGCTACATTCCACAAACTTTGAAAAATTGTATTTCCATTTTAATTTAGCTCAAAATATTTTTAACTTTTACTTGAGATGTCTTCTTTGACCCATGTGATATTTACAAATATTTTGTTTACTCTCAAAGTAATAAATTTTTCTAGCTATTTTTCTGTTATTGATTTCTAGTTTTATTCCACTGTGGACTAAGAACTGATATTTTATGACTTCAATTATTTTAAATTTGTTAAGATATGTTTTATGGCCCTCAATGTAGTCTATCTTTGTAAATCTTACCTTCAGCTTAAAAAAAAAAAAAAGTACAATATGCTGTTGTTGGATAAAATAGACTATAGATGTCAATTATATCCAGTTTATGGCTGGTGTTGCTGAGTTTAATTGCATCTTTACTGATTATCTGGCTGATGAAGCTGTCTATTTCTGATAAAGGGATGTTGAAATCTGCAACTATAATAGTGAATTCATCTATTTATCCTTGCATTTATTTCAATCATTCTTTGCTTCATATATTTTGATGTTCTGGTTGTTAGTTCCATACACATTAAAGATTGATATATCTTCTGGAGTGTTGATCTGTGTATCATTATGTACTGTGTTCTTTATCCCTGGTAACTTTCCTTGTTCTGAAGTACACTCTGCCTGAAATTAATATAGCTAAATCTGCTTTCTTTTTTTTTAGTGTTAGCACGTATATCTTTTTCCATTCCATTGTTTTTAATCTATAAATATCCTTATATTTAAAATGGATGCCTTGTAAACATTTCACTCCACCCTCTTGTGGCTTGTATGATTTCTGAAAAGAAGTCAGATGTGCAATTTATCTTTTACTTCTCTGTTATTGAGTTTTGGTTTTGATTCACTCTGATAATCTCTGTCTTTTAGCATTTGTATTTAGGCCAAAAATATCGAAAGCAATTATTGTTATAGATGAGTATCCACCGTATGTTATTCTTTTACATTTGTTGCCCTGGTTCTTTGTTCCTAATTTTGGCTTCCACACTTTTTCTGCCTTTTGTAGTTTTAATGATACATTTTATATAATTCAATTTTCTCTCCTTTCTTAAGATATCAATACTTTTTTTTTCCTTTTTGAGTGGTTATCTAATGCATGTCCACCTCTCAATAACATTGTGTCATTTTATGGATATAATAAATACCTTATAATAACAAAATATTTCTAATTTTTCTCATCTGTCCTTTTTATTACTGACATCATTTACTTCACTTACACATACACATATATAATTGTATATATGTATATATAAACACACACTAAGCATACGCAATCAGGTACATTGTTTCTCTTATTATTTGGAACAAAATGTTATCTTTCAGAACAATAAGAATAAGAAAAATTAATTTTTTATTTTACTTTCTCTTATTCGTTATCTGATGGTTTTCACTTTTTGTAGGTCTATTTTGACCTATATTATTATTTTTCTTCTCTATGAAAATCCGATTTTAACATTTCTAGGAGACAAGTCTACTAGAAATAAATTCTCTCAGTTGTTGTCTGAGAAAATCTATTTCTATCTCATTTTTGAATGATAATTATTCAGGGCACAGAATTCCAGGTTAACGTTTTATTTTTCTTTCAATACTTTAAATATTTTACTCCACCCTCTTGTTGCTTGTATGATTTCTGAAAAGAAGTCAGATGTGCAATTTATCTTTTACTTCTCTATTGATTTTTTCCTCTGGAATCTTTTAATAATATGTTTTTATCTTTAACATTTTTCAGTTTAAATATGATGTACCTATGGGTAGTTTTCTTGGCATTTACCCTACTGTATATTCTCTGAGCTTCCTGGATCTTTTGTTTAATGTCAGGCATTAATTTGTGGGAAATAGTTATTATTGCTTTAAACATTTCTGCTGTTCCTTTCTCTCCTTCTGCTTTTTCTTGTATTCCCATTATCCATATGTTACAACTTTTTGGTTGTCCCATAGTTCTTGTATATTCTGCTCATTTTTTTGCTGTTGTTTCTCTTTGCTTTTTCAGTTTTGGCAGTTTCTGTCTGCCATATTCTTAAACTCAGAGATTTTCTGTCTCAGCTGTGTCTTATCTATTAATGAGCTCATCAAGTTGATTCTTCATTTTGGTCACAGTGTTTTTGAACTCTAGCATTTTAAGTCACTCTTAGAATTTCCATCTCTTTGCATACCTTAGCCATCTGTTATTGCATGTTGTCTACTTTTCCCATGAAAGTCCTTAGCATATTAGTTATAGCTGTTTAAATGTCCCATCTAATATTTCCAACATCCCAGCCATGTTTGGCTCTAAAGTCTGTTCAGTATCTTCAAACTGTGTTTTTTGCCTGTTGTATGCCTTGTAATTTCTTATTAAAAGGTGATCATGATGTATTTGGTAAAAGGAACTTCACTAAATTGGCCTTTTAAAGTAGTGGTAAGGCGTGCGTGGAGGGAAGCTTCTGTAGTCCTGTGATTATGTCTCAGTCTTTCTTTTGGTGAGCCGGTGACCCTGGGCTGTGGACTTCACCAGTGCTTCTCTGTCCCTACACCTCCCTTAGGTGAGAGAGGATGGCTATAGGGGGTTACAGTTGAATATTTCTCTTTTCCCATCTGGTTGGCTCTGATAAAACCACAGAAGGTCAGTTTCTGACAAAATAGTTTATTCTGAGGGCAAGCCTTATTAAGAAAAACAGAATGCTGTGGTTTGTATTTTAAAATTGTTCCTTCTTCTCTTCCTTCCAGAAGTATGAGGGGATTTTTTTTTTTTCTCAGACACTCTCTGTGAAACTAGATCTGGTCCCCAGAAATAAACTAGATCTGGTCCCCAGAGATAACACTCACAAAAGTGTGGGTAGCCTCCCAGTGACTGGTCCCCTTGGTTTTAAACTCAGACTCATCCACACTGCACCTCCAGCACTTCATAAATGACAGGTTATGTTTTGCTACCCCAATACCGGATCCTTGAAGGTTTCTGCCCATGAGCTTTTGATCTGGTAAATTGTGATTCTCTGTGTCCACCTATTTGTCTTTTCAGTTTTAGGGTCAGCAATTTGCCCTGAAATCTCACGTCTCTGAGAAATCTAACTTGTTAGGATAGAGTGGTGACCTCTACACTTACATGCCAGACTGAAAGGTTAAAAAATATTTTTAATGATAATAATTTATAGCATAATTTTGCAAATGCCAAAATAAAAGAGTTTTTCACTTCAGGATCTGATCTGAAAACACTGATTCAGGAGACAGTTCAGTCTTCCCCAAACATTAACATATTTTAAATGCTGGCCTGGCTTGTTTATTTTTTAATCTAGTGGATCCATTTTCTCTGCAGCGTTATTGCACCTTCTTTTTTATTTTACTAGGACAGCAAAATAAATCAAGATGGAAATCTTATGAAATTAATAATTAAACATTATTCTAAGCAGCATTGATATTGCTGATGAAACATTTTTTTGAAGTCTCTTGAAAGACATTCAAAACCCATAATGAATTTCGAATAAAGAACTTGATAACCAATCTTAAAAAAAATGCATCAAAATTCAGCTCATCTATCCTCCTAAAAATTACCAAGGAATATATAATTTACACAATATCATTATATAATATTCTAAACATAAAAATACATTTATAATTCTACATTTTTTATAGCTACTTTCCTTTGGTCAAGTTTTCCTTAAATCTCTATACAAAGATACCCAAAATAACCTGAGGAAGTTAAGATTATTACAAAATAAATCACATTAGCAAGTCACTGAATAATTTAATATGATCGTAAATTAAGTAGTGATGGATTTTTATTCCTAATTTAAATATAGGTAATTCAAATAAAAAGTTTGTAAATACTACAGTTAATGGAAGAACTTAAAATCATTTGTAGAGATATTTTAATGACCTTCCTTTGTTCTTTATATAAATTTGATGATTTATTTTTTCCTTAATTTTAAAATATTGAAGTACATTTCATACTTAATTACACAGATTACCTTTATTTTACAAACCCTAAATGAAAAAAAAGAGAATGTTTCTAGAAAAGAACCAGAAAATTATTAAATAATAGTGTTTTTTCTAATAACTTAATTATTTTACTTTTTACAACTGCCATAAATCTCTATGTATTTGAATAAACACATGAATTTATTATATCTACCTGACTGCTATATGCCTTTTAAAAAATGCAATTATGTTGCCCCACTTCATTATTCTCCACAGGCAATAGAACCTCTTACACCAAGTAAGTAATATACTGGTAACAAACATAGAGGAAAAAGTCTGCTTTATATCATCCAATTCCTTTTTAAAATCTCTGCATATATTAATGTTTTAGAAATTTTTCAGATGAACTTTTCAAAACAAGCATGCAAACATCTGAACTATTGGATTTTTGTCTAGTTTAATTTAGATAAAATTTAGATATTATAGGCTTTAATTTTTCTTAGTTACTTTGATTTTTCTTGATAATTTTTAAATCAATGATCTAATATATCTCTATTTTGTAATGTTCTTGTTCAGACTTTCAAAGTGTGTCACAACTATTTTTTACTTTTTCCAGATTAATCATACTGTAACTTTCATCCCTGGAAACATCCTTTAAAGACCATTCCAAACTAAATGTCAATCCAGTGGCAGCTTTTCCGCCACTTAGTTTTACTCAGTGGCCCATAATGGGGGAAAAAAGCAAAATAAGACTGCTTGTACATGGTTCCAAGGTATCAGTTTGAAATATAAATTCCTTTGTAGTTTATATTCTACCCATCTTAGAGAATACTTTCTAAAATTCTAGTGCCAAGAAAATTATAATCTCTAAGACATTTTTGTCCAGAATTCTCAGATTTAATTTGGAGAGTTCATATATAAAATATAATTTGCCCCAATGAAGTCAAATTTCTTGATACTTAGGGAGTGGAACAATAAATTTTCATAGGCTTTCACTTACTTAGAGTGGTGTGTGGAAAGATGATTGTAGCACCACTAGACACCAGTATCAAATACACAAAAAATCAAAATTTCAGTGTAATCTGCAATAATTCAGTTTTAGTTCCTGCAGAATATATGACAATGACCAAATTTAGAATTATTGTTAATGTATATTTATGACATATTATTTAATATTAATAGCATGGAGAGTTTCAATCCTTAAGAGAAAATTTAGGCGACTTCCTTAAGCTCACATATATTCCCCAGAAAGTAGACATTTATAATTTTAGTTCACATTGATCCTCTACTGTTATTTTCTATTTTATTCAAGTGATGTGTTTAGCTAGCCAATATAACTTGCTAACACAGTGAATTTCCTAGCAGTGATTCAGTAGCTGTGGCAACAATCAGCATGGGAACACCTAAATGCTATAGATGGCTTCTTATTGATTGCTATAAAAACACAGAAATAAAATGTGAACTCTAAAAATCTATTTACAGCCATAGATGTAATCCTTAAGTACAGTTTGCTGATTTTCAGCTGGCTTTGCTTGAGTAACTCTTTTCCTTCAAGGGCATCCATTACACAGCAACATTTATAGTGGAGTCTACAATTACAGTATATTTGGAAACAGCTATCTTTTAACTTAAAAAGTATGTTAACAATCACTTTCTTGACAATCAGTATAATGAACCCACTTGGCCAGGCTTTAATTTAGACCCATGTTTTATTATACCAATTATATTATGACAATTCTATAGTCATAATATAATTGGTCAATGTTTGTGTAACAAACCACCATGTTAGGAGCACAGTGGCAAATTGAAAAACCCTGGAATGATAAGATTTAAATTGAGTCCCTCTTCTGGTACTTCTTGGACACGTGTCATTCATCAAGTTCAATTTCTCTGAGTTTTAGGTTTTGTTGTCTGTTGCCATTTCTAGAATTATAAATTCAGAGAACACCAGAATTCTATGGCAGCTTAAAGATAATTTATGCTCGGCCGGGCGCGGTGGCTCAAGCCTGTAATCCCAGCACTTTGGGAGGCCGAGACGGGCGGATCACGAGGTCAGGAGATCGAGACCATCCTGGCTAACACGGTGAAACCCCGTCTCTACTAAAAAATACAAAAAACTAGCCGGGCGCGGTGGCGGGCGCCTGTAGTCCCAGGTACTCGGGAGGCTGAGGCAGGAGAATGGCGTGAACCCGGGAGGCGGAGCTTGCAGTGAGCTGAGATCCGGCCACTGCACTCCAGCCTGGGCGGCAGAGCAACTCTGTCTCAAAAAAAAAAAAAAAAAAAAAAAAAAAAGATAATTTATGCTAATATCTTTACAAATCTGGAAACTGAAGCCCAGTATCTGGGCTCAACTGTAGTCTTGCTTCTTGCATAAGAATGGTTGCTGAGAGAGAAGTAACAGTGGTGGTACTCATAAATTTAAAAACTGGTAAAACAGGATAACCCAATAGGCAAAGTTAATGACAAGCTAATTAGAATAGTCATCTTAAATAACTTATTATTGCCTCAATAGTGTGTACCTGTTTGGTAATGTATTAGTTTGCTAAGGGTGCTGTAGAGGTGTTTCAAAGCCACAAATGGTGTAGTTTAAACAATGGAAATGTATTGTCTCAACGTCCTGGAGGCTAAAAGGCCAACATGAGAAAGTAAACAGAGTTGATACTTTCTGAGGGCGGAATAGAAAAATCTGTTTCCTGCCTGTTCTCTAGCGTCTGCTGGTTGTCTGGCAATGTTTGGCATTTCTTCACTTGTGGAGTCATCACCCTAGTCTCTGTCTTCCTTTTTTCATGGCATTCTCCCTGTATGTGATCCTCTGTGCCCAAATTTTCCCTTTTTGTAAGGATACCTGTCATACTCAATGAAAGCCCATCCTAATGACCTCACAGTAACTAATTATTATCTTCAATGACCCCGTTTCCAAAGAAAATCACATTCTAAGGTAGTGGGGTTCAAGATTTCAACATATAAATTTGAGGAGAAGCACAATAAAACTCATAATAGGGAGAATACAAATTTAGTACACAAGGATATTGCAGCATGAATTACTAACACTCCATTTGCTAAAATGTAAATGTTACCTGAAGCATTCAGTAATTTCTCACTCATAGTGCCATTGATTTTGAAATGATTATTTTTCTGTAGAAAAATATATTTAAAATATCACCTAGAAATTAACTATTTTCCAAGTTATTTGGAATAATAATAATAATATTGACATCTTTGCTACCAAAACACAGAAATTCTTTCAGATACTAAGAAAAATCTGCTACTAAGCATCTAATATGTCAAATCCTGGTACTTTAGCCCTTATTTCTTAATGTTGGAAGTTAATAAAATGACATATTAAACCTGGATAGCATTCAGCACCAGACTTTGGCAAGAATTTGCAAAAGCTAAATTTTTCTCAAGATTTAGTAACGATAACAACAACTCAAAAAGAAACAAGTAAAGATAATGGAATAAAATCTCAGACTTGCCAAACCACAAGTTTTATGAACACACATATACATATTTACCTGAAAACCAAAAGAAGCAAAACTTATGCCATGTGTTCCCATTGAGAAAGAAAACACTCTGGTTAAATTTCATTAACAAAAAAAACCTTGGACTGCCCAATTCAGACATCAGAAGACTCATTAAATGCAAACTCAGAGGTCTTAATGATAGTGTCAAGGTTTGCACCCTAGAAAGCTAAGATTTATTTTATTTCTCTGAGCTTTATGAGGGTAATATGTTGTAAATGTGTAGTCAAGTAATAGATAAGCCTGATATTTTAAGGCTGTAGCTGTAGACATTTGGTTGAGAGCAAAAGTGCTTGGGGCATGGTTTTATAGAGGGGCTGTATTTCATCACAATATCTTTCTACTCTAACTTATAATAGTAAATACAGTCGAGCTCATTTAAAAATCTCCTCAAAGATTGTGGAGAGAAAGAGAGTTCTGGTTTACCAGTAGTACAAATAGCTTTTTTCTTGTTTAGCACTTTCTCCACTGAATAAATAATAACAACCAGAAACATTAACACTGGAAGTAATATTAGCTCCTTCAGTTCATCCAAGTGTCCAAATGCGTCACTTTTAACTATGAAGTCATTGTAGAATCCCTTTTACCTCCATTATATGTCATATTTTATCAAAATGTGCTCATTTTCCATAACATTTTCATCACCAAGTAATCATTTTGTTCAACTTTTTTATTTTTAGTATCTTTTATTTGTAATTTACTGCAATAATTACTTTAGAAAGTCTTTCAACTTCATGAAGCAAAACTCTCTAATGCGATTTCGTTAAAATTTATAGATTAAGGAATTGGGAACATAGAAAAACACTAAATAAATGAGCTGAGCTGTTTATGGATCTAAATCAGGGAAAGTTTATGTCTATGTGAATTCACTCTACTGTAGTGTTTTCCTGAAGGCAGCTACTAGTTATAATAATGCTATAGCATAATACATCACAAGATATAGTAAGGCCATATTAGTATATTATAACACACTTCAAAAGAGTGAGGGTGGAAAAGTGGACTGTGCACCATTTAGAAAAATGGTAAGAATAAATTAATTAACATGTGATTGATACACATAAGGGGTCAGGTACTGTGCTAAGTACTTTGTATAGATCCGACTGTAGTAACAACAATTCTGCAAAGTTGGTGATATTGTTATTTACAAATTGAGCTCAAATAATCAAGTACAAAAGTATCTTTTTAACCTCCTCCTGAATAAATCTATTAAAATAAAATAAATCAAGATATGGAATCTCAAAAGTCACTTTTTAAGGAAGTACTTGATTTTGATATTAGATTGGAAGAACTGAAGTACAATTGAAATAAAATGGTTTAGAGAATAATAAATGTATTATTTCTTATTTTTTGAATCTGCCCTCTCACTAATAATCACAAGAGGAAAAGCAGGAAATGTATTCCAATTTAAGATTTCCTTTAAAAATTTCTTTAAAAAGTCATTGATGTCCTTCTTTATGACAAATACCTTATGATGAAAGACATAAAAGAAATATTTTCTAAGGGAAATTTTATTAAAGTCACTGAAGAAAGATATTTTAGATTTCCAACAGGTAATCAAAGAAAAAATTAAAAATATTAAACTATAAAATAAGTAGGCCAGTCACAGTGTCTCACACCTGTAATCGCAGCACTTTGGGAGGCCAAGGCAGGAAGATCACTTGAGGTCATGAGTTTGAGACAAACCTGGTCAAAATGGTGAAACCTCGTCTCTCCTAAAAATACAAAAGTTTGCAGGGTGTGGTGGCATGCACCTGTAATCCCCTCTACTTGGAAGGCTGAGGCACAAGAATCACTTGAACGTGGGAGGCAGAGGTTGCAGTGAGTTGAGAACACACCACTGCACTCCATCATGGGTGACAAAGCGAGACTCCATCTCAAAAAAGAAAAATAAAAAGAAAGGAAAACTGTCAATAATTTTTTCATAGTAAGGCAAAAAACTACACCTTTTAAAATTTCCATATGGCCTCTAATAATTTACCTTCAATGATAACCACTGAATCTCACTTTAATTGAATAAAAAGGCTGCTATGACCTTTTGAAAAGAACTAAATTTAAAACATTACTTTAATACATATATTTATAATTTTTTTCTTTAATGACACAACAAATGAACAAATTAATACAATCCCCAGCCTCCATGGTCCCTGACCAACATCATACAAGACATCTTAATTCATTAGTCACCCTAGATCACTTTTTCTATAATAGGTCTTAGGTGCATTAACCACCATATTCTGCAAGGGGACTTAAGGTATCAACCAAAAGTCATGAAGAAGTCGCCAGTGTCCTAAACTTAATCCTGTCCTCATTCTAAACCTGCCACATCTTCTGCCATCAGAACCCAGAAATGAACAAATTTGAAAATGGTGATTTTTTTTTTTTTTTGGCCTCACTGTCATAATTTCTCCACAAATGCAATGCCTCTGTCTTTGGGCAGCATTTCTTTTCCATTTTGTTAGTCCTCCCACCACCATTAATATGAATTATTACCTTTGCAATATTTTTATACAGTGAAGTGATGTTTATCACCAATTCTTTACGTTATTTTGTTATATGAATAGCTTTTTTTATTTATTATTTTGTCTAAGTAACATTCTTTCCTTTGTTCCTTTTTATTTTTTGTCAAAATATAACATGGTTTTCTTCTTGTTAGCTTTGCCTATTTGCATTTTTCTAATATTCTCACATAATCAAAATATAAATAATAAACATTAATTTTTTAAATTAGAAGTTATGATTTTAAGAGATGGAGATATACCAAAAATCTCATTGTATGGAGTATACATGTTCTTAAAAAAAATAGACAATTTTACTCAATATTAAATATGTAACTTGCTAAATCTCAAAGAATCTTTAATTACATAAAGCTCTCAATAAAAATGGGGAGGGAAAAATAACAGTTAAAATTTATTATATCAAAGATGATAACTATCCATAAAATTCAGTATAGACCAATGGCTTAAAAACAAGTCTGGAATTATGGAGATATGGATTTCATTTCTAGTTCCGTCTTGCATTAACAATATGACTCTAGCCAAACTTTGTAAGGCCTAGTTTTCTTACTTGTAAAATGAGCATAATAATGGTAATTTATGGCCGGGTGCAGTGGCTCATGCCTGTAATCCCAGCACTTTGGGAGGCTGGGGCAGGTGGATCATGAGATCAGGAGAACAAGACCATCCTGGCTAACACGGTGAATCTCCATCTCTACTAAAAACATACAAAAATATTTACCAGGGCGTGGTGGCAGGCGCCTGTAGTCCCAGCTACTCCAGAGGCTGAGGCAGGAGAATGGGGTGAACCGGGAAGGCGGAGCTTGCAGTGAGCCAAGATCAGGCCACTGCACTCCAGCCTGGGCAACTGAGTGAGACTCTGTCTGAAAAAAAAAAAAAAAGTAACTTATTGGGTTTTGAAAATAATTACATATGAAAAAATAGCATAGAGACATATTATAGAGAAAAATACTTTATAAATATGTAAATATTATTAGTCAAAGCTGAAGTATTAAGAAACCATTGAATTTTTAGATTTTTAATACTCTAAATTAATAAACTAGGGAATTCTACAATAACAAAAGAAGAAAGAGTAAGAGGAGAAGGAGAAGTAGTAGGGACCTTTACCTCTTCACTTACAAACTAATTTATCTCCTTCTCTGGATGAATTTCTTAAAGGCTCTTCTATCTCCTTCTAGCCTCTGTTTCTCCCATTGATTTTCATTCCTTTTCTCTCTACAATATGGCCTGTGGTCTCATATTCACAGAATACTCAAGCCATTTCAGATATGTGGAAAGATAATGCAATTAGTCAGTTAGGTTTGCTCAAAAACCTTTAGTCACCTTTTAAAAACCTCAGTGACAGTAAGATGTAAGTTGAATTATCAGTGTAGGCAAGTGGCTATTGAATTGAATACTTGTAAATTTACTGAGGACTTTATTATTAGCAGTTTCAGTATCTACCTGACTTCTAACAACTTATCAGTGCTGAGTTATACTGGAAACGCTCAACCTGTCTTGAAATTTTCTCCTTTCTTGGCTTTCAAGCATCACTCTCTTATTTGCCTTCCAATAATTTTCCCAACCCTTTCTCTCTTTCTCTTTCTTTCTTTCTCTTTCTCTTTCTTTCTTTCTCTTTCTCTTTCTTTCTTTCTCTTTCTCTTTCTTTCTTTCTCTTTCTCTTTCTTTCTTTCTCTTTTTTCTTTCTTTTTTTCTTTCTTTCTTTCTTTTCTTTCTTTCTCTTTCTTTTCTTTTCTTTCTTTCTTTCTCTCTTTCTCTTTCTGTCTGTCTTTCTCTTTCCTTTCTTTTTCTTTCTCTCTCTTTCTTTCTTTCTTTATTCTTTCTTTTTCTCTCTCTCTCCTTCCTTCCTTCATTTCTTTCTTCCTTCATTTCTTTCTTTCTTTCTTTCTTTCTTTCTTTCTTTCTTTCTTTCTTTCTTTCTTTCTTTCTTTCTTTCTTTCTTTTCTTCTTTCTTTCTTTTTGTCTTTCTTTCTTTCTTTCCTTCTTTTTCTTTCTCTTTCTTTCTCTCTTTCTCTCTTTCTTTCTTTCTTTCTTCCTTCCTTTCTTCCTTCCTTTCTTTCTTTCTTTCTTTCTTTCTTTCTTTCTTTCTTTCTTTCTTTCTTTCTTTCTTTCTCTCTTTCTTTCTTTCAAGGGCAGTGGTTACTCTTATACTAGACGTTCTTTCACTGCTGGTGTAAACCAAGATATTATTTGTGCCCCTTTTCATTTTACCCCACACAGTGTCCTCCAAGTGAGTGAGCTCATCATTTCTCCCACTGTGAACTTCTCTTTACCTTGTTTCCACCTTAGAGTGAATGATATTACTACCCACTTTTGTACCAAAATCTGAAATAAAAGTTTTTCTCTCGATTAATCCCTCTCCTTTATCTCATCATACTGCAATAGTCACTAAGTTATCTTTCTCCTACCTCTAAAGATATCTCAAAGCATTCTTTATTTTGCCTTCATCCATACTGCTCTTCTCTTAGCTTACATTATTTCTTACCTAGGTCTATATTATATGTTTTATTAAGCAATTTATTAGGTAAAAAGAATCAAATAGCCTCAGGAGTGTAATCACATGTATGAAAACCTAACTAGCATTCACTGTACTCCCAGATTCCATGAGACCTGTCACATTTCTTCTGGGCTACTATATTTTAAGCCTTCATCATGCAGGAAGACCGCTTATGCCTATACTAAATACCAAACTTGAGCGAATCTGAATAAATGATAGCCATTAACCAACTTATTATGTTTTTTTTATAGCCCCACAAATAGTGTGGGTTAATGGAGTCACATCTGAAGGAGGAAAAGAAAAGTAGCATATACTGTTACTGATTAAATGTCTGACTATCCTGGGTACATTACTCGTATTATTTTGCTACACTACACAGTTTTTGAGGGCAAAGTTTGTGTCCTGTTCAGTTCTATAGCCCCACCACAATGTTTCTGATATGATAAATATTCAATAAAATTTACTTATTAATTAGTGAAGGTTTATGACAACTTTATGAGATAGTTCTACTCCTGTAACAATTTAACAGATGAGCATATTAATATTTAAAGAATTAATCTATACTAAGTTTCACCCATTTATTCAATTTTGTAAAGTTCCTATGTCCTCTGAAGATATACGACTTGTCTGAATAAGACAAGCCAAAGTTACTATTCCCACAAATTTCAAAATCCAGTGACGGAGACAGGAAAAAACAAGAAAAAGATGGATGGGTGAATAAGTGCAGCATCCTGCTTTACTCACTATTCTTATTTCTAAGGTGACCTAAAAATTCACAGAATAGCCACCAATCAGTGATTTAGCAACAGTTTACTGGTATCTATAGAGATAAGCTATTTTTCAGACTGTGATAATCTCTATGAATACAATAAAACAGGATTATGTTACAGAGTGATTGAGGAGAAGTAGGATAATATTACATGTCATAATCAGGAAAGGGCAATCTGAGGTGAGGGCATTTGTATGAACAGTGAAGGAGTAAATCATGTGAAAATATTGGGGGAAAGGGGCTCCAGGGAGATAAATAAATAAATGCAAATGCCCAAGAAACCAAAAGAAAGCCAGAGTGGCAGGTCCTAGTGGGTATAAAAAGAGTGGAATCTGATAAAGGCCTATTCATAATTTGATTTTAAAAAGAAGAGTAGAATCTAATTCCAAAGGCCATGTTGTTATAGGTCCATGCAACAGCCATATAAAAACTTAGTGTAAAATTTTATTTATCTTCTTGGAAAACAGATTTATATACGTATGGTTATTTTGCATACTGGAGTTGTAAACGTCAAAATAGTATCCTAGTGAAGTAAACTCACAGAGTGAGCAGACAAAGGGTAACTTATGTCCAATTTTAGACATAAAAAAACTTGAAAATTGAAATCATTTGTGTGTGCATGCACATATAAATCTTTACCATAAAAATATATAAGATTAATATCTGTGTATATAGATATATCATAGAAATAATTTCCAAAGCCTATATTTTCTTTCAAGAGTCATCTGAATTTAGAAATGTTATGTTATTTTAACATCCTCTAGTGGTTCTTTGGTAAAACTAGGGATTGCTTGACAAATTTAAAATGTATGTCTAAGTAAATACATTTTCTTCTCAGAATAAAGTGTATATCCCATTTACTCCAAGCAAAAAAAAAAAAAAAAAATTAAAAGGTAAAATAAAATACAACAAAAAAAGTAACTGTTTATTCTTATAAGCAAACAACTTATTAAAAGAGATAAAGCAACTTTCCTTCAAAATATACAATATTTGACATTCACTTTAGAAATTAGAAAATAAAAGTTGTTGTCTAAATATTATTAGCTATGGATTTCCCTATGACAGTAAACTGAAAGCAATAATGTAATTGGCTAGTTTTTCCTTTTATGAAACCCTATTTCTATCAGAAATACGTAAGAGTGAAAAAACAGAAAAGTTTAAAATCTCACAGTAACAGATATTTGCAGGCTTTTATTTCATAGGCAATATATTTTTGTCAAATAATTATATAAAATTAGTAAGATAACATGTATTTACCTTTTCCAAGTTACATTTGGAGAACCTGTGGCACAGAGTTACTAGGTTACAAAGGAAGTCTGAAGTCTAAGACTCCCAGGTATCCTGTTGGCTAACTTTCTGTGACTTCCATTCAATTACGGTCCTCCTACATTTTTTTTTTTTCTACCTGAGCAGTTATATACCTTTCAGAATCTGTCAATTAACTGACACGATATTTATGATTAATTGTGACATGTACCTGCCTCTGTTGTGATTCTTGAAGATTCCAGAGGTGTTCTAACCATCTGAAATGCACTTGAAAGGGGAGCTTTATAATCTCCACCCTTGCTACAAAAAAGAATGAAAAAAAAATCTTGATTCTAAATCTACATCTGTTGTATATATTTTATTCTAAAGATTTTTATTCTTTCTGCACACTCGTGAGATCTGTAGCCACCTGCTTACAGTGTCAACTATCAATTCACAGTCTAGTTTCATTAACATATAAATAGATGGCCTTTAACCAGGCTTAAAGACTTTTGAGAAAATCCAAGCAACCAATTATATAATCCATCTACACAATTTCAAATGGACTAGATTATAGAAGGTGCTAAAAATGTTGATGACATGATTTACAATCTATACCCTACCGTGTTAGAGAGGTTGAGATATAAATTGTTCTATGTTCAGAGCTTCAGTAAGATAGGTAAGTATTATCTGGATAGAAAAAAAAAGCTCATTTTCTTCACCTTTAGTGGTAGAAAGAGTATGCATTTTATTCAGCTGATTTGGTTTTATGCACTCATGCTCAGGTTGAAAAGTATAAATGTACAATAATAAAGTAATGATAACAGCTATGTTCCATTTTCCATTTCTATCTTAATCGCTCCAGGTAGGTAATTTTACTGTGTATATAAATCATTAGTCTTCAACACTCACCCCATTCTCTAGTTATTCTTAGGCGCCAAAGCAGTTTTATTTTGCTAAGAGCCATTTCTGATTGTCTCTGGAGTGATGGCAGGGGTGAGGGAGGATTCAAATTAGCTTCAAGGTACATTTACTTCTATTACTCAGACATAATACCCCAATGACATATAGACCATTTCTTAGTCAAATACTAATTTACAACTGTCCTGTATCTATATAACCAGCATGCACTGCTAAATCTTTTCTGACTAGGTTTGATTTCAGTGATAAAAACTAAGCATTTTTGATGATTCCAGGCTTCTTAGTGAAAACAACAACAACAACAACAACAACAATTTTGCTCATAATCATACAAAATAACCAAGGAAAGCTTTCAGGGAGAAGTCCAGAAACATTATATATGTAATAAATAGATTTCCAAAATGTGGCCAAATGAAATACCCAGTGAACTTTAAGAACTTTATTAAGACAGTTCAGTCAGAAATGCTATGAAAATAAAATTAAATGTAATCAACAGAACTTGGGCAAGCCATTTGCAGATTCTGGACCTTCATTCATATTAGGACTCTCTGACTTACTAAGATTTAATGTGAGTGTTTCCATAACTTTTATGTTTCTACAACTGTACATTTCAGGTATTTGGGGTACAATTAAGTTTACGGTAGCTTTTTTGAAGGAATAACAGAACGAACAAAAGAATAATGTTATTTTCTTTTCAAGGCTTTCTGGATTCTTGCCTATATTTTCCTATAAGAAGCACTTATACTAATGTGAAAGTAAGTTGAAAAGTGAGACTCTATGGTCTTCTATTTCCCTTCTACTTCCAAAACAGAAAATAATAATGTAGCACTAACAAGGATAAGTGAACAAGCCAATTTCTATGCCTTGTCCATAACAATCACTTGATAAATATTTGGAGAATTGGCACTGTAGTACCTACTGGGCAAAAACTGAGAGTAGAAATGACTAAAGGCACAGAAAGATAAGCACAGGCAGAAGTATCCTTAAGGAGGTCAGAATGGGTTCACTCAAGTTAGTCTCAAACTCATACCAGTTCCAAAAAAAATAGAAGTCTTTCGGGAAGTTTTCAATCTTTGGTGTCCTCAGATTGTGTAATGGCAACTCCAGCTTTATGAGTAAATGAACCCTGTTATGGAGGACTCTGTGACGTGCCTAATTTTGTTCTCCATGTTTATCTGATTTGCACTTTCCCCAGTCATTCTTTTAGACCTCTCATTTGAGTGCCTCACATGGAAACTTGAACCTCTCACATTTTGTCTGGGCTCCTGAAATCCCACCCATATCTGGAAAGTTTAATTCACAGGTAAAAGGCGTTTGGAGAGTGGGGTGTGTTAGGCAGTAGAAGAGATATGGCATCCTGACCTTGTGTCCTGTGGTCCCAGCAACCGAATAGGGACAAAAGGTTAAAATGTATAGATTAAAACCACATCCACACTACAATTTGACTATCTTTAAGGATCCTTTTAGGAAGTCAGGGCAATTACTGAGCCTTGCATGATGAAATGGTGGGTATGCTCTTACGGATTCATTAAGGTTCCCAGCGCTGACAATCTTGTCTGGCCCAGCTACGTTCCCCCTGTCTTCTCTAGCATTTGTGACCTGCACTCAGGCACATGTCACACCTGGTAATAACTGATACTTGACTCGACACACTCCTCTGCCAGTGCTCCTTTTCTTCATTTACTCCCTTATGAGGAGTTAAGTGGCTTTAATTTGCATTTTTTAAAGCTACTGCATGTTGAAACTTTCCTTTTTGAAACTTTTGGGCTTCTTTACCAAGGCTGATGATTTGGATGAGGAGCAAAACATCTAGTAATTGTTAATATGCTCTTCCACTAGATATGACAAATCTTTCTCGCCAAAATTTACAGTTACATTTTCCTCTTGAAAACTAAGCTTTAGTTTGTGACTTTCAAACAAATGACAAAGGATCTTCCTGAGCAATATTAAAGATAACTCCTTCTGAAACAATGGCGAATCCCACTCTCACCGCCTTTTCTCTGCCTATTAAGGTTCATTCATTTTATGAGATTGCAGCTACAAATCAGTAGAAAAATGAAAAAAAACACATGGCTACATCTTAGCAAGCACCTCCTTTGGTTATTAATTTACATTTCTTTTCTTCCACGTAGTATATAGAGCAGTAGCATAGATATATATGATAATGAATAGAGCATCATATTACATAATTTCAATTATTGATAATTCACTAAATGTCAGGCCTTGGCAAAAACCACCTGGTTTATCAAATGCAATATTCTATTTGCTATCCAAAGTATTCTATAAAAAAAGTTACCTAGATTTTACAAATGGAAAATTAAAGTTCATGACATAAAGTCATCTGCTTAAAAATAACCCAGCTAAGTAATGCAAGATCAAAAATGAAAAGTAGTTTTATCGTTCATAAAGGCTATAATCTTAAGCAAAATAAGGCATTATCTCCTGATATTAATTCTAAAGCATATACATTAAACTTAGTGAATGAATGTCCAGGGAAGAAGGCTGAACTTAGTCTACAATATAAAATCACCAGTTTGTCACAGGTTCTTAATTTATTTTTTTGTAAAATGTATTGATTATTAAATACTCCCAACTGTTATATAAAGATAAAACAAACTTGTTCCAACTGTTTATTTTGTGATATCGAAGCAGTAAGAAGAAAATGAAAGGGTTCCCAAAGATCCTCGATTTGCTCTAGTGCCATTTTATTGCAATTCCTGTCTCTGCAAGGAGCCAGGACTTTGGGTAGGAGCTCCACTTTCAATCTGGCTTGTCACCTCTTCAAGAATAGAAAAGACTGGCATTCAAGGCCAGTGACAAAACCTGTCCTCTCATATTCCCATCATGTTCTCAATGCCTCCCTGATTCATCACTGAACTTGAAGATTAACGAAAGAGGTATAGAGGAACTGTGGTCAAAGAAAGATCTGCTCCCCTAGTTGGGCCGATCAGCCAAATGAACTCTGTGTCAGGCAGCCCAGGCTGACAACATCACATCCAGGAAAAAAATCCCAGATAAAATTATTAATCTTATAGGAGAGACAAACTTTATTAATCATCTTGCTAACATTTAACTAGCAGAGGAGGAAGTGGAATACCTAAAAGCTTTTATTAATGGCCTGTGAGATATAATGTAAGTGTATATCTTAATTCTAGGTTTTCTGACTCCCTAGAAAAGTCTAAAGCAAACAATCAAACAAAAGCTGATTTTGCTGGAGGATTTTTTTTTTTTTTTTTTTTTTTTTTTTTTTTTTGAGACGGAGTCTTGCTCTGTCGCCCGGGCTGGAGTGCAGTGGCTGGATCTCAGCTCACTGCAAGCCCCGCCTCCCGGGTTCACGCCATTCTCCTGCCTCAGCCTCCTGAGTAGCTGGGACCACAGGCACCCGCCACCTCCCCCAGCTAGTTTTTTTTTTTGTATTTTTTAGTAGAGACTGGGTTTCACTGTGTTAGCCAGGATGGTCTCGATCTCCTGACCTCGTGATCCGCCCGTCTCGGCCCCCCAAAGTGCTGGGATTACAGGCTTGAGCCACCGTGCCCGGCCTTGGAGGATTTTTTTTAATTCACACACACACATACACACACACACACACACTTACTAAACTATAAACTGTGATAGTTGAGCACATAGCTTATTCACTGTTGTATCCCCAGCCTATGTTCAGGCACCAAAATCTAGCTAAAAGTTAGATGCCAAAATAGAGAGTTCATCCCTGGAATGTGATGTTTTTAGTCTGCATGTTTGGGGCTCAGTCAACTTCTCTTCTGGCATGATAAGGGGCTGGAATATAAGTTGCATAATTTTACCTCTATAACTTGTCTAGAATCTTGGCCTCAAGAACTTCACCATCACTTCACCACTCAGGCCTGGGGCAAACCATTCCTGTGCTGGCTGTGATCTAGGGCTGGGTTCAAAGACTTGCATCTACAGCTCTAGGTCCTGTGCTACCAGGGACTTTCAGTCCTGGCCTGCCACCTCAGCATTCTCCATAGTGTGATGGGCTTGAGCACATAATCCGTGTCCTTGGAGTAGGTTTTGGTGTTCAAACTGCTCTGCAAGAGGTCAACTCTTTCTTTAGAAGACTAGCTTGTAGAGAACGTGTTCATCTAGTAAACCTTTACATCTCACCAACATCCACTTAAGTGCATAACTAAGAGCAAGCAGTGTCAAGAAAACAGAGTATTTGATTCATAAAATAAGTGGCAGCACACATATTTTTTAAGACAACCTCTTTCATGTTTTGCATTCAATTATATCCCAAGTTCCATGAGGACTACAATTACATCTCCTTGTACTTTGGGATCTTCCAATGAATAAAGTGTGCACTTACATGACATTTTAATTTGAGGTACCCATAAGTTCAATGTCTATCTATGTGGTGATACCACTAAAACTATTTAATATAGTTTCTGTTCCTAGCTGTAATATGAAACTTTATTTAAAGAAATAGTGTTATGAAAAAGAAGTTTTCAATTCTGTCTGCATATCAGAATCATTTGGAAGGTTTTAAAAATGCAATGTCCATGATAACTCCTAGACCAATTAAATAAGTATTTCTTGACTTGGGATCCAAGTGCTTTAAACTTTTCAAGTGATTCAAATGTGAAGATCAAAAGGGTTTTTTTTAGCATGTATTATAACTGGTGAGTGGATAACCTGAGTGAATTAACAAATAAATGAATGAATCTATACATATATATTTAAATAAAAATATATATTTATATACATAGAGAAAGCATATGCATACATTTGTGTTTCTTGCTAATGAAATAGAAAATGTAAACTTTTTTTCAATTACAAATATATCTATCACGGAAAAATGTGTAGCAATTTATTTTGTAAAGTAGCAAGCTTATTAAGCTCATACTTTTCATACTGGTCATACACCAAGCTAAACATAGTTGCTAATCAGTGGATTTGCTTGCTGCTGTTATAAAAATATAAATATATAAGCAAACACAAAGGCAGTATCATCAACTTATGAAAATTAATCATTTCAGGCCACTATGAAGCAGACACACATTTGAAGTTATTTTAATGTTGATATATTCCCTTTGGAGATAATTCAGTTTTTCTCTTCTGTAGTTATTTCTTTTGGTTGCATCATAAGAACTTGATTAGTCATCAATTATTGAATCAAATGCTTGTGAATTCTCACTTTGTGTTGGATTTTTTAATATGTGACATTCAAATTTTAAATAAATAAACAAAGGAAAGGCATTGCCATTGTACATGAAGCACTTATAATCTATCAGAGGAGCTTATAGCTATTTTCATAAATATATTTCTGCTGCTACTAAAAAGCTAATGCCTTCAAAGGAAAAATGCACTAAGATGATTCTGTCTAACTAGAACTGAAGCACTCTCTCCTCGGTTGCCTTAGAGATACACAGTCACTAGTGAAGATAAAAAGTATTTCACAATCTTTCTCTAGTGGTGAGATAACTTTGTACATGAACTATACCCATGTATGTGAATTATCCCCTAAAGAAAGCTGCTAATTGCATAGCATATCATTAAGACAGAAAGATTTATAAAACCTTATCAATATGTCAAAGATGTGAAAAGGCAGGAAGCTCCTTGGTTATAATCATTCTATTATTTTTTTCCAAAAAAAAAAAAAAAATCTAACATGAAGGAATGGCTTAGGATTGATTGAATTAAAAGCAACTTGGTTTTTAAATCTACTCAAAAAATAAAGCATGTAATTAAATCATCAGCATCTTTTCAGCCTAAATTTCAACAAAAAGCAGAAAATATTTTCACAATGAGTAAAATTATCTGAAGTGCCAAAATGTGTATTACCAGTGTCACAAGCAGAGAATTGAAAAATTAGAGTAAACAATCTGATTTAGTGCAAGGAGGACTTATTAAATAAAATTATAACTTAATTACAATATTTAATTTACATTTACATTGGATATATTTAATTTTATATATATCCAATAATTTCTAAAATACATATACATTAAAAATTCGGAGGAAGTTTATTAGGACTGTGTTGTCCAAATAAAAGAAACCTTAAAACAGAACATTTATAAAATAATTGGCTGCGGGTCATACACTCAATAAGTGGTGGGCCTCACAAGAGGGATCATCCCTCACCTAAAAAAGCTTACAGGGAAGGGTGACAGACGACAGGAATTACATTATAGCAGTGCTAGGATAGCTTTTTTTTTCTTTTCTTTTAAATAAGCTTCTTCTAATGATCCATTTTCTAAAGTGAGTAAAGATTCTTAGGTGATATTGTGCTTCTTGTGATAACCATCACCACTTTCTATTTGTTAGTACTGACAGATTACAATCTATAGATTTGATGGCAATCGGGAGAACACTATCCTGTGACTACAATGAAAGGTGGGCATTTTCTGTCTGAGATTTGAAATCCACTAACGGATGCTTCTGTTATAACACAATGGAATAAAGTCTCAGGGATGAGGATTAAAGAAAAAGATAATATTTTTTTCTAATGAAGTTTTCTTCTCCATTGGTCCACACTAGCAATGTCCCTACTCAGCCTCTCTGAAAGCTATTATACCTGTCTTCATACATAAAGGTGATGACCTCCAGATGAATTTAATGGTGATATAAGGAATTATCATAACAATAAAGGCAAAAAGTGGCAAATATTTTTATAATTTAAGAAGAAAGCAGAGTGTACTGTAACCACTTTCAACCTTTTCTTATGCAACACATAGAAAGCAGGAAGAGAACTGAAGGAAATAAAAATTCAATGCCACACTACGTATGTGCCTATAACTCAGGAAGTGATGTGCTCTGGGCTTGCTGGAGGGACCTAAGGGGCGGAGCACAGGGAGGAAATCAGAAAATACCAATGTGTTGGTTTTCCTGAAGGGATTCTCCTGCAGCTAACATGTATCTCCTCAAAACCTTAGGTATGGCTGAGTTAAAATATTAGTCCCTGTTGTCAAGCCAAGAAGGAGGCTACAAATGCAGAAAATAGAAAGAGAACATGTATTCTCTCAAGACAGTGTTTCTCAAATATTCAGATGCCTGCAAATGCCCTGGAGCTTAAGAAAATACAGTTTCTGGATCATGGGTCTGAAATGGGGCCTCAGATTGTGCACTTCTAACCACTTCCTGGTGATATCAGTTTTGCTGGTGTTTGGACATTTTGCTTAGCCCAGTCGTAGAGCTTAAGATGACTTGAAAGACAAAGCAGATGGCTAAAATGTGTAACAACAAAAAGTACTGAGATTTCTGCTTGAGAACAAAGGGGCTGATATAGGGTCAGCACTGCCTAAAAGGAGAGTTGTGACCACAAGTTAATAATAATGTGTTTCTTTTCCTAATTTTAGCCAAGAAACATTATTTTTAGGTTAATTCTTGCTATAGATTGATTTACTCAAGTTTAAACAGCAAAGATATTAGTTAAACGCTAATGCATTTTCTCTCATTCTTATTCAGTTCAACCCATTTTTGACGGGAGAATTATCTATTTTCTCCTAATTATAGGTTTTCTGAGACCGATTGCTTATCTCATACAGACTTTCCAAAAATAGGGCTTTCTTGAACCTCAACACTGCTATTCTGCCAGTGTGTGCACACAGCACATACAGACACATTTATAATGTAAGCCAAATGAATACATAATTATGAATGAAAATTTCGTGAGAGAGAAATAACTATATTTGAAAGACATAATTATATATATATATATATACACACACATATACATATACATACCTACATACCCACTTAATATTATATCCAAGCTCCACTATTAAGTCCATACTAGAATTATTTCAGATGAGTCAGAAAGTTTCCACTTAGAAGTAGCTGGACTGAAATGCCAAACACACTTATATTTTAGGTTTTCCTTGCTATTAGTTCATTCTCACACTGCTATGAAGTACTACCTGAGACTAGGTAATTTATGAAGAAAAGAGGTTTAATTGACTCACAGTTCAACAGGCTGTACAGGAAGCATGGCTGGGAGGCCTCAGGAAACTTAAAATCATGGCAGAAGGCAAAGGGGAAGCAGGCACATCTTCACAGGGTGGCAAGAGAGAAAAAGAGAAGGGGGAAGCGCTATGCACTTTCAAACAACCAGATCTTGTGAGAACTCGCTATCAAGAGAACTGCAAGGGGGAAATCCACCCCCATGATCCAATCACCTCCCACCAGCTCTCTCCCCCAACACTGTGGATTACAATTCAACATAAGATTTGCGGGGACACAGAGCCAAACAATATCACCCTCTAAATGCCAATTGTATAAGCTAGTCTTTAAACAACTCTACATCTTACCTGGCTAATTTGTAAAATGAAGGATCTGAGATACACAATCTTTAAGTTTTCTTCAAGTTCTAAAATTCTTGGATGACAGAGTGGGAGAAAATCTTTACAATTTACAGTCTGACAAAGGACTAATATCCAGAATCTACAACACACTCAAACAAATCAGTCAGAAAAAAAAAATCATATCTAAAAGTGGGCTAAGAACATGAATAAACAATTCTCAGAAGAAGATATACAAATGGCCAACAAACATATGAAAAAAATGCTCAACATCACTAATCATCAGAGAAATGCAAATCAAAACCACAATGTTATACTCCTACAAGAATGGTCATAATCAAAAAATTTAAAAATGTAGATGTTGACACAGATGCAGTGATCAGGGAACACTTCTACATTGCTGGTGGGAATGTAAACTAGTGTAGCCACTACTGAAAGCAGTGTGGAGATTCCTTAAAGAACTAAAAGTAGAACTATCATTTGGTCCAGTAATCCCACTCACTACTGGGTACTTTACCCAGAGGAAAAGAAGTCACTGCTCAAAAATGATACTTGCACACGCATGTTTATTGTAGCACAATTCACAATTGCAAAATCATGAACCAACCCAAATGCCCATCAGTCAATGTCAATGAGTGGATAAAGAAACTATGGTGTGTGTATATATATATATACACACACACACACATATATACACACACATATATACACATCATACATATATACACATACACACATATTATACATATACATATATATGATGGAATTATATATATATGTGTGTGTGTATATATGTGTACACCCACATGTTCATATATATGTGTGTATATACACACACACACTCACATATATATGATGGAATACTACTCAGCCATAAAAAGGAAAGAATTAATAGCATTTGCAGTGACTTGGTTGAAATTGGAGACTATTATTCTTTTTTTTGTTTTGTTTTTTGTTTTTTGGGGGGGCACGGTTTTATTTATTAATTATATCATGTTCTGATTAGAGGGGATACAGCAGTAAACAAGACAGGCAAAGCTCCTGTTTTCATGTATGTTATATTCTAGTAGACATGATAGACAGAAAACAATAACATACATAAACAAATGAGACACTTTCAAACAATAATAACTGCCACGAGGAAACAAAATCATAAGATTTGGTGAAAAAATAGCTAGGGGAAAGACAAGCCATTTTGCACTGGATGGTCAGAGAAGGCCTCACTGAAAAAAGAATTGACCTGAATCTTAACTGACAAGGAGAAGCCTATCACGCGAGAATATTTTTTTTCAGGATGATAAGACAAATAATATTTGGTAAAATTCCAGCTAAAAGGTAAATAAAATCCAAGAAATAGCACTAAGGTGTGTCATTCTTAGAAGTTGGTCTATAAAATGGGGTGGCAGACATTTATTATAGGAAGGACACGAGAACAGGGGAGAATCAAGGAACCAACTTTTTTTAGCCTCAGTTAACTTTTTTTTTTTTTGGAGTTTTAAGATTTTATTCATAAAACAATTATTCCTTGGGGTTAGAACCATATTATCACAACACTGTTGCAATTATTACTACAACTAATTCTATAGTAGTAATAATCATACTACTACTACTACTAATAGTTTATTGATTTATGGACCTTAATTTACATGCAAATCAGAGGATTTTGTAACTTTACTTTTTTTTTTCTTTTTTAGTATCTAATTTAAGGACTTTTATTTATTTATTTTTATTTATTTATTTATTTATTATTATTATACTTTAAGTTCTAGGGTACATGTGCATAATGTGCAGGTTTGTTACATATGTATATTTGTACCATGTTGGTGTGCTGCACCCATCAACTCGTCAGCACCCATCAACTCGTCATTTACATCAGGTATAACTCCCAGTGGATGTGGAGAATTAGGAACACTTTTACACTGTTGGTGGGATTGTAAACTAGTTCAACCATTATGGAAAACAGTATGGCGATTCCTCAAGGATCTAGAACTAGAAGTATCATATGACCCAGCCATCCCATTACTGGATATATACCCAAAGGATTATAAATCATGCTGCTATAAAGACACATGCACACGTATGTTTATTGCGGCACTATTCACAATAGCAAAGACTTGAAATCAACCCAAATGTCCATCAGTGACAGACTGGATTAAGAAAATGTGGCACATATACACCATGGAATACTCTGCAGCCATAAAAAAGGAAGAGTTTGTGTCCTTTGTAGGGACATGGATGTAGCTGGAAACCATCATTCTCAGCAAACTCTCGCAAGAACAGAAAACTAAACACCGCATGTTCTCACTCATAGGTGGGAACTGAACAATGAGATCACTTGGACTCGGGAAGGGGAACATCACACACTGGGGCCTATCATGGGGATGGGGGAGGGTGGAGACTATTATTCTAAGCAAAGTAACTCAGGAATGGAAAACCAAACATCGTATGTTCTCACTGATATGTGGGAACTAAGGTATGAGGATGCAAAGGCATAAGAATGATACAGTGGACTTTGGGGACTTGGGTGGAAGAGTTGGAGGGGGGCAAGTTATAAAAGACTACAAATATGGTTCAGTGTATACTGCTTGGGTGATGGGTGCACCAAAATCTCACAAATCACCACTAAAGAACTTATTCATGTAACCAAGTACTGTCTGTACCCCAATAACTTATGGAAAAGAAATCATCTATTCTAGGAAGAATTCACTGATTAACTCAACATGGCTTACTTCCTCTGTTTACTATCATTATTAATAAACTTTTTTGTCATAAAATGATAAAATTCTTGGATAAAAAAATAAGTGGGAGGGGCGGAGCAAGATGGCCGAATAGGAACAGCTCCAGTCTCCAACTCCCAGCGCGAGCGACACAGAAGACCGGTGATTTCTGCATTTTCAACTGAGGTACTGGGTTCATCTCACTGGGGAGTGCCGGATGATCGGTGCTGGTCAGCTGCTGCAGCCCGACCAGCGAGAGCTGAAGCAGGGCGAGGCATTGCCTCACCTGGGAAGCGCAAGGGGGAAGGGAATCCCTTTTCCTAGCCAGGGGAACTGAGACACACAACACCTGGAAAATCAGGTAACTCCCACCCCAATACTGCGCTTTAAGCAAACAGGCACACCAGGAGATCATATCCCACGCCTGGCCGGGAGGGTCCCACACCCACGGAGCCTCCCTCATTGCTAGCACAGCAGTCTGTGATCTACCGGCAAGGCAGCAGCGAAGCTGGGGGAGGGGCGCCCGCCATTGCCGAGGCTTAAGTAGGTAAACATAGCCGCTGGGAAGCTCGAACTGGGTGGAGCTCACAGCAGCTCAAGGAAACCTGCCTGTCTCTGTAGACTCCACCTCTGGGGACAGGGCACAACTATACAACAACAAAAGCAGCAGAAAACTCTGCAGACGCAAACGACTCTGTCTGACAGCTTTGAAGAGAGCAGTGGATCTCCCAACACGGAGGTTGAGATCTGAGAAGGGACAGACTCCCTGCTCAAGTGGGTCCCTGAACCCTGAGCAGCCTAACTGGGAGACATCCCCCACTAGGGGCAGTCTGATACCCCACACCTCACAGGGTGGAGTACACCCCTGAGAGGAAGCTTCCAAAGCAAGAATCAGACAGGTACACTCGCTGTTCAGAAATATTCTATCTTCTGCAGCCTCGGCTGCTGATACCCAGGCAAACAGGGTCTGGAGTGGACCTCAAGCAATCTCCAACAGACCTACAGCTGAGGGTCCTGACTGTTAGAAGTAAAACTATCAAACAGGAAGGACACCTACACCAAAACCCCATCAGTACATCACCATCATCAAAGACCAGAGGCAGATAAAACCCCAAAGATGGGGAAAAAGCAGGGCAGAAAAGCTGGAAATTCAAAAAATAAGAGCGCATCTCCCCCGGCAAAGGAGCGCAGCTCATCGCCAGCAACGGATCAAAGCTGGACGGAGAATGACTTTGACGAGATGAGAGAAGAAGGCTTCAGTCCATCAAATTTCTCAGAGCTAAAGGAGGAATTACGTACCCAGCGCAAAGAAACTAAAAATCTTGAAAAAAAAGTGGAAGAATCGATGGCTAGAGTAATTAATGCAGAGAAGGTCCTAAACGAAATGAAAGAGATGAAAACCATGACACGAGAAATACGTGACAAATGCACAAGCTTCAGTAACCGACTCGATCAACTGGAAGAAAGAGTATCAGCGATTGAGGATCAAATGAATGAAATGAAGCGAGAAGAGAAACCAAAAGAAAAAAGAAGAAAAAGAAATGAACAAAGCCTGCAAGAAGTATGGGATTATGTAAAAAGACCAAATCTACGTCTGATTGGGGTGCCTGAAAGTGAGGGGGAAAATGGAACCAAGTTGGAAAACACTCTTCAGGATATCATCCAGGAGAACTTCCCCAACCTAGTAGGGCAGGCCAACATTCAAATCCAGGAAATACAGAGAACGCCACAAAGATACTCCTCGAGAAGAGCAACTCCAAGACACATAATTGCCAGATTCACCAAAGTTGAAATGAAGGAAAAAATCTTAAGAGCAGCCAGAGAGAAAGGTCGGGTTACCCACAAAGGGAAGCCCATCAGACTAACAGCAGATCTCTCGGCAGAAACTCTCCAAGCCAGAAGAGAGTGGGGGCCAATATTCAACATTCTTAAAGAAAAGAATTTTAAACCCAGAATTTCATATCCAGCCAAACTAAGTTTCATAAGTGAAGGAGAAATAAAATCCTTTACAGATAAGCAAATGCTTAGAGATTTTGTCACCACTAGGCCTGCCTTACAAGAGATCCTGAAGGAAGCACTCAACATGGAAAGGAACAACCGGTACCAGCCATTGCAAAAACATGCCAAAATGTAAAGACCATCGAGGCTAGGAAGAAACTGCATCAACTAACGACCAAAATAACCAGTTAATATCATAATGGCAGGATCAAGTTCACACATAACAATCTTAACCTTAAATGTAAATGGACTAAATGCTCCAATTAAAAGACACAGACTGGCAAACTGGATAAAGAGTCAAGACCCATCAGTCTGCTGTATTCAGGAGACCCATCTCACACGCAGAGACATACATAGGCTCAAAATAAAGGGATGGAGGAAGATTTACCAAGCAAATGGAGAACAAAAAAAAGTGGGGGTTGCTATACTAGTCTCTGATAAAACAGACTTTAAACCATCAAAGATCAAAAGAGACAAAGAAGGCCATTACATAATGGTAAAGGGATCAATTCAACAGGAAGAGCTAACTATCCTAAATATATACGCACCCAATACAGGAGCACCCAGATTCATAAAGCAAGTCCTTAGAGACTTACAAAGAGACTTAGACTCCCATACAATAATAATGGGAGACTTCAACACTCCACTGTCAACATTAGACAGATCAACGAGACAGAAAGTTAACAAGGATATCCAGGAATTGAACTCATCTCTGCAGCAAGCAGACCTAATAGACATCTACAGAACTCTCCACCCCAAATCAACAGAATATACATTCTTCTCAGCACCACATCGTACTTACTCCAAAATTGACCACGTAATTGGAAGTAAAGCACTCCTCAGCAAATGTACAAGAACAGAAATTATAACAAACTGTCTCTCAGACCACAGTGCAATCAAACTAGAACTCAGGACTAAGAAACTCACTCAAAACCGCTCAACTACATGGAAACTGAACAACCTGCTCCTGAATGACTACTGGGTACATAACGAAATGAAGGCAGAAATAAAGATGTTCTTTGAAACCAATGAGAACAAAGATACAACATACCAGAATCTCTGGGACACATTTAAAGCAGTGTGTAGAGGGAAATTTATAGCACTAAATGCCCACAAGAGAAAGCAGGAAAGATCTAAAATTGACACTCTAACATCACAATTAAAAGAGCTAGAGAAGCAAGAGCAAACACATTCGAAAGCTAGCAGAAGGCAAGAAATAACTAAGATCAGAGCAGAATTGAAGGAGATAGAGACACAAAAAACTCTCCAAAAAATCAATGAATCCAGGAGTTGGTTTTTTGAAAAGATCAACAAAATTGACAGACCACTAGCCAGACTAATAAAGAAGAAAAGAGAGAAGGATCAAATCTACGCAATTAAAAATGATAAAGGGGATATCACCACCGACCCCACAGAAATACAAACTACCATCAGAGAATACTATAAACACCTCTACGCAAATAAACTGGAAAATCTAGAAGAAATGGATAATTTCCTGGACACTTACACTCTTCCAAGACTAAACCAGGAAGAAGTTGAATCCCTGAATAGACCAATAGTAGGCTCTGAAATTGAGGCAATAATTAATAGCCTACCAACCAAAAAAAGTCCAGGACCAGATGGATTCACAGCTGAATTCTACCAGAGGTACAAGGAGGAGTTGGTACCATTCCTTCTGAAACTATTCCAATCAATAGAAAAAGAGGGAATCCTCCCTAACTCATTTTATGAGGCCAACATCATTCTGATACCAAAGCCTGGCAGAGACACAACAAAAAAAGAGAATTTTAGACCAATATCCCTGATGAACATCGATGCAAAAATCCTCAATAAAATACTGGCAAACTGGGTTCAGCAACACATCAAAAAGCTTATCCACCATGATCAAGTGGGCTTCATCCCTGGGATGCAAGGCTGGTTCAACATTCGCAAATCAATAAACATAATCCAGCATATAAACAGAACCAAAGACAAGAACCACATGATTATCTCAATAGATGCAGAAAAGGCTTTTGACAAAATTCAACAGCCCTTCATGCTAAAAACGCTCAATAAATTCGGTATTGATGGAACGTACCTCAAAATAATAAGAGCTATCTATGACAAACCCACAGCCAATATCATACTGAATGGGCAAAAACTGGAAAAATTCCCTTTGAAAACTGGCACAAGACAGGGATGCCCTCTCTCACCACTCCTATTCAACATAGTGTTGGAAGTTCTGGCTAGGGCAATTAGGCAAGAGAAAGAAATCAAGGGTATTCAGTTAGGAAAAGAAGAAGTCAAATTGTCCCTGTTTGCAGATGACATGATTGTATATTTAGAAAACCCCATTGTCTCAGCCCAAAATCTCCTTAAGCTGATAAGCAATTTCAGCAAAGTCTCAGGATACAAAATTAATGTGCAAAAATCACAAGCATTCTTATACACCAGTAACAGACAAACAGAGAGCCAAATCAGGAATGAACTTCCATTCACAATTGCTTCAAAGAGAATCAAATACCTAGGAATCCAACTTACAAGGGATGTAAAGGACCTCTTCAAGGAGAACTACAAACCACTGCTCAGTGAAATCAAAGAGGACACAAACAAATGGAAGAACATACCATGCTCATGGATAGGAAGAATCAATATCGTGAAAATGGCCATACTGCCCAAGGTTATTTATAGATTCAATGCCATCCCCATCAAGCTACCAACGAGTTTCTTCACGGAATTGGAAAAAACTACTTTAAAGTTCATATGGAACCAAAAAAGAGCCCGCATCTCCAAGACAATCCTAAGTCAAAAGAACAAAGCTGGAGGCATCACGCTACCTGACTTCAAACTATACTGCAAGGCTACAGTAACCAAAACAGCATGGTACTGGTACCAAAACAGAGATATAGACCAATGGAACAGAACAGAGTCCTCAGAAATAATACCACACATCTACAGCCATCTAATCTTTGACGAACCTGAGAGAAACAAGAAATGGGGAAAGGATTCCCTATTTAATAAATGGTGCTGGGAAAATTGGCTAGCCGTAAGTAGAAAGCTGAAACTGGATCCTTTCCTTACTCCTTATACGAAAATTAATTCAAGATGGATTAGAGACTTAAATGTTAGACCTAATACCATAAAAATCCTAGAGGAAAACCTAGGTAGTACCATTCAGGACATAGGCATGGGCAAAGACTTCCTGTCTAAAACACCAAAAGCAACGGCAGCAAAAGCCAAAATTGACAAATGGGATCTCATTAAACTAAAGAGCTTCTGCACAGCAAAAGAAACTACCATCAGAGTGAACAGGCAACCTACAGAATGGGAGAAAATTTTTGCAATCTACTCATCTGACAAAGGGCTAATATCCAGAACCTACAAAGAACTCAAACAAATTTACAAGAAAAAAACAAACAACCCCATCAAAAAGTGGGCAAAGGATATGAACAGACATTTCTCAAAAGAAGACATTCATACAGCCAACAGACACATGAAAAAATGCTCATCATCACTGGCCATCAGAGAAATGCAAATCAAAACCACAATGAGATACCATCTCACACCAGTTAGAATGGCGATCATTAAAAAGTCAGGAAACAACAGGTGCTGGAGAGGATGTGGAGAAATAGGAACACTTTTACACTGTTGGTGGGATTGTAAACTAGTTCAACCATTATGGAAAACAGTATGGCGATTCCTCAAGGATCTAGAACTAGATGTACCATATGACCCAGCCATCCCATTACTGGGTATATACCCAAAGGATTATAAATTATGCTGCTATAAAGACACATGCACACGTATGTTTATTGCGGCACTATTCACAATAGCAAAGACTTGGAATCAACCCAAATGTCCATCAGTGACAGATTGGATTAAGAAAATGTGGCACATATACACCATGGAATACTATGCAGCCATGAAAAAGGATGAGTTTGTGTCCTTTGTAGGGACATGGATGCAGCTGGAAACCATCATTCTTAGCAAACTATCACAAGAACAGAAAACCAAACACCGCATGTTCTCACTCATAGGTGGGAACTGAACAATGAGATCACTCGGACTCAGGAAGGGGAACATCACACACCGGGGCCTATCATGGGGAGGGGGGAGGGGGGAAGGGGGAGGGGGGAGGGGGGAGGGGGGAGGGATTGCATTGGGAGTTATACCTGATGTAAATGACGAGTTGATGGGTGCAGCACAGCAACAAGGCACAAGTATACATATGTAACAAACCTGCACGTTATGCACATGTACCCTACAACTTAAAGTATAATAATAATAAATTAATTAAAAAAAAAAAATAAATAAGTGAATGCCCTTTAAGAGGCTTCTCTTTTGAGATTGTCCCTTTCTGTAAGAAGATAAGTACTATTACTTTTCTGCTGCCACAGGGAAGCCTAGCCCCACTCTCTCTTCAACAGCAGAATGTTTTTTAAAAATGCTGATAGTGGCTTTGAGACCTGATTGTGTTTATGTTTTCAAGATAAAAATGGTCTTCATCAGCCCTTTTAATTGAAAGTAAATTGTTATCAGAAATGTGATTACTACAGGGAAAAGAGAAGGGTGGACCTGCTTATAAGTTTCAACATCAATAGCGTTTTTTCAAAGGGCCCATTCAAAGAGAAGATGCCTGGTGGGCAGAAAAGAAGTAGAAATACGATACTAAATTATATTTTTAAGTGGATCCCTTGATGCTTCATTTGCCTAAATAATACAATGGAAAATTAGTTCAAATTCCTTTAAGAAAAATAGCATTAGGACATGAAACTCCATATCCTTCCTAAACATTAGCAAGTCATCTGCCTTTTATTCTTATAAGAAATTAAGACTCGTGAAGCATATGTGAGACAGAGTGCTAGATGTTGGCGTTATATATTCTTGTCCTTCTGGAATCCATTTATGAGTTGTGATAGACACAGGAAAATAAAAGGAGAACAACATTTATTTAATGTTTACAATATTCCAGGTACTGCTGGATCAGGCACATATATGGTTTTCGCTTCACTGCTACAACTCAGTGGGTTGGTATATGTACCCATTTTCTCAGAAAGGAAGTTGAGACTCAGAGAGATTAAGTAGCATGCCCAAGTCATAGTCCGTACAGCTGATATTTGTATCTGGTTTTCTGACTGCAGAGATTTATTTGGTCAGTATAGAGTCACTTGGCCAAACAAATTAATTGTAAAACTCCATGATACCAAGTGCAATGATGCCAAGAAAGAGATGAATCTAAATCTGCTTTGGGAAAGCAGGGAAAATTTGACATTGTAGGAAATATGTGAGCTGTCCCCTCAAAGAATGAGAATTTTGCCTGGAGGAAAAGGGCAACTGAAGGTAACATGAATGGTATCATTTGTTCAGTTTCCAGCTGATTACAAAGGCTTGCACTATGCAACGGGAAGATCTGAAAAAAAAAATGCATTAAGCTTTACAAAACATTTTTTCTGTTTTGACAATAAGACTTCTAATGGGGACGTATTAAACACATACATATTTATAAGATCAACACCATTTTGAAAGATAGACCACAAGACCTACTTTACAAAATGTATTTATTTATTTATTTAATGAATGCTTACTTTGCTCAAATACCAGTCACAATTTTGTGAAATATTGCATTTGTGTAAGGGTTTGTCATCTCTAAATGCTTCTTTTTTATCGCCACAGCCATCTTACAGATCAGTTCGGGTACCATGCCTCTTTCAATCTCAAGGTTCCTACCAAGTCTAAAACAAGTAAAATTGGAGAACAACATATCCTAGAACAAAAAGCAGGCTGCTGAAATTATGTTTACTAAGAATCATATTTTGGTTAGCTTTATACTATTAAATGCATTCTAGTAAAAATATCCAAGCCTTTCTATGCAGTACTTTTGAAATTACAAATATAAAACTCTGCCTGAAAAAATACAAATGCTTTCTCACACAAGACGGTAGAGAGGATGAAATGGGTTGGTGAAAAAGGATTTTGCAATAAAAATATTCTCTTAGCATTTACAAAATACCATGGGATCCCTAAATCTTCCAATTTAATGTGTTCAGAGATGAAAACTGGTGCTATTTCCTCTTGGTCCTAGCTCTCCAAATAGTAACTAGCTAGCATGCATATGCCTCAGAATTTTAACTTCATGACATTGTTTACTGAACTTTGAAGAAACTTTTCACTCACCACATAATAATATCATCTTTTAATTTTCATAGTGTTTCATATAACACATTTCAATTTGATATCACATGGCTTGTCGTATAACATAATAAAGTGGTATATAATAAATATGGTACCAATCATTCATCTGAATTTTGCAACAGAGATGTGGTTAAAATCTTTTTTTAATTAGGAGACATTATGTGCCTATCATTAACCATCATGTTTTTATCATTTTCATTTGGTCTCTATATCCCATGTTCATAAAGTTGATAACATCAAAACAGGGAAAGTATATGAAATAGCACAGAAAACATACCACATAAAGAAGCAATCTTTCACTGCACAAATTGAGTATAAAATTTAACCAGCTTGAAAGGGTCATAATATTGTGGGAGAGAGGAGCAGAAAGACAAGTAGAGTATGAAGAAAATGGGCTTTAAATTCAAACTTTCATAGATTCAAATCTTGGTTCTATGATTTACTAATTATAAAGCCAAATTAGAGATATTTATACTCTCTAGGGAGCAGACATTAGGTAAAATTTTAGTCCTTTGTGAAACCTTTTCTAATGTTACATCCTTTTTTTCCATGTGCTTTATTATACCACTGTGCTCACGTAGAACTGTACTTTTCCATTTTAATGGAATTTTAACTGTAATTTCCATTTTAATACTCACCAATTTATCTTTTATATCTCTTTAATGTCAAGTTTATAAACTGGACTGTAAGATCTTTAAGGGTATGGAATATTTATTTTTCTATAACAAGTAAATAGTATAGTTTTAGATATATCATATAATAGAATTCAAAAGAGTTTATTGAGTCTATGAAAATTAAAGCAGACTATTATTTTAAAATAATCATTATAGTCAACTTTTTAGCAGGACAGCTTGTATTTTACAAAAAAAAATTTTTTTTCTAAAATTATCTAAAGAACCCTAGGTTATTCACCCAGATACAGCATCTCAACATATTTAATTTACTATAAACCTTCAATTCACTGTCATCCCCACCTATACTTCTTTCACTACACAAAAATATATCCACAGAGAACATATATAGCTTTCTTATAAGAAACAACTTTACTTTTCTTTCTTTGCTGAGATAACTCAAAGTTTGTCAGTACAGTTGTGCTAATTTCTATACAGCAAAATTTAAAATGTACATGATTATACAAACTCTTCAGGAAGTTAAAGCTTTGTTTTTAGGTAACCAGATGCATTCTTCCTTCACTTTAATTTATGTGTGCATCTTTATTTTATCCGAAACCATCTTTCTTCAGCCTCAACAATGTGATCAGCACTGTGTGAGGCACTGACGGGAACTAGAGAAGGAAATACATTCAGTTCCTGTCTTTTTGAAGGTCCTAGCCTGATGTGATAAACAGAAATGCAGAGCACAACCTGGTAAGTGTTATAATAGAGGAGAGTACATTATATTATGAAAACAGAAACACAAGAGTAACTGTCAAATGTCTGTTTTTGGAACTGGAAAATAATTGTGAATTATGCTAATAATGAAAATCTAGGTCCCTGCTATTATAGCTGCCTTCTCTTTCAAACGTCTTTACTTTAATGGCTTTGTGAAATAAAGGCTGTGACTATTGTAGATAAGCTCTGAAAAGCAAACATTGATTTTAAAAAAGGAAATGCATCACAGGGACATCAGCTATGCCAGTGCATTCAAACTGATTTTAGCAAATATTGAAACCTTATCTGTCACCACAATGATCTAAACAAGATAATAATAAAATTACCTGTAATTAGAGAGTAAAATTTCCCACAGAAAGCTTTCATCTTGGTCTCTGGAAACAATAGAGTTTTCATTTCTGCTGGCAGAGTTACGATCTTTGTCTAGATAAATAGCATGTGGCATCTAAATAAGATTCTTTTTCCAAAACAGCCAATGGGGATTTTTGGGGAAAAAAAAAAAAACAATTATGCTGGCACAAACCAACTAGTGTTAGTCTGCTTATATTTTCATCACAGATAGCCCATAAATCTCTATTTAAAAAAGCATATAGTTAAAACTTGAAAAATATTTGTTTCTGACTAGAGAACTTCAGGTTTGACCACTGACACAACAATGTAAAAGAATATGCATAATGAGATGGAGAAACACCAGATATAATTTCCTTAAAGGAGTCAATTTCTGAGCCTCAGTTTTGTCATATGTAGAGTGGAAAAATAAGGTGAAATGCAACTTCTTCTGAGAAATCATTCCTGATCAGGCTATTCTCTTTTATTTCCTCATGACTTCCATACATAGAGGCTTTCAAAGAACTTTGTTTATTCCTTTATTTTACCTGTTCTACCCAGTATAACAAGGGGGAAAGCTATACTAGCAACCAAAGACATTTCTCAACCTTCTTACCCAACACCCCTCATCTCAAAGATAATTTATCGAAATATGAACCAACATTTTTTCCTTAGATTTATGTTCTCCCACTCTCCCATTATTTAATCAGGTGCATTCAATGTTTCAGGAAAGCAAAGAAAGAAAGGAGATTTCAGTTTTTAAAACTTTGGTAGTTCAATTTTTTTTTTTTTTTTTTACCCTAAGGCCAGGAAGTATCAGGACATAAATGTAAGGTATTGGTAAAATACGTTATATTTTCTGTCTTGGGAGCAAAGAGGAGAAAAAAACAATTTAACGCAAAACTATGAAATAGAAACTGGCCTATGACCTCTAGGCAGGATCCTGTACTTTTCTACTATTCCTTTTCCAAGGTGGATCTCAAAAGAAGATATATAATTAAGTAATCTCAAGATAGGTTTAGGGTCTGAGCGCAATGGTGACTTGTATTCTCACTTTCCAAGGTCAACTCTTCAAAAGTAATAGGATTTTTCATAAGAACAGAAGAAATGGCTGAGTGGCTATGTAACCAGTGGATTTGAGATACTGTTCCTGAATGTCAAGAGAACAAGAGAGTGTTTTGGCTGCATCACATAATAGCATAGAAGTCTGACACCAGGAACTGTGAGACTCCAGAGGTCATGCCATCTGGACCCAGAGAACACAGCAGTGACTAACCTCTTTCTCTGCATCTTATCTTTATCTTACCTACCATCCAGGTGCAACTCAGTGCCCCGTCCGGCAGTGAAGGTGCCCCAGACTGGAAGCAGGCAACTGCTCTAAAATACTCAAAGCACTTTAGAAGACTTGACTTTGAAAATTAGTTACCCTTTCTTTCCAAGTGAACTGTAAATTCCTTAAGGATAAAATCAGTTTTTTATTTTGTATCCTCAGTACTTAATGTAGTACAAACACATATGAGAACTAAATAAATATTTGGTGAAGTAGTGATTAAATTAATTTGTGTGCATTTAATTATGAATTAGAAAATCACCCTGATGGAAAATATGAAAATGAAGTAAAGTGGCTGAAATCAGGTGAAATTAAAAGGCATTTTTTGAATGATGATCATCTACAAATTAAACAAAGTGAAAATAAATCAACTTCATATTCAAATTCCTGTGGTCCATGGATATAACCATGACGGAAGTAATCTTTCCTTTCTTTCATATTTAAAGCGCACCAAAATAAATCAATATTATTAGCCTAAGTAAAATTTTATCGTGACAGTGTCTCTTGGATGGTCATGAAAGAATACTAATGGTCTTGTTGTGGTCTTTGGACAACCTGAAATGTCAATATAAATTAGCTTCACTTTTCCTGCTTGCCAGCTTCTATCTGCAACCAATTCATAACTTTGTTTCTCATACTTCTGCTCAAATAGACCACTTTCGTGGTAGACACAGTTTTTCCTTTTCAGATACTGACATTTTTATGATCTTCCTGACAGCTTTTGGGGAATGTCTTGTCCTTCATAAACTTCTTCCTATACAAATACGAAGAAAACTCCTTTCTTCCCAAAGAAGCTAAGAAAAGGATCTATTTTTCTCCCTTCAAAGCACAAAAGAAAGGGCTTATTCCCATGTTAATAAGTAAGCAAGCAATAAAGCTTGAATCCGAAGTACAAGAAGAGGAGTTTTGAATCTTGCTTGAAGAATGCTTATATATTTTGGCTAATTCCCAAGATAAATTATTTATTGAGTAGAATATTTATCCACTGCAAAAACAGCAGTTAAAAATAAAGTCATGATACTCTGTGTGTGGATGGGCTAAAAAGACTCATCAAATCATTGTGAGAAGATAGTTAAAGGTTTTGTACATTATAGATACTTTACCTGGGAATAATTGAATTCGGGTAAATAAGTATGAGTGGAATTTCTCTTTTTAGTTTGGATTTTTAAAAATCACTTAATTATGTATATGAATAATTATTGATTTTTTTTCTTATCCAAAGACAAATCAAAGTACTGTAATCCGGGCCGGGCACAGTGGCCCACGCCTGTAATCCCAGCACTTTGGGAGGCTGAGGGCGGATCACGAGGTCAGGAGATGGAGACCAACCTGGCTAACATGGTGAAATCCCGTCTCTACTAAAAATACAAAAAATTAGGTGGGCGTGGTTGCGGGCGCCTGTAGTCCCAGCTACATGGGAGCCTGAGGCAAGAGAATGACCTGAACCCAGGAGGCAGAGCTTGCAGTGAGAGCAGATGGCACCACTGCACTCCAGCCTGGGCCATAGAGCAAGATTCCGTCTCAAAAAAAAAAAAAAAAAAAAAAAAACTGTAATACCATAATTAGTGACTCTCTATTGAGGTCAGTGAAAGCAAGCTTCTAGGTACGTGCTTCTGTAATTGAGAAGCCTGATAAATATCATCAGTCTCTATATAAAAACGCTCATTTGATGTATACACAAACCACATAATGCAATCACAAAATCTTTCCCAAGGTCTTTCTGAAGATGGAGAAAGTGAAATGTGAGAAATAATGGTTATTTTATAGACTGGTGAAAAAACTTAATTGACTACTGGAAATACATGAAAAATAGTTAATCAGTGAAAACAAACCACAGGCTGCAAAACTAATCAGTCAAAGGAAAAGAAATAAATGAAGGAAAAGGAAAAGAATTGCTGAGACAACATCCATAGGAATTTAAGTCTCAGTAGATCTAATTATGTAGGTAGATATTTTTCTTCGGTGTGATTGCATTTCATTCAAAGTTTTAGTTGCTTCTCAGCAAATACTTAGCCATTAAAATGTCTCTCTTGAAAGAAAAAAGGTCTAACCAAAGTAGAATAATGAATAAAACTTTTATCTAACATTTTCTTTAACCAGAGTGTCTAATAGTATTGAATGTTTGATGCACAACTAAACCATCAACAAATCTATGCTTTCATTAAATTAAGCTGAGCTGCTTTTAATTATCCAGTACACTTTTTTTTTTTTTTTTTTTTTTTTTTTTTTTTTTTTTTTCTGTCTCCTGTGTTTCTCTTTGACTGCTTACCAGGTTTATCCTGATGTTTTTCATATCTTCGTTACTGTTGGGAAGGGAGAATTTCAATAAATTTTATAGGGGAAAAGGCTAAAATGTGATTTTGGATTGTCTGTGGAATTGCCCTATCCAGGCCATGTTTCTCTGTTATTATTGAATTCGAATCACAATGAGTAGTAAATGTATTAGCAGGAAACAGGATACCTTAATGGTTGGGCACATAGACTGTAGGCAGACTTGAGTTAGAATTCTAGACCTCAAACCTGCTAAGTGACCTTGAACACATTATTTAATCTCGCTGTGTTTTTTTTTTTCCTCATCTAGGAAATGGGCTTCATAATGATAGCACCTATAGGAGGAATAAATAAACTAAAACACGTGAAATACTTAGAAAAACGTCTGGCACACCGCAAATGTTACATAAGTATCTAATATTACAATTATTGATTTTCAGTTTAAAGCAATATCAGGCTTCTCAACTTTATTTTCACTCTGGGTAAAATGCCCATCATATATGAGCAATTCTTTGGGGCTTACTCAGAACAACAAATAAACTTATTTAGTGTTTATTCCATAGTTAGCATTAACTTACCTAATTTAGTTGTCAGGCATGATTTTATACTCTTTCTACATGTTTTTGCCTCTAGACAGTGTATATAATATAGCTTTCAGTTTCAAAATCAAATAAATAATATCAAGTTGCAAATTTTCCCTTACCATTGCATTTTTGAAAATTCATTCATATATAAATATGTAGATTTAGTTAATCTATGTTTATCCATTGTAAATCGTTTTCATAAATAAATCAGTTTATGTGTTCTGCAGCTAATGGGCTTTTTGATTGTTTCTAGTTTTGTTTTGTTTTGTTTTAATAGAAACGTGCTCCAACAAACGTCTATGTACTTCTTTTGTAGATGTGAAATAATTTTCCTATAATGAATACATAGAAATAGATTGGCTCCATCACTGAATATATTCAAAATATGTATTTGGGATATGCATCTTTAAATTGACTAGATAGTTTCAAATTGTGCTTCAAAGTATACTTAACAACACATTGATTTATCACATTTAAATTAATTGTATCAACCTGATAGTTATAAAATGGTATCTTATTTTTTGTTTATTACTTTTTCCTAATTACCAGTAAACTTGAACAACTTTTTATATATCTGATTACTATGCAGGCTTCTTTCTTTGTATACTGTCTGATAAAATTCTTTGCCCATCATAACATTGGAATGACTATTGGTTTCTAGAAGCTTCTTTTGAATTCTCAATATTAAGCCTTTACATATTTCAGATGTTGTAAATATGTTCTCAGCTGGGATTTATCTTTTTTACTTAATATGTTCTGACTTAGTTTATTCCAGTAATATTTAGTGTACTGAATATTATTTTAATAATAATTTCTTTTTGTCTCTTTTTGTGACTATTTAAAGAAAACATTTTTAAACCTAATTACATTAGGAGAAAAATTATTCTAGGCTTACTTCTGAATATTTTAAAAATCAGAAGTGAATGTGTAAGTTTTTCTAATATGTAAAAATGAAGATCTTTATACCTATTTCATGATGAGTGTTGCAAAACTTGATAAAAACAATATCCAGGACTTAACTCAGAGCTGAGCATTTATAGGGTAAATTTTCAAGAAATGTTAGTTGCTATTTCATACCACTATTTACAGATCCAAATTAATAGAAGTTAATCCCAAGTTACAGGGAACTTGAAGGAAAAATAAATCTCAGGGGAGTTTGGGGGTAAGTTAATCAGAAAGCTTTAATATAAAAACAAATTTGATTTCTCCCCTTTGCCTCCACTAAATAGCTCAGTCTTTAAATAACAGACCTGGTTTTGTATCCTTAGGTCAAAGGAGAAAGCAAAAATATTTGATTTATAAGATGCTCACTAAACAAGGTGCCACTGGGGATGAATATTTTCAAAACAACTTGATGAAAAGTATATCTAATTTAAGAGACTTTTACATGACTTATGTTTTCAAACAGTGGGTGAACTGGATGTAAGGGTCAGGGAAACTTGGTGATTAGGGACTTGAATCAAAAAGAATTAAAAACAGTCTGGGGAGTCTTAATACATGGAAGCAAGTACTAGATACAAACTTTCACCTAACAAATGTGAAGATACTAAATTCACTTTTCATTGTGAAATGACAGTGGAGGTTTATTTTATATTGGCATAGATATAAGGAGAAGTAACTATTTCTGTCATAAGGTTGTGTGAGTTTTATCTTTTCTAATGAAACTGACCATTAATAGTCATTCTACTCCACTGTCATGTGAGTAGGGAGTCACATGACTCAGACTTGCATTTCAAATCTATTAGTTATAAATCTTTCAGTAGACATTTTAAAAGAAAAAGATACGGGCTATTTCCCTTATGAGATCAAAATAAATTCATTTTTGAAGTGTTTATTCTCTTTTTGAAGTTTTTGATGCCATTTCCTCATTAATTATTTTAAATTTAATTTAGCTTAGATTCAATATCTGGTATCCTGATATCACAGAAAGAATTTATCATACATAATTCATCAAATATTAAGATGAAATATATATTGAAAAATATAAACACAATTTTAAAACAGTAAAAAGAAATTAAGTAGAAGGATGAACCTCATGCTCTAAAATAAACAGCTATAGTCTTGAGATTTTTGCTTGTTTATGGAGTAAGGAGATACAGCATTTCCTAGCTACCTAGTTTGCTCACCTGCAGTTAAGAAGACTGTCGTCTGCCAACATAGGACCTCCAGAGCCTGAGCCAATCCTAACAAATCCTGAAAGTCACAAAATTATCCGAACATGTAAGTAGGAAGTAACAGTAGTCATGCAACTTTTAGATCTTCTATGCAGGAAGTTGGGGCCATCTCCTCAGTGATCTGCTTATTTTGCAAAATTTACTGTCCTCCTTTCTTCACCAAATGTTTTTCTTATACCTACACTTGTTTTTCCATCCCAATTCATGATTTGATTGCAGCTTATTTCTCCAGTCTGCAAGTTGGAGGAACATATTCTTCCCTAGATTTTGCTAGCTTTTCTGTTTCTTGAGGGAGATTCTTTTTACTATGCTTCTGTGTATTATCTGAGCTCCACTGTAACTAGACTTGAACCAACTAGCTTTAGAACAATCCAGTGCCAGAAGGCAACACTATTCTACCTACTCTTCCCTTCCGCTTATTGTTCTTACAAGATACCCATACATTAACTACTTTTGCTAACATTCAGGCCAACTTGAGGTTTTAATATGTTCTTGACCATTATTAATTGGTGCCTAGAAGAAATCTATCTTCAGATACAATTCTCATGTTCCAAGGCCCACATGATTCTTTTCTTCACCATTTACCCTTACTATCTTTGTTCGTTACGTTAAACTGTTTCATTTAGTTTGTTTTCTGCTTTACCTATTGGTTTCACTGAAGACAGACATTTGACTATATTTGGAACATATCTATTTTGAACCAATTCAAAAATATATATGTGATGCATTTTCCCCAAAATTAATTTTTAAATCACTCTTCAAAAATCATTTCAATTGTCTTGTCATTTTTTAGAATGTAGTAAAATTTAAATATCAATTAAATTATTTTAAGAACATTAAAATGGATTCTGCTTTTAATCATGGTAGACTAGATAACATTTTCTTACCTTTCGAGTTAAGACAACTTGAACAAAATATCTGTGTGAATGTCTCAGACAACTACCATGATAATGAAAAATAAATAGGTCAGATACCAGTAGAGGAGAAGTCCAAGGAGCCCTGTCCAGTATTAGTGTTAGAGCTCTTTTTTTTTTTTTTTTTTGCTGACACTGGGTGGCTTAGAGGATGAATGAAAGAGTCCTTTTGACAGCCAAAAGTAGCTGGGAGGAGAAACACTGGAATCCAAACTGAGAAGATAAGAGTCTGTTAAATTCCTCTTTTTCAGATTGAGTCATGAAAGAGACATTCTCAGAATATAAGCAAATCAAACTAGATAATCCTTTGCATTAGCTGAATCTCTGCCTCTCCAGAGCTCAACTACTGAAATTACATCCAAGTGATCCCAGATTCCTATTGCTGTCATGTGCCTGGCAGGAACATATATAAATCCTCTCAAATTATTCTACAAACAATTTTGCAAATATTTACTGTAAAATAATAAGAAAATCAAAGTCAAAAACATATCCACAGAGAACAAGAACCAGAAATCAGAAGAAAAAATAAACAATAAAAATAAATTAACAGACTTCAGATACAGACACATTTATATGCTTACTGTATTCAAGTAGATAAAAGAGTATATTGATGATTGTGCCTGAGGATTATAACATAATAAATAGAATAAAATTCTATAAGTGAAATAAAGCAAAACAAATCAAACAAAACAAAACCATTGTTACCTATTTAGTAACAGATAAGCCACAGGCCGAAACAAAGCTAGTGAATTGGAAGAAAATATCTAAAAGATGAAAATAATCTTCCAGCATCACATCACATTCTCTGACTTTGACGCTTATTCCCTCCTCTTATAAACATGCTTATGATTACTTTGGGCTCACTTAGATAATCCAGGATAATCTCCAATTTCAGGATCTTAATTTAAGCATACTTTCAAGTCTCTTTTGCCATCTAAAGTGATATGATTACAGGTATAAGGATTAAAACATGGACTTCTTTGTGGGGACCATTATTCTGCCGACTACGAGGTCTAATAAGAGTGAAACACCTATAAAGTGTCCAAGTACAAATTTCAGGTAGACGGCAGGGTGCCGGTGGCTCAGGCGTGTAATCCCAGCACTTTGGGAGGATGAGGCAGGCGGATCACAAGGTCAAGAGATCGAGACCATCCTGGCCAACATTGTGAAAACCCGTCTCTATTAAAAATACAAAAATTAGCTGAGCATGGTGGTGTACGCCTATAGTCCCTGCTACTCAGGAGGCTGAGGAAGGAGAATCACTTGAACCCAGGAGGCAGAGGTTGCAGTGAGCCAAGATCATGTCACTGCACTCTAGCCTGGGTGACAGTGTAAGACTCTGTCTCAAAAAAAAAAAAAAGAAAGAAAGAAAGAAAAGAAAATTCGGGTAGACAATTTGATACAAATCTGAAGACCAGTGGAGAGGATTTAGGTAGAGAGTAAGTTTTGAAGTCATCTACATACTGATATAATTTAAAGGTAAGAAATGGCTGAGCCTAAAATATTCTGAATTTAGAGGTGACTTGAGGTTGGAAAGGTAGGGAAGTACCAAGTCTGGAAAGCCATGAGAGCAGTGTCACTCATATAGTATGGAGAACTGTGTTAAAGGCAGTTGAAGTCAAGCAACAGAAAGACATGCATTGTATTTGACATCATAAGTACAATTGGAAATTTTTACAAGAGTGTTTCTAACCTAATTGAAGTGGGTTGAAGAGTATAATGAACCCAGTGAATGCAATGCATTTGCAAAGCTTCACTGTTAAGAGCAGTGAATACACATATAGGCTAGAAAAGTAATTGGGTCAAGGAAGATGTCTTTCCTTTTGTTTTCTTTTGTTCAATAGAGGAGATAAGAAAATGTGCTTGTGTGTTGATAGAAATTATCTAACAGAGATGGAAATATTTAGAATGAAGAAGAGAAAACAGGTAAAAGAAGGAGGCAAGTCCTTCCTAATGGAAGACAAGGATCCCACAGCACAGAAGGAAGCCTTTGATGAGAGTAGAGAACTTCTTTGGGAATAAAGGAAGACATGCAGGAGATATGAGCAAAAGTGGAAGCTGGTACGTCAGTTGGTGGAGATTCCCCTTTGACAGCTTTATTTTCTTACTGATGACATAGGTGTAAGGGCTCCAAATGGAGTAGGAGAGTCAGTTGGTCGGAAACAGTTTCAGAAGTGCACCATCAAAAAAGATAGAGAAAAATTTCTTTCAAAGAGACAACTTGACCTCGGCAAAAAAGGGGATACTAGAGGAAGCAAGGTAGAAATCTGCCCCTTGTCATGAAATGGATTTGGAAGTTCACTTTCATAGGTATGAAGTTTCTAAACTATTTTTTAAACAATACTTTTGTTACTGTCAAATAGAATGTTTTGATTGCTATAATTATGAGAGTGTTTCTTTTGTGATGATACTATAGGAGTTATTATATGGGCTGTTTGAAATTCACAGTGCAGTAAGGATTTAAATGTTCAATGTATTTTAATAATTTTTAAGAAGTAGATTTGAAATTTTATAAAAATTATAGAATCTCTTTGTAGCCCTAGATGAGCATTTGTCCCTAAGTGTTGACATCAATTAATACCTCAGAGCTCTATCTAAATGGAAAACACTGGATAGAGAATAATTATACTCTCCCAAAAGCTATTCTATTAAAGTTTAGGAGAGAAGGAAAAGCAGAGACCATTTTTAAGGAAAAACTTGCTGAAAACTTTCCGGAAGCAATTGTTTTATACCCACTTCCCCCTAAAAAAGCAAAATGGATTTCCACCCAAAATTCAGTTCAGATGTGGAGTCTGGTGACATGTAATACACCTAGAGAGTTTATGAGAAAGTGTATTATTCATACAAAGGACTCATGGGAATAGATGAGTGAGAGCAAATAGTTGGCTGAGGCAAAACCAAGGTGAGTACACTTACTCCATTAGAATGGCTAGGGGTTGTAACTAGACAACAACTTTCACACATGAGAAACTTAAATTTTCTGCCAGTACTAAAGGAAGAGGCAAACTTACAGCCTTCTTGCTAGCCTGCCAGGATGTATAAATAAAAGGCAGGGTGAGGCTTAAAAAGAATTCCAGAGGTGCAGAGCAAGATGACTAAATAGAAGGCTCAACAAATCATACCGCAATCCCACAAGGAAGCCAATTTAACAGCTGCGTACACACACAAAGCACCTTTATAAGATGCAAAAATCAGGTGAGCATGCACAGTGCCTGGTTTTAACTTCATATCACTGAAAGAGGCACTGAAGAAGGTACGGAAGACAGTCTTGAATAGTCAATGCAACCCATTCCCCAGCACCAAGCAGCAGCCACATGACATGAAGAGAGAATCTATGCACTTAGGATAGGGAGAGCTCAGCAATTGTGAGACATTGCATAAAATTCAGTGCTGCTCCATTACAGAAAAAAACAAAACAAGGCAGAATTCAGCTGATGCTCACTCACATTAAACCGGCCCTAGACAGAGGGAAATTACCCATCTTACCCATCAGAACTTGAGTTCTGGCAAGCATCAACAATGTGGGCAAAAGCGCCCTGGGCCTGCACATAAACTTGAAAGGCAGTCTAGGCTATAAGGACGGCAGCTACTAGGCAAGTCCTAATGCTTAGCTAGTCTCAGAGCCAATGGACGTGGATGGCACACAACCTACTAAGACAACAACCATGGTGGCTAAGGAAGTGCTTGCACCACCCTTCCTCCAACCCCAGGTTACACAGCTCATAGCCCCAAAAGACACTCCTTCCTTTCACTTGAGAAGAAGAAAGGGAAAGGTAGAGAGGACTTTATCTTGCATCTTGGATACCAGCTCAGGCACAGGAAGATAGGACATCGCTCAGAATCATGAAGGCCCTATTCCAAGCCCTAGCTCCATGAAAAAAATTATAGACTCACCTAGGGCCAGAAGGAAACATACTACCTTGAAGGGAAAGACCCAGTCCTGACAAGATTCATCAGCTTCTTACTAAAGAGACGTTGGGCCTTGAATACTACCCAGGTAGTATGCTATGGACCTTGCGTGAGGCTCAAAGACTTGGTGGCTTCAGGTGAGACTCAGCACATTCCCAGCTTAGGTAGCTATGGGAAGAAGTTCCTTCTGCTTGATAGAAGCAGAAGGAAAAGTAAAGGGAACTTTGTCTTATACCTTAGGTATCAGCTCAGCCACAGAGGAGTTAATCACCTAGTGGGCTCTTGAGGTCCTCAATTCTAGGCCTTGGCCCTTGTACAGCATTTCTGGAGTAGCCCTGGTCCACAGGGGAGCCTACTGCCCTGAAGCATGAGTCCTAGGTCATAAAGCATTCACCACTACTGAATGAAGGTCTCTTGAGCCTGAAGAGAACATCTGCAGTAGCCTGGGAGTACTCCTCATATGCCTGTGATGGTGGTGTTCATGGAGTGAGGCTCCTCTGACATTAAAAAGAGAGGAAAGAGGAGGAATGACTGTCTGATGGCTTGAGTGCCAGTTCAGCCACAGTACAATGGAACACAAGGTAGACTTCTAAGATTTTTTCTCTAGTCCCTGTCTCCCAAGTGGCACCTCTGGACCCACCCAAAGCCTTAGAGAACTCACCACCCTGAAGGGAAGGACACAAGTGTGGCTGGTTTTGCCACCCACTAATTGTAGAGCACCAGGGTTTTGTGAAAACATAAGTGGTAACCAGGTAGGGGTTAAAGTGAGCACTGGGAGGCAGCAAGTGCTTTGCTGGCTTCAGATCTGATCCATCACACTTCCAGTGGTGTTGGCCACAGGGGTGTGTTTGTCATCCCACCCCCACTTCCAGGAGGCTCAGAACAGATAGAGACTTCAATTGTTTGGGACAGGGTAAGAGAAGAGAACATGATTCTTTGTATAATAATTGAGATAATTCTTCTAAATCTTATCAAAAACAGTAAAGGTATACTTCTAGGATTCTACAAAAAACACAGTGTTACCAGGCTTGGGGTGCTCACAAATGCAGATATGGCTTAGACTGCATCACTTAAATTATTTTGAATACCTGAAAAGCCTTCCCAAGAAGGAGGGGTACAAATAAGCCAGATGGCAAAGACTACAATAAATACCTAACTCTTCAATGCCTGGTCCCAGATGAACATCCACAAGCATCAAGACCATCCAGGAAAGCACAACCTCATCAAATAAGTCACCAGAGACCAATCCTAGACAAACAGAAATTGGTGACCTTTCAGACACAGAATTAAAAATAGCTGTTTTGAGGAAACATAAACTCAACACAGAGAAGGAATTCGAAATTTGATCAGATAAATTCAACAAAGACATGGGAATTACTAAAAAGAATTGAGCATAAATTCTGGCTTTGAAAAGTAATTGATATATTGAAGAATGCATTAGAGATTTTAAAAGCAGAATTGATCAAGCAAAAGAAGGAATTAGTGGGCTTGAAGACAGGCTATTTGAAAATTCACGGGTCAAGCAGACAAAAGAAAAAAGAATAAAAAACAATGAAGCACCCCTATGGGATCTAGAAAATAGCTCCAAAAGGACAAATCCAAGAGTTATTGGCCTTAAAGAGGAGGTAGAGAAAGAGATAGGGGTAGAAAGTTTCTTCAAAGGGATAGTAACACAGAAATTCCCCAAACTCAGAGAAACATATCAATATCCAAGTACAAAAAGGCTATAGAAAAATGAGTAGATTTAATCCAAGAGAAGACTACTGCATGAGGTTTAATAATCGAACTCTTAGAGATCAAGGATAAAGAAAGGATGCTAAAATCAGCAAGAGAAAAGAAACAAATAACATAAAATTTAGCTCCAATATGACTAAGGGCAGACTTTTCAGGGGAAATCTTAAAGACCAGGGGAGAGTGGCATGACGTATTTAAAGTAAAGAAAAAAAATTACCATAAAATAGCACAGCCAGTGAAAATATTCTACAAGCATGAAGAAGAAATAGTTTCCCAGACCAAAAAAAAAAAAAAAAAAAGTTAAGGGATTTCATCATCAGACCTGTCCTACAAGAAATACTAGATTCTTCAGTCAGAAAATAAAAGGATGTTAATACAGAATAAGAAATCATCCAAAGGTACAAAACTTACTGGTAATAGTAAGTACACAGAATAAAATACAATACTAAAACGCTGTAACTGTGGAGTACAAACTGTTCTTATCTTAAGTAGAATGACTAAAAGGTAGATCAAACAAAAGTTTTAACTATTTATGATTTTTTGTGTATTCATTGTATATTTTTGGATTTGAGGTTACCATGAGGTTTGCAAATACTATCTTAATACCCATTATTATTATTATTATTATTATTGGAGATTTGGAGAAAGTTAAAATTAAAGTGTGTGTGTGTGTGTCTGTGTGTTTAGGTTCCAGGGTAATGTGCAGGTTAACTATTTAACCTATTCAAGACACAGACAGTGCAGTAAGGTATGAATAGAAACTACCAAAATTTAAAAAGTGGAAGGATTATGTTGAGTATAGTTTTTATTAGTTTTTATGCAAAAGAGTGTTATTATCAGCTTAAAATAATGGCTAGTATGGAATACTATGCAGTCATGAAAAGGAAGGAAATCATGTATTTTGCAGGACCATGGATGGAGCTGGAAGTCACTATCCTCAGCAAACTAACAGAGGAATGAAAAACAAAGCACCACTTGCTCTCGTTTATAAGTGGGAGCTGAACAATGAGAACACATGGATGGGCATGGGGAGGGGAACAACACATACTGGGGCCTGTGGGGTGGGAAGTGGGGGCAGGGAGAGCATCAGGAAAAATAGGTAATGCATGCTGGACTTAATACCTAGGTGATAGGTTGATAGGTGCAGCAAACCACCATGGCACACACTTACCCATGTAACAAACCTACAAATCCTGCATATTACCCTGGAACTTAAAACATGCGTACATATTAATTTTAATTTTCTCTAAATATTCAATACTAATAATAATAATGGGTATTATGATAGTATCTACAAGCTTCATGGTAACCTCAAATCCAAAAATATGCAATGAATACATAAAAAATAAAAAGCAAGAAACTAAAGCATGCAACCAAAGAAAATCACCTTCAATAAAAATAAGACAGGAAGAAAAAAAAGACAGACGATAAGACCACAAAACAACCAGAAACAAATAAGAAAATGGCAGAAGTAACTCCTTATTAATTATAACACTGAATGTAAATGGACTAAATCCTCCAATCAAAAGTCATAGAATGGCTGAATGGAGAAAAAACAAACATAAGACCCAATGATTTGTTGCGTACAGGAAACATAGTTCACCTATAAAGACATGCATAGACTGAAAATAAAGTGATTAAAAAAAGATATTCTATGCCAATTGAAACAAACAAACAAACAAAAAACAAAAAAAAAAGTAGGAATAGCTATACTTACATCAGACAAAATAGATTTCAAGACAAAAACTACAAGAGACAAAAAGTCATTACATAATAATAACGGGGACAATTTAACAAAAAGATATAACAATTGTTAACATACATGCACCCAACACTGGAGCACCTGGACATATAATGCAAGTATTATTAGAGCTAAAAGAAGAGACAGACCTCAAAATAATCTAGCAATAGCTAGAGACTTGCACACCACACTTTCAGCATTTCAAAGATCTTCCAGACAGAAAATCAACAAAGAAACATCAGACTGAATCTGCAGTATAGGCCAAATGAATCTAATAGATATTACAGAACACTTCATCCAATGGCTACAGAATACACATTCTTTCAATCAACACACAGATCATGCTCCTGGATAGACTTTATGTTACATCATGAAACAAGTTTTAATATTTTTTTAATTGAAGTTATATCAAACATCTCTGGCCACAATGGAATAAAACTGCAAATCAATAACAGGGATAATTTTGGAAACTACTGGACACATGGAAATTAAACAATATGCTCCCAAATAACTAGTGGGTCAATAAAAGAAATTAATAAGGAAACAAAAATTTTCTTGAAACAAATGATAATGGAAACACAACATACCAAAACCTATGGGACACAGTAAAAGCATTACGAAGAGGGAAGTTTATAGCTATAAGCGACTATACCAGAAAAGAAGAAAAACTTTAAATAAACAACCTAATGTTGCATCTTAAAGAATTAGAAAATGAGAGTAATCAAAACACAAAATTAGTAGGAGAAAAGAAATAATAAAGATTAGAGCAGATATAAATGAATTTGAAATGAAGAAAACAATACAAAAGATTAACAAACAAAAAATGTGTTTTGAAAAGGAAAACAATATTTACAAACCTATAGCTAGACTAATTAAGAAAAAATGAGAGAAGATCCATATAAATAAAACCTCCCAGCAAAGAAAAGACTCAAGACACAATGGCTTCATTGCTGAATTCTACCAGACATTTAAACAAGAACTAAAACCAGTCCTACTCACACTGTTTCAAAAAAAAAAAAAAAAAAAATGGAGGAGGAGGGAGTGCTTCCAAACTCATTTTACAAGGCCAGCATTACCCTGATACCAAAAACAGAGAGACACATCAAAAAAAAAGAAAGAAAGAAAAAGAAAACCGCAGGCCGTTATCTCTGATCAATGTTGATGTAAAAATACTAGCAAACCAGTTGGGCACAGTGGCTCACTCCTGTAATCTCAGCAGTTTGGGAGGCCAAGGTGGGTGAACCATTAGGTCAGGAGATTGAGACCATCCTGGCTAACATGGTAAAACCCCCGTCTCTACTAAAAATACAAAAAATTAGCCAGGCGTAGTGGTGGGCCCCTATAGTCCCAGCTACTCAGGAGGCTGAGGCAGGAGAATGGCGTGAACCCAGGAGGTGGAGCTTGCAGTGAGCAGAGATCTCACCACTGCACTCCAGCCTGGGTGACAGAGTAAGACGCCATCTCAAAATAAAAACAAAAACAAAAAAGAAATACTAGCAAACCAAATTCGACAACACATTTAAAAGATCAGTTGTCATGAATAAGTTTGATTTATCCCAGGGATTCAAGGAATGTACAACATATGCAAATAAAGTCATGTGATACATTGTAACAACTGAATGGATAAAAAACATATGATCATTTCAATTGATGTTGAAAAAGCATTTAATAAAATTCAACATTCCTTTATGATAAAACCCTCAATAAACTGGCTTTGTTATAAAAGGAAGGTACTCAACATAATAAAAGCCATGCATGCCATACTCATAGCTAGTATCATACTGAAAGACTTTCCTCAAGATCAGGATCACAAGAATGCCCACTTTCTCCACTGTTATTCAGAATAGTACTGGAAATTCTAGTTAGAGTGTTCACACAAGAGAAAGAAGTAAAGGGCATCCAAATTTGAAAGAAAAAAGTCAAAGTATCCTTGTCTGCAAAAGGGATAATTTTATATTTGGAAAAACCTAATGACTCCACCAACAAAACTATTAGAATCGATAAATTCAGTAAAGTTGCAGGATTCAAAATCAACATATAAAAATCAGTAGCATTTCTACAAGCCAATAGCTAACAAATCTGAAAAAGAATTCCAGAAAGTAATCTCATTTACAATAGCTACAATAAAATAAAATATCTAGGAATTTACCTAACCAAAGAAGAGTGAATGATCTCTACAATGAAAACTGTATAACATTGATGCAAGAAATTGAAGAAGACATAACAAAATGAAAAGATATTCCATGTTCATTAATTGGAAGAATCAATATTGTTAAAATGTCCATACTAACCTAAACAATCTACAAGCTGAAAGAAATGCCTATTAAATACCAATGACATTCTTCACAGAAATAGAAAAAAATAGTCCTAACATGAATATAGAACCACAAAAGACCCAGAATGTCCAAAACTACCTTAAGCAAAAAGAAGGATCACATTACCTACCTTCAAATTATACTACAGAGCTATAGTAACCAAAACACCATGGTACTGGCATACAGACAAATAAACGATGGAACAGAATAGAGGATCCAAAAACAAATCCACACACCCACAGTAACTTCATTTTTGACAAAGGTATCAAGACATACATTGAGGAAAGAATGGTCTGTTCAATAAATGGTGCTGGGAGAACTGGATATCCACATGCCAATGAATGAAACTAGACCCCTGTCTGTCACCATATGCAATAGTCAAATAAAAATGGATTAAAGACTTAAATCTAGGGCTGAAAACTATGAAACTACTACAAGAAAACTTGGGGTAAGTGTCCAGGACATTCGACTGGGCAAAGGTTTTTTAGTAATACCACACAAACACAAGCAACTAAAGCAAAACTGGACAAATAGAATCATATCAAGTTAAAAAGCTTCTGCAAAGCAAAGGACACAATCAAGAAGGTGAAGAAACAACCCACAGAATGGGAGAAAATATTTGAAAATTACCCATCTGACAAGGGACAAGAAAACAGAATATATAAGGAGCTCAAACAACTCTATGGGAAATATATCTAATAATCTGATTTAAAACTGGACAGAACATCTTAACAGGCATTTCTCAGAAGAAGAGATACAAATGTCAAACAGGCATATGAAAAGGTGCCTAACATAATTGACCATCAGTGAAATGCAAACCGAAACTGCAGTAAGATATCATCACATTCCAGTTAAAATGGCATGTATACAAAATTCAAGCAATAACAAATGTTGGAGAGGATGTAGAGAAAAGGAAATTCTTGTATACTGTTGGTGGGAATGTAAATTCGTACAACCGCTATGAAGAATAGTTTGGAGATTACTCACAAGACTAAAAATAGAGCTACGATAGGATCCAGTAATTCCACTACTAGGCATATACCCCCCACAAAAGCAAATCAGCATATCAAAGAGATGTCTGCACTCCCATGCTTGTTGCAGCAGTGTTCAGAATAGCCAGGATTTGGAAGCAACCTAACTGTCCCTCAACAGATAAATAGATAAAGAAAATATAGTACTTATACACAATGGAGTACTATTCAGTGATTAAAAAATCATGAAGTCCTGCCTTTTGCAATGACATGGACAAAATTCGATGTTTTATTTTAAGTGAAATAAGCAAGGCAGAAAAGGACAAACATCACATGATCACACGTTCTCACTCAAATGAGTTCAAAACAGTTGAACTGATGGAGACAGAGAATAGGGAGGTTATCAAAGTCTGGGAATGGTGCTGCAGGAGGCAGAAGGGAAGTGGAGACTGCTAATGTGTACAAAAACATATTTAGAAACAATGAAGAAGACCTATTATTTTATAGCACAACAGGGTGACTATAGTCAAAACTAATTTGATTATTCATTTTAAAATCACTAAAATATTATAATTGGATTGTTTGCAGCATGAAGGATCAATGTTTGATATGATAGATATCCCATTGGTCCTGATGCAATTATTATGCATTTTATGCCTGTATCAAAATATACTGGCCGGGCACGGTGGTTCACCCCTGTAATCACAGCACTTTGGGAGGCTGAGGTGGGCCGATCACCTGAGGTCAGGAATCTAGACCAGCCTGACCAACATGGAGAAACCCCCTCTCTACTAAAAATACAAAATTAGCAGGGCATGGTGGTGCATGCCTGTAATCCCAGCTACTTGGGAGGCTGAGGCAGGAGAATCACTTGAAACCAGGAGGCGGAGGTTGCGGTGAGCCGAGATTGTGCCATTGCACTCCAGCCTGGGCACCAAGAGTGAAACTTCGTCTCAAAAAACAAACAAACAAACAAACAAACAAAAAACATGTAACCCATAAATATACACAACTACTTTGTAGCTACAATAATTAAAAGTGTATGTGTGTGTGTGTGTGTGAGTGTGTATGCATATATGTGTGTGCTCACACACATCCTAAGTGAAATTTTGGAAATGCAAATTTTAGAAACACCAAAATGTAAAATGTGTTGGTAATTCTATATAAATAATAATGTGTAAATCAATAGCTATATATTCTGGTATCAAATTTTGAGAGATTTGATACACAAATGCCAGGAGCAGGGAGAAAGGAGAGTTTATGGTTGTCTGTGTATCATATTGGAAGAGAGCAAACTCAATAATTTTCAAAACATTTAAAAGAAAAGTTTAAGAAAGAGAGAAAAAGAAACATAAACACTAGAAAATCAAGAGGCATGAGTAAGATGTTAGACTTAATCCTCAAAATATTAGAATTACATTAAATAATGCTTCAAATATAGACGAGGTTTGGATAACAAGCTAAAACCAATCTATATGCTGTATTCCGGAGGCATATCTAAAATATAAAGAAATATTTTTGAAAGTAAAAAAATCAATAAAATTGAGTCACAAAAGCAGTCCTCTTTTATCCAACATCAATATTCATGTTACTATGAGCAATGAGGAAATTATTATATGAAAATTAAAAGTAATCAAGACCCACAATATGTACTACCAACATTCAATCCCCCCAGGCATGAGAGTAATAATCTAAGTTTGGACAGAAAGAGTAAACCAAGAGTGCTTTTATCAAACATGTAATCAATTAGGTAAGGTGTAAATTCACCAGGCAGCTTCAAACTCTGAAGACTTCAAGAACAGGAGTTTTTACCATTCTTTATTTATGTTACATTATTACCATATGAACAATTTTTGTATATATTTGTTTATCATCTGCCAATCTACCTAAATGTAAATGCAATGAGAACTCAGGAAATGCTGATCCTGCTTACAGTTGTATTTATAGTACCGTAAGTAGTGACCAGGACACAGCTGGCACTGGATAAATACATGTGGAATGAATGAATGGTGAACAGGGCAAAGCGGAGCTCAATAATTAATTCTGAACAAAAATGTTTAATATGTTATTTCTGATAGAATATTGGAGGGTTAAGAAATTAAGGACAATTAGTTAAGGGTTTTAGAAAATAGAGAACAATCTGATGATATTATCTAGTCAAGATCAGTTGGAGGTAATATAAGTAGTAAGCACCTAAGCTGCAGGACAAGGGAAATGTATGGTTCAGTATAGGCACCTCCACTCATCTGGTTGAAATAATAATAATAGTAACTGCTAATGCTCGCACTCAGTGAAAGTGTGTGTGTGTGGCTATTGGAGGAGATTGAGGAGAGAATGTGGATGAGGAGAGACTAGAGACTATAAGCAGAGTGGCCCAGTACAGGTTATCAAAGCCTGTAATGGGATGGTAAAGGCCACCCAGACTGGAATCTGAGCATAATAAAGAAGGTGCCCAAGGCTGGGCGTGGTAGCTCATGCCTGTAATCCCAACACTTTGGGAGGCCAAGGCGGGCGGATCACGAGGTCAAGAGATTGAGACCATTCTGGCCAACATGGTGAAACCCTGTCTCTACTAAAAATACAAAAATTAGCCAGGCGTAGTGGCCTGCGCCTGAAATCCCAGCAACTCAGTTGGCTGAGACAGGAGAATCGCTTGAATCCGGGAGGCGGAGGTTTCAGTGAGCCGAGGTCGTAGTGAGGCTAGACACTCCAGCCTGAAGACAGAGCAAGACTCTGTCTCAAATAAATAAATAAATAAATAAATAAATAAATAAATAAGGTGCCCAAGAGGGGCAAGCAGGAGGGCAGCCAGAACTCAGAATGAGAAGAGCATAGAAAAAGCAGGGTGTCACATTAATAAGCTGTTGGCATCCAGACAGGGAGTTAAGAGCAGTCTTGCTGGGAAGAGTAGCGGCAATGGAAGATTTGAATACCTGCAGGGGAATTAAGCAAATGCACTAAGTAATATATTATATAAATATATTAGGGATAAAAGGAGACAATTTTCTTTCTTTGGAGGAGTCTCAGAAATAATTAAAGTTACAAATATTGAAAACTATAATGAACAGTTGGTGTTAGATCTGAGTGAAGGTATTAATGTGAACTTATAGATTTCAATATAAAGGCAATTTTGAAAATGAATATAGATTTAAATGTATGCATATGTTTATGAATTTTTTTTGTGTATATTTACATATATCCTGTACCTTTATCCATTGAGAGTATTGGGGACCAGCAGTAACCCACAAACCATGAAATTTTCCAAATATTTTCCACTAAAATAAACCATGGTTCTTTGGAGAAAAGATTGATTTAAGAGCTGGGGCAAGGGTAGTCTGAGCTATCTAGGAACATGTTATTGAGCCAGGAAGTAATGAAATACTCAAAGAAAGTTGTAAACATGTTGAAAGGACACAGAGTTCAACTAGAAGGGGCTTTTTACTGGCCAAATCTAGCAAAACACAAGCATTTTTTAAAATAATAATTAAATTAGGTCATAACCAATTGATTAAAATAGGAACCCAGAGTCCATATTCATTTAAATAAATTACTGATTTAAAATTTGATATTTATATAACTTTAAAGCACTTTGCCACCAAATATTTATTAACTTCCAAAGAGAATACAAATATTTTCTGTGGTGAATCATGGCAGACAGTACCTTAATAAAACAATCAAAGATAACTGATTAATTATATACCAATTCAAAATCCTATGCCACCTGATACGATGCAAGGAGATGACTACATTATCACAAAGGTCATGTTCCTGCCAAAGACACATCATTTGAACCTAACCATTTGTAGGCATCAGATAAGTCTAAATTGAGGGACATTCTACAAATAACTATAATTTTCAATGTTGTCTGTATTTCCAAAGGACTATTCAAGGAAATACTAACGAATTCAAAGGAAGACTAATGAATCATTCCAAATAGATGGAGATGTAAAAGACATGACATCTCAATGCAAAGCATGCATCTAAACTAGCAAAACTTGAATGGCCTTTCAGAACTAGATGGTACTATAGCTAGCTTCGTTAGTCATATAGCTGTGACATGAGAAAATGTCCTTGTAGGAAATACACACTGAAGTGTTTGGATCATTATATTGGCAACTTAATCTGAAGCAGTTTGGGAAAAAAATCAAATTGTCCTATATTTGTAATTTTTCTAAGAAGCTGTAACTATTTCTAAATCAAGTCAAATAAATTAACAAATAAGCAGAAAAAATAGAAATGGCTATATGCAAACTATAAAAAGGCCATATGCAAGTTGTGAGGATTATGTTGAACAATTCCTGTGAATTATCTATCACATTCCCCTTATTAAATCTTAGTATATTGTATTAGTCCATTCTCATGCTGCTAATAAAGAAATACCCAAGACCAGGTAATTTATAAAGGAAAGAAGTTTAATTGACTCACAGTACAGCATGGCTGGAGAGGCCTGAGGAACCTTATGATCTTGGTGGAAGGGGAGGCAAACACGCTTTTCTTCACATGGAGGAAGGAGATAGTAGTACAGAGCAAAGTGGGGATAGCCCCTTATAAAACCACCGAATCTCGTGAGAACTCACTCACTATCACAAGAACATCTTGAGGGTAACCGTCCCCATGATTCAATTACCTCCCACCGGGTCTCCCCCATGACATGTGGGAATTATGGGAACTACAATTCAAGATGAGATTTGGATGGGGACACTGCCAAACCATATCATATATTTTAAAAATACACATTAAAAATTGAGATAATAGTATATATAAGTACTACATGTTTAAACATATTTCTTCAAAGTGTTCACACAAAGAGAGACTAAAAAACTTGAGTCGAATAATTAGGTATACGGTTTGCCCAAAAATTGACAAGTAAAGACCTAGAACGTAGATTTTCTAATTCTTGATATGTTAGATTTTGTATTGCTCCAACAAAACAATGAACATAACTGAAGCCCACTCCATTGACAAAGCATTGTAAAATACTTACTATGTACCCAATCACAGCATAGTAGGACAACCTCAGGCTCCAACAGGTCCAGAATCTGTCCCATGTCAGAGAGCAGGTTACAACACATACTTTTTGTGAGCAGGTAAATGTGAAAAATACACGATAGAGATTCAGTGGATCATGCTCCATTTCTTTTACCAAACTCATCAATCTGAAAAGTCACTTCTACCATTGGAAGGAGACAATGAGAGTGAAAAAAGAGGTAGATGTGTCAATATTGCTGAATTTCCTCCATGAAAAACAAGAGGTCAGGAAGATGATCCTCCTCTCTCCCAACTGAATTGCTAATAATATGATATTAACAAGAATGAAAATCTTTCTTCAGCTGGGAAAAAATATATATATATGCATTTGTATATTTGCCTAAGCTTTAACAAATCCAGATTTGCATAAATATATGAATTGACTAGTGGTCGTTAAAGCAAACCTTTTAGAAAAATTAGTAGATTCTATTAGTGTATTTTATGTGTGGCTTAAGACAATTCTTCCAATGTGGAGCAAGGAAGCCAACAGATTGAACACCCCTGTAAACTCTTAAAAGACAGGATATAATATTCCTAAGACCTTTGTGCTACCTTAAATATAGTAAGGGCTTGATACACGTTTGATGAAACAATAGATGAGTGGATGAATAGACGGATAGATAGTTGAATGAAGACAATCTAATTTTTTATGACCAACAGTCTTTTCATGCTCCTAGTGGGAAACTTTCATGAGAGCTGAAAATTATTTCTCTAGTGATGTTATCTGGGGCTACAGCATGATTATAGTTTTAATGTAAGCAGAATTTACGTTTGGATAGGCCATGACCTGTCAGTAATATTTTCTTGCAAAATATAGTGAGAAGGACAATTACAAAAAAAAGAAAATAAGTGAAGGGGCTATATACCTTTGTATTTTTTAAAATAGACAATTTATATGGTGACTAATTATCAATAAATGCAATTGCTGTCCTTTTTTGGGATTATCATTCCTATTTGAGAAATCCAATTTCAGAGTATATACTGCAAACATACTTTTTTTAAAAAATTGATTGATTTTGAAGTTGTATTTTGGTCTTCATGGTGGCTATATTATTTTAACTGAGCAATAGAAATGTGTATATTTTCTCTACGTTATAGATAGCCATCAAAAGCTAATTCTTCACTTAACATTTCACTTGAACAGCAATCTTGGAAGCCATTTTCTGTATCCTAGACTAGAATTAATGAAGTATTACCATTAGCCATTAAGCAATCAAAAGCAATAATAAAAACATATTCTATCTTATGTATCCCCATAGTAGGTTTTTAAAAGGTTAAGTTTTGTACATTCAAGTATTTAATCACAGTAATAAATTTTTCTATTACTGCTCTTTGATTTTTATATTACTTGAGACCTAGTATTTGTTTTATGTAATTTAATTTTTAATTACTATATTCTTAGCTTTAAAACATAAACAGTAGATAAAAGTTTAATATTTAAAATATTTCCTATTATGTATGGACCTTTGTGTAAAATTATAACCTTTAGTTATATTGAACATAATATATAACATGTGATATATATGATTATGTGTCCTTCCATAAATTTATACAACTTTCTGCTCTCTGCATTAATTTATATCTTAAAGTAATTTCAAATTATCATGACATTGTACATCAAATCATCAGAATCTCAGTTTAGAGAGTCAAAGTTAGTATTATTTTCATTTTAAAAAGCAAATATTATTTTTAATTATTTCCAAGCACTATATTTTAAAGGGAAATCCAGAATGCATTGGATATAGCAACAATGAAAATGGTGTCTTTTCATACTAACCTTTTCATGATTGTATCTATATATCTATATTTCCATTTTGACTGTCACTGGATCATAATGCTGCTCTTCTTTATCTTGAATACACTGTCTCACCATCATTTATAAAAGAGGAAATTGCTAGTGGCAACAGTAGCGTATGTCTACGCTTGCTTAGGACTATAGAAGAGTTTTCAGCTATCATCGCTCAAGTCCACTTTGTGCATGCTGTGAGGTTTTTCATCCCATGTTAAGTACACAAATCCAACATTCACTGCTCCATGAGACGTAAAAGGTCTTGAGAGGGGTGGTTCTAAGATGACCAAATAGTAACAGCTGCAGTCTACAGCTCCCAGTGTAAGCAATGCAGAAGACTGGCAATTTCTGCATTTTCAACTGAGGTACTGGATTCATCTCACCGGTGCTTGTCAAACAGCGGGTTCAGAACAGTGAGTGCAGCCCATAGAGCATGAGCCAAAGCAGGGCAAGGCATCACCTCACCTGGGAAGCAAAGATGTCAGGGAATTCCCTTTCCTAGCCAAGGGAAGCTGTGACAGACAGCACATGGAAAATGGGTCACTCCCACCCTAATACTGTGCTTTTCCAATGGTCTTAGCAAATGGCACACCAGGAGATTATATCCCATGATGGGCTTGGAGGGTCCCATGCCCACAGAAACTCGCTCATTGCTAGCACAGCAGTATGAGATTGAACTGCAAGGCAGCAGCGAGGTTGGCAGAGGGGTGCCCGCCATTGCTGAGGCTGGAGTACGAAACAAAGCAGCCTGGAAGTTCAAATTGGGTGGAGGCCACTGCAGCTCAAGGAGGCTTGCCTGCCTCTGTAGACTGCATCTCTGGGGGCAGGGCATAGCCAGACAAAAGGCAGCAGCCAGACAAAAGGCAACAGAAATTTCTGCAGACTTAAATGTCCCTGCCTGACAGCTTTGAAGAGAGTAGTGGTTCTCCCAGCATGGAGTTTGAGATCTGAGAATGAACAGACTGCCTCCTCAAGTGGGTCCCTAACCCCCAAGTAGCCTAACTGGGAAGCACACCCAGTAGGGGCAGACTGACACCTCACACAGCTGGGAACCCCTCTGAGATGAAGCTTCCAGAGGAATGATCAGGAGCAACATTTGCTGTTCAGCAATGTTTGCTGTTCTGCAGCCTCTGTTGCTGATACCCAGGCAACCAGCATCTGGAGTGGACCTCCAGCAAATTCCAACAGACCTGCAGCTGAGGGTCCTGACTGTTAGAAGGAAAACTAACAAACAGAAAGGACATTCACACCAAAACCCTGTCTGTACGTCACCGTCATCAAAGACCAAAGATAGATAAAACTACAAAGTTGGGGAAAAAAACAGAGCATAGAAGCTGAAAATTCTAAAAATCAGAGCACCTCTCCCCCTCCTGAGGAACGCAGCTCCTCACCAGCAACGAAACAAAGCTGGATGGAGAATGACTGTGACGAGTTGAGAGAAGAAGGCTTCAGACGATCAAACTTCTCTGAGCTAAAGGAAGAAGTTGGAACCCAGCGCAAAGAAGCTAAAAACCTTGAAAAAAGATTAGACAAATGGCTAACTAGAATAAGAAATGTAGAGAAGTCCTTAAATGACCTGATGGAGCTGAAAACCATGGCACGAGAACTACGGGACAAATGCACAAGCTTCAGTAACTGATTCAATCAACTGGAAGAAAGGGTATCAGTGATTGAAGATCAAATGAATGAAATGAAGTGAGAAGACAAGTTTAGCAAAAAAACAGTAAAAAGAAATGAACAAAGCCTCCAGGAAAATATGGGACTATGTGAAAAGACCAAATCTACATCTGCTTGGTGTACCTGAAAGTGATGGGGAGAACGGAATCAAGGAGGAAAACACTCTGCAGGATATTATCCAGGAGAACTTCCCCAACCTAGCAAGGCAGGTCAACATTCAAATTCAAGAAATACAGAGAACACTACAAAGATACTCCTTGAGAAGAGGAACTCCAAGATACATAATTTGCAGATTCACCAAAGTTGAAATGAAGGAAAAAATGTTAAGGGCAGCCAGAGAGGAAGGTCAGGTTACCCACAAAGGGAAGCCCATCAGACTAACAGCTGCTCTCTCAGCAGAAACTCTACAAGCCAGAAGGGAATGGAGGCCAATATTCAACATTCTTAAAGAAAAGAACAATCAACCCAGAATTTCATATCCAGCCAAACTAAGCTTCATAAGACAAGCAAATGCTGAGAGCTTTTGTCACCACCAGGCCTGCCATACAAGAACTCCTGAAGGAAACACTAAACATGGAAAGGAACAGCTGGTACCAGCCACTGCAAACACGTGCCAAATTGTGAGACCATTGATGCTAGGAAGAGACTGCATCAACTAATGAGCAAAATAACCAGCTAACATCATAATGACAGGATCAAATTTGTACGGAACAATATTAACCTTAAATGTAAATGGGCTAAATGCTCCAATTAAAATATGCAGATTGGCAAATTGGATAAAGACTCAAGACCCATCAGTGTGCTGTATTCAGGAAACCCATCTCACATGCAGAGACAAATATAAGCAAAAAATAAAGGGATGGAGGAAGATCTACCAAGCAAATGGAAAACAAAAAAAGGCAGGGGTTTTAATCCTAGTCTCTGATAAAGCAGACTTTAAATCAAAAAAGATCGAAAGAGACAAAGAAGGCCATTACATAATGGTAAAGGGATCAATTCAACAAGAAGAGCTAACTATCCTAAATATATATGCACCCAATACAGGAGCAACCAGATTCATAAAGCAAGTCCTTGGAGACCTACAAAGAGACTTAGACTCCCACACAATAAAAATGGGAGACTTTAACATCCCACTGTCAATATTAGACAGATCAATGAGACAGAAACTTAACAAGGATATCCAGGAATTGAACTCAACTCTGCACCAAGCAGACCTAATAGACATCTACAGAACTCTCCACCCCGAATCAACAGAATATACATTCTTCTCAGCACCACATCGCACTTATTCCAAAATTGACCACATAGTTGGAAGTAAAGCACTCCTCAGCAAATGTACAAGAACAGAAATTATAACAAACTGTCTCTCAGACCAAAGTGCAATCAAACTAGAACTCAGGATTAAGAAACTCAATCAAAACCGCTCAACTACATGGAAACTGAACAACCTGCTCCTGAATAACTACTGGGTACATAACAAAATGAAGGCAGAAATAAAGATGTTTTTTGAAACCAATGAGAACAAAGACACAACATACGAGAATCTCTGAGACACATTTAAAGCAGCGTGTAGAGGAAAATTTATAGTACTAAATGCCCACAATAGAAAGCAGGAAAGATCTAAAATTGACACCCTAACATCACAAGCAGAAGAACTAGAGAAGCAAGAGCAAATACATTCAAAAGCTAGCAGAAGGCAAGAAATAACTAAGATCATAGCAGAACCGTAGGAGATAGACACAAAAAAACCTTCAAAAAATTAATGAATCCAGAAGCTGGTTCTTTGGAAAGATCAACAAAATTGATAGACCACTAGCAAGACTAATAAAGAAGAAAAGAGAGAAGAAACAAATAGACGCAATACAAAATAATAAAAGGGATATCACCACCAATCCCACAGAAATACAAACTACCATCAGAGAATACTATAAACAGCTCTATGCAAATAAACTAGAAAATCTAGAAGAAATGGATAAATTCCTGGACGCATATACCTTCCCAAGACTAAACCAGGAAGAAGTTGAATCCCTGAATAGACCAAAAACAGGCTCTGAAATTGAGGCAATAATTAATAGCCTACCAACCAAAAAAAGCCCAGGACCAGACGGATTCACAGCCAAATTCTACCAGAGGTACATGGAGGAGCTGGTACCATTCCTTCAGAAACTATTCCAATCAATAGAAAAAGAGGGAATCCTCCCTAACTCATTTTATGAGGCCAGCATCATCCTGATACCAAAGCCTGGCAGAGACACAACAACAAAAAAGAGAATTTTAGACCAATATCCCTGATGAACATTGATGCAAAAATCTTCAATAAAACACTGGCAAAATGAATATAGCAGCACATGAAAAAGCTTATCCACCATGATCAAGTGGGCTTCACCCCTGGGATGCAAGGCTGGTTCAACATACGCAAATCAATAAACATAATCCAGCATATAAACAGAACCAAAGACAAAAACCACATGATTATCTCAATAGATGCAGAAAAGGCCTTTGACAAAATTGAACAGTCCTTCATGCTAAAATCTCTCAATAAATTAGGTATTGATGGTACATATCTCAAAATAATAGGAGCTATTTATGACAATCCCACAGCAAATATCATACTGAATGGGCAAAAATTGGAAGCATTCTCTTTAAAAACTGGCACAAGACAGGGATGCCCTCTCTCACCACTCCTATTTAACATAATGTTGGAACTTCTGGCCAGGGCTATCAGGCAGGAGAAAGAAATAAAGGGCATTCAATTAGGAAAAGAGGAAGTCAAATTGTCCCTGTTTGCAGATGACATGATTGTATATTTAGAAGACCCCATCATCTCAGCCCAAAATCTCCTTAAGTTGATAGGCAACTTCAGAAAAGTCTCAGGTTACAAAATCAATGTGCAAAAATCACAAGCATCCTTATACACCAATAACAGACAAAAGAGAGTCAAATCATGAATGAACTCCCATTAACAATTGCTTCAAGGAAAATAAAATACCTAGGAATCCAACTTACAAGGGATGTGAAGGACTTCTTCCAGGAGAACTGCAAACCACTGTTCAACGAAATAAAAGAGGACACAAACAAATGGAAGAACGTTCCATGCTCATGGATAGGAAGAATCAATAAACTGAAAATGGCCATACTGCTCGAAGTAATTTATAGATTCAATGCCATCCCCATCAAGCTACCAATGAGTTTCTTCACAGAATTGGAAAAAACTGCTTTAAAGTTCACATGGAACCAAAAAAGAGCCCACATTGCCAAGACAATCCTAAGCCAAAAGAACAAAGCTGAAGGCATCACACTACCTGACTTCAAACTATACTACAAGGCTACAGTAACCAAAACAGCATGGTACTGGTACCAAAACAGAGATATAGACCAATGGAACAGAACAGAGTCCTCAGGAATAATACCACACATCGACTACCATCTGATCTTTGACAAATCTCATAAAAAGAAGAAATGAGGAAAGGATTCCCTATTTAATAAATCATGCTGGGAAAACTGGCTAGCCATATGTAGGAAGCTGAAACGGGATCCTTTCCTTACACCTTATACAAAAATTAATTCAAGATGGATTAAAGACTTAAATGTTAGACCTAAAACCATAAAAACCCTAGAAGAAAACCTAGGCAATATCATTCAGGACATAGGCATGGGCAAGGACTTCATGTATGAAACACCAAAAGCAATGACAACAAAAGCAAAAATTGGCAAATGGGATCTAATTAAACTAAAGAGCTTCTATACAGCAAAAGAAACTACTATCGGAGTAAACAGGCAACCTACAGAATGGGAGAAAATTTTTGCAATCTACTCATCTGACAAAGGGCTAATATCCAGAACCTACAAAGAACTCAAACAAATTTACAAGAAAAAAACAAACAACCCCATCAAAAAGTGGGCAAAGTATATGAATAGACACTTCTCAAAAGAAGACATTTACACAACCAACAGACATGAAAAAATGCTCATCATCACTAGCCATCTGAGAAATGCAAATTCAAACCACAATGAGATACCATCTCACACCAGTTAGAATGACGATAATTAAAAAGTCAGGAAACAGGTGCTGGAGAGGATGTGGAGAAATAGGAACACTTTTACACTGTTGGTGGGACTGTAAACTAGTTCAACCATTGTGGAAGACAGTGTGGAGATTCCTCAAGGATCTAGAACTAGAAATACCATTTGACCCGGTCATCCCATTACTGGGTATATACCCAAAAGATTATAAATCATGCTGCTATAAAGACACATGCACTATTCACAATAGCAAACACTTGGAATCAACCCAAATGTCCATTAGTGACAGACTGGATTAAGAAAATGTGGCACATATACACCATGAAATACTATGCAGCCATAAAAAAGGATGAGTTCATGTCCTTTGTAGGGACATGGATGAAGCTGGAAACCATCATTCTCAGCAAACTATTGCAAGGACAACAAAAACAAACACTGCATGTTCTCACTCATAGGTGGGAATTGAACAAGGAGAACACTTGGACAAAGGAAGGGGAACATCACATACTGGGGCCCGTTGTGGAGTTGGGGAAGGGGGGAGGGATAGCATTAGGAGATACATCTAATGTAAACGACGAGTTAATGGGTGCAGCACACCATCGTGGCACATGTATACATGTAACAAACCTTCACATTGTTCACATGTACCCTAGAACTTAAAGTATAATATCAAAAACATGTGTAAGGCTTGCATATTTTCCACAGGTATATGGCAATTAGAGGGCGTTGTAGTAGGTGGTTTCGGTTTCCACATTCAAATTTCTTCATTTCACACACATCACAAGCTTGCGCTAGCTCTCTGATCTTTATAATGAAAGGTTTCATCTTCCACCTTTCATTTTGGGGATCCTGATACTCCCAAATTTTACCTTCCTCATTCCTCCTGCTTCAATGTGAGTTACTTTTCCACCTCCATTTACATCCTTTCCCAGAATAGTCTTAACTAGTCTTTGGGTGTTAAAAAATTTATTCTACTAGTATGCATCTGATTCTGCCTCTCTCAGTTAGTGGTTCCCAAATTGTTAGTAAACTGTCCGAGCAGATCTGCGTAGAACAGGAGGAGAAAAACTTTTAGAATCCTGCCTGCTCTAGCAACCAAAGGCCTACAGCGGCAGTCTAGGGGCCTGTTCAAAAATTGTAGTTTCCTATATTGAAGCTGTGGAGTATTAGGAAGGAAACAAACTATGCCACATGTGAGGCTTGAACAAGGTTTTCCTAACACAGTAGAATCTTATAGAAAAAAACAAATTCTGTTAGAATTTTCCAAACATTTAGTACTTTTTTCACCACTTTTAAGACATTATTGTTTTAATAACTAGAACTCTAACCTAAAATTTAAAGGAGTTTTCTAACATAATAATTAAAATCTAACATTTATTAATTATTTAAAATAGGTTGGCAATTACATTGAGCATTTTATATATATGATCTCATTTATTTCTCACATGAACTCTGTGAGGCAATTTTTAAGGTTCTCATTTTACCAATGAGAAGGCAGACTATTATATTAATCATTATACCCAGAAATTGAAACAACCAAAGAATTGTCTCACCTTTTCTTTAGGGAAAAATACTGAAAAAGTTTTCCATATTTAGTATGAAACTTGTGAAAATATCCACTAAATTGAAGAAGCAGAACTCAAAATTTAAAATACCAGAAACATCTCTTCCCCACAACCCCCAAAACAATGAAAAAAATTGTACAATTTTTTACATTATAGCCTCACCAAAATTTATGATATATAGTTTCTATGACAATGTAACTGAAAGAAGAGAAGTAAAAAAAAACAAGAAAAATGTGCGTTTGTCTGAGAAGTGAACAAAAATATAAAGGAAGACAAGTAATTAAATAAAGTGTAGTAGTAGTATATGCAATCTAAAACTAAGTAGGACTTAGTATACACCAGGAACTGTTCTGACCACTATAAATGTATCAACTCATTTCATTCTGATAAAGTCATATTACTAGGATTATTATTTTTTACATTTCCCAGATGAGAAAATTGAAGCAAATAAATTTTGCTTCAATTGTCACACAACTAGGAAGTGGTAGCATTAGGATATGGAGCCAAAGTTCTCACTTATAACTATTCTTTTATCTTGCTTCTTGAGTTATAAAATTAACATGTAACATTGTAGGACCTCAGAAAAATAACTTGGGCTCTGGAGAGAAGAGAGGTTCTTAATTTCACTGTACTTTAGAATCTTTTCATGTAAAATATGTTAACTACACCACTTACCTCAGAGTGTTATTCTGAGAATAAAGGCTTGGCACATAGTTAGAAATGATAAATTTTCTATAAGTGGTGGAGCACATTGAACAAATGCTTTAGAAGCAGTGAAGAACAGAATTGACCCTACAGAAAATTAAATCAATTATATATAGGAAAAGCATAATAAACAGTCCATGAATATACTGGCAAACACAGTCAAAACAAACCTTTTACAAAATATTTAAAACAAACTGTATGAAGCCCATGAAGCAACCAATACAAATTCAATTTACATGATAGATATTTGGATTAGTTACATTTTACTTTCTTTGTGTCAATTTTCATAAAATGTGTTTTTAAGAAATTTCTTGATTTAAGTGTCAAATTGGCATTTAATTTTTTATCAAGCTCATTGTTACCCATTTAATGTCTGAAGGATCAATAATGCCCTCTTTAATTTTTGATATTGGTAATTGGTAATATTTGTTCTTTTTCCTTGATCAATATTTAGGGTTTTATGCTTTGTTAACAGCTTCATTGAGGAATAAACGGCAAACAGTGAAATTCACATTTAAAGTGTACAATTTAATAAGATTTGGCATGCATCAACACCCATGAAACTATGACAAGCAAAATAATTAACATGTCCCTCACAAAAATGTTCTCCTTTCCCTCAATATTCCTCCTTCCTGCTGCTTCTCCCATCTCCCATGATCTCCCGGCAAACACTGATCTGTGTTCTGCGACTGCAGATTAAACCTTCATTTTCTAGAATTGTATATAAATAGAATCACACAATATATACTCATATTACTTGGCTTCCTTCACATAACATAAATGTTTTGAAATTAATCCATGTTGTTATCCAGTTGATTTTCTTTTTATTGCCTACTAGTATTCTGTTGTATGGATATACCATACTTTGCTTTCTATCCATCTGTTGATGGACTTTTGGATTCATTACAGTTTTAATCTATCATAAGTAAAGCAACTGAAAACATTAATATACAAGTCTTTGACTGGGCCTATACTTTAAACTCTTTTAGAGAAATATAAGGAGTGACATAGCTGGGTCATATGTTCATTGTACATTGACATTTTAAAGAAACTGCCAAACATTTTTTACCAAGTGATAGTAGCATTTCATATTTCCACCACAGTTGTATGGAAATCATTCCACTTCCTCTACAAACTAGCCAACACTTGACATTGTCAGTCATTTTAATTTTCCCCATTCTAATAGGCATTCAGTGTTAACTCATTGACATTTAAAGTTGCGTGTTCTAATACATAGTGATGTTAAGTGTATTTTTATGTGTCTATTTGCCAATCATACATGAGGACCATTCATTTCATATGGAAATGGCAATTGTTAAATGTTCAATTTCTGATTATTATTTATACAAACTATTAATTTTATATGTTGATCTTACATCTTAAACTTACCAGTAAACTTACTGGCTAGTAAGTTTAATATATAAGATCAATATATAAAATTATATATAGTTAAAATTATATATTATGTATAGTTCTAGGAGCACTTTAGTACATTCTTTGGGGTTTTCTACTTAGATAATCATGTTACTGTTAATAAAGACAGTTTAATTTATTATTTTCCAAACTTATTTATTTCAGTTCTTTTTCCTGTATCATTGCACTAGCTAGGACTTCTAGTATAATGTGAGAATTGTGAAAGAGTATATGCTTGCCTAGTTAATTATCTTAAAATTGTAGATGGACATTTTCATTATTTCTGTACTTTAAAGATGCTGTCCTCTTTCTTTTGGCTTGCCTTTTTTTCTGACAAGAAATCATATATTTTTTCTCTTTTTGTAACTGGACTTCTCTTTTTCTATCTTCTTATGATATTCTCTTTATCATTGATTTTGAGGAGTTTCTTTATAATATTATTACTGAGCAATGGGCTCGCTTCCTGATGTGCAATACTATGGCACCAGCTTTTGAGGAGAGGAAAAGCTTTATTGGGAGTCAACTGGCAAGAAGACAGGAGGCAACACTCAAATCTGTAATAACAAGCTTTGGTATGGGGCAGCTTTTATCCACAAAAGGTAACTATGAGGGAGATAGGAAAATGCAATGAGGCATGATCTGATTGGGTCATGCAAAGTAGTATTGTTGAGTTCTTGGGTTTTAAGTTTGTACTACAACAAAGCAGGGCAACCCTCACTTTCTCTCTCTCTCTCTCTCTTTCTCTCTCTCTATCTCTTTCTTTTTTGTCCTAAAGACAAGGTCTTATTTTTTTTCCCAGGTGGGTGTACAGTGGCGTGATCATAACTCACTGTACCCTCAAACTCCTGAGCTCAAGGGATCTTCCCACATAAACCTCTTGAGTAACTAGGACTACAGACACATGCCACCATGCCTAGCTAATTTTCAACATTTTTGTAGATATTGGGTCTCAAATTCCTGGCCTCATGAGATCCTCCTGCATCAGCCTCCCAAAGCACTGGGATCACAGGCATGAACCATCATGCACTGGTGTCCCCTCCCTTGTTCATGTGGTCCCTATTCCTTGATCCAAATTCTTTTCACCTGTGGTTGATATTTTGCTCTGGTTGGCACTGGGATCATGAATCTGCCACACTTGGTTGATCTGGGCATTCTCAGATTACATAACTTACACTTTGGAGGTCTTTTGCAACTGAAAAACAACTCATCGTTTTGTTACATATCATGAGTAACACAACTGAAACAAATTGAACTGTTTTTGCAAATACAATATGGACATTTTTGTTTAGTAATGGGTGTTGATGCATGTGCATCTGTGTGCTGGATATTTGGGATTGTAGTTTCCCTCATATTTGGAAAATATGTGGCCATTATTAGAATTTTTGTTTGTTTTCTCCCTCCATCCACTGACAACTTACTGATACTTGACTTTGTCATCTTCTTTCTGTATTCCATTTTGAATAGTTTCTATTGTTGTGTCAATATTAACTAAGATTTTCCCTACAATATCTAATCTGCTACTAATCAAATCATGTATTTTTATCTCGTACATTTTAGTTTTCATCCCTAGAAGTTTGAGCTTGTAAATATAGTATATCTATATAGGTAGATATTGATACAGAGACAGAGATATATAGCTATATCCCAAATACCTATCTTTTATGTCTCTACTTAAAGATGTGAATGTTTTCCTCTAGCTTCTTGAACACATAACAAGTGGAATACAATTGAATATATGAGAGAGTATGGATATAGTTATATATTTTAATCACTTTTCTAACGTCCTTGTCTATTATGTTTATCATCTGTGTCATGTATGTATCAGTTTGATTTTTTTTCTCATAATTTTCCCAATTTTTTCAAAATTTCATGCAAACGTGTTTGCATGCTTATCAATTTTTGACTGGATTGTAGACGTTGTATCTTTTTCATTTTTGAATGCTGGACATTTTTGTACTCCTGCAAATATTTATTTTGTTTGTTCTGAGATACAGTAAAGGTGGCTGGGAAGAGAATGATCCTTTTAGGTCTCATTTCTAATATTTCTTAGGGAGTACTAGAGCAATCTTTCTGGACTAGTGACTTGCCCTCTTCCTACTGAGGCAAAAATCTTCTGAGTATTACTTATGTAAATCATGAAGCTTTGATTGATAGTAGCACTTCATTCCTAATATTGTGGAAGATCTGAGGATTGCATATGTTGATTTTTTTAAGAAGTTCTTACCCCAGTGTTCAGTACTTTCCTCACATGCATGCTATGGAGACCCTCTGCAGAATACTATATATCTCTTTCTGTGCATAGCTCTTTACTTTCTTATACTCTACCCTGAAAACTAGCTATTTTGGAGTCCCTGTATTCTCAACTAGGTATCTTCAAATCAGAAAAGCTACTAGGTTCTGCCTAGAACTCCTCTAATGATGCGGCCTGAAAAATCTATCTAAGGGGTAAACTAAGGTTACTATAGGGATATTTCTCTGTCTTTTATAGATATTGCAATATCTATAAAAGACATATGATATTTTATAGATATTGCAATCAGGCAACAAAAGACAGAACTCCATCTTGGCTGCATGCAGAAATAAGTTTATTAATTTCATTGATCTTTCAAATATTCAACTCTAGCTTTTTTTCTCTTTTCTATTCAATTAATGTTAGCTCTTTCTTTTATTATTTTCTTTCTTTTCCTTAATACAACTTTAACTATTTTATTTTCTCTAGTTTCTTAAACTGATCAGAATACTGATGTTACACTCTTTGTAGTTTCTCATATGGATGGTGAAAGCTATAACTGTTACTCGAATAATTGCTTTAGCTATATTCCACATATTTTGACATATTTGGTTTTTATTTTTGTTCAATTTCACATAACTTCTAAGTTCCTACGTGATTTTTCTTTGCTTTATTTACAAATAAATGTGTGGTTTCTTAAAATTTTTAAATTTTAATTTGTAACTTACCACTGCTCTTAAAATCTACTATATGATTTTAATACAGTGAATTATTTGTATATTTCCCTATTTATGACTTTTTCATCTTTTATTTTTATTAGCTGTGCAGTTAGAATTGTTAAGTCTTCCTGATGAACTGATGACTTTACCATAATAAAATATCCCCACCCAAATCTCACCCTGAATTTAATAATCCCCACATGTCAAGGGCACAGCCAAGTGGAGATAATTGAATCATGGGGACAGTTTCCCCCATACTGTTCTCATGGTAGTGAATAAGTCTCACCAGATCTGATCATTTTATAAATGGGAGTTCCCCTGAACAAGCTCTCTCTTGCCTGCCACCATGTAAAATGTGACTTACTCCTCCTTGCCTTCCACCGTGATTTTGATGCTTCCCCAGCCATGTGGAACTGTGAGTCAGTTAAACTTCTTTTCTTTGTAATTGCCCAGTCTCAGTTTTGTCTTTATAAGCAGCATGAGAACAGACTAATACAGTAAATTGGTACTGGTAGAGTGGGGTGCTGCTGTAAAGATACCTGAAAACATGGAAACGACTTTGGAACTAAGTAACAGGCAGAGGTTGGAATGGTTTGGAGGGCTCAGATGAAGATAGGAAAATGTAGGAAAGTTTGTAATTTCCTACAGATTTGTTGAATGGCTTTGACCAAAATTCTGATAGTGATATGGACAATAAAATCTATGGTGAGGTGATCTCAGAGGAGATGAGGAAATTGTTGGGACTAAAGTAAAGATCACTCTTGCTATTCAAAGAGACTAGTAGCCTTTACCCCTGCCCCAGGATCTGTGGAAACTTGAACTTGAGAGAGATTATTTGGGGTAACTGGTGGAAGAACTTTCTAAGTGGCAAAGCATTCAAGAGGTGACAGCATGACAGTTAAAAAATTTACAGCCTGCCTGAGTCCAAGTGATCTCATTGTTCAGTTCCCACCAGTGAGTGAGAACATGCGGTGTTTGGTTTTATGTTCTTGTGATAGTTTGCTAAGAATGATGGTTTCCAGCTGCATCCATGTCCCTACAAAGGACACAAACTCATCCTTTTTGATGGCTGCATAGTATTCCATGGTGTATATGTGCCACATTTTCTTGATCCAATCTGTCACTGATGGAAACCTGCATGTTATGCACATGTACCCTAGAACTTAAAGTATAATAATAATAAATTAATTAAAAAAAAAAAAAAGAAAGAAAATGGAGAAAGGGGCCATAAGCCAAGGATTGTGGCTGGCATCTAGATGCTGCGAAGGTTACAGAAATGAATTTTAAACAAGACCTAACAACATGAAAGTAAGCTCTAGTAATGTCTTGATTTTATTCTTTTGAGACCTGTGTCAGTTTTCTGATTTACAGAAATGTAAAACAATACATTTATGTTGATTTAAGTCACTGAATTTTTGGTATTTTTTTGCAGCAGCAATATAAAATAAACACATAAAAAAAAATTTACAGCCTGATGATTCAGTAGAAAAGAAAAACTCATTTTCTAGAGAGAAATTCAAGTGGGCTACAGAAATTTGGATAAATAAGGAGGAGCCAAATGCTAAGGACCAAGACAATGGGAAAAATGTCTCCAGGGCATGTCAGAGACCTTCATGTTAGCCTCTCCCATCACAGGCCTGGAGGCCTAGGAGGGAAAAATTATTTTGTAGGCTGGGCCCAGGGCACCCCTGCTCTATGCAGCCTCCAAACATAGTGTCCTGCATCTCAGCTGTTTCAGCCCCAGCCATGGCTAGAAGAGACCAATATGTAGCTCAGACTGTTGCTTCAGAAGGTGCAACCTCCAAACCTTCATGGCTTACACATGGTATTGGACCTGTGGGTACATAGAAGTCAAAAATTGTGGTTCAGGATGGCCCGGTGCGGTGTCTCACGCCTGTAATCCCAGCACTTTGGGGGGCTGAGACGGGTGGATCACAGGGTCAGGAGATTGAGACCATCGTGGCTAACACGGTGAAACCCCATCTCCACTAAAAATACAAAAAATTAGCCAGGCATGGTGGTGTGTGCCTGTAGTCCCAGCTACTCGGAGGCTGAGTCAGGAGAATGGCGTGAACCCAGGAGGCGGAGCTTGCAGTGAGCCGAGATCGCGCCACTGCACTTCAGCCTGGGTGACAAAGCAAGACTCCGTCAAAAAAAAAAAATCAAAAATTGTGGTTCAGAAACCTCTACCTAGATTTCAGAGGATGTATGGAAATGCCTGGATGTCCAAGCACAAGTTTGCTGCAGAGGGTGGCCCTCATTGAGAACCTCTGCTAGGGCAATGTGGAAGGGAAATGTGGGGTTTAAGACCCCACACAGAATCTCCAGTGGAGCACTGCCTTGTGGAGCTGTGAGAAGAGGGTCACCATCCTCCTGACCCCAGAATGGTAGATCCACCAACATCTTGCACCCTGGAAAAGTCAAAGACACTCAATGCCAGTCCATGGAAGCAGCCAGGAGAGGAGCTGTACTCTGCAAAGCCACACATGCAGAGCTGTACAAGGCTGTAGGAGCCCACCTCTTACATTAGCATGACTTGGATGTGAGACATGGAGTCAAAAGAGATCATTTTGGAACTTCAGGGTTTAATGACTGGCTTATTGAATTTTGGACTTGTATGGGGCCTATAGTCCCTTTATTTTGGCCAATTTCTCCCACTTGGAACACATATACTTACCCAATGCTTATACCCCCATTGTATCTGGGAAGTAACTAACTTGTTTTTGATTTTACAAGCTCAGAGGTGGAAGAGATTTTCCTTGTCTCAGATGTGACTTTAGACTTGGACTTTTGAGTTAATGCTGAAATGTTAAGACTTTGGAGGGTTGTTGTTGGGAAGGTATGATTAATTTTGAAATGTGAGAACATGAGATTTAGGAGGTGTCAGGGATGGAATGATATGGTTTGGTTGTGTCCCTACCCAAATCTCACCTTGCGTTGTAATAATCCCCACATGTCAAGGGCGGGGTCAGGTGGAGATAACCGAATCATGAAGCAGTTTCCCCCATACTGTTCTCATGGTAGTGAATAAGTCTCAGGAGATCTGATGGTTTTATAAATGGGAGTCCCTCTGCATGAGCCCTCTTTTGCCTACTGCCATGTAAAATGTAACTTGCTCCTTCTCCCGTTAGACTATGATCGTGAGGCCTCCTTAGCCATGGGGAACTGTGAGTTAATTAAACCTCTTTACTTTTTAAATTACCCAGTCTTGTGTATATCTTTATTAGCAGCATGAGAATAGACTAATACAGTCTTTCTTAAAGTGTACTTTGTCAGTGTTAATAAAACAAAATTTGCATTTTTATGCATGGTATAGTCGTGATATATTGTTTTTACCCTGTTGTTTCCTACTGTCTGTATCTTTATACTTACTGTGGGTTTCCTGTGAATAAAACATAGTTGGATCTTGTGTTCTTGTGTTTTTATGTGGATTGAAAACTTCTGCCTTTTTTTCAGTGTGTTTGTTTTATTGATACTTGATGTAGTTATTGATAGAGTTGAGCTTAAGTCTACCATCATGGTAATTGTTTCCTAATTATTCAATTATTCTCTCTTTTTTTTTTAATTTTTCATTGCTTGTAACCTTTGGATTTAAATCATTGTTTTGACTATTCCTTTCTTTCTCTTCCCTTCACTTTTTAGTAATAATTAGTTTTATTATTTTTGGTGGTTATTCTAGAAATTACAGTATGAAAATTTAAATTACCATAGTTTCTCTTAAAATAAGATTACACTACTTCTTATGCAATGTAGTAAAATGACAGCAGCCCAATTCAATGCATAACTTCTCACCTGTTTTATGTATTTATTTTTAGTTCTCCAGTATATTTTTTCTTTTGTTTTACTTCTATGTGTATTATAAACTCCGCGACATTTTCTATTGATTTTCTTTTAAAGAATGTCTTTTTAAAAATTATACCCATACGTACAAATACATACATTGAATTTTATATTTACCCAAATTTATACCAATTATGGTGTTTTTCATTCCTTCCTACAGGTACATAATTCCATCAGTTTTCATACATATAATTTTCTCTCATTTTCAGAACATCTGATATTATTTCTTATAGTACAGGTATTCTGAGTTTACATTCTTTCAGTCTCTCTGTAACTTGAATTTGCCTTAAGTCATAGGAATATTTTTGCAAGATAGAATTCTGATTTGACAATTTTTCTCTTCTTTTAACTCTTTAAAGATATTATTTCACAATCTTATGTCTTTATTTTCTTTTCTTGTTATTCTTATCATTATTCCAATGTTTACAGTAGATCTATTTTCTCTGACTGATAATATGTGTCTATAATTTAGTTTTCAGTAGTTTATATGATGTGTATGCATGTGGTTTTGATTTGTGTGTCAATTGATTGAATTGTTTCTGAATAACCATGCATAATTAAATTTATAATTTATATTTTTTCATTTAAAATACAAGAAGCCAAAGGAAGTATCTATTGAATCCTACCAATCATATTTTAGGAAGACTTCCAACAATGTTAAGTATCTGTATTAGTCTGTGTCATGCTGCTAATAAGGACATACCAAAGACTGGGTAATTTAAAAAGAAAAACAGGCTTTATGAACTGACAGTTCCACATGGCTGGGGAAGCCTCACAATCATGGTGGAAGGTGAAAGAGGAAAAAGGCACATCTTACATGGTGGTGGGCAAGAAAGAGAGCATGTGCATAAAAACTCCTCTTTATAAAACCATCAAATCTCATGAGACTTACTTATTATCATGAAACCAGCCTCAAGAAAGATCCACCCCTCTGATTCAGTTACCTCCCACCGGGTCCCTCCTATGACATGTGGGAATTATGGGATCTACAATTGGAGATTTGGGTGGGAACACAACAAAACCATATTAGTGTCCATTTCTGTGCTGCCTTAACCAGAGGATATATGCACTCCTTAGCCTTCAGAAAAAGCAAATATATGTGAAAGCTGAGGTGCGATTTCGGTAGCACGCTGAGATCCTTGCCACATGATCCTCAGCTAAAATCTATCCTAGGCCAAAAAAAGGAAAAAAAAATAGAATGAGAAAAATAATTATCTTTGCTGCATATTTAAACACCTGATCTATGTCTATATTTTTTATTTTATCTTATACAATGAAGATAAATACCCTGCTGTCTCAGTTTATTTCATCTGCAAAATTATAGTAATACATTTGTTACATCTGTGAAAAATCTGTCCAGAGAATTGATAGAATAATGGCATATGTTAAAAGTTATCATTAATAACTCTTAAATAGAAATTATATGGTTCCCATGACATCCAGAGTTCAGCATAGAATTTATTACTTCATTTTGTAGCCAATACCATTTACCGCTTCTGAATACATTTTAATATACAAATTCAAAATCAACATAATTTCAATAAATTTTAATGTGAATTTTAATATATTACATTCAAAATCACAATCTGTGTGTTATGAAACATGATTATATTACTTTACTAAAAAGTTTACTGTCTTACTCAAAATCTACAAGACTTCATTGATAGCATTGACTTTTCTTCCTCCCAAATTTCAACAGTAAAAAGTGTTTTGGAAAAAAATCAATTGGTACTCAGGTTTCGAGGGTACAGTGGAAATAATGTCACATATCTTCAGTAGGACTTTGTATTTTAATTTTTTCTTCCCTTAAGTAAGGCACTTGTAGGAGTACAAAATAGTTAATTTTGTGATTTTTTTTTTTATTTCTTTTGGGTCCCTATGTTCAATAGAATTAGTATTTTATAATACATAGAACTGAATAAGTAAATTAAGATAAATAAAAACACCAATGTACACTAAGGAAATTAAAATTCCAGGAGCAGAACCAATTTTATATAGGTATGTGATGGTTATTGCTGAGTGTCAACTTGACTGAATTGAAGGATGCAAATTATTGATCCTGGGTGTCTGTGAGGGTGTTGCCAAAGGAGATTAACATTAGCATCAGTGGGCTGGGAAAGACAGTCTTAATCTTAAACTGTGTGGGCATAATCTAATTAGCTGCCACTGTGGCCAGAATATAAAGCAGGCAGAAAAATGTGAAAAGGCTAGACTGGCTTAGCCTCCCAGCTTACATCTTTCTCCTGTGCTGGACACTTCCTGTCTTAGAATATTGGACTCCAAGTTCTTCAGCTTTGAGACTTGGACTTGCTTCCTTACTCCTCAGTTTGCAGACAGCCTATCGTGGGAACTTGTGATAGTGTGAGTTAATACTACTTAATAAACTCCCATATATATATGTATGTATATAGATATATCTAGATATATGTATGTGTGTTTGTGTGTGTATATGTGTGTGTGTATATATGTATTTATTTATTTTTATATATCCTACTAGTTCTATCCCTCTAGAGAAACCTGACTAATACAAGGTATTTGGTAAATTTTAGAAAAATAATTTCTAATTAGAAATTTTAGAAAAATAATTTCAAGTTAGGAAAAAAGAATGCACTATATAATAAATGATTTTAAAACACATAGTTAACCACTGAGAAAATAATAATTAAGTTAGAGCATTATAACAAACTGTACACCAAATTAATTCCAATTGAATTAAAGATTTGACTGTAAATAAAAAACATAAAACCATACCTTACTAAATAAAATAATAGCTAAATACTTCAGATTGAGGAAAACTTTTCAAAGAAAGATATCAAAGGCAGTTTTGACAGAGAAAAAATTTAATAAACTTGAAAATAAAAAAGATGTGTCATAAAGAAATACCATAAAGTTAAAAGACAAACATAATATAATTCTTAAATATTTGTACTATATATGATATAAAAAATTTCCCCACTATATAAAAAGGTAATTAAATATTTAGTAGTATACATACAATGAGATTTAGCTTTAAGTCTTTTTTTTGTATGATTTAAGATAGAAAATAGAGAAATAAATACAAAGAGTACAATAAGTAATAAGTATAATAATATACTACAAGTGGAATTAACACAACAAGCCAACAACTCTCCATATATGTCATTGTTTCAATTAAACATTTATTAAGGACTTTTTTTTTGTCAAAAATAAAACCTTCTACTCTCATGGAACTTGTAATGCGTTAGAAAGACAATATTCCGGTAACCCACTGTCATATAGCCAAATGCTCCAAAAGGTAGTGACGTAAAACAACCACCATTTTATTGTCCTTATAGATTCTATACGTGAGAATTTGGATCAGGCAGAGAGGATGGTTTATCTCAGGTACCCAATGTCTGGGAACTTATCTGAGAAAACTCTAGAGCTGTAGTCTGGAATTGTCTGGAATAGAGGATCCTTCGGGTCAGCTGGAAAGACCCAAAGGCTGAGCTCAGCTGGGACTGGTGAGCAGATCCCCTGTGTATGGCCTTTCCATGTGTCCTGGGCTTCTCACAGCACTGAAGCTGGATTTTGAGATAAAGTGTTCCTACACTGAACCTTCAAAGAGAACCAAACAAAAGTTGCCAGTCTTTTTATAACCTAGCCTCAGAAGCCATACAGCATTGCTTACACCTTACTGTATTAGTTGAAGCAGTCATGAGCTGCCTAGATTCAAGTGGAGGAAAATTGGACTGTGCTTCTTGATGGGGAGTGGCCTGGATAGAAGAGCGTGTGAAACAGAAAATACTGTTAGGACCACCTTTGGAAAATGTAACAAGCCACTGAAAATAAGAAAATTAAAACTAATAGTATATAATTTTAGACAGTAATAAAGAGTGAGTCTGCTGAGGTGCCTTTTAGAGAACATGTTTAGAGAAGTCATCTCAGAAGAAGCCTTGTCTAGGCAGAGACGTGGATGATTAAAAAGAATGAATCGGAGGTTGCAGTGAGTCGAGTTCATGCCACTGCACTCCAGCCTGGCGACAGAGTGAGACTCTCTCTAAAACAAAAACAAAAACAAAAAGCATGCAAAGATCTGAGAATACTCCATCCCAGGAGAGCAATGCTTAATGCAATGGCCCTGAAATGGAGGAAAACAAAAACAAAAACTAAACTTGTTTGAAAAAAATAAAAAGATCAGTGTGTCTAAAATAAAATGAGACCAAAACACAGGCAAAGAAAAGAGATAATGAAAGAAGTAGCAGGGCCCAAACACAGAACAAAACAAAGTGTAAGTAATGCTAATACATATGGAATTTAATCTAATTGTAATTGGAAGACAATGGTGAGTTTTAAGCAGAGGGAGTAAGGCAATGTAATTTATTCTTTCACAAAGGTCACTCTTGGGGTCTTATAGAGGAGTAATAGTGAAAGCAGGGGGGTCTACTGAAATCTAATACAATAAACCCAGGGCAGAGGTTAATGACATGGCCTATGAGAATAATGAAGGAGGTAGTGAGGAGAGACCAAAGGAAGATATGTTTTGTTCATAAAAGATGAGAAAACTTGCTCATGGTTTGGAAGTGGCATTAGAAAGAAAAAGCGGAATCAAGGATCATAGCGTTTGGGAAAGAATTTCTGAGTAAATTGTGGTGCTATGAATCGTGATGGGGAAGGCTAAGGTAGAGGAAACTTTTAGTGCAGAGGAAGTAAAAGTTTTATTTTGAACATGTTAACTTTGGGATAACCCATTAAATGTCTAACATGTTTTATAGGCCAGTAGATGTACTGGAAACGATGTCAGAAAAATAGAAATATGGCATTCTTCAACATCTAGTATATGTGACTCAAAAATACATTAAAATTATGTAATGATTCACATAAAAACAATTATAAAATTCAATAAATAGTAACTTAGAAACATGTTCCTATTTAAATGTTTATAATGCTACACATTATACGTTCATAAGGTCCATTTTTACTATGAAATCATGTTCCCTCCCTTAAGCAACAAACTCAGTCCCTTACAACATTTAAATTATTAATGTTATCAAAGTCAATGTCCAGAAACTAGATTCTGCTTGCAACCTCATTTCATTATTTGGCTAAACTGTAAAGAAAATCTTCCAGAACAAAATGAACAACCTAGATTATCTTTCTCCCAAACCCCAAATCCTACCCTCCTATGATTTTCAAAGTGTTTAAGAGGAGTGTGTTAGAGGTTGAGAGATCTGTGTGCTTGCTACAGTGTGTCTCCTAGTCAGCTAAATGGCCTTTAGAACCTGTTTCTTTCCTTCCTGAGGCTTGTGAGCTGAAATATTTTCTCAAACACATTCCTCTAATAAAAGAATGAAGATGCTACATGGTATGTCCCATTCTAGAAAATATTTTTTTTTTGCAAAAAAAAAAAAAAAAAAAAAAATCAGAAAGCATTCTTCTGTATGATAAAAGTAGTGAAAAACACCAGGAAACATAATAACAACTTCTGGTAAAAAAAGAAAAATCATTAATGAAAGATTAATAAAGTAAGATTCAATCATTCTTAAAAATATAGTGTTCAGAACTTTTAATTACATAGATGCATACTTTGACATCATTATGGGTGATTGCTACAAAAATACTTTATGATTCAAAATGCAGCTTAGCATAGTGGTTAGGAGCAGATCAGTTTCTGTAGTCAGACATCTTGAATTTGAATCCTAGCTGTGCTTACTGCCAGCAATATAAACCTGGTCAGTTTAAATTACCGGATTAAATTACCTGTGCCTTTGTTTCCCTGTATGTAAAATTACAGTCACATTAATAATTAATAGAAATAAATATTAAAAGAACCTTCCTCAGAGGGTTGTTTGGGGGTGCTGAATATCTACATATTTTAATAGGGGTAAAGCACTTAGAACAGGAAATGGCACACAGTATGCACTATGCCAGCTAAGCCTATATATTAGCTATTATTATTTCTTCTCATTCTTACCCCTTAATTTGCATGCTATTTAAGAGAATACTACATGTTATATCATCACATGGACCACATAGATCTTTTAGCTTTCAAAAACCACACAGATACTTCAGTTTAGGAATTCAAAATGACAAGCATAGAATACTGAGTTAAAATGCCCATCCTACATTTAGTGGTGACAATGACATTATGCAGAATATTACAGGGGATGGGTGGAAAACAATGTTAATTTTTTCTTAGAAATATAAGAATTGCTACTTTGCTACCTCTTTGCCTGTTACAAATGAGTCAAAAATAAGTAAATAATATCTGAGGACTGCTTTGAGTACCTAATAAAGTGTATGTATCTACTCTACACCAAGCACTAAGCTGAGTGTTACATAGCTAATATATCCTTCAATTCTCATCACAACTCTAAATGAGATGTATTATTTGACCCATTTTACAAATGAAGAAACTGCTCAAGAAGATAAATGTATGCCCTAAGTCCCACAGATGGCAAAAAATGACACTGAGATTTGACTCTAAGATCCATGCCTACATATGGCAATAATTGTTCCAAAATACAAAGAAAAGAAATTCATAGTATATCTTACTCTATTAAAATGTCAGAATTATATAAGAGCAGTTGCTCATTTGGTTTGCAAATAGCGGTTATTCTACACGAGATGGTGAATTTTGGCCTCATTCATTAACAGAGAATATTTTAATTGAGTATAAATAGGAAAGGATATTTCAGTACAAATAGCCTTGAATTGGAGGACAAGTGCCTTTAATATCTGTGGGAGTTTGGCCGGGCACAGTGGCTCATGCCTGTAATCCCAGCACTTTGGAGGCCAAGGCAAGCAGATCACTTGAGGTCAGGAATTCAAGACCAGCCTGGCCAACATGGTGAAACCCCGTATCTACTAAAAATACAAAAATTAGCTGGGCGTGGTGGTGTGTGTCTGTAATCCCAGCTACTCAGGAGGTTGAGGCAGAAAAATTGCTTTGACTTGGGAGGAGGAGGTTTCAGTGAGCCGAGACTGTGCCACTGCACTCCAATCTGGGCAACAAAGCAAGACTCCATCTCGAAAAAGAAAAAAAAAAATATATATATATATATATATTTTATATTTGAGGTATTAAAATTAAAACTTTAGATAATTTAAATTTAGCAGAATTCACTTGAGCAAATAATGATTTATGAATTGAGCATCACTCAGAACCAGGAGAGGTCCAGAGAGGTTCAGAGAGCTCCACTCAGCAACGTGAGCAGGCGGTATTTGTAGACAGAAAAAGGGAGTGACACAGAGAAACAGAGTGATTGGTTACAGCTCAGCATTTCCCTTATTTGGACATGGTGTGATGAAGCTTTGCCTTACATTGACAGGTCTGATTAGTTGGCAGCCTGTGATTGGTTAAAACTTGGCTGCTATAATTGGCTGAGATTTAGCTATTTGTTACAAGTATATACTCTTAGTTAGGTTGCAATTTGTATATATTAAGTTTGGTTGCAGTTCACTAGGTGTATAGGGAGCTTTAGGCCAAGTTTAATTTACTTTAACAGAGGATAATTATTTAAACATTAACAGATCTGTTTCCTCAATTTTAAAGTAGAATGCTATACACATATTTCTACACTATTATATAGACAATGACACTCAGAAAAGATAGGTGAATGGATTTGTTTTGTACAATAGTCTTAGAATTCTCTAAAGTGTGTCTTTAGAAAAAGGGTGTACTTTTTTTTTAACATTGCATTAGATAATTTCTACAGGGTTAATTATCTGTAAGGATTAGGAAACTTCTCTGTCAGGTAAAATGTTTAGCTTTGTCTGTTAATCTCCTCACATAACATTTCCTGAAACCATGCTGTGTATTTATTATTATTCCAATATCATTGAAAGGAGACTCAAGTCCAGAAACATACACAAAATATCCAAGATACAGAGCCAATAAACAATAGAGCTATGTTTCAGACCCAGATCTGTTGGAATCCACATTATTTTCACTACGCTTACTGTGCACTTCTATATGGCTATTAAAAAGCATCAAGATTGAGTTAGAGTTAATTCTCTTGATAAAAGAGGAACCTTTTTAGAGGATGAACACCCCCAAATAGGTGATTATTGTCTTATGAATGTATACATTGTTAGCTACTTGAAGAATCTATTATACTGACTGTTCGTACCTCTTCCATTTGAAATGTTGCTGTCCTAGTCATTTCCTTAGCATTTACTAAACGTAATCCTATTTTCTGATTGTTTATCTGGAACTTCTCAGGTATACTCACTGAAATGCAAGCTGCTTCATCTGGAAGATAATACTTCATGGTCTATCAAATGAACTCAAATGGTAACAGACTCGAACTCAGCCTCTGCTATGGAAATACTCCACTTAAGCTAACAAAAATAATGCAATCCTTCATGTAGCCACTCACTTTGATGATAGCTAAATCATATCTTCTCAAAGAGATGGCTATGTGATTAAATGATTACATGGATCTTCTAGTTTGCACAGTTTTATCTTCTTCATGTATGAATTTTTGTATCTTCAATAGTGATTATTGTATTATTTTTACTTGAAAATGTCACTGTTCTCTCACACAGAGACAACGAAAATGCAGAATGTCTTGAGAATTGTAAGAGCAAAAACAGGAACAAAAAAATGCTTCTATTTATAAATTTGAAACAAAAGTTATTGCTACCTACAGAATTATGTGCATTTGACCTTATTGTCATTAATACAAATTCTTAAGACCTTACATCAGCTGTTAAACTTACAAAGTCCTAGACTTTTTTAAAAAGCTTATTACTTGCCACATATGGGAATTGTGTCTGTATCTAATCTTAGCTGACTATCAAAATGTGAAGCTACATTTAGCCTTTGAATAGCAACTTCACTAATGTTGATAGCTAAAATCACAGTAAGAAAACCTAAAATCTGCCCTCTGACTTGATACCAGAGCATCAGGCCCTTTAATCTAATAAAGGATAAGGTACATGAATACTCTTGAGAGTTGCATGACGTTATCCTTCCAAAATGACCAAAGGTGACCTTTAGGTTCCTCTGGATTGTAAGGGCATTAGTCTTCTTTTCACAATAGATTCTGTATGGAGTGACTTCTCTTCAAAGTCGTCTTCTTACAAGAAAAGACTTTCCAAATCTCCTCTCCCCTAGGAATATATTCCTCTCTTCTTCCCCAAATCAAAGCTTAAAACTTTCAAGACATGAAAAATGCTTTTAAAGTGTTCCCCAAGTTCTAAAAAAAAGAATGTTTTTATTTGATTTCAAATAGAGAAACTATAAAATGTTTAGAAATTGTGTTACATGTGCTTATTTTCAATTTCTTTTTTTTTACTTCTAGAATTATTTTGTATTTTTTTTTTTGAATGAAAAAGAACTCTCAAAAGAAAAAAAGAAAATAAGATAATATATAACATACGGCACACGGCAGGAAAAATCACTGTTACTAAGATGCCTTCTTTAGAGGAATATTAGGGTTTTTTGCCGTTGGCTGTTGCTGCTCTTGTTTTAATTCTAGTAGCAACTAATTTGTACAGATTTAAACTACAAACTCCCTCCCACTGAGTGTACAGTAGCTGAAATCTTTACTCAAGTCTTAACAGTTTCAGTTGCTTATTTATTTTATTTTATTTAGCCTGGCTCCTTGGCATTTCCCATAGGCTTGCATAAAATAGGGTAGGCCAAGGATTTGAAGAGAGTATATACAATGGTCCCTCAATAACCATGGGGTTTGGTTCCAGGACCCCTGAAGATATAAAAATCCACATATGGGCAGAGCATGGTGGCTCACGCCTATAATCCCAGCACATTGGGAGGCCAAGGTGGGTGTATCACCTGAGGTCGTGAGTTTGAGACCAGTCTGAGCAACATGGAGAAACTCCGTCTCTACTAAAAATCACAAAATTAGCTGGGCATGATGGCACATGCCTGTAATCCCAGCTACTCAGGAGGCTGAGGCAGGAGAATTGCTTGAACCCAGGAGGCGGAGGTTGCAGTGAGCTGAGATCAGGCCATTGCACTCCAGCCTGGGCAACAAGAGGGAAACTCTGTCTAAAAAAAAATGAAAAAAATTCCATATATGTTCAAGTTCCTTACATACAATTATGTGGCATTTGCATTTAACCTATGCACATCCTTTATATACTTTAAATGATCAACAGATCATCTCTTTCACTACACCATATACAATATTAATGCTATGTTAATAGTTGTTAATATTATTTTTCATTGTTGTGCAGTTATTTTTTTCAAATAATTTTGAAAGGTGACATCTGTGGATTTGAAACCCATGAAAATAAAATGCTGATTTTACTCATATTTACTATCTCACCATTTCTGATTTCTTTCTTGATTATTGGAAATCCACTCTCAATTTATTGTTTGTCAACTCTTGGTGTTGTCTTCCTATATTTTAAACCTGTAAGAAGACTTCAACTTACTGCTGACCGAGTTGTAGATGAGTTGGAGAATGTGGTCAACTAAAAAGGAGAAAACAAAAAACAAAAAACCAAAAAAACTTGTCTCTACTAAAAATATAAAAATTAGCCGGGTCTGGTGGTGGGCGCCTGTAGGAGAATGGCGTGAACCCGGGAGGCAGAGCTTGCAGTGAGCCGAGATCGCGCCACTGCACTCCAGCCTAGGAGACAGAAGGAGACTCTTTCTCAAAAACAAAAACAAAAACAAAAACAAAGAGAAGAGAAGATAAGCAGTGGATCAAATTCACACATTTCAACTTACATGTTTTCTGGGTTCTCCTTGTTTTTGTTTGTTTTTGTTTTTCTAGTTGAAATATTTCAAGAATAACTCTGCTTTCGTTTCTGTCTCCTTTCTAATGTTTTTCCAAGTCTTTTCACAGTTGTTTTTTAATAATATGTATTTTTCAAGGTTTCATCTCTTACCTGTAGGAGAACTGACTCACCTCTTCATTCTACCACTTTTCCATTACGCAAGATTTTTAAATTTGGCTTTCTCATATGAGAGAAATCATCTGCTCTTTTGTTGTAACGCACAGTTAATTTTGAGTTTCTGTCACTCACAGATGGAAGAATTAAATGAATTGATATCCTTAACATGCTTAGAACAGTGTTTGGCTTATAATAAGTTATCAGCATATGTTACTTATCATCTTAATTATTTGTTCTAGAGATTTCCAAAGAAATAGAATTGTTGGTATAAGATATATAGATATTTGTAAGAGGAGATTAATTATGAGAATTGGCTCACATGATTATGGTGGCCAAAAAGTCCTATAATGTGCCCTGACTGCAAGGTGGAGAACCAGGAAAGCCAGATGTGTAATTCAGTTTGAGTTTGAAGGCCTGAGAAGCAGAGGAGCTGATAATGTAACGTCCAGTCTGAGGTCACAGGTCTGCCAAAGTGGGGACCCAGCTGGTGTAAGTCCCTGACACCTAACCAGTAGCTCCTGTATTTGAGGGAAGGGGAAGATAGATGCCTCAGGTAAGAAGTGAAAGAGAATTCACTCTTCATCTCACTCTCTTCCTATTCCGCCCCAGAAGGACAGGTTGAATGATGCATGCCCACATTGGTGACAGTGAATCATCTTTATTCAGTCTATGAATTCAAATGCTAGTTTACTCCGGTAAAATCTTCTCAGACACACTTAGAAATAATGTTATGGCAGGTATCTGGGCATCCCTTAGCCCAGCCAAACTGATTTATAAAATTTACCATTGCATTATTATTACTGTAGTTTTATCAAAGCCCATGAACCACTCCTGCTCTGCAGTTACGAATGCTCTTGTTACTTATCCACAAGTTCAAGGAACTTCCTACATGCTGGGAATAGAATTATAAGATAAGAAGCTACTGAGTTTGACAGTGTCTCTGCTCACCAGGCAAACTCTTTATACTTCATATTCAAGATCAAATGCGAACTTCTAGGGGAAACCTTTCCATAATTTCTTACGCAACCTTTTCTTCATTTTAACGTACTTCTGTTTTACCAGTTATCTTATTATATTATAATTTTTGTTTATATTTTAATTTTTGTTTATATTTTATTATTTTCTTTTTTTTGAGACAGAGTCTCGCTCTGTTGTCCAGGCTGGAGTACAGTGGTGCAATTTCTGCTCACTGCAACCTCCACCTCCCAGGTTCCAAGCAATTCTCCTGCCTCAGCCTCCAGAGTAGCTGGGATTACAGGCATGTGCCACGACACCCGGCTAATTTTTTTGTATTTTTAGTAGAGACGGGATTTCACCATATTGGCCATACTAGTCTCGAACTCGTGACCTTGTGATCTGCCCGCCTCCGCCTCCCAAAGTGTTGAGATTACAGGCGTGAGCCACTGTGCCCGGCCTTTTATTATTATTATTTTTTTAATGCAGGTTATAATGTAATTTCAGGCAATCAGTTTCTCTGTCTTCTGTGTACACCTGAGTATTCAAGGTTTCCTTTTTATACTCTATGCAAATTTTCCCTGCTATGGGGATCATAATTAGCTTTATTAGATTTTTTATTCATTTATAATACTTTTTCATATGTGTAAAATACTTTGGTAGTTCTTCAGAAATTTCAAATCCTCTCAATTTTTATGGGTTAGTGAATTGAACAGCTGGCTCATATCACTCATTACACTCTGAGAAGGTGACATCGTTTCTATATTCTGGGAATACTTTATATTCTTAAAATCTATGATAACATTCTTTATCTTTCAACTTGATAAATACTACTTTCTACTCTCTTACAGTCAAACATCCACACAAAGATAATATTTTTTTTTAATCAAAAGCACCCAAATTTCCATGATGATCACTGGAGGCTGTTTTTAAAGCATTACCATAACTGGTGATTTTGTCTCTATCATAAGAGTTTTATGCTTCTTGCTCCAAACAATGCTTTTTGGGGGTGAAGTTGGATTTTTTTTTCAATTCTTCTCTTTCATATGCCACACTGTATTTCAGACAATCTCTGACTCACACTCAACAAATACTCTCCAGTTATAAATCCCAGGACTGTGTTTCTCAAGCTATCATTGATTACCTATTATTATTACTTTTTGATCTGCAATCCAATGCATTCCAATACTTTTGAAAAATGCTCTAAAATTAATTGCTATAAAAATATCATGCACTTACATGGCACAACAATGTCAAACTGCTATGAAAGTTTTTAAATGCGTACTCTAAATGTCAGTACGTAATTGATCTGTGAAACACACACTGAGTAGCAATGGCCCTGCATACGCCTACAGAAACTGGTCAAAAGGAATGGGAATAAAATCTTTATTTCAATGAGGGCCTCATAATCTGTATTTTTGACATTGCTTTTACGTGGCATACTGCGATATGGTCTCACTGTAACCAAAATTATCATCATTGAATTTATTGCCATCCATTTGACAGAGATGATGTTAAATCAATTCAAATTCATCTGACAATTAGACCGACCTTTGAGGCTCATGTTGATCATATGAGTGTTTAAAGAGTATGTGGAATATATTCATAGATTTTGAAAATCAATATGTGGAGTATTCTGGTTTGACTCTCATATTTATCAAGTACAGAGTGGTATTTTGCAGAAATATTTTATGATCAAAATATGAGAAACATTTCATTAAGCTATATTTGCATTAATTTAGTGGTTAATGGCATCTGATATCACAAGTACTGGATGAGCTGAGACCCCAGAGGTCTTTTTCACCCCCTTTAGCAATGACATCTTCATTTCCTTGCTATAAAAATTCACTACAGGAAAGCATGTTCTCATTAAAATAAATATATCTTCCCCATGGTTTCCAAGTTGATATTCTAAGGCCTATGCAAATAATCAATTTGGAAGATTTCCATAGTCTCTGATACTGTATATTGTTAAATGAAATGAAATTATCTTCTCTGTAATGTGCAACCTCAAAACAAGATAGATAGGTATTTCTTACCATGGCTGTCTCAAATAAACCAGTGACAAACACACCATTGTTGTTAAAATTCAGAGTCCAGCCAAGAAATAGTCATGAATTTTCAGTTCTGATCAATTTACCTGGGTGAAACCCAGAGTAATTTTTTTCCTTCCAAGTACTGTTTAGCTAGGGATTGCTTTTGTCACATGTGAATGAATTATAACCACTAATTTGATCTTTTAGAGGTGTATCAAAGTAAAATTCACTACTGCTTCTCTAAGCCCCAAATTATAAAATATTTTTTCAGATCTTTCACATGCAAACCAAAAAGAAATATTGTCTGTTCTTTGAGATTTTACTTTTTGACTTGTGATGTGAAAATCTTGAATATTATCAGAATTGGTAAGTGGGTGTTTAAATTGAAGATCAGAGATGAGGGAGTTGTATTTGTTTGCCTAGTAGTCTTGATTTGGCTTTAGCACAGTTGATGTGCATGTGATCAGATGCTTTGATATATTCCTTCAACTATGGATAATTTTAATACAATTTCCTAGAGTGCCTCATTCTTTAAACAAATATCTATTAAGCACCTAATATATAATAGAAACTGGAACAGTAAAACAAGACAAAATGTAACAACACCAGCACCAGCACCACCAGCAACGAAAAGACAGATAATACTCTCAACTTCCATCCCTAGCTTATAGGGCTTACATTCTAGGAGGGAGTAAACGGACAACCAACAAATCAGTATATTTACGGAGAAAAATAATACAAGAAAAGAGATTGGACATTCTGGGTATGAAGCAGTATGTGAGCCATAAAGGTTTGCAACTTTTGAGATGCCTTTGACCTTTTCCTTTGATGAATGTCCTACCTCTAGATCATCCCTTCATCTCTGCCTTGGATCAAGCTTCACATTTCAGAGTGTGAAATCTGGCAACTATATATTGGGGTGGAGGGCACGATCACAAAATGCTGGGAGAGTGAGTTGGTAGACCAACTCTTAAGGTCTACCTTGACCAATAGGAAATGGGAGAGAGCTATGCATATAAATCCCTCTTCATTTTCATTCTTGTGCACAAATCTGATAAACAGTTTCTCTGTAGAGACTTCCAGGTAAGCCTTCCATGCCAAGTGAACACGTATTCTTAGCAACCTGCTTTGTTCAAGGCTTTGTTCATAAGCTTTTTCAAGGCTTATTGTGAAGACTAACATACTATAAAACAAATAAAACCTCTCTGCTTATCCTATGCATTATCTACCTCATTGTTTCTCTTCTTAACTTTCAAACAAATCTTCCCAAAGTATATACTCATACGTGCTAAATTCACTGTTTCATCTCTTCTCTCTTGAACCTTCTCTAATCATAGCTTTATTCCCACAATTCCTTGGAGACCACCCTTGTCAAAATTACCAGCAGAGAAGGAATATTGATGATGCAGAAGAGAGGATAAGAGATTGTTGGAATTCATAGAGTCTCCTTTTCTGAGGGTTTCTGAAAATAAGATAAATTCTCAACATCATGTGTTAGCTTGAGAGTAAGTCTCTGTGAAGACAAATGGTGGTCATATATGAACTCTCCTATTCTTTGTATAAAATACACCATGACACAAATGAAGAAGAATTATTTTAGTAATCATTTAGTTCACACACCATTTGTAGACTCAACTTCAAGGATCATTCAAGTCTCATATTCCATTAGTCATAGGTGTAAAAGGAAGGAATGTATTTCTGAACCATTAAATCAGAAAGGCAAGAAAATGTCATTTTCTGGAATCTAAGTCTAATAAAATGTGTAAAAGTGGCTCAAGCCTGTAATCCCAGCACTTTGGGAGGCCGAGGCGGGCCGATCACGAGGTCAGGAGATCGAGACCATCCTGGCTAACACAATGAAACCCCGTCTCCACTAAAAAAATACAAAAAAATTAGCCGGGCGTGGTGGCGGCGCCTGTAGTCCCAGCTACTCGGGAGGCTGAGGCAGGAGAATGGCGGGAACCCGGGAGGCGGAGCTTGCAGTGAGCCGAGATCGCGCCACTGCACTCCAGCCTGGGCGACAGAGCGAGACTCCGCCTCAAAATAAATAAATAAATAAATAAAAATAAAAATAAAATGTGTAAAAGAAAAAACATCAGAGTAAACCAGTAGTAATAGTAATAGTAGTAATAATAGCTTGCACATAAGTGTGTATATACATATACATATATAAAATTTATCCTCATGATGAAATCTTTTGAGAATTACCATGAATTTGCACATGATGACAGTGAAGCATACAGATATTACATAGTCAGTAAGAGACATTATTTATAAATTAATTGAGATGCTTTCTCTCTTAAGTTTTCATTTAGATTTAGCAGTTCTAAAGTTCATAAAAATATTTTATATTATGCACTAACAACTACTAAGTGGAATGGAGCACTGCCATCTCTTACTAATTGAGAACAGTGCAATAGATTAAATTTAATCAATCTCCAAAGAAATGTTGCATGATAAAATCTAGTTCTTCTGCTCACATTTAAATTTTCTAATATTTTTATTACAACTTTTATAACTCAGTCTAACTATAGACTAATTGTTTTAATCACTGTAACTACAAGTTATATGAATTACTTGGGCGTAATTAAGCAATATGACACGACAAGCAATGCCTTTCAGGATGATTGTATGATATTATAGTTTCATAATAAACTCCAATGATGTTCTATCTTAATTATACACATTAATAGATTCTGTACACATTTAATTATCTGCTATATTTATATTCCCATAACTTTAAGTGATTCTGCTTTAATATAACCAGTGTTCAAACAAATTCACTAATGGGGCATAACAACCAAGTTATCACTGTACTTTAGGATGAAAACCACCCATTGATATATGCAATTTTTTATAGTTATACAACTACAAAATTAAGTGATTAAATCTTACAGCTATATCAAAACATATATTTATGTAAATTTAAAAGATATATTCCATTCTACTTCAGAAATATGGCAGATATTGATGTAGAATTATGAATAAAATAATCATATATAAATAATGAAATGTGCTTTGTTTGCTCCTTTGGAGAATTACCTATTTATATGAATAGTAAAACCTGGATTTAAGGCATTTATTAAATAATAGAGATTTACCCTAAAAATTTTCACTATAGTAAGTTTTCTGAATTTTTTGAGTCCTTTTTTCATTGACATAAATTCTCCCTAGAAGTAAATTTCCTCCAAAACATCTCTAGAAACTTGTATCAAGCTATCAGATCTCGCTGTTTGGAGGAGTGTTAAAAGATACACCTTGGTCTCACTAAATTTTTTACAAGGTTTTTTTGTTCCCTCTCCTTTTCTAAATATTTATCTGTACCATCAAATTTACTTGGTAATAATTTGAAAATATTCAACTTTGCTTTCTTTCCAGTTTTTACTGCAATATCATTAGTTCAAAAAAGAATTTTAATCATTTGCAATCGTGTTCTTAATAATGGTCCCTTTCTCATAATCTTAACATTTATGTTATCCTAAAAACTATTTGTTATAACTTAAGTTTGTGCTCTCTTCTCTCTCTTTCCCCTTCCCTTTCTTCCACAAATACTAACCATATATATGTACATGTTTATTCATATAAACTATATATATACACGTGTGTGTGTGTGTGTGTGTGTGTGTGTGTGTGTAGGTTAGTTGGAATTCTATTATAGGAAAAGCTTTCCTACTTGTATTTATCTATTTATATAAGTGTGGACTTTAAGATTTTTTCCCACAAAACTCATACCAATTTTCAGGGCCACCAGAAATATATGAGTTTGTGGTTCCCCACAAACTTGTCAATAAAAAATGTTGTCATTCCATTAATTATTCATCAATTTTACATGCGATATATGATAGCTCAGTGTTAGAATTTGCATTTCTCTAATTATGAGGGAAGTTTAATTTTTAATTCTTAAAAACCTTTTCATATGCTTTATAAAATGTGTGTGTATGTCTATTTCTAGTCTTTCTATTAGTTTCTAAAGTATGTCTAGTCAGAGAGTAATTTAAAATATTTTAATCATAAAATTTACAGTATATTTTGTCTGAAAGGATTATATCTCTTCATGAGATTTTTTTCCCATTGTTTCCTCTTCTTTTCTCACGTTTGTTTTTATTTATTTAAATTTATAGCCACAGAAAATACATTGTTGCTATATTTATTTGGATTGTGCAACATTTATAAATTATCTTAAGCAGAACTAAAATCTTTATGATGCTTGTAATCTATCTAAAAACAAGGAAAAATTATTTACGTTTGTACAATTTTAATTTTGTATATTTCAAAGGTTTAAAATTTGTCTGATATATGTTCATAGAGTTTTTGAACATTTGTTCATTATATTTCTAAATATTTTCTCTTTGTTACTGTTATTGTAAATTGGGTTCTCTGCCACTACATCCTTTGACTGGTTATTAATGTTGTATATGAAAGATACATATTTCTGTATGCTAATTTTATACTCTATTTTACTATATTCTTACATTTCTTGAGAGAGTTTTATCATTTATTTGTTTCTCAGGATTACTGTTATATTGTATGAAAATAGATACATTTTTACTTCTTTTCCATTTATTATTATTCTAATAGATTTGCTTAATTGCACTGTTTAATATTTTCATTATAATACTGATTAGTAATTGGGATTGTTCCTAATCTTAGTGGAAATGTTTCTATTGTTTCCATATTACATAAGTTGCAGGATTATATTTTCTTTCTTTTTCACTCTGTAGTCAACTAATGCTTTATATAATATTAATTAAAAATAGAATTTTGATTTATTTAGTTAATATATTTTCTTCTACTGCATTAATTTCTGCTTTCATCTTTACTATTTCCTATCATATTTTCTTTTGGTATGTTTTGTTGTTTCTGCACTTCTGATATTGGAAATGATTTCAATTATTTTTATTCTTTAATTTTAAAAATACAAGTATATGGGCTGGCATTTTTATCTAATCACTGGTTTAAATGTATCTCATAGATGATGATACATGTATTTTACTACTCTAGTTTTTAGGAATTTACTTTTTCAATTTAAAATTTAAATTTTTACTTTTTTTTCTTTTTTTATTATTATTATTATTATACTTTAAGTTCTAGGGTACATGTGCATAACATGCAGGTTTGTTACATATGTATACTTGTGCCATGTTGGTGTGCTGCACCCATCAACTCGTCAGCACCCATCAACTCCTCATTTACATCAGGTATAACTCCCAATGCAATCCCTCCCCCCTCCCCCCTCCCCATGATAGGCCCCGGTGTGTGATGTTCTCCTTCCTGAGTCCAAGTGATCTCATTGTTCAGTTCCCACCTATGAGTGAGAACATGCAGTGTTTGGTTTTCTGTTCTTGTGATAGTTTGCTAAGAATGATGGTTTCCAGCTGCATCCATGTCCCTACAAAGGACACAAACTCATTCTTTTTTATGGCTGCATAGTATTCCATGGTGTATATGTGCCACATTTTCTTAATCCAGTCTGTCACTAATGGACATTTGGGTTGATTCCAAGTCTTTGCTATTGTGAATAGTGCCGCAATAAACATACGTGTGCATGTGTCTTTATAGCAGCATGATTTATAATCCTTTGGGTATATACCCAGTAATGGGATGGCTGGGTCATATGGTACATCTAGTTTTAGATCCTTGAGGAATCGCCATACTGTTTTCCATAACGGTTGAACTAGTTTACAATCCCACCAACAGTGTAAAAGCGTTCCTATTTCTCCACATCCTCTCCAGCACCTGTTGTTTCCTGACTTTTTAATGATGGCCATTCTAACTGGTGTGAGATGGTATCTCATCATGGTTTTGAATTGAATTTCTCTGATGGCCAGTGATGATGAGCATTTTTTCACCTGTCTGTTGGCTGTATGAATGTCTTCTTTTGAGAAATGTCTGTTCATATCCTTTGCCCACTTTTTGATGGGGTTGTTTGTTTTTTTCTTGTAAATTTCTTTGAGTTCTTTGTAGGTTCTAGATATTAGCCCTTTGTCAGATGAGTAGATTGCAAAAATTTTCTCCCATTCTGTAGGTTGCCTGTTCACTCTGATGGTAGTTTCTTTTGCTGTGCAGAAGCTCTTTAGTTTAATGAGATCCCATTTGTCAATTTTGGCTTTTGCTGCCGTTGCTTTTGGTGTTTTAGACATGAAGTCTTTGCCCATGCCTATGTCCTGAATGGTACTACCTAGGTTTTCCTCTAGGATTTTTATGGTATTAGGTCTAACATTTAAGTCTCTAATCCATCTTGAAATAATTTTCGTATAAGGAGTAAGGAAAGGATCCAGTTTCAGCTTTCTACTTATGGCTAGCCAATTTTCCCAGAACCATTTATTAAATAGGGAATCCTTTCCCCATTTCTTGTTTCTCTCAGGTTTGTCAAAGATCAGATGGCTGTAGATGTGTGGTATTATTTCTGAGGACTCTGTTCTGTTCCATTGGTCTATATCTCTGTTTTGGTACCAGTACCATGCTGTTTTGGTTACTGTAGCCCTGTAGTATAGTTTGAAGTCAGGTAGCGTGATGCCTCCAGCTTTGTTCTTTTGACTTAGGATTGTCTTGGAGATGCGGGCTCTTTTTTGGTTCCATATGAACTTTAAAGCAGTTTTTTCCAATTCTGTGAAGAAACTCATTGGTAGCTTGATGGGGATGGCATTGAATCTATAAATTACCTTGGGCAGTATGGCCATTTTCACAATATTGATTCTTCCTATCCATGAGCATGGTATGTTCTTCCATTTGTTTGTGTCCTCTTTTATTTCACTGAGCAGTTGTTTGTAGTTCTCCTTGAAGAGGTCCTTTACATCCCTTGTAAGTTGGATTCCTAGGCATTTTATTCACTTTGAAGCAATTGTGAATGGAAGTTCATTCATGTTTTGGCTCTCTGTTTGTCTGTTACTGGTGTATAAGAATGCTTGTGATTTTTGCACATTAAATTTGTATCCTGAGACTTTGCTGAAGTTGCTTATCAGCTTAAGGAGATTTTGGGCTGAGACAATGGGGTTTTCTAAATATACAATCATGTCATCTGCAAAGAGGGACAATTTGACTTCTTCTTTCCCTAACTGAATACCCTTGATTTCTTTCTCTTGCCTGATTGCCCTAGCCAGAACTTCCAACACTATGTTGAATAGGAGTGATGAAAGAGGGCATCCCTGTCTTGTGCCAGTTTTTAAAGGGAATTTTTCCAGTTTTTGCCCATTCAGTATGATATTGGCTGTGGGTTTGTCATAAATAGCTCTTATTATTTTGAGGTATGTTCCATCAATACCGAATTTATTGAGCGTTTTTAGCATGAAGGGCTGTTGAATTTTGTCAAAAGCCTTTTCTGCATCTATTGAGATAATCATGTGGTTCTTGTCTTTGGTTCTGTTTATATGCTGGATTATGTTTATTGATTTGCGAATGTTGAACCAGCCTTGCATCCCAGGGATGAAGCCCACTTGATCATGGTGGATAAGCTTTTTGATGTGCTGCTGAATCTGGTTTGCCAGTATTTTATTGAGGATTTTTGCATCGATGTTCATCAGGGATATTGGTCTAAAATTCTCTTTTTTTGTTGTGTCTCTGCCAGGCCTTGGTATCAGGATGATGTTGGCCTCATAAAATGAGTTAGGGAGGATTCCCTCTTTTTCTATTGATTGGAAGAGTTCCAGAAGGAATGGTACCAGCTCCTCCTTGTACCTCTGGTAGAATTCAGCTGTGAATCCATCTGGTCCTGGCCTTTTTTTGGTTTGTAGGCTATTAATTATTGCCTCAATTTCAGAGCTTGCTATTGGTCTATTCAGGGATTCAACTTCTTCCTGGTTTAGTCTTGGAAGAGTGTAAGTGTCCAGGAAATTATCCATTTCTTCTAGATTTTCCAGTTTATTTGCGTAGAGGTGTTTATAGTATTCTCTGATGGTAGTTGGTATTTCTGTGGGGTCAGTGGTGATATCCCCTTTATCATTTTTTATATTTCTCTTTTCAAACAAGTTTAACAGACTTAGTCCTTTTTATAAAGTTAATAATTTCTAGCCTATAGCATTGTGATAAAATGTTGAAAATATTTTCACATTTTGGAATTCATTCATGTTTTCACTATTGTCTAATAAACTATCAATTTTGTGACTGTTTCATATACACTTGAGAAGAAGGTATATTTTTCATGACCAGTGTGTGGTGTTCAATATATGTCCATATGCTTTGTGTTATTGATGATGTTTATCTCTTCTATAAGTTTTCTTTTTGTCCATTTGAAATGATGTGTATTGAAAGTAGCATGTTAAAGACTCTTATTATCATGCTTCCATGTCTTCTCAAATCTGTTTAGACTTTTTGCTTATAAAGTATTTTGTTATTTAGTACAAACATATTTATGTGTTATTTTTTATTTTAGATGGTGTATTCTTGCATTAAAAGTGTATCTCCTTCTTGTGCTGATGGCCATAAATATGGTAGGTAAAATTCTTAGATGGCTGCCAAGAGTCTAATTCCTGTTGTATCTGCCCTACACAATACTCTCCCCTTGAGTATGGGCAGGACTTTTGAATATTATAGGCTACCACTCATAAAATTAGATTATGTTTTATGGAGAAACAGATATTGAAGATATAATTAAGGTCCCTAATCTAGTTGAGTTTGAGCTAATCAAAAGGAAGATTATCCCAGTTAGAACTGATCTAATCAGGTAAGCCTTTCAAAAAGACAGGAAGCAGAAGCAACCTGCCCTGTTTTGGAGAGAATCTTGTGACAGGAAAGAGTGAGTAAGAATGGCTCCCAGTTGATAATCAACAAAACAGTGTCCTCAGTTTTATGATTACAAGAAACTGAATTATTTTAACAACAACAACAACAACAACAACAAAACTTGCAGAAGGTTCTTAAGGAGATTGCAGCCTCAGCCAACACCATTATTTAAGCTGTGTGAGAAATTAAACAGAGAATTCCAGCCTACACAACTGTAAAGTAATAAAGGTATCTTGTTTTTTAACTGTGATAAAATATCTGCATCAAACTTACCACTTTAACCATTTTTAAATGTATAGCTCAGTGGAATTAAATACATTCACACTGTTGAAAATCACCACTCTCATCTCCAGAACTGAAACTGTGTGTCCATTAAACAAGAATTCCTCAATATCTCTCTACCCAACAGCTGGTCACCACTCTTCTACTTTGTGTCTATGATTTTAACTCTTATATGTATCTCGTATAAGTGAAATCATGTACAATTTGTCTCTTTATCTCTGGCTTATTTCACTTACCATAATGTCTTCAAGATTCATCCACGTTGTAACATGTATCTTTTTAAGGCTGATTAATATCCTGTTGTCTATGTATCATATTTTATTTGTCTATTTATTGATCTTTAAATAAATATTTGAACTGTTTCCTCCTTTTGGCTACTATGAATAAAACTCCTGTGAACATTGGTGTACAAGTGCCTGTTTGTGTCCCTGCATTTGGCTCTTTTGTAGGTACCTACCTCAAACAGGAATCACTGGACCATAGAGTATTTTGATGTTTAATTTTTTGAAAAATCACCATACGACTTCCACAGTAACTGCACCATTTTACATTCCCACCAGCAATGTGTGAATATTCCAGTTTCCCAAGAGTGGTTATTTTCTATTGGTTGTTTTTAATTTTGTTTTGTGTTTTGGGATAATAGCCATATTAATAGGTATAAAGTGGTATTGCATTGTGAGTCTTATTTGCATTTCCTCATGAAGACTGATGCTGAGCATCTTTTCTGTGCTTATTGACCATTTGTTATATTCTTTGAAGACCTGTCTATTCAATTCCTTTGTTCATTTTAAACAATTGGTTTGTTTCTTATTGTTGAGTTGCAGTCTCTATATGTTCCGGATATTAATCTCTAACCAGATACAAAATTTGCAAATATGTTTCTCTATTCCACAGGCTGCCTTTTTATTCTTTTAATAACGTCTTTCGCTGCACAAACTTTTAAATTTTGATATAGTCTCATTTATCTATTTTTTCCTTTGTTATTTATGCCTTTAGGGTCATACTCAAGAAATAATTGCCAAATCCAGCATGAAGAAGCAATTCCTCTGTTTTCTTTCTAAGAGTCTTATGTTTTTAGTTCTTACATTTAGGTCATAAATCCATTTTTAGTTAATTTTAATATGATGTAAAGTAAGGACCCAACTTCCCAACACCATTTCTTGAAATGATTTTTGTTTCCTACGTAATGGTCTTGGCATCACTGTCAAAAATTATTTGGCTATATACATGAAGTTATATTACTGGGCTCTCCATTCTATTCCATTGGTCTATATTCCCGTCTTTATGCCAGCACCACATTATTTTGATCACTCTAGCTTTGTACTACCTTTTGAAATCAGGAAGTGTGAGTCTTCCAATTTTGTTCTTTTTCAAATTATTTTGACATCTTGGGTGTTCCATTTAGATTTTTCTCTGAATTTTATAATCAGTTTTTATTATTTCTGCAGAAAAAGAAAAGTCATTGGGATTTTGGTGGGATTTGCACTGAATCTTTAGATCACTTTGTGTAGTATAAACACCTTAAAAATATTTAGTCTTCCAGCCCATAAACATGGGATGCGTTTTTCACTTAGTTAAATCTGTAATTTATTTCAATAATGTATTGTAGTTTTTACTGTGCAAGGCTGTCACCTCCTTGACTAAGTTAATTCCTAAGTATGTATTATTTTTGATATTCTTGTAAATGGAATTGTTTGCATACTATACTGTTCAGATTATTAGTGTATAGAAATATGCACCAGATGACTTTGTATACTACTTTGCTGAATTTGTTTATTAGTTCTAACAGGTTTTCTTTTTGAGATGTTTAAGATTTTCCTCATATAAGACCTCGTCATTTATGAACAGAGATTATTTTACATCTCTTTTTCCAATTTGGACTCTTCCTTCCTTCCTTCCCGCCCTCCTTCCTTTTTCTTTTTCTTTTTTTTTTTTTTCCCAAGATCTCACTCTGTCATCCAGACTGGAATTTAGTGGCGTGATCATGACTCATTGTAACTTCAATCTTCCAGGCTCAAATGACCCTTCTGCCCTCCCTTGCAAGTAGCTGGGACTACAGGCATGCACCACCCATACCTGGCTAATAATTTTTTATATAATTTTTAAATTTTTTTTGTAGAGAAAGGGTCTGACAGTGTTGCCCAGGCTGGCCTCGACTTTCTGGATTCAAGCGATCCTCCTGCCTAGGCCTCTGAAAATGATGAGATTAGAAGTGTGAGCCATCAAACCCAGCCCTTTTTTATTTCATATTCTTGCCTAATTGCTCTGGCTAGAACTTCCAGTACTATGTTGAATAGAAATGGTAAAAGTAGGCATCCTTACCTTTTTCTTGATCTTAGAGGAAAATATTTCAGTCTTTCACTGTTGAATATAATGTTTGTGGATTTTTCCCATAGGGCCAATATCTATTGTTTTCATCTACCAAGTTTATCATAATTTGTAGCAATATTGTTTATGGTAATACATAGCAATACAAAACTAACATAATAATGCAGAAATTTCTAATTCTATTTAAATAAATTAAAACACAATTATATGTTTTCTCCATGTGTCTTTCCATCTCCTTTTAAGGAAAAGAACCAAAGGAAAATATGAAAGGAGTGATGTTCCAACATATCAAGTTCATGAAGGGACATAATTATGCTGTTATGTGAAAGAATCAACTCTGTGTGCTCAGCAGACCATCGAGACACATCCTAAGCATTGTGTCTCCGAAGTAGATCAGTTTAGCTGTGACATCTTATAGCAGTATTTCTATTCTCTGGACTGTTCTATTCAGCATCTCAACCTAAAAGGTAGGAAAAGTTAGAAGATCACTCCTGGAAACAGTCTGGGTTTGTCTATCAAGACAGCTATTTATAATGCTTCCCTGCCTTTGCTATCTTCCAAAGAGTTTAGTCTGAGGATAAAACAGAGTAACAGCATACAGTGTATGTACACAAACACCCCCACAAATATATACATACACACAAGTACACAAAAATATACATCAATATTACTGTGAAAATATAAAATGTGTTACAAGTGCATAGTCATAGTTTAGAATGGAAGTTATTTTCACCTCTCCCTCTCTCTCTCACACTCAATATTTCAACTGCTTCCTATTCATTTATCAGAAGATTTACATCACATTATTGATCTGTTTCAGACCCTCTCTTGAACAGAATTTTGTGAGGACTAGGCACTATTTTTTCTTATCTGTAATAAATCTAATATGTTCTTTAAAAAGGACAATCATTTGACCGAATGTATAGGGAATGGAAAAAACATGTGTGATACATGTTAAGATGTATTAACTAAATCCTACACTTTATTTCTTGTGTAATTTATTGCAACTCTCTTATAAATTTATAGACTCTAATGTCTGAAGTCAAACCTCTTGTCTCCAACCATATCACCCTAAGAACGATGACTCTGTAGCCAGACTACTTAGATTCAGATCCTGGATACAGTACGTGCTTGTTTCATAACTTTGGGGGAGTTTCTTAACCTGTCTGCTAATAATATCTAGGTCTTAGCATGTTGTGAGAAATAAATCAATACATATAGTGGTACTTAGAACAAGGTCTAATACTTACCAAGTAGTTGACATCTAGCAAGCATATCACATGTGTATTTCAAGTATGCATTTTGAACTAGGGAAATAATCATAAAGTAGGTTTTAGGAACCACAGGTTCCATTGAAACAAGAATCTGAGCAAAAATTACATTGATGAGCTTACTCCACAAGCCTCTATTTTGTCTACCAGTAAAACACAGTGGTGTACTATGTCTTCAGCAATTCATATTAATTCAGAACCAGTGCCCAGTAATCCCTGAAAAAATGTGCTTATTTGTCTACCTTCAATGCACAGACACACTAGTAAATGTTACAGTTCCTTTTGGAGAATGCAGGGAGAGAGACAGAAGATACACATGTTTGACTGTGTGGGCAGGGTCCTTCCTCAAAGAGACAAGCTTCCCCTTCATTCAGAGGGCTGTGAATCTGTGACTGCCTGGAGGGTGATAATTTTGATTCAAGTCAAACTTCTTTTTACTATGTCTAGAACTTTTCTACTTATACAAATCAAAGAGTATTTTAATAGACTACCACTGTACTTCAATTCTAGGGAACCATGATCATTGAGCTAATGTCAGAGATCTCTGCGGATCAAAGCAGTTGCGACACTCCAGCTCTGCAACCTATTGCAGTAACATGGTGGCACCTGGCCCTGACACTCTGGGATCCCATCAGCCTGATTGCCTTCAAGGTGGCCAATTAAAAGGCAGCATTTCTAACCGTCATTCCAGAGAATATCTATACTGAATTCTTCACAGATTCTGGGCATCTCCTCCCCAAATTTATTTTCTCACGGCTTTGGAGATGGGAATTTTCTCTGATCTTCTTGGGGACACATAATTAGAGGTAAACTGTCTGTCTTATGTGGTAAATCCACCCTACTCCTCCAATCTTCCTAAGCCATTTGATGTATTTCTCCATACCAAGAAAATTCTGGCATCCTAACTTCATTTAGTGAGAGTAATCTTTTAATGAAACAAGCAAGTAAGCAAGCAATTAGGGTCACTCTTAGATACTTAACATTTCAAATTCAATTTAGAATCTGCGGTCTAGAATATTCATACCAACAAACTTAAGAAAAATCTTAACATTATGTTCCTACCAATGTGATCCCACATTCATGAGGATCTATTTCTCACATATTCCTCAGGTTTCTGACAATACAAACTGGCAAAATTTTAAGAATTTTGGTATGGTTTTCACCTTCACACAGGCCACATTTTTATAACCTTACGCTCTGGTATTAGAGTCTGATTGTAGGTTTAGAACCAACGAGAGGTTAAGAGTTATTTTTAAAGATCAGCAGTCCCCTGTAATTCAAATACGTCAGAAGATGCTGTTATACATTCCTTAGGGAGAAGAAAACTAACTTTTTCAAACAGGGGAGAAAGGATGTTTCTAATGATAAAAGAGACACAGAAAAATTTAGGATTAATTTCCCCAGCTTCATTAGAATTTGTTTCATATAATCCCATCCATATTTTCTGAGTATAACTCCTTAATGAATATCCTAACTTTAATATAACAGATCCTGTGAAGTTGTGAATTTAATTGTTTTTTAATTTAGCTACTAATAGAGTTAGAGTTTTGGTTAGGTTTTCAGAAATCTCAATCCTTTGGCTACAGAATACAAAAGTTTATTTTAAGGAAGATGTAGAAGTGCTCTCATCTCTTATATTTGACTGGAAAATTAAAACTTTGAACTCATTATTGACTTTTCCCAAGTCCTCTGGCACAATTAGAAGTAATTAACCAAACCCCATTACCCTCCTTATTTTTATAAAGCAATCTGTGGCAGAAAGTATTTTGTCACCAAAAACCTTTCTTTTTATAAACATTTGATTACAGGTGTCTACAGGTGATATTCTAAGTAAACATTTTACCATGGATTAACAGTGTCTATATTACCATTCTCCATGGGATCATTAACATCTTGAAATATAATTAGATCAAATACCAATTCCAGATAACCCAGAGCCATTACAGAGAACATACTTTCAAAAAGTTCTTTCTTTTCTCCCCCTGGAACTTTTCTGATATGAATTTCTCTATAATTTGCAGTTCAGTTGGAGAAGGAGAACCACTGAGTTATATAATAAAGGGCTAATTATAGGGAATCCACCATATGAAATTGTGAGTACTATAGAAAGTTGTTGACTGTGATAAGAGAATGAAGTTACTGTAGATCGGGAAGGCCACCAGTCAAGATAAAAAACTAGCCATAAGGCATTGGGGAGTGAAGACCATTGTAAACCCCACCTCTGTCTCTCACCGCCTGCCAGCTTGGTGATACAGGGATGTGGAAAAGAAGCTGATACTTTTCATCTGGACTACGGTTTGGGAAGCTTAAGAAAAAGGTCCAGTTGGATCTGGAATCTCTGCAACCCTGGCTGCTGCCCTACACTATCTCTGTCACACAGTGACAATTTGTATGAGATATAGTAGTGCTTTTCCCTACACTGACTTTCAGAGAGTAGTGGCTGCTGCTACACTTTTGCCTTGCAAATCTCACACAAAACTCTCCTGAGGCCAAAACTAACCTGCAAAAGGAATAATAGGAATTGTAGTTCCAATAGTTAATTTTGTGCAAAGCTATCAGATAGATAAATGTCATGATTTTAAGCCATAAAATTCAATAACTCTGGGAACGTTTTGGAAATCAGTCTTATTCTATCCTCATTATTCCATTTTGACTCATTGTTTCAGACCTCAGACCTTCAATTTGTAGAGAGTTACACTGCATCACAATTTGACGTGTTGCTTAACACTATTAACAATTTATACTTTATAAGTGGGTTTAGTTTCCATTAAGTGTGATATTATTTCTCTAAGTCAGGTTCCATGATTTCTATGTTCAATATCATGTTTGTTTGCACATAATATAACTCAAATGCATGAAAATTATTTAAAAAAAGACTAAAAATCCAAATATTAACCATATAATTTACTGACAATTTCATTTAAACCAATTAAGTTCCAAGATGAGGGCTTCTTATCCCTGGTTCTTTGTGACTCAGATTCACAACAACTAATGACCCACAGCACAAGGCATTTGACTAAATATATTTGTGTGTGTGTGTGTGTGTGTGTGTGTGTGTGTGTATGCTTGTTTTTGAGATGGAATCTTGTTCTGTCACCCAGATTGGAGTGCAATGGTGTGATCTTGGCTCACTGCAACCTCCGCTCCCTAGGTTCAAGCAATTCTCCTGCCTCAGCCCCACTAGGAGCTGGAATTACAAGCCTGTGCTACCACACCCAGATAATTTTTGTACTTTTAGTACAAATGGGTTTTCACCATGTTGGCCAGGCTGGTCTCGAACTCCTGACCTCAAGTGATCCACCCACCTTGGCTTCCCAAAGTGCTGGGATTACAGGCATGAGTCAAAATGCCCAATCTTGACTAAGTGTTTTTAATAATCTTGCAAAGTCTGAAAAACTTATCCTTGGAAAAAGTTCTTGAACTATAAAACACTTATTACCTAGTGCCAGAGTGTATTTGAGCTAAAAATATATATTTAAATAGTTGCTCTGGTGATTTAATCTGTATATAAATTTCTTTATTTTAATTTAGCAGGAGGCATTCTCTGCCTTTCATGTCATCCAACATGGAAACTGTCTATTAAACGATGTCATAGTATTATTCCAGTTGTTAGCAATGGTTTCTGCCACTACTACATATCCAGTATTCTGAATTAGTTTATTTCATGCAAAAACCATGTATTAATCAGGGTTCTCCAGAGATACAGAACTCAAAGGATAGATGTATATATCAAGGGGAGTTTATTAGGAGAATTGTCTCAAACGATCACAAGGTGAAGTCCCACAATAGGGAGGCTGAAGGCAGAGGAGCCAGGAAACCAGTCCAAGTCCCCAAACCTCAAAAGTAGGGAAGCTGATAGTGTAGCCTTCAGTCTGTGGCCAAAGGCCTGAGAGCCCCTGGCAAATCGTTGGTATAAGTCCAGGAGTCCACAGCTGAAAAACATGGAGTCTGATGTTTGAGGTTGGAAAGCATCCAGCATGAGAGAAAGACGGAGGCCAGAAGACTTAGCCAATCTAGTCCTTCCATGTTCTTCTGCCTGCTTTTATCCTAACTGCACTGGCAGCTAATTAGATGGTGCCTACCCAGATTGAGGGTTGGGTCTACTTCTCCCAGTCCAGTGACTCAAATGTTAATCTCTTTTGGCAACACCCTCATAGACACATCCAAGAATGATGCTTTGCAGCCCTCAATCCAATTAACACTCAATATTAACCATCAAAAACCATAATGTTTCTGAATCCAAAATATTAATTAATTTTTATAGAACATATCCTACCAGCCATTTAACAAACCCTGCTATACTGGTTTAATGGATTTACACACATGTGTATTTAACTTGCATGCCACATGATTCAATCCATATGATGATTAAATAGGTATTACTGCAGAATTAACAAATAGGCTAAAGTAAAACATCTACTAAGAAAAGTTATTGATCCCAGAGTATTATTCCAGAAGTGTGTTTGGAAAAATAAACCAGAATCTTTACATAAATTTCAATAAGGATCTGTTCCATAATAAGTCATCAATATCTTTCAGAATAAAAGAAAATCTAAATGATATTCTATCAAAGTATTTATTTTCAGTTATTTTAAATAACATTTTAAAATTTTTCTCAGTAAGTCTTATTCTCATCTTATTTCTGTGAAAATCTTTTTTTTTTTTTTAATGGTCTTTTTCCTTTGGTTATGGTCACTTTCACTCACTCTTCTTTTTGCTTAATTCATTTGTATTTTCAATTATAAATACCCGTTAAGCATAATTTTTCCTCTGTATTATTATTCAACTCTTGGTGGAGATAAACATTTCCTTCTTTGTACTTGACTGTAATACATACATTTCTGTGATAGGCTTTACAGTAATCTATTCCTCTTATTTCTTTATATGTATGTCACCTTCTACAACCCTGGGAGCACCTCAGGGGTAGAGACTATGTTTTACTTTAAATCCTCAATGTCAAGCACAGTATCAGTGTAAGCAGGCTGTTAGTGTGCTTTTGACTAAAGGATAAATGAACAGATTACTGTAATAAAATAAAAGTGCCCTAGGAATTAGAAATTGCGTTTCTCAATGTAGGAGTGGTATCTTCGAAGATATATTTAGGAATCCATGAAGCACAAGTAGAGTAATATTTGTACATCTGTTAAGAATAAGCTGCAAGAATGAGGGTTCTGTAGGATTATTGTCACTAGTGGCATGTCACTGTTGTATTTATTCATACACTTTGCAAAGGTGAGACAGAGGAATAGCAATCAGTGTGGTTAAGCAGCACGTATTTGCAAGGTTAATTTAATACCTATCTCTTGCAGCTCTTCTCTCTGCTCACTGAAAATGAGAAATATTCATTATGAATTAAGGAAAAAATATATATAAAAGGTTAAGAATCACTGCTCTGTGGTTTAATAGCAGCCGTAAGTTAAAATATAAATAAAATATATATGAGACCAATTTAAAAACACATTGCCCATGGTTCATTATCTGGCTGCTTCTCCTGACACTGATGAATCTTTACATCAAAGTATGAAACAATTGATGTTTGCACACATATTACTGTCTAGTCTCATCAGGCTTCAGGTATTTAACGTGATAAAATGTATGAATTATGCTTTCTCCCAATGACTTTCTAGAACAGCCATAATTACAAAGGCTCAGACCATTTTTTTTTTTCTCTTTTAATATATGAATACCTGGAGAAATAATTTAAAAAGCAGCACTTCTCTTTCTTCATTTATCAGTATTGTAAGTATCCTTTGGGCCCCAAAGCTAGCTATTGTAGCAAACAATTATTTTAGCTTCATTCTTTATTTAATTTATATTTTCTTTCTATTGGATTCTTACATATCATTTGAAAGGTTGAGGGGCTCTTACTTTGTTTGTATACCTTAGAGGTGAATTAAGTAACCTAAAATTTTTCAATTTACTTTGTTAACTTAGAAGCACATCTAAACCTAACACTAACTTGGGAAAGGAAAGAATGCCTTTAAGAATACTCTTTGCTATCATCAGGCAAAGGAAGTATTAAATTCTGGTATTCTGGTTTTAAATAGAAGATACATGTGTGTGCGTGTGTAGTAGTATTTATATAAACACATACATACACACATATATATGACTTATATGATTTAAAATTTAAGTCTCTTCCAAGGATAGGAGGTATTATTTCAAATATTTTGAGTGAGGCAGACATTAGAAAACCTTTTTTTAAAAAAAAAAAAGTAGAAAATGAAATATGTATTTTCTGGCTCAGTTGTTCTGAATACTTTCAGACTTGGTGTGTTTTATTGTGTGCTACTTGATTTTTGAGTCATTTCAGTACTAAAGAAAATGTGATTTAATAATGGCTCCCATATCAATGCTTCAAATTGCTTCCATATAAATACCTCTAACATAGACAAAGCCCATCTAGACAGAGTTTAAGGTAAATTTGTTTTAAGGAAAATCTGGTGTATAGAGAATGTGTGACAATGAAGTTATTATACATTTTTAATTAAAAATAATTTCCAAATTTTTATGATGTCCCTAGGGTACTATAAAACTGGGATTTGTAATCACCAAGAAAGACCGTTTACCATATGGTTTCCCGTAGTATTATGCCTTTTGTAAGTAACAGTTTTGCCTTTAGGTATATGTTTGTCAAGTATGCTGAAAGGACATTATATGCTTTTTCAAGTTTAAATAAAGGAAAAATATGTTAATTCAACATTTTTACACATCTATATCTTTCTTGTAATCTCAGGTCCTCATTAATGGAACACCCTCGGGGACACTTAAGTGCAACTAAGCATCAGTTGTAAATGCATTACGACTGTATTTTCTTCCCAGAAATAGAGTCTCTATCTATTTCCATTCTTATAAATTATAAACCTCCACTGCCTGTTACTGAGGCTTTAACTGCACAGAGGCAGAGTTCTCGGCTTGTCAGGCATTAATAATGGCTCTGCCTGTCTGCCCTTCAGCTGAGACGTTAAACTGAGGTCTTATCCACTTACCTCTAGTGACTGCTCAAGTGGAGTTGAAGATCGCACCATTCTTTTCAGAAAGAGGATGGGTCAACCTCAGAGCCTGACCTTCATTTTCAAAACATGTAATATACAAGGGTGGGGGTGAATTATTACTTTAAATCTGAAGGTGCTAACTTGATTTTAATGGTCTATGGGATCCTCAGAATCAAAACGATGATTTTAGAATTTCACTTTAGGATATTTTGAAATTATGAAACATACTGTAATTTTATTTTGTAAAGCTGTAAAGGGAATAGTCATATCTGTAATACGATGAGAAATAACTTATCTATTATAGCTAAATTTAAATTGTCCACAGAACGTGTCTTTCAAGAATCCATTACCTAAGTAACATAGATTTGGGGAGGTGGCATAGTAGCTTTCATTGATTTGAGACCAGGTCTACATTTCATGTACCAGGTTGCACTAGGAGCTTTAGAAGCAGGTAGAATGTCTGAGATAGGTGGGAATGTTCCTTTGTTGCATCAAGTAATTTTTATTAGTTGCATACTACTTGAAGCAAATATTCTCATTTAACCTTTGCTCTAGTACATAATATTGTCCATTATAAAAGCAACTGGAATAGATAAATTGCATTTAATAGTGATCATGTGGTATTTGAGATCTCACTTATGTGAGAGTGATCTCACTTATATGTGGAATCTAAGAGTCAAATTTATAAAAACAGAAGAGAAATATGGTTGACAGGGTCGAGGGCAGAGCAGGGGATAAGTGGTGAAATGGGGTAGTGTTTGTCAAAGAATACATTTCAGTAAGACAAAAGAAATATATTCACAAAATCTCTTGTATCGTAAGATGACTATAGTGGATAGTAATTTATTGTATAGTTGAAAATTGCTAAGAATACATTTTAAGTGTTCTCACCATGAAAAAATTGATTAAGTATCTGAGGTTAATGGACATATTAATTAACTTGTTTTAGTCATTCCATAATGTAGACATATATCCAAACATGTTGTACACCATAAATATATACAATATTTATTTGTCGATCTAAAAATAAATAATTATTTTTAATTGAAAAAGGAATTACAAAAATAACTCAAATTAGATGCATTGGCATTAACGAAAATCTAACGTCCAAGAACACAATTTTGTTTAATTTTATTAACTTGGCTATTGGAAGTGAGAAACTAAATGCTGTCACATGGTTGTATGACATGAAACAGAAAAGTGAAAGCAAGTTTAGTCTAGTTTGTGTCTAGTTTGCAAGTTGATAGTCATATAAAATATCTTGAAAGTAGGTTCTTTCCATTTCGTTCTATTCTCCCAGGTACTTAACAAAGTGCCTGTCACGTATTTGGGTATGAAAAGAATGATAAATGTACTCAGGAATGAATGAAAGAAAAACATTACCCTTTTAAAAAGAACAAGCTTATATTTTTAAAGAGGTCTCTTTCAAATAAAACTCCAAAGATTCCGAATCATACGTCAAAGGAAGATAGATATGTCCAAATACTCATAATCTCAGTAAAGACATATCATTAGACTCTTTGAGGTATCTCAGGAGAGAGCCCTGAGGCTACTTCAACAATTGTAGACCACCTCCTTTGGGCATCTACAATAGGAGCAAGACAGCTTTTAACCCATTTGTGTAAAAAAATATACTACACTTTGCCTTACCACCTACAACTATCATCTGTCGTTTTCTTCAGGTATGTGTAGTATTTGATTTGGAATCTGTGAATTGGATTAAATTATTTCAGTTCCTATATTGCCCATATAATCGCATGTCCAAAAGCACGTTTCATGTTTTCATAAGACTAAACCAGGGTGACTCTGAACTGAAAGCAAAAATTACCAGATATTTATAGAATGATTTCATCAAGGGAAGGAATGATGAAAGAATAATGAGAGGACCACCTCTGTACAGTTGAAGCTTAGCTTCTGCAATTGAAGTGATAACCTTGACAACCAGGTAGCTATGTCCAACACATCACAGCTCTTCATAAAACTCCCTGTGTAGTCATCACAATGAGAGGCTCAGTAAAACTCTAAGAGAAATACACCTGAAAGAAGAGAAAAAACTTTTCTGTACAAATATATTTTAAGTACATTTATTATGGTAAAATAATTTTTACTGCAAATACATCATGCTGAATTAGATTTTTCCAATATATAATCTACTATATTGAAATAAATTAGAAATTTTGAAAGCTGCATGAATATTTTCAAACCACTGGCAGAAATATGTATTCATGATATCTTAAGAAACTGAAAAACAATGTATAAAAATGCCTAATTCAGGCCGGACACAGTGGCTCACACCTGTAATCCCAGCACTTTGGGAAATCTAGGGGGGTGGATCACAAGGTCAGGAGTTCAAGACCAGCCAGACCAGCCTGGCCAAGATGATGAAACCCTGTCTCTACTAAAAATACAAAAATTAGCCAGGTGTGGTGGCACGTGCCTGTAATCCCAGCTACTCAAGAGGCTGAGGCAGAGAATTGCTTGAACCCTGGAGGAGGAAGTTGCAGTGAGCCGAGATCGTGCCACTGCACTCTAGCCTGGGCGACAGAGTAAGACTCCGTCTCAACAACAACAACAAACAAAAATGCCTAATTCAAGATAGGCATATAAAATGCCAACATTAATTCAATTCAATTATCCAGCAAAAGGCAAAAAAGTCTTAATTACATGTACTTAAAATTGTAAATGTAAGATGAATCACTTGGTATTATATCTCTAAAATGTATTCGGAAATTTAGGAAATTTCCTGTTTTCAAAGACTGGGTATAGTATGGAAATGTATCGAAGGCTTTACCTATACCTTACACAAATACAAAAGTATAAAAATATATATCTAAACTAATGATCAAAATTACCAAAAAATTGTATAGAAATATAAAAGCTGTGATGACAAATAATAAATAAATAAGTATCAAGTTACCATTCTCAAAACACCATGATTATAAGAGATGACATAAGATGCTAGGCACTTTGTATTCTCTTTGAGTATATAATAGTAAAAATAATAGACACCATGTATTGATTAATTACAAGTGCATTACCTTAGTTCATCTTTAAAACAAACCAAGGCACACAGATATCAATTGTCTTGTTGGAAGTCAAGAATTCAGTAACTGTAAGAACAGTTATGAACCTAGGTCATCTGAAGTCAAAGCCTGTGTGTTGAGCTTTTATTCTGTCCTCATAACTCTAAAAATATGAAGCTAGAAGCATAAATAATTTGAAATAAATTTAGTTCAGTTCTTAATTAAAGTGATGGAGCTGATTGTTCAAATATTGCAATTTTCATATTTTCCAGAGTCTTACCTGGAAAATTTATAAATTTAAATATGCAGGTTAGGTAAGCAGAATTTAAATTTTTAGTAGTTGAAGATATTTAGAATGGGGTCTTAGCCTCAGATAGTTCAGGAGCCCATTTCTATTCAAATTATAAAATAAAGATAGGAACATTTCAATTTCTTTAAAACTGTGTTTAATGAGAGGAGTGTCTTTATGGAGCTTGTCTCAAAGTCAACCTGTAGCCATGGCACCACAGATTTAAGTAAAGCTATATCATTGAGGGACAATGTGAGATATAATATTGAAAGGGAACAAATAATCCTGCTCCCCCAGGATACAGAAATAATGTCATATGATAGGAAACCTTATATTAAATTCAATCCAGATCAGCTTTATTTCTATTCTTCTTTATTTGATTACGTTATCATCTTCCAAGACCTGCAGCCTAATGGGAGTTCACAAAAAAAAAAAAAAAAAAAAAAAAAAAAAAAAAACCAAGATTTCATGTCTATATCTTGAAGTGTAATAAAGGGGGAAAATAATTGTATGCCAAAGTCAAAAACCCAAGTTTTCCTCTTGATTTCACCACTATCTACTTTTGATACCTTGGAAAATCATTTACTTTCTCTGAGACTCTTTTCTTCATTTGTAAAATGACAGTAATTCTACCTACTCTGAGTTTTCGTGAGAATCAAATGAGATAATGTATGTGAAAATGCTTTGTGAATTGAGCAAATTTAAGTTGCTCTTTGGCAGTGAAGAAGATAATTTAATAACCAACCTCTTCTCAAGATGAGTATAAATCAAAAAGCCATAAAAGCCTTGAAAAAATAATGTATTTTTGACATCTTTGGTCTTACTACCAATCTAAGAAAGTTGTGAACTAAAGTGATAGTCAAAGAACAGGGACAAGGATTTGGTTCCATCATGGGGAGAGCCAAGGCTGAACCCAGAAGATAGGGGAGAATGAGGCACAATGTCCCACAGACACTGAGTCAGCAGTCCTGGTCTGTAGGGTGACATCTTTCAAAAATATAAAAATGACATTTCTTCATTTTTGGAAGTATTTTGAGTTTCTGCCATATCATACATACGCATTACATTATGCATTTTTTTTTTTTTTTAAGACAATGTCTCGCTCTGTCGTCCAGGCTGTAGTGCAGTGACGCGATCTCGGCTCACTGCAACCTCTGCCTCCCGGGTTCACGCCATTCTCCTGCCTCAACCTCCTAAGTATCTAGGACTACAGGCGCCCAACACCATACCCGGCTAATTTTTTGTATTTTTAGTAGAGATGGGGTTTCACCGTGTTAGCCAGGATGGTCTCGATCTCCTGACCTCAAGATCTGCCTGTCTCAGCCTCTCAAAATGCTGGGATTATAGGTGTGAGCCACTGCGCCCGGCCTTAATTATGCATTTTAAAAGATAAATTTGAATGGTTTGAATAGATTAGCCATGGTCTTACTCTACTGGCATCTATTGAGATAAGTAAATATGAGTGTGCTAAAAAAAATTCAAAATTTATTTTTCATGACTTCTCAGATTTCTTAATGCATTTGTTTGTTTAAAAAAGCTGCATGTCTTCTATTATATATATATATATATATATATATGAAAACATAAAAAAAAGCAGTAACATCAGGTCATTCACAGTTTTATCTAGCAATCATATCAAACATTCCTCTAAGAATTGTAAATATGAAGAAATAGAAAAAGTTCTAGCTTTAAAAAAGACTTAGTTGTGAATATTAATTTTACTCATCAATTTGATTACTGTTTTATTAGAAAGGGAAGGGATAATGATTATGACATAGATCTAGGAAAGGGGCAAAATGAGAAAAATATATGTTAGTTAAAATGGGAAAATCACAGTTGTGATTTTATATTTTATTTTCAAAAAGAGAAAATAGAATAATCCTTTCAAGTTTCTTTCCCCTAGGACCTCCAAAATAGAACACTGTATTGAAAATCAGCAGGTCATGTACAAGAAGATGGTTTAACTGCTAATTAACAATAGATGATATACTGAGAATTACATGCTAATTAATTCTCTGTAGGGCTAAATGCCCTTTCTTCCATGTCATTTTCAATGAACACATTAATATTAAGACTAAGGTAGCATGTTTTCACATGAATTCATAATAAAAAATTAGTGTTGTCAAAAATTGGACATATCTGGCCGGGCGCGGTGGCTCAAGCCTGTAATCCCAGCACTTTGGGAGGCCGAGACGGGCGGATCACGAGGTCAGGAGTTCGAGACCATCCTGGCTAACACGGTGAAACCCCGTCTCTACTAAAAAATACAAAAAACTAGCCGGCCGAGGTGGTGGGCGCCTGTAGTCCCGGCTACTCGGGAGGCTGAGGCAGGAGAATGGCGTAAAAACCCGGGAGGCGGAGCTTGCAGTGAGCTGAGATCCGGCCACTGCACTCCACCCTGGGCGACATAGCGAGACTCCGTCTCAAAAAAAAAAAAAAAAAAAAAAAATTGGACATATCAGAGTTTGTTTCTTAAATTGAGGTAATTGAAGTACAGAAAAGTACTTACTGGAGAAAACACGGACACATCGAAGTGCCATTGTGGATATTTTCAAAATATAAAAACATTACAAGATAAAAGAAAGAAAAAAAGAGGAGTTCCAAATCAAAAGGATTCCTTCTGATAAACCCTTCATTTCAATGGTGTTGGACAAGTCTATGGTACAAAGGTATTGTGTGAATAAGACCTGACTCCACATTGGTGAGAAGTCTAGAGCAGTCTTAAAAAGCATTTTCCAGGTTGTAGACAACGATGAGGCAGAATTTGCCTGCTTGGTCAAAGAACATTATTTCCCCTGGGGTAAGGCATGCCTACAGATAAATTGGGATTTGGAAGGTAGCCAAAAGTTGGTAGCTTCACTATGTATTCCTTCCAGAATGTTCAGTATTTTTCATTGTGGTTAACATGTCTCACTGGTTTGATAATAATATCTTAATCACTGCTTCCTCTGTATTCTTCCAAGGGCAGGGAGGTTCAGCTGTTTAAGAATCTCTCTACCACAAATAAAAACTATCAAATGGATTTTAAAACCTCTGTGGTCAACCCTTTTGTAAAAGCTTCACTATCAGTCTGCTTTAGATGTGATTAGTCTGCTTATTTATTTATTGCTTTCATGCATTATTCTATTTGGTCTACAACATTTAAAAAATACCTAAATATTTTACAATCATTAAAGCTGGCTGGAGAGCTTTAGAAAAACATTGTTTCAAAAGAGCTCCAAGCAAAAGGCTCCCTTTTGGTGATGTAAGGTTGAAATGTGACTGAATATAACAATTATAATTTTTCATTTGCAAAATAATTCCTCTCTTGAGTAAACATTAGTTGTGCATTCATTTTTTAATAGGAAGAAATAGGTATAGCAACTCAGAAATGATAATGTGCACCCAATAACGCATATTACTCGAGGATATTGTTGTTTTGCTTCATATTGACAAGTTTTTGGTTTTTTTTAATAAAATAACAATTTTATTTAGAAAGGCCAAATTAAAGTTCCACAAATGAGAATATATTGTGTTTTAACTAACAGAGTTGGTACATAGTCAAAGTCAAAAGTGAATTTTCATTGATAATACTTACAAAAAGTCAAAGTGTATAGTGTAAAAAGACTTAGATGGTTGAAAAACTAGAGTTTGATGGCTAACACTGTAATTTAATTGCTTTGTGATTTTGCACAAGTTTCTCAATTTTTGTCCTTTAGTTCCCACATGTGTAAAATAAATATATTAATACTTGCAGCATCATGGTCTTGTAAAAATTAAATGAGAAAATAAAAGTCAATTATCTAACATATGGTCCAGCATATAGGAGGCAATAAATGCTAGAAAATAGTGATTAAGATAAAATTGAACATTTCTTTTTATTTAATCAGTGGTCCCATATATTTAACTCCAAATTAGGTTTGATGCAAGGTAACAATTATTGAAAAGTAATAAATAAATAACACTAACGTGAATGACTAGTGCCATGGAAAGAATCATAGATCCTGATCAATAGCCGTGAATATCAATAAGTGTTTAATGCATTTAATTGCTGCTGAGAAATCTGAGTTTGGTCCTGGAATGTCATTAATTAGCATAGTCTCTACAACTAGCCCTCACAAGGTCCTACATCCTAGGGAACAGGCAGTGCAGTTCATCTGGGAGGCTACCTGTAGGAGCAAATGAGCCAAAGCATACACTCCCCCGAAGGGCAGAACCTGAAAGCCACCACCCTGCTTGGGGCCACTCTCACTGACTGCAAACCTATTCCCCATACCACAGGCACTGTGCACAGCACATGTCCAAAGGACAGGCTCTTTCTGCACACTGCTATAGCTGCCATTACAACTGAGGGTTGAAGCACACACTCCCCAGAGCCTGAAAGCCACCTGATACATGGGGCTACATCCACTGACAAGTCTTCAACCCCACTGTCAGCAACAGGGTTGCTGCACATCTGTATGCATCCTGAGGACAGGCTCTCCCCAGTCATCTCCATGGATCACCACCTTCTGTTAATCACAGCTTGTGCCCATGCATACCACTGGGGAACCTGAAGATACGCCTGGCAAGCCTGTCATTCTCCTTCCTCAATGGCTGAGCGCATTGCCTGGGGACTGGGGATCACCCTGCCCAGTCCACCACCACTGTCATCTATTCACTCGTTCTTGGAACCTTTGTAAATGCCCTCATGGTCTACTGCTAACACCAGCTCCAACACCCACCTGTATGAATCAGCTGGAAGCCTGAGATCTATGAGATCTAATGCACCCAGCCTGTCACAGTCACAAGGGATATTAATAACTTTAGCAAGCACTGCCTGAGGGTCCATTACTACTATCATTGCCCATGCCATGCATGCTGCACAGGGGCCCAAGGTCCACCTCACTCATCAGGTTCACTGATGTCACTGCTCACACTTGAACAAGATGCATAGAGGCCCAAGAATTGACACAGCTGGACCCACAAACACTGATACTCATGTATGCCATACAGGGGCCAAAAGACAGATATGCTTGACCTGCTGCTACCACCACTGGAGCCCCAAAACTGGACCACTTGGAACCCACAAACCCAGGAAAGTCTCACCACAGCCTCCACTACCAAGCATAGCCAAGCCACTAAGGAAACCACAGATACCACTGGCATTACTGAGAGCTAAAGAAATCATAAAAAGACTACACTACTGCGTTCATCCACAATCATAGCTGAAGTACCCAATATTACAATCACTATAGACACATCTTCAGAAAAATATCTTTTCCAATAAAAGCCAATCAAAAAATTAGGAAGAAGCAACTCTTATGCCAGATGCAAAAATATTAGCCTAAGGATACAAGGAACATGAGAAAGCAAGAAAGTATGGCACCTCCAAAAGAACACAATAATTCCCCACCACCAGATTTCATTGAATAAGACATTTATAATATTCCCAAAAAGAAATTTAAGGTAATGTTAAAGAAGCTCAGTGAGATATAAAAGAACACAGATAAACATACAAAGAAATCAGAAAATTATTCAGGATATTAATGAGAAATTCACCAGAGAGATAGATACCATTTTTTTTAAAAGTAAACTAGAAGTACTGGAACAGAATAACTCATAAATAAAATAAAAAATACAATCAAGGGTGTCAACAATAGACTAAATCAAGCAGAGTAATTTCAGAACTTGAAGACAAGTCTTTTAAAATAATTACACACACACAAAAGAAAAAAATAATAAAAGAAGGTTAAATAAGAACAAATAAAACATATGGGGCACCATAAAGCAAAAAACATTTTGAATTTTGGTTATTCCAGAAAATGAAGAGAAAGTCTAAACAGCAATCAGAGGAGGTTGCTACCTGGTACTAAAGAATTCATTTCAGCAGAAGAATATAACGATTCTAAATATATATGTACCCAACATCAGAGCACCCAGATATATAAAGCAAATAATAATAATATATCTAAAGAAATAGATAGGATACAACACAATAATAGTTGGGAATGTCATCATTCCACTCGCAGCATTAGACAGTTCATCTAGACAGTAAATTAAGAAGAAAAGATTGTATTTAAACTTTAGACCAAATAGATCTAATAAATATTTATAGAATATTTTGTGCAAAGCTATAAAGTACACTTTCTTCTCATTGGCACATAAAACATTCTCCAGGGTAGACCATATGTTAGGACACAAAACAAACCTCAACAATTTTTTTAAAAATAAAATCACACCAAGTATTTTCTCAGACCACAGTGTAATAAAACTAGATGTCAATAACAAGAGGAACTTTAGAAGCTATGTACAAATACATGGAAATAAAGAACATGCTCCTGAACAACCACTGGGTCAATGAAGAAATTTAAAAAATCTTAAAATTTCTTCTTAAAACAGATAAAAGTGGAAACACATTATATCAAAACCTACAGAGCACAGCAAAATGAATTCTAAGAGGAAACTGTGTAGCAATCAAATTAGAAAAGTAGAATGATTTCAAATAAACCACCTAATATTCTTGCTTCTTGAGAATTCAGAAAAGCTAGAAAAACAGGAACAAACTGAATATTAGGAAAAGAAAGCAAAGAATAAAGATCAGAAGAGAACTAAACAAAATAGAGACTATGGAAACAAAACAAGGGATTGACAAATGTAAATTTGGTTTTTTGAAAAGATAAACAAAGTTGATAAACCACTACTAAATTAACCAAGAAAGAGAGAAATGATCCAAATAAGCAAAATCAAAAATGAAAAAGGAGACATTATTGTTGATGCCACAGAAACATAAAAGATTATCAGAGACTATTAAGAACAACTATACACTAAGCTGCAAAACTTAAAGAAAATAAAAATTCCTAGAAATGTGCCATTTATAAAATAGAACCATAAAAAAATTAAACCTTAATGAACCAATAAAAATGAGATTGAATTAGTAATAAAAAGTTTATCAACAAAGCAAAGCCCAGGACCCAAAGGCTTTACTGCTGGGAAAAACATAAACATATTTCAAAATCTAACAAACTTCTCCTTACATTATTCCAAAAAATTGAAGAGGAGGAATTATTCTTAACTCATTCTATCAGGCCAGTATTACCTTGATACTAAAATCAGATAAAGACATAACAATAGCAACAATCCCTAATGAACATAGACATAAAAATTCTCATTGAAATACTAGGAAAACAAATCTGACAGTATATAAACACTGATCAAGTGAGATTAATCTCTGGAATGTAAGGATGGTTCAATATACTCAAATCAATTAATATGATAACATCAATAGAGAAAAGGACAAAATCCATATAATCATCTCAATACACATCAAGAAAAATATTAGATAAAATTCAACATCCCTTCATGATTAAAACTCTCAATAAATGTGGAACAGAATAAACATTCTTTTACATAATAAAGGCCATACATGACACACCCACAGCTAACATTCTACTGAATGGAGAAAAGCCGAAAATCTTTAAGAATTGGAAAAAGAGATCAAGCCCACTTTTACCACTGTTATGCAACATAGTACTGGAAGTCTTAGCCAGGCAGTTGGGCACAAGAAAGAAAAAAAAAAAAAAAAAAAAAGGCACCCAAATTAAAAGAGAGGAAGTCAAAATGTGCCTCTTTTCAGATGACATGATGCTATAGTTAGTTCATGACATTTCAGGATAAAAGAAAAATCAACAGACAAAAATTAATAGTATTGCTTTACACCAATAATGAACTATCTAGAAAATAATTCTAGAAGGCAATCTTTTTTTATAATAGTTTCAAAAATAAGGAAAGAAAATACATAGGAATATATTTAACTGAGATATTGAATTATCAAAGCAATATACAAACTCTGTGCAACCTCAATCTAAATATCAATGTCATTTTTCACAGAAACTGTTTAAAAATTCTCAAATTTGTATGCAGCCAAAAAAGAGCCCTAATGGTCAAAGACAAAGAAATTCTGAGGGGGGGGGGGAAAGCTGGAGATATCACACCACTTGACTTTAGAATATATTATGAAGTCATAGTGAGCAAAACAGCAAGTATTAGTATAAAAATAGACACTTAATAGAGATCTCAGACATATATCTACATATTGACGGCCAGCTGATTTTTAATAAAGACCCCAAGAACATATGTTGGGGAAATGGCATCCTCTTCAATAAGTGGTGCTGGGAAAACTGATTATCCATATATAGAAGAACAAAACTTGACCCTTTTCACATACTATATAAATAATCAACTCAAAATGAAGTAAAAACTTAAATTTAAGACCTGAAACTAAAAGTACTAGAAGAAAACCTACAAGAAACACTTCAGTATAATGGTCTAGGCAATGATTCTCTGTCTACGACCTTAAAAGCCCAGACAACAACAACAAAAAAAGTAGACACATGATTTTATATAAAACTAAAACACTTCTTCACAACAAAGGAAACAATCAACAGAGTGAGGAGACAACTTATTGGATGAAAGCAAATACAAACTATTCATCCAACAAGAGACTGATATTCAGAATATACAAAGGACTTAAATATCTCAACAACAACAAAATAAATAATTTAATTAAAAAGCGGTTGACGACCTTAGTAGATATTTCTCAGAAGAAGATAGAAGATATACAAATGGCCAACAGGTACATGGGGAAAAAAAATGCTCACCATCATTAATCATCAGGGAAATGCAAATCCAAACCACGATAACATAGCATCTTACCCAAGATAGAATGGCTATGATCAAAAAGACAAAAAATAACAGATATTGGAGAGAATGCAGAGAAAAGGGAACTCATATATTGTTGGTATGAATGTAAATTAGTGCAAAAATTGTGGAAAACAGTATAACAGTTTCTAAAAAAACTGAAAATAGAACTACCATATGATACAGCAATCCCACTGCTTGGTATCTATCCAAAGGAAAGAAAACCAGTATTTTAAAGAATAACTGCATCTCCATGTTCATTGTAGCACTATTCATAACAGCAAAGATATATAATTAACCTAAGTGTCCCTCTACAGATGAGTAATAAAGAAAATGTGGCCAGGCACGGTGGCTCATGCCTATAATCCTAGCACTTTGGGAGGCCAAGGAGGTTCGATCACGAGGTCAAGAGATCAAGATCATCCTGAACAACATGGTAAAACCTAGTCTCTACTAAAATACAAAATATTAGCCAGGCATGGTGGCATGTCTCTGTAGTCCCAGTTAGTTGGGAAATTGAGGCAGGGGAATTGCTTGAACTCAGGAGGTGGAGGTTCCAGTGAGATGAGATCATGCCACCGAACTCCAGCCTGGCCTGGCTAAAGGGTGAGACTCCATCTAGAAAAATAAATAAATAAATAAATAAAGCAAAGAAAAGAAAATATGAGTTCTATTTTTCCCCAAGATGGTGGTTGGAGGCAATATTAGCATGCCTCTCCCACTTGGAAGGACAGAATGTGTGTAGAGAGTCTCAGTGTACAGATTTTTTCAAAAAGCAATGCAGAAACTTAACAGAAAAACTGAAAGAATGCAAAGACCCTGTGAAAGAAGTGTTGGGATGCAGTCTATTCCGTGAGACAGATGAAAAGCTGTTAGTTCCCACAGTGTGAGAAGGGCAGATAATGCCTCCAGAATACACATGCCTGCAAGGGAATCTAAAAATACAGGCGACTGGAGAAGGAATTAACCCTACCCAGAGACAGAACTGGTTTAGGGAGCAGCAAGAAATATAAAGGTAGAAGCAGAAGCAGAAAGTAACTTGCAAGCATTCCCAGTCTCCAGCATGAACTGAGGGAAGCCACACCTAAATCCATCTCATAGGGGACCTTGTGGAAGGCAGCCAACTAGCTCAGGTAGGGGATGCAGGGTGAAACAAGCTCCCAACTGAATTTTGTGATTTTGTGATTTAATCTCAAGTGGGGACAAACTCCAAACTCCCTCAATAAGAAGCTAATTATGGAGAGCAGGGTGGCAAGTGGGAAGTGCATTGCAGACATGAGTGCAGAAGCTGGGCACCAGGCCTTACTGGCAGATGGGGAGGGGCATGGCCTAAAATTCATGGTTCCTATCTCTACAGGGAAAGTTAATGGCATGGGATGGGTCTGACTCTCAGACTGCGTGGGTCTTAACCCAGTGCTGTTAGTGGAGCAATGCAGAAGTGAGATCAGCCTTGCTATCTGCCTGGGAGCTGGGGGAGAGTTACTGCGGCCTATTACTTTCCACTCCTTTGCAATCTCTTTTGTGTAGCAGAGGTAGTTATACTGAGCTCTGGATCGTTCCTCCAGCAGCGTGAGACTCATCCCTGACCCTCACAGGAGCTATGGATGGCCCCACTAAAGGAGAGTCAGAGTGCAGATCCACTTAAACTCACCCACATCTGATTGTGCCCCTTCACCCACCCTGGTAGTGTAGGATATAAATGTTTGGGAATTTTATAGCCCCTCCAACACCAGAGAAACAAAAGTACCTCCCTTTGGCACCTTAGGTAGGGCAAGCTCATATCCCATTGCTACTACCACAGCTAGTGTTAGTTTACAAGCATCACCTCCTGGTTGGAGGCCAACCAACACAGTCCACTAAAGCACCTCCAGATAGAATAATATTGTGCCAGGAAGTAGAAAATAAATGCATGACCTCAGCTATCACCATTTCCTGCAACACCATGGCTAATCAGAGGTTCTGTGTCTGTCCACATAAAAAGTTCAATACAATTATAACCAGCATTAAAGGAAGCCAGCACACTAAATCTATCTACAATTAAGAAATCTCACAGAGTCTATATCACTGTCCTGACACCTCCATCAGAGCTGGTGCTGGTACCCACTGCTGAGAGATTTGAAAACAGGTCGCATCACTGGATCCCATGAAGACATTGCCCAGTGCCAGCATGGAGTGTGGCAGCCCCATTGGGTGGCTAGACAAGAAGAGCATTAGCAATCACTGTATTGCTAATAGAGGGAGAGCACCACATCAAGAGAGCACCCTGTGGGATAAAGGATTCTGGATGGCATGCCTTGACTTCCATATCTTTCCACTGCTAGGAAGTTTCTTATAGCAGAGACACAGTTGAAGTGCTGGGCATAGCAGGGAAAGTCTGTATCTCTACTCCAACAGTCAGGCAAACTTCATGTTCATGAACGGTCTTAGAGAAGGGATTCTTGTAGTTCCCTTGTCCACCACTGTAGATGTATTTGGGGCTTTCCCCATAAGAACTCAGCATAAATGTACCTATAAATAGCATTCCTGGAATAATTCAGGGTGATTGCATCCCCACAGGAGGAGCACTCTCCAGGTTCCAGCTTGCATGAGAGGCAGAGTCACAGTTCCTTTCTACTTGGAACATCAACATTTCTATGGACAAAAAGAGGTACTTGTCTGATCTGAATAACCAGAACACTTGGACAGGATTGAGGCTGGGAGATGTACAGCTTTCCTGCTGGCTTGGCAGGGGAGCTGAGGTAGCTTACACTCTTCACCCTGGTAAAATAGCAGTGCATCTAACTGACAGCTCCCCCAGCCACCTTCATCAAGGCTGGAAACTCTGTCCACAATTGCCTATTGCATCTACCCACCTGCTTTAGCTACATCTAGTTTCTACCTAGGGATATTGGCCTAAATCTCCTGCTGGCTTGAATCCTAAACCATCAACCCATTACATAAAAAACTGGGGAAAAAAATAAGTAAATAAAAAAGTACACAACACAGGGGAATGATATAAACTTTAAGATATTCTGTCTTTTTAAACCTCATAGGAAACAGTGAACTTACCCATACACCAAGTACATAAGTACTATAACCAGCATTTGAGAAAGTCAACACACAAAGACTCTCTATAACCAAGGTACTCATACAGATTCAAACCAGGCACCAAGAATCAAACTAGGCTATAATAAACTATACACATTAAAGTCACATCTTTAAGAGAGAAAAAAATTAAAAACACAAATAAAAAATAAATTCAAGAATAATTGATGAAATACTCTACTCAAATGAGATGAAACTAGAAAAGGAATTCTGTTTATATGACAAAATAGGGTTCTGTGATACTCTGAAAAGATCACATTAGCTCCCCAGCAGTGAATCCAAACCAAAATGAAAATTTTGAAATACCAGATAAAGAATTCAGAAGGTTGATTATTAAGCTACTTCAGAAGATACCAGAGAAAGGTGAAAACCAAAATAAAGAAATTTAAAAAACAATTGAGGACCTCAATTAAGAAAAGTTCTAGAGAGGCAGATATCATAAAGAAAAACCAAGCAGAACTTCTGGAAATGAAAGGCACAGTTAGGCAATTACAAAACACTGTGGAAAATTTCAATAATAAACTAGAACAAGTAAAAGAAATAATTTCAAATCTCAAAGACAAGGTTTTCAAATTAACCTAATCAGGCAAAGATAAAGAAAAAGGATTAGAAGAAATGAAAAAAAATTCCAAGAAATATGGGATTATGTAAAACAGCCAAACCTAAGAATTGTTGACCTTCCTGAGGGAAAAGAGAAAGCTAAAAGTTTGGAAAACTTATTCAAAGAAATAAGTGAAGAAAACTTTCCTGGCCTTGCTAGAGATTTAGTTATTCAAACATAAGAAGCTCAAAGAACTCCTGGGAAATGTATCGCAAACATCACCTTGACATATATCACATACCTGATTACCAAGGCACATAGCTGTCAAGCTATCTTAAAGTTGACACAAAGGAAATAATTCTAGGTGCTGTGAGACAAAAGTATAAGGTAACCTATGAAGAAAAACCTATCAGGCTAACAGCAGATTTCTCAGCAGAAACCTTACAAACTAGAAGAGATTGGGATCCTATCATGAGCCTCCTCAAACACAATAATTGTCAGCCAAGAATTCTGTGTTCAGCAAAACTAATCTTCATAAATGAAGGAGCGAGAAAGTCTTTTTTAGAAAAATGCTGATGGAATTTGCCATACTAAAACAGCACTACAAAAAAATGGCAAAAGGAGTTATAAATCTAAAAACAGAAGCTTGTTATGCATCAAAAGAACCTCCTGAAAGCATGAAACTCTCAGAGCCTATAAAACAATAATACAATAACAAAGAAAGCTATCTAGGTAACAACTAATATGATGAATACAACAGTAATCACATCTCAATATTAACATCAAGTGTAAATGGCCTAAATGTTCCATTTAAAAGATACAGAATGGCAGAATTGATTTAAAAAACTTCCAACCAAAAATCTACTGTCTTCAAGAGGCTAGCCTACCACACAATAATTCATAAGAACTCAAGGTAAAGGGATGAAAAAAGATATTCCATGGCTGGGCATGCCTGTAATCCTAGCACTCTGGGAGGCTAGGTGGGTGGATCACCTGAGGTCAGGAGTTCGAGATCAGCCTGGCCAACATGGCAAAACCCCATCTCTACTAAAAATACAAAAATTAGCCAGGTGTGGTGGTGCATACCTATAATCCCAGCTACTAGGGAGGCTGAAGCAGGAGAATTGCTTGAACCCAGGAGGCAGAGGTTGCAGTGAGCCAAGATTGTGCCACTGCACTTCAGCCTGGGAGACAGAGTGAGAGAGTGAGGCTCTCTTTCTCTCTCTCTCTATATATATATACACACACACATACACACACACACACACACACACATATCATGCAAATGGAAACCAAAAGTGAGCAGGAGTATCAAGTCTTATATCAGAAAAAAACAGACCTTAAAGCAACAATAATAAAATAAAAAGACAATATCACTTATCATTTGATACATGATAAAAAGATCAGTCCAATTAGAAGACACTGCAATCCTACATTTACATGCACCTAAATCTGGAGCTCCCGGATTTATAAAACTATTACTATGAGATCTAAGAAATGAGATAGATAGCATCACAATAATAGTGGGGCACTTCTATCCATTGAGAGCACTAGACAGCCCATCAAGACAGAAAGTCAACAAAGAAACAATAGAATGAAACTATACCCTAGACCAAATGGGCTTAACAGATATTTACAGAACATTCTTCCCCACAAGTGGAAAATATATACTTTTCTCATCAGCGCATGGAACATTCTCCAAAGTAGACCCATATGCTAGGTCACAAAACAAGTCTCAATAAATGTAAGACATTCAAACTTACATCAAGTATCTTCTCAGACTAAGTGGAATAAAACTGGAAATCAACTCCAAAAGGAACCCTCAAAACTACACAAATAAATGGACATTAAATAATCTACTTTTGAATTATTTGGGTTTAACAATGAAATCAAGATGAAAATTTATAAAATCTTTAGAGTCAATAATAGTGACAAAATTAGTCAAAACCTCTGTAATACAGAAAAAGAAGTACTATGAGGAAAGTACATAGCATTAAATGCCTACATCAAAAAATCTGAATGAGCATAATTTGAAAACCTAATGTTAAATCTCAAGGAACTAGAGAAACAATAACAAACTAAACCCAAAGTGAGCAGAATGAAACAAACAAAAAAAGATCAGAGCAAAACTGAATGAAACTGAAATAAAAAATATAAAAGATAGATGAAATAAAAAGCTAGTTCTTACAAAAGAAAAACAAACTTAATAGACCTTTAGTGAGATTAACTAAGAAAAGAAGATCCAAATAAGGTCAATTAGAAATGAAACTGGAGATGTTACAATCAATACCACAGAAATACAAAAGATCATTTAAGGCTACTATGAACACCTTTATGCATACAAACTAGAAAATTCAGAGGAAATGGATAAATTCCTGGAAACACACATCCCTCCTAGATTAAATTAGTAAGAAATAGAAACCACGAGCAGACCAATAACAAGCAGCAAGATTAAATCAGCAATTTAAAAATTGCCAGCAAAAAATTTTCAAGACCAGAAGGATTCGTAGCTGAGTTCTACCAGATATTCAAAGAAGAATTGGTACCAATACTACTAAAACTATTTTAAAAATAGAGAGTGAAGGAATACTCCCTTAAATCATTCCATGAAGCCAGTATCCCTAATAACAAAACTAGGAAAAGACATAATAAAAAAGAAAACTACAAACCAAAACTCCTGATGAACATAGATGCAAGAATCTTTGACAAAATACTAGCACACCAAATCAAACAGCGTATCAGAAAGATAATACATCATGATCAGGTGGGTTTCATACCAGGGATGAAGGAATGGTTTAACATACACAAGTCAAAAAATGTGATACATTAGATACATTACACAAACAGAATTAAAAGCAAAATCATATGTTAATCTCAATAGATGCAGAAAAAACATTTGATAAAATTCAGCATCCTGTTATGATAAAAACCCTCCCCAACATATATGACATAAAAAGGACTTACCTCAAAGTAGTAAAAGCCATTGATATGGTTTGGCTCTGAGTTCCCACCCAAATCTCATATTGTAGCTCCCATAATTCCTAGGTGTTGTGGTAGGGACCATGTATAAGATGATTGAATCACGGGGGTGGGTCTTTCCTGTGCTGTTCTCACCATAGTGAATGAGTCTCACGAAATATGATTATTTTAAAAATGGAAGTTTTCCTGCAGAAGTTCTCTCTTTGCCTGTCACCATCCACATAAGACATGACTTGCTCCTCCTTGTCTTCTACCATGATTGTGAGGCCTCCCCAGCCATGTGGTACGGTAAGTCCATTAAACTTTTTCTTCTCAGTCTCAGATATGTCTTTATCAGAAGCATGAAAATGAACTGATACAGTAAATTGGTAGCAGGACTGGAGTGCTGATGAAAAGTACCTGAAAATGTGAAAGCAACTTTGTAACTGGGTAACATGCAGTTGTTTAAGCAGTTTGAAGGGCTCAGAAGAAGACAGGGAAATGCGGGAAAGTTTGGAATTCCCTAGAACCTTGTTGAATCTCCTGGACCAAAATGCTGATAATGATGTGGGCAATGAAATACAGGCTGAGGTGGTCTCAGATGGAGATAAGAAACTTGTTGGGAACTGGAACAAAGGTGACTCTTGTTATGTTTTAGCAAAGAGACTGGTGGCATTTTGCCCCTTCCTTAGAGATTTGTGTAACTTTGAACTTGAGAGAGATGATTTAGGGTATCTCGCAGAAGAAATTTCTAATGAGCAAAGCATTCAAGAGGTGACTTGGGTGTTGTTAAAAGTATTCAGTTTTAAGAGGGAAACAGAGCATAAAGTTTTAGAAAATGTGCAGCCTACAATGCAATAAAAAAGAAAATCCCATTTTCTGAGGAGAAATCCAAGCCAGCTGCAGAAATTTTCACAAGTAACGAGGAGGTGAATATTAATCCCCAAGACAATAGGGAAATTTTCTCCAGGGCATGTCAGAGGTCTTCACGGCAGCCCCTCCCATCACAGGCCTGGAGGCCAAGGAGGAAAAAGTGGTTTTGTGGGCTGTAACCCTGATCCATGTTCTATGTGCAACCTAGGGACTTGGTTCCCTCTGTCCTAGCCACTCTGGCCATGACTGAAAGGGGCCACAGTAGAACTTGGGCCATGGCTTCAGAGGGTGCAAGCCTCAAGCCTTGGCAGGTTCCATGTGATGTTGAACCTTCCAGTGCACAGAAGTCAAGAATTGGGGTTTGGGAACCTCCAGCTAGATTTTGGAGAATGTATGAAAATGCCTGGATGTCCAGACAGAAGTTTTCTGCAGAGGTGTGGATCTCATGGAGAACCTCTGTTAGGGCAGTGCAGAAGGGAAATGTGGAGTTGGAGCCCCCACAGAGTCCCTACTGTGGCACTGTCTAGTGGAACTGTGAGAAGAGGGCCACTATCTTCCAGATCCCAGAATGATAGATTCACTGACAGCTTGCGCCATGCATCTGGAAAAGCTGCAGACATTCAATGCCAGCCCATGAAAGGAGCCAAAAGGGAGGCTATACCCTACAAAGTCACTGGGGCAGAACTTCCCAACTCCTTGGGAACCCACCTCTGGCATCAGTGCAACCTGGCTATGAGACATGGAGTCGAAGGAGATCATTTTAGAACTTTAAGATTTGACTGCCCTGCTAGATTTTGGACTTGCATGGGACCTGTAGTCCCTTTGTTTTAGTCAATTTCTCCCATTTGGAACAGCTGTATTTACCCAATGCCTTTACCCCCATTGTATCTAGGAAGTAACTAACTTGCTTTTGATTTTACAGGCTCATAGGCAGAAGGGATCTACCTTGTCTTGTATAAGACTTTGGAATGTGGACTTATGAGTTAATGATGAAATGAGTTGAGACTTTAGGGGACTGTTGGGAAGGCATGATTGGTTTTTAAATGTGAGGACATGAGATTTGGGAGGGACCAGGGTAGGAATGACATGGTTTGGCTTTGTGTCCCCACCCAAATCTCATCTTGTAACTCCCATAATTCCCATGTGTTGTGGGATGTACCCAGGGGAGATGATGGAATCACAGGGGCAGGTCTTTTCTGTGCTGTTCTCATCATAGTGAATGAGTCTCACAAGATCTGTTGGTTTTAAAAACTGTAGTTTCCCTGCATAAGCTCTCTCTGTCTGCTGCCATCCATGTAAGACACAACTTGCTCTTCCTTGCCTTCCACCATGATTGTGAGGCCTCCCCAGCCATGTGGATCTGTAAGTCCATTAAACCTCTTTTACTTCCCAGTCTCGGGTATATCTTTATTAGCAGAAAAAAAAAAAAAAAAAAAAACAGACTAATACAGCCACCTATGACAAACACATTGGTAACATCATCCTGAATGAGGAAAAGTTGAAAGCATTCTCTCTAAGAACTGAAACAAGACAAGGATGCCCACTTTCATCTCTTCTGTTCAACATAATACTAGAAGTCCTAGCCAGGGCAATCAGCCAAGTGAAAGAAATAAAGGGCAATCAACTGGAAAAGAGTAAGTCACACTGTCAGTGTTTACCAATGACATGACTGTATACCTAGAAAACCCTAAATAATCATCCAAAGGCTCCTAGATCTGATAAATGAATCTAGTAAAATCTCAGGTTACAAAATCAATGTATGCAGGTCAGTAGCACTGCTATACTCCAAAAATGACAAAACTGAGAAAAAAATCAAGAACTCAATCGTTTTTGCAGCACCTGCACAAAAAGAAAAAAAAAAAAAGGCAATCTAGGAATATATTTAACCAATGAAATATCCCTACAAGGCAAACTACAAAACACAACTGAAAGAAATCACGGATGACACTAACAAATAAAAACACATCCTGTGCTCATTGATGGGAAGAATCGATATTATGAAAATAGTGATATTGCCCAAAGCAATCTACAGATTCAATGCAATTCCCGTGAAAATATCATCATTATTTTTCACAGAAATAGAAATAAAAGTCTTAAAATTCATATGAAACCAAAGGAAAGTTCAAATAGCTAAAGCAACACTGACCAAAAATAAGAAATCTGGAGGCATAACATTACCAGACTTCAAATTATACTACAAGGCTGTATTTGCCAAAACAGTATGGGACTGGTATAAAAACAGGCATGTAGATCAATGGGAAAGAATAGAGAACAAAGAAATAAAGCCAAATACTTACTGCCAATGGATCTTTGACAAAGCCTACAAAAATATAAATTGGGGAAACATCCCTATTTGATAAATGGTGCTAGGAATTCTGGTAAGCCAATGTAGAAGAATGAAAACCTGGCAAGCCAATGTATCCCCATCTCTTGCCTTACACAAAAATCAACTCATCATGGATCAAAGACTTAAATCTAAGACCTGAAACCATAAACATTCTCGAAGATAACGTTGGAAAATCTCTCCTGGACATTGGCTTAGGCAAATAATTCATTACTAAGACCGTAAAAGCTAGTGCAACCAAGCAAAAACCAATAAATGGGACCTAATTGAACTAAAAAGCTTCTGCACAGAAAAAGAAAGAATCAGCAGAGTAAACAGACAACCTACAGAGTGGGTGAAAATATTAGCAAACTATGCACTCAAAAAGGAATAGTATGCAGAATCTACAAGGAACTCAAATCAGCAAGAAAAAAATAATAATCTCATCAAAAAGTGGGTAAGGAACCTGAATAGACATTTCTCAAAAGAAGATATACCAACAGCCAGCAAACATGACAGAAGTGCTCAACATCACCAATCATCAGGACATGCAAATTAAAACCACTATGAGATACCACCTCATGCCTCCAAGAATGGCCATTAATTAAAAAGTCAAAAAACAATAGATGTGTGGATGTGGTGAAAAGGGAACAGTTTTACATTGCTTGTGGAAATGTAAACTAGTACAACCACTATGGAAAATAACATGGAGATTCCTTAAAGAACTTAAACTACATCTACCATTTGATCCAACAATCCTACTGTTAAGTATCTACCCAAAGGAAAAGAAGTCTTCATGTGAAAAAGACACAGGCACACAAATGCTTATAGCAGCACAATTCACAATTGCAAAGACATGGAACAAATCTAAGTGGCCATCAACCAATGAGTGGAAAAACAAAATGTGGTATATATACACCACGGAATACTACTTGGCCACTGAAAGGAATGAAATAATGTCTTTTGCAGCAACTTGGATGGAGCTGGAGGTCATTATCCTAAGTAACTCAGGAATGGAAAACCAAATACTATATGTTCTCATTTATAAATGGGAGCCAACTATGAGGATGCAAAGACATACAGAGTGATATAATGAACTTTGGGGACTCAGGTAGCGTATGTTGGGTAGGGGTTAGAGATAAAGTACTACATATTGGGTATAGTATGCTGTTCAAGTGACAGGTGCACTAAAAATCTCAGAAATTACCACTGAAGAATTTATTCAAGTAACCAAAAAACACCCGTACCCCCAAAACTATTTAAATAAAATAATAATAATAAAAAGAAAATGTGTCATACGTACATAATGGAATATTGTTTAGCAATTGAAAAGATAAAGGTAAAATCATGTCATTTGCTGCAGCATGAATGGAACTGGAAATAATTATTTTTTCTTTCTTTCTTTTTTTTACTTTTCCATAGACAGAGTCTCACTCTGTCAACCCAACTGTAGCGTAGTGACACAATCATTGCTCATTGCAGACTTAAACTCCTGGGCTCAAGCAATCTTCCTGCCAAAGCCTCCTGAGTAGCTGGGACTATAGGCATGCACCACTATGCTGAGCTAATTTTTTAATTTTTGTAGCGATGAGGGTTTCACTATGTTGCCCACACTGGATAAATCATTATCTAAAGTGAAATAAGCCAGGCACAAAAATACAAACAAGATATGTTCGCATTCATATGGGAGCTAAAATAATTGATCTCATGGAGGTAGAGAGTAGAGTGCAATTTACCAAAATTTGCAAAGGGTGTGTGTGGGTGAGCTAGGGTGAGAGAGGCTGGTTAATGGGTACCAACATACAGTTAGATAAAAGGAATAAGATATAAAATCTGATAGTAGCATAGGGTGACTACAGTTAATAATAATGTATTTCGTATTTCAAAGGAGCTAGAAGTCTTAAAATGTTCCCAACACACAGAAATGATAAATACATGAGGTGATCGATATTCTAAATTTCCTGACTTGATCATTATACATCCTACACATATAAAAAGTATTTTATGTACCCCATAAACATGTAAAACTATTACATATCAATAAAGAAATGCAAGGTACCATATATTTAACGGGAAAAGCCAGGAAACAGAAAATGTCCCCTGAAAATTAAAAACAAGGATCAGCAAAATTATATACTATTACTCTTAATAATAATGTCAGTGGAAAGTTTGTAAGATTTATGGAATTTCCTGAAAAGAAGGATAAAACTGTTTTTAAAATGTTAAAAGCAGGCTGGGTGTGGTGGCTCATGCCTGTAATCCCAGCACTTTGGGAGGCCGAGGCTGACTGGTCACTTGAGGTCAGGAATTCGAGACCAGACTGGCCAACATGGTGAAAACCTATGTCTACTAAAAGTACAAAAATATTAGCTCAGTGTGGTGGCACATGCTTGTAATCCCAGCTACTGGGGAAGCTGAGGAACGAGAATTGTTAAACCTGGGAGGCAGAAGTTGCAGTGAGCCGAGATCATGCTACTGCATTCCAGCTTGAATGACAGAGTGAGATTCTATCTCAAAAACAAACAAAATAAATAAATAAATAAAAGCAAAATAATGAGTTTTTAAAGTAGAAGTTTAATCAAGAGTTTCCCTATCCTACTAATAGAATAAAGAAAAATAATCACACAACAAAATTTCACATCACTGAGAGATGTATCCAAATTGAAAGTCCAACAATTACTGATTTCAGAACTTCTGTGAAAGAGGCAGATGGTATAGTGGCTATGCATATGTAATCTAATGCCAGATTACCTGAATTCAGCACTCATCTTTACCACTTGTCAGTTGCAAGAATTTGGACCATTCACTGGACATGTTGGTGTTCTATCTCCTATTTGTAAAATGGGTGTGATATTGATACTATCTTTATTCTAAGGCCATTTTGAAGATTGAATTATTAAAATGCACACAAAGTTCTTGCAGTAGTATCTTAGGGAAAAAAATCAAGAATTTATCACTATTATGATTATCATAAAAGCTTTGGAGGTAGGGTGGGGAAAGTTTATATGTAAAATTTTAGGAATTAGAATGATGTCAGGAATTATCTACATCACAAGACATTAGAGGAAAAAAATAAACAAATGTCTGCATAAGTGTAAGAGGAAAATGTTTTTAACTTAGAAGCCTTTATCTAGCCAAGCTAACCCTTATGCATGAGGGACAACAAGAATATTTTTAGTACTTCAGAATTGTCACATTGTTGTTGTTGTTGTCTTGCTGTTTTTTTGTTTTGTTTTGTTTTGTTTTGTTTTGTTTTTAACCACTCATGCATTCTTTTTCAAGAAACTCCTGGAGGACATGCTCCTTGAAAATAAGAAAGTAAATGAAAAAAGAAGATATTTGGAGACCAGAATCAAGAGCTCCAACAAAAGTGAGTAATAAAAGATAACCCAGGAGAATAACTATGCCAGCAGCCTACAGAAAACCGTGTAAATTGATGAGTGGGTCAGAGGTTTACAGGAAAGAAACTGTTAGAAAAAGAAATAGAACCAATAAATTATTTCATGTATTGGAAAATATCATTGAGAACAGTTTAATCCATTAGTCTCAGCATTATGAAAAATTTACTGTAAGCAAAAACTAAGTGAAATTTAAAAAAAAATACATAATTACTGCAAAGAAACAACATATATAAGGAAAAAATCAAGCTGTGTTATATGGCTCAGCAGTGAACCACATTTAAAAAATCATGATAAGTATGTATTTAATGAAATCTATGTTATAACTCCTCCTAGGAGGGAAAAAGGTGGTGACAGAAATTCTTATCTCCTGTAATAGTTTATCGTTGGCTAACGTCAGGCACTTAGGAACTAAGAAAGCAGTGCAAGTTTAGTATTTAGAAATACACTGCATGCTCTCACTCATAGGTGGGAATTGAACAATGAGAACACTTGGACTCAGGAAGGGGAACATCACACACCAGGGCACGTCGTGGGGTGGGGGGAGGGGGGAGGGGGGAGGGAGAGCATTAGGAGATATACCTCATGTAAATGATGAGTTAATGGGTGCAGCACACCAACATGGCACATGTGTACATATGTAACAAACCTGCACGTTGTGCACATGTACCCTAGAACTTAAAGTATAATTAAATAAATAAATAAATAAATAAATAAATAAAGAAATAAATAAAATGAATAGGGTGCTATATAACAGAAGAAAACATTAAACAATTTGAAATGGCTCACTGAGGAGCATGACAGGCGTCAGGGAGAATGAAAACGTGTTCTTAGGATTTTGTAGTAGGACTTGAACTTTTAAATGGTGTGCCTAAATGGATACAATTGTAGATTCATTTTTAAATAGCATTTCTTTAAAAACTTCTCACACTCCAGTGTAAGTCTCCTTCAACCCTAGAACTCCTGTACCTTAGCTAAAATTCCATATGTTAGTTTTACCGACTCTTTCCCTGACCAGTTTTTAGGCTTCATATTCTCTTATAAATTTATTTTTATCTTGTTTCAGGACCTGCCAAAGACCTTCTGGGTTATAACAGCAAATCTTTCCCATTAATGCTCCTGGCAGAGATGCCCAAAATATTCCTGACTGACTGAAGCCTCATTTGCTAGTCCCTCACTTTCGGGAACACTAAATTCCTTTGCAAATTAAAAACAAACACAGCTGAACTATCTTATGTTTAATTTAGCCTAGTCCAGATTAATGGAACTTCGGGCAGCTTGGAAACCTTGGGAACTTTTCTGGGATCATGGTAAAAGCTGTACCTATTGGCATCAAAGTCTCTTCTTTAAATTCTTTTCAATGAAACATTTTAAATTCTAAAATGGTAGGCTTCTAGAGTATGTTTCTAGGTTCCATGTTTGTAAGGGGCAGTGAGAGAGTAGACATAAAGAGTGATGATCAAATGGTGATTTTCAAAAAGAAACGACCTCCAAAAAATACATCAGATTTATCAAATTTGCTTTACAAGTTTTTTTTTCCCACAAATTAACTTTGTCACAAAATACACATAATTGGTAACATAAGGGTCAGGAGAAAGTATTTGATGCACCTGAAATGACAATACCTGCTTATTTTCTCCTTACTATATTAAACACATAAAGGCTTTCCTTTGATTCTAAAACTATAGCTGGAATGTACAGCTTATTTCTTCGAACTGGCAATGTTTAAGACTTTAGCTGTCTAATGTAATCTACCCATGCCTTTGCACAAGAAGGAAAACAAATAAAAAAATAAAAACAGAAACAAAAACCCTCACCCTATTTTATCATGCTTATAACAACATGGTCTGGGGAGCTATTACAGTCTCAAACAGTGCATGCCTGTGTCACAGAATGCCTTTATAATACTTTTTTGTACTGACTTTTAGAGCTTCTTTTTTTTTTTTTTTTTTTTTTTTTTTTTAATATTAACTCTCTTTGCTATGGCTATTAGGCTCTCCTACTACAATTTATTCCCAGAACACTGCCCAGTGCAAGAATAGCCACTAGTATCTTCTAAATTATAGGATTCTAGTTTGTCCATTTTTCCAGGGTGTTTATATATCGCCATTTTCCCAAGAGGGTTCCAATTCATATGTTTTCCAACAAAATTTAAAATAACAATAAATTTCATTCAGAAAATTGCCTGATTCAGATCCTAGAATATGTTGCGTGTCTGAGGAGGTGGTGGATCCAAGTCAGGTCCTTAGTTTCTAAGGGGTGAAATATGTAAATAGCTTAGGGCCCAGCAAAAAAAAAAAAAAAAAAAAAAAAAAAAACAGTCTAAAGTTTGGAAAGATAAGAAACAATCACCCGAAGTTAAGTAAATGCAGATTAAAACTGTGAGTTTAGAGAATTTTTTGTTTAAACAAGCGTACCAATAAGAAATACACGAATTAATTGGTTACTGACGTCTGACTTAGACAAAGCTGTGTGCACCCTGGTTGGAGATCCACAGCTTCCAGCTGGTGACATCTTCCAATTGAGGACAACAGACATACTGTAACTCCTATGTTTTGGCTAAACAGAGGCAGGAATTTAACTTTACAAGTTATCTTGTTAGGAATCACATTAAGATCTGACAAACTATAACCACACAGAACTTGTTTGGAGCAGCAACTTGAAGTCATATTGGCATCTTATTCTACATTCAGCAACTACGAAATTTGACATACGAGCACGGAGGAGAGTGAGTCACTCATGCTAGATTAGAGTCTGGTGGTAAAGGGCAGCTTTGTGAAGAAAGATTTTTTTTTTTTCCTCAATTGAATGAGGTAAAATACATATAATAAAAATTTATCCTATTAAGTCTTTTAAGGGTTTAGGTCAGTGGTGTAAATTATATTCATAATACTATACAACCATCACTATTATCCATCCTTAGAAATCTTTTACTCTTGCAAAACTGAAACTCTGTACGCATTAAGCCATAATTCCCTATTATTCCCTCCTGCAAGCCCCAGGAACCACTATTCTACTTTCTGTTCCTATAGTTTTGATTACTCGAAGTATGTGGCTTATTTCACTTAGCATAGTCCTCAGGTTTCATTCAATTTAATGGTATATGCCAGAATGTCCTTTCCTTTAAAGGCTGAGAAATAGTCCATTGTGTGTATATACCACATTTTGCTTAGCCATTCTTCTGTCACTGAACTTTTGAGCTGCTTCTAGGTTTCAGCTATTGTGCTATGAATATGGGTGTATAAATATCTTTTGAGATCCTGCTTTCAGATCTTTTATATACATACTCAGAAGTGAAATTGCTGGATCTCATGGTAATTCTATTTTTAATTTTTGAAAAATCATCATAAGGTTTTCTACAGTAGCTGTACCATTTTACATTCCCATCAACAGTGCAAAAAACATTACACATCCTCACAAACACTTATTTTCTGATTTTTTTGGGGGGGGATAGACATCCTAATGTGTGTGAGGTGATATCTATAGTTTTGATTTGCATTTCCCTAATAAGTTAGTGATGCTGAATATCTTTCTATGTGCTTATCGTCCAGTTATATATCTCCCTTAAAGAAAGGTTTATTAAAGTATTTTGACCATTTTTGAATCACATTTTTTTGTTATTAAATGTTAGTAGTTCTCTAAATATTATAGATATGAATCCCTTTTCAGATATATAATTGCCAATTTTTTTCAATCCCACAATTGTCTTTTTACTCTGTTGATGTTTATTGTCTTTTGATGCATAATTTAAAAATGTTTTATTGGAGTGCAAATTTGTCTGTTTGTTTGCCTCCTGTGTCTTCTGTGTCATAATCAAGAAATGATTGCCAAATCAAATGTCCTGAAGATTTGCCCTACATTTTCCTCTGTGAGTTCTATAGTTTCAGGATTTACAGTTAGGTATTTGATCAACTGTGAGTTAATTTTTATGTATCTGTTAAGTAAGGATTCAAATGTATTATTTTGCATGCAGATATCCAGTTTTCACAGTAATATTTGTTGAAAAATTATCCTATTGGGATGACTGTAATTTTATTAAAGATCTCTTGTATATAATAAGTTTTTCTCTTGCTGCTTTCAACATTCTCTCTTTGTCTTTTAAAAGTTTGATTAGATCATGTCTCAGTGTGGATCTATTTGAGTTCTTCTAACTTGGATTTTGTTGAGCATATTGGATATTTGTATTCATGCCTTTCTTCAAATGTGGGAACTTTTCAGCAATTATTTCTTCAAATATTCTCTCTTCTTCTTTCTCTCTCCATTTATCTTCTGAGACTCCCACAGTACATACACTGGTCTGCTTCATGGTGTCTCACAGTTCTCTTAGTCTCTATTTGATTTTTTCAATTTTTTTTTTTGTTTGAAAGACTCAATAATTTCCATTGTCCTATCTTTAAGTCTGCAGATTTTTTTCTTTTGCCGGCTGGAATCTGCCTTTGAACTCATCTAGTGATTTTTTTTTAAATTTTAAGTCATTGTATATTTCAGCTCCAATATTCTTTTTGGTTTCTTTTTAGTTGTTTCCCTTATTGATATTTCCATTTTGTTCATCCATCATTTTCTTGATTTTCACCACATATTTCTTTCATTTTTTAAGCCTCTTTAAGACAGCTGTTTTAAAGTCTTTGTCTAGTAGATCAACCATCACATCTCTTTCAGGAACAATTTCTGTTGATTTCTTCCTTCAAATGGGCCCTTGTCTCCTGTTTCTTTTTATACATTGTGATTTTTTTTTTTTTTTAAAGCTGGACGTTTCAATCAAATGTGGTAACTGGAAAGCAGATCTTCCCCCTTCCCAAGGATCTGTTGAGTTTTGCAATTTTTTTTCAATGTTATATGTTGTCTTTATGCTAAGGTTCTGCCTGCAGTATGAACATAAGTTCTTCTCAGGTTTTTGAGCCTTTCCCTGGGCATGTGTGGTCATGTTCTAAATTTATCTGTGTATGGAGTTGTTTTTAAATGTTCTAGTCTTTGTAAGTCTGGCTCTGAAAGGTGGGGGAAATGAAGTGGATAGGAAAATCCTGGCCCTAAATCCTCTGGAGGTCATTTCAACTGCAGGGGATAAGGGGTGGCTCACAAAAATGACAGGAAGTACAATATCAATGGCAGTCTGCCTCTTTGTGCATTTCAGCAATCAGAATACTGATCTCCAATAATTGGAGGACAAGATCCTTTTTGGTCATCCTGGTTCCCACAGGCTATGTATAAACTGATTCAGGAAGAAATTCACAGCTGCCCACCACAGGGCTGGGGTGAGAGACAAGTAATATCTACTGGACTAAGATCTTAAGTTGGCTGAAATTTATCACAATTTACCTTCCAAGCCTTTTCCTCAAAGTTGCAACACTTCAATAGAATGCAGCGTTCTCAAATAATTACGTCAGACAGATTCTGCCAGTGCATTTTTGTCTAGGTATAGAGACAGTTTCCTGGTATTTTTTATTCTGCCATCTGCTCAGAATTCTCTCCCAGAAGTCATATCCTATCTGGATATTTAAAGATGAGTAGACATTTGTCATGTCTGGGAGGGGAAGAAGTCAAGGCCATTTGAAACCTATCTTAGTTGAGGATTAAGAAGTATGGTACATGCACAATAAATATTATGTTCTTAATTGCACATACAAGATTTTTTTTTTAATTCTAAACAGTATTGCCCTGCACTTCAGTGGCAAAAGCTTCAGGTTATCTATGACATCTATATTCCTCTTGTTACTCAAGTAAAATATAATAATTATCTAGTCACATGACTTTCTAACTTCATTCTCCAGCTTTCTTTATTATTTGTTGTGACCATACAACTGGGTAACATAAATGGAAAGATTAAGTTGCTAAGTGGTTGTTCTACAAAATACTTTATAAGGTAAATAAAAGGCACATTCTTTTCTCCTCCAGTTCTATTTCTTCATCTCATGTAGTTGAGAGATTGGAGTTCAACAGACAATTTGAACCCAAGAATAGAGGTCACATACAGAGACAGTTTAACAATGATCTGAAAGTTCCTGGATTCATGAATCTTTTGTGGAATTGTTCCACCAGTTCTGGATTCCCTATCTTTGGAATTATTGAAAACTACAGGAAGTCACTGTCATGTTAGCTAAATCTAATCTTAAAAGATACATCTTAGGAATTACCAACAATTTAGAGAGATCATTGGTGTAAATAATTTGGTCTTATGTTAGTTTCAGTTCATCTATCAAAATTAAACCTGAAAACTGAGTCGCATTGAACAAAAAATATTGTATCTATGGTCTCCGTTTAACAGTTTTCTTTTAAAGCACATTTCTTCTTATTTTTAGGTAAGCTGAATATTCAGCTTTATTTAGGAGCACATTTTTGGAGAAAAAAATCACTTAAAAGCCTTTGTGTTTAATGATACAAAGAAATAGCAATCACTTTTAAAAGATGTTATGGAAGGCTTGATTTTAAATCAGAACAGCAATGCCATTTTGAGTAGACATGGACAAGCCTCAGAAGGATTAGGATTTGGGTTCTAATTTGCAAACAGGGTTTATGTTTGGATTAGGATTTGACTCCAATTTTTCTTTAAGGATTTAGGTAAAGCTTTTATTAATCACTCATCCTAAAGAGTGGCTTGAATCTGTATGATGGAACAATAGATGTATTTTTTATTTAATAAATTCAAACAAATGAAAAATCTATGAATGATTCCAACTGCTATGCCTGAGCTTTCTGCCTTTTAGATTCTGACAGCTTTTAAAGTAAATATGCACTCTAGAAGTCCATTCAATTCTTAGATTCATTTAGAGATATTACATTACAAATAATGATATCCATGTTGAAATTATTTGAGAGAATTTTTAAAAAATCAGACTTCTTAAACATGTTTATTTGTATGTTGTAAATATGGAATAATTGATCAAAGAATCAAGAAAAGCATTCTTCATAACACACCTGTGATATTGCAAATTTTCATATAACTGTTACTTTAGATATCAGGCCTTAGCTAATTTGTATCTAAATGCATCTCAACCCACTCTCTCAAATGGGGAAATGCTAAACTCCTTACCTTTTGTAAATGAAGAGGGAAAGATGAGGCAGATAAAAAGGGTAGGTAACTATGTCTTGGGAAGTTGGATTGGTAGCTTTACTCAAATTCGTTCAGTTCAAATCTTCCTGGATAGATGTGAATTGTGAGTTCTCACTATCCTGGTGAGTTCTGAGTATCTGCTAATGTCCAGGAACTCCCACCCAGCCCAGGATATAGATCCTCTCTCAATTATGGCAGGGAAACCAAAAGACACTAAAATAGCCAGGATTAGAATAAATCTTAGATGGAACTCAAAAATCTCAGCAGGCCAGCTATACAGGCCAGTCTCTGACAGCCATTTTATTAATCTCTTAATAAGTGGTTGAATCTTTGGACCACATTTACTGTGTTATGATGGAGTTTTACTGTATTCAAGAGAAAGGTAAAACTGTTTTGAGTTAGACATTGTACATAGCACACAATTCAGTCCTTAAGTGATAGTTGAGAGTCTCCCGTGAGTTGCTTATAAATACACATCCCTGCTTAAGTCCACCCCAGGAAATTCTGATTATTGTATCTTTTTTTTTTCTTTTTTTTCTTATTTCACTTTAAGTTCTAGGGTACATATGCACAACATTCAGGTTTGTTACATATGTATATATGTGCCATGTTGGTGTGCTGCACCCATTGACTTCGCATTTATATTAGGTATATCTCCTAATGCTATCCCTCCCCCTTTCCCCTACCCCACAACAGGTCCAGGTGTGTGATGTTCCCCTTCCTATGTCCAAGTGTTCTCATTGTTCAATTCCCACCTATGAGTGAGAACATGCAGTGTTTGGTTTTTTGTCCTTGTGATAGTTTGCTGAGAATGATGGTTTCCAGCTTCATCCATATCCCTACAAAGGACAGGAACTTATCCTTTTTCATTGCTGCATAGTATTCCATGGTGTATATGTGCCACATTTTCTTAATCCAGTCTATCATTGATGAACATTTGGGTTGATTCCAAGTCTTTGCTATTGTGAATGGTGTCACAATAAACGTATGTGTGTATGTGTCTTTACAGCAGCATGATTTATAATCCTTTGGGTATATACCCAGTAATGGGATGGCTGGGTCAATTGGTATTTCTAGTTCTAGATCCTTGAGGAATCGCCACACTGTCTTCCACAATGGTTGAACTAGTTTACATTCCCACCACAAAATTTACTCACAAGGTAATAATTTACCTTAATGATAGTAAATATGAATAAGTATCAGAATTATTGAGAGTAGCTTTTTGAAAATACAAATTCTTGGTCTGTGTTAAGATACAATAATCACAATGCAAATCAAAACCACAATGTGATTATTGTATCTTAACACAGACCAAGCATTTGTATTTTCAAGAAGCTACTCTCAGTAATTCTGATACTTATTCATATTTAGAACCATTAAGGTAAATTATTACCTTGTGAGTAAATTTTGTCTCTCAACCAGATGAAAAATCTCTTAAGATTTCAGGACTGGCCTGTTTATGATTATTCCCCAGTAACTAAGACCATGCAGAATATATAGTGCCACTTTAATAAACATAATTCAGCAGCTTCAGGCTGGGCAAGGTGGCACATGCCTGTAATGCCAGCACTCTGAAGGCCAAGATGGGTGGATCATTTGAGGTCAAGAGTTCGAGACCAGCCTGGCCAACAGGGTGAAACCCTGTCTCTATTAAAAAAAAAAAAAAAATAGCCAGTTGTGGTAGCACCTGCCTGTAATCCTAGCTACTCAGGAGGCTGAGGCAGGAGAATCGCTTGAACCTGGCAGGTGGAGGTTGCAGTGAGCTGAGATCACACCACTACACTCCAGCCTTGGTGACAGAGCAAGACTCTGTCTCAAAATAATAATAATAATAATAATAATAATAATAATAGTTCAGTAGTTTCACTTTTATTTAAACCCAGCCTTCTAACCCTGAGTATCTCTCTGCTCTAGAATAGAGAAGACTGGTAGAAATTAAACATAAATATATTAATTAATAATATGTATATTATATTATGCATATAACAATAATAACCATATATATAGAAATGCACACACATCTTTTACAAGCAGCTTAGCTATGGGAACCCTATCTAAGAGAAGTGGACACAATGAGGACAGTTTTCTATTGTCACAGCAGAGAAAGCAATGTCACATAACCCAAGTGGTGTTGAAAGTCAAAGTTGGCAAGGAATTTATGGGCTAAATTGATATTAGCAGTACAGATAGCTCAGCAAATGGCATGAAGAATGACCTGAAATAAGCAGAAAGACATCAGTCTATAAAGAGGCAGCTAGAGTAGGAGACAGGAAATGGCCAGGCAAAGACTCTGACCGTGATTTAGGCGCCATCTCTCCCTGGGGATTCCCAGAGAGGTGGAGGCTATTATTAATCCTGCAGTCTTAGGGGAAAACGTAATAGTGAATAGTGACATTACTCTGGCCCACAAAACTGGTGAGGTCTGAGGAATGCCAGAGTATGTACATGAACATAACTGGGGACTCGTACAAGTATTGGTGAAGAATATCTCTTAAGAAAATGATTATTTTCTATTGGCCCATTGAGGTTCTGGTAGGTATTGGGAGATACTGTGACTGTAAATGTACTCAGCAGTTAAAAATTACTGACACATTGCTGATATATGCTTTGTGGAACTGGTCTTATTTTTATCTGAAAAGCAATATGAAATAAAAACTATTTGTTTCCTTTTTACCCTGCTTTGTATTAAAAGGGAACCATAGGATTACAAATAATGTTATACATACACAAAGCAACTTCATTATGTGCAAAAATATTTGTTCACTTAGCTTTTGTGCTTTGAAATATCTTAGTCTGTACTGATAAGAAACTAAATTTATAACATAATAAGTCACACAGCACACTTTAGTGAACTGATTCTTTAAATTGAACAAAGAGCCTAATAAGATTACTTAAATATGCTTTCTTCTCTATCCTATGGGGCAGATTTTCTCTGTTGTGTTTTCCTTCCACTCAATATAAGAAGCTAAGGACTCGCCCGCTGTTGTAGTTTTGTTTTTGCTAACCTACAGAGCCTATTTTTAAGCATTCAACCCTATTTTTTTGTTATAAGCAAATAACAATTCGAATTATAATAACATGTTTTGCAAGAAATAACATTGGTGTCTATATGCCCACTATTCTTTGCTTTAATTGCAAATAATATCACCAAATGGATTTTCTTTTTCTCTTTTCTGTTTTTTTTTTTTTTTTTCCCCTTAATTTTCACCCCATATGCAATTTGTAAAAATCCTCTAAAGTGATAGTGGGGATAGTGAGGGCTTATTTGCTGCTGCTTTTCAGAGTAAAAGTGTCAGTGCCGACTTTGATTAAAAATATTTGCAGCCCTGTTTTCTTTGCTAGAGTACATAGTCATAGCATACAAATTACTATTTTTTTCACTTGATTGTTGGTAAACAAAGTAAATGCGATTGCTAAGATTATAGGCTCTAGAGCCAGACAGCGTGGATCAAATCCTGACACTGAAGTTGTGTGACATTGAACAACTTGTTTAACCTCTCTGTGCCTCAGTTTTGTCATCACTAAAATAAAGATTTTAATTATACTCACTCCATGAGCTGTAAGAGGAATAAACATATCAATATTTGTGAAGTGATTATAGCAGTGCTTGAAATTATTTTAAAATATTTAAATAAAGTGTTAAATGTTTAACGTATGTGTTACAAAATTTTAAAATAAAATGTACTTTACACATTTTTATAACATTATTTGATATAATAAATAATATATTCAATAATTTATTTTATATATTTTTTCATTTTTCGCTTATTTTCCTAAGGTTGAAGATTTCTAATAATTTGATACTATAAATAGCAATAGAATAATATTTGTAGATAAATATTTAACACTTTTACCATGAGTTTTTCAGGATTAACTTTTCCAATAGGAAATTATGATCATAGCATATATATTTTCAAGGCCTTAGATGCTTACTACTAAATTTAGCTCTAACCTCTTAGGCCACCTGAACTCACTTGTACTGGTAATTTGCAAGAGAATGTTTGCTTTTATCTACATGCTTACTAACACTAGGAATTAACTTTTATTTTTAACTTTTAACGTTGAAACAAATTTATATTCACATAGATTGCACAATCAGTACAGAGAAGCTGGTATACTCTTCACCCTTATCTCTTATTAGATACATTCTTTGTGAATCTATGCTACTAATTGGATATTAATTTTAACTAGGTACATATGTTACCTAAGTGATAAAGAAAATGTTATTTATTCATTAAAATGTCCATAACTCAACCAAAAATTTTTAGGTCTTAGAATTTGCTCCCAAACTTCAAACAGCATCTGAACACAGTATTTGGAACACTGTTCAATTGTATGAAAGCCGGTTTTCAACTGTAGAGTGGAAATTAAATGCAATTGCATGATTATATTTGTAATGCTATGTTCAGTTCTGGGAAGCACAGTATAAAGGAGATATTGAAATCCTGAAGAAGATTCATAGGTGGAGCATAATATAATGGACAGAAGAAAGGAGATGATCATAGGAGAGAAAGAAAATTTGGGGAAAATTACACTTGTTTGGAAAAATTATCATGAAGTGATGTCAGTGAAAGAAGGAGGCAGTACAGTTGCATGTAGAATGACAACCAGTATGCAAGTTATTCTAGGCATACTACTATTTTGTATAAATGATAAGATTCTTCATTATTATTTTGCAGAAAAGAGAAAATATTTCATTGAATAGAGGCATATAATTGGGAATAGTAGTATTAGCTACCTCATAACAATTATGTTCATCACTAAATGCAGTACCTAGTATACAGTCAATACTCATTAAATAGCAGTCATATTATTTTATTATGAATACTATCATTATTATGGTTGTTATTATTGTAGTACATGATTTACTGCTTTGGCAAATATTAGATCCAATAGCTTATTTAAAAAGCATTTGAAGATTTGAGACAAAATGTTATTATTGAGTAGGAGGTTAGGCTACCTTACCGTATTATCCTTTCCCAGATATCAGGTTTAATTATTATAATTAAATTTCATCTACATTCAATGATATATGATAGAAAATCCTCACAATTTAATTCAGCTTTTCTCAACCTACCTAGGGGAGCTTTTTAATATGCTATCCTCATCCGTTTTCTAGCCTAAAGAGAAATGACAACAAGAAATGGAAAGAGGTTAAAGAAAAAACAAAAGGATTAGATAATCCATAAACTAATGAATTGCGTTCTGAGAAATCCAGAAATAATTCTGCTTTAGAGCAGGTGAAAAAATCATAAATTTAGCTACTAGGGAGGCTGAGACAGGACAATCACTTGGACCCGGGAGATGGGGATTGCAGTGGGGCGAGATTGTGTTACTCCACTCCAGCCTGGGCAACAGAGCAAGACTCTGTCTCAAAAAGAAAAAAAAAAATCATAAATTATTCTGGTATTTTCATTTGCATGTAGTTGTGAAAGAATATTGATGGACCAAAGGCATAATGTGTTTCTAATACTTGTTTCTTTCCCATCGTGGAGCCACCTCTTCTATTTTTCCTCTTCTACCTGAGTGGTAAAAATCACCTAGCTTCTCAGAGGACTTGACTCTAATCAATCCATCCTAGTTCTCAAGGCACCAATGGAGTACTGAACGTCTGTCCTATCTACCCCGATAAATTGCTTGGACTCAACACTGTACTAAGAGGCAACACTCATATGAATTAAGTCTTGCTACAGAAATACTGTGCTAGTTTACATGTTGCAACTCAAGGATAACAGAATTGATTTAGCAAATATTTTAAGTCTTACATCAAAATAAATATCAATTATGAAATTTCCCGGCAAGGATGGGGACTTGGTAGGTAAGCCTGAAGGTGTACCTGAATGCTACACAAAAAAGTATGCACTCATTCGAGGAAAGAAAGTTGACTTGTGAAGCATGGCGAGTTATAAGTTAAGATCAAACTAAATAAGGTGCTGTTGGTGGACAGATAATATTGAGTAGGCCCAGTATAGATACGCTTAATATCGTATTGGCACAGACTAAGTCTATAGTCAGAGTTTGTTTAATGGGACTCTGTGTTTCTCCACCATTCTAGCTCTTAAGTAGACCTTTAGCACTTAATACACTGATGTTTTACACTTTATCCCACAATGGTATCCATGAGAGAATGTCATAAAGAGCCAAACTTGAATCCTCATCAGTCTGACAAAGACTTGATACAGTTTCTGAAAAATGTGAACATTTCTGGAAAAGCACTGGGTCCCAAGCTTTGTATCACAGGTGTGAACTCCCTGGAATTCATCCTATGCAATATTGATAATTAAAGTACTGTCAATAGCTTTTGATATGCATAGCAGATGGTATGTCCAATATAGGACCTTTGAGGGTCAGAGAAGGGTAAAACTGTTATACACAGTATCTCATAATTTCTGATTTAATCAATTTTACTGTAATGTTAAAATTTATGACTGAGTCCCTTTCCATCAATAATATAAAGATCTTTTTTTAAAACTAATTATCGAATGCTTTAATACAGAAGTTACAACATAGAAATGTACAACCAATTGCCTAAAGTCATTTTAAAATATAATTTCACCCAAGAACGACGAAATGAGGAAAGCTCTGCTAATGAATAAATATAATAGAACAAAAGATCGCCATCCTGAAAATGAAGTTTAATAAATTATTCCAAAATAAAAACCCAGGGGAATAAATAGATTAAACTATTTTTTTTAGATTATAAAAACAAGTTTCCCTAATTTTGTGTCATCCATTTCTAAGTGTAGAAGAAAGAGTAAAAAAAAAAAAAACAAAAAACAAAAAACAAACAAACAAAAAAAAACACCCAACAAATTAAAGATGACAATGTTTATGACAGAGCACATATTTGACAGACTGATGAACAAGAGAATTTCAAGCAATTAAAGTATGTTTTGGAGGAGGGTCTTGCTCTGAAAATATCAAAGGTATTTAAAGTTAGGTCTTTCTAATATGTAATTATAATTTCTTCACACCTGGGTAAGTTAACATGTAGGTTGGAAGAGTTAACATAAATCTCTTATACTGGTTAGAACAATTGCAGTCAGATAGGACTGAAGCACCCACTGCTGCAATCCCCTCATAACTATGCACCTCAGAAGTTTGATCAAGTTTTAGAGTTTTGAAAGTGAAACATGTATGAATGCTACTGAAATAATTGTTAAACAAATATTTCCAAATTAAGAGGCAACAAGCTTTAGTATGTACCCTAGGATTTGTTGTGCCTTCAGCCATCATCACCATCTCGCCTGGTCTATAGTCAGACAGATTAAACTCTTTTGGTATAAAAGTTTAAAGCTATATTTCTCTGGCAGTATGGTGGCATGTGATTTGGTTAATCAACTTAATTTGCTTGACTAGTTACGTTTGAAGTCAGTTAAGGACGCAAAGCAGATGCATAGAAGCTTACCTGGCTACTTCAAATGTCCAGACTGCTGCATTTTAAGTCTCAGTTCTTACTAGAAAACACGATGACTATCTAATAAATTTGAAACCTATTTGTGTGTCTAAATCAGTGCTCAATTTTGCTATAACAAAACAGAAAGGCATTGAGAATAATTTGTTATTTGTAATAAGGTCCTGGAACTTGCAAATTATTATTTTTTTAAAATTAGCAGATTTTTGTCAAGCTAAACAACTGGAGAGAAACACTTGTCAATATCATCGAATTGTTCTTTTACCTTCAGAACTGTTTTTGCATTTATGCCACAAAGGAAGATGACTCACGGATGTACTATTTTATTTACTGAAAATGTGGTCGAATACATCATATTACATTCTTTCTTATGAGAGCCCAAGGAAACAATTTCTTTCAGGCATCAAAATCAAGGAAGCATGCACCTCTCCTGATTGTCTGGTATATCCTAGTAAGATTTTAAATAGTAATAGTATGTCTGCTTTAATGGAATAGAATTTTTAGAATTAAGTTTTTGTCCTCTATTTTTACTTAACATTTTATTATGAAAAATTTCAAGTATATTCAAAATAAACAGAATAGTTATTTGCACTCTCATGTATCTGTCGTTAAAATTGAACAACTAATTTGCAGTTTTTGTTTCATATAACCACTTCCCATTTGTACAATTTTCATTATAATCACAGTTATTTTATGTAAGATTTACATATTTTAAACTGCACAAATATTAACTATCAAATTTTGATACAACTAAATAACCCAGAGCTCTATCAGCATATATAACATTTCCATCTCCCCTTCCCACCCAATCCCAGTGTATCTTTAACAACTGAAAAGGTCCTTAGGGCATTTAATTTTGTTTTACTAGCTTCTTTTCCAGTGTTTTCTTTGTTCTCCTTCACCCAGATACCGTCTACATTCTTTAACTTGTTTATATTATATGTATTTCTGTAACCTATTTTAAATACTTGGGGAGTAAATAAATAAGTAGATTAAATAATAAGATGATTTTCAATGGGTTATTTTCAAATCGATAAAAGTTGATATATTAGTAAAGAAAAAATGATGTATCAACTTATAAAAATAATTTATTTTCAGAGGAAAGTTGACAATAATTTATGTTATCTATGGTATAAAATTATATTAAATTTTAAAATAATTTAATAAGCAGTTAGACCTACCTGAATTTCATTTAGAATATATATATTAAAAAAATAAAATTATAATCATTTGTGTAACTAGCATATGCTAGAATCCTTTACTTTGTTATTGGTCTACCCTTTGATCTCAAAAATATGCATTTGACATAATGGCTACAACCTTCGATGGCAAAGTAGCTTGCTATGATTAGCTAATACTTTCTTATTAAAGTAATGAATTAACTTATTCATTAACTTCATTAATTTTAATGAATTTGTTTATAAAATTTCAAAAAAAGGATCTCTCCATAAGAAAACTTTAAAATATCTAGATGAGCATTCGTTCAACCATTGTAGAAGACAGTGTGGCTATGCCTCACGGATCTAGAACCAGAAATACCATTTGACCCAGCAATCCCATTACTGGTTATATACCCAAAAGATTACAAATCATTCTACTATAAAGACATATGCACACGTATGTTTATTGTGGCACTATTCACAATAGCAAAGACTTGGAAGCAACCCAAATGTCCATCAATGATAGACTGGATAAAGAAAATATGGCACATATACACCATGGAATACTTTGCAGCTATAAAAAAGAATGAGTTCATGTCCTTTGCAGGGACATGAATGAAACTGGAAACCATCATTCTCAGTAAACTAACACCAGAACAGAAAACCAAACACCGCATGTTCTCACTCATAAGTGGGAGTTGAGCAGTGAGAACACATGGACACAGGGAGGGAAGCACCACACACTGTGGCCTGTCAGGGTGTGGGGAGCTAGGGGAGAGAGAGCATTAGGAGAAATATCTAATATAGGTGACGGGTTGATGGGTGCATCAAACCACCATGGCACGTGTATACCTATGTAACAAAACTGCACATTCTGCACGTGTAACCAAGAACTTAAGGCATAATAAAAATAAAATAAAATAAAATATCTAGATGAGAATTTTTAAAAAGTTTTTTAAAATGTGGTTCCATATATTTGCTTATATTGATTAATAATAATCAGGAAAACTAAATCAAAAGTTAAATATATAATTATTGCTACATACCAGAGTTTATTCTCTGAAATATTGCTTGAAATATAATAACATTAAATTATCATAACAGTTTGATTAAATATATGCTATTATCTCCTTTTTATAACTAAGAAAACTCTGGGCAGCCTAGACGTTTGACATTCAACCTCTGGAACATGATAGCTGAGTCGAATTTCAATGCCAACACTTACTAGCTATGACTTTGGTCAAGTGCTTTTGTTGCCCCTTTGCTATGTAACTGTGTCAAAACTAAGTAACTTACATGAGCTTCTCTTTTTATCTCCCTCTCTCTCTATGTCTATATGTCATCTCTTCCTCCACGGATTTTCCACATAGCTTGGGCTTCATAAGGTGAGGGGTTCTTAGGCTACTCACACTTTCACGTCTTGTGACAGCGACATACATAAGCCCATGGCACGATCTTTCTTTCCTTATCTTCAATAAGTGACACCATGGCTATGCATCTACCACTGTCTAACCTTCTTCAGTTTTATATTACCTTTAAAAATCTACTATTTTCAGAAATTATCATCTTTGGAAAAACAAGCTTTCCACTTCTATTCTTTTAATAAAGAAAATACTTAATATTTTAATGCTTAAATATCCAAAGTTAATATATTTTCTGTTTTCTCTGATGAGTAAGTACTCTCCATTGTACTATGCTGTATAAGTGAAATATTACAGAAATGTATTTACTTAAAAATTAATTAAATACACCAATATTTGTAGATATCTGGAAATATAATAGCGAAAAGTTAAACAAACAGAAGTTAAACGAAAGATGTAAATTAAAATAAGAAAATTTCACAGTTATTTCTAACAGAATAAGGTACCAATGATATCTCAGACCTAAAAAAAAAAAGAAAAAAGAGCCGGGCGCGGTGGCTCAAGCCTGTAATCCCAGCACTTTGGGAGGCCGAGACGGGCGGATCACGAGGTCAGGAGATCGAGACCATCCTGGCTAACCCGGTGAAACCCCGTCTCTACTAAAAAAAATACAAAAAACTAGCCGGGCGAGGTGGCGGGCGCCTGTAGTCCCAGCTACTTGGGAGGCTGAGGCAGGAGAATGGCGTAAACCCGGGAGGCGGAGCTTGCAGTGAGCTGAGATCCGGCCACTGCATTCCAGCCTGGGCGACAGAGCGAGACTCCGTCTCAAAAAAAAAAAAAAAAAAAAAAAAGAAAAAAGAAAAAAGAAAAAAAATAGCCATAGCCACTTTCATCTGAACCCTAAAGAAATGCAAAGCAGAGATACCACAGCTAGGTTTTCAAGGCATTGAGTGTTTTCCGGACATTGGATTGAGAGAACATGAACATGAAGGAGAGATGTTTTGCAGAGAAAACATGGGGCAATTCTGTTGCTCCAATAGGCCATCAGCTAGGCTTAATGGACACTGTGGGTCACCAGTCACTAAAAGGACACTGTGCTGTCACCAGGAAAAGAAAAATTAATCCACCAGGTAAACACCTCCCCTTTAACCCACGCTTTTTCTTATTTTAAAACACTTTCATCCATATCTGCAAATCTTTAGGACTCCAGGGTGAATGGTGTGGGAACCATTAACTTTCTTTAACGCAATTTAAAACAGTATCTGACAAGTCTCAGCTTCTGCCTCTGGCTGTATTGGAGGAACTCCTAGAGGAGCATCTACCATCCTTCTTAACTCATTTATTCCTATTGTGAGAGGCTCTACCAGCTAAACTCCCCCCCACCCTCCGCCCCGCCTTTTCACTTCTTTTGCTCTCTACTTCTGCATTGCTGACAAACTCATCACTCTACTCACAACTGTCCCATCTCAAGATAATCATCTTTTGGACACTGATATGGTGTCTAAAACTATCAAAATTCTTCAAAATTCCCATCTTTCATTTAAACTTATATTTAACAAAAACAATAAAATATCATCTTATTTTTCTCATTCAAGTATAAATTATATTAATTTAGTGTTTCAGCATTTCTTTTATTAAAATTGGCAAACCCAATTATATTTAACATTGTACAGGGGTTTGTTTATATAGCAGGAATAGCACCAGGTGATGGTCCCCTCACTTTACTATTCTCTTACTTTGTCTAAGATTCCTAAAGTAATTAGTACCATTTCTTCAGAAGTTTCCTATTATAATGCCAATCGTTAGCTAGAAATAAAGGAGAATTTTAAGAGGATCTTACTAATATATTAGTGAAAAAGAATTAATCATTTTTATTTTTATAACTTTTTGTTTGTTTGTTTTTGAGACAAGATCTCATTCTGTTGCCCAGGCTAGAGTGCAGTGGCATGATCATGGCTCACTGCCGTCATGGACTCCTGTGCTCAAATGATCCTCCTGCTTCAGGGTCCCTAGTAGCTGGGACTACAAGAAGCTGTGCCTCACATGCTTGGCTAATTTTTTTATTTTTTAATTTTTTTGTGCAGACCAAGGTCTCCTTATGTTACCCAGGCTGTTCTCGAACTCTTGGCCTCAAAGGATCCTCCCACCTCAGCCTCCCAAAGTCCTAGGATTATAGACATGAGCCACCATGCCCAGCTGAGTTTATCTTTTATAAAGGTTAATTTTAAAATTCCACATAAAATGGTTTTTTCTTGGGACTAGGCAATGAAGAGGAGATACATAAAACAGAATATAATTGTGATATTCCATACCCCACAGATACAAATTAGGTCACATTAATACTAAACCTCAAATATGATGGCTCAAAAATCCCATACTGAAAGGGATTGCCTTCTAGGCACTCACACTTGAGTTCGGGCTGGTACTCTACTGGCCTAAGCTATTCTATGGCCTCAACAGGATTCCTGTGGGTCTCTTCTGAACTCAGGTGATCCTTATCATGCCATCTGATTCTGTGTCAGTGAGAAGTTACGTATCGCTACAATTCCATCAGGCTGTTCAAGACACAAAATGTTCCAGTAGATTGTCAGATTTAGGCAAACCAAGAATGCATCTTTTTTTTGGTTACATGCCCACACTCAAGAATGGGCTTCCCTGAGCCTTATCACACTTAGCACATACAAAAAGCCATTTTATCATCAAAGCATTTGTTTGTAGCCAACATAACTAAAAATTGAAGGGATTCTAGAATTTGTTATCTTGCTGATCTCAGAACCACCTAAAAAGGCCTCTTTTCTTTTCTGGCTTACTCTTCTTCCTTTGTGATGACTTTTCTCTTGTAGCGACTATCTGTGCATTGCAGAACTCTAGCTTTAATGGCTGCTCCTTCCTCTTCCCATCTCAAGCTTCCAGGCAAAATTTAAGCATTTGATCATGGATTGAGGATAGGGACAATTTATTGTCTCTCTTTAGGAGGCTTCATGAAAACCATATAAGGCAGTATATATGAACAAACACTTGGTTTTGAAAGGAGACAAGTTAGCTAACTTCACATGCCTATTTGAGTCCCAGTTGGCATCTGTTTCCATAACCATTGGAACGGTCTTCAGAGGAAGAAAATAACACCTAGAGCAACCAAATAACTTCTCAATCTCATATACATTAGCTAATGGCAGAGTCCAATGTATCTCCACTCTGCTTGATCCCTCACATGAACAAATTCACATTAAGGGTAGGAAGTTAAACAGGGACAAGACAGAATTGAGAAGGGAATATGTATGTAAGTTAGTTTTCACAAAGGGCCAGCAATTGATTGTGAGGTCAGCTTCTCGCAAATTGGGAAAGAAAGCAGCAGATGAAAGAAAAATCATCCCTACTTCAGAAGGTTTTTTTTTTAATGCCTATTAAAATAAGCATATCAAAGACACAGAATATAAACATACTTGTTTCCTTGAAAAAAGTATCAAGAGATGATTATAGGGACCATAAAAGAGAAGGTTTCAAAATAAAAATGGTGACAAAGTAAGGTTCCCCCATGTAACAGAGATCAAATTCCTGCCAATGACAATTCTTGATATCAACAGGAAAGGGGTTAGGTAAGCATGTGCTTACAAGTGTGTTCATAAATGTTAGTGGCTATCTTGACACCTGAGTGCAAATAGCTCTTTTACCCTCATAATATGTGAATGTATGCTGTCACCTAGAATTGTATTAATTCATTGTAATCTGTACACAAGGTGGTTATATGCTATGAACTGAAAAACATCAATACATTTAGAGAGGTAAAAAGCCTAATTCTTTTTCTACTTCCTAATCAAACTTATTACGCATTACAATTTGATTGAGTTGTTCTTCTTTCATCCTTCCTTAGTGAATCTTTTATAATCCATAAAATAAATATACTAATTCATGAAATATCTGATTTCAAAATCAACTGGAATAATAAAGAAAGGAAAATAAATTTGTGCAAATCCTTATTCAGATATGTTTGCATGCACATTTAGAAACCCAACTATTTGTATATTATATGCTAAAAGTCTACATACAAATAAAAATGCAAGAATGGATACAATTATATGGCTATCAACCAGTAAAACCTTCTGTGCACATTATACTTTGTGGAATATATTTTGCCTGGATGAGTTGAAGCAGATTGTATAATAAAATAAACATAGCAAAAGTGGGCTTTAAGTCAGGAAACAGAAGAGTAAAGCAATTTCCTGACTTATTTAAATGCTTTCAAAGAAAAATGTCATTACATACTTGAATTACACTGGCATATAATTACATGAGCATCACAAGTAACAATGTCTTACTAAGAAAAACAGAAGTTATTATAGAAAAATTCTTTTCCATTATAAATATTCATTTTAAGCTCAGGTAAATACACACAAAAGGTATTTGCATGTTATCAAGATAAATTATAATCATGAAGTCATGAATTATTTTTATATAAAAAAGTTTGTTTCTAATTATATTTCTGAAGTCTTCCTAGTCTCCATAATGTTGTTTATTAAATATAAAATAGTATATTTATTTAGTTAATCCAATTAATATTTTTATTTTTAATTATGATAATTATAAAGATGGTAGTAAAATCATAAGTTATATTTTAAAAGTTATCTTTGTTCCTTATATTAAAATCAAATATTTGGTGGAATTCCAAAAAAAAATATGTTATATAGTTATATATTATTTAAGACATAAAATATCACAAGTGAATGGTATCCTCACCGTAATGATGATGAACATCCAGATATTCTGCAAAATTATAACCTTGAGTTGATAGGAAGCTGTGGTCACAAGGTAACCAAATCAAGTCAATTCTTAAGGGTAACAAGGCTACCTAAACAGGTACAGAATATATTAGTTATTTAACCTTCAGCAGAGCACAGGAGAAATGAAAAACAATCATAAAAGTGGATGAGGCCAGGCACAGTGGCTCACGCCTGTAATCCCAGCACATTGGGAGGCCGAGGTGGACAGATCACCTGAGGTCAGGAGTTCAAGACTAGCCTGGCCAACATGGTGAAACCCCATCTCTATTAAAAATACAAAAATTATCCAGGCATGGTGGCAGATGCCTGTAATCCCAGCTCCTGGTAAGGCTGAGGCAGAAGAATTGCTTCAACCTGGGAGGCAGAGTTTGCAGTAAGCCAAAATCATGCCACTGCACTTCAGCCTAGGTGACAGAGTAAGATTCCATCTCCCAAAAAAAAAAAGTGGATAAGCTGAAAATAACTAAAATTAAAATTTTAATGAATTCTTAAAGACCACTATAGGCCAGAGTATCAGTTCCTTGGGAGTTGACCTTTTGAATCCAAAAATTCTTGGGAGTTGCAGATACCAATGGAGTCAAAGTCCAACTTCCAACTCGTTTCCACTGGCCTCTACTGGCTGATCACGAGAAAGACTGTGGGTTGGGCAAAGACCTGAGAAAGTTTCCCTCCCTGGTATACAGAAGCATGTGTCTTATGAAGCAAATGCCGCTTGGGACTACGGAAGTAATAAGATGCCCTTTTTTGCCTAGCTTCCAGCAAATATGCATTGCTGTTGGAAAAGCAATAGAAGTAAGTGTCGTCTGCTGCAAAAGTTGGCTTCTGCTAGAGGAAAGGTAGAAGAAAATGTCATCGCCACTGCTGGAAAGACAGGACACAGACTTATTATACCAGATATAGGGCGGAGCCTAGCTGCCATGGGAGCCAGGAGGGTGTGACATAAGAATATTGACAAAACCCCATGACTGAGACAGAAACCAGAGCAAGAGAATGGACTCTCAACTCCCACCCTGAACATAAACCCCATAAATCTTGCAGAGTAACAAGCAATAGCAATAGAATGCAGGGGAGGGATGAAAGTTAAGAGTCCCTTCATGGTACATGTGTACAAAGCCTGCCAAAAGCTAAAGGTTCTGATCAAGAGAAAAGTTCTGCATATATGGAATTCAACATAAGAGACATTTAACTTAAATCTGGTCTTATTCCTTATGATAAATAGGCAGTGAGAGAGAAGAGCAAGCAAACATCAAAAAGAGGAAAATTATCATGAGGCAATCTTTAAGAGATATTTAACAGAGATTATTTCGTTTCTAGAACAATATTGTTATAATTCATTTCTCATGTGCCATGGTATGCAGATTTGCCACCATTGTTATAATGATCCTGAGAAACATTTTTTAAACTATAAAAATAATGAGTTCAGTTCAATTTTTAGTTTATAGAGCATACAATACAAATCACACAACTAAAAGAATCATTTGTTACAGTAAGAAAGATATGTAACTAGAAACTTTACATTTTTAAATATTTTATTAAAATAAATAGTGGAATAAATATAAGTATCATTTAGTACATCTAGTAGATATTGCGGGGATATGTGGGGATAGGAGGTCTCTTTGTCTTCTTCCCACCCTCTTCCTCAAGCAGCACTCCCTTTTAACCAAAGAAAAAGAATACTAATAATTATTACATCAGTTCTGAGCAATCAATTGGCCAAATGTGAGTTAATAAGGAGGTCAAACCATCTGTATTCTCATCCACCTTTTGCAAGAAAGTATGCATCCAGGTTAAGTTCTTTTTGCCTGGACGCAAGCTTTTCATGACACTTGGCAGAGGTGCATGGCACCACTATTTAACTCTCTGATTATGGCCAAGTTATTAAAACTTTTTTGCCTTAGTTTCTTCATCTATATAATGGTGATAATAATAAGGTTATTGGAAAGATTACCTGCATCATATAAAGTGATAAGCACAGTACTTGCCAGATAATAAGCATCCAATATTGTATATTATTATTATTACTACTAGTACTTAGAGTTTAGGTATAAAACTTTTACTTTAGTCCAGTTCATTAAGAGTTCTGGGCTGGGCGCGGTGGCTCACACCTGTAATCCCAGCACTTTGGGAGGCCGAGGCGGGCAGATCAAGAGGTCAGCAGATCAAGACCATCCTGGCTAACACGGTGAAACCTGGTCTCTACTAAAAATACAAAAAATTAGCAGGGCGTGGTGGTGGGCGCCTGTAGTCCCAGCTACTCGGGAGGCTGAAGCAGGAGAATGGCCTGAACCAGGGAGGCGGAGGTTGCGGTGAGCGGAGATCAGGCCACTGCACTCTAGCCTAAGGGACAGAGTGAGACTCCGTCTCAAAAAAAATAATAATAATAAAAATAAAAATAAATAATAATAAAAGAGTTCTGTAGTAGGTGTTTTGGCATTAGCCTAGTTAGTAATTAAGTGATTTATTGATTCTTCATTTGTTACTGTTCAAAGTTGTAAAAATGTCCCTTGAAACCTAGAGAGAGAGGAGAAAAATTATCCCAGCACGATTTGGGTATTCCTAGTTTTCTTAGACAAATATCTACCAGGATCCCAAATACTACTAAATCTGCTAAAAAGGCAGTATGTATAGCAGGGTCATACAGCTTTAGGAACTGGACTTTACCAAAATTTCCTAGCTATTTCTCCTAGGAATATTTCTTATTGTTTCAATATCTTCTCTCCTTTTCTGTAAAATGCATATAAAAGAGTACCTGCTTTATAGGTTTCCGACAGCATTTACAACAATCTGTGTATTGATAAGCACTCATAAATGTAGTCTACTTTTATTAATATTGTCAGTTTCAGAAAGAGATTTTGACACTTTAAAAAATAAATATGGGTATGGTGGTGTATGTCTGTAGTCCCAGCTACTCAGGAAGCTGAGGCAGGATGTTCGCTTGAGCCCAGGAGTTTGAGGCTGCAGTGAGATATGATCGCATCACTGCATCCCAGCCTGAGGGACAGAGCAAGTCTCCACCTCTTAAAAAAAAAGTAAATAAATATATAGGTAGATAAATAGATATTTTCTTTGAATCTACTAAAATTGGAAATAAAAGTCCAAGGAGAATGTAGGTCCCCCAGAACTCAGAGTTAAAAATTGTTATTGATTAAAGAATCCATATAATCCACACTCTTTTGACAAGTTTAACACTGGCCATAACACTATTGATATGTCTATTGGGAGTTCTGTGAAGTAGTTTCAGAATTTTGGAATAATCTTCCATTGCACCTGTGCCTGGAAACACCAGGAAATGTATGCTTGTGCCCTAGGCTATCTGCAGCACAAAATGAAATAAAATACAATACTGGTCTTGCAGAGGTCTTCTCACTCAAAATGCACTAGAGGCAGAATCTTTAGAAGGTCAATAGGATGTCATAGACAGAAGGTGCTTTAGAAATACACTCTCAGTTTTCTTACACACACAAACATCACTCTGTTTTAACTTATATAAAATAGCTATAGTGCATGGCACACAGTATCTATTCAGTAAATATTTGGTGAGTGTATACATGAGTGAATAAATAAAGAATGAATGATTTTTGTTTAGATGCTCATGTTACAATCTTGTGTTCACATTTCCCCTTGAAGTATAGTAAATTTTTAGTTGCTTCAACATGACTTTAGGGCTTCTCCTTTGTTTTGGTGATTTATGACTTAAAACAACAACAAAATAATTAACAGTGGAATATGTGTAATTAAAGTTCTATCTTAATGTTCTCGAGATGTGAGAATATTTTTCATGGTTGTATTTCCACTGTACTCAAACTTATTGATCACATTAGTTGATGCTTATTTAGTAGAAATAAATTCAAGGCAAACATATACATATTCTTGCCCACCAGGATTTCTTGGTCCTAAGGATAATTTCTCCATGCGTGTCATAATTAGGTTAATGAAATTTTTAACTAGTACTTTAAATAATGCTTGAAGAGAGTACTTGTTAGGACTTTGATATTCTACTAAATGTCTTATGGCTTCGCAGGATAGTGATCCTTCAAATTTTCGTATAACATAGTTCAGTCATTCCAAAAAAGATCTCGAAGTTCTTACTCCAATCGTGTATGGAGTTGGTAGCTCAGAAAACAAGGCAAACTCTGTTTCTGTCCTTATCTTGAGATTCCTTCCTACCCTCACTCTGTTTCCTAACCAACTTGGACATCTTAATTCTTGGCCATAGCTCATGCATATCTCCCATACCTCTCCTCTAATACTCCTTTACCTAGATTTTTTTCTGGGTAGTAGTAAGAGAAATAAATTTTAGCTTAAAAAGTCTTTTTAAAGAGTCTAATAAAATCTATGAATCAAAATTTATCCGGCTTTCAGAAATAAGAGGACCCACACACTGGGGGTGATGAAATTCTTATTCTCTTCTAGTGTATTCCATTGAGAGGTATCAACCTGCTATCCTCTAAGGTTATAACTTGTATTTTAAAAGTTAAAACCTCTGAATAAATACTGTCACTGCCTTTTTTCAAATTTATATCAAAATCACATTTGAGATATGTATACTTTCCTGTGTTTGTTATATTAATTTTCAAGGTGGAAATTTAAATATGTTTTTAATGTATATTTGACCTTATATAATGCTAATCTTCCTGTTTTCAAAATATATTCTTAATTGCTTTATGTTTGTCTTTCTCTCTCTATCTATGTGTGTGTGTGAGTTACGTGTGTAATTTTTAGTTTATATTATATACTTATGAATATAAGGGGCTCCCTTATTTGAGGATTGCAAACCATTTTTCAGAACACTATGTATGTGTATCCATGCCGCAGGTGGGAGGGCTGATCTTGAGTCATATCCATGTGAGAAAAATAAAACGTAAAACTGGTCTATGAAGAATTGCCATAGTCAACTTCTCACACACAGATGTTTTAGTAAACAGCCATAGTCATGTTTTAAAAATTTTTGAATATTTACTATTATTTTTAGAGCATTAGTCAAGACTCTTGAGAACTGACAGGTGAGAGAGAGAAAGAGAGATTTATAATAAAGAATTGATTTATTGAATTATGGAGGCTAAGAATTCCCCCAATCTTCTGTATGCAAGTTGGAGACCCAAGAAAGCCATTGGTATATTTCCAATTTGAATCTGAAGGTCTGAAATCCAGGTGTGCTGATGGTGTAAGTTCCAGTCTGAAGACAAGAAAAAATCAATGTCTCAGATCAGTCAGTCAGGCAGAAAAAAAATTATTTCTTATGCCTTTTGGTTCCTCTCAAGGGATTGGATGATGCCCGTCTATGCTGAAGAGATGGATAGGTCCATTTGTGTTGGTACAAAGGATAATTTATAGCTGGGTAATTTTCAAAGATAAGAGATTTATTTGGCTCATGGTTCTACTGGCTGTACAAGAAGCATGATGTCAGCATCTGCTTCTGGTGAGGGCCTCTGACTGCTTCTACTATGGCAAAGGCAAAGAGGAGCTGGCGAGATCACATGATGAGGGAGGGAGGAAGAAGACAGAGGGAAAGGAAATACCAGATTCTTTTCAGTCTGATCTTTAATCAGATCTCCTCGACACTAATAAAGTGAAACCTTACTCATTACTGCCAGAACAGCTCCAAACCATCCATGAGGGATCTGCCTCCATGACCCAAAAACTTCCTACCAGGCCCTAACTCCAACATTGGGGATCAAATTCCAACATGAGATTTGGAGGGGACAAATATCCAAACTAGATCAAAAGGGCAATCCACTTTCCTTAGTCTACAGATTCAAATGCTAATCCCTCTCAGAAACACTCTTACAGACACACTCAGAAATAATATTTAACCAAATATCTGAGCAATTCATGGCCCAGTCAACTTGACACATAAAATTAACCATGACAATACTCCTTCCCTGCAAATTATCTTTCTTCTTTCCCATTGCAGACAAGTTTATGTGGAGAAAGGTATGGTCACCACAATCTCTGAGGGTAAATGTAGCCATTACAACTATGTGAAAAAACTGTCTTGAATTCCCTAGTCTCTCATCTAAATATTTCAGGAAAGAACTAGTTGACCCATCTTAGCTAAAATGCCCCAAATTCATACAATCAGTTTTCTGGAGTGAGGTAGTGAGGTCACTTTTAAACAGATGCAACTGTTTCCATAGCAACTTCTGAAAATTGAGATCTCCTCAAAATCAATGATAGTTAGCATAAAAGGAGAAGTTGGGCATAAAACCTAAAATGGGTCCACTATATGATTCAGGAATATCCCTTATTTCCCAGGATACATTTTCTTTATGTCTCAATGACAGCCATAATTTAATATTGCTCTGATTTTCTCATAGGCTATCTGTAGAAATGGACCCTTGCTCCCTTTTTAAACCAATCCCTTCTAAATTTCTAAGTATAGCTGAATTCATTCAAATCATTCTCATTGTATGGAGTCATTCGCTGTTTTCTTCTTTGTTCTAACTAATCATAGTGTTGTCTTCTATTGCTTTCACTCTGATATCTGTTTTGCTAATTTCATCTGGAGGTACATCATCTACTTAGGACCTTCAGCAACCGATCTATTGTTTGTAATGAAGCTTCCAATATCAGAGGCTCTTTTTAAAAAAAAAAAAAAAAACACAAACTGTCCTCAGGGCAAGGGTATCTGGTCTGCATATGGATTTGCCACTCCATTTGCTATCTTCATGCCCAGCACTTGCTCATGCCTCCTCCAATCCTATTCTGATCCATGGGTAGACAGGATGCAAGATTCATTTTGCTTAACATTGGATCAGATTAATAAATGATTGTTTAATGATCTAAACCTTCATATATAAAATTATCCCATAAACTTAATGCATTTACTAAGAGGTAATCCCTTTTTATGCCTATTTTAATTATTTTAGCTGAATCCATTTTCAGATCCATTAAGATTATCTGGCAATTTGTAACATTACACACACATGGCTTAGTGGCATATGAAAGCTCCTCCAATAACGTAAGATCACAAAATGTATTTACAAAATAGGACTACACAAATGAAAGCAAACCCCAAAAAGTCAATAAATAAGTCTTACAGCAATGAAACTAAGAAGTTGAAAATGTCAACAACTTCAAATTAATTATGTACCTAGTAACATGTTACATGACAAAATAAAGCAATTTATTTTATAATTTAAAGTAGTTTTCAAACTATAACTCAGAATCACCTACAGAGGATTGTTAAAATTCATATACTTAAAACTGATGAGTGGAGATTCCAAATTCAGGAGGACTTCAGAGAGTCCTGAGGAATACAACCATCAGATTTTGAGAAATACAGCTGTGAGGGACACTGCTTATCTCGATTTGTCTAATTCTTCTTAGCATCTTTACTGAAACAGTGTGAAGCAAACATTATTCCTTATAGGTAACTACACCAGACCCTAATTCCCACCACTAAATTTTATGGCTACAAAAAAGTATTTCTCCTTTTAATGACTAAATTCCAACATCAAATAAAGGCCATGTATATGTTCCTTTCTCTAACTGCCTTATTGGAGGTAGTTCCTTCCCTCTTGGAGTCCTAGAAATTGATCTCACTTCAAATTGTTTCACGACACTTCCTGAGTTGGATAGTTAAACATTCCCCAGCAGAAGATACTCGAGGTATGTATTGTTAACAAATAGGTGGAAAAATGAATTTCAAGCTTTAATGTGAATGCATTATCACTCAGGTATCTTGTGAAAATACAGATTATGATTCAGTAGATCTAGGGTAAGCCTTGAAATTCTGCATACTCACCAAGATTCTAGAAGATGCTGATGCTCTCATTCCTTGTTTGCACTTTGAGTGCCAAGATAGAGCCTATACTCACATAAATGCTTTAATACTTGTGATATGAGATTATTTCTCTCACTGGTAGTAGGGTACTTACATGGATTACATGAATGTAATAAATTCTTGGGGGGAAGAAATTTTTCTTTAAGTATAAAATCCTGGTAACGTTTTAACATTTAAAAATACATGCGTTTGTTTAATGACTTTATTTTAACTAATTTGGAAAAAAAATCTGAAGAAGTAATGTATTTTAAATAGCACTGTATTTGTTTTCTGTGTTCATAGCACATTACCACAAACTGAACTGCTTAAAACAACACAAATTTGTCATCTCACAGTTTCCCTGGGTCAGAAATTCTGGGCTGGAGTTTGCTGAAGGTCTCACAGGTGAAATCACTCTGTCAGATTGTATTTTTTTCTGGAGCTTGGGGTCTTCTTTCAAGCTCACCTGAGAGTTGGCAGAGTTCGCGCGCGTGTGTGTGTATGTGTGTACATGCTCTGCTACAAAACTAAGGCCCTTTCTCTTGCTGGCCATTAGAAGTGGAAGGGGATTTTCAGCTCCTGGAGGCATCTCACAGTTCCTTCACTTTATGAGTTTACCTTTTCTTCTTACCACAGTTCTTATTCAGACATGATTCTACTACATTATTTTTTCATAACCTTTCAAAAAATTTAGTCAACTTTCTACAAGAGAGATTGAAGACATTTGCCAATTTATTTTCACCCAATGTATTTCATGTTAAGCTGTGTCTTTAAATGTGATCTTTTGACTGGGTTTTTAATGCATTTGAGATTGCTAGAGGTATCTATCACTGCTTTCCCTCTGCTTTTTAGCTACATATTATCATTGGTAGGCAATGTTTTCTAAAGTTTTATAATAAAAGAATCCAATGTAAAGAGTAATAATTTACATAATACTTACCCAATAATTTAAGGCTAAGAAGACCAGACTCAAAGAGATGAAATGACTTTTTGACATCATCTAGCTGGTAAATGCTGAAGAGACCAACAATCTAAGTCATAATTTCTGCTTTCCAAGTCCAGTATTCCAAGTTCAGCATAACTTATCAACCCATAGCACTACACTGGAAGGACTGTATTATTGGATTTAATGCCTAAAATAATAAATGAAACTTTTATGATTGTTCCAAAACATAAGGAAGCTTACACACTAAGAGAGTGTGTCCAAGTGAAAAGAAAAGTACACATGCATAGGGACAGCCTACAACATGTGTTATGAAAAGGCAATGTTATAGCTGACACACAGATCGATAGTTTAAAAGCTTTGGCAAGCCACATGGTTAGGAGAAGCATTAAAAGGTAAATAGCAAGGTGATTATTATACTTACTGGGGAAAAAGTAGTGTTGTAATATATTCTATCCCAAAAGAGTTTCAAGAAACTACAGTACTTATTCACCCTAGAGAAGATGATGGGTGGTATTACATACATTGATTTAAAGAACAGCTTTTAAAAAAGAAAATGAATGAAAAAATACATGTGAGCACTTATACTCATTAAATATGTAATTATATTAGTATCTTATAATTTTAGTTGTATTCCATATTTTCATTTACTTTAACATAATTATATATTACTAAACTTATTTTCAAGTCAAAAAAGTATCAAATTTGTGAAAAATAAAATATATGAATTATTTATTGCACAAATGGTTGTCTGAAACATGGAACACACAGTTAAATCTAATAATATAGTTCTATACCATTTTTTGCCTGTTATGAAAATTTTTACATTTTTCTCTCATCACGGGTATTTAGCTTGGATTTTTACTTTATGAATTTCCTTTAACCATTATTTTTTAAAATATGAAACAGATTCAAACTAAGTATGTAAGTTCTTGGTTGAGTACAGGCCACAAGGAAACAAAATATTTATTAAAAATTTGATATTATAGTGATGATTGCTAAGAATGAAATTAAACCACAATAACTTAACCAGAAGGCATTTTAGATCTCTGTATTTGTAAATAAGATTGTTGAAGCTAAAGCCAAATTAAAATATTTATCTGCACTAACAATGCACGGATAATTTCAATAAAAATGAATAATAAAAATACAAGAATAGATTAGAAATACTAAGGTTTCTACTCATTTAGAAGAAAAAACTATGAAAGAAAAACTAAAGGGTACGGCATTCAGATACAGGTAAACGAGCAGCCAGATTTCGTATTTATTCCATACTATCTAGAGAACAAACGTGTTCTTCCCACTACACTCTCTTGGCTACTCCCTCACTTCAACACCACCTCACCTGAGAGAACTTCCTCCTCCCCCTCACCTGCAACCACTAAGCCACTTGCTCTAGTCCTCATCTGGTGTACGATTTTAATGGCACTTCATGACACTCATATATCTATTTGTCTATCTCTTCCCCCTAGGGTAGAAGCTTAACAAACCTAACTTCATCAATTTTGTTTCTTCCTGTAGTCATTGCACTTACAGGCACTCAACAGTACTTGCTGAGTGATTCAGTGGGAACACAGCTGGCTAGATATTGGTTAAAAGTGAGGAAATCTGCAATGCAGCATAGCAAAACCATTTTTAGTGACTATTCATTGACATATAATTTGTTTTCCTTACAAATACTGGCTATGAATTGTCTTATAAATCATGTACTTTTTCTTTAAACAATCACATTTCCATTTTTGTTTTATTGTAATAACTAATAATGATGATTCAGAAGCATAAATTTTGGTCTGACCTTCATGTTAAGTATTAAATTAAGGGTCTTACATTTCTTTTGATTAGTTTTATTAAACAAATATATTTACCTAATTAATAGATGAATAATCAAGTAATGATTGATTGGTGTTTAATACTTCAGCATTAAGGATATTATTTTAATTGTTAAAAACTTTATATCAAAATTTTCATAAGAAAAAATAACTTTTCTTTAGGACTCCGAAACTCTGAGCTCCTCTTCAAGTTTTTTCAATTTATAATTACTATATGGTATCATTTCTAATTTCTTAGGTAATAATATTTCTGTGGAGCAAATATATTTTAGATGAAATACATTATTATAGAAATATAACCAGTTGCTGAATAAACTGGAATTTCTCATGTGAATTTATAAAATAAATACTATTCTTCTGTACCTTTGCTCCCAAAGGTCATTCTTTCGTGAACTTGGACAAAATAGCTCTTAGGCAGATACCATAGTTTTCTCAGTTAAAATCTGTATTAACGAACGCATTTTTTTATATATTATAAATTCTTAGTAATCTAAATATAATTTTATTCTCTCATTTTTACCTACACTTAATAATTTTACCTCCTATAGTCAGTTCTAATTTAAGGCCTTGAAGCCTAGAAAGGGAATAGTGATGAACTTACCCCTCCCTTTACTTGCTTTGCCCCTTTTTATTAGCTGTTATTTCTAGATTCTCCTCCTTAGAGCAAAGGCAGCATAAAGAATTCAAAAAAACAACAAAGTGACTAATGTGGTTATGATCTGGTCTCAGTGCAACTACTCAAATGTTCATTTTAAGTTTCATGGGGTGATTTTATTCACTCTTAGCAGTCCTTATAAGCTCCTAGATTGGGTTTAACTGAGGTCTCTAACATAATGATACCTTCTCTAGCTGAGCATTTATGACAACATCCTGTCTTTGACTTCAAGGAGTTCAGCCCCTTGCGGAATTATGTTACCTCTCCAGGTGGACCTTTGGAAATAATTATTTTCATAACTACCACAATCAGGCTCCCTTCCTCATGTCTACTTGATCCAAGGCAACATTCAGTAGTCACGTATTCTTGCCCAATCTGTGGAAGTTAGATCTTATCAGCAATAGCTCTTCCCTTGAGGCTCCATTTGCCCTGTGGATTTTTTTTTTTTTTTTTTTTTAATGGAGATGAGTTATTCATGATTCTCCAGAGAAACAGGAGCCAACAAGAGACACACAAGTGAGTGGATGTGTATATATAAGATGTAATACAGATAATACATAATTTCTTCTTCAGGAAACCTGTCTTTGCTCTAAAGACCTATAAGCATTCAATAATGGCCCCTTCCACATTATGAAGGGTAATCTTTACATAAAGTCGATTGATTACATATACATATAAAAATCCGTTCTCAGGCCGGGCGTGGTGGCTCACGCCTGTAATCCCAGCACTTTGGGAGGCCGAGGTGGGCGGATCACAAGGTCAGGAGATCGAGACCATGGTGAAACCCCGTCTCTACTAAAAATAGAAAAAATTAGCCGGGCGCAGGGGCGGGCGCCTGTAGTCCCAGCTACTCGGGAGGCTGAGGCAGGAGAATGGCGTGAACCCGGGAGGCGGAGCTTGCAGTGAGCCGAGATTGCGCCACTGCACTCCAGCCTGGGCGACAGAGCGAGACTCCGTCTCAAAAAAAAAAAAAAAAAAAAAAAAAAAAAAAAATCCGTTCTCAAAAATGCTTAGATTAATGTTTGGTTAAATACTTGGGTATTATAGCCTAGCCAAATTGACATATAAAACTATCACAGAAGGTATCAGGCACTCATCTCTGAGCTTTCCCTAAATTGCTGAGGTTACACATTGCATTTTTGAATTCCTCTTGAAGTTCCTGCTCAGTTGGTTTGAGGTGCTGAGATCCCCTTCCCAACCAAGAAAGAAAGAAAAAAAAAGAATGTGCATCACACCCACAACTCTCCCAAGTAAGTCTTATTGTCAACCTCACCTCTTTTGTAAATTTTTTAGCATTTCTCATGTAACCTAGAGGTAGTTTGTAGGTCAATGGAAGTAGAAGCATTTATGAATGCCTCAAAATACTAATCTCATAGAGATGACCCAACAATTTGTTTTAGGATATGACTGGATTAAATATATATCTTTTTTGGCTTTAAGTAATCAGCTAAGATTATGAGATAAAGAGTTTTATTACATCATCCTATTGCAGAATGATGTACAAGGAGCTAAAAACAGAGAAGAGAATGATTGCTTAAGTTTAGAGTCAGAAAAGCTATGCAAAATAAGATACACCAAAATTATTTTATAAGAAATGAGTAGGAATTATTTAGGCAGAGAAGAAAATTAAGTCATTATACACACAGGAAACAGGATTTTTGAGTACAGGGGATATTTAAACTCATTCTATGAGGCTAGCTTACACAAATAACAAAACTTTATGAAGATAGTATGCAATATAACATTACACACCAGTATTCCTTATGAACATAGAAGGAAAAATCCTTAACAAAATAATAGCAAATTCGACTAAATGATATATTAAAAATATATCATGTCAAAATGAGATTTATTCCTGAAATTAAAGAATCAGTATACTTTTCACTTTAAGAAAACAGAAGATAAAAACAGTATGATTATATCAATAACCGTTGAAAAATAATTAGTAAATTTCAGAATCTATTCATAATAATTTTAAAAGATCAGCAAATGAACAGAAGGAAACTTCTTTCCTATGCTAAGGGCATTTGTAAAAGCCTACAGCAATCATAATGATTAAAGAAAGGATAACTCTTACATGCAAATAAAACAAGAATATCTACTCCTATCATTTATATTAAAGATTGTTTAGGAGGTCTAAGCCTATACAATAAAGCAAGAAAAATAAATGAAAAACTAAAATCTAAAGATCAGACAGAAATAAGAAAACTCTCTCTATTCAGACTAATGACATGATTCTTTATGATGAAAACCTTGAGAAATCTAAAAATTCTGTAAGAAGTAATCAATGTGTTTACCAAGGTCATAGCTATCAGTTCATATATATATGAACTGATATATATATGATATATATATATCTGAATATATATATCATATATATGAACTGATATATACATGAACTGATATATATATCACATATTATATATATATCACATATTTATATATATATCACTTACATTATATATTCTGTTAGAAAACACAGGCCAAGAGCAGTAGTTTATGCCTGTAATCACAGCATGAACCACTTTGGGAGGCCTAAGGTGGAGGATTGCTTGAAACCAGGAGTTTGAGACCAGCCTGAGCAACATAGCAAAATCCCATCTCTATAAAAATATTTTTAAATTAAGTAAATACATAAAAGAAATAAGTTTGTGGTGGTGCATGCCTGTAATCCCAGCTACTTAGGAGGCTGAGGCAGCAGAATTGCTTGAACCCAGGAGGCAGAGGTTGTAGTGAGCCGAGATTGTGCCATTGCACTCCAGCCTGGCCAACAAGAGTGAAACTCCATCGGAAAGAAGGAAGGAAGGAAGGAAGGAAGGAAGGAAGGAAGGAAGGAAGGAAGGAAAGAAGGAAGGAAAAAAGGAAGGAAGGAAAGAAGGAAGGAAGGAAGGAAGGAAGGAAGGAAGGAAGGAAGGAAGGAAGGAAGGAAGGAAGGAAGGAAAGAGAGAGAGAGAGACAGAGAGAGGGAGGGAGGGAGGGGGAGAGAGAGACAAAGAAAGAAAGAAAGAAAGAAAGAAAGAAAGAAAGAAAGAAAGAAAGAAAGAAAGAAAGAAAGAAAGAAAGAAAGAAAGAGAGAGAGAGAGAGAGAGAGAAAGAAAGAAAGAAAGAAAGAAAGAAAGAAAGAAAGAAAGAAAGAAAGAAAGAAAGAAAGAAAGAAAGAAAGAAAGAAAGAAAGAAAGGAAGGAAGGAAGGAAGGAAGGAAGGAAGGAAGGAAGGAAGGAAGGAAGGAAGGAAGGAAAGAAGGAAGGAAGAAAGAAAGAAAAGAAGGAAGGAAAGAAGAAAGGAGGGAGAGAGGCGGGGGAGGAAAGAAGGAAGGAAGGAAGGAAGGAATCAGTTAAAAACAAAATTTTTAAAAATTTATTTGCAATAGCATCAGAAATGAAATATTTAGGAATAAGTTTATAAATGGTCTATAAAATATCTATTCTAGAAATAGCAAATCACTGCTGAGAAAAATTAAGGGACACTTAAATAAATGAAGACATATGGCATAGCATGTGTATAAACTGGGAGAATCAATATTTTTAAGATACCATTTTTTTTGGAATTATTTATAGCTTTTGAAATCTTAATAAAAATCTCAACAAAAATCTTGTGAAAATGGATAAACAATTTCTGAAATTTATTCAAAAATGCAAATGACTTAGAATGTACAAAGTAACCATGAAGAGGTAGCATATGGTACAAGAACTTACACTACTTGATTTCAAGATTTACTATAAAGTTACAAAAATAAAGAGAGTGTGGTAATGGAAAAATATCAGATACATAGATCAACTTTACCAACAAAATTTCAAAAATGGCTGATGTATATTTTCACGTGGTGTTTGACAAAGTTGTCAAGGTAGCTTAGTGGAGAAAGGTATTCATATAGGAGAGAACTTACACTTTAACCTCACCATTCACAAAAATTAATTTGAAAACTATCATACAGCTAAACATAAAAGCAAAAGTTTTTAGTGGAAATATAGGATAATATGTTTGCAACATGAGGGTAAGCATAGTTTTTCTCAATAGGGTACATAAAGAAATAGTCACAAAAGGAAAACATTAATAATATAATCATCAAAAAAGGCAGCATTCAAGAAAGTTATAAAGGAAAATAGGCTCGTGGAAAATAATCAGAACACTTATATCTGACAATGCATATATTAAAATAGATAAATAATTCCTATAAGTTAACCATAAAATGACAAAATATCTCAATTAATACTTAGACAAATGACTAAGAGACACTTCACAAAAGAAGATTCGCAAATAATTAAGCATGGCGAAAAAAATGCTCAACATCAGTAGTCATCAAGGAAATGCAAATGAAAACCAAAATGAGGTATCATGTCACACAAGCCAGAATTACTAAAATTTAAAAGATGGGCCAGGAGAGGTGACTTACGCCTGTAATCCCAGCAGTTTGGGAGGCCAAGGCATGTGGATCACGAGGTCGGGAGATGGAGACCATCCTGGCTAACCCTGTCTCTCCTAAAAATACAAAAATTAGCTGGGCGTGGTTGCACATGCCTTTAGTGCCAGCTACTTGGGAGGCTGAGGCGGGATAATTGCTTGAACCCGGGAGGCAGAGGTTGCAGTGAATCGAGATCATGCCACTGCACCCCAGCCTGGGTGACTCCAGCCTTGAGCAAGACTCTACCTCAAAATAAATAAATAAATAAATAAATAATAATAATAATAATAATAATAAAATACAGACAGCATTGAATATTGGCAAACTTATGGAGCGACTCAAACTCTGATATATTGTTCGTGAATGTACATAGTTATACAAGTTATTTGGGAAAAGTTCAGCACTTTCTTATAAAATTAAATATACATCTAATTTTTAATCCAACAATTACTAGGTATTTACCCAAGAGGAATCAAAGCTAATGGGAAAAGAAATGCTTCTATAAGAATGCTTATAGAAGCTTTATTCATAATATTCAGATCATAGAAATAGTCCTGTTTTCTATCAACAGAATAGAAAACACTGTGTTATATTAATACAATAAAATACAACCTGGCAATAAAAACAACTACTAATATGCACAGCAACATGGGTGAATCTCAAAGCCATTATTCTGAGTGAAAGTTGCCTCATACAAAAGAAAACATACTTTGTTATTTCATTTATATGAAATTCTAAGGAGCAAAATTAATTTATGCTTTTAAAAAGCAGAACAGGACAGTAATTGAAACTAACAGGGTAGGGAGCTAGTATTGACTGGGAAGGGACATCAGGGAATTTTGTGGTTGATATATTAATAACTTTGGGTTATGCAATTACACACAGATATAAATATGTATGTATATTATATATGATTTTGTGTATCCTATATGATATAGATACAAATATATATGTCTATCTGTATATCTATATATACAACTGTATGTAGATGCATAGACTTATATCTTTTGACATAAATTTTTTGAATAGCATACTTAAGATTTTATATATGAAAGTATGTATCATATATAAAATCTTAAGTATGCTATTTAATTAATTTTGCCAAATATATATACATGTAATATATATATTATATTAAATGTTTGTTTAATATATTATATATATTATATGTGTGTGTGTGTGTGTGTGTGTATATATATATATATAAAAAAACACCTGGATTAGATGTCTTACATGGACAGTTTTAAAGAATACACATATATGCATATTATTTTTTGCAAAATATATATATATATGAAAAATTTGTTGACTAGCATACTTAAGATTTTTGCATTTCACCCTGTTAATTTCATCTAAAAAAAAAACAAAAACAGACATTTAACTTACAAGTTTAAGCATACTGAAGTTTAGGGATAAAATATAGTGATATTTGCTATTCATTTTGAAATGTATAAAAATAAGGTGCATTGATGGATGGGTAGATAGATAGATAAGTATGTGACATATTACAAAATGTTGATTGTAGAATCTAAGTAGGGAGTAACACAGGTGTTCAATGACATTTCTAACAATTTTTTACGTATTTGATAATGTTCATAATAAAATATTAGGATAAGGCATGGAGAAGAGAAACAATGATATACTACTGGAAAACTGAGTATCATTTGAGCATAACCTTTGTTAAAGGACTAACTGGAAACATGTCTGAGAAGTAGAATAAATTTTACTTGTAAAAGAAAATGTGCATCATACTTTGAACTTGAAATTATATCACACCATATATAGAAAAATGTTCATTTGATGTGCAGATCTGATTGCTTTGTTTAATCATTTTATACTAGAATTTTCAATTACTATACACTATACTGATCATATGCTAGATTTTAATGCTGTAATGAAAAGAGACACAATTTCATGGCCAGTAGAGATCATGTATATAATGGATGCAGTCTCATGAGTAGAAAACTAAAAGATAATGTTTTAGGTATTATTTTGAAGAAAAGACAAAGAACTTTGTAAATACCTAAATTAGATGTCTGACATGGGCAATTTTAAAGAAAAATTCTGCCATTGGTGTTGTATTGTGAATACTGAATATTTGAGACAGGTCTTAATCTATTTAGGGAGTTTATTTTGCCAAAGTTAAGGACGCCTGTCCGTGACACAGCCTCAGGAGGTCCAGATGACATCTGCCGAAGGGGATCTGAGCACAGCTTGCTTTTGTACATTTTAGGGAGACATGAGACATCTATCAATATATGTAAGATGAATAAACACTGGAGCCTGGTGTGGTGGCTCACACCTGTAATCCCAGCACTTTGGGAGGCCAAGGCAAGTGGATCACTTGAGGTCAGGAGTTTCAGACTAGCCTGGCCAATATGGCAAAACCTCATCTTTACTAAAAATACAAAATTTAACCGGGTGTGATAGCTTATAATCCCAGTGACTTGGAAGGCTGAGGCTTGAAAACTCACTTGAACCCGGGAGGTGGAAGTTGTAGTGAGTAGAGATCACGATGCCGTCACTGCACTCCAACCTGGGCAACACAGTGAGACTTCATTTCAAAAAAAAAAAAGAACGTTGGTTTGCTCTGGAAAGGCAGGACAACTTAAAGCAAAGGAGGAAAAACTCCAAGTAGGGACAGGGCTTCCAGGTCATAGGTAGATAAGAGACAAATATTTGCATCCTTTTGAGTTTTTGGTTAGCCTTTCCAAAGGAGGCAATCAGATATGCATTTATCTCAGTAAGCAGAGGAGTAAACTTTGAATAGAATGAGAAGCAGGTTTGCTCTAAGCAGTTCCATAGTTGGCTTTTCCCTTCAGCTTAGTTATTTTGGGGTCCCAAGGTTAATTTTCCTTTCACAGCATAAAGGATAGACTGAAGTTTTTGCAATAGTACAGGTAGGAAGAAAAGTTCATGAAGGATATTGGTAATACAGTTGGAGAAAGGTACATCCTAAAATGCAACAATGCGCATCCAAGTCCCTTTACCATGAAATAACTCAGCTTTGTTTTACGTGATTTGGTGAGATAAAATGATGTCAGGAGCAAAATGATTCCAGGGAAGATGAAAACAGTATTACAGTTACAAAAGTACTTAATAAAATGAAAGAAAAAGAATGCTTTCTCTGCTTGAGAACGCTATTTATTGTCTGGTGTTGAGGTCAGATTTTTGAATATTTCATGTAACTTTACCCAAAGCTTAAAATCACAATGGTAACGCTCACTATCATTCATGCTAGGCACCCCCCACCCGCCCCCCGCAGGGTAGTCTTTTTTCTATCTTTTTTCTGAATGGATCAAATAATTCAGACCACCCCAGTGAAGTCTAATTAGGATGAGCTTTTAAATTTATCTTGGGAAAAATGTGTTCAGAGCTAATGAGGCATTGCAGGGAAAATAGACCTAGCCGTAAGCAATCTCCCTAAGAAGAGAACATTTCAGCAGCCTAATTCAAAGACTGCATTGTGTGTGCTTGTGTGTTCAAGAAAGACTTGTTCTCTTCAACTTCTCACCCTCAATCCAAATTTCACTTGAAAGAAGGAGTAAAAATGTTAAGAAGACACTTTAACTTTTTATTTTAAGAAATGAACAGACAATATTCTTCTGTGAAAAGTCAATAGCCATTTTTCTTCAGAAATAAAATTCCTCAGAAAATTCAAAGATTTAATTACATGACACAGGAAAATCCTGTTGGAAACAGAAGAAAACATTCTTAGTTCACATATTTTGCATACCTTTTTGTGTAGAGGAAAAGGAAGGTTTTGCTTTAAATAATATATCTCAAAGAATACTATAGTTTAAATTGTATTAACTGATTGAGACTACTTCAGGGAACATTTAGTACTATGAAATACCATTATTTGGTAGCATCATAATTATAAAAAGCAACCCTCAATCAAAAAATGATGCAGATTCATTTATAAACAAAACTGCCATGCTACTTAGGTGACTACACTCATGTACTACTCGAGGTCCTAGAACTTCCCCATAAAATAACTTCACTTGCCCACACTGGTGACTTCCTGGCTAACGAACTCTTTAACAGCCTTCTCTTAATCTCTTTCTCACTTCTCTACCAATGCTTTCTGGAATCACCTTTTAAATATCCTGCTTGCTCGTGAATTTGTTACTGGAAATGGATGCTGATCCAGAACCCAAAGAAGGGTTCTTGGATCTCGCACAAGAAAGAGTTCAAGATGAGTCCATAGAGTAAACTGAAAGCAAGTTTATTAAGAAAGCAAAGGAATAAAAGAATGGCTATTCCATAGGCAGAGCAGCCCTGAGGGCTGCCGGTTGCTCGTTTTTATGGTTATGTATTGCTTATATGCTAAACAAGGGGTGGATTATTCATGCCTCCCCTTTTGTGATCGTATTCGATAACTTCCTGAGATTGCCGTGGCATTTGTAAACTGTCATGGCTTTGGTGGGAATGGAACAGTGAGGATGACCAGAAGTCACTCTTGTGGCCATCTTGGTTTTGGTTGGCTTCTTTACTGCAAGCTGTTTTGTCAGCAAGGTTTTTAAGACCTATATCTTGTGCCGACCTCCTATCTCATCCTGTGATTTAGAATGCCTAACTGTCTGGGAATGCAGCACAGTATGTCGCTGCCTTATTCTACCAAGCCCCTATTCAAGATGGAGCTGTCTGGTTCAAATGCCTCTGACAAATATGTCTCAGTGTCTGCTTCTTGGAGAAACCAAGGAAAATAACCATATTTTAATTTTTAATGCATAGCTAGATTCTCTTAGCTTATATGTTATCTAGAATTTTTGTTGTTTTCTTAAAACATGAAGCTATATATTCATTTTTTGTATTACTGCTATCTGGTTCTTGGAATCAAATTATATTAGTCTCATGACATTTAAAATTATTATTGCATAGTTAATAATTTTGCTTTTAAATATTTTGTTTTAAGATAGACTTCGTTTTGTATGTATTTTGTTTATTTGCAACTCTTCTATTTTTTTTCTAATTCAGTCTTGTCAGAGATATACTTATCTTTATGTGGAACCAGTTTTGGGTTTGTTTAATTTTTTTCTCCTGGTTATTTCATTGATTTCAGATTTTATCTTTATTCTTTCTTTCCATCATATTACTTTGGGTTTCCTCTGTTGTTCTTTCCTCTGTTGTTCTTTTTCTTTCTCTAATTAATTTTGTTTAATGCTTAACTCATTTGTTTAAGTCATCTATTTATATAGCTTAAATATACATTTTAAATATATTTAGGGTCATTATGTCCATGTAAGGATTATTTTAGTTGTGTCACATAGAATGTGACATACACTTTTTAAAATGTCAAATAATTATGAGTATTTCTAATTTTTAAAAGTTTTTTATGAGTTTTTTTCTAACCTAAAGATTATTTAGTAATATACTAAATTGTCTTCAAATATGAAACATTTTAAAGCTACCATTTAAATGTTAATTTATAATTTTACTGTACTTCAGATAGAGAGGGAAATCTGTAGAATAATGATTTTTTAGGAATTAAAAACAAATTTAAATGACTATATATATGCTCTATTTTTTACCATTTCAGTATGGGTATTACTCTGCCCTATATGTTCATTTTATGAATTTTTTCATATGTATATACATGACAAATGTTTCTCCATTAGTTTTAGAAATACTTCTTATTTTTACAAATATTCTCCATCCTTTCTCCTTACTTCCCTCTGGGATTTGTAATTTCAAGATGTTAATGTCCTTGATCCTCTATAAATGTGTGTTAGTTTCCTATGGCTCCTATGAGAAATTACTGCAAACTCAGTGACTTAAAACACAAATTAATTATTTTAAAGTTCTGAAGATCAGAAGTCTGAAATGTGTTTCACTTGGCCAAAACCAAAATGCATAGGGCCTTACTCACTCTGAGGGCTGAATCTGTTTTCTGTCCTGTTTCAGCTTCTAAAGCTGAAACCACCTTTACAAAATTGTAACAGTGAAAAAAAATCTCACATGGCTAGCCATTTTCTTCAAACCTGCTAAGCTGTTTTTGCTCATTCCTACATGTAGGTCAAGCTAACTATGGGAGGAATTTGTTTTCTAGTTTAACTTTAAAGCAAGAATGATAATAGCTCCTTCCCAAAACTAATCTTCTTGTTCAGGAACTAAAACTGCCTTTGTAAAAGTAATGAAAGGCCACCAGGTTAAAATTATGGTAGAGGCCTAAATTCTGCTAAGATGTAGGCATAGTTTAATTCTTACAAGACATTGTTTCTTCTACTAAGATATAGGTACAGTTAACTCTAACAAATCACTGTTGTATAACTTGCCTATTTGTAAGTGCCTGCTGTTCAGGAGTCATGTAGCCAGTGGTCACAAGATTTATAGTTTCCTCAGTTGCCCCTATAGATAACATCACTGTTGTAAAAACCTAAGACTGGTGTTTGAGAATTTTTCAGACCTTGCATTCTGGTGGACCAACTGGTACCATCTGAACCAGGAACCCATCCCAAGAAATTGACTCAACAGGTTCCGTGACTTCCATCCAGGAACTGACTCAGCACATCAGAAAGTTTCAATGCCTTTATGATTTCATCCCCAATCCAACCAATCAGCATTCCCCATTCTCTAGCTCCTTGCCTGTCAAACCATTCTGGAAAAATCCTAGCCTTTGAATTCTAGAGAAGGTGGATTTGAGAAATATTTCCCCTCCTCCTTTCTTTGTCACCCTGCAATTATTAAACTCTTTCTCTGCTGCAACTTCTATCTCAGACTACTGGATTTTTCTGGTCAGCAGGCAAGAAGAACTCATATGGTCAACAAGAGAGCTGCATTCCTTGTATTTCTTGGCTCATAGCCCCTTCCACTATCTTCAAAGCCAGAGAATAGCCTCTTCAAAAATCTCTCTCTGCTTCTCCTTTCACATTTGGACTCACCAAGACAATCAAGAATAATCTTCCGTCTCATGACTCTGATTTAATCACATCTGTGAAGTTCCTTTTGCTTATCACAATTGCTTAGTTTCTTTTTTCTTAATAAAAAATTAGTATACTGGACATGACTGAACAAAGAATTACTGACCTTATGGATATCTTAATATGAACTTCCAAAGCTGAAAAGTAAAGGGAAAAAAGATTACCCAAAACTTCAATATCCAAGAACTGTGGGCACCTGCAAAAAGTGCAGCATATACGTAATGGGAATATGAGAAAGAGGGAAAAAATAAAAGAAACAGAAGAAACATTTGAAACAATGATGGTGGACAATTTACCAAGTTAATGTCAGACAACAAACCACAAATCCAGGAAAATCAGAGAACACCAAGTATGATAAATGAAAAGTAAAATAAAATAAAAATAAATAAACTACGTCTGGATATATTAAATTCAAACTATAATCAAAGACTTTTAAAAAAATCTAGAAGGAAATCACATCTTATTATAGAGGAACAGAGGTAAGAATTATATCTGACTTCTCATCCAAATCCATGTAAGAGAGTGAAGTAAAATTATTATTATTTTTTTTTAAATCCTTTTATTTTTTGTTTCTCAACGTTTTATAAAATGCATTGATTTTTATATTGACCTATATTAGTTTTCTATTGCTGCTAAAACTACTCCAAAACTAAGTGACTTGTGACAACAATAATTTTATATATATATATATATATATATATATATATATATTTATTATACTTTAAGTTCTAGGGCACATGTGCACAACGTGCAGGTTTGTTACATATGTATACATGTGCCACGTTGGTGTGCTGCACCCATTAAGTCGTCATTTACATTAGGTATATCTCCCAATGCTATCCCTCCCCCCTACCCCCTCCCCACAATAGGACCCGGTGTGTGATGGTCCCCTTCCTGTGTCCAAGTGATCTCATTGCTCAATTCCCACTTATGAGTGAGAACATGCGGTATTTGGTTTTCCGTTCTTGCAATAGTTTGCTGAGAATGATGATTTCCAGCTGCATCCATGTCCCTACAAAGGACACGAAACTCATCCTTTTTTATGGTTGCATAGTATTCCATAGTATGTATGTGCCACATTTTCTTAATCCAGTCTGTCACTGATGGACATTTGGGTTGATTTCAAGTCTTTGCTATTGTGAACAGTGCCGCAATAAACATACGTGTGCATGTGTCTTTATAGCAGCATGACTTATAATCCTTCGGGTATATCCCCAGTAATGGCATGACTGGGTCGAATGGTATTTCTAGTTCTAGATCCTTGAGGAATTGCCACACTGTTTCCCACAATGGTTGAACTAGTTTACAGTCCCACCAACAGTGTAAAAGTGATCCTATTTCTCCACATCCTCTCCAGCACCTGTTGTTTCCTGACTTTTTAATGATTGTCATTCTAACTGATGTGAGATGGTATCTCGTTGTGGTTTTGATTTGCATTTCTCTGATGGCCAGTGATGATGAGCATTTTTTCATGAGTCTGTTGGTTGTATGAATGTCTTCTTTTGAGAAGTGTCTGTTCATATCCTTTGCCCACTTTTTGATGGGGTTGTTTGTTTTTTTTCTTGTAAATTTGATTGAGTTCTTTATAGGATCTGGATATTAGCCCTTTGTCAGATGAGTGGATTGCAAAAAGTTTCTCCCATTCTGTAGGTTGCCTGTTCACCTGATGGTAGTTTCTTTTGCAGTGCAGAAGCTCTTTAGTTTAATTAGATCCCATTTGTCAATTTTGTCTTTCATTGCCGTTGCTTTTGGTGTTTTAGACATGAAGTCCTTGCCCAAGCATATGTCCTGAATAGTATTACCTAGGTTTTCTTCTAGGGTTTTTATGGTTTTAGGTCTGACATTTAAGTCTCTAATCCATCTTGAATTAATTTTCGTATAAGGAGTAAGGAAAGGATCCAGTTTCAGCTTTCTACTTATGGCTAGCCAATTTTCCCATCACTATTTATTAAATAGGGAATCCTTGCCACATTTCTTCTTTTTCTCAGGTTTGCCAAAGATCAGATGGCTGTACATGTGTGGTATAATTTCTGAGGTCTCTGTTCTGTTCCATTGGTCTGTATCTCTGTTTTGGTACATGTACCATGCTGTTTTGGTTACTGTAGCCTTGTAGTACAGTTTGAAGTCAGGTAGCGTGATTCCTCCAGCTTTGTTCTTTTGGCTTAGGATTGTCTTGGAAATGTGGGGTCTTTTTTGGTTCCATATGAACTTTAAAGCAGTTTTTTCCAATTCTGAGAAGAAAGTCATTGGTAGCTTAATGGGGATGGCATTGAATCTATAAATAACCTTGGGCAGTATGGCCGTTTTCACAATATTGATTCTTCCTATCCATGAGCATGGTGTGTTCTTCCATTTGTTTGTGTCCTCTTTTATTTCACTGAGCAGTTGTTTGTAGTTCTCCTTGAAGAGGTCCTTTACATCCCTTGTAAGTTGGATTCCTATGTATTTTATTCTCTTTGAAGCTATTCTGAATGGGAGTTCATTCATGATTTGGCTCTGTTTGTCTGTTACTGGTGTATAAGAATGCTTGTGATTTTTGCACATTGATTTTGTATCCTGAGACTTTTCTGAATTTGCTTATCACCTTCAGGAGATTTTGGGCTGAGACAACAGGGTTTTCTAAATATACAATCATGTCATCTGCAAACAGGGACAATTTGACTTCTTCTTTTTCTAACTGAATACCCTTTATTTCTTTCTCTTGTCTGATTGCCCTAGCCAGAACTTCCAACACTATGTTTAATGGGAGTGGTGAGAGAGGGCATCCCTGTCTTGTGGCAGTTTTCAAGGAGAATGCTTCTAGTTTTTAACCATTCAGTATGATATTGGCTGTGGGTTTGTCATAAATAGCTCTTATTATTTTGAGATACATTCCATCAATACCGAATTTATTGAGAGTTTTTAGCATGAAGGGCTGTTGAATTTTGTCAAAGGCTTTTTCTGCATCTATTGAGATAATCGTGTGGCTTTTGTCTTTGGTTCTGTTTATATGCTGGATTACGTTTACTGATTTGCGTATGTTGAACCAACCTTGCATCCCAGGGATGAAGTCCACTTGATCATGGTGGATAAGCTTTTTGATGAGCTGCTGGATTCAGTTTGCCAGTATTTTATTGAGGATTTTTGCATCCATGTTCATCAGGGATATTGGTCTAAAATTTTCTTTTTTTTGTTGTATCTCTGCCAGGCTTTGGTATCAGGATGATGTTGGCCTCATAAAATGAGTTAGGGAGGATTCCCTCTTTTTCTATTGATTGGAATAATTTCAAAAGGAATGGTATCAACTCCTCCTTGTACCTCTGGTAGAATTTGCCTGTGAATCCGTCTGGTCCTGGACTTTTTTTGGTTAGTGGGCTATTAATTATTGCCTCAATTTCAGAGCCTGCTATTGGTCTATTCAGGGATTCAACTTCTTCCTGGTTTAGTCTTGGAAGAGTGTAAGTGTCCAGGAAATTATCCATTTCTTCTAGGTTTTCTAGTTTATTTGCATAGAGGTGTTTATAGTATTATCTGATGGTAGTTTGTATTTCTGTGGGGTTGGTGGTGATATCCCCTTTATCATTTTTTATTGCATCTCTTTGATTCTTCTCTCTTTTCTTCTTTATTAATCTTGCTAGCGGTCTATCAATTTTGTTGATCTTTTCAAAAAACCAACTCCTGGATTCACTTATTTTTTGGAGGGATTTTTGTGTCTCTATCTCCTTCAGTTCTGCTCTGATCTTAGTTATTTCTTGCCTTCTGCTAGCTTTTGAATGTGTTTGCTCTTGCTTCTCTAATTCTTTTAATTGTGATGTTAGAGTGTCAATTTTAGATCTTTCCTGCTTCCTATTGTGGGCATTTAGTGCTATAAATTTCCCTCTATATACTGCTTTAAATGTGTCCCAGAGATTCTGGTATGTTGTATCTTTGTTCTCATTGGTTTCAAAGAACATCTTTATTTCTGACTTCATTTCGTTATGTACCTAGTAGTCATTCAGGTGCAGGTTGTTCAGTTTCCATGTAGTTGAGTGGTTTTGATTGAGTTTCTTAGTCCTGAGTTCTAGTTTAATTGCACTGTGGTCTGAGATACAGTTTGTTACAATTTCTGTTCTTTTACATTTGCTGAGGACAGTTTTACTTCCAACAATGGGGTCAATTTTGGAATAAGTGCGATGTGGTGCTGAGAAGAAAGTATATTCTGTTGATTTGGGGTGGAGAGTTCTGTAGATGTCTATTAGGTCCACTTGGTGCAGAGTTTAGTTCAATTCCTGGATATCTTTGTTAACTTTCTGTCTCGTTGATCTGTCTAATGTTGACAGTGGGGTGTTAAAGTCTCCCATTATTATTGTGTGGGAGTCCAAGTCTCTTTGTAAGTCTCTAAGGACTTGCTTTATGAATCTGGGTGCTCCTATATTGGGTGCATATATATTTAGGGTAGTTAGCTCTTCCTGATGAATTGATCCCTTTACCATTATGTAATGACCTTCTTTGTCTCTTTTGATCTTTGATGGTTTAAAGTCTGTTTTATCAGAGACTAGGATTGCAACCTCTGCTTTTTTTTGTTTTCCATTTGCTTGGTAGATCTTCCTCCATCCCTTTATTTTGAGCCTTTGTGTGTCTCTGCATATGAGATGGGTCTCCCGAATACAGCAAACTGATGGGTCTTGACTCTTTATTGAATTTGCCAGTCTGTGTCTTTTAATTGGACCATTTAGTCTATTTACATTTAAGGTTAATATTGTTGTGTGTGAACTTCATCCTGTCATTATGATATTAGCTGGTTATTTTGCTCCCTAGTTGATGCAGTTTCTTCCTAGCATCGATGGACTTTACATTTTGACATGTTTTTGCAATGGCTGGTACCTGTTGTTCCTTTCCATGTTTAGTGCTTCCTTCAGGATCTCTTGTAGGGCAGGCCTGGTGGTGACAAAATCTCTAAGCATTTGCTTGTCTGTGAAGGATTTCATTTCTCCTTCACTTATGAAACTTAGTTTGGCTGGATATGAAATTCTGGGTTGAAAATTCTTTTCTTTAAGAATGTTGAATATTGGCTCCCACTCTCTTCTGGCTTGTAGAGTTTCTGTTGAGAGATCTGCTGTTAGTCTGGTGGTCTTCCCGTTGTGTGTAACCCGACCTTTCTCTCTGGCTGCCCTTAACAGTTTTTCCTTCATTTCAACTTTGGTGAATCTGACAATTATGTGTCTTGGAATTGCTCTTCTTGAGGAGTATCTTTGTGTCATTCTCTGTATTTCCTGAATTTGAATATTGGCCTGCCTTACTAGGTTGGGTAAGTTCTCCTGGATAATATCTTGCAGAGTGTTTTCCAACTTGGTTCCATTTTCCCCATCACTTTCAGGCACAGCAATCAGATGTAGATTTGGTCTTTTCACATAATCCCATACTTCTTGGACGTTTTGTTCATTTCTTTTAACTCTTTTTTCTCCATGCTTCCCTTCTCACTTTGTTTCATTCATTTGATCTTCAATCGCTGATACTCTTTCTTCCAGTTGATCAAGTTGGTTACTGAAGCTTGTGCATTTGTCACGTAGTGCTCGTGTTATGGTTTTCACCTCTATCAGTTATTTTAAGGACTTCTCTACATTGGTTATTCTAGTTAGACATTTGTCAAATCTTTTTTCAGATTTTTAGTTTCTTTGCCCTGGGTACATAGTTCCTCCTTTAGCCCTAAGAAGTTTGATCGACTGAAGCCTTCTTCTCTCAACTCTTCAAAGTCATTCTCCGTCCAGCTTTGTTCCATTGCTGGCGATGTGCTGCGTTCCTTTGGAAGGGGTGATGCGCTCTGATTTTTTGCATTTCCAGCTTTTCTGCCCTGCTTTTTCTCCATCTTTGTGGTTTTATCTGCCTTTGATCTTTGATGATGGTGATGTGCTGATGGGGTTTTGTTGTGGGTGTCCTTTCTGTTTGTTAGTTTTCCTTCTAACAGTCAGGACCCTCAGCTGTAGTTCTGTTGGAATTTACTTGAGGTCCACTCCAGACCCTGTTTGCCTGGGTATCAGCAGCAGAGGCTACAGAAGATAGAATATTGCTGAACAGCAAGTGTTGCTGTCTGATTCTTGCTCTGGAAGCTTTGTCTCAGGGTGTACCCCACCGTGTGAGGTGTGAAGTGTAGGTCTGCACCTAGTGGGGGATGTCTCCCAGTTAGGCTACTCAGGGGTCAGGGACCCACTTGAGCAGGCAGTCTGTCTGTTCTCAGATCTCAATCTCCATGCTAGGAGATCCACTGCTCTCTTCAAAGCTATCATACAGGGGCATTTACCTCTGCCGAGGTTTCTGCTGCTTTTTGTTTAGCTATGCCCTGTCCCCAGAGGAGGAGTCTACAGAAGCAGGCAAGCCTCTTTGAGCTATTCAATAAGCTGTGCTGAGATAACTGGCTAGCCATATACAGAAGACTGAAACTGGGCCCCTTCCTTACACCATATATAAAAATCAATTCAACATGGACTATAGAATTCAATATAAAACCTAAAACTATAAAAACCCAGAAGAAAATGTAGAAAATACTGTTTTGAACATAGTCTCTGGCAAATATTTCATGGCAAAGATACCAAAAGCAATTGCAACACAAACAAAACTTGACAAACGTAACCTAATTAAACTAAAGATCTGCACAGCCAAAGAAACTACCAACAAAGTAAAGAGACAACCTACAGAATGGGAGAAAATATTTGAAAATTACGCATCTGACAATGGTCTAATATCCAGATTCCGTAAGGAACTTCAACAAATTAACAAGCAAAAAACAACTCTATTAAAAAGTGAGCAAAGACATGAACAGCTACTTTTCAAAAGAAGACATACATGTGGCCAAAAGCATATGAAAAAAAAATGCTCAACATCACTAATCATTAGAGAAATGCAAATCAAAAATACAATAAGATGCCATCTTACACCAGTTAGAACTGTTATTATTAAAAAAGTCAAAAAAATAACAGATGCTAGCAAGCATAGAAAAGGGAACACTTATACGCTGCTGGTAGAAATGTAAATTAGTTTAGTCATTGTCGAAAGCTGTGTGTGTGTGATTTCTCAAATAACTGAAAACAGAATCACCATTCAACCCGGCAGTCCCATTATTAGGTATATACCTAAATGGAATATAAATCATTCTGCCATAAGGACACATGCAGGCATATCATATGTTCATTGCAGCACTATTCACAACAAATAAATGAAATCAACTTAAATGCCCATCAATGGTAGACTGGATAAAGAGCATTACATATACACCACATAATGCTATGCTACCATAAAAAAGAACAAAGTCACGTTCTTTGCAGCAACATGAATGGAGCTGTGGCCTTAACCAACTATCACAGGAACAGAAAACCAAATATCACATTCTGTCCTTTATAAGTGGGAGCTACACATTGAGGACACATGGGCACAAAGAAGGAAACGAGAAATACCAGGGCTTGAGTGTGGGGCATGGATGGAGGGAGAGGATAAAAAAACTACCAGTTGGGTACTATGCTTAATGTCTGGGTGACAAAAAATCTGTACACCAAATCTCTGTGGCACACACTTTACCTGTATTACAAACCTGCACATGTACCCCTGAACCTAAAATAAAAATTGTAAAAACGTTATTACATTGTGATAAAGGATTCATTCTCCAAGAGGACATAACAATCTTTAATGTGTATATGTTTAACAACAGGGCATCAAAATAGGTCAGGCAAAAATTGACAGAACTGCAAGGAGAAATAGATGAATCCAATATTATAGTTGAAGAATTCAACACTCCTCTATCAGAAATGAACAGATTCAGAAGCCAGAAGATCAATTAGGATGTACTTAAACATAACACGATCATCAATCAACCGGATATAATGGATATTTGTAGTCTATTTTATCCACCAACAGCAGACTGCACCTTCTTCTCAGGCTCACATGGAATATTCAGCAAGACAGGCCACATTTGGAGTTGTAAAACATGCCTTAAGAAATTAAAAAAAATAGAAATCATACAATGTGTGCTCTTAAACCACAATGAAATTAAACTACAAATCAATAACAGAAAGATAACTGGAAAATTCCAAAACACCTGGAGAATGAACAACACACTTTTCAATAACATGTAAGTTAAATAAGAAATATCATGATAAATTCAAAAGTATTTTGAACAATATGTATATGAAAACATAACTTGTCAAAATTTGTGGAACGTAGCAAAACCAGATCTTAATGGGGTTTTATAGCATTGAATGTACATATTAGAAAATAAGAGATCTACAATCAATTATCTAATCATCCACATAAGAAACCAGGAAAAATGAGCAAATTAAGTTTAAAGTAGGTTAAAAAAAAAAACAGAAATAATAAAAATTAGAACAGAAGTCAATGAATTTGAAAACAGGAAGTCAACAGAAAAAAGCCAACAAAACCAAAAGCTAGTCTTTGAAAGATCAATAAAGTCATTAAGACTCTAGCCAGCCTAACTAGAAAAAGAGAAAGCAAACAAATTAGTAATACCAGCAATGAAAGAGAGCATATCAATATAGATGCCATAGTCATTAAAAACATAATGTAGGAAATAATAAAATAAACAATACAAATAAAATAAATAATAGATAAATAAATAAACAATAAAAATATAATACAGGAAAAAAATAAACTCACAAATTTGATAACCTACAAGCAATGAAGTGATTTCTTGAAAGACACAACCTGCTAAAACAGGGCAAATTAATAGCTCCTATGTGATGCTTCTCTACTAAGAAACTCTTCTGATTTTAGCTCATATAAATCTACAACTTTAGCAGAGGCAATTTTCTTAGGTTGTCATCCAAGTTTCCTGGGTGTTGTAGGGGGAGAAGGTCAGCATGTACCTGTTTTCCTCTCTGCAGCTGGGTTTTTGACATCTCTGGCATTGCCCACCCAAAATCCGTTGTAGTTTTTTATTTCTCTCACAGAGTAGGAGGACATGATAATCCAAGGCAATGCAGGAAAGGGGGAAAGTGGAAATGGAAAGTGTTCCTCTAACTTATCCCCTTGCTGCCACTTTTAGTTACCATCAGTGCCTGGCTGCAGCTATCCCTCCACAAACAGTCACACAGACCCACAACAGTTCATGACAGCCTTCTTCTCAAGGATTTCTCATTTTTTTGTATGTTCCTCCATGTTCTTCTTGATTTCCATATATTTGCTTTGGAGAGAACATTCCAGCAAGGCACACTAGTTCTCCATTCTGACAGGAAGATTAAACCTGTTTTCACAATGGAGTTTATGTTGGCCCCAGAAAATGGATCATTATTGCTTTAATTCTAGAACGATATCTTGTTCTTTGCTTCCCAGCCTCTCTTGCAGCTAGACCTTGTCACATGGCCCACTGTGCCCAATAAAATTAAAGGAAATTCTGATGCTGCAATTTTAGAAGTCCTTATTATTAACTAACAAAAGATTTACCATTTTATCTTTAGCATCTTGAATATAGATGTGATGCCCAGAAAAAAATTGCAGCCATTGTGTAAACAGGATGGGAAAGACAAAAGAACTGCAGAGTCTAACCCTGATATCATTGACCTTGTGAACTGATGCCAGCATCTACCTACTTCCAGATTGCTTGTTATGTTAAAAAAAATTATTATGCCTCTGTTAATTGTGGTTAATGTTATGTAAAACATGCAAATGACCAGCTTTTTATTTTATACAATAGTTTCTAAGAGGAAAATAATACTTAGGAAATACTTATGAGTTTCAAGGTAATTGTGCCATAGACTCTAAATAAATCATTTCAATTACACTTCATAGAAAGCCCGCATGGAGTTATACAATTTCCATTTTTTTGATTAGAGAATTTAGGCTGAGGGAAGGGAAATAACCTTGCCAAGGGCTAAAATTTAAATATAGGTCTACTTTTTCCAATATACCATATTACCTGCCAATCTATCTGTTTATAATACCAAAATGGATCTACATGTGGGAATTCATATATTTACGGTGACTTTTAGCTTTCCTCCTTATCCCAGGGAGGCTTGTTTTTGTCAATGGCACTCATTTCTGTATAACATTTACAGTCCTAATCCTGTTGGTTCTCAAGATTTTTTACCGTTACATTGCACTATCATAAGGCAAACTCCCTTGAGTGGGCATGCTCTTAAATACATACCAGCTAGCAGATAATATAGTATTGAAATCTAGCCTGGAGAGAATGGGGCATGAGCTAGGCACTTGATGATGGTTCTGAAAAGGGAGGTTAAAATTTCCCAAAGAAAGCCTTTGTCTCCTATGCTATTGTTTAAGACAGGCCATGGGGATATTATGTGTCTTTAACATCTGTGAGGGAATTAAAGTTGGAATACAGACAAGTGGCCTCAGAATAGAGAGGTGAGATACAATGTGTGACACACACACACACACACACACACACACACACACACACACAAAAATCTAAGCAACAGAAAAGACGCTGTCCTGCCTTTCTTTTAAATCCACTTTGCACTTTGTGTATGAAAGAGAAACCAGGCTTTGTCACTGGCACTGACAAGGAACAGTAGCAGATCCGAAGAGGATGCCAGACTACAGCAAAGGCATTAACCAAAGCACCCACAGTGTTATGTAGCTTTGAGCTATAGGGAATAATGAGTCTCTGTCTTGATTTGTTTTTGAACAAGGGAATCACTTAAAGAGATGGTAAATAGGCTTCGATTTGAATTTTTCAGTTTTGTGTCTAGATCAAGTAATGTAATCATTATTATCCCTGAAATATTTTTATCCATTTCTAATGAGTTACGGAGTATTCTAATTTTGGAGAAGAGGTTATTCTAGTTCATTGCTGCCTTAAACAATGAAGAATGCAAACTTGACCACAAAAGACCTCAATAATCAACTCATAGAGAATCAGAAAAGTTTACCTCTCATCAAGACCTTAGAGAGCAAAGAGTTAAAACTCAAGGTTTTAGAGATGAATACACAGATCCAGAGAGGTTAAATGACTTTGACCAAGGTCCCAGTGTTCATCTAGGACTGCATTGGGTTACAACCGAGAACTCCTGAAAGTGTTTCACTGTAATTCCACCACTCCATGAAGCTTTCGTAGGGCAAACTGCATATAAGCATATTAAAAGATTCCAAACTGCAAGACAATTCTAGATTCATATTCCATACCCATCTACATTACACAAATTACTAAATCTTCCCCACATTAAAAATATATATATATATGTGGAGTGGTCAGAATTGTGACTGCGTGCGCGCACACACACACACAGAGATACTTAAAACTTTATTATATTTTAAAGATGTGCTAAGATATCTTTCATAGGTTTACACATTTACCAGTATAAATCATAAAGAAAGGATATTTCAGTAGATTGATTTAACCCAGGATTTTGTTCTTCTAAAATACATGGATTCTCTTTAGAGATTACAAACCATATAGCTTTGTATACATTATAAATAACATATACAATTTTAATACTTCCATTAAGGAGGAATAGTAAATCATAAGTGTTTTGCAACTGGACTTTAATATCTATGTCAAAGAAATGCCCTTGTTATTCTGTTGTTTCTTGGGTTGTCCTTTATCATTTTCCTTGCTGGTCTAATCACTTAAAATATAACCTTGGAAAAGTACCTTACTTTTCTGAGTTCTAACTATTTCAAAAAACTTTGGGTAAGTACATTTATAAAACATTCTCCTTGTTTCCTTATTACAATTTTTATTCTTGCTCTGCAAAGAAATACACCTAAGTCAGTCTCTCTTTTTTACTCAAACTCACTTCCTATAGCAAATGGTAAAAAAAGGTAGGAACTGACTGCACTCCCCCTTCTGGTGGTATTTCAGCCAGAAGACACACATTGTTGGGCCATTTGAGACACGATTAAAGCTCCCCAGCCTACCTCTCCCACTGGAGAGAACTTGTTACCAAAGAAGAAGGGTCCATTACTTCCAATAAAAATAGAATCATGTATGTATTGTGTGCATTATACATAACAAAAAACCTTTCAGTGTTTTATCTCATTTCATATTCACAGCAATATTGTGAGGAAAATATTGCTTCTGAGTTCAGATTAAGAAAGTGTGGTTATTTCATAATGTATGATTATTTACACAAATTAATAGTTGGTATCAATTATTAATTACTTACGAATTACTCATATCATTTCACAGAAAAATGATTGCAAATAAAATTTATTGAGTTTCTCCCATATGGATTGACAAATCCTAAGACATATAAAAATATCTTCACTTTTCATATGAGCAAACTAATACTTAGCAAATATAAGTCATTTATCCAAGTTCGCACAGCTAACAAGCAGTAGAGCTGAATTTGAATTCAATCAGTGTGCATATATAGTCAATAGTTAAAAGTGCAGTTAAGCTATGAAAATTGTCAAGAAATAAAATAAAGACATGAAAAGGAACAGGAAACAAATAAAATCAATTATAGTTATTGTTAATACAGTTACTGTTATTGATCATAGACTTTACCTAGGGGTTTCCTGTTGACAACAGAACTGAAAAGGAAAACATGGTTGATTCAGTAACATCTCTTTTCTACTTTTGTAAAGTTAAAAAGGGGGCTGCAAAGAATTGAAAAATAGAGATATACATGTCATTGAAGTTAAATAATAAAATAATTTCTCTTCGGTGATTTAATGTCCACAAACGTGGTATATGTGCTGCATCTACTCCATTGCCTTCTCTGAACCCCTTTCTGGACTTCTCTCCTCCTTCGTTTTGCCTTAGAGCTGAACTTAATGACCCACATCAGTGTATTTCCTTACCCTCTTCTCTTAGGTTTTTCCAGTGGAGGACAAGAGATAACTTGAAGGCCAACTACAGAACAGTAAGGTTTGTGTATTTATTCTTTCTGCTGGGTTACTGTGGATCATCTGTGTCCCTCTGTTGCAGACTACCTGTCAGGCAGCTCTCTCAGAATATGGGCAATTGCTCCTTCCCTGCTCCTTCGGACATAGGGTAAGGGTTCCTACCTGTTGTGAGGCCAGGAATACTAAACCATCCCTTGTTGGGTTTCCTAAATTCTGTCCACCTCTTTGCAAGTAATCCATTTATAAAACTCTCCACAAAATCTCCAAAGTAACTTATCTGTCTCCAGAGTCTATAGGCTTTCCACTGTCACATGAATGCCATACCATACTGCACATAATGACTCACTGATAAGAAAGGGCTAACCATTTGCCTTTTAAATGTGCCAAATATAACCAACCTGTAACAGGAAAGCTGCCAGACATTCAGTTTTCCAAATACCTTGTAATTAAGTACTTGCTGCTTTAGTTATTGGGTCAGACACTTCACGTTATTGCATTTCATTTAGGAGTGTTGAGTTTCTATAGCTGTCTAAGAAAATCAACAGCAATTTTCCTAAGGTTACACACTTCCACAACCACATTTATGTCAACATTCACATTGTCTGCCATGGCAAAAAGCTCTTAATAGCTACAACGAGCATTAAGGCTCAGGGTATACTTTTTATATCTCTACATTTTTAGTTCCTCAACCTCAGTTCTGTTTTTTCTAAGTCACTTGACAAATATGTACTTTTATCTGAAATACAAATTATATGTACAATATAAGATAGACATGCCAATTTAAAAATGTGTGGCTGTAGAATTCACAGAAAATTTTTCCTTGTACACTGCATTACACCATTTAATAAAAGAACACTGGTTTTATCATTTTTAACATTTTTGCCATCTTTACCAAGAGATTTCTTCTGTGTTTTCTTATATCTGCCAGGGTAAAAAGTCACTAGAAAGTTAAGGTGTTTGAAATCAAAAGTGATGTCCTTTTAGTGCAGAGAATCATGTTTGAGACTTCTTAATAACAGAAGAAGAGTCAAAGATGAAACAAGGTTGGCTCTGCCACAAATTTTATTTTAATCTAGTTCTCTTTTCACAGGACAGACTCAGAGGCGTGGAATCTGCATCCTCTGAGGGTAACAACTAAAAGAGATGTCAGTGACAATAGAGGAGATTCTACCACAGCTGTCTGAAGCAAGTACTTTAAAATGAAGCTTAGTAATAAGAAAAAAAAAAAAAAAAAAAGGAAGACTACCCGAGTGACCAAGTGAAAGACTCATACAAAAGTCTTGCATACATGTACACTGCCTATAAATGTTGGTAATTAAAAAAGAGCCAGATCTATTGAACTTCACCATAAATCAGATTAAAATTAGATTCAAGGTTAATCGATATTTGATCTAGGGACCAACTTAGAATCTTTTACATAACATGTCCAGAGAACAATCTTAGAAATCATTAATGATTTAGTTTTGTCTTCCCTTTCTGTAAAAATATTACTTACAGAATAATAAATTGAATTAGGTTGATACCTGTCCAAATATGCTTAACATCAAACAGAATTGAAGGAATCTTTGCAATATTTACTAGCAAGAAAATATTGCAGCAGCCGGTCCTGTGAAGGCCAACTCACGTTGTTTTGGGTTTCTTTGCTGTTGCTGTTGTTTGTTTCTCTGTTTGTTTTGCAGTTTCACGGTGTTTATTTGATTGTCCTTTCTTTAGAGCTACTGCTGCAGTGTCTATTTCAGATCTTTCTCAAGGCTTTTTCTTAGGTTAAAGAAACAATTGGTGGAAAGTTGCTGAGGTAACCTCAGTGGTATATTCACATGCATTTGTGTGTGTGCAGCAATGTGTGTGTGTCTCAGTAGTTCTGCGAAAACCACATTTTCCCTCCGAAATCAAAGCAAAAGAGACCACTTTAATGAAATACATAACAGAAAACCTCTTCTGGTTCTCAGTGGCAACACAACATAAACCTTCTCTTATTCAGTTGCTGTTCACAAACTCTAGTCCTGGGTCATAATGGTCATAACCAGTATATTCCTTATAAATAATATCATAGTGTTCAGGGCAGACATTTAAATCAAATGGTACCTGAATCCCAGATTCGTCCCAGTTACGTTCAGACATTGAGAAAATTAGTAACACACCATTCTAAGTCTTTGAAGCATCAGTAAAGTAGAATCAAAATTAGTTAAATCCTACAACTTCAAAATATCAGTGTCTTTAAATTAATTTAAGGGAATAATAGCCACAGGAGACATTATTTTAGTCCCCGATACAGAGTAGAAACTAAATAAATGGTATGTTTTAAATTTATTATTAATAAATATCTTTTCTGATATAGTTTCTCTCTTGAAATTACTGAATTTTCTTTTTGAAACCCTTTCTAAAAATTAGAAGATATTCTAAGGCAGTTAATAGATAGTATCCCTTCAAGGTGAGTTCATAGAAATGGTTTAGGAGCACACCTGTAATCCCAGCACTTTGGGAGGCTAAGGCAGGTGGATCATCTGAGGTCAGGAGTTCAAGACCAGCCTGGCCAACATAGCAAAACCCCGTCTCTACTAAAAATACAAAAATTAACCAGGTATGGTGGCAGGCACTTGTAATCCCAGCTACTTGGGAGACTGAGGCAGGAGAATCACTTGAACCCAGGAGGCAGAGGTTGCAGTGAGCCAAGATCACGCCACTGCACTCCAGCCTGGGTGACAAGAGCGAAGCTCCATCTCGTGGTGGAGGTGGGGTTCGGGGGGGAAGAAAACAAAAGAAATGGTTTAGGAGACAATTGTCACATAACTGATGTTAACTTTCAACTTTCTTTGCACCCAATTTAGGTGCTTTTTCTTTTCTCTCTCTCTCTTTTTCGAGATGGATTCTCGCTCTGTCACCCAGGCTGGAGGGCAATGGCATGATCTCACCTCACTGCAACCTCCACCTCCGGGTTCAAGTGATCCTCCCACCTTGGCCCCCCTTCAGCTGGGACTACAGGTGCACGCCACCATGTCCAGTTAATTTTCGTATTTTTAGTACAGACAGGATTTTGCCATGTTAGCTAGGCTAGTCTCAAACTCCTGACCTCAGTGATCAGTGCGTCTTGGCCTCGCAAAGTGCTGGGATTACAAGCCTGAGCCACCATACCCGGTCAATTTAGATGCTTCTTTTAGCATTTTCTTCCCCACTTTTAAGGTTTGAGTGAAAAGCAAAATTTGTATCTGTTTATGGTGTCTGATATGGTGTTTTGATATATGTATACATTATGAAATTATAAAATCAATCTAATTAACATGTCTGTCCAATTATATACTCATTATTGTTTTTGGTGAGAACATTTGATCTTGTCTCCCAGCAATTTTTAAGTATACGATACTTTTCTACCAACTATATTAACAACACTGTATAATAGATCCCCAGAAGTTATTCATTCCATCTAACTGTAATTTTGTACCCTTTGGCAAACATCTTGCCATTCCTTAAATCTCATTCCAGATACTGGTAACCACCATTCTATTCTCTGCTTCTAAGTTCAACTTTTTTGTAGATTCTGCATATAAGTTCATGCACTGTCTTTCTTTGCCAAACTTATTTTAGTTAGCATAATGTTCTCCAGTTTCATCTATGTTCTCATAAATGACAGGATTTTCTTCTTTTTTAAGGCTAAATAGAATTCCATTATATATATGCCAAATTTTCTTTAGCCATTCATCCCTCGATGGGCACTGAAGTTGATCCCATATCTTGACTATTGTGAATAATGTTACAGTGAATATGGGGAACATATATCTTTTTCACACACTGATTACATTTCCTTTGGAAATATACTTAGAAGTGGGATTTCTGGGTCAATTAGTAGTTCTAATTCTAATTTTTTAAGACGTTGACATACTGTTTTCCATAATGGCTGTACCAATTTACATTCCCACAAACTGTACAGGGTTCTTTTTCCATACATCCTCTCTAACACTTATCTTCATCTTTTTGATACTAGCTATTCTAAGAAGTGTGAGGTGATCTCTCATTGTGGTTTTACCTTGCATTTTCCTGATGATTAGAAACATTGAACACTTTTTTGTATATCTGTTGACCATTTGACCATACAAGAAAACATTTTATGTCCTCTTTTAATCTATTCAAGTTATTTGCCCATTTTCAATTGGATTATTTGCTTTCTTACTATTGAGTCATTTGAGTTCCTTATATATTCTGGATATTCACCCCCATCAGATGTATGGTTTGCATATGTTTTCTCCTATTATGTAGGCTGTTTCTTTATGCCATTAATTGTTTCCTTTGGTGTGCAGAAGCTTTGTAGTTTGATGAAATCCCTTTAATTTTTGCCCTTGCTGCCTATATTTTTGGGGTAATATTCAAAATATTTTTGTCAAGACCAATTTTGAGAAGCATTTTCTCCTATATTTTCTTTCAGTGGTTTTACAGCCTATTGTATTAAGCCTTTAAATGATAACATCAAAAAATAGGGAAAAAATTAACCAAAGAGATAAAAGATCTATACACAGAAAACTTAAACATTGATGAATGAAATCAAAGAAAAAAATGGAAAAATATCCCATGTTTATAGATTGGAAGAATTAATGCTATTAAAATGTTCATATTACCCAAGCAATCTACAGATTCAGTGCCCTCTCTATTAAACTTCCAAAGACATTCTTCACAGAAGTAAAAAAACAAAAATTCTAAAACTCATATAGTCACAAAGACCCTGAATAGCCAAAAATCTTAAGCAAAAAGAACAAAGCTAGAGGCATTGTACTGCCTGACTTCAAAATATATAACAAAACTATAGTAATCAAAACAGCATGGTACTACCATAAAAACAGATCTATAAATCAATGGAACAGAATAAAGATCCAAGATATAAGTTCACACATTTATAGTCAATTAGTCTTCAACAAAGATGCCAAGAACATACAATAAGGAAAGGACTGTCTCTTTAATAAACTGTGGTGGGAAAACTGAATATCCACATTCAGAATAATGGTTTCAGCACTTTTATAACCTATTACCAATCACTCACCTTTTAAAACACACACACTCACATTCTTTTTATTATGGTAAAATAATTGAAAAAAATCATTTACACCACACCAGAACTCTCCATTAAAACCTTTTAAAGCAATGTGTGTCTTTTCAGTCATTGCAGTTGTAGCGATTTATAACTATATATCAATTTGGATGACTAGTTATCCATTGTTGCCTGACAAAATGTACAGTTTTAACAGCTGGAAAGCACAAAACTATTATTATATTGTATTATTTTGTAAGTCAGAAATTCAGACTTCTCCCAGAAGTATAAGGAATGGTACTTTTATTCTATAGTCAATAAATTGAGGTCACTTAAATGTACTTGTGTCACAGTTAGTATGGAAGGGACATGATATTTACTTATATGACCATGCCTTGGATGGAAGGCTAGGCTCAACCACGCACCTTTCTCTGTCATGTAGCCTAAAGGCCTCGCAACAAGGTGTCTCCTGCAAGATAATAGGACTCCTTGCATGGCCGCTCAAGGCACTGAAAGAGCAATGCAGAAGTAATTTAGCATGGTGCCTTAGATATACCAAAGAATAAATAAATATTTGTGACCTAGAGATAAATGCATCTCCTAGAAGTATTTTCATTGTATTATATAACTAAAACTAAATTCCGTAACTCAAAGGTATGCTTGATTAATTTATAGCAACTTGGGCTCTATGTTAAATCATATTCACTTCAGTGAGTGTGAGCTTATGGATAAGATACTGCTGTTTCACTTAACTTGATCACAGCAAACGCTTCATTTGGGCATGGATAATGACAGTGTTCGGGGACAGTTATTTATGTGCAGATGATGTAACAACAAAAGAAGACTCAAAGATCCCTATATCACAAGATGTATGAAGACAGGGACCTGTTATACTGCATGGTGTGCAGTATTTGTTGTATAAATAAGTAAAATCCTCTCAATAAATACAGTATAGATTTTTCTTATGGTTGGAAAGTTCATGCCATTACATTTAGATGTATTCTTATTTTCCTTTAAAAATAAACGTATATTCTGTAGTTAGTAAGACAATGAAAATATTTTGACATTTATTCATTTTTTCACCCAGTAAATCTAGATGTTTCTGTTAGGTGGTGGTAACTTTACTTAGGAATTAATCTGATCAACAAGAACAGGCTAAACATGAAACTAGTTCAAAACCAGTATACTCAATTCTTCAGCCTCATTATAAGATTTTTAAACATTACTTGATTCTTATCAAAAGGAAAATGAATATAATGTATAAAGGGATGATTTGCAATTTTGAATTATAGTAATAGTCATAAAGATATGACCACAGGTCAACAGCAAAAAAGAGAATAATGTGTGCTTCATTAATCACTCAATAACTCAAATAAAATCAAAACCAAAATATAAAATTAAATAAAACACCAGTTTATGTTAGAGATAATTAGAAAAGGAATAACTGCAAATTATGTTCTGAGCACTCACAAAGCTAATATCTATGCAACAATATCTGTCATTTACTGAGCATTTAGAATGAAACAGGCATAGACCATATCATACAAGTCACTGTTCAAAAGAACAAGTGAGCTATTACGCCAATTTTACAGATGTATTAGTCCATTTTCACACTGCTAAAAAGACATATCTGAGACTGGATAATTTCTAAAGGAAAGAGATTTAATTGACTCACAATTCCTCAGGGCTGGGAAGGCCTCAGGTAACTTACAATCATGGTGGAAAGGGAAGCAGACACGACCTTCTTCACATGGTGATAGCAAGGAGAAGTGCAGAGTGAAGGGTAGAAAGAGCCCCTTATAAAACCATCAGATCTCATATAAAACCATCAGATCTCATGAGAATTCACTGTCACAAGAACAGCATGGAGGTAACCACCCCCATTTACTTACCTCCCACTAGGTCTCTCCCACAATTATGGGAGCTACAGTTCAAGTGGATGGGGAGACAGCCAAACCATATCAACAGATGAGAAAATGGTACCCTAGAGCAGTTAACTAGTTTTCTGAATTTGTATAGCGAATAAGTGACAAGCTTGTATTTGAATCCAAGTCTGATTAATACCAGTATGTGAGTCTAATCATCTTATCTATTCATTTATTCATTAGACAGATAAAGACTGGATGTTTAAGGGTATAAAGCACAATTCAGATGCTGGTGATCTGGGTAGAGACAGACTAGACAAAGCCCCTGCTCCTTTGCAGCTAACTGTAGTTTAGGGAGAAATATAATAAACAAGATATGTATACAAGTTTTATTGTGATTAATACGATGAAGAAAAATAAAGTAGATGAAGAGGATATAAAGTGATGAGAACTGGTATTAGTCAATGAGTAATACCTCACTGAAATATTTAAAGGATTTTTTTTAGCTAGCATACTCTCAAAACCTATAAATTACTTTAAGGAGGAGACTAAGCTCCCAATTATAATAAAAATCAAGTCACTCCATCAAGCATAGTAGCTCACACCTATAATCCCAGCACTTTGGGAGGGTGAAGTGGGCGGATCACCTGAGGTCAGGAGTTCGAGACCAACCTGGCCAATATGGTGAAACCCTGTCTCTACTAAAAATACAAAATAATTAGCTGGATGTGGTGGCACATCCCAGCTACTCAGGAGGCTGAGGAAGGAGAATTGCTTGAACCTGGGAGGGGAAGGTTGCTGTGAGCCAAGATCATATACTTCAGCCTGAGTGACAGAGCAAGACTTGGTCTCAAAAAAAAAAAAAAAAAAAAAAATAGGAAAAAAAAAAATCAAGTCACTGAAAAGAACTTCATACTCAAATATCTGTCCAGGTACAAAGTGAGTTTACATTCACAAGGACTGTGAGCTTCCTGACATAGTAGTCAGGTTCATAATCTACAATGAAGGCTAGGATATTACCTTAGACATACAGAATGCTATGAAAACAGGAAGCAATATGAGTTTTTAAAATGTGATAAACCATTTTAAACATGAATATGACCAAATTAAAAATATTTAACTAGTAAATATTGTGCAGAACATAATTGGAAATTACAGATTTTTATTAACTATTGTTTGATATACTACTTTAGATATTTTTGGTGGCAAGAGGGTTTGTAAAATATGGATTGCTTTAAGTCAGCTTAAATGTAAGAGCAGATCTAGTAATAGTAGACTAGGTTAGCCCAACAAAACTGAAAGATGAAGATCAAGCAATCTCAAGCACCTCACTGGATCAGCTTATGATCCTCCTTGGATGATATTATTTTTTCTTTCATAAGTATAGTATAGTATTATTTTTTAAAGTGTGCAAAAATATGTATGCCATTGGACAAAACAGCCATTTCCTTATTAAAATAGTTTTTCAAACTCACTGTTGCAACCAAATAAGCCATATTCATCAAGTCACGGGAAAAAGGAATACAGAGATTTAGGAATGCTGGACTTGTTTCTCTTTAACTTTGGCAGCAAAAGCTGGACAGTTTTCAAAATGCACCTGACAATAATTGTGTTGTCTTAAGCAACAGGATGTGGAGGACTGTGGAGGCTTTCAAGTTCTCCTCAGGGTGTTTTATTTTCTCAGCTTAAGTATGATGTTGTTGGTGAAGCCTTGTCAAGCACAGGAACATTGTCTTTACCCGATTCTATACACAGAGTTGTCCAAAAACTGTGATTTTTGACTTGGATCCCAGAGTCCACTATGTCCACCATCAACAGGGACTGGCTCATCCACTCCAGTCCTGAAAGATGGCTCGGTCTACCTCAAAGATCGCATCTGCCAGCTATACCTCCAGGTAGAACATGGAAGGGTCTCTCAGTTACTGCACCAGAAACCACCAGAGCCCATGAGAATCTGTGGTGGGGAAGTGGTAACCTGAGCAGCTTCTCCATGTAGTGAGACAGAGTCCATTTGCCTGACTCAGTTGACCTGGAATTTTGATGCTTCTTATTTTCATTTTCAAGAGAGATACTTTGAACGGTTGTTTGTGTCAAGTATCTTGACCTCCGGTTCAGTTAGTAATGGCCCAGAGAGCTAGTTGATGCTGCAGATACCTGGCAGATCAAGAACTGGTTTACAGTCTAAAATTCAGCGAATGAGACGTTGACTGTTTTCACTCACCATTATTTCCACAGTGCCTAGCAGAGTGCCTGGCACAAAATAGGCATTTTATACACATTAGTTAAACAAATGAATATTTCTCAGGTCTCAGTATAGCTACATATTATTACAGCCTGTTATAAGTGCTGGCACATAAGAGTTTAGTATTATTTTTTAATGTTTTATTGACTCTCAAGAAGTCCTAGGAAAACTATTTGAAACCAAGCAAGAACCCTTTTTACACTGCTCCACAATTCATCTGTAATAGCATTTAAATGTTTAACATTGCCTAAAAATACTTACAGTTCTTGAAATTTTAATCTATTAATCAAATGTTTTATCAATTAATTTCACGTTTATTAATCAGTTGAATATAATCATGAATAATCAATATTCATTTTAGTTACTCAAAGCCAGTTGTGAGGCAGGGCTATTGAAAGTATATGGGCAAAGTATGCTTAACAGAGGAACACACATGTGCTTTGATGCTTTGTCTACTCTGTGGGGATCAGTCTTAAAATTTAATTCTACAAATGCATAAAAACATCAATCTGTGAACTGCCATTATCAGTCAATATAAGGGCCACTAAAGAATTGGAAAGATAGCTGTGACGAGGATTATAATGACTGTTGGTTTTTATAAATTTTGCTTTTTAACTATTTTGATATTTACCTTATAACTCTTTTTAATTTTTTTAAATTTTACTTTAAGTTCTAGGGTACATGTGCACAATATGCAGGTTTGTTACATGTGTATTTATGTGCCATGTTGGTTTGCTGTACACATTAACTCATCATTACATTAGTAATTTATCTTAATGCTATCCCTCCCTCATCTCCCAACCGTATGACAGGCCCTAGTGTGTGATGTTCCCCACCCTGTGGCCAAGTGTTCTCATTGTTCAATTCCTACCTATGTGAGAACATGCAGTGTTTGGTTTTCTATCCTTGTGATAGTTTGCTGAGAATGATGGTTTCCAGCTTCATCCATGTCCCGATAAAGGACATGAACTCGTCCTCTTTTATGGTGGCATAGTATTCCATGGTGTATATGTGTCACATTTTCTTAATCCAGTCTATCATTGATGGACATTTGGGTTGGTTCCAAGTCTTTGCTATTGTGAATAGTGCCACAATAAACATACGTGTGCATGTGTCTTTATAGTAGCATGATTTGTAATCCTTTGGGTATATATCCAATAATGGGATGGCTGGGTCAAGTGGTATTTCTAGTTCTAGATCCTTGAGGAATCGCCACACTGTCTTCCACAATGGTTGGACTAGTTTATACTCCCACCAACGGTATAAAAGCATTCATATTTCTCCACAACCTCTCCAGCCCCTGTTGTTTCCTGACTTTTTAATGATCACCATTCTTACTGATGTGAGATGGTTTTGATTTGCATTTCTCTGATGACCAGTGATCATGAGCATTTTTTCATGAGTCTGTTAGCTGCATAAATGTCTTCTTTTGAAAAGTTTCTGTTCATATCCTTTGCCCACTTTTTGATGGGATTGTTTAATTTTTTCTTGTAAATTTGTTTAAGTTCCTTGCAGATTGTGGATATTAGCCCTTTGTCAGATGGGTAGATTGCAAAAATTGTCTCCTATTCTGTAGGTTACCTGTTCACTCTGATGGTAGATTTATTTTTGCTGTGCAGAAGCTCTTTAGTTTAATTAAATCCCCTTTGTCTATTTTGGTTTTTATTGCCATTGCTTTTGGTGTTTTAGTCATGAAGTCCTTGCCCATACCTATGTCCTAAATGGTATTGCTTAGGTTTCCTTCTAGGGCTTTTATGGTTTTAGGTCTAACATTTAAGTCTTTAATCCATTTTGAATTAATTTTTATATAAGGTGTAAGGAAGGAATCCAGTTTCAGCTTTCTATATATGACTAGCCAGTTTTCCCAGCAGCATTTATTAAATAGGGAATCCTTTTTCCCGTTTATTGTTTTTGTCAGGTTTGTCAAAGATCAGATGATTGTAGATGTGTGGTGTTATTTCCAAGGCCTCTGTTCTGTTCCATTGGTTTATATCTCTGCTTTGGTACCAGTACCATGCTGTTTTGGTTACTGTAGCCTTGTAGTATAGTTTGAAGTCAGGTAGCGTGATGCCTCCAGCTTTGTTATTTTTGCTTAGGACTGTCTTGGCAATTTGAGCTCTTTTTTGGTTCGATATGACCATTCCAAAATTGCCTTATAACTCTTAATAAAACCTAAAGACAGAAAATCTTACCTCCATTTACAGATGAAGAAATTAAAGGCCAGAGAAGCTAATTGACACCCCAAAGTAAATATAAATACTCATCCATGAAACTGAGGTTCAAAATTTTGCTTAACTGAGTCTGAAGCCCATGTTCCTTTTCTCTTTGCATTATATTACCTCCAATGGATTTTTTAAATGGACCTTGACATTTTTCTGTATAAAATAGCACCAGCAGAAACATTACAAAATCAACTTTTCAGCACATGGAAAAGAGAGGACTACTGAATAACCTGAAACCAGATTATCTGTTTGAAGAAAAAAACCTAACAGAATAACAGAAACATCAATCCTGCAGTTATAAACACTCCTGGGAAATCAAAATAAACTATTTTTACCAATAGAAAAAAAAATGTCCTAAATGCTTACAGAAGACATTAAACTGTAACTTTAAATAAAATATTCCTCTGAAAACTGAGACTAAATTTGAATTCTTGTGAAAAATTATTTAGATGATACGTAATCTGATAATAACATCAACAGTTATGACTTAATTCAGCAAACTAATTCTTTAGAAATTTTGCTTAAGACATTTCTTAATTGTTGTAACCTTATATTCTCTTCTTCATATAGAAAGATGAAGAAACTGTTGAGTGGTTGATAATATGGTTGAAAGCAGAGACTCATTTTCATTGTTTGAAGGAAAGCCAGCACCATACAGTACCTGGCAGGTAGAAAATATTCAATAAATGTTGAATGAATACTTTTCCATTAAATGGTATGGATTAGAACTGATGAAGTCCTACTGTTGTGCTTTGTCTCTAATGGAATTGGAGAGCTTACTTCAGAAAGCTCCATGCAGGCAGTGCCCATAGACCCGACTGGAAGTTAAACAGGTCCAGCTGGGGACTTAGCCATGGTTATAAACCACGGTGGCAGCACTGCCAAGGCCTTTAGGATGTTTGCCAAGTAGCTTAGGAGTGAAAAACATCATAGGACATAGAGTCCACTGAAAGTGTAGGCCAGTTTCAATGCCTCCCAATTATGATTTGTGTGAATATCAAATACGATCATCGGAAGAAAAGGTCTTTAAATTTGAAAACATTTTACAAAAGTTGTTAATTAATATATTAACATTAACTGCCTAAAATCACATTTCTATTAGTATCTCTTTTTAAACATCTTAATGGCACGGTCTGACTTCTGTCAATAAATCTAGAGTTCTCTAAATGGATGAGTCTTCCAAAAATTTTGAATGGATTTTATCTGAATTCTGTGTGGCTAAATGACCATCTGCAACTAAATGACTGCTGTCTTATCTCTGCATTCTCAAGTCTTCATCCTCTTTTCTCCTACTCAGAATCTGAGGAGGCAAGGGAGTAATAGACAGAGTATTAAGAAAGAATCCAGAGGACTTGAGTAACTTTCTTGTAACCTTAGGGAAATAATTCAAGTTCCCTTAACTTATGCTCATTGTATATATCATTAAATGGATTTTCTCCTGAACTCATAGTATAGTGGTGAAGATCACATAAGATGACATGCTTCATAAACAATCACACAAATGTAAGATACTTTTATTGCTGAGCATCAGTTCACTGTTTTGATATGTTTTGAGATATGAGAGACAGAGTCCTAGATGAGTGGATATTTCTACTGCAACACTTGCATGTTTTACATACTGGTTTATGCATCTCTCGCTCTAGCGTAGACTGTGTAGTTTAATCATTTTAGTGTTTCCGAATATGCTTTTGTCAACTTACATTCCAATCTTTCAACAAGTCTTACTAAGTGCCATATTTAAGTGGCAAGTTATACTGGGGGATGGGAATACAATAGGGAGCTACATGTCATGCTGCTTCTCTTCACAGAACAAATACACCACCAGGATGGGACAAAAACATTCTAAAATACTGGGTGCTTCTGGAAGAGATACAATGTTCAGAGTATGAGTAAACTGTGTTATAGCTGGAAATACATCACACAAAGCCAACATCACCACATTCTAGGAATCTCTCCCTCCAGATATGTTATCTCTACTTTTTCACTTGAACATTTTGTTGAGAGAAAAATAAGGAAAACATCCAGGTTGAACAAGCTCTTCTTCTAATTACCCACATTATTAAAACAATATTGCTGAGATCACCTGAATTTTTACAATTATTATGAAACTGTTTAGAAATAGCCTAACATCATACAATGAAACACATTTGAACCTGTAAATAAGACAGAAAAAATTAACTGTGAAAGTTGATATAAAGATAATTATTTCCACTTTTGTTTATAGCCATGAATGTGTGATTATACATACAAATGCTCAAAACTATTGGTTTCAAAGCATGAAGAAAATTCCTTCAATTTGCCTTGATTTAGAAATAAACAAATATGCTGGACACTGTGTTCTCCCTAGAATTTGAAGGGCAATGATGACATTAATGCCATTCTATTGTATGTCAAAGCAATATAAAAGCTGCAAATATCTGACAAAAAAAAACTCCTATCCCTAAGTGGTAGAAATTATTGAAACCACAGGGCATATAGCACTCTCTCTGTGAACTTTTATCAGGGAGCTGTTGGAGGCAGGCTTTTTGGAGCAGCCTGTAGCTTACCCCTCAATTCATGCTGGTCAGGTCTTTTACCAAGAGAATTTTGCTTTCAGTATTTATGTGATGCAGGCAACTGTTTACCTTGGGGCTGCAAGTCAATCTGAGTGCTTCAGAATCCGTGTGCCATTGTGGCTTTGTTGCCCATGGAAACAAAGGCTTCTTTGGAGACAGGGAGCTTTGTAAAGGGAGTGGCGGAGTATAATTTCATCAACTCTGGTCATTGCCCTATTTGAAGGTGTTTTGCAGCATGAAGAACACACACAAAAAATTGCACAGGATTTTAATGTTTTGTAATGATTTTAAAACTTGCTTTTAAGATTTCCAAATTGTATACAGTAATAGTTCCACTTTCCTTTAAAGAAATTGTTCCTAGGCCGGGCGCGGTGGCTCAAGCCTGTAATCCCTGCACTTTGGGAGGCCGAGACGGGCGGATCACGAGGTCGGGAGATCGAGACCATCCTGGCTAACACGGTGAAACCCCGTCTCTACTAAAAAAATACAAAAAACTAGCCGGGCGACGTGGCGGGCGCCTGTAGTCCCGGATACTCGGGAGGCTGAGGCAGGAGAATGGCGTGAACCCGGGAGGCGGAGCTTGCAGTGAGCTGAGATCCGGCCACTGCACTCCAGCCTGGGCGACAGAGCAAGACTCCGTCTCAAAAAAAAAAAAAAGAAAAAAAAGAAATTGTTCCCAATTAGAGTAAACATTCAACTAGGAATGACTTACATACTTTCTCCTACCTCAGCAAAGAGAGTAAAAGCAATGATGCTAATTCTAGCTAGCTAACATGTAGGGGAGGGCTTTCAGAATGTGTTATTAAGAAGAAAGCATTAGGCATAGATTAAGCCAGGACCACAACCCATGTTTTAAAATGTCATGAAAATGGCTTGGACTAGAATTTCACAAATGTCTCGTGTCTTTCACCTGACATTCAAAATATAAATTAAATCTTATTATGGATTTCATTAATAAACATTTGTGGGGGACTAGCAGCCTGATATTTCCAGTAGCCTTGTTATTAACTCATTTTTTTTTTTAGCCCAAAATTGAGTAGAAGGTGAATTGCAAAAGAAGATAGAGAACGAGGGACCACTGAGGACAGTACAGCAATAATCTGCTGAGTAATGCAGAAGACAAATGGGACCAGAATAGAAAAGAGGAAGAAGAGGAGATTTGTATTTCTTGCTCACTTCATTTTTATCAAGCTCGGGGCCAGAAACTACATAAGTTATCTCATGCAACCATCCTACTAACTCTGTGAGGCAGATATCACTATCCCCATTTTAGAAACTGGGTAATTGAAAGAAGTGAACATACAATCAGTAAGTGTCTGAAAAAATATGTGGGACAAGGAAACCAAATTGTCAAAACTCTGAATTTTCTCTCTGAATCAGATTATATCTATCTTTTTTCTTTTTTTTTAATTTTAATTTTTAATTTTAAGTTCCAGGGTACATGTACAGGATGTGCAAGTTTGTTACATAGGTAAATGTGTACCATGGTGGTTTGTTGCACCTATAAATCCATCACGTAGGTATTAAGCCCAGAATATGTTAGCTATTTTTCCTAATGCTTTCCGCTTTCCCTCCCTTCTGAAGCTGTCTACCTCTGACAGGCCGCATGTTCCCCTTCCTGTGTCCATGAGCTCTCATTGTTCAGCTCCCAATTATAAATGAGAACATGTGGTATTGGGTATTTTATTCCTGCATTAGTTTGCTGAGGATAATGGTATCCAGCTCCCTCCATAGCCCTGCAAGGGACCTAATCTCATTCCTTTTTGTGGCTACATAGTTTTCCCTGGTGTATACGTGAGCATTTGGGTTGATTCCATGTCTTTGCTATTATGAACAGTGCTACAGTGAACATACACGTGCATATAGCTTCATAATAAAATGATTTATATTCCTTTGGGTATATACTAGTAGCAGGATTCCTACTACTGGTAGTAGTCAAATGGTATTTTTGCCTCTAGGTCTCTGAGGAATGCCACGCTGTCTTCCACAATAGTTGAACTAATTTAAATTCCCACCAACAGTGTACAAGGATACCTATTTCTCTGCAACATCGCCAGCATCTCTTGTTTCTTGACTTTTTAAGAACTGCCATTCGGACTGGTGAGAGATGATATCTCACTGTGATTATGGTTTGCATTTCTCTAATGATCGGGATGTTGAGCATTTTTTTTTCATATGTTTCTTGGCCACATGAATATCTTCTTTCAAGAATTGTCTGTTCATTTTCTTTGCTCACTTTTTAATAGGGTTGTTTGTTTTTTTTCTTGTAAATTTGTTTGAGGTCTTTGTAGACTCTGGATATTAGACTTCTGTCATATGGATAGATTGCAAAAATTTTCTCCCATTCTGTAGGTTGCCTGTTTGCTTTGATGATAGTTTCTTTTGCTATGCAGAAGCTCTTTAGTTTAATTAGACCCCATTTGTCAACTTTTACATTTGTCACAATTGTTTTTGGAGATTTCAATCATGAAATATTTGCCCATGTCTATGTCCTGAATGGTATTGCCTAGATTTTCTTCTAGGGATTATATAGTTTTAGGTTTTGCATTTAAGTCGTTAATCCATCTTAATTTTTGTATAAGGTGTAAGGAAGGAGTCTCATTTCAGTTTTGTTCATATGGCTAGCCAGTTCTGCCAGCACCATTTATTAAACAGGGAATCATTCCCCCATTACTTGTTTTTGTTAGGCTTGCCAAAGAACAGACAGTTGTAGATGTGCGGTCTTATTGCTGAGTTCTCTACTTGGTTCTATTGCTCTGTGTGTCTGTTTTTGTACCAGTACCATGCTTTTGGTTACTGTAGCCTTATAGTATAGTTTGAAGTCGGGTAGCATGACGCCTCCAGCTTTATTCTCAAGGATTCTTTTGGTTACATAAGGTCTTTTTTGGTTCCATAAAATTTTTTAAATACTTTCTTCTAATTCTGTGAAGAATATCAGTGGTAGTTTAATGTGAATACCATTTAATCTATAAATTTCTTTGGCTATTATGGCCATTTTTACAATATTGATTCTTTCTATCCATGAGCATGGAATGTTTTCCTATTTGTTTGTGTCTTCTCTGATTTCCTTGAGCAGTAGTTTGTAGTTATACTTGAAGAAGTTCTTCACTTCCCTTGTTAGCTGTATTCCTAGTATTTTCTTCTGTTTTAGCAATTGTAAATTAAGAGTTCATTCATGATTTGGCTCTCTGCTTGTCTGTTGTTGGCATATAGGAATGCTTATGACTTTTGCACATTGATTTTTGTATCCTGAGACTTTGCTGATGTTGCTTAAGAGACACTGTTCCAGAATCTCTGGGACACAGCTAAAGCAGTGTTAAGAGGAAAATTTATAGCACTAAATGCCCATATCAAAAAGCTAGAAAGATCTCAAATTGACATGCTAACATCACAACTAAAAGAATCAGAGAACCAAGGCAAGCAAACCCCAAAGTTTACAGAAGACAAGAAATAACTAAGCTCAGAGTGGAAATGAAGGAGATAGAGATATATATATATTAAAAAAAAAAAAAAAACCCTTCAAAAAAATCAATGAATCCAAGAGCTGGTGTTTTGAAAAAATAATAAAATAGACCACTAGCTAGGCTAATGAAGAAGAAAAGAAAGGAGCATCAAATAGACACAATAAAAAGATGATGAAGAGGATATTAACTCTAACCCCACAGAAATACAAACAACCATCCATGAATACTGTAAACACCTCTATGCAAATAAACTAGAAAGTTTAGAGGAAACTGATACATTCCTGGATACATACATCCTCCCAAGACTGAACCATGATGAAGTTGAATCCCTAAATAGATCAATAACAAGTTCTGAATCTGAGACAGTAATAAATAGCCTACAAACCAAAAAAAAAAAAAAAAAAAAAAAAAAGCCTAGGACCCAGTGGATTTATAGCTGAATTCTACCAGAGGTACAAGGAGGAGCCCTTACCATTTCTTGTGTAACTATTCCAAACAATTAAAAAGGAGAGACTCCTCCCTAACTCATTTTATGAGGCCAGCATCATCCTGACACCAAAATCTGGCAAAGATACAACAAAAAAAGAAAACTTAAGGCCAATATCCCTGATGAACATTGATGCAAAAATTCTCAATAAAAGATTGGCAAACAGGCCAGTCGTGGTGCCTCACGCCTGTAATCCCAGCACTTTGGGAGGCCAAGGCGGGCAGATCGTGAGGTCAGGAGTTCAAGACCAGCCTGGTCAACACAGTGACACCCTGTCTCTACTAAAAATACAAAAATTACTTGGGCATGGTGGCGGGAACCTGTAATTCCAGCTACTCAGGAGGCTGAGGCAGGATAATTGTTTGAATTTGGAAGGCAGAGTTTGCAGTGAGCCGAGATTGTGCCATTGCACTCCAGCCTGGGTGACAGGGACAGGGTGAGACTCTGTCCAAAAATAAATAAATAAATAAATAAATAAATAAATAAATACTGGCAAACCAATACAGCAGCACATTAAAAAGCTCATCCACCATGATCAAGTCAGCTTCATCCCTGGGATGCAAGGTTGGTTCAACATACACAAATCAATAAACGTAATACATCACATAAATAGAACTAAAGACAAAAACCACATTATTATCTCAATAAATGCAGAAAATGTCTTTGATAAAATTCAACATTCCTTCGTGTTGAAAACTGTCAATAAACCATGTATTGTAGGAACCTACCTCAAAATAATGAGTCATTTATGACAAACCCACAGCCAATATTACACTGAATGGGTAAAAGCTGGAAGCATTCCCCTTGAAAACTGGAACAAATCAGGGATGCCCTCTCTTAATATTCCTATTGAACATAGTATTGGAAGTTCTGGTCAGGACAATTAGGCAAGAGAAAAAAATAAAAGGTATTCAAATAGGAAGAGAGGAAGTCAAATTGTCTTTGCAGGTGATACGATCTTATAGTTAGAAAACCCCATCATCTCATACCTATCTTTTCACTGCTATGAGTATATTACTTAGGGCATGGATGGTGTTTAAGAAATACTATAATCAGTATTTTTTTTTTCAATGAATCATGTCTTTCACTGAAACTGAAAATATGTTCTGGTCATGCACTTGGGCCTGGTGGAGATTGGGTTGTAAGAACTCTGGTTTACTGTTGTTTCTTAAACATCTTGGTAATTGGATATGACTTCACTTGAGATTTAGTTTCCATATCCACAAAAGAAACAGAGTAAATCTTTTCCTATTCTATATAAAAAGGATAGCTATAAGAACAATAAAGCAAAAATAAAACTTTATTTTCCTGTTAAGTATATATATGAGATACATTTATGATATATATGTATATATCAGATACATTTATGAGATATATATATATATATTAGATACATTTATGAGATATATATACACACACACACATACACACACACACACATATCTCAGTAGGGTGTTCTGCCTTACTGAGAAACCAACAGGGGCAAATATGGATGCTTTTGCATTACCCATCCCTCAACCTCAGGTAACACAGCTCATGACTCCAAAACAGACATCTTCCTTCTCCTTGAGGAGAGGAGAGGGAAGAGTAGGGAGGACTCTCTCTTGCATATTAGAGACCTGGTCAGCTACAGGAAGATAGAGCACCAGACAGGGTCATAAGGCCCTCATTCCATGTACTAGCTCCCAGATATTTCTAGACACATCCTAGGTCAGAAGGGAACCCACTTCCTTGAAAAAAGGGACTCAGTTATGGCAAAATCCATCACTGACTAAAAAGTGATGGATTTTGACTGAAGAAATCTTGAGCACTGAAGAATCACTAGTGATACCCAGGTAGTATCATCATGGACCATTGGTGGGACTCAGATTTACTGGCTTCAGGTGAGAACCAGCACGTTCTGAATCACTGTAGTGTATACAGTGAGACACTCCTTCTGCTTCAGAAAAGCAGAGGGAAAAGTAAAGCAAATTTTGCCTTGTACCTTAGATACCAGCTCAGCCACAGTCGGGTAGAGCACCAAGTGGGCAATTGAGTTCGTAATCCAGATCTTGGCTCTTGAACAGCATTCCTGGACCTGTCCTGAGACAGACAGGAGCTCACTTCCCTGAAGGGTGAGCCCTAGGCCTAGCAGCATTCACCATAAACTGACTGAAGAACCATTGGTCCTTAACTGAACATTGGCTGTAGCCTGGCAACACTCCCCATGGGTATGTGTTAATGGTGGCTGTAGACTGAGGCTCCTCTGCCTATGAAAAGGGGAAGAAAGAGTGAGAAGGATTGTGTCTCATGGTTTGAGTGCCAGCTCAGCCACAGGAGACTAGAATACCAGAAAGATTTCTAAGGTGTTTTCTTTTTTCTTTTCTTTTTTTTTGGTAAGTCCCTGGCTCTTGGATGACATCTCTGGAACCAGCCAGGTCTGGGGAAATCTCACCATCCTGAAGGGAAGGAAGCAGGCATAGCTGGCTTAGCCACCTGCTAATGGAGAGCATTACGGCCTTGAACAAATATAAGCGACAGTCAGGTAGTGGTTACAGAGAGCCTTGGGTAAGAATCAGTGCTGTACTGACTTCAGGTCTGACCCAGCACAGTCTAGTACTGGTGGCTACAGAAATATGGGTGTCACCTCACCCCCAGCTCCAGGTAGCTTAACACAGAGAGAGAGAAAGAGAGTAGGGAGTGGAAAGAGGAGACCCCATTTGTCTGGGAGACAGTAAAAAAGAGAACAATTGTCCCTGGCTCATAACCCAGAGAATTCTTCTGGATCTTTTTCAAGACCATCAGGATGGTTCCTCTATGAGTCTGAAAGAACCGCAGCATTACTATGCCTGGGGTACTCCCTAATGCAGACATGGCTTATATCACAAAATCCAAATTCTTTTGAATACCTGAAAATTCCTTTCAAGAATCAGGGACACATACATGATCAGACAGTGAAGACTACAATAAATACCTAACACTTCAGTGCCCAGGCACCAACGATCATCTGCAAGCATCAAGATTACCCAGGAAAACAGGAAAACATGAGCTTACCAAACAAACAAAACATAGCACAAGGGCTCAGTCCTGGAGAAAGAGAGATATGTGACCTTTCACATGGAGAATTCAAAATAATTGTTTTGAGGAATCTCCAAGAAATTCAAGATAGAGAAGGAATTCACAATTCTACCAGATGAATTTAAGAAAGATATTGAAATCACTAAAAAGAACCAAAAATAAATTTTGGAGTTGAAAAATGCAACTGACATTCTGAAGAATGCATCAGAGTCTCTAAATAGGAGCATTGATCAACAAGATAAAAGAAGTGGTGAGCTTCAAGACAGGCTATTAGAAAACACACAACTAGAAGAGACACAAACAAAAACACAAAGAATACAAAACAATAAAGCATGCCCGCAAGATCTACAAAATAGTCTCCAAAGGGCAAATCTAAGAGTTATTGGCTTGAAAGGGAAGGTAGAGAAAGAGATAGGGGTATAAAGTTTATTCAACTTCCCAAACCTAGAGAAAGATATCAATACCCAAGTAAAAAAAGGTTACAGATCATCAAGCAGGATTAACGCTAAGACCACCTCAAGACATTTAATAATCAAATTCCCAAAAGTCAAAGATAAATAAAAAGATTCTAAAAGCAGCAAGAGAAAAGAAACAGATAACATACAATGGAGCTCCAATACATCTGGCAGCACACTTTTCAGCAGAAACCTTACAGGCTAGGAGGGAGTGGCATAACATAGTTAAAATGCTGAAGAAAAAAAAATTTACCCTAGAATAGTGGTGAAAATATCTTTCAAACATGAAGGAGAAATAAATATTTTCCAAGACAAACAAAAGCTGAGAGATTTCATCAACACAAGATGTGTCCCACAAAAAATGCTAAAGAGTGTATCTCAGTCAGAAAGAAAATGACATTAGTGAGAAATAAGAAACTATCTAAAGGTGCAAAACTCACTGCTAGTAGTAAGTACACAGTTAAAACACAATATTATATAGCACTTATAGCTGTGGAGTGTAAACTACTCTTATTTTAAGTAGAAGGGCTAAAAGATGAACCAATTAAAAATAATAACTACAACTTCTTTACAACACACAGTACAAAAAGATATAAATAGGAATGACAAAAAAACTAAAAAGAAAGTGAATGAAATTAAAGTTTACAATTTTATTAGTTTTCTTTTTGCTTGTTTGTTTATGTAAATAGAGTTAACTTATTAGCTTAATATAATGGGTAGTAAGATATTATTTGCAAGTCTCATAACAAGTTCAAACGAAAACTTATACAACAGATACACAATGAATGAAAAGCAAAAAATTAAATTGCACGACCAGAGAAATTTACCTTTAATAAAAGGAAGACAGAAAGGGAGAAAAGACCATAAAACAACCAGAAAACAAATAACAAAATGGCAGGAATAAATCCTTACTTATCAATAATAACAATAAATGTAAATGCACAAAAGGCTCCAATCAAAAGCATAGCGTGGCTGAATTAATCAATAAAAAAAGACCCAATTTTCTGTTGCTTACAAGAAACACACTTCACCTATAAATATACACAAAGACAAATAATAAAGGGGTGGAAAAAGATATTTCATGTCAATGGAAACCAAAATCAGCAGGAGTAGCTACACTTAGACAAAATAGATTGCAAGCAAGAAGAGACAAAGAAGTTCATTAAATAATGATAAAGTGGTCAGATGAGCAAGAGGATATAACAATTGTAAATACATATGCACCCAACAGTGGAGTACCCAGATATATAAAGCAAATGTTATTAAAACTAAAGAAAGAGATGTACTCTAATACAATACTAACTGGAGACCAACATCCCACTTTCAGCGTTAGATAGATCTTCCAGACAGAAAATGAATAAAGAAATATTGGACTTAATCTGCACTGTAAACCAAATAGATCTAATAGATATTTATACAACATTTCATTCAATGGCTACAGAATACACATTCCTTTTCTAGCACATGGATTATTCTCAAGGATAAGTCACATGCTAAGTCACAAAATAGTTGTAAAACATTCAAAAATTTAAGTAACATCAAGCATCTTCTCTGACCACAATAGAATAAAAGTAGAAATCAATAATAAGAGGAAATTAGGAAACTATACAAATAACTTGAAAATTAAACAATATGCTTCTGGATGACCAGCAGGTCAATGAAGAAATTAAGAAGGAAAATGAAAAATTTCTTGAAACAAATGATAATGCAAACAACATGCAAAATACAATGGGATACAACAAAAGTAGTACTAAACTATAATTAGTAATACAGCTATAAGTGTCTACATCAAAAAAGAAGAAGAACTCTAAATAAATGTTTTAATGAGTTATCTTAAACAAATACAAAAGCAAGAACAACTCAAACCCCAAATTAGTAGAGTAAAAGAAATAATAAAGATAAAAAAGAATAATAAAGAAATAATAATAAAGAAAATCATAGCAGAAGTAAATGAAATTAAAAAGATGGAAACAATACCAAAGATCAACAAAACCAAAAGCTGGTTTCTTAGAAAGATAAACAAAATGGACACACATTTAGCCAGAGTGACTAAGAAAAAAAGAAAGAAGACCCAAATAAATAACATTGGTAATGAAAAAGGAAACTTTGCAACTGCAGAAATTAAAAGTATTCTTTGTGGCTACTATGAGCAACCATATGCCAATAAATTGGAAATTCTAGAAAAAAATTGATAAATTCCTAAACATATACAACCTACCAAGATGAAACCATGAAGAAATCCAAAACCTGAACAGAGCAATAACACATAACAAGATCACAGTCATAATAAAATGTGTCTCAGTAACAAAATGCCAGGAACCTGAGGGATTCGCTGCTGACCTCTATCAAATGTTTAAAGGAGAGCTAATACCCATATCAATCTATTATGGTAATTTTATGTTAAATATCAAATTAAACTATTCTGAAACATAGAGAAGGGAATACTTCCAAACTCATTCTATGAGGCCAGCATAACTCTGATACCAAAAGTAGAAAAATACTCTTCTTTATGATTTCCATTCTTTTGCATTTGCTGAGGAGTGTTTTACTTACAATTATACGGTCAATTTTAGAATAAGTGCGATGTGACGCTGAGAAGAATGGATATTCTGCTGATTTGGGGTGGAAAGTTCTGTGGATTTTTATTAAGTCCTGAATATCCTTGTCAATTTTCTGTCTCATTGATTTGTCTAATATTGACAGTGGGGTTATAATGTCTCCCACTATTATTGTGTGGGGGTCTAAGTCTCTTTTTAGATCTCTAAGAACTTGCTTTATGAATCTAGGTGCTCCTGTAATAAGTCCATATATATTTAGAATAGTTAGCTCTTCTTTTTTCATTGATCCTTTACCATAATGTAATGCCCTTCTTTGTCTTTTTTGATCTTTGTTGGGCAAAAGTCTGTTTTATCAGACTAGGATTGCAAAATGGAATCTGATTAAACTAAAGAGCTTCTGCACAGCAAAAGAAAGTATCATCAAAGTGAGCAGACAATCTAGAGAATGGGAGAAAATTTTTGCAATCTATCCATCTGACAAAGGACTAATATCCAGAATCTACAAAAACATAAACAAATTTACAAGAAAAAAACAAACAACCCCATCAAAAAGTGGGTGAAGGATATGAACAGACAGTTCTCTAAATAAGACATTTATGTGACCAACAAACATATGAAAAAAAGCTCATCTTCACTGGTCATTAGAGAAATGCAAATCAAAACCACAATAAGATACCACCTCATGCCAGTTGCAATGGCGGTCATTAAAAAGTCAGGAAACAACAGATGCTGGAGGAGATGTGGAGAAATAGGAACTCTTTTACACGGTTGGTGGGAGTGTAAATTAGTTAAACTGTTGTAGAAGACAGTGTAGCAATTCCTCAAGGATCTAGAACTAGAAATACCATTTGAGCCACCAATCCCATTACTGGATATATACCAAAAGAATCATAAATCATTCTACTATAAAGACACATGCACATATATGTTTATTGCAGCACTGCTCACAATAGCAAAGGCTTGGAACCAACTCAAATGCCCACCAATGATAGACTGGATTTAAAAAATGTGGCACATACGCACCACGGAATACTATGCAGCCGTAAAGAAGGATGAGTTCATGCCCTTTGCACAGACATGGATGAAGCTGGAAACTATCATTATCAGCAAACTAACACAGGAACAGAAAACCAAACACCACATGTTCTCAGTCATAAGTGGGATTTGAATAATGAGAACACATGGACACTGGGAGGGAAATATCACACACTGGGGCCTGTTGTGGGGTGGTGATAGTGGAGGGATAGTATTAGGAGAAGTACCTAATGTAGATGATGGGTTGATGGGTGCAGCAAACCGCCATGGCATGTGTATACCTATGTAACACACCTGTGTCTTCTGCACATGTATCCCAGAACTTAAAGTATAATAATAATAAATAAATAAAAAGCAGAAAAAGACACATCAAATAAAAGAAACTATAGGTCAATATCCCTGATGCATATTAGTGCAAAAATTCTCAACAATATACTAGCAAACTGATTTAAATAATACATTAAAAAGATCATTCATCGTGACGAAGTGGGATTTATCCCAGAGATGCAAGGATGGATGAAAATATGCAAATCAATTAATGTGATACATCCTATTAACAGAATTAAGGTTAAAAACCATATGATCATGTCAGCTGATGCTGATAAAGCCTTTGATGAAATTCAAAATCCCTTCATAGTAAAAACACTTAAAAAACTGGGGATAGAAGAAATGCATCTCAACATAATAAAAGCCATATGTGTCAGACCCACAGCTATTGTCAAACTGAAATGGAGTTTGGAGAAAAAACCTGAAATACTTTCCTCTAATATTAGGAACGTGACAAAGATGCCCACTTTTGCCACTGTTACTCAGCATAGTACAGAAAGCACTGAAACTAGAGAAATAAAACATGAGGAAGAAATAAAGTGGCATCCAAACAGAAGAGGGAGAAGTCAAATTATCCTGTTTGCAGGTGATATGAACTTTTATTTGGAAAAACCTAAAGTCTCTACCAAAAACTGTTCAAACTGATAAATAAATACACTCAAGTTTTAGGATAAAAAATCAACATTCAAAAATCACTAGCATTTCTATATGCTAACAGCAAACAACCTGAAGAAGAAATTGAGAAAGTAATCTCATTTATAGTAGCCACAAATAAAATTGAAAACCTAAGAACTAACTTAATCAAAGAAGTTAAAGATCTCTATAATTAAAACTATCAAACATTGATACAAGAACTTGAAGAAAACAGCAAAAAACGGTAAGATATATCAGGTTCATAGGTTGACTGAATCAGTATTGTTAAAATGTCCATACTCCCAAGACAATCTACAGATTCAATGCAATACTAGCAAACTACCAATGACATTTTTTGCAGAAATAGAAAAAAAAAATCCTAAAATTTATACAGAATCCCAAAAGACCTAGAATAGTCAAGCTATCTTAAGCAAAAATAACAAAACTGGAAGAATCACATCACCTGTCTTCAAACTGTGCTACAGAAGTATAGTATCCCAAACAGCATGGCATGGATGTAAAAATAGATACATAGAGCAGAGGAATGGAATAGAGAACTCATAAATAAGTTTATGCATCTACTGTGAACTCATTTTTGATAGAAGTGCCCAGAACATACATTGGGGAAAGAACAATCTTTTCAATAAATGGTACTGGGAAAACTGGATATTCATATGCAAAGGAAAGAAACTAAACCCCTGTCTCTTGCCACGTACAAAACTCAAATCAAAATGGATTAAAGACTTAAATATAAGACCTCAAACTCTGAAACTATGACAAGAAAACTTTGGGGAACTCTCCGGGACATTGGACTGGGGTAAAATTACTTGAGCTATACCCAACAACCACAGGAAACCAAAGCAAAAATGGGCAAATGGGATCACATCAAGTTAAAAAGCTTCCACACAGGAAAAAAAAAAAATCAACAAAGTGAAGAGACAACCCACAGAATGAAAGAAAATGAAAGAAAAGGGATTAAAAACCAGAATATATAAGAACCTCAAACAACTCAATAGAAAAAAATCTAATAATTGGATTATTTTAAAAATGGGCAAAAGATTCATTAGGCATTTCTCAAAAGAAGAGATACGAATGGCAAAAAGGTATATGAAAAGGTGCTGAACATTATTGAACATCAGAGAAATGAAGGTTAAAACTACAATGAGATATCATTTTACCCCAGTTAAAATGGCTTTTATCCAAAAGAAAGGCAATAACAAATGCTGGTGAGGATGTGGATAAAAGGGAACCCTTGTACACTGTTGACGGGAATGTAAATTAATACAACCACTGTGGAGAACAATTTGGAGGTTCCTCAGAGAACTGAAAATAGAGTTACCATATGATCCAGCAATCTCACTCCTAGGTATATACCTAAAAGAAAGGAAATCAGTATATTGAAGAGATATATGCCCTCCCCTGTTTTTTTTTTTTTTTTTTTTTCCCCGTTGACATTTTCTTTTTATTATTATTATTATTATTATTATTATTATTATTATTATTACTATACTTTAAGTTCTAGGGTACATGTGCATAACATGCAGGTTTGTTACATATGTATACTTGTGCCATGTTGGTGTGCTGCACCCATCAACTCGTCAGCACCCATCAACACGTCATTTACATCAGGTATAACTCCCAATGCAATCCCTCCCCCCTACCCCCTCCCCGTGATAGGCCCCGGTGTGTGATGTTCCCCTTCCTGAGTCCAACTGATCTCATTGTTCAGTTCCCACCTATGAGTGAGAACATGCGGTGTTTAGTTTTCTGTTCTTGCGATAGTTTGCCAAGAATGATGGTATCCAGCTGCATCCATGTCCCTACAAAGGACACAAACTCATCCTTTTTCATGGCTGCATAGTATTCCATGGTGTATATGTGCCACATTTTCTTAATCCAATCTGTCACTGATGGACATTTGGGTTGATTCCAAGTCTTTGCTATTGTGAATAGTGCCGCAATAAACATACATGTGCATGTGTCTTTATAGCAACATGATTTATAATCCTTTGGGTATATACCCAGTAATGGGATGGCTGGGTCATATGGTACTTCTAGTTCTAGATCCTTGAGGAATCGCCATACTGTTTTCCATAATGGTTGAACTAGTTTACAATCCCACCAACAGTGTAAAAGTGTTCCTATTTCTCCACATCCTCTCCAGCACCTGTCGTTTCCTGACTTTTTAATGATCGCCATTCTAACTGGTGTGAGATGGTATCTCATTGTGGTTTTGATTTGCATTTCTCTGATGGCCAGTGATGATGAGCATTTTTTCATGTGTCTGTTGGCTGTATGAATGTCTTCTTTTGCGAAATGTCTGTTCATATCATTTGCCCAATTTTTGATGGGGTTGTTTTTTCTTGTAAATTGGTTTGAGTTCTTTGTGGGTTCTGGATATTAGCCCTTTGTCTGATGAGTAGATTGCAAAAATTTTCTCCCATTCTGTAGGTTGCCTGTTCACTCTGATAGTAGTTTCTTTTGCTGTGCAGAAGCTCTTTAGTTTAATTACATCCCATTTGTCAATTTTGGCTTTTGTTGCCATTGCTTTTGGTGTTTGAGACATGAAGTCCTTGACCATGCCTATGTCCTGAATGGTATTGCCCAGGTTTTCTTCTAGGGTTTTTATGGTTTTAGGTCTAACATTTAAGTCTCTAATCCATCTTGAATTAATTTTCGTACAAGAAGTAAGGAAAGGACCCAGTTTCAGCTTTCTATTTGTGGCTAGCCAGTTTTCCCAGCACCATTTATTAAATAGGGAATCCTTTCCCCATTTCTTGTTTTTGTCAGGTTTGTCAAAGATCAGATGGCTGTAGATGTGTGGTATTATTTCTGAGGACTCTGTTCTGTTCCATTGATCTATATCTCTGTTTTGGTACAAGTACCATGCTGTTTTAGTTATTGTAGCCTTGTAGTATAGTTTGAAGTCAGGTAGCGTGACGCCTCCAGCTTTGTTCTTTTGGCTTAGGACCGTCTTGGCAATGTGGGCTCTTTTTTGGCTCCATGTGAACTTTAAAGTAGTTTTTTCCAATTCTGTGAAGAAACTCATTGGTAGCTTGATGGGGATGGCATTGAATCTATAAATTACCTTGGGCAGTATGGCCATTTTCACAATATTGATTCTTCCTATCCATGAGCATGGTATGTTCTTCCATTTGTTTGTGTCCTCTTTGATTTCACTGAGCAGTGGTTTGTAGTTCTCCTTGAAGAGGTCCTTTACATCCCTTGTAAGTTGGATTCCTAGGTATTTGATTCTCTTTGAAGCAATTGTGAATGGAAGTTCATTCATGATTTGGCTCTCTGTTTGTCTGTTACTGGTGTATAAGAATGCTTGTGATTTTTGCACATTAATTTTGTATCCTGAGACTTGCTGAAGTTGCTTATCAGCTTAAGGAGATTTTGGGCTGAGACAATGGGGTTTTCTAAATATACAATCATGTCATCTGCAAACAGGGACAATTTGACTTCCTCTTTTTTTATTATTATTATTATTTTTTAATTTATTTATTATTATTATACTTTAAGTTGTAGGGTACATGTGCATAACGTGCAGGTTTGTTACATATGTATACTTGTGCCATGTTGCTGTGCTGCACCCATCAACTCGTCATTTACATCAGGTATAACTCCCAATGCAATCCCTCCCCCCTCCCCCCTCCCCATGATAGGCCCCGGTGTGTGATGTTCCCCTTCCTGAGTCCGAGTGATCTCATTGTTCAGTTCCCACCTATGAGTGAGAACATGCGGTGTTTCGTTTTCTGTTCTTGTGATAGTTTGCTAAGAATGATGGATTCCAGCTGCATTCAAGTCCCTACAAAGGACTCAAACTCATCCTTTTTTATGGCTGCATAGTATTCCATGGTGTATATGTGCCACATTTTCTTAATCCAATCTGTCACTGATGGACATTTGGGTTGATTCCAAGTCTTTGCTATTGTGAATAGTGCTGCAATAAACATACGTGTGCATGTGTCTTTATAGCAGCATAATTTATAATCCTTTGGGTATATACCCAGTAATGGGATGGCTGGGTCATATGGTACATCTAGTTCTAGATCCTTGAGGAATCGCCATACTGTTTTCCATAAAGGTTGAACTAGTTTACAATCCCACCAACAGTGTAAAAGTGTTCCTATTTCTCCACATCCTCTCCAGCACCTGTTGTTTCCTGACTTTTTAATGATTGCCATTCTAACTGGTGTGAGATGGTATCTCATTGTGGTTTTGATTTGCATTTCTCTGATGGCCAGTGATGATGAGCATTTTTTCATGTGTCTGTTGGCTGTATGAATGTCTTCTTTTGAGAAATGTCTGTTCATGTCCTTTGCCCACTTTTTGATGGGGTTGTTTGTTTTTTTCTTGTAAATTTGTTTGAGTTCTTTGTAGGTTCTGGATATTAGCCCTTTGTCAGATGAGTAGATTGCAAAAATTTTCTCCCATTCTGTAGGTTGCCTGTTCACTCTGATGGTAGTGTCTTTTGCTGTGCAGAAGCTCTTTAGTTTAATGAGATCCCATTTGTCAATTTTGGCTTTTGCTGCCGTTGCTTTTGGTGTTTTAGACATGAAATCTTTGCCCATGCCTATGTCCTGAATGGTACTACCTAGGTTTTCCTCTAGGATTTTTATGGTATTAGGTCTAACATTTAAGTCTCTAATCCATCTTGAATTAATTTTCGTATAAGGAGTAAGGAAAGGATCCAGTTTCAGCTTTCTACTTATGGCTAGCCAATTTTCCCAGCACCATTTATTAAATAGGGAATCCTTTCCCCATTTCTTGTTTCTCTCAGGTTTGTCAAAGATCAAATGGCTGTAGATGTGTGGTATTATTTCTGAGGACTCTGTTCTGTTCCATTGGTCTGTATCTCTGTTTTGGTACCAGTACCATGCTGTTTTGGTTACTGTAGCCTTGTAGTATAGTTTGAAGTCAGGTAGCGTGATGCCTCCAGCTTTGTTCTTTTGACTTAGGATTGTCTTGGAGATGCGGGCTCTTTTTTGGTTCCATATGAACTTTAAAGCAGTTTTTTCCAATTCTGTGAAGAAACTCATTGGTAGCTTGATGGGGATGGCATTGAATCTATAAATAACCTTGGGCAGTATGGCCATTTTCACAATATTGATTCTTCCTATCCATGAGCATGGTATGTTCTTCCATTTGTTTGTGTCCTCTTTGATTTCACTGAGCAGTGGTTTGTAGTTCTCCTTGAAGAGGTCCTTTACATCCCTTGTAAGTTGGATTCCTAGGTATTTGATTCTCTTTGAAGCAATTGTGAATGGAAGTTCATTCCTGATTTGGCTCTCTGTTTGTCTGTTACTGGTGTATAAGAATGCTTGTGATTTTTGCACATTAATTTTGTATCCTGAGACTTTGCTGAAGTTGCTTATCAGCTTAAGGAGATTTTGGGCTGAGACAATGGGGTTTTCTAAATATACAATCATGTCATCTGCAAACAGGGACAATTTGACTTCTTCTTTTCCTAACTGAATACCCTTGATTTCTTTCTCTTGCCTGATTGCCCTAGCCAGAACTTTCAACACTATGTTGAATAGGAGTGGTGAGAGAGGGCATCCCTGTCTTGTGCCAGTTTTCAAAGGGAATTTTTCCAGTTTTTGCCCATTCAGTATGATATTGGCTGTGGGTTTGTCATAAATAGCTCTTATGATTTTGAGGTACGTTCCATCAATACCGAATTTATTGAGCGTTTTTAGCATGAAGGGCTGTTGAATTTTGTCAAAAGCCTTTTCTGCATCAATTGAGATAATCACGTGGTTCTTGTCTTTGGTTCTGTTTATATGCTGGATTATGTTTATTGATTTGTGAATGTTGAACCAGCCTTGCATCCCAGGGATGAAGCCCACTTGATCATGGTGGATAAGCTTTTTGATGTGTTGCTGAATCCGGTTTGCCAGTATTTTATTGAGGATTTTTGCATCGATGTTCATCAGGGATATTGGTCTAAAATTCTCTTTTTTTGTTGTGTCTCTGCCAGGCTTTGGTATCAGGATGATGTTGGCCTCATAAATTGAGTTAGGGAGGATTCCCTCTTTTTCTATTGATTGGAATAGTTTCAGAAGGAATGGTACCAACTCCTCCTTGTACCTCTGGTAGAATTCAGCTGTGAATCCATCTGGTCCTGGACTTTTTTTGGTTGGTAGGCTATTAATTGTTGCCTCAATTTCAGAGCCTGCTATTGGTCTATTCAGGGATTCAACTTCTTCCTGGTTTAGTCTTGGAAGAGTGTAAGTGTCCAGGAAATTATCCATTTCTTCTAGATTTTCCAGTTTATTTGCGTAGAGGTGTTTATAGTATTCTCTGATGGTAGTTTGTATTTCTGTGGGGTCGGTGGTGATATCCCCTTGATCATTTTTAATTGCGTCAATTTGATTCTTCTCTCTTTTTTTCTTTATTAGTCTGGCTAGTGGTCTGTCAATTTTGTTGATCTTTTCAAAAAACCAACTCCTGGATTCATTGATTTTTTGGAGGGTTTTTTGTGTCTCTATCTCCTTCAGTTCTGCTCTGATCTTAGTTATTTCTTGCCTTCTGCTAGCTTTCGAATGTGTTTGCTCTTGCTTCTCTAGTTCTTTTAATTGCGATGTTAGAGTGTCAATTTTACATCTTTCCTGCTTTCTCTTGTCGGCATTTAGTGCTATAAATTTCCCTCTACACACTGCTTTAAATGTGTCCCAGAGATTCTGGTATGTTGTATCTTTGTTCTCATTGGTTTCAAAGAACATCTTTATTTCTGCCTTCATTTCGTTATGTACCCAGTAGTCATTCAGGAGCAGGTTGTTCAGTTTCCATGTAGTTGAGCGGTTTTGATTGAGTTTCTTAGTCCTGAGTTCTAGTTTGATTGCACTGTGGTCTGAGAGACAGTTTGTTATAATTTCTGTTCTTGTACATTTGCTGAGGAGTGCTTTACTTCCAATTACGTGGTCAATTTTGGAGTAAGTATGATGTGGTGCTGAGAAGAATGTATATTCTGTTGATTTGGTGTGGAGAGTTCTATAGATGTCTATTAGGTCTGCTTGCTGCAGAGATGAGTTCAATTCCTGGATATCCTTGTTAACTTTCTGTCTCGTTGATCTGTCTAATGTTGACAGTGGAGTGTTGAAGTCTCCCATTATTATTGTATGGGAGTCTAAGTCTCTTTGTAAGTCTCTAAGGACTTGCTTGATGAATCTGGGTGCTCCTGTATTGGGTGCATATATATTTAGGATAGTTAGCTCTTCCTGTTTAATTGATCCCTTTACCATTATGTAATGGCCTTCTTTGTCTCTTTTGATCTTTGATGGTTTAAAGTCTGTTTTATCAGAGACTAGTATTGCAACCCCTGCTTTTTTTTGTTCTCCATTTGCTTGGTAAATCTTCCTCCATCCCTTTATTTTGAGCCTATGTATGTCTCTGCGTGTGAGATGGGTCTCCTGAATACAGCAGACTGATGGGTCTTGACTCTTTATCCAGTTTGCCAGTCTGTGTCTTTTAATTGGAGAATTTAGTCCATTTACATTTAAGGTTAATATTGTTATGTGTGAACTTGATCCTGCCATTATGATATTAACTGGTTATTTTGCTCATTAGTTGATGCAGCTTCTTCCTAGCCTCAATGGTCTTTACATTTTGGCATGTTTTTGCAATGGCTGGTACCGGGTGTTCCTTTCCATGTTTAGTGCTTCCTTCAGGGTCTCTTGTAAGGCAGGCCTAGTGGTGACAAAATCTCTAAGCATTTGCTTATCTGTAAAGGATTTTATTTCTCCTTCACTTATGAAACTTAGTTTGGCTGGATATGAAATTCTGGGTTTAAAATTCTTTTCTTTAAGAATGGTGAATATTGGCCCCCACTCTCTTCTGGCTTGTAGAGTTTCTGCTGAGAGATCTGCTGTTAGTCTGATGGGCTTCCCTTTGTGGGTAACCCGACCTTTCTCTCTGGCTGCCCTTAATATTTTTTCCTTCATTTCAACTTTGGTGAATCTGGCAATTATGTGTCTTGGAGTTGCTCTTCTCGAGGAGTATCTTTGTGGCGTTCTCTGTATTTCCTGGATTTGAATGTTGGCCTGCCCTACTAGGTTGGGGAAGTTCTCCTGGATGATATCCTGAAGAGTGTTTTCCAACTTGGTTCCATTTTCCCCCTCACTCTCAGGCACCCCAATCAGACGTAGATTTGGTCTTTTTACATAATCCCATACTTCTTGCAGGCTTTGTTCGTTTCTTTTTCTTCTTTTTTCTTTTGGTTTCTCTTCTCGCTTCATTTCATTCATTTGATCCTCAATCGCTGATACTCTTTCTTCCAGTTGATCGAGTCGGTTACTGAAGCTTGTGCATTTGTCACGTATTTCTCGTGTCATGGTTTTCATCTCTTTCATTTCGTTTAGGACCTTCTCTGCATTAATTACTCTAGCCATCAATTCTTCCACTTTTTTTTCAAGATTTTTAGTTTCTTTGCGCTGGGTACGTAATTCCTCCTTTAGCTCTGAGAAATTTGATGGACTGAAGCCTTCTTCTCTCATCTCGTCAAAGTCATTCTCCGTCCAGCTTTGATCCGTTGCTGGCGATGAGCTGCGCTCCTTTGCCGGGGGAGATGCGCTCTTATTTTTTGAATTTCCAGCTTTTCTGCCCTGCTTTTTCCCCATCTTTGTGGTTTTATCTGCCTCTGGTCTTTGATGATGGTGATGTACTGATGGGGTTTTGGTGTAGGTGTCCTTCCTGTTTGATAGTTTTCCTTCTAACAGTCAGGACCCTCAGCTGTAGGTCTGTTGGAGATTGCTTGAGGTCCACTCCAGACCCTGTTTGCCTGGGTATCAGCAGCAGAGGCTGCAGAAGATAGAATATTTCTGAACAGCGAGTGTACCTGTCTGATTCTTGCTTTGGAAGCTTCCTCTCAGTGGTGTACTCCTCCCTGTGAGGTGTGGGGTGTCAGACTGCCCCTAGTGGGGGATGTCTCCCAGTTAGGCTACTCAGGGGTCAGGGACCCGCTTGAGCAGGGAGTCTGTCCCTTCTCAGATCTCAACCTCCGTGTTGGGAGATCCACTGCTCTCTTCAAAGCTGTCAGACAGAGTCGTTTGCGTCTGTGCAGAGGTGTCTGTGTGTCTTAGTTTACTGTGCCCTGTCCCCAGAGGTGGAGTCTACAGAGACAGGCAGGTTTCCTTGAGCTGCTGTGAGCTCCACCCAGTTCGAGCTTCCCAGCAGCTTTGTTTACCTACTTAAGCCTCAGCAATGGCGGGCGCCCCTCCCCCAGCCTCGCTGCTGCCTTGCCTGTAGATCACAGACTGCTGCGCTAGCAACCAGGGAGGCTCCGTGGGTGTGGGACCCTCCCGGCCAGGTGTGGGATATGATCTCCTGGTGTGCCTGTTTCCTAAAGCGCAGTATTGGGGTGGGAGTTACCCGATTTTCCAGGTGTTGTGTGTCTCAGTTCCCCTGGCTAGGAAAAGGGACTCCCTTCCCCCTTGCGCTTCCCAGGTGAGGCAATGCCTCGCCTTGCTTCAGCTCTCGCTGGTCGGGCTGCAGCAGCTGACCAGCTCTGATCGTCCGGCACTCCCCAGTGAGATGAACCCAGTACCTCAGTTGAAAATGCAGAAATCACCGGTCTTCTGTGTCGCTCGCGCTGGGAGTTGGAGACTGGAGCTGCTCCTATTCGGCCATCTTGCTCCGCACCGGCCCTCCCCTGTTTATTGCAGCAGTATTCACAACAGGCAAGGTTTGGATGCAACCTAAGTGTTCATTAACAGACAGATTGCAATGAAAATATGGTACATATACACAGTGGAATACTATTCAGCCACACACACAAAAAGAATGAGAACCTGTCAATTGCAACAACATGAGTCACTTTGTTGAGTGAAATAAGCTATGCACAGAAAGACAAACTTCACATGTTCTCACTTATTTGTGGGAGCTAAATATTGAAATAATTGAGCTCATAGAGAGAGTCAGTAGATGGATGGTTATGAGAGTCTGGGAAGGGTAGTGGGAGGGGTGGGGGAGAAGTGGGGATAGTTAATTGGTACAAAATATAGAAAGAATGAATAAGACCTAGTATTTGCTAGCACAACAGGGTGACTATAGTAAAAAATAATTTAATTGTACATTTTTTTTTCAAATCACAAAATGTGCAAAACTGGATTTTTTGTAACACAAAAAATTAATGTCTGAGGTGATGGATATCCCAAATATTTGATGTGATTATCATAGATTGCAAGCCTGAATAAAAATATCTCATGTAACCAAGAAATACATATACCTATTATGTACTCACAAAAATTAAAATAAAGAATTTTTTATAAAAGAGTGATATGAACTAAGTTTTATCTTTGAAAGCTCACTCTGGCTACAAGATGAAAGATGAATAGGCTGATAAAGTGTGGAAGAAGGGAAACGTTGAAGGTAAAGAGTTGTTAGTTTGGTATTTCACTATTTCATGGTAACGAAAACAAAAGCCTGCTTGAACTCGGTATTCGTTGGTGTCATGCAAAATAGGAAATAGGTTTTGGAACAATTCAGCAGGAAAGATCAAATGGATTTGGCAATAAATTGTATGTGACGGGTGAGGGATAGGATTCAATGGGAAATGAAAAACTGGAAGGTTGGGTGTACAGTGATGCTTTTTACAAAGCTATGAGATGTGGAGAAATAAGAAAATATGGAAGAAAACATGAATTTTCTCAAAAAGATCCTATTAAATATTAATATTTCTGGAATAGCTGATAAGAAATATGTGGCAATAAGTTAGATTGCCCCTACAGAAATCAAGGCTGTAGATGTCCTATCTGATATCTACCTACAATCTCTCTCTCAGTGTCTACATGTGTATCTCACATGCATACAGGAAATGGGTACAGTAAAAGAGAAGAGGGTAATACCTAAGGAAGCTAAGATTTACAGTAAGAAGAGTGGTAGGGTGTGAGAATAGAATACAAGAAATTGCCAGTTTAAATGGTATGCAGAAGAGATGTTCACGAGAGAAACTTAGACGTAGAGGTCAGGTGGTAAGAAGATAACTGGTCTCACAGAAGGCAACTAGGAATTAAGAAAGTCAAAGAGCTTATGTATCCACCCTGTGAAATGTATTACTATAGGTCTTTATTTCAGGAATATAAAAGTTTAAATAGGTCTTTTGGTGGTTTATCCTTGCTAGGGCAATTTCAGTCTGTTTGGCGCAAAAGCCAAACAACTGCGAGTTGCACGGTAAATGGAAAATGAGGAAGTGGGGACAAGGAGTGCAGACTATCCTTTCATGAAAAGAGGGCAAAAAGGTTGTAACCACAAAGAGGCACAAAGTCAACGTAGCCAAATTTAGGATAGGAGAGAAATGACGATGCTTAGGAGAAAAAAAAAAAAAAAAAAAAAAAGAGAAAAAGAAACCACACACACACACAATAGAATGAGGAAGTTTAAAATGTTGAGGTGATAGAGTAAAAGATAGAGCAAGATTAGAGGGGACAAGATAAATGGAGTTTCAGAGACAGCAGGACAGGTGGAATGAGGAGGAGAGATACCTCACCTTTGAGAATAAAACACAGCTAGGGAGGCTAAGTTGAGATTATCATTTAATCCCAGGAAATCAAGGCCAGCCTGAATAACATAGCAAGACCTCCATCTCTCTCTTTACAAGAAAAGACACATAAACACAATGTTCAATTCCACTCCTGCCACTTAGAATTGTGACATTAGACAATTTAACAAATCAAATTCCTAATATTATCTCAGCAGATGGGGCAAGTAGTTTAAATAAAGCAAGTAAAGTATGGGATTTAAAATTAACATTAATATTAGATTATAAGTGAATGTGAACAAGATAGAAGGGTGTGTGTGTGTGTATGTGTGATGAAGGAGGAGGGAAGCTAAGGAAACCCACACCTATTTCCACACATGTCTTAATGCTGTCCTTGAGACCTTCTTTCCTTTTGTTCTTCCTCCTGTCCACATTCCATGGCATAGAATGGGGCATGAGGCAGACAAAATATGTGATTCTAGAAATTTCAAAGTTTAGTTCAAAATTTGCTGATAATATAGTTTGTTCAAGGCATTTCACCAAAGGAGAGTGTAAAAAAAATAAAAATAAATAAAAATAATTAAGCAGAGACCCAGCCCAAAGAAGCTCACGGTCTACAGGGGTAGAGAGGTAAACACATAACACATAAATACCTGAAAGGTAAATACATAGTCACTTAAAGTTGTATATTTTTTCTCCTTTACAGTAAAATAGAACTCAACTATTTTAAAACACCACTCTAATGAGATCTTTCGAGCTCTTGAAATGTCATTTGATGTATAGATATATTTGACATACATTAAAGAAGTAACCTAAAAGGTTTGTCAGACCAGAGGAAGTGTGACTTTCCAGCCTGAGATGGGGTAACGGAAGTCATTGAAATGACTTATTGATAAGTTATAATATGCAGTTGTGGTTCAAAGAAGGGCAGAGTCAGCTCCTAATAAGAAAAAAATTTCATTCCAAGGGTATCCTGCATTTGTTTATTTATTTCAGAGATAAAAATAGGGTATAGGCAGGGAGAATTGGTTTCCTTGAAACAAGAACTTTTACGAAGTGAAAAAACTTGAAATTAGAACATACATCAGCATGAATAAGATAGCCTAGCATGATCTCCACTTTCAACTTCGGTGTCTTGGTAATATGCCTGGCCTTGGCAGAGTTATTTTTGCAGAAATAAAGATTGTCTTTCTTACATAGTATTCTCTCCTTCTTGGACCTGTGGAAAAAGCAGATTCTTCATTTGCAACTCTAAGATTTTCAGATCAGTAAACAGCATGACTATCCACTAAGCTCTGAAGCTCGGTTGTGAGATAGATAGGGAAAATATTTATGTTTATAAGATAAATCTCTGATTTAATATGTTGTTAGAGTTGATACAATTTTTTTTTCCAAATAAAGTGATTTTTAAATGTGTAATCTTTTATTTAAATGCTTAGTTTCACCAAATTCATCCCTGTAAAATTCTCAAATGTGCTAGCTGAACAGTTTGAATTTTAAAACTTTTCGTTAAAAATAAAATGTTATTAAAAGTAGAATCCATCATTTTCAGTGAATTATGCAATAAAATACTCAAAACAATAGAAGGCACAGAGTGCCAAAGTAAAAAGATTAAAATATATAATAGAAATGATAGAAATGTAAAATATTTACAGAAAATCACATATATATATTATTTATACTTTATTTTCAAAGATTTTTGAACTCAGCATTGCCGTCAATCCATGAGAATTATATTTTCTGGATAGAAAGGTGTTCAATGGGAAGCACTTCTCACCTCCAAACAAACCTCTCTGGTGTCTACTGAATGTTGTCCAACTACAAATCAGAGAAAGGTTGAGAGTAATAGCGATTTCTCTGTCCTCTACAGGACAAGCCAGTTGGACTTGACTTATTTGAGAAATACCTCACCACTCACTTCATACGGGTAACCAAAGTACCAAGCATGATGTCTTGTCACAAGCAGAAGGGGTTTTGACATAACATAGCTGGGAAAGGAAAGAGTGGCAACCCAGGGTCGAGTAATATGTTGGGTCAGGTATGTATCTAGAGATATTTGGAGACCCAGGGAAAATTTAATTCAGCTTTATAATCTTTTTCACATTTTTTCTCCCCTACTTTTGTTCATTTGTAATTATTCTTACATTAATCAATTTTTTTTTTTTTTTGGCTGATTTTACAGATACACATGGATGTCAAACTCCAGATCCTCCTGCAACAAAATCATTGCTTTTATTTCTTTCTAGACCAATTTGAAATTAACTCAACTGGCCTAAATCAATCTGGATTGTACTTAAGACCTGTGGATTAAGTGAATCTTTTTACTGAAATAATCCCAAGTAATAGTCCCATTACAAGTAATGGGAAAAAAAAATCATTCTGTCTTAAACTCTTTACTCTGTATCTCAGTATGTTCTATTTCAGATAGGATCTATAAATAAATATCATGACTAAATATGTATAGGGAGACTGGCTGGTGTGCTGAGCACAGTTTATAATGTTAAAGCTAAAGGGGGCCTTTCCAACAAATTCAAGTATAAGTTCAAATGAGAAAGATCACACATTATTTCCTATTTATTTTTGGTATTTCTCATCCCTAAGAAAGTGGTAGTAACAAGTGGCTACGGAAATATGTGTGAGCATGTGGGTTGATGCACGTGTGTACATATGCACTGAAAAGCAGCGCACATTTTGTTGATCCAGCATGAAGTCTTATAAGGGAGGAGACTATCCATGCTCTTTCAAATAACTCTGTCCGTACTTTTCATACAAGTAGTGAAATAAATCATAATAACTACTTATCACTGATTATTACCTAAAAGCATGTCTTTTTGTTTCTGTGTACTACTTCTTGTTCATTTCCTAGAGAAATTTCAATGGCTAAGGCTTTTATGTCAGAGTCACTTTCTATTAGATAATGCTAACACGAAAACGTTTCTGCCTCTTGTGATAGAAAATTATAAACAGGATCACATGCTAAAGGAAAATAACCCTTATTCACAATTAAAATTTAAATCACTCTACAAACTAAATAAATGTTGGTGTGTTTTTCTAACATTCTTTATGGTAGTGAATACATGGGTCAGAAAACAGTATGACTTTTAGATTAACAAAAGTATTAAAATAACAAGTTCTAAGATGCAATCAGTAACACATTGAGGAATTTTTGTACCAGAGTCAGTTTCTAAAAATAGGGAAAGATCAGACAATAAAAAAAAAAAGACAAAGAATAAAAAACTAGAAAGGGCTGGTTTACACACACACACGCACACATACGCACATACGCACACTTAATTCTCAACCACGGACCCAAGAACAGCAAGCTATTTCAAGTTGTATATGTATATTCTCACTCCATCCCTTTACAATGTCCTTTCATATCTGGATCTCAGCTTCCTCTTTGCCTCATTTTTCTTTAGATTATAATATATTTATATTTCTACACCTGGTACAGATTATGTTAGCATATTCATCTGGAATTCTATGAGTGTAGCTGCATGACCACAGATGCTTGATAATAAAATGGGGTAGTGGGACTTCATAAAAGTAACAGATACTATTCAATGAGAAGACCAAGGAGGGCTGTGATGGTAGGAGCTAGAAGGCTCGGTTAGGATTGCCATGGCTATCACATGGCACCTTAGCTATGCTTGCTTCAGAGTCCACTTTTCTTCCCATTTCAACATCAAGTAGCTGAAACAGGCTTAAACCAGTTTTTCTGTTCTGGCTGCTGAGCCAAAGGGACAGGAAATCATTAAAGGGAAAACATTTCTAGCAAAGGTCACTTTAATAGAAAATTACATCAATCACTTTGAAGAAAAAAAGTACATTTCAATTGATGTCATCCATCCATAGGATAACATCCGTTTCACTTTCTGACTTGAGTTTTTAAAAGTTAGTCTAACTTTTGAAACAAGTGCATTAAAAATTAACCATACCTTCAACAGCGATTTCAATCATTCGAAAGGGAAGAGATGGTTATTAGCTATTTCATGTCAGAAGCTAAATGGTTACCTACTTAGAAGGGGAAGAGAATTTTTTTAAATGTACTCCCAATGGAATGCTAAAAGGAGCAAATCTTTCTGAGCAAGAAGATCAAGTGTTTACTTCTTAAGCATACTTTCTTCCATGATTGAAATTTAGTAATGCACATCTTAAGTATATTGAAAATTTTTTTCTCACTATATGTCGTAAGCATATGCCATTTGCTTCCTGAAAATATCTTATTTACTTTGGTTGTGTGCGTTTGTAAGAAAGAAAGAAAGAGGGAGGGAGGGAGGGAGGGAGGCAGGGAGGGAGGGGGAGTGAAAGAGGAAGAGAAAAAAGTGAAGAAGAAGAGGGAAAGAAAATTTACAAAAAGTTTAGTAAATGACAAGTACAAATGCTGCAATTGTTTTTGGTTCTCTCTCAACTCTACTAGAAGGGTTTCTTGAGTCTGCTGGCCTGAAATGCCCATGCTTCAAGCCAGACCTTTTTCCGGTTTATATGATTATTTAACATCCTACTAATGTTTCTGATCTATACAATGCCTGAAATAGTTTCTCAATAATCTCTTATTTTAAAAGTATGTAGAATATATAAGACTCGTATTAAACTACAGGTTTATTATGTAGGCAAATCTTTAGACTTGATTCTACCTGAATGATCCACCTTAAGAAGCCTGGGTGTCCCTGGCTCCCAGGCTACACACATATTCCTGGTCTCTGATCCTTTCTTTCCCTTACAGGCAACTGTAGCACAGTCTGTGCACCAAAACTGGGAAAGCATTTGTTTAAAATCTAAGAACAACATCTATATGCTCCATTGCAGTGCTCCTTATAAAATGTGGTCCTCCGACTAGCAGCCCCAGCCTGGGACGACTCAGGCTTCATCTCAGACCTACCAAGTTAGCAACTCTAGAATTGGAGCCCAGCAACCTGTGCATGATTAAGTTCCTCGTGTGATTCAGATGCACACTAAAGTCTGAGAATCACTGCCCTATTGGAATCAAATACAGAATGATTGCCACTTTTCTCTTCTTTACCCAATAACCCTGAGCCCCTTCACCTGATAAAAATGAAATGGGTTATTTGACAAAATATGCTGGTAGAAATGGACAGAGGTCCTAGGGCTCAATTAAAAGTTGTCTTGCATTGGCATAGGTTGCTTGTTTCCCAAGGCCAGGTTCAGGGAAGTCAGCAGGCCAGTGGCCATCAGAGGCATACCCCTATCAGATATGAATGGATTTAATCCATGAAGTAAGTCTCTTTAACAGTGATATGGAAGCATATTAATTATCATCTGGCAGGATATAAATTTCCCCAAGGATGGCCTGACTCTTCATATTCTCACCACAATGGTTTTGTCTGAAAACCATTGACACAGAGAGATTAAGCCAGAAAAAATGAGTTCATATTTCTATTATCATGGGGAGATGAAGGCAATTGGTAATAACAATGACCTCCTATAATTTGGTGGTTACTAATCTCCTCAACTGGAGCAGATTTCTCATAATTTCTACTTGCTCTGTAAACTAATATATTTTTCATTGCAAGTCCCATTTTCACTCTATTTTGTCATGGAGATCCTTGCATACAAGAGCCTGTCATTTTATCAGTTATGAGAAATCTTACTCAAAATGTCTTCTCTTTAGTATTTAGGTTATTTCCCTACTCTAGATATTTATGCTTTAGCGAGCTTACTCAAATGTTTTCTCTTTTGGTATTATTTTAGGCCCAAAGGCCAACATGTCAAAAAGTGTCAGCAGAATAATCACATATCCATCAAAAGAAAAACTCTTGTTTCAGTAATTTTTTATATTATAAAATAATATGAAATGCTATTGATAATCTCCAGTCCAAAGACTTATTGAAATATATGCTACAGTGGGATTGTATTGGTTTTTCTGGGGATGTAAAAGCATATGTTTTAGCATGCCGAACTGAGCAATATCATTCCCCGAAATAACTTCTGTTTTTAAATCTGTTTACCAGAATTTGGAAGGCAACACTACATTTGAATTTCAAACAAATGGAAATTCCAGTTTGGAAGCTAAAGGAGATACAGAGCCTTGGCTTCTTTGTCTCTTAGGATCTAATCCAGTACCACCTTGTTTCTACTAGTAACAAGGGAGAGAATAATGAGGACTACACTATATTTTTGTTGTTGAATTATTTTCAATTAGCAGATATCTCAAGACTTTAAATAGATAGTACCTTCCAGGTCTCTAAACTTGATGTGCAAAGATTCATTTTCATTGGCATAATGGTGAGAACATCGGCCATCAGGGGAGTCCACTTTCCAGGTTACTCCCACAGCTCCTAATATCCAAATATGTATGGCAGAGATAACAAGTTATGTTTATGAATGTTGGACAAATCTCCTTTCCACCACTAAATAAGTAGCTGTAGACTTTAACCAAGGTAGACTAGGGAGTTCTTGCATCATTGATATAACCATACCAGGTTCATTTCCCACTACACGGTATAGCAATATACTGAGACACCGAGTTGCAGCAGAGAAAGAGGTTTAATTGTAGGGCAGCCGCCTGAGCAAATAAGAGGAAACTACTAATCTGCCTCCCTGAGGAGTTTGGGGTTAGGAATTTTAAGAGGTTTGGACAGCTAGTCGGCAAAGGTATAGAGACTGTTGATTGGTCGAAGAGTGAAGTCATGGGACCAGGAGATGAAGAAACTATATTCTTATGCTGATTTGGTTCCACTGTAAGTGGCCTTCAAACTGGTTGGCAGCAGCTGTTCCACCAGAATTCTGGATTTGAAAAATATCTTAATAATTCTTAAACAAAAGCCTAGTGATTCTAACATCACAGATCTTATCAATAGGAGCAAGGGAATTATAAATGCTCGGTATCTAGAGCTACATGACTTTTGGTTAAGAAGCAACTATAGGGAAGTGGGCCAAAGTGCAGCCTGATTAATGCTTTATTATAACCATATTTCTGTCTAGAACCCAGAATGCAATTATTGTCAACCCTGTGAGGATGGTTTTATTGTCTTTCTCCAACTGTTAACTTATGTATATGTGAGCTATAGCCATGGTCTGTCTTCAGGTTAACTCTTATTTCCAACCTTTGGCAATATGTCATAAATTTTGGATTATGTCCTATAACAATATAGGGAGCCCTGTTTTCTGGAAAATAGGCTTTTCAAAAACATTTTAGTGTACCAGTCATGTCGGGGAAAAAAAAAAAAAAAAGAAACTGCCAGAATAAGTCAGTATTCTCTCTTTATGAAAAGATAATGCCATCAATTGAACCCACTGGAAGAGCTTAGCAAATTCCTCAGCATAACTTTTTGAACTGTAAGGAGAAACTCTCTCTAGTGGAAATTGCCATAATTCTAGTACAGATGGTGTACGTTTTTCTTCCCTCTACACCCATCCACCAATGCCTTTGGGGAAACAAGATAGCGTGAGAAAACAGCTATCAGCTGAACATTAGTCTACTTAACTTGACATTAAAGATTGAATTACCTAAAACAGAATCTTCTATTCCATAGGGAAATTTAATGTCCTTAACACTCTTGGACAACTAAGCATTAGGATTTAAAATATAGTGCTCCAACAACAACAACAACAACAAAACCTTCACTTTCCTTGAAATTATACTGAGAAATATTTACATATATAAATAAGTAAATATTTTTAATAAGTTGAGTATGGAAGGAGGGTATACCTCTGGCTTTCTTCCCTTTCGTAATTTCTTCACCTTTTGTTCTAGCTCCTACGAACCACATTTACATAAGGAAATTCATGAAAACAGACTTTTTAAGTGTTGTCATGTTCTCACTCAGAAATAAATTAAAAGTAAAATCATTATTTATGCTCAAAAATCCTAGCATGGTTAGATAAAATTCTGAGATATTATTATTTTTCTGTCCTGTATTATTTCCCTTTTGTTCCCTTTGGCAGTTAGCTGGCTCTGTTCCACATTGCCTTAGGGTATGTGTGTGATAAGTCAGAAGGTTAAAGTGACATTATAGAGTTTTTAGCTTTTGTTTCTAAAAATTTGAAACCAGAGTAAAAATAATATATGAAAGATAGAGGTGATTAAAAGTGGACCCTAGAGTCAGCACATCTCCATTCAAAGTCTCACTTTGCCCTTTAAGAGCTGTGTGACCTTGAGAAAATTATTTAAGTCTGTTCCTCAGTGTCTCATCTGCTAAATAGAAATAATGATAGTATTTATCACATAAAGGTGTTTTAATATTCAGTGAGATACTATATGTAAAATGATTAAATCGTGCTTTAAAACTGTAATGATAAAAATTGACATTTATTGAGCACTTACTGAGCCAGGCAGTGTTCTAAGATACATAGCAATTCATGTAACACACAAAGGAGCTCTTTGCTATAGATATTATACCACCACCACCATCATCATCATCATTAAACAAATGAGGAAATAATGACATACCATGGTTTGTTTGCTGTGGGTTTGACAAACGACTGTGATTGGATGTCTCCATTCCATGCTGCAGGTTGGATTCAGGATATCTCCAAGTGTTTCTTTATTCTCTTTGGAACAGTTGCTACCTAAACTCTATGCCTCTCATGGTGAACCATAAGAACACAAGAGGAAAAGTCACATCTCAATAGCACATTTAAAGTCTGCATGTGTCCCACCCCATCATCAAGACAAGTATCAAAGAATGAGAAAGTAAACTCTGATCACCATCAAGACATAACAAGAGTGGGGATGAATAATGTTAATGAGAAAAAGAGAACGAGAATTGAAAGCAGTAATCTAATCTACAGTAATACTATAGTCTAATAGAGAAATTAGATATGCAAAGATATATTTATAATATGATACAGTGGAGTCGCATTTAAGGTGAAGGTTAAAGTATAAAATCAGTGAGTCAGAGAAAAATTATGTATAGTTAAAAATGTTTCAGAAAACCCTGAAGGAACATACCTTATTAAAGATTGAATTTTGCATTAAACCCTGTTTCAGTTAGGTTTTCTTCAGTGTTGAAACAGATCATTATTCTATTGTTGATCATCACATCAAGCATAAGACTCTGTATAGGAAGCCATGTTGAATGAACTTAATGTGATGGCAAGATTTCAGTTCCTGAGACATAGGTGATTAAGAACAACTTAGAGGACCAGTGTAGAAACTCACACTCTTTAAGAGCATTTATTTTGGATGGAACAGGATATAACTGGGACCTATAAAATCACCATCTATTTAAAATCCCACTTTCTCTCTATCTCGCCAATCTCCATCCGTGCACATTTAGTTGAATTTGTCTTATTAAGTGAATGTTTAATGCAATTGCTGGAGGCATACTGGAAGAAGAAATGCTATGAACTATACTACAAATCCATCTTACAAGAGAAAAAGCCTATAGATACTCAGTGCATGCCTGCAATGATAAGACACTTGGATGGCATACACTACGTGGATGAAAATTTAGCTGAAACTGAAAAATTGGTTGGGATTTAAATAGACAGACATATGAGGTAAGGGGTTTGCAGGCGGAGAGAATAGTTAGAGCAAATGCACAGAGGCAGGAAAATTAAACAACTGAGACTAATCCCAATTCATAATAAGCTAAAGAATAAAAGTCAAGAATCAATTACCAGGGGGTTATTTTTACTGAAATATATAATGTCATTCAGAGCTGATATTTACAATGGTAGAACACTGTTAGCAAAGGAATTTGTTTAAACAATCATTAGGCCAAATTCTCTTTAATTTTCAAAATAACAGTTTTAACAATGGTTTAGGAAATTATTTTTAAAGTAATACCTCCATTTAATAAATAGTCTTTGAATCATTGTAAAACCTAACAATGTGTCATCTGTTTAAATTAAATTAAAATGAATAGATTGAATAACAGATAACATTACAACAATAAAAAATTAGGTTTGAAATAACTGAGAAACCAACTGTGGCATTAGAATTATAAATTGTAAGTTAACTTTTTAAAATTATAATTACTATTTCATGGTCAAATATAGAGAGGGCTACTTGCATATCACTCAAATTGAGGCATATAAATAAAAGCCAGTATATCTATATAATTTGTACTTTAGCTAACATGTACATATAACTCTGCATTTCCCCAATCTTCCAGGTGAATAATATTCCAAAATCTTTAAAAATTTCTCTTTTAAGAATTTTTTAATTCTTAAACACTTTTAAGTTTTTGTTTTTGTTTTTGTTTTTTTTGAGATGGAGTCTCGCTCTGTGGCCCAGGCTGGAGTGCAGTGGCTGGATCTCAGCTCACTGCAAGCTCCGCCTCCCGGGTTCACGCCATTCTCCTGCCTCAGACTCCCAAGTAGCTGAGACTACAGGCGCCCGCCACCTCGCCCGGCTAGCTTTTTGTATTTTTTAGTAGAGACGGGGTTTCACCCTGTTAGCCAGGATGGTCTCGATCTCCTGACCTCGTGATCCACCCGTCTCGGCCTCCCAAAGTGCTGAGATTAAAGGCTTGAGCCACCGCGCCCGGCCAAGTTTTTTTAAAATTAAATTTATTCGAGCATTTCGATGCGTGGATATCATGAACTATTAAAATATGTATAATTTATATGAATAATATACCACATAAAGCTATTTAACTGATAATATAATAAATATGCTTTGATATGGTTTGACTCTGTGTCCCCACCCAAATCTCAGATTGAATTGTAGTTCCAAGTGTTGGAGTTGGGACCTGGTGGAAGGTGATTGGATCAGGGGGATGTTTTCTAATGCTGTCCCATAATAGAGTTCTCATAATATCTGGTTGTTAGAAAGTGTGTAGCACCTCCCCCTTTGCTCTCTTTTCCTCCTATTCTTGCCACATGTGGACTTGCGTATTCCTCTCTACCATCCACCATGATTGTAAGTTTCCTGAGGCCTCCTCGGCCAGATTCCCATGTAGCCTGGAGACCTGTGAGCTAATTAAACTTCTTTTCTTTATAAATTACCCTGTTTCAAGTAGACCTTTACAGCAAGGTAAGAATGGACTAATACAGGCTTACTATGTATATCTTTTCTATGATTTGTAATAATATTTATATAACAAATTTAATTTTTCTAAATCTCAAAATTCTGAAAACAAAATTCATTACTTTCATTGTCTTTATACCTGTAGTAATTATTAGTCAGACAGTACAAGATGAATTAAACTCACAGACTCTAAATAACAATATGTAGTGCTATAGGTGTTTAGAAAAAGCATTTATTTAATTCATAATATTATTTTTATTATTAAGATGCTTCTTTTGAAATCTCAATCTGTATTTGTGATATTCATATCAAATATTTTTTAAAAATCAGCATATCCTTAGATTTATTATGTTACATATCTAGTATATATAATATCATACAGGTACAATGCTAAGCACTTAAAATTTAAAAAAAAATTTGTTGAGATGCTAATATGTGGTCAGGCACTCTACTAGGTGCTGGAATACAAAGATGAATAACATTAAATTTAGATTATGCCTTAAAGATTCTTAAAAAATGAATCAATGTAGAATAAATAATCATAAGGTAATGTGAGCTATGCTAAATAATTGAGATAGTTCAAAGGGCTAAGAATAGACAAGCACTGCAGGTCATAGAAGATATCGCTAAAAAGATAATACATAAGCTATATATATTTTTTTAATAAAATTTCCAGGTTGACAAATGATGAGGAAAGATGCGGTTTTCTAGGGTGCTAATGAATCTTATTTTGTAAATTTACTTTAGGCAGAATTCCCTCTCTCCCTCAACAGCAAACACCATGTCTATGGTTCCTATTTTTCTACACAATATCTCAGCTGGGGATGATAAGGTAAATTTTAAAAATATACGCATAAAGCAAGGAGGAAGCTCACACAAGATGAGAAACTCATCTGCCCTAGTAAGGTTTGGAGAATTGCTACACGGAGCATGTTTTTCTTAGTAATTGGGCCACTGTTCTTGTGAAATTATTGTTCAATTGAACACAATGAAATCATTTAAGACAAGCAAATTTAGTATTATTTATATGTGCTCTCCTCTTGTTTTGGAGTCTCCTCTGTAGTCTCAGATTGGGGTTAATTACTAATGATTTCTCCCTTTGTGTTCACAATTTTTCTCTGGCAATTTCACGCTGTTATTATTGGAGCTTTCTTTGGTCCTGCTTAATTAAATGCTGAAAGGCTTCCAGTTGATTTCGCAGTAGGCTGAGGTAGCTAGATAATTTGCAATCTAAGTAAAGTGTTCAGCATTGTCTCAGCTCTCAAGACCCACTCTCTTGCAGGCAATGTGTATGACAGGATTCCATTGGTGTTACCTGCAATTAAAAACAAACAGACAAACTGTGGTTTACAATAAACGTCACTATTCTTCAAATAAGACCTTGATTCCTGGGTTTTAGCTTTCTGTGCTTTCTCTATAATTCATTCAGTATTGAGAACTAATTGCAGTTGTCACATTAAGTCTCCTATGCTAGAGAAATAAAAGTCACCACTCCTTGGGTGACAGTGATAGGTCCAAAGCATCAGAAGCTGCATGAGTGCAGCGGTTGGGAATGATTGCTTGTCAGTAGGGAAAATGGACTTTTGTTACATGACAAAAATCTCACTGTTTGCATGTAATAGTCAGTGCTCTAAAAAGGCAACTTAAACATGGAGAAACATTTTTGTAAGGTCAGCTTGAGGGAAGACATTTCTCAAATTAAAAAAAAAACACACACTTAAAAATAAGGATGCTGGATAAAGTTTGGTGTGTGTTTATGCAACAAATAATAGTGCAGGTGCTCATTTATGCTTGCGTTATTGTCACAATTAACCAAAGCCCTGGGATAAAAAATTTTTGAAATCTGAAAGCCAATTGCCATGGCAAACAGAACTATGAAATAAACACATGGAAGTACTGTGGCTTTCTGACCACTTTGGAATCCGTAATGCACTACATAATTCTAATTAAAATAATAAAATGAAGTCCACAATTCCCATTTATCTTCAGAAGAGGCACTGTGGGAATAATCAGAACCTTTATTTTTCTGCAAACATGTTCTACAGATTAGGCACACCACTGGTTCCTCTCCACAAACCTTTTTAATCCATAGGCACTTGCTTTGAGAGCTGCTTTATGACGGTGAGAGGGGTTCTGCAATGCAGCAACTGCTGCGGCTTACTGAGCATATCATCTACTTGAAACGCATGCAGGAAATAGAAAGGAGATTGATGATTAGGGTGTGTGGCAGAGAGGGAGGCAGAAGTCCTTTCAATACAAAGATTACTATCACCAAATCTATTTGATTTTTTATATAGTTATACTGGGATCTTTGAGAAATCATGCAATGCTACTTTCAGCTTTTCTGCAAGGTTAAAATCAAATTATCAAATATCTTCTATTAAGTATTCATTGAGTACTTTCCCTGGTCCCAGGCACAACAGACGTTATCAGAAGTAAGGAATTATGAAACTTGGGCCATGCCTCAAGTAGGTTATAATTGAGTTAGAGAGCAGAACTACAATCAAATTAGTGGCAAGTATTTTTTTAAGAATTTGATTTAAACAGTGTATTTCATAACAAAAATATATGTTTGTAATAATTAAATAGTAGAAATCACTGAAATCTAAAGTCACCAAGGAAGAATGAAATCTTATTACTTAATGTGTACTCCACAGGCCAGCAATATCAGTATCACCTGGGGGCTTGTTAGAAATACAATCTCAGGTCATATACCAGATCCACTACATCTGAGATTGTATTTCATATGATCCAGGTGACTTGTATGTACAATAAGGTTTGAGAAACACTAGATTAAACTAGAAGAATAAGGAAGGCAGGAAGTCTATCTACATTTTTCATGGATGATCCTAGTGACCAGTCTTCAAGGTAACCAATAAATATTTAAAAAAAAATAATGGATCCCATACTAAGCACACACTGCATAGGTGAAATCAAAGATACATGCCAAGATAAAATGGTTGTCCATACATTTTAAAATATCCAGGGAACCCCGAATTTGGGCATGAAAAGAATACTTAATCTGAGAAGTCATCATCTGGTTTGAGAATATCACCTGAATTACTGCTGAGGGAGATATAAAATGTCATTTAAACAAATATATTTTCATGCATTCATCTCTACAAAATAACTAAAATCATTTAGAATACTTTGAATAAAAAGTTATCTTTTGGTATGCATGCATAAAAGTGGGAAAGTTATAAATTTATAACTTTAGAACATAAAATAGACCTTAGAAATATTTTCCTTTTATCTAATTTCTCTTTACTGATAAGATTCTATGAAAATGCTTTTTATATTAAGTTCTCAAAGGAATATTAAGAAAAAACATGATTTCCCTGACTATGGGTTTATATTGGTTAAATAAAAAGTTAGAGCTATATAACATAAGGATTATAATCATATAGACATTAGAAAATATGTCTACTTCTTTTATCAGATTTGTATAAGGGAACATAACTTTGTAATTTTTTAAATGTTTATATATTCCAACACAAAAGTCCATAAAAAGCACAGAAAATTTATGCAAAAATGTCTGGTTTGGGCTTATATTTTGTATGTACTACGAAGAGACTGATCTGGATCAGTGGTTCCCAACTGTGACAACTGGATACTTTACCAAAACGACCAATGGCCAGGCTCTCTGCTCAGTCCTTTTATTAATAAATCAGAATTTCTAGGTATAAGACTTTACCACCTTTTAGGTGAAGGTCAGGCTATATTGCGTCACCCCTTATAGTTTCTTTTATGTTATATTTCTTACTATACACATCATGTTTTGTTATCAGTATTCATATATTTTTTAAATTTTTATTTCAGTACATTTTGGGGGAACGGGTGATGTTTTGTTACATGAATAGTTCTTTAGTGGTCATTTCTGAGATTTTGATGCACCCATCGCCTGAATAGTGTACACTGTACCCATGTATAGTCTGTTATCCCTTGCCACCCCCTAGCCTTTCCCCTGAGTCTCCGAAGTCCAATGTACCATTCTCATGCCTTTGTCTCCTCAGAGCTTAGCTTCTGCATATGAGAACATACCATGTTTGATTTTCCACTCCCGAGTTACTTTTCTTAGAATAACAGTCTTCAATCCCACCAAGTTGTTGTGAATGCTATTATTTTATTTCTTGTTATGGCTGAGTAGCACTCCATGGTATATACAAATACCACATTTTCTTTATTCACTCATTGATTGATGGGCATTTGGGCTGGTTTCATATTTTTGTAATTACAAATTGTGCTGCTATAAACTTGTGTGCAAGTATCTTTTTTGAATAATGACTTCTTTTCCTCTGGGTAGATACCTAGTAGTGGGATTACTGGATCAAATGGTAGATCTACTTTTAGTTCTTTAAGGAATTGCCATGTTGTTTTTCACAGCGGTTGTACTACTTTACATTCCCATCAACAGTATAAAAGTGTTCCTTTTTCACCTCATCCATGCCAACATACATTAATTTGTGATTGTTTGATTATGGTCATCCTTCCAGGAGTGTGGTGGTATTGGATGGTGGTTTTTATTTACATTTACTTGATAATAAGTGATGTTGAGCATTTTTTCATAGGCTTATAGGCCATTTGTATATCTTCTTTTGAGAATTGTCTATTCATGTCCATAGCCCACTTTTTGATGGGCCTTTTTGTTTTGATTTATTCTTGCCGATGTGTTTGAGTTCCTTGTAGATTCTTGATATTAGTTATTTGTTGCATGTACAGATTGTGAAGATTTTCTCCAACACTGTGGGTTGTCTGTTTGCAATGCTGATTATTTCTTTTGCTGTACAGAAGTTTTTTAGGTTAATTATGTCCCATCTATTTATCTTTGCTTTTGTTGCATTTACTTTTGGATATTTGGTCACGAAGTCTTTGCCTAAGTCAATGTCTCGAAGGATTATTCTGGTGTTATCCTCTAGAATCTTTATCGTTTCAGGTCTTTGATTTAGGTCTTTTGATCCATCTTGAGTTGATTTTTGCATAAGGTGAGAGATAAGAATTCGTTTTTATTTTTCTACACATGGTTTGCCAATTATCTCAGCACCATTTGTTGAATAAGGTGTCCTTTCCCCACTTTGTTTTTGTTTGCTTTGTTAAAGATTAGTTGGCTGTAAGTATTTGGCTTTATTTCTAGGTTCTCTATTCTGTTTCACTGGTTTACATGCCTATTTTTTTATACCAGTACCATGCTCTTTTGGTGACTATCGCCTTATAGTTTAGTTTGAAGTCAGGTAATGTGATGCCTTCTGATTTGTTCTTTTTGCTTAGTCTTGCTTTGGCTATGTGGACTCTTTTCTTTGATTCCATATGAATTTTAAGATTTTTTTTTCTAGTTTGGTGAAGAATGGTGGTGGTATTTTGATGAGAATTGCATTGAATTTGTAGATTGCTTTTGGTAGTATGGTCATTTTTACAAAATTGATTCTGTTGGCTGTGGGTTTGTCCTAGATGGCTTTTCTTACCTTAAGGTATGCTCCTTCTATGCCAATTTCGCTGAGGGTTTTAAACATAAAGATCCCTTGATGTGGTGTTCTCTGACTTACCCTAGGAATGGGGCTTCCTGAGAACCAAACTGTAGTTATTGTTTTTGCTCTTCCAGGTCTAGCCACCCAGTAGAGCTACTGAGTTCCAGCCTGGTACTGGAATCTACAGAGATTCCTGTGATGTGATCCATCTTCAAGTCTTGCAGCCATGACTACTAACACCTGCTCCAGGTGATGTAGCAGGGGAGCAAAGTGAGGGTCCTTGATTGTGTTTTTGTTTAGTGTGCTGGCTTTGTGTTGGTTGGCCTCTAGCCAGAAGGTGGTGCTTTCAAGAGCTCGTTAGCTGTGGTCCTATATGGACACACCTACAACCATCTAATATTCAACAAAGTCAACAAAACAAGCAATGGAGAAAGTACCCTCTAGTCAATAAATGGTGCTGGCCTCACCAGCTAGCCATATGCAGAAGACTGAAACTGGATCCCTTTCTTATACCATATACAAAAATCAACTTGAGTTGGATTAAAAACTTAAATGTAAAAGCTAAAACTATAAAAAACCCTAGAGGAAAACTTAGGATATACTATTCTAGATACATAAGCATTGATGAACTTGCCCAACATCACTAATCATTAAAGAAACACAAATCAAAACCATGGAGAAATACCATCTTACACTTGTCAGAATAGCTATTATTTAAAAAGTCAAAAAACTAACAGATGCTGGTGAGGTTGTGAAGGTTGTGAAGGGAATATTTATACACTACTCTTAGGAATGTAAATTAGTTGAACCACTGTTTTAAGAAATTAAAACAGGTCTACCATTTGACCCAGTAATCCCATTCCTGGATATATGCCCAAAGGAATATAAATTGTTCTACCATGAAGACACATGCATGTGTATGTTCATCTCAGCACCATTCGCAAGAGCAAAGACATTCAATCAACCTAAATGCCCATCAATATAGACTGGATAAATAAAATGTGATACATATATGCCATAGAATACTACACAGCCATAAAAACAACAAGATCATGTTCTTTGCATCAACATGTATTAGAATTGGAGGTCATTACCCTCTGCTAATTAACACATGAACAGAAAACCATATACCACATCGTATCACTTACAAGTGAGAACTAAACATTAAGTATACTTGGACAAAAAGATGAGAACAACAGACACTAGGGCCTACTGAAGGGTGGAGCATGAGAGTAGGAGGAGGATTGAAAAACTCTTTATTGAGTACTGTGCTTATTACCTGGGTGACAAAATATTCTGTACACCAAGCCCCTGCAACATGCAATATACCAATACATGCACCCCTTGAACCTAAAACAAAATTTTGAAAGTAAAAACACACACACACACACACACACACACACACACACACACACACACACACACACAGAAAAAGACAAAAACCTTCAACAAGCTGAGGAGCTAAGACCAAATAAGTGAACCATCTTCAGGGGTCTGTGACACAGCTTAGTATCTCTGCTGATTAGCAGACATAGGACATAGGACAGGAATAAGACAAAAAGCAGAACACGCTAGGGAACCTACAGATTGGTCTTGCCCCCTATAGTGGTTAAAAGCACATTTGTGTGGGTTTCTTTTAAAAATTATCTCAGAGCTTTTATTAAAATATGAAAGTCATAGTCTGGATACCTATATGCTGTGGAGAATAAGAGTCTCCCCCATGCTTAGGGAGAAGCAGACAAGTAGAGCATGAAGTTATTTCCCCAAGACCAGAGTTGGATAATTAGGTTATCACCATTGGAGAATGGTTGTCCTTTTCACAACTGACAATGCCCAGGGAAGCTTCTAGAACCAGTCAGAAAATACTATACTGGCACCACTTCCCAAGACATGAGAGCTTGCGCCATCATAATTTGGATTAGATCTGGATTTGGGGAGCAGGGTAGTATCTTGGAATCTGGAACTACCCTACTTGCTGAAGTCCCACTCTTCTGCTTACTAGTTATGTGATCTTGTACGAAACACTTAGCCTCACTGTGCCTCAGTTTCTTTATTTCAAAATAAGGATAATAATTTTACCTATGTCATAAAAATGATTTGAAGACTAAGTGAATTCAGTATACACAGGGAATGGAAAAGTGCCTGGTACATAATAATTGCTCTGTAAGTATTAGCTATTACTACCAATGTTAGTATTAGTATTGCTGTTGATGTAGTTATGTAACTCTTAGCACAGGACAGGTAGAGTAAATGTATGCATTAGAGGAGGCTAATAGAGTCCATAAACAGGTTCCATATCTTCGGAATATAAGTAAGAATTTGCAAATTTTGCATTTAATCTATTGTCAATATAAAAACATAAATAAACCTATAGATTGTTGATGAAAATAGATATGCTTTTTCTAACTCAAACTCTCAATGCTTATTCAGAAATGGAGTTTATAGATGAGATAAAAGACTAGATCCACAATGGATATAAATGAGATTAGATGAGATAAAAAGATGAGATAAAAGATAGATAAATAGAAGAGATAAAAGATTATATTCACAATAAATAGATGAGATAAAAGACAATATCCACAATAAAATTATATGTAAGAGAAAATTATCAACATGATTTTATTTATTTGTTCAAGCTTAACTAAGATCTGATACTGTTAATATGATTTACCATTAAAAACAAACATTAATTGCCATGAGCATAATATATTAATTGATGCTATTTGGTTATTCTTTAATAGACTAAGAACCACATATTAGGCAGAGATCAAGTTCAAACATTTAATTAAAAAGTCAATGGACATATTTAAATTCCCAACAAATTGCAACACAAATCCTGGAAGCCACCAGTGAGGCACCACCTGGCTAGCAATTTTGTCATTCACCTAGCTCTCTTTCTCCTTCAGCTCAGTGGCTCTGCCCACCAACTCATCCTAGAATGTCAACTATTGCATTTAAGTACCTGCTGCAAATGAAATCACAGTTGGAAGAAAATTTAAGCATTCAAAATGAGTCCAACTTTGTATAATAAACTTCAGAGGAGGCCACTGGTTTGAAGTGAGCTTCTGCACTAGGTCTAACAGACCAAACCAAAATGGAGTTACTCATCCTGAAATTCCATACCACCAAGCCAAAACTAACATCTTTATCTGACCTTCCAAGAACAGAAGAGAGAGAAATAATAGTCAAATTCCAAACAGGACAGTTTTAGCTGGCATGATAAGGAAGTTCCCTCTGCTTTAACCTTTACAAGAAAAGTAACTTTGAAATGACCATTCTGCTTTTTGTTCTTTATTTCTGCTTTACTCAGCCCTTTTCTGTCTATAAAACACCCTTCTCTGCTCGGCTCACGGAAACAGTCATTCTGTTTTATAGAATAAGTTATTGGCTGATACTAGAATCACAAATAAAAGCCAATTAACATCTTTAAAGTAAATTAGTTGTAATTGTATCTTTTGACAGTATTTATGTGAATGGTAAAGACAGGAGTTAGAGAAGGAAGATAAGACTCCCTTTTCTCCTTCTTCAGAATGCCATTTTCTTTCTGACCTTGCACACACCCTCTTTTCACTGACTACCATAATTGTTGGACTGTCACACCTCAACTAACTCACTGCTGCCGACCTTCGCTCCTCCACACACCTAGTTACGCTCCCAAGGCCGGATCCTCCTACTAATTCCAAGCTTGCTAGTCAATCTTGGCAGCTTACATTCCTCAGCTAACTTTCACTTTCCCAGTTGACTTCTTCTTTATAAACTATCTCAGCACTAAACATAGGTCTCTACATAACCCCTGTCTCTCAACCCCAGAGAAAATTCATATCTTCAGTTACGTCAGTCTTATTCTCTATTTAATATAAATTATGGCATTATTCATGGGCATTCTAGGCCATGGTCTAGAAACTGAGAAAACAAGGTTAAATACAAGGTGGCCATTCTCTTGAGGATCTCAAAATTTAGCCAGAAACATAATATATGCAATCACTAAAATGTTATACTTACAGTAAAAGACAAGTCTACAAATTACCTGTGATCATATATGTGTGTATATATATGTGTGTATATGTGTGTATGTGTGTGTATATATGTGTGTGTGTATATATATAAAGGGGAGTTTATTAGGTATTAACTCACATGATCACAAAGTCCCACAATAGAGCAAGAAGAGCCAGTTCAAGTTCCAAAACTGAAGAACTTGGTGTCTGATGTTTGAGGACAGGAAACATCCAGCACAAGAGAAAGATGTAGGCTGGGAGGCTAGGCTGGTCTCTCTTTTCATATTTTTGACCTGCTTATATTCTAGCTGTGCTGGCAGCTGATTAGATTGTGCCCACCAAGATAAAGGGTACGTCTGCCTTTCCTAGCCCATTGATTCAAATGTTAATCTCCTTTGACAACACTCTCACAGACACACCCAGAATTAATACTTTGCATCCTTCAATCCAATCAAGTTGACACTCAGTATTAACCATCACAAGTCCAGCCCTTGCTAACTTGAACCCATAAACATCTAACATCTCCTGAGATCATAGCTAATCTTCAAATAAAGACAACAATAAGGTCATAATTATACCTAGCATAAAACGACTATCCTTCATACAACCAGAAATGCATCAATCACCAACCCAAATACTATAACATAAAGTTAACAATATTTAAATACTGATGTGAAGTCAATAAATTTTATGTCACATGATAAAGGAGAAAGGATTTTAAATGAAGATACTTTCTTAGTACAAGTGTATAAACATGTTTTTAACAAAAGAAGGAGGAAATACTCATGACAATTACAGTCCTCGTTTCTGCGGTTGGTCACATGGTCGTAGCTGGTATTGATGACTACCTTCTTCTACTACCCATTCTGTATTTCCTTTGCCTTCAGCAAACACCTCAGCAGTTTGTGTTTTTGTTTGTTTGTTTGTTTTGTTTTTTTCCTGATAGAGTGACCAAAAACATCATTCCTGAAGGGTCTGGGCCATCTGTAGTCCTGCCTGGATTGGGTTGTTGTAGTTTCCCATTAACCTTAATCACAGGGCATGATAATACGATGAGACGCCCTAATGTGTCTCCTGTATTCCATGCATACTCTTCCTTAACTCCATTGTGGAGTAGTAGACTGATTTCATCTTGACAGTCCGGGTGAATCACCCCAGCCAACACTGTAACTTCCTTCTTAGCCTGTTGCCTTAAAGGTAGGAGGAGCCCAAAGTGTTCAGGTGGCAATCCATCTTCACTTCCATGTTAATGGAATTGTTGTTGTGTCTCCTGGGGCGGCATTCCTCCCTCTTGAACTAAGATCTCTAGGCCAGCAGAACTTAATGTCATGGGAACAGGAAGCAAAAATGTTGCTGGTGAATCACTAGGGATAACTGTGCCACTTCCATTTCCACCCCTTGATTCCTGGACCTGTGAATCCTGGTAATGGAAAAAACAGTGCCATACATTGGATGTGGATTCAGAACATACATGGCCCTCTGGAGAACTTTGCCCCAGCCCTGCAGAGTATTGTCACATAGCTGGAGTTGTAGTTGTGACTTCAAAAGACCATTCCAACATTCTGTCAATCCAGCTGCTTCATGATGCTGGGGAACATGGTAAGACCAGTGAATTCCATGAGCATGAGCCCACTGCCACACTTCTTTAGCCATAAAGTGAGTGCCTTGGACAGAGGCAATGCTATGTGGAATACCATGATGGTGGATAAGGCATTCTGTGAGTCCATGGATGGTAGTCTTGGCAGAAGCATTGAGTGCACAATAGGCAAACCTATATCCTGAGTTAAGTGTCTATTCCAGTGACAACAAACCTCTGCCCTTTCCGTGATGGAACAGCTCCAGTATAATCAACCTGCCACAAAGTAGCTGACTGATCACCCCAAAGAATGGTGCCATACCAAGGGCTCAAGGTTGGTGTCTGCTGCTGGCAAATTAGGCACTCAGCAGCGGCTGTAGCCAGGTCAGTCTTGATGAGTGGAAGTCCATGTTGCTGAGCCCATGCATAACCTCCATCCCTGCCACCATGGCCACTGTGTTCTCGGGCCCATTGGGCAATGACAGGGGTGGCTGGGGAAAGAGGCTGCGTGGTGTCCACAGAACAGGTAATCCTATCCACTTGATGATTAAAATCCTCCCCTGCTGAGGCCACCCATTGGTGAGCACTCACATGGGATACAAATATCTGTATGGTTTTTGACCACTCAGAGGGGTCCATCCACATACCACTTCCCTACATTTCTTTGTCACCAGTTTTCCAATCATGCTTCCTACATGTCCCTGACCATCAAAACAAACCATTGGCTACAGCCCATGAGTCAGTATATAATCGCACATCTGGCCATTTCTCCTTCCATGCAAAGTACACAGCCAGGTACACTGCTCGATGTTCTGCCCACTGGGAAGATTTCCCTTCACTGCTTTCCTTCAGGGATGTCCTAGAAAGGGGCTGTAGTGCTGCAGCTGTCTACTTTCAGGTGATGGATCTTGTAGAACCATCTGTGGACCAGGCCCTAGTCTTCTCTTTCTCTGTCAACTGATCATAGGAAACTCCCCATGAGGCCATCGGTGCAGGCTGGAGGAGAGAGGAGGTTGGCAGCAGTGAAGACCATGGGAATTTGAGCCACTTCCTCATATAACTTACTTGTGCCTTCAGGACCTACTCAAACCTGATTATGTATATACCACTTCCATTTGATAATGGACTGCTGCTGTGCAGGACCCACTTTATGGCTAGATGGGTCAGAAAGCACCCAGTTCATGTCACATGGTGACTTGATGACCCATAGTGAGACGTTTAGTTTCGATCAAAGCCCAGTGACAGGCCAAGAGCTGTCTCTTAAAAGGAGAGTAATTATCTGCAGAAGATGGCAGGGCCTTGATCCAAAACCCGACAGTCCTCTGCTGTGATTCACCTACGGGGCCTGCCAAAGGCTCCAAACAGCATCCCTATCTGCCACTGACACCTCAAGCATCATTGAATCTGCTGGGTCATATGTCCCAAGTGGCAGAGTGGGTTGCACAGCAGCCTGGACCTGTTGCAGAGCTTTCTCCTGTTCTGGACCCCACTCAAAACTGGCAGCCTTTTGGGTCTCTCAATAAATGGGCCAAAATATCATGCCCAAATGAGGAATGTCTTGCTTCCAAAATCCAAATAGGCCCACGAGGCATTATGCCTCTTTCTTGGCTATAGGAGGGGCCAAATGCAGCAACTTATCCTTCACCGTGGAAAGAATATCTTGACAGGACACACACCACTGGACACCTAGAAATTTTACTGACATAGAAGGTCCTTGAATTTTAGTCGGATTTATTTTCCATCCTCTGGTACATAAATGTCTCACCAATAAGTCCAACATGTTTGCGACTTCTTGCTCACTGGATCCAATTAGCATAATGTCATCAATGTAATGAGCCAGTGTGCTATCTTATGGAAGTGAAAAGTGATCAGCGTCTCTCCAAAGAAGATTGTAATACAAATCCAGCCTGAGGTAGGACAGTAAAGGTATATTGCTGACCTTGCCAGCTGAAGGCAAATTGCTTCTAGTGGGCCTTATGGACAGGAATGGAGAAAAAGACATTTGCCAAGTCAGTGGCTGCATACCAGGTACCAGGAGATGTGTTAATTTGCTCAAGCAATGAAACCATAACTGGTACAGTGGCTGCAATTGCAGTCACCGCTTGGTTAAGCTTCTGATAATCCATTGTCATTCTCCAAGATTCATCTGTCTTCTGCAGGGGCCAAATGGGAGAGTTGAAGGGAGATGTGGTGTGAATCACCACCCCTGCATCTTTCAAGTCCTTGATGGTGGCACTAATCTCTGCAGTCCCTCCAGGGATGCAGTATTGTTTTTGATTAACTATTTTTCTAAGTGGAGGCAGCGCTAATGGCTTCTATTTGGCTTTTTCCACCATAATAGCCCTCACTGTACCAGTCAGGGAGCCAATTGGGGGTTCTGTCAGGTGCTAATTATGTCTATGCCAATTATGCATTCTGGCACTGGGGAAATGACCACAGGACGAGTCCAGGAATCCACTGGACCCACTGTAAGTCGGACCTGCGCTATAACTCCAACCTGACCTCCATAAGTGCCTACTTTAACTGGAGGACCACAATGATGTTTTGGGTCCCCTAGAATCAATATCAGCTCAGAGCCACTGCCCAGTAGTGCTCAAAATGTCTAATCATTTTCCTTTTCCCGATGCACAGTTACCCTGGTAAAAGACTGGAGGTCTCCTTTGGGAAGGATGAGAGAAAAATTCACTGCATAAATTGTCAGAAATGTAGCAGGGTCCTTCCTCAAGGGGGCCCGACCTCCTTTTCATTCAAGGGGCTCTGGGTCTGTAAACTGGCTCACATCTGAAAATTGATTGAGGGGCTATGATTCCCTGTTTTTATAAATTCAAATTAGCCTTTTGTTCATTTGAGGTAGGTTTCCTGCTTGTATAAATTAAGCAGGAATGCAGTAGGCTTTCCTATCATTTTCACTTCTAGGAACACTGTGATTAATTAGCCAGTGCCAGAGGTCTACACAAATCAGGCTATTCTGATTGCCACTTTGCCTCTGCTGTCCATTACAGTCGCTATGCCCACCTTGCCTTTGCCAGTTGAGTGCCACCACTTGACCCCTGCCATCTTGAAGTCCAATTATTCCCATCATATTTAAATTTTGTAGTTGAGTGGCTGCAGTTCCCAGTTTTACATCTGGAATACAGAGAAGAGCAATTACAGGGCTCTTTAAAGATGCAGAGGCTGCCCTCACAAATCTATTTCACAAGGCATTAGTCAAGGGACCTTGACTAATTAGCCGGACCCTCCCAGCTGGGATGAGTAGGTCTAAAGTGATTAATCCACTCCACCATCCCAATCTCCCTAAGCCTTTGGATCCCTTTTTCTACATTAAACCAAGAAAGATCAGGCATTTCCAGCTCACTCACAGTGGGCCATCATTTCAGCTAACCAAGCAAATAAACTATTAGAACTTTTTTAATTCTGCAAGCTGCAACATTAAATGCAGACTCCCTATTTAATGGGCCCAAATCAATAAATTCAGCCTGATCCAACTCTGTTCCTTCCACCATTATCCCACACCCTTAATATCCATTCCCATGCTTGTTCTCCAGATTTCTGTTTATATGAATTAGAAAACTCAAGCAGTTCTTTTTGAGTGTAGAACACCCCCTCATGAGTCACACTCTCAAACTCTCTTCCGGGGCCTGCCAGAACTTTAGTCTAGTTATAGGTATAGAAGCAAACAGGGATGTTGGAGGTGGCTCCTGATGAGAATCAGCATTATCTTGCCTGACAGCTGCCTCAGCGGAGGCCATCACTGTTGCCTCAGTCAGTACAGGGTTTATCTCCTTAGACAAAGGTGGACAGGCTAATGGTAGCATGGGTCAGGGTGGGGATCTTACCACTACTGAGGATGGGGAAGCTGTTTCTTCTGGCAAAAAGAGGCTCATCAGAGTTTACAAACTCAATGTTTCCAGCTTCATCAGGGTCCTCCCACACATCCCCATTCCAAGTTGCAGGGTCCCATTCTTTTCCAATCAATGCCCTTACTTTAACAGTAGACACCTGGTGAGGCTGTGCATGCACCTTTCATTGTAGGTCAGCTACTCGCATGATAAGAGCTTGTGTCTGTTTTTCCACAATTTCAGCTTTTTCTCTACAGGAGATAAGATTCTCAATGAGGGCAGTCTTTACCGGATTTGAAGCTCAGTATCTGCTTCTGAAGCTGGGTGACAGAATCCCTGTGTTCATCATTTTCTTTCATTATTTCATTCATTGAACTTAGGAGCAACCAACCAGCTTCATTATGTTCCATATGTTCTCCACATATGGTCAAAGGTATTATGTATGGAGTCACTAAACTCCTTGCCTCTCACGAGTGATGAATCATGAGTGTCAAATGCATTTATTTTGCATAACTCTCTAAACAGTTTACACCAAGGACTATCAGTGTTCTCCATACTATTAGAAGTAGAGTCCTTAGCATTTTTGGTTCTAATCATATTAAGCAGTCAACTCCAGAAACACCAAAACAAATGAAAGAACTCCATCCTTAGAATTCTTTTCCTCTAGAACAACTCCTGGTACCAAAATCTGTATTATTCAAGGTTCTCTAAAGGGACAGAATTATAGACCATCTGCTGCTTGCTTATATTCTAGTTGTGCTGGCAGCTGATTAGATTGTGCCCACCTAGATTTAGTGTGGGTCTGCCTTTCCCAGCCCACCGACTCAAATGTTAATCTCCTTTGGCAAAATCCTCACAGACACACCCAGGATCAATAATTTATATTCTTCAATGCAATCAAGTAGACACTCTGTATTAACCATCACACTGCCCTTGTTCAGAACTATCTCCCACTCACTTTCTAAAACATTCCAAACTTTCATCGTCCTCTGCCAGCAGTCTATCCAATATTTAAATCTCTCTTTTTCAGAAGGCTGACTAGCCACCCACTTTATCAAGAAAATTGAAAGTATCAACATGAGCTACCTCAAACTAGAAGTAGTTGCCTTTTATTCCTGTCATGTTTTTTGAGGCCAACTTCCATATATGGTTGTAATCACATTTCCTTATGCCTCCTTTGGGTCTTTGCTCCATTTCTCTTATGTTTTCAAACTTTTTTATTATTTCTTCTCCCTCACATCTCTCTCAGCATATCAGGTAATTTCTTGATCCAAAGTATACCCTTGGTGGACATTCCCTCTCTTCTCAGCCAACCATCTTGAAAAAGCACTATCCTTACTTTTTCGTGTCTTTCTTCCATTCACTTCTCCAGCCACTGTACTCTACCTTCAGCTCTGTCCACTCCTCTGAAACAACTGTGACCAAAGTCATGAGAGCCTAAACCAACAATTTAACCCATTGTTTAATCCAATGGACACTTCTTGAAGTTCCCATCTTACTAAATCTCTACTGCTTTTGATATACTTCTGATTTCTTTCTTCTTGAAAATTCTTCATTTTTGTGTATTCCATGGCATACACTCTTTCACAACATTTCACCTAACCAATAATACCATCTTAGCCTGTTTCACATGGTTCCCATTGTCTTTCAGGTTCTTTATTACACTCAGCAGATTCCGTTAGTTTGTATTTTAGTCTAATTTATCAAACTACCTACTGTAGGACTTTGGGATAAACCTGTGAGTAACACAAAGTTTCTACACCCATATAGTTTGCATTCCTGTTTGTGTCTGTGTGGAATAAGTTAAGACAGATACAGGGAAACAGCCTTTAATAAAATAAACAATGATAACAAATTTTGATATGTGCTATTCAGATAATATAATTAAGCTGATGTGATAGTGATTGGGAGTCAGAGGATGTTTCATTGAGACTATATTTAGGTTGATCTCTGAATGATAGAAGGAGGCAGCCACAGACTATTGCTAGTAAGAATAGTTCAAGAGGAAAAATGCTCATCTGATGTTGTGAATGAATTTATTGTGTTTGAAGAGGACGGAGATGTCTATTGGGTTGAAAGTCTAGTGGGTGATGAAGAAAAATATAGTTAGGGAATGTGCCAGATCAGTAGAGCTTTAAAGTCAATATGAGAAGGCTTTAACCAGAAACAGGAAAGTAATATGATATAATTTGTATCTTTGTATTGATACATAATATTTGTAAAAATTAATGTGGCACATACAATACTTCATTAAAGGAATGTAATATATAATGATCAAGTCAGAGTATTTGCAGTAATAATCACCTCAAGTATTTCTATGTGTGGGGAACATTTCAAGTCCTCTTTTCTGGCTATTTTAAATTATACAATATATTGTTGTTAACTGTAATCACCCTACTCTTCTATCAAACATTGCAACTTTCTATCTGATTGTATGTTTGAGGAGAATTGGTGTTATTCTTCTTTGCATGTTTGGTAGAATTTGGCAGTAAAGCCATTCAGTCCTGGACTTTTCCTTGTTGGGAGATTTTTTTTTAAATTACAGTTTCAACTTAATTACATATTATTGATCTGTACAGATTTTTTTATTTCTTTCTGATTCAATCTTGACAGGTTGAAATTAATCCATTAATTAATGCAGAAATTAATCCTTTTCCTTTAGGGTTTACAATTGATTAGTATATAGTTTTCTGTAACAGACTCTTCTGAAGTATCAGCTATAATGTCTCCTTTTACATTCGTAATTTTGTTTAGTTGGGTTTTGTTTTCTTTCCTCTTGGTTAATCTAACTAGTATTTTATTGATTCTTTTGTCCTGTTTAATCTTCTTATTGTGTTTTTTTAAGTCTCTATTTTGTTTAGTTGTGCTCCGTTCTTTATTATTTATTTGCATTTACTAAATTTGGGCTTGGCTTTTTCTTGCTTTTCTAGTTTCTTGAGGTGCATCACTAGAGAGTTTATTTGAAATCTTTCCACTTTTCTGATGTAGCATTTATTTTTATAAACTTTCCCCTCAGCACTGCTTTTGTTGCACCCCACAGGTTTTGGAATGCTGGGTTTCAATCTTAATTTGTTTCAGCAATTTGTTCCTTGTGTCCTTACTTTCTTTCTTGACTCATTGGTTATTCTGGAGCATGTTAATTTTCACATATTTTACAGTTGCCAAAGTTTTATCATATTTCTGATTTCTAATTTTATTACAATGTGATCCAAGAAGATGCCTAATACGATTTTGATTTTTGTTTTAATTTGTTGAGTCTTGTTTTGTGTCCTAACATATGATCTATCCTGGAGAATGTTCTGTGTGCTGAGAAGAATGTGTATTTTGTAACTGTTATGTAAAATATTCTGTAAATTTCTGTTCCATTTGCTCTGAAGTGAAGTTTAAATCCAATGTTTTTTGTTTGTCAATTTTCTGTCTGGACGATATGTCTAATTTGAGAGTTGAGTGTTGAAGCTTCCCACTACTATGGTATTATAGTCTATCTTTTCCTTTAGCTCTACTAATATTTGTTTTATATATCTGGATGCTCCTGTGTGGGGTGCATATATGTTTAGAATTGTTATATCCTTGATCCCTTTATCATTATATATGACCTTCTTTGTCTCTTGCTCCTTGGGAGGGTGGTCTTGCTGTCAGTGGCAGCAGCTGTATGTAGGCAGTTGGGAAGCACATACTTCCCTCGTGCTTCTCTGTGGCGGCAGCTGCAGCTGCTTTGTGCAGGAAAGTTTGTCCTCAGGGCACATGAAAATTCAGTGGCTCTGATGCTGGAGCAGTACGGACTTTGCCAATGGCTCTTGCTTCAGGCTAGCTGGCATCAGCATGCCATGGTGGTGGTTACAGGTGAGAAATGTAAATGGTGCTCTAGAGATGTCGTGATGAAAGGTCTTTTGGTCCCCAGGGCAGAATACAGTCTAGTCTCTCAAAATGTTGTCATGCTGCAGCTTCTTAGGGTTCAGAGTAGGTATGAGGCCCAGTGTGAGTTCCCTCTCTGGAGCAATGCCTTCATGTAGTTTTCAGGAAGCTCCCTATTTTAGCCTCACGCCCACCAATGTCTAGGTGCTTTCCTGTGGCCTGGATGTAGTTTATAGTTAGAGTGTGAACTGCTGGGAGTCAATCACTTATACTTTCCCCAATTCAGGAGCCACTCCAGACTCTTAGAGAATTCTTGCTGAGCAGACTACCTTGCTTCCCTCTGCCTTCTTGCTTTAAATGTTTCCTTTCACTCCTCCATTGAATGTACTGTTTTTCCTTAAATGATGTGATGAAATTGTGATTGTCTACCCACTATTTTGCTGCTTCATTGTGATGGAGGTGAGTTACAAGATGCCTTTAGGGGCTTCAGTCCCTCCAAAAATATGTGTCTTTATAAGGTCAGGCTGCTTTGGGAAAGTGTATTGAAATTAGCACAGAGTGACCACAAAAAAGACTACTTGGGTGATTGTTGCACTGAACTGTTTGGGACATAGCAATGGCCTCCTGGGCAATTAAGAATAGTAGGAGTAAAGATGAAAGCAGAGGACATTTTGGGGTACATTTGGATGTGGTGGCAGAAGTTGCCAGTAAATTGAGAATAAAGAATGATGGAAAAGAAATGATGAATGATTGGCTAGATCATTGTGCACTGGTGATATAATTCATTATGAGGAGGAATGGGTGAGTGGTAGTTACAGTAGGGAAACAGGTATGAAAGGTTCTGTTTTGGAAATGTTTGAGGTTATTATTGACATGCTTATGGAGGTGTCAGCTAGGAATTTGAAATAGATCGGTTTGGAATTCAAGGGAAAGCACAATGCAGATCATATAAACTTAGAAGTTACTAAATATAATTTGTACTTAAAGCTGTGGGACAAGATAAGGTCTACAAGGGAGATTGTATTGATACAAAGGGAGGGGTGCATGGAGCACTGGTTCATTTCAAGATTTAGTCATCAAAAGAGGATATGAAGCTAGAAAATGAGACCTAGAAGAGAAATAACCAGAGTAATATATTATAGAAGTCAAGAGAAAAATGTATTTTAAGAAGGAGGAAATAAACAATACTGTTTTGGGCCAAATAAGAAAAGAATAATGATGAGAACCTTCTATTTTGACAACCTGAAAGTCAATTGTGACCTACACAGGAACAATCACAGTGAAATGGTGAGGGCAAGGACCCTATTACAGAAGGTGAGAGGACAAGGTGATGGGGAAATGGAATCAGCAACTTGAGATGACACCTTCAAAAAGTTGTATGATCACAGGTAGAAAAGAAATAAAGTGACAACTAGAAGAGGAAGTAAGGTCACAAGAGGATTTGTGCTTTTGTTTGTTGTATTCACTTGATTTTGTTATTAAGATAGATAAAACAACTTTATATTTGCTGGAAATTTCTGTAAAGCACCACTGTCAACTTCATCCTTCAAGACTGGACTATGGAAACTTTTCTACACTTCTTTGTCTCATTCACTCATATCCCATCAATTATTATAAACCGTCAGATTTACCCTCTATTTCTTGAATCCAACTCCTCTTCCCCATCTCTACTGCCATTGCTTTAGTTCAGACACTTACCTAAATTACTTTATACTCTCCCTTCCTCAATCTTCTCATTCTTTAAATACTTTCTGTAAATTGCAAGCAGAGTTGAGCAGGTAAACTACTATTTTAACACCTTCCATGCTGATAATAGAATTAAGTTGAAACATTGTAACTTGGGATAAGAAGCCCAATCAACTTTCTTAATTTCTTCTCATGTTTTGCTTTGTTATTTATCAGTGTTGTGGCAAATTAAACCTCTAAACTTGTTTTTTTGCTGAAAACCCATATTGTTTCAGCCTAAAGTGTTTCTCTGACCGACTTTCTTATCCTTTACTAGATATTTTTTATTCCTTAAGGTTTAGATTAATATTCCACTTCTTTCAGAAACATTCCTTGAAACTCTAAATTGTTTAACCACACCATTCTTATATCAGTTTAAATGTATGTGTATGTGTGCACATGTGTTTTTTATTGAATATAAATTATCTGCTTACGCATTTGTCTTCATCTCTAGCATAAGGCTCTTTAGGACAGGATCCTTGTATAGTTAATTTTTGTTATTTTGAGCCATATCTTAGCAGGACTAAGCGGTTGATAATCTGAACATTAGCCCACTATGCTGATATGATGTTCAGTGATACTTATGCCTTACAAATATCCTTTCCCAAATGGAACTTACATGTTTACAGGCAACTTATCATAGCAAGAAAACATAGATTTTAGAGACAGAAAAAAATTCCTTAAAATTCCAGAACTATTATTTATTGGTTGTCTTGTAAGTCACCCAGGTTCTTTGAGCCAGAGTATCTTTAATCATAAAATGATGACACTAATACTTATTCTATGATGTTACTAATATTTAGGAATATTTTGAGAAATAAAATTCACAATATTTTAAATATCTATACCTAAGGTAATATCTGGAAACTAATAAATGTCCTTCAAATGATAATTCCCTTCCCATTTGAAAATTTCAGATTTATTCATTTCCTGAATATGCATTAAACACTAACTACAATACAGACACCATTCTAGGCATTAAAATCCAACAATAAACAAGACAAACACGATTCTTACTCTCACAGAATTTGTATACTCTGATTGGGAAAACTAGGGCTCAACAATTACACAATTTGTTATTTAACTGCAATTATGAAAAGTGCAACCAAGAAGCATTGTGTGTTATGAAAGTATTAAGCTTGCCACTCATAACTTTCTTTTCATTATTTTGCTCAGATGTGCTTTGATTAGTGCTCATTTAGGCACTTGCCCAACGTTATTATTTTGGAGACAACCTATCAGTGATCTATCTGTCTATCTAGCTCAATTATCATTAAAGCAAAGAACTGGGTAATGTTGTAGTGGATGCTAAGAAGTATACCATAGTCTTTGGTGTCAAGGAGCTCAGTAATAGAAACAAGCACTAAAAATGAGTAATTTTTTAAAAAGCACCATAAAAATGTAAAGGCAGAAATTCCTAGATGTGGAATACTTCAGTTTAAAGATGGCATCTGAATTGGACTTTTCAGAATCAATAGCAGTTTGAAAGCAAATTCCTTTTCACAATATCTATGCACTATCGCCAAAAAACTGCGCATTTGTAATCTGAAAACCTTACTCTTAGCCAACACCCACTACATTAATATAGGAATGTATTACTTGTCACCTAGATTATTGAAAAAGATTTCTATTTGACTTTCACCTCACTGTGCTTTGAATGTGTCCACTAAAGTTCATGTGTTGGAAACTTAATTCCCAGTGAAGCAAGGTTGAGAAGTGGTGCTTAATGGGAAGTGTTTATGTCATGGAGGCTACAGCCTCATGAATTGATTAATGCCATTACCATGGGACTGTGTTTGTTATTTTGGGACTGGTTTATTATTAAAAGACTAAATTCAGATCCCACTTGCGCTCGCTCTCTCTCTCTCTCTCTCCCCCTTTTTTTGCCTTTCTGCCATGTGATACCTCTGCCTGTTATAAGGCAGCAAAAAGGCCCCATATACTGCCCCCTCAATCTTGAATTTCTAAGCATCCAGAACATGAGCCAATGAATTTCTGTTCATTATACATTTTCCATTCTGTAGTATTCTGTTATACTAAGAATAACTATAGACTAAGATTCTCCTCCAATTACTTTCTTCTTTGTTTTTAGGGTGAACTTTGCAAAAACACAGATCTAATTCTGTCACATCCTTGCATTCAATCTTTCATTTGCTTTTTGGGTTTTCAAATAAAGCCCAGCATTTCCATCATGGAATATGAACTCTTGCATGATTCAAGTGTCATGGTCTGCATGCTGAAACTTAGCCATAGCAAACAATGTGCACATTCCAACTAGCCTATACACTCTCAGATCACTATGCTTTTCCCCATCCTGCTTCTTCATTTTATTTTTCTAATGCCTACTATGCTTATAGGTTCAGATAATATACCATCTTTCACAGGTAGCTTTTGCTGACTCTCTCCTCCAATTTCTGATAAGGAGTGTTCATCTGCTCCCACGAAACTCTCTACCTTAACGGTTATCATCTATACTCACTTGTCTGCTTATCATTTTCCCCCATCACACTGTGACCTTTTGCAGGGCAAGAGTTATATTTCTTGGTATTTTTTTTCCAACGTCTAAAAGACTTCCTGTCATTACAAAACAATTTTGCAAGATGGCTAAAGAAAATGAAGGACAACCTGTTAGAGGAGAGAAAACAATCTAATTTGGAAAAAAAGAAAGTTTTGGAAGGAGAACAATAAATAACAATCCTAGAAAACATATGGAGCAGGGCTATGAGATAGAGCTTCCTGTGATGATGAAATTTTTTTATTTTGCACTGTCCAATACAGTAGCCACTAGCTGCCTGAATGACTGGGGACATAAAATGTGGCTAGTGTGGTGGAAACACTAAATTTTAGCCCATTTTAATTAATTTAATTTTAAATTTAAATCATTGCCACAGGGTCTACTGTATTGGATAGCACAAAACGGACAGGTCTATAGAAGGCCTTGGATATCAGGTTAATGAGACAATATTTTGTAGGTAATTAAAGCAAATTGAAGTATTCTAAGAAGAAAATTAACATAATTCAAAGAGTGTCTTAATGACTTATAAAAACTACTAATAAGCAATGATATAAAGGTATGAAAATTATAAACTGTTATAATTTACATGCTGGTTTATTTCTTCTAGAAATTTTGTTTTGTTTCTCACTTTAGCCATCTAATGAGGTGAAGATAATGGACAACAATTTTTTATCTAACTTACTAATGTGAAATGATAATGTAATATTTTGGAAATATCTTCAATAGAATTGGAGTAAAAAACCTGAATATCAACTATTCTGTTATTATCTAATTAATTGGATAATAAAATATACAATTTATAATTTGAAAACATTTTGACTTTTCATCACATACATTTCATATAATAGATAAATAATGTGTTCAGCTGTTGGATGTGTATCCAGAAAATTTCTGATGTTATACAGCTACCAGGCAATGGCTTAGATGTAAGGTAAACACAAATTCCACTTTCCTAAGACAACCCAGTTATGCCTAATGTACATCAGTTGACAAATATATTAAAATATTTTATCCTCCCTTTTCTGCATCATAAATGTTATCTTCGAATAATAAATTATGTGGCCACAATTTGTGCATCTCTATCACAAACTACAATATACCTTTCTTTTAGAAAATATGCACATTAGACTACTTTATAGTAAAAATATCCAATATATTTCCATTTGTTTATTTCTCTGCCAGCAAAAGCATAAGCAACAAGGTAAGGAAAGTTTAGAGACTCAGGTCAAGATATTCTGAACACATCTGAAATACTTATGAACATTTAGTGTCAATTTACCTTCATAAATTTGCTGACAGTATTGTATCTTCCTTATATGGTTTGTCAAGATTAAATCAAAATGATTACATAAAACATTTAACATAGTACTTGGCAGAGCTTAACTAATTAATAAATGTTAGACAATCTATTTCTTACTGTTATTTTGTGTCATTATTGTTCTACTACTTCTCCTGGCAGGTTCAAACATCCTGGGATAAGGTTTGGCTGGCAAGAGCATGGGGGCTCTTAGGGATATCAGGTGGCTCCACTCCTAGGCAGGACAGGTGGGAAGGACACCAAGAGATTTTCTGTCTTCCCCTTGGCCATAGTTTTTAACATGTGTCAGAACAGGTTAGTTGTAAAGCTACACTTACCTGACCAGTCTCAGCAGGGGAAGCAATATATCTGCATTATCTCGTGATCTCTCACATAGAAATCCTTGCATTTATATATTTATAAAATATTCCCCAAAATATTTTCTTTTTACATACCCAAAGCAAGTTTGCTCAAATGTATTTCAAATTACAGTTGCATTGTAATATAAAAAGAAGCTAGAGGTCTTATGTCATCTAATTCAGATAATATTCCTGCCTCCCAAATTGTGATAAAGACAATGTTTAGAAAACACTTTTTATAGTGTTTAAAAAGTGTTATTATTTTATTATATTATTATATTATTCTTTTCGATTTGATTTAGAGATTATGATAGATGAACAATACTGCAAACATGTTAATAAAAACATGAGGAAAGACACAAGGAAAAAGTCAACAGAAAGGCAAATTAATTCAAAACAATGATCATTTTAGGTTTTAAGAGAATTAATAAATTTGGGGGCAAAGGACTGAAAATCTAAGAAGTTTACGTGGAAATTAAACGCATTTTGGCACAGTCTTCTTAAATTATCAAAAAAAAAATTATAACATAAGTGTTGTGATCCTTGGGGAAAAAAAATCGAATATTCTAAATATGTTTGCATAGAGTTTCAAGCAATGGATGGAAGAAAGGCAGAGCTGTATGAATATACTCTAAGAAAGTAAAGTTGAGATTTGTGTATCTTATATGCTTATGTGAACCAACTTGGCCACAAGCAGGAGACCAGGAGCAAGGACATAAGGAGACAATAGTTACAGGAGTTCTTATGACAATTAGAACTCAGATAAAAAAATTATAGGCTTCTGAAAAAGAGAATGCCAAGATCTAAATGATGGTTCAGGTGTTTGTTTGTTTGTTTGTTTTACTACTTATATAGAGGATGATTAGCACATGGTGAAAGGCTACAAGAAGGCAATAATTAAATTGTATCCAGAAGAAAAAAGCAGAAGTCAGAACACAATGAAGCCAGGGTGCAATATTAGTGTTTTAGACTTCCTATCTGTTCTTTAAAAGAGAAGTGAAAGACATGTTATTCTCAGATAACTAAATTGGGACATGTTAACAGCCTCAATAGGAGTAGAAAAATAATACAGTGATTCCTATACAATTAGCACATACACCAACATATCATAATTAGATTCAGCATATAAATTAATCAACAAAACATTAATTAAAATAATTAAGCAAAGAAAATGAAAGAGCATGTTGTCAAAATCCACTGCTCTTGTTTTCTTTTTGGTCCTCCATACCACTTAATACATAGTCAGTCAGTTTTTACATTGAATGTCACTATACCTTCCTTCAAACTTGGGAAGATATCAAGACTTTTGTTCAGTGTAAGATGGTGATTTTCATTAGACTTAGAGAAAATATGTTCCAAATTTAACACCAACATCGTTTCTAATGATCCAGGCTCATCTACCCAAGGTCAAGAGAACAGGCCATGTGAGAAAATGTTGCTCGTATTTTTATCAAGAAGCAAGTAGGAGATTAGGATACTGAGGGAAAGAGATGGAGTGCTGCAAAGACAATGAGAAATGGAGAATTTCCTAGGAGAGTAGAAACAAGATATTTACAAATAAAAGCAATCCAGACATACAGGGAGAGAAATTATTCAGGAGAAAAACTATTGTTAATAGAAAGTGCCATTCTCAAATATCTGCAAGCATCTCAAAATCAACAGAAAAAAAAACCCTCATTTTTAGAGTAAGAAAGGCAAGCAAAGATAAGCAGTATCATATAAAGGGAAGTTAGAGAAGCCAATAGAAATGAACCATTGGATCTGACAGGAAAGTGTCTTGCCAGTTCTTAGAAGAAGCTGAAAAGGGGGGCTCATTCCACTTTTTAGTGCTTGCTTAGGCTTAGAAGCAAGCAAGGTTCAGAAACTTTTAGGAAAGAGAGTAGCCTGACTCTAGTTTATTCAAAACAAAACCATGGTAAGGCATTGGCTACAGTGAACATTTGTTAGAATTATGCCAGCAGACTAAGATACATAATTGAGTGGGAGGTTGTATGCCAGATTTATAGGGAAGATAGGATTAAGGAAACTAGTGCAGAAATTAGGAATTATTACAGAACTAGAAATACGATATGATGGAGGCCATGTGTCAGTAATAATTGGCACTGAGATCTAAAATTTCCACCCAGTCCCTCAATCAAAATGTGCCAAATCCCCTGCATAGTTAGGGAGAGTTACTCAGCAAATCAAAGAGGAGCTAGGTGCAATAGAAGAAGCTTCTTATTGGAGCAGAGTGAGAAATAGAACAAAATCCTCAGAAAATAAAGAACAAACAAATGTATATTCATAATATAGTTCTATTATTTGAAATTTTTATTCGATATCACAATGTAATAAAGTTTTAATTGAAAATTAGGCTCTCTGAAATATATGACAAAAGTTTTTTTTTTAAATTGAGTTATGATTATTGTGACTTATTCAAGAGAACTGATTATCAGTTTATGTTCACCAAGATGGAGATGTATGCACAATGATAGTAATGGTGGCTAATATTTACTGCATATTCTCTATGTGCTCAACACTGAGTGTATGTGTTTCATACATTATAACATGTAGTCCTCTGAATAACCTGATGAATACGTATTATTAGTAGTATTACCATTTTGCAGGTAATGATAACATTTACTAAAATCCCATGAGATAAGTAAATGAGGCTCTGAACATTTACATAATTACTGAAGGTCACATAGCTCTGAAGTGCAGCACCAGAACCTGAATCCAGATGTTTCAGATTCTAGAAGCCATTCCCTTTTCCCCTAATCTACACTGTATGAAAGATGCCGTTACACTCCCGTGAATTTATTTGCATTAGCTGATGTTCTGCCTTATTGCAAACATGGGTATTTCTTCACATAGACACACATTTGGACTGAACATGTATATTTAATATATTCAGTTCATTCCCACTGAACTCTTTGGGGGTCTGTCCACCTTTTTGGTGGGAATTATCTTATCTTATAATCCCTCAACTCTGATATAAACTTTGTTGATGTTGTCTCTCACTTCTTAATGAGTTCTTGAAGTTTGCAATTGGTAAATCTTCTTTGTCAATTCAGTATCACAAAACTTGAGAGCAATTGCAATAGTATCTTTGACATTTCTAAAGGATTCAAATATAACATTAATAGATAATATTTATGTTATGAAATTGCACAAAAGTTTTACAAGCCAGTCAACATGTATAAGAGAAACAATGTCTAATGCATAGAATTCTTCACTGTGCATGCAAATATAATGACTGTCGTGCTTCAGTTCTACTAAATTACTTAAAGATCTGGGAACTGGGGAAAGAAAGAGGAAAAGTAACTAACATCTACTGAGACCAAACTATGTGCCACCCATTTCAGATATATGATTTAATTTAATTTTATCACATATAATATAATTGAAGCATTACAGCTCCTCTTCCAAATAAGGAAACCAAAATTCAGGGGTTACACAACTTTCTCAAGTAAATGTGATCGTAAAACTGAGACTTTCAGTTAAATTTCTATGACTCTAAGCCTCTAACTTTCTCACCCCACAGCCGCTACTTTCAGTCATCCAGTGACCTCAGCAACTTTTCAGTTGAAGATTCTGCATCACTAGATAACAGAACAAACTCAAGAGCCAATCAACATATATTTCTAAATAAATTTGTTTAAGCTTCAAGATTTTATTCTACCTATTTTTTGTGAGCATTCAGCTATTATTAAGCTAGGCATTAAAGAAACTTGCAAAAATGTAAAACAATGCCACCCTTCTCACAAATTTTTGTTTGTTTTGGAAAATCTAGTTGTTATTCAAATAGTATGTTATATACGTTAACACATGATGGATTTATTGTTGTTATTTCTAATGAATTAATATTTAAATTACCAGTTTTAATTTCTAATGGTGAAAATATCTATAAATATGACCCACATAAACAAAAACTCTGGTATTCTTTATAATTTAGAGTATAAAGAAATCCTGATACTAAAAACTTTAGTAGGTCAGTTTTTACATTGAATCTCACTATACCTTCCTTAAACTTGGGAAGATATCAGGACTTTTGTTCAGTGTAAGATGGCAATTTTCTTTGTTTTTCTAAGTGTTTTTCTAAGCCAGTTTTAGTGCTTTTTAAAATTTCTGCATTTTCTAAAACCTACTACCCCACTTGAAGTAATCAACCAAATTCTAGGGACTAAGTCTTTCAGTAATTATTTGTTTTATATTTATCTGGTATTTACAACTTCTAAGGCCTACTTTGTTCCCAGTAAGTACAAAACACCTGCTTAACAAATAAATTGCATCATTTAATACTCTGATCTTCAGGCTCAGTCATACTATTAGGAAGCAGTGTGTCCAGTAGACACAGCAACATGTTCCTGAAAATGTAGGAGAGTAAGGCCCAATTTGACGTTATGTTATACTTTTTTTTTTTTTTTTTTTTTTTTTTTGAGACGGAGTCTAGCTCTGTCGCCAAGGCTGGAGCGCAGTGGCGGGATCTCAGCTCACTGCAAGCTTCACCTCCCGGGTTCACGCCATTCTCCTGCTTCAGCTTCCCGAGTAGCTGGGACTACAGGTGCCCGCCACTGCGCCCGGCTGATCTTTGAAGTTTTTAGTAGAGACGGGGTTTCACCGTGTTAGCCAGGATGGTCTCGATCTCCTGACCTCGTGATCCGCCCGCCTCGGCCTCCCAAAGTGCTGGGATTACAGGTGTGAGCCACTGCGCCCGGCCAGAGAATTCTTTTAAATGATGAACCTGACTCATTCTTTTCATCAACAAATACAATACTATTATTAAACATAAGGCACTATAGTTAGGCACTGGAGAGTCAGAATTGAATATTATTGACACAGTTCCTGTAGTCTTTGGAGCTTTGGTTGTGTGAGAAGATAGCCACTAAACAATAAATTGCACAATTAATCAATGAATTATAATTTACAGTGAGAGTTACAAGAGATTTATAAAATATTATAAAATCCTACAAGGCATATTGAAATAAACATATTGTCAGATGCCTGCCTCCATAGGTCAGAAAAAGTGCTTAAGCTAGCTTCTTCCTGTTTAAAATAAGGAGGGGAGTGTCACTGACCTGTACTCATTCCGTGTATCACTTACTAAATTTTTGTTCATATAATTATTGGCTCAATAATTATTTGAGCAATGTCTATTTTCTCCGTTATTCCATACATTCCATAAGATAAATTTCTATTTTGTTCACAGCAGAACTCCCTGAACTAGCAAAGCACATGATACATGATGAAACATGGTAGTGCTTAATAATACATTTGTTGAGTAAATAAATGAATATCACATCTATCCAGAAGGCTTGGTAGAGCTTCTTCCTAGATCGACATGTTTACTGTTTTATATATATAAAATTGACATTCCAAAAGAATTTTTTAAAAAGCCTGAGGATTTGTAAACTTCAATTACTTTCTGGTAAGCAAGAGTGTGACAATATACTAATGTGACAAGATACACACATTTAAGAAAATGTGGTCTCCTAAGTGTTAGTATCTGCCAGTGAACAAAGGAAAAAAGAAAGAAAGGTCCTGACCTCACGAAGATTACGTTTGCACAGTCATACAAAGACAAACTGAATTTATACTCATACACAGTTAAAATTGCAATGTATTTGAAGAGATCAAGATAAATCATGTTTAACAGATAAGTTGGTTAAAGGAATATATTATTCTACTTGGAATGTTGTATCAAAATACTACAGACCAGGTGGCTTGAACAGCAGCCATTTATTTCTCACAGTTCTAAAGGCTGGGAAGTCCTAGATCACGGTACTGGTCAATTTGGTTCCTAAAGAGGACCCTTTTCCTGGCTAGTAGATAGCCACCTTCTGCCACCTTCTTCCTGAGTCTCCACATGGCAGAGAGAAAATCATTTATCTCTTTTCTTATTCTTATAAAGTCATTGTTCCTACCATAAGGGGTCCTCTCATGACCTCATCTAATCCTACTTACCTCCCAAAGACCCCATCTCAAAAAAAAAAAAAAATCATTATGAGTATTATGACTTCAATATGAGAATATTAGGGGACAAAATCCATTACATAGCCAGAAATTAAGGACAGAATTTATGCTGTAAGATAAAAGGGGAAAATTAATACAGCTTGTCTGGGATAGAATCCTGGACTTATGGGTATATAGTCACAGATGTGAACACTTAGAAATAGATATTGAGTGAGCAAGGAGCCATTGTGATCATCTTTGAGCTTATGCTGGGAAGAAAGTTGAATCTACAAGTGAACTATGAAATTAATCTAATAAATATTTAAATTTATAAAATATTAAGCGTCTGACAAATTGCTAAGGAATCTAATATTGGGGACATTGAAATGTATATCTTTTCCCCAACTAAAATGCAGCAAACCACACTCTACTGACAGAAGAATATATAGAATGATCCATTTTGCCCATTTCTATTTCAAGCTTCTATGAATGAACTTAATGTCAAATGGGTATGAGTAGAAATTTCAAAGGATGAAAGATATAGCTGTTTCTAGAAGCTAACAATTTGAAAGATTAATCTATTACTTGCTGAAACTGAACATTCTTTTCCAATTAGTCAGACTTTTAACATCCAGGCAAAACATTCCATTTCCCTGAATAATACAAAGTAAATGAAAAAAAAAAAAGAACAAAAAAAAACCTGTTAGCATTCATTAGTTGATGCTCAAAAGATTTTCTGCCTTCTTGAAGGGAAAAATAATGTCCTTGATTTTGAGTGATTTTGCTGTGATCTCATCAGTACTTTGAATACAGGCTCTAATTAAAGACATAGTATCATATATTTGAAATCATAATCTCATTAAAGAATAGTATAAAACTGATCAACAGTTTTTAAAGTGAATAAAAATTTTAACCTTTCAATAATAGTTTTATATTAAAAAGTGCTTAAAGGTAATATAAGAGTATAGGTAATATATAGATTATATATTTATATATGTATACAAAAATAGATATTATGTATGTATATGATATGTCTATATTATGTATGTATATGATATGTCTATATTATATATAAGGAGAAAGATAGATATGTGCACACATACACATATATATAACACTTCCATTGGAAATAAGCCAGTAGCGAGGTACTAGCTTGTACAAAGAGTACTTTATAGCCTACAATTTCTCAGTAAGACCATTGATATTAATGTTGAAGTCCAAGTGTTGCTAATAAAATATCATTAAGGAGCCTATGTGTTGCTATTAATTAATGATAAGTGAGAAGTGCTGAGCTGATGCTTCTGCTGCCCCTTTTTGGTGAGCTGATTTCATAAATCAGGAAGTGTAGTGAATGAAGCTTATAGGACTTCAATAGCAGATCAATCTAAAGGGAAAAAAAAAAAAGCTAAGAATGTGAAAGTCACAGGCTAAGGGACATTTGCAGTGGGCCTGACTCTTACGTGGCTACCAACTCCCTGAATCACAGTGTATCATCGCAAATCCCTTATGACTTCAAGATAGAGTCTGCCTTCTAGATTAAACATGAAGTCGAAAGTCTCTGGGAATGGTGGCACTGGTAGCTTTACGTTTCTGAGTGACCTTGACGTTTTTAAGTGGCCATCTCAGGATGCCAGCTATTGCTGAAAGAAAAGAGTCCAACACCGAGGAGTAAGAATGTAAAATAAGACAGTCAGGAAAATTGGTCTCCACAAAATAGGTTGGAATTCCAATCCTGGGATCCAGCTCTAAGGGATGAATAGGTATAAACTCTAAAAACCAAAACCAACCTCTTTCTTAAGGGATGAGCAAACACAGTGGATGTTCCTGGTGAAAGCTGTGATTTGATAGGCAATGGGAATTTAGGACTTACTCTTGATAGGCAATGGGAATTAAGGACTTACTCCAGTACCACCAGATATGAGGCTACTGCACAGCATACCATATCCAAGAGGTCTATTAGATGTTTGAAACATCTAATAGAATATCAGACTGGTCATGTATCAGGACTGACTTGACTGAAGGACTGAATGGAGTTGAAAACATGAATTCAACTTTATCAATGCCTAATTTTGTCCTGGCCCACAAAACTAACTCAGGACTATTTTCAAGTAAGGAAACAGAAACTAGTAAATGCTAAGTGAAGAATTTTCTTCGGCAAATAAACAGCCCAAACAGAAGCAACTGGGGAAGAAAAGAAAACCAGAAGACACAACTCAATGCAGATGGTGGCATAAGGAGGACAAATACAAACAGCTGGCAAGAGAAGAATCAGTTGATCAAGATAAAAGTAGAAACAAGAGAAAAACTAGAGAAGCAGAGAGACTTTATTAGAGAGGCAACACATTTTATTGGAAAAAGCAGAGGTTGATCATGACATTGTGAGATAGAGGTGAAATTAGAGTCATTCTTCTCAAACCATGACACTGCTTTATCGACTAAGTTTATGTAATATTCTAAATTCTTTGTTGGTGTTTCAACAATGTTCACAACATATTCACCAGGAGTAGATTTCATCTCAAGAAAATACTTTATTTGCTCATTCATAAGAAGCGAGTCTTCATTCATTCAGGTTTTATCACCAGATTTCAGCAATTCGGTTGCAGCTTCAGACTCCACTTCTAATTCTAGTTCTCTGGCTATTTCTACCACACCTACAATTACTTCCTTTAACTTGAACACTTAGAGGCCATTGTAGGGTTATTAACTGGCCTAATTTCAATATTACTCTGTCTCAGGGAAAGGGAAGTTTGAGGAGAGGGAGAGAGACGGGGATGGTCCAGTGGTGGACCAGTCAGAACACACACAACATCTATCAATTAAGTTCATTGTCTTATATGGACATGGTTCATGGTGTCTCAAAAAAATTACCATAATGACATCAAATATCACTGCTCATATATCTCCATAATATACATAATAGCAATGAAAAAGTTGGAAATATTGTGAGAACTACCAAAGTGTGATGCAGAGACACTAAGTGAGCACATTCTGCTGGGAAAACTTATTCAATGCAGGGTTGGCACAAACCTACAATTTGTAAAGAATGCAGTGTCTCCAGGCCGGGCGCGGTGGCTCACGCCTGTAATCCCAGCACTTTGGGAGGCCGAGGCGGGCGGATCACAAGGTCAGGAGATCGAGACCACGGTGAAACCCCGTCTCTACTAAAAATACAAAAAATTAGCCGGGCGCAGTTGTGGGCGCCTGTAGTCCCAGCTACTCGGGAGGCTGAGGCAGGAGAATGGCGTGAACTTGGGAGGCGGAGCTTGCAGTGAGCCGAGATCGCGCCACTGCACTCCAGCCTGGGTGACAGAGCGAGACTCCGTCTCAAAAAAAAAAAAAGAAAAAAAAAAAAAAAAGAATGCAGTGTCTCCAAAGTGCAATAAAATGAGATATGCCTGCAATTCAATATAAAACTAAGAGCAGGTTGAGGATTATAACAAAATATCTGCTTGTTATCATGCAGGTATTTTAATTTCATTCTTAGAGTGGTGCCTGGTAACTCTTTTATTGTTTTGCTAAAATTAGGTTACCTGGTAGTACTTCCTGTGTTTGTGGTACTTCAAGCTTTAATAGCTTTATCGGAGGTATCTGTGTGTGTGTGTGTGTGTGTGTGTGTGTGTGTGCACCAATTATGGTCAGTACTTTATAACAATATTGTTTTATGAAAATAAACAAATTTATATAAAAATTTTATATCGAATTTGAACATAAACATAATACTTCAAAGAAATTTATGCTTAAGCAGACAATACTAATTAGATCACACATCCCCCCTCCATGATATACTTTAGAAGAAGATGTGGAGTTATAATTGGATCTGCTTACTAAATGGAGAAAGAAAATACCATAATTCCCTAAAATTATACAAAATGATTAATATTATCTTAATTTTAGCTTTCATAGTGTGGACAGATAATAGATAATTAAAAGCTGAAGATAAGATCAAAGTTTCTTTCTAGTAAGATTATCTTCATTGTTATCAAGCCATTGAGTGGTACTGACAGTTGATTGCAAAATTGACTACTTTTATTCCACCTTCCTTTATCTACACCCTCTTACCCCCAGGAAACTCTTCCTATAGAGAACAAAATATTGATATAGCTCAAGAACAAGAAAGCCAAGCAAGTAAAGAATGGTCATTGCTCCTTCAAAAAAATGAAAGTCTATAGTTTGGTTGGAGGAGGGTTTCCTTTGTTGATTGTTGTTCCCTTGACAAATTACAATGTTTTCAGCATAGAACATATGGCTCAGAAATTTCTTATTGCTTCTAGGTTCCTCCTGTTTCAATCAGAAATAAAACTAATTATGAAGACAAGTTTACTCTTCTAATACTAATGACTTTTGAGATGCTCATATGATTGGGATATAAATAGAATTTGTAAGATTGGTGAGATAACCAATAATAATACTTAGTAAACAAATTAGGAGTATAAATTGTTGACTAAAAATAACTGCTTCATAGGGACCCAATCGCACAGTGAGTGGGAATGAGTAAGGCACAGCCTCTGGGGAATAAAGAACTTTCTGAGATGAATTACAAGTAATAAAAGAAGAAAACCACACTCTTAACTGATGAATAGAAATCCCTGAGGAGAAAAGTGCTCATTTGTACGTTCCTTCTTTAGTGTGGCTTATTTCTAAGATGTTGCTTTTATTGTGTGAGATGCTTCTTCTCTGCTCAGATTGATCTAGATGGAGAAGATTGCCATATAATTGTGATTGTTTTAACTGAGTTTTACTAAATGTTTCAACATTTAATCAGCTTTTTACATCCTTTAATGGATATATTATTTGTAGTCAAAGCTGTTAAGAAAATGTATTAAATATACCGAAATAAAAAAGAGAACTTTTCCTCTCCTACCCCTTCTCATTTACACGGCAATGACTGCCGTCTTCTTCTCATTTACGCAGCAATGGCTGCCGTGCTAATCACCTTGACACGTTTGGTCTCCCTTCCTCATTGTACTTCTTTCCAGTAAACTTACCACCTTCTGACATACCATTGTGTGTGGGGAAAGTGTAATTCTAAGATGACCTCCAGTGAATTGCACCCAGATATTAAACCCTTACTCTTAAGTCCAAGCAGGTCATGTGTCTTGCTTCTAGATAATAATGTGTGACAAAGGTGATGGGATAGCACTCCTCCGATTAGGTTACGCTTATAAAACTCCTTGTTAGCTGACTGGAGCAAGAGCTTCTCTTGATGGCCTTGAAGAAAGAGGTTGTCAGGTTGTAAGAGGCTGTGACCACATGGAAACAAACTGTGGGACCCTCTGGCAGTTGAGAGTGTCCCGAATCACGGCCAGCAAGACAATGGGAACTTCAGTCTTACAGCTTGAAGCAACTGGAGTCTACCAATAATCACGTGCTCTTGGAAGCGATCCCAAGCTCCAGGAAGGAATGCAGCCTGACCAATGCCTTGATTGCAGCTTTGCAGGGGAGCCAGATTAGCTACGTCTGGATTCCTGACATGTGGACACTGTGAGTTAATAAATATTTGCTGTTGTAAATCACCTAGTTTGTGGCAATTTGTTACCCAGCAGTAGAAAACTCATACACTATTTGCTTTATCTATACGTCTACATTTTTATTCTCTATTTCTTGTCCTGGCATCAACACATACATAGCTTATAATCTCAAGATAAACAGGATTGTTTTTGTTTTTGTTCTTTGTTTGGCTTGCTTTTCAAACTATGTCTCCATTGCCTAGAAGATTACTCAGCACCTAGTAGGCTTTCCATATGTTAAACAAAATTATATTTTTGAAAAGTACCAAGTTTCCATTAGTGAATCTATCTTACCTTAAAGCTACTCTAAAATAAAATTTCAGAAAGCGTCGTTTTAAAACAAGATTAGAAAATTGTTTTTAAACAAAAGTGTGACATTTAAAAATTGTTTAATCATGCATTCAACTGACATATATTAAACACTTGTAATACATGAGTGACCGTACTGGGTATTGAGGAGCACAGAGCTGGAGGCAACTTGCTTCTCTTCAGTCTAATAAAGGAAGTAAGTGCATAATCCCAAATTTCAGGATGGCAAGGAATTCTCATAATAATGGTATTAGCAAAGTGCTAAATAAGCAAAGGACAAGAGTAATTACAGCTAACATTTCTAAGTTTTTGTTGTGTCCCACACCCTTCACAGGCACTTAACATGTATTTTTTCACTTCATTCTCATTATGGTCCTACAAGCAGTCACTATTCATGGCTTTGTTTTATAGTTGAAGAAAGACTCACCCAGTTTAGGTAACCAACTCATGGTCACACAGTAAGTGACAAAGCTGAGGTTTTGACCCAGATCTGCCTAATTCTAGAGCCCAATTATATTATCACTGTACCAATGGCTCTCAAAAATTAATGTGAATAAGCATGACTTGAAGAGTTTGAAAAAGTGATTCTAAAAGACTTGTCTCCAGTGAATCTAGGATGAAGCTCAAAAATATGCTTCTCTCTCCCTTTTCCTTAAGCAATTATCCAATCACTGCTGATTCAGGAGATCCAAGACCACACTTCATGGTACATGACAATGTGCTATAAATCCAGTCTTTGGAAGAAGTAAAAAGGTAATTCTTGGGGCCAGGCATGGTGGTGCATACCTGTAATCCCAGCACTTTGAGAGGCTGAGGCAGGCAGATCACTTGAGGCCAGGAGTTTGAGACCAGCCTGCCCAAAATGGCAAAATCCTGGATTAAGAAAATGTGGCACATATACACCATGGAATACTATGCAGCCATAAAAAAGGATGAGTTTGTGTCCTTTGTAGGGACATGGATGCAGTTGGAAACCATCATTCTCAGCAAACTATCGCAAGAACAGAAAACCAAACACCGCATGTTCTCACTCATAGGTGGAACTGAACAATGAGATCACTTGGACTTGGGAAGGGGAACATCACACACCAGGGCCTATCATGGGGAGGGGGGAGGGGGGAAGGATTGCATTGGGACTTATACCTGATGTAAATGATGAGTTGATGGGTGCTGACGAGTTGATAGGTGCAGCACAGCAACATGGCACAAGTATACATATGTAACAAACCTGCACATTATGCACATGTACCCTAGAACTTAAAGTATAATAATAATAATAAATTAATTAATTAATTTAAAAAAAGACAAAAATTAGCCAGGCATGGCGGCATGCACCTGTAATCCCAGCTACTCGGGAGGCTGAGACGCTAGAATTGCTTGAAGCCAGGAGGTGGAAGCTGTAGTGGGACAAGATCGTGCCACTGCACTACAGCCTGGGCAACAGAGCAAGACTCTGTATCAAAAAATAAAATAACAAAAAAGGTAACACTTCATCATACATAAAGCAGGAGGTAGAAAATGGAAGCAGATGAACGTCTAGGCCAATATCACAACCTACAAGTTTGGACATGCAGGGCACATTCCAGAAATTATAGCTGAGACTTAGAGTGGGCATGGCAGTATTAGAGAGATTGCAGTGATGTGTTGCCAAACAATGGGGATACGTTCTGAAAAATGCATTGTTAGGTGATTTTGCTGTGAAAATATTATAAAACATACACAAACCTAGTTGGTGTAGCCTACTGTGCCTAGGCTACAAACCTGTACAGCATGTTACTGTACTGAACGCTGTAGGCAATTGTAACACAATAGTAAGTTTTGATGTATCTAAACACAACTAAACATAGAAAAATATAGTAAAAATTCAGTATTGGAATCTTATGAAACCATCCTCACACATGCAGTCCTCCATGGACAGATCATTATGCAGGCCATGACTGTAATAGGAGAGGGAGGTAGAGGTCTGGTCATGACGTCTGTATGCCATCCAAAGAAAGGGTTAGCATGTAGTGATTAAATGCACAGAACCAGAGGACAAACTACCTGGAGTCTATTTCAAGCACCTCTTATAAAAGAGTTGAAAATATGAATAATTCATTCAACTGCTCTGTGACTCAGTTTTCTTATCTATAATTGAGGATAGTAATCCTATCTCATAGGTGTATTATTTAGATAAAATAATAACACATAAAGCATTTTTTAAAGTGTCTGGAACATAAGCACACAATAAACAGTAGTCATTCATTTTATGGCTGGAGTCAACATGTTGCCCCTGAGTAATTTTTATGGCAAAACGCTCTTTGATAGCTTTTTAGTAGCTGGATTCAATAGAGGGAAATTCTTTTTTTTTTTTTTTTTTTTTTTTTTTTTTTGAGACGGAGTCTGGCTCTGTCACCCAGGCTGGAGTGCAGTGGCGCGATCTCGGCTCACTGCAAGCTCCGCCTCCCGGGTTTACGCCATTCTCCTGCCTCAGCCTCCCGAGTAGCTGGGACTACAGGCGCCCGCCACCTCGCCCTGCTAGTTTTTTGTATTTTTTAGTAGAGATGGGGTTTCACCGTGTTAGCCAGGATGGTCTCGATCTCCTGACCTCGTGATCCGCCCGTCTCGGCCTCCCAAAGTGCTGGGATTACAGGCTTGAGCCACCGCGCCCGGCCTCAATAGAGGGAAATTCTAAAAACAAGACCAGTTAAAAGACTATTCAATGTATGCCAAATGCATACAGTTTGGGGAGGGATAGAGAAGTGGGATCAAATTTGAGAATTATTTGGGAGTAAAAGCTATAGAATTTGAGCATAAATTGGATGTTGAGAGCAAAATAATGAGAGTGACTCCCAGATAACTAACTTAGGCAACTGGTGGTTTTATTAGTGAATTCCCTTTTCTATGCCTTGAATGTCTGCATTGATAGGTTGTGATAGTAGATGTTGATTTTTTTCCCCCTTTCATTAGCTGACTGTCTGAAGGGGTCAGTAATTCCTTCTATGCTGAAGGCAGCATCATTGCTTTATCTGCTCCAGGGACATAAATACAGCTGATTTAACGGTTTCTTCAAGCTGCCTTAACCTTGCTTTCGGCTATATCTTGATTTATATCAACATACTTAAAGTCTTGTTAATATCACTTGGGGTAGACTGTCAAATAGAATAAGCTTTCTAGTAAGTTTGCTCTCACCTCCTCTCACTTTCAGGTTCATCAAAGAAAGTATGCTTTTGTCATTGCCAAATTACTGATATACACCATAGAAAGCACATTCCCATTAATTACAATTCTATGTCAGAAATCACTTGACACTGGAGCTGGTGAAGGTACCCATTATGGACACACTTATGGCACACCTTGTACTTATCCCCAAAGCCCAGCCACAAAATGTCAAGCATTGTCATTATGAAGCTAAATAGAGAATAGGGGTGATTCTAACAAGTACCAACACTTGAAGAAAATTTATGAAAAGCAAATCATGGTAGTATGTTTTTGGAGAAAGTGAACCTTACATTTTGGTAAGTAAAGAGAAGTCCCTGACTCCATATCAGGCTCTAATCCTTATTCCTCTAGTCCTTGTCCCATAATAACTTTCCAGGATATAGCAATATATCCTGTTAGTTGCCCCTAAAGATTCAGACCCAACTACCTATAGGTTTATATATAAACATGAGGAATATCAGTGAGGCAGAAAGTCAACAATATGTGAATCAATATACATTTTAGAAAATCAGTATGTGGCAAGATGAAGGAGGCATTTGAGAAATTAAAATTGGAGACAAAGTGATCGGTTGGGAGGTTGTCGCTGGTAAAAATGAATGAGGATCTCAACTGGAGTGATGGTGGAGATGAGTTTGGCTATCTTAGGAGATAGTGCATACACAGCTTATATCTTTGCCATAATCCACAGATCTCAGTACACAGCTAAAATATTCAAGGGTCCCTTGTAGAAAGTAAAACGTAAATCTCATTAACACAGCAGTCTTATCTTTTGTTACACTAGCTCTCTCATCCTCAGAATGATCTCCACCCATTTACTTTTTGACACACAGAATTAAACATAGCATATTTCCAACTAATTCATTTGAAAACCACATTACACAAATATTTATGGAGCACCTACTATGTGCCATGCCCATTGCTCCTATGTTTTCTACTCTAGTGATACAACAATTCAACCTGAATCAGAAATCTGAAAATTACTTAGTCATGTAATCAATACATTTGTCGAACACCTACCATATTTCAGACGGTGTTCTATGTGCTAGGGATATAGTAATAAACACAATAGTGTATCCATCTGCAGGGGCTTACAGTCTAGATAGGAGGACCACAGTCAATAGACAAAATGATATATTTGCTATGCCAGTTGGTTCTAAAGAGCATTGAGGACACCAACATGGTAGGGGAGGGGAATTAAGAGTGTTAGCTTGGAAGAATGAGATTTTAAATAAGTTGTTCAGGAAAGAACTACTAGATGTATTTGTGCAGAGCCATGTAGAAGATGAAGAAGCAAGCCATGTGGAGCTACAAAGGAAGAGCATTCCAGGCAGAAGAAACTGGAAATGCAAAGTCCTGCAGCTGGAGCACGTCCGTGTGTTCAGGGAACAGCAAGGAAATCCAGTGCAATCAGAGCAGAGAGAACCTGGGGTAGCAAGGAGAAGATGAGATAACAGAGGAAATGTAGGGCCGGAGTTTATGGACTATTGCAAAGATTTTAGATTTTACTCAGAGTAAAATTTTTGAATGGAAGAATAATACAATATGTGCCATATTTTTTACTAGACTACTAAACATCTCACAGATGAAAGTAAGGATACCACTCAGGAGGCTACTGCAATAATCCTGATGGGAGTGGAAAGGATGAGCTGGATTCTGAAAACACTTTGTTTACCTGATTGATTGACACACAACATGTAGATGTTGGAGAAAGAGAGAACTCAAAGAGAATTCAAAAGTCAAGTTGCCATTTACTAAGATGGAGAAGACATTGAATGAGCAGATTTCAAAGAAAAGACCAAAAATTCGATTTTAAACTATAAAGCCTGGGATGTTCATTAAAAATCTAAGTGATCGAGACCATGCTGGTCAATATGGTGAAACCCTGTCTACTAAAATACAAAAAATTAGCCGGGCATGGTGGTGCACAACTGTAGTCCCAGTTACTCAGGAAGCTGAGGCAGAGGAATCACTTGAACCCAGGAGGCGGAGATTGCTGTGAGCTGAGATTATGCCACTATACAAAACAAAACAAAACAAAAAATAAATCTAAGTGAAGATATTTAGCAAGCAGTTGGATATAGTCATGCAGTAAGGAGAATAACTCAAGCTGGAGACATAAATTTAGGAGATGGCATTTTTATTCCCCAATATAGTAATGATGGAAGCCATGGGCTCTCTAGAGTGTCTGCTGCCAACACACCAGCTGCAGGAGGGAGGCATAGCCAGGGCTGCATGCTTCATGGAGCCAGGGGGAGCCACAGACAAGTGGAAGCCTCACCCCTTCCAAGTTGGGCGGGCGCTCCCTTGGTGCCACTGTAGCACCCAGGCTAAGTCCGCAGACCCGGGCTCCCAGCTTTCACAGCTGGGAGCAGGTGGAAGCCCTGCCCTCCTGGGTGCAGCTTCAGCCACCTAAACTGCAGCTGCAGACCTGGGCCTCTCATCCCACGGAGCAGGCAGCAGCCCTGCCCTCCCGAGCACAGCTGCAGCCGTGCAAACTGCAGCTGCAGGTCCAGGCATCTCTACGCTCTTGGGGGCCTGAGAAGGCCCCACCTGACCTCGCAGGCTCAAAAGTGCTTGCTCCTGCCACCTGACTTCTCCCTTCGGTTGGCGCCCACTCTGATCTAGGAGCCAAGCCCAGGATCTGTCACAGCCCAACAGGGTGTGCACACGCTCAGGGAAGTGTTAACATGCCAGCCTCTTGCTGCCTTGTCCCCCTCCCAACTTTGGGCACTGAGGAGCATAGGAGGAAACCTGAATTTGGGCTGAAGGCACCTTGGCACTGGCCTGTAGGCAACCCTTGGCACCTACACCCTGGGTGCCATGAACAGCAGGAGGAGCCAGACAGGCTCCTGGGTAGAAGGGAGTGGTCCCTGGCAAGGGTTCACCTTCAGGCCAGGGAGGGCCTGAAGGCTGGGGGCTGGGCTGCCAGTCTCACCCAGAGTGGGAACCTGTGGTACCTTTTCTGGGCCCACCCATGACCACCTACAGACCAATTGTCATGCACTTGCTCCCCTCTGAGGCCCATTAAAGATCAGGGCTCAGCCAGAGCAGAGCAGACATTGGAACAACCAACTGCAGAGGGGAGCTACCCACTCTGGGGCCTCTTCTCTTCTGAGAGCTGTGCAGACGATGGGATGACTGGCTGGAGCAAAGAACTACCATCTCTCCTGATAGCTGTACACTTGTCAGGACAACTTGCCTAGCAGAGAGAAGCTAACCTCTGTTCTAGGAGCTGAACACTTGTCAGGACACACTGCCTGTGGAAAGGAGCAGCCTCCTGCGAGTTTCCTCTGAGCTATTCTGTCACTCACAAAGCTTCTCTATGTGTTGCTCAGTCTTCACTTGTCCATGTACCTCATTCTTCCTGGTCACAGGACAAGAAGTTGGGGCCCATGGAATGGTGAGGCTGAAAGAGCTGTAACACAGAGGACTGAGACATGCCCCTTGCTTGCTCCATTGTCGGCAAAGAGAAGGAAAGAAGAGCTGTGGCCCCTCAGGGAACCCAGACCTGGGAGCTCCCTAAGCCAGAGCTGTGACTCCCTCTTTGGGACCCTGTGGTTCCTAGCATCTCCCAGCTTCCAGCCAGCAACATGTTTCCCAGTGCCAGCCATGGAAGCTGCTTGCAGTGCACCTGGTCTGGCTACAGTTTTGCAGAGAGCTGGCACCCATGCCAGCACCTGGAGCTGCTGGCCCCATTGCAGCAGCTGGCATATCTGACTGCACAGTGGCCAAACCCCATGCTCACTCACACACTGCTCACCCTTCCATGCCTGACACCCTTGGCAGGCATGGGACCCAGGCCGGTAGTGTGAGCTGAGCACAGCCTGCCATGCTGAGTGGGCGAAACATGCCTACCAGGCCTGAGCAAAGGCACAACCAGCGACAGAGGTTTCCAGCCAGAAAAATGACACCCCAAAGATCCTATAACAGTAGACACTAGACGTATGTGACTATTTAAACTTAAATTCATTTTAAAATAAAATAAAAATTCAATGAGTTTTTAAAGCTACATTTCAAGTGCTCAATGTGGCTAGTGGCATGTATGCCCAGCAGTGTCATATTAAACAACCCAGATATACAATTTCCATCATCTCCAAAAGTTCTACTGGACAATGCTAGATTGATAGTGTTAAAGACATAAGATAAGAGATCAATCACCAACTGAGTGACTCTGTTTCTAGACTTGGAGAAAGAAAGAGATGGGAATGAAGGATTTCTTTTTCTTACCACCTCACATATAACCTGCTGCAAAAGTCTTCTGATTTGGCTTTAGACGATGTCTCCTTCTCCTGCTCTGCCTTCACTTTGTGTTCGGCCTTCCTTGCCTCTTGCGTGGATGATTACAGCAGCCTCCTAAGTGATATTTCTAACTCAGATCTGTGTTTCTGTTTGTTCTTGCTATTTCAAAAACCCATTTTACTTTCTGATATATCCTACCCCTTCTTATCTTTCACTGCCCAGCTTAAATGTCATTAACTCTGAAGCTTATGTACTCTCGCCCCAGACTGTGTCAACCTTTCTTGACAGAGAAGATCTTAGCACTATTTGTATGTCTCTAAGATAGTACTTTTCACAGTACACAGTAATAATCATGACTCTTTGGCTCTTTTGAGTAAGTTTTATGCACCTAACACATAGTAAACATTCAATAAATGCTTGCTGAGCACCTCTCTTAATTATTATTTTGATTTACTAAGAGTGCCTGAAGTGAATACTGTTATATAAATCATTTGGTTACAAATAAGAAAACTGTGATTAGAAATACATTTGAATATAAGTGATTTTAAAAATTATTTAAATCTGGAATGAGCTTTGAAATTAATCTAATTTTACAGATGAAGAAACAAATGCCAAGAGAGTTCAATTAGTTTTTGAGTCAGAAGGATTTCAAATATCCTGGCCATCACCCAAGTGCTTGGGTTCTCCCAGGACTTCCACATCTAGCTTCTCACCTTTTTCCCTCAACAGTGCTATGCTTGAATGGATATTTGGCATGACAAAGATAAACATATATATCTCTCCAGCTACATATTACAGTGGCACATTGATTACAAAGTAAAGATTTATGCCTGAGTAGAAACAAAGCCGATGCAATATTTAATTTAGGAAAATATGAATCAGCCCCGGCACGGTGGCTCACACCTGTAATCTCAGGACTTTGAAAGGCTGAGGTGGGTAGATCACCTGAGGACAGGAGCTTGAGACCAGCCTGGCCAACATGGCAAAAACCCATCTCTAATAAAAATACAAAAATTAGCCGGGCATGGTAGCGGGTGCCTGTAATGCCAGCTGGGGCAGGAGAATCGCTTGAACCGAAGAGGTGGAGGTTGCAGTGAGCGGAGATTGTACCATTGCACTCCAGCCTGGGCAACAAGAGCAAAATTCTGTCATAAAAAAAAAATAATTAAAAAATTTAAAAAAAAGAAAGAAAAGAAAAGAAAGAAAAAGAAAAAGAAATAATGAATCACAAACTCAATCCCTTTCTAATCATAGGTATCTAAAAACATCCTGTACTTATTGAATAAAAAATTGGAATGATCAGTTTTCTTTCATTAAATTGTTTCAGTGCCTAAGCAATACTTAGAGAGAGCTAAAAATACTTCCATCTCCAGAATGTGCAGCAAAACTAATGACTGCCACAAAGAGAGCTGAGCTTCTCAACATAGAGAGATTAATCTCTCACAGAGAGATGAATTGTATTAGGGTTCAATTTTCTTTCTTGTTTTTTTCTCAAAGGTTCCATAAAGTTTGCACCTTTAGGAACACCTATTAGCATTGGTGTTCTATAATAATAATAATAATTATTATTATTATTATTATTATACTTTAAGTTCTGGGATACATGTGCAGAACGTGCAGGTTTGTTACATAGGCCTACATGTGCCATGGTGGTTTGCTGCACCCATCAACCCGTCACCTACATTAGGTATTTCTCCTAATGCTATCCATCCCCTAGCCCCTCACCTGCGACAGGCCCCAGTGTGTGATGTTCTCCTCCCGGTGTCCATTTGTTCTTATTGTTCAAATCCCACTTATGACGGAGAACATGCAGTATTTAGTTTTCTGTTCCTGTGTTAGTTTGCTGAGAATGATAGTTTCCAGTTTCATCCATGTCCCTGCAAAGTAAATGAACTCATCCTTGTTTATGTCTGCATAGTATTGCATGGTGTATATGTGCCACATTTTCTTTATCCAGCCTATCATTGATGAGCATTTGGTTGGTTCCAAGTCTTTTCTATTGTGAATAGTGCTGCAATAAACATATGTGTGCATGTGTCTTTATAGTAGAATGATTTATAATCCTTTGGGTATATACCCAGTAATGGGATTGCTGGGTCAAATGGTATTTCTGATTCTAGATCCTTGAGGAATTGCCACACTGTCTTCCACAATGGTTGAATTAATTTAAACATTTAAACTCCCATCAACAGTGTAAAAGCATTCCTATTTCTCCACATCCTCTCCAGCATCTTTTGTTTCCTGACTTTTTAATGATCGCCATTGTAACTGGTGTGAGATGGTATCTCATTGTGGTTTTGATTTGCATTTCTCTAATAACTAGTGATGATAAGCTTTCTTTCATGTTTTTTGGCCACATAAATGTCTTCTTTTGAGAGGTGTTCATTCATATACTTTGCCTACTTTTTGATGGGGTTGTTTTTTTCTTGTAAATTTGTTTAAGGTCCTTATAGATTCTGGATATTAGCCCTTTGTCAGATAGATAGATTGCAAAAATTTTCTCCCATTCTGTAGGTTGCCTGTTCACTCTGATGATAGTTTCTTTTGCTGTGCAGAAGCTCTTTAGTTTAATTAGATCCCATTTGTCAATTTTGGCTTTTGTTGCCACTGCCTTTTGTGTTTAATCATGAAGTTTTCGTCCATGCCTATTTCCTGAGTGGTATTGCCTAGGTTTTCTTCTAGGGTTTTTATGGTTTTAGGTCTTAAGTTTGAGTCTTTAATCCATCTTGAGTTAATTTTTATATAAGGTATAAGGAAGGGGTCCAGCTTCATTTTCAGCATATGGCTAGCCAGTTTTCCCAACACCATTTATTAAATAGGGAATCCTTTCCCCATTGCTTGTTTTGTTCAGGTTTGTCCAAGATCAGATGGTTGTAGATGTGTAGCATTATTTCTGAGGCCTCTGTTCTGTTTCATCTGTTTTGGTACAAATACCATGCTGTTTTTGTTACTGTAGTCTTGTAGTATAATTTGAAGTCAGGTAGTGTGATGCCTCCAGCTTTGTTCTTTTTGCTTAGGATTGTCTTGGCTATATGAGCTTCTTTTTGTTTCCATATAAAATTTAAAGTGGTTTTTTTTTCTAATTCTATGAAGAAAGTCAATGGTAGCTTGATGGGGATAACATTGAATCTATAAGTTACTTTGGGAAGTATGGCCATTTTCACGATATTGATTCTTCCTATTCACGAGCATGGAATGTTTTTCCACTGGTTTGTGTCCTCTCTTATTTCCTTGAGCAGCAGTCTGTAGTTCTACTTGAAGAGATCCTTCACTTCCCTTGTAAGTTGTATTCCTAGATATTGTATTCTCTTTCTAGCAATTGTGAAAGATAATTTATTCATGATTTTGATCTCTGTCTGTCTATTGTTGGTGTATAAGAATGCTTGTGATTTTTGCACATTGATTTTGTATCCTGAGACTTTGCTGAAGTTACTTATCAGCTTAAGGAGATTTTGCACTGAGACGATGGGGTTTTCTAAATACACAATCATGTCATCTACGAACAGAGACAATTTGACTTCCTCTCTTCTTGTCTGAATACCCTTCATTTGTTTCTATTGCCTGATTGCCTGGGCCACAAATTCCAATACTATGTTAAATAGGAGTGGTGAGAGGGCATCCTGGTCTTTTGCTGGCTTTCAAAGGGAATGCTTCCTGCTTCTGTCCATTCAGTATGATATTGGCTGTGGGTTTGTCATAAATAGCTCTTAATATTTTGTGATACATTCCATCAATACCTAGTTTATTGAGAGTTTTTAACATGAAGGGGTGTTGAATTTTATCGAAGGCCTTTTGTGCATCTATTGACACAATCATGTGGTTTTTGTCATTGGTTCTGTTTATGTGATGGATTACATTTATTGATTCGCGTATGTCAAACCAGTCTTTCATACCAGGGATGAAGCCGACTTGATCGTAGTGGATAAGCTTTGATGTGTTGCTCAATTCGGTTTGCCAGTATTTTACTGAGGATATTTGCATCAATGTTCATCAGGGATATTGGCCTGAAATTTTCTTTTTTTGTTGTATCTCTGCCAGGTTTTGGTATCAGGATGATGATGGCTCACAAAATGAGTTAGGGAGGAGTCCCCCTTTTTCTATTGTTTGGAATAGTTTCAGAAGGAATGGCACCAGCATCCTCTTGTACCTCTGGTAGAATTCAGCTGTGAATCTATCAGGGCCTGGGCTTTTTTTTTTTGTTGGTAGGCTATTGATTACAGCCTACATTTCAGAACTTGCTATTGGTGTATTCAGGAATTTGACTTCTTCTTGGTTTAGTCTTGGTAGGGTGTATGTGTCTAGGAATTTATCCATTTTTTTCTGGATTTTCTAATTTTTTGCATACAGGTGTTTATAGTATTCTCTGATGGTAGTTTGTATTTCTGTGGGATTAGTGGTCATATCCCGTTTATCATTTTTTATTGTGTCTATTTGATTCTTCTCCCTTTTCTTCTTTATTAGTATGGCTAGCAGTCTATTTTGCAAATCTTTTCAAACAACGAGTTCCTGGATTCATTGTTTTTTTTTGAAGGTGTTTTTTTTTGTGTCTCTATATGCTTCAGTCTTGCTCTGATCTTAGTTATTTCTTATCTTCTGCTAGCTTTTGAATTTGTTTGTTATTGCTTCTCTAATTCTTTTAATTGTGATGTTAGGGTGTTGATTTTAGATCTTTCCTGCTTTCTCCTGTGGGTATTTAGTGCTATAAATTTCCCTCTAAACACTGCTTTAGCTGTGTCCCAGAGATTCTGGTACATTCTATATTTCTTCCATTGGTTTCAAATAACTTATTCATTTTTGCCTTAATTTTGTTATTTACCCAGTAGTCATTCAGACACAGGTTGTTCAGTTTCCATGTAGTTGTGCAGTTTATAGTGAGTTTCTTAATCCTGAGTTCTAATTTGATTGCACAGTGGTCTAAAAGACTGTCTGTTATGATTTCCATTCTTTTGTATTAGCTGAGGAGTGTTTTATTTCAAATTATGTGGTCAATTTTAGAATAAGTGTGATGTGGTGTTGAGAAGAATGTATATTCTGTTGATTTGGGGTGGAGAGCTCTGTGGATGTCTATCAGGTCAGCTTGGTCCAGAGCTGAGTTAAAGTCCTGAATATCCTTGTTTATTTTCTGTCTTGTTGAACTGTTTAATATTGACAGTGGGGTGTTAAAGTTTCCCACTATTATTGTGTGGGAGTCTAAGTCTCTTCGTAGGTCTCTAAGAACTTGATTTATGAATCTAGGTGCTCCTGTATTGGGTGCATATATATTTCAGGTAGTTAGCTCTCATTGCTGCATTGATCCCTTTACCATTATGTAATGTCTTTCTTTGTCTTTTTTAGCCTTTGTTGGTTTAAAGTCTGTTTTTTTAGAGACTAGAATTGCAACTCCTGCTTTTTTTTTTCTTTCTTTCCATTTGCTTGGTAAATATTCCTCCATCTTTTTATTTTGAGTCTATGTTTGTCTTTGCACATGAGATGGGTCTCCTGAATACAGCGCGCTGATGGATTTTGATTCTTTATCCAATTTGCCAGTCTGTGTCTTTTAACTGGGGCATTTAGCCCATTTACATTTAAGGTTAATATTGTTATGTGTGAATTTGATCCTGTCATTGTGATGCTAGCTGGTTATTTTGCCCGTTAGTTGATGCAGTTTCTTCATAGTGTCTATGATCATTACAATTTGTTATGTTTTTGCAGTGTCTGGTACCTGTTTTTCTTTCCATATTTAGTGTTTCCTTCAGGAGCTCTTGTAAGGCAGGCCTGGTGGTGACAAAATCTCTCAGAATTTGCTTGTCTATAAAGGATTTTATTTATCCTTCACTTATGAAGCCTAGTTTGGCTGGAAATGAAATTCTGGGTTGAAAATTCTTCTCTTTAATACTGGCCCTCATTCTCTTCTGGCTTGTAGGGTTTCTGCAGAGAGATCTGCTATTGGTCTGATGGGATTCCCTTTGTGGGTAACTCAACCTTTCTCCCTGGCTGCCCTCAACATTTTTTCCTTCATTTCAATCTTGGTGAATCTGATGATTTTGTGTCTTAGGATTGCTCTTCTCAAGGAGTATCTTTGTGGTATTCTCTGTATTTCCTGAATTTGAATGTTGACCTGTCTTGCTAGGTTGAGGAAGTTCTTCTGGATAATATCCTGAAGAGTGTTTTCTAACTTGGTTCCATTCTCCCCATCACTTTGAGGGACACCAATCAAATGTAGATTTCGTCTTTTCACATAGTCCCATATTTCTTGGAGTCTTTGTTTGTTCCTTTTCATTCTTTTATCTCTAATCTTGTCTTCACACTTTATTTCATCTGATATCCTTTCTTTCGCTTGGTCAATTCAGCTATTTATACTTGTGTATGCTTCACAAAATTCTCGTGCTGTGTTTTTCAACTGTATCAGGTTTTTACGTTCTTTTCTATACTGGTTATTCTAGTTAGCAATTCCTCTAACCCTTTTTCAAGGTTCTGAGCTTCCTTGCATTGGGTTAGAACATGCTCCTTTAGCTCAAAGGAGTTTGTTATTACCCACCTTCTGAAGCCTGCTTCTGTCAATTTGTCAAACTCATTCTCCATCCAGTTTTGTTCCCTTGCTGGCGAGGAGTTATGATCCTGTGGAGGAGAAGAGGCATCCTGGTTTTTGAAATTTTCAGGCTTTTTGCACTGATTCGTTCCTCATCTTTCTGGATTTATGTACCTTTGGTATTTGATGTTGGTGATCTTTGGATGGGGTTTTTGTGTGGATGTTCTTTTTCTTGATGTTGACGCTATTCCTTTCTGTTTGTTAGTTTTCCTTCTGACAGACCCCTCTGCTGCAGGTCTGCTGGAGTTTGCTGGAGGTCCATTTCAGACCTTGTTTGCCTAGGTATCACCAGTGGAAGCTGCAGAACAGCAATGATTGCTGCCTTTTCCTTCCTCTGAAAGCTTCATCCCATAGGGGCACCGGCCAGATCCCAGCTGGAGCTCTCTTGTATGAGGTTCTGTCAATCCCTGCGGGGAGGTGTCTCCCAGTCAGGAGGCACGGGGTCATTCACTCAATGAGGAAGTCTGTACCTTAACAGATCTCCAGCACTGTGCTGGGAGATTCGCTGCTCTCTTCAGAGCCATGAGGCAGGAATGTTTAAGTCTGCTGAGGCTGCGCCCCCAGCTGCCCCTTCCCCAGGTGCTCTGTCCTAGGGAGATGGGAGTTTTATCTAAAAACCACTGACTGGTGCTGCCGCCTTTCTTTCAGAGATGCCCTGCCTAGAAAGGAGGAATCTAGAGAGGACTAGCTTTGAATTTTCTAAGAAAAAAGATATCTATAGACACAAACAATCTGTACTATTTAATAATGCACACCCACACACATACTTACACACACATGCACACACAGAGTAGATAATGTGCAAAACATTTAGAGTAATTTCCCTCTAAAAAACTTTCAGAGATATATGTGGTCATACTGAAAGCATTAAGAGACTTAATAATGAGTATTTACCATGAGTGAAACTGAGATATTACTACCTTCCAATTAAAAACAACTGAACATATAGCAAAATACTCATAAATGCCATTTATCCAAAGCCTTAACTTCAAAATATACATCTGTTGTTTTTCTGAAAAGTAAGGCTTGGGAGACATATCTATAAGAAAAATTCTCTAAAAACATTAAGTAAATGACACTTGGCCGTAGTTCTAAATTGAAATTATTAAGATTATTTCTGGTTGCCAAAGAAACCTAATTATAGTATGCTTCATGATACTTTTTTCCTTTGGCTTTTTGATCTAAGATTTTAGTCTCCAAAAAACTGTTTTTAATATATTTTTCCCTTATGAAAAATGTTATTTGAAACTCATTTTCTGTTTTTTTTCACATATGTATAATGAGTATGAATAAGAAATTTATGTGAGAAATTCTCAAGATCTTGTTTCCTCTGGGGTTTGGTAGTATAAAGTGAAAAAGGAGCTGTACATGACAGGTTTTATGGCTAGGATTATACATCAGTATTTAGTCTTTAAATCTAGTAGTACAAATACTGCATATTTGGTTATCTTTGATTGACAGATCACAAACTCTACCACAGTTCAAAAGATGGGCTCCATTCAAGGTTGCCTTTACTATGATTACCCCCAGAGCAACTAATGTGTTTTACAATGAATCTAAACTAGACAAAGAGGCAAAGGAGTGGACAGAGCTTTCCACTGCCTCTTTGTATTACTCTGAAATGTTTTCTCAAGTTCAGAGCTCTCAGAAGTCTACGTGTAGAGAGAGGTTCCCTGGGTCAGAGGCTCATGGTATGGTGGACTCCCTGACTTTTATATTCAGAGCCACATCAGTTCATAGCAGCAGCTTATGTTCTTCTACTCAGTTAATCACATCATAGCGCCTGCTTTGCAAGATCCAGTCCTTGCAATTCTTCCTGTACAGACACCGAGACAATGTCCTCTTCTTTGTGTGTACCTGACTTGCAGATCATACATATATTTACTTATTTCCAAATATGAGCTTTAGCGATCAGGCCAACAACAGACAACCATACCACCCAAGGGATAAAGTTGTACTTGTATCCTTACAGAAAAATAAATAAGAGCAGTAGAATAGACAGTGGTTATAGGCCCTTCGTTGTCACTGCTCTTCTATGCAGAGATAAGACTGTGTGCAAAAGAAAAAGAATCCAGTCTCAATGCCCCCAACGTGAATTATAATTAAGAAACCGTCTAAAGTGATTTTTGTCTTTAAATTTAAGCCAGGCTTGGAGACTGGGTTAAATAAACCAATTAGTGCCAAATATTATGGTTTCATTCAAAACCAGATGTATTTTCCAATAAGCCAATATTTGTAACATGCTTTATATTAGTCAGTTGAAAGAAAACTTCAAAAGAAAGGAGGCAAGTTAATATTTTTGTCAAGCAATTTTGAAGTCTCCCACCATGAAGCATTTAAAATTTTGTAAGATGCTATTATCCATTTTTAAGGGATATTTTGAATTTAAACATTAAATAGTCTTATTCCAGTGGCCATATTGTATAGAATATGACAATCACTTCAACATATTTTTTGTCAAAATAAAATAATTACATGTAAATATCTTAAAATCCTTTGCCCAGGTTAATAATTTTCTGAGTAGCTAGGTACTCAGTTTATCAGGAAAGAATATTATCAGCTTTAAATAACAGATGATCTACCTCAAATTCCCTACAACTGACAGATCAACCCAGCCATATAACTAAACATATACACAAGGTACTACAATTTCCCAGTACAGCCAGCCTTCCCTGACTTATAAAGATTGTTTCCTTTATTGTTCCCCAAATATAGTCTGGTCCCTCAGACTCTAAATTTCTTTTTCATGTTGCTTCTTCTCTAATATTAATATTATTATTAAAAACATCAGCATAATTAGAGATATAATAGATGTGAAAACAGGGTGTGATGGGGACACATAGGTGACAATCTTAGCTCTGGCTCAGTCTGGGAGCCTTTTAAGAACCATTGATTACAAATGTATTTAGGCAGAGAAGAGAAGATGGACACTCTAGAAAGAAGGAGAATTATGCTGTAAAAATAATTGATATTTTATAGAAGAGAATATAAGAAATGTAGGCTAGGTTTAGTTTCCAAAGGGTCTTGTGTAACTTACCAAGCCTTGGCTATATCTAGAATATTAGAATGAATCAAAGAAGGATTTAAACAGAGAAGAAAATGAGCACGATTATGCTTTTGAAAGAACACAGTGAAAGTGCTGCAGAGAATAGATTTAATCAAGTTAAATCTGGAAGCTGTGTGGAGAATAAATTTAATCAAATTGAACTAAAGACTAGGTTAGAAGTAACTAAAATGCATTTCTTCTCCCAGGGAGAAATAGCAAGTGATTAGAGTTAGGGCAATGGCATTGAGAATACAGACAAAATGGGTCCTAGAAAGGTCAACTACATTGGTGACCAACAAGACGGGGAAGGTGATGGAAAGTAAGAAATTTAGAATGTCACAATTGATGGAGTCATTGACATAAAAAAGTGTAAGGTTGCTGGAGGGGGAATGATGAGTTTGAGTAAATTATATAATGTGAAATAACAATAAAATTTGTAAATAGGCAGCAACTAATAGACACGGTGCTAACCTACTTTTATTTTTATCTCATTTCACCTTACCAAAAAACCTTCGTGAGGTAAATTATTGTTAGTAGTATTACTATCTCATGCTACAAATAAGGAAAGTTAAAGAAACCTAGTAACCTTTCCAAGGTTACTCAGATAATTAAATTCTATGTCCAGTAGACTGTTGGGTATATATGGTGAAAGCTCAGAGGAGAGCATTCCTGTGAACATTTAGGTGTAGAATCTGCCGGCTTTGTAGTTGAAATCATGAAAGTAGATACATTTACTCAGTTACAATGCATAGAATTAGAAGAAAAGACCAAAGGCAAAACTCTTGGGAAGACCAATTTTCTAGAAGTAGGATGAAAAGCAAACCTACAGAAAAAGGTGAGAGGGCGAGGTAGGAAACATCAAGAAGGACGAAGTGCTTTAAAGTTTAAAATCTGCATATTGGTCAGGTAGTAGAGCATGAAGTATGTCATCTGGATATAGCATTTAGTAGGTTAGGAGTGGCTTGAAGTAGAGAAGGAGCAGTGAATTCTTCAGTGCTGAAATCAGACAGCAGTGAGTAGAGGCATGACTAAGAAGAATGTAAGTGGAGATAGAAAATTGATAATTACTTTTAAAAGTGACTTTGCTATGAATACAGAGAAGAAACTAGCAAGATCTGAGGAATGGATAGGTTTGTCATTGCTATTATTTTAAGATATATAAAACTTAAACATGAAGAAAAATTGACCAAGTGATATGAACTATAATGATAGATAAAAGGAGACAACTGCTTAAACAATGTTCCCTAGAAAATGGGATTTTGAGCAAGAGTGAACTGACGAAGCCTTAACAGAAGTAAGGACTTCTCTTTCACTAAATATAATGAAGATTCTTCTCTATCAAGACTCACATGCACCCTTCAGGTTTTCTAAACAAGGTGGCGGTGGAGAGAGAATATAGAACTGAAGTTGTTTATTTTTAATACTATTTTAAATATTTTCAAGAATTTGACATTTCTTTTCCTGGCAATTGTCTCTAGCTAATGACTGAAGTTTGAGATCAGATTCTTTCCTTTTTGTTTATCATGGATTTTCATCTTTATATCACTTCTACTTCAGTATAATTATAGAATATACAACACATTCAATTCTGTAGTGAAAATGCGTTTTTTTGTTGTTGTTGTTTTTCCAAAATGCATTCTTCTGTTAGAGACTTAATAGCAACTGTAGGTAAAAGACAAATTACCTCAGACAAAGATGGAATGGATATTAGAAAGCTTTTTTCACTTTCTATTTTCTGTTGCCTCACAATTATAGATGACGTTTATTTCCGCTACTCATCGCTGTCTCTCCATTGCTTCCAAACTACATTTCTAATCCTCGGTTATCTTATTCTGTATGGGTTGCCATAACAAAATATCATAGACATATGTGGCTTAAACAACAGAAATGTATTTTCTCATAATTCTGGAGGCTAAAATCAGAGATCAGGGTACCAGCGTGGTCAGGTGATGGTGAAGGTTCTCTTCTTGGCTTACAGAAGGCTGCCTTCACTCTGCATCCTCACACAGTGGGGAGAAAGAGAGATCTTTCTGTCTGATTATTAGCACACCAGTTCTATTGGATTAGGCCCCACCCTTATTACCTCATATAATAACCTTAATTACCTGTCTCTGGACACGGTTGCACGGTGAGTTAGAACTTCTACATTATAAATCAGAGGGAAAGGAGACATAGTTCAGTTAATAGCTCTGACTTAACAGTTAGTGTCCTTTATTAAATGACTCCAACTTGCCCTTTTTGTTGTATCAATCATTGATCATTTGAGGGTGTGTAATTAGATAGCATATTCATAAGCCTGGGACCTTGGTTACTTGGGAAAACCTGATAACAAGTTCACAGTCCCCTGATTGTCCCTGGACTGAGGCAGCACAAAGAACTTAACAGGGCCTGTTGGCAGGGAGAGAGATCCTTCCCCTTAGGCTGTGAGGCTTATGACCAGCTGACAAAGGAAACGCCAGTGCCTCCTCTAGCAAGATCAAGGGCTAGTTCAAGGCTTTCAGTTAGAGTAGTAAGAGATGGTGAAATCTTCCTCCGAGGAGTCTACTAGAATATGTATGCCTTATGCCTTTTTCCATTTATTGACTTTCACTTTCCAAGCAGTCTTTTTCTGGATAAGGCCAGCAGTTGCTCTGGGTTACAGCTACAGGAAACCAACGTTATATGAGGTTAACTCTACTCTCTTGTTTTCTTACCCTATCTATACACCAGCCACTCAGAGAGGAGTAGTTTTCTAAAGTAGTTGTACTCTCACAATTCCTACTGTTTGAGTTCTTGTTCTCTCTGCTTAGGATTTCTCTTTCTTCTCTTCTACTTGGTATCTTCTAGTGACCTTTCATTTATGAGACATTCTCTATCCATCACCACATAGCCAAGATAAATCACTTCTTCAATCATCTAACCACAACACTTGTAGTGTTCTTTATTACAGCATTTATAATATTAAAAGTTTTTTTTTTTTTTTCTGTTTTGTTTTGTTATATCGGAGATGGAGTCTTTCTGTGTTGCCCAGGATGGGCTGGAACTCCTGGTCTCAAACTATCCTCCCACCTCAGCCTTCAGAGTGGCTGGGACTACAGTAATGCACCACTGCACATGGCTTTCAAAAGCACCTATTCTAATTATTTAATATGAATTTACTAAAGGCAAAAATTATATCACATCTTTCCTTATATTCCTAGGTTTTATAACCATGCCTGGAATATGGTAGATGCTTGCTAAGTGTATGCTGAGTAAAACATTAAATACAAAAAATTCTTTAATCATGGAATTTATAAAAGTATGTATAGCCTATAACTCACATTGTACTAATTCATTCATTGATCTTTTTTATTTTTAAAAAAGTTATTTGATGCCCTCTATGTTTCAATCACCATGTTAGGTCCCCTGGGTGCACCCAGGAACAGCAAAGTGAAGTGCAGAGTCGAAAGGACTGGATTCACTTCTGGAATCTTCCATGTACTTGCACATTATCTTGTGCAAGATAGTTTAACCCTTCAAGCTCCAGTTTTATTATATATAAAATAGGAAGGATCTTAGTGCTTTCTTATGTTGTGTGTTATCAGAGTTAATATGATACATCAATTAAAATGTTTTTTGACATAAAATAAATATTAGTAACTCGGTAACATTAATAAACTCAGTAAAAGACATCCTTTTTCTTCTCCTTATTCTTCTTCCTGTCATTGTTACATGAAGAATGACCATTGCTTTCATGGAGCCCATCATTAGTAGGTGCATAGTATTGGCATCATATTGTTTCACATGTATAACATTTAATTAAATAAATATGACTTGTCTAACTGGATTGTAAATTACTTGGAGTCAGAGTATCTGTATAAACAGAAGCCTTTGTGAAGAGCAATTTCCTTCATGATGATGCTGTCATATCATTATTAAAGAGTCACAAAACTAGTCAAGAAAAAAAATTAGTTGTTTGATATCTGCATTAAAGGTGAAGAATCAGGGTTGAATATCATCTATTGGAAGAACAGCAGTAAGTGCAATAATGAAAAATGTTCTGATGGAATGGTTGTTTTGGATCAGACACAGTGCTGTACACAGACTATATTATTTTCTCCTCACAGCATCCACTTGCCGCAAATATCCTTTATCACTGTGGAAAGTGAGGCTCAGAAATCTTAAGTAGGCTGTCCAAAGTCACTTCCTCTTCCACCCATACTTCATCAGGTTATTGATTGCAATTTTTTCAAACAATTACAACAGGCTGCTCTGCCTGTGAAGTAGCCATTCTTTATTCCTTTACTTTCTTAATCAACTAATTTTCACTTTAAAAAAAAAAATAAATAAATAAATAATTACAGCACCCCAGCATCTTATCTTTTATTTTTGGACATCCCTTTTTCTTCTCAATCACAGTTGTTCCTTTCTGTCCATGCCTACACTGTAGAGCAATGTATGGCACATTACATTTTTGTTTTGTTTTGGAAATCCACTTAGAGTATTTCTGTTTTGAGACTTTTTTCTCTTTAGGAACTGTGAAACTATAAAGAAGAGTAGAAATTTTCTAGGAAACAGGAAAATCAAGGTGATAAATAAGCAGAGAGAAATAACCATGGATAACATCACACCATTGGATATGGAGACAGTTAAATATGGACTGGAGATATATGCGCAGTCTCAAATATGGGCCACGGGGGACAAATGTATGTAGTCAATGCTATGGGCAGTCTCATTCATTTGGTCTCATTTATCTTTATAGTTTCTGTTGATGATTTGAAATGTTTTGTGTCCTCCATTTTTGTTTGGTAATATGTATGTATTCTCATTGAATAGTAATTGATATTGAAACTCTAGTGCCCTTCTTTTTCATTTTCAATAAAGTGTTATTACAAATAGTTACAATAAAATTATGCAGCATAAATCTGGAAGACCCCATTTTTATTTCTTGCTATTAACATGATAACATTTACCGGTTTGTGAGATTTACATGCAGTGAAGAGAAATTGCACCTTACAAGGTGATTAAATATGAAAAAAAGACCAGAGATAAGTGTCCTTTCTTTCCCAACTCTTTCTAACTGCAACCTAGCCAACCTTTTAAGGACAGTATGCAGTGTACTCTCTGAGAAAATGCAGTGTTCTTGGACACAAGTGGCTAAGAGCAGAACATTCCTTTCAGTGTCAGAGAGAGGTGATGTAATAAACACCGTTACCCTCATGAGACACTTGGTGAACCAGTCTGTTGTAAAGGGTCCCATGTAGTGACCTAAAAGATTCATGATGCTGACAGACTATGAGTTGATTTTCATTATTCTGGACAACAAAAAAAGGGAAGTCATTAAAGAACACATCGTGAGAACAATGATCTCCTAAGATCTCTTTACGTGATTATTGTTCTGGTGTTGGAAGCAGGTCACAGTTACAGCGTACAGGTCTCTTGTATTACTAAAAACCCAAATATATTTTTTTGTCTCAGATAACGCTTCCCACACTTAGTAACCCACCCTTTGCCATACCCACTGAAACAAGCAAGAGAGGTTCTACTTCAATCTTACTGTAAATGCCTCTGCTTGTCATGACCTAACCCCCTTCTAGGCTGCTCATGTGACCATGACGTTCTTGCAGTTGTCCTCCAGAGACAAAGCTCTGGGCTTCTGTTATTCATGATCATATCTCCTGAACCTGAAAGTCACTGTTGTGTGACTACTGGGTGCTGATTGTTTCACGTCTACATTTCTAGCCATGTGCTCTAAAGTTCTGGAGGGACCTTCTTCTCATTTTACATCCCCTATTATTTGCCTGAACCTTGAGTAGCGATGGCTTTAACTCTTGGATTCTGTGTTTTTGTTGTGGACCTTTTCCTTAGTTCAGCTAAAGACTAAAGATGAGGTCCTTGTCACATGGCCACAAAAATTTAGGCTCACAGACTGTTTGAAGGATGAGAAAAATAAGATTTATTGAGAAATAAAGGGAAAAAAAGAGAAAACAGAGGCTCTTAGCAAAGCGAGAGAGTGTGTTTCCTGCCAGTGGGCTTCCCACCTCACAATTACATTTCAGGTTTCTCCCAGGAAGAGGCAGGGCCAGGCTTCTCCCTTACGCAAATGGCGCAAACTTCTGTGGCTTCACCCCAGTGTGCAGACTGGTTGGAGTTCCTCTGGGGGCCCCTCCCCACCTGGCTGCCCTATTTCGGCCTGCAGAAACGACATTCTTCTAGATTTAAAGCATTTCTCTAGTATACAGTTTGCTCTATTAGATAAATCTGTGTTATAGGTAAGAAATGAAAGGGAAAAAATAAAGCAGAGAAGAGAGATACAAAGTTCCATCAGTTTCAATTTTAGATCAAATAGACATGGAAGGTTTCATTGAAAAGATAACATTAGAGAAAAGGCCTAAAAGAAATGAGGAAGATACCATGAAATGTGAGGGGACAAAATCTTCCAGACCGAAGGAAAATTAAAATACAAAGACACTGCAGTAAAAATATGCTTGATATGTACAAAAAAGAGCAAGGATGACAGTATGGTAAGAAACGGTGAAGAAGTAGGGAAAGAAGAGATAGGAAAAGCAAGCGAGCCTAGGTTGTTTAGGGTCATACTGTCCAGTAGAAATAGAATATAAGTGACATATGTAAGTTTAAACTTTCTAGCAGCCACTTTATAAAGTAAAAATAGACTGAAATTAATTGTAATAATATATGCTATTTAACTCAACATGTGGGAATTATTTTTACCAGGGTCAATAAAAAATTGTTGAGATGTGTACATTTTCCATACTAAGTTTCAGAATTTTGTGTGTATTTTACATGTACAGCACTTTTCAGCTTGGTCTAGCCATATTTGGAGTGCTCAGTAGCTACATGTGGATAGGACTACTATGCTGGACAGGGGTGACTACAGACTTGAATGCTATTTTAGGAAATTTAGATTTTACTCTTAGTGAGATAACAAGCTACTAGAGGATTTTGGGGGGAAAAAAGACATAATTTGACTCACACATTGTAACAGAATCATTCTGACTACCATGTGGTGCAAACTGAAAAATGGAAAGGGAACCAATTTGGAGATTGTTGCAATATCCTATGTGAGAGGATGCTATCGTAGCTAAGGTGTCTGCTTTGGAGGCTGAGAGGCGTGGTGGGCTTCTGGGTATATTTTGAAAGCAGAGCTGATATCACTTGCTAGCAGATTGTCAGATGTGAGAGAAAAAGAACAGTCAAAACAATAAATTGGGCCAGATATGTATTTTTTTAATGATTCTCTGACAATTCCAAAGTGCAACATTGGTCAAGAATCACTGGATTGGTGGTCGCTCCTGTTTCTTTATCCAGAAGTAATCCCCATTGTTTCATTTTTGAATCTCTAGGCTTGGGAAAATTATTTATTTTGGATAGAGAAGCAGTGGGATTTGGAGCTGGGAAAGTAGGTAAGGACTTCTAAGTACCTTAGAAGTTAGGAAAGAGGGAAGCAGTAAGTATCTGTCATCAGACAACTTCTGTGATTAAAACTATGATTAACAAAATGAGCCAGACACAGTGACTCGCATCTGTCTGTAATCCCAGCACTTTTGAAGGCTGAGGCAGAAGGATTGCTTGAGCCAAGGAATTCAAGAACAGCCTGCGCAATATAGTGAGATCCCATCTCTACAATCTTTTTTTTTTTTTTTTTTTTTTTTTTAATTAGCCAGGCATGGTGTACACACTTGTGGTACCAGCTACTCAGGTGACTGAGGTGGGAGGATTGCCTGAGGCCAGGAGGTTGAAGCTGCACTAAGCCATGATCACATTGCTGTTACTCCAGCCTGGGTAACAGAGTGACAGAAAGAAAAGAAAAAACAAAAGAAAAGAGAAAAAAAAAGAAAGAGAAAGAAAGAAGAAAAAAAAGAAAAAGAAAGAAGGAAGGAAAGAAAGAAAGAAAGAAAGAAAGAAAGAAAGAAAGAAAGAAAGAAAGAAAGAAAGAAAGAAAGAAAGAAAGAAAGAAAGAAAGAGAAAGAAAGAAAAGAAAGAAAGAAAGGAAGGAAGGAAGGAAGGAAGGAAGGAAGGAAGGAAGGAAGGAAGGAAGGAAGGAAGGAAGGAAGGAAGGAAAAGGAAGAAAGAAAGGAAGGGAAGGGAAGAAAGAATCAGTGAAGAGAGGCTGGGAGTCTGCTTTGAAGTCTATTTCAAAGATTTAGGTAAGAGGTTCCAAAGGCTTAAAACTAGCGTACTTTTGTGGTGTTGATTATTTCTATTTCTTGATCAGGATGGATGCTGGTTATATAAGTATTCTCAGTTTCTGAAAATTTATGGATATATACAATTATCACATGAGTATTACATTTTAATAAAAAGCAAAATAAAAAAGAAGTTGAACCATCTCTCTGAAAAATAACAACATTCTCTTGGTTCATAATATAAAACCCAGAAGGCCAACGTTTTAATTTGTAATGAAATACAAAATTATTATTTAGACTGAGCAATGGCCTTAACTGAATCTATAGGCAAAACTACATAAGAAGCCAAAATCTAATGAGAAGATGACTGAGTGAAAGTGAAGTCAGAACAAATAGAATTATTAAAATGAAATTGAGACTGGTATTATTGAGCCCTGATAGCATAATTCACCCATTTTCTTTACAATGACACAAGTTTTTAATTCTTCTGTGGAGATTCCTGAAAATTTTTATGTATCATTGCCTTTCTATCTTGCCACTGCTGAACAATCTACCAAGACTGACACAACATTTTGTTGTTATTTACTTGAAATATTTTAACACCTTTGGTAAAGTCTTGGAGATACACTTATTTTGAGATTACCTTCTGAATCCTATTCTAGAATATCTATATTATGATTTATCTAGAGAAATTTCCAAGCTTGTAGAGGAAAGCCATATTGTTAATCCCATGTAAAACCCACAGCATATGCATGAGACTCTGGACATGGCAGTTACAGACTGTTGAAAAGTCAGAAACGACCTAGAAGCCATGTCCCTGAAGAATGTTACACCCTTTCATTAACTGAGACAAATATGGCTGGAGGAGCAGCAGGAGTGGCGAGGATGATGATTGTTGCAATATGAGGTGAGACAGACGATTGTGTTCACTCTGTATCCCAGAAGCCCTGGGAGATAACAGTTTGAGCTATAAATATGTTGATCATTTTGTCTTGAGGGAGACTAAAATTTTAGGAATCATAGAAATCACCAAGGGAAGAAGAAGCAGGAAAGAAGCAGCTTGGATTCAGGACCTTGTAGAGTATGATCGTTTAAAGAGGGAAAAAGGAAGAGGGACTGAGGCAAAAAAAAAAAAAAAAAAAAATCTTTGGCATGGATTTTTAAAGTTGTCAGAAATAACAGCATAGAAGATAATGTATGTGTATACTATGTGCCAGAGAAGAAAGCAAAGCAAAACAAAACACCTTGCAAGGAAGTAAGAGGAATGGCATTCACTGCTTCTTACCCAGAAATTTGGGAAGAAGCATTTCTACTCATCCTGGAATGATTTTACAGAAAAATGCATCAACTGGTGTGTTCTACTTTAATAATGACTGTAATGGCTGAAATTATACTTGGAGAATTTCTGTTGCCGTCATATTAGGTATTTTTTCTGAACTGTTTATTTGTATGTTTCAAAGGTGAGTTTTAATGAATTTTTACATTCCACACATTCAGACAGCAAAGTCACATGTTGATAAACTTACTGACACTCATCTGCTTATCATTGTTTCCCTGCAAACCCCAAATTGCATATAAACAGAAAAACTAATCAACCGAAGCAGAAACACGGTATCAATTAGGTTGGTGCCTGGGAACAGAAAAAAAATAGCAAACAAAATTAATTCCAATCAGTTTGGTAATAAAAAATCAAAAACTTGTAATAACTCGAGATGACTGTGCCAGCAAGTAGTTGTGATTTGGCAAATGATTTTTATATAAATGTTTAGAATCCTTCCAAAAAGTATTCCTATTTGTATTTTGCTGTCATTTTAAAATTATGTTCAGAATCACTGTTAGGATAGTTATGACTATCTGAAACAGGAAATTGAGATTTTCAAACAAACGTCTATTTCTCTTTTGTGACTGCCATCACATGTTGCAGATATTTTTAAACTGGAAAAAGGTAATGATAATACCAATAAACATTTACTGAGCATTCAGTATGTACTTTTGCACACTTTGTTTAATTGCTATGGTAGCCATTCAAAGTTTGATGGGTTTACTGTATTAAAGGACTTGCAGGTAGGAGAATTCCTGTGATAGGAGCTTCCCCAAATTATTTTCAAAGGTACTTTATGAGAAAAGAGTAGGTTTAAATGCATAGCAAGCAAAGAGAGTACCAACCTTTCATCACCTGGATGGAACCAGGCAAGTAAGATTCAGGAGCAGCTACATGCCATCTGGTACATGGAAGAGGAGAAACAGAAGTCCAGATTCTGGGCAAGAAAAGTAGGGTGATGATAACCATGATCCCCTTTGCCTGACCGTCAACCAGGCAAGAGGGCTAAGCTATGGTGTGGAAAAGCTTTGAATGAAGTTGGAAACCTTGATTATTGCCTGGAACTGAATATATTAATTACTGAATTTGTATTTTTTAGAATGTATTATTTAAGATTTTTCAGAACATTTATTTTAGCATTTCTTAAATTGTATTTAATAGATATATGGGCACCCAAAAATGACCTTGGAAAGGCAGAAAAATAAAAGGTATACCAGATTTCTGATTTTAGTTTATGTGTCTCTTTTGGTCAACATAACAGTTATACCTATATGATAAATGCGTTTATTTAGCAGAGAATTCAAGGTCTATGAAAACTGGGCTTGCTTGTCTTCCTTGTTTCATGAATTCCCTTCTATCTTTCTCTCTTATATTTTAGAAATACGTAAAACTACTAGATGCCAAGTAATTTTATGAATCTGTTTTATGTTCAAGGTGGTTGATTGCATGAAATTTTCTATACTATAGTGCTAAAATATAATTTTTCATAAGTTAAAAGCATAATTCTCATGCAAATATAAGACAAACACCTGAAAAAATGTTTTGTTTAACTCATTGATTAGTGAGGGAATGAGTAAGATGTCAATATCATTTGGCAGAAAAATACAATGTATAATATATCAATGTATACACATACATAAATACAGTATATAATATAAACACAATATATAATATTTATATGAGTATGTGTGTATATACAAATGTATATATATGGAAACATATATATATATTAAGTAATGGCACTGGAAACACCCACACAATATGTTGTTAGAAAAGCTGAAAAAGAAAAGTTTGCAAATATATTTAATACCGGTTAATATTCCATATTCTGATAGGGTGATAAAATACAACCTTTAGGGTTATTATTTGTACTGAATAGAAATCAATTCTATCTTTACTGGAAAAAAATTTATTTTCACTCCCATGAATGTGAATCATTTATGTGACTTTCAGTTTCCTAAAACCTAACAGCTACCCTTAAAGAGTTGAAAATAGCCTAGTCAATATGAAGTCAACCAAAGACACAAAATTACAACCCTCTAAACTTCACTCAGCACAGAAATAACAACCAACAATCTTTTTTGCTGATTTCCACACCTTGAACTATTTTTCTAAAACCATTAATAGCCTGGTAAACACTCATTTATCTTTCAAGTCACACCCCAAGTTGCCATCTACATTAGAAAATATTTCGAATGCCTTCAGGCACAGTTTAAGTCCCACTCTATTCTATGTGACTCCTCTGTTATATCACCTGCATCACACTTTACATTTAGAGGATAGTGATTGCGTATGGCTTTTCTCTCTCCTCAATAAATAATAATTTTCTGGCGTATAAAATCATGGTTAAGTTGCACTGTAATTAGGGAATCCTGGTTTGAAGCCTGGGTCCATCATTCAATAGCTGTGTAACCTTGGGCAAGTTGTTTAACCTGTCGGAATTTTATTGATCTCATCTTTTAAATGAGAATAATGTCTAACACAAAGTTTTATTGTGAGGAGTAAATGAGGTAAAACATATAAAACATTTATTACAATATAGCCTCTCAATAAATAATGGTAGCAATAGTAGTAAAGATACCAAGAACACGGAAAATGGTAGAAGGAAGTGAAATTTAGATATACAAGGTTAAACTCATGAGCCTTGAGAATTTCTCAAAATGTTATGTTTGACTTGGGAAGATCTTTATTCTGAGTCACAGATATGTATCAACTAAAAATAGATACTGAAAAAAAGTACAAGTTATTTATGCTATCAAATTATGTTAATCATAGTAATTCACAAACCAGTTGGTATTTCTTCATAAACTTATCATCTGTAAAACAAAGTAAAAAAAGTTTAAAAAATTAAATTGAAATAAAATAAATTTGGCTCAAAAGGAATTTTTTGCACTTTCTTTTTTCATTCTTCAAGTTTAAATTACACAAAGTAAAATTCCTAGAATTATATAATTTCAGGCCCTCTCTCCCAGATATTAATGATGTTTTCAAAAAATTATATAGAAAATTGTTATCTTTAGAAAAATATTGGGGTGGAGCAAGATGGCCGAATAGGAACAGCTCCAGTCTCCAACTCCCAGCGCGAGTGACACAGAAGACCGGTGATTTCTGCATTTTCTTTTTTTTTTTTTTTTTTTTTTTTTTTTTTTTTTTTTTTTTTTTTTATTTTTTTAGTTTATTTATTATTATTATACTTTAAGTTGTAGGGTACATGTGCATAACGTGCAGGTTTGTTACATATGTATACTTGTGCCATGTTGCTGTGCTGCACCCATCAACTCGTCATTTACATCAGGTATAACTCCCAGTGCAATCCCTCCCCCCTCCCCCCTCCCCATGATAGGCCCCGGTGTGTGATGTTCCCCTTCCTGAGTCCGAGTGATCTCATTGTTCAGTTCCCACCTATGAGTGAGAACATGCGGTGTTTGGTTTTCTGTTCTTGTGATAGTTTGCTAAGAATGATGGATTCCAGCTGCATCCAAGTCCCTACAAAGGACTCAAACTCATCCTTTTTTATGGCTGCATAGTATTCCATGGTGTATATGTGCCACATTTTCTTAATCCAATCTGTCACTGATGGACATTTGGGTTGATTCCAAGTCTTTGCTATTGTGAATAGTGCTGCAATAAACATACGTGTGCATGTGTCTTTATAGCAGCATAATTTATAATCCTTTGGGTATATACCCAGTAATGGGATGGCTGGGTCATATGGTACATCTAGTTCTAGATCCTTGAGGAATCGCCATACTGTTTTCCATAATGGTTGAACTAGTTTACAATCCCACCAACAGTGTAAAAGTGTTCCTATTTCTCCACATCCTCTCCAGCACCTGTTGTTTCCTGACTTTTTAATGATTGCCATTCTAACTGGTGTGAGATGGTATCTCATTGTGGTTTTGATTTGCATTTCTCTGATGGCCAGTGATGATGAGCATTTTTTCATGTGTCTGTTGGCTGTATGAATGTCTTCTTTTGAGAAATGTCTGTTCATGTCCTTTGCCCACTTTTTGGTGGGGTTGTTTGTTTTTTTCTTGTAAATTTGTTTGAGTTCTTTGTAGGTTCTGGATATTAGCCCTTTGTCAGATGAGTAGATTGCAAAAATTTTCTCCCATTCTGTAGGTTGCCTGTTCACTCTGATGGTAGTGTCTTTTGCTGTGCAGAAGCTCTTTAGTTTAATGAGATCCCATTTATCAATTTTGGCTTTTGCTGCCGTTGCTTTTGGTGTTTTAGACATGAAATCTTTGCCCATGCCTATGTCCTGAATGGTACTACCTAGGTTTTCCTCTAGGATTTTTATGGTATTAGGTCTAACATTTAAGTCTCTAATCCATCTTGAATTAATTTTCGTATAAGGAGTAAGGAAAGGATCCAGTTTCAGCTTTCTACTTATGGCTAGCCAATTTTCCCAGCACCATTTATTAAATAGGGAATCCTTTCCCCATTTCTTGTTTCTCTCAGGTTTGTCAAAGATCAAATGGCTGTAGATGTGTGGTATTATTTCTGAGGACTCTGTTCTGTTCCATTGGTCTATATCTCTGTTTTGGTACCAGTACCATGCTGTTTTGGTTACTGTAGCCTTGTAGTATAGTTTGAAGTCAGGTAGCGTGATGCCTCCAGCTTTGTTCTTTTGACTTAGGATTGTCTTGGAGATGCGGGCTCTTTTTTGGTTCCATATGAACTTTAAAGCAGTTTTTTCCAATTCTGTGAAGAAACTCATTGGTAGCTTGATGGGGATGGCATTGAATCTATAAATTACCTTGGGCAGTATGGCCATTTTCACGATATTGATTCTTCCTATCCATGAGCATGGTATGTTCTTCCATTTGTTTGTGTCCTCTTTGATTTCACTGAGCAGTGGTTTGTAGTTCTCCTTGAAGAGGTCCTTTACATCCCTTGTAAGTTGGATTCCTAGGTATTTTATTCTCTTTGAAGCAATTGTGAATGGAAGTTCATTCCTGATTTGGCTCTCTGTTTGTCTGTTACTGGTGTATAAGAATGCTTGTGATTTTTGCACATTAATTTTGTATCCTGAGACTTTGCTGAAGTTGCTTATCAGCTTAAGGAGATTTTGGGCTGAGACAATGGGGTTTTCTAAATATACAATCATGTCATCTGCAAACAGGGACAATTTGACTTCTTCTTTTCCTAACTGAATACCCTTGATTTCTTTCTCTTGCCTGATTGCCCTAGCCAGAACTTCCAACACTATGTTGAATAGGAGTGGTGAGAGAGGGCATCCCTGTCTTGTGCCAGTTTTCAAAGGGAATTTTTCCAGTTTTTGCCCATTCAGTATGATATTGGCTGTGGGTTTGTCATAAATAGCTCTTATTATTTTGAGGTACGTTCCATCAATACCGAATTTATTGAGCGTTTTTAGCATGAAGGGCTGTTGAATTTTGTCAAAAGCCTTTTCTGCATCAATTGAGATAATCATGTGGTTCTTGTCTTTGGTTCTGTTTATATGCTGGATTATGTTTATTGATTTGCGAATGTTGAACCAGCCTTGCATCCCAGGGATGAAGCCCACTTGATCATGGTGGATAAGCTTTTTGATGTGTTGCTGAATCCGGTTTGCCAGTATTTTATTGAGGATTTTTGCATCGATGTTCATCAGGGATATTGGTCTAAAATTCTCTTTTTTTGTTGTGTCTCTGCCAGGCTTTGGTATCAGGATGATGTTGGCCTCATAAAATGAGTTAGGGAGGATTCCCTCTTTTTCTATTGATTGGAATAGTTTCAGAAGGAATGGTACCAACTCCTCTTTGTACCTCTGGTAGAATTCAGCTGTGAATCCATCTGGTCCTGGACTTTTTTTGGTTGGTAGGCTATTAATTGTTGCCTCAATTTCAGAGCCTGCTATTGGTCTATTCAGGGATTCAACTTCTTCCTGGTTTAGTCTTGGAAGAGTGTAAGTGTCCAGGAAATTATCCATTTCTTCTAGATTTTCCAGTTTATTTGCGTAGAGGTGTTTATAGTATTCTCTGATGGTAGTTTGTATTTCTGTGGGGTCGGTTGTGATATCCCCTTGATCATTTTTAATTGCGTCGATTTGATTCTTCTCTCTTTTCTTCTTTATTAGTCTGGCTAGTGGTCTGTCAATTTTGTTGATCTTTTCAAAAAACCAACTCCTGGATTCATTGATTTTTTGGAGGGTTTTTTGTGTTTCTATCTCCTTCAGTTCTGCTCTGATCTTAGTTATTTCTTGCCTTCTGCTAGCTTTCGAATGTGTTTGCTCTTGCTTCTCTAGTTCTTTTAATTGCGATGTTAGAGTGTCAATTTTACATCTTTCCTGCTTTCTCTTGTGGGCATTTAGTGCTATAAATTTCCCTCTACACACTGCTTTAAATGTGTCCCAGAGATTCTGGTATGTTGTATCTTTGTTCTCATTGGTTTCAAAGAACATCTTTATTTCTGCCTTCATTTCGTTATGTACCCAGTAGTCATTCAGGAGCAGGTTGTTCAGTTTCCATGTAGTTGAGTGGTTTTGATTGAGTTTCTTAGTCCTGAGTTCTAGTTTGATTGCACTGTGGTCTGAGAGACAGTTTGTTATAATTTCTGTTCTTGTACATTTGCTGAGGAGTGCTTTACTTCCAATTACGTGGTCAATTTTGGAGTAAGTATGATGTGGTGCTGAGAAGAATGTATATTCTGTTGATTTGGGGTGGAGAGTTCTATAGATGTCTATTAGGTCTGCTTGCTGCAGAGATGAGTTCAATTCCTGGATATCCTTGTTAACTTTCTGTCTCGTTGATCTGTCTAATGTTGACAGTGGAGTGTTGAAGTCTCCCATTATTATTGTATGGGAGTCTAAGTCTCTTTGTAAGTCTCTAAGGACTTGCTTGATGAATCTGGGTGCTCCTGTATTGGGTGCATATATATTTAGGATAGTTAGCTCTTCCTGTTGAATTGATCCCTTTACCATTATGTAATGGCCTTCTTTGTCTCTTTTGATCTTTGACGGTTTAAAGTTTGTTTTATCAGAGACTAGTATTGCAACCCCTGCTTTTTTTTGTTCTCCATTTGCTTGGTAAATCTTCCTCCATCCCTTTATTTTGAGCCTATGTATGTCTCTGCGTGTGAGATGGGTCTCCTGAATACAGCAGACTGATGGGTCTTGACTCTTTATCCAGTTTGCCAGTCTGTGTCTTTTAATTGGAGCATTTAGTCCATTTACATTTAAGGTTAAGATTGTTATGTGTGAACTTGATCCTGCCATTATGATATTAACTGGTTATTTTGCTCATTAGTTGATGCAGTTTCTTCCTAGCCTCAATGGTCTTTACATTTTGGCATGTTTTTGCAATGGCTGGTACCGGTTGTTCCTTTCCATGTTTAGTGCTTCCTTCAGGATCTCTTGTAAGGCAGGCCTAGTGGTGACAAAATCTCTAAGCATTTGCTTATCTGTAAAGGATTTTATTTCTCCTTCACTTATGAAACTTAGTTTGGCTGGATATGAAATTCTGGGTTTAAAATTCTTTTCTTTAAGAATGTTGAATATTGGCCCCCACTCTCTTCTGGCTTTGAGAGTTTCTGCTGAGAGATCTGCTGTTAGTCTGATGGGCTTCCCTTTGTGGGTAACCCGACCTTTCTCTCTGGCTGCCCTTAAGATTTTTTCCTTCATTTCAACTTTGGTGAATCTGGCAATTATGTGTCTTGGAGTTGCTCTTCTCGAGGAGTATCTTTGTGGCGTTCTCTGTATTTCCTGGATTTGAATGTTGGCCTGCCCTACTAGGTTGGGGAAGTTCTCCTGGATGATATCCTGAAGAGTGTTTTCCAACTTGGTTCCATTTTCCCCCTCACTTTCAGGCACCCCAATCAGACGTAGATTTGGTCTTTTTACATAATCCCATACTTCTTGCAGGCTTTGTTCGTTTCTTTTTCTTCTTTTTTCTTTTGGTTTCTCTTCTCGCTTCATTTCATTCATTTGATCCTCAATCGCTGATACTCTTTCTTCCAGTTGATCGAGTCGGTTACTGAAGCTTGTGCATTTGTCACGTATTTCTCGTGTCATGGTTTTCATCTCTTTCATTTCGTTTAGGACCTTCTCTGCATTAATTACTCTAGCCATCAATTCTTCCACTTTTTTTTCAAGATTTTTAGTTTCTTTGCGCTGGGTACGTAATTCCTCCTTTAGCTCTGAGAAATTTGATGGACTGAAGCCTTCTTCTCTCATCTCGTCAAAGTCATTCTCCGTCCAGCTTTGATCCGTTGCTGGCGATGAGCTGCGCTCCTTTGCCGGGGGAGATGCGCTCTTATTTTTTGAATTTCCAGCTTTTCTGCCCTGCTTTTTCCCCATCTTTGTGGTTTTATCTGCCTCTGGTCTTTGATGATGGTGATGTACTGATGGGGTTTTGGTGTAGGTGTCCTTCCTGTTTGATAGTTTTCCTTCTAACAGTCAGGACCCTCAGCTGTAGGTCTGTTGGAGATTGCTTGAGGTCCACTCCAGACCCTGTTTGCCTGGGTATCAGCAGCAGAGGCTGCAGAAGATAGAATATTTCTGAACAGCGAGTGTACCTGTCTGATTCTTGCTTTGGAAGCTTCCTCTCAGGGGTGTACTCCTCCCTGTGAGGTGTGGGGTGTCAGACTGCCCCTAGTGGGGGATGTCTCCCAGTTAGGCTACTCAGGGGTCAGGGACCCGCTTGAGCAGGGAGTCTGTCCCTTCTCAGATCTCAGCCTCCGTGTTGGGAGATCCACTGCTCTCTTCAAAGCTGTCAGACAGAGTCGTTTGCGTCTGTGCAGAGGTGTCTGTGTGTCTTAGTTTACTGTGCCCTGTCCCCAGAAGTGGAGTCTACAGAGACAGGCAGGTTTCCTTGAGCTGCTGTGAGCTCCACCCAGTTCGAGCTTCCCAGCAGCTTTGTTTACCTACTTAAGCCTCAGCAATGGCGGGCGCCCCTCCCCCAGCCTCGCTGCTGCCTTGCCGGTAGATCACAGACTGCTGCGCTAGCAACGAGGGAGGCTCCGTGGGTGTGGGACCCTCCCGGCCAGGTGTGGGATATGATCTCCTGGTGTGCCTGTTTCCTAAAGCGCAGTATTGGGGTGGGAGTTACCCGATTTTCCAGGTGTTGTGTGTCTCAGTTCCCCTGGCTAGGAAAAGGGACTCCCTTCCCCCTTGCGCTTCCCAGGTGAGGCAATGCCTCGCCCTGCTTCAGCTCTCGCTGGTCGGGCTGCAGCAGCTGACCAGCATTGATCGTCCGGCACTCCCCAGTGAGATGAACCCAGTACCTCAGTTGAAAATGCAGAAATCACCAGTCTTCTGTGTCGCTGGCGCTGGGAGTTGGAGACTGGAGCTGCTCCTATTCGGCCATCTTGCTCCGCCCCCGATTTCTGCATTTTCAACTGACGTACTGGGTTCATCTCACTAGGGAGTGCCGGACAATCGGTGCTGGTCAGCTGCTGCAGCCCGACCAGCGAGAGCTGAAGCAGGGCGAGGCATCGCCTCACCTGGGAAGCGCAAGGGGAAAGGGAATCCCTTTTCCTAGCCAGGGGAACTGAGACACACAACACCTGGAAAATCGGGTAACTCCCACCCCAATACTGCGCTTTAAGCAAACAGGCACACCAGGAGATTATATCCCACACCTGGCAGGGAGGGTTCCACGCCCACGGAGCCTCCCTCATTGCTAGCACAGCAGTCTGCGATCTACTGGCAAGGCAGCAGCGAGGCTGGGGGAGGGGTGCCCGCCATTGCTGAGGCTTAAGTAGGTAAACAAAGCTGCTGGGAAGCTCGAACTGGGTGGAGCTCACAGCAGCTCAAGGAAACCTGCCTGTCTCTGTAGACTCCACCTCTGGGGACAGGAAACAGATAAACAACAACAAAAACAGCAGAAACCTCTGCAGACGCAAATGACTCTGTCTGATAGCTTTGAAGAGAGCAGTGGATCTCCCAACACAGAGGTTGAGATCTGAGAAGGGACAGACTGCCTGCTCACGTGGGTCCCTGACCCCTGAGTAGCCTAACTGGGAGACATCCCCAACTAGGGGCAGTCTGACACCCCACACCTCACAGGGTGGAGTACACCCCTGAGAGGAAGCCTCCAAAGCAAGAATCAGACAGGTACACTCGCTGTTCAGCAATATTCTATCTTCTGCAGCCTCTGCTGCTGACACCCAGGCAAACAGAGTCTGGAGTGGACCTCAAGCAATCTCCAACAGACCTACAGCTGAGGGTCCTGACTGTTAGAAGGAAAACTATCAAACAGGAAGGACACCTACACCAAAACCCCATCAGTACATCACCATCATCATCAAAGACCACAGGCAGATAAAACCACAAAGATGGGGAAAAAGCAGGGCAGAAAAGCTGGAAATTCAAAAAATGAGAGCGCATCTCCCCCGGCAAAGGAGCGCAGCTCATCGCCAGCAACGGATCAAAGCTGGATGGAGAATGACTTTGATGAGATGAGAGAAGAAGGCTTCAGTCCATCAAACTTCTCAGAGCTAAAGGAGGAATTACGTACCCAGCGCAAAGAAACTAAAAATCTTGAAAAAAAAGTGGAAGAATTGATGGCTAGAGTAATTAATGCAGAGAAGGTCATAAACGAAATGAAAGAGAAGAAAACCATGACACGAGAAATACGTGACAAATGCACAAGCTTCAGTAACCGACTCGATCAACTGGAAGAAAGAGTATCAGCGATTGAGGATCAAATGAACGAAATGAAGCAAGAAGAGAAACCAAAAGAAAAAAGAAGAAAAAGAAATGAACAAAGCCTGCAAGAAGTATGGGATTATGTAAAAAGACCAAATCTACGTCTGATTGGGGTACCTGAAAGTGAGGGGGAAAATGGAACCAAGTTGGAAAACACTCTTCAGGATATCATCCAGGAGAACTTCCCCAACTTAGTAGGGCAGGCCAACATTCAAATCCAGGAAATACAGAGAACGCCACAAAGATACTCCTCGAGAAGAGCAACTCCAAGACACATAATTGCCAGATTCACCAAAGTTGAAATGAAGGAAAAAATCTTAAGGGCAGCCAGAGAGAAAGGTCGGGTTACCCACAAAGGGAAGCCCATCAGACTAACAGCAGATCTCTCGGCAAAAACTCTACAAGCCAGAAGAGAGTGGGGGCCAATATTCAACATTCTTAAAGAAAAGAATTTTAAACCCAGAATTTCAAATCCAGCCAAATTAAGTTTCATAAGTGAAGGAGAAATAAAATCCTTTACAGATAAGCAAATGCTTAGAGATTTTGTCACCACTAGGTCTTCCTTACAAGAGACCCTGAAGGAAGCACTAAACATGGAAAGGAACAACCAGTACCAGCCGTTGCAAAAACATGCCAAAATGTAAAGACCATCGAGGCCAGGAAGAAACTACATCAACTAACGAACAAAATAACCAGTTAATATCATAATGGCAGGATCAAGTTCACACATAACAATACTAACCTTAAATGAAAATGGACTAAATGCTCCAATTAAAAGACACAGACTGGCAAACTGGATAAAGAGTCAAGACCCATCAGTCTGCTGTATTCAGGAGACCCATCTCACATGCAGAGACATACATAGGCTCAAAATAAAGGGATGGAGGAAGATTTACCAAGCAAATGGAGAACAAAAAAAAGCGGGGGTTGCAATCCTAGTCTCTGATAAGACAGACTTTAAACCATCAAAGATAAAAAGAGACAAAGAAGGCCATTACATAATGGTAAAGGGATCAATTCAACAGAAAGAGCTAACTATCCTAAATATATATGCACCCAATACAGGAGCACCCAGATTCATCAAGCAAGTCCTTAGAGACTTACAAAGAGACTTAGACTCCCATACAATAATAATGGGAGACTTCAACACTCCACTGTCAACATTAGACAGATCAACGAGACAGAAAGTTAACAAGGATATCCAGGAATTGAACTCATCTCTGCAGCGAGCAGACCTAATAGACATCTATAGAACTTTCCACCCCAAATAAACAGAATATACATTCTTCTCAGCACCACATCGCACTTATTCCAAAATTGACCACGTAATTGGAAGTAAAGCACTCCTCAGCAAATGTACAAGAACAGAAATTATAACAAACTGTCTCTCAGACCACAATGCAATCAAACTAGAACTCAGGACTAAGAAACTCAATCAAAACCGCTCAACTACATGGAAACTGAACAACCTTCTCCTGAATGACTACTGGGTACATAACGAAATGAAGGCAGAAATAAAGATGTTCTTTGAAACCAATGAGAACAAAGATACAACACACCAGAATCTCTGGGACACATTTAAAGCAGTGTGTAGAGGGAAATTTATAGCACTAAATGCCCACAAGAGAAAGCAGGAAAGATCTAAAATTGACACTCTAACATCACAATTAAAAGAACTAGAGAAGCAAGAGCAAACACATTCAAAAGCTAGCAGAAGGCAAGAAATAACTAAGATCAGAGCAGAACTGAAGGAGATAGAGACACAAAAATCCCTCCAAAAAATCAATGAATCCAGGAGTTTTTTTTTTTGAAAAGATCAACAAAATTGCTAGACTGCTAGCAAGACTAATAAAGAAGAAAAGAGAGAGGAATCAAATAGATGCAATAAAAAATGATAAAGGGGATATCACAACCAACCCCACAGAAATACAAACTACCATCAGACAATACTATAAACACCTCTATGCAAATAAACTAGAAAATCTAGAACAAATGGGTAATTTCCTGGAAACTTACACTCTTCCAAGACTAAACCAGGAAGAAGTTGAATCCCTGAATAGACCAATAGCAGGCTCTGAATTGAGGCAATAATTAATAGCCTACCAACCAAAAAAAGTCCAGGACCAGATGGATTCACAGCTGAATTCTACCAGAGGTACAAGGAGGAGCTGGTACCATTCCTTCTGAAACTATTCCAATCAATAGAAAAAGAGGGAATCCTCCCTAACTCATTTTATGAGGCCAACATCATCCTGATACCAAAGCCTGGCAGAGACACAACTGAAAAAGAGAATTTTAGACCAATATCCCCGATGAACATCGATGTAAAAATCCTCGATAAAATACTGGCAAACCGGATTCAGCAGCACATCAAAAAGCTTATCCACCATGATCAAGTGGGCTTCATCCCTGGGATACAAGGCTGGTTCAACATTCGCAAATCAATAAACATAATCCAGCATATAAACAGAACCAAAGACAAGAACCACATGATTATCTTAATAGATGCAGAAAAGGCTTTTGACAAAATTCAACAGCCCTTCATGCTAAAAACGCTCAATAAATTTGGTATTGATGGAACGTACCTCAAAATAATAAGAGCTATTTATGACAAATCCACAGCTAATATCATACTGAATGGGCAAAAACTGAAAAAATTCCCTTTGAAAACTGGCACAAGACAGGGATGCCCTCTCTCACCACTCCTATTCAACATAGTGTTGGAAGTTCTGGCTAGGGCAATTAGGCAAGAGAAAGAAATCAAGGGTATTCAGTTAGGAAAAGAAGAAGTCAAACTGTCCCTGTTTGCAGATGACATGATTGTATATTTAGAAAACCCCATTGTCTCAGCCCAAAATCTCCTTAAGCTGATAAGCAACTTCAGCAAAGTCTCAGGATACAAAATTAATGTGCAAAAATCACAAGCATTCTCATACACCAGTAACAGACAAAGAGAGCCAAATCATGAATGAACTTCCATTTACAATTGCTTCAAAGAGAATAAAATACCTAGGAATGCAACTGACAAGGGATGTAAAGGACCTCTTCAAGGAGAACTACAAACCACTGCTCAGTGAAATAAAAGAGGACACAAACAAATGGAAGAACATACCATGCTCATGGATAGGAAGAATCAATATCGTGAAAATGGCCATACTGCCCAAGGTAATTTATAGATTCAATGCCATCCCCATCAAGCTACCAATGAGTTTCTTCACAGAATTGGAAAAAACTGCTTTAAAGTTCATACGGAACCAAAAAAGAGCCCGCATCTCCAAGACAATCCTAAGTCAAAAGAACAAAGCTGGAGGCATCACGCTACCTGACTTCAAACTATACTACAAGGCTACAGTAACCAAAACAGCATGGTACTGGTACCAAAACAGAGATATAGACCAATGGAACAGAACAGAGTCCTCAGAAATAATACCACACATCTACAGCCATCTGATCTTTGACAAACCTGAGAGAAACAAGAAATGGGGAAAAGATTCCTTATTTAATAAATGATGCTGGGAAAATTGGATAGCCATAAGTAGCAAGCTGAAACTGGATCCTTTCCTTACTCCTTATACGAAAATTAATTCACGATGGATTAGAGACTTAAATGTTAGACCTAATATCATAAAAACCCTAGAGGAAAACCTAGGTAGTACCATTCAGGACATATGCATGGGCAAAGACTTCATGTCTAAAACACCAAAAGCAACAGCAGCAAAAGCCAAAATTGACAAATGGGATCTAATTAAACTAAAAAGCTTCTGCACAGCAAAAGAAACTACCATCAGAGTGAACAGGCAACCTACAGAATGGGAGAAAATTTTTGCAATCTACTCATCTGACAAAGGGCTAATATCCAGAACCTACAAAGAACTCAAACAAATTTACAAGAAAAAAACAAACAACCCCATCAAAAAGTGGGCAAAGGATATGAACAGACATTTCTCAAAAGAAGACATTCATACAGCCAACAGGCACATGAAAAAATGTTCATCGTCACTGGCCATCAGAGAAATGCAAATCAAAACCACAATGAGATACCATCTCACACCAGTTAGAATGGCAATCATTAAAAAGTCAGGAAACAACAGGTGCTGGAGAGGATGTGGAGAAATAGGAACACTTTTACACTGTTGGTGGGATTGTAAACTAGTTCAACCATTATGGAAAACAGTATGGCGATTCCTCAAGGATCTAGAACTAGATGTACCATATGACCCAGCCATCCCATTACTGGGTATATACCCAAAGGATTATAAATCATGCTGTTATAAAGACACATGCACACGTGTGTTTATTGTGGCACTATTCACAATAGCAAAGACTTGGAATCAACCCAAATGTCCATCAGTGACAGACTGGATTAAGAAAATGTGGCACATATACACCATGGAATACTATGCAGCCATAAAAAAGGATGAGTTTGTGTCCTTTGTAGGGACATGGATGCAGCTGGAAACCATCATTCTTAGCAAAGTATCACAAGAACAGAAAACCAAACACCGCATGTCATGTTCTCACTCATAGGTAGGAACTGAACAATGAGATCACTTGGACTCAGGAAGGGGGACATCACACACCGGGGCCTATCATGGGGAGGGGGGAGGGGGGAGGCATTGCATTGGGAGTTATACCTGATGTAAATGACGAGTTGATGGGTGCTGATTAGTTGATGGGTGCAGCACAGCAACATGGCACAGGTATGCATATGTAACAAACCTGCACATTATGCACATGTACCCTAGAACTTAAAGTATAATTTAAAAAAAGAAAAAAAAGAAAAATATGGCTAAACAGTGAAAATTTTTTATTTTAATGATTGGATAAAAAATACAATTCTAGACGCAAGAAGTGATGCAGGAGAAATTAGAGTCACTGTGTTTTCCAGTAGGGTACTTACACTCATTTGAGTATTCCTATACAAGAAAATACAGCACTCCTCAATCAAAAAAAAAACCTGCTTTATTAATTTTCTTCCAAATCACCAGCCTTCTCATTTTGGGGGAAGAGTGAGCAAAAATTAACTATGTTTTAAAGACAGAATGAGGCTGGGTGCAGTGGCTCACACTTGTAATCGCAGCACTTTAGGAGGCCAAGGTGGGTGTATCACTTGAGGTCAGGAGTTCAATACCGACCTGGCCAAAATAGTGAAACCCCGTTTCTATTAAAATACCAAAATTAGCTGAGCGTGGTGGCACACACCTGTAATTCCAGCTGCTCAGTAAGCTGAGGCAGGAGAATCGCTTGAACCCAGGACACAGAGATTGTAGTGAGCCGAGATCGCGCTACTGCACTCCAGCCTGGGCCAGAGTGAGGCTCTGTCTCAAAAAAATAAAAATAAAAATAATAAAGAGAGAATAAAAACCGGAAATATGACAACAAATTACTTGAATTTGTCATGGAGGTTTATCTTCAAGCCAACAAAGCAACAACCACCATAAGAAAGTGGAATAACGACAGACATCAATCTATGCTCCAAACAGGTATAGCATCTCAGCACAATAGTTAGATTCCAAAAAAGTTTCTCTAAGTTAAATTTTTACAAATTCCAATACATTTTAAAAGTACTGGAAGGACTAATGACTGAGAAGAATCCTGAGTTCAATCTATTTTAAAATGTAGAAATTCAGTGGCCTTTTCCTTTTTTCTATTCTATGAACATATACTTTTATAGAAAAAAATCAGGAGTTGGCTGATTCCAGATTATTCTTTCTGACTATTCTACTTTGTGATATCTGATTTTCAAAGTCAATATATGACCATGAATTGTGCTATCATGAACAATAAATATATTTAATACATTGAGTGCCTTATGCTAGTAAACCAACTGCTTTACCTAGATTATCTCATTTGACTTTCATGATACACAATGAGGTGCACCTTTTTATTATCTTTATTTGACAGAAAAGGAAATAGAGTTCTAGATCCTTGAGGAATTGCCATACTGTCTTCTACATGGTTGAACTAGTTTACAGTCCCACCAACAGTGTAAAAGTGTTCCTATTTCTCCACATCCTGTCCAGCACCTGTTGTTTCCTGAATTTTTGATGGTTGCCATTCTAACTGGCGTGAGATGGTATCTCATTGTGGTTTTGATTTGCATTTCTCTGATGGCCAGTGATGATGAGCATTTTTTCATGTGTCTGTTGGCTGCATAAATGTCTTCTTTTGAGAAGTGTCTGTTCTTATCTTTCACCCACTTTTTGATGGGGTTGTTTGTTTTTTTCTTGTAAATTTGTTTGAGTTCTTTGTAGGTTCTGGATATTAGCCCTTTGTCAGATGAGTAGATTGCAAAAATTTTCTCCCACTCTGTAGGTTGCCTGTTCACTCTGATGGTAGTTTCTTTTGCTGTGCAGAAGCTCTTTAGTTTAATTAGATCCCATTTGTCAGTTTTGGCTTTTGCTGCCATTGTTTTTGGTGTTTTAGACATGAAGTCCTTGTCCATGCCTATGTCCTGAATGGTATTGCCTAGGTTTTCCTCTAGGGTTTTTATGGTTTTAGGTTTAACATTTAAGTCTTTAATCTATCTTGAATTAATTTTGTATAAGGTGTAAGGAAGGGGTCTAGCTTCAGCTTTCTACGTATGACTAGCCAGTTTTCCTTGCACCGTTTATTAAATAGGGACTCCTTTCCACATTTCTGCTTTTTGTCAGGTTTGTCAAAGATCAGATGGTTGTAGATGTGTGGTATTATTTCTGAGGGCTTAGTTCTGTTCCACTGGTCTATATCTCTGTCTTGGTACCAGTACCATGCTGTTTTGGTTACTGTAGCTTTGTAGTATAGTTTGAAGTCAGGTAGTGTGATGCCTCCAGCTTTGTTCTTTTGGCTTAGGGATTGTCTTGGCAATACACTCTCTTTTTTGGTTCCACATGAACTTTAAAGTAATTTTTTTTTTTCCAATTCTATGAAGAAAGTCATTGGTAGCTTAATTGGGATGGCATTGAATCTATATATTACCTTGGGCAATATGGCCATTTTCATGATATTGATTCTTCCTATCCATGAGCATGGAATGTTCTTACATTTGTTTGTGTCCTCTTTTATTTCGTTGAAGAGTGGTTTGTAGTTCTCCCTGAAGAGGTCCTTCACATCCCTAGTAAGTTGGACTCCTAGGTATTCTATTCTATTTGAAGCAATTGTAAATGGAAGTTAATTCATGATTTGGCTCTCTGTTTGTCCGTTACTGCTGTATAAGAATGCTTGTGATTTTTGCACATTGATTTTTATCCTGAGACTTTGCTGAAGTTGCTTATCAGCTTAAGGAGATTTTGGGCTGAGACAATGGGGTTTTCTAAATATACAATCATGTCATCTGCAAACAGGGACAGTTTGACTTCTTCTTTTCCTAACTGAATACCTTTTATTTCTTTCTCTTGCCTGATTGCCCTAGCCAGAACTTCCAGCACTATGTTGAATAGGAGTGGTGAGAGAGGGCATCCCTGTCTTGTGCCAGTTTTCAAAGGGAATGCTTCCAGTTTTTGCCCATTCAGAATGATATTGGCTGTGGGTTTGCCATAAATAGCTCATATTATTTTGAGATCAGTTCCATCAATACCCAATTTATTGAGAGTTTTTAGCATGAAGTGTTGTTGAATTTTGTCAAAGGCTTTTTCTGTATCTATTAAGATAATCATGTGGTTTTTGTCTTTTGTTCTGCTTATATGCTGAATTATGTTAATTGATTTGCCTATGTTGGACCAGCCTTGTATCCCAGGGATGAAGCCCACTTGATCATGGTGGATAAGCTTTTTGATGAGAAATACTATATGACCCAGTCATCCCATTACTGGTATATACTCAAAGGATTATAAATCGTGCTGCTATAAAGACACAAGCACACGTATGTTTATTGTGGCACTATTCACAATAGCAAAGACTTTGAACCAACCCTAATGTCCATCAATGACTGAGTGGATTAAGAAAATATGGCGCATTTACACCATGAAATACTATGCAGCCATAAAAAAAGGATGAGTTCATGTCCTTTGTAGGGACATTGATGCAGCTGGAAAGAGAACACTTGGACACAGGAAGGGGAACATCACACACCGGGGCCTGTCGTGGGATGAGGGAGTAGCCCTTCTAATGTAAATGATGAGTTAATGAGTCCAGCACACCAACATGGCACATGTATACATACGTAACAAACCTGCACGTTGTGCACATATATCCTAGAACTTAAAGTATAATAATAATTTACAAAAGGAAATAGAGATGAGATAACTGGTCCAAATTAAATGATTGAACCTGGATCAGATACAGTCAGTTTGACGCCAAGCCAAAATCATCCAGCTTTGCCATCCAACTTTTCCTACCTTAAATAAACTGTGAGGAAGCTTTGTTTTGTTTTGCTTTGCTTTGTTTCGTTTTGTTTGGTTTGGTTTGGTTGTTGAGACAGGGTCTTGCTCTGTCGCACAGAATGGAGTGTAGTGGTACAATCTCGGCCCACTGCAACTTCTGCTTCCCAGGGTCAAGCGATTCTTGTGCCTCAGCCTCCTAAGAAGCTGGGATTACATGTATGAGCCACCACAGCCAGCTACTTTTTGTATTTAGTAGAGACAGGGTTTCACCAGGCTCATCTGGAACTCCTGGCCTCAAGTGATCCACCCATCTCAGCCTCCCAAAGTGCTGGGATTACAGGCATGAGCCAGCTCAGTTTCTTTATGGGCCTAAAGAAACTGAGCAACTATTCACATTCATACATGAAAAAAAGTTTTTATCATCAAATATGCAAAGATAAAACTTATTTTTTGTGGTCCATTATAAACAAGCTTAAGAAATAAACCAAGCAAAACCTACTTATTTTTTCCTGTAATCTTGAGAGGAATTTTTAAAAACCCTTCTTTGGGAGTGTAAAGAAAGTAATGTTCCCTTTATTTTTAGATTTTTGTGAAAGGATTTGGGTTGCTCTGATTCTTAATTTGTACAAATGGAAAAGGCATTTAGATAATTGTTAAATGTATTAAATCCACCTATCACTAGTGGGCCCAATTTTCAGAGATAATGAAACATTCCAGATAATAAATAAAGAGTTGAATGTGTGCTTCTTAAACAAAACTAACAAGGCTCATAAAGGGGTCAGCTTGGTAGAGTTGTAAAATGCCTCATCAGGATGGCCATGATTTCTCTCTCATTTATTTCTCTCATCAGAAATACTGCATAATTACACATTATCAGTTCAAAGGAATACATTAGAAATGCTAAGGGAAACAGACTTCTTTCCTTAAAAATAATGACTAATTAACACAATAATCTTCCCAATATTTCAATTAACAATCAAGAAATCTTGTTGAAATACAAAGAGTTTGCAGGCATGAGGCAAGATGTCAGGAGAGATGTGGGTGGATAAGTAGCTCTCAGTGATTATATCCCAGTCCTTCCCAGCTATTTAATTTCTCCTTTTTGTGGCCCTTCTATGAAATAGCAAGCAGGGGGCATATGACTGTCAATGTTGCTTTGACAACAGGACTGTAATCTAATCTAACAAAGACAAAACAGTAATAAATTGTCCAAAGACTGGTTGCAATTATTGGAGGGATCAATTTGATGTCTTGGAGAATATCAGTGAAATTTTGTCTTCCACATTTTAAATTTAGAAGTTACATAACAGCCTAAAGGGGAAAAGATTCACTTTAATGTTCTAAATGTATGGGCTCTATATTACCCCGACTTCATTAAATTTTGCAAAATAAAATAAATTGAGGTTAACAAGAGGATCTATTAATAAATGGAAAAATGAATAAATGGAAGAATTGAAAAGCTTACTAAGAAAACAGCAGTTAGTAGCACTGGTATGTGATTGTGTCTATCACGTATGATGATGACAGCATTTTAAATTCTGAAGGATTAATATATTAAAATGTAAGATAATCTAGCTGTTTTAACTACCTTGTCAATTATCCAATTATTTAAACTAGATAATTTACAAATCAGATTTAGACTTAAACCTTTCTTTCAGAGTTGAGGCATGATTTTAGATTAGTGGCTTAAATCAAGCAGTTCTGTTTGGCTGCTCTTGTAAATGTGGAATCTTCCAAATCACAAACTGTTTATGTGGCTTAATAATTCTGTAGGAAAAGAGCTGCAGTTATACGACTATATGAGAAACCATCCTACTTTTCATTTCTCCAGAAGACAGGAAACCTAAACAATGTCACATACTTTTTGTCATCTTAATTTACCCATTGACAATAAGTGCATTTTCTGTCTTCTGGCTAAATGTAATTCTCAAGCCTTAGAACTAGATTCTCTTTTTCATAGCACAAAAAGCCATGTCAGTTAGAAACCAATCATTGAGAGCAGAGTGGATGTTACCCCTAGCCCCTGAGACTATTGAATCACAGTGAAGATAGCTTCCCTATAGTCCATTATCTAGAATATAACTGTAACATAACAAAGGCAAAAAGGAACAATATATGTCATTTTCTTGGATAAAATATTGCAAGGTGCATCATCTTTTTCTTTTTTTGCTACATTACACATTCCACAAAAGAGAAGTGAATTTGGAGTGGCATTGTATTCCAAAGTATGCTAATGTATCTGCAATCAAGAAAAAAAAGAAACAAGTTTTTTTTATTATAATTACAACCAGTGCATGTTGGGATTCTCAAGTTGGAATGCACATTACGGAATAATAAAATAAAAAATATTTCCTTTCATCATTACCATCAAAGCACACACAGCCAAGAAATCTGCCATTAGATAAAAGATTAGCTGTGACACTGATTTCACTGTTTACATGATTAAGTGCCCTTGTGTGGTCTAATGTATGTTAGGAGATGCCTCAATTTCTGAAAGTGAGACATTGAGAATACAATGTAATAGCGAGGAGGAAGATAAAAGCTTATCTGTGACAGAAAATTTTACAGGAAAAGAAACATCTGGTACTAACTGTCATATTTATGAGACCAGAATCTATCCCTATATACCTTGTGGAAACCATAAGGAAAATAAAATAAAGAATATCTTCAAATCTTTACTGGAAATATATTCTCTACATGAGGACAAAACAAATGTCATTTTGTTTTTGCATAACTTAAAAGTATACTTTATTGATCAGAGGCAGCAAACAAAACACAACAGTGTATTACTATTTCATTGCTTTGGTAACAAACGGCCAGGAATTTAATAGCATAAAACAGAGCAAATTTATGCAGTTCTAGAGGTTCACAATAAAAAAATCAAGATGTCAGCTGGGCTGTGTTCCTTCTGGAATTTTCACAGGCAAATCACTTTCTGTCCCTTTTTCAGCCTCTAGAGGTTGCCTGCATTCCTTGGCTCATGGCTCCCCCTTTTTATCCCTTCAACTTCTATTTGTCACATCTGCTATTTCTTATTCATCCTCTTGTCTCCTTCTTTTAAAGACCATGATGATTACATTTAGAGCCCACCTGGATGATCTAGGATAATCTCCCTGCCTCAAAATCCTCAATTTAATCATACCTACAAAGTTCCACTTGATGAATAAGGCAACATTTTCACAGATTTCAGAGATTAGAGTGTAGTCATCTTTGGGAGGGTGAAGGTGAGTGGCATATTCAGCCTAGCACACAGTGTGCATTCTCTACTCCTAATATTCACATTTCCCCACATGCAAAATACATTCACCCATCTGAGGGTAACCAAAAGTCTCAAATCATCAATCATAGCATCAATTCAACTGCAAAATCTCATCTAAGTCCGATCAGTTTGGAAATCCCAAATCTCACCACTTTAAATGATCTAAACTAGTGTGAGATTCTGAATTTAATACATCTTGGAACAAAATTCTGCTTCATCTGTAGATGTGTGAAACTAGAAAACAAGTTATTTACCTCTAAACTACAATGGTGACAGGCATAGCTTAACAATGATAAACATTCTCTTTCAAAAATGGAGAAAATGAAATGAAAACATAAGTCGTAAGTCTTAAACAATATTAAAATCCAACTGGACAAACTCGATTAGGTTTCAAAGCCTAGAACGATCTCCTCTTGCTTGGGGTTCTGCCTTTCTGGCTCTTGACTCCGTGCTCTGAGCTCACAGCTCTTCCCTCTGGGACTGTGACTCCCTCCAATCTTCTTTTTTACATGAAGGATACTACATATTTGCAATTGAGTAGTTTTATTAGTCTGTTTATTTTCTGTAGAATTTTGGAAGTCTGAAAGCCCTCTTTATTTGATTCTCTGTGTATCTCCTTCCATCCAAGTTGACAGTATTTCTGCTGCTGTAACATTCTCAAACACCTATGGGTCTTTTATGTATTCCTCACAGTCTCCATTTGAGAAAAGATCTTACTATAGATCTTTCTATAGTGATCTCCCCTTAACCACTGAAGATACATTCCAAGATTCCCAGTGGATGCCTGAAACCTTAGGTAGTAACTGAATGCTACATATATGAGGCTTTATCCTATATATACATATCTATATGTGATATTCTGAAATGAATATTTGGTCTCTGTCCCTGTCTCCTGGCATACAACTCCTTAAATCCTTGGAATCTCCAAAGTGAGAAGTTTTTCTTTGGTTACCAATGAAATGAGTAATGGCTGGTAGCACCTAGGTAATGTCAGGATGGGGGCTGGTCACTGGAAAGACCAAGGCACGATTAGAAGGTTGCAGCATTCAGCTCCACACCCCAAACTTAGAGGAGGGAGAAGGGTGGAAGGTTAAGTTGATCACCAAAGGCCAATGGTTTAATCAACTGTGCCTATATAACAAAGCCTCCATTAGAAAACAAAGGATGTGGTTCTGGGAGCTTCTGGATGGCTAAACACATGGGGCATCCTGGAGAATGACAGGCCCAGGAAGGACATGGAAGTTCTGCTCCCTTTCCTCCATACCTCACCCTAGGAATCTCTTCATCTGTGTCCTTTGAAATATCATATTTAATAAACCAGCAAACATAAGCATCTCCCTGAGTTCTCTATGCCACTGTAGCAAATTAATAAAACCCAAAGAGGGGCTCATGGAACCCCAGTTGAAAATCAGTGGTCATAAATTCCAGAGTCCCAGGTAGCTAATGATAGAACTTAATTAGAAGATACTCAGCTAGTGTGCACCACAGAATTTATTGTTGTTGTTGTTGTTGTGGAGAGAAATGCCCCACATTTGGCCACAGAAATCTTCTATGTTGATTGTGGTTGTGAGTGAAAGAGTAGAAAAACATGTTTTGAGTGTGTTTTCCTCACTCACAGACTATGATAAAGTTTTATTTATAAATTAGGCACAGTAAGAGATTAACGATTATAGCAATATACTGTAATAAAGTTGATGTAACTGTCCTCTACCTCTCTCTTTCATGTTATCTTACTGTACTATACCGTAGGTAATTAAAATTCTGGAAAGTAAAACTGTGTATATGGGGGATTAATATATTATATTCTGCTGAGATGTTTGAAAGGATCCATGAGTCACATGCCTAACCTCTTCAAAGAACCTTCTGTGAGACTAAACAGTTTGACTTTTGGATCCACTGGAGGAAGTGGCAAAAGGTTATCCAGCCAAACCTTTGACTTTATCTCCATAGCAATGCTTTCTGACAGTGCAACTTCTCATTTTAGCATCTTTGGCAATAGAGATAGGCTAAGAGTTTTTCAAATCAAGTCCTTGTTCCTTTTTGCTCAACAGTTGCTCAACTTATCTTTCCTCTTGCATTTCACTATAAGTAGCAAGAAAATGAACCAAGTTGCGTCTTTAATATTTTGCTTTGAGATCATCTCAGCTCAATGTGCAAGTTCATCCTTTATAAATTTTGCCTTCTACCTAAGTGTAGGATGTAATTCAACTAAGTTTGCTGCCACTGTATAGTAAGAATCTCCTTTCCTCCAGTTTCCAATAGCATGATCTTCATTTCCTTCTGAACATTCAACAGAAGCAACTTTGATGTTAATATATCTATAAACATTTTTATGATTATTTAGGTATTCTCTAAAATAAATTAGGTATTTTTTCTCTTGTACTTCTCGTTTCCTTTGGAGACCTCACCAGCAGCAACTTCAACATTCTTATTTCTATGAATAGTCTGTTCAAAGCAACCTAGGGTTTTTCTGTAATGCTCCTTGAACTTCTTCCAACTTGTTCCCCTTATACAATTCCAAGACCATTTATCCACTTTTAGATATTTGCAAATCCACTTCCAAGTACCAAAATAAGTATTAATTTCCTATGGCTGCCAAAACAAATGATCACAAACTAACCGGCTTAAAATCACACAAATTTTTCTTGCAGTTCTGGAGGTCAGAAATCTAACTCAAGTTGCTGGCAGGGCTGAACTCTTTCTAGAGGTGCTAGAGTTTGAATGTTTGTGTCTCTTCCAAAATTCATCTTAGAACTTAATCTCCAGTGCAACAGTATTAAGAAGTAGAGCCCTCAGGAGAATGTTATCATATTCACAGTTTCTGGCATTAGGATATAAATATCCTGGATGGTAGTAGGTATTCAGCCTATCACAAACAGCCAATGATAAATGCTAAGTAGTAAAATTATATTTTTGTTCATTCATCAGTTATTCCTTACTAATTATCAGTCCCTTCTACAGGGACAATGTTGTGCTTAATGCTATAGATACAGGGAGAAAAAACACAATTCCTATCCTGAGACATTCAGTGTCTGAGATAGACAAAGGCAAGACAAAAATTTAAAATACAGTGAATGAATGGGAAAACATTTAATTCAGACTGAGGAAAAAGGATGGACCAGGAAAATGTTCCCACAAAGGATCAGGACTAATGTGCAAAAAGTTGGAATCAAACTATGAGGCATGGGGTGAATTCAGGCAAAAGCAACAGAATGAGAAAGAAGTCCTCTTTACATTTTTAATCTCTTGTTTTACTATTCCAAAAAAAAACCATGATTGAATGCTATAATACATCTTAGACAGCCATATCCTTTCCCCGCATTGATCTGTTATGTTCAGTTTTGAAACAGAAATGTGTACCATTTCCTGTTCCCATTCACGGTTTCTTAGGCCATGAATAGGTACAAGGATCACTAAGCTTTTGCTAGATAATAATTACTCAGATTGTCTCATTTATTGAAACTAAGAGAAGCACAAACTGAGATTAGTTGAAAGCAGGCACTGGGGCTGAAATGTCATGACATAAAACACTGCTACATAAGAATCTCCTTTAGAGTTGTCTTTACATACACCTTTAGAATATCGTGACACCCTCTTGTACCTTCTTGCATTCTCACATAAAAATAAACACAATCACTACAGAGAAAATTAAAACACATAAATGGCATTTTCTATAAAAGTAGATGACAAGACATCTCCACAAACCCAAATATATCAGCAGATGGGGACAAACTGCCAGCAGCTACAAAAATTGCATACTACTGGCAAGGGGGTGATAGAAGCAATGGGATGTTGGACAAACCCAGGAACAAGAGAATACCAAATAGCCAACAGATATTCCCTGGAACAAGGAGCAGGTCAAATTGAGAACAACAACTAAAATTGAGGGGTTCTATTTTTTTGGTTTTTGCTTTTTTTTCCCTTATAGAAGCCTGTGAGTGAAATCAAGGGATACACAAGATGGTCTGAGGGAGCTGAAGCAGATTGTCCCTTATTAACTCTCAAACTGACCCACGAGAGCTCTCTCTAGAACAGGAATCCACATTAAGGAATAATTACTGACAGAGGAATCAAAATTGATCTATGTAGAACAGCAAATGCAAAGGAAAGAAAGAATAATGTGGAAAAAACCAACAGAACCATAAAATCCCCTAAAACAAGCTACTATGTATATATTCAACACTAAACACACACACAGATGAAAAAGGTCAGTGAAGTGAGACAAGCTGCTTAAACCAAGAACCTTCCTAAAAGTTCAGGAAAACTAACTTCACAAGGAGATGAACTAAATAAAGTATATGTGTTAAATTCCATACAAACCTCCACAGTTTACAAGAGGATTACATGGGAAATTCATTAAAAATACTCCTATCTGCCCTTTTCCCAGGAGATTTTGGCTATCAATTGCTCACTGCAACATATGTTGCAATATCTCCCCTATCAAAATTCAAATTATTTGGGGGGATGTCCAAATACTATTATTTCCTTTGTTAGATAAATATTGCAGTATTCCCTATATTAAATAATATCAACACAAACTTCTAACCAGACTTGTTATGTAAGTATTTTGCGAGTTTAATTGTCAGAAGGTAGTTACTTTTTTAGTAAAAGTTCATTGCATCCAACTATATCTATACAGTTTACTCCCAAACATATCCTGGCGTATTTTAACAGGAAAGTGTAGAAACAAAAAAACAAGGTCAAATCAGGTCTAGATGACGTAGTGAATGAAGTGTATTTTAAAACACATCAGAGAGGCTAGCAGTGAATTTAACTGCACTTATACAGCCCTCTCTCGGTACCACGCCGAACTGGTTCCAGGACTTCCCAAGGATACCAAAGTCCGTGGATGCTCAAGTCAATGACATAAAATTGCATAGTATTTGCACATCACCTATGCACATCATCCTGTTTAATTTAGATCTAGATTATTTATAATATCAAATGCAGTGTAAATGCTATGTAAATAGTTGTTACACTGTATTATTTAGGGAACAATGACAAGAAAAAAGTCTAAACTTGTTCAGTACAGACCAAATTTTTAAAAATATTTTCACTCTGTAATGGTTGAATCAACAGATGCAGAACCCAAAGATACAGAGGGACAACTGTATTAGAAGAAACAGAGTGAAAAATATTATTTAAGGAACAGATATGAGAAAATACATTTAAAAACTTGGTTAATCAAATATACTTTGACCAGAAAAAAATAACAAAATATAGAATAGAGATAATTTCAATATCTGGTGTTTCAAAATTTTTATAACAAATGGCCTGTCAAACTTACTTCTCATGTAATGACTAAAAGCATATCATCACTTTAAAAGATTTTATTAAATTTTATGGCTTATATTTTTGGATTGTAGGTCAGCACAGTTTGGGTAGATTGGCATGAATCATATATGAAAACCAATCTCAATATATTAAAATAAAGCACTAGGGAAATGACAGGTCAAAATGTAACCAAAGAAAAATTTCATCTGTTATGATATCAAACACATTTGTTACAAGGAACATACTCAGGGTAGATGTTAAAACCAAATGATGATATGAAAAGCTTCCAACACGTAAATTATGCACAACATTTGATGGAACTGAGCATGACAAATACTCATAAATATATTCAAGAACTTGATGCATAAAATAGATTTTTTACTTTTGTGTTTCCTATATTATTGCATTCATTTTCATGAATACTCCTAGGATTTCTGCAATTGCTATAAACAAAGGAAAACACAGCTTTTGGAAGACTATGCTTTATTTCATGTCAGGTTTTTCTGTTATATTAAAAATAAATTTATAAAATACATATAATGATGAAACAAATGGAATCTTGTTAGTATAAACTTATGGCAATTTTTAATCCTAGCAACTGTGAAATCTATCACTCTTCTCTGAAGACATTATCTACTACATTAATAAATTAAAAGTATTATTATTTCATAATGATACCTATGACTCATCTCGTGCAGTTAGCCTGTTAAGCCACTAAAATCACCTGCTTTACAACCTCAATATACAATCTGGAAATCTAAATAAGAATTAAGTTCAACATTGTCCAATTTTATCACATCAGTACTTTACAAGGTGGTATATGGGTAATTAGTGTAATATTTTGATCAATATTTGCAGGCTAACTTGACCACTTTGACAATAATTCTGAATGAGATATGAGAATTTACCTCCTTTCCTTTCTATTATTACTTTTCTATGATTTTGAACTGAATGTTATTGTATTTATTGGTTTATTTTTAATTTTATGAATTTCAGGTAGAAAGCTATGAATTTAGTTTAATTTGCCCTGAATTTAGAATTTAGTTATAACCACATCAAAATGCTATTTGATTTTCCTCCAATATAAAAAATACTGATGCAATCTCTATATTTGAAAAAAATAAAACCTAGATCCTGAGAACTTTTAAACCTATTGCTAATAGTATTTACATTTTTGGCCAATTGAAAGGTATATTTAATGTATTTTATATAGTCAATTGAATTTGAAAGATTTCATTTATATAGAGATTTGAAACTATTTTACTGCTCTTTGTTATTTAGGTATCACCTTCTGTAATTCTATTTACTGTATTAGTCTGTTTTCATGCGACTGATAAAGATATACCTGAGACTGGGAAGAAAAAGAGGTTTAATGGACTTACAGTTCCATGTGACTGGGGAGGACTCACAATCACGACAGAAGGCCAGGAGGAGCAAGTTATGTCTTCCATGGATGGCAGCAGGCAAAGAGAGGGCTTGTGCAAGGAAACTCCCATTTGTAAAACCATCAGATCTTGTAAGACTCATTCACTATCACGAGAAGAGCGCAGGAAAGACGCACCCTCATAATTCAATCACCTGCCACTGGGTTCCTCCTACGACACATGGGAATTGTGGGAGTTACAATTCAAGGTGAGATTTCAGTGGAAACACAGAGGTAAGCCATGTCATTCTGCCCCTGCCCCTCCCAAATCTCATGTTCTCATGTTTCAAAACCAGTCTTGCCTTCCTAACAGTCCTCCAAAGTCTTATCTCCATTCAGCATTAACTCATAAGTCCACAGCCCAACATCTCATCCGAGACAAGGCAAGTCCCTTCCACCTATGAGCCTGTAAAATCAAAAGCAAGCTAGTTACTTTCCAGATACAATGGGTGTGCAGGCATTGGGTACAGCCTCCCTCCCAGCTGCCTTCATGGGCTGGCATTGTGTGTCTATGGCTTTTCCAGGTGCAAGGTGCAAGCTGTCAGTGGATCTACCATTTTGGGGTTTGGAGGATGGTGGCCCTCTTCTCAAAGTTCCACTAGGCAGTGCCCCAGTAGGGACGTTGTGTGGGGGCTCCCACCCCTCATTTTCCTTCTGCACTGCCCTAGCAGAGATTTTCCATGAGGACCCTGCTCCTAGAGCAAACTTCTGCCTGGGCATCCAGGAGTTTTCATGCATCTTCTGAAATCCAGGCAGAGGTTCCCAAACCTCAATTCTTGACTTCTGTGTACTTGCAGGCTCAACACCTTGTGAAAGCTGCCAAGGCTTGGGGTTTCCACCCTCTGAAACCAAAGCCCGAGTTCTATATTGGCCCCTTTCAACCATGGCTAGAGCAGCTAAAGCACAGGAAAGCAAGTTCCTAGGCTGCACACAGCATGGGGACACTGGGCCCAGAACATGAAACCACTTTTATCTCCTACGTCTCAGGGCCTGTGATAGGAGAGTCTCCCATAAAGGCCTCTGACATGTGCTGGAGACATGTTCCCCATTGTCTTGGGGATTAACATTCGGCTCCTTACGCAAATTTCTGCAGCTGGCTTGAATTTCTCCCCCCAAAAATGGGACTTCCTTTTCCATCTCATTGTCAGGCTGCAAATTTTCCAGACTTTTATGCTCTGCTTCCCTTATGAAGCTGCATACCTTTGACAACACCCAAGTCACCTCTTGAAGACTTTGCTGCTTAGAAATTTATTCCACCAGATACCCTAAATTATCTCTCTCAAGTTCTAAGTTCCACAGATCTCTAGGGCAGGGGCAAAATGCAGCTAGTCTCTTTGCTAAAACATAACAAGAGTCACCTTTGCTCTAGTTCCCAGAAAGTTCCTTATTTCCACCTGAGACAAGCTCAGCCTGGACCTTATTGTTCATATCACTATCAGCATTTTTGTCAAAGTCATTCAACAAGTCACTAGGAAGTTCCAAACTTTCCCACATTTTCCCATCTTCTTCTGAGTCCAAATTGTTCCAACTTCTGTCTGTTACCCAGTTCCAAAGTCACTTCCACATTTTTGGGTATCTTTTCAGCAATACCTCACTCTACTGGTAGCAATTTACTGTATTATTTCATTTTTATACTGCTGATAAAGACATACCTGAGACTGAGGAAAAAAAGAGGTTTAATGGACTTACAGTATCACGTGGCTGGGGAGGCCTCACAATCATGGTGGAAGGCAGGGAGGAGCAAGTCATGTCTTACATGGATGACAGAAGGCAAAGACAGAGCTTGTGCTGGGAAACTCCTATTTTTAAAACCATCAGATCTCATGAGACTAATTTACTGTCACTAGAGCAATGGAGGAAGGACCCATCCCCATAATTCAATCACCTCCCATGGGGTTCCTCCCATGACACATAGGAATTGCAGGAGTTAATGCAAGATGGGTGATCTTACAGTCAAATCATATCAATGTATGTTACTGTATTACTGTCTCCTTCTTAATAGTATAATTATTTTAAAATACATTACAAGTTTTGAAATACTAGAGTTCTACCTTTGAAAAAAGAAAGATGAAATCTCATAGTCTCCCTCTCACCTTCTGACATTTCCCTTATAATATGGTTTGGCTCTGTGTCCCCACCCAAATCTCATCTTAAATTGTAATCCCGAGGTGTCAAGGGAGGGATCTTTAATCCCCACATGTCAAGGGAGCAAGGGGATTGGATCATGGAGAAGGTTTCCCTCATGCTGTTCTCCTGATAGTGGGTGAGTTCTCACTAGATCTGATGGTTTTATAAGTGCTTGGAAGTTCCTCCCTCACTCTTCTCTCTCCTGCCACCTTGTGAAGAGAATGTCTACTTCCCCTTCTGCAATGATTATAACTTTCCTGAAGCCTCCCTAGGCATATGGAACTATGAGTTGATTAAACATGGAACTATGAGTTGATTAAACATTTTTCCTTTATAAATTACCCAGTCTCAGGGAAGTTCTTTACAGCCATGCTAAAATGAACTAATAAACCATACACCTTCTTTTATCTTGAAGGTAGTGTCCATTAATTTTCCCCTTTTTTCCCTTTTTACCCTATTTTATTTCAGTAGTTCTACCATTTAAGATTTTGCTATACTATCTCTCCCTTAATTTTATTATTCTGCAGTCTAATTTATTTTTAATAGCCTTTTGCATTTTGGTGATGTTGTTTAATTAAGTCAAATTGTTTCTTTTTAAAAACAACTGCTACATTTACTGGCTATTCCATTATTGGCTCAAAATTGTACCTATCCTTTGGGATATTACTGTTATTTAACTTCTGAATGCTCATTATTGATCCCACAAATTTGTTGAGATGTCTTTGGACATCTGAAGATATAACCTGCATGGTACTGTGTGTGTTTCTTTGGGACTAGTGGAATGATCAATTTGGATAAAATAGGAAAATATACTGCAAACTACTTGCTAGAAAATTCAAAGAAAAAAATATTGTCATTGTGCTCAACGTGTGAAATAGTCTAGGATGCTAGATTATATCTGCCAGTGCTTCAGGAAATGGTATTTGGATAAACTAATTAGTACTTGGTTGATATGTTATTTGTTGTATATTGGCTATAAAAGTTATGGTTAAAATTATTAATCTTTCAGTAACGGTTTACATTTGTACATTATACTGGGAATATGCTAGTATAAAAAGAGAGAGGACACAAATTACTATACTAGAAACATAAGAGTTTAAGAAGTGACATCTCTACAGATTCCATGAATATTAAAAAGTGGAATAGAAGACTCCACTGATCATCTCACATAACCCCCCACCTCTCCAGCAAGGACACTGTTTTAACAACTATCTACACAGAAAAAAAAAAAAAAAAAAAACCTTCATAAAAACAAAAATCAGGAGAGCATTAATAGTACTTGGTTTAACTTCATATTGATGAAAAAGCCACTGAAAAGATAGAAAAAACAGGCTGGAATCACCAATGCCACCCCTTTCCCACCCCCAGCAGCAGCGGCATGGTATTGTGAGACATTGAACTCAGTGTTGTCCTGTTAGAGCAGAAAGAAAAACCTGACCAAACCCAGCTGGCACCCACTCACAGAGAGAGCATTTAAGTCATTCCTAGCTGGAGGGGAATCACGGATTTCAGTGGTTGGAATATGAGTGCCTGCAAACCTTGCCATAGAGGGCTATGGCGCTCTGTGTCTCCAAGTAAATTTGAAAGGCAGTCTAGTCCATAAGGACTGAAATTCTTAGGTGAGTCGTAGTGCTGAGCTAGTCCTAGACACTCAACTGGAGGAGGGTCATGCAACATACCAAGACATCAGCTGGGGCAGCCAAGGTAATGCTGGCATCATCCCTCCCATTACTCCATGTTGCACAGCTCGCAGCTGCAAAAGAGATCCCTTCTTTCTGCTTGAGAAGAGGAGTGAGAAGAATGGGAAGGACTTTGTCTTGCATTTTGGATACCAGTTCAGCCGCAGCAGGCTAAGGCACTGGACAGAGTCATGAGGCCCCTGTTCCCAGGGTCCTAGTTCCCAGATGACATTTCTAGACAATCCCTGGGCATGATAGAAACAAGCTGTCTTGAAGGAAAGAAACCAGTCCTGGCAGCATTCATCACCTGCTAACTGCAGAGCCTTGGGCTCTAAATAACCAGCAATACCCAAGTACTACATTGAGGGACTTGGGTGGGCCTCTGAAACTCACCGGCTTCATGTGAGTCACAGCACATTACCAGCTATTGTGGCTACATGGCAAAACTCTTTCTGCATGAGAGAAGCAGAGGGAAAAGAAAAAGGGAACTTATTCCTGAACAGTAGGTACCAGCACAACCACAGGACTCAGAGAACCAAACGAGTTCTTGAGTACCCAGTTCCAGGACTGTATTCTTGGTCAGCATTTCTGAAGCTACCCTGGGCAAGAGAGGAGCCCACTGACCTGAAGGGTGAGTCTCAGTCCAGGTAGTGTTCATTACAAGCTGACTTAAGAGCCCTTGGGCCTTAAGGGAACATTAGCTGGTATTTTGGCAGTACTCCTCATGGCCTGGAGTGCTGATGGCTAGAGATTGAGGCTCCTCTGTCCTTGGAAAGGAGAGGGAAGAGGAAGAAGGACTGTATCTTTTGGTTTGTGTGCCAGCTCAGCTGGCAATACAATAGAAAACCAGGTAGATGACTAAGGTTTATGACTCTAGTCCCTGATCCCTGGACAGCACCTCTGGACCCACCCAGGTCCTGGGGAATCTCACTGCTCTGAAGGGAAGAACACAGGAGTGACTGGCTTTTCCACCTGCTGATTTTAGAGACCCAGGGCCTTGAATTAAAACAGGCAGTAGCCAGGGAATGGTTACAGGAGTCTGGGTGAGGCTCAGTGCTGTTCGGGTTTCAGGTCTGACCCAGTGCAGTCGTAGTGGTAGCAGCCACAGGGGTGCTTGTCATTCCAGCCCCAGCTTTAGGTGGCTCAGAACAGAGAGAAAAAATATCTTTTTGTTTGGGAGAAACTGAGGGAAGAAAACAAGAGTCTCTGCCAGGCAATCAAGAGGATTCTCCCAGATCTTGTCCAAGACCATCAAGGTGATACCTCTGTGAGTCTGCAATAATCACAGCTTTACTGGGGTTAGGGTACCCCCTAACGTAGATACACCTTAGATCACAACACCCAAGTCCTTTCCAACATCTGAAAAGCCTTCTCAAAAATGACAGCTATAAATAAGCCCAGACAGTGAAGACTACAATAAATATCTAACTCCTCAAGGCCTAGACACTGAAGAACATCTACTAGCATCAACACTCTCCGGGAAAAAAATAATGACTTTGCCAAAGGAACTAAAAGAGACACCAGGGACCAGTCCTGGAGAAATAGAGATATGTAACCTTTCAGACAGAGGATTAAAAATAGCTGTGCTGAGAAAATTCGAAGAAATTCACCACAACACAGAGAAGAAATTCAGAATTCTGTCAGATAAATTTAACAAAGAGATGGAAATAATTAAAAAGAATCAAGCAGAAATTCTTGAGCTAATAAAAGCAATTGGCATAATGAAAAATGCATGAGTCCTTTAATAGCAGAATGGATCAAGCAGAAAAAAGAATTGGTGAGCTTGAAGACAGGCTACTTGAAAATACACCAGCCAGAGGAGACAAAACAAAAAAGAATAGAAAACAATGAAGCATGCCTACAGGATCTAGAACATAACCTCAAAAGACCAAAGCTAAGAGTTATTTGCCTTAAGGAGGAGTTAGAGTTATAAATATGATTATTCAAAGTGATAATAACAGAGAATATAGTAAACCTAGAGAAAAAATTAATACGTAAGTATGAGAAGATTCTATAACACCAAGCAGATTTAACCCAAAGAAGACTACCTCAAGGCATACAATAATCAAACTCCCAAAGGTCAAGTGTAAAGAAAGGATCCTAAAAGTAGCAAGAGAAAAGAAACGAATAACATACAATACACCTCCAATACATCTGGCAGCAGCCTTTTCAGTAGAAAACTTACAGGCAAGGAGAAAGTAGCATAATATATACATAAAGTGTTGAAGGAAAAGTCCTATATCCTGGAACGTTATATCTGGCTGATATGGTTTGGTTCTGTGTCCTGACCAATATCTCATGTTGAATTGTAATCCCCAATGTTGGGGGAGGGACCTGGTGGAAGGTGATTGATTCATGGGGGCAAATTTTTCCCTTGCTGTTCTCAAGATAGTGATTTCTCCTGAGATCTGGTTGTTTATAAGTGTGTAGCACTTCTCTCTCACTCCCTCTCTATTCTGGCACCATGTGAGGATGTGCTTGCTTCCTCTTCATCCTTCTGCCATGATTGTAAGTTTCCTGAGGCCTCCTTAGTCATACCTTCTGTACAGAAGAAAAGAGGCTTAATGAAACAATGGAACTGTGAGTCAATTAAACTTTTTTAAATAAATTACCCAGTGTCAGTTGTTTTCTTATAGTAGTTTGAGAGGAGAGTAATACAGAAAATTGGTACCAGATAAGTGGGGCATTGCTTTAAAGATACTTGAAAATGTGGAAGTGACTTTGGAATGGGTTACAGGCATAGCTTGGAGCAATTTGCAGGGTTTACAAAAAGATGAGAAGATAAGGGAAAGTTTGAAACTTCTTAGAGATTTGTGGAATGGTTGTGACCAAAATGCTGACAGTGATATGGACTATGAAGTCCAGGCTGAGGAGGTCTTACATGAGATGAGAAATGTATTAAGAACTGGAGTAAAGGTCACTCTTGCTATACTTTAGCAAAGAGACTGGAAGCATTGTGCACCTGCCCTAGAGATCTGTGGAACTTTGAACATGAGAGAGATGATATAGGATACTTAGTGGCAGAAAGTTTTAAGCAGCAAAGCATTCAATATGTAACCTGGCTGCTTCTAACAGCATACACTCATATGCTTTTGCAAAGAGGTGGTCTGAAATTGGAACTTATATTCAAAAGAGAAGCAGAGCATAGAAGTTTGGAAAATTTGCAGCTTGACCATGTGGTAGAAAAAAAAATTTCCTGGAGAGGAATTTAAGCTAGCTGCTGAAATTTGCATAGGTAAAAATGAACCAGATGAGGTTAATAGCCAAGAAAATGGGAAAAAATGTCTCCAAGACATTTCAGAGACCTTTGTGGCAGCCCCTCCCATCACAGGCCTGGAGGTCCAGGAAAGAAAAATGGTTTCATAAGCCAGGTCCTGGGCCTGCTGCTCTGTGCAGCCTCCAGACATAGAACTGTACACTGGGACCTTACAGCTACAACCATGGCTAAAATAAGCCAAGGTACAGCTCTGACATGTTGTTTCAGAGGGTGCAAGGCCCAAGCCTTGGTGGCTTCCACATGGTGTTGGGTCTGCTGGTGGCCAGAGAGCAAGAGTTGAGCCTTGGGAGCCTTTGCCTAGATTTCAGAGGATGTATGAAAACACCTGGATGCCCAGGCAGAAGTCTGCTGCAGGGGTAGAGCCCTAATGGAGACCCTCTACTAGCGAAGTGTGGAGGGGAATTGTAACTCCTACACAGAGTCCCCACTGGGATACTGCCCAGTGGAGCTGTGAGAAGAGGGCCACTGTCGTCCAGACCCCAGAATGGCAGATCCACTGACAGCTTGCCACTGTGCACCTAGAAAAGCCGCAGGCACTCACTGCCAGGCCAGGAAAGTAGCCTCAGGGGATGTACCCTGCAGAACCACAGGGGCAGAGCTTCTCAAGACCTTGGGAGCCTACCTCTTGCATCAGTGTTGCCTGGATGTAAGATATTGAGTCAAAATAAGTTACTTTGGCATGTTAAGATTTAATTACTGCCTTGCTGGTTTTTGGACTTACATGGCACCTGTAACTCCTTTATTCTGGCCAATTTCTCCCTTTTGGAATGGGAGCATTTACCCAATGCCCATACTCCCATTATACCATGCAAGTAACTAACTTATTTTACATGCTCGTAGGTGAAAGATGCTTACCTTCTTTCAGACGAGTCTTTAGACTTGGACTTTTGAGTTAATGCTGAAATGAGTTAAGACTGTGGGGGATTGTTGAGAAGGCATGATTGTGTTTTGGAATATGAGAAGGACACAAGGTTTGGGAAGGGCCAGGAGTAGAATGATATGGGTTGGCTCTGTGTCCCCATTCAAATCTCATGTTGAATTGTAATCCCCAATGTTGGGGAAGAAACCTATTGGGAAGTGACTGAATCATGGCAGAGGATTTCTTCCTTGCTGTTCTCATGACAGTTTGTTCTCACAGGATCTGGTTGTTTGAAAGTGTGTAGCACTTCCCTCTTTGCTCCCTCTCTCTCTCTCTCCCACTGCCATGTGAATACGTGCTTGCTTCCCCTTCACCCTTATGCCATGATTGTAAGTTTCCTGAGACCTGCTCAGCCATGCCTCATGTACAGCCTGTGGAACTATGAGTCAATTAAACCTATTTTTAAAAATAAATTACCCAGTCTCAGGTAGTTCTTTATAGTAGGGTGGGAATGGACTCATACACAGGTGAAAATATCCCTCAAACATGAAAGAGAAATAAAGACTCCCCAGACAAACAAAAGCTGAGGGATTTCATAAATACTAGACCAAGCCTACAGGAAATGCTAAAGGGAGTACTTCAATCAGAAATAAAATGACATTAATAAGCAATAAATAATCATCTGAAGGCACCAAACTCACTGTTAATAGTAGGTACACACAAAAAAAAGAACATTATAACACTTTAAATGTGTTGTATAAACAACTCAAGTAGAAAGGCTAAATGGTGAACCAGTCAAAAATAATAACTACAATAAGTTTTGAAGACATAGTATAATAAGATACAAGTAGAAACAACAAAAAGTTAAAGAGTGTGGGGATAAAATTAAAACATAGTGTTTTTATTCATTTTATTTTGCTTGTTTGTTTGTTAACACAAATAGTGTTAAGATGTTATCAGTTAGGACAATAGGTTATAAGATGGTATTTGCAAGTCTCATGGTAACCTGAAACCAAAAAACATACAGGGAACCCACAAGAAACAGAAAGCAAAAATTCAATCATATCACCAGAGAAAATCTCCTTCACTAGAGGAAGACAGGAATAAAAGAAAGAATTTAAAACGACCACAAAGCAACAAGAAAACACATAACAAAATGTCAGGAGTAAGTGCTTAATTATCAATAATAACATTGAATGTAAATGTACTAAACTCTTCAACCAAAAGACATAGACTGGTTGAATGAATGGAAAAAAAGAAAAAAGCCAATTGATCTATTGCCTACAAGAAACACACTTCACCTGTAAAGACACACATGGAATGAAAATACATAAATGGAAAAGATATCTCACGCCCATGAAAACCAACAAAGAGCAGGAGTCAGCCGGGCACAGTGACTCACGCCTGTAATCCACACACTTTGGGAGGCTAAGGCGGGCAGATTGCCTGAGCTCAGGAGTTTATGACCAGCCTTGGCAACACGGTAAAACCCCACCTCTACTAAAATACAAAAAAATTAGCCTGGGGTTGTGGTGGCATGCACCTGTAGTCCCAGCTACTTGGGAGGCTGAGGCAGGAGAATTTCTTGAACCCAGGAGGCGGAGGTTGCAGTAAGCCGAGACCGCGCCACCACACTCCAGCCTGGTGACAGAGCAAGGCTCTGTCTAAAAAAAAAAAAAGAAAGAGAGAGCAGGAGTCACTATACTTGTATCAGACAAAATAGATTTCAAGACAAAAACTGTAACAAGAGGCAAAGAAGGTTACTATATAGTAATAAAAGGGTAAATTCAGTAAGAGGGTATAACAATTTAAAATATAGATGCACTCAACACTGGAGTACCCAAATGTATGAATGAAATATTGTTAGAGCTAAAGAGAGAGATAGACCTCAATATGAAAATGACTGGAGACTTCAGTATCCCACTTACAGCATTGGGCAGATAGTGCGGAAAGAAAATTCACAAAGAACTAACAAATTTAATCTGCACTGTGGACCCAATGGATCTAATAGATATTTACAGGACATTTCATCCAAAAGCTGCAGAATGCACATTCTTTTCCTAAGCACATGGATCATGCTCAAGGATAGACCATATGTTAGATCACAAAACAAGTCTTAAAACATTGAAAAAAACTGAAAAAATATCAAATGTCTTTTATGACCACCATAGAATAAAACTAGGAATAAATAACAAGAGAAATTTTGTAAACTATACAAATACATGGAAATTAAATAATGTGCTTCTCAATGACCAGTGGTCAGAGTAAATGAAGAGGAAAATTGAAAAATTTTTTGAAACAAATGCTAATGGAAACAACATACCAAAACCTATGGGATACAGCAAAAGCAGTACTAAGAGGGAAGTTAACATCTATACTGCCTACATGAAAAGGAGGGAAAACTTCAAAAAAACAATTTAACAATGCATCTTAAATAACTAGAAAAAAAGAGTAAACCAATCCCAAATTTGTAAAAGAAAAAAATAATAATAAAGATGAGAGCAGGCATAAATAAATTTGAAATGAACAAAGCAATACAAAAGATCAATGAAACAAAAGTTGTTTATTTTTATCTGGAAAGATAAACAAAACTGACAAACCTTTAACCAAACTAATGAAGAAAATAAAGGAGAAGATAATAAATAAATAAATAATATCAGAAATAAAGAAATTACAACTAATACTGAAGAAATTCAAAGGATAATTAGTGATTTTTGACAAGAGCAAAGGCAATGCAATAGAACAAAGTCTCTTCAACAAATGGTGCTGCAACAACTGGACATACACATGCAAAAACAAATAAATAAATGTAAACATAGACTTTATACCCTTTACAAAATTCAACTCAAAATGGGTCATAAACACAAATGTAAAATATGAAAGACCTTAAGAGACACTTCACTAAAAGTCAAATAAGCACGTGAAAAGATACTCAACATCATATGTCATCAGAGTAATGCAAATAAAAAAACAATGAGATACAACTACACACCTATTAGATGACCACAATCCAAATTACTGACAATAGCAAATGTTGGCAAAAATATGGAACAACATGAACTCTCCTTTACTGTAGATGGGAATATAAAATGGTGCAGCCAATTTGGAAGACAGTTTGGCAGTTTCTAACAAAACTAAACTGCTGTTGCCATATAATCCAGCAATCACACTTCATGGTGTTTACCCAAAGAAACTGAAAACTTACATGCATAAGAAAACCTAAACACGAATGTTTACAGCAGCTTTTTTCAGAATTGCCAAAATTTGGAGGCAATGAAGATGTTCTTCAGTATGTGAGTGGATAAATCAACTATGGTACAGAGAGACAGTAGTATATTATTCACACTATAAAGAAATGAGCTATCAAGTGAAGAATGTAGTTAAATGCATATTATGAAGTGAAAGAAGCCAATCTGAAAAGACTACGTACTGTGTCATTCCAACTATATGATATTTTGGAAAAGGCAAAACTAGGGAGACAGTAAAAAGATCGGCGATTGTCACAGGCTGTAGGAGGCTTGACTAGGTGGAGCCTACAGCATTTTTAGGGCAGTAAGAACACTCTGTATGATACTATAATGGTGGGTAAGTGAAATAATAGATTTGTCCCAACCTGTAGAATACAAAACACCGAGTGCAAACTATAGACTTTGGGTGATTATAATGTGTCAGTGTAGGTTCATCAATTATACAAATATGTCACTCTGGTGACAGATGTTGATAATGGGAAAGGCACATGGGGCAGGCAAGGGATGCATGGGAAATGTCTGTACTTTTCTCTCAATTTCACTGTGAATCTAAAACTTCTCTAATAAAATAAACTCTGATATGGCTTGACTCTGTGTCCCCACCCCAATCTCATTTTGAATTGTAATCCCCATGTGTCAAGGGAGGAACATAGTGAGAGGTAACTGGATCATGGGGGCAGTTTCCCCCATGCTGTTCTCATGGTAGTGAGTGAGTTCTCAAAAGATCTGATGGTTTTAAAAGTGTTTGGAAGTTCCTTCTTTGCTCTTCTTTCTTCTTCCACCTTGTGAAGAAGGTGCTTGCTTCCCCTTTGCCTTCTGCAACTACTGTAAGTTTCCTGAGGCCTTGCCAGCCATATGGAACTGTGAGTCAATTAAGCCTCTTTACTTTATAAATTACCCAGTGTCCAGTATTTCTTTATAGAAGTGTGAAAATGGACTAACACAAAGTCTTTAATTAAAAAAAAATAACTTCTTTTAATAGTTGTTTACACTTATATATTTTACTCGGAAGACACTAGGCCATTTAAATTTCTCTCAATTCCCAATACTGAAGATGTATTTATTTACCCCTTACCTCAGTTCTGGAATGTTTCCTTTTATAATGTCTTTGCTTATTTATTCATTACTCTTTATTTTTTGTTCTTCTCTAGGGACTCCTATTATTTAGTATATTCTTATTTTCAAACTTCTCTTGAAATTGTCTATATACACTTTTCAAATTACTCCGGTTTATCTTGTACTTCACTTATCTGATTTTCTTCAAGGACAATTCTGCTACACTGTATTGAATGTTTTCAATTATGATTTTATTTTTCTATCTTAAAATGACTTTAGTCTTTTCTGAGCTCATTGTTAAAATGAAGTATCAGTTCACTAAGCACTGGTATGAACGGTTTTACCAAAGATTCCTGATATTCACAAAAAAGTTATTCATAAGCTAATATCACCTTTAAGGGTTTTGTGATTTCTCCTTATTGTTGATGCTTCAGAATATTTTGTTTTTTTAATTCTTTTAAACTAGGAACATGTTTTAAAACTAATAATATCTACTAATTAGCCGCCTTCTGGGGAATTAGGGGAGAAATAAACTTAAAATCCTCAAAATTTGAGATTGGGAAATAAATCAGCTTTCAAGGTTCCCTTTATTTGCTTTCAAAATACAAATATTTGCAGAATACATTCCTGGATTTTTAACTAAATCAATTCTTGATTTCATATTTGCAATAATATATTCCAAAAAGAGTAAATTAATAAACAGAAATGCATATTATTTGCTTACCCAAAGCTATGTGTTCAAATGAACATAGCAGCATTCTCTTATAACTTTAAACTTGTAAACAAACAAGCAAGAACAAATTTACATCAACAGTAGAATGAGGAAGTTAAAGTGTGTACATAAAATGTGATATTAAATAGCATTACTAATGAATATACTACTACTCATTCATAATATTGAGCAAAAAAATCTAGGCCCACAAAACTAAAACTCTCCTATCGTGATGGAAGCTGGAGTGGTGTTGCCTTGATGAGGGGAGGTGTAACTAGGGGCTAGCTTAAGGAGGATCACACGGGAACTGGTAATGTTTTCTTCCTTCCTCTGAATATTTGTTATAGGAGCATACTCACTTTGTGAAATTTATTGAAAAACATATTTATGATTTTTGCACTTATGTCAGTGTTATACTTAAAAATGAGTGGAATAGCTGGACATGGTGGCTCACACCTGTAATCCCAGCACTTTTGGGGGGCTGAGGTGGTTGATCGTTTGAGGTCAGGAATTTGAGACCAGCTTGACCAACATGGTGAGACCGTATCTCTACCCTAAATACAAAAATTAGCTGGGGGTCAGGGCGGGGGTGGGGATGCACGCCTGTAATCCCAGCTACATGGAGGCTGAGGTAGGAGAATCACTTGAATCCAAGAGATGGAGGTTGCAGTGAGCCAAGATCATGCCACTGCACTCCAGCCTGGGTGACAGAGTAAGAAGGCCGGGAGCGGTGGCTCACGCCTGTAATCCCAGCACTTTGGGAGGCCGAGGCGGGCGGATCACAAGGTCAGGAGATCGAGACCATGGTGAAACCCCGTCTCTACTAAAAATAGAAAAAAATTAGCCGGGCGCAGTGGCGGGCGCCTGTAGTCCCAGCTACTCAGGAGGCTGAGGCAGGAGAATGGCGTGAACCCGGGAGGCGGAGCTTGCAGTGAGCCGAGATTGCGCCACTGCACTCCAGCCTGGGCGACAGAGCGAGACTCCGTCTCAAAAAAAAAAAAAAGACTGTCTCAACAACAACAACAATAAAATGGAATACAGGGGAAGACACATTGTATCTATATTTGCCACATGTTTACAACTAGATGTACCTAATGATAACCTACATGCCATAAAAAAATACTAAACATTGTTTCATAAATTAGAAAAGATAAAAGTAATTCTCAGGAAGAATCGGAAATGGCTTCATAAAGGAATTGCCAGTGTAGAGGATTGATTGAGTGACAGAAAGACAAAATGCATGAAAAATCAGTGAAGACACCATTGCAATACCGTAGGATCACATCTTAGTATTCTAAGAGCTGAGGCTAGTGTCTTGGGCTGTAAGTGCGTCAGAAATACTCACTGAATGTGAACAATATTGGAGTGAAGGTTATCTTTGACAACAAGCTGAGTTACCAGATAGAGAGAAGGACACAAGCTTTTCTCGTCAGCTATACTAATTACCTTATTGGGAAGTTCTGTATTTTAGCATGTATTTTGATATTTTAATTCTTATTAAATAAAAACACATTGGGAAATGTTATTTATATAGTCATTAGCATACTGGAAATATGGAAAGTTGCAAACAACACAAAAGTGATAAAATATTTGCAAATTGCATGTCGAGAAGATTTCCAATTAAGTGAACTCCTTATTGACTTCTCTTTGCATTTATATTTTTTGATAAAAGGAGTATAGCAATAGTTTATAAATGCAGATTTAAGAAAATTTGAGAAGAAAAAATTATATGTACCCAATCTAAGGTGACCTCCATACCACAGACTAAATCTATCCACCCACCCACTGAAATAGCACCTGCTCTGGAGGGTCTAATTTCACTTTCAGCAGCATTACTCAAAGAACAAACAGAAAAACCTAGCAAGTCCACTAAATATGGACTTCATCAATCAGCTAGCAAACACAGTCATGTCTAAAACAAGTCAGTGATGACTTCTACTGGGTCAGAAAGCAGAAAATCAAATATAAAGCATGTCTGGATTTCTTCAAAAGTAGCATGTTGTTTGAGGCCAACAGAACTTTTCTTAAGTGTTCTTTCTCCCTGTAAAAGATATTGTGAATATTTCAGTTGTAGACAACCCTACAATTTCAAAGGAATTTGGTGCAAAAATGTCACTTACGAGAAAGGTAAACTATAAAATATAGATGAGGGAGGAAGCAGACGTAAGTTAAAAAATATTTTTTTAAAATCAAACCCTTCAAAATTAACTCTTTACCTCATGTAGCTGTGGCAAATGAGAAACCTTAGAAGAGAGATACAGAGGGAGACCAGCGGGTGAGACTGCACACAGAGAGACGGTTACATCACCAGAAAGCCAGACCTCTTGTGATATTCTCATTCCCTCCTCATACTTCCCAGCTTTGGCGCTTTATGCAAATATGCCCCTTATTCCTAGCACATTTCCACAGACTTCCTCCACTGTCTAAAGAAGCCTGGAGAACTCCCTGAAGAGAGCTGGGGGTTGGGGTGGGGGGTGTCTTCACTTGCCACCATTGGGCAGTCAGGTTAAATAAACTTGTTTTACTGCAATCTCCAAGGTTGCAAGCAAACTAAATCAAAGAATGAGGGTATGAAAATACTGCATAGATAAATGTGGGAAACATAGATTACTAAATGCACAGTTAGTGAAACATTTCCAAAGTATTATTATATTTGTGTACACCTTCACAGTTTTAACAATATCACAACTTTAATTTTCAGTTTTTCAAGTAAAGACTTTGCTGAATTGCCAAGGTTCTACACACCGGAACAAAACCTGACTTAGTAGAATGGATCACCCAAGTAGGTCATGTAGGGCAGCATGAAGACCACCCACCTCTACTTTCTGAGGAATAATTCTCACTGTAGACTTCCATGTCATTCAAAGCAGAGCATTTAGGGCAGAAAACCTCCAGGGTATTGTGCAATATCCTTTTTGGAACGGCCCATTCCCAAGCTGTATAGTACTCAGCAGATAAAAAATTAAAAAAAAATAAAAATTTAAAAAAAATTTTAAAAAAGCAAGTAAGCATAAATTGGGAGGGTGTAAGACTTATAATCAGATTTCTTCAGTTTTAAGTGGGGGGGCTCTATCTTATATCTACCCCCAATACCAAGAACAATGCCAACAGGGCAAGTGCTTCTTATATACAGTATAGGAAGCAATGCACATAGCCCTGTTCGTTGCACACTTGCTGTGCAACCGTAGGCAAGTCATTTTCCATCTCCAACTTTAGTATGTCCCTTACAAAGGGTGGTTGGTAATGAAACCTCTTTCTGGGATTGTTTCAAAATGTAATTAGATAATGCCTGTGAAAGCACTTTGTGAACCCTAAAGTGCTCTGCAAATATAAGGGATAAAATATTGGAAAGCTGCCCCTGGGTGATTCCTTCTGAAATATACCCAGATATTAACATTTTAGTGGTGAAAAAAAAGAGTGCTAATATTTCCCATTGGCACTTTTCTACTGCAGAAGTAAGTAATCTAAGTAGAAGCAGTACTTTTTTCCTCAAGACTCAACAAAGCTACTTTCATTTAAATTGTAGCACATCAACATTTTTATTTTCCCTGAATTGACTCTTTTGGGAGATATATATATGCTCACCCCTTGTCTAATGGAAAACCCCAAAAGTCAGAGTAGCCCTATCCTGGTCTTGACATTAAATCTCTCTGTGTGACCTTGGGCAAATTGCTGTTCTTGCTATTATTAGTTCAGTACAACAAGTATACATATGACTCCTAATATATGCCAAGCTCTGTATTAGGCTCAGCCTGATATACAGAAAAAAAAAAAAGCAAAAGTCCCCTACAGCTAAGAAGCTTACAATTAAATAAGTTTTTTAGTCTCCCAAATAGAAATGATAATCACTGTGCTACGCACTTCCCAGGTTTCTTATGAGGTTAAAAGATAGCACAGGAGAGTACTTGGCAAAATTCAAAAGTGGTACATAAATGCAGCATGGTATTATTAGCAAACGTAAAATTATCAACAGAATATAGATGGTGAAAGAATACTTGAAAGAAGAGGAGATTAATATTTATCGAGCTTCTGCTCCATACAGAGAGATGTACATATATTACTTTACCTACACAACAAAATGGTTAGGTGGATATTAATCACTGCTCTTGACCAATGGGGAATATAATAGTTAAAGCAATCTAGTTTTAAAACCAGAGCCACTATTCAAACCATAGCCTCATTGCAAAAGACTCTACAGAAATCGTTTATATAGATTTTTATATTGCTTCAGAAATCCACATATATTTCACCAGAAAAGAAAGAGTTCCCAAAACCTAACACACAGCAATTTCAGTTGCAGAAATAGACAAGAACGTATTTTTAACTTATTTTTAAAAATAAAAAAGAAGGAAAGAAATGAAATGAACTAATTTAATTAATAGAGCAACATAAGAAACCCAAAAAGATGTCATTATCTTTTCTAATTCCCTAAACGGTGCTCATGCCTAAAACAATTTTTGTTTAAAAGCGAAAGTAATGTTGTTTTCTGAATCCTTAAGTAGATAGAATGGATGGAAAGTTGCACATTTCAGCACTCACGTGGTTAAAAGAATCACTTGAGAGGGCTTCGTGAAATCGAAATTTCTGTGATGCTTTCTGTGTGGATTAGCATACCAAGCAAAATACAAAAGGTAGCTTAATGCCTAGATATATTAAAATCAAGAGCTTAACTTCTAATATCCTCTCCCCAATCAGGTATGGATTTACAAAACATTTTGCTCTTGTTGTTATTTTTCCTAGCTAAAACTCACAGCTAAATCCATCAGCGTAAAAGATTGTTGAGTTACATTGGTATGATTTTCAAAATTTATTTTCAACCTATAAAGCAGAATAAGATAAACTCCAGGGGTATGCAAAAGCTGGAAACTGCTTAGAAGCAGCTAAGAGGGCACATATAAATCAAGCAGCCTGGAATTATAAATATGTAATAACCGTTCAGAAAAAAAAATTTAATGATTGAATATCTTGCTGACCTAAATGGATACGAATTAACACTTCTCCCTCACAGCAAGAAGATAACTACTAATATTTATCTAGCATCTACTAAATGCTAGACCTGTGTCAATGCTTTTTATACATTATCTAATTTACTTCCCACAAAATACCCTATGAAGCGAGTAATATTGTATTTATGTTCTAGCCAGATGATGGAACTTCTGAATGATAGAATTGAGATTCAGAATTTAAATAATGGTCCAAGAGTGCAGAGCTAATAAATAACGGAGCCAGAATTGAACTCAGCCTGTCTCTTTCCCCCAACCTATTACATGTCAGCTGCCATAGAGGGTCACACCTCTTTTCTGTGTGCCATTTGCAAATATAAAAAAGCTTGGAAGACAATGAAAAGAATTCCAAGTATAGGTTCATTCACTGATTGAACAAGTAAGTCTTAAGTACCTAGTCTCTGTCAAGCCTACTGGTGAAAAGCACAGTCACGAAGGAAATAGATGTGGGCCTTGCTCTCATGGGGTTTACAGTACAGATTATTTTAGGCTTTGAGACTGAGCCTTTCCAAAACACTTCAAAATTGAGAAGAAGCTCCTCATAAATTGAGACTCTATGTGGTGAGTCAGGTATGCCTACTCTATTACTTACCGCTGTTGACACATGCTAAATTGTAAACATATTTTATAGATGAGTGTCATCTATAAAATAGGGATAATAAAAATTGCACTATCCACCTCAAGATACTATTGTAAAGAATAAATAACATAATGCATGTGAAATTATCACAAATATTCAAAGATACATGCATACATCTGTGAATATATATAAACACATAAAAGGATAATCATTATGCTTTTCAAGGTGAAGACATTATATATTTACCTTATCAAAATAACAGTTAGCCAAAGGCAGTGACTTATGCCTGTAATCCCAGCACTTTGGGAGGCAATGCAGGAGGATCCCTTGAATCCAAGAGTTCAAGACCAGCTTGGGGAACATAAGAAGACCCCACCTCTACAAAAAATTTAAAAAATTTTTTCAGGCCATGGTGGCATGCCCTTGTCACCCCAGCTACTAGGGAGGCTGAGTTGGGAAGATTGCTTGAGCCTAGGAGTTTGAGGCTACAGTGAGTTATGATTATGCCACTGTATTCTAGCCTGACCAACAGAGCAAGACTTTATCTGAAACTAAGAAAAGTAATAATTATGTGATATGATGGCAACAGTTGCTACCAGATTGGGAAGTTATGAGGTTTCTGCTAATGTAGACACACAGATAATACATTTGAAAAGTGATTGCAGGAAAGAATAAGTTATTCATAATTTTAATTGTTTGTTATTTGATAATATAGTATCAAGGCATCTTGTAGCCTCACAAAGCATAACTTTGGATTTCCTACCTTGTGGTTTTGTATTTAGCTAGTCAACCCAAATGCTTCCCCCAAACACAGGGCAATGAGAACACCAAGTTAACATGAAGTTTTAACAAAGAGATGCTCATTGCCAGGTACTATGCTGGGCAATGAAGAGAGGTTGGACGTGGTGGCTCGTGCCTGCAATCACAGCACTTTGGGAGGCCAAAGCAGGCAGATCACAAGGTCAAGAGATCGAGACCATCCTGGCTAACATGGTGAAACCCCATCTCTACCAAAAAATACAAAAATTAGCTGGGTGTGGTGGCACACGCCTGTAGTCCCAGCTACTCTGGAGGCTGAGGCAGGAGAATGGCTTGCAGTGATCCGAGATGGCACCACTGCACTCCAGCCTGGCAAGAGAGTGAGACTCCATCTCAAAAAAAAAAAAAAAAAAAAAAAAAAAGAATGGTTCATTAGAGAGGAGCCATGTTCTCAGGGAACTTGTAGTATACTGAAAGATGCTTGCAGAAAATAGACATATACTATTCGCTGTGGCAAAGTGTGAAAACAGGTTGATTGGGGACACAATGGGAATACAGATCAAGACACAAATTCATCCTCATGTTTAAGAAACCCCTAAACCAGGGACTGGGGCATAAAAAGGCAATTTCCTGGTAAGGTGAGTACTTGTTGGTAGGAGAATGGAGAGAAGTCACGGTGCAAACACATGGAAGTAAAAGCAAGTGGAAAACACTAGTAACGAGAACCCAGTTCATGGCGGCTAGCATGTGGCATGTAGAGGGTAAAACAGAGGAAAAACCGAAACTGGAGCAAACTGAAATTGGAGTTTGTTTGCAGCAAAATCTGAAACTGAAGACCTTAACGAGGGAGAGGTATTTTGGGAATAAAGACTCTTGATTGTGTTAAGGAATGTGGAATTTCTTCTCCAAGTAAAGTGACTGATATCAAAAGGCTTTGACTTTGATTTTGAATTTGGAATCAGACAAGGGAAGTCACTCTCCGATCTGCTCTTTAGATACACCCTGGTGGCTTCTGGGTGGACGATGGGTTGGTAGTTTAATCAGTAGGCTAATTAGGAGGATGTTAAAATCAATAAGCTGAGCTTTTGCTGAGTTACCCATTATCCATGACTGAAAGGAAGTGAGTATTACATGTACACCATGAGCAGAGTAAATAGTATGCCAAAGAAATTAAATGCTAATTGAAAAGCCGAATGAGTACTGAGCAGGATGAGGAGGAATCACGGGGGTGAGTAAAGTTGTTTCCTTCGGCCCAAGCTTGTCACACTTCCAGGTTTGATTAAATTATTCTCCACATCCCCCTCAAACTCCTGCCCCCCAACCTCTCTTACAACCCTCAAGAGCTCTCAATTATTCTTTTTGTTCAGATTGGGGGAAAAAGCGTGACAGCTGCTTTTCCAGCAAGTGAAATGCAAACACTGTTTGTGGACTACAGAAGGCCAACCAGGTATAGCATTTACTTTGTGGGTCAGGGAGGAGTCTAATCTGAGAATTCACTTGCAGCTTTTAGCCCTGTCCCTGTCATCACATCCACAACACTCTGAGTATCTCCTCTCTACATACATTGCTGCTTTGGGGCAAGGCACTTTTTGTCTCTTACAGGAAGATAGATTTATTCATTTCAGTGGTATCATAATATTGAACAGCTGGTCACTACTTCTCACTGTCTCATTCCTCGCACACTTCTGCTTTATCAGTCGCAAGTCCCATGGCTAAACACTGTGAAAACCAGAGGAAATGTGTTATAAAAGCAACAATACTGATGAACAAAACATACAGACCCTCTGGATATAAGTGACAAATCCAACAATGCATTGTTCTATTCTTTTCTAAAATAAATCCTAAAAACAGAAGGTATTCGGCTGATATAAAGCATCATATTTGAATGATATAGCTCATGTTTGCAGAGTTTTGACAGCCATCTATCTGACTTTAGTTTATGACCAAAAGCGTGTGTGACTAGGGAGATCAATTATGCAGCCAGAACATGGAAGTTAAATAGACTATTCAAATTTACAGAGCAATTTAGTAATTACTGAGGCAGGTCTCCAGATTGCAGGATGAATTGCCAACTCCTAGATCGGGTTTAAAGGCTCTGAACTGGCCCCTTGATCATACCACAGAGTAACCTCCACAGGAACCTTTCTTTACAGTCAAAATTCCATATGTAAGCCTTCTTGTAACCATCCAAGTGGCTCTGACTGCCAGCTGCATAGAGAAAGACCATGGCATTGCAGATGGCGTTGAGGTAAAGAAAGAGTTTAATAGACATGAGGCCAGCCACACCATGTGGGAGACAGAGTTAGTACTCATATTGTCTCATCTGAAGTTCCTAGGTTAGGGGTTTTTCAAAGGCAGTTTGGGGGAAGGGGTGGGGTGGCTAGGCTTGCTGCTGACTGGTTGGGGTGGAGATGAAATTACAGGGGATCAAAACTGTCTTCCTGCATGCTTAATCACTTCCGGGTAGGTCATAGATGCTGGGTTGGTGGGTCCAGGTGGTTCTAGGTGGAGTCATGGGTATCAGACATCCAAAAAATCTGTAGACATACTTCAAAAGGCCCATCCACAACAGTGGTGTTATTTGCAGGAGTAACTGGCGAAGTTGCATATCTTATAACCTCCGGAATAATAACTGACAATCATTTATGTCTGTGCATTAGCAGGATGCAGGCTCCTCCCCTCTCCCCCATCCTGATGATCTCCATTGGCTTTACAAAGGTGATGACTTTCAGAGGAGGCCTATTATCATTTAAATGATAGCCTAAATGTCTTCCCAAGTTAGCTTGGCCCAATAGCCAAGGAATACTTAAGGGAAAGCCAAGATGATGGGTTAACTCAGATCTCTTTCACTGATATAATTTTTGCAAAGGCACTTTCATTTTCACCACTATCCTTTCTATCATCTGTGGGCTTTTTATTGATATTAGGATAACAAAAAGAAAAACAGTTATAATCAAACAGCTGCAGCATAATGATTAATATTGAAATAATGACAACTGCAACAGTGATAGTAAAGTGACTATAGCAAGGTGATTAAGCCTGCAGGCTGCAGGCTGTCAATCACATATCTATTTATATTCTAGCCTCAGTGCTCCTTTTTTTTTTTTTTTTTTTTTGAGATGGAATCTTACTTTGTCTCCCAGGCTGCAGTGCAGTGGCGCGATCTTGGCTCACTGCAACCTCCACCTCCGGGGTTCAAGCGATTCTCCCATCTCAGCCTATCAAGTAGCTGGGACTACCAGCATGCACCAACATGCCCAGCTAATTTTTGAATTTTTAGTAGAAACGAGGTTTCACCATGTTGGCCAGGCTGGTCTCGAACTCCTGAACTCAAGTGATCTGCCTGTCTCAGCCTCCCAAACTGCTGGGATTACAGGCGTCAGTCACTGCACCTGGCCGTGCCCCAGTGTTCTTTGACTCTATGAGCTTTAGCCATGTTACTTACCCTCTCTGTTTCTCTGTCCCCTTTTCTAAAACAAAAGTAATAAATAACTGTCTGATATAGTTTGGATATTTGTTTCTATCTAAATCTCATGTCACATTATAATCCCAATGCTGGAGATGGGGCTTGATGGGAGGTTTTTGGATCGTGGGAGTGGATTCCTTATCAGTGGTCTGGGCCATCCCCTTGGTGATAAGTGAGCTCTCATTCCGAGTTCTCACGAGATCTGGTGTGTCACCTCTCCCCAAACTCTTTCTCCTGCTCCCATTCTTGTCATATGATATGCCTGCTCTCCCTTTGGCTTCCATCATGATTGGAAGCTTCCTGAGGCCTCTGCAGAAGCAGATGCTGCTGCTATGCTACCTGTACAGCCTGTAGAACCATGAGCCAATTAAATCTCTTTCATTATAAATTACCCAGTCTCAGGTATTTCCATATAGCAATGCAAGAACTGCCTAGTACACCGTTATATATAGGTCTATCTATCTGTCTGTCTATCTATCTATCTATCTATCTATCTATCTATCTATCTATACAGAGAGAGAGCATTGGGGCTAGGATATAAATAGGCAGTGTGATCCACAGCCTGCAGGCTTAATCACCTTGCTACAACCACTCTATTATCACTGTTGCTGTTGTTGTTATTTCAGTATTAATCATTATGCTACAGCTGTTTATATATATATATACACACACACATATATATATATATATGTCAGAGAGGACTATAATATCTAATAGGGTTTTATTATAAGAATTAATAAACAATATATTTAGGTACTTGAAAATTATCTGGCATATAAATATTCAATAAGTGTTGTCTATAATCACTATTTTAAAATATGCATATGTATGTGAAATTTCATATTGTTAAAATATAAGTAGTATGAGTATTGTTATCATTATTACTATCATTATCATAACTACTTTGTGGCTCACAATAGTCCTGTGAAGCATGCGGTGAATAAAACTGTATAGTTCCTCAGCTATTAAGGGATTAAGTGAGAATTTAAAACAAATATGTCTAATACTGATGTCTATTAGGCCTTGTATATTAGTCTCCTATTGCCCCAAATTTCCACAAATGTATTATTTTACAGTTTTGTGGGTTAGAGGTCCAGAGCAGGTCTCACCAGACTAAAGCCAAAGATTTTCAGGGCTGCCTGGTTCTTGGAGAGAATCTTTTTTCTTGCTCATACCCATTCTTGGCAAAACTCAGTTCCTTATGGTTGTCAGACTGAGGTTCCTGTTTCCTTGTTGGCTGTCAACTCAGGGCCATTCTCAACTTCTGAAGACCAACCACATCATTTTCTCATGGCTTCCTTCTTTCATCATCAAAATGAGCAATGGGGGGTCAAATCCCTCTCATGCCTCAAATGTCTCTGTCTATTCTTCTGTTACATCTCCTTCATCAACACTTCTGCCCTCCTCACATGCTTTTAATATGATTACATTGGGCCATCCCAGATAATACAAGAGAAAATCCATATTTAAAGTCCATGACCTCAATTCCCTCTTCCACGTTCCTTTGGCCACGTAATGGAACATGTTTATGTGTTCTAGAGATGAAGGCATGTTAATATGGTTTGGCTCTGTGTCCTGACCTAAATCTCATGTTGAATTGCAATCCCCAATGTTGGAGGTGGGGCCTGGTGGGAGATGATTAGATCAGGGGTGGTTACTGATGGTTTAGCACCATCCCTCTAGTGTTGTCTCGTGATAGAGTTCTCAGGAGATCTGGTTGTTTAAAGGTATATAGCACCTCTCCCTTCACTGTCTTCCTCCTACTCTAGACATGTAGGAAGTACCTGCTTCCCTTTTGCCACGATAGTAAGTTTCCTGAGGCCTCTCAGCCATGTTTCCTGTATAGCCTGTGGAACTGAGTCAATTAACCTTCTTTTATTTATAAATTACCCAGTCTCAGGTAGTTCTTTATAGCAATGCATGAATGAACTAATACACATATGCATCTGTTGTAGGCCACCATTCTGCCCACCAAACTGCAGCACCTCTGATGTGTTCTAGGGACCAGTTGGAGTCACAGCAATAAAGCTACTAGTGACAGAAAAGGAGAAGAATGAGTATCATAAATAAGAGTGTAAAATTAATCAAACTTTCTAAAAGGCAATAATTGCATAGTTATCAAGAGGTAATGGTGAAAGAGTATGGGTAAAATAGATCAATTTGTTTTTAACAACTTTATTGAGGTATAATTGTTATACTAAGAAATACTCATATTTAAAGTGTACACTTTGATGAGTTTGGACATATGTGAACATCTATGATACCATCACCACACTCAAGGTAAAAGACATATCTCATACCTTCCAAAGTTTTCTTGTGTCTTTTTGCTTCTTCTGTTTGATGGTTTTTGTGATTTGTGTGTGTGTGGGGTTGTGGAAAGAACACTTAACATAATGCTGTGGTTTGAATGTTTGTGTACTCCCCAAAATGCATGTTGAAACTTATTCCCCAGTGCAACAGCATTAAGAGGTGGGGCCATTAAGAGGTAAATAGGCCATGAGGGCCCTGCCTTCGTTAACGGGATTAGTAACCTTATAAAAGGGTAAGAGGGAATCAGCCAGGTCTATTTGCCTTTCTGTGTTCTGTCACATGAGGACACAGTGGTTGTCCCCTACAGAGTGTACGGCAAAAAACTGCCATCTTGGAAGCAGAGGCCAGGTCCTCACCAGATACTACATCCACTGATGCCTTGACCTTGGATTTCCCAGCTTCCAGAACTGTAAGAAACAAATTTCTATTATTTATAAGTTACCTAGTTTCCGGTATTTTGTTATAGCAGCACGAATGGACAAAGACACATGAGATCTGCTGTCAACAAATGTTGAAGTGCACAGTACTGTACTACCCATAGAGACTATATTGTAAAGCAGATCTGCAATAAGTTCTTTGAGAAACTAAACAAACTACATATTTTTAAAGTGATAAGTAGAAAAAAGTGAAAAAACAATCTGAAAGAAGATATGGGTAAATATTAGCATGGCATTGCAAAATAAGTCATTAGTTTAAAATAAAAAAATGTAAAGAAAGATTTATAAATTTCACCAAATGAAATTTGTGTATGAAAGGCATCATAAACAGAATTAAAGGACAAATAACAAACTAGAGAAGAGTATGTATAAGGGGATTGATGCCACATATTTATTAATGTTTTCTACAAATCAATAAAAAGATTAAAAACTCCAATAGGCACAGGGACAAAGGAAAACAAACAGGCAACTCATAAATGAATAAATAAATGAAGAAATATCAGTGGTTAGCAAATAAACAAAAAACAATTGTATCAAATCACACACACACAGAATATTTTTCAACTATCAAATTTAGGCAAAGATAGAAATTTTCTAGTTAAGAATTTTTTCTTGGCAATACAACTTCTAAAGATTTATCTCAAGGAAAGAAGCAGGAAAATGTTTAAAAAGATATGTGTAAGGACATAGATACAGGACACAGATGCAGATATAAATAAAGATACAGAGCATTATTTATTTATAATAGCAAAAAAATGAAGAAAAAGGTGCACATAACTAAAATTATTCCCTGTTTATCTGAATGCCTTATATAATCATTTTTTAGATGTTTTTGGACATGCAACACATTGTGGTATTAAACACAAACAAACAAAAAATCTATTCAAAATATTTTGAAGAGAAAATAAAGATCAAGATGTTGAGATTTTCCTAGGAAGAGAGATTTGAAAAGTAATTTGAGACAGACATTCAATACATGGTGAACCATGTAGAAAGCTGCCTTAAAACCTTTTGGAAGAAGGCAAGGAACAAATCGAGAACTCTTTGGGAAAGAATAAACTACTATAAAGGCTAAAACACAAATGTGAAGTAAGCACATAAATACATCCAGTTTCACAGACATTAGGGCAAATACGGAATTTAGAAAAATACTGTCATGAATTGAGTTAGATTTAGTCATTAATTTTCATTTAATGAGTCAGAACTAGCCATAATTTCTCATTTAATGAGTAAGATTTATGGTACTATATAAGCTTGAAAATATTAGTAATTAATAGAAATTGGCTTGGTAAAGACATATGATCACTCATTTAAAGGCAATTCGATATTGGAAATGAGGCATGATTACATCCGTCAGAAATTTATAACGCTAAATTGATAGTCACAGTTAACTATAGGAAGAGAATGTAAATTTCACTCAAGGTTCACACTATAAATAATGAATAATCAACAGAGAAATAATTGCAGCCATAAAGCATAATTATTCATGCACTTTGCCTACCAGGGCATCTTTGCACAATATTAAGTATCATAAGACTTGATCAGAAATGGGCAAATGGTCATATCCCATTGGCATCTTCTATTTACCACTTCAATAAATTTGTAGTTTGTTTTCCTTCTCATAAAATTGACTTACTGTAGATCTGTTTTACAACAGAATCCCTTTAGGTAATACAGTACCAGCATACTAGTCAACACCAAAGAAAGTCACAAAACTGTACATGATCAGCTACCAAAATACAAAATACATAAGGTACATAAATTAGAGAATGTATGTTTGTTTTGCTTCTGGATCTGAATCAAGAGTTATACAGTTTTACAGAGACAGGATATTACTTTGAAGAAGAAAATTGATTAGAAAAACTCTGAATTTTCTTACTGTTTCATTTTTCCCCTGAAGTAATGTTTTTTTTTCTTTTTTTTTTTAAATTTATTTATTATTATTATACTTTAAGTTGTAGGGTACATGTGCATAACGTGCAGGTTTGTTACATATGTATACTTGTGCCATGTTGGTGTGCTGCACCCATCAACTCGTCATTTACATCAGGTATAACTCCCAATGCAATCCCTCCCCCCTCCCCCCTCCCCATGATAGGCCCCGGTGTGTGATGTTCCCCTTCCTGAGTCCAAGTGATCTCATTGTTCAGTTCCCACCTATGAGTGAGAACATGCGGTATTTGGTTTTCTGTTCTTGTGATAGTTTGCTAAGAATGATGGTTTCCAGCTGCATCCATGTCCCTACAAAGGACACAAACTCATCCTTTTTGATGGCTGCATAGTATTCCATGGTGTATATGTGCCACATTTTCTTAATCCAATCTGTCACTGATGGACATTTGGGTTGATTCCAAGTCTTTGCTATTGTGAATAGTGCTGCAATAAACATACGTGTGCATGTGTCTTTATAGCAGCATAATTTATAATCCTTTGGGTATATACCCAGTAATGGGATGGCTGGGTCATATGGTACATCTAGTTCTAGATCCTTGAGGAATCGCCATACTGTTTTCCATAATGGTTGAACTAGTTTACAATCCCACCAACAGTGTAAAAGCATTCCTATTTCTCCACATCCTCTCCAGCACCTGTTGTTTCCTGACTTTTTAATGATCGCCATTCTAACTGGTGTGAGGTGGTATCTCATTGTGGTTTTGATTTCCATTTCTCTGATGGCCAGTGATGATGAGCATTTTTTCATGTGTCTGTTGGCTGTATGAATGTCTTCTTTTGAGAAATGTCTGTTCATATCCTTTGCCCACTTTTTGATGGGGTTGTTTGTTTTTTTCTTGTAAATTTGTTTGAGTTCTTTGTAGGTTCTGGATATTAGCCCTTTGTCAGATGAGTAGATTGCAAAAATTTTCTCCCATTCTGTAGGTTGCCTGTTCACTCTGATGGAAGTTTCTTTTGCTGTGCAGAAGCTCTTTAGTTTAATGAGATCCCATTTGTCAATTTTGGCTTTTGCTGCTGTTGCTTTTGGTGTTTTAGACATGAAGTCTTTGCCCATGCCTATGTCCTGAATGGTACTACCTAGGTTTTCCTCTAGGATTTTTATGGTATTAGGTCTAACATTTAAGTCTCTAATCCATCTTGAATTAATTTTCGTATAAGGAGTAAGGAAAGGATCCAGTTTCAGCTTTCTACTTATGGCTAGCCAATTTTCCCAGCACCATTTATTAAATAGGGAATCCCCTGAAGTAATGTTTAAGAGAGGTCAGACACCTATCCAATCCACCCTTGGACATGTACTACATGAAGATTCTTAGGGAAATCCAGTGAATGGAAAAGACAAGTTTTCCCCAAAGTCTAGAAATATGGGATCTTCTGAAGAGACATAATAAAAAAATATATTTATTAAAGATTTAATTATAAGTTGGAGAGTTCGTATGTTTACCCAATGGAGAGATCTTTGTTGGGATCTTTAATTGAATCTCTAATTAAAGCCCTACCATATAATTGAGCCTGAGTCTAGCATCACTATGGAATATACTACCAAAAGGTTGAAGGAAGAAAATGGAGAATTGACACCTCACAAGCATGTGGAAATACATTTTTAAGCTACATTTAAGACACTGGAATGTCTAAGAAAATTAATGAATTCCTTTGCACCGTTTTGTGCTGCCAGTTAAAACATTAGTTCTCTTTCCCATCTGTTTGCTGTAGTGTAGCCATTCATACTCAGTCTGCAAAACAGATTTGTCACATTTTCTCCATGTTCCAAAGGGTTAGATACTGGTAGGAGACAGCACTAATCATAAAGCATGCTCTCATGAATTCACACGACTAACTAGAAAACCAGTACAAATTGCAGAGTTAGAGAAATTAAGGAGAATGCAGCGACATACAATAAGCAAATCCGCCCTGCTTCATCAAGCAAATGTTCTTTGCTGTACGATAGCAAAGATAATTGAAGACGGCACTGGAAGGGAGCCTAACAGTCTAATAAATACTTGTCTGTGATTCACTTGCCAATCAGAAACTGAGACATGATGAAGCAGATGATGTCTGATTTGAACAGTGGCCTTATAATTTATTTATTTCAAATTTGACTTAGAGGTCTACATTAGAGTTAAAAAAAAAAAAAAACAATTTTGAGAGAGAAACCAATTAGACTCTGTGGATTTAATGTAAGCTCTCATCATGTCTTAAATTTACTTTGTTGGTTTATCTGTAATAAAAATATTGCTTTATAATTTTAATAGCAAAATGTAATGAAAATCAAAGCAACAAAATTGTTGAAGTTTTCCACTCACAGAATAGGCTGCCAACATTTTCTAATAATGGAATCTTACTAGTTGTGTGCCCTTGAGCTCAGTTTTATCTATATTTTGTGCATTCTGCTATAAAACCTGAACAATAGCACCTACCTTGTAAAACTTTTGTCAGGATTGAGATGCATTGTGGGTTCCTTCAGCAACAAATGAAGATTAGACTTGTAGGGTCAGTGATACCTCCCAGTTGTTATGTTGTTGTTGTTGTTGTTGTTGTTGTTGTTGCTGCTGCTGCTGCTTTGCATGAGTCTGTATGAATGAGAACTTTCATTTTTGATTAAAGCAAGAAGGAAAAGGGTGGTTCACAATCACCAGAGGCAGAATAAATCAAGGTAGGGAAACAGAAAATGCTATAAAGTCCATTCTCCAGTCACCTCAAGTTCTATAAGAGATGCAAAGAAGATGAGGGGGCATTTTGACAAGGGATAGTCAGAGACTAGATGTGCAGTCAGCCAGACTTCAGGGGTCAAGAGATGCAGGGGTAGGAAGAACTAAGCTCTTCCCATTTATCAAATGAAGTAGCAGAGTCAGGCTACAGTGTTAATAGCAGACCAGAAGCATCAGCAGTGTCAACCATATTGGACAGAGAGACAAGTACCTCAAGGAATCCATGGGCTGCAGTGGCCATAGGGAGATATCTTTCAAAAGATTTTTGAGTAATAAATGTTCAAGAGATGTAACACAAAAGAATATAAGTAGAAATTTTCTGAAGCACATGAGAACAACCTATTAGAAATTCTACAGAATAATGGAAGGGCTTGGCAGGAAGCGAGGAGGGCTGCAAGAAGGAGCTGAGAAGATATTAAAATCTGAAGCTTAATGCACTTTGTACCTGCAGTTCACAGTGTCTAGGTCATTTTAGTTACATGCTTCCCATATTTTTGTTTTTATTTTCTTAACTAAAGACAAGCTACTTGAGAATAGATACATATGTGAAAAGTTTCGTATTTCCCACATTAGCCAGCACTATACTAGGCACAGTTTAGATGTTTAATACATTATTGCCTTTCGTAGTGCATAGGCCAACAGAATTGATCAATAAATAAATAAATGGAGAATATGCTCGAGAACAAATTGACAAACAAGACATAAATAAATCACCAAGAACAGATGGCATCCAACCAAATGTTTTTAAAGCCGTCAGAGGAGACTGGAATTGCTCACTAAAATGTTTAATCTTTCATTGGAATTGGACACTGTACCCAACCACTGGCTCATTGCCATCTTGTTTTTCAAAAAGACTTGAAAATTGACCTTGGAATTTATCTGATGCTTTGGCGTTAGAAAGTAGCAAATTACAAAGTAAATATTAGTAATGAAATAAGTGGTTTTAGGAAAGGTAAAACAGGTCATAGAATGAAATAAAATTTAACTGAATGATATTTATGTTTTGATGAATGTGGGACAACAGAGAAACCAATGGAATAATTTATGTCAACTTTTAGAAAGTCTTGGGAAAGTTCCAGGTCAACAAATTCACCAGAAATTTGGAGAAAATGCTTACTCATGAAGAGAAAACTGACTTCGAGAATACAGAGATGGAACTATCTTGTTTTCTTTATTTAAATGACAACCCTGAAGTATGTCAGAGATGATGACAACTATATATAATACCTTCATAACTGATTTCAAAAAGCAAGCAAGCAATTTAAAAGAATGAGTGAGTCTTCATCACATAGAGAAAATACAGGAAGAACAGTCTGGGTAGAGGAGACAGCATGTACAAATGATATAGAGACCTAACTCCTGTGTCCTATCAGGGAATTGACTCAGCTCTGATGAGGAAGAAATGGCGGTAGTGGATTCTAGACGAAGTTACATGAGCCCTCACTTAGACATGTGACTCCATCCTTTCGGCAGCCAGGAACTATTACAGTATTTCTAGCACAGTGTGTATGTGACCCCATTAGATTTGTTCTTAGGAAAATAATTTTGGAAATAGGATATTAAAATAAGTTGGAGAAAACGGCGATGTAGAAAGAGATTAGTAACCTAACTAGAAGGTAAAAGTGACAAGTTTTTGGTAAATTCTCAGGTAGTTATAAGGAAGAGTCAAAGATGAATCTGTCTGGATGAATGGGAATTCTGGTGTGAAGAAGTAGCAATTTTTTTGTATAGGACCCTGAGAGCACAGGCAGCAAAAGCAAAAGTAGACAAATAAGATGGCATCAGGGTAAAAGTCTTCTGAACAGCAAATAAAACATTAATAGAGTAAAGAGAAAAGCTACAAAATGGAAGAAAATATCCGCAAACCATACATCTGATAAGGGGTTAAGATTCAAAATATGTAAGGAACTTAGACAACTCAATAGCAAAAAAAACAAAAACAAAAACAAATATCTCAACTAAAAATGGGCAAAAGGCTTGAACAGACATCTGTCAAAAGAACACATACACATGGCCAATAGGTCCACGAAAAAATGTTCAGCATCATTAATCTCTAAGGAGATGCAAATTATAACCACAATGAGGTGTCACCTCAAACCTAGTAGAATGTCTATTATCAAAAAGATTAAAAATAACAGATGTTGGTAAAGATGCAGAATAAAGGGAATTCTTGTCCACTGTTGATGGGAATGTAAATTATTACAGCTACAATGGAAGATGATATAGAGGTACCTCAAAAACCTAAAAATATAACTACCATATGATCAAGTAATCCCATTTCTGAGCATATAGCCCAATAAATTGAAATCAATATGTTGGAGGACATATGTACTCTCATGCATATTGCAGCATTATTCACAAGAGCCAAGCACTGGAATCAACCTGTGCCCATCAATTCATGAATGGATAAAGAAAAGGTGTCATATATACACAATGGAATAAAATTCAGTCTTTAAGAAGGACTTTTCAGTTCAGTAAATAAACCTGGAGGATGTTAGGCTAAGTGAAATAAACGAGGCCCAGACAGTAAAACACTGCACGATCTTACTTATATGTGGAACCTTAAAAAGTTGAATTCATAGAAGCAGAGAATAGAATGATGGTTACTAGAGACTAAGGTAAGGATGGGGAATGAGGACTTTTCGGTCAAAGACTGCAAAGTTTCAGATAGATGGGAGGAATAAGTTTTGAGATCTATTGCACAGCAAGGTGACTACAGTTAATAAAAATGTGTATTTCAAAAATTTTAAAAAGTTGAATACTTATTTAGAGCTTGAGAGATTGAGGCATGAGACCAATATATTATACAGAAAAGAGAATAGGTAGAGCAAGCTATAATGAGTTTGACACATGTCACATTTAATTAAAGATGAAAATATTCAATTACACTTAGAAATAGAGGCTAATAAAATATTAGGGATGCATATTTATAGATTTGTACAGGCGATAATTAGTATCTCAAGAACGTCTATTTTTCCTAAATCTTTCAAAAGTTTCTTACATACTACAGCATTAAGAATTTTTTCCCTAAACTATCATTCCCCTGCTTTTAAGGCAGTATAGTACTATATGCCATCTAGCTTATTTGGATTCTTTTACTATTCTTTCTAACTTCAGTATGTGTACTGTCAAAATTATTTGCATTTCATAATCCAGTGTATGCAGAGACCACAAGTACCCCAAGATGAAGAAACATTGCCAACTGTCTCTCCTATGGGACATTTATGTGCAAAGTCAGTAATTTTTGAAGGTCCTGGAGGCCCTGCAGCTTGGAAATATACGTAGATTTATTTATTTGAGCTACACGGTATGTTTATTTTTATTAGTAAGTCATGCTGCAATGAGCATGATCATTCTGCAACGATACATGATCATGTATCCCTGATCATGACTTCCTTCCTGACTTCTGCTCCTGCCACACTAAATGCTTTTATACTATTATAAAAATGTCTGATAAAAGAAAATTAAATATATGTATACCATTGGTTATTAAAATAAATAATAAAGATGTTATTGAGAATTTCCTGTGCAATTTGAGCCTGAGATAGGTAATAATATTATGTCCTAACTCTCTGTTCTATTTCCCATAAATTCTTCTTTTTAAATAAATATTCTCAGTAAAATAGGGTTGGCAAAATCAGGAATCTTACCAGAAACAGTTTCTCATATATATATAAATAGGAAAAGTACCATTATTAGGCTTATTTTTAGTCTACTTATTCATATTTGGAGATGATATTTTTAAATGAGAGATCAAAAAGTAAGAAACAAAAATCCAACTCCAGTAACCTTGGAAAATTACACAATTCTCTACTGGAGTACCTTGAAGAGATGGTCAAATAGGAGAAGCACATCACGCAAAACACTTCAAATGTCCCACTCAATCCTGTTTATCCATCCAACTCCTCAAAACCCCTCTTTGCAGGAACGCTGCTACTCCTCTTTTCTGTCTGGGAACATTAACTCCCTTTCTACCACTCCTTACCTTCTTGAAAAATTATTTTCTTTCATGACTTACTGCAACACCTTTCTAATGGAAACAAATCACAGCTTTTCTTACCTCACGCTAATTATTCTCTGTTGGAGATGGAGATAATGGAGATATCTCTCTAATGATAGATAACTCCCATTATCTGATCAGCACGACAAAGGATAGAATGTAAAACAACAAAATATAGGTTCTTCTTTTGCCAGCATAAGGGAAGAAAAGCCTATTCATACTTGTGATGTGACGTTTTTGCCATGGTCACATACATTTTGTCAGAATCATTCTGATGCAAATGCACTATAGTATAAAAATGGCTATATCGAACTGTCCTACTTAACATCCAGACATCCTTAATGCACTTTGTACTCTTGCCAACCACTTTCAAATATTTAATCTGTAACATCCGAGTTTAATTTCCATTATTGTGGCTCCTGCCAATCCACAGTCACTCTCAACTATTATACTGTTATTCATTCATTCGGTAGATACCTACTAAGGGCTTGTGATTACCAAAGATCTAGGAAGGAGAGATGCAACTAACAGCAAGACAGACATTTATTTATCTAGTTTTAGGATGCTTACACTCCATTTAGGCAAGGTGAGGAAAATAGAAAAAATAAAAAAAATTAAAAATAAATGGGGCAATTTATGGAAAGTATATAGCATGGAATGTGGAACGCAGAGATTTTAAGAGATTAGTTTTGTTAATCCCACCTTTTCCCAATATATTCAATGAATGCCTATTTAGCTCCCACTGGAACAAGCAATGGGTTAGAAACTGTGAAAGGTTACAAATATCAATTACATACAGACCTTACCTTTAATGAGCCTTCAATGTCTCATGTAATAAAAGACAGAAAATATGCAGGCAATGTCGATAGTCCAATGGTATAAAATGATACCTACTATAAGGGGAAAGCTAAATTTTATTTAAACCAAAAAGAGAAAGAAAGCATTTCTACCAGTGGGGATAAAGGTTTACTCTATATAGTATTTATTTGATATTTATATTGCTTTACATTATTACTTTTTAGTAAGTCCATAGCTTTAATTCACAATTAGTTAATAATACGGTTTTAGAACTGTAGTGGAAAATGCTTTGAACTTGTAATCAAAAGTAATCTGGCCAAAGACTGACCATGTCACTTATCTACTCATGATTAAACTTCTGTCTCCTCTCCTAAATGGCTACCTCACAGATGTGTGTCTAAATATCAAATTAATTAAATGAGGAAATATATGTGAACATGACCAGTGGTATCTGACACAAAATGGGTGTTCAGTAAAGGACTAAAACTTTTTTTGTGCATCAATACTTGGTACATTACCCAGAAATAAAGAGTATCTATTTGGGAGATAACAGTTTGGGACATAAACTGATACCTTAAAAAATTATCAGGCCGAGGTGGGCAGATCACAAGGTCAGGAGATCGAGACCATCCTGGCTGACACGGTGAAACCCCATCTCTGCTAAAAATACAAAAAATTAGCCAGACGTGATGGCGGGAGCCTGTAGTCCCAGCTACTCGTGAGACTGAGGCAGGAGAATGGCGTGAACCCGGGAGGCGGAGCTTGCAGTGAGCCGAGATTGTGCCACTGCACTCCACACTGGGCAACAGAGCGAGACTCCATCTCAAAAAAAAAAAATATATATATATATATATATATATATATATATATATATATCTCACAAAACATTTTAGAATATGCACTAAATTCTCAAATACTAGAGACCACATTTTGAAACTTGCAAGAAAATATTGTTTGAAAAGATAAAATGCATTTACAAAATAGATCACGATTATGAAAATATCACAACAAAATCTGTACTGGTAATATCTGTAAAAAGATACTAAACTTGTTCAGATAAATTTGACATTTGTTTGTTACATTGGTAAACTTGTGTCATGAAGGTTTGTTGTACAGATTATTTCATCACTCAGGTATGAAGCCTAGTACCCATTAGTTATTCGTCCTGATCCTCTCTCTCCTCCTACCTTCCACCCTCCAAAAGACTGAGTGTGTGTTGCTCCCCTCTATGTGTCCATGTGTTCTCATCATTTTGCTCCCATTTGTAAGTGAAAACATGTGGTATTTGGGTTTCTGTTCCTGTGCTAGTTTGCTAAGCATGATGGCCTCCAGCTTCATCTGTGTCTCTGCAAAGAACATAATCTCATTCACTTTTATGCCTGCATAGTATTCCATGGTGTATATGTGCCACATTTTCTTTATCCAGTCTATCATTGATGGGCATTTAGGTTGAATCCATGTCTCTGCTATTGTGAATAGTGCTGCAATGAACATACATGTTCATGTGTCTTATGATAGAATCATTTATATTCCTTTGGATATATACCCAGTAATAGGATTGCTGAGTCAAATGGGTACTAGGCTTAACCAGGGTGAAGAAATAATCTGTACAAGACTCCATGACACAATTTTATCTATATAACAAACCTGCACTTGTACCTCCCAAGCTTAAAAGTTAAAAATAAATAAATAAAATTGAGACTTTCTTAATGACTCTCACAAGGTAGTTAGGGATATTTTAGAACAGTATGATACGACAGACAGTTCATTGGAATGGCCATCAAGAGATTTAGATTAATTGCCTTACACTGGAACTGAATATCTGTGAGGCCCCTTAAGCATCTGTTTCATCATCTGTACAATGGCAGAGCTCTTGTAATTTCACCAAATCATATTGTGTCGTACTCACTTCAGAGTTGCAAATACAGAGTACAATTAACTAATAATACCATAAATGCTCATTCATTACCACAGGTCATTGAAGTAGATAGAAAGTTGATCTGACTCCATATGGAGTTTTCAATTTTGTAGACAGTTATCTTATTATCATTTTTATTGTCACAAAACTCATCTGAATGTTCATACAAAGGTAGGAAGCCTGGAGCTTACAATGTACATAGTATTTTAAAAAGTTATCTTCTACAAAAGATTCCTTTTATGAGATCTTTGCCAAAAATTCAATATTTACCAAGAATTCTCTTGGTTGCAAATACCACAAACTGATTTGTGTCACAAATCAGTTGACACAAAAAAATACTAAATTATTCACACAGTCACAAGTTCCAGGGTTGGCTGACTTATAGGCTTACCTGGATCTGACAACTTACATTATGTTGATATGTGTCTCCTTTCCCCTTCCTTTCCCTCCCCTATCAGTCATCCCCTCTTTTCCTTCCATCTCTTCTCTCCTCTCCTTCTCTCTTTCTCTTTTATTTCCTATCAACCTCCATTTTTCCTTCCCTTCCTCAGCTCCCCACTGTCAAAGCTGTGCTTTTTGTATGTTGCCCTCATTGTCTTGGAACATAAATGGCTTCCTCAGAGTGCTTGGATACAATGGCCTCAGGCAACTCTTACTTACATAAGACTTAATTTTCAATGAAAAAAAGAAAAGAAAAACTTTAAAATCACCACAGCAGGAAAGTCTTAAAACTCTAGGAAAGACCAGATTGACCCAGTTAGAATTATCAACCCATTCTAAACCTATTACTGAGACTGAAGAGATGGACTACTTTAAACAACCCAGGCTTAAAACGTCTGCCCACATGGGGCTACAATATGTGAAATAAGACACACCTGAATCCCAGGGCCTGTGGTATGTTGCAGTTGAATTGTGTTCCTTCCAAAAGGTATGTCCAAGTCCTAATCTCTGATATCTATGAATTTGGCCATATTTGGAAATAGGGTCTTTGCAGATGTCATGTTCAATATCTTAAAATGAGATCATCCTGAATTTAGCATGGACTTTAAGTTCAGACACTTTCATCCTTATAAGAGAAAAGGGAAGGAGATTTTAGACACTGAGACGCAAGGAAGAACGCCATGTAAAAATAAGGGGCAGAAAGTGGAGTGATGCTGCCACAAGCCGAGGCACAACAAGAACCACCAGAAGCTGGAAAAGGCAAGGAAGAATTATCCCTGAATCCTTTGCTGGCACGTTGACTTTAGATTTATTATCTCCCAAACTGTAAGTTAGGATTGAGGCTCATTTTTGCCCTATGCATTTTTGGCAGCCCCCAAATACCTAACACGAGGTGGTTTTCCTAAGAAGAAAAACCACACGAATAACATTGGCTACATTTTCTACTAGTCTTATTCTACTTATATCATTAAATAACTCCCCTTGAAAGAAGGAAATGAAATTCTTCAGAAAATAATTAAAAAGACCATTATGTGTGCTGGTCTTCATCTGCCAAATGTATTATTCTCCATAGGCACAGCAAAAAGAAGTTGTGAGTCTCATTCCTACAGGGGGAAGACGAAGAGTGCTCTAGTCCCCAGTTCCATATTGATATCGTTTGACTCTGTGTCCCCACCCAAATCTTATCTTGTAGCTCCCATAATTGCCACACGTGGCAGGAGGGACCTGGTGGGAGATGATTCAATCATGGAAGCTGGTCTTTCCCATGCCATTCTCATGATAGTGAATGGGTTTTATGGGATCTGATAGTTGTAAAAACAGGAGTTTTCCTACACAAGCTCTCTCTTTGCTTGCTGCCATCCACGTAATATGTGACTTGCTTCTCCTTGCCTTCCATCATGATTGTGAGGCCTCCCCAGGCATGTGGAACTGTAAGTCCAATAAACCTTTTTCTTTTGTAAATTGCCCAGTCTAGGGTATGTCTTTATCAGCAGCATGAAAACGGACTAATACATGTATCATAGGTTAAAAAAAAAAAAAAAAAATTCTGAGTAAGAATATAATTCTTTTTCTCCAAAGCTAACATCAAAGAATTACCTAACTTTTTTGATTTTGTGTTTTGAGCACCTTTGTTCAATACAGCATGAATTTACTAATTGTAGTTGAAGTTCATATTAAGATAATGGCATCACTTTGTGATATGGTTTGGCTGTGTCCCCATTCAAATCTCAACTTGAATTGTATCTCCCAGAATTCCCACGTGTTGTGGGAGCAGGGAGGTAATTGAATCATGGGGGCTGGTCTTTTCCATGCTATTCTTATGATAGTGAATAAGTTTCATGAGATCTGATGGGTTTATAAGGGGTTTCCGCTTCTCCTTCTTCCCATTTTCTCTTGCTACCACCATGTAAGAAGTGCCTTTTGCCTCCTGCCATGATTCTGAGGCCTTCCAGACACGTGGAACTGTAAGTCCAATTAAACCACTTTTTCTTTCCAGTCTCTCAAGTATGTCTTTATCAGCAACATGAAAACATAAAATACAATTTGTTAAAAAAAAAAAAAAAAAAGACCACATTCTACAGAACTTGAAAGGTAAGTAGACTGTGACGTGTTATGAGAGCTTCAATGGTGTGATACCAGACTTTGATAACCATTCTGTACTTTGTAAAAATTATTTTGGAATCAGGATTTATAAAATATTTAAAAATGTAAAGAAGCTTAATGAAAGATAAAAGTAGAATATCTTTCCACACTCAGAAAACTGGTTTAATTGAAATCAAATCAGCTCATTTCTATTCTTGATTTATTGTTAGATCTTACTTTTCATTAAATGGTCTTTATTAATTAAAAAATCATGCAGTAAGCACCTATTGTGCGTTGCTTATGTATAAAATCACTTAAGGTTCTCAGCAAACCTATAAAGCAGTATTTTTATCATCAATTATTTGGTTGCAAGTAAAACTCTTTCAAATGAGTTTAGAAGAAATTTTATAGAAAGATACAATTAGCGATTGTACTAACATCCAAATGTAGACTTCTGTTATGGACTGGATTTGTCTTCCCCCCAAAATTCATGTGTTAATCCCTCAATACCTTAAAATGTGACTGTATGTGGAAATAGCATCTGTTCAGAGGTAATTATGCTAAAAGGACATTATTAGTTTGAGATCTGACCCAGTATGACTGCTACCCTTATAAAAAGTCTAGACATAGACCCATACAGAGGGAAGACCATATGAAGATGTAAAGGCACAGGAAGAAATGGCCATCTACAAGTCAAAAAGAGATAAATGAAACAGATCCTTCCTCATGGCCCTAGAATAAACTCACTCTGCTAACACTTTGGTCTTGGACTTCTAGCCTCCAGGATTATGAGAAAAATAAATTTCTGTTGTTTAAACCACCAGTTTTGTACTTTATTATGGCAGTTCAAACAAATGAAAATAACTTCTATTACCAAAAATTTCTATAACCAAAGATTTAAAAAAAAAAAAAATGCAATACCGGATAACAATCTAAGCGCTTTACATGTATTAACCCATTTAATTCCAATGCAAATTCATAAGGTAAACATTTTTGTTATTGTCATTTTACAGAAAAAGAAAATTAAAAGCAAATGATAGTTAACTTGCTCACACAATGGGAAATTTTGGAATATAGGTTTAGAACCAGGCCATTTAACTTTAGAACTCACATTCTCAATATCTGCATACCATACTTGGTCAGAAACAAAACACAACTGGATCAAAGGACTTAAAACTCTAGAGCTTGACAATGGCTTCTGTTTTTCATGTGGTCTAATCGTCTCTCCTCCCTCTGGCTACATATCTGTAAGACACTCTTTTCTCTATAGATCAGGTCCCTTGGGAAGTCCCTTTGCCCAGTTATTCTGTCCCTCAAAATTTGTATTTCATTTTCCAAGTCACAGTATGCAAAATCCATTACTCCCATCAGTAAAAAAAAAAAAAAAAAAAAAAAAAAAAAGAAAGAAACAAAGAAAAAGAAAAAAGAAAAGAAAAAAGATAGAAAGAAAAGAAGTAACCCACGACAACCCTGCCTGATTTCAATTTTTTTCCCCATGTGGATTTTTACTGTTCCTCATTTCTTTTTCTACTCCTGATGTTCTCGCTAACTTCAAAGCATAGAGGTCAATTTAAATTCTCTTTCAGCATGCACTGTTTTCTTCACCATGTACTGTTTATTTTTTCTTTCTGCTTTTACTTTTTTTCAGAAATAAAAACTATAACAAATTTTACTTTGAAACACATATATTAAGTTCCTCCTTGCACTTAAAACTCTGCTGAGTCCTGGAATAACTGAAGGAGTCAGCATTGCTTCCCTATAAAAACTATAAATATGGGAGAGTCATATCTGTATCTACCAGAGTCATATCTGTATCTACCATCTAAAAGATATACCTATTCAAATAAGTGCAAACAGATTCATCTATGAACTAAAAGGTCAAACAGGCAGTCTATCAAAAGTATTGCATTGTTAGTGGAATCACTGCTTTCTATTTTAAATGGAACCTAAGCTCTGTTGATGCATGCATTGTTTTGAAATGAGAATGTGCCCTTTCCTATTTATTCCAGATGCAGCAGTTTTATGAGTCAACTGTAACACTATATTTTTGCATGGGACAATTATGACCATAAAGGGAATTGTATGGTAAAAACTATAGAACCTGCCATTAGGCAAGAGGATGACCTTTTTACTCAGCTTTCTTGCCAACTTTTAGCAGATTCTTAGCATTTGGGAGGAATTTATGGCCACTAAAGGAAGCCTGACTGCCAACCACATGACTGAATGTCCTTATTTCTTTTAAAGCATGTATATATGCAAACAATGACAACTCATAATTCATATTGGCTCAAAAGTTCTTTATTCACTAGTTCTTTTCTCCTGAGCATCAAGACTTGGAGTTTCTTCTACTCTATACTCCATGCCCTGCCCTTCTACCCAAGGCTGTTTTCTCTCCTTAATCCTTAGTAGTACATCTATTCAGTGATCGTCTACAAAGAAACTTGGAAAAGTTTAGATTTACTGGAGCAGAATTCCCCAGGAGGATCCTCTATTTTGGACCAGAAGGAATGAGCCTGGAAGTTTTCTAGGTTACTTACCAAAAAGCTCTTCGGGATATCTCATAAATAACTTAGTTCACCCCGATAAACAAGAGAAGAGAATATTAGAGGAGCAATCAGGTGACAGAAGGGACTACACAATGCATCCCTTTGGTCTGTATCAGGCATCTAATATGTGAGCAATAAACATAAGTCTATCTCCTTGTTAAAGGAGGATATTAAAGGGCAGAAGAAAAACAACATAATTAAGATTCCAATGAAAGTTAATTGTGACATAATTTAAAAGTTAATTCATTAAATATTAAAAAGATAATTGATTAAAATAGGGGCATGTAAAGATAATCTTGGAATAATGCATATTTTTATAAGAATCATACAATGCTATAAATTTAAAAAGGCTATTACTGATTAAAAATTAGTTTCCCATGTCTACTTTTTCTTAGATAAAATAATAAAAACTAACTTTAAAAATGTTTGCAGGGCATATACATTTATAAAGAGATTACAAAATAAGAAAGAGACAAATCCTCTAGTGATAACAATAGACAACTAATATGACCAAGTATGTGGGTTAAATAGGATTCTAATCCAATATCTAACATCCTTAAAAGGCAAGAGTAATTTGGACTCACAGATCCAGAAGGTAGAGAGCCATGTGAAGAGGGAGGCAGAGATTAGAGTTTGCTGCCAGAAGCCGAGGAATGCCTGGAGCTAAGAGAAGCTGGAAAAGCCAGGAAGGATCCTACGCTAGAGGCTTCTGGCCTCCAGAAGAATGAAGGAATACATTTCTGTTGATTTAAGCCCCCTAGTTGCAGTAATTTGTTATGGTGGTCCTCAAAAACGAACACACCAAGCAATTGACAAAAAACAAATACAAATGGCCTATGAATATTAAAAGTCAATTTGAGCATCTTTTAGTAAATTACTGGGCATTTGCACTTTTGCCTCTACCTTTGTCCCCATCTATTTCATTCTTCACAGAGCAACCAGAATATTCTTTTTAAAAAGTACATCAGATTCAAGCAGACTTTTTCAAAAAACCTACCAATATCTACTGTATTCAGATCAGTTTAGTTAGAAGTAGGAAGAAACTCAGATATCAGAATCTTAAGCAACAGAGACTCGACAACATCAGGAAGGACTCACCTGCATTAAGTCCATGAATCCACTCCTCCATTCTCTGATTAATATTAAATAACACTATTTCCGATCTCTTCCCTACTTATCCTTACTATTCTGTTTTCTACAACTCAGAGGTTTTGGTCATTAAAATCCCCTAATTTTTCAAACTCATTTGTTGTTCTAATGATTGCATTCTCCCCTTGGGAGTCTCTGCTTTCTTTGCAGAGTCACTCTTAAATACTGACTATGTATCTCATGCTCCTATGTTCTGAGCCAGGAGGGTGTGACATGTTCTTCTTGATGCACATTAGTGTTTCATGACCATTTTCCTCCATCTCCCTAAAAAAAACTTAGGTTTGAAGTTGATGCCGTTAGACCATGCTGCTTGCCATCCTTCCATGTTGCACTCATCCTGACCCCTTGCTATAATTCTTTGAAGGTTTTAAAGCCTTAATATCACTCTTTTCAGTGTCAATTGTTTTAATTCTTGATAATGTCATTATTCATTTAGATGATCCTTCCAATCCCCTGGTCTTAGTTCCTTGACTCCACTGTTTCCATAGGTTCATCTTCTCTACTTTAGCCATATCATCTTATGGTTTATTTCTTATACTTCATCACTATTAATAACTACACACAGTTCTTAAAATTGATTCCATTCACTGAAAACAATCTCCTATCACTACAGTTTAGTATTGCATATCCATGGGACTACAATCCATTGAATTTACTTTTTCACTGTGCCTGAGTTCTTCTCAATCACTCTTCCTCGCTTCTTCCTTTTTCCTCTGTCCTCCTTCCTCCTTCCCCTTTCCCTTTTTCTTCGTCCAGTTCTTGACTTCCAGATTCATCAACTTAAATTAAATGATCATTCATTGTAATCACTCTCATTTAAATTAATGACCCCCAATGTCATACTGTCCTTAGTGTTTCTGAATAACCCTACATTTCTTTGGTCTATTCAGTTATATTCCTAAGCAATTATTTCACACTTTTTACACTGTTCAGAAATGAACTCCTCTTTAAACATCTTCATTCTTAATGTTGCTTCTCACTTTACTGTGAAAATACAAGCAATCAAAAGAGAATGTCCACATGCTCCCACCACTAAATATTCCAACCACCAGAATCTATGTCTGTAGACTTTATCTGTCACCCTGTTACAAATGATGAACTGTTCCCTGTATAAAGCCATCTTCTACAGTTGTGAACCAGATTCCTTCCACTTTACCTATTTGACCCTAGCAACTCACTCCTCTCTTAATTGCATCATTATTTTTTTCTGGTAAAAGCAGATTATTTAATATTCATACATAAATGTTTAACATCTCCCATCTTTTAAAAAATATTTCTTCAATATGTCACATTATTCTCCAGAAACTATTCCATTTTTCTGCCCGCTTTAAAATCCTAATACTTTCCAGTTCTAACTTTCTCTTCTCTCCTTTTTTTCTCTCTTAAATTGACTCTAGTAAGGCTTCTATCTCCACCACAACATAAAATTACTCTTGTCATTAAAAATATATACTGGTTAAATATTGGCTGTCTTCAGACTTAACACATCAACAAGATTTGATTCAGTCAATCACTCCCTCTTCCTTGATGTATGTTTTTCATTTAACTCTCAGGATACAATAATCTTAATTTCCTTCTATTTTCAGAAGAATCAATTGGTTCCTCTCTTCCATCACTTTTTTAAATTAAAAAAAAAAGATTTTTAAAATTGTTTGGGATTTACAGCAAAATTAAGCAGAAAATGTAGAGAATTCACTTGCACCCACCCATGCACAACCTCCCTTATTGTCGAAATACTGCATCAGAGTGGTTCATAGATTACACTTGATGAACCTACCTTGACATATCACCCAAAGTCCATGGTTTACATTAGGGTTTAGGCTTGGTGTTGAATATTCTGTGGGTTTGGATAAATGTATAATGGCAGGCACCTATCATTAGAGTATCATATTTAACAGTTTTACTGCCTTAGAAAGCCAATGTGCTCTACTGATGTATTTTTCTTTCTTTCCCCAACCTTAGCAACCACTGATCTTTTTATTGTCTCCATAGTTTTGCCTTTTGCACAATGCTGTATAGTTGAAATCATACAGTATGTAGCCCTTTCAGATTGGCTTCTTTCACTTAGTAATATACAGATGAATTTCTTCCATATCTTTCAATGGCTTGATAGTTTATTTGTTTTTAGCACTGGATAATGTTACATTGTCTGAATGTACCAGTTTGTTTACCCACTCACCTATTGAAGAACATCTTGGTTGCCCAGAAGTTTGGGTAATTATGAATGAAGATATTATTAATGTCCATATGCAAATCTTTATATGAGCATACACTTTCAACTCACTTAGGGAAATATCAAGTAGCACAAGTGCTGGATTGTATAGTAAGAGTATGTCTAATTTTACACACACAAAAAAAACCTGCCTCATTATTTACCAAAGTGGCTATATCATTTTGCATTTACAACAGCAATGAATAAGAGTTTGTGTTGCTCCACATCTTCACCAGCATCTGGTGTTGTCAGTGTTCTGGATTTTGGCTATTTAAGTACATGTGTAGTGGTTTCTCATTGCTGTTATAATGTTCATTTCAGTGCATTGATGACATATTTTGTTGACCATATTTTTGTATGCTTATTTGCCATCTGTGTATCTTTTTTGATGAGGGTCTGTTCCCTATTTTTTGTCAAATTTTTCATTGACTTATTCGTGTTCTTACTGATGAATTTTAAGAGTTCTTTGTATATGTTATGTAAATGTCTGTTATCAGATATGTCTTTTGCAAATATTTTCTTCTACTATGTGGCTTATCTTTTCATTCTCTTAAGAAGTGTTCTTTGCAGAGCATACATTTTTAATTTTAATGAATTCCAACATCACTTTTTTCATGAATCATGCCTTTAGCATTATATTTTAAAACTCATTGCCATACCCAAGGTTACTTAGATTTTCTCCTGTGTTATATTCTAGGAGTTATATAGCTTTGCATTTGGATGTGCAGTTGTTCCAGCACCATTTGTTGACAAGACTATCCTTCCTCTATTGTATTGCTTTTCCCCCTTTGTCAAAGATGAGTTGACTACATTTGTTAGGTTTTATCTTGGGGCTCTCTTTTCTGTTCCATTGATCACTTTGTCTGAATTTTCACCAGTCCCACACTGTCTTGATTACTGCCGTTTTATAGTAAGCCTTGAAGTTGGGTAGTGTCAGTCCACTGACTTTATTCTTCTTCAATATTGTGTTGGCCATTGTGGGTCTTTTGCCTCTCCATATAAACTCTGGGACTTCTATGTTTAATGCCGGAGTGCTCCATGACTCAGTTCTTTGTCTTCTTTTTCATATCTATTTGTGTAGATATGAAACAGTGTTGATAACAGTATTCAGATATTTGACTATAATGCCATCTGAATATTAACAACTCTAAAATTTATATTTTTATAAAATACTTCTCCTTCTGAACTCATCTAATATTTCCAACTGCTTTACTGGATATTTCAATGCACCTTTGTGGTTTAGATTATACCAGAACTAAACTCTTTAGTATACATTTTCTCTGTCGCTGAGATCAGCTTTTAGTATTTTAATGAAACAGTAAAATGTTTAATAGGAAATTGAAACCTAAAGGGAAAGATGAGTAAATAGATTTTAAAGCAAACATGTGGCATATACACACACATCATATATATATATATTTATTTTGTATATTAATATATTATAACATCTATGACACAATGTATGTGTTATAATAATATAAAGTATATTCATACATAAGTAGAAAATGTTTAAAGTATTTTCCTCCATTGCCAAATAAAGCAGAGATTCTTCTTTGAGGTAGTGGATAAGCTTCAGGGAGAAGTAAGAATTCTATGCATGTTATTTTGCAGATTGGAAAAAGCTAGAGACTTCAGTGGGAAGCAATTGCATTGGCAATGCTGTTTAGCCAAGGCTATACTTTTAAAGGCTGGTATGTGCATAAGAAACTGAGAGGAAAGCTCTTGATTTGTTTCTCACGTATGTGTAGATAATGGAAGATAATTGCTAATGACTGTCAGGTTTCTCTTTGTGTGTGTCTCTTTATATGTCATTAATTTGGATGTCTCCCAATTGGTAATTCCTTCAAGAAGAATTTAATTTGTATGTATGTATTCAATGAGAAATGAAGTATTTTGGCTCTGGGAAGTTTTTGAATCTCTTGTACCATATGTGTCTTGTTTACCAGCACTTACAAGAAAGTCTGCCATAGGGTAGGTATTCAATATTTGCTTCAGAATTGGGTGCTAGCCTACATGTTTCCTCTATTCTCTTACTTTGGCAACATGTATTCTTGTTGCTATATATGTTTTTTGTCTCAAGTGTTATCCTGTTAGATTTTTGCAAAAAAAAAAAAAAAAAATCCACAAGAAAGCCAATAGACTATAGTCTAAAAGATCAAAATGCAAAATTACTCACAAAATGAACCCTGTTCTCTCCAACAATACGGACAAATCCTGGAGGAATGAGGGAAACCGCAACAATTTTTCTGAAGACCCTAAAGTTCCATAAAGAAGGAATGTGCATGAAGCCAGTTTCATAAAGCAGAGCTACTTCTTTGAAAAGTTCAGGATGAAATTTAACCAAATTATTTGCCAATATGAACTTCATCAAATAGAACTATGTGAAAATGAAATTTTCAATAAAACTGTAAAATGTAGACCTAAGAAACTATAACTTGAGGAAAACTGAGATAATTGAGTAGATGCTTTAGTTTAGAACATTAATGAAAAACTATTAGAAAACTTTGACATTTATAATTATCAGACACATTAATAAGAAGAGCAACAATTTACTTTTGACCAGTGTTTACATGTACAACCACACAGATGTTTGCTGTACAACTGCAATGTGCAAACTATATACCTAAACATAATTGATAAATCATTATTAATCAAGCACAGAATGATATGCATGAAGCATCTCATTTAATCATCACAACAATCTCATAGCAAGATGTTTTAATATGTGCCAGGTACATTGGCATGTGCCTGTAATCTTAAGTAGTTGGGAGGATGACATGGGAAGACTGCTTGAGCCCAGGAGTTTGAGATAAGCCTGAGCAACATAGCAAGATTCTATCTCAAGAAAGAAAGAAAAGAAAGAAAGAAAGAAAGAAAGAAAGAAAGAAAGAAAGAAAGAAAGAAAGAAAGAAAGAAAGAAAGAAAGAAAGAAAGAAAGAAAGAGAGAGAGAGAGAGAGAGAGAGAGAAAGAAAGAAAGAAAGAAAGGAAGGAAGGAAGGAAGGAAGGAAGGAAGGAAGGAAGGAAGGAAGGAAGGAAGGAAGGAAGGAAGGAAAGAAGGAAGGAAGAAGTTTATTGTCCATTTTACATGTAAACAAATTGAGATATAAAGATACTAACGTATATATCCCCAAGGTCTTACAGCTAGTAAAAAGTGGAGATGACATTAAAACAAACACCTGTTTGACTCCTAAGCCCAATTTTCTTTTCATTTAGCATCTTTATCTGAAATAGCACTATCAAAATAATTATTTAGATTTATTTTTTTTGATAAATGCAATTTCTTATGAAAAATAGTTTTACTCTTTATTTATTTTATATATGTAAATTTCAACTCTTATTGTAGATACAGGTGGTACATATGCAGGTTTGTTACGTGGGAATACTGTGTTTTGCTGAAGTTTTAAAGTATAAATCCTGTCATCCAAGTAGTGAGCATGGTACCTGATAGGTAGTTTTTTAAACCACTTCTCCTTACCTACCCTCTAGTAGTCCACAATGTCTGCTGTTCCCATCTTTATGCCCGTGCGTGCTCAATGTTTAGCTATCACTTAGAAGTGAGAACATGTAGTATTTGGTTTTCTGTTCCTGCACTAATTTGGTTAAGATTATGGCCTGTAGCTTCATCCATGTTCTTGGAAAGGACATACTTTTATTCTTTTTCTGGCTGTATAGTATTATGGCCTGTAGCTTCATCCATGTTCTTGTAAAGAACATACTTTTATTCTTTTTCTGGTTGGATAGTATTCATAATGTATATGTACCACATGTTTTCTTTATCTAATCTACAGTGATGGGTACCTGGGTTGAATCCACATCTTTGTTCTTGTGAATAGTGCTGCAGTGAACCCACAAGTGCATGTGTCTTTATGGTAGAGTGATTTATTTTCCTTTGAGTATATACCCAATAATGGGATTGCTTGGCTGAATGGTAACTCTGTTTTGGGTTCTTTGAGAAATCTGTTAACTGCTTTCCACAGTGGCTGGACTAATTTACACTTCCACCAACAGTGTATAAGCATTTCCTCTTCTCCACAGCCTCTCAAGCATTTATTTTTTTTTTCTTTTCACTTTTTAATAATAGCCATTTTTACTAATGTGAAATAGCATCTCATTGTGGTTTAGATTTGCATTTGATAAGTGATATTGAGCATATTTTCATGTTTGGTTTTCACTTGTCTGTCTTCTTTTGCGAGGCATCTATTCATCTCCTTTGGCCATTTTTCAATGGGATAATTTATTTTATTTTTTTGGTTGCTGATTTGTTTAAGTTCCCTATAGAGTCTGGATATCAGGCCTTTGATACACAGTTTGTGAAGAATCATATAGGTAGTTTGATATGAACAGCATTGTATCAAATGTATAGAATCTGTAAATTGCTTGGGCAGTGTGCACATTTTTATGATATTGATTCTTCTAGTATATGATCATGGAATGTTTTCTCATTTATTTGTGTCATCTCTGATTTCTTTCAGCAGCATTTTGTAATTCTTCTTGTAGAGATGTTTCACCCCCTTGTTTAGCTGTATTCTTAGGTATTTCATTTCCTTTGAGGCAATTGTAAGTGGTATTGTGTTCTTGATTTCAGTCTGGTTGTGTGTAGAAATGTTACTGATTTTGTACATTGATTTTGTATCCTGAAACTTTACTAAAGTTGTTTGCCAATTCTAAGAGCCTTTTGACAGACTCTTTAGAATTTTCTAGGTATAGAACCTTATCACTAGACTAGAGAGATAGTTTGACTTCTTCCTTTCCTGTTTAGATGCCTTTTATTTCTTTCTCTTGCCTAATTGCTGGGGCTAGGAACTCCAATACTATGTTGAATAGGAGTAGTGGGAGTAGGCTTCCTTCCAGTTCTCAAGAGGAATGGTTCAAGCTTTGCCCATTCAGTATGATGGTCACTGTGGGTTTGTCACAAATAGCTCTTGTTATTTTGTGTTATGTTCCTTTGATGCCTAGTCTGTTGAGGATTTTTATCGTGAAGTGATGTTGGATTTTGTTGAAAGCTTTCTCTGTATCTATTGAGATGATAACATGGTTTTTGTTTTTGTTCCTGTTTATGTAGTGAATCACATTTATAGATTTGCATATATCAAACCAGCCTTGCATCCCAGTAATAAAGTTTACTTGATCATCATGTATTAACTTTTCGATGTCCTATTGGATTTGATTTGCTAGTATTTTGTTCAGGACTTTTGCTTCTATGTTCATGGGGGACATCAGTCTGAAATTTTCCTTTTTCAGTGTTTCTCTGCCAGATTTTGGTATCAGGCTGATACTGACTTCATAGAATGAACTTGGGAGGAGGCCCCTTTCCTCAATTTTTTGGAATAGTTTCAATGCCTGATAGGATTTCACTGTGAATCCATCTGGTGCAGGGCTTTTTTTGGTTGGCAGGTTCTTTGTTACTGATTCAATAACAGCAGTTTATACTGGTCTAGTCACCGTTTCAATCTTTTCCTGATTCAATTTTAGGAGATTTTGTACTTCTAGGAATTCATTCACCTCCTCTAGATTTTATAATTTGTGTGCATAGAATTGTTCATAGTAATCTCTGAGGATCTTTTGTATTTCTGTGAGATCAGCTGTAATATTACCTTTGTCAGTTTTGATTGTGCTTATGAATCTTTTCTTTATTTTTCTTTGTTAATCTAGCTAGAGGTCTATCTATCTTATTTATCTTTTTGAGGACCCAACTCTTGATTTTATTGATCTTTTGTATGGGTTTCTGCATTTCAATTTCATTAAGTTATTCTCTAATTTTAGTTATTTCTTTCCTTCTGCTAGCTTTGAGATTGGTTTGTTCTTTTTTTAATCCTGGTTCCTCTAGGTGAAAAGTTAGATTGCTAATTTGACACCTTCTAACTTCTTGATAAATGTGTTGATGGCTATAAACATCCCTCTTAATACTGGTTTAACTGCATCCCATTTTGGTAAGTAGTGTTCTTATTTTCATTAACTTAAATTTTTTTAAAATTTATGTCCTAATTTTGATGTTCATCCAGGAGTTATTCAGGAGTAAGTTGTTTAATTTCCATGTATTTGTGTCATTTGGGAGCTCTTCTTGGTATTGATTTCTATTTTTATTGCCATGGTCTGAGACTATGCTTGGTATGATTTCACTTTTTTTGAATTCTTTGAGACTTGCTGTATGACTGAGCATGTGGTCTATCTTAGAATATCAAAAGGGTATTTTTTTTTTGTCATTGTTGGCTGTAGTGTTCTATAGATGTCTAGTAGGTCCAATTGATCAGTCTTGAGTTTAGGTCCAGGGTTTCTTTTGTTAGTTTTTTGCCTTGATTATCTGTCTAATGTTGTCAGTGGGAGGCTGAAGTCTCACACTATTGTTGTGTGGTTATCTAAGTTTCTTCACAGGGCAAGAAGAAGTTGTTTTACTAATCTGAGGTCTCCAGTTTGAGTGTGTGTATATTTAGGATACTGAAGACTTCTTGTGTTATTGTACTCTTTATCATTAAGTAATGCCCTTCACTGTCCTTCTTAATATTTATTAGTTTAAATCTGTTGTACCTGATATAAGAATAGTGACTCCCGATCTTTTTTGTTTTCCATTTGCATGGCAGATCTTACTCCACCCTTTTACTTCGAGCCTCTGGGTGTCATTATATGTGAGATAGGTCTCTTGGAGACAACAGATGCTTAGGTCTTGTCTTTTTATCTAGCCTGCCACTCTATCTTTTAAGTGCAGTATTTACCCGTTTATATTCAAGGTTAGTATTGATATGTATGATTTTGATCCTGTCATCACATTGTTAGCTGGTTGTTAGGTAGATTTGATTACACGGTTGCTTTGTAGTGCCTGTGGGCTATGTGTTTAACTGTGCTTTTGTGGTAGCAAGAGTATTCTCAAATATTAGTGACATGCGAAATGTTTGCTAAGTATATAATCCTAAGTGTTTATAAATACTAAGAAGTTTGCAAAACAATACCATGGCAAACTTAAAACTTTAATATATTTTTCCTTATGTACTGCATTCAGGAAATTCTATTCAGCATCTGGATTTTTCAAACTGTCATTACCTAATTTTAAAGTTCATTTGGTTCCAGTTCAATACAGGCAAAATACGTTCCTCTTCTCTACCAAAAAGTGATTACAAAAAGAAAAAATATGAGTAGAAAAACAATCATAAGGAACAATCTACTGAGCAACACTGAGGAATCATCTGAAAATATAAACAAAATTGCATCAAATTAATAAGAGAACCTTAGAGTACCAAACAACATGCAGTTTCATCAGGAAAATGGGAGAAATTCTAAATAAAATGTGATTACCTTAGGAAACCGAGACCCAACGTCCCTGCAAAATAGAATGAGAATAAGACAAGAAGTAGTCAGCAATGTCATTCATACCAGATAAGCTGAGTAATCCACGTGCATTGTTGTGATGTTTGTGTCCAGGCAACATCATGAAATCAACTCTTGGAATAATTTTGAGCATATTTCTTGATAGGGTTAAATAGTAGACTTTGCAACTAGAGAGATGGGAGTTCTTTAGCTAATTTCAGATGTTATGACAAATAGGAAGCCCTCACATATAGGTGTTCCTATAGTCTTTAAAAGGAAAGACCTACCAGACTACAAGTCTCCACCCAAATTCTTATTATAATTAGGATCATTAATCCTTGTAGGAGGATGATAATTATGGTTCTAGAGGAAAATTACATTATCAATTAACTAAACTTAAACATAATTTTATAAATAAAAATAGAAGATGAAATGTATTGCATTAAGGAAGGAAATGTTGTGATGAAAAAGATAAAGATGTCTTAGCAAGAAACATCATGCTAAAGGAATTCTCGGGAATATTCTAAAACATTGAAAGTGTAGAGAATAAAATATTGGAAGCTGATTCAAACTTATATAGAAGTACAGCATTCTAACAACACAGGATTAAAAATACAAGAAGAAAAACACAAATAAGCCAAGCATGTGAAGACAAATATCAAATTGTCTAACTTAAGTGTGGAATGTAAAAAACTTGAACTCATAGAAGCTGAGAGTAATGCTCAACATCACTAATTTTCAGGGAAATGCTAATTAAAACCACAATGAGATATTACCTCATACCTGTTGAATAGCTATTATCCAAAAGACAAAAGGTAAGTGTTGGTGAGAATGTGGAGAAAGGGGAACCCTTGTACACTGTTGGTGGGGATGTAAATCAATACAGATATAATGGAAAATAATGTGGATGTTCCTCAGAAAACCTAAAATAGTATTATTATATGCTCCAGCAATCTCACTACTGGGTATATATAGGAAATGAATCAGTATATTGAAACAATGTCTGTACTTCCATGTTCATTTCAGCATTACTTTTGATAGCCAAGATATGGAGTCAACCTAAGTGTTCATCAATGGTTGAAGAAAATGTGTATGTGTGTGTGTGTGTGTGTGTGTGTGTGTGAGAGAGAGAGAGAGACAGAGAGAGAGAGAGATTTTTAAACTTTTCTTCTTTTTTTAATTTTTAAAGGGCTGAATAGTACTTAATTCTATATATTATTCAGTCTTAAAAAATAAAGAAATCTTTTCACTTGTGACAACATAGATGAACCTGGAGAACACTATATAAAGTGAAATAAGTCAGGCACAGGAAGACAAATACCAAATTGTGTAACTTAAACATGGAATCAAGAAAAGTTGAACTCACAGAAACTGAGAACAGAAAAGTGGTTTCCAGTGACTGGGGGAGGTGGAGGGGATGAGGAAATATGTGTCAAAGGATACAATATTTCAGTTAGACAGAAGGAATGGTGCAGAGGAGCTACTGTACAACATGGTGACTATAGCTAATGTATTTGATACTTGAAAATTTCCAAGAGTAGATTTTACATGTTCTTGCCACAAAAAATAATAAATTAGGTAATGCATGTTACTTAGCTTGATTAAGCCACCCTACAATGTACACATATATCAAAACATTTTTGTACTCTGTAAATATATGCAATTTTTAATTGTCAATTAGAACAATAATTAAAAAATAAAAAATATATAACAATTCACAAAGACATAGAAGAGATGCTCACTCTGTATCTTAACTTCCATGACGAGAAGAGAAACACTGCTCAAACTACTCTCAACTTTTTTATAAAGAAACAAAACACTTTAATTCTCAATGTTTTAATGTTTTGAATTAGTGTGTTTAAATATATATTGGTTCTACTTTTATTTTTTCTATGCATTTGTAACTGACAGTAAGGAAATTTTTAATATTTTGACAAAAATTTCTAGAGATCATGGCGCAGGATGGTTCTCCAGATGGCCCTGGACCAAACTAGTTCTTACCCCTTTCTTGTTTGTAGTTCCAAACATTAAATATAAAATGTTCTGTGGGTGCAATATCCTGAGATAGGGAGAAAGTGTCTAAAACGGCATAAACCTTGTTCCTGTCCCTCCAAGGAAATGTAGTATTATGAGTTAGAGAGGAACTGCCCAGGACAGCCCGGGTTTTATTCATCTCTCTCAGAAGAAGGATGTCCTTCAAAGCCTTTTCACAGTGAATCATATGGACTCTGAGGCATATAACCCAGAATGCACTGTTTTTCAGGGTCTCGTAGCTGCAGTGGAAGCAAGGCTTGTGCAGCTGAGACAATGCTACCCTGGGCAGTTTTCTTGAGCCTGGGGGACTGGTTCACAAAGAATCATTGGCTTATTTAGTCCCTTGCTGCCTACCTGTAAGTAGTAAATCTACTTCACGTAATGCATTGCATATGAGTGTGTTCTGTCTCACTGGCCTCAAGCATATTGATAATCACTGCACAGTGAACCTGCTTAATACAAGGAATAATTATACTTTTCCCCATTGATTATTAAGATTATATTAAATAGTTTCAAATTTATTGATTATTTTTATAGCCTCACTACAGTGTAAATAGAGGACTGCTAGTAGTTTGAGAATTGGTTTGATTGTTAAAAGAAAGTAGCACAAGAAGTTTAGAGGTAAATGTCATAGCACTCCACAACGTTTTAAATGTTTCCTATTAGTTTTATCCTTCTGCACCACTCTCCTCAGAAGTGGCAACCCCCATTATCACAGGATTGCTGCCTTAACTCTAGTTTTCTCCCTTCCTTCCTTCCTTCCTGCCTGCCTGCCTTCCTGCCTTCCTGCCTTCCTACCTGCCTTTCTTCCTTCCTGCCTTCCTGCCTGCCTCCCTCCCTTCTTCCCTCCCTTCCCTCCTCCTCCTCCTTCTTCTTCTCCTCCTCCTCCCCTTCCTTCCGTCCTTCCTTCCTTCCTTCTTCCTTCCTTCCTTTCCTTCTTCCTTCCTTCCTCCCTCATTCTCTCCCTTCCCTCTTCCTCTTCCTCCTTCTTCTTCTCCTTTTCTTCTTTTCTTCTTCTCCTCCTCCTCCTCACCTTCCTTCCTTCCTTCCCTCCCTCCTTCCTTCTCCTCCTTTTTTCTTTCTTTCTTTCTCTCTCTCTCTTTCTTTCTTTCTTTCTTTCATTCTCTCTCTCTTTTCTTTCTTTCTTTCTTTCTTTCTTTCTTTCTTTCTTTCTTTCTTTCTTTCTTCCTTTCTTTCTTTCTTTCTTTCTTTCTTTCTTTCTTTCATTCTCTCTCTCTTTCTTTTCTTTCTTTCTTTCTTTTTCTTTCCTTCTTTCCTTCTTTCTGTCTTTCTCTTTCTTCTCCTTTTCTTTTTTCTTTTTTTTGAGAGGAAATCTTGCTCTGTTGCCAGGCTGCAGTGCAGTGGTGCGATCTTGGCTCACCACACCCTCCACTTCCTGGGTTCAAGTTATTCTCCTACCTCAACCTCCCAAATAGCTGAGACTACAGGCTCACACCACCACGCCCAGCTAATTTTTGTATTTTTGGTAGAGACAGGGTTTCGCCATGATGGCCAGGCTGGTCTCTAATTCCTTACCTTAAGGGATCCACCCTCCTAGGTCTCCCAAACAGCTGGGATTACAGGGGTGAGTCACTGCACCCAGCCCCTTACTCCAGTTTCATAGTCACATTCCGGTCAAGTAAAAAAAAAATGAGAGAATCAGTTGTTAAATATTTACCAGAACACAACTGGCCATAGCTGCCAAAAACACTGAAAAATATATATATTTTTTTAAAGGAGCACATTGCCATCCAATATTCTGTCAAAAGAAGACAAGGATGAAATGATAGAAAATGAACAATAATAAGCACAAGGAAGGATGTAATTAGAGTGCTCAGAAATTAAAAACATGATTATTGAAATAATTTAAAATTTCTACACAAAGAATAAGTTGAAGAACAAACAACACAAGATGGAATTATTAAGCTAGAAGATATGCCTAACCGTTCCCACAGTACAGTATGAAATAAAAAATGACATACAATTATAAGGAAAATTTAAGACACAGAGAGTACATCTGAAAGATCCAATATCTATACAATAGAAAATACACAAGCAGTGTAAATATTCCACAAATAGAGGGTAGAAATAAAATAATAGGGAATATGGTCAAATAATATATAAAATTTTACTTAGAGACACACAGCTAGGATAGATCTTCATGAAACCTGGAACATCAAAAGATAAAGACACATTCTTACCATATTCAGGATAAAAACAAATTATTTACATTAGATTGAGAATCAGACTTAAAATACTCAATTTTTGCTGAGGAGTAGAGAATGAACAGGTTTATTAACTTTGGATGAAAGTATAAATTGGGGGACAATTTGACAATTTTTTTTAGCTTTTATTTAAGTTCAGGGATATATGTGCAGGTTTGTCATACAGGTAAACTCATGTCACAGGAATTTGTTTTACAGATTGTTTTATCACACAGGTACTAAGTCTACTACCCAATAGTTAGTTTTTCCATTTCTCTCCCTCCTTCCACCCACAGGTAGGCCCCCAGTGTCTAAGTCCCCATACTTGTGTCCATGTGTGCTCAGTATTTATGTCCCACTTAGAAGTGAGAACATGTGATATTGGTTTTCTGTTTCTGCATTAGTTTGCTTAGGATTATGGCCTCCAGCTTCATCCATGTTCTTGCAAAGGACATATATTTTTATTCTTTTTTATGGATGCATAGTATTCCATGGTGTATATGCACAACATTTTCCTTATCTACCATTGGTAAGCACCTGGGTTCATTCCATGTCTTATCTATTGTGAACAGTGTTGCAGTGATCATACATGTGTATATATCTTTATGGCAGAATAGTTTATATTCTCTTGGGTATATACCCAGTAATGAGATTGCTGGGTCAAATGGTAGTTGTTTTTAGCTTTTTGAGGAATAGTCACACTGTCTTCCACAATGGTTGAACTAATTTAGATCCTCACCAGCAGTGTATAAGCTTTCCCTTTTCTTTGCAACCTTACCAACATCTGTTATTTAGCCATTCTAACTAGTGTGAGATGGTATCTTACTGTGCTTTTGATTTTCATTTCTCCAGTCATCAGTAATATTGAGCTTTTTTCCTATGCATTAACTACAAATATGTCTTCTTTTGAGAAGTGTCTGTTCATGTTGTTTGCCCACTTTTCAATAGGGTTGTTTGTTTTTTTCTTTTACATTTGTTTAAGTTTCTTATAGATACTGGATATGAGACCTTTGTCACATGCATAGTTTGCAAATATTGTCTCTCATTTTGTGCATAGACTAATGGAGCAGAATAGAGAGCTCAGAAACAAGGCCATGCACATATAACCATGTGATCTTCTGTAACGCTGATGAAAACAAGAAATGAGGCAGGGACTCTTTATTCAGTAAGTGGTGCTGGGATAACTGGTTAGCCATATGCAGAAGATTAAAACTGGACACCTTCCTTATACCATATACAAAAATCAGCTCAAGATGGATTAAAGACTTAAATGAAAAACCCAAAACTATAAAAACCTTGGAAGACAACCTAGGCAATACCACTCTGGACATAGGAAGTGGCAAAGATTTTATGATGAAAATGCCAAAAGCAATTGCAACAAAAGCAAAAACTGACAAGTGGGATCCAATTAAACTAAAGAGCTTCTGCACAGCAAAAGGAACTATCAACAGAGTAAACAGACAATTTCTACAAAACTGTTAAATGTGCATATTCTTTTAGTGAATATCCAGGTATCTATAATTGGATATTCAACTACTTCATAAATATTGGCACAAATATGAAAGGATATAGGTAAAATAATTTACTTCACTATGTAAATAGTAAAAACTAGAGTTAGCCTAGAAATTTATCACTTATGAATAATTTAATAATTTTTAATATTTTATAATATGGAAATATATGTAGGCAATTAAAAGAATAAGTTATATACAAATTTACTGATATAGAAGGAACACATTGCATAGCTGAGAAGCAAGTTGCAGTTGTATATGTATAGAAGATACACACGAAATTGTTAATAACAATCCTAAAATAGGTAAAGGTAGGGAGGAAAAAAGGAGATGAGAATTTCCACTGTGTATTTGTTTAACATTTGATTTTCTCATAAGGAGCAAGTTCTTCTGTTATAACTTTTTAAAGTTATGCTAAAATATATTCATTAATAAAGGATAAATTTCCATGTATAAGAATAGCCCAAGCATTCTTATACAACAGTAACACACAGAGAGCCAAATCATGAATGAACTCCCATTCACAATAGCTTCAAAGAGAATAAAATACCTAGGAATCCAACTTACAAGGGATGTAAAGGACCTCTTCAAGGAGAACTACAAACCACTGCTCAGTGAAATAAAAGAGGACACAAACAAATGGAAGAACATACCATGCTCATGGATAGGAAGAATCAATATTGTGAAAATGGCCATACTGCCTAAGGTAATTTATAAATTCAAAGCCATCCCCATCAAGCTACCAATGACTTTCTTCACAGAATTGGAAAAAACTGCTTTAAAGTTCATATGGAACCAAAAAAGACCCCGCATTGCCCAGACAATCCTAAGCCAAAAGAACAAAGCTGGAAGCATCATGCTACCTGACATCAAACTATACTACAAGGCTACAGTAACCAAAACAGCATGGTACTGGTGCCAAAACAGAGATATAGACCAATGGAACAGAACAGAGCCCTCAGAAATAATACCGCACATCTACAGACATCTGACCTTTGACAAACCTGAGTAAGAAAAGAAATGGGGAAAGGATTCCCTATTTAATAAATGGTGCTGGGAAAATTGGCTAGCCATAAGTAGAAAGCTGAAACTGGATCCTTTCCTTACTCCTTATACGAAAATTAATTCAAGATGGATTAGGGACTTAAATGTCAGACCTAAAACCATAAAAACCCTAGAAGAAAACCTAGGCAATACCATTCAGGACATAGGCATGGGCAAGGACTTCATGTCTAAAACACCAAAAGCAATGGCAACAAAAGCCAAAATTGACAAATGGGATCTAATTAAACTAAAGAGCTTCTGCACAGCAAAAGAAACTACCATCACAGTGAACAGGCAACCTACAGAATGGGAGAAAAATTTTGCAATCTACTCATCTGACAAAAGGCTAATATCCAGAACCTACGAAGAACTCAAACAAATTTACAAGAAAAAAAACAAACAACCCCATCAAAAAGTGGGCAAAGGATATGAACAGACACTTCTCAACAGAAGACATTCATACAGCCAACAGACGCATGAAAAAATGCTCATCATCACTGGCCATCAGAGAAATGCAAATCAAAACCACAATGAGATACCATCTCACACCAGTTAGAATGGCGATCGTTAAAAAATCAGGAAACAACAGGTTCTGGAGAGGATGTGGAGAAATAGGAACACTTTTACATTGTTGGTGGGACTGTAAACTAGTTCAACCATTGTGGAAGACAGCGTGGAGATTCCTCAAGGATCTAGAACTAGAAATACCATTTGGCCCAGCCTTCCCATCACTGGGTATATATCCAAAGGATTATAAATCATGCTGCTATAAAGACACATGCACATATATGTTTATTGCAGCACTATTCACAATAGCAAAGACTTGGAATCAACCCAAATGTCCATCAGTGACAGACTGGATTAAGAAAATGTGGCACATATACACCATGGAATACTATGCAGCCATATAAAAGGATGAGTTTATGTCCTTTGTAGGGACAAGGATGCAGCTGGAAACCATCATTTTCAGCAAACTATTGCAAAAACGGAAAACCAAATACTGCATGTTCTCACTCATAGGTGGGAACTGAACAATGAGAACACTTGGGCACAGGAAGGGGAACATCACACACCAGGGCCTATTGTGGGGAGCGGGGAGTGGGGAGGGATAGCATTAGGAGATACACCTAATGTAAATGACAAGTTAATGGGTGCAGCACACCAACATGGCACATGTATACATATGTAACAAACCTGCACGTTGTGTACATGTACCCTAGAACTTAAAGTATAATTAAAAAAAAAAATCACACACACACACACACACAGACACAAAAGAATAGCCCAAAATTGCTGAGAAAAATGTAGTAATAAAAGACTTTTGCCCCACTAAGTATCAAAACATTTTAGAAGGTTTTTGCAAATAAAATAGTGTAAAACAATTTCAGATACATACAGGTCCATCAACAGAGAGAAACTTAGAATCCCTAAATCCCACATATACGCCCATATTAAGTACATAATGAAATAGCACATCTAATCAGTAGAGAAAGAATAGGTTGCTATTAGGCCAGTCTTTTGTGAAAAAAAGTAAAGGTTAAGAAAAAGTTAAATAGATTAATCGAAAGTTCTTATTCTTATATCTAGGCAGAAATAATGATGTTTAGTAAATTTGATTATTAAAAATCTAAAACAAGACTACAAAAGCAGCTCCTCCAATTAAAAAAGAGAAAGAAATGTATAGAAAACAAAGAAACTGAAGAAACAGAAAAAATGTGTAACATGTATAATAAAGTATAAATTATATATATATAATATTTAAAAATACAGAAGATTAAAAAGGTAGAAGTTTAAATTGTTTGCCTAAAATTGTATAGCTAAGAAAGTAGTATGACAAAGTTGGAATTTTGCTGAGTAAACATGTACTGCAGGGCTCACAGTACATGTGGCAAATGGCAAAGTGTTGGCCATAGGGGCAAGACAGGACCAAGGACTAAACAGAAATTTGTAAAAATGATTAAAATACCTTTAATATGTGCTTATCCTTTATTTGATCCAATAATATCATACTTAGACATTTATTCTAAGGAAATAATCAGATAACTAGTATCCAGCAAAAATGTATTGATTAAAATAATTATGATGTATAGCTAGAGATAGAGATATTTATGCATAGGCATATAAATTTGTTAATTTCATCTATTTTAAGAAATTAAAGTGTATTTTACATGCTTCTATTATAAAACAAAGAAAGTATATATACATAGGAATGTGTCTGGAAATATCTTAAATTCACTCCATAAATACTGATTAAGTGTCTAGCACAGGACAGCACAGCATAGTGGTTACAAGTGCTGACTCTGGAGCCAGATAGCTGGTTTGAATCTGGGCTCTGCCACTCACTAGCTGTGTGGACCTGGGCAAGTTACTTACACTCTCGCAGTGTTAGAGTGCAATGAATATATATATATATTCCTAAAAATACACAATCACACTTTCTAAGCGGAGTTCAAAGTCATCTGCTTTTTCAGGCAATCACAGGAGCATTTAGCAGTGAGGAGTTCTCATGCTTCCGTTTGGGGCCGTGCTGCTTTAATATTTTGCTCTTTACTTCACCTCAACCCTCCAACAGTGTTCGATTAGAAACCATTTTTAACTTTAAACGGCTTTTTTAAAGTTGGCATTTCCTTCATGTGCCAAAAATTATGAGCATATATTTTAAAAGTAAAGAATGAATTTGGTAAAACATTTTGCTTGGCTAAAAAGGTTTTCAGTAGTTCATTAACTGCAAAATAATTCCCCACTGAATGTCAGAGATCCTGTGCAAGATGTTGCCTAGGGCTGAATAATATGTGTTCACCTTTTAATCACACTGACAGGGGAAATGGAAAGCAAGTCCACCAGTATTCAACATGCAGTCTTTATTTTAATGGAGAGGAACTGAAGCATAAATAGTACAAAGTATCTGATAATTCAAAAAATGTTTATGGTTTTGTTGGGTGTGAGTATAGCTTGGCTATACAGGTATTTCTAATAATCTTAAAAATTCACTCCCTTTCAAATAATGAAACTACATTGTTAAAACCTGATACAAGTTGGCAGTCCCTCTCTTTTTCCTTTTATCTGTTTCTGCCTGAACTTCAGGGTAGTAATTCACAGTATCCTTTCCTTCCCAGTTTATATATTCGTAATTTTCAAAAGCTATGGCTTAAAAAATGGCTTTTTTGCTTCCATATTTACAGTTAGTTTAGTTCACAACATCACCCATATGGGATAGATGCTAGATACCATTTATTGATCTGTCTTACACATCTCTGGCTTCATAGCTGCACGGTAAGCAAGTTGAGGGTGGGAAATAGTGTCTTTTTTACATTTTTATCCTGAGCAACTTGTGCAGTTCTTGGCATATAATAAATGTCTAATATTTGTTTGTTGAAATTATATGAATCTTCACCCAGTAATGTTATACTTTATAATGTAATAAAAAATAAATTTGTGATTTTATTTCAATAGCAATTTTCTTCCTATTCTAGTTTTGATTCTCCAACAAGCTCATTAAAAGGGTCAAAAGGGATGTGGTATAATTTCAGAAATGTGTTTCTTTTATTAATGAGTATCATTCTGGTCTAATTTGTATTTTCAGTTATATATCCTTAATGTTGAAAAAAAATTAAGATTAAATCAGAAGTCATTACACTGAAAGATCATTAATTATTCGAAACTAAAATGAGTCTTGTTCATTGTTCGGCTCTCACACTATTATGTAAACCTGAAATGTCTGGTTTATTTTGCTTGGGGGAAAGATACAGAGACTTGTGCCAGAGATTTAGCAAGATCAAATGAATAACCCAGTCTGTAGGCCCTTTCTACTCCACCACCACCCCTGATTCTGTGGAGACAGTTAATTCTCTTGTATGAGCAACAAAAACCTGAAAGAGGAATATTTAAAGTCAATTATTGGTATTGCCAATGACAATGCATATGGCAGAGTGTTGCATAGAATATGCTTCTAGCCACTTCTCTTTTTCTACCTATATTCCGTTGAAACATATTAGTATGGCATTCAGTGTACAGATCAATGGCTACCTGTGGACTTATCTCTGTATGGTGCTTTTCATTTTCTGAAATTCCCACCCCTGTAAAAGAAGATTACAAAGTAAAGATATAAATAAGAATCAAGAGACTTCAGTTACAATATCAAGGAGACTGTTCTTCCAATACCCTCTGCAAAATGCGATGCCAAGTTGCTACTAGAAAATGACATCAGTCTTTTTGCATGGGGTTGTAGTTTTCTGCCTTTCTTTAATAGTCATTTCTGAATTTCATTAAAGGTATTGGAAAATTTTACAGTCTCTGTCCTTTTATGAGGAACTTCCATTCTGTATTTGAACCAAAAAAATCACCTCTGTCCATGCAAAAGTCATGAACCTCCTCACACTGCCTGTGTAACACACACTCCCCCACTGGATACAGCAGTTCCAGACTTATTTATTTATTTATTTATTTATTTATTTATTTATTCATTTATTTATATTTTTTTAGACGGAGTCTTGCTCTGTCGCCAGGCTGGAGTTCAGTAGCATGATCTCGGCTCACTGCAACCTCCAATTCCCTGGTTCAAGAGATTCTCCTGCCTCAGCCTCCCATGTAGCTGGGATTACAGGCAAGTGCCACCATACCCAGCCAATTTTTGTATTTCTAGTAGAGATAGCGTGTCACCATGTTGGCCAGGATGATCTCCATCTCCTGACATCTTGATCTGCCCTCCTCAGTCTCCCAAAGGGCTGGGATTACAAGCGTGAGCCACCACCCTCCGCCCCAGGCTTTACTTTTAAAAACTGTTTTCCTGTATTAGATAGGCTACCCATTGGCTTCCAATAAAATATCAACTGAAGTTTTTTTATTTCCATTTGAAACCTCATTTATCACCAGTTAGCAACTTAAAGTTTTAAAATTATTCTGTATCACAGTCTTTAGGAATGTTCTATATATGACACATTACTTTCACTTCAATATAGTTTTGTGGGTGGGTGCATCATAGTAGGAACTGAAGCAGAAGAGAAAGTTCATTAAATAATCATTTCACACTTTATAATATATGCACCTAATAAAAGCATTGAAAGATTTAAAATATTCAAGAAAGACTATTCATAAAGGCAGCTTGAAATATGACTTGAGCAATTATAAAAATATATTTATCAAATGCAGACAACCAATCTGTGTATTTCAAGGGAAAAATCCTTTATTTAAACTTTGACTTCACTTACCTGTCTGTATAACCAAAGTTCTAACATTTCATTTCTACTGCAAACTTGCACTATTTACTTTGCTTGTATGATATTATGCCTTAAAAAGAAATCCAACTTTATAGCAAACATTAGGTGACAGTTAGACTGCAAATATATGAAATAGTTACATGAAACAAGCCATTAGACTGGATTTTATTTTTAACTGATATTTAACAGCATAACAATATTGATTAATACACTTTCAAACATATATCTACCTTGTCTTTCCTTTATCATTGCTAAAGTTCACATATATTTTAAAGCATGTCTGGTAAGGTGGTCCGTTAAATATTTTATTAACATTATTAGCAAAAACCTGACATTAAACTTCTAGATCTAACACAGAGGGATAAGACCCTTTGGTATTACTGTTTTTGCATTGGGAAGAATCTCTCGTGTAATCTCTTTTCAAAACCAGATATAAGACAGTGAGTACCCATTGCTTAGGAGAACGTTTAACATATTATATTTGTGTGTGTGTGTGTATTTTGCTGTTGTTTTTTTAACAACTTCACCCGAAATTTTTTGGTATGTAGAATTCAAATTTTCTGGGCAATATGGGAGAAAGTTAGCATAAGGCATGAACATCCAACTGGAAAGAAAATGATATGGATCCCAACCTCTTCCTTTTTAGAAAGAGCCTGGACAAATTATCTGGTTCTGATCAAGCCCAGTATGTAGATCTAAAAGCAAATAGTGGGAAAATGGTTGTGTTGCGTGGCGTGTATGTGTGTTTTTAAGTTGTGTCATGAAAAAAGCTAGGTAGACTCTTGAGCAATCAGTATCTGGGAGCAATCTGGTGGTCTTCCAACCTCAAAGGACTATGTCTGAGTTATAGGTCTAGTGCCAAAAAAGACCATCCAAGACACACAATTCAGCATCAATAGTAGCAGCTGCAGAATCAAACAAAAGCAGTTCTTTGAACTGTCTGATTTTCACTGGCATCACCAGGGCCTCTGGCTTGTTTCACAGCAGCAGTACTGTGGCAGCATGTTTTGGAACAGACAGCATCTGATTCCAATTGCATATTTCTCAAGTTCTAAATTGACATATCTACATTCTGGCTTTAGGAATGAAATGAAAGCAAAAGGGAGAAAAGCTTCTTTAAGCCAAAGACAAACCCTGATGAGGGTTACTGATGCGAGCTCTTAGCAACCCATGCTTCCAGACGCTGAGTGAGTGTCTCTGTTCTAAATAGGGGATCAGAGAATTATATCACTTTCAATTTACTTATTACACTCTTATACTGCTATTTCTCTTGTAATAGAATATTTGGACAGAACAGGACTCCAGTTTGTTTTGTTTGTTAAGGAAATTTACAGGAACAAAAAATAGTTGAATAAAAATTTTGGCAGCCACGACTGACACCTGTAATCTTTCTAACATGGGATCATGATGGCATTTTGGATCAAGTTGTAAGTGTCAACGAGGATGTTGTACCTAATAGTTCTCTAAATGTCCAGGCAGCCCTCCTTCTCCAATAAATGCTTATCTGAGCAAGTAGCCATAATTCCCTTCAGGAAACAGATCATTATTATACATGATTTTTGTAGTCGTTTAAGATCCTCTCTCATGGGACCTCATCCTCTTTGGTCAATAGGTTCCAGATCTGAGAACTGAGTTAAGAATATAAGCATTTAAATTTTATTACGATGATTGCCTTCTGCCTCCCAGTTACAAATTCTAATTCATTTTGACCTTATAAATTAAAAAATACCTTTGCTGACTGACCATCTACCTTGCCCCTCTGAAAACTGTCTACTAAGTATCTTCAGAGCTCTCTGTAGGAAAGGTCACCTGGCTGACACCTTAAGCTTGCCACTGTTGTAATAGTTGTTCCCACATTGCTTCCAGTATTTAAATCTGTTTTCTCTCATATTGCGGTCCCATTATATCCATTGTTTCTAGGGAGCCCATTTCTGTTGGGATAAAGTCTCCCAACTTTATCTCTGGCCTATAGAAGAGAGCTACCATTGAGCTTCTCAATAACACTGGTACCATTCTTTACCAAGTTGGTAACTGGCATGACCTTCAGGCTTTCCTTGAATTATGCCCAGCTTGTATATTTTCCAGGGTCACATAGTTTATCTAGAATGCCCACTTCTCTAAGCATTTTTATTCTTTCCTCTATCTGATATGTATATTTTTAATTTTTTTTTAATTTTTTGAGACGGAGTCTCGCTCTGTCTTCTAGGCTGAAGTGCAGTGGGACAGTCTTGGCTCACTGCAACTTCCACCTCCCGGGTCCAAGCGATTCTCCTGCCTCAGCCTCCTGAGTAGCTGGGATTACAGGCACCCACCACCACTCCAGGCTAATTTTTTTTCTTTTTGTATTTTTAGTAGAGATGGGGTTTCACCATGTCAGCCAGGCTGATTTCGAACTTCTGACCTCAAGTGATCCACCCACCTCAGCCTCCCAAAGTGCTATAGGTGTAAGACACCATGCCCGGCCATAGATTTCTACTTAATAGTAATATAGTATAGGCCATTACTTTTCCCCTTTGCAAGACCCATCCTCACTTCATGATACCACTAGAGGTCTTGTGTAGGACTTTAAATTCTTTTCTAGAGAGCATGTTTCCATGTCAATAAATTTTGTTTCTTCGAGTTTTATATTCTAACCCACCATCTTGATCAAGATCAATTCCACATGTACTCTTACGGCTAGGCCAGCACGTGTTGGCTAGAACCTGTAGCTCTATTTGCATATAGTCCCTTTCCTCCATCAGCAGGCTCAGAACAACCCTTCTGTTGTCTTATGAGGCAGAAGTCTCTCCATTAGCCTCAAGAAAAGGGACTTGCTAGACTTTACCAAGGAGCAGAGTTCCATTTATGTAGGTTCATGGATGCATTCTGAGTTCCAAAGTCTTAAGTGCATCATATCACCTATCTCCATCCAAGTGTTCAAGTCTCATTTCTTCTCAATTAGAGCCCTAACTCTGCTACAAGAAATTTCCTAGGATTGAGAATTGAATCTTCTCTAGAGCTCACCTCATCCTGAGCTTTTTCTGTTCTCTGGATGCAGGAGATGGAAGTCTTTTCATATGCTGCCAAGGAAACTGTCAAATGTTCACTTTTGAGCTTTATTTAATGATTAATCACTCTCACCCTGTCATTCTCTAAGAAATTAATACTACTCAGAAGCAGCCATTTAATTCAATTGTCTTTACATTAATTTTCTTGTATCTCTGAAATACTCAAAATAGTGCAATCATTAACACATTTATTTCTATCCAATTTACCACCAGTACAATTCTTAACAATTACACCATCCTAACAGTCCACTAACTGTACTTCCTGCCTGTTGAGCAGAGGTGATGTAGTTCCAAAATCTCCTTTTAGAGCCTTCTTTCTAGGTCACTTCTAGTACTAACTCTTTTAGATCATCTCTGTATAGAAACTGAGGAGCTATGTGTGCAGATTATGCTGAGTTATACTTGGAGACAACCCTTGACAGGAAGTGACTGGCAGAGGGATAAGTTCAAATTCAATGTAGGTGCAACAGAGGCCTCAGGCCTTCAGGCATTTCTACAGACAGCACAGGAGCTAAGTTGACACTTTAGGGTTTTCCCAAACCGAGGCACAGGGGCCAGGCCTTATTCCCCCTACCTCAACCAGACATTGGATGCAGGCTGCTCCAGAGGAAGGGATACAGCATTTAGGTGAGAGCAGTTGGATGAATGCAACTGTGAGCTGCCTGTCAGCCACAGCTTGGAGTGCCTCTTCTCTGAAGGGAGTGTTCTGGCTGACACTCTATAGTATCTGCTGTACAAAGTTATTTCAACTACCAAAATAAGATGGACAATGACAAATAAAGCAAATATCCACATAAAATTCTAGAATAAATATTGCATTACACATTTTCTGAACAAAGGAAAAGAGCAAGAGAAGGATGAGGTAACACTTTCAGAAACCTCTTCTCACCAGTCATTATCCTTGTACATAGCATGTATTCAATAGATATATGCTGAGTGAATAAATGAAAAAAATAAGAGATTTCCCACTTAATTCTATTTTAAAAAACACATGCATATATTACTTAATTCTAAACATCTTCAAGAGGGCTTGCCTCATTCATGCCTATTTATCATTCATTAGGATGTCATTCAAGTAAATGATGTTATGTTTATGTAATCTTTATACCAGACTGTCCACTTCTTCAAGGAGGAGCTCTGATTGAATTATAATCTCCCTTTCCTTCCTCCCCTTCCCCACTCCAAACCATTGCTGAATATCAACTCATAGCAACAATCAATTTGTGTAGGTACATTTTACACTTTGGAGGAAACTTACTGTTGTTAAACAATATAATGCAGGCAATTGGACTTTACTTCTTTTGACTGAACATGAATGCAAATGAAAATGAATAGAAATTAAATATCTTTATTAAACTCATTATTTTTTAGCTTTCATTAGCCTGTACCTACTAATGTTAATGGTGTCTTAAAATCAGTGATTAAATATGGGCTTTGACATAACTTTTTAAATATTCAACCAATATCGTGATTTATATCAATATTTACTCATTTTTAACTTTCAAAAGAACTTGATTTTGTCAAAGTTTTCTTAATATTTACTTCAGATTAAACTTTTTTCTTTTTTTAACTATATTAAAACTTCTCACCAAGTGTCTTTAGATTTCACAATTGTCATATTCTTTAGAAGCATTTTACATTTGATATATTCTATTTTTTTACACAATGTCTAACCATGCTCCAATAATAAATCATAAACTCAAACTGAAAGGAGCTACTGAGCTCTAAACATAAAATGCTTACCTACAAGCTATATCATGTAGTACTAACTGTAAAGACTTCCAAAAATTTTTATATGCTTCTTAATAGAAAGATTATTTTGATAAGAAGTGTTATTTATATACTAGTAAAATATTAAAGGCTTATTTTGCAAAACTTTTTGAACAACTGTTGTCTGGTCAAAGTTGTTCTCTGGTCAAAGCATTATACTAAATAAAGCCATGAATAACATTTTATCTGTCTTCATGAATGTTATATTGAATTAACAGATTATGAAAATAATTTATCATAATACAAAATAAAATAAAATAAGTAAAATAAGGTTAGTATAAGCAAAGAAAAATGATCAAATTATTCCAAACATAGGGATTGGGGAAGATTGTACATTAACCTCAAACATAATATTTATCTCAGAGTAGTGTAACTGTCTGTTCCTTCTCTGTCTCTCCCACTAAACTGTGAATTTATATGAGTGGGCTGGTGAGATGAATTGAGTCTCCAGCTCAGTATTTCCTATGCCTACTACAGATTTCTGAGTTAGCAGACAATCTTCTAGTCTTTAGGTGGATTAAGATGTAAATTATCCACATCTTAAAAGATGAGTGCCGGTTCTATAAAAGTCTTTCCGAGGTAAGAGAAAGGTGTTGGACTGATTGCACAAGTCTCTTGGTGTATGTTTAATGATCCACTTGAGGAATGTAGAAGGAAATGTTTTGCAAGTGAGGTATATAGATAGTATATCATATAGAATGCCTTGATATCGTATAGAATGCCTTGAATCCCATACAATAGAATTGTATAATTACTCATTTTGTAAGTAAGGGTCTGAGAATTGTCTTCACAACAGCATAATATAATCTGAGAAGTCATCCGTCTATTGGGCTACTTAAGTCACATCCAAGTAATGGATTCTCATTACTAGCCTTGTTAACTCAGTCTTAGAAGATAAATGGGAAATCAAGAAATGGACTAATTTTGTTCTGTATTTCAATAAACTACTTCCAGAAGCAAGGGATTAAGGCAACTGGAATACATTTTTAAACCATACCCTTATTAAACATCTGTGTTTTAGATAAAAATACATTCCTTGAATATAAAAAATCCTCCTATATTGTTTCAATTAACAATTCTTTGGAAATACTGATTCTATGGTTATTTGCATCACACAAATCTAATCTTATTTGAAGCCCTGCATAGCTAAAGTGAATTCAAATCTATTCAGTAAATATTTAATATATATGTAACTCAAAACTCAAAATTGAAATTCAGAATTGTGGAAGGCAATATCTCAGATGTTGAGGGTAACCACTGAGTTTGAAATCCCCTTCCTCACCCTACTGGAGTTTAACAATTTCTTCCACAACTTGTCCAAAGTGAGAATTTATTACAAATTTGTAACGGGAGGTCTTTACATGACTATAGATTTTACCATATGGCCACTTGGGAAAAAGTTAGTAAAATTTCTAATAATTTTCTGAAATTAAACTGCTTTAAAAACCTACCAGGGACTTCTAGTTTTAACTCCATCATATAAAAGCCTAGGAAGAACAAGAAAAACCTTGACACACTGAAAAATCAATGACTTTTCCTGAATTCATCAACAACAGCCACCCCAAAATCGGGAGAGACAGGTGACTTCAGATAGTCGGACAAAATCTCCTTTCCTGTAGTAGAAGCAGTAGAACCACAAACTTGTAGAGATACTTATATTAATTTTGTTTAATTAAGAAAAAAAAAGAAAGAAAACCTAAAATCGCCAAAGCCATTCTAAGCAAAAGAAGCCAAAGCTATTCTAAGCAAAAAGAACAAAACTGGAGGGATCACATTACTTAACTTCAAATTATACTACAGAGCTATAGTAACCAAAACAGCATGGCATAAAAACAGACATAAAAACTGGCATAAAAGCAGGCACATAGACCAATGAAACAGAATAGAGAATTCAGAAAAAAATTCACACAACTACAGTGAACTCACTTTTGACAAAGGTGCCAAAAACATACATTAATGAAAAGACAGTCTCTTCAATAAATGGTGCTGGGTAAACTCCATCTATATGCAGAAGAATGAAACTAGACCCTCTTCTCTTGATATATACCAAATGAAATCAAAATGGATTCAAGATTTAAATCTAAGATCTCAAACTATAAAACTATGACAAAAAAAATGTTACAGAAAATCTCCAGGACATTGGTTTGAGCAAAAATTTATTGAGTGATACCCCACAAGTCCAGGTAACCAAAGCAAAATGGACAAATTGGGTCACACCAAGTAATAAAGCTTCTGCATAGCAGAGGATACAGTTAACAAAGTGAAGATGCAACCCACAGAATGAAAGAAAATATTTGCAAACTACTCATCTGACAAGGGTTAATAACAAGAATATATAAGGAGCTCAAACAACTTTGGAAAAAAATCTAATAATCCCATCAAAAAATTGGCAAAAGATTCAAATGGACATTTCTCAAAAGAAACCATACAAAAGCAAACAGGTATATGAAAAGGTGCTCAATATCACTGCTCACCAGAGAAATGCAAATCAAAACTACAATGAGATATCTCTTACTGTAGTTAAAATGGCTTATTTTATTGGCAATCATTTATTGCCAAAAGACAGACAATAACAAATGCTAGTGAGGATGTGGAGAAAAGGGAACCCTTGTACACCACTGTGAGAATGTAAATTAGTACAAGTACTATAGAAAGCAGTTTGGAGGTTTATCAAACAAAATAAAAATGTAGCTACCATATGATCCAGCAATCCCACTGCTGGGTATGTATCCAAAAGAAAGGAAATATTTTATCAAAAAGATATCCCATGTTTGTTGCAGCTCTGTTCCCAATATATAAGATTTGGAAACAATCTAAGTACCCACCAACAGATGAATAGATAAGGAAAATGTAGTACATATACACAATGGAGTACTACATATACAGAATGAAGAACTATTCATCTATAACAAAAGAATTCTGTCATTTGCAACATATGGATGAAACTGGAGATCATTATGGTAAGTGAAATAAGCCAGGTGCAGAAAACAAACATCACATATTCTTACTTATTTGTGGGATCTAAAACTCAAAACATTTGACCTCATGAACATAGAGAGTAGAAGGACGGTTACCAGAGACTGGGAAGAATAATGGCGAAGTGTAATGTGAAGGTGGAGATGGTTAATGGGTACAAAAAAAATAGAAAGAATGAATAAGAACTGCTATTTGATAGTATAACAGGGTGACTAGGGTCAATAATAACTTGATTGTACACTTAAAAATAACTAAAATAGTATAATGGATTGTTTGTAACACAAAGGATAAATGCTTGAGTGGTAGATACCCTATTTCCTATGATGTGATCATTGTGCATTGCATGTCTATATCAACACATCTCATGTACCCCATAAATATATATGCCTACTATGTCTCCAAAAAATTAAAAATAAAAAATGTCAAATAAATAATATTTTAATTACTGGATGTTCAGTGTGAACTACCACAAGTGTGAGAGAGTGTTGGAAGCCTCAGGCATAAGGGAACCTCACACTTTCATTTCCTGTCTGAAGCCCCAGGAGATTCTCCCAGTGAAAATCTGAGAAAGCTGCAGTTCTAAATATAGCCAAGTGAAAACAGAAGTAATCATTGTGAAACCTGCTAAGTGTCATCTACATGACAAAACCATTTCCTAGGGGGAAAGAATTTATCAGAGCCTTGTTCCAGGACCACGAAGGAAAGCCATTTGTTCTAGCTTCTTCTAGCCTTTCTGTCTCAACAGGTGTGGGTGGTTTAGATGGCAGAATGGGAAGCTGTTTAAGAAGCAGCATATTTGAAGGTCACAGTCAGAAATACAGATCCACTAAAAGGCTAAGACTTAATTGAAAGATTGTAAGTTGTTTTTCCTCTCATCATCTCACCAACAGGGCTTCAGCATAATAGTGAATTGTCACTTAAAAAGTTGCAAGACATAGACTTTCTTCTCTAAGAAGAATAATTTAGTGAGTCTAGAAGATGGAGATAAAAATACCAGAGAAATGTGAAGACATTACCACTTATACCTATAGCAAACATTAAACAGAGCCCAACACATAGCCACATAAACCAAAGGCCCATTTAATTCATTTTCTATTTCTTAGTACACCTCATCTGGTTTTCCAAAATCAACAACAAAAAAGTGACAAGGGACACCAAAAGGCAAGGGAAATCATATTCTGAGGTGAAAAAGCTGTAATCAGAACTACCAGTACAGCAAACATTAAGAACAGCTCAAATCCTAACCATATTAACACAGAGCCTCACACTAGATGCCTATTACTTTAATTTCCATACCTGATACATTGTATCCAGGTTTCAACTAAAAAATATGAGTCCTGCTAACCAGGAAAAGGAAAACACATTGAATAGAAAAGAAAAGCAACAGTTCTAGACTCAGCTATGAGACAGATTTTGGAATCATGAGATGGAAAATAACCATGATTAATATGCTGAGGTCTCTAATGTAAAAAAAAAAATAGACAACTTACAAGAACAGATGAGTCATAAAAGCAGATAAATGAAACAAAAAAAGAATAAAAAAGATATAATATAAATGTTTAAAAACTGGAAGAGAAATGAAGATGCTTTTGATGGCCTTATAAGTAGATTTAACATGCCCAAGGAAAGAATCAGCATGCTTAAAGACAGGTCAGTAGAAATTCCAAACTTAACTGCAAAGAAAAAGCAGTTTAAGAAAAAGAAGAGAACATTCAAGAATGGTGGGAAATTTTCAAAAGGTTTAATATAGAGGTAACTGGAATGCCACGCAGAGAAAAAAAAGAGATCTCAGCAGAAGAAATATTTGCAATAATAATGGGTAAAATATTTCCAAAAATGACAAATCACTTCAAACCACAGATCCAAGAAATTTGATAAAAACCCCGTGGAATTCGTACAAAAAAAAAATCATTCCTAGGTATGCTATCTTCCAACTACAGAAAACAAAAGACAAGAAAATCTTGAAGAAATTAGAGGGAGAAAACACCTACCTAAGGAGTAACAAAGATAAGAATTACAGTATACTTCTTAATAGAAAACTTGCAAGCAATAAGATAATGGAATACAATATTTAAAGTGTTGAAAGAAAACAAAACCTCACCCATCTAGAATTCTATCTCTAGCAAAATTACCTTTCAAAAGTTAATGAGAAATAAGGGCTTTCTCAGACAATAAAAACTCAGGAAAATCACCATCAGAAGACATGTAATGCTAGAAATGTTAAAAGATTTCTTAAGGCAAGAGAAAAAATGATATACTTCCTAATACAGAGGGTGTTGGATAAGGAATAAAACAAGGTTAAATTATTTTATTTTTATTAGCCTTAATTGATGTAAAAGGTAACCATTGTTTAAAGCAATAATAGCAACAAGATATGGACAATTATAGCATACGGATAAATGAAATGTTTGACAAGTAATATCACAAGGGAAAGGAAGTAGGAATTGGGAATACTCTATTAAAAAGTATTGCTGCTACATGAGAGTGGATTAGTGTTGTCTGAAGGTGGCTTAGATTAATTAAAAATGTATATTTTAAACACAGTGCAACCACTAAAAAATTACAAAAGGATTATAATTGATACACTAATAGAGATGACAAAGTGTAATCACTTAAATGCTCAATAAATTCAGAGAAATAAAAATAGAAATCAATAAAAAGAAACAAATGCAATGAATATGAAATAATTATAAACATGGTAGGTATTAATCCAAATATATTTTAAAAATTTAAATATTAATGGCCTGAATATACCAATCCAAAGACAGAAATTTTCAGAGTAGATAGAAAAACAAGACTCAACTGTAAGTTATCTTCAAGAAACCTACTTTATGTATAAGACTCTGATAAGTTAAAAGAAAATGGAGAAAGTTATAACTCTGATTAAAAGAAACTTTTTAAAAATTAGCTTTAATTAAAAGAAAGCTCACATATTTATCTAATTTTAGACAATAAACACTTGAAAATAAAAATTAATAGGAAAAAGGATGATCACTACATAATAATAAGAGGAGTGATTCCTTAAGAAGACATAACAATCTTAAACATATGTGCACCTGGCAACAGGAAGCAAAATACATAAGGCAAAAAATGATAGAACTGAAAGGAGAAATTATAGTTAGAGACTTTAACACCTTCCTCTGTAGTTGATAAATCAAGCAGACACAATAGATGTGAGGGTATAGTTAATCTGAATAGCGACATCAACCAATTTAATTGAATAGACATTTTTTTGGACAATCCATACAACAAAAGAAAAAGCTCACATGAAACAAGCAATGAGATAGACCACATTATAAAGTATAAAACACAACAGAGTTTGAAGAACAGAAGTCATACAGAAGTCATACAAACTTTGTTCTCAGACCACAATTGAATTAAAACAGAAGTTCATAACAGAAAGATAGCTAAACAATTCCTGGACATTTGGAAATCACACACTTTAAAATATCACATGGGCCCCAAAATAAGTCTCACGAGCAATTAAGAGTATTTGAAACTCAAGTATAATGAAAATACAACTTATCAAAGTTTGGGAGATTCAGTGAAGCAGTAACTAAGGGAAATTTTATAGCATTAAATGCATGGATTAGAAAAGAAGAAAGATCTAAAATCAATAAGCTCTGCTTCACTTGAAGAAATTAGTGAAAGAATAGCACGTTATGTCTAAAGCAAGCAGAATAAAATAAATAAAACATAAGGCATAATTTAACAAAATTTAAAGCAGAAAATCAAAAGAGAAAATCAACTAAACCAAAACCTTATTCTTTGAAAATGTCAATAAAATTAAACAACCACTAGCCAGAATAACCAAAAAAAAAGACACAAATTGTTAATAACAGATATGAAGTATGAGTCATCACTACTAATCCCATGAAAATTAAAAGAATAATAAAGAGATAATCCAAGAAGTCTATAATCCACAAATTTGATCAATTAATTGACTAATTCTTTGGAAGATTCAAACTATAAAAATTCAAATAAGAAGAAATAAGCTGGGTATAGCGGCCCATGTCTGTAGTCTTAGCTACACAGGAGGTTGAGGCAGGAGTTCAAATCTAACCTGGGCAGCATAATGAGACCTTGTTTCTGGGGGGAAAAAAAAGAAGAAAGAAGGAGGAAGAAGGAGAATAAGGAGAAGAAAGAAGGAGGAGAAGAAGGAAAACAAGAAGGAGAAGAAGGAAAAGTAGGAGAAAAAGGAAAAGGAGAAGGAGAAGAAAAAGAGGAAGAAGAAGAAGAAGAAGAAGAAGAAGAAGAAGAAGAAGAAGAAGAAGAAGAAGAAGAAGAAGAAGAAGAAGAAGAAGCAGCAGCAGCAGAAGCAGAAGCAGAAGCGGCGGCAGAGGAGGAGGAGGAGGAGGAGAGAAGAGGAAGAAGAAGAGAAGAGAGAAGAAGGAGAGTTGTTAGTGGAGGAAGGAGGAGGAAGAGTTGGGGGAGGAGAAGAGGAGAGGAGGAGGAGAAGCCTAAAAGCCATAGATCTTCTAAAGAAATTGAAATAATACAAATATTCTTCCCCCTGAAATAAATACCAGGACCAGAGAGTTTTGATAAAGTTTTAAGGGTAAAATTATAACACATATACAGAATCTCTTCCAGAAAGTAGAATCAGAGAGAATACCTCCTAAGTCACTCTTTGAGGTCATCATTAACCTCATACCTAAACTAGATAAAAACACTATAAGAATGAACAATTGCCAACAAAATATCCAAAGAATTATAAGCACCAAAAAATGAACATTGTTCCAGGTAAGGCAAGCCTTGTTCAATATTCAAAAATCAACCAATGTAATCCACCACATCAACAAACTAAAGGAGAAATATCATATGAGCATATCAATTGATGTATTAATGCACAATGACACAATTCAGTAAATATTTGTTATAAAAATATTGAGCAAATTAGAAACTGAGGAGAACTTCCCTAACTTGATTAAAAATATATTAAAACAGCTAACATCATACTCATTATACTTCTTGGTAAGAAACTAGACTCTTTCCCTCTATTAAGGTCAAGAACATGGCATCACCCTTCATACTGAAAGTCCTAGGTAGTTCACTGAGACAATAAAAGGAAATAAAATTAAACATCACATGTTCTGACTCACATGCGGAAGCTAAAAAAAGTTGATGTTAGAAGTAAGAAGTAGAACAGAGGATACTAGAGGCTGTGAAGGGTATGGGAGAAGGCAAGATTAGGGAGAAATTTGTTAAAAGATAGAAAATTATAGCTAAATAGGAGAGATGCATTCTATCATTTTATATCACTGTAAAATGACTATAGGTTACAATAATCCATTATATAGTTTCAAATTGCTAGAAGGAGGATATTAAATGATCCCAATATAAAGAAATGATAAATTTTTGAGATGACAGATATATTAATTACCCTCATCTGATCATTATACATTATGTGTGTAATATATTCATGATGTATCCTGTGAATATGTATAATTATGATTTATCAATTAATAAATAGGACACACAGATTGGAAAAGAAAAATAAAACATCTCTAATCACAAATAATGGTTTGTCTCTGCAGAAATCCGAAGAATTAGCAAAAATAAATAAATAAAGACTCTTGGAACTAAAAAAAAAGTAGAGCAAGGTCACAGGATAAAATGTTAATGGACAAAAGTTCATTGCTTATCTGCATGTCAACAAAGAACAATAGGAATTTGGAATTTTAAAAAATATAATTTACAACAGCATCCCCAAACACGAAATTCTTAGGTATAAACGTACATGCAAGAAATTACAAAACACTGATGGAGAAAAAAAATCAAATAAGATCTAAGTAAACAAAGACATATGACATGTTTATGTATTGGAATATTCAATATTGTTAAGATGACAATTGCTCAATTCGATCTGTAGATTTCAGACAATTCCAATAAAATATCAGCAAACTATTTTGTAGACATTAACAAATTTATTTTAAAGTGTATTTTGAAAGATAAAAGGTCTAGAATAGCCAACACAACGTTGAAAAAGAAGAGTAAAGTTGGAGGACTACTTTTACAAAATATTAAGAGTTCATACAAGTCTACAGTAGTTAAGATATCATTGCATTGGCAGGGAAAATAGACACTAGATCAATGGAACATAACAGAGAACTAAAATATAAGCCCAGACAAATGTATTCAACTGATTTTTGACAAAAGCACAAATACAATTCCACGAAGAAAAGTCTTTTCGGCAAATGACGCTCGAATAATTAGATGTCCATTAAAAAAATGAATCCAGACACAACCTCACTATTTACGTAAATATTGAAACAAAATGGATCTATATCTCAAAAGCTTCCAAAGGAAAACATAGAAAAAATTTAGTAACCTTGTGTTTGGAGATGAGATTTTAGATACAACACTAAAATAATGACTCATGAGAGAAAAAAAATGAGAAATTAGATCTTATAAAAACGTTTGTTCTATAAAAGACAATGGAGAAAATATTTACAAATCACAGATATACTAAAACACCGTATCCAGAATATACAAAGATCTTTTAAGATTTAACAATAGAAAATAAAATACTCAATGAGAAAGAGGGCAAATTATCTTAACAAACACCTCACCAAAGGAGATATACAGATGACACATAGGAATCTAAAAAGATGTTTGACATATTTGTCATTAGAGAAATGCAAATTAAATAAACAATGAGGTACCACTGCACACCTATTAGAAATTCTAGAATTCAAAAACTTGAAAAATAGCAATTAGCAGTAAAACATGGAGCAACATGTACTCTTATTCATTGCTGGTGGGAATGCAAAATAGTAAAGCCACTTTGAAATGCAGTTTGAGACATTCTTACAAAGCTAAACATAATCTTACCATAAAATACAACGATATGTTCCTAGTCATTTAACCAACTGATTTGAAAAATGTCACCATAAAATCTGCACATGAATGTTTATAGCACCTTTATTCAAAATCTCCAAAACCTGTAAACAACCAAGATGTCATTGAATAGAAGAAAGAATAAACAAACTATGGTACATTCATATGAGGGAACATTATTCAATGATTATAAGTAATGTGTTATCAATACATGAATAAATCTGAAATGCATTTTGCTGAGTGAAAGAAACTAGTCTGAAAAATCTACACACTATATGATTCCAATAATGTGTCATTTTGGCAAAGAAAAAACAAGATATGGAAAAAAGATCTGTGGTTCACAGGGGTTCAGAGTAGGACCTAGAGTTGAATAGGTGAAGCATAGGACATTTTTATGGCAGTGAAATTCTGTACCATACTGTAATAGTGAATACATAACATTTTGCATTCATTATAAACCCCAGACCTTTATAGCACAAAGAGTGAACCTTAACATATATAAGTCTAAAATACATATTTAGCAGATTGGTAGATCCTCAGATGGAATAGAGAAGATGACAAAATAATCTAAAAATATTTTTAAAGTGTGAAACAACCTAAATATATTTTAAAAGTATAAAACAAAGATTCTAACCTAATAACTTTAGCAATGAATGAAATCTATAGGACTAAAGGCAAAAGTAACTGTCCCTAGCACTGTTCTCTATGTGGTAAAGTTATTTCCCATTGGCATATGTGTTAGCAATTCTGAAACTCCTGTGCATGGATATTGGAATTGAATGATTAAGTAAATGAACAGCAGATGGTGAAAGCCAGGTTTCTCACTGTTGGAATAGGAATACAAGCAAGAAAAGGAGGTTAGAATGACGTATGTGGTAATGAATTAGAGAATCTAATGAACTTTTTTACTTTAATATAGATACAGATGAATATATATATACACCTGTATGTGTATGTATACGTATTTGTATATGTGCATATATACATGGATTAATATACATACATATATCTATTTGTTCAGCTTAGAGCGCATAGAAGCAACAAGAACCAAGTAGTAATGAGCACACCTCCTGCACAGATCTTGGTTTTCAATGTCATTCTCCAATAAAAAGAACCAGGGCTAATTGAGAAAGTTGTTGATTCTAGGAATGGGACAGGAAATACACAAGAGGAGCCTAGAGTATCTTGCACTGCCAGAAAATATGGAAGGGCTCAAAAGAGGCGGAAAATGGGGTTATATCAAAGGGACCCAGGAGTCAAGTGAAAGAGCTCTTAATGACCAAATCTGAAACAACTGAGCAAGAAAATAAAGTAATTTTGGGTTGCAACCCAAAGTATAAATTAAATACCCATGTGTGCCTCCTTATATTAAAAATGATTGAAAAAATAAATTAATGAGGGAGAACAGACAAATTCTGGAGCAAAAGAATTTCAAATTTCAAATAATTTAGGTAATTATTCCACATTTAAGGAGATGAAGCACTACTCCTCACTCCTTAAGTATAAACTCATATATAGCAACTTGCTTCCAAAGAGTACACTTCGGAAAGGGAGAAAAAAAAGAATTACTTTACAATGCAGAAGCCTGAGCAACACTACCCAAGCCACATGATCAAGATTAACATGAAAAGTTATGTCAGATTGATAGTACGTACCCTAGATATGATGTGACAAGAATGGTACTGTACCTCTAAAGTCTTCCTCTCCAAACCCACAACTATATACTAATCATGAGAAAAGCCTCAAACAAATCTCAATTGAAGGACATTATACAAAATACATGATTAGTACTCCTCAAACTGTCAAGGTCATCAAAAACAAGGAAAGTCTGAAAACTTGTTACAACCAAGAGAAGCTTAAAGGAATATAAAGACCAATTGTAATGTGGCATCCTGGATGTGATTTTGGGAAGGACAGAAAAAAAACCTGAAGAAATTTAAATGAAGTATGGACGTGGGTTAATAATAATGTACCAATATCATTTCGTGAGTTGTGACAAATGGACCACACTAATTCTAGTTGTTCATTATAGAGAAAACCGGGTAAAGAGAACAAATACTCATTACTCTCTTTGAAATAATTCTATAAATCTAAATGGACAGCCCATTCCAATTTTATGCCAAAAGAAAATACCCATAATCTTTCCAAAACAATTTTTAAAACAAAATTTTTATCCATAAAAACAAAACCAATGTTTGGTATTTTCTGACAGATTAAGTTGTAAATTGCATTTGATCTTTATTTCTTGTATATGAAATATATCATGGGGTTTAGAACAAAATTAACGCAGACAAGCAAATGACTTTTGTGCTGTATATTTCCTCACATTAATAGCATCATTTGCATACTAAAGAAATGAAATTTTTATTCTGCCGTGGCCACAAAAGATTAATTTAATGAATTAAATAGAGTTTGGATTGCCTTCTGAGAGAGAAAAGGTTAAAAGGTACATTTTGCTAAATATTTAAAATCTTTAACCCTTGTGGTATAGATCCTCATGATTTAAAAAAAAAGAATGATAGGAACTTAAAGTGTAGTTATATCTTGATTGAAATGTTTTTCTTTTTTAATTTCACAGGTAATCTACATGATTCTTTGAATTAATCCACAATATATTCTAATAATATTATAATTTGCCATGGAAGAATTTCTAAACATTTATCAATTTTCTTTTTATTTCTATTTTATCCAACCTGGGTGCATAGACAAAATTTTACATGTGGGCAGGTAGTATTAAGATGCTCTTACATGGCTTTTTTCTTCAGTAAGATATGAAAACATCTTAGAATTCACTATTTTCTATCTTAAGTGAACAGCCTTCTTGTTTCTATTCAATTATTAATTTGGTCACTTGTGGAAAAATTAGGAAATCTCTTTTAATTTGTGTTCTTTGAACTTCTGTATGGATTTATTAGTTTAACATCTGGTATTCTCATCACAAACTGTAAAATACAGAGGAAATTCATATGCCAGTGGGTTTTAGAAGCAATGAAGCAACAAATAATTTATTTTATTAGATATAATTATTTCCCACAGTAAACATATTACAACAAATCTGTCAAATATGTAAGATGGTTGTGTCAGCTCTATAAATATCTATAGTAGTAGTCTAAAAAAATAGATTAAAACAACCTCTTGGTAGGAAAGAAGAAAAATCAGTTTAAGTGGGAAATGATCTTATAAATTGTGTTTTATATTCTTGATATAAGTGCAGGAAAGTATTTAGGGTTCAATATATAATAATAAAGATGAGGATATTTAGTGATGTATTTTCTTAAATCATTAAATTTAATCCAACTAGTAATGTTTCTATTAAGTATTCCATTTAGTATTTAGGAAAATGGTGGAACATTTTTGAGGATTAGTAATAAATTAACTTTTCAGATACAAATATATTTTATTTTTTCATTATTTTTCTAGTTTTATATTACATATATATATGCACATCTATAAAACAAAGTATTAATTTTTTTAAAAGATAAGCTACACAACATTGCAGCTTCTTATTACTCACAGTCACACGTCTTTTCATTACTGTCACTCTGGTTCCTCTCTAGGAGTCTTTCACCAGGAATCTAAAGACCTGAAACTCTAGAAAGTCTTTCCATTCTGGCTGGACAGGAGTTGCTTCCTTCCAGAGGGATTACTGTTTCTCTGAATCTGACATCTGGCCCCTCTCATAGACAATTTCTTTTGCCTGCTTTTTCCTCCCATGTATGAGTCACATTTTTCTGTTCTTCCCATGTCTCATAATTTTTGTTAAAAACTGGATATTGGGGCATGTTTCCAATATGGCCGAATAGGAATAGCTCCAGCCTCCAGCTCCCAGCATGAGCGACACAGAAGACGGGTGATTTCTGCATTTCCAACTGAGGTACTGGGTTCATCTCACTGAGGCATGTCGGGCAGGACAGTGGGTGCAGCCCACCGAGCAAGAGATGAGGAGGGTCAGGCATCTCCTCACCCAGGAAGTGCGAGGGGGAAGGGAATTCCCTTTCCTAGCCAAGGGAAACTGTGACACACAACACCTGGAAAATTGGGTCACTCCCACCCTAATACTGAGCTTTACCAAGGGTCTTAGCAAATGGTACACCAGGAGAGTCTATCCCACGCCTGGCTTGGAGGATTCCACGCCCACGGAGCCTCCCTCATTGCTAGCACAGCAGTCTGAGATCAAACTGCAAGGCGGCAGCGAGGCTGGGGAAGGGGCCTCTGCCATTGCTGAGGCTTGAGTAGGTAAACAAAGTGACTGGGAAGCTCGAACTGAAGGGAGCCCACAGCAGCTCAAGGAGGCCTGCCTGCCTCTGTAGACTCCACCTATGGGGACAGGGCATAGCAAAACAAAAGGCAGCAGCAACCTCTGCAGATTTCAATTTCCCTGTCTGACAGCTTTGAAGAGAGTAGTGGTTCTCCCAGCATGGAATTTGAGATCTGAGAATGGACAGACTGCCTGCTCAAGTGGGTCCCTGACCCCTGAGTAGCCTAACTGGGAGACACCTCCCCACTAGGGGCAGACTGACACCTCACACTTCACATGGCCGGGTACCCCTCTAAGACGAAGCTTCCAGAGGAACGATCAGGCAGCAACATTTGCTGTTCAGCATTATTCACTCTTCTGCAGCCTCTGCTGCTGATACACAGGCAAACAGGGTCTAGAGTGGACATCCAGCAAACTCCAACAGACATGAAGCTGAGGGTCCTGACTGTTAGAAGGAAAACTAACAAATGGAAAGGACATCTACACCAAAACCCCATCTGTACGTCACCATCATCAAAGACCAAAGGTAGATAAAACCACAAAGATGGGGAAAAAGCAGTGCAGAAAAGCTGAAAATTTTAAAAATCAGAGTGCCTTTTCCCCTCCAAAGGAACACAGCTCCTTGTCCACAACAGGACAAAGCTGGATGGAGAATGACTTTGATGAGTTGAGAGAAGGCTTCAGATGATCAAACTTCTCAGGGCTAAATGTGGAAGATCGAACCCATTGCAAAGTAACTAAAAACCTTGAAAAAAGATTTGACGAATGGCTAACTAGAATAACCAATGTAGAGAAGTCCTTAAATGACCTGACAGAGCTGAAAACCATGACACGAGAACTATGTGACAAATGCACAAGCTTCGGTAACCGACTCAATCAACTGAAAGAAAGGGTATCAGTGATTGAAGATCAAATAAATGAAATGAAGCAAGAAGAGAAGTTTAGAGGAAAAGGAGTATAAAGAAATGAACAAAACCTCCAAGAAATATGGGATTATGTGAAAAGACCAAATCTACGTCTGATTGGTGTACCTGAAAGTGACAGGGAGAATGGAACCAAGTTGGAAAACACTCTGCAAGACATTATCCAGGAGAACTTCCCCAACTTAAAAAGGCAGGCCAACATTCAAATTCAGGAAATACAGAGGATGCCACAAAGATACTCCTCGAAAAGAGCAACTCCAATCCACATAATTGTCAGATTCACCAAAGTTTAAATGAAGGAAATAATTTTAAGGGCAGCCAGAGAGAAAGGTCGGGTTAGACACAAAGGGAAGCCTATCAGACTAACAGCTGATCTCTCAGCAGAAACTCTAAAGCCAGAAGAGAGTGGGGGCCAATAGTCAACATTCTTAAAGAAAAGAATTTTCAACCCAGATTATCATATCCAGCCAAATTAAGTTTCATAAGTGAAGGAGAAATGAAATCCATTACAGACAAGCAAATGCTGAGAGATTTTGTCACCACCAGGTCTGTCCTACAAGAGCTCCTGAAGGAAGCACTGAACATGGAAAGGAACAACCAGTACCAGCCACTGCAAAACATGACAAAATGTAAAGATCATCAATGCTAGTAAGAAACTGCATCAACTAACGAGAAAAATAACCAGCTAATTTCATAATGACAGGATCAAGTTCACACATAACAATATTAACCTTAAATGTAAATGGGTTAAATGCTCCAATTAGAAGACACAGACTGGCAAATTGCATAAAGAGTCAAGACCATCAGTGTGCTGTATTCAGGAGACCCATCTCACATGCAGAGACACACATAGGCTCAAAATAAAGGGATGGAGGAAGATTTACCAAGCAAACGGAAAACACAAAAAGGCAGGGGTTGCAATCCTAGTCTCTTATAAAACAGACTTTAAACCAACAAAGATCAAAAGACACAAAGAAGACCATTACATAATGGTAAAGGGATCAATTCAACAAGAAGAGCTAATTGTCCTAAATATACAGGCACCCAATACAGGAGCACCCATATTCATAAAGTAAGTCCTTAGAGACTTACAAAGAGACTTAGACTCCCCCACAATAATAATGGGAGACTTTAACCCTCCACTGTCAACACTAGACAGATCAATGAGACAGAAAGTTAACAAGGATATCCAGGAATTGAAATCAACTCTGTACCAAGTGGACCTAATAGACATCTACAGAACTCTCCACCCCAAATCAACAGAACATACATTCTTCTCAGCACCACATCACACTTATTCCAAAATTGACCACATAGTTGGATGTAAAGCACTCCTCAACAAATGTAAAAGAACAGAAATCATAACAAACTCTCTCAGACCACAGTGCAGTCAAACTAGAACTCAGGATTAAGAAACTCAATCAAAACCACTCAACTACATGGAAAGTGAACAACCTGCTCCTGAATGACTACTGGGTACATAACGAAATGAAGGCAGAAATAAAGATGTTCTTTGAAACCAGTGAGAACAGAGATACAACATACCAGAATCTCTGGGATACATTTAAAGCAGTGTGGAGAGGGAAATTTATAGCACTAAATGCCCACAAGAGAAAGCAGGAAAGATCTAAAATTGACATCCTAACATCACCTTTAAAAGAACTAGAGAAGCAAGAGCAAACACATTCAAAGGCTAGCAGAAGGCAAGAAATAACTAAGATCAGAGCAGAACTGAAGGAGATAGAGACACAAAAAAACCCTTCAAAAAATCAATGAATCCAGGAGCTGGTTTTTTTAAAAGATCAACAAAATTGATAGACCGCTAGCAAGACTAATAAAGAAGAAAAGGGAGAAGAATCAAATAGATGCAATAAAAAATGATAAAGGGGATATCACCACTGACCCCACAGAAATACAAACTACCATCAGAGAATATTATAAACACCTCTATGCAAATAAACTAGAAAACCTAGAAGAAATGGATAAATTCCTGGACACATGCACTCTCCCAAGAATAAACCAGGAAGAAGTAGAATCTCTGAATAGCCCAATAACAGGCTCTGAAATTGAGGCAATAATTAATAATAATAATTAAATAATAATACCAACCAAAAAAAGTCCAGGACCAGATGGATTCACAGCAGAATTCTACAAGAGGTACAAGGAGGAGCTGATACCATTCCTTCTGAAACTATTCCAATCAATAGAAAAAGAGGGAATCCTCCCTAACTCATTTTATGAGGCCAACATCATCCTGATGTTGGTATCATACTGATAGCAAAGCCTGGCAGAGACACAACAAAAAAAGAGTATTTTAGACCAATATGCCTGATGAACCTCAATAAAATACTGGCAAACCGAATCCAGCAGCACGTCAAAAAGTTTATCTACCATGATCAAGTGGGCTTCATCCCTGGGATGTGAGGCTGGTTCAATATATGCAAATCAATAAATTTAACCCAGGATATAGACAGAACCAAAGACAAAAACCACGTGATTATCTCAATAGATGCAGAAAAGGCCTTTGACAAAATTCAGCAGCCCTTCATGCTAAAAACTTTAAATAAATTTGGTATTGATGGAAGGTATCTCAAAATAATAAGAACTATTTATGACAAACTCACAGCCAATATCATACTGAATGGGCAAAAACTGAAAGCATTCCCCTGAAAACCTACACAAGACAGGGATGCCCTCTCTCACCACTCCTATTCAACATAGTGTTGGAAGTTCTGGCCAGGGCAATCAGGCAAGAGAAAGAAATAAAGGGTATTCAATTGGGAAAAGAGGAAGTAAGGTTGTCCCTGTTTGCAGATCACATGATTGTATATTTAGAAAAACCCATTGTCTCTGCCCAAAATCTCCTTAAGCTGATAAGCAACTTCAGCAAAGTCTCAGGATACAAAATCAGTGTGTAAAAATCACAAGCATTCTTATACACCAATAAGAGACAAACAGAGAGCCAAATCATGAGTGAACTCCCATTAACAATTGCTTCAAAGAGAATAAAATACCTAGGAATCCAACTTACAAGGAATATGAAGGATCTCTTCAAGGAGAACTACAAACCACTGCTCAATGAAATAAAAAGAGGAAACAATCAAATGGAAAAACACTCCATGCTCATGGATAGGAAGAATCAATAACCTGAAAATGGCCATACTGCCAAGGTAATTTATAGATTCAATGCCATCCCCGTCAAGCTACCAATGACTTTCTTCACAGAATTGGAAAAAAACTACTTTAAAGTTCATATGGAACCAAAAAAGAGACTGCATTGCCAAGACAATCCTACACCAAAAGAAAAAAGCTGGAGGCATCATGCTACCTGACTTCAAAGTATACTACAAGGCTACAGTAATCAAAACAGCATGGTACTGGTACCAAAACAGGGATATAGACCAATGGAACAGAACAGAGCCCTCAGAAGTAATACGACACGTCTACAACCATCTGATCTTTGACAACCCTGACAAAAAGAAGAAAAGGGGAAAGGATTCCCTATTTAATAAATGATGCTGGGAAAATTGGCTAGCCATAAGTAGAAAGCTGAAACTGGATCCCTTCCTTATACCTTATACAAAAATTAATTCAAGATGGATTAGAGATTTCAATGTTAGACCTAAAATCATAAAAACCCTAGAAGAAAACCTAGGCAATACCATTCAGGACATAGGCATGGGCAAGGACTTCATGTCTAAAACACCAAAAGCAATGGCAACAAAAGCCAAAATTGACAAATGGGATCTCATTAAACTAAAGAGCTTCTGCACAGCAAAAGAAACTACCATCAGAGTGAACAGGCAACCTACAGAATGGGAGAAAAATTTTGCAATCTACTCATCTGACAAAGGGCTAATATCCAGAACCTACAAAGAACTCAAACAAATTTACAAGAAAAAAACAACAACCCCATCAAAAAGTGGGCAAAGGATATGAACAGACACTTCTCAAAAGAAGACATTTTTGCAGCCAACAGACACATGAAAAAATGCTCATCATCACTAGCCATCAGAGAAATGAAAATCAAAACCACAATGAAATACCATCTCATACCAGTTAGAATGGCAATCATTACAAAGTCAGGAAACAACAGGTGCTGGAGAGGCTGTGGAGAAATGGGAACACTTTTACACTGTTGGTGGGACTGTAAACTAGTTCAACCATTGTGGAAGACAGCGTGGAGATTCCTCAAGGATCTAGAACTAGAAATACCATTTGGCCCAGCCTTCCCATTACTGGGTATATACCCAAAGGATTATAAATCTTGCTGCTATAAAGACACATGCACATGTATGTTTATTGTGGCACTATTCACAATAGCAAAGACTTGGAACCAACTCAAAAGTCCATCAATGACAGACTGGATTAAGAAAATGTGGCACATATACACCATGGACTACTATAGAGCCATAAAAAATGGATGAGTTCATGTCCTTTGTAGGGACAAGGATGCAGCTGGAAACCATCATTCTCAGCAAACTATCGCAAGAACAGAAAACCAAACACCACATGTTCTCATTCACAGGTGGGAACTGAACAATGAGAACACTTGGACACAGGAAGGGGAACATCACACACCACACACCAGGGCCTATTGTGGGGAGGGGGGAGGGGAGAGGGATAGCATTAGGAGATATACCTGATGTAAATGACGAGTTAATGGGTGCAGCACACCAACATGGCACATGTATACATATGTAACAAACCTGCACGTTGTGCACAGGTACCCTAGAACATAAAGTATAGTAAAAAAAAAATACAAAAATACATTAAAAAACTGGATATTTTAGGTGATATATTGTCACACCTCTGAATATTGATTTTCATCTTTCTCTCTAGAATGTATTTTCATTGTTGTTTGCTTGTTTACTTGTTTACTGACTTGGCTGAAATATTTTAGTGAAGTCTATTCTTCCTACTGTGTGAAGACTCTGATTTCATTCTTCGTAGCATATAGGCTAGGATATGTGCACAATCATCATGGGATAACAGTTGTTTTAGTAGGGCTCTCTTTGTCTCTTTTTCTGATCTCTGTTAAGCTATCTTGCCTCTTTTGGTATTACACCCAACTGTTAAGACTCCACTAATTGTGAGCTGATTGCTTTATTGTTTTTGACAATGTCTTGGGGCATAAATTACTCTGCAGTCTGGTCCAATTAAATTTGGGCAGGAATGGGCTTTCAGTACTTTCTTGGAGGTTTGTTTTGACTTTAGAAGAGCTTTTCATAGTTGTCTATTTCCCTGGTTGTCTCTAGTAAAATAGCTGGCTTACAGTTTAGCTTGTTTCTCTCATAGGACTAACAGCATCTTCTTAAATGTTTATCATCTAAATCTTCATTGTTTTTGAGAGCACTATTAGTCTATAAGCTGCTGTTCTGGACACTGGGTGGGGGCGAGTACCCTTTGTTCTCAATTTGCCTCTCCTGACATTGAGAGTCTGCCCTATGAGTGAACTAGAGTGAAAGTAATATGGGTCCTAATATTCTTGGCTTGTCTAGTCTGGTTAGAGCTCTATGAGTAGAGGCTGGATAAAGAAATGAAACCTCTAGCAACTCATCTAACAATTTAGCCCCTAAAACTAAAAGTTAGAGGGGTTTAGAAATGCTGATGGCCCACACCTCCTATCAGATGCCCTGTCCCTTGATAGGGAGCTGGAAAGAGGAGAAACACTGTCTTCTTAGCCATACCCACCCAGAATGGTGGCCCTTCTGTCAAGCTGAGTTGGTGGGCAAAGGTCTGGTGAGGGAGTCGAGAGAAGGCAGAAGAAGAAAGTGGATGTGGCTCAAATTTCAGAATAAATGTTTCTTCATTTATTTGTTATATGCCCTTAGGATAATTTTCAGAAACTTTAAGTTAGGGGTGTGGTGGAGGGATGTGTGTGTACACACACATGTACAAATATGCATCCATAAATACATATGTATACAGTACTTATTTCACTGGGGAACACTTTTATGGGGTTCCACATGTTGCCATTCCAGAAGTGGAACCTCTGCTCTCATTATTAGTTTTTGAGTCAGTCTTGCTAACTATCATAGGTGGTACCTGTATGCTGTAATCATGTTCTTTCCTTTAACCATTTCAAGAATAGGGTATTGTAATAGCTCCATCTTGGGGACTGCAGCTTTGGAGCTTTTCCTTTTCCCTCAAAATTTTCCCAGGAGAATAAGAATCTCAGCCTCCCCGAGGTCTGACTTAAATAGCAAATATGACTTTTAGCAACTTTCCAATGTTTTAAAATGTGAAAATTGTAGTAATTTTTTCTATAGACAGGATATTAAAACCTTTAGCTTATTTTAATGACAAAACATGATTGCCTTAATTGATAAAGAAAATGCAACATATACAACACAATAAAATATTATTTTGTAATGAATTAGCACTACTAATTTATGCTTCAACACGAATAAACCTCAAAACTTTGTATGAAAAGAAAGCAAATGCAAAATACTACATGTTGCATAATTCCACTTATATGAAATGTCCAGAAAAGGCAAATCTATAAAGACAGAAGCAAATTAGCAGTTGCCTGGAATTGGGAGAGGGAATGGAGAGTGACTGAAATTGGGCACAAGAGACCATTTGGGGATGATGGAAATGTTCAAAAATTGAGTTTTGTTGCTGGTTGCATAATTATGTATTTACTGAAAATCTCCTTAAATGGCTGAATATATAATATGAAAATTATACCTTCATAGAGTTGTTAATTTATGATTGATGGTCTTATTTATCTCTAAAATCCCCATATTTTCCCATTCATAATGGGGTTGTTTTTTCCTTGTTGAATTGCTTACATTTCTTATAGATTCTGCATATTAGACCTTTGTCAGACGCATATGTTACGAATATTTTCTCCCATTCTGTAGGTTGTCTGTTTACTGATAATTTCTTTTGCTGCACATAAGCTCTTTAGTTTGATCAGATCCCACTTGTTGATTTTTGATTTTCTGGCAATTGCTTTTGAGGACTTAGACAAAATTATTTGCCAAAATCAATGTTGAGAGGATATTTCCTAGGTCGTCTTCTAGGATTTGTATAGTTTGAGGACCTACATTTAAATTTTTAATCCTTTTTGAGTGACTCTTTGCATATGTTGAAAGGTAGGGGTCCAATTACATTTTTCAGCATGTGGTTAGGCTGTTATCTCAGCACAATTATCAAGTAGGGAGTCCTTTCTCCATTGGTTGTTTTTGTCAGCCTTATAGAAGATCAAATGGTTGTAGATGTGTTGTAGGTGGTTTTATTTCTGAGTTCGCTATTCTGTTCCACATCAGTCTACATGTCTGTTTTTGTACCACTACTACGCATTTTGGTAACTGTAGCCTTATGGCATACTTTGAAGTTGGGTAATGTGACTGATGCCTTTAGTTCTGTTCTTTTTGCTTAGAATTGTTTTGGCCATTTAGACTCTTTTTGGCTTCATAAGAATTTTAGAATAGTTTTTTTCTAATTCTGTAAAAAACAACATTGCTATTTTGATAAGAATAGCATTGAATCTGTAAGTTGCTTTGGGCAGTATGGCTATGTTAACAATATTGAGTTTTTCCAATCCATGATCATGGGATATTTTTTCATTTATTCGTGTCATCTCTGATTTCTTTCAGTAGTGTTTTGTAACTCTCCTTGTAAGATATTTCACATCCTCAGTTAGCTGCATTCCCAAGCATTTTCCTTTTCTAATGGGATTGTGTTCTTAATTTGATGTTCAGCTTGAATGTTATTGGTGCATAAAAATGCAACTGAGTTTTGTATGTTGATTTTACATCCTGAACCTTTACCGACGTTGTTTACAGACATTTCTCAAAAGAATACTTAAGTGGCCAAAAAACATATGAAAAAATGCTTATCATCCCTAATCATCAGAGAAATGCAAATCAAAACCACAACGAGATACTATCACACAGAATGGCTATTTTTAAAAAGTCAAAAAATAACAGATGCGGCAAGGCTGTGGAGAAAATGGAATGCTCAAAGCTGGTGGTAGCAATGTAAATTAGTTTAGTCACTATGGGAAGCAGTTTTGAGATTTCTTAAAGAACTTAAAACAGAGGTACTGTTTGACCCAGCAATCACCTTCCTGGGTATATATCCCAAGGAGGATCAATCATTCTACAAAAAAGATACCTGCATTCTTATGTTCATCAGAGTGCTATTTACAATAGCAAACACATGGAATCAACCCAGGTGCTCATCAACGGTGGACTGGATGAAGAAAATGTGGTACGTGTAAACCATGGAATAGTACAGAGTCATAAAAAAGAATGAAATAATGTTCTTTGCAGCAACATGGATGCAGCTAGAGGCCATTATCCTAATTGAATCAATGCAGAAACAGAAAACCAACACAATATATTTTCACTTATAATTTGAGCGCACACTGAGTGCACGTGGACATAAAAATGAGAATAATAGTCCCTGTGGACTCCTAGATCAGGGAAGGAGCAAGGAGCGCAGGGGTTGAAAAACTACCTACTGGGTACTAGGCTTGCTACCTAGGTGACAAGATGCATACACCAAACCTGAGCATCACATAATATACTCATGTTACAAACCTGCCCATGTACCCCTGTACCTAAAATAAAAGTTAAAATTATTTTTTAAAAGGAAAATAAAAATAAAATCCCTACATTGTACACAGTGCCTAGCACATAGCATGTTTAATAATGCTGATCAGGTGAATGAATGAATGAATGAATGAATCAATCAATCAATCAATCAATCAATGAGTCAGTATAAAATCCCACAGGAAACAGAGAAAGGCACCTTGCCCGTTGGTAGTGGCAACAGAGCAGGAGCACTAAGCAGCCATGGATCTCTGTACGTTTAGCATACAGTAAGAGGAAGGGAGGGAGTGACAAACATATGAAATGAAGGTGACAGGAAATTAGAGATAAGTCTTATCCAGGGTTAACTCTGATTAGCAAGTTGGTGATGACTTTAGCACCATCTACCCCCAATCAAATTCATTTCTATCTAGGGAATAAATGAAGGGAAAGATGGATGGAAAGCTGAAAAGAAAAAGCTCCAGGTCTCCACCCAAGCTTCTATCAAAGGAGATCATTACTATCTGAATTTGTGTTAAGATAGCTATGTTTTCAGTTTAAAAAATTTTCTGTGATAAACAAATAAACAGTGTATGAATAATTTTGAATACTCAAATTCATTATGCCACATTATTTCCTAATTGATCTTGTAGGACATCTCCTCTGGAATCTTTCATTGACCTAGAGCCTTAGCATCCTGTGTTTATTCACCTCATGAGACCAACCACATATCAGTTTTAGAAAGGTCACCAAGGACTTTATTATTCATTATTCTACTCCTAGGAATAGATTAGGTTATTGGTAAATACATATTGTATGATTTAATGAAATATTGGAGTTACTAAAACACAGTACGCAACAAACTCAGTATTGTAAATATACCTTGCAACTCTTAATTAGTTGAACAACGCATAATGTATATTTGCCAAATTACTATAGATTTCATTACCTTGTGATACCACATTGAAATGTAGATATGTTAAGAAATTTACCAAATTATAAGTGACAGGCTATACACCTACCACTCTGTTCATGAGACCATATTACTTAATAAATGGCAGCAGAAAGGCCAATAGGCTATTTTTTTTAGTTCAAAGAATTATAAAGTTCAACCTCTATTTGATAATAAAAGCTAGTTAAAATTCATTTCTCTAATTTCAAAGTGTTCAAATTTTCCTTAACCACTGTACTTAAAACTTTATGGTTTTATCATTGTTTTACATACTACAAATGCTTCAGGTATCTGGGTTCTGACTTTCCACCAGATAGTAACTGGGCATCTTTTACTTTCTGCTCTTTATTAATTTAGGCATTTTCCTTCCCATTAAGTGAGAAGAAAAGGCAGAGGAAGTGAAATTTAAATGAGATGCTTTTGTTACTTGATTATAATGCCAATAAACAAATTTGGTATGGGTTGAAGTTGAGAAATACTGCTAACTGCAGTTTTTCGATTATCTATGGATTTCAATTATCCAGGGATCCTTCTTCTTTGTTGGGATAAATAACTGCAAATTAATGTAACCATTTTGGATAGAATTTAAAACCCATCATGCACAACTTCATTATCTGGAACTGGACTTTCATTTTCAAAACTGAAGGGAACTTAGGAAATTACATTATTGTTATTTTTCCCTTTCTTTGAAAAAGCTGACATAAAGTGTTTCAAGCATCAAGAAAACAATAAATCAGAAAGATTGTCAGTTAGTCTCTTTTTAGTACTTTATTGATTATAAGACTTGTATTCTATTATATCCTTGAAACTTAGTGGCTATGATTCTTGAAAAACATTTTAAGACATAAGAATATATAAGACATAAAAGTTTCATTCTTGTATATTACATGCACATGCTATTGCAACAGTTATGAAAGAAATGTATAATCTCAAATTATTAAATACGAAAATATTCCACAAAAATTTGCTGTCTTCCTGAATAGATGTTCAATATTAACACTTGGTCTCAGGGGGTCATAATTAAATTAATATTGTTACATGGGCCAAGGACTTTGATATTGACCTTCAGCAAGTTACTTTACTTCTTTGAGTCTCAGTTTCCTTCAGAATAAAAAAAGGCTTGTAGTAATGGTATACAAATAAATTAAAATATGAATATACATTAAATATACAAATATGGATACATGACCTGCACATAGCTAAATAAATAATAGTTGAACTATGGTTGTTATTACCATCTTTGACTTCTTTCCTTTCCCTCATCCTATATCAAATCAGCTGAAAAATCATCCGAATGTGTCAATTTCTGTAGTGTCTCTCAAATTTCTTTAGTCTTCTTTTCCTTTCCACTATTCTTACCTAAGACTGCAGTACCACTACCTTGTCTATTTTAAGAGTCTCATAACTGTTATTCTCTCCAGTCTTTCCTCCTTTAGTCCAGTCACAGGTCCTGCAAGAGAATTATTTTAAGAAGAGAGTTGATCATGTGTCTCCTCATGGAAGAAAATATTTAACACTTCATCATTTATGATTCAAATCAGAACCTCACCAACCTTAGCATTTGGTCACAATGTGCTGAAATCCACATTTCCAGCATCCTCACCATCTCCTATACCTCCTGTACCTCTTCTTCCCTTCATGCATCACCCAAAATACATCCTAAAACATACCACTTGCTTGATGAAAACCTCTGAATTTCCCTAATCCACAACCTTGGTTTGACCTTAACATCCTTCCTTCTGATTGGGTATGGTGGCTGACACCTGTAATCCCAGCATTTTGGGATGCTGAGGCGGGAGGATCACTTGAGCCCAAGAGTTTGAAACCAGCCTGGGCAACATGGTAAGACCCCATTTCTACAAAAAAAAAAAAAAATTAAAAATAAGCCAGGCCTGGTGGCATGTGCCTGTAGTCCCAGCTACTTGGGAGGCTGAGGTGAGAGAATTGCTTGAGCCTAGGGAGGTGAGGTTACAGTAAGCCATGTTCATGCCAGTATATTCCATGTCTCAAAATAAAAAAAAAAATAAAATAAAATAAAATAAAATCCCTCCTTCTATCTATGGTGCAGTTAGAAATACCCTATAAAGAGACACCAGATTCTGAATTCTAGTGTATTATGATATTTCCCCAGACACTGACTTATATTCATCTTCCAGAATTCCTATCGTGCATTCTGGTGTGCCCCTCACTTGGTACAGCACTACATCAAAGCTGGGTTTTGCTTATCTGAGGATTCCTTGGATTGACACTTTACTATGACTGCATGTTTGATTTTCCAACACAGTTCTGACATATAACAAGGGCTTTTAGATTCCTTAGTAAGACTCTAGAAAGATCCTCATGCCAGAAGGACTCATCGGCTCTAGAATGTCAGTCTGAACAAACTATCCAAGACTACTTCATACAAAAAGGAATTAGACCAATCTATTAATCTCTTCCCTCCTATATTCTAATTAACATGTCTCTCAGATTTTCATCTCTCTCAAGAAGCAGTTCACAGCTCCCTTAGAGTATTCTTTTTCTCCCCCACAATCCAGTTGAATGTTGCCTTTTTTCTATAACTTAGGTCACATATTCATTTTTCACAATTTTTTATATTCGTGTCTTTCACTATAACATAGGCTTTTAGATAAAATATCTATTTTAATTTTCATGATACTTAAAATCCACATATTCTTCATAGCAAATATTCAATAAATACATGAGTTGAACTGATGTAATAAGACTATCATTCAATATTTATAAAACACTTAAATTTTGAAAACAAAACTATAGATATATGGATACATGGAAGAGCAAGTAATAATATCAACGACCAATTATAGTTAAAAATTGAGAAATTAATGGAAATCAAGTTATTACCATAAATATGCATCTTTTCTCTCCAAAATCAAAATAACCTTATTGTTCATAAGAAAGGGTATTACTCAGGGTTCTCTAGAGGAACAGAACTAATAAGATATATATAGGAGTTTAACTTACATGATCACAAGGTCCCACAATAGGCCGTCTGGAAGCAGGCGAGCCAGTCTGAGTCCCAAAATGGAAGAACTTGGAGTCCAATATTCAAGGGTAGGAAGCACCCAGCATGAGAGAAAGATGTAGACTGAGAGGCTAGGCCAGTCTCTACTTTTCATGTTTTCCTGCTTGCTTTATATTTGCTGGCAGCTGATTAGAATGTGCCCACCAGATTAAGGCTGGATCTACTGTCCCTAGCCCACTGACTCAAATGTGAATCTCTTTTGGCAACACCCTGGCAAACACCCGGAGGATCCAATACTTTGTATCCTTCAATTGAATCAAGTTGACACTCAGCATTAACCATCACAGAAAGAAATGGTTAAAATAAAGGAAATATGGTCACACTGCAGAACACTATGCACATGTTAGAAAGAAGAGGTAGAACTAAATACGTTAAAACTGAAGTGTCTCTAAAACATGGTTGAATTTAAAGTTGTTTCAAAATGACAAAAACTGTATTACATCACTTATATATTAAGGCCATAAAATTTAGTATAGATATATATGCAAAGACACAGTGAAAGGTCTAGAAGAATAAGTAACACATGGAGAGGTCACTAATTACCTTCGAGGAAAATCAAGGAGAAGTAGACTGGGATTGGGATGGTGGTCATTAAACTGAACTTTAGCATTTTTTTTCTGTTTAAATAATGTTTAATATAAAAACAGAAATTTCTAAGCCCAATGCCAGAGCTCAAATTCTCTCTCTGCCATTTACTACTTGCGTGAATTTGGCAATATGTTACCCTCTGCTGCTCATCTACAAAATGTTTATAATACACCTACCTAATAGGCAGGGCTGGCTTCTTGGTCATTCAAATAATTGGTAAAAATATAATCTTGATGTTAAAAAGTAGAATATTTAGACAGAAAACAGACAGTCCCACTTCCCAAATATATATTTTACAATTAAATATTATACCATATTTCATATTATAGCTGAGAAGTTTATATATCCTATATATCATGATCTGAAAATGAAAATTAACTCTTATCAATTTAAAGGTGTGTATGTAGTTTAGCCATTGAATTTAGTATGTCCTGATAGGTTAGAACATATATCAGACAAAACTAAGTATCTCTGAGATCCTCAAATGTAAAATTCAAAGCAAATTTAATAAACTATTTTTCTATCTGCTAGAATAATTACATTGAACACTCCTTGTCATATATGATTACATCAACTGTCCATCCCTGGCTACATTTTTTCTTATGAAAGAGTTCTTCTCAACAGTTGCAAATTTGTTTTCATTATCATTGACCTTTCAGGTTATTACTGACCAACTCAAAAAAGTTCTGACCGCATGGCAAAATGATTTCCTAGAGTGTAAATGCAGAAGTCTAGGTGGCAGAAGTTGCTCAAATGATAAATTCAAAACAAATCCAAGACCATATCTAAATGAGTCTTGAAAATCTGCTTATTTCTATGTAAAGGAAACAAAAGAATTACTGCATTAACCCAAGAACTCTGCTACTTTATTTTACATTTCCCGTTTACTTAAAAATCGATCTGATGGAATACAAGTCTTGTTTTGCTCAGACAACTAAATGCCTTAACAATTTCTAGTCACTATCCATTTTTTGTTTGCTTTGCCTTAATATTGTTGCTATTGCTAAGAAAATTCACAATTGAAAATGTTTTTGTTCAGCACTGTCACCCAACATTTTCTGAGTATATAATATGAGACAGGAATTGTGCTAGGTACTGGCAATATAGGTGGAAATAATTGACATTCTTTGCCTTTATCAAACTCACAATCTAGAACAAAAAACAATCAAGCAGACAAATTATTATTTTTCTTAGAATTTATTTGCTACAACAAAGACTCACACGTTATAGCCCCTCATACGAACCAGTCCTTTGAAAGCAATTACATTAAGCCCTAAACATAGTATTTTGAGGAAAACAATGGCAAATTAAACCCAAGAAATACTAATGATTGTATATACTAATTATTTATTATCAGTGAGTTTTTTTCAACATCTGTTTTTTTCTGGCTAATAATACCATTTTTAAATTTTTTCTATAAGTTGATTTATATCTGTAGCCTAAAAATTCCTCCAACCTTTATGGCATCTATATCACAGTGAGAGAATCAATTCACAACATGATTTCCTTTTAGGCTCTGACTTATCTTAGACCAGGAGACTTGGATAGATCTTAATTAGCATAAGGTTTTTTTGTCAAGCAGCCACAGGGTATCTCTAGCTCAAAACCTTAACATTTAGAAAGCATTTAAGGATCTATGAGGATTACTGTCCCGTGGACACCTGTTATAAATCTGAGTAAGAGCCTGGAAACATTACTTTCCAAGTGTTTCTATTTGATATAATCAGGCCTGACCACCAGCTTGTGTTTCTGCCAAGTCTATTATGTATAATTTTTAGTTGATGTAATTCTCTTAAAGCCAAATCTGAGTGCTGTGCTGTAAATAAAGCTCACTCTTCTTCACAGCATGCAACTGTGTGATTACTCCTACTAACTTTCTCTACCCCAGCCAAATCATGCGTATCACCAAGGAAGTGCCAGTGAAAAGGAAAAAAATAGAGCATTCCTAAACTGTAATGATGTGTACTTTATCAGTCATTGACATGTACAATGAAAGAGGAAGTAATTGCCCGATGGTGTCAGGTGACCTTCGGGTTTTACATAGAAAAGAATTCAGAGGCGATAATACCTAACAAGTAAAAGTGACATTTTTCAATATCACAGCTGGATCAGAGCAACATACTGTTTAGTCTACTATTTTCATGTGAACACGGAGTACTTGTGTCAGCTTTTTCATCTTGTTACCAATTGTACTTCATTATTTGAACTTTTCTAAGGTTATAAATAAACGCTAAGGTTACTAATTTCAAGTAAATGATTCTGGTCTTGGGTGTTTTCAGTCTTTTCCTTCTGTGAATCTCTGTAATGTCTACACCTTGAATCACTCAATCCAGCACTTAATTAAAGATAAGCCTTTAACTGTTCTTGGAGATAAAACAGAATCTTCCCTCTCTGTGGTAGCACTGCCTAACCTAGAAAGTACTGGCACATGGTAGGTTTATGAAGAATGCCTTTGGTCTGATTCAAACTCTTAATTCCTGACCCATTACACTCACTACTCAAATGGTTACAGAATATTCTAGCAGAAAGAGAAAGCAGCCAAGTGTACTGAGGAGAATGAAGTGATTTTCAAAGGAACAGCTGGTTCTCGGCAGAAAAAAAGGAAACAAACTCAGAATCTTAAGATAATTTCCTTTCCGCTTCCCCAGGCCGCGGACCAGTACTATACTTGGAATTTTATTTATTTATTTTTTTTAAGACAGGGTCTCACTCTCGTCGCCCAGGCTGGAGTGCAGTGCGTGATTTCCGCTCACTGCAACCTCTGCCTCCTGGGTTCAAGAGATTCTCCTGCCTCAGCCTCCCAAGTAGCTGGGATTACAGGCACACACCACCACACCTGGCTAATTTTTGTAGTTTTTTAGTAGAGACGAGGTTTCACCATGTTGGTCAGGATGGTCTCCAACTCCTGACCTCAGGTGATCTGCCTGCCTTGGCCTCCCAAAGTGCTGGGATTACAGGCGTCCGCCACCGCCTCGGCCCATACTTGGCCTTTTTAGTAACCAGGCCACACAGCAGGAGATGAGTGGCAGGCAAGGGAGCATCACTGCCTGAGCTCCGCCTCCTGTCAGATCAGCCAGGGCATTAGATTCTCATAGGAGCACGAACCCTATTGTGAACTGCGCATGCGAGGGATCTAACTTGCGCTGCTCCTTATGAGATTCTAATGTCTGCTGATCTAATATGCCTGATGATCTTCGCCCCCCACCTCTCTGGAAGAAAAATTGTCTTCCAAAAAACCGATCCCTGGTGCCAAAAAGGTCAGGGATCACTGACCTAGGGGACGCTGTAAATTTTGGTGCAAAATTTGGAGATACTTTCAGTCTATGAATACCTGAAAGTATCTCTGAATATCTAAATAGTTCAAGTAAATGATTCTAATAAATTAGAAAAAAAATGTAATAAATGTTTTCCAACCTCATGAGAAATTGAAGGAGAACACAAAGCATTCAAGACCACATTGAAAAAAATGTCTGCTTATGAATTAGAAAATGTCAGTGGCCTAGTACTCAAAATTTGCACAGAAAACTTTGCTAAGCTAATGATTAAAGAAATAGTATTCCGAGTCCCACAACAAAGTTCTTAAGGACTTATGGTAGGAATTGGACAGCCATCCAAAAGTGAAGTAAAACAAATAAAAATTCTCCTGGGTTTATACAATTGCATCCAATCCCAAACAGCCCTTGTTAAAATATAATTTACCTTAAGTTACCACTCAAGGAAAACCAAACAGTTCTATTTGCTCCCCGATGTGATTGCCAACTGAGTTATAAGAATGTTTTACAGCACTTTAAGCCCTAGACAAAGGATCAGCATGAATTCTTCACTGTCCTTTCTTTCTTGGAAAATATCTTTTACCACTAAAACCAATGTGGTTTCCACTCAATCCCTCAGGCCACTGACTCCTACCCTTTTAAAGGTAACTGTAGCAGCGATTAGACCGCTTTGACAAGGGATAGTAATTCACCTCAATATACCTTTCAAATTTGTTAAATAAATGAGAGTTATGTGGGTGTCCCTTTTGCTACTGTTCACTCCTAACTCAAAGAGTTGTGAAAAGTTAGAGATACTGCAATTGCAAGACCACCTGCTGTTCTTTGTGACAGCTGCCACTGCCCTTTGACACAAAATGGCATAGCATTGTCACCTAATAACTAGGCAATCCAAAAATTTGGGCGTATATGAATGAATGTACTACAGTGTACGTTGGTCTGAGGATTTGTGCTGTCATTCTGGTACCAGGAGTAGAGGCTAATAACTTCAGCTTCCAAATGAATATTTGCAAAACTGTCAAGCCAAGATGGTTTTACTGCATTTGTGAAAATAGTTGCCTTTTCCAGAATCAGGCATGGCTTAGTTTTGTAATTTTAGGTTTAAATTAAAACAAAATATTGTTCTTAGGATTACATGTATGAAGAAAGGAAGCTTTAGGTTCTCACTTACAGGAGAATTATCTATATAAACATATTTTTAGGAGTCCTGTTTAAATCTATCATCAAGATCCTTTCTTTTATAACTACCTAATGATCTGATATTCAAGCCAAAATATTGTAGGCTTTATGGTTTTCACTTATTATTCAGAGCAACTGTCTCATGACTATGTAACATCTCATATCCCACTCAGTGTCTCCAGCCTAAGAAAAGTTGGATATGTTTTTCTCTCTTATTTGAACTGCGAGATTCAAATAAATGTGAATCAGATAAAAACTTAACCCTTTTACAAGATTAGCTGTTACGACCTGCTGACTGGCTGATTAAAAACAAACTATTTAATGAGAAATTAGATTTTAAATGGAAAGCAGAGCCATACACAGCAGCCTCATCTGGAGTAAATACAGGTTGTAGGCACAAATATAAGACATAATACTTTCTGCTCCCATGGGACTCTTCTTTGACAGGGAGAGCCACCGAAGAAAAGGAAAGTAAAATTCTCATTATCATCCCAAGGACACAATACGGTAACTGAATTGAGTAGGAGAAAATAATTGGGTTAGAATTTATTCTTATAATATGGGAAAGGAGCTTCTCCTAGTTTTTGTTTAAATTTTTCCTATTTTTAGTTTATGATTCCAATTTAATGCTGCTGTTGATTTAGTCTATACATTTGTCTTATATGGAAAACTTCCAGTGAATAAGCTAAAGGGAAACTTGCAAAATCCATAAATACTCTAACATGACTAAAGTTATCCCCTGTACCTTTAGAGACCAGAATTTAAAGATAGATACCAAGGGATCTTGTGATGATGCATTGGATTAATTCACTAGCCTCTCACTTCTTTAGTTTCTGAGAGACCAAATCTTTAAAGCTGACATATGGGAGAGTGGTGATATATTGGATTAATTCTGTATCCCCTTACTTTCATTTTAGGTCCCACGTGTTTCAATGGACATTTGTCTCCATCATAGCCACATCGCACCACACATTTGATTTTTCAGTTCATTTGGTCAAATACCACTCAAAACAAGAAACACTAAAGGAGAAAAATAGTCCAGTTCAAGATCTGCATTTCATTTCTGATGTTGACCCAATAACTTTTTCCATCCAGTTTCGTGGAATCCTGCCTCTGTAGTTCTCTTTTCCTCCGATTCGCCCAAGAATTTAAAGTGAGAATTCTGAATATTCTTTTTCCTTTTCCCCTACTAATGAATCAAAAGGTAGTATGAATTTTGCATATTCTGTTTAATGCTAGGCATCAGATTTTCAGAGTTTCTATCCTTATTTCCTCTGGAACCGTTATTTTTGCTGTGTAGTATCTTTGCCTAAGGTTGTATTTTAAAAGATTCCCAAGTCCTTTGTACTATGACAAGCATGGAATATAACTTTATTATTGACAAAGAACAAAGAGAGATCAGAAATAAAAACACTGGAAACTGTACAAAAGCTCTGTTACCTCCTTTCTTGAGACATTCTGAAACTTGCTATAAAGCAATTTATATGAAAGCATTCTCATGTACAATATTTCACATAATCCTCATATTAAAATGAAGTGAAGTGATTATCAATCTCCACTTAAATTTACATGTTAAGAGACTACCCTTTGACAAGTTAAGTAACTCATCCAAGGTCACATAGCTAGTAAATGGCAAAATGGAGATTTTTAACCAGGTTTAATAAATTCAAGCCATTTCCCCAAACTATTTTGTTGTCCAATGGAAGTTAGAGAAATTGCGCTTTAAAAACAAGATATAGATTAACATCAGTGAGAATAGGCACTATAAACAGTAGCTGTGATCTACTGGGCCTTTCCAACACATTACAACAGGCTGTGGGTATCTGCATGAAATATGCATAGCATTGCACTGAGAAAGAGGAGATATGAGCCTTTCAAAATAAGTGGGCCAAAAGCAGTGTAGAATGCTCCCTACAGTTACCCTTTTGTGAAACTCACACTCTAATGACATATTCAATGTTTGTCTTTGTGGAGAAAACACTCTCTACAAAGGGAAACAACATTAATTATCCTTTTTTTTTTTTTTTTTTTTTTTTTTTTTTTAAATTTATTTATTATTATTATACTTTAAGTTGTAGGGTACATGTGCATAACGTGCAGGTTTGTTACATATGTATACTTGTGCCATGTTGCTGTACTGCACCCATCAACTCGTCATTTACATCAGGTATAACTCCCAACGCAATCCCTCCCCCCTCCCCCCTCCCCATGATAGGCCCCGGTGTGTTATGTTCCCCTTCCTGTGTCCGAGTGATCTCATTGTTCAGTTCCCACCTATGAGTGAGAACATGCGGTGTTTGGTTTTCTGTTCTTGCGATAGTTTGCTAAGAATGATGGATTCCAGCTGCATCCAAGTCCCTACAAAGGACTCAAACTCATCCTTTTTTATGGCTGCATAGTATTCCATGGTGTATATGTGCCACATTTTCTTAATCCAATCTGTCACTGATGGACATTTGGGTTGATTCCAAGTCTTTGCTATTGTGAATAGTGCTGCAATAAACATACGTGTGCATGTGTCTTTATAGCAGCATAATTTATAATCCTTTGGGTATATACCCAGTAATGGGATGGCTGGGTCATATGGTACATCTAGTTCTAGATCCTTGAGGAATCGCCATACTGTTTTCCATAATGGTTGAACTAGTTTACAATCCCACCAACAGTGTAAAAGTGTTCCTATTTCTCCACATCCTCTCCAGCACCTGTTGTTTCCTGACTTTTTAATGATTGCCATTCTAACTGGTGTGAGATGGTATCTCATTGTGGTTTTGATTTGCATTTCTCTGATGGCCAGTGATGATGAGCATTTTTTCATGTGTCTGTTGGCTGTATGAATGTCTTCTTTTGAGAAATGTCTGTTCATGTCCTTTGCCCACTTTTTGATGGGGTTGTTTGTTTTTTTCTTGTAAATTTGTTTGAGTTCTTTGTAGGTTCTGGATATTAGCCCTTTGTCAGATGAGTAGATTGCAAAAATTTTTTCCCATTCTGTAGGTTGCCTGTTCACTCTGATGGTAGTGTCTTTTGCTGTGCAGAAGCTCTTTAGTTTAATGAGATCCCATTTGTCAATTTTGGCTTTTGCTGCTGTTGCTTTTGGTGTTTTAGACATGAAATCTTTGCCCATGCCTATGTCCTGAATGGTACTACCTAGGTTTTCCTCTAGGATTTTTATGGTATTAGGTCTAACATTTAAGTCTCTAATCCATCTTGAATTAATTTTCGTATAAGGAGTAAGGAAAGGATCCAGTTTCAGCTTTCTACTTATGGCTAGCCAATTTTCCCAGCACCATTTATTAAATAGGGAATCCTTTCCCCATTTCTTGTTTCTCTCAGGTTTGTCAAAGATCAAATGGCTGTAGATGTGTGGTATTATTTCTGAGGACTCTGTTCTGTTCCATTGGTCTATATCTCTGTTTTGGTACCAGTACCATGCTGTTTTGATTACTGTAGCCTTGTAGTATAGTTTGAAGTCAGGTAGCGTGATGCCTCCAGCTTTGTTCTTTTGACTTAGGATTGTCTTGGAGATGCGGGCTCTTTTTTGGTTCCATATGAACTTTAAAGCAGTTTTTTTCCAATTCTGTGAAGAAAGTCATTGGTACCTTGATGGGGATGGCATTGAATCTATAAATAACCTTGGGCAGTATGGCCATTTTCACGATATTGATTCTTCCTATCCATGAGCATGGTATGTTCTTCCATTTGTTTGTGTCCTCTTTTATTTCACTGAGCAGTGGTTTGTAGTTCTCCTTGAAGAGGTCCTTTACATCCCTTGTAAGTTGGATTCCTAGGTATTTGATTCTCTTTGAAGCAATTGTGAATGGAAGTTCATTCCTGATTTGGCTCTCTGTTTGTCTGTTACTGGTGTATAAGAATGCTTGTGATTTTTGCACATTAATTTTGTATCCTGAGACTTTGCTGAAGTTGCTTATCAGCTTAAGGAGATTTTGGGCTGAGACAATGGGGTTTTCTAAATATACAATCATGTCATCTGCAAAGAGGGACAATTTGACTTCTTCTTTTCCTAACTGAATACCCTTGATTTCTTTCTCTTGCCTGATTGCCCTAGCCAGAACTTCCAACACTATGTTGAATAGGAGTGGTGAGAGAGGGCATCCCTGTCTTGTGCCAGTTTTCAAAGGGAATTTTTCCAGTTTTTGCCCATTCAGTATGATATTGGCTGTGGGTTTGTCATAAATAGCTCTTATTATTTTGAGGTACGTTCCATCAATACCGAATTTATTGAGCGTTTTTAGCATGAAAGGCTGTTGAATTTTGTCAAAAGCCTTTTCTGCATCAATTGAGATAATCATGTGGTTCTTGTCTTTGGTTCTGTTTATATGCTGGATTATGTTTATTGATTTGCGAATGTTGAACCAGCCTTGCATCCCAGGGATGAAGCCCACTTGATCATGGTGGATAAGCTTTTTGATGTGTTGCTGAATCCGGTTTGCCAGTATTTTATTGAGGATTTTTGCATCGATGTTCATCAGGGATATTGGTCTAAAATTCTCTTTTTTTGTTGTGTCTCTGCCAGGCTTTGGTATCAGGATGATGTTGGCCTCATAAAATGAGTTAGGGAGGATTCCCTCTTTTTCTATTGCTTGGAATAGTTTCAGAAGGAATGGTACCAACTCCTCCTTGTACCTCTGGTAGAATTCAGCTGTGAATCCATCTGGTCCTGGACTTTTTTTGGTTGGTAGGCTATTAATTGTTGCCTCAATTTCAGAGCCTGCTATTGGTCTATTCAGGGATTCAACTTCTTCCTGGTTTAGTCTTGGAAGAGTGTAAGTGTCCAGGAAATTATCCATTTCTTCTAGATTTTCCAGTTTATTTGCGTAGAGGTGTTTATAGTATTCTCTGATGGTAGTTTGTATTTCTGTGGGGTCGGTGGTGATATCCCCTTGATCATTTTTAATTGCGTCGATTTGATTCTTCTCTCTTTTCTTCTTTATTAGTCTGGCTAGTGGTCTGTCAATTTTGTTGATCTTTTCAAAAAACCAACTCCTGGATTCATTGATTTTTTGGAGGGTTTTTTGTGTCTCTATCTCCTTCAGTTCTGCTCTGATCTTAGTTATTTCTTGCCTTCTGCTAGCTTTCGAATGTGTTTGCTCTTGCTTCTCTAGTTCTTTTAATTGCGATGTTAGAGTGTCAATTTTACATCTTTCCTGCTTTCTCTTGTGGGCATTTAGTGCTATAAATTTCCCTCTACACACTGCTTTAAATGTGTCCCAGAGATTCTGGTATGTTGTATCTTTGTTCTCATTGGTTTCAAAGAACATCTTTATTTCTGCCTTCATTTCGTTATGTACCCAGTAGTCATTCAGGAGCAGGTTGTTCAGTTTCCATGTAGTTGAGCGGTTTTGAGTGAGTTTCTTAGTCCTGAGTTCTAGTTTGATTGCACTGTGGTCTGAGAGACAGTTTGTTATAATTTCTGTTCTTGTACATTTGCTGAGGAGTGCTTTACTTCCAATTACGTGGTCAATTTTGGAGTAGGTATGATGTGGTGCTGAGAAGAATGTATATTCTGTTGATTTGGGGTGGAGAGTTCTATAGATGTCTATTAGGTCTGCTTGCTGCAGAGATGAGTTCAATTCCTGGATATCCTTGTTAACTTTCTGTCTCGTTGATCTGTCTAATGTTGACAGTGGAGTGTTGAAGTCTCCCATTATTATTGTATGGGAGTCTAAGTCTCTTTGTAAGTCTCTAAGGACTTGCTTGATGAATCTGGGTGCTCCTGTATTGGGTGCATATATATTTAGGATAGTTAGCTCTTCCTGTTGAATTGATCCCTTTACCATTATGTAATGGCCTTCTTTGTCTCTTTTGATCTTTGATGGTTTAAAGTCTGTTTTATCAGAGACTAGTATTGCAACCCCTGCTTTTTTTTGTTCTCCATTTGCTTGGTAAATCTTCCTCCATCCCTTTATTTTGAGCCTATGTATGTCTCTGCGTGTGAGATGGGTCTCCTGAATACAGCAGACTGATGGGTCTTGACTCTTTATCCAGTTTGCCAGTCTGTGTCTTTTAATTGGAGCATTTAGTCCATTTACATTTAAGGTTAAGATTGTTATGTGTGAACTTGATCCTGCCATTATGATATTAACTGGTTATTTTGCTCATTAGTTGATGCAGTTTCTTCCTAGCCTCAATGGTCTTTACATTTTGGCATGTTTTTGCAATGGCTGGTACCGGTTGTTCCTTTCCATGTTGAGTGCTTCCTTCAGGGTCTCTTGTAAGGCAGGCCTAGTGGTGACAAAATCTCTAAGCATTTGCTTATCTGTAAAGTATTTTATTTCTCCTTCACTTATGAAACTTAGTTTGGCTGGATATGAAATTCTGGGTTTAAAATTCTTTTCTTTAAGAATGTTGAATATTGGCCCCCACTCTCTTCTGGCTTGTAGAGTTTCTGCTGAGAGATCTGCTGTTAGTCTGATGGGCTTCCCTTTGTGGGTAACCCGACCTTTCTCTCTGGCTGCCCTTAAGATTTTTTCCTTCATTTCAACTTTGGTGAATCTGGCAATTATGTGTCTTGGAGTTGCTCTTCTCGAGGAGTATCTTTGTGGCGTTCTCTGTATTTCCTGGATTTGAATGTTGGCCTGCCCTACTAGGTTGGGGAAGTTCTCCTGGATGATATCCTGAAGAGTGTTTTCCAACTTGGTTCCATTTTCCCCCTCACTTTCAGGCACCCCAATCAGACGTAGATTTGGTCTTTTTACATAATCCCATACTTCTTGCAGGCTTTGTTCATTTCTTTTTCTTCTTTTTTCTTTTGGTTTCTCTTCTCGCTTCATTTCATTCATTTGGTCCTCAATCGCTGATACTCTTTCTTCCAGTTGATCGAGTCGGTTACTGAAGCTTGTGCATTTGTCACGTATTTCTCGTGTCATGGTTTTCATCTCTTTCATTTCGTTTAGAACCTTCTCTGCATTAATTACTCTAGCCATCAATTCTTCCACTTTTTTTTCAAGATTTTTAGTTTCTTTGCGCTGGGTACGTAATTCCTCCTTTAGCTCTGAGAAATTTGATGGACTGAAGCCTTCTTCTCTCATCTCGTCAAAGTCATTCTCCGTCCAGCTTTGATCCGTTGCTGGCGATGAGCTGCGCTCCTTTGCCGGGGGAGATGCGCTCTTATTTTTTGAATTTCCAGTTTTTCTGCCCTGCTTTTTCCCCATCTTTGTGGTTTTATCTGCCTCTGGTCTTTGATGATGGTGATGTACTGATGGGGTTTTGGTGTAGGTGTCCTTCCTGTTTGATAGTTTTCCTTCTAACAGTCAGGACCCTCAGCTGTAGGTCTGTTGGAAATTGCTTGAGGTCCACTCCAGACCCTGTTTGCCTGGGTATCAGCAGCAGAGGCTGCAGAAGATAGAATATTTCTGAACAGCGAGTGTAGCTGTCTGATTCTTGCTTTGGGAGCTTCCTCTCAGGGGTGTACTCCTCCCTGTGAGGTGTGGGGTGTCAGACTGCCCCTAGTGGGGGATGTCTCCCAGTTAGGCTACTCAGGGGTCAGGGACCCGCTTGAGCAGGGGGTCTGTCCCTTCTCAGATCTCAACCTCCGTGTTGGGAGATCCAGTGCTCTCTTCAAAGCTGTCAGACAGAGTCGTTTGCGTCTGTGCAGAGGTGTCTGTGTGTCTTAGTTTACTGTGCCCTGTCCCCAGAGGTGGAGTCTACAGAGACAGGCAGGTTTCCTTGAGCTGCTGTGAGCTCCACCCAGTTCGAGCTTCCCAGCAGCTTTGTTTACCTACTTAAGCCTCAGCAATGGCGGGCGCCCCTCCCCCAGCCTCGCTGCTGCCTTGCCGGTAGATCACAGACGGCTGCGCTAGCAACCAGGGAGGCTCCGTGGGTGTGGGAACCTCCCGGCCAGGTGTGGGATATGATCTCCTGGTGTGCCTGTTTCCTAAAGCGCAGTATTGGGGTGGGAGTTACCCGATTTTCCAGGTGTTGTGTGTCTCAGTTCCCCTGGCTAGGAAAAGGGACTCCCTTCCCCCTTGCGCTTCCCAGGTGAGGCAATGCCTCGCCCTGCTTCAGCTCTCGCTGGTCGGGCTGCAGCAGCTGATCAGCTCCGATCGTCCGGCACTCCCCAGTGAGATGAACCCAGTACCTCAGTTGAAAATGCAGAAATCACCGGTCTTCTGTGTCGCTCGCGCTGGGAGTTGGAGACTGGAGCTGCTCCTATTCGGCCATCTTGCTCCGCCCTCCAACATTAATTATCCTAAACATAGACACCAGGAAGAAAAATAAGGTTCATCTCTTCATTCTAGATTCTAGTTGATGCCAGTTCTAGAGCTTTCAGTTTGCCCAGGACTATACCAGAAGCCTCTACTTCATCCTATGCATACTATTGACAAATAAGCTTATGTTTTAAACATTGATTCTCTGAAAAATGTTTTTAACTCCAGCCATGAAGTGCCCAACATAAGCTAACATATGCGTTACTTTTACAATGTGCACTCTGGAAGGAATCCTTTAAAAAGTTACAATTTATTTATGTAAGCTGTGTAGTTGTATGGCCACCATGAAAGAATTTTTGGTCAACAGAACACAGAAAGAAAATGAAATCAGGAGTTATGCTACATCAGATGGAAGAAGCAATGCAGTGTCTGGTAAGGAAAACAAACAAACAAACGAACAAAAAAATCCATGAGTTGTCCAGGACTAGCTCTACTAGAAGCAGTGTAACATGTTGGAAACAGCTCTTCAATCAGAAAATCTGGTCTCCTTATATACTAGCTATGTAGCTTTAGACAATCCGCTTAAATCTCTGAGACTTCTCCAATATTTTAATAAAAAATATATTTTGAGAGAACACCCACAAGCAGTTTTAAAACATATACATGTAATTAGTAGGGACTGGGGGACAAGAGTATGCTGTAAAATGCTCTGAAAATAGAATTTTATGAAAACAGATAACTACATTGGTGATTTTAAACGGACTTTAATCAGTGGTGATAAAAGATGGTCAATTGTCTATATAATGGATAACATGGTAGCCATTTTTCAACTTCACGTTTAAGCTTCAATGAATTCTCATTTCCTCAAGCCCATAATATGGCCAGTAATTAAAATTATATTTCTGGTTTTAGTTGAAACTTCTATGGTTCAAGTGGTTTTGCAGCCTTTCCCACATAAAAATATACAGAGAGCCATTTGGCTATTTTCAAAATACTGTGTTGGTTGGTTTAATATCAAGGTTATTTTTGTTTTGTTTTGTTTGGCTATATAGGTCTACTGGTTACTACTGCAACATTTAAATTAGGTTCATGCCTCCTTCTATTAACAAAGATTAAGACTCATGTCCTGATTACTTCTGGGAAATGTTGGGTAAAAGGAAAATAAGTACTTTTGGCAGCGAAGTGATCCATCCACTCGGAATAACTGACCCAGATAAATGGGCTCTGAAATGGGGACTGATCAGCCTTCCTATCATTAGATAGGCATACAGCAGGCTTTACCTTCTGTCTCTTTGTTGAATGTACTAAGAAGTTTTCTTAAGAACTTGTCAGAGGGTATAATAGTGGATGAGGTACAACCTCAACTGTGTCCATAGTAGGCAGACTGAAACCACAGGTCATCCAGCATTTTGAGAAATGGGGAAGGTGCATGCCATCTTCTGTCGAGTTTATCTAGACAAAATATGTGTGAGGTTATTAAGAATTATAAAGACTTTACATGCTATTTTTATGTAGGATTCAAATAGAAGAGAAGGAAGATTAAAGCTAACATGATTTCCATGTATTTTACAGTGCAGCACAGTTGAGGGCAAGAAATGGGAGTGGGGGATATTTAACTTGGCATTGGAAAGCCAGGATTACAGACCTAACACTTACATTAAATTGAAATGTGATCTTTGGAAAAGCTACCATAAATAATGTTTTAAAGGCATTTTCAATTATAACATTATATCATTCTTGATTTATACTCTTGATAACTAAAAGAGAAACCACCATTGTTCATTTTTTTTGGCCAGTTGCATGCCATTCCTTTTCTACATCTGTCCAGAAGGTCAAAAGCAGAGTCTAAATTAGGGCATCTCCAAAAGACAAACAGCATGGGGCATGTTCAATATCAGCTTATTCAGGACACAACAAAAGACATGTTCTAAAATTTATCCTATGACTAAGCCTCGAGTGGAGACTTTAAAACTGTCCTCTATTTTCAGATCTCTTTATTTAATGCTTCATGGAATCTGAAAGATGTGGAGGAGAGAGAATCACTTTTCTTTTCAGTCAACATGATGCCATGACAACCAGTTAAAATGTGAAGGATTATCAAATCAACAATTGTTTTGTCCACATGATGCCAAATAACAACCAGTTTGAGTGATTTGTTTTTTAAGTACAAATTTGTTCAGTTGTTGAAGCATGTAGATACATGCTCCTTAATAATCATACATTTTTATTTTCTTCACAGGGTACAAACCAATTTCAAACATATTATCTCATTTTAATTCTGATTTTCCCAACAAGCTCTGGACTGTCAGTGGAGCATTATGATAGAGTATTATTATATTTATTTTACAAATGAAGATTATAAGTGGGATTTAAGTTGTATAAGCATAACTGTCCCAATTAATTTGCTCTATTATCTCTAAATGAAACTGAAGAAAATACAGTGTTTTGCACATCAGATAGTAGTATGTAAATTTTGCCTGGCCCAAAGAATGTGTTCAGCAAATGGTGTTTAACATTATTTTACTATTTTCCATTATCAACAGTGGAGTCTCCACTTCCCCACTGGATTATTGTTCTTCCATGTATAGGCATACGTTGAACACGTTCATTCTCTTGTGCAGCCTAGGTCCTGGAAAAATAGAGGCCCTTTTCATTCGGCACCTAGGTTTGTCTCCTTTACTTCTGTTGAAGTAGATATCACCTCAAATAGAATTAAATTCCAACAGACTGAGTCTACTGACATTTCTTGACTAACATTGTAAAGAGATGGAGGCTTAATAAAGTAATTTGGTCAAGATTACTTGATGATAAGTGTTATAATCAAGACATGAATCCCGGTCTATATCACTTCAAAGCCCATTCTTCAAACATGCTTTAAAATATATTTTCAGATTTAATGTCAAATCCTAAAATTCTTGTTATCCTGGAGTTCCCCACTCATTGTCCCAGTGGTTTTCTGTACTCTTAGGGAAGGGTAGATACTGAGTAGAAATGGAAGCTATTGCTCAATTTTAACTGTTAAATCTTGCTTTTAAGATTTTGTTTTATTTTATTTAGTCCCTAGACACAATGTTCTTAAAAACCAAGTAGGATTGAGGAAGAAAATGCTTTTCTTAATGTTTTTTTCAGCTCCTATTAAAATAGCAAGTGCTGGCCCTAAATCCCAGAGCTGTGGACGGAGAGAATCTGCCATCTGGATCAGCCTAACCTGTGATTTATTCACTTTCTCACTCAACAGACTTTATTGAGTGCCAGCTACGTGGGGAACAACACAGACTCATGGAAATTCATGAAATTTGCAATCCAGCAGGTGACTTAGATACTGACTAAAGAGTAAAAAGTATGATATACCTAAGTACAGGATACAGTTGGGGACATTTAACAGGGAGTGAACTTAGTCTGGGATTCAGAGTAAACTATCTTCCAAGAGTGAGACGATATTAGTGCTCCAACCTGAAGCATGAATACAAGTTTGCTGGAATAGAGCAGATTCAGGTAGCTGAAAAAGTATATTCAATAGCTGGATGGTTAGTTGTATGTGTCAGTCTGGCTAGGTTATAGTATCCAGTTATTTAATTAAACACTAATCTAAGCATTGGTGTGAGGGTATTTTATAGATGTGGTTAACATCTACCACCAGTTGACTTTAAGAAAATGTTCTTTGATAACATGGATGGGTCTCATTCAATTAGTTGAAAGGCTTTAAGACAAAAGCTGAGGTTTCCCTGAGGAAGAAGAAATTCCATCTGTGGACTGCAGCTTCAACTCTTGCCTGAGAGTTTAACTCCTGGGCTGCTCTATGTAATGCTTGCCAGACCCCACAATTGTGTAAGCCAATTCCTTGCAATAAATCATATATATGTACACACAGAGACACACATAAACATATATACACATGATGTTCCTCTGTTTCCCCATAAGCCTCTCTCTATATATAATCTATATTTATATCTAATATAAACATAATAAAATGCTGACTGATATAACTTTTTGCTCAAGGAATGGGGTATTACTCTAACAAATACTTTAAAATGGAGAAGTGGCTTTGGAATGGAGGAATGAATAAAGGCTGAAAAGTTTTTGAGGAGCAGGATAGAAAAAGCTTACTTTGAAGAGATTTTTGGTGAAAATATGAATGTTAAAGGTAAGCTTTTTGAAGATAATAAATAAAATTACTGGAAACTGGAGAAGAGTAAATTCTTGCTATAAAGTAGCAGAAGACATGACAGAATTATATTCTACAGGTAGGTGAAAAGCAGAACATGTAAGCAATGAACTTGAATATTCAGCTGAGGATATTTCCAAGAAAAGTGTGGAAGGTGTAGGCTGGTTTCTTCTTACTGCTTTTAGTTGAATGCTAGAGGAAGGAGATAAATTGAGGAAAGAACTGTTAAGTAGAGAGATATAAGCACTTGATGGTTTGGGAGATTCTTAGCTTATCCAGATTGCAAAGGATGTTAAAATTAAGAAAATCATGGTTGAGAAAGTACATTCTGGAGAGAAGTCCAAGTGTGTGGCTAAACAAACTTTTGCTGAAGAGATTGTTTTTGTGACTCATGAGTCCAATCAACCTTCTGTACAAAAGCTAGGTATAGTTATGGAATTATCTAGGAAAGACCTGTGGAGAATCCTTTTGTCCAATGGCATGAATCACCTTGATATAGAGGGGAAGCCTATAAGGTTTCTGAAAATGTGATACCAGTAGAACACTGTCAGCCTGGACAAAAACAAACAGAGACGAGATGAAATGATGGAAGGTTATCAGACTTCCAAAATTCTGCAGGCAAAAAACATGCTGATAGGGCTACCTGGCTGCAAACATCTGCTCTTGTTCAAGAAAAAGGAAGAATGACTCAGAGGGCAATGGAGCTGCCAGCAAGGGCATGGAAGGTGAGGAAATTGCCACTTAGAGTGCAGGAGGCAGAACCATGAGGCAAAGGATTATTCTCTGGCCTTCCAATCTAACAGAATTTGCCCTCCTGTATTTCACATTTGTTTAGAACCAGTGACCCCTTTATTCCTTCCATTTCCTGTCTTTTGGAATAGGAATATCAATCTCATGCCTACATCACCATTGTATTTTGGAAGCAGGTAACTTGTTTTCAAGTTTTACAGGTTCACAGGCAAAGAAGAATTTTATGTTAGGATGGATCATCCCTATAGTCTCACCAATATCTGATGTAGATGATTTCAGTGATGAGATTTGTGACTTTTTGAGTTTATAATATTCTAGTGAGATTTGGAACTTGGAGTTAATGCTATAGTGGACTGAGACTTTTGGATATATTGGGATGAAGTGAACGTATTTTGCATGTGGAATGGATATAAAGTTTCGGGTGCCAGAGGACAGAGAGTATAGGTCAAATTGTGTCCTTACAAAAGATATATTCACTTGGAAGTTCAGCATATTTGCTTATTTGGAATAAGAGTATTTTGCAGATAAACTAGGTAAGGATTTTGAGATGAGATAATCCTAAATTAGAATGAGCCCTCAATATAATGATAAATATCCTAATACAAGACAGAAGAGGAAAAAACACAGACACACACAGGGAAGAAGGCCACAGGAAGACTAAGACAGAAATTTAAATGATGCATATAAAAGCCAAGGAATGCCAAAGATTGCCTGAAAGCACCAGATGCTAGGAGATAAGGGGTGGAATGAAATCACCCTCAGAGAGAACCCCTAGAAGGATACAACCCTGATGACACCTTGACTTTGGATATATCTGTCTTCCAGACTAGAAAAAAAAAATCTACTTCCAACATTTTAAGCCACTAAGTTGGTGATCATTTGTTATGGCAGTTTTAGAAAACTAATATAAAAGTCTTGAGTTATCTGAGCAAGTCAAAAAAAAAAAAAGAAGAAGAAGAAGAAAAGAAAAGAAAAAAGTAAGCAAGGCTGGATCATACAGAAATAAGAGTGAGTAACTGGATATGAGGGTAAAGAATTAGCCAAAGGCTGACATCTCCCAATCCCTAAGGGCCACTAAAGGGTTTTTCTTCATAAAATGATATGATCAAATTTGTCTTTTGGAAGGAAGTCTCTGGCCACCCGTCAGAAAAATGGCTTATTACTCATGTGGAGAGAGAGGTGATAGAGTGTCAGAACAAAGTAGAAATTCCAAAATCCAAGCAAAAAAATTAAAATGCAAGAGAATAGTGAGAATTGAAGAAATAAACCAACCAAGTACAAGAGAAGACAAGAGGCCTTTAGCGTAAGATAATGCAAAAATAATTATAATCAAAGTTATTTCGGCTTATTTAAGCCAGTGGATGACTAGAAAATATGAGACCTTCACAATTAGACCTCAATGTACATGCTCCCTCAGAAATCTTGCTTTTGGGCAAATTACCTAAACTCTCTGAGCCAAGTTTATCATCCTAATAGTAGATATATTTTTAGACTTGTTGAATGGATGAGAAATTTTACATTCTAATATAAAAGGGGAGTAGAGCAAATTTGAAAAGAAGGAAAAGGAATCTGTTTATTCTTTTTCTCCTTTTATTTCTCCTATCATTATTTTAAATACTGTTCTAGCAGCTGATTATCCTAACCTTTGCATTCTCCATTAGCTAAACGTGGATTCTACCAGCTTTATCATTTTCTCTCTCTCTCCCTCCTTCATTTAGATATGTAAGACCACTACTATGATTTCTCTGTTTGATCTCTAGTCTTTTCTCAAACCAGCTCCTTTGCTTCCTGCAGCCACACACATGAATGAACAAACACAAACGTATCTAAGAAATCCCAGTTTGTATTCCTTTCATCAGGAATCAATATAGCCACAATCTACCAGCAACTGACTCTTCCTGTAATTTGCACTGATTTAGGTTATTTGTTTTTATTCAATTAATAACACTTATTTTTCCAACTAGTTTAGACATACTCCAGGAAAGTATTCTACACTTATATTAGAGGAAGTGGAGGGTTTATCCTACTGTCATGATCTGCCTAGACTCCAGGTGTTATTTTCAAATCCCTAAAGAGAGACTATCTTAGGATTCTTTATAATCTAGTCAAATTCTGTCTTCCTTTATGTTTTGTTTGTTTTTAAGAATATGGGAAATAATTGGAGATGATGCTGTTTGTTTTCACTCCCACTCATTCTACTTCTTAACATGAAACATCAGAGTCTGGGCTCTTTACTCTTCCCGAACTGTTACATTCAAGCCCATCTTTATTCCTTTGCTCACATTCTTATTCCTGCTCAACTGTATTCCCACCCCTTCCTGCCCAGCCAATGCCTATTCATGTTTAATGGCTGACGCACTTTCCAAAATCTTCCCAGACTACTCCAGCCTATATAGCCCTTCTCTTTTACACTGTGTGTATTTAAAGTCAATATGAAAACTTAAGTTTCTAAATTTTACACAGTTTTATTAATGTTTGACACCAATCTCTCAACTTACTATACCATAAACTACCTGAGGTAAAAATTGTATCATATTTTTTGCAAACATCAAAGTACACGTAATAAATAAGCAACGCCATAAAAACTATAAATATGATGACTGAAAGCAGTAGAGGGATAAAATGCATGCAAAGGAAGTCTTTTTCAAACCCCTTCTACCCGTCCATACTTCTAGAAATATGACCAGAGTTATGAAACTCCATGTGTAGTTAGTTCTCAGACGTCATATATCCGCGATGCTGTTTAAATGCAGCACCCTAGACTCCTCCTGCGAGGATTGTGTAGTGATACTTGGGCAGCTACCTGTTACCAGGGAAATCTAGTGATTCTTATTCAGAAGATTGAAGGACAATCTTGCGAGAAATATTGCTCTAGGGATAAAGTAACAAAACTACATGTCCTAGAAACTAAGACTGAGCAGGAAGAAGAGAAACACAGGCTATAGCCAGACATTTAGGTAATCTCCCACTTTATATAAAGTATAATCTGGAATTTTGGGCTCTCAGCCTTTATTATAGTTATTATATTAATATAATATATTAATATATATAATATAATATATATTTGGACTCTCAGCCTTTATTATATTTATTATATTAATATAATATAATAAAATTTTATTATATTTTATTATATTAAAATATAATAAAAAACATTATATTTTACTAACTATAATGTCTCCAATTCCTCACTTGACAGTCCTACAATTAAAGTTCCTGTCTAGACTTTTACTTTTTACTAAACACTCATCTAATACTTGCTATGATCTAGTGAGTCTTCTATACACATACCAGTTATTTTAAACTTCATGAAAATGTGTGAGGTAGAATCCCTTTACTGTCTTCATATTATAGATGAGGGAGCCAAGGCACAGAGCAGTAAAATAACTTGCCCAAGGTCATAGACTAACTACGTAGCAGAGCTGAGAATCAAACCCAAGCAATCTGGCTCCATAGTCTGTAATCTGAACCACCCTAAAACCATCACAATGTACTGCTTCATCAATTCTGCATTTCAGATATATTGCATGCTTTTCCCAGCTACTGATGTCAATACAATCAATAGATATTCAATATTTATTAAGTGTCAGCTATCATAATATGTACTAGGACTATAACCCCAGAATAAGACTCCATCTGTGCCTTCAAGAAGCCTATATTATAAGGTAGAATTCAGAAAAATAAATGAACATATAACCAGACATATTGATAAGTATTAATATTATAACAGGGACAAGAAGAGGATATTATGGGAGTACATAGGAAGGAAATTTACAGTCTTAAAGACTTTCCAGAGGAAATATCAGCTAAGCTGAAGTCTGAAAGAGCTCTTGCAAACAAGTTAAGGTTGGTGGACTCACAGTACTGCGGTGACTAGAGGAACATGGACATGAGAGAATATTATAGTCAAAGGTAAAGACATACGCAAAAAATGTGATGCAAAAGAAAGTTTGGTAAATTTCAGAAACTTTAAGTTGTACATTGTCATCATGGAAAAGAGTAAAAGAAGGTCAATGGTAGCAGACGAATAAAGGAGGAAATGTTTCTCAGGATCTTTTTATTTCTTTCTTTTAGATGCTAACCCTAAGGAATCCATTCAAACTCTTGATTACTCTCCATGCTGAACAGTTTAGTTAGAAGTATTCTTGACCCATGAAACTGAATTAATCAAATCCTAGTGGCTCAGTAAAGCTCACCTTAGACCTTTCATCTGAAATTAATATGTTCTGATTAATTCAACTAATAAATGTATACCGTATTTCTAAGCATACAGACATATGACAATATAATTCTCTTCAAACAAAAAAGATTCAAAATTCTATGTGTATAGATAGCCAATAAACAAAAGCTTTATCTAATACCTGAAAACTTGAATTTTTTTTTTGTAGTTGTTTAAACACTTCTAATTTATAGTTAAGGTCTTTCATTTTCCATCTTCATTAACAAGCACAGGGCAATAAAGATGGATCACTGTATTAATGAAACAAAATTATTATGTGTTATTTATACAGGACAGTAATAAAATGAGACCAAGAAGATTAAGCATTCTAGCATGCTGTAATTTATGTCAAAGTAATGTCCTATTTTGAAGTCAGATTCTGGCTTACACAATGAAGGAGCAGGAAAAATGTTCAAAATAGCAAAGGGGACTGGAAAAGTAAAAATCCGATTTCACATAGAATATTGAAAATATTTTGGCCAATTTAGAAGAAAAATCACGTATGGAACATAATCTGAGAAAAAGGAAGGCAGAAAACAGCTTATTATCTCTCCCCATCTTAGTTTGCCATACTTAGTCAATGTCATTTGAAAAGCTACATTCATAAAAGCTAGTGAGGTAAAGTGTTTCAATGTCCTCAGTGCACTCTCTGAGGCTCTGTGGGACACTGACACCCTGATTTACCTGTTAGGGAAAACACACAAAAAACACTTGACATGTTTAGAGATATTCAGTTCTTAAATGAATAATCTTCGTAATTAAAAAACAGCTTAACAAAGAAAGCCAGTGTTAGAAGTATGTTGAACCCTTACTCCTACTGCATTTATCCCTACTAAAAGTATCTCTTCAAAATAAAATTTTGACAATAAACAAATGGTATCATTCTTTGTAATTTTTCTGAGTCCTAATTTTAAAAAAAAAAAATGCATTAAGGATGTCATTTTTAATCTGGGCCCCACCAAGAGGTTTGCAGCAATATATCATGGAAAAAGGATAGCCAGGGATATAAATCTGTTGCATCATCATATAGAAGCAATTTAACTGAATAATTTTGGGGAAAAGTTTTTTTTTCCTTCCTTTTTTTGTTTTTATTCTTAAGAGGTTTTGTCACACCCACTTACAATCAAAATTAGTTTTTGGGTGGAAGCCTAGAAAGTAGAACTTTTTATGGGCAGTAAGTGATTGTCAAATGTTGTACTTGTGCGTTGTGAAAAGGCCCATGATATTAACACTGCGTTGAATTAAAGGAAATACCATAAATTATGGTATTCTCGTAATCATCAAGACTGGTGTTTTTTTAGAGCTGAAATTTACAGGTTTTTCTCCTGAATGTCTTTTTGAAAATTACATACACTCTCTCACACACACAGATATCACTGGCTCACCAAAATTATTCCAACCTCCTACCACAGTTTTTTCATGTATATTTTGTCTTAAATATACGACTTCCATTTTCCCACATTGTAGAAGAAACAAAAATTCTAGAATTTGAGACTGTACATGATTTTTGTATTATATTGCTTTTGCATTTTAAAACTCAATGATTTTAAATATTTTTGATAATGAGAAGAAACTTAAGTTTCAAAAAATGTTTGAGGAAAATTCTGAACATCAAGTTTTTTCAGCTTTAATTATAGATAATAGCTGCCTTGTACTTTTAGAAGGTATAATGAACATAAAGGTACTTTTCAATCTGTAGAATACCATATGAACGTCAAAGATTCCTATTTTTGTAGTACAGTCACATTGCCTCATATAACAATTTCCTTTATACACAAAAATACAAACTCTAAAATAGTTTGCAGAAATATAATTAATATATACTAAAAACCTTAATGCAAAGAACATGAGTGACTTGACCAACATTAATAGCGACCAGCACAATGCAGATATTTATACTATCAGATTTTTTAAAATAAAAATATGTTGAATATTTTATCTGTCAGACTCCAATCAGGAGATATAAACCATACTAGTTATCTTAACAGAGTTATAGTGAAGAATTAAAAGTGTAGAAAGTGAATATTAAGGTGTCACGGAGGTAAAGGTAAAATATCATTGCAAAAGTAGCCATCATTCAAAGGGAATATGTTAGAATTATTTAAACTCAGATTATAGAGAAGAAGCACATGAATCTGATGTTTCGGACTTCTGAGGATGAGGAGCTCCTTGACTGATGCTGCAATCTGCAAGCCTTGCAGGGGGATGAGGAGGGATACGGGGTCCACACCTTTGAGGAGGCAGAGCATATCTCTTCTTTCTCCAGCTTTCCATTCGTTTTTTCACATTCTATATTAGCTTAGCATAACATAAAGTCAGCTAGCAGAGTAGAAATGGGACATGGAGAGTTCCAGCACTAGTATAACAAAGCAGAGCATAAAAGGGTAGATTTAGAGCTGATACCACAGCTTCACAACTAGATCAAATATACAAATGGCAGACTGAGTGAAAGGATAAAGGAACAGAGAAAAGAATGAAGAAATGGGCCGGGCGCGGTGGCTCAAGCCTGTCATCCCAGCACTTTGGGAGGCCGAGACGGGCGGATCACAAGGTCAGGAGATCGAGACCATCCTGGCTAACCCGGTGAAACCCCGTCTCTACTAAAAAAAAAAAAAAAAAAAAAAAAATACAAAAAACTAGCCGGGCGAGGTGGCGGGCGCCTGTATTCCCAGCTACTCCGGAGGCTGAGGCAGGAGAATGGCGTGAACCCGGGAGGCGGAGCTTGCAGTGAGCTGAAATCCGGCCACTGCACTCCAGCCTGGGTGACAGAGCGAGACTCCGTCTCAAAAAAAAAAAAAAAAAAAAAAAAAAAAAAGAATGAAGAAATGAATTATTTATTTACTTGGTGGCTGAGTTAGAATCAAAGTTCTCTGCCTTCCAGATTTCTCTATAATGCACTCTAATACCTGCATTCCTCAAAACTAAATATATGTTGAAATTTTTGAATCATATGACATTTAAATATACTAGGGAGATTTACTATTTATAGGAATATTATGGCAAATTGTTTTGCAAGATAAAAAACTAGTCACTAATTTAACTCGTTCAAAACTCACAATTTGCATAAACTTTGTTTGCACAAGCAAATTAGATCTAGTGAAAAATACGAGGTTCACAAACCATAAGACCTACTTGGCTCCTGGAGGAATTTCTTAGCATATAATAGTGTGCCAGACTGAGTGGCACAATTTTAGTTCCTGGCAAGATGATAAACAAACACAAGCTCCTGTGTTCCCTCACTCCCACCTCGGCCCAACCTTGAAAGTGCTACAGACGAGAAAGGGTTATAGGGTAACATTTTAGTTTTATTATTTTTCTGTCTGCAAACTATCCTGGATAGATTATTGTTTTCTCTTCCCTCACTCCTATCACCAGTAGAGGTAGAAAAATTATGACACCAGCCATATACAACCATAGACACGGCACAACAAGCCTAGCTAGAAAGCAGAAAAGAAATAGTAAGTAAGCAATTAAAAATAGTAAGCCCCCAAGCATTCCTTCTGCTATCATTCACTCCTTCTACCAATGAGGCCTAAGTAACTATACATACCCTTAAGAGAAAATGGTTAGAGAATGTAATTCCTGGGGATAGGGGAGGAGTAAATATAAAGTGATCGAACACAAACTCTCTACATTATGTTACATCTTCCTTTGACTCACACAATCTAAATTTACCAAGAGATGTGTAAGCTAAGGCTTGAGTTTGGCTTTTCAACCTGATTTACACATTATCAGCCAACGTAGCTGTTACATACTATTCCTACAGAGCAAGAAAAAACTAGATAACTGAGAAAGGCAAAATCTACAATAAAAACACAATTCAATGATTTATACTAGATGGAGCCTGGATATATTATAGCAAAAGATTTAAGAACACTAAAGACAAAAAGAACAATTCAAAATTTTTTTAGAAAGAGTAGTAGAAAAATAAAGTAACATGGAGAAAATGCAACAGGAATGAGAAAACAGGATGTCTTATTTGGGATGAAGATATTAACATATATACATATATATAGAGAGAGTATATATACATATGTATACTCTACATGTATATGTATACATATAATACATACATATATATAGTTATAGGTTTAGTCATCTTTGTTTAAAAGGCCAACGCTATATTTTTAAGATATTCAAGTTGCTGCATTGACTTCTAATTCATTATTGCTGTGGAGTATTTCAGGGTATGCAGCCACTACAAAGGAAACACTGCCCTGACTACCCCACGTGTAGAATTAATGAGTTTTAGTATGTACTATATTTAATTTAATTTCATTAGATCTTCTCAGATTTATTTCCAGAACGGCTATACTTGAATATTTCTATCAGTAGTATGTGAAGTTTTTATCTTCTCATATTCTAACATGTGATATTATCTGATATTCTATTTGTGTTATTTTTTAAATAAATCTAGGGGATACCACCTGTATTTCACATGTATTTTAATTTGTCTTCTGTAATAATCGTTATAATTGGCATATTCCTAGTCTTTGTCCATTTTTATATTGGGTTTTGATATAATTATTTCTGTTTCTCTGGAGTTCCACTTAAATTCCAGGTGTTAATATTCCAGGTGTTAATTTTTAGTTTTAGACTGCAATTATGTTCTTCCAGTGTATTATTTATTTGTTTGCAGTACTTATAATAACTTGCATTCAACACAAAATTTTATTTTGTTGTTATCAAATACAACTATGTTGTTGTCTTGTTGTTGTTGTGTATTTTGTGGGGTTTTTTAAGATTAAAAAATATTTTTCCATCAGAAGGTTAACATGGACGGGGGATGCTGTAAACCAAAATTTCAAAACTGTGAAAAACACTAATATGAAAGTGAATAACATTAGTATCAAATAAAATAAACACAATAAAAACTTTAAAAGAAAATTCTACAATGAGCATGTTTAGAACTTATAATTGTTCATATTATATTTCCTCCTCCTCTCTGAAGAAGCATTTTAATTCATTGTTCTGTGAACTCAGATGTGACTAGGTGGCTTGCTTTGCCAAAAAAAAAAATCAATAAGCAACAAAATAATAGAGAATTTGGGTAGAAAAGAAGCTTATTCAAACTTACACTCAGTGCAAAATTTCCTCTAAGAGTCTCTTGCTTGAATTCTTCCTGTAATGTGTAACTCCTGTTTATCTATCCCTTTATTTATCATCTAACATTTACATCTATACAGATATCTGCACTCAGATTCACCTCCCGTGGCTTCTACACAATGATCCTGTTCTATTTCTTCAAAAAAAGCAAAATATAACACTTTCTCACACATTGTAGTCCTTTGAATGCTTTAAAACAAATATATCTCTTCTTTGTCTTCTACTAATTAAACATCTCAACTTCATAGCCTTTTCTTATGAGACATAGATATCAGAAGTCTCACCATAACCTATTTCTCCAGATTATTTAATGTGGAAATCTTAAAGCTGATGAATGAAACTGTATATCTTGTTGGGAAAAATTACATAAGTTATTTTTAACCCTGGGACCACAACAGAACCCATTCTTGTTACTCATTTTCCTTTTTAACCATTTAAAAAAACATCATGAGATACATGATCCTCATATTAGAGCAAACAAGTTAGAATACAGTAGGAAAAAAATTACTATGCTTATTTAGAAGTCCAAATAGAAATTCCAGGTCTGTACCTTGCAAGTTATATGATTCCATGAGCAAGTTATTTGACAGTTATGAGGCTTGGTTCATTCAACCTAAATATGAGGATTCGAAAGATTTACTTCTATAATGATTTATGGTACAAAGAATTATGCAAATAAGCTGAAGGAGTTGGAAATAATGATGGAATGTATTTCAAGAAAGCACTACAAAACTTTGAATCATACGTTTTGACAAAATAAATATTTAAGTGCAACTCTACCAAAAGTGTGAATTATACTCATCCAGTTGCAGAGATTATTTTTGAAAAGACATGTCTCAGTAAAGTCATTTTAATCTAGCTCATTTGGATTAACTCTCAATGCAGGCAAAAACAAAATCCCTACTTCTGTATTATTTTTCTGTGGTATGCTTCCTACTTCTGATGTGTGATGTATTTAATTGAATGAAACTCAATGATGGAAAGGACGTAATATTTTGTAAACTTGGTTGACAGTTTGCAATTGATGGGGAGTGTCTCTTGATAAAAGAGAAATCGGGCACTGGAAATCAATAGAATAAAAATGTAAGAAGCATGAAAACTTTACTTATGTAAAAGAACAGCTGATTTTTATTGGGATTAAAAGAAAAATAATTATTCTAGGTATGAAAATATCATGTAATAACTTGACTACTCATGAATACCTGAAAGTGATCTTTTACACTCTTTAAATTTGTATAAATATACACACCATGGAAATTTGCAGAAATGCAATATGACAGAGCAAAAAAATGGGCATTAACATCCCCAGAATTATATACAAGCAAACAAACAAAACCCTACTATTGCCCAAAGCTACAATCCAGAAACTGTGCTTGAATGATTTAAGCAAGAGTTAAAGTTTTGACTTTAAAAATAGGTCATGACTGGCTTGTCCAGGAAGGCGGCAAAGGATTTTAAATTGTCAGGCCAAAGAACAATCTCAAAGTCTCGGCTTCTTGAGTGACTAGATCTTGATCACTTCCTCAAGGAGAGACATTTGATGATAAAGGAGAGAGGGACATTTTCTCAGCCACTGGAGTGCCTCCAAAAACTGATCCCTTACTCGGCCTTGAAAAGAACAGCAGCTGCACCCTGCCCTTTGAGTCAGGAGAAAAAGAAATGGAAAAAGTAGCCACAAAAGCCATGACCGCTGTCACTGCCAGAGTTGGAGACCTGGAGAATTCAAAATGGGATAAATAGTGTTGGCGCTACAATAAAGATATAGAGAATTAATAATGCACCAAGCAGTTTCCTCTAGCTCTCCCTAGCCTCCCATCAAAATATAGTGAGATCAATTAAATCAAACCAAGCATTTCAATTGACAAATTAAAAAAATAGGACTAGCTATGAATTATTTTCTCTGTTTGATATGATTAATGTTGTAATATATTATAGAAGGCCACTTGGTAAATCATTAAACCCTGATTCACTTGGAATTTATGAAAAGATTTTTGTCATTTTGCAATGATGCTTTTCAAGCTTGACCACAAAGTGTTGAGCTTGTCTTTGATAGTGCCCTAGTGAAGCCTGTCTAAGGGAAAATAGTGAAAAATTTTTATCCAGAATATAGTCAACCCTGCTGTTTTCAATACCAAGGCAAAATGTTAGAACACCTTGCTCAACTTCAGATCAAAAAAATCATCTTGACTTACAGCCCCATGTGCTTCTTTTTCAAACGCTTTACTAATTCTGTTGAAATATATGCCCAAAGTAGACATTCTTATTATTACTATTACTATTTTCGTAATCATATTGTTCCCATAATAGATTATATTTTTATTTAAAATTTTTTTTACCAATCCTCTCCATTTTTTAATCTCCACTCCAATTTCTTTAATGAATTTTCAATCTTCAGCACCTCCATATAACAAAAAGTGCTGCACGTATTGCCAGAAAAAAGCATTTCAAAACACCATGGATCCCTAAAGCTTTGGAAACCCTATTAAGGTAAAACAGAAATTATGCTAATTGCTGTTTTGCAATGGAATTGTAAGAGTTAATATAAGCACCAGTAAATCAGTGTGTTGTTCTTAACAAATTAGTTGAGGGTAGAGAATAATTTCTTTAAACAAATCTTAATGAATATCATAGAAAAAGAAAAAAAGATTCTACTATAGAATGCATATAAGTGCCATTACCACAAAGACAAACTTACATGAGAATCTGTTTCTAAGCAATGCTTCCTTTTTAAAACATCATTTCCATAAGAATTTCAATTTGAATTAAACTATTTCTGAATTTATATTTGTCACTGTGACTCTTATTTTTTTCTAAATTCATAGGAAAAATAAGGAAAACCATCCTAATTAGTCTACAGGGTAGTAATTTTTTACACATAAGAAAAATATTCATATTTTTAGGCTCAGATAGATAAAAATTATTTAAATGGAAAGTATGTGGTAAATGTAGTATAAAAATCTTAGAAAGAATGAATTCTATTAACCTACACCTGAATTTAAATAATTAGAAATAAACCATTATACACCGTGGAGTCAAAAGGTGAGGTAAGTGCAGGTAACATTCTTAAATATTTACCTCCCATCCTATTATTCATTTTTTAACACTTGCTAAAATAGGGCACAAGAATTTATAATAGTATTTACACCTCCCAGAACATAGAAGGTGATAACTATTACTATAATCTCAAAACAATAAGCAACAATAGGATTGGTATGAAAGACAGAATTCTAGAAGAGTAATGTCTGGTATCATCATGTGGCTACTGCTAATGGAGGTTAAAGCAGGCCATCTCTAAAGGTATCACAACATTCATCAGGAGTGTGTCTGCATGTCACACATTTCTAAGCATTCTACCAGAGAATTTCTGGTTCTTGAGCACTGCTTATTTTAAATTGAAATAATATCTGACCTAGTTTGAAGTACAGAACTTGCATACAAGTAAGCTAAAGGCTTCCTATCTTATCAACTACCTCCTTGACGTGAACTGAGCAGATATTCTTCAAGCACAGCTCATATCCGAAGGCTTCCTTCCAAGCATTAGCCCAGTCAGGTAATGTGGTCATTATGTCTCAAGGAAAAGGGATTTTTTTTTTTTAAGTTACTTTTTCAAAATGACATTTGATTTTAAGCATAGCCTTCCTAACTCTTACTCATTTCCTCTTCCTGGGCAAGAGGCCATTGGTGGGACAGTCAGACTAATGCTGAACAGAACTTTACTTTTTAAGAACTTTTAAGTCTAGGAAATATTGTCAGTAAAGGTATTCTATAAAAATTAACAAAATAAATTTCTGATGAGTATTATTTGCTAAATAAAATTCTAAGACTGCATGATTAGGTTTATTTATTAGAAGTTTTTGTGGGGTGCATTTTTAAATAATGAAAAAAATTCTAACTGTTCCAGTTATATAATATTAACCACGCGAGTGCTACTATATTTATAAAACCACTTATGAACAAAAAGACATTATCAACTTTTATAGAAATGTGTTTATACATGTATAGAATGTGTATTTATATCTATGCATACATCCAATTCTCATTTTAAGGTGACTCATCTTTGTTACGTGCTTTTTAAATTCACGTCATGAGCTTTGATTCGGTTTCAAAAACTAGCTAAACTCAGTGAATTATAGCCACTTACACACTTTTATTGGTCGTAGACTTTTCATTTAATTGATTATCATTATTCAAGTTCACCTATTTATAATTCATCATTATTTCAGAAAGGATTCTGTGAAGTTGCTTACTTTGCCAGAGGGAAAAATTAAACTTTTGATTACTTAAAACAATTTTTTTTATGCTAGAGAGCATCTGAATTTTCCCTTTAGCTTTGCTTCACGGCTTTCAAGAGCAAACTGTCAAGACCCTCCCATTATCATTCACCTCCCACTTGCATATTATTTCTCATGTGTGTACTTTACTAGAATTACAGAGCAAATCAATTTAATATCTGATGCTTGACAGTGTAATTCACAGGTTGGTTTCTCTGTCATGGAATACTAGTACATGTGGATTGATCAAATATAATATTTAGAAAAGCTTAGACTAATAAGATAAACTGACTATATTAATGATAACATATAGGTCATGTATACTTTCCTATATACATAGCAATATATCCTTATCTGTATTCAGATACATAGATAAGCATTTGCCATCTCAGCTTGCTGCACATAAGCAAAATTACCTATATTTCAGTTATTTGCTTACTTATTTTTCAAGTAATCTATGCAATTTTGTGTGCCTGTGTGTGTGTACCTTTCTGTTCTTATCATATAATGTATTTTGGTTTATAGTTCAATAGGTAAAATATCCTATCCTTTAAACCAATTCTTAAAATTTGTATTACCGGGGCTAGGTGTGGTGTCTCATGTCTGTAATCCCAGCATTTTGGGAGGCCGAGGTGGGTGGATCACCTGAGGTCAGGAGTTCGAGATCAGCCTGGCCAACATGGCAAAACCCCATCTCTACTAAAAATACAAAAATTAGCCAGGCGTGGTAGCACATGCCTATAATCCCAGCTACTCAGGAGGCTGAGGCGGAAGAATCACTTGAACCCGGGAGGGGGAGGTTGCAGTGAGCCAAGATTGTGCCATTGTACCAAAGTCTGGGCAACAGAGCAAGGCTCTGTCTCAAAAAAAAAAAAAAAAAGGAAATAAAGAAAAGAAAATTATATTATCAAGAATGTGGTGAGGATGTTGTTACAAAGTCAAACACGACTTCAGAGGGAACTAAGTAATAAATATATCCTCTGTTTCTTAATGTTTTATCCTTCCTTATTTGTCAAAGTTCCTGGTACATAGTAGGTGATTGATATATATTGATAATGAACTGAATAAATGGAAAACTCTAAACTTTCTAAAACATTACCTTATCTTTTGTCATCAGTGTTGAGCTGAAACTTTTCATCATTTACCAGTTCACCCAAAATTATATTCTTGTTTAATTTTTTTCTCTTACAATTAGTATAATGCTAGTCTTGTTTTGTTTTGGCTTTTTTGTGTCTTAAGAATTTTTATTGCATTTTAACCCCATTTACAATGTAATCAAGTATTTCCAACTATTCTATTGTTTTGAGACCTTTACTTACATCTCTTTTGTCAATTTTCTTTCTTATAAAGTAACATGTTTTTCTTTGAATATTTAAATTTGAAACCTCCATAAATCACTTACGCATTATTATATGCATCAAACCTTACATAATCAATAGCTATCACAATAAGGATTTAAAAATTATAGCAGAGTGAGTAATGAATTTTCTTCCATTTCTAAGACAGTGTTCTGTATTCCACTTTGCTATTGTGTGCATGTCTTCCTCCATCCTAACAAAAAAAGGGCAGTGGTCTGTTGCCTCAGGAGTGATCTCAACCTCTCCAATTCCACTTAAGATACAGTTTTCCCCTCTTTTTCAAGGGACTTGCTCATTTGGTGTGTTTTCTGTATCTTCCACTTATAACTTTTCTCTAGTGGTTCCTTTCAATCCATTAGTCATCTTTCAATACTTATTTGATTTAAACTTGTTTACCAGACCACTCTCTCTCTTAAGCATGAGAACCAGGTGTCTAATAACCTACCAGATCTCTGATGTGAATATCCCATAGATATAATAATTCATCATAAGATATCAGCAAAATGGTCAAGTAGAGTTACCTGGCAATCATCCCTCCATATATTTCAACTAGACAGACTGAGGAATTATGCTGAAGAAGTCAGCAGGGACTTCTTTCTATGGAGAAAAGGTAAGCTAGAGATCCCTTACAGTCCCCATTGCTACCACAAATGCCAACAGCCCTTGATACAGGATAGTTCCCCAGTCCTCACAAATCTCAATTCCAGTTTGGAGGTTAACTGCGAGTTTACACAGCTGAATTGCATCAAAGTAGGAGCCCATCTTCATCAACTTTCACTCTGACAACCTTAGCTGCTATGGTTCAGTGCCATTTTGAAACTGGACCCCCTTACTACAGTTTATCTAGCCCTGGAGGCCATAGGCAACTGACTCTGTCCATTTCTGAGGTCCTGCCATATTCCCATCATGTTCACATGAGTGCCTGCTGTACCACATGAGGCTGCATAGAAAATAGATCAGAAAGGGCCGGACACAGTGGCTCACGCCTATAATCCCAGCACTTTGGGAGGCCAGGGTGGGCGGATCATGAGGTCAGGAGATCAAGACCATCCTGGTTAACACAGTGAAACCCCATCTCTACTAAAAATTTTTTTAAAAAATGTAGCCAGGCATGGTGGCGGGCACTTGTAGTCCCAGCTATTTGGGAGGCTAGGACAGCAGAACGGCGTGAACCTGGGAGGCAGAGCTTGCAGTGAGCCGAGATCGTGCCACTGCACTCCTGCCTGAGCAACAGAGCGAGACTCCGTCTCCAAATAAATAAATGAACAAATAAAAATAAAAATAAAATTAAAAAGGTCAGAAAGAACTACTGAGACCCCAGTGTTCAAACCCATACAGCATCCCCACACCAGGTGAACTTCCATGGTAGAGAATCCACCAAAGAACTCCCCGGCCACCTCAACTGCCTGCACATGTGCTGCACAGCTGGCTGGTCCATCAAGCCCACATATACCCAAGCTCACCCAACAGCCAGTCCAGTGGTGCCCCTGCCAACATAATCAGACTGCCATAGGGTTGCCTGGCACCACTGTGCCTGTTTGCAGAGCAGAGCTGACAGTTTGACAGCAGCAGTACTTCCTCAAATAGACAGATACATAGACACCTATTGGGCTGTCCCTACACATACCTAATCCTGCCATAAGAGCGAGTCCACTGGTGGACATCATCTCCTGGGAGCTCCTCCCAGATAGCCTGTTGATCCTCTATGCCTGAATGCACCTGGCTGGACAACCAGCCCAGCACTCCTACCCTTAGGAAAACCATGCTACCACCATTACAGCTTCCTATAGCCTAGCCCACTGAAATAATCACAGACATCATTGACAAGGATTTCAGCTGAAAAAACTATATGGAGACCATGCCAATGAGTCCACCCAGAAACAAAGCCAATGCATAATATTTGACAGATAATCTAAACCAATATATAAAGAAAACTGTCTCTCCCTATGAAAATTGCTTCTTTAAATTGGAGAATAAACAATAATTTCACCAGGTGCTTAGATACCAACTTGGGAACACTTGAAATATAGAAAAGTAAGGAAACATGACACCCCCAAAGGAACACAGTAAGTCTCCAGTGACAGACCTGTAAGAAAAGGATATTAACAAAATGTTTGAAAAGGAGTTCAAAATAATAATGTTAAGGAAATGCAGCAAGAAACAAGAGAACAGAAATTATTCAATGAAATCAGAAAAATAATGTATGATGTGAATGATAAGTCCAACAGAGATAGATTTCTTTTAAAAGAACCAAACAGAAAAACTCAAGCTGAAGAATTCAGTGCATGAAATAAAAAATACAATTGAGAATTTCAACAATAGTGCACATCAAGCAGAAGAAATGATTTCTGAACTTGAAGACACGTCTTTTGTAATAACCCAGTCAGGCAAATAAAAACAAGAAAGAAGACTAAAAACAATGAAGGAATTCTATGGAACGTGTTGGACATCATTAAACTAACAAATATTTGCTTTATAGGAGAGGCTGAGGGAAAGATATAAAGAGAGGCACAGAAAATGTATTTAACAAAATAACAACTGAAAAAGTCTTAAGCATTGAGAGAGGTATGGACATCCACATTCAGAAAATTCAAGAGTTCCCAATTGATTTCATCCCATTAAGACACTCTGTAGGATACATTATAATCAAACTGTCAAAAGTTGAAGACAACAAGATATTTTTAAAGCTACAAGAGAAAACCATCAAGTCACATATAAAGGAGTCCTCACTAAACTATCAGCAGAGGCTGGGTGCAGTAGCTCACGCCTGTAATCCCAGCACTTTGGGAGGCCAACAAGGGTGAATCACTTGAGTTCAGGAGTTTGAGACCAGCCTGGCCAACATGGCAAAACCCTCTCTCTACTAAAAATAAAAAAATCAGTTGGATGTGGTGGTGTGCACCTGTAATTCCAGCTACTCACCTGAACCTAGGAGGCAGAGGTTGCAGTGGGCCAAGATCACACCACTGTACTTCAGCCTGAGCGGTGGAGTAATACTCTGTCTCAAAAATAAATAAATAAATAACAATCAGCAATTTTTTTCAGCAGTTAATCTTTCCAGCCATGGAAGAATGGGATGATATAGTCAAAGTTCTGAAGAAAAAAAATCTGTCAATCAAAAATACTATATCTAGAAAAGCTTTGCTTCAGAAATGAGCAAGAAATAAATACCTTCCCAGACAAGCAAAAACTAAGAGAATTTATCATCCTTTGACCAGCCTTACAAGAAATGATTAAGGGGGTGCTACAATTTGAAACAGAAAGATGATCATGACTATCATGAAAACTTGTGAAAGTACAAAACTATCTAGTGGAGGGAAATTTATAAATCAATCTCAGAACACTCCCATTATCTAATGGTGTTATGTAAATATCTCAGTCTACTAGTATGAAGGTTTAAAGTCAAAATAGTCAACAACAACAACAGCTACAATTAGCGACTAAGAAACACATAATAGATAAAGAAGCAAATTAAGGCAAGAAAAATATAAATTGTGTAGGTGAGGGAAAACATCTATAGTATTTGTATGTGACAAAGTTAAGTTGCTCTCAGTTTAAAGTACTATAATATAACTACATAACTCTTTATTTTAGCATCATGGTAACCACAAACAAAGAAATTACTTCAGATAAATAAATGATGAAGAAAAAAGAAACAAAACTTAGCATCACAGAAAACCATCAAACCACAGAGGTAAATCACAAGGGAGGAAAAATGTAACAAGGAATCTGCAAAACAACCAGAAAACAACAACAACAATAAAATGGCAATAGTAAGCTCTTACCTATGAATAATAATCTTGAATGTAAATAGACTGAATTATTCAGTTAGAAGATATACAGTGGCTGAATGATTTTTTTTAATGAAGTCAAGAGTCAACTGTGTGCTTACTACAAGAGACTCACCTCCCCATTAAAAACAAACATAAACTGAAAGTAATGGGATGGAAAAAGATATTCTATGAAAGCAAAAGCCAAAAGTGAGCAGAAGTCACCATTTTTATATTAGATAAAATAGACTTTTAGTCAAAAATTGTAAAAAGAGACAAACAAGGTCATTATATAATAAAATAAGAATCAATGCCACCAAATATAACAATTATAAATATACATGCACCCAACTCTAAAACACCCGGATATATAAAGCAAATATTATTAGACCTAAAGGGAGAGATATACTGCAAAACAAAAATAGTAACAGGCTTTAACACCTTAACACCTTTATTTTCAACAAAAGACACATAATCTAGACAAAAATCATCAACAACAAAAACAGTGGAGTTAAGCTACACCACAGACCAAACAGACCTAACAGATGTTTACAGAATATTTCATCCAACAGCTGCAGAATACACATTTTTCTCAACTGCACATGAAACATTTTCCAAGATAGAGCACACATTAGGCCACAAAACAAGTTTAATAAATTTTTAAAGATATAAATCACATCAAGTATTTTTTCTCTGATGACAATGGCATAAAACTAGAAATTAACAAGACAAACTGACAATTTTACAAGTACATAGAAATTAAACAACATGCCCCTAAACAACAAATAAATTAGTGAAAAAAAAATGAAAAAATAAAAATGTTCTTGAGAAAACAAAAATGGAAACACATCATGCCAAAACCAGCAAAAGCTGATGTTAAAGAGGTTTATATTAATAAAAACCTACATCAAAAAAGGATTTCTATTAAAGGATCTCACTCTGTACTTCAAGGAACTAAAAAACAGGAACAAGTTAAACGAAATTGGTACAAGGAAGGAAAGAATAAAGCTTAATGCAAAAACAAACAAAATAGAGATTAAAAAATAATTCAAAAGATCAAGAAAACTAATTTTCATCAAACTATTTCAAAAAATGTAGGAAGGTAGAACACTTCCAAACCCATTTTTACAAAGCCAATGTTACCCTGATTTCAAAACTGGACAAGGACACAACAAAAAAAGGAATCACAGGCCAATATTCCTATTTGAACATAGATACCAAAATTCTCACAAAGGTGCTAGCAAACCGAATTCAAAATCACATTTAAAGGATCATACACTATTATTCAAGTAGGATTCATCCCAGGTTTGGTTTAACGTGCACAAGTCAATACATTTGATATACCACAGAAAGACAAAAACCATACGATCATTTAAATAGATGAAGAAAGAGAATTTGACAAAATTTAACATCCCCTCATGATAAAAACTCTAAACAAATTAGGTGCAGAAGGCATATACCTCAACACAATAAATGCTATACTTGACAAACCCACAGTTAATATCATAACAAACAAGGAAAAGCTTAAAACCTTTTATCTGAGATCAGGAACAAGACAAGAATGCCCATTTTCATCTCTTGTATTTAACGCAGTACTAGAAATTATAGCCAAAGTAATTCAGCAAGAGAAAGAAATAAAAAGACTCCAAATTGGAAAAGAAAAAGTGAAATTGTCCCTTCTTGCAGATGACATAATTTTATATACAGAAAATCCAAAAGACTCCACCAACAAAAAGAAAAAAAAATCCTGTTAGAACTAGTAAGCAAATTCAGTGAAGCTGCAGGACACAGAACTAACATAAAAATCAATAGCATTTACATACACTAATAGTGAACTCTGAAAAAAGACATCACAAAAACATTTCTATTTACAATAGCTGTAAAAAATAAAACATCTAGAAACAAACTTAAGGAGTTAAAAAGATCTATTCTGAAAATTATAAACTTGTTGAAAGAAATTGAAGATGACCCAAATAATAAAGATATCACATATTCACAGAAGAATTAATATTGCTAAATGGTCATGTGACCCAAAGTGATCAACAAATTTAATGCAATCTCTATCAAAGTACCATTGACACTCTTTAGAAAAATAGTAAACAAAGTCCTAAAATTTATATGGAACAAGGAAAGATCCCAAATAGCCAAAGCAACCATCAGCAAAAAAAAAAAAAAAAAAAAAAAAGTGAAAGCATCACACTACCTAACCTCAAAACACACAATGAAAGCTATAGAAACCAACATAGCATATTACTGGCATAAGATCAGACACATACATACACCAATGGAACAGAATAGAGAGCCAAGAAACAAATTCACATACCTACAGCCAGCTGATTTTTGGCAAAGGTGCCAAGAATACACATTTGGTAAGGAATAACTTCCATAAATGGTGATGGGAAATAGGATATACACATGCAGAAGAATGAGACTAGCCCTCTGCCTCTCACCATATACAAAAATCAACTCAAAGTGGATTGAAGACATAACTGTAATAACCTAAAACTATGAAACTACCAGAAGACGGTATAGGAAAAATGCTGGGCAAGGGAAAATAAAGAGAAGGTTGATCAATGTGTACAAAGTCACAATTGGACAGGAGGAATACATTCTGATGTTCTATTGCTGAGTAGAGTTCTATTGCACAGAAGGGTGACTTGGTTAACAGTAAAATATTGTATATTATAAAATAGTTAGAGAGAGAATTTTGAATTTTCTCACCACAAAGACATGATAATTGCGTGAGGTGACAGATACTACCTATCCTGATTGCATCATTACATAGCATAGGTATATATCAAAACATCAAATTGTACCTCATAAATATGTACAATAATAATGTGTTAATTAAATATAAATATACATTTTAAGAAAACCTTATGTGTATGTTGCCTTTTATTGCTGTTAGACACAAATACAGGAGCTTGAAACAACACAAATGTATTTATTATCTTATCATTCTGGAAGCCAGAAGTCCTAAAAACAAAGTGTTAACTCGGCTAATTTTTTTCTGGGGCTGTAAGAGAAAATTCGTTTTCTTGCCTTTTCCAGCTTTCAAGTTTTTCCTCATATCACTGCAACCTCTGCTTCTGTTGCCATATATCCTTTTCAGACTTTTATTTTCCTACCTCCACTTTCTTATGATTATTTAGGGCCGACCTGAATTGTTCAAGATAATTTCTCTTATCTCAAGGTCCTTAATTTAATTACATCTGCAAAGTCTTTTGGGGCAATCAGAACATGCACATCTTTGGGGTATCAGTATTCTGCTGATCATAATGTGCAAAACTGAACCTCCCTTTTTCCCCTTAAGACTTTTCTCCAAAATTATTCGTAATGATTTCTTCATATAATTTCATATAGTAGTTGTTCAACATATAAACTTGATGAGGTCGTCCTTGATTATTTTCTTCACCCTCTTTCCTACAGATTCAGTCTCCAAGTTCTATTGATTCTATATTCTAAATATTTTTCAAACGAATCCATCTTTCTATATCTTCACTGTTGCTTATAAAAATAAGGACGTGATCACTTCTTAACCTTTCAACAGATCTTCCTACAAGTTGTCTCTCATTATCTGTTCTATATTTCTAAACATAATTTAATTCATCAGTTAACTGCTCAAAATCTATCAATTCCCTTATGTCTATTTCCCTTAACATAAAACCAAACTATTTTCTTATATTACAAGTTTACTCTGCTTCCTCTTAAACCTTATTCATTGCTACAAAAGGCTTTTTTCCCATTTCCTTAGTGAACTAAATAGTTTCATGAGCTCTCCCAGCTCCAGATCACTGATTGTAAGTTATTCCTCTGCCTGGAGCACTTTGTCCTACCTGAATCTGCACTTCACAGAGATGACTCCTACCTGTCCTACATGCCTCATCTTTGATATCATCTACTCTTAGAAGCCGTCCTCTTTTCTGTGTTCAGACTAGTGGCCACATCATCTTTGTTCCTACTGCACCCAGAACTTTACACATTTAACATTATAAAGCACTTGCAAGTCTGTTATTTATACTTCCCCTCAATATCATATGCTCTGGAAGGGTACGATCCACCTCTGCCAACATCACAGTTTAATTCCTGTGGCTAGTAGAGTGTGGTAAAAGGGCTCAATATGTCTTGTTGAAGAAATGGATTTGCAATAAACTGTAGAACTTCTAAGAGACTAGCTAACTTTAAATGTGAATTTTAATAATATTGATTAACATTCTATAAACCATTTGATGTGGAGCCATTCTCATGAAACAAAATATTAAATTTTAATTATGCATAGAGGAAATCCAACTCAATTAATGTTTGTGAAAATCATAGTAGATACAAAACACTGTGTAAGCTAGCCTCAAATGTATAAATTCCCTTAAGTTTCCTGAAAGAGCTAGTATGAAAAATGCCATATATAATAAATAGCAGTGCAATAGACAATGAGGTGCATGCTATGAGAAAATTCATAAAAATATACAACAACAGAAAACAGAAAAATTATTGTAACATGTTACTGCACTTAGCCACTTAATAATCCCAGATCAGCAAGACAATTAGTCTGGGAATGAAGCCCAGTTTTACCATTAAGAATGTAAAGATGAAGACCCCGGAAAAGAAGGCATTGCCCCTGACAACAGAGGTTTATTTCTGAAGACAAGCAGCTAGAAGTGACCATATTTTCCTGATTATGACATGTAGAAAGAGTCAACCCTGCACCTGGTCCTGCATCTAAGGGATAGCTATCAGTTCTTCAACCTTGTTTTCACTATGCCCAGTGATGACATTACTCTGCACTGCAGCCATTCAACTCATTTAAGTAAAGAAATTACCAGTTTCAGTAATAACTGAACCTGTTTAAAATGTTAATGAAGGTGTTGTTGTTTCATGGTAGCAAGAAAAAGACCTTGAGGAAGGAGAGTCTATTATTCATATTTTTTAAACGGTATCTCACTGGTAATTGGTATATATGTGGCAGTTTTAAAACATAATTTTAGAGTTCTTTGACCTATTTCCATCAAGAAATGGGGTCATTATCCCCACACCTTGAATATAAACAGACTAGTGCCTGATTTAACCAATAAGATATGGCAGAAGTGATACTATGTACATGCTGAGGCTAAGCCATAAAGGATAATCAGCTACCTGTTAGTTCTCTTGGAAAACTCGGCCTCTTAACTTTCATTCTTTGGATGCTCCCTCTCATAACTCTACAGCCATTTGTCAAGAAATTTAAATACAATGAGTGTCCAAGCTGAGACCAGACATTTGATTAAAGAAGTCTCCAGAATGCTCAGACATTTGAATCTCCCCAGATGAGGCTCCAGTAATTGTGGTAAAGACATTTATGCCCTGACCAAATTCCTGACTCAAAAATCCATGAGTATATTAGATACTGTTTTGTATTGCTGAATTTGAGGTGGTTTAGTACACAGTAACAGACAACCAGGAAAAAAAGGTAGACACTTGACAAGTATTTGAGGAAGAAAGTTAGAAACAATGGAAAGGATGAAAAGAAGGACAAAGAGAGGGAGGGAGGAGAGAGAGAAAGAAGGGAAGAGAGATAAAACATGAGAAAGAGCAAGAGACACAAATTCAGAGGCAGAGAGGATAGAGTGACAGAAACAGAGACAAATATGGGAGGAAGGAAGGAAGGAAGACAGGGAGGGAGGGAGGGAGGGAAGGGAAGGAAGAAAGGAAGGAAGGAAGGAAGGAAGGAAGGAAGGAAGGAAGGAAGGAAGGAAGGAAGGAAGGAAGGAAGGAAGGAAGGAAGGAAGGGAAAGAAGGCAGGCAGGCAGGCAGGAAGAGAAAGAAAGAAAGAAAGAAAGAAAGAAAGAAAGAAAGAAAGAAAGAAAGAAAGAAAGAAAGAAAGAAAGAAAGAAAGAAAGAAAGAAAGAAAGAAAGAAAGAAAGACAGAGAGAGAGAGAGAAAGAAAGGAAGGAAGGAAGGAAGGAAGGAAGGAAGGAAGGAAGGAAGGAAGGAAGGAAGGAAGGAAAGAAAGAAAAAAAGAAAGAAAGAAAGAAAGAAAGAAAGAAAGAAAGAAAGAAAGAAAGAAAGAAAGAAAGAAAGAAGAGATGAAGGAAGGAATGAGGAAAGAAGGGAAGGAAATAAAATAAGTTGGAAAAGCAGGAAGGGGAAGAGTGAATAGTGGATATGACTTGAATAGTGGGTAATTCTTAGAGAGAGAGAGTTGTAAGAGAAAAGGCATCCAGATAAGTCATTAGCTGTCAGCTAAAAAAACAAAAGCCACTTTCCATGTATCAAATGTGAAATGTTTAATATAGGAAACACAGGCTTATGCAGCCAATGGAAGACCTGGAATCAAAGAATAAAGAAGCCACTGGGATTAGATGGAGATGGGGAGAATTCTCACAAGTATGCCATTCACACGCTTGGCTACAACTGTGCTTGAAGAAAAATAACTTTGCTTTCTCTTAAGCCTTCCAGATCTTGTATTTGTACTTCTTCTTGGCAAACTCTAAATTAGATACATGCAGGGAAGAGAATTCTGGGCTATATATTTGGTGGTTTCACTTCTGCATTAAGGCGGAAATGATGTCAGTGACACTGAGCTGACATTGGGCAACCCAGGATGCCAGACAAGTGCTAGTAACCAATACCTACATATGGAGAGACAGAGAACATAGTCAAAAGCACATCTCTTCCGAAACTGGATTCTTTGGTGGAAGATAAGAACGGAAAAATAAGCTGGAGTGAGGTGTGTACTTATTTTCTGTAGAAACTGGGAGAAGATAAACAAATAGCAGAGGAAAAAATAGCTGAAAGATTAACTGTGGAATAACAACTAATAAATAAGATTTGATGATTGCTCGTGTTGGATCTGGAGCTGTAATTAAAAGTCAAGGGTAGTCCAATATGACCCAGCCATCCCATTACTGGGTATATACCCAAAGGATTATAAATCATGCTGCTATAAAGACACATGCACACGTATGTTTATTGCGGCACTATTCACAATAGCAAAGACTTGGAATCAACCCAAATGTCCATCAGTGACAGACTGCATTAAGAAAATGTGGCACATATACACCATGGAATACTACGCAGCCATAAAAAAGGATGAGTTTGTGTCCTTTGTAGGGACATGGATGCAGCTGAAAACCATCATTCTCAGCAAACTATCGCAAGAACAGAAAAACAAACACCTCATGTTCTCACTCATAGGTGGGAACTGAACAATGAGATCACTTGGACTCGGGAAGGGGAACATCACACACCGGGGCCTATCATGGGGAGGGGGGAGGGGGGAGGGATTGCATTTGGAGTTATACCTGATGTAAATGACGAGTTGATGGGTGCTGACGAGTTGATGGGTGCAGCACACCAACATGGCACAAGTATACATATGTAACAAACGTGCACGTTATGCACATGTACCCTAGAACTTAAAGTATAATAATAATAATAATAATAATAATAATAAAAGTCAAGGGTACTCTACAAAAGTCATACTTTCCCTTCTAAGTCAGTGTTTTCTGTACTGTGAATTTTTCATGTACCGTCTTAAAGATTTTCATCGAATCCATGAGCTACTCCCAGAATTTCTTTCTTAATATTTTGTCTTTAAATATATTCATTATTTTAAATTAATAATTTTATATTTCAATAAAAATTTACAAACTGGTCACAATGGAAAGTGTGAATCACTCAATAAAACAGAATGTATCAATGTAAACCCTGAGTCAAAAGGGCCTGGAGATTCCTGAAGCTCCATACAGGAGAAGACATTTTTCTTTTTTGAAAGAGAAAAGAAAAAAAAGTGGAATTAAAGTAACACTAAGATTTATTCCTCCATTCTGAAAGATAAATTATACATACTACAACAGGAAAGAAAATATGTACTATTTGGGGAATACAATCTGAAGAATCTTTTCAGTTAAGAAATTACACTTTGTTGTTTTTATTTTTATTTTTAATATTATTATTATTATTTGAAATGGAGTGTCACTCTCTCACCCAGGCTGGAGTGCAGTGGCACAATCTCGGCTCCCTGCAACCTCCACCTCCCGGGTTCAAACGATTCTCCTGCCTCAGCTTCCCATGTAGCTGGGATTACAGGCGTGCGCCATTATGCCTGGCTGATTTTTCATATTTTTAGTAGAAACAAGGTTTTACTATGTTGGCCAGTCTGGTCTCGAACTCCTGACCTCAAGTGACCCACCCTCCTTGGCCTCCCAAAATGCTGGGATTACAGGCGTGAGCCACCACAACTGGCCCACTTTGTTGTTCTTAATATTTATGTTAGTTAATTGAGAGTAACTCTTTCCCAAAGTCAAGACCGGATGACACTATGACTAAAATGAAGACCGAAAGGTAGGACGGAATGTCACCCAGGCTCAGGGATTCTGCCTCCAGGGGAGTAGTAAGGACCCCTTTGTATCAATTGTCTGATCCTTCTCATTTAGCAAGGCTATAGATTGAGTGTGTGCTTTTCCCTACTTCAGGGGCCTACAATTGAAGCTATCCCACTCTGACCAAGGAACCAAGACAGTACAGCTAGCAAAACCCAAGGAGCAAGGCAGGAGGGGATTAAAAACACAAGTTTCTTTGACTAATCTGTATCTCTTCTCCTCTAGGTCCATCTCATTGAAATTAAAAGAATAAAGGCAGGGCTTATCCCAGAGAAGGAAGTCAAATTTGGTTTTGGCATGTCCTGAAATAATCTTAAAAACAAAGTAATGTTTCTTAATTATGGCTAAATATTTTTACCTGGACAAGCTTTGCCACTGATATTTGCTTGTGCTTTCTTTACAAAAAAAAAAAAAAAAAAAAAGAAAAAGAAAAAGAAAAAGAAAAAAAGGGACTATCAAGTGTCACATAAGCATAAAATTATACAAAGAATAAATATACTGGTTCTCTTTGCTGTAATCAAGGTATTGAAAGAAAATTGCAAAGAAATACTTGGTGAGGCACTGCTACTTAATGCTGTAGCAGGAATGTGATCAAGTTTGTTAGCAGCGGTCTTAGTGTTGTTTTTTGAGGGTGAGGGGTAGGAGATAATTCCACAAGCAGTAAGAACAATCCCTGGTGTCAGGGAGTTTATTTTAGGAAGCTATTATAGAAATGCAAGGAAGAATGAGACAAAAATCTAACAAGATTAGTAATGAAAAAAGGAAGCTGGATCACCTGAAAAAGATTTTAGTGAATGACATGGTGGAAGTGAGACAAAGAGAGGATTAAAGAGGGTACAGAAATTTCTAGATTATAAGGTTAAATAATGTTGTCAATGCAAACGAAGACTATAGGAAGCTGAACAGACTACATTTTGAATGGAGACCGTATTTTGTAACAGAAATAAAATTTATTACATTTGAAAAGCATGTGGAACACCTTATTGGATATATCTAGGAGGCAGTTGATAAACTGAACTTGGAAATGCTCAGACCTAGTGGTATAAATTTGGGAATCAACACTTTATGCTACCTGAAATCCTGGAAGCAGATGAGACAACCCACAGAGAGATAGCAGGGCAAGAATACAAGAACACTAAAGGCAGATTCCTTGGGTAATCCTACAAGTAAGGGGAGAAAGTAGAAATGAGGAGCAGCCAAAAAAACAGAGAGGCAGAAGCAGAACAACAAATGCAAATGACACCATCAAATACAAAGAGGTCAGAAACAAATGGCTTAAAAATCACTAACACAGAAGTGGTGAAATAAAACCTACAGAGATACTGAAAACAGAAGGACTAGTGTAAGGGCTTCATATATCTTCCTGCTTTTTCAAATTGTGATTCTACCAGTCTGGATGAAGCACCTATTTTCCCTCTTCTTCCTGGCTAACCTCTGCTCACACTCACTCTTTGCCTACCTGCTCACCCCGCCTAAAATGCAATTGTGCTACTGTCCTCTGATAACACACTATACAATCCTCTGTCATGCATTTCATTTAATACCCTAGATGGCTGGTCTACTTATTTATTTTCTTAACAAAAAATATGGGCTCTTGGAAGCAAGGATGCTACATCTCTTTTTAAATGGGGACAGTATTTGGCACACTGTGGATGCTTCTAGATCACACTTCACAGCCTCTTGATTAGAAATGAGAGAAGTTGATTGGAAAAGACTTATCTCAATATATCTAATGATAGTGATTGTACATGAAGAAGAACTTAAGCAAACACAATTAGGAAAAATTATAGCTCATCAGTCAAGTGCTCGTAGTGAGAGTGGGCTTCTAGGGAGAGAGAGAGAGAAAAAAAAAAGAGTAAATGCCTAATTTTGACTTTTAATGCAATGTTCCCTGGTTGTTTGACCACCAACTTCTGGAAACTTCCCATAATCAGCATATTTCTTATATGCTTCTAATTTGTGTTTCCAAGTTTTCCTTGGCTCCCTCACTCCTGGCTTGTTGCCCTAAAATGTCCCACTGCCTTATGGAACACTGCTCAGCACATAAATCAGTGACACTTTGTTTCCCAGCATGAGTACTGTGAACAGTTTACTCTTTGAAGAACCTCAAAGTGAACTGAAGAGATCAATGGGTCCCACTTCCAAGGAAGTGAATGATGTTTTATCTATACTGGTTTGCTGCTAAATTTTTTTAAAGATAGCCAGGAAGAGAACCTCCCAATTATTCTCAGTGTGAATTGTGTAATAACTATATGGGATAAAAATATATACCATTTAATTCTGTTTTTCTTGAAGGTGACCTAACATTACCTTTCATTGACAATCTGGGGACAAAAATTTAAATCAGTTCCAATCACCTCAAGAAATATTTGTTATTTCAATAAATAGGTACTATACTGATTCCTGAGAATTCATGGATCCAACCTGCATATTCCTTATAGTCTAGCAGGGAAATAAAACTGAGTTTTAACTATCAAATAGCTTGGTCTGTTCAGGCAGCTACAAGAAAATGCCATAGACTAGGTAGCTTATAAACAACAGAAATGTATTTCTCACATTCTGGAGGCTGGGGAGTTTAAGATCAAGGCCTTGACAAAGTCAGTGTCTGGTGAGGGCCATCTTCCCACTGTCTTGTCACATAGCAGGAGAAATGAAGGACATCTCTGGAGTCTCTTTTATACAGGCTCTGCCCTCATGACCAAATCATCTCCCAAATGCCCTTCCTTCAAATACCACAGCATTGGGGATTAGATTTCAGCATATGAATTCGGATGGGACACAAACTTTCAGTGTATAACATAAAATAAATAAATGACAGTGTAAAGGACAAAATTTTTAACATATTGATTTGATGATTGAATATTCTGCCCTTAAAAAGTGACTTTAAATATCTTAACAGACTTTGTTAACTCCAAAAACCTACACAATGTTCTCACTGAGGAAGAAAATTGTTGAAAGGATACTCAAACTCACTGGTTCCTTTCATTTATTTACCCTCACTTCTTAAGTGTCATATGATCATTTCCCTGCTTAAATATTTTCAGTGGCTTCCTGTCACCCAAAGAATAAGCCTAAATTCTTTAGCTATGATTAAAGAAGCCCATGAGTTCTGCATTTTTTGTCATTTTTAATCATTTAACCACTAACTATGTGCTTCTACCTCTATTTCTACATATATCCCACTCACCCTGAAAGACACACCACACATATACACACATTTCACACTTCATAATCTGAAACTGAGAATTCCCTAAAAGTATAATGGTGGTTCACAAAGTCTGCCTTGTGCAAGCTATTCTCATTGCCTAAAGGCCTCCCTCTACCAGTTCTGTTTCCCCGCATCCTTCTGCTGCTACTAAATGCTTCTTTCTTCTTTTAGACTTTCCTGCTTGTCCTTCTATGCTCATCCAAAAAATGTTGGAAGGGTTCCTACTCCCTCTTAATGCTCTCTGTGTTACTGTGGACTCTTATGCATGCTTCTGTCTCAGCATTTGCCATACTGGGTATGTTCACGGATCTCCTCAATCAGACTACAAGAGCTTTAATAGCAGAGACAGTTTATATATTATTTTGACATCCCTGGTGTATAAACCAACACTTGGCATAGTACATACTCAATATACACTTACTAAATAAAGCATTTATTCACAAAAGTGTGTCATTAACAATAATAAATATTTCATACAAAGCAATGATGCTCAAAATAAAAGGGTAGTAACAGAACATAATTTTAAATTAGTTTGGCAGGAACTGGAATTCTATTTCTATTTAAAAAAAAGTCATGTGTCAGAAGGTAATCCAGGGCTCAGCAGGTGCAAAGGTGTAATCATGGTTCTTGAGGAGCATTACAAAGCATCAGTAAGTAGCTTTTTTTTTTTTTCCCCTTGCTCAATAGCTATAGAGATAAACGTGTTTTAAATACTCTGGCCTCATAAGACTGTACATTATACCACAGACTAACATTTGGTTGGTCCTTTAAAATAATGTGTTTTATAAACATTAGCTTGCACAACACTAAGCTGAGAATTGATAGATCAAGCCATATTTACCGCAAACCTGAAACCTTATAGAATTTCCATGTTTTAATTAAAAAATATATTTTACAATAATCTTACTATGGTCTGCACTCAGATCACAACCTGTAATAGTCCCTGATTTTTATGGCTGGTTTTGTGTGGCATACCTAATGTACAATGAAGTCTTAAATGTTTGCTTAATAAGGAATTTAAATACAGATTATGTGATTCTTCCTTTGCAACACTTTCTGCCTAATGCCCTTGTTCTGCAGGGAATTTCATTAGCATGTGCCCTGATCTTGTCCTCCAAGCCTTCATTGCTTCAGACAAGCATGAGTTTAATTGAGAGAAAACCAAGCTGTGACTGTGACTCAGGTTTAAAGGCTGTTTCTCTGAGCAAATTAAATCCTGTAGAACGACTGAGTGTTCTGTTCCATACTCTTCTGATTTAATGCTGCATATTAATTGTTGTTCTCCTATCTTTTACTCTTTGATTGTTTTCCCCAGGATCCTATTGAGGGTGATTGATGTTCAGATAAATTTGTCGGTTTCATATAGAGAAAGAAAGATTAACATGTGCTAGTAAGAACACTGGATTACAAGATTTTAGATTAACCAAAATATTAACACAATATTAGCACATGCTTTGGCAGATTTAAAAAGGAAGAGCATGGTAAATAAAATACAAAGCTGATAATCAAGAAAAAGAATCCTGTTTTCTTAAGGACAGTTTCTAACACCTCCCTTTATAACATATAAACAGTTGTGCCTTTTGGTTTATCGGTTAACCCTTGATCATGTTCATAGACACTTGCAAAGAACTGAGGAGAAAAACAGATTTTTAAGTGTTTATTCCCACTACCGCCTCACCTTCATGTAGAACTATAAGGTTCTGCAGGACAGGAGTAAGAGCCATACCTTGCATTGGTTATAGACTCCAAATGTTTCTTAAACTTGAATTTTACTGTAACATCCAAGTTTACTCAGAACAAGTGCAAAGGTATCAATTATTAAACCACTCCTCATTTTCCTTTTTCCTCAATTTTTTTTGTTTTCTTCTTGTTGTTGTTGTTGTTGTTATTATTATTATTGATCACTTACTTCTATAAATAGCCTCAAAACTTTCTGGAATATGGCAGAACATAAAAACAGGGGAAAATGATGAAAGAAAATTACTTTGACATTTTCACAGAGGGAGAAAAGAAAATTGGTAAACTCATTTTTGTAGTTACATTTCTAGTTTACCATTATTATCAGAGTTTCATTTAACTGAAGACTTCTGCCTTGTGCAGCTAATGGTTTATGTTAAATGTATTTGCCAAACTGGACTCCAAAGGATGAAGCAAGTTCGCTTGTGAAATCCAACTACATCTTTACCAACTAAAAGTCACTATGAATGTTAAATTTTTTGCTGAAAAAAGTAATCTCGGGTATGATGCTAATATATAAAGCCTACTTCATGAATTTGCTTATTTTTTTCTTTTCCCTTCAGACGTTAGCCAGCTAAAGTTGTTACACATACATTAATTACACCAATTACTCCCAACTGTATATGTACATGCATTCAAGACTTGATTATCTGAGCTAAAAAAAGTGGTTATGCATGGCACAAATAATAAAAATAAGCAAAAAATTCAAAATCCATGTACATTGAATTAATAAATGCATTATATAGTTGTGACACAGTTAAGTTACTTTATTATGTTTTGCTTAATTTAATAATTCAATTACCTTGCATTTCCTTATTCCACCCAGGTAATGACAGGGAAAGCAGGTCCCTGGAAAAATCCAGCCTACAATTTAGGGATTTGGTGATAGTCTTCTATTTCTTCTCTATTTTCAAATTTGTCTTTTGTATTTTTGTAGCTAGATGTTTCCCATAATGTTGCTTTAATATTCTACAATGTCCAACACATATGAAAAAATTATCCTCACAGGTATCACAGTAAAGATTCACTCATTAATCTCCTGTGATTAACAGAAGCTGGAAGAAAGCCAACTCCTACCTAAGAGTAATTCCAAATTTAATTTCTTTGGAGTTTAGGGGGGTACTCAGTTCTTTGAGTTAATCTTTATAGAAGTTTCCTAGTTTAGATCAGCCTTTGTAAGACAGCATGGTATAATGCAGTGGTTCTCAAAATGTAGTGTGCAAAACAGAGTAACTTAGACGGTTTGTTGAAAGACAGATTGCAGGGCTTCCGCCCACAAGTTTCTGATTCAGTAGGTCTAGGATGGGGTCCAATAATTTGCATTACTAACAAGTTCTCAGGGGATGCTGATACCGCTACTTTAAGATCTCATTTTGAGAGTCACTAAAGTAAAGGTTAAGTTTAAACTCAAATTCAGCAGTACAAGCTATGTGACCTAGGGCAATATATTTAACCTCCCACCGCAGTTTTCTTATTTGAAACCTAGGGATAAAAATAGCAGCCTACATCATAGAGTTTTTTGATGATTAAATGAATTATATATTTAAAATGTTTATAAAAATAGTTTTGGTTCACGGGTGCATTTATACTTCTGGATTGCAAATCATGAAGTTTGGTGAAGAGGACGATGAAAGCTGATACTCGCCTTCGGTAGTCTTTTATCCTAGGTCGGTGGAATTCTCAAAATCCACAGAAGCATGGCGCCGTGGCTCTCAACAGTAATCCCAGCACTTTGGGAGGCCAAGGCGGGCAGACCACGAGGTCAAGAGATGGAGACCATCCTGGCCAAGTTGGTGAAACCCCGTCTCGACTAAAAATACAAAAATTAGCCGGGCGTGGGGGTGCGCGCCTGTAGTCCCAGCTACTCCGGAGGCTGAGGCAGGACAATCTCTTGAACTCGGGAGGCGGAGGTTGCAGTGAGCCGAGATTGCGCCACTGCATTCTAGCCTGGCGACAGAGGAAGACTGTTGGAAAAAAAAAAAAAAAAAAGCCATGGAAATGTTTGTTAAGGCTTTATTTTAGAGTGGTGATTTTTTTTTTTTAATATGAAATGGAATTTTCTTTGGTTCCTTAGAAGACAGGATGGAAATTAAGCATTTATTGATAACAAATTATGATTTTTATTTTGGAAAAATTTTTAAAAATTGTGAGTTTATTATTCACTTGATTCATATGATTGTGGAAAATTTGGCCATTTCAAAGAATTGTTTTGAAGTGAAAAATCAATATTTTCAAGTGCCAGGTAATATAATGAGTTTTCTGTTTGTTTGTTTTATGTCTAATTCTCACAATCTCCTTTTCCTGTTGGAAAAAAAAAAAAAGCAGAAGTTCAGATATGTCAAATAACTTACCTGAACACATATAAAGAGTCAGAAATTCAAACCCATGGTTGCCTGACATCATCTAGAATTTCTCTTTTTTCTACTTTTCTGTTATATAATTTAATTAAAGAATTTTTCCTGGAGGTAACGTTTTTATATCTCTTGGGGAAAAAAACACTTAAAAGGCAATTATTACTGACCATATCAGTAATGTTTTTATTTGAAAACTAATTGGAGGTATTGACGCTTAAATACACTTTTACTTTTCATTTTAAACATGGCAATGACTGCTTTAAGCAGATGGATATTTCGGTAAACTTTTACTTTTGTATAAACAGTAGGTACTCAATGTATGTTCATATTTTAAAAGGTGTTCATTGTATTGATTTTTTACTATCGTTATTTTTCCTATTTATTTCTTCTTAAAAAAAAATCAAGCCCAAATTTCCCATTGCATAGAAGGTGATATTTCCAACATAAACCTGCAGCCTGGGGTCCTTCACCTCATATACCCAGAGTCCACGAGCAATTATGTAATCACTCCGTTTTTCCACTTCCTTTTCTACATCTTCTTTGTCACAGGGATTCACATACTATGTTGGAATCACAGACTTTCTTCTTTTGTTCATTTTCAAATAGTAATTGTGTCAGACTTGTGGCATGCCAGGCCATATATGCTGTCTTTCCCTACATGAGCTCATTGAGGTCAAGGACTGTTTCTCATTTATCTCCTGTAACCCTGTTCCCAGCACATATGGAGGAGGGGGTGTTGGTCAAGAAAGAGTTCGGCAAATAAAGCTGTAGAAGTCGGAGTCAGCTGAATGTAAAAAGTCAACTGGAAATGGGATAGATGATGATATTATCTGATGATAAAAACAAACTGCTAAAAGGATGCCCGTTGCTGCTCTGTCTTTATGACCTGTGCAATCAAACCCAGAATAAAAGAATGTAGTGTATTCACTAGGGAATCATTAAATGCATCTATAGCAATACCAAAAAAGAAAGCCTCTAGACAATGGATCTTTCAAAAGAGCAAATATGTAAACGGATCTCTGTGTCTATCAGTGGAAAGTAACTTGCTATTTTAATTAGGGGTAGAAAGTATTATGAGGTAGGAAAGACGAAAAAGGAAGAAATCTAGTTTAATAATTATAAGAAAAGAGGATGAGAAAATGCAATGAGAGAGAAAGATCTTCATGGTTAGAATCCCCAGAGTGCACAGAATTGTGTATAGAAAGAAATTCCCTGCAAAGAAAACAATATTATGAAATAACTCAAATGGCCACCAGTTCCAGAATAATTAAATAAATTATGGTATATCCATAAAAAGTAAGACCACTCAGTTACTAGAAATATGTGTGTGTGTATATATGTATATATAATATATATACATAGAAATATATATGTGTATATATATTTTTATATAAATATAAAAACTGCCTGAGTTTGCATCCCAGTTCTTCCACTTACTAGCTATGTAATGTAACCTTGAACAAGTTATTGCACGTTTCTGCGGCTTTGTGGAATCACCTATAATATAGGGATGATTATAGTAAATTACCCATAAGGTGGTTATGAGAATTAAAATCATATGAAGTCTGACACGAGGCACATGAATGTGTGTGTATGTGTATATATATATGCACACACATATACATATATACATACACAACTACATATATATGTATACATATACATATATACATTGTATACATATATTTATATGTATACATATATGTGTATATGTATTTATATGTGTATATATGTATATATGCATGTATACACATATATGTATATGTGTTTATATATATACACACAAACACAAACACATTCATGTTCCTCGTGTCAAATTTCACATGATTTTAATTCTCATAACCATCTTATGGGTAATTTACTATCATCATCCCCATTTAATAGGTGATTCAACAAAGCCACAGAAACATGCAATAACTTGTTCAAGGTTATATTACATAGCTCGTAAGTGGAAGAATTGGGATTCAAACCCAGGCAGTTGTATACTTAGGCACTGAGCTACAGTAAGAGTGAGATGGCCAGAACTCACCATTATGTGAAATTGACAGGTCATTGAACAATATTTATGCTAATTGTCTTATTTTTGCAAAGGTAATGTAAAGCTACAATGAAAGAGTGAGTAGAACAAAATCAAGAGTTAAGAAAGAAAATGAGGCAATCTAAAACTCTCTGGCACATCCCCAACTAATTACAGAAATCATTAAATTGTGTTTGGAAGATGCAACATTCTGAAAGTTCACTAAAGCACTTGGCTCTCTCTGAAATGCCCCTTCAGATGGTAAGAGAAGATCATTTCATATCCCTTCTACTGATCCACTTGATTGCATGTCAACTCTATTAAGAAGTTGCTTCTCACTAATCCAAGCTGACTTTTTATTAGCCACTTAGACCTCAAGCACCAAACACATGACAATTTTAAGGTTTAAAAGCTGCCCTCACTTAGATCTAAACAGAACTTAGATCTTGGCTATCACCGAAATACATCATTAGAATCTGAAGTTTAACTTAACAGAGTGCACTATTGTTTCAGATTCTTTGCTTTTTACTACTGGATTTTAATTCTGTAAGGAGAAAACTATGGAGAATGAAACAAATCAAGTGACCACAAGGAAGTGTAGGGAAAATAAGAGACCAACACTTTGCAATATAAGATTTCTCTCCTTTGTGTGGGACGTTGGCATGAACCAAAAGATAAAAGTGCCAAGGTTAGTCAGCAGCTCCAGGGGTTCTTTCCCAGGTTGGCCAGTCTAGGATAATTACCCTCACACAGGAAAATTACCTATTTTGTCCCTCAGGCACAGAGACAAAATAACTCAAAGCAGTTGCAAGGCTTGGGTTTGTCATGCTACCACTTTTTTTTTTTTTTCAGTGTTTGAACTCTCTGAGTGATTTATTTATCTGTGTAAATTCTGAAAGTAATTCATTAATATTAGAGAAAGACTGGGACTTGATCTTTAGTGGGAGAGGGCTTTGGAATACAGAGGACTGCTCATTAATGTATTCAGTATTTCCTCTCCACCCTCCCAAAAGCTTCATTATATTCTGACCCAAATTTCTCAGATCTGGGGCGGTGGCGGGGGATGTCACTGAGATGTTATGAAATTTAATCTCCAATCCTCAGTGAAATTTGAGAGCTATGTATAAGAGAAATTCTTATACAGGGTATTAGACGTAATTTTTCATAAGTTATTTTGTATCTTGAGAAACTTCAAAGAACATAAAAATGAAGGCAGAGAAACTATCAGAAGAGGCTAGAGGGCTAAGGAACTGACTGGAAATACAACCTCCAGGTTTCCATCTCTGACCCTGACATGCAATTTACTCCAAGTCAAATTGCTTAATCCTTATTGGTCCAGAATTCTTTTTCTATATACTGAAAACAAAGTAAAACTTACATTATTGAAATACAGAATTTTGGAACTAAAACAAAGGATGCAGTTAATCCCACAAGATCATCATCTTATGAAAGAAACACTAGACACCCTGGGCTTTTGTAAAGTCATATGACTAATTTTTGAATGATGGAGTGCAAGAGTCCAGGTATCTGGCATTCCTATGTGAGATGCTTTTCTATTACCTTGTATTGACCATCAGCCAAACAGCCCATGAGGAATTTATGATGACAAAAAATAAATGTAGGCCAGGCGCGGTGGCTCATGCCTATAATCCCAGCACTTTAGGAGGCTGAGGTGGGTGGATCACAAAGTCAAGAGATAGAGACCATCCTGGCCAACATGGTGAAGTCCTGTCTTTACTAAAAATAGAAAAAATTAGCTGGGCATGGTGGCACATGCCTGTAGTCCTAGCTACTCAGGAGGCTGAGGCAGGAGAATCACTTGAACCTGGAGGCGGAGATTGCAGTGAGCCAAGTTCGCGCCACTGAACTCCAGCCTGGAGACAGAGTGAGAGTCTGTCTCAAAAATAAATAAATAAATGAATAAATAAATAAATAAATAAATGTAGCTTTTTATGAAAAATTGGGGGCTCTTTGCTTCATATTTCAGAGCTTCTATTTCTCTAACTAGAAAATCAGGAGGCTAGATTAGCAGTAATGATATAAAAACTAACACATATTAGTTTATAATATAAACTGTATATTAAGTTTATATTATAAACTTAATATAAACTTTGACTCTGTATATTAAGCCTATTGTTTTTGCCTTTTACATCTATTATCATATATTATTATTATGAGAAATCCAGTGACAGGGACACTCATTGCTCTCATTGGATAGATGAAGAACTGAAGCATAGAAATGTTGGATAATCTTCATTGACCTTTCTCAATTCCCAAGCTCCATAAGCACCCTCATTGGTGAAGCCCAGGCAATTCTGCTTGCTATGGATGAGCTCATTAAAATTGGCAATGACTCAGCAGGATAAGTACTTTGTCATCCACATTCTACAGAAAGAAAACATACATGGCACCTATTATGTGGCAGAAACTGCTCTCAGCACTGTCCACATATACTTAACCTTCTCTGCCACCCTATGAGGGAGAGTCCACTTTGCTATGCTTAATTTGTAGATTAAAAACAAAAAACTGAGGCACAAAGAGGTTTTATAACTTGTCCAATGTCACATAGCCAGGGGGTGGTGGGGTTTGAACCCAGGCAGTCTGGCTGCAGAGTCAGTGTTTTTCGCCACTCTACTGTATTGCCTCTCTAGTAGAAAGAGACAATTATGCTATGAATTCTTTATACTTTTTTTTCAAATCCAGTGACCGTTCAGAAAAACCAGCAATGCAACAACAACAAAATATATGTGACAGTTGAGTGGGAAGCCCAGTTGGAAAGTCCAATGATTTAACTAAGGACACCCAGCAAATTATTAAAGAAAAGTTCATCTTCTCTAAAGGAAGCAACATACAGAGTTCAGGACCTAAAGCTGGGTTTTCTAAAATTAGTGCTTGTCTTACGAAATATTCTGTAAAAAAGAGGGCTCCATAATTAAATATCTAAGGCTGGACACACAGCATAGTATATATAGCACTTTATAGATGTTGCATGCATGATAGCTGAATACTTTAAAGGCCATAAGAAATCCAAGTAAAGAAGCCTGTTTATCCATGCTTAATACAGCATTTATTGAGCAGAAATAACCTCAAAATTCTTTTTATTCATGAACTATTAATATGTTGTATAATGGTTCCTCATAACAAATGTTGGGAAACCCTGGCCAAAAGCCTAACCACAGAAGATCCAACATTGCCCATAGCCTCAGCCCTTTGCTCAGTTCAAGGTATCTCCTCAGCCCTAGACCGTACTTCACAACCAGTCTTCTTCAGGTCTCTGTCACTTCTTGCCTTAGGGTTTCCGGGTTGAGGGCTGTGTCCTGAACTCCTTTCCTCTTTGTGAGTTGGGGTAAAACTTAGAGCCAGACAGAAAGAGATGTGAGCACTCTTGGTATCAAGGGACAAAGGAGCTGTAGGTAACCAATTGTCCAGTCTGCACAATGAAAGGAGGCTGGATTAACAATTACACCAATACAAAAGTTATAAACCAGAAGCATCCTCAGGCGAGATAGTATCTGTGACCGCCTTATAAGGAAGACTTTCTTATTGCTCCAGTGGTGACTTTGAGACTGCCACAAGCCCACTGGTCACCACAGGGCACTTTCAATACCAACTACCTCATCACTTCAATAGGCTTCTCCTTTTTTTTTGAGACAGAGTCTCACTCTGTCACCCAGGCTGGAGTGCATTGGTGCGATCTCGGCTCACTGCAACCTCTGCCTCCTGGGTTCAAGCTGTTCTCATGCATCATTCTCATGCCTCAGCCTCGCCAAGTAGCTGAGACTACAAGTGTGCTCCACCATGCTCGGCTATTATTTTAATTTATTTTATTTTTGGTAGAGATGGGGTTTCACTATGTTGTCCAGGCTGGTCTCAAACTCCTGACCTCAGGTGATCTGCCTGCCTTGGCCTCCCAAAGTGCTGGGATTACAGGCATGAGCCACCGGGCTCCCAGCTGCTTCTCTCTTTCTTTCTCCTGATATAAAGCTATCAGTGTTTCTATTGAGAATTCATTGCTTCTTTTTTGAAGTTTCCTCAGATCTTTGTTTATATGTGTTTTATGTATATAAGTATCTATCTATCTATCCATCTATCTATCTATCTATCTATCTATCTATCTATCTATCCCTGTTTTATAGCAGTAATTTGCTTATCTTCCTTTCCAGTGAGACTGAAAACTGCTGTAAGATAGTGTTTCTACCTTATTCATCACTGTTTCATCCTTAGAATTCTGCACATAGTAGGAGCTCACCAAGTGTTTATTGAATGAACAGATGAATAATAAATGAAAGAACGACTAAAGCACAGCTTCTAGATTAACCAGCAATTGTGACTCTCTGAATTTTTGGTTTTCACCATTTAGGTTTCAGGGCTATAAATTTGGCAACAATTATTTAATATCCCCTTGCAGATTCTGTTTCTAACCTTCACTCTTCAAACCGCTTTATTCTAATCCACATCCAAACCTTTTCTTTGAGCTCTGTGATCCCTTGGTGCTCAAGAAAACCCTGAGATATCACTTTGAAATTTTTGAAAAATAGAATACTTGCACAAAAGGAAAGAAAAGTGCTTTAGTTCCAAGCACTTCAGTAACAGAGGTGATGAGAATTCACAGGAAAACTGACCCACAAATGATATACACAGCTGAGTTGTGTCGATCAGGAGGAGGAAAGAGACTCATCTCCCCTTCTGTGGACAAACACGCCTAGCTCTTTAACACCAAGGACAAACAAGGTGGAGGAGAGCAAAAAGCAAAGGCCAAGATGGTTAAGTGACAAGATTAATGATATTCATAAAATTGATGGAGGCCTGTGGGCTTGAAGTGATTGTAATAGTTCACATGAAGCCCAAGGGCGTAAATATTTAACAAATAATTACTTCTTGGTCTCATATCCACCACAGGGCCAGAAAGTGAAAGTAGAGATTATTTTCTCTTTGAGGACTCAGTTATTTAACAATGAGAGGAAGGGGGAAAAAAAGCCAAAAAGATTTTCACTTGACCTTATTTCTCTCCAAAACTACACTCGGTCCATTCAAGGTTTGGGAAATAAAGATTCTCATTACTTTGCTTTTCTGTATGCCATAGGCTTTAGGATATTTCTGGTAACTAGTTCCTCCTGTTTAAATTAGACTCTATACAATCTTCCCTCCCTTGATTGAGACACTTTGGCAAATTGGCTTGCAACCTCAGGCTCGCATCTCTCATTGGATTTAATTGCTCTTGTTAAAGCGATTTGGTTTTTCTTCCTGTTTTGGGACAAGTTTCAGTAAGGAGGGCATTTCCTCAGTGTCAACCTGGGTAAGCTTCACAGACCTCACCCATCCATTGTCAATACTGCACTCTTGGCCAATTTGGTCAACTTTCCTTCATCCTCATTCTAGTCGCTCCACTTGTAATCACTTGACAATTTCTTTCTGTCCACTCCACAGACAAAACCAATTCACTGAGATCATGGTATTGCAGTAAAGAAAGAGTTTAATTAACACTGAACTACCCAGGCGGTAGGACTGCAGTTATTACTCAAATCAGCCACCCTAAGAACTCAAAGGCTAGGGTTTTATGGATAATTTGGTGGGCAGGGTGCCAGGGAATGGTGCTGTTGAATGGTTGGGGATGAAATCATAGGGGTGTGGAAAACGAGCCTCATGCACTGAGTTTACCTCTAGGTGGAGACTCCAATACTGGTTGAGTGAGTCATAAGTCCCAGGTCTGGAAGGAGTCAATTGGTTGCCAGACTGCAAAAATCTGAAAAACATCTCAAAAGACCAATCTTAGTTTCTACAATAACGATGTTATCTGTAGGCCCAATTAGGGAAGTCACAAGTCTTGTAACCTCTGGCCACGTGACTTCCAAACAGCAAGGGATTATAGAAAGGCAAGCCAGGGACAATGGCTGGTTTTGTTTACTCCTACATTTTAGCAGAATTCACACCTCTCCCATAATCCTAAGCTTGCGGACTTTCATTAGTCTTACAAAGGCAGTTTTGGTCTCTGAGCAAGGAGGGGCTTCATTTTAGGGAGGAACTATTATAATTGTTGCTTCAAAGTTAAACTATACACTAAATACCTCCCATGGTTAGCTTGGCCTGTGCCTAGGAATGAGCGAGGACAGCCAGCCTGTGAGACTAAAGGCAAGACACAGCCAGCCATGTTAGACTTATTTTGCTGTTGTAATCTTTCAAAGGCTGTTCCACACTTAGGCCAAAGCAACAGTGGCACTGTTAGAAATATTGTTAAGTTTATTCCTGCCAGGAAGAAGAGAGAGTGACATTGCTCACTTTGGAAAGGTAAATCAACTTCACAAAATGTACTGTCAGTTTAATAAGAGTCTATATTTATTGAACACTAATTATGGGCCAGGCACTGCATTGAGTGATTTACAAACATTATTTCATTAAACTATCACTGCAGCTTTATGAAGTAGGTACTTTTATTATTCCCCAGCTTACAAGTGATGTAACTAAGATTTAGAGAGATTATGTAACTTGTTCAAGGTCACAAAGCTAGGAAGTGGATGACCAAAGATTATATTCCATATCTGTCTAGCTTCCAGAGTGTGTCCCTTAATTAATATATTACAATGCCTCACATATTAGTGCATGAAAAGAGACAAAGCACTAAATAAATGACAGTTAATTTTTAAAAGATAAACAAGGTACTTGCAAAACTGCATGATGATTGAATGTTTAAAAGAACTCTGAAATCTCTAGAGGAGAAATGTATTAATATAATAGTAATCTTCTTTTTGTGAGTTTTTCTTAAGGATCCCACTGTGCGGACATCTTCATGGGAATATGGAATGGGATAATAGCCAAAGTCAATAAAAGTCAGTTGAAGTAACTAACATTCAAGTTGGTTTTGAAGGGACAGTCTCCTACAGGATAACTAATGCACTCAATATTTGTCCCTGTCTATATTTGCCTGGCTTCTCTGTTCCCATCTACCCAGTCTTTAATAAGATCTGAGCATGCAGGAACCCTCTCCCTCCAGTCTTTTTAACACCATATACCATTCATTCCTTCTGCTGACTCTTCTGGCATCTGGGGTCTCTCAGGAATTCTCTATACTGTATCTCTTTTCCTTAATATCTCTTAACTCAGTATCTCTTAACTCAGTGTCTCTTTTCTTCTGAACGTAAGCCCTTCCTCTCTTATATTCCTCCTCCTCTAGACCCCATTTAAATATCTCTGCTTCTGTTAGAACTTGTTATTAAATGTGAGTCTCCAAATTTCATTGAAACAAGAAACTGTTTTATGAAAGATGTATTAAAAACAAAATTAAATGTAATTTTCTGGATAAAAAGTCAATATTCAATACTTTAAAAATTCCACCCTAGGTACTTAATTATGATAGTAACTCTTAAATTAAATATCATTTATTCAGTTAATAAATAATTATTATCAATTAGGTAAATATTAACACATGCTGAGAGACACGATATCACGATGTTTAAGAATGTAGGCTCTGGAGGCAGACTGGATCCAATGGCTATCTCTGCCACTTGTAGCCATGTGAACTTGAGAAAACTGCTTCATTGTGTTATGTCTCAGTTTTCTTATCTGTAAAATGTGAATAATTATGTCAACTAATTCATAGGATTGTTGTGAATAGAAAATATATTGATGTATGAAAAACATTTAAAGAATAGTTGGTACATGGTAAACACTCAAAGATGTAATAATTATTACTATATATCTTCACAATATCGATAGAACTGCTTTAATAAACCCCCCAAAAATGACTGACAGATTTGCTTAGGCTGATCCACCAAACTTATGCCGAGAGCCAATAAATAAATATGTGCCTGGATTTATACCCAGTCTGTGCAGTATGTCTGGCCTTATTTAGGGAAAGAAAAAGGAAACATAGAAGCATATTTGCAAATACTTGCCCAAGAATAGAAGAGAAAAAAGAGAACCTATCTATTTTAAGATTTTTTTGTGGTAGGAGGAGCATGGGATTTGACATCAGAAGAATTATTTTCCACCTCTAAGGTTATCATTTAAGAGTTGCAAGAACTTCTAAGCCTCTATATTTCTGATTTCAAAAATAATACTGCTAACCATAGTGACTTCCCAAAGTTATTATGACAATAAATGAAATAAAATTATGAATATATTATTTTTATATTCTATTGGTTATATTTAGTCATGAGATCACAACTGCGGCAAGATGAGCTAGAAAGTGTAATGGCTAGATGATCAGTCACCCTCAGGAACATTTCCACACTATAGTAGGCAGGGAAGCAAATATTAGCCTTAGTTACCAGAGTATGCTACATATAGTAAGTGATAGGGATTTGTAATTCCCTAAAAAATACCTCTGGATCCAACTGGGTTTTAGTATTCAAAAATTTTAGATTGTAGGAAGATAATATAGTTCCTGCACCATGTTACATATAACACCCACATTAGAGTCTAGAAAAGATCCCCATAATCAAAATTAGTGATATTTCTGCAGTGAAACAAATTAATTTTCACAATAATGTGACACATAAATAATTAATATATATAAAATAAATAAAAATATCAGTAATCTCACATCAATTGAAGCTACAAAAGGGGCTTTCCAAAAACATACAGTGATGAACGAACTTTTAGGTTTAAACTGCTAATAAGAAATTGTGAACCTACATCAGGACACAAACGTGTTTCAACAAAATCATAAAAGAAGGACTTGGATGCTGCTAACAGCAGGTAGAAGAGCTCTCGCTCAAGTGAAAGGAGATCAAATGTGCCTGGTCAGTTACTATGTGCTTTAACGCCTTAACAACTTAAATGTTTTGATCTTTTTGTATTTCTAAATGCAAAGGTTTATTAGGCCAAGTGATACAATAAGTACTTAATCATTTGTTATTCACAGAAGAATAGCTGTTTCATAGCATTTTCTCTCCATTTACAAAACTAAATAGATGAACTGACACTTTGAAAATAATCATCAAAATGTCCTTTCCACTAAGCTCTAGTCATTGCCAACAGGCACTTTTAAATGAGCCATAAACCTTTCAGCCCGGAAGCACAGCAGCTTAGCCTAGCTTTGTGATATAGCCATTCCATTTTTGTCTCTTTTTCACATTCAAAATAAGATAGAGTTAAAGGTGATAGAGTTAAATTGAAATCATATGACCAGGTCAGACGTTATTAGGATTGCTGAGGGAGCTCTTGTCAGTGGTCAGGGGGTGGGTTTAACTATATGGTAGGCATGTGTTTCGTAGGTCATTACATGTTGTCATATAGGTAAAGGCTTACTAGTAGTGTAAAGACATAGGCCTGAATAAGGGCTACGGCGAATTTGAGGATGGTCAGTAGGGTTAGAATAATGAGAGCAATTGAAGCTGTGGGAAAACTGTTAGTTGATAGTATTCGTGTAGCTCCTCCAATTAAATGCATTAGTAGGTGTCTGGCTGTAATGGTGACTGTTAATCGTACAGCTAATGCCATTGGTTGAATGAATAGGCTGATAGTTTCAATGATCACTAGTATAGGGATAAGTGGCATAGGTATGCCTTGTGGTAAAAAATGAGCTAAGGAGGTTTTTGTCTCAAAGTGGAAGTCTATAATTACTGCTCCTGCTCATAAGGGGATTACTATACCTAGGTTTATTGACAATTGGGTAGTTGGTGTAAATGAATGGGGTAGAAGCCCAAGGAGATTGGTTGAGGCAATGAAGAAAATTAGGGAGATCAGTATAAAGGATCAAGTTCATCCTTTAATGTTATAGTTAACTATCGTTTTACTACAAGTTGAATTAGTCACTGTTGAATGGAAATCAATCGGTTACTGATTAGATGACTGGAGGTTGGAAATAGTATCGTGGGAAATAAAATGACTAATACTACTGCAGGTAGAACTAGAATTGTTGGGGTATTAAAGAGGTAAATGGATTTTCATTCATTTTAATTCTCGGGGGTTTTATGGTTTTGCGTTTTGATTATTTTTGGTGTAGGGGTATACAATAAATGAAATTTGATAATTTTAACTGGATGATGGAGAATAAAGTTATGATTATTAACAGAATGACAATGGATCATGCAGAAGTATCTAGTCGAGGCATTCACTGCAGAGAGATGCAGATCCCCTCAGTCTTTAACTTAAAAGGTTAATGCTGGATGACTTTGCAGTAATATTATAGATCAGACATGGATCAAATTATGAAGCATTTTAAAAGGATTAATTCTAGGACAATAGGTATAAAACTGTGGTTAGACCCACAAATTTCTGAGCATTATCAATAGTAAATGCCTGGTTGTGTAGCGGTTAAGGTAGTTTAAGTGTCTGGGGATTGCATCTGTTTTGAGGCCCAGTGAGTGGATAGTTCATGAGTTCAGAACATCTTTGGATAAGATTAATATATGGATGGGGATCTCTATTGGGACAATTGTTCGGTTATCAACTTCAAGAAATCGAAGTTCTCCTGCCTTTAAGTTTGAATTGAAGCCTAATTCTTCATAGTCTGTATATTGGTGGCTTCAATATCTTTGGTGGCCAATTGTTCTGACGGTAAGAGAAGGGTTGTTAAGCTCATATGTTATGTACAGAATACATAGGGATGGGAGGCAATTAAAATTAAGATAATGGCAGGTAAGATAGTTCAGACAGTCTTGATTTCTTGAGCCTCTATGGTGCTAGGATGAGTTAATTTTGTTGTATTAGGGAAATAATGTATAGGACCAGGGAACTAATTAGGAAAGTAATTATAAGAGCATGGTCATGGAAAGTGAGTAGTTCTTCTTTAATAGGGATGTAGCGTCTTGAAGGCCTAAATGAACTAGATCAGCCATTAAGACATATAGTGTTTAACTTATAAATTTACTTTGACAAAGTTATGTAATAATTTCACTAATATCTTATCGAGAGAGTCATATAGGTTGTGGGATTGGCTTGAAACTAGTTTCTGGAGGTTCAATTCCTTCCTTTGTCATTTAGGTTTTTACGTAGGTTGGCTCTTTGAACGTGTGGTAAGGTGGTAGACAGCCGTAAAGCCACTCTAAATTAGTAGATGATTGTTCAATTGTTAGTACTTTTCATTTTGAAGCAAAGGCTTCTCAGATTATAAAGACTGTTAGTATAACTGCTGTTAGTGAGATAAATGAACCTACAGATGAAATAACATTTCATCTGGCATACACATCAGAATAATCAGAGTAACATCAGGGCATACCAGATAGACCGAGGAAGTGCTGTGGAAAAAAATGTTAAATTAACACCTATGAATATCATGGTGAAGTGAATTTTAGCATAGGTCTGATTAAGTGTGTAACCTGAAAATAGGGGGAATGAGTGGACAAAGCCTCCTATAATGGTGAATACTGCTCCTATTGATAGGATGTAGCAGTAATGGGCTACAACATAATATGTCATGTAAGACAATGTCCAGTGATGAGTTAGCTAGTATGATGCCATTTAAACTTCCTACTTTGAAAAGGAAAATGAATCCTAGGGCTCAGAATATTGTGGGAGGTCATTTGATATTACTGCCATGCAGTGTAGCTAATTAGCTGAAGACCTTGACACCAGTAGGAATAGCAATAATTATGGTAGCGGAGGTGATGTATCGCGTGTGTTTACACTTATTCCTACTGTAAATATATGGTGTTTACACTTATTCCTACTGTAAATATATGGTGGGCTCATACTATAAATCCTAAGAAGCCTATTGATATTATGGTTCCCACTATACCCACGTACCCAAATGGTTATTTTTTTTTTCCAGAATAATATGATGTGATGTGGGAGATTATCCCAAACCCTGGTAGGATAAGGATATAGACTTAATATCTATGAATTAGAATAAATGTTGGTATACGATTGGTACAAGACAGGGTCACCCCCACCAGCAGTGTCAAAAAAAGGAGTGTTGAGGTTACTGTCAGTTAATAGTATAGTAATGCCGGTGGGAGGACTGAGGGGAAAAGGAGTAGAAGGACTGCGGCAATGGAGATTTATCAGACAAAACGGGATGCTTGATACTGGGATATGGCTGGGGGTTTTGTGTTAACAATTGTGGCAATAAAGTTAATGGCCCCTAAAATAGAAGAAGCACCTGCTAAGTGGAGCAAGAAGATGATCAGATCCACAGAGGCTCCTGCATGTGCTAGGTTTCCTGCTAAAGGGGGATAAACTGTTTAGCTGGTTCAAGCGCCAGCTTCTACTACTGAGGATGCAAGTAGGAGTAGAAAAGATGGGGGAGAAGTCAGAAGCTCATATTATTTATCGGGGGATATGCCATATCAGGTGCACCAATTATCAGAGGGACTAGCCAGTTGCCAAAACCCCCAATCATGATTGGTATTACTATAAAGAAGATTATAATGAATGCGTGGGCAGTAACAATAACATTGTAGATCTGATCATCTTCTAGCAGAGTCCCTGGTTGGCCCAATTCTGCTCGAATCAGAAGGCTTAAGGTGATGCCTACTATCCCTGCTCATGTGCCAAATATAGTGTTCCAATATCTTTGTGGTTAGTTGAAAACAATCAACGACTGATGAACCTAAGTGGGGAAAAAGGTTAAATGGCTGAGTAAGCATTAGACTGTAAATCTGTGTGTTTATGTGCTTTGCTTATTCTTTTTTTAAACTGCCTTTAAAGCTAAGCAATCCCAAACACTCTCTGTGACCCAGGACATTTCCAAAGCCAAATTTTTTTAGCCAGGTGCTAAATGAAGATGACCACACAGATACATTATATTGTGTCAAAATTATGAATTTTAATTTTAATCTTTAGTGACTGAAGTCTGATAATGGCTAAATCTGGTGACATGACCTTGATGTTAATATTTTTAAATTATATATATCTTTTCAAATATATGAGAGTTAACTGCCTCATGATTTAAGCTATGTTTTCCAACCTCCTGGGTTCTAACAAAGACGCTAACCTCAGGCAATTTAGAAAAAGATTTGTTGCATGATAATGAGAATTGAACAGCACATACAAAAAACTGATATTGTTTAAATAGCATCATGAATTTAAAAACCTGATAGACTGTAATATTTATCTCATGACAACAGACTACTTGAAAATGCTGTAAAATCTAAAAATAATGCATTTTAATTTTCCTAACAGTTTGAAGCAAAATTGGATGTTTTAAAATTAAAGACATATAGGGCATTGACTGGTAGGTCTTAATTCAAATAATGAGGCCTTATGTGATGTAGTATTTCATATTAAATCCAATTTATGAGCCCAAATATTTTATGGAATTAAAAATGGATTATGACAGCTTATGTAGTCCTCCCTCAATGGTTACCAAACTCTTTGCCAGAGTAGTGATAATATCTTACATAGATGAGATGCATCTTTTTTGACTGGTAGCTGAAGATTCTTGACTGCATCTGCAAAAGATATAAAACACAAGACTGCCCAAAATGGTCTGAGATGACTCTTGGAAGATAGGCCTTATAATACCAATGCTGACCATATCAGTGACTTTGGGCAAATTAACTGTTTTCTCACTGGTAACCCATAGGGATTGAAATTACTGATATCAAGTATCCATTTCAAATCTAACATTCTCTAGTTTCAACGTATTTTACTAGAAGGGATATAAACAGAATTTTCTAGCTTCCAACTTAAGTCATGCACATGCTGTGAACCCTTTCTTTCTGAGTGTCTTCATCACGCTTGTCATGTCCTGGTTTTTCTGATTCCACCATACCTGTGGCATATGGGCTAAAGTAAAATTGCACCAGATGGGTTAAACATTGAAGAATATTTTACTTAAGGCTATTGCAATAGATGAGAGAGATTAACCTCACTCTGCTAAAACAAAGAACGGAAGGATTTTTAATTACTGGGGTTAATGGAAAAGTACTAGAGGATGTTAGGAAGAAGTTTATCAAAGTGATTAGGCCATATGCATTTGCTAAGTGTAACTTATCAAAGTTAGGATTTTGCCCTTCCACAGAGACTGAAAGATGGGAACCCTATCTTTCTCGATGACTGTATTTCAAAGAGATGGCTCTAGGTTCTTAAGAAAGACATTCCTGAGTTATAGAAGATTCACGTCTCAAATAGGTAGAGAAAGAATTACAATTGCAAGTTTTCTAAAGCAAGTGCTTTAAGAAAGGTGAGGTCAGGAGACTATAGTCCTAAAGAAACCTGTTGAAAATTTGGTTAAGCTGAGGAAAATGTTAAGGCCATCTTGATGATTGTGTCTTTGTAAACCAAACATTTTGGTTTAGAGGAGGCCAAACAGTATCCTGAGAGGAAAATAAGAACTGAAATTGAAGTTTAACAATGTCCAAATGCTCACAGATACTATGGAGCACTTGACTTAAGCACCTTACAAGCAGATTATTTACCACCATTTCTCTAGTGCCCAGCAGGTGCCAGTCACATAGTCATAGTTCCATAAAAGCAGTATTTAACATGGAAAAACTGTTCCTTCGTCATCTGGCCTTCACCAACAGATAATTCCTTACTGTACACAAATATGTCAGGCTGCCACAATGACATTCATCTCCAAACCACAATTGTCTCAAAAGCAACAATTTATTACCTTTTTCTCCAGAATCTATGGCTAAGATCATGAGCTATAGAGTCAGAGAGCTTAGTACAAGTTTTAGCTCTGTTGTGCAGTGACTGGTTGATCTTGAGTAAGTTTCATAAACTTCAGGAAGCTCAGCTTTCAAATAATCACAAAAGAAATAATACCAGTACCTACCTCATGGGATTGAGAGAAAGAAAACACTTAGCAAAGTACCTCACACAGAGTAAGCCTCTAATAATTACTGATTTGCTTTACATTGTTAGTGTTTTTCATATAAGAAGCTTGCTAATAGTATGTTGAATTAATAAGTGAAAAAATGAATAGTTACCAAAACAGTTAGGTGATATTTTAACTATATTATTTCTTCTATCCTGAATATTTAAACTATAGACAGAAAATTAAGAATTTCTGCTATATTAGTCTGATCTCCCACTGCTATGAAGAAATACCCAAGACTGCATAATTCATCAAGGAAAGAGGTTTAACTGAATCACATTTCTGAATGGTTGTGGAGGCCTCAGAAAACTTACAATCATAGCAGAAGACACCTCTTCATGGGGTGGCAAGAGAGAGAATGAAGGCCAAGCAAAGGGGAAAGCCCCTTATAAGACCACCAGATCATGTGAGAATTCATTCACTATCATGAGGGCAGCAGCATGGGGGTAACTGCCCCCAAGATTCAGTTATCTCCACCTCATCTCACCCCTGACATGTGGGAATTATTACAATTCAAGATGATATTTGGGTGGGGACACAGAGTTAAACCATATCATTCCACCCTAGCCCCTCTCAAATCTCATGTCTTCACATTCCAAAACACAATCATGCCCTTCCAACAGTCCCCCAACGTCTTAACTCATTAAAGCATTAACCCAGAAGTACAAGTCCAAAGTCTCATCAGAGACAAGGCAAGTCTCTTTTGCCTATGAAACTGTAAAATCAAAAGAAAGTTAGTTACTTCCTAGATAAATTGGAGGTACAGATATTGGGTAAATACACCCATTCCAAATGGGAGAAATTGGCCAAAACAAAGGGGCTACAGGCCCCATGAAAGTCCAAAATTCAGTAGGGCAGTCATTAAACATTAAAATTCCAAAATGATCTCCTTTGACTCCATGTCTAACAACCAGGTCACACTGATGCAAGAGGTGGCTCCCATAGCCTTGGAAATCTCCATCCCTGTAGCTTTGCAAGGTACAGCCCCCCTCCAAGCTTCCTTCATGGGCTAATATTGAGTGCCTGTGGCTTTTCCAGGGGCATGGTGCAAGCTGCCAGTGGATCTACCATTCTGGGGTCTGGAGGATAGTGGCCCTCTTCTCACAACTCCACTAGGCAGTGCCCCAGTGGGGACTCTGGAGGTTCCAACCCCGTATTTTCCTTCTGCACTGCTCTAGCAGCAGCTCTCCATGAGGGCCCAGCCCCTGCAGCAAACTTCCACCTGGACATCCAGACATTTCCATACATCCTCTGAAATCTAGGCAGAAGTTCTCAAACTTCAGTTCTTGACTTCTGTGCACCTGTAGGCTCAACACCATGTGGAAGCTGCCAAGGCTTGGGGTTTGCATCCTCTGAAGCCATGGCCCCAACTGTACCTTGGCCCCTTTTAGCCATGGCTGGGACACAGGGGACCAAGTCCTGAGACTGCACAAAGCAGCAAAGTCCTGGGCCCAGTCCATGGAATCATTTTGCCCTCCTAGGCCTCCAAGCCTGTGATGTAAGGGGCTTCCGTGAAGATCTCTGATATGCCCTGGAGACATTTTCCCCATTTTCTTGGCAATTATCATTTGGCTCCTGATATGGTTTGGCTCTATGTCCACATTCAAATCTCATCTTATAGCTCCCATAATTCCCATGTGTTGTGGAAAGAACTGGGTGGAAGATGATTGAATCATGGGGGTGGTCTTTCCCATGCTGTCCTCATGATAGTAAATGGGTCTCACAATATCTGATGGTTTTAAAAATGGGAGTTTCTCTGCACAAGCTCTCTTTTTGCCTGCTGCCATCCACATGTGACTTGCTCTTCCGTGCCTTCCACCACGATTGTGAGGCCTCCCAGCCATGCGGAACTGTAAGTCCAACTAAACCTCTTTTTTTCTGTAAATTGCCTAGTCCCAGGTATGTCTTTATCAGCAGCATGTAAACAGACTAATACAGCTCCTCGTTACTTATGCAAATTTCTGCATCAGGTTTGAATTTCTCCTCAGAAAATGGGTTTTTCTTTTCTAGCACATTGTCGAGCTGCAAATTTTCTAAACTTTTATGCTCTGCTTCCTGTTAAATGCTTTGTCACTTATAAATATCTCCCACCAGAAACACTAAATTATCTCTCTCAAGTTTTAAAGCTCCACAGATCTCTATAGCATGGGCAATATGCTGCCAGTCTCTTTGCTAAAGCATAACAAGAGTCATCTTTTCTCCAGTTTCCAACAAGTTCCTCATCTTCATCTGAAACCACCTCAGCCTGGACTTCATTGTCCATATCACTATCAGCATTTTGGTCAAAGTCATTTGACAAGTCTCTAGGAAGTCCCAACTTTCCCATATCCTCCTGTCTTCTGAGTCATTTAAGTCACTAGGAAGTTTCAAATTTTTGCACATCCTCCTATTTTCTTCTAGGCCCTCCAAACTGTTCCAATCTCTGCCTATTATCCAGTTCCAAAGTTGCTTTCACATTTTCATATATCCTTCCTTATAGCAGCACCCTATTCCTTTGGTAACAGTTTGCTGTATTATTTCATTCTCATACTAATATGAAAAAATACCCAAGACTGGGTAATTTATAAAGGAAAAAGGTTAAATTGACTAACACTTCCACATGGTTTTGGAGGCCTCGGGAAACTTACAATCATGGCAGAAGGCACCTCTTCATAGGGTAGCAGGAGAGAGAATGAGTGTCAAGTGAAGGAGGAAGAGCCCCTTATAAAACCATCAGATCTCATGACAACTCACTCACTACTATGAGAACAGCGTGGCAGAAACCACCCCCATGATTCACTTATCTCCACTTGGTCTGCCTCTTGACATGTGGGGATTACTACAATTCAAGGTGAGATTTGGGTGGGAACACAGAGCCAAACCATATCATCTGCCTTCACAAGACAGACACAATATAGCCAAATATGTCAATGAGTTCATCTCTAATTAATTAATTGTTTCAATTAAAAACAAAGTACATGGAATAAATATTTATTTTCAAAGGAGAAACAAAAAAAGAAACAATAAAATTTCTATCAACTTTATGAAGTAATTAAATGAACATAAAACAATGCTATTTAATAGAGAAATGTCTCACTTTTTTTTGCTTAGTTGTTTGAAATATGACTACTGAAATTTACATTACTTTTCTGTTTCCATCTACCAAATAAGAATAATGAAACTTGATAAGGTACATTGACACCCCCCTCAGTGGAAAGGCATTTGTTAATAATAAACAGGGTCCAATGACCTTGTAAAGATGAGGTACCAGATCCTTCCCATCATCCAATGAGTCTTTGGCAAGATCTCCAAAAACACAACCGTTCACTTAGATAACAATTTTTGGGTGGGGATGTTACAGTAATTTATGGTAATTGCTCCATTCAAAAAAACAATTTTAACGAAAAAATAGAAGGCATCTCTATTTGGGAGGCATTCTACCTCAACAATCCTATAAGCCTAACTAAGGGATGTTAATGAATCAAAAAAGGAAAAAGAACAGTAATTTGGGCAAGCATGACAACTATAGTTCTGTCTATATTTTATTCAGAGAAATTGAATGTCCCACACCTTATGTTCAAAGTTTTTCTTACTTAATGATGTATGGCTTCTTAATAAGTTATAAATTATTCCCAAGAATAAGCTAGAAAATATATATATTCTGATTGAGACTACAATTGACTAAAAAATGACATGATGGTTTGGAAGATCTATCCAAAAATAAGCAATCATGTCAACCTTGTGAGTAGGCAACATGTTCAAGTTTGTCTTAGATTGGAATCACTTGCATTTGCATCTTTCTCAATCTAGAGAATACTGGATTTCCTTCTGAAAAAAACATTTTAGTTTCTTCCTGAAGGTATAAAGGAGATTCATACACTGGAGAATATTTTTAACTAGGAATGTACACTTTTTTATGAATATATTTACATTAATAAGTGCTGTGAACATACCAAAAAAAAAAAAAAAACATATGGTGTCTGTTCTTGAGAAACTTACATTGCTGCCCATTTCTCTACTTCAGTCTATGGAAAAATATTAAAGAGTAGTCTATACCACTAGTCTCCAGTTCAGTTTATTTTTTCTGCCTATTCTTTCTCAAACCCAATTCAACAAGACTTTTACTCCAATAATCACAAAAACTGCTCTTATCAAGGTCACTAAAGGCATCTATGTTCTTAAATCCCATGATCAGTTCTCAAATAATTTGACCTATTTGCAACATCTGTCTCTCCACCTTAATATGCTTTCTTTGTGTGACTTCCAGGATGTCAACTTTACATTTTCCCACTACCTCTCTGAACATTTCTTTGTTTCCTTACCTGGTTCTCCTTTATTTCCTAAACCTCTCAATATTAGAGAAACAATGGGATAAGTTTTTGTATGTCTTCTCTTTTCTAACTATATGCATTATTTTGACAATGAGAATTGCAAAAATAATCTTCAACTTTTATCTTGATAGTGGTATAGATGTATCAATTTGAAAACTATTTTGTGTGTATTTAATTATGAGCCAATGAGTAAATATGTTGATCTTCATCAATAAGTGAATGAATAAAGACAATTTGTTATATATACACAATGGAATACTATTCAGTCTCAAGAAAGAAATTTTGTCATTTACAATGACATGAATGAACCTTGAGAACACTGTGTTAAGTAAAATAAACCAAGGGCAGAAAAACAAATACTGTATGATCTCACTTATATGTTTAATCTAAAAATAGATGAGCTCATAGAAGTAGAGAGTAGAATGTTGGTTACCAGAGGCTGGGAAGATTTGGGGTTGGAGGGATGAAGTCAAGGGATACAAAATTTCAGTTAGAACTTATTCTGAGGAGTAAGTTCAAGAGATCTATTGTACAACATGGTGGCAGTGGTTAATAACAGTGTACTGTATTTTGAAAATCACTAAGATAATAGATTTTGAGTGTTCTCACTGCAAATAAAAGATGTGAGGTAATGCATACGTTAATTAGATTGATAGAGCCATTCCACAATGTATGCATATTTGAAAACATCAGATGTACACAATAAATGCTAAATTTTTATGTCAATTAAATAAAAATTAATAACCTATACTTTTATTTATCCTTTGACCTAGAAATCTTACTTCTAGGAATTTTTCTGAAGATATAGCTCCAATATGAGAAATATATATGCAAAAGGTATTTCACTGTAGTATTTTTTTGTTACTATAAAATATTAAGAACAAAGAAAACTAAAAATAAAACTTAATTGAGTAAGCTATGAGTCATACACCCAATGGAGTACCTGCAGCTCTACAGAAGAATGGAGAGAAGCTCTATAAAGGGATATAGAATGATTTTCAGTATGTATTATTAAGTTACAAAGCAATGTACAATGGAGTATGTATAATTTACTGTGTCTTGATAAGACAAAGTAGGAGGCATATACATGTGTTAGCTTATTTTTGCAAAAAGAAATATAGGGATAATACACTCAACATTAATTTAATGGGCTACCTCTAGGAAGTAAATGGGAATTGGATGGCAGGAAGCAGCACTTCTCTTAAAATGGTTCTTTGTGTAGTTTTGACTTTAAATACCACATTATCATTTTATATATTCAAAAACAAAAAATCAAAATTAACTGACACAAATTAAATTTAAATACAAATAAACAAAAATAAGTTATACTGTGTATCAAATGGATTATATAACCACATTAGAAAAACTATAATCTAAATGATATTTTGTAAACATTACTTTGATTATATACCTTTAGTCTAAAGGCAATGAGAATTGCAAAAAAATCTTCAACTTTTATCTTGATAGTGGTATAGATATATCAATTCTAAAACAATTTTTTGTGTATTTAATTTTAAGCCAATGAGTAAATATGTTGATCTTTTTCGGGGCCCTTACTTCTTACTATGGGAGAAGGAAACACAAACTGAGAATGTGAAAAGTCAAGAAAACCTCTATGGTTGGAATTTTTTAAAAAGGTTCAGTAGGTAGTCGTGACATCTTAAAAGAGGTAATAGTAATCAATTTCCTGTTCATTGAAATAGTTCAGTAGCAATAAGTATGCCTAGTGTCCAGATCTTGATTTTTACGTCCACTTCTCCATTAACAGAAGCCAAGGATCCTGGATCTAGGATCTGATCATTGATCCCAGGGCTCAGACAAAGAAAGTACTAATAAATTAATATAGAGTTTTACCTTCTAAGCTCAGACTATCTCTTTCACTAGTTTGATAATTAGAGTAGCTTTCTGACTTTTTTCCCTGCTTCTACTCATGCCCCATACATTCCATTCTCAACAGAGCAGTCACAGTAATCCTATTAAAATGCAAGTTTAATCATGTCAATGATAAAGCCCTCATGTATTTTCAGATCTGTTAGAGTAAAAGCCAAACTCCTTTGAGGGCCTATAAATCTCTATAGAATCAGGTACGCCACTCTTTTTCTCTTGCTCAGTTCCTTCCAGGCACATTGGTAACTCTTTTGCTTCTTAAACGCATGAAGAGCACTCTAAACTCAAGTCCTTTACACACACTGCTTTAGTTAACTCAGAATGCTCTTCCTGCAGATATCCACATGGCTCTCCCCTCTTTTCCATCATTTCTTTATTCAACCATCATTTTCTTAATGAAGTCCTTTTTGGTCATTCTATCTAAAACCCCTAACTCACTCCTTCCCAACCTTCTTCATCATTATATTTGTTCTCCTCTTTAGGTATCATTTTCTAAGGAATCATTTAACTTGTATTTATTTTTAAATGACTACTTAATTAAGCAAATAACAGAGTAACCAAACACAAAGAAAATGTAAGCCAAACAAACCAAAAAAGCAAAATCAAATGCCATGTAAATCTACTATATTATATAATACACGTTATATAATACCATGTATAACTGGTATTAAAATAAAATGAATTCATGAGTTTTTATAAAGAAAATATTATATAGATAAGATGACAATGGAAGTATAAAATTGAGCTGGTGCTTGACTAAGAGGAACTGGAAAAAAATAAAGAATGTTGATGGTAAGGGAATACTACATTGAAGATTCACTTTCACATCTTCAAAAAATTTGATTATTTTCAAAATGTGATCCTTCAAAGATATTAATTTTCAAATAGATTGAAAATGATCATATCAATATCCTTCTCACCCTTGAATCATCCAAACCATCATTACTATATCTTATGAAAAATAAAATAAAATAAAGAAAAACAGAAAATAGTCACTTAGGCCAAAGACACTGAATGATTACTACTCTTTCGTAAGTATCCAACCTGGAAAATTAATTTAAATCAAAAATCTATAATTTCATAAGTATTCTCTACATGGCTGATAAATTTTGTCAAAGCAAAAGGCATTTTCTGATGTCATGTCATTTTTTTTTCTCTTTGTAGGTCTGATCAATGCATTCTTTCTCTCACAACATTGATAAAAAATTAGGAATCATGTCACTACCTCCTCTGCACTCTTCTGTAGAATTTTAAACAACTGATCTGGGAGACCTTTGCTAAAATACCTTTTGAAGGATATGAGAGCACCTTATCACTCACTATGCAATTAATAATTTTTTCTCTTTCAAGAAAAAAATGAAATTAAGGAAGTGTGATTATTATTATTATTAAGAGAGTTACTGTGTATGTCTGCAAAACAGATTATACATATTGCAGATAACATTTGAACAATTGTAAGAATTCTCTTTTATTAAACAGTGAAGGAACTCCTGGGTAAAGCTCACTCAGTTGCTGTTATAAAGATGTGATGAGCTTGCATTAAGGTGCACTATTTATGTTTCAGAAGTGAAAAAATAAGGGCATATTTCTACCTATCCAGAAGTCATCCAGTCATGCGCAGAGCTTGACTGTGATTGTGATAAAATACCTCTGTGTCACTTCTCTACCTTCAAGTACCTTCTCTACTCTGCCAGCAAGGAATCTGGAATTGCTCAGATATAACTCTGGCATGGGGCTGAAAATCAATGGCTGATACCTTAAGTTGTTAACATTGTCTTATAGATCGAGAATGAGCATACGATACACTAACCTTTTTAATTGGCTTCTTTCTCTTAGTAGCCTAAAACTTCAAGTTTTTCTTTCTACAAAGAATAAGAATGAGGTGTTGTTGTTGTTGTTATTGTTTTTGTTGTTTGAGTAGTCTCGCTCTGTCGCCCAGGCTGGAGTACAGTGGCGCGATCTCGGCTCACCGCAAGCTCCGCCTCCCGGGTGCACGCCATTCTCCTGCCTCAGTCTCCAGAGTAACTGGGACTGAAGGCGCCTGCCACCACTCCCGGCTAACTTTTTTTTTTTTTCTTTTCACTGGAGACGGGGTTTCACCGTGTTAGCCAGGATGGTCTTGATCTCCTGACCTTGTGATCCACACGTCTCAGCCTCCCAAAATGCTGGGATTACAGGCGTGAGCCACCACGTCCAGTCAAGAACGAGATTTTGTCCAAAGAAGGGAGTCATCTCTAATTTCAGCAGTTCTAAAACAATCATCATTATGGTTTATATCACACAACATTACAATGATTTGGTTACTTAACCTAATTTCCACCAGCCTGTAATGAAGTCAAAGAGAAGAATTTTATCTTATGAGCCTTTGTACTGTGCTTGACAAAACATTTTAGTTCATGCATGGCACACAATAAATATTTTTAAAAGAATACAAAAAATTAAGCTCATAAAATCTGTGAATGACATAAAGCTAGGGAGATGGGCAGCTCATACATTAAGTACAAAATCAAGACTCCAAGTTATCTCTAAAATCAAGCTAAAATCTAACAAGTGGCATTTTCAAATCTTTTATTCAGACTTTCTAATAAAATACCCAAATATAGATCTGAAAGGAAATTGACAAAACTGCAATTCATAAAAATACTCTCAGGAATTAAAGTTCACAACAACATCAAAACGAACCAGTGTGAAACAGCCTCTTTGGAAAACTAATGCAGGTTTGTGACTGTGGCCCAAAGACCTGGGGCCTGGTAAACCCAGGAACCAGCCCACCGGCACCATCAGAACTCATATACCAGGACACAAGAAGTGTGAAGCTCTTCCTCCACTTTAAAAGGAAGATAATATTTTTAGTTCTACAGGAGGAAGAAACTTGCTATTGAAAAGATCTAGCTATGTCAAAGAAGCAAAGGTCAAAGAATATGCAGAGAAATTGCAAAAAGCCCCAGAGGGAAGCAAAGAGAGGGAGGCACAGCTGCAACAAATTAAAAATAGGAACAGGGATTCTCTGGTCAGAAAATAACCACCTCCTGATGGAGTTAGAATCTTTCCAAAAAGCAACATTCTAGAATCATCCAGGAGATTTCTGCAATAGAGAATGGCCTTGTAAAAACTAAAAGAATTACAGATGAATACAAAAATATATCGGAGAGCTGGGCAAACAAATGATTCCAGGGAATAAGCAAAATGAGCCTCTGTTATGTCTCTGCAAGAATCTGAACTGTATCTGAATTAAACCAATGAAAGAACCACCTTCTTGGAAGGGAAAAAAAAAAAAAAAAAAAAAAAAACTTTACCATGAAAGAAAATCTCCTGAAATCTGTTCAGAAGATGCAAGATTAAGCTAATGATTTTTGTGTGTGTGTGTGTGTGTGTGTGTGTGTGTGTGTGTGTGTGTGTGTGTGTGTGTTAGAAATCCACAGAATGGTAACTGCAAGAGAATTCCAGAACCCCCAAGCTCAGCTCAGAGGAAGCTAAGCAGTTGGACAAAGCCATCTAAACCCAAAGCAATGGCTCGATGGAATTCTCCAAGGAGGATCTTGCTCTGATCTAAATATACAGTGGAAATCTGATGTGATCTAGTGAATCACCCAACCCCTATCTTCAATAACTGTGACTTCAATATCTTCACTCAATCTTGGAATGAACTTACTGTGGTCAATAGGGCATACTTTCAGACCCACACGTCTGACTGATTAGTCTCCAAACTGAACAAGTGTTCTGACATTATGGAGGGGGAGCAGGGACAAGAGATAGCAGTGACCAATAGCCAGATAGTACCCATGTGACTTTGAGCCACAAAAGTTTGGAAAATGCTTGAAATTTGGGGTGCTACTTTCAAAATTTTTCTCACCATCACTGCAGAGTGTGGTCAAGATGTTGTTTTACTAAAATCAGAAAGCCTTTGATGGGTCATATAAAGGTTTATGCATGTCCTTGATATAACTTAAACCATAATTAACTGGATTTGCAGACTCTCATCTATGTCTACCAGAGCAAAAACCTCCAATGTTTTATGGCACATTAAGGATTGACATTTTAAACTGTTTTTAGAATTTGAGTGGCAATTTACCTGACTTTTTTTTTTCCCAAAATAATACCTGCTACCACAATGCCTAGCTAAAGGCTGATTAATTTGCCCCTTATTGGGCTTTTGGAGATGTGCTTATCTCCAACTTGAGGTTGAAGACAAATTTCATCTTGACCAGTGTCAGTTAAGTAATTTTTATTCTTCAGGTGCTTCCTGACCATTAGCTTGTCTGACTCTCCAGTGTGAGATTGACCTCATTTTCTGGTTCTAAGAGGGTCTTCCATCAGGGCGGGCTGGCCTCGGTAACATGGCCCCTGATAATCGGGCTTTATTCAAAACCTTATTGAATTAATAGAGGCATCCTTCAAAGGAAATTCACATATGAAGATTGTTGCTAGAAGCTTACTTATCAAAGAAGTAAAATAACACAGGATATCAAATAATCTACAGTGGGTTTACTCATCACTGATTATTATGATCTGATGTCTCACATTTTTTGGATTAAAGAACACAGTAATTTCAGGAGCGCTATTCTCACCTGAATAATTTTCTTTTTGTTATTATTTTCTAGGAAAAAAAGCAAATGTATCTTTAAGTCAAGAGTACAACTTTTTATACTACTGCAATTCAACAGAAGAAATAAGTGCCAGGCTTCCTAACCTAAATGTTTTCTTAATCTGCATAAAAAAGATAGGCTTTTACTTTTTGACAATAACAAAAGAAGCGAAAGAAAGTAATGTTCAATTTGTTTCCAGCTGAGTGACAACCTCATGATGGTGTTTTATCCTGCCATATCTACTTATGCTTCTCTATTGTCTCACATGGTGGTGAAAACTATTTTGGCTTCTGTTTGTTTTTATTGAACTAAGTAAATATGAAAAATCAAATCCATCATGAAAACTTTTTAATTTTAATTTTTAGTAACATAGTTTAGATAAGTGCATGTACTACTAAAACTATTTTAACATTTGATCATTTAATTGAATCTCCTACATTTCCATTATAAATGATAACAGTCCATATTTCTATTCTCTCAAATCTATTTTATTCCATGAATTGGTATGTGGAATGAAGTTTGTTTTGAATGGTAGAGGGGAAAAACAACAATTATTGGAAACTTAGGGGGCTATGGTAGATTCATGTCAACAGTGGAACTTGTCCTACCCTGTCTTGCACAGGACACTCTAATCAGTGATCATGGTGGTCCCCTCAGAACCAGGTACTATTTACTTAACTAACAAACAAAGGCACAGAAAATTTCTAAAGAGCATTAGCAAACTAGGGTAATTGAATGATGATCAACATAATGAGCAATGATTAAAGGTGCTGAGAACATTATGTAGAAAAAGAAGAAAGAAAGATTATGCTTAATGAGATGATCTTCAAAATCCCCCCCTCCCCCTTTTTCCCCAGGGTTGCTGCGCCTCATTCACTAAAGCCAAATCCTGGGAAAGATTCCTATGAGATGGTTTCTGTCATTCTTCCTAAACTGGGAGCTAAGTGATTAATATAGAAGAGAACCCACAGATAAACATATCTCTGCAAATGGGAATAAGTACCACACTGCTCATAACCAACATCCCCACCGTGGTTCCTCTTAGCACTTCAGTCAAAGGCACACTCCAAACAGAAGAATCTGAACCACAAATTTAGCCAAACAGTTTCTACTACCTTCAGAAAGGTTTTCAGAAGTTATTTTTCCTCCCGGACCTCCTAGATTTCTAGTTTCTCTATTCCTGCTAGGAGGGACACTACTACCTTATTTAGGAGTATCTTGGAAGATTCAAGTGGGAAACCATTCAGATCTGTCTCTTCCCCTCAGAGCATCGACATTTTAATCTAACTCTGCATACTGAAAACAATGAAGAATTCACAAGGAAAGTCTCAAACCCCAAAGTGTTGCTTACAAGCAGCGTGACGACAAGGATGAAGCCAGAGAGCCACCTATGGTACAAAATTTTAAAAGGTATTTAATCTCAAGGTCATACTATGAGGCTTTTCATGTTCTGATCCTTCCCAGTATCATCTCTTAGAATTCAGGCCTCACAAACTATATCCCAAGTTTACTGAACAACTTGGTGGTTCCTAAACGACTATCAGAAACATGCTCCTCCCTTTATCTAAATCCTTCTCTTCCTACAGCTGGCAAATTTGGGGAGAATTTCTGGAACACACTGCCTACACACAAAATTGAATTAGGAATCCTTACCCTCAGTATAACATTTATCACACACTATATATATATTTTTTTTTTTAAGCAAATTTACTGAATCATAACTTACATTAAAATATGAGCCATGCATTTTAAGCAAACATAGCATATCTCTTCATTAATTTAGATATTTAATTTCTTTCAAGAATTTTATGTCATTTCTAGTATATAGTTCTTATTTATATTTAATTGCATATATTAATAGATGTTACATGTTTATGTCAATTTTACAACACATTCACATAGTACTTTTTAATTTAATCTTTTGCTTTTTCTTATATACTTATTTCTCTTTTTTAATTGACAGAAATAATTGTACATACTCATGGTGTACATAGTGATATTTCAATACATATAATGTGTAGTGATTAGATCAAAATAATTATCATATTTATCATCTCAAATAATTATCGTTTCTTTATGTTGGGAATGTTCACTATCCTCTTAGCTATTTGAAAGTATATATTATTGTTAACTATAGACATCCTACAGTGGTATAGAACATCAGAATGTATTCCTCCTACCTAGCTGTAATTTTGTATCTTTTAACAAATCTCTTTTTATCCCTCTCTTCCCCCACCCTTCCAAGCCTCTAGTATCTTCTGTTCTACTTTTTACTTCTATGAGATCAACCTTTTTTAGCTTCCACATATGAGTGAGAACATGCAGTGTTTAACTTTATGTTGCTGGCTTATTTTATTTAACATATGTCCTCCAGTTTCATCTACATTGCCATAAATGATAAGATTTTATTCTTTTTTTATGGCTGGATAGTATTCCATGTGTACATATACAAAATTTTCTTCACCCATTCATCTGTTTTTGGACACCCAGGTTAATTGCATATCTTGGCTATAGCGAAAAGCGCTGCAATAAACATGGGGGTGCAGATGTCTCTTCAATGTAATGATTTCCTTTCCTTTGGATAAAGTTGCAGTGGTAGGATTTCTAGATCACATGGTAGTTACATTTGCAGTTTTTTTGAGGAACTTCCATGCTGTTCTTTGTAGTGGCAATACTGGTTTACATTCCAACCAACAGTGTGTAAGAGTTCCCTTTTCTCCACATCCTCCTCAACATTTTTTATTTTTGTCTCTTGATAATAGCCATCCTAACTGGGGTAAGACAATACCTCATTATAGTTTCGATTTGCATTTTGCTGTTAGTTAGTAATGCTAAAAACTTTTTCTTGTATTTATTGTTCATTTATATGTCTTCTTTTGAGAAATGTCTGTTCAGATTATATGGCCATTTTTAAGTTAAGTTGTTTACTTTTTGCTGTTGAGTTGTGTCAGTTCCTTGTATATTCTGCATATTAATCCTTTGTTAGATGAGTAGTTTGTAAATATTTTATCCCATTTTGCAGGTTGTCTTGAACTGTTTATTGTTTTCTTTGCTGCACAGACCATTTCAGTTAGACATAATCATTTTTTTGAAAATTTATTTATTATTATTATACTTTAAGTTGTAGGGTACATGTGCATAACGTGCAGGTTTGTTACATATGTATACTTGTGCCATGTTGCTGTGCTGCACCCATCAACTCGTCATTTACATCAGGTATAACTCCCAATGCAATCCCTCCCCCCGCCCCCTTCCCCATGATAGGCCCCGGTGTGTGATGTTCCCCTTCCTGAGTCCAAGTGATCTCATTGTTCAGTTCCCACCTATGAGTGAGAACATGCGGTGTTTGGTTTTCTGTTCTTGTGATAGTTTGCTAAGAATGATGGATTCCAGCTGCATCCAAGTCCCTACAAAGGACTCAAACTCATCCTTTTTTATGGCTGCATAGTATTCCATGGTGTATATGTGCCACATTTTCTTAATCCAATCTGTCACTGATGGACATTTGGGTTGATTCCAAGTCTTTGCTATTGTGAATAGTGCCGCAATAAACATACATGTGCATGTGTCTTTATAGCAGCATAATTTATAATCCTTTGGGTATATACCCAGTAATGGGATGGCTGGGTCATATGGTACATCTAGTTCTAGATCCTTGAGGAATCGCCATACTGTTTTCCATAATGGTTGAACTAGTTTACAATCCCACCAACAGTGTAAAAGTGTTCCTATTTCTCCACATCCTCTCCAGCACCTGTTGTTTCCTGACTTTTGAATGATTGCCATTCTAACTGGTGTGAGATGGTATCTCATTGTGGTTTTGATTTGCATTTCTCTGATGGCCAGTGATGATGAGCATTTTTTCATGTGTCTGTTGGCTGTATGAATGTCTTCTTTTGAGAAATGTCTGTTCATATCCTTTGCCCACTTTTTGATGGGGTTGTTTGTTTTTTTCTTGTAAATTTGTTTGAGTTCTTTGTAGGTTCTGGATATTAGCCCTTTGTCAGATGAGTAGATTGCAAAAATTTTCTCCCATTCTGTAGGTTGCCTGTTCACTCTGATGGTAGTTTCTTTTGCTGTGCAGAAACTCTTTAGTTTAATGAGATCCCATTTGTCAATTTTGGCTTTTGCTGCCGTTGCTTTTGGTGTTTTAGACATGAAGTCTTTCCCCATGCCTATGTCCTGAATGGTATTACCTAGGTTTGCTTCTAGGATTTTTATGGTATTAGGTCTAACATTTAAGTCTCTAATCCATCTTGAATTAATTTTCGTATAAGGAGTAAGGAAGGGATCCAGTTTCAGCTTTCTACTTATGGCTAGCCAATTTTCCCAGCACCATTTATTAAATAGGGAATCCTTTCCCCATTTCTTGTTTCTCTCAGGTTTGTCAAAGATCAGATGGCTGTAGATGTGTGGTATTATTTCTGAGGACTCTGTTCTGTTCCATTGGTCTATATCTCTGTTTTGGTACCAGTACCATGCTGTTTTGGTTACTGTAGCCTTGTAGTATAGTTTGAAGTCAGGTAGCGTGATGCCTCCAGCTTTGTTCTTTTGACTTAGGATTGTCTTGGAGATGCGGGCTCTTTTTTGGTTCCATATGAACTTTAAAGCAGTTTTTTCCAATTCTGTGAAGAAACTCATTGGTAGCTTGATGGGGATGGCATTGAATCTATAAATTACCTTGGGCAATATGGCCATTTTCACGATATTGATTCTTCCTATCCATGAGCATGGTATGTTCTTCCATTTGTTTGTGTCCTCTTTTATTTCACTGAGCAGTGGTTTGTAGTTCTCCTTGAAGAGGTCCTTTACATCCCTTGTCAGTTGGATTCCTAGGTATTTTATTCTCTTTGAAGCAATTGTGAATGGAAGTTCATTCCTGATTTGGCTCTCTGTTTGTCTGTTACTGGTGTATAAGAATGCTTGTGATTTTTGCACATTAATTTTGTATCCTGAGACTTTGCTGAAGTTGCTTATCATCTTAAGGAGATTTTGGGTTGAGACAATGGGGTTTTCTAAATATACAATCATGTCATCTGCAAACAGGGACAATTTGACTTCTTCTTTTCCTAACTGAATACCCTTGATTTCTTTCTCTTGCCTGATTGCCCTAGCCAAAACTTCCAACACTATGTTGAATAGGAGTGGTGAGAGAGGGCATCCCTGTCTTGTGCCAGTTTTCAAAGGGAATTTTTCCAGTTTTTGCCCATTCAGTATGATATTGGCTGTGGGTTTGTCATAAATAGCTCTTATTATTTTGAGGTACGTTCCATCAATACCGAATTTATTGAGCGTTTTTAGCATGAAGGGCTGTTGAATTTTGTCAAAAGCCTTTTCTGCATCAATTGAGATAATCATGTGGTTCTTGTCTTTGGTTCTGTTTATATGCTGGATTATGTTTATTGATTTGCGAATGTTGAACCAGCCTTGCATCCCAGGGATGAAGCCCACTTGATCATGGTGGATAAGCTTTTTGATGTGTTGCTGAATCCGGTTTGCCAGTATTTTATTGAGGATTTTTGCATCGGTGTTCATCAGGGATATTGGTCTAAAATTCTCTTTTTTTGTTGTGTCCCTGCCAGGCTTTGGTATCAGGATGATATTGGCCTCATAAAATGAGTTAGGGAGGATTCCCTCTTTTTCTATTGATTGGAATAGTTTCAGAAGGAATGGTACCAACTCCTCCTTGTACCTCTGGTAGAATTCAGCTGTGAATCCATCTGGTCCTGGACTTTTTTTGGTTGGTAGGCTATTAATTGTTGCCTCAATTTCAGAGCCTGCTACTGGTCTATTCAGGGATTCAACTTCTTCCTGGTTTAGTCTTGGAAGAGTGTAAGTGTCCAGGAAATTATCCATTTCTTCTAGATTTTCCAGTTTATTTGCATAGAGGTGTTTATAGTATTCTCTGATGGTAGTTTGTATTTCTGTGGGGTCGGTGGTGATATCCCCTTTATCATTTTTAATTGCGTCGATTTGATTCTTCTCTCTTTTCTTCTTTATTCGTCTGGCTAGTGGTCTGTCAATTTTGTTGATCTTTTCAAAAAACAAACTCCTGGATTCATTGATTTTTTGGAGGGTTTTTTGTGTCTCTATCTCCTTCAGTTCTGCTCTGATCTTAGTTATTTCTTGCCTTCTGCTAGCTTTCGAATGTGTTTGCTCTTGCTTCTCTAGTTCTTTTAATTGCGATGTTAGAGTGTCAATTTTAGATCTCTCCAGCTTTCTCTTGTGGGCATTTAGTGCTATAAATTTCCCTCTACACACTGCTTTAAATGTGTCCCAGAGATTCTGGTATGTTGTATCTTTGTTCTCATTGGTTTCAAAGAACATCTTTATTTCTGCCTTCATTTCGTTATGTACCCAGTAGTCATTCAGGAGCAGGTTGTTCAGTTTCCATGTAGTTGAGCGGTTTTGATTGAGTTTCTTAGTCCTGAGTTCTAGTTTGATTGCACTGTGGTCTGAGAGACAGTTTGTTATAATTTCTGTTCTTGTACATTTGCTGAGGAGTGCTTTACTTCCAATTACGTGGTCGATTTTGGAGTAAGCATGATGTGGTGCTGAGAAGAATGTATATTCTGTTGATTTGTGGTGGAGAGTTCTATAGATGTCTATTAGGTCTGCTTGCTGCAGAGATGAGTTCAATTCCTGGATATCCTTGTTAACTTTCTGTCTCGTTGATCTGTCTAATGTTGACAGTGGAGTGTTGAAGTCTCCCATTATTATTGTATGGGAGTCTAAGTCTCTTTGTAAGTCTCTAAGGACTTGCTTTATGAATCTGGGTGCTCCTGTATTGGGTGCATATATATTTAGGATAGTTAGCTCTTCCTGTTGAATTGATCCCTTTACCATTATGTAATGGCCTTCTTTGTCTCTTTTGATCTTTGATGGTTTAAAGTCTGTTTTATCAGAGACTAGTATTGCAACCCCTGCTTTTTTTTGTTCTCCATTTGCTTGGTAAATCTTCCTCCATCCCTTTATTTTGAGCCTATGCATGTCTCTGCGTGTCAGATGGGTCTCCTGAATACAGCAGACTGATGGGTCTTGACTCTTTATCCAGTTTGCCAGTCTGTGTCTTTTAATTGGAGCATTTAGTCCATTTACATTTAAGGTTAAGATTGTTATGTGTGAATTTGATCCTGCCATTATGATATTAACTGGTTATTTTGCTCATTAGTTGATGCAGTTTCTTCCTAGCCTCAATGGTCTTTACATTTTGGCATGTTTTTGCAATGGCTGGTACCGGTTGTTCCTTTCCATGTTTAGTGCTTCCTTCAGGGTCTCTTGTAAGGCAGGCCTAGTGGTGACAAAATCTCTAAGCATTTGCTTATCTGTAAAGGATTTTATTTCTCCTTCACTTATGAAACTTAGTTTGGCTGGATATGAAATTCTGGGTTTACAATTCTTTTCTTTAAGAATGTTGAATATTGGCCCCCACTCTCTTCTGGCTTGTAGAGTTTCTGCTGAGAGATCTGCTGTTAGTCTGATGGGCTTCCCTTTGTGGGTAACCCGACCTTTCTCTCTGGCTGCCCTTAAGATTTTTTCCTTCATTTCAACTTTGGTGAATCTGGCAATTATGTGTCTTGGAGTTGCTCTTCTCGAGGAGTATCTTTGTGGCGTTCTCTGTATTTCCTGGATTTGAATGTTGGCCTGCCCTACTAGGTTGGGGAAGTTCTCCTGGATGATATCCTGAAGAGTGTTTTCCAACTTGGTTCCATTTTCCCCCTCACTTTCAGGCACCCCAATCAGACGTAGATTTGGTCTTTTTACATAATCCCATACTTCTTGCAGGCTTTGTTCATTTCTTTTTCTTCTTTTTTCTTTTGGTTTCTCTTCTCGCTTCATTTCATTCATTTGATCCTCAATCGCTGATACTCTCTCTTCCAGTTGATCGAGTCGGTTACTGAAGCTTGTGCATTTGTCACGTATTTCTCGTGTCATGGTTTTCATCTCTTTCATTTTGTTTAGGACCTTCTCTGCATTAATTACTCTAGCCATCAATTCTTCCACTTTTTTTTCAAGATTTTTAGTTTCTTTGTGCTGGGTACGTAATTCCTCCTTTAGCTCTGAGAAATGTGATGGACTGAAGCCTTCTTCTCTCATCTCGTCAAAGTCATTCTCCGTCCAGCTTTGATCCGTTGCTGGCGATGAGCTGTGCTCCTTTGCCGGGGGAGATGCGCTCTTATTTTTTGAATTTCCAGCTTTTCTGCCCTGCTTTTTCCCCATCTTTGTGGTTTTATCTGCCTCTGGTCTTTGATGATGGTGATGTACTGATGGGGTTTTGGTGTAGGTGTCCTTCCTGTTTGATAGTTTTCCTTCTAACAGTCAGGACCCTCAGCTGTAGGTCTGTTGGAGATTGCTTGAGGTCCACTCCAGACCCTGTTTGCCTGGGTATCAGCAGCAGAGTCTGCAGAAGATAGAATATTTCTGAACAGCGAGTGTACCTGTGTGATTCTTGCTTTGGAAGCTTCCTCTCAGGGGTGTACTCCTCCCTGTGAGGTGTGGGGTGTCAGACTGCCCCTAGTGGGGGATGTCTCCCAGTTAGGCTACTCAGGGGTCAGGGACCCACTTGAGCAGGGAGTCTGTCCCTTCTCAGATCTCAACCTCCGTGTTGGGAGATCCACTGCTCTCTTCAAAGCTGTCAGACAGAGTCGTTTGCGTCTGCAGAGGTGTCTGCTGCGTTTGTTTAGTTTACTGTGCCCTGTCCCCAGAGGTGGAGTCTACAGAGACAGGCAGGTTTCTTTGAGCTGCTGTGAGCTCCACCCAGTTCGAGCTTCCCAGCAGCTTTGTTTACCTACTTAAGCCTCAGCAATGGCGGGTGCCCCTCCCCCAGCCTCGCTGCTGCTTTGCCGGTAGATCACAGACTGCTGTGCTAGCAATGAGGGAGGCTCCGTGGGTGTGGGATCCTCCCGGCCAGGTGTGGGATATGATCTCCTGGTGTGCCTCTTTGCTTAAAGCGCAGTATTGGGGTGGGAGTTACCCGATTTTCCAGGTGTTGTGTGTCTCAGTTCCCCTGGCTAGGAAAAGGGACTCCCTTCCCCCTTGCGCTTCCCAGGTGAGGCAATGCCTCACCCTGCTTCAGCTCTCGCTGTTCGGGCTGCAGCAGCTGACCAGCACCGATCGTCCGGCACTCCCCAGTGAGATGAACCCAGTACCTCAGTTGAAAATGCAGAAATCACCGGTCTTCTGTGTCGCTCGCGCTGGGAGTTGGAGACTGGAGCTGCTCCTATTCGGCCATCTTGCTCCGCCCCCAGACATAATCATTTTTATTTATTTTTGGCTTTTGTTGCCTGAGCTTTTGAGGTCTTATTTATAAAATCTTTTCCCAGACCAATGTTCTGAACTATTTCCCTTTTTTAATTTTAGTATTTCTATTGTTTCAAGTATTACATTTAGGTCTTTGATGCATTTTGAGTTGATTTCTGTATATGGTGAGAGGTGGGTGTCTAATTTCATTCTTCTGCATATGAATATCCAGTTTTCCCAGCACCATTTATTGGAGAGATTGTTCTTCCCCAAGGAATGTTCTTATAACCTTCATAAAAAAATAAGTTGACTGTAAATATGTGGATTCATTTCTGGATTCTCTATTTTGTTCCACTGTTCTATGCATCTGTTGTTATGACAATACCATGCTGCTTGGGTTATTACAGCTTTGTAGTATATTTTGAGGTCAGATAGTATGATACCTGCAGCTCTGTTCTTTTTGCTCAGGATTTCTTTGGTTATTTGGAGTATTTTGTTGTTCCGTATAAATTTTGGGATTCTTTTCTGTTTTCATAAAGAATGTTATTGGTATTTTGATAAGGATTGCATTGAATATGTAGATTGCTTTAAGTAGTATTGTCATTTTAACAATATTAATTATTTCAACTCATGAACATGGGATGTCTTTCCATTTGTTAGTTCCCTCTTCAATTTCTTTCTTTTTTTTTTTTTTTTTTTTTTTGAGACGGAGTCTCCATCTGTCACCCAGACTGGAGTGCAGTGGTGTGATTTCAGTTCACTGCAATCTCTGCCTCTCAAGTTCAAACAATTCTCCTGCCTTAGCCTCCAGAGTAGCTGGGATTACAGGCACCTGCCATCACGCCAGGCTAATTTTTTTTTTTTTTTTTAATTTTAGTAGATACAGGGTTTTACCATGTTGGTCAGGCTGGTCTTGAACTCCTGACCTCAAGTGATCCACCTGCCTCAGCCTCCCAAAGTGCTGGGATTACAGGTGTGAGCCACCACGCCCAGCCTCTTCCATTTCTTTCATCAGTGTTTCGTAGTTTTCCTCGTAAACTTCTTTTACCTCCTTGATTAAATTTATTACTAGGTACTATACTTTTATAGCTGCTATGAAAGTGATTGCCTTCTTGATTCTTTTTCAGCTAGTTTGTTGTTAATGTATTAAAAACACTACTGATTTTGTATATTAATTTTGTGCACTACAACTTTACTGGATTCATGTATCAGTTCTAAGAGTTTTTTGGTAGAGTCTTCAGGTTTTGCTACACATACTATCATGTTGTCTTCAGGGAAAATATAATTTCCTCCTTCTGAATTCGGATGTGTTTTATTTTTTCTTTGCCAAATTTATCTAGCTAGGAATTCCAGTACTATGTTGAAAAGGATTGGTGAGAGTGGGGGTCCTTGTTTTTTTTTTTTTGTTTTTTTTTTTTTGTTTTTTTTTTTCCAGTTGGAGGAAAACCTGAAAACTTTCTGTTCAGTAGGATGTTAGCTGAACAGGATGTGTTATATGTGGTCTTTATTATGTTAAGATATTTTCCTTCTATGCCTAATTCATTTAGAATTTTTATCATGAAGAGATGTTGAATTTTATCAAAAACTTTTTCTTCACATATTGAGAAAATTATATGATGTTTGTCTCTCATTCTATTGATGTATGATGTAAATTGATCTATGGGTCTAATTGATCTATAGATCCCACTTGATCATAGTGTATTATTTTTTGATGTGTTGTTGGATTCCGTTTGTTAGTATTTTGTTGAGAATTTTTGTGTCTATATTCATCACTGATATTGGCCTGTAGTTTCTTTTTTTAAATTGTGTCCTTGTCTGGCTTTGGTGTCAGGGTTATGCTGGCCTTGTAGATGGCAATTGTATTTTTTAATCATTTATTGCTAATATAGAGAAATATAATAGCTTTTTCTATGTTGATTTAGTATCTTGTGATCTTGCTAAATTCACTTTTTAGTCCTACTTGCTTTTTTATAGTTTTTTAGGATCTTCTATATGCATAGTCATATCATTAACAAACAAAGACACATTTATCTATTTATTTCCAATGTATATGTCTTTTATTTCTCTTACTTTTCTTATTACACTGGCTTGAACTTCCATTAAAATGTGGAAGAGGAACGTGAGAGAAATTTTAATCTTTTTTCCCAACCTTAGAACTATTACATACAATGTCAGATGAAGGTTTTGTATATACTCTTTTTTAGTTTGAATAAGTTTCTATTTGTTCCCATCCTCTTAATAGCTTTTTAAATTATTTAATGTTGAGTTTTGTTAAATTAGTTTTCTTCACATATTGAAATTATTGTATAGTTTAACTCTTTTGTTATAGTAATATGACAAAATACATTGATTGATACTCAAATGATAAACCAACTTTGCATTCCAGAGATAAATTTTGTTTACTCATGATGTATTATACTTTGTGTTTATTGCTGGATCTAATTATGATAATATTTTGTTAAGGATTTTGCATTTGTATTCATAAAGTATATTCATGTGTAATTTTACATGCATTCTGTAATGCCAGTACCATAAAATGAGTTTGGAATTAATTATCCTTTCAGTATTTGTTAATTTTCAAACAATAGCTAGTATTTCTTTTTTTAAAAGATTGTCTAGAGTTCACAAGCAAAGCTATTCTGTATTGTATTTTTCTTCATGGAAAAGTTTTTAATTATAGATTTAATTTCTTTCACAGATATATGGCTATTAAAATTTTCCTTCTTATTGATTCAATTTTTCTAATTTGTACCATTTTTGAAATGTATCTATTCTATCTAAAGTAATCAATCTCTTGTCATTTATCCATATCATATTATAACATTCCTCCTTTTAATGCCTGCAGAATATGCAGCAATACTTCTGTCATTTTTGAAATTGGTAACTTGTGTCTGTTTTTTCCTGTTTAATGTAGCTTGATTGCAATTTTTTGATAATTTCAAGGAAAAATATTTTTATTTAATTTTTTCTACTGCATTTTGATTTCTCCTTTTATTGCTTTCTGCCTTATTAATACCTTGTACTTATTATCATCTAATTATTTTATTGTACTTATTTATCTTTATTGTTTTTATTATTATTTTCTACTTTCCTTGAGTATAATTTTTTGGTAGCATTCAAGAAAGAAGCTTAGAATTTATTTCAGACACTTTTTTTTCTAAAATATGCATGTAAGAGTATAAATTTCTCTTCATGTACACCTAAATTTTAATATGTTATGTTTTCCATTGTCACTCAATTAGAAACATTTTCTAAATCTTCACATAATTTCTACTTGACCTGTGGGCACTTTGACCTACCTAGTCTAGTTGGTTGATGTTTGTTGACATTTGTTTTTCTTTACCAGTTACTGAGAGAAGATTCTAGAAATTTATAGGCATAATTGTCAATTTGTCTATATCTCTTTCAGTTTTGCTAGTTTTTCTTCCATGTATATTAGACTACTTGATATTCATCCCACATATCAATGAGACCTTTTATGACAGTTTGGTTTCTTTTTCTATGTGTTTCAATTCAAGTAATTTCTATTAATATATCTTTAAGATTTGTGTTAGTCTGTTCTCACTGTGCTATAAAGAAATACCTGAAACTAAATAATTTATATTTTAAAAGGGGGTTTAAATTTGCTCACAGTTCTACCAGCTATACAGGAAGAATGTCTGGGGAGGCCTCAGGAAACTGTCAGTCATAACAGAAGGGAAATTAGGCATGTTTTACATGGCCAGAGCAGAAGAAAGAGAGAGAAGGGGGAGGTGCTACACACTTTAAACAACCAGATCTCATAAGAACTCACTCACTATCATGAGAAAAGCAAGGGGGAAATTCATCCCCATGATGCAATCACCTCCCATCAGGCCCCTCCTCCAACACTGAGGATTACAATTTGACATGAGATTTGGGCGGAGACACATATCCAAGCCATATCAAGATTATTAATTATTTCCTCCACAGTTTCTAATCTACTGTTAACACAATTCATTAAAATTATCACTTCATTTGCATTTACAACTCTTAATCATTTCACTATGCTTCAGATTTTCACTTTGTAGCTTAATTATGTTTATGTTTTCCTTTAAATCTTTTCATACATTTTTAATCACTATCTTAAAGTCATTGTCTGATAACTCTGTCATTTGCCATTTCTGGATGTTTCCATTGACAGATTTTTCTCCTTGTAATGGGACACATTTTTTCTGCTTTTTCTCTTGTTTTTAAATCAAATTCTGGATAATGTAAATTTTGTTTTTAAATTGTTTAATTTTTTTTTAATATAAAGAATGTTGGACTTCCAAGGTTGGGTACATTTATATTTATAATTATTGTGTTCTTTAATTAACATCATATCCCCTAAATATGTAAAGCAAATATTAAAAGAATTAACAGGAGAACTAGACAGTAATACAATAACAGTAAATGACTTTAATACTCCAATTTCAACACCAGAGATATCACCCAGACAGAAAATCAATAAATAGTGGACTTGAATAACAGTATAGGTCAAATGGATCTAACTGATATGTGTATATATATAGAGAGAGAGAACATCCCATCCAATAGCAGGGAAATACACATTCTTTTAAAGCATACAAAAAACATTCTTCAGGATAGATCATATGTTAGACCACAAAACAAGTCTTCACAAATTTAACAGTCATCTCAAATATCTTTACTAATCATGTTGGTAAAATCTAGAAATCAGTAACAGGAGAAATTTTGGAAAATACACTAGTATGTGAAAATTAAAAACAACACACTCCTGGAAGATCATTGGATCAAAGAAAAAGGCATATATTTTATTATTATTATTTTTTTAGATGGATTGTCCCTCTGTCACCCAGGCTGGAGTGCAGAGGCTCGATCTCTGCTCACTGCAACTTACACCTCTCGGGTTCAAGCAATTCTGCTGCCTCAGCTTCCTGAGCAGCTGGGATTACAGATGTGTGCCACCATGCCTGTCTATTTTTTTTTTTTTTTTGAATTTTTAGTAGAGATTTTCAGCATATTGGTCAGGCTGGTCTCAAACTTCTGACTTTGTGATCTGCCCACCTCGGCCTCCCAAAGTGGTGTGAGCCACCACACCTGGCTGAAAAAAAATTTAGAAAGAAATTAAAAGAAGTATCTTGAGAAACAAGTGGAAATTACAATATACCAAAACGTAGGGAATGCAACTAAAGGAGTTCTGACATGGAAGTTTCTAGCCATAAAAGCCTACATTAAGAAAAAAACTACTTCAAATAACTTCACACCTCGAGGAACTAGAAAAAGAAAAGTAAATATTGCAAGGGCAGCAGAAGGGAGGAAATAATAAAAATAAGAGTAAACATAGATAAAATAATAGACTAGAAAAACAATAGAAAAAGTCAATGAACCTAAAAATCTGGTTGAAAATATCAACAAAATTGGCAAGCATTCAGCTATGCTAGCCAAGAAGAAAGAGGGAACTCAAATAAAATTATAAATGTAAGGTAAACCATTACAATTAATATCACAGAAATACAAAGGATCACAAGAGATTATTATGAACAATTATAATAATTATACATCAACAAATTGGATAACCTAGAGAAAAATAATAAATTCCTGGAGACATACAGTCTACCAAGATTGGATCATAAAGAAAATAAAAATCTGAACACACCAATAACAAATAGAATTATTGAATCAGTAATCAAAAGCCTCCCAACAACAACAACAAAGCTCAGGACTAGATGACTTCATTGGTGAATTCTACCAAGCATTTAAAGAATTAATGCCAATCCTTCAAACCTTTCCAAAAAGTTGAAGAGAATAGAACACTGCCAAACTAATTTTAGGAGTCCAGAATTACCCTCATATTGAATTCAGATAAAGACACTAAGAAAAGAAAATTACAGGTCAATATATCTGATGAACATAGATGCAAAAATCCTCAACAAAAATTACTAGCAAACCAAATACAATTCACATTAAAAGGATAATACATCACAATAAAGATTCATCCTTAGGATGCAAAAATAATTCAACATGTGCAAATTAATAACTGTGATACACCACATTAACAAAATGGATAATATAACTTATTATGTTAATAGACACAGAAAAAGCATTTGATCAAATTCAACATTCTTTCATAATAAAACCTCAGAACAAATTAAATGTAGAAGAAATATACCTCAACACAATAAAGGCCATATTTAACAAACCTATAGCTAACTTACACTCAATGTTGAAAAGTTAAAAACTTCTACTATAACATCAGAAAGTAGAAAAGGATTCTTACTTTTGCCACTTCTATTTAAAATAGTACTAGAAGTCTTGGCCAGAGCAATTAGGCAAGAAAAATAAATGAGAGGTATTCCAATTGGAAGGGAACAAGTAAAATTGTCTCTACAGATGACAAAATCTTATATATAGAAAACTCTAAAAACTTCACCAAAAATATTTTAGAATGAATGAAGTAGTTTGGAAATTTTTCAGGATACAAAATCAACACACAAAAATTACCTGGGTTTCTATACACCAAAAAATATGTATTCAAAAAAGAAATTAAGAAAGCTATTCTGGGCCGGGCGCGGTGGCTCAAGCCTGTAATCCCAGCACTTTGGGAGGCCGAGACGGGTGGATCACGAGGTCAGGAGATTGAGACCATCCTGGCTAACATGGTGAAACCCCGTCTCTACTAAAAAATACAAAAAACTAGCCAGGCGTGGTGGCAGGCACCTATAGTCCCAGCTACTCGGGAGGCTGAGGCAGGAGAATGGCATAAACCCAGGAGGTGGAGCTTGCAGTGAACCAGGATCCGGCCACTGCACTCCAGCCTGGGCGACAGAGCAAGACTCCGTCTCAAAAAAAAAAAAAAAAAAAAAAAGAAAGAAAGCTATTCTGGCTGGGTGCGGTGGCTCACACCTGTAATCCCAGCACTCTGGGAGGCCAAGGCGGGCAGATCACGAGGTCAGAGGTGATCAAGACCATCCTGGCTTACACAGTGAAACCCCATCTCTACTAAATATACAAAAAAATAGCCGAGTGTGGTGGCGGGCACCTGTAGTCTCAGCTACTCCTACTCAGGAGGTTGAGGCAGGAGAATGGCGTGAATCCAGGAGGTGGAGCTTTCAGTGAGCCAAGATCACACCACTGCACTCCAACCTAGGTGACAGAGAGAGACTCTGTCTCAAAAAAAAAAAAAAAAAAAGAAAACGAAAAAGAAAACAATTCAATAATATCAAAAAGAATAAAATACTTAGAAATAAATTTAAACAAAGAGATGAAAGATCCATACACTGAAAAGACATTGAGGAAAGAAATTAAAGACAAATAATAGAAAATATATCTTCCATTCATGGATTGGAAGAATAATTTTGTTAAAATGTATATATTACCCAAAGAGATCTACAGATTCAATGAAATCTCTATAAAAATTCCAATGACATTTTTCATAGAAATAGAAAACAATCTTAAAATTTATATGGAACCATAAAATACTGTGAATAGCCAAAGCAAACATGAGCAAGAACAAAGCTGAAGGCATCACACTTCCTGATTTCAAACTATATTACAAAGCTATAGTAATCAAAACAACATAGTACTGACATAAAAACAGATACATAAACCAATGGAGCAGAGCAAAGAATCCAAACATATACCCACACATACATGTTCAACTAATCTTTGACATGAGTGCCAAGATTACAATGGGAAGATATCTCTTTAATAAATGTTGTTGGGAAAATTGGATATTAACATGAAAAAGAATGAAGTTGGAGCCTTGTCTTACACCATATATAAAAATTAGCTCCAAATGGATTAAGGACTTAAATGTAAGATTCAAAATCATAAAACTTCTAGAAGAAAACAGAAATAGAAAGCTCCTTGAATTTTTAATGCATTGATTTTTTTATATATGATAACAAAAGTAAAAATAAACAAATGGAAATATATCAAACTAAAATGAGCCTGTATAGCAAAGAATAAAATTCAAAAAAAGAAAAGGCAACCTATGAAATGAACTAAAATATTCAAAATTGTATATTTGATTAGGGTTAAATGAGGAATTCACACAATTGGAAAAAAAAAAAAAAAAAAAAAACTATTCTTAAAAATAGGCAAAGAACCTGAACAAACTTCTTTTTCAAGGAAGACATAAAAATGTTGAGCATGTACATGAAAAAGTGCTCAGTGTCACTAACCATTAGGAAAATGAAAATCAAAACCCCAATGAGCTCTCACCTCACATCTGTTAGGAAGATTATTATCAAAAAGATAAGAGATAACAAGTGTTAATGAAAATGTAGAGTAAAGGTAAATCTTGTACACTGTTGGTGGAAATGTAAACTAGTAGAAGAATTATAGAAAACAGTGTGAAGTTTCTGCAAAACTTTAAAAACAGAACTACTATATGATCTAGCAATTCTATTTATAGGTATACATCCAAAGGAAATGAAATCAGTATCTTGAAAAGATAAATTCACGTTCAAGTTCATTGTAGTATTATTCACAGAAGCCAAGATATTGAAACAATCTAAGTTTCCATTAATCGATGAATAGATAAAGAAAATATAGTATGTATTTATGTATGTATAAATAAATAAATATACACATATACAAACAATGGAATATTATCCAGCCATAAAAAAGAAGGAAATCCTTACATTTGTGACCTGGAGGATCTTATGCTAAGTGAAATAAGCCAGACACAGAAAGAGAAATACTGCACAATCTCACTTATATGTGGAATCAAACAAACTCAGAATCACAGAAGCAGAGAGTAGAATGGTGGTTGCCAAAGGCTGGTGCGGGGGAAGGGAGTTGGGAGAAATGGGAAGATATTGGTCAAGGTGTTTATATATTGTAAGATAAATACATTCTGAAGATGTAAGATACAGAATGAGTGATAATAAAGGTGTTCATTAATTTTTTAAAAATAATGTTGGGCTTTGTTCTAACAGACACTTATATAACTTGCAGGTTGGCTTAATTATTTAGAGACCCCTTCATAAGCTTTTTTAGGGTGGGACTAGAGTAGATTTTTCTCTAAGTCTGCTTTAGCCCTACCACCATTCTGGGGTGTCTACTGAGTGCTCTGTGGTTCACCCTCCGCTTTGCATGATTGGGACTCAAATGTCTCACAGAAATGCATGAGCTCTGCGAATTGCTCAGCTTACAACTTCAAGTTTGTCTTTGTTCTACATCATTGAGTTTTACTCTATACATATGTAGTTTAGTAGTCAGCTAAAAACTCAAAGGCCTATACACATATTTCTAGGACTCTTTTTCTATGTAGATTCCAGATTTCAACCACCTCAGATTACTCAAACTCTAATCTCTGTCTCTTCAAGTCAAAGAGTCTACTATACTTTGCTTAGATTCCCCTTTCTCTACCACAGTACAGAAAATGCCTACAAAAGAAAGCTGGAACAAACATAAGACTCACCTCATTTGTTTCCCTTCTCCAAAGGATCACATTGCTGAGATGCCAGCTGTCCAGTGCCTGAAAAGAGCTGTTTAATATATCTGGTCCATTTTCCAGTTATTTATGGCAGGAAGGCAAGTCTGGTACCAGTTGGCTAGAAGTGGGAGTCTATCACACTGTATTTTAATTGCTCATTTTTGTGTAGTAGGAATCTCAGTTTGAGCACAGGCTACATGCAGGGCTGAACTTCAGGCATGTTTGATGTATTAGTTTTTTTTGTTGTACTGTAACAAATTAACACAAATTTAGTAACTCTAAACAACACAAATTTATTCTCTTAGAATTCTGGTAGTCAAAGTCTGAAATGAGTCTTGCAGGGCTAAAATCAAAGTGTTGACAGCACGGTTCCTTCTGGAGGCTCTAGACAGAATCTTTTCCTTGTCTCTCCCAGCTTCTCAAGGCTGCCCACATTCCTTGGCCCACAGCCATGTCACTCCAATCTCTGCTTCTGTTGTCACATCACATTCTTCATACTTTCAAACTCCTACCTCCCTTTTATAAGGACACTGTGTTTACATTGGAACCACCTAGATAATCCAGGATAATTTACCCATTTCAAGAACCTAACTGCACATGCAAAGTCCTTTTTGCCATGTAAAATAATATATTCACCTGACAGTTGGGGCTTGGACATCTTTGAGGAACAATTTTTCACTCTATTACATTTGGCAATCTGTGTAAAAATCACATAAGAATGTATTTATGTGAAGATTTTGGATTTTAAATTAAGCAGGAAGGGAGAAATTGTATGAATTGACCATAGGAGTGAGCTAACAGAGAAGACTGTGTATTTATCAGGTTCTCCACAGAAACAGGAATAGGATGGAGACAGAAGAATATGAGAGAAGAAAGTGAGCAAGAGAAAAAGATTTATTTAAAAAAAATAGTGCACATAATTTTAGAGGCTGGTAAGTTCAAAATATGCAGGGAAGCCTGGCAGGCTGGGAATTCCAGCAGGAGTCAATGCTGCAGGCTTAAGTTGAAGGCAGTTTGGAGGCAGAATGCTTTCCTCTTCTGAAGACTTCAGTCTTCAATCTTTTATCTTAAGGTCTTCATCTGATTGGATGAGGCCAACCCACATTATGGAGAGTAATATGATTTATTCAGTCTACTGATTTAAATCTAAAATATACATTCAAATACATTGACAGTAACTTCTGGATTGCTGCTTGAACAGCAGCTGAGCACCATACACTGAATTGTCTGTGATTGTCAGTTTTGTGCATCAGCTAGTTGATGCACAAAACTGACAATCACAGACAGCATACTGTCTGTCCATCCACCCAATTACCTAAGGAGAGGAGTTGCTGTAGACAGAAAGTAGAGTTATCTACATAAGAAATTTAAGACATATTTTCATAGAATAAAGTATGACACTGACATGAGGAGTCTGAAGTGAATATAAAAACATTTTGGCACCTTAAGCTTTTGGAGGCCTTGAGAACATTGAGACATAAATTTTGGTGTGGACTTTCCCATTCTTTTAGTAAGATGAATCTCTTTTAAATAGCTTATCTAACAAAGAATATCAATGAGAAGGAGCCCAGGCATAAGGTAAAGATAAAGCCAGTGCTGAGAGGCTGACACATGTGAAACAGCCCCTGAAAACTCTCAATTACTTGAGGGAGATTATGAAAGTTCCCAGGTGTCCTTTGCAGATTTCAGGAATTTACAAAAAATTATTAATATATTATAAATATTAAAGTGATCCAATCTATATCCATATGGGGACAATGCCTAAGAAAATTCTAGTTACTATTATTTGTCCCACCATTAAGCAGGGAGCTATTTGATTATTGTCTGTTCTTACTCATGATTGTATCTTAGTGGCAATTCATAAATATGCATTGAATGAATGAGTCAGTCAGTGAATTAGTAAGAAGAGATTAAGGTAAGAGAGAAGAAAATGAAAACAACTAAAGTCATTCTGAATGGTGAGAAGTTTGATGGTAAGTTATATTCAGCTTTTGGTATCCTTATATTTCCCAACCTCCCAATTATTGTCATGCAAGGTGCCAAGGAATACACGGAAAATGGCACCACACACAAAGTGATATGCAATCAGAATTCTTGCATTTAAATATAAAACCATAGAAAATCACTGTCAAATTCTAGCATGTCAATGTGTCTGGTTGCAAGGGATAGCAAACGGAATCTTGTCGTTATCTCCTGTTGTGCATCAGAAGCTATATACCCATTGCAGAGCCCGGTGACCTCTCAAGCATGTGGTTCTGCAAGCTTTCTTTAACATAATAGCAGATGTTTTGTCTTTAAGCATAGGGAAAAAAGACAATTTTAAATAGTTAAGTTGATGACACTTTTAAGAAAGAAAGTGCATAGAAGGAAGTAAAGTGGTCCAATATCTTTGTGGGGATTATATATATTCAGGGGATTGAAAAATACAAGAAGACACAAAATGCATGCGACAGATAGGAGAGGAACCAGGAGAGTTCGTATAATAAAAACTAGGAAGAGAGAGGGTTTTAAGAAGAAGGAGGAAGAAATGGGAAGGGTTGAATGCTGCAGAATGTTTAGGGAGGATGATAAATTAGAAAGGTGTTTACTATTTGGCAATTAAGAAAATGTACTAAAAGATAAAGTAATGTCCCTGAGGAGATGAGAGGAGAATGATGTAAAGCAGGTAGAAAGGTTATCTTTGGACAAATCATAGGAAGGAGGAAGTGAGGGAAGTCTGGGAACTCAATGTATGAAATCCCATTGAAGCAGGAAATTGATAGAGAAGGTAAAAGAACTTCACACTGGTAACTTGAAATAAAAGAAAGAATGAGAGAATATATTGAAAGTGAAGAAGTTGCAAAGAAATCTATTGAATCAGCTGCCATAATATGAAATGCTGTTATTAGAGTGTGTCTTCTCAGATTCCAAGTCTGCTGGTGAGAATAGGCTGTGACATAGTTTTGACTATGGAGTAGAGGTAAAGGAATACAGATTTCTAAAATATATCAGTAGGAGAAATTAATCGTAGGAGGTTTCACAGTGACATTTCAGGTTTTGGGCCTGCCATCAAATGTATTCATTCATCCATCAATTCAACTCAGTAGGTATTCATTGACTAGTTGAGTAGTTACTTCAAACCTAATGATTTGTTAGAATGATGAGCAAAAGTAGACATAAACTCTAACCTTATAAGCCTTTTTTATGTGAAAGGGGAATGGGGGAACAGGATATTGATATTAATAATAATGGCATAAATGAATGTAAAACATTAACATTTATAAGTTCTTTAAGGAAATATGAGAGTGATGTATGGGAAGATAAAGCCACGTGTTTTGAAGAGTCAAGGAAACCATTTAACAAAAAGATTATATCAATTCTCTGCCATTTCTTTCAGATGATAGAAGCAGAGGAAATACTTTCTAATGAATTTTTTGAGACTAGTATTTCCATAATATCAAAACCAGACTAAGACCATGCAAGAAATAAAACTAGATACCAGTATCTCTCATGATAGACAGATAGATAGATAGATCCAAAAATCTTTATAAATTATTAGCAAATCAAATTCAATAATATGTAAACAGAATTATATATCATAACCAAGTGAAACTGATCCCAGATATGCAAACCCAGTTCAACATTCAAAAATTAGTTAATGTAATCTTATCACCTCAACAGGCTGAAGAAGTAAAACACAGGATCATATCAATAGATACAGAAAAAAAGCAGTTGACAAAATCCAACAGCCATTCACACTAAAAAGTATCAGTAAATTAGGAAGAGAGAAAAACTTCCTCAAATTGGTTGAGAACATCTATTAAAAAAAAAAATACAGCTAACATCATGCTTAATGGTGGTAAACTCAAAGCTTTCCCACTAAAATCAGGAACAAGGAAAGGATGTCCCATTTCACTCTCTTCTTCAATATGGTATTGGAAGTTCGAGATAATGCAAAGAGTCAACAAGAAAAGAAAAGTGAAACAAGAAATAAAATTGTTCACAAATGACATGGCTATCCATGTAGAAAATCTGAAGGAATTTAAAAGAAAAGTAAATAAACCTAGAATCAATACATGATTATAGTAAGGTTGCAGGATGTAAGGTTGGTATGCAAAAGTCAACCGAGTCCCTGTATATCAGCAATAAAAAAGTAGAATTTGAAATTAGGAAACAATACTATTTATAATAATAGTATCTAAAAAATAACATATAAGAAGCACATGAAAAAACTCTAAATCCCTTAATTTAAAAACTAAAAAAATGGAGAGAGCTCATATTTATAGATAGAAGACAATATTATTAACATGCCAGTTATTTCCAGCTTATTTCTAGATTAAACGCAATCCCAATCAAAATTCACAGAAAGTTATTTTGTGGATATTGACAAATGCCTCTTAAGTTTAGATGAAGACGCAAAAGACCCCCCATAGCTAACAAAATATTGAAGGAGAACAAATTTGGAGGACGAATACAACCGGATTTCAAGACTTACTACAGAGTTACAAGGTAGTGTGATATTGGAGAATCAATTAATTGATTTATGGCATAAAAAAGAGAGCCCAGACAGGACTCAAATAAATATAATCAGCTAATCTTTGACAAAGGGTTAAAGGCAATATAATGGAGAAAAAAGTATTTTTTTGTTTTTTACAATGGAGAAAAAAAGTATTTTTCAATACAATGGAGAAAAAAGTATTTTCAACAGATGGAAATGGAACAATTAAGCATCCACATGCAAAAAAAAAAGGGGGGGTGTATTTAGACACAGATCTTATCACCTTCTCAAAAACTCAAAATGGATTGCAGATCTTAATATAATATGCAGAACTATAAACTCCAAGAAGATAATGTAGGAGAAAATGTAGATGTCACTGATTTTGATGATGACTTTGTAGATACAATGCCAAAGGCACGATCTATGTAAGAATGGTAAACTGGACTTCATTAAAATTAAAATTTTCTGCTCTGTGAGAGGCAGTCAAAATAATAAAAAAAAAATTCAAAAAATGAGCTACAGTCTAGGAGAAAATATTGCAGAAGACACATCAATTGGACAAAGGACTTGTCAAAAATATTCAAAGAACGCTTAAAACTCAACAAGAAGGAGAAAAAGACAAACAAACCCTGATTGAAAAAAAAAAAAGACTTAACAGCCTGGGTGCAGTAGCTCATGTTTGTAATCCCAAGACTTTGAGAGACCAAAGAAGGAGAATCTCTTGAGCTCAGGAGTTTGAGATCCACCTGAGCAAAATAGTGCATCCTTGTCTCTACTAAAAATCAAAAAAATTAGCCGGGTATGGTGGCGTGTGCCTGTAGTCCCAGCTACTGAGGAGGCTGTGGTGGGAGGATCACCTGAGCCCAGGAAGATCGCTTGATACCAGGAGGTCAAGGCTGTGGTAAGCTGTGATTACACCAATGCACTCCAGCCTGGGCAATAGAGCAAAATTCTGTCTCCAAAAAATTATATATATATATATATATAAAATATATATATATAAACAATATATATATAATTCTGCTCAGATATCACCTTAACAGATATCACCAGAGCAGATATGCAGATGGCAAATAAGCATATGAAAAGATGTTCCACATCATTTGTCATCAGGAAAATGCAAATTAAAACAAGAATAAGATACCACCATACATCTATTAGAATGACCAAAACCCAGAAACACTGACAACACCAAATGCTAGTGAGGATATGGAGCAACAGGAACTGTCATTCATTGCTGGTAAGAATGCAAATGGTACAGCCACTTGGGAAGGCAGCTTGGCAGTCTCTTATAAAACTAAACATATTCTTACCACATAATCCAGCAATCACACTACTTGATATGTACTTGAAGGAGTTGAAAAAGTATGTCCACACAAAAACCTGCACTTCATAGCAGATTTATTTAAAATTGTCAAAGGTTAAAAGCAACCCCAAACATCCTTCATTAATCCAACCAATGCATATAGTTAGGACTAAAAATTGGTCTATCTAGCTCTGGAAAGACAAGAAGGAAACTTTAAATATATATTACTACATGAAAGAAGCCAATCTGAAAATGCTACATATGTATGATTCCAACCATACAACATGCTGAAAAAAGCAAAACTATGAAGATAGCAAAAAGATCAGTGGTTGATAGGATTTTAGGGGATGTAGAGAGGTTACTTCAGGCAGTGAGACTATTCTATATGATACATTTGTGCAAACCCATAGGATATACAACACCACGAATGAATCCTAATGGAAAATATTTGTGCTAGGTGATAATGATGTGTCAACGCTGGTCATCAGTTGTAACAAATGTACCACTCTGGTTGGAAATGTTGATAATGGGGTAGGCCATGTATGTGCAGGAACAGAGGATATATGGAAAATGTCTCAATTTTGTTATGAACCTGAAACTACTCTAAAAAACTAAAATATATCAAATAAATTTTCTAAAAATGTTATTGGAGACTCTATCCATGATAAGGCTATAGAGGTAGATAGGAGTCAAATCAGTCCAGGTCATAGGGAAATTTTGTCATAAATCAGAAGATAATAAACAGAAACTAGCTTGATCAAGTTTACATTTTTGAAAAGATATTCTGGCTGCAATGTGAAGATTAATGTGGATGGGGTGCCACAAGAAATGGAATTTAGACCAATAGAAAAGCTATTGCAGGGTAGAGGTTATTGTAAATTAGAAAAGGTAGTGGTGACTAGAAGAGAAAGTACATGAGAGATATTTCTAATCAAAGTCAAAAATCTTGTTGATACATTGAGCATTTCATATGTGACACTCACTTGATTAGTAGACAAGTTGATGATTATTGCATCTGTGTGTATGGATGCTATAGTCATATTTACATGCTAACAAACTACTACCAACAAATTACAGCATGAATTTCCCTCAACGTGAAGAAGAGATGGAATGTTCATAATGAGGAAGGAGTCTTCTGATTTTCTAAATAGGTAGGTATCAGGGTACTATTTGAATTTGACAACAAAATTCACAGATTATGTAACTTGCTTTCCACTCTCATTGAGTCTGCAAGCTAGTGAACAATGTGACCATTTATTCTAAAAGGAATAAGCACCCAACCAAATCAGAGAGCTGACTAACGGCTCCAGTAATATTCCCATCAGAACTCATTCTGGCATCAAACTAAGTTCCCCAGACAAATTACTAAGTTTTACACATAAATTTTTCCTCCATATTTCTCCGTATTTCTCTCAGCCAAAGCTTTATTCCAACTTACTTTAAATTTCTTTCCTGTTTTTCTTTTCTTCCATAAAATAAATGCGAGTACTTTCACCTCGAAGTGACTTCTCCATTTTATTGTCTTTTAAGAAATTCTCCTCAGTCTCCAGTAGTCTATTTTGGTACTGAGAATGAAGTTAGGAAAAAAATATCATTTTAGATTTTAAGCTCTTTGAGAGAATTTTGCCTACCTTTTTTCTCTACAATATCCCTAAAACGTATTCTAATGCTGGGGATATTATCAGTATTTAATAAATTATTGTTGAATAAACAATAAATACATTACTGAATGAAGTTAATGTAAGTATCATTTTCTCATATCAACTTTCCCCAATCCCTTATAATAGGTCATGTCCCCTATTAATCACCTTTAAGTCCCCATTCTTCTCCTTCATGGCACCACTCACCATTGTAATTAAGTTATAAACTGTGTAATTGGTTGTTTAATTTATATTTTATAGCATACTTTGAGCTCCATGAAAGCAGGTACCACTCTGCCCCTATTCACTGATATCTGCCCTGTGCTTAATACTGACTGAAACACAGAAATCATGAAATGAATATTTGTTGTAAATTTATACACAGGAAGCAATGTAGTTAAGGGATATGAAAAATCTTAGATGAGAGAAGAAATTTGCAGCTTCAGATTCATGTCAGTTTTTCAGTTGATAAAATGGAGACCCAGAAAAGTTAAGTGACTTGCTCAGCGTTTCATAGATAATAAGTTGTCAGAGCTGTATTTTAATCTCAGTTCCCTCCAACTCCATAGCCTGTGCTTTGAAATGGAAACACTGTGCCACGCTGCACCATTTAAGCAATGATATATTCATTTAAAGCACCAGAGATCACATTTTAGGGAGAGAAAAAGTTTGTAGTATGAGATGAATCAATCAGCCATATGGAAGGAAGAAAAAAAGAACAGGCTGAAAAGCTTCCTTTCACTTTGTACAATATGAATTGTCACAGGAATCAAATTTGGCACATACTGTAAAGCAAAGAAAAAAAATTATCCCACATTGGATGTAAAATGTGACTTGCATTTTATCTATGTTTTTGAAATTCGGAAGAGGATACCAGAAGACTTGTGGAGTTGAGGGCATGATGTTTTGATGATAGGCTTTTTATGCACTTATCCCCAGGCAGCTAGAGGAGGACCTGAAAAATTGAAGCCGACCTCAGACATAATGAATACATTAAATGATGAAGCGTCTGGTCAGGGTCAGGCGGCCTCCTTGAAGAGAGTAGATGTGTCTCAGGACACTGAGTCTCCAGACAGAGGCAGGGGCAAAGAAATGGTCTATCAGGGCATAAAACATTTACATCTGTTCTTCTTCTGTCACTTCTCTTTGAGGTTGTTTCCCTTGCCTTCAGCAACATCGCAGGCTCACAACCAGATTCTTATGCCTGCTAATTAGAAGAGAGGTCTAACAGCAGCGATCAAGTCTCCACCTGCAACTGGCACCTAATTCTAACAATATCAAATAGATAATGGAAATTATGGATCATTAATTATTAACTCCATCTAACCTGCCACATTCAAGTTCCACAGATTGTCACTTCCCATATGGCTGTGCAGTCAAGGCTTTGCACTGTGGAATCCTAAGTACCCAACCTTCTAACAGGTCCTTATCACAGAATTTCACATATCAAAGGCATTTTTGATTTCCAAGTAAAACACACAGCCCATGCACTAATCCTCTTTTAAAAAAATCTGTCTCAAAATCTCATCTAGCCTGTGTTACAATCCCGTGATTGGGAGTCACTACCTCCTCAGGCAACCTCATTCTGTTTTTAGGATAGGTAAAATCGCTAGAAAAATCTTCCATGGTTAAACCAAAATTGAGTTCTTTGTGGCTTCTGCTGCTGTGGCTTCCTCTGCTCTAAAGAATTTCATCCATTCTTCATCTACATTGTATGTCATGTTGTAAAAAACATGGCATCCTAAAAAGAGTTCTGGAATTTTACAAGCATGAGCTCAAATGTTAATTCTGGACGTAGAAACATTTATTATTTCTCAAACTCAATTTCCTCACCTATACAATGAGGATACCACCTCATGGAATTCCTGCTATACTTAAATGAGTTAAATGCTACCTAGTGCCAATGGGTAGACTTCAATGGTAAAGAGCATGAACTCTGGAACCAGGTTGCTTGGTTTGAACCTTGGCCCGTAACACTTACTACCTGTGTGACCTTGGGAAAGCTACTTAAACTCTCTGGTCTCCTTTTTTTATCATATTTACAATAGCTATAAGGAAAGTAACATTTCTTATATCAGAGGGTTGTTTGGAAGATTCGTAAGTTAGTATGTTAGGTCCAGTTTTAATCAGGGTAAGCTAACTGCTGTATCAAAGGAAAAGCCCCAAATCCTAGAGCCTTATGACAAAAAAGACTTATTTCTTGCTGTCATCACTATAAAAGTGGACAATTCAAGGATACAGTCTCCTTCTATCTGGGAGCATCATTGTCCCACAGGACCTTGGCATCTTCCACTGGATCCCCTGTTTTCAGTACAGGTAATCACAACACAGAAGAGTGAAGAAGGACACAGACTTTTAGCCACCATGGCCTAAAACTGTCCCACATCTCTTCAATTCACATCCTACTGTCCAGAACCAGTCATCAGTCATGGGCAACGCTCACACATAAAAGCCCTGGGAAATGAAGGCCAGTGATTTGTCTAGGAAAAATAGTAAGTAGGTTTGGTGCCAGTTACCGGTGGAGACTTGATTGCTGCTATCAGACCTCTGTTCTAAATAGCAGGCATAAGGAACAGTAAGTGGGTTTGGTTTGGTGGTTCCTCATACATCATGGTTGAGGGTCTTTCATCAGTTCTTAGACTTCATAATGTCACCAACATTTTGGATCTTAACCAGTGCAATGCATATTGCTTTTAGTTTTCGGTATTCACACAATATAAACACATATCAATTGGTTCATTTTTCAATATCTTTGTTGTTGTTTATCTTATGTTTTCAAAATGGAGAAAGCCTTGTAAAGGAAGGAAATTCTGACACATGCTACAACATGTATGAATCTAAAAGACATTACATTAAGTGAAATATATGTATGTCTCTGCCACAAGGACTGAGAAGAGTGCCTGACACTTCAACACACACTGTTAAGTGTGGGTTATTATTATTACCATGCCATGTGATGATAGCAACTAGAGCAATTGTAATTAAAATAGTCCTTGATACTTAAAAAGCCATCATATTTGCTGGACTAAGCATCCTTTTTGTCATTTTTTCATCCATCATGGTTCAGAGTCTTTCATCAGTTCTTAGACTTCATAATGTCACCGTCATCTTGGATCCTAACCAATGCAAATTGTATTGCTTTTAGTTTTTAGTATGCACACAATATAGACTCATATCAACTGGTTGCTTTTTTAATACCTTTATTTTTCTTCATCTTATGTTCTCTCTGAATCCATGCCTTGCATTTAACTAAGACTTAGCTTCAGGACATGCCATTGATCAGAGATTTCAAACTATGGGCTTTGACTCCCGAGTGAGACAAGGATATTTCAGTGGATCTAAAGTATGTTTCTATAATGGAATAGAAAAATATATATATACATATATATATATGTATAGTTTGTTGTTAGATTTAAATGAGTTTCTATATGCAAATCATTAGAACAGTAAATTTTCAAAATGAAGAAAACCTTATAAAGGAATGAAATTCTGACATATGTTACAACATGTATGAATCTAGAAGACATTATACTAAGTGAAATAAGCCAACCACAAGAGAATAAATATTATACGATTCCTCTTCGATGATGTCAAGAGCTGTCGTGTTCATAGAGATAGCAAGTAAAATGGTGGTTGCCAGGGAATGGAGTAATGAGGAATTGTTGTTGAATGGGTACAAAGTTTCAATTTAGGAAAATTCAAAATGTTCTAGAGATGGATGAGATGGTAGTTGTTCAGTATATGAATATACTTAATGCTACTGAACTGTGTGCTTAAACATGGTTAAATGGTCAATTTTATGTTGTTATTTTAACAAAAGAAGAAAAAAATGAAAAAAAAATAAATCAGAATAGGTTAAAAATATGAGAGTCTCACACTAGAGTGAGCTAGGTATTATTTTATGAAACATTTATTTCATACATGTGTGTACTTACCAATGAAGTAAATGTATTTCTTAGTATGGGTCAAGGTTAAATAAAAGCTACTATTCCAGAGAACAAGTATCACAACAACACGATTATGCATATGCATTACTGTTTGAGCACAGTCATCCTTGCCGAATCTAAAACTCATAACAATTGTTGCTTTTGAAATTCCAGAAATTGTTGTAGCAGTGCACACACACATAACCCCCACCGCCGCTACCACCACTTTCCACTTACAACAATAACTCCATGCTCTCACATGTTTAAAGACATGACTATGCTATCTGTCCCTCCCTTCCCTCCTGATCATTCTTCCCTTCCTTTATGGATCAACTTAAATGTTGTTCACCTGCAAGCTTTTTTTGACTTGACCTCTGTCTGTGATAAGAGAAAAACATACTCCTCTAAGATAGCATTTATTATTTCATTTGTAATTATTTTTTAATTTTTTCCCCACTGAGTCATAATCTCAGAAGAAAGTGTTTATCTTGCTCACCAGAAAATCTCCAGGATTTATCAGAGTGTCCAGAAGGCACTATAATATGTTTAAAAATTGTTAATGGATAAATGAATGATGATTGAATAAAGACACAGAGCTACCTCAGTCACAACTTCAAATTAAAAGATATATAGCATAAGCTGTTAGATAGCCTAGAATAAATACTAATTTCATATTTATCCTGTGTCTTTTTACTTCTCTGTGGTTTTTCCTTAATCATGTAGATACTTATTTCATAGTTATTGATGACCCCTTTTTTCAATATGAGAGTAAGGAACTTAGAGTAAAAAGAATGTATGCAACGAAACTGTTAAAGTCTTTTTTAGAGAAATGAAACACAAACATAATAATGACAGCTCATACAAAGAGTGAAATTGAGCTTCTCTTTTACCTCTGTGTTTTATGGCAGCCACAGATGCCTGAAATTACAGATGTGCCTATAAACTCCTAACACCCCGAAACCTTTAGTTGCTCCTTTGAAGGTATCATTTGCACAGATACCTCTTTAAAAGGTGACAATTTTTCCCATATCCTGAAACCACTCACCCATTAAGCCCTGTTGTATTGCTCTTACCTTCTTGCTATTATCATATTACTCTTTATTCTTGACATCCAATCTATCGAAAGGGAGAGACTTGCTGTGCTATGCTTCCATTCACGTGCTGCCAGGTTGCTGGGGACGAGGCTAATCTGTCATTTTGGGTCAGGAGGGAGGCTGGAAGCAGTTAGGTGAGTAGTGAGTCATGACCTTTGCTTTTATGATTTTTCCCATTTTGAACTAACTTTCAGACTTTTTATTGTCGTTGTTAGTCCACTGTTAATTCTACAGGAGATTCTATAAAGAACAAAAAAAGAATAAACTTTGGATTATTCATTTTCACTATCAAATAAACCTATCATGGTTATTTAAAGGGCAAGTTAGTTCTCTGATGACATTTTCCACATCACATTTAGAACCTTCTACTAACACAAGATGTTAGTTTGCCTTTCCTTCACTCAAGGTATTGACAAATATTAATAAAAACTATCTCTTGGACCACCTCTGCAGCATATCATCAATAAACAGCTAACTATTTCAAGTCTGCCATTCAAAAAAAATTCAGAATATATGTCCCCTCACCCAGGAAGTTCCAGCTTTGAGGATTTAAAGTAGGAACCAGAAACTACTAGTAGCTTTTATAATTAGCAAGTCACTATCACACACTCTAATGAAATCGCATGATCCCCAGGACCTTTAGAGTCAAATGATTTACTCCAAAATTAAAGGTCTTTTTCTATCGAGAATTGTATATCTATATTCCAGCCTTGAAAAGACACCACAATTAGATGTGAAAATTACTTACTGTGTACATTGTTAGGTAAACTGTTTATGGAAATAAAAGATACACATTCCTATGAATCCGTAGAAGTATTATCTGGCTAGAATAATGAGAACATAGTTCAAATAAGAAGAATTTAGTTTTGAATAGGAAATGTCATACCCGGCCAGGCATGGTAGCTCACGCCTGTAATCCCAGCACTTTAGGAGGCTGAGGCGGGCAGATCATGAGGTCAGGAGTTCGAGACTAGCTTGGCCAACACGGTAAAACCCCGTCTCTACTAAAAATACAAAAATTAGCTGGATGTGGTGGTGCGTACCTGTAATCCCAACTACTCAGGAGGCTGAGGCAGGAGAATCACTTGAACCTGGGAGGCGGAGATTGTGGTGAGCCAAGATCACGCCATTGCACTCTAGCCTGGGCAATAGAGTGAGACTCCATCTCAAAAAAAAAAAAAAAAAGTCATAACCATTGATATAAGTGGACAGTGATATTCTAGTACCAAAGATGCAATAAGTGAGCAAGAGGTCAAGTCCAGAAGAACCTAGGACTAGGTAACCAGAACTATACACTTCAGGAGAGCTGAGGCAAGACTGGGGCTAAGCCAGGAAGGTTAAGGAGCTTTTGCACTTCTGTTCCTCTGCATGGAATGTTCTTCCTTACACCATTGCATGAATCTCCTTTATAGTCTTCAGTTCTCAGTTCAAATACTTCCTCAGAAAGACCTTTTCTGACAACCCTGTTACTACACTATCAGCATACAAGACTTGCTTTATATCATTGCCAGTTCCTTTTTTCATAGCTACAACACATCTTCAGCTATCTTATTTTGAATTTTACTTGCTTTTATTTACCTCTTTTTGAAAGGTATGTTTTTTTTGTTGTTGTTATTTTTTTTTTTTTTTTTTTGAGACGGAGTCTCGCTCTGTTGCCCAGGCTGGAGTGCAGTGGCCAGATCTCAGCTCACTGCAAGCTCTGACTCCCGGGTTTACGCCATTCTCCTGCCTCAGCCTCCCGAGTAGCTGGAACTACAGGCACCCGCCACCTCGCCCGGCTAGTTTTTTGTGTTTTTTAGTAGAGATGGGGTTTCACCATATTAGCCAGGATGGTCTCGATCTCCTGACCTCGTGATCCACCCGTCTCGGCCTCCCAAAGTGCTGGGATTACAGGCTTGAGCCACCGCGCCCGGCCAGGTATGTAAGTTTTATAAGATCAAGGACCTTCCCTATAATCCCCACAGACCGGAATATAATATGACAATTCATGAAGGCGGTGCCCAGTAAATATTGTGGCATGAAAGAAGGAAGGGAGGAAGATATTCATAGGCCCCTTGCAGAGACATTGTCATGCACACTACATATATCATAGAATTCTTCTCAAATTTGTCTTGATTAGACACATTTCCTCTGAATAGAAGATAATGCAATGCATCAATTCCATCCTCAACTATCTGGAATCCCTTGCCATATAAAGGATGCTCTATTGCTGCAAAAAGCCTCATTTAGTCTTCATGATATTCTGTGGCAGTGGTGTTATTACTTATCCTGGAGATGAGGAAAGATACAAACAGGACATGAACTGAAATTTTCTAAATCTAAATCTCTTGCTCTTTCCTCTAAACGAAATTCTTAGCTTCTCAGTATCTGTGGTACTGAAATAAAAGAAACATAAATGTTGGTTGTACACGAATCTCCTTTTGCCTTTGTTTTTGTTTTTCCTGGTTTTTATGTATCTAGGAGTATATCTGAGAGATAAAGAGGGAGAAAGAAAGCGACAGTGTGTGCATGTATGTGAGAGAGAACGACGGAGACCCAGACACAGAGAGACAGAAAGACGCACACACATACAGTAAGAGAAAGAGACAGAGAGCAGACAGCGAGAGAGAAAAAGTAGTTTCTGTGGCAGTTTCCAACATTTGCTACATTTTCTGGAGTTAATCAGCTGAAACTTTCTTCAACGCCTAATGTGTTACCTGGGCTCAGGGCAGTTTATTATGATGAACATTGATTTGAACGTAGAAAATGTGAATTCCAATACTTACATCAACATGCATCAGCTTTGCGTCTTTGGGCAAGTTACTTCCTCTTTCTAGACCTCAGTTTTCCCATCTCTAAAATGAGAATAATATCATTTACCTTATATAGGTGTTGGAAAACCTAAATAAGAGTTTGTACTTTGAAATTCTAATGTGTTGGGCACCTTTAAAATCTCCATAAAAATGTGGCACCCTCTCCCTTAGGTTATATTTTTCCTTCTCATTATTCTAAATATAGTGCATAGATAGATAGATAGATAGATAGATAGATAGATAGATAGATAGATAGGTAGATAGATTGTGCATACAAAAATATTGTGTATATATAAAGATTGTGTATTGCCTAGGCATTTGTATATTTACCCAAGCAATCCTTTCTTGTGTGTGTATTTCATAAACCTAGTTTAGGCTACTGCAATGTTAGGTATTTATTTAGTTGTTTTTAGTTGTTTTTATACTTTCATTAGTCTTCCTGATAATCCACAAGTATGGAGTTAGATACTATCTGTGATTGCGAATATTTTTTCTTGATATAACTCTAACTAAATTTAAAAAGAATTACAAAAGCAAAATTTGGAAAGCTCCTTAGAGGACATTACTTTCAAAGCCAGCTGAATAAAACTTGCCTGGGGAGCTTGGTAAAAATACAGACATTACAATCCAACTCCATAGATTTGGATTTAGTAGGTATGGAAAAGTACCCAGAAATTAGTGCTTTTATGAATCTCTCCAGGGGATTCTGATGCACAGCCGAGTTTGAGAAGCAATGTAATACAGATGAGCAGTTTTCAAAAGTTGTTCAATCAGTGGAACATTCCTTTAACTTCTTTACTTGAAACCCCAACATACAAAACTAATAAAAGCACAACTGTTCTAATTGAAGGGGATGATAAACACCTCATCAGCTCCCCCTCTCTCAAAACCTGAGAACTGCTGAGGAACTCCAGTAAGGAGTAGAGGTTGGAAATGACTGATCTAGACCAAGTCTTTCATAATATTACTCATAGTCATTCGGCTCCAGTTTAAATGCCACCAGTGACATGAGATCTCTCATTTATAAATAGCCTTTGCTACTGAGATGTAGTTATTTATTTACTAGTAATATGTTGCTCCCTTAGAGTTCTGCAGGCTTGTGTATTGACATAATTAAATAATTGTTAGATTAAGTATAAAACTAACAAACCCATACACGTACAGTGAACTCATTTTTGACAAAGGTGCTAAGAACATACATTAAGGAAAAGACAGTATTTTCAATAAGTGGAAAACTGGATATCCATATGAAGAAGAAAAAAATTAGACTCCTATTTCTTGCCATATACAAAAATCAAATCAAAATGGATTAAAGGCTTAAATCTAAGACTTCAGACTATGAGACCACTACAAGAAAACATTGGGGAAAAATCTCTAGGACATTGGTTTGAGCAAAAATGTCTTGAGCAATACCCCACAAGCACAAGTAACCAAAGCAAAAATGGACAAATGAGATCACATCAAGTCAAAAAGCTTCTGTCCGCAAAAGATACAATAAAAAAAGTGAAGAAACAACCAACGGAATGGAAGAAAATATTTGTAAACTACCCATCTGACAAGGGATAGAATGTATAAGGAGTTCAAACAACTTAACAGAAAAAAATCTAATAATCTGATCAAAAAACAGGCAAAAGATTCAAATAGACATTTCTTAAAAGAAGACATAAAAATGGCAAATAAGATATGAAAATGTATTTAACATCATCACTGATAATCAGAGAAATGCAGATCAAAACTACAATGAGATATTGTCTCACCCCAGTTAAAATGGCTTATATCCGAAACAGAGGCAATAACAAATGCTGGTGAGGATGTGGAGAAAAGGGAACAACTGTACACTGTTGGTGGGTATGTAAATTAGTACAACCACTCTGGAGAACAGTTTGGAGATTCCTCAAAAGAATAAATACTGAGCTACCATATGATCCAGCAATCCCACTTCTGGGCATATACCCAAAAGACAGGAAGTTAATATATTAAAGAGATGTTTGCACTCCTATATTTGTTACAGCTCTGTTTACAATAGCTAAAATTTGTAAGCAACCCAACTGTCCATCAACAGATGAATTAATGAAGAAAATGTGGTACATACACACAACGGTGTAGTATTCAGCCATAAGAAAGAATGAGGCCGGGTGCAGTGGCTCATATCTGTAATCTCAGCACTTTGGGAGGCCAAGGCAGGCAGCTCAAGAGGTCAGGAGTTCGAGACCAGCCTGACCAACATGGTGAAACCCCGTCTCTACTAAAAATACAAAAATTAGCTGGGCGTGGTGGCAGTCACCTGTAATCCCAGCTACTTAGGAGGCTGAGGCAGGAGAATCGGTTGAACCCAGAAGGCAGAGGTTGCAGTGAGCCAAGACTGTACCACTGCACTCCAGCCTCAGCAACAGAATGAGACTATGTCCAAAAAAAAAAAAAAAAAAAAAAAAGAGAGAGAGAAAGAATGAGATTCAGTCATTTGCAACAATGTGGATGGAATTGGAGATCATTATGTTAAGGAAAATAAGCCAGGCGCAAAAAGACAAACATCACATGTTCTCACTCATTTGTGGGATCTGAAAATCAAAACAATTGAACTCATGGACATAGACAGTAGAAGGATGGTTACCAGAAGCTGGGAAGGGTAGTAGAAGGGTGTGGGGGAGGTGGGAATGGTTAATGAGTACGAAAATTATATATAGTTAGAAAGAATGAATAAGACCTACCCATCTGACAAGCGATAGAATGTACAAGTTCAAACAACTCTATAGAAAAAATTATAATAATCTGATCAAAAAATGGGCAAAAGATTCAAATAGACTTTTCTTTCCCAATAGCCATGTAACTAAACAGCATACAGAGGTAGAAAACATTTTGTCATTGTTTAAAATAAAGAAAAAAGTAAACTGGTTTACTTGTGTCATCTCTTGATATAGTTTGCAAATATCACAAGTTTTCTTTTCTTATTTCTGCTTATTCTACAGCACTTACATACAAAATTGTCTTTGAGCACTTTTTCTATGCTCAGCCATGTATTAGTGTTGTATGTACAAAAGTCAGTCCGATTCAACTTCTGTCCTTCATGAATTCACAAGGTAGAAGAGGAGACAAATACATAAACAGTTGTAATATAATGAAGTAAGTGCCAAATGAGACCAAAAAAGGAAAGGTGACTAGCTTCAGGAGGAGGTGCTATGTGAATTTCAACAAGAAGAGTTAACAGAAGAAACAGAAAAGGAAAGGAGAGAAAGAATAGGCCAGTAAAATTCAAGAAAGCAGTTTCTTTTAGAAACAAAACAAAAAACAAACAAATAAACAATAACAACAACAACAACAAACAGAAGAAGTAAAGGAATATTTGGAATGTTTATCAAAAGAATCACGAGGAACACAACATCCCTAAGAAATTCCTAAGATTTCCATTTGTGAATTCTAAATAAATCTAAGCTTTGAAAGAAAAACAATGATTTCAACTGTACCATTATTTAAAAAAATCATTAAATTAATATTGGCAATATGGACTTTACTTTGTTAAAGAATCTATGGATCAAGGGTGTGTTGTGATGAGGCAGGAATCATTATTTTCATTATTAACCTTATAGAACTATTTGACTTTTTAAACTATGTATGTAAAACTTAAAAGTTAAAGTTAAGTTAGAAAAAAGTATACAAGATGTTATGTCATAATTTATTAAAAATTTAGAGAATGAGTAAAAGAGGGCTTTGTGATAATTACAGGAAAAGCATTATATCAACAAATCAGATAAATTTGTTTTACATTAAAGGAAAAAAGTTACTATGAATCAGCAGGTGCTGTTGTACATTGTCAACTCAGCATTACTGACAACTCCCTCTAACTCAGTTTAACAAAGAATCCTGCTAAGCCAACTTAGCAAGAATCCCCGCCCTTGATATTCAATCAAACTTCTCTTCCTCCATCACTGATACCTAACCAAGTTCCTCTTAGTAATTTTCCATCCACTCCCTCATCCTGCAGTTGGCGTTAAATCCCTATACGTTCTTTTGTATTAGGAGCTGAGTTCAATCTCTCTTTATTACAGTAGTTTTGACCCTTACTGCAAGTCTTGAATAAAATCTTCCTTGCAATTTTTGTTAAGTGTCCAGGGGAAAAAAATTTTTCTTTAACGGTGGCAAGAAAAAAAAATCCAATTTTAATCAAATTATTTTACACTAATTATAATGTAACAATTTAAATATTCTCTTTAGTGAATCTTTTTGTTTATTCCCTTCTTCCCATGTTCCCTTAGAATGGTGCCTGAGTGTGTGCAGGAGGGCCTTACTTGACCTTGTGCTAATCTCTGCACGTGTGCCAACTTGAGTCCACCAGTGTTTGGCAGGCGTTATCCTATCTTTGACTGTTAGGAACCTCTCTTTGACTGATAAAATTGTGGCCTATTAATTTTCAGCTTGATTCAGACCTGGTGGCCCCTCTCTGCTGGGTAAGCCTTTGCTAGGCTCTCAGTAGTTCTGAAGATATTTTGAGTTTCTATGAAATGCTTCATCTGGCATCTGGTTTATCTCTGCCTCTGAAAAAAAAAAAAAAACCTGCATTACCAAGAACTATTTTATAATGACACCTGGCTTCCACCATGGCTCCACAGGATTCTTACTGGTTCTCATATCTGTGTCTATGCCACACAGCACCAAAGGGACCCCCTGAACTACAAAATAGACCCTCCTTGTGGTTGACCATCATTCCCATGTTAGCATGGATTTGTTCTGTATGGTGACCTCTTCAGATCACTAATGGGGACTACAGCTAGAGTCCTCCCCATCTACAATTTTCAAGTTGACAAGTTTTCATGAATCTGTATATTCAATCCCATATCTCACTAACTTTGCTCTCATCTTCAGTTGCCTCTACTCATAATTATTGCAGGATGCAAAAGAAGTACAGTTCCCTTTTACTGCTTCTACGTTATATCCTGAGGTAGCTTCCTTTCATTATGGAATAAATTCTATGTTGTGATCCAAAAGCCCAATGCTTTATATTTCAAATGGGAGGTAAAGGATTAAGAAACAAACAGAAAAATAAAACAAACCAACTTTTTACTTTTAAAATGCTGTTTAACCTTATAACATAATATTAAATTTTTATTTCTCTAGGAATTTCTTTTATAGCAATCTTAATGCCCATTTCAAGCCCCTTGAACATACAATAAAAAGGAACAAAAAGCAGAAACAAAATTCTTCAGTAAGAGAACTAGTAAGATTAAGAAGAAAGATTGGTAAAGAGGACAAATGCAAGATATAATACAGAAATCAATAGCTTTTTTATACTAGTAATGCGGCTTGAAATTGAAATGGTACAGAATAATACATTTACAATAACAACAAAAACTATCAAATACTAAGGTGTTAATTTAACAAGAAAGTTCAAGATCTATGTGAAGAACAACATGAAAAGCTTGTTATTAAAGAGCACAAAACCAAAACAAGCAAATGAAGATCTATACTATATTCTTAGATGGGAAAACTTAATATCATTAAAATATAAATTTCCCCAAAAATTAATATATATTTTTTAGTTCCAACACCAAAGATTTTTTAAAGGGATATGGATAAAGTATCTTAAAGTTAGTATAGCAGAATTATAGGAACTTGTAAAGAAACAGGTAATGGAAGAATATTCGTTCCACCTAATATTAAAAACTATTATAAATTTTCTGCAATTCAATTGTATTGTCATAGGAAGAAAAAATAGATCAATAGAGCAAAACTAGTAGTTTAGAAATACAACACAACATAAGTGGAGATACACTATATAACAAAGGTGGTTTTAATTAGTTAGCAAATACATGATTTATTTAATAAAGAATGTTGGAACAACTGGCCATCCATCTGGCAACACATAAAGCTGAACTGGTACCTCATACATGAAGAGATACAAAAGTAAATCCAGATGTGTTAAGAAACTAAATATAAAATGAAATACATAAAGAAAGATAGATATGCAAATATAACTTTGGATAGGGAAAACTTCTTAAACAAAATGAAAAATCCAGAAGTTCTAAAAGATAAGATATCTACGTTTGACTATGTAGAAATTAAACATTCTTTTGTGTAGAAAATAATACCATAAAAGAGTAAAAACAGATTAAAAAATACTTTCAACATATTTAACAAAAAAAAATTGCTAACCATAGTACAAAAAGAACTTTTTCCAAATTGATAAGAAAAAGGCAAACCACTTAATAGGGAAATAATCAAATAATACAAACACATAAATAACTGGAGAACAAATCTAAATGTAATTAATACAGCCAGTAGACATATAACCTCATCAGTAGGGAAGGAAATATAAGCTAATATCACTGAAATAATTCTGGTAATTATCAGACTGGCAAAATTAAACCAAAGGAGAGCTAAAGACCTTTCTGGTGAGAATGGACACAGAATAGAATAAAAGAAAAATAATTTTTGCCTATAGTAAACAATGTCAATATATATTAAAAATATAAATAACCTTTGTATCAGTCAGCATTCTGGGCTGTAATAAGAGAAATGGGTCCTGAAATTTAAATAGAAAGCAACTTATTGACAGAATATCAATCATTTACAGAATTTACAAAAAGACTAAAGAATAAAACAATGAAAATGGGCAAGGAGGGGACCTGGGCAAGATGGCCGAATAAGACCTGCTCCGGTTGCAACTCCCAGAGAGATCAATGCAGAAGTCAGGTGATTTCTGCATTTCCAACTGAGGTACTTAGCTTATCTCATTGGGACTGGTTAGACAGTGGGTGCAGCCAACAGAGGATAAGCAGAAGCAGGGTAAGGCATCGCCTCACCCAGGAAGTGCAAAGAGTTGGGGAACTCCCTTCCCTAACCAAAGGAAGCTGTGAGGGACTGTGCCCCAAGGAATGGTGTATTCCAGCCCAGATACTACGCTTTTCCCACAGTCTTCACAACCCACAGACCAGAAGATTCCCCCCTGGTGCCTACATCACTAGGGCCCTGGGCTTTAAGCACAAAACTGGGCGGCCATTTGGGCAGACACCGAGCTAGCTGCAGGAGTTTTTTTTCATACCCCATTGGCACCTGGAATGCCAGCGAGACAGAACCGATCACTCCCCTGGAAAGGGGGCTGAAGTCAGGGAGCAAAGTAATCTAGCTCAGCAGATCCCACCCCCATGGAGCCCGACAAGCTAAGATCCACTGGCTTGAAATTCTCGCTGCCAGCACAGCAGTCTGAAGTCCATCTGGGATGCTCAAGCTAGGTGTGGGGAGGGGTATCTGCCATTACTGAGGCTTGAATAGGCAGTTTTCCCCTCACAGTGTAAACAAAGCCACTGGGAAGTTCAGACTGGGCAGAGCCCACTGCAACACCTCAAAGCCTCTGTGGCCAGACTGCCTCTCTAGATTCCTCCTCTTTGAGAAGGGCATCTCTGGAGGAAAGGCAGAAGCTTCAGTCAGGTGATAATAGATAAAACTCCCATCTCTCTGGACAGAAACCTGGGAGAAGGGGTGGCTGTGGACGCAGCTTCAGCAGACTTAAACATTTCTGCCTGCCAGCTCTGAAGAGAGCAGCAGATCTCCCAGCACAGTGCTCCAGCTCTGCTAAGGGACAGATTGCCTCCTCAAGTGGGTCCCTGACTCCCCTGCCTCCTGACTGGGAGACACCTCCCAGCAGGAGTCAACAGACACCTCATACAGGAGAGCTCTGGCTGTCATCTGGCAGATTCCCCTCTGGGATGAAGCTTCCTGAGAAAGGAACAGGAATCAATCTTTGCTGTTCTGCAGCTTCTGCTGGTGACACCCAGGCAAACAGGGTCTGGACTGGAACTCCAACAAACTCCAGCAGACCTGCAGCAGAGGGGCCTGACTGTTAGAAAGAAAACTAACAAACAGAAAGGAATAACATCAACATCAACAAAAAGGATGTCCATATAAAAACCTCATCTGAAGGTCACCAATATCAAAGACCAAAGGTAGATAAATCTACAAAGATGAGAAAAATAAACAGTGCGAAAAGGCTGAAAATTCCAAAAACCAGAACACCTCTTCTCCTCCAAAGGATCACAACTCCTTGCCAGTAAGTGAGCAAAACTGGATGGAGAATGAGTTTGATGAATTGACAGAAGTAGGCTTAAGAAAGTGTGTAAAAACAAACTACTCCAAGGTAAAAAAGTATGTTCTAACCCAATGCAAGGAAGCAAAGAACCTTGAAAAAAGGTTAGAGAAATTGCTAACTAGAATAACCAGTTTAGAGAAGAACATAAATTACCTGATGGCACTGAAAAACACAGCATGAAAACTTAGTGAAGCATACACAAGTATCAATAGCTGAATCAATCAAGAAGAAAAAAGGATACTGGAGATAGAAGATAACTTAATGAAATAAAGCGTGAAGGCAAAAATAGAGAAAAAAGAAAGAAAAGGAGTGAACAAAACTTCCAAGATATGAGGGACTATTTGAAAAGACCAAATCAACATTTGATTAGGGTACCCGAAAGCAACAGGGAGAATGGAACCAAACTGGAAAAAACTCTTCAGGATATTATGCAGGAGAAGTTCCCCAACCTAGCAAGACAGGCCAACATTCAAATTCAAGAAACACAGAGAACACCACAAAGATACTCCTTGAGAAGAGCAACCCTAAGACACATAATCGTCAGATTCACCAAAGTTGAAATGAAGGAAAATATTTTAAGGGCAACGAGAGAGAAAGGTCGGGTTACCCACAAAGGGAAGCCCATCAGACTAACAGAGGATCTCTCTGCAGAAACCCTAAAAGCCAGAGGAGAGTGGGGGTCAATATTCAACATTCTTAAAGAAAGAAAAGAATTTTCAACCCGGAATTTCATATCCAGAATTTCATATCTAAACTTCATAAATGAAGGAGAAATCAAATCATTTACAGACGAGCAAATACTGAGAGATTTTCTTACCACCAGGCCTGCCTTACAAGAGCTCCTGAAGGAAGCACTACATATGAAAAGGAAAAACCGGTACCAGCCACTGCAAAAATATACCAAATTGTAAAGATATCAACACTGTGAAGAAACTGCATCAACTAACAGGCAAAATAACCAGCTAGCATCATAATGACAGGATCAAATTCACACATAACAATACTAATCTTAAAGGTAAATGGGTTAAATGCCCTAATTAAGAGACACAGACTGGCAAATGGGATATAGTCAAGACTCATCATCATCAGTGTGCTGTATTCAGGAGACCTATCTCACGTGCAAAGACACGCATAGGCTCAAATAAAGGGATGGAGGTATATTTATCAAGCAAGGGGAAAGCAAAAAAAAGCAGGGGTTGCAATCCTAGTCTCTGATAAAACCAACTTTAAACCAACAAAGATCAAAAAAGACAAAGAAAAACATTACATAATGGTAAAGGGATCAATAAAACAAGAAGAGCTAACTAACCTATATATATCTGTACCCAATGCAGGAGCACCCAGATTCATAAAGCAAGTCCTTAGAGATCTACAAAGAGACTTAGACTCCCACACAATAATAGTGGGAGGCTTTAAACCCCCCCTGTTAATATTAGATTAATGAGACAAAACTAACAAGAATATTCAGGACCTGAACACAGCTCTGGACCATGTGGACCTAATAGACATCTACAGAACTCTCCACCCAAATCAACAGAACATGCATTCTTCTCAGCACCACATCACACTTATTCTAAAATTGGCAACATAATTGGAAGTAAAACACTCCCCAGGAAATGCAAAAGAACATAATTCATAACAATCAGTCTCTCAGGCCACAGTGCAATCAAATTAGAGCTCAGGATTAAGAAACTCACTCAAAATTGCACAACTATATAAAAACTGAACAACCTGCTCCTGAATGACTACTGGGTAAATAACGAAATTAAGGCAGAAATAAATAAGTTTTTTGAAACCAATGAGAACAAAGATACGATGTACCAGAATCTCTGAGACATAGCTAAACCAGTGTTCACAGGAAAATTTGTAGCACTAAATGCCCACAGGAGAAAATGACAAAGATCTAAAGTCAACACTTTAACATCACAATTAAAAGAACTAGAAAATCAAAAGCTAACAAATTCAAAAGGTAGCAGAAGACAAGAAATAACTAAGATCAGAGCAGAAGTGAATGAGATAGAGACACGAAAAACCCTTAAAAAAAAATCAATGAATCCAGGATCTGGTTTTTTGGAAAGATTAACATAATAGATAGACCGTTAGCAAAACTAATAAAGAAGAAAAGAGACAAGAATCAAATAGACATAATAAAAAATGATAAAGGGGACATCACCACTGATCCCACAGAAATACGGACTACCATCAGAGAATACTATAAACACCTATACGCAATTAAACTAGAAAATCTAGAAGAAATTGATAAATTCCTGGACAAATATACCTTCCCAAGACTAAACCAGAAGAAGTCGAATCCCCGAATAGACCAATAGCGAGTTCTGAAATTGAGGCAGTAATTAACAGCCTACCAAGCAAAAATGACCAGGACCAGACCGATTCACACCCACATTCTACCAGAGGTACAAAGAGGAGCTGATACCATTCCTTCTGAAAATATTCCAAATAATAGAAAAAGAGGGACTCCTCTCTAACTCATTTTATGAGGCCAGCATCATCCTGATACCAAAATCTGGCAGAGACACAACAAAAAAAGAAAATTTCAGGCCATCATCCGTGATGAATATAGATGCGAAAATTCTCAGTAAAATACTGGTAAACTGAATCCAGCAGCACATCAAAAATCTTGTCCACCATGACCAAGTCGGCTTCATCCCTAGGATACAAGGTTGGTTCAACATACGCAAATCAATAAGCATAATCCATCACATAAACAGAACCAATGACAAAAACCACATGATTATCTCAATAGATGCAGAAAAGGCCTTTGATAAAATTCAACACTCCTTCATGCTAAAAACTCTCAATAAACTAGGTATTGATGGAATATATCACAAAATAATAAGAGCTATTTATGACAAACCCACAGCCAATATCATATTGAATGGGCAAAAGCTGGAAGCATTCCCTTTGAAAACCAGCACAAGACATGGATGCCCTCTCTCACCACTCCTATTCAATAAAGTATTGGAAGTTCTGGCCAGGGCAATCAGGCAAGAGAAAGAAATAAAGCATATTCAAATAGGAAGAGAGGAAGTCAAATTGTCACTGTTTGCAGATGACATGATTGTATATTTAGAAAACCCCATCGTCTCAACCCCAAATCTCCTTAAGCTGATAACCAACTTCAGTAAAATCTCAGGATACAAAATCAATGTGCAAAAATCACAAGCATTCCTATACACCAATAATAGACAGAGATCCAAATAATGAGAGAACTCCCATTCACAATTGCTATGAAGAGAATAAAATACCTAGGAATATAACTTAAAAGGAATGTGAAGGACCTCTTCAAGGATAACTACAAACCACTGCTCAACAAAATAAAAGAGGAAACAAACAAATGGAAAAAACATTCCATGCTCATGGATAAGAGGAATCAATATCAAAATGGCCATACTGCCCAAAGTACTTTATAGATTCAATGCTATACCAATCAAGCTACCATTGACTTTCTTCACAGGAATAGAAAGAACTGCTTTAAATTTCATATGGAACCAAAAAGGAGCCCATATAGCCAAGACAATCCTAAACAAAAAGAATAAAGCTGAAGGCATCACACTACCTGACTTCAAACTAAACTACAAGGCTACAGTAACTAAAACAGCATGGTACTGGTACCAAAACAGATATGTGGGCCAATGGAAAACAACAGAGGCCTCAGAAATAACCTCACACATCCACAACCATCTGATCTTTGACAAACCTGACAAAAACAAGCAATGGGGAAAGTATTCCCTATTTAATAAATGGGGTTGGGAAAACTGGCTAGCCATATGCAGAAAACTGAAACTGGACCCCTTCCTTATACCTTATACGAACATTAACTTGAGATGGATTAAAGAGTTAAATGTAAGATCTAAAACCATAAAAACCCTAGAAGAAAACCTAGGCAATACTGTTCAGGACATAAGCATGGACAAAGAATTCATGGCTAAGACACCAAAAGCAATGGCAACAAAAGCCAAAGTTGACAAATGGGATCTAATTAAACTAAAGAGCTTCTGCAGAGCAAAAATAAACTATCATCAGTGTGAAAAGGTAACCTATAGAATGGGAGAAAATTTTTGCAATCTATCTGACAAAGGGCTAATATCGAGAATCTACAAGAAACTTATACAAATTTACAAGAAAGAAACAAACAACAGCATTAAAAAGTAGGCAAAGGATATGAACAGATACTTATCAAAAGAAGACATTTATGTAGCCAATAAACATATGAGAAAAAGCTCATCATCACTGGTCATTAGAGAAATCCAAATCAAAACCAAAAAGAGATACCATCTCATGCCAGTTAGAATGGAGATCATTAAAACATCAGGAAACAGATGCTGGAGAGGATGTGGAGAAATAAGAATGCCTTTACAATGTTGGTGGGAGTGTAAATTAGTTCAACCATTGTGGAAGGCAGTGTGGCGATTGCTCAAGGATCTAGAACCAGAAATACCATTTGACCCAGCAATTCCATTACTGGGTATATTCCAAAGGGTTATAAATCATTCTACTATAAAACCCTATGCACACGTATGTTTATTGCAGCACTGTTCGCAATAGGAAAGACTTGTAACCAATCCAAATGCTCATCAATGATAGACCAGATAAAGAAAATGTGGCACACATTCACCATGGAATACTATGCAGCCATAAAAGAAGGATGAGTTCATGTCCTTTGCAGGGACATGGATGAAGCTGGAAACCATCATTCTCAGCAAACTAACATAGGAACAGAAAACCAAACACTGCATGTTCTCACTTATAAGTGGGAGTTGAACAATGAGAACACATGGACACAGGGAGGGGAACATCACACACTGGGGCCTGTCAGGGAGTGGGGGACTAGGTGAGGGATAGCAATAGGAGAAATATCTAATGTAGATGATGGGTTGATGGGTGCAGCAAACCAACATGGCACTTGTATACCTATGTAACAAACCTGCACGTTCTGTACATATATCCTAGAACTTACAATATAATAAATAATAATAATAATAATAAATAAAATAAAATAAAGAAAATGGGCAAGGATCATTGAAATCTAAATAGCTGGAAACACAGCCAAGGGAAAGTCCAGGAACACCCTGTTCAGGGAATCTTTGTCCTTGCCAGTGGATACTGTATACCATTCTTGACCACCAGTTCAATTTTTTAAAAAGGAAGACTTCACACTCTCAGTTTTTAAAATCAGGATTTTGTTTTGTTTTTTAATTTTTAACTACCTGAAAATGTATTTAACAAAACAATGTCTCTTTACGTGAAAACATACATTAAAAAGTTTTGAATTCCTTCTATTTGTTTAATTTTGGTTTTTTTCAGAGAAAAGTCAACTGAAAAAAATTTATGAAATATCAAAATGTATGTATTAATATATGTACTCACATGTATATAAATGATTTTCATTTATTTTAAATAATTATCTCTGGGTAGTAGGATAATTTAAGTAGTTTTTTATGCATTTTAATGACGTGCAATTTTTTTTTGTTACAGAAAGATGATATATTAGTCTGTTTTCATGCTGCTGATAAAGATATACCCAAGATGGTCAATTTACAAAAAAAAAAAAAGACTTTTATTGGACTCATAGTTATTTCCACACATTTGGAGAGTCCTCACAATCATGGCGGAAGATAAAAGGCACATTTCACTTGGCAGTAGACAAGGGACGAGAGCTTGTTCAGGGAACTCCCCTTTTTAAAACCATCAGATCTCATGAGACTTATTCACTATCATGAGAACAACAAAAGAAAGACTTGCCCCATGATTCAATCGCCTGCCACCAGGTCCCTCCCGAAACATGCGGGAATTCAAGATGAGATTTTGGTGGAGACACAGCCAAAGCATACTACATGAGCTTTATTAAAACGACAATATCATTATTTTAGTTAAAAGAAGAATGAAGCATTGATTTAGTTTTGAGAAAGAATAGAGTTACTTTAAATACATGACTCCTGTAAATAGCGGACTAGTTTTTCCCATAATAAAATGTTTGTAGAGAGAGGGTCAGTTCCAAGTTTGGTTCCGAAGTTCAGCCCAGCCAAGGTCCTGAGTTGGATTTTTACAATTTTCCATTTTGGCTTCAAGGAGACTACAGTAGCACCAAGAATCTTAGACCACATAACTATTTTCAAAGGTAGGAAACACAGGTCATTGCTTCTGTCTTCTCAGATATACCCATCAGCTTTCTCCTTTATCTCATTTTCACCCCTACATTATGCCTGACTCTCCTGACATCGGGAGACCTCTGGGTGATAGCGGAACAAAATCAGGACTCTGTTAGCCAGGAAAGGGGAGAAAGAAGGGATGGCCTTTGCAATCTACACTGTCTACTATATCCATTTTTTTACATTTCCATATAGGAAGAAATAGAGATGAGAGAGAATAAGGAAAAGAGGAAAGAGGGAAGGGAAGGGAAGGGAAGGGAGAAGGAAAGAAAAGAAAGAAAGAAAGAAAAAGAAAGAAAGAAAGAAAGAAAGAAAGAAAGAAAGAAAGAAAGAAAGAAAGAAAGAAAGAAAGAAAGAAAGAAAGAAAGAAAAGAAAGAAAGAAAAAGAAAGAAAGAAAGAGAGAGAGAGAGAGAGAGAGAGAAAGAGAAAGAAAGAAAGAGAGAAAGAGAATAAGAGAGAGAGGGCATTAGGACAAATAACTAATGCATGTGAGGCTTAAAACCTAGATGACGGGTTGATAGGTGCAGCAAACCAACATGGCACATGTATACCTATGTAACAAACCTGTAAGTTCTGCATATGTATCCCAGAACTTAAAGTAAAAGAAAAAAAAAAGAAAGAGAAAGAAAGAAGGAAAGAAAGAAACGAAAGAAAGAAAAGAAAGAAAGAAAGAAAGAAAAAGAAAGAAAGAAAGAAAGAAAGAAAGAAAGAAAGAAAGAAAGAAAGAAAGAAAGAAAGAAAGAAAGAAAGAGAGAGAGAGAAAGAAAGAAAGAGAGAGAGAAAGAGGGCAGGAGGGAGGGAGGGAGGGAAGAAGAGGAAGAAGAGGAAGAAGAAGAAGGAAGGAAGAAAGGAAGGAAGGAAGGAAGGAAAGAAGGAAGGAAGGAAAGAAAGGGAGGGAGAGAGGGAAGGACGGAAGGAAGGGAGGGAGGGAGGGAGGGAAGGGAGAGAGAGAGAAAGGCAGGCTTCATAAACATCTCAAAATTTCTATACATATCTGTAACATGCTTACTTTCAAATCACCTATAATTTAGAATTTAAGATCTCAATTTATCTAATCATCCAAGAAAAAAAAATTGTACTTTTATTAGATTGTTTGTTCTTTTGCTCTTCATTAATCCTTAAGAAGATACCTTGAATATTAATAATAGCCTTTCTTTACAATGTATTTCCTTGGCTTTTGCTGTGAAGCAATGAAATTTTTGGTAGAGACTAGGCTTAAAATATTTAGACAATTGGCAGAGTCATAGTCCAATGATAGACTTGTCTCAAAAATAGTGAGAATAAATGTTATTAAAATTAGTATTTAATATACACTTTATAATTTTTTCTATAGTCTATAGACATTATTTGCTGATAAACTTCAAAACTTGATACAGTATACTCAACTTTTCTTAAAAATCCAAATGTGACTTATTTTTCTTGTGCACTTTTGTGTCAGAGTTTTGTAAACAATTTGGGATTGAGAAAGAAGGAGTAGTAAATAACAAAGATACGATTTAAGAAAAAATGGAAGGTGGTAATCAAATAACTTCATGCAGCAATGACTGATTTTTTTTTCTTAGCTTTTGAATAAACTCTTAGCTAAACAACTGATTCATTATATTGGTGAGGCAAACAGAAGCCTTTGTGAAACCAAAAAATAAGTTATCAAATACAATTCTCTCCTCAGGAAACTAAAATCCAGCAAATTGAGGGAAGCTACTTTTAATCTCTGTGCACATTTCCAATCTAGAAAGGCTTGCTTTGTTTCTACATTAACAGAAATTGGTGAGTTTTAAAAGAGCATGCTCATCAGAGTCTAATAAGATTGAGTTTGGAATAAGTAGGTAACAATTACAGATAATGAAAATGGTATCTAATTGAACCTAGATGTTTGTTTTTGTTTTTGTTTTTGTTTTTTCCAGGTCTTCATTTCTTTGTATAATCTTTTAAAGATGGCTCTTAGGAATCCCCGTTAATGTTTTACTGTTTTAATAAGGAGCTGCATTTTTGTACTAAATTAGAAGTAATAGAGTCATTTAGTTAACTCTATCTACTCCATAAAACCCAGTGTGAGACACATATTCAAAACCATTACTCATCCAGTGAAAACCCAGTAATTTTGTTTTGTTTTGTTTTGTTTTGTTTTGTTTTTTTGAGATGGAATCTCGCTCTCGCTCTGTTGCCCACGCTGGAGTGCAATGGTGCAATCACAGCTCGCTGCAACCTCCGTCTCCCAGGTTCAAGAGATTATCCTGCCTCGATCTCCTGAGTAGCTGGGATTACAGGCATGAGCCACCATGTCCGGCTAATTTTTGTATTTTTAGTAGAGACAGGGTTTCACCATGTTGGCCAGGCTGTTCTTGAACTTTTGACCTCGTGATCTTCCCACCTCAGCCTCCCAAAGTGCTGGGATTACAGGCATGAGCTACCGCACCTGACCAGTGACAACCCAATAACTTTTAAGCAAAATACGCAAAAGAGATTCCAGGACCTACAAACCAAAGGAAAGACTGGCAACACTGCATTTCCTTTTCTTTACGGAGAATTGAACCAAGACACTTAAAAGTATTAAAAGAAAGAATATTCACGAGACCTGACAGTAAAGACAGTGCAAACAACAAAATATTAAGCTATAAAACAATACCAAAGTAAGTGGGGAGATTGTATTTTGGCCAATAAACATGCAACCAATTTCATTATTTTCTTTTTATCGCTCAACCTTGGTTAATTAATTGAGGTAAATATAATATTTGGGCAAAGATTAAAAACCAGATTGTAACGTGTATGTCACTTAAGATCCAGTGTAGAAACAGTTTTAAACTTCATCTGGTGCTGATATGGGTTGAGTATGAACCAGTTATTTGTTTTCTTTTTTTATGATTTGTACCTTAATTAAATAATTTTGTATCTTTTGTTATTGTTGGAATTCTTCTATTTTCAAATGTGTCGGAAGCAACCTGGGGCTTTATTTGGTTGTTCTCAACTGGACATTATAATAGGCTTTTGTTTGTGTATCTGGGAGAATAGAAATCTGGGTTGTAAGATTTAATTAAGAGAAGCTATTTTATAAAAGATTTGGCTATGTTCTTTCTCTAAATACTTCAGTAGAGCTGCTTCACAAGCAGTGAACATAGAAGACTGATTTGATTGTTGAAAAATGAACTCTGCATCAAATCCCTCCAAACTAACTATGAGTTTGAGCCATTTTTTCTAACCCTATGGAATTCTAGTATCTAAAGTTCAATAAATGACAAAATGAAAGACAAAAATCCTTCTTGTTTTGGTTGGGGGGTGGTGGCAGGAGACAGAGTCTCACTTTGTCACCCAGGCTGGATTGCAGTGGCACGATCTCGGCTCATTGCAACCTCTGCCTCCAAGATTCAAGCAATTCTCCTGCCTCAGCTTCCCATGTAGCTGGGATTACAGATGCCTGCCACCACGCCCAGGTAAGTTTTGTATTTTTAGTAGAGACAGGGATTTACCATGTTGGCCAGACTGGTCTCAAACTCTTGACCTCAAGTGATTCTCCGATCTCAGCCTCCCAAAGTGCTGGGATTACAGGCATGAGCCACCATGCCCAGCCTTTCTCTTAAAGAAAACACAAAAAGCAAGTATGTATTTGGAGAGTTTCAACTGAATTTTATTTGTGGGGTATTAGTGAAGGAATAAGAGACATATTTGAGATTCTTTCCTGTAATATGTTTGCCACTTTAAATTTATTTTGACACATGAAAGTAAATTTTCTTAAAAGTATAGTAGGAACAGGCTAGGGAATTATGTATAGACTCTTTCCTTCATTGCATATACAAAAGTGAGGAGGAAAAATTTTTCTGTCATTGCTCTTGTTTACACACACATGTGCGCACACACACACACACACATGCATTCCCTGACAGTCTCTGGAATAAATGTGACATTAAGTGGTGACACAGAATTCAGAATTCAATTTCTAGCCAGCAGTTTTATGCAGAAGCTATCGGTATATGTAAAAGAAAAAAAAAAATCTCAGTAAGGAGTCTCCAGCCCAGGGTTAAAGCAGTCATGTTAGTTCCTTTATTTTACTTTATTCTGCATCTTACATCAGGACACAAAGAGACCTACCAATGGGAATTAATTACCTAATCATAGAAAATACATGAAAGTGGTCAAACGCCATGGTTGTCAAGCACAACACTCAACACATTTTCATTAAAGGAGGGCATTTGCCAGATACAATAGAGCCTGGAACTCCTAGGGGACTGAAAGGCAATCAACAAGGATGAATACAAATTCACTAATGAAAGCAGCTACAAGTTGGTTATAACCCCAAGTTTTAGAAGAATTAGGAAAAAAAAAGCTTTAAAACCTGATTTTATAAACTTTGTTTTCCTTTATCTGATTTTAACTCAATTCACAAAATCCCTCCTCATGTTTTAGTATCCTGTTATGGGCTTTTTTACCCTGATTTAAACATTTGTACCTTAGACTAGAAAATAGAAGATGGCTTTTGAAAGGATAAGGCCTTTATAAGTACCTATAAGAAAACTTTGGGCTATATATCTCAAAACAAAAGGCTAACCACCCTAAATTCATTATTATAATGTTGTAGCCTAAATGTTTGTGTCTCCTGACAATTCACACGTTAAATCCCTAACCTCCAGTGTGATGGTATTTGGAGACTGGGCCTTTGGGAGGTAATTAGGGATAGATAAGGTTGTGAAGGTAGGCTTTCATGATGGGATTACTGCCCCTAGAAGAGGACACCAGAGAGCGTGTTCTCTCAGATCTCTCCATCTGCCACGAAATGACACATCAAGAAGGTGCCTTCTGCAATCCAGGAAGAGAGCCCTTACCAGGAACTGAGTTGACCAGTACTTGATCTTGAGCTCCCTAGTCTCTAGAAAATGTATTTCTCTGGTTTTAGTCACCTCCTCTATAGTATTTTGTTATTGCAACATAAGCAGACTAATAATATGCGTAGTCAATAAGAAACTGATATAACACAAAGGCTTTCTTGTTTAGGATGAAGAGGGCAGACTGGCCTTACCTTTGTTTGTATAACCCTAAGCAAGTTATTAACCTGTCTTAACCTATTTCTTCTTCTAAAAGATGGGAATAACAACACCAGCATTCTTCTAGTGTGTGAACGTTCAAACAATATGAAGCAAAATCTTCACAGAGCATCTGGCAAGTGGCAAAATCTAAATTAAGGTTGATTATTTGAGCCCATCCCCATCACTTCCATAAGGAGTAATAGCCTTCAGATTCCATTCCTTATTTCTACCAGTACCTCACTGCACATTAAGAAATACTTTGCGTTTCTTTCTTTATGATGCAAAGAAGAATTATTTTACAATTCAAACAGATATTCTGAAATGTGTTATCACTTGCTTGGAATATGATGTTACCCTTTTAAAATCTGATTGTTTTCTGAAAGCCTTGAAAGAAAACTCTAAACCTGTCTGAATAATATACAAATAATTCAACATAGTAAATATTTTTTAACATTTGATATATGCTGGAAAATTTTTATCTTGGATGCTATAGAGCATACATGGGTGTCTTAAGACGGGGTCCCGTCCTCAAAAGGCCCAGAATAGTGAAGGAAACAGACATGCAAATTAGCATTTTATAGTGTAATAGCTACTATCATAGTCATAACCACAAGGCTTAGTGAAGACACAAAGGAAAGACTAGTCTGTTCTTCCTAGGGTAGACAGAAAAGGCACCTTACAGAAGGTGAAACTGTTAAGCAGGTAAGTTTACCAGCATTACATGAACTTTGTACCTTACTGCAAGAACTAACAGCAGCTAAAGTAAAATGAATGAATTTGTGAAGGGTTCATTATGCAGCTTGCACACTGAATAGTCCATGTATGTTCTTTGTTTCAGCATTCAACACGGGATACCACATTGCACTGAACAATAACACCAGCAAATTACAACCATTGTTACTACTGTTACCGATGTATTACTGCTATCACTATTACTATTACCAATATTAATAATAATAATAATCCATATCCTGTGTATAGGATTTATACACTTCATTCTAAATCTAATCTGTAGTCATCATTCTTCTTTAGTGCAAAACGAGGAAACTGATGTTCAAACTCAACAATTTGCAAAATCAATTCTTTTTTCGTTAGGAATAATAAGAAAACATCAATATCATTGATATGGCTTTCTTAAAAGTGATGAAGTAATAGAAAACAGGAAGCAATTCTACACCCTCCAGATGCTCCACACAACTATCATCCTAGCTCCCACCGTACTTGTTCTTAACTACTTGAAAAAATTAGTTAACATTCTCATTCGCATCAATTAACATTCTGAGAACTCTAACAAATGCTGTTCATAAGCTGTGTTTATACTACATTGCTTTTCCTTTTTCCACATTTTTAATTATGAAAGTAAAATATGCTCATTATAGGTAATTGAAAAATATAGACAGATATTCGAGGATAAAAAATTAATCCATATCCTGAAAACCCAGAAATAACCACAGTTAACATTTGATGATATATTTCCTTCTAGCCCATTTTCCCTCTGTTTCTCTGCATTTGCACGTGTATTTTTCTTAGAAAATATGCTTTATATAAAGCATATTTATTTTACCCTATATTATTAGTTTAATAAACTTTTTGGAATCATTTTATATTTTAAAAACAGTTGCAAAGATAATACAGTATTGTATAAGCCCTTCACCTAGCTTCCTCTAAAATTAACATCTTATATAACTGTGCTACCTGTCTCCTTTGTCTCCTGATTTGTGACAGTTTCTCAATCTTTCTTTGTTTTTTGTGGCTTTGACATCTTTGAAGACTACTGGCTAGGTATTACCTTTGGACTTTTTTTATGTTTTCTCATGACTAGAGCCCTTCTCATCACCAGTATGTCAGAGAGTACATGATAGCAGCATCATTCATCATTGGTGAAGTTAATCTTGATCACCTGGTCAAGGTGGTGTGTGTCAGTTTCCAATCTTCCTTTGTCATCCTTTGTTATTTGTGAGTCACTACATCCAGTTAACCCTAAAGACATAGGTGAGCTTAACAAAGCTGCATATCCTAGAGGAGTAACTACACATATTATTTGAAATCCTTCTGTAATGATGATTTACCTTTTGCATCTTGTCTCCCATTCATTTATTTTTTCTATTATTTACTAACACCATATGGACACCTAACAGTTTAGTTTATACTTTGGGTTATATTGTGTTATTTTGTTGCTCAAAATTATCCCAATTTGACCATTGAGAGCTCTTTCATGTGGCTCTTGTGTCTTTTTGAAATGTCCCGTTTTCCCCACTTTATTTTTTTAATTTTTTTGTTTGTTTGTGATTATTTCTTTACTTTCTGGCACTACGAGATGCTTCATGCTTGTCACCCCAGCCCTCAAATTAGCCATTTCTCCAGGGAGCACCATAAGTTAGGCTCATTCCATTTCTTTATCAAAGAATGGTATTAGACATTTAAGATCTGAGTTCTGGGTTTTATATTATCCTTTAAGTAGAAACAATATCCAATAACCCAATAAATTATTCACCATTTATTTTAGTATAAGCAAGCATGAAATTGAACAACCTATTGCTTGATTTGAACTACAATTTGTGTTTCTCTAATTTTTCTTCACCAAAAGTATAATATGCATACCATAGTGAATTGCTTAAGAGCCTGGACTCTGAAATCAGAGTCTGGGTTCACCCATTTGACGTGTGACATTGGGCAGGTTTCTCTATCTTCTTGTACCTCAGTTCTATCATCTAGAGAACAGAATAAATAATAAAGTATGCACCTCACCCAGAAATTGTGAGAGTTTAAATAAGTTATTATTTGCAACGTACTTAGAATGGTGCCTGGCACTCAATAATTACTGTATAAATACTAGTTGTTATGATTGCTATTCTGACAACTTTAACCAGAATTCTGATACTGAAAAGGCAACATCCAATAATAGCCAACACTTACTGAGCCTAGCTTATGAGAAAGACACTCATTAATTCTATTTATAAGGTATATCTTTTTAAAAAAATGTATATTATTAATTTTGATCTTAATTTTTTTAGTATGCACATATTAAATTATATTTTATCTCATGTTTATATTCAATTTCTCATAAAATCTTTATGAGTAGGTGGAGTACACAAGATTTTTAGAGCAGTAAAATTACTGTGAATGATACTATAATGGTGGGTACATGTTTTATTACACATTCATTCAAACCTATAGAAGGTACAATAACAAGAATGAACTCTGATATAAACTAGGGACTCTGGGTGATACGGATGTGTCAATCTAAATTCACCAGTTGTAACAAATTACCACTCTGATGGGGAATATTAGTAATGGAGGAGACTATGCCTGTGTGGAAGCAGGGTTTTAGGAAAGCTCTGTGCCTTCTGCTCAATTTTGCAATAAACCTCAAACTGCTTCAAAGAAATACAGTAAACTTTATAAAAAAAATCAGTATGTGTTAGAGCATCTCCAAGATGACCCCCATAAAGTCCTCCTCTAACTGTATATGTATGCTATTTCTCACTTTAAAAAGTAGAATCTAATTCCCCTTCCCCTGAATTTGGAACTTTGTTAGTGACTTATCTAACCAAAAGAATGTAACAGAAGTAACATTCTTAAACTTTCAAAACTAAGTTTTATACGAAGATTTGGCATTTACACGTGGGTATCTAGAAACACTTATTTTGGAAATGACTCTTCTCAGGACTAAGCTGTCAGGCCCTAGAAGCCTAAGCTGCATGGAGAGACCAAAATGTAAGGCACACAAGTTGACAGCTCCAATTGAGTTATCAGCTGACAGCCAGCATCAACTTCCAGCCCTCCTGGATTCCCAGGCTAATCAAACCCCTAATGATTGTAGACCCAGTTGACATCTGATGCCGCCTCATGAGAGCTTCAAAGCAAAAACTGCATGCTGCATCTGGTGAATGTACAGAATTATCAACAATACTATTAAATTATTGCTTTAAACCACAAAGTTTTTGAGTAGTTTGCTATGGAGAAATATATGACCAGAATATGATGTCTTTTATTTTTTTATACTCAGTCATTGGTGAGAAACTTAGTTCACACAAGTAAAGGTAGCAAATATCGAAGATTATTAATAGCTTTTTGACTGATGGATAAAATTTTCACCATTGCCAAAATGTAGGTCATTTACTTTCTTTAACTTATACATCATAAAATCTAACAGTTCTTTTTTTATTCATTGACTAATGTAATTTTAGAAAAATATTATGAAAATTTGATGGGATTTAAGACCAATACAGTTTCTTAAATCAAGTATTTCTTTTAACTTTTAAGTTTTGGGGTACATGTGAAGGTTTGTCACATAGGTAAACAAGTGTCATGAGGGTTTGTTGTGCAGATTATTTAATATCCAGGTATTGAGCCTAGTACTTATTAGTTATTTTTTCTGATCCTCTCCCTCCTCCCACTCTTCACCCTCCAATAGGCCCTACTGTGTGTTGTTTCCCTCTACGTGTCAAAGTGTTCTCATTATTTTGCTCCCACTTGTGAGAACATGCAGTATTTGTTTTTCTGTCCCTGTGGTAGTTTGCTAAGGATAATGGCCTCTACATCCATCCATGTCCTTTCAAAGGATATGATCTCATTCCTTTTATTGTTGCATAGTATTCCATGGTGTATATGTACCACTGTTTGGTGTTTTTCTTTTTTTTTTTTATCTAGTCTATCATTGATGGACATTTAGGTTGATTCCCTGACTTTGCTACAATAAGTAGTGCTACAATAAACATGCATGTGCCTGTGTCTTTATAATAAAATTCTTTATATTCCTTTGGGTATATATCCTGTAATGGGATTGCTGGTTAAATGGTATTTATGTCTTTAGGTTTTTGAGGAATTGCTACACTGTCTTCCACAATGGTTGAACTAAATTACACTTCCACCAACAGTGTATAAGCATCTCTTTTTTCTCCACAAATGGAACAGCATCTGTTATTTTTGACTTTTTAATAATAGCCATTCTGACTGGTGTGAGATAGTACTTCATTGTGGTTTTAATCTGCATTTCTCTAAAGATCAGTGATGTTGAGCTTTTTTTCATATTATTGTTGGCCACTTGTATGTCTTCTTTTGAGAAGTGTCTGTTCATGTCCTTTGCCCACTTTTTAATGGGGTTGTTTTTTCTTGTAAATTTGTTTAAGTTCCTTGTAGATGCTGGATATTAGACCTTTGTCAAATGGATAGATTGCAAAAATGTTCTCTCATACTGTAGGCTGTCTGTTTATTTTTTTTTCTGTGCAGGAGGTCTTTAGTTTCATTAGATCTCATTTGTCAATTTTGGGTTTTTCTTAAATTGCTTTAGGCATCTTCTTCATGAAATCTTTGCCCATACCCATGTCCTGAATGACATTGCCTAGGTTGTCTTCCAAGATTTTTTATAGTTTTGGGTTTTACATTTAAGTCTTTAATTCACTTTGAGTTAATTTTTGTATATGGTGTACAGAGGGGTCCAGTTTCGATCTTCTGCATATGGCTAGACAGTTATCCCAGCACCATTTATCGAATAGAGAATACTTTCCACATTGCTTGTTTTGGCCAAGTTTGTCAAAGATCAGATAGTTTTAGGTGTTTGTTCTTATTTATGGGCTGTCTATTGTTCCATTGGTCTATGTGTCTGTTCTTGTACCAGTACCATACTGTTTTGGTTACTGTAATCCTTTAGTATAGTTTGAAGTTGGGTAGCATGACGCCTCTAGCTTTGTCCTGTTTTCTAAGGATTGCCTTGGATATTTGGGCTCATTTTCTGTTCCATGTGAATTTAAAAAATTTTTTTTTCTAATTCTGTGAAGAATGTCTATGATAGTTAATGAGAATAGTACTAAATCTATGAGTTACTTTGGGCAGTGTGGCAATTTTAATGATATTGATTCTTCTTATCCATGAGCATGAAATGTTATTCCAACAGTTTGTGTCATATCTAATTTCTTTGAGCAGTGGCTTGTAGTTCTCCTTGTAGAGAACATTGATATTCATCTTTCACCACCCTAGTTAGCTGGATTCCTAGGCATTTTATTCTTTTTGGGGCAATTGTAAATGGGAGTTTGTTCATGATTTGGCTCTTGGCTTGACTGTTGTTGGTATATAAGAATGGTAGCAATTTTTGCACATTAATTTTGTATCCTGAGACTGCAGAAGTTGCTTATCAGCTTCAGAAGCCTTCAGGCAGAGACAGTGGGATTTTCTAGATATAGGATCATGTCATCTGCAAACAGGGATAATTTGGCTTCTTCTCTTCCTATTTGAATGGACTTATTTTTCTCTCTTGCCTGATTTCCCTGACCATAGGTTCCAATACTATGTTGACTAGAAGTGGTGACAGAGACTATCCTTGTCTTGTGCTGTTTCTTTTTAGGGTAATGCTTCCAGTTTGTGCCCATTCAGTGTGATGTTGTCTGTGGTTTGTTATACATGGCTCTTATTATTTTGAGATATGGTCCTTCAGTACCTAGTTTATTGAAAGTTTTTACCATGAAGTGATGTTGAATTTTATCAAAAGTTTTTCTACATCTATTGAGATAATTATGTGGTTTTTTGTCTTTAGTTCTGTCTATGTGATGAATTACATTTATTGACTGGTATATGTTGAACCAACCTTGCATCCCAGGGATGAAGCCTACTTTATCATGGTGAATAAGTTTTTTGATATACTGCTGCATTTGGTTTTTCAGTATTTTATTGAGAATTTTTGCACCAATGTTCATCAAGGATATTGGCCTGAAGTTTTCTTTTTTGGTAGCAGGCTGAATAAAGAACCAAGACCTATTCGTATGCTGTCTTCAAGAGACCTATCTCACATGCAATTACACATATAGGCTCAACATAAAGGAATGGAAGAAAATGTACCCAGCAAATGGAAAACAGAAAAAAGCAGGGGTTGCAACCCTAGTTTTGGACAAAAAAAGACTCTAAATCAACGAAGATCAATGAACAAAGACAAAGAACATTACATAGTGGTAAAGGGTTTAATTCAACAAGAGTTAACTATCCTAAATATATATGGACCCAACACAGAAACACCTAGATTCATAATGCAAGTTCTTAGAGACTTTCAAAATTTTAACTCCCACATAATAACAATGGGAGACTTTAACCCCCCACTGACAATATTAGACAAATCATCAAGGCAGAAAATTAAGATATTTAGGACATGAACTTAGCCCTAGGTCAAATGAACTTGATATACATCTACAGATCTCTCTACCCCAAAACAAAAGTATACATGTTCTTCTCATCACCACATAGAACTTACTCAAAAATCAATCACATAATCAGAGGTAAAACACTCCTCAACAAATGCAAAAGAAATAAAATCATGACAAACAGTCTCTCAGACCACACTGCAATCAAATTAGAACTCAAGACTAAGGAACTCACTCAGAAAACTGGGCACAGTGGCTCACACCTGCCATCCCAGCACTTTGGGAGGCCAAGGTGGGCGGATCACTTGAAGTCAGGAGTTCAAGACCAGCCTGGCAAACATGCCCACCTCTACTAAAAATACAAAAATTAGCCTGGCATGGTGGCAGGCACCTGTAATCCCAGCTACTCAGGATGCTGAGGTAGGAGACTTGCCTGAACCCAGGAGGCAGAGGTTGCAGTGAGTCGAGATCATGCCACTGCAATCCAGCCTGGGTGACAGAGTGAGACTCCATCTGAAGAAGTAAAAATAAAAAGAAACTCACTCAAAACCATACAGTTACATGAAGATTGAATAACCTGCTTCTGAATGACTTTGGGGTAAATAATAAAACCAAGGCAGAAATCAAGAAGTTATTTGAAACTAATGAGAACAAAGATACATTCTATCAGAATCTCTGGGACACAGCTAAGACAGTATTAAGAGGAATAGTACTAAATGCCTCCATCAAAAAATTAGAAAGATCTCAAGTTAACAACCTAACATCATAACTAAAAGAACTAGAGAACCAAGAGCAAACAAATCCCCAAACCAGCAGAAGACAAGAAATAGCCCAAATCAGAGCTGAACTGAAAGAGACAGAAAAAAATTCTAAAAAATCAACAAATCCTGGAGCTTGTTTTTTTGAAAAAATTAATAAAATAGACTGCTATCTAAACTAATAAAGGAGAAATTGTATTCAAATAAACACAATCAGAAATGATAAAGAGGATATTACCACTGACCCCACAGAAATGCAAACAACTATCAGAGAATATTATTAACATCTCTATGCATATTAACTAGAAGATCTAGAAGAAATAAATAAATTTTGGGGCACATACACCCTCCCAAGACTCAACCAGAAAGAAATTGAATCCCTGAACAGACCAATAACAAGTTCTGAAATTGAAACAGTAATAAATAGCTATCTACAGAAAAAAGCCCAGGACCAGATGAATTCACAGCTGAATTCTACCAGATGTACAAAGAAGAGTTGTTACCATTCCTACTGAAGCCATTCCAAGTAATTGAAAAAGAGAGGCTCCTCCCTAAATCATTCTATTAGACCAGCATCATCCTAATATCATATTAAGTACTTCAAAATAATGATAAAGCTATTGCTATGCACAGCCAAAATAATGATAAAGCTATTGCTATTCACAGCCAAAGGTTGCCCTACCAGACTTTATTAAGACTCAAATTGTAGTATGAAATAAATATCATCAGTACATTATTTTTCACTCCATGTTTTCCATATTTAATTTTCATTTTGAATCCATAAACTCAATATATGTTAATACCTCCATGGGATTCTTGCCATTTTTGAATAAGTTCCTTTAAGAGCTCAATAATGTAAAGTTTAGCAAGCCAGTAACTATGCTTCAAAAATATCCAAGGTGAGAATCATTAAAAAAAAGTGTTTTTGATTCTTCAAACTTACAAGTTCTTGACAAAAGTGTTTCTTTGGATGAGCAAAACAATTCAGTATGAAACAGCAGAGAATGGTGTCTGATCTCATTTCTTCATATAAAGCTAAAAACAGATAAGATGGGATAGCTTGGATTTTATTAGATTTATTATTTTGATAATGTCGTTTAATATGGAATTATGATCTACAGCAAATGTTTCCATGTCTCTGTGAAGAAAATAATGTATTTCTTGAATCTTAAGGTTTATAATGTGAACTATATCCAAAAGCCTTTACAACGTGCTATCACTGTTTCTTCACTACCAGTACACACAGATTTATGTAGAGTTTCTGTAATATCTGGTTTATATAAAATGATTAAATTATCAATTTAAATATTTCATCTCTAGTGGGTTTTTTTTTTTTTTGTATTTATGGAACAAATACAGTTCTTCAAAGAGTTTCTCTTGAGGGACCTTCAGTACTAACATTACTTAAGTACTATTCAATCTGCAATGAAACTTTTTAACCTAAAAATATTCTGAATAAAAGTTATTTCCCTGTCATCAAACATGTCATCAAAGTGTCTATTAATTGTATTAATCAAAACATTGCACATTTTCTTTTTCCTTTGCATATTGATCCCGCGTATTGCATTAGCAATTTAGAGACAGGCTGTTAAAACAAAAAGTCTGCAATTATGTGAGGAATTCTATATTAGGACATTACAGATCTTTGTAATTAGTTCTTTGGGCATAATCATATACTGTATAAGTGATTTTATATAATAAATTTGATTTTTGATCATTTATTCAATACAGATTTGTAGAGAACCTAGGATGTGTCAGGCACAGTTCTTTCTCAATAACACAAACATAAAAAGATTCCCTGTTTTGGATAGGATTACATTCCAACAGGGCATGGTAGACAATAAACTAAATAAATAATGGAAATTAAATTACCTTATACATTTAAACATTATACATTAGTTTGCTAGGGCTGTCTTAACAAAGTACCACAAAACTGGGTGTCTTAAACAATAGGAATGTATTTTCTAACAGCTCTAGAAATTCGAGATCAAGGTGTTAGTAGGGTTTGTTCCTTCTAAGGGCTATGAGGAAGAATCTGTTCCTTGCCTCTTCCCTAGTTTCTGATGGTTTGTTGGCAATCTTTGTCATTCCTTGGTCTGAGGATGCATCACTTTAATCTCTGCCTTCATCTTTGCATGGTGTTCTTTTCTTTGTGTATGTGTCTGAATTTTCTTTCCACAATGATGCCAGCCACATTGGATTAGAAGCCCACCTTACTCCACTATGACCTCATCTTAACTAATTACATCTGTAATTAACTTGTTTCCAAATAATATCACATTCTAAAGTAATGGAGGTTAGAAATTCAACTTTTAAATTTTTGGAGGGGCACAATTCAACTGCTAACAGATGATATGTGCTATGGAAAAAAGAAAAAGTAGATCACAATGAAGGGATGAGGTGAGAGAGACAGTTCGCAATGTCAAGTAGAATGACTTGATTGGGCCTTACAAGGAGAATTTAAGAAAGAATTGAAGTATGTAGTAGAGAAAGTTTGCCAAGCAGGTATCTGGGGAAAGAGCCTTTCAGGCACATAGAAAAGCAATGGAAAAGTACCTTGGACCAAAGCTTGCCCCTAAGTTTGAAAAATAGCAGGGAAGCCAGTGTGGTTGTAGTGGAGCATGTGACAGATGAGAGAAGCAGAAGAGGAAGTCAGAAAGAGAATGAACAGCCAAGTCATGTAAAACTTGGCAGTCCCCTGTAAAATTTTACTCTTACTTTGAGTAATAGAGAGTCAAGGTAGATTTTGAAGAGTGACATCAACTGGCCTCATTTTACAAGGGTCACTCTGACTGCTGTGGAGAGAATGAACCCTTGGTAGGTAAGGACAGCAACAGAAACATCTATTAGGAGCCACTTAAATAATCCAGACACAAGATGGTGGACTCTAGGACCACGAAAGCATGAAAAGTCATAGAAGCCTATGTTTATTTCTGAAGTGGAGCTTATAAGCTTTCCTAAAAGATTGTAATTGCATGTGAATAAAAAGAAAATTCAAGGATAACCCTGTGGTTGTTGAGTGTGCAAATGGAAAGAAGGGGTTGCTATAATCTCAGCCAGGGAAGGCTGTTGGTGACACAGGTATGCAGCATTTTCTGTTTAGCGAGCCTCTGAAAAAACTCTGAATGACTGCACCTCACGGTAACCATGTTATTTTGTAATATCCTCCCCTTCAGTGTGGCTTGCATCTAGTGACTTGTTTTGATAAATATATTACAGCAAAGTAATAGGATGTCAATTCCAATATTAAGTTAGAAAAATACTGTGGGTTTGGTCTTGGATTCTCTCTCCCTTGTTTTCTAACTCTTTCATCCTCTTAGGGAAGCCAGCTGTCATGATGTGAGCTCTGCTATCAAGAGGTTCAAGTGGTAGGGAACTAAGTGAGGCCTCTGGCCAAGGGTCAGTGAGGAACGGAGGCTTTAGACTAATAGACCACAAGGAAGTGAATCCTGCCAACAACCACAGGAGTAGATGTAGAAGTGAATCTTCCTTCATCAAGCTTTCAGAAAAGACCACAGCCCTGATCCAAAGTTTGGTTTCAGTCAAGCTCATGAGTGACCTTGAGCCAGAGAACTCAGTTAAGCCATACCTGAATTCCCAAACCACAGAAATTGTGAGAACATAAATGTTTGTTGTTTTAAGTCACTGAATTTTGGCATAATTTGTCTGCAACAATAAATAAGTGAAATACTATTTCTTTAAAGTAACAAATACTTATGGAGAAAAGTAAAGGTCTTAAGGTAAGATGCCAAAAAAAGTTGCTTATAATATTGATTTATTTTTCAGTATTTCATGCAAAAATATTTCAGGTGAGGAAGGAAAGAAATATAGAACCTCTCTAATGCATTTTTTAGAAAATGATCATTATATTGCTTATTAAGAACTTACTCTTGTACTATTGTGTTTATTTTGGGAGTATGGTTGCTTTCCACTTTTAATCAAAACGTTGTCTATTAAGATGCAAAAATATATGTCTATAAAAATCAACTTAAGAGAAAATATTTAGAAGGAATATAGGCTATAAAAACTCCAAATAATTTACATTAAAATTAAAATATTACATTGTATCATCTGTATTTTTAAGAAAATTTAAAATATGAGGACTTAAACATACACTAAGCAAAATAGGAAGTAATAATTATTAATTTTTCTTACTTAAACAATTACAATTCTGTAAATATTACATTATGGAAATATTCTTGATAGTCATGTATAATCACACATATTAGCTTCCGTACATGTAGTAGCTTATAGTCCCTTTTAAAAAAATTAGTTGAATTTTGTTTAGTTACTATTAGGTGAGTGCAAATGTGGTTGTGATTTTTGCATTGTTGGGATTTGCCATTTGATATTAGAATACATTCTTAAATAAATGTAGCTTTGTTTTACATTATTATAATGGGCATTTCTCGCTTTATTTTATTTTTTAGCTAATGACTTATTACTTGCTGTTTATTTTATGCTTATTTCAGACAATGGAAATGATGTTAGACAAAAAGTGAATTCAGCAGTTTTCTTATTTGAGTTCAAAATGGGTCATAAAGCAGTGGAGACAACTTGCAACATCAACAATACATTTGGTCCAAGAACTGCTAATGAACCTACAGTGTAGTGGTAGTTCAAGAAGTTTCATAAAGGAGACAGCCTTGAAGATGAGGAGCACAGTGGTCGGCCACTGAAGTTGACAACAACCAGTTGAGAGCAATCATCGAAGTAGATCCTCTAACAACGACACGAGAAGTTGCCGAAGAGCTCATTGTCAACCATTTTATGATTGTTCGGCATTTTAAGCAAATTGGAAAGGTGAAAAAGCTTAATAAGTGGGTGTTAGGGTCACCCCAACCAGACCATTCCCATCCCCTCCCACAAGCCTTACAATACAGTCTCTTGCACTCTCCCCACAGCCATCCCAGGGCAAAAGACAAAACCCCCACTTCACTGACCCCTCCACTGTTTGTTCAGGCAGTTACAGGATGTAGTTAACATGTCTGTTCACCTCACATAACAAAGCTGGCAAAAAACATTTCCAGGATGTGGTCAAGATACCTGCACCCCGAATCAGCTCACCAACCCTGACCCAGTTCCTCGCCCTATAAAGCCCTGCTGTAGTCTGTAGGCGGGGCTGCCTCCTCTGCTTCTGTTAGGAGGTAGCCCAGCAGGACTGACAATAAATTAGCTTGCCTGAATTTGGGTCTATTGCCTCATTCCTTTCTCAACTGTCCTTCCAATTATCCCTTACAGTGGGTGCCTCATGAGCTGAGTGAAAATTTTAAGAAAAAGACACATCATTTTGAAGTGTCGTCTTCTCTTATCCAATGCAAAAACGATGAACCATTTCTCAATCAAATTGTGACGCGCAACAAAAAATGGATTTTATTTAACAACCAGCGATGGCCAGCTTAGTGGTTAGACTGAGAAGCAGCTCCAAAGCACTCAAAGGCTGAACAAATTGGGCTATGAGGTTTTGCCTCATCCACCATATTCATCTGACCTGCCAATGAACTACCACTTCTTCAAGCATCTCCACAACTTTTTGCAGGTAAAACATTTCCACAAACAGCAGGATGCAGAAAATGCTTTCCAAGTGTTCATTGAATCCCGAAGCATGGATTTTTATGCTACAGGAATAAATAAAGTTATTTCTTGAAAATGCTTTCCAAGTGTTCATTGAATCCCGAAGCATGGATTTTTATGTTACAGGAATAAATAAAGTTATTTCTTGTTAGCAAAATGTGTTGATTGTAATGTTTCCTATTTGGATTAATAAAGATGTGTTTGAGTCTAGTTATAATGATTTAAAATTCACTGTCTGAAACCACAATTGCTTTTGTACCAATCTAATATTTGTTACGAATAATCAAAATTTTAGCTCTGAGAAACAAATATAATTTATTATAAAATTTAACCAAGGAGAAGACTTTGTTTCACGGTTAACACAAAAATATATTTATTATATAAAGAAGACAAAATATACTCAAAAAATTGGGGTCTATTAAGTTTTATTTATGTACACTTGATAATAATTAGAATTATAATCATAATCACTAACATTTACTGAGCATGACTATGTGCCAGACATTGCTCTAACTGCTTTATGAGGTTTATTTAATCTTCATGATAGAAAGTAGAACAAGGTGGCAGAATGGGAGCCTACATCATTCATCCCTGCTTCAGGTAGAGCAAATTTTAACAACTATCTACACACAGGAAAGTACTTTCGAAAGAACCAAAAATTAAGTAAGCAATCACAGTGTTAGTTTTAAATTCACATCACTGAAAGAGGCATTGAAGAGTGTCAGAGAGACAGCTGGATTCCTTGACACAACCCCTCCTCCAGGAGAAGCCTTGAGGTACAGAGAGTCTGTGTACTTCAGGGAGGGAGAGTGCAGCAACTTGGGAAGTTTACATTGAACTCAGTGCTGCCCTGTGACAGTGGAGAGCAAAGCCACACTACGCTCAGTCAGCACCCCTGGAGCATTTGGACCAGCCCTACCTAGAGAGGAATTGCCCATCAGTCGTGGGAACTTGAGTTTCTCAGCAAGCCTCACCACCGTTGGCCAAAGTGATCCTGGGTAAACTTGAAAGGCAGTCGAGGACACAAGGACTGCAATTCCTAGGCAACACCTAGTGCTGGGCTGGGCTGAGAGCCAGAGAACTAGGGTGGCATGTGACTTAGACACAAGCCAGGGTAGCTAAGGGAGTGCTTGCACTACCCCTCCCCCAACCCCAGGCAGTGCAGCTTACAGCAACAAAACTGACTCCTTCCTTCTGCTTAAGGAGAAGAGAGTGAAGAGTAAAGAGGACCTTGTCTTGCATCTTGAATGTTAGCTCAGCCACAGTAGAATACAGCACCTAGCAGAGTCACAGGCCCCCACCCCAGGTCACAGCTCACAGATGACATTTCTAGACACACTTTTGGCCAAAAGGGGACCCACTTCCTTGAAGGGAAGGACCCAATCCTGGCAGGATTCATCACTTGCTGACTAAAGTGCTCTTGGGCCCTGAATAACCAGCAGCAAACCCAGGTAGCATGCCATAGGCCTTGCGCCCGAGATGTGCTGACTTCAGGTATAACCCAGCACATTCCCAGTTGTGCTGGATACAGTGAAAGACTGTTTGAGAAATCAGAGGAAAGACAAAGGGGACTTTGTCTTACACCTTAGGGACCAGCTCAACCATAGCGAGGTAAAGTAATAAGTAGGCTCTTGCCGTCCCCAGGTCTAGGCCTAGGTTGTTGTATAGCACTTATGGACCTGGCCTAGGCCAGAGGGGAGCCCACTGCACTGAAGGGTGAACCTCAGGCCTGGCAGCATTCACCACAAGCTGATGGAAGAGTACACAGGCTTTAAGTGAACATCAGCAGTGGCCTGGCTGAACCCACCATGGGCGGCCGTGTTGGCCACTTGAAGAGGCTCCTCTGCCTGTGGAAAGAGGAGAGGGGAGTGGGTAGAACTTTATGTTTGGTTTGAGTGCTAGTTTAACCACGGTAGACTAGAACAGCAGACAAATTACTAAGGTTTTTGATTCCAATCCCTGGCTCCCAGACAGCATCTCTGGACCCTCCCAGGGTCTGGGAGAACTCATGGCCCTGAAGGGAGGGACACAAGCTTGGCTGGCTATACCATCTGTTGAATGTAGATCCCCAGGGTGTTGAGTGAATATCAGTGGTAGCTAGGTAGTGGTTCCTGTTAGCCTTGGGCAAGACCCAGTGCTGTGCTGGCTTCAGGTATGACCCAGCACATTCCCAGCATTGACGACTACAGGAGTGCTTGCATCATCACATCCCCAGTTCCAGGTGGCTCAGCACAGAAAGAGTCTCCATGAAAGTAAGGGAAAAGAATAAGAGTCTCCCAGGTAATCTAGAGAATTCTTCTGTATCTTACCCAAGGCCACCAAGGCAGTACCTCTATGAGTCTACATAAACCACAGCTTAGGGCCCAAGTCCCTTCAAATATCTGCAAAGTCTTCCCAAGAAAGACAGGCACAAACAAGCCCGGACTGCGAAGTCTATAATACTTAACTCTTCAATGCCCAGACACCAGTGAACTTCTATAAGAACCAAGATCATCCAGGAAAACAGGACCTCACCAAATAAACAAGACACCAGGTACCAATCCTGGAAAAATGAAGAAGTATGACCTTTCAGACAGAGAATTCAAAATAGGGATTTTGAGGAAACTCAAAGAAATTCAAAGTGACACAGATAAGGAATTCCAAACTTTATCAGACATATTCAACAAAGAAATTGAAATTATAAAATTTAATCAAGCAGAAATTCTGGAGTTGAAAACTACAATTAAAATACTGAAGAATGAGTTAAAGTCTCACACTAGCAGAATGGATCAAGCAGAAGATAGAATTGGTGAGGCTATTTGAAAATGCACAGAGGAAAGAAAAGAAAAAAAGAATAAAAGAGAATGAAGCATACCCACAGGATCTAGAAAATGGCCTCAAAAGGGCAAATGAAAGAGTTACTGGGCTTAAAGATGAGGTAGAGAAAGAGATAGGTGTAGAAAGTTTATTCAAAGGGATCATAACAGAGAATTTTCCAAACCTAGAGAAAGACATCAATATCCATGTATAAGAAGGTTATAGAACACCAAGCAGACTTAGTCCAAAGAAGCCTACCTGAAGGCATTTAATAATCAGACTCCCAAACGTCAAGGATAAAGAAATGATCCTAAATGCAGCAAGGGAAAAGAAAAAAATAATCTTCACAATAATCCTGTGAGGTAAATAGTATTATCTTCATTTTTACAGAAAAGGAAAACATCAGTAAAAAGAAAATTTAATAACTTTGCCTAAGATCAAACAACTAGCAAGTGGTAAAGTGAAGATTTTAACCTAAGGGGTATAGTGTCAGCATAGACTCTGACGAGTATGTGCTCTTAAACAAACAAACAAACAAAACACCAACTAAAGAATTAACTGGACAAAATGGGAGTGATTCAATAGGAAGGTGAGAGGGAAGAGATGTGGTGCTATGGCTCCTAGATAGCACTCTCTAGCTATTGGTGCCATATATAAAATCTTAAGAACCAAGCCACAATTACTCTATTCAGCAACCTAACCGAGTCAGAATTTGTATTAGTCCATTCTCACACTGCTATGAAGAGACATCCAAAACTAGATACTTTACAAAGGAAAGAAGTTTAATTGATTCACAGTTCTACATTGCTGAGGAGGTCTCAGGAAACTTACAATAATGGTGGAAGGCAAAGGAGAAGTAGGCACCTTCTTCATGGGGCAGCAGGACAGAGTGAGTGCAAGCAGGAGAAATGCCAGATGCTTATGAAACTATCTGATATCATGAGAACTCACTCACTTTCACAAAAATAGCATGGGGAAAACCACTGCCATGAATCAGTTACCTCCACCCAGTCCTGCCCTTGACACATGAGGATTATGTGGATTACAATTCAAGGTAAGATTTGGGCAGGGACACAGAGACAAACCATATCATTTTATGCCTGGCCCCCTCAAATCTCATGTACTCACATTTCACAACTCAAACATGCCCTTACAACAGTCCCCCAAATTCTTAACTCATTCCATCATTAATCCAAAAGTCCAAGTCCAAAGTCTTATCTGCTTATTGCTTGTTCCCTAAGAATTTCTCCCCAGAAAATGGGTTTTCCTTTTCTATTGTATTATCACTCTTCAAATTTTCCAAACTTTTATGCTCTCTTTCCTCTTGAATGATTTGCTACTTAGAAATTTCTTCTGCCAGATACCCTAAATCATGTCTCTCAAGTTCAAATTTCCACAGATCTCTAGGGCAGGGGCAAAATGTTCCCAGCCTTTTACCAAAGGATAGCAGAAGTCACCTTTATTCCAGTTCCCCACAAGTTCCTCATCTCTATATGACACCACCTCAGCCTGGGCTTCACTATCCATATTGCTATCAGCATTTTGTACAAAGCTATTCAATAAGTCTCTAGGAAGTTCCAAACTTTCCCACATCTTTCTGTCTTCTTCTGCACCCTGCAAGAAGTTCCAGACTCTGACTGTTCCCCAGTTCCAAAGTTGCTTTCAAATTTTTGGTTATCTTTATAGCAGCACCTTATTCCTTGTACCAATTTACTGTATTAGTTCATCTTGCACTGCTATGAAGAAATACCCGACTGGATAATTTATAAATGAAAGAAGTTTAATTGACTCACTGTTCCACATTGATCAGGAAGCCTCAGGAAACTTACAATCATAGCAGAAGGCAAAGAGAAAAAGGCACCTTCTTCATAGAGTGGCAGCATGAAATGAGTGCAAGCAGGAGAAATGCCAGACACTTATAAAACCATCAGATCTCATGAGACTCACTCATTATCCCAAGGAAAGCATGGGGGAACTGCCCTCGAGATTCAACTACCTGTACCTGGTCCCGCGCTTGACACATGGTGATTATGGTGATTACAATTCAAAGTGAGATTTGAGAGGAGACACAAAGCCAAACCATGTCAGCATTTGAATGCTATTCAGATATAATGCCAATCTTTGTAAATATACAATACTTTTAAATGGGTTATATTTCCTTCACTATACAAAAATTTACCACCACTGCTCATTTGTAGGATTCATGACATACCAATTGGGAAACCCAAGATAAGGCACTTTCCTTGCAGTGGTATTTCCATAGCAAGCACTATTATAAGCTTTTTTAATTTTTTTTTTCATTTTTTGTTTACAATTCTGATGACAATTATGAGGCATTGGGGTTTAACCCCTATTCCACAGCCACTAAGTATTACACATTTAAAGAAGTGTAAATGATTGAGAAAAAAAGGAAAATGTCTAAAAGTTCCATATTTTAGCTTGTTGGGTCATGTTGATTTCATTTTCTCCTAAATCCCTGTAGTGCTTATTTGAACACTTAATCATATATACTGGTATTAGACATTTAGTGGCCTCATGATTAATTCTGTGTCACAAACCAGATTATAAAATCCTGAGAGAGTCCTTTACATTTCTCTCATACCCCACCATTTCTTTATCTAGTCTATTTCCACCACCTTGATACCATGACCTCCTCTTCTACTACTGGAGCTCCATGAAAGTCACCCATAATCCTTACACCTGCCACACCACCATGCACTACCTCCAACTCTCCCCAAAATATGGGCCACTGCCTTAGAGAATCTTTCTGTGGTCCTAGAGTAATTAACACGGAAGAAGGAGGCAGGGATCATTTACCTTTGAGAGTTAGAGGAGATTGTCTTGATTACTTGGGGAATACGCAATGTCACTCTCTCAGTCTGCCTCAGAGAGAGAAAAGAACAAAAATATTTTAAAATATATTAAAACATAGTCAATCATTACCTATTACCCTCTGCTTCCATCAAAATGTACACACCGGAGTGGCTGGGTTTCTCTCAGAAGAAGGTCAGAAAGCTGAGATGATCAAAGTAGTTGCTGGAAATAAGAGGGAATGGAAAGTTAGGAAAAGAGGCAGATCTTTCTAGATTTGGGGAAAGAAGAGTGATTCTCAAGTAGAGCGAGCAGCCGGGAAGGTCCAAATATCTTTTATCTTTTTGGTCAGTTATTTTTTTTTTACCCTAATTCTTAGCAAATATTAATTGTATGTGTTATGACTGTTAAATGTCCCCCCACACACACACACCTTTTTAACATCCATCTTTTTTTTTTTTTTTTTTTTTTTTTGAAACGGAGTCTCACGCTGTTGCCCAGGCTGGAGTGCAGTGGCGCGATCTCGGCTCACTGCAAGCTCCGCATCCCGGGTTCCCGCCATTCTCCTGCCTCAGCCTCCTGAGTAGCTGGGACTACAGGCGCCCGCCACCGCGCCCGGCTAATTTTTTGTATTTTTTTTAGTAGAGACGGGGTTTCACTGTGGTCTCGATCTCCTGACCTTGTGATCCGCCCGCCTCGGCCTCCCAAAGTGCTGGGATTACAGGCTTGAGCCACCGCGCCCGGCCTTTAACATCCATCTTTAAGAGAAAGTTTTTGAAGAAATAGCTTTCAAACTAGCACTTGAAAGTAGAATATTATATAGACAGGAAAAAAAGATGAAGAAGGGCATTATGGCAAAGGTAAAAGAAAAAAAACAAAATAGAAGTAGAACATTTCAGACTGAAAGGGAAATGTACTTTTAAATGCCTAGAGGCAAGAGAGAGTTAGGCTTTAAAGAAAAGAAAAAATAGTACAAGGTAATGCTTTGCTAAGAGGTCATAGAGGATAAACCTGAGAATGGGTTATCAGGCTTGAGGTTGGAAGAAAATGGGCAAAGTTGTAGGATATTTAAGACTCATTATAAAAATAGAGGCCCAAATTCATCAACCTTTATAGTCAGCATATTAGATAGTTGACTTTGACCAGATTTTCCAAAAAATAAAAGTGAAACAAGAAATGTTTACATAATTAAGTAACCTTTGCTAAGTATCACCTAGTTTACATTGTACTCACACAATTCAAAAGCAAAATTAATAACATGGCTACTTAGTGTTATTTCCCAGCTTATAGAGACAGTTTGTGGTATTTAATTGTTGACTATGTTTTAATACTTAGCCAAAGGAAAAACCATAACCTATAAAGTATCTCTCAGAAGGCACATCACTTCAGGAGAGGTGTGTCCCTATCTGGCAGAAGGAAGATGAAAAGCATAGGAATGATTGAGAAGCATAATGTGGTGTTTAGGGAAAAAAGAATATAAGGAGATGCAGTTTCCAGACTATAAAGACACCCCTGGGGAATGAATCATTTAGCACAAATGATATGTCAATCATCTGGGTTTCCACAAACATCATTTGCATCCCCATTTTTAATTTATAATTCCTCTACTGATAGCTATAAGACCCTATCACATGATTTTTTGAGTATCAGCCAGTACAGGTGATACAAAAAAAGATAGCAATATGTAATCATCATCTGGGAGGTACTTTCAAAATATACCAGACAATAAGTTAAAAAATATAACAAGTGGATAGAAAGGTAGAAGGGGACTTCTTATTGTAATGTGAAAAAGACTTTTTATAAGAGACAGGAAATCTCCTAAATTGTTGAAGCTAAAAGCTGTTCACATTGTATTATTGAAGTAACAAATCATCCCAGTTTGGGAAGAAAAAAAAAAGCATATATTTTCCTACTCTCTTCCTCAATTCTAAACAACTTTGCCTAAAAAACAAATACTTCTTAAACCACATTTTGAGAGGGTAAACTTTTACCGTCCTCAATTTAGAACATTAAAGTATTATTTTTATATTAGCAATTTTATCAAGTAAATCTGACTAGAACCTTAATTAGCAAAGGTATGGATAGTGATGTGTAATGAAATAAGCCACTTTTCAAATTTAAAATAACTCTTTAGCAAAAATGTTGTTTATATTGACAGTACCCATGGCTACGTAATAGTGTATTTTTGAGGGTATGGCCTTCCTTAAGGTCTACAGAGTATAAAAGACAATTTACTTGTGCAATAGTTCTTCTCACCCTAAAGTGAAATTAATGAAGAGACATTGCATTAGATATTTCCTAGAATTCAGTTCAAAGAACTTTTACTGAGTGCTTGCAAGAAATGAACCTTTATGCAATATATAGGATAGTTCAAAGATTAGTACAATTTGATCTCTGCCCTAATATTTCACAAACCAGAAGGGGAGCTAAGAGACACCGACATAACAATAATATAAATAAAATGCAAGAATTGCTAAAAAATGTATAAAAAATTGTTAAGGGAATGTAGAGTGAATAGAGATTAACAACTGCTAACCCCAGAAGAAGTTGATATAAAGCCTAATTAAGAAAGAAGAGGGTTCAGTAAGGCTGTGTTAGAAACAATGGATTTAAATTGCTGGAATGCATTTTCCAAGTCATGCATCATTCTTTAAATATGGTTGCTTTGTGTCTGTACATAATGTTTATCTTGCAGGCTGTGTTCAAGGACTTTTAGAAAAACCTAAATCATTACACAGTTCTAAAATAGTAAAATTATAATTACATCATTACTGCTGTCTCCCCAGCCCTATGGCAAACATTGTAAAGTTCGCAAAAGCACTGTGAATGCTGCCTTGAAGACCTTAGACATTGGGAAGGTGAAGACAAAATACTCCAGGATACACAAGGCAGACAATGCAAAGCAACAGAGAGTTAAATGTTACTGTTGGTTTTCTTTACTGTCCATTGATCCAGGCTAAAAGTGATTTCCCTTCTACAGACTTCTGCATCAGAGGGCCTCGGATGCTGTCCAGGGTCCTCTGTCATCTGGTCCTAGGTAGAAACCACAAATATTAGGGGTGGGCCTGTTATTGGCCTGAGACTCAACACAGTTGCCCAAGGATTTCTTGTGACCCATCTTAAGAAGCAGGAGCCCCAATTGTTCTACTGTATAGGATGCTTTGAAGGAGGCTATAAAAAAAAGATGAAAGAAAAGATTGACTCTTCAGTTCATCTCATGTCCCCTAGTAACATCACAGGTACTGCTTAGCTAACAATTACTAAAGAATGTATTTTTTCTTACATAAAAAATATTTTAGAGTAAAGGAGTAAGATACCTCATCTTCCATAAGTATTTGGAATACTTTAAAATACTATAAGTCTTTGAAAACTCATGAGCCTGTGTTGGACACATATCATGTGTCAGTTTATTTAATATTTGTAGGCCTGAAAGGGCAATTAAGCCCCTCGATCACTTTAAAATATATATAAAAACAGACACAGAAAAGTTAAGAATCTACTCCCAAAAGCTACCTGTGCTGCAGCAAGACTGGAGGAGCATAGATCTTGGGCTTGGGGCACGTAGGGGATGGAAGTGGAGGGCTGACTAGTGCCAACACACCCAAATATAAGCCCTAGGAGTGTCCGGTCATTTTTCCCCTTCAGGTGATGAGATGACTCATAGCAGGTACTCCAAAAGAAAAGTGCCTCCATCCAAATCTTCTCTAAGTGTTGCAGATACTTGCTTTAAAAAAAAAAAAAAAAAACTTGTCTCCCAGAGCCTAACAGATTTTGGCAAGAAAGTTTAATGCTCAGGGGAGCTGCATCAACTCTCTGGTGGCTGAGGTCTTGTTCAGGGTATCGAAATAAGTAATTGTGAAGTGGTAGCCAAAGGGCCAAGAGCTCATGTTACTTCCCCAAATGCCAAACTCAACCCAGAAAATACCTTAGGTGTTCAGAATATTGACCCCAATGCAGAAATACATTTATAAAGCAAACTGAAAAAAGAAATAATTTTTTAAAAGAAAGAAAAGGAAAATACCAAAAAGTACACTCGAGTAGAATAATTTTTAACATAATAAATAATGCACATCATAAAATATGTATTTATTTAGTAAACACCCAGTATACCACAACATCAGTTACAAAAATCACCACCCTGGTCTTGCAAGTGAATAATAAATACAGTGCCTTAAAATATTTGGCTGCCAAGCTAGATAAAAGAGCAAAGAAGCCAGCACATACTGACCTCAAACTCTGCAGCCTTCCCCTGCCTCTGGAGGAGAGGGCACAGTGGATGCTGAGTGATTAGGCCTTGGAGATAGCCGCAGCACTCCAAGGCACTGAATAATGGATAGCCGGAGAAGCCCTTGGTGGAGGTTGCAAAACTGCCATAGGGGGAGGGGAGGAGCCGAAGAACCTTAAAGGTCTTACAGTGACCAGGGGAAAAACCAGAGAAGAGATTGGCAATAAATCTTTCAATGCCTAAGAAAACAGGCTACCAGATTAAAAAAAAAAAAAAAAAAAATACCCATTTTAGCCAGAAGAGCATTTGTTCTCTTGCTATCATAGTCACTCATTTGAAATAAATGTATGAATGTTATATTAGATCCAGTCTGAGAAAGACAGACCAATATTATCTATTCAAAACCATTAGTTGTTTAACCCTGGCTTGCAGATTAGCACAAATTAATTGACAGAACACATTTTGCCGGGAATTTTCAGAATGCTTTCCAAATGGTTAAACTGAGACACATTATTGATCATAAAGAGTTCCTAATGCTAAGGAAGGAATGCTGAGGTGGCACTACTGTCTACAATAGGTTGTAGTTTAGAGCGATCAGCTTCCCTTCTGCTATCAAGCCTTCAGCATGCAGTTCACTGTGCAGCCGTTATCTTCCCATGCTGACACATGTAATCTAACATTCTCACTTTGCCACAGTCAGAGCAATTGCTTGACAATTTGATTACAGTTTCCTGTCAGCTCGTGCACGGAATATTTCTGAGAGCTTTCAGCAATGGCTAAATATTTTGATTTTGAAATGATAGTAATCCATGAAGAAAAAGTCTTCAAAATATTGATTTCTGATAACAAATCAAGATCTGCATAAAGGAAATTACTTTAAATGTCTATGAATAAGTAGGTGTCAGAGCACAGAAGTGTGGAGGTTCAGTAATTGTGGAAATTACTGAAAGATGCAGCGCTTGTGACAAAAGAGCCACCATCGATGTCCAATGGTCTGGTGGAGATAACTGAATTACTACTTTAGTAGTTCAGTATGTAACAGGTTTGTCAATGTAGTTTCAAAAACACTTGTCCTCTTTCAAATAACCAAATGTTATTGTGCACATACATCAGTAGAAATTTTGTAGGGAAGGAAAATGAAGACTGAAACTTTGTCATGTAGAAAGCAAATTATCTCTGTTTTATAAATAGTAGTGGGTGTGTAATTATGTAATTAAATGATCTAACCTCAAATGTTAAAGGTCATATCTATATGTGAGCGTTTCTGTTCCTAAATATAGCACGGAGTGAGACTTTTTCACTACATAAGTTAGATGTCCCTCTGTGACCCCCTCAATAGAGATGTGAAATAGGATTTGTCTGTAATTACTGACCTTTACTCTTGAAATAAGAATGTGCCAAGAAAGACTTGCACATTCTTTACTACTTCCTCAGAAATCAGTCATTCAAAATAGTTACTACCAGCTTTTAGGAACTTCTACAGGACGGTAGTTTTTCACAGAATAAGATGAAACTAAAATTATTTTCACAAATGAGTAAGATAAAAATAAGTAGAGAATCACACCAAAAAATTATGGAATTTTAAATGGAAAAACTATTCTAAAATGAGAACCTATTACTATAGCCCTGGAGCTAAAGGTAATTTATAGGTAGACCAGTAAAACATATGTACCTCAATAATGCAATCAATCATTTTATCTGAAATCTAGTCATTCAGCAATATAATACTCTAGCATGAATTTAGATTTTTTAAGCTGCTATTAGTCAAATAGCTTTTAGTGACTTCTACTTTTAGACAACAGTTGGGGTTATTAAATCTATAATTTGTCCTATATTTCTTCTTAAACAGACATGAGACTATACATGCTGGCATTGCTTACATTCAGAACAAGGAAGATAAGTGGTTATAGCACCTGGGCTTTGAACACATGAATTATTCAGGAAAAAGGTTCTGCTGCTGACATTTCTTTTCATTTTTGTAAGGTATAATTTACATACAGTAAAATTCACTCTTTTTAGTGTACTCCTCTCTGAGTTTTGACAAACACATTACAGCCACATAACCATAGTCAAAATACAGAACAGTTCAATAATCCACACAAATCTCCTTCCCCTCTTGTAAGAAACATTTCCCACAGCCTCAGCTCCTAGCAACCACTGATCTGTTTTCCATCCCAGTAGTTTTGTCTTTTTCAGAATGTCTTATAATTGGAATTGTTCAGTATCTAGCATTTTAGTCTTGTTTCTTTCACACAGAAAAACGTGACTGAGATTCATCTGCATTACTGTATATATCAGCTGTACATTCTCTTTATTGCTGAGTAGAATTTAATCATATGGATATATCTCAGTTTGTATTAATTACTAATCCAGTGATGACTGATGGCTACTAATAAAGCAAATATAAACATTCACATACAAGTTTTTGTGTGAACATAGGTTTCATTCAGTCAGAATGGCTATTATTAAAAAGTCAAGAAACAATAGATGCCAGCAAAGTTGCAGAGAAAAAGGAACACTTTTACACTGTTGGTGAAAGTGTAAATTAGTTCAATCATTGTGGAAGACAGTGCGGTGATTTCTTAAAGACTTAGAGGCAAAAATTTGACTTGACCCAGCAATCCCATTACTGGCTATATACCCAACAGTCACAATAGCAAATACATGGAATCAACCTAAATGTACACCAATGTTAGGCTGGATAAAGAAAATGTGGTACATATATACCATAGAATACTACACAGCCGTAAAAAGGAATGAGATCCGTGGTATCACTGAGTTGTATGGTAAATACATGTTTAACTATACCAAAAATTACCAAAGTATTTTGAAATGTTGCTGTACCATTTTGCAGTCCTGCAAGCAATGCATAGAAGTTTTAGTTTCTCTGCATATTTTCCAGGATGTGGTATTATCAGGTATTTTGCGTGTTTGTTTGATTTAGCTGTTCTAATTGATGCATTGTGTTATCACATAGAAGTAAAAATTTGAATTTTTCTCATAACTAACAATGTTAAGTGTGTTTTCTTTTAATTATTATTATACTTTAAGTTCTAGGGTACATGTGCACAATGTGCAGGTTTGTTACATATGTATACCTGTGCCATGTTGGTGTGCTGCACCCATCAACTCATCAGCACCCATCAACTCGTCATTTACATCAGGTATAACTCCCAATGCCATCCCTCGCTCCTCCTCCCTCCCCATAATAGGCCCCAGTGTGTGATGTTCCCCTTCCTGAGTCCAAGTGATCTCATTGTTCAATTCCTACCTGTGAGTGAGAACATGCAGCCTTTGGTTTTCTGTTCTTGCGATAGTTTGCTGAGAATGATGGTTTTCAGCTGCATCCATGTCCCTACAAAGGACATGAACTCATCCTTTTTTATGGCTGCATAGTATTCCATGGTGTATATGTGCCACATTTTCTTAATCCAATCTGTCACTGATGGACATTTGGGTTGATTCCAAGTCTTTGCTATTGTGAATAGTGCTGCAATAAACATACGTGTGCATGTGTCTTTATAGCAGCATAATTTATAATCCTTTGGGTATATACCCAGTAATGGGATGGCTGGGTCATATGGTATTTCTAGTTCTAGATCCTTGAGGAATTGCCATACTGTTTTCCACAATGGTTGAACTAGTTTACAATCTCAACAGTGTAAAAGTATTCCTATTTCTCCACATCCTCTCCAGCACCTGTTGTTTCCTGACTTTTTAATGATCGCCATTCTAACTGGTGTGAGATGGTATCTCATTGTGGTTTTGATTTGCATTTCTCTGATGGCCAGTGATGATGAGCATTTTTTCATGTGTCTGTTGGCTGTATGCATGTCTTCTTTTGAGAAATGTCTGTTCATATCCTTTCCCCACTTTTTGATGGGGTTGTTTGTTTTTTTCTTGTAAATTTGTTTGAGTTCTTTGTAGGTTCTGGATATTAGCCCTTTGTCAGATGAGTAGATGGCAAAAATTTTCTCCCATTCTGTAGGTTGCCTGTTCACTCTGATGGTAGTTTCTTTTGCTGTGCAGAAACTCTTTAGTTTAATTAGATCCCATTTGTCAATTTTGGCTTTTGTTGCCGTTGCTTTTGGTGTTTTAGACATGAAGTCCTTGCCCATGCCTATGTCCTGAATGGTATTACCTAGGTTTTCTTCTAGGGTTTTTATGGTATTAGGTCTAACATTTAGGTCTCTAATCCATCTTGAATTAATTTTCATATAAGGAGTAAGGAAAGGATCCAGCTTCAGCTTTCTACTTATGGCTAGCCAATTTTCCCAGCACCATTTATTAAATAGGGAATCCTTTCCCCATTTCTTGTTTCTCTCAGGTTTGTTAAAGATCAGATGGCTGTAGATGTGTGGTATTATTTCTGAGCACTCTGTTCTGTTCCATTGGTCTATAGCTCTGTTTTGGTACCAGTACCATGCTGCTTTGGTTACTGTAGCCTTGTGGTATAGTTTGAAGTCAGGTAGTGTGATGCCTCCAGCTTTGTTCTTTTGACTTAGGATTTTCTTGGCAATGCAGGCTTCTTTTTGGTTCCATATGAACTTTAAAGCAGGTTTTTCCAATTCTGTGAAGAAACTCATTGGTAGCTTGATGGGGATGGCATTGAATCTATAAATTACCTTGGGCAGTATGGCCATTTTCACGATATTGATTCTTCCTATCCATGAGCATGGTATGTTCTTCTATTTGCTTGTGTCCTCTTTTATTTCACTGAGCAGTGGTTTGTAGTTCTCCTTGAAGAGGTCCTTTACATCCCTTGTCAGTTGGTTTTCTAGGTATTTTATTCTCTTTGAAGCAATTGTGAATGGAAGTTCATTCCTGATTTGGCTCTCTGTTTGTCTGTTACTGGTGTATAAGGATGCTTGTGATTTTTGCACATTAATTTTGTATCCTGAGACTTTGCTGAAGTTGTTTATCACCTTCAGGAGATTTTGGGCTGAGATGATGGTATTTTCTAAATATACAATCATGTCATCTGCAAAGAGGGACAATTTGACTTCTTCTTTTCCTAACTGAATACCCTTGATTTCTTTCTCTTGCCTGATTGCCCTAGCCAAAACTTCCAACACTATGTTGAATAGGAGTGGTGAGAGAGGGCATCCCTGTCTTGTGCCAGTTTTCAAAGGGAATTTTTCCAGTTTTTGCCCATTCAGTATGATATTGGCTGTGGGTTTGTCATAAATACCGAATTTATTGAGCGTTTTTAGCATGAAGGGCTGTTGAATTTTGTCAAAGGCCTTTTCTGCATCTATTGAGATAATCATGTGGTTTTTGTCTTTGGTTCTGTTTATATGCTGAATTATGTTTATTGATTTGCGTATGTTGAACCAGCCTTGCATCCCAGGGATGAAGCCCACTTGATCGTGGTGGATAAAATTTTTGATGTGCAGCTGGATTTGGTTTGCCAGTATTTTATTGAGGATTTTTGCATCAATGTTCATCAGGGATATTGGTCTAATATTCTCTTTTTTGTTGTTGTGTCTCTGCGAGACTTTGGTATCAGGATGATGTTGGCCTCATAAAATGAGTTAGGGAGGATTCCCTTTTTTTCTATTGATTGGAATAGTTTCGGAAAGAATGGCTGTGCTAGCAATGAGGGAGGCTCCGTGGGCGTGGGACCCTCCCAGCCAGATGTGGGATATAATCTCCTGATGTGCCGTTTGCTAAGACCTTTGGTAAAGCGCAGTATTAGGGTGAGAGTTACCCTATTTTCCAGGTGTTGTGTGTCTCAGTTCCCCTGGGTAGGAAAAGGGATTCCCTTCCCCCTTGTGCTTCCCAGGTGAGGTGATGCCTTGCCCTGCTTCAGCTCTCGCTGGTCGGGCTGCACCAGCTGACCACCACTGATTGTCTTGCACTCCCCAGTGAGATGAACCCAGTACCTCAGTTGAAAATGCAGAAATCACCCGTCTTCTGTGTCACTTTCACTGGGAGCTAGAGACTGGAGCTGCTCCTATTTGGCCATCTTGCTCTGGGTCCCCAAGTGTGTTTTTATGTGCTTAACTTGCCACTCTTATATTCTCTTTGGTGAAGTCTGTGCAAATATTTTGCCATTAAAAAAATTCAACTAATAGTTTTCTGATAACTGCCTTTTGAAGTTCTTATGTTAACAGGATATAAATTCTCTATCATATATGAGATTTCCAATTTTTTTCCAGTCTGTGTCTTTTCATTCTCTTAATAGTGTCATACATAGAGTAACAGTCTTCATTTCAATGAAGGAATGCTTCACTTCAAAAAGGAACATTTTCACACTGCTGGTGGGAGTGTAAATTAGTTCAACCATTGTGGAAGACATTGTGCCTCAAAGACCTAGAGGAAGAAATACGATTTTCCCCACAATCTCAAATTATGGGGTATATATTCAACAGAAAATAAATCATTTTATTATAACTTGTATATCATTTTTTAATAGATTGTGATTTTGGTTTTGTATCTAAGAAATCTCCACCTAATCTAAGGTCAAAAATTTACTTCTATGTTGTCTTCTAATCCATACACTATTCACAACACAGTTTAAAATAAATTTAATACCAATTAAACTCAGTGGTATCTATAAAGAGAATGGACAATATTTTTTTCAAATTTAGAAGAATGTTAAGAGCTGTCAATATTTCACATATTTGGAAATTCTGAAATGAAAATCTGTTTCCTAAAACAAAGCATGTCATACCATGTTTTAATGATATGACAATAGTCATGTATTCATTCATTTATCAAGCATTTATTCATTTATTTATCAAGCATTTATTAATGATCCGCCTATGTTCTAATTACTCTGCTAGATGGTATAGTAATAGATTTTAAAATATGGTTGGAGACACATAGACCAATGGAACAGAATAGAGTACTCAAATATAACACTGCACATGTACAACCACCTGATCTGTGACAAACCTAACAAAAACAAGCTATGGGGAAAGGATTCCACATTTAATAAATGATGGTGGGAGAACTGGCTAGCTATATGCATAAAATTGAAATGGGACCCTTCCTTACACCACATATAAAAATCAACTCAAAGTGGATGAAACACTGAAATGTAAAACCCAAAATTATAAAAATCCTAGAAGAAAAGCTAGGCAATACCATTGGGTATAGGCATTAAATGGACATAGGCACAGGCAAAGATTTCATAATGAAAAAGACAAAAGCAATTGCAACAAAAGCAAAAATTGGCAAATGAGATCTAATTAAACTAAACAGCTTCTGCACAGCAAAACAAATTGTCATCAAAGTGAACAGACAACCTACAGAATGGGAGAAAACTTTTGCAATCTATCCACCTGACAAAGGTCTGATATCCAGAATCTACAAGGAACTTAAATAAATTTACAAGAAAAAACAACCCCATTAAAAAGTGAGAAAAGGACATAAACGGACACTTCTCAAAAGAAGACATACAAACAGCCAACAATCATATGAACAAAAGCTCACTATCTCTGATCATTAGAGAAATGCCAATCAAAACCAGAGTGAGATACCATCTCATGACAGTCAGAATGATTATTATTAAAAAGTCAAGAAACAATAGATTCTGGCAAAGCTGCAGAGAAAAAGGAACACTTTTACACTGTTGGTGAAAGTGTAAATTAGTTCAATCATTGTGGAAGACAGTGTGGTGATTTCTTAAAGACCTGGAGGCAAAAATATGATTTGACCCAGCAATCTCATTAATGGCTATATACCCAACAGTCACAATAGCAAATACATGGAATCAACTTAAATGTCCATCAGTATTAGGCTGGATAAAGAAAATGTGGTACATATACACCATAGAATACTATGCAGCCATAAAAAGGAATGAGATCATGTCCTTTGCAGGTACATGAATGGAGTTGGAAGCCATTATCCTCAGCAAACTAACACAGGAACAGAAAACCAAACACCACATGTTCTTACTTATAAGTGGGAGCTAAATGATGAGAACACATGGACACATGGTGGGGAACAACACACACTGGGGCCTGTCATCAGGGTAGGGGAAGGGAGATTACCAGAAAGAATAGCTGACAGAAGCTGGGCTTAATACATAGATGACCGGATGATCTGTGCAGCAAACCACCATGGCACATGTTTACCTATGTAACAAACCTGCACGTCCTATACATGTATTCCTACGCTTACAAGTTGAAGAAAAAAATATGGTTGCTTTCAAGAAAGGGTTCTAGAAATAGGGAAAAGTAGGAAAGAGGAGTCTGTCTCCTCACCTAGACAACAATAGAATCTGTCTGATATAACTATTTTGGAACAATGGAGTCTGTTGAAGGCTTACAACTTCCAGGGAAAGGCTTGAGTAGTAAATTGAGGTTAATTTCAGCTCTTAAGACAATAGCAGCTACCCATCTCCTACTCCTACCTCTGCAGCAAACAGCTGTGTATGTGCTTCTGGAGCAACCTTCACACACCTTTCAGGAGACCAAGTCTTCCAAAGGATGCTGTCTTCTGATATTGGTAATCTGTGCTGTCATCTGTGATTGCTACTTTTGAGCATAGAGATATGGTCAGAAAGGCAAGCAGGCATTTTTGTTGCATATATTCCCATTGTCAGTAAGCTGTTCCTCCTCAAGATGGAGTGACTTTCAGGGAATGTAAAGGGCCAGTGTTCTCTTTATCACTCATTTTCCCTTGTTGGGACCCAAACATTAACAACAACAGTCAAAAGCCACTGCACAAATGAGTAAAATTAGAAAGTGACCACACATGCCCAGGGAAACGTGCAAGCTCAGAAATATCCTAAGTAAATCTTTACATCTCTGGCTGATCTTTGGCATGTATACAGCCTATAACAATAAAAGAAAATAAAAACAATAACAAAAAACAGCCAGCCTTAGAGATGATTCTTAGAGTTATAACATTATTGGATTCAAATATCTAGTTCTCGAAAAAAAAATTATAAGGCATACAAAGAAACAGAAAAGTATGGATCATTCAGAAGGAAAAAGTAAAGCAACAGAAACTGTCCTTGAAAAAATTTGGTGGTAGATCCACAACAAGCTAAAAGAAAACGTAGAGAAAGTGAAGAAAACAATGTATCAATAAAATGCAAATATTGATTAAAAAGACAGAAAACCTAAAAGTAAACCAGAAAGAAATTCTGGATCTGAAAAGAACAAAAGTGAAATGATAAAATCACTGCAGATATTCACAAGCAGATTTAAGAAGGGAGAAGAAAGGATCAGTGAACCTAAAAATAACAATGGAAATTATCAAGTCTGAGAAAAAACAGAAAACAGAAAGAGAAAGGATTGAAGAAAACTGATCAGAACCTAAGAGATCTAAGGAATAGTGAGACACTATCACACAGGCCAGCATACACGTGGTGGGAGTTCCAGAAGTAGAAGAGAGTGAAAATGGAGCAGAGAATGTTTGAAGACATATTGGATCAAAACTTTCCAAATTTGATGAGACATGAATAGAAACTTCCAAGAAAGTCAACAAACTCTAAGTAAGATGAACTCAAAGAGACTCACATCAAAACATATCATAATAAAACGTTAAAAGCCAGAGACATACAGAGAATCTTGAAAGCAGCAAGAGAGAAGTGACTGTCACATGAAAGAAAATCCTAATAAGACCATCAGCAGATTTTTCCTTAAAACTTAATGGGACAAAGGCAATGGTACAATATATTCAAAGTGCTAAAAGAAAAATAAACTAAGAATCCTGTATCTGGTAAAACTCTGCTTTAAAATAGGAGATAAATTAAGATATTCTAGATGAACAAAAGCTGAGAGATTTCAATATCTACTATGTCTGCCCTGCAAGAAATGATCAAAGGAGTCTTGCAGGATGAAGTGAAAGGATGATAGACAGTAACTCAATAATTCAAAGCCATATGAAAATATAAAGATCTCAGTAAAGGTAAATATGTGGGCAATTATAAAAGCTAGTACCATGGTAACAATGATTTTAATTTCACATGCTGTTTTCCACGTTATTTAATAGATTGATGCATTTAAAAGAAGTGTGAGTTTGTGTTTAGAAGCATACAATGTATAAAGATATAATTTTGTGATATCAGCAATTGAAAGGGGTTAAGATAAAGCTGTTTAAGAAGCAGAAATTTTGTATGTTGTTGATGTTGAGCTGCTATAAATTCAAATTAGGATGCTATAACTTTAGATTGTTAAATATAACTCTCATCATAAACAAAGAAAATAGCTATAGAACATATACAAAAAAGAGAAAGAAATTTAAATGTTTTACTATAAAAAAATCAACTAAACAATATAGAAAACTGCAATGCAGGAAATGAGAGATGAAAAGCTATAAGGCATATAGAAAACAAAAGGCAAAATGACAGAAGTCAGTCTTTATTAGCAGTTACTTTAAATGTAAATGGTTTGAAGTCTCTCATCATAAGTTATAGATTGGCAGAATGAATTAAAAACATGACTGAACTATATGCTGTCTACAAGAATCTCACTTTAGAACCAAAGACACAAAAACTTTGAAAGTAAAAGGATGGAAAAAGATGTACAAATAGTTCTCAAAAGAGCAAGGGTGACTATTACTAATATCAGATAAAATAGACTTTAAATGTAAAAAGTTTACAAGAGACAAGGTAATTATATATAAATAAAATATTTACGACAGCAAAAAGATATAAAATCAGAAACATTTTTACACCTTATAAGAGACATCAAAATACATAAAACAGAAACTGATAGAATTGAAGAGAGAAATAGACATTTCTACCAAAATAGTTAGAGACGTCAGTACTCTGTTCTCAGTAATGATACAACAAACAGACATAAGTAAGGAAGCAGAAGACTTAAGCAACCCAATAAACTCACTAGATATACCAAGTAGATACAGAGCATTCCATCCAAGAAAAATAATACACATTATTTTCTAGTGTGCTTGAGACATTTTCCAGAACAGACCACACATTAGGCCACAAATTAGTCTCAGTAGATTTCAAAAGACGGATATCATACAAATTATCTTCTCTGACAACAACTGGATAAAGATAGAAATCAATAACAGAAATAAAACTGAAAAACTGACAAACTTGTGGAGGTTAAAAACACATTCTTAACCAATCAATGGATCCAAAAACAAGTCACAGGAAAACTAAAAATACAGACAAGTGAGAATGAAAACACAGCATAAGAGAAATAATAAAAAGCAACAAAAGCAGAACAAAGAGGAAAATTTATAGCTATAAACTCATTAAAAAACAAAACTGATAGCAAATCAACACCTAACTTTACAACTTAAGGAACTGCAAAAATAAGAACAAACTAAACCCAAACCTAGCTGAAGTAAGGAAATAATAAAGATTAAAGAACAGATAAAACAGATAAATAATAGAGAAACAATAGAGAAAATCAGTAAAAGTCAAAACTGCTTCTTTAAGAGATCAAGTAAAGTTTTAAACTTTTAGTTAGATGAACTAAAAAAAAGAGAAAAGACTCAAATTACTAAAATCAAAAATGAAAGTGGGGCATTACAACAGATTCTACAGAAATAAAAAGGATTATCAAAGAGTACTACAGACAACTGTATGGCAAAAATTGTATAACTTAAATGAGATGGACAAAGTCCTAGAAACACACAATCTACCCAGGACAAATTATAAACTATTAAAAATCAGAATATACCTATAACTTGTGAAGAGATTGAATTAGTGATCAAAAACCTCCCAACAAAAAAAATCCTGGGATATGATGGCTTCACTGGAGAATTTTATCAACCACTTAATGAATATCTAACACCAATTTTCCAAACTTTTCCACAAAATTGAAGAGGAGGAAACACTTCTTAATTCATTCTATGAAACCAATACCTTCTTGATACCAAAATCTCACAAAGATACTACAAGAAAAGTACAAACCAATATTCCCTATAATAATTGGTGCAAAAATCCTCAAACAAATATCAGCAAACCTAATTCAGCAACACATTAACAGAATTGTATGCCAGGACCAAGTGGGACTTATTCCTGGAATGCAAGAAGGGTTCAACATATGAAAATCAATCTATATAATATACCATATTAATAGAATGAAAGACAAAAACTGTGTAATTATCTCCATTGATGCAGACAGAACATTTAGCAAAAAAATAAAAATAAAAATAAAAAAGCACTGTTTTATGATGGAAAAAAAAAAAAAAAAAAAAACCTCAACAAATTAGGAGTAGAAGGAAACTATCTCAACCCACTAAATGCCAGATATGAGAATCCCACAGCAAACATCATCCTCAGTGGTGGGACACTGAAAACTTTTCCTCTGAGATCAGGAACAAGGCAAAGAGGCCTGCTTTCGCCACCTCTGTACATTATAGTACTGGAAGTTCTAGACAGAGCAATTAGGCAAGAATAAGAAATGAAAACGCATCCAAATCAGAAAGAAATAAAATGATCACTGTTAACAGATGATATGATTTTTTTATGTAGAAAACTCTAAAAATTCCATAAAATTTTGTTAGTTCAGAACTAACAAATGAATTTGGCAATGTAGCAGAATACAAAATCAACACATAAAAATCAGTTGCATTTCTACAGGCTAACAATGAAAACTCTGAAGAGGAAAACATCCAGCAGCATCAAAAAGAATAAAATACTTAAAAATTCAAAAAAAGATGTGAAAATGAATGTTATTTTCATTTTGCACAATAAAAACACAAAACATTGCTGAAATAAATTAAAGAAGCCATAAATAATTGGAAACACATTCCTTCTTTATAGTTGGAAGACCTCATATTGTTAAGATGCCAATTATACCCAAAGTGATCTACTGTTTCAGGGCAATCCTACCAAAACCCTAAAATATGTTTTTGCAGAAATATAAAAACTCATTCTAAAATTCATATGAAATCTCAAGTGACCCTAAATGGCCAAAACAATTCTGAAAAAGAACAAAGCTAAATGACTCAGACTTGTTAATTTCAAAACTTACTACGAAGTTACAGTAAATCAAATCAGTGTGGTGATGACAGGAGTTAGACACAAAGGCCAATGGAATAGAATAAAAATCCCAGAAGTAAGCCCTTGCTTATGTGATCAAATGATTTTGGCCAAAGGTGCCAAGGCCTTTCAATGAAAAAGGAGCAGTCTTTTAAACAAATAGTCTTTGGAAAGCTGTATATCTACATGCCAAAAAATAACAATCGGCCCTTACCTAACACCATATACAATAACTAACTCAAAATAGATGAAGTACCTAAAGATAAGACCTAAAACTATACAAATCTTAGAAGAAAAAATAGGACAAAATTCCATGACATTAGATTTTACAGTGGTTTTTTTTGTTTTGTTTTGTTTTTGGATATGACACCAACAGCACAAGCAACAAAGAAAAAAATAGACAAGTTAAACTTCATAAGGAATTATTTTTAATTGGGAATCAATTAAAGACACTATCAACAAAATAAAAAGGTAATCCATAAAATGAAAGAAAGTATTTATAAATCATATTTATGATAAGGGATTTAAATCCAGAATATATAGAAAGCTTCTAAAACCCTATAACAATAGAAAAACAACCAACCCAATTAAAAAATGAGCAAAGGACTTGAATAGACATTTCTCCAAAGAAAAGAAACAACTTGCTAATAAGCACATGAAAAGATGCTCAACATCACTATTCATTAATGAACTGCAAATCAAAACTATGATGACATATCACCTCATGCCCATTAAGATGGCCACTATAAAATAAATAAATAATAATAAGAGTTGGTGAGGATGTGGAGAACTTGGAACCCTTGTGCACTGTTGGTGGGAATGTAAAATGGCAAAACCACTGTAGAAAACAGTATGGAATTGCCCGAAAAAATTACAAACAGAATTATTGTATAATCTAAAAATTACACTTCTGGGTATATGTCCCCAAAAATTGAAAGGAGGGCCTCAAAGGGATAATTGTATATCCATGTTCATTGTAGCATTATTCACAATAGCTAAAAAGTAAAAGCAAACCAAGTGTTCATCAAGAGATGAGTGGATAAAGAAAATGTGGTATATATATGTGCATGCATATATATATATATTATATATATACACACAATATATATATGCACATATACATATGTGCGTGTGTGTGTATATATATGTGTGTGTGTGTATATGTGTGTGTGTGTGTGTGTGTGTGTGTGTGTGTGTGTATATATAAAAAATTCAGCCTTAGGAAAAAAAGGGAATTCTAACATGTGCTTCAGCACGAATGAACTTTGTGGACATGATGCTAACTGAAATAAGCCAGTCACAAAAAAGACAAATATTATACAATCGCCTTTAGAGGAGGTACTTCAAGATTACAGCGATTCAAAGTAGAATGGTAGTTTTTAGGGAATGGTGGCAGAAGGGAATTGGACTTTATTGGTTAATGGGTATAAAGTTCCAGCTTTGGCAAGATAAAAAGAGTTATAGAAACAGATGGTGATGACAGTTGTACATTATGAATGTATTTAATACCAGTGAACTGTACACTTAAAATTGTCAAGATGGTAAATTTTGTTATGCATATGTTATCAGACTAATAAAGAAAAAGTGGCTGGTCTCTTCCCTAAAGAAGTACATGCTTTGGCCGGGCGCGGTGGCTCAAGCCTGTAATCCCAGCACTTTGGGAGGCCGAGACGGGCGGATCACGAGGTCAGGAGATCGAGACCATCCTGGCTAACACGGTGAAACCCCGTCTCTACTAAAAAATACAAAAAACTAGCCGGGCGAGGTGGCGGGCGCCTGTAGTCCCAGCTACTCCGGAGGCTGAGGCAGGAGAATGGCGTAGACCCGGGAGGCGGAGCTTGCAGTGAGCTGAGATCCGGCCACTGCACTCCAGCCTGGGCGACAGAGCGAGACTCCGTCTCCAAAAAAAAAAAAAAAAAAAAAAAAAAAAGAAGTACATGCTTTAACATAGGACAAAGTGAAGTAGAGAGAAAATTGTAGCACAATGTGATATGAGGATTAAGGCTAAGGCAGTCACCAGCTGTACTAGGAGGGTAAAGAGAACACTTAATACAGAATGATAAAACCTAGTCACCCCTTATAACGGAAGAGATAAAATTGTAGCCTTCAGGGAGCATATTGTTTAGTAGAGGAAATACAGTGTATAAATACATACATAACTATTTAATTGTGGACATTCCAAATACCATGAAAGAAATTTACAGAAAGCAAAGAGAAGCCATATTCTGGGAGACTAAGGGAAAACATTCCTGAGAGAATAACATAAATTGCAAGCTTAAGCATAATTAGAAATTAATCTGGGAACAAGAGGAAAAAAGTCCACATTTCAGACAAAGGAAGGTGCACATTTAAAGATTCTGAAATAGGAAAAAGTTGACATATTTGAAGAACAGAGAAAAGGCCATATCAATAGGGAATTGTGAAGTGGTTTTCTAATTCTAGTTTATATCAGAATTGCCTAGGAATTTTGCTTAAAATTAAGACTACAAATGCCCACCTATGAAAATTCTTAGATAGCCGATCTAAAATGACAAGGTAATTATTATATGGTCAATCAAGTACCACACTTCAATAAATTCTAGAGTAGAAAAAGAGTGGTAGGCAAGGAAACAAAGTAGAGGTAGGAACTGAATCATTCAGAGTAGGGATAATTGGGCTGAACTTTATCCTAAGAATCTTGAAAACTCTTTGAAGGACATGAAGTAGGGATGAGACTTGGTCCAGTTTGTATGTTTTTTTAAAAAATTGCTTTGGCTGCTAAGCAAAAGAAGAATTAGGGGGGCTTCGAGAGTGGATTGGAAAAACCAAGCTATTGCATAGACCTCTTAGACAAGCGTGGGGTGTAAAGATACGATAAAAAGAAGTGAGCAAAATCCATAAGGAGACAACTAGTCATAAAGTCTTCTAAATACCATAGTCTGCTTTTCTTGTCACTGACAATACCACCAATCAGAAGAGGGGTGAGAGCTAACAAGAAAATTTCAATCACTTATTAACAGGCTCTGAACTCTCTGGGTGTGGCTTTGCTATTTCTGTCAGACCTGGCTGTGGTTAAGTGAACATCTTCAAAACACTTTTTCTTCTCCTCTATATTTCAATTCAGAATTTTAAAAGTGAATCAGGGATATTTAAAAACAATTGCCTTCTTAATTTTCTTAAGAAACTTACATTGTAGTGAAAGGTTTCTCAAATCCTCTGATCTGTTTCATAAAGCAGTAAAACTAAAATTTATTTTGAAGATGCTCTATATAGATGTATAACTACCAACAATTCAGTTCTGGGATTCTTTTTTCTCTCATGCTATCACATATTTTTCTCCTCACCACCAACACCCCTCCCGACACACAAATCCTTAGCTGGTGACATTGCCTGAGGATCACCAAAAAGCACAATGATACCAATTGATAAAACTTTCCTACTCCTATGAACACAGTTATCTACGTGAATATAGCCATGATGCAAAGCCATAATTGTGAAACATTTGAGATCATAAATATGTTTGTTTCTCTGCAGATTCTTTTACCTAAAGATTCCATGTCCATAATTGTAGTACATCTCAACATGTAATAAATAATTGCTAACTTTTTATTCACTTTATTCATCAGATCTCTGCCATTTTAGGACAAAGAAAGAGTTGAAGAGAAGAGAGACATGACCCCTCTTAAGGCACCTTTCTTTGAACAGTATTGCATCCGTGGTTTCATCCTTGCCAGAAACTGGAATTTCCTCCTTGCCCTAGTCTCCTGTCCAAATCATTCATTAACTCCCCAAGCCCAGCCCAAATTGTACAGCTTCTCTGAAGCCTTCCCAGATTAGGCCATCCCAATACATTAATGTATGTATTCAGTCAGTCAGCAGACATTTAGGGAGCACCTATTATCATGATTGAAAACCTAAACCCTTCATCAACCTCCAGTGCTCACTCACCCTCCTTTTGGCTCCTAAAAGCTTCCTCTATACTGCCCATTTGACTTTTAACCTTCCCTTGTCTTGTTGAGTTGATTAACTTTTCAAACACATGTGCCATATTTTCACATTTAAGTTTTTGGTTTCTTGAAGACGTTTCTCACAGCCAAAAGGTAGGAGGCAGAAGTGATTTTCATAAAGCTACTTTTACATTTAAAGAAACATTTTATTATGAGATTATCTCCTTCTTCTTCTTTTGTGTTTAAATATATTTTCTCTTTTAAATACACTTGGTGACCAAAATAAAACAGTTGGCAATTCTCTGTCAGATTCTCAATTTTTCTTAAAGATTGCAAAATGTATGAGCCTTTAAAACACTGATAAAGACGGTCACAATATATCTCTCTTCATTCTAAATAGCTATGAGAGTATCTTACACACAGGGAGGCTCAACAAATATCTCAACTGGTTTAATCATTTTTCTATCTGTGAATAATTCTTACCAGAAATCAAAACCCCCAGTCTTTACTGTCTTTTTTCTTAGTTCTAACGACTTAGTAAGTGACCAAAGTGTATGTTTGCCTGGTGATCTTGAAGTGTGAATCAGTGTATTTCCACCATAATTATAAACTCAAATGTACTCAGATTCAAGTACATGCACTCAGAAATGGAAAGAGAGAGAGAAAAAAAAATTTAACAGAATGACTGTTTCACTTGTCAGTCCACTCACTGAGCATATGCCCAAGAGTGAGCACGGTGTGGAAAAATGGGACGCTGTCTTTTCCTCTGTTGAGTTCACCTCCCACACACTTCTCTTAGTGATCATCTCACTGCAGTTATGAGTATTCTAGTCTTTAGAGATATGTATTGCACATAATATCATACCTAAATTCAATGCAGTTACATTATCTAGTGCTCCACTGAAAAAGGGAAAAAATAATCTATCTGTTCCGAAGCTGGAGGGAAAACCTGGATGTCCTGGACTTACTGAGAGATATATATCAGTTTTGCAATACCTCCTAAGAGCATTTCAAGGGTAAGTTTACCCAAACATTTGCCTTACATGCTGACTCTAGACATCCCCACTTTTGATGTCACGCCACTGCATGATACTCCAGTCTACCCTGGAAAGACTCTTTCTGACTTTGACATTTAAGATACCATATGTAGGATGCTGTCTATTCACAAATGACAGTGGAAAACATCTCAATCACCTGCCATCATTTTAAGGTTTTTAGATAACTATTATAAATAACAAACACACATTCAAGGAAAAATCCCAAATAAAGAAATACTTTAACATAAGGGCCACGTACATAGGTACCTACAGGAGCCTACCAGATAAGGAAACAAGTGAAGAATCCTGGACTTAAGACTGTGTTAGGGAAAGGGTAGGCCAAGAGAGACATGGAGCAGGGTGCCCACTCAGTTCCAACCTACTGTTTCCATGCAGAAATGTGGGTCAAGTATTGCCAAATACTCCCATTGTTTTTTCAAGAAAAGCGTAAATCTGGATTTATGTATAAAAGGCTGAAATGACATTTTTAAAATATTAGAGAATTCTCTGGGTCAAGAGCCAAAGAACCTGACAAGATCCATAAGCCAGACTTACCTCAGTGACCTTTGTTTTCAATCTCTACACTATAATATCATTATCACAAATGACTGGCTTTTTAAAAAATAAAAATACAAGTATCTGAACTCCTTTAGTGTTTAATTCATGTTTTGCAAATTTTATAACATGTAGTATCAGTTTTATTCCTAGAGGACAATATGGCATTTTGTTGAATCATGAAAAAATAGAACTTTTAGCTCGCTTGAGAGAAAGTATTTAACACCTCCTAATGTATGAGGACATCTTAGCAAGATGCCAGTCTGTGCCTGAGGTTCTTTCTTTCTTTTGATCAATAGAAGTGTTTCCAGTTGCCTGTTTAGCTAGGAGTTAAGAAATAAAATAAGTGAAATAGTTCCCTATACTTGAAAGACAAATTCATGGACCACAGTTCAAGATTATCATCATACACACCAGTAGACACAGTTTGATGGTTTTCTCTTAGGAAAAAAAAAAAATCCCTATAGCCCCAAAATCAAGACTTCCATATGAAACATGAAATTCTCATCAAAAGATGCATTTCTGAGAGAGGAAGTCAGAGTTCCGGCAATACAGTTGTTGGCAAAGATTCGTCCGACTTTAATATTCACAGCATCCAAAGCCATAGCTTAGAAGTTGAACCCTTACATCATTATTCTGCATATACCAAACCTATTTGCTCATTTCTGTAATCGTTCATGGAGCATAGAAACCATCAGAGAGGAATAAGTGCAAGAAGGCAAACTGTGCTTCTTATGACTATAAGGGATGTAGCGCTCAGTAGAGTGGCATTACTTTTCCAGCAAAATAAATCAGAGAACTTCACCCAAATATTTTAAACTTCAAATCATGAGTGTTGTTTACATTTCTTGTTGGTTTCTAGTTTTACATCCAACATACGGTGGGGAAAAAAATATCCAAATTCATTTCAGAATGAAGGGCAAAAGATGTATGAAAGTTTGATCTGCCCAAGTAGTCTGGTACTAGAGATTGTAAATCCTCCTGTTGTAGAGTCAGTCTTTCTGATGAGCTACACACAAAATAGTTCAATTAAAATCATCCTTTATATAGCAACTGTCTAGTTATTTAAACTGCATATTAGAGAAAAATGTAAAAGCTAATCTGAGTTTAGAGACAGAAAACTTCTCATATAGTTGGAATGAACTCTCATAAATAAAGGGACAGAAGGTGTAGCACTAATCAAGTTGGTATAACTCAGTGGGTGATGGTAAATATCTTGCTATCACTGCCTTTCCAAAATAAAGCAGCAGAAATGACCATTTTTGCTTATAAGAAATGCAGAGAGATTACTGATATTAACTAATCTTGGGTTTATTTGTTTTTATTTGGTTGATGTCTTTGCTGTTGTCATTTTTAGACAGGGTCTGTCTTTGTTGCCCTGCCCAAGCTAGAGTGCAGTGGTAAGATCACAACTTGCTGCAGCCTCAATCTTCCCAGGTTCAAGTGTTCCCCCCACCTCCGCCTTTTGAGTAGCAGGGACTATAGGCATCCACCACCATGTGCCTGGCTAATTTTTCTATTTTTTGTAGAGACAGGGTTTTATCATGTTACCTAGGCTGATAATCATAGTTTTAAAATGGTTGTTAGTCTGTGTTAGTGTCAAGGTCATCAGAAAAAGGATGTACACATGTATCCCAGCAACCTTACAGGAAGCATTCCCCATGTCCAGTCTTTAGGAGCAGCCATCTCTGAAAAAGAAGCCCTTAGTTACTGCTCTATATTACACCTATTTTATTTTTGAAGATTATCAAATTATTATTTATAGCTCACATGCAAGAACTATTTGAACAAATTCCTGCATTTTAATCACACAAGTTCAGAGTTCTATATTGCATTTTTTTTTAATCTTCAGAGCTATATGATGCTGGTGGGTTTCAAAGGTACAAACTAATCTGCACAGTTGGGATGCTATGTGCAATCCACAGATCATGAAATTAATGAGGTCAACTTTAAAAGGGCTAAATTTTCTTGAACTGGTTTGATTTGAGCAAAAAGAACTCGTTTTCATGTAGTCTTAAAACATTTTTATTAGAGCTATTTAATTTAATGACACTGGTCCAAAAGCCAGGGGAAATTTTCCTCTCTTTCTATCTTCTTCTCTCTCTCTCTCTACCTCTCACTTTCTCTCTCTGTGTTTAAATTTAGGATCTGATTTATTTATAATTTATTTCCAATCCCTTTTCTATTAGAACACTCAAATTTAAAGGCTGTTTGAAAATTAAGGATTAGTTTTGAATCTTGAAATCAGCATGAACACTAATGCAAACTTTCTGTACACAGGCTACATGTTCATTAGATTCCAAACTTATTTTAGAAGCTCCTACTATGTGCATTTAAAATTTTCACCTCTTCAAGTATGAAACTACAAATAAATAAAACTATTATTTCTGACTTAGGTAGCAAAATATATTGAGTGTAATTTTATTTCCTTAAATTTGAAGGATAGATTGTTTCAGTTCTCTTATTATTAGTGTTAAGCTAGTCCTCCATGACATCTAATGAAATGATTAATTAGAAAATCATTTGGAATTGTATAAAGAAATATGCATTTGTTACAAATATTTTTATTGCTATTAACAGTAACATTAATTTTTTAAATAGTACACCATTATAATCATAGCCCTTCACAGGCCTCTGTTCCTTGCTTGTCATTCTTCTATTCCTAAAGTCAACAAAAAATGTTTGGGCACTTACTGTAATTTTAGGCACTTAGAAATAAAATAGAAGACATTAGAATTAATCTAATTGGGAAGCTATAATATACATACATACACATAAGAGCTTCTGAAAAATCGTATATATATGTGATTAAAAGTCAGAATTAATATAATATGCTGTATTATGTGGGGTAGACACTGAATGTCACATGAAGGATAAAATATTTTTAGATGACTAATTGGGGAATCTTTTGCAGGAGGCAACTTTTTGGCTGGCCTTAACATTTGGGTGGAATCTCAGGTATGCAGTAGTGTGTACATGTAACATGTACACAGTGGTGGTGGAATGGGGGCTATATTTCAGGAAGATAAACAGTGAGATCAAAGGTACTAAACCGTACCAACAATTTTTAAGGGACAACAAGGAGATAACCTGGATGTTCCAAGCTAAGAAGTATGGGTCGTATTTGGTAATTGATTAGAAGTTGTATTAGTCTGTTTTCATACTACTATAAAGAACTGCTCAAGGCTGGATAATTCATAAAGGAAAGAGGTTTAATTGGCTCACAGTTCAGTATTACTGAGGAGGCCTCAGGAAACTTACAGTCATGGCAGAAGGTGAAGGGGAAGCAAGGCGCCTTCTTCACAAGGCGGCAGGAAGAAGTGCCAAGTGAAGTTGGGAAGAGCCCCTTATAAAACGATCAGGTCTCATGAGAACTTAATCACAAGAATAGAATGGGGAAATCCGCCCCCATGATTCAATTACCTCCACCAGGTCTCTCCTTTGGCAGGTGGGGTTATGGGGATTATAATTCAAGATGAGATTTGGTTGGGGACACAAAACTTAACCATATTATTCTGCCCCTGGCCCCTGCCAAATCTCACATCTCTTTCACATTTCAAAACCAGTCATGCCTTCCCAAGAATCCCCCAAAGTCTTAATTCATTCTAGCATTAATCCAAAAGTCTAAGTCCAAAGTCTTATCTGAAACAAGACAAGTTCCTTTCACCTATGAGCCTGTAAAATCAAAAACAAGTTAGTTACTTCCTAAATACAATGGGGCTACAGGCATTGGGTAAAGGCTTTCATTCCAAAAGGGAGAAACTAGCCAAAACAAAGGGGCTACAGGCCCCATGCAAGTCCAAAATCCAACAAGGCAGTCATAAAGCCTTAAAGTTCCAAAAGAATTTCCTTTGACTCCATGTCTCACATTCATCATCTTGGTGATTAACATTTGGCTCCTCGTTACTTATGCAAAGTTCTGCAGCTAGCAGCCAGCTTGAATTTCTCCTCAGAAAATGGGTTTTTCTTTTCTATCACATCAGCAGGCTGCAGATTTTCCAAACTTTTAGTCTCTGCTTCCCTTCTAAACACAAGTTCAATTCTGAACAATCTTTCTGTGAATATCAGAAGTGTTAAAAGATTTTTGCATTGAGAGCATATAGGTAAAAAGTATAATTCTTATATGTTTAATCTGACAGTATTATGAAAAAAAATGGATTAGAGGAAGGGGGATCAAATTTTGACTTTTGCAATAGACTAAACCTAGGGTGATGAAGACCTAGACCACAATGTTATCAATATAAATTGAAAAAAAAAAAAAAAAAGGACAACCAGGAGAGATGTTTTATCTCAAAGGTGCTTGATAATGGCTGGTTATTCAGTATGAGGCTGAAGGGAAAAACAGAGATGGCAAGGCTTAAAGGCTGGGTGTCAAAAAGAATGCTCTTCTATTTATTCATTATTCAAAAATTGTATTCTTTCAACAAATATCTATTGAGGGCACATTATTTGCCATATACTCTACAAGAGCATGGGGGTCCAATGCGGCTTACAATTTTCCAAGGAAGATAGACATTAATCAAATAATTAATACATAATTATATTAACATATGTATTTACAGAATATTCTATATGTGTATGCATACATACATACATATAATCTTGTGCATGTGTGTATATAAATACATATAAACTCTCTCTAAAGGAAGATTAACATTAATCAAATAATCAATAAATTAATTACAATCAAAAAACAAATATGTAATTATAAGCTGTGAAAGAGCCAATAATGGGAAATAGAGGAAGTTTGTGAATGTATGCAACAAGGGTATCCAGATTAGTTGGGTTCATCCAAGGATGTTTATCTAAAAAAGTTATGTTAACTAGGCAAATGATGAAAAAAGTATTCCAAGGGCAGAGAACAGTGTGGGGTCACATTTGAAAGGGAAAACTAGGAGTTTATTTACAGACAAATTGAGTTTGATGTATCTTGGAGACATCCAATTGGAAATGTTGAGTAGAGAGGTAAAAATATGGGTCTGACAATGAGGGAAACAGTCAAGACTCCAAATCTAACTATGGGAGACCCTAGTAAACACATTGGTTATATATATGGAGGATACCCCCTAGGAAGAAAATGTACAGTGAGACTTGGAACAACCTTGAAAGTCTACAATATTCAGAAGTCTACTAAAGGAGGATGTGCTGGCACAAAAGACTGAGAAGTTGACTGTTAGAGAAAGAAATAATAAGGATGTTTGTGTGTGAGAGTTAATAAAGGAATTGTTTCTGGCTAGGGAAATGGTTAACATTACTGAATGTTGCTTAGTAGCTAAAAAATACTTGCCATGGGATTTAATTACATAATGGGCATTGGTCACCTTGGAGAAAGTAGTTTGAAAAAAGGAGAAGGAATAAAATCCAAATTATCGTCCAATGAGAAGTGAGTGGGAGATGAAAAACTAGAGTATTAATATATACAATTCCATGTGAAATATTTGACAGTTAGCAGACTAATAAAAACAAATTTTGGAAGGAAGAAAGATTTCATCATTTTATTGTTCAGAAAGAGAGAGAGTGTGTTTTTCGTTTTTAAAGAAACAATGATAAGTTAGTCTTAACCAACACTTTTGTGGGGAGATGGCAGACACTTAAAATGAAAAGATTCAAGAAAAGAAAGAGAGAGGACAGGGTTAGAGAAATTGATTAATTATCTTAGTGGTGACAATCAATGTTCTATATGAGCTTTTGTCTAAAGAGAGCCCGAAGAAGGGAAAGGAAACTAACATTGAGACTTGGTGACATTTTATGTATAGGAAAGAGAAACTAGAGCTGAATCTGGAGTCTAGAAATGAAGACATAGAAGAGTACTACAATGCAGAGGTAAAGCAATAAGGTTAAAACCAAGGAAGGAGTAAGTTTTAAAAAGAAGCAAGACTTCCAGAGCAACATGTAGAAACTGTTAGGTTGTGCTCTATTTGCAATTACCACCACTCAAGAACTATTTATTCAAGTTAAATAAAAGATTTTCTTGTTTGTATATTTTAGTAATGTGGATGACACACTCTCCTGCTGTCTTACCCAGAAGGGATATTGAAAAAAACCCTTATGATAGAAAGTAAAATATGACTCCGAATCTCCCCAACCAGAAATGATCATCAATTATTTTAGATAAAAGTAATTTCAGATATCTCTTTATACCTGCCTATAGGTAGAAGATTATAAGGATGTATGAAATTAGAGCTGAATGCCAGAGAACTTATTATCTAGTGAGACCAATGAGGCTTCATTCTTAGGCAGCTAGGTATAGATAGATACAAATGCTTTAAATAATAATTTTGGAAGAATGGAATTATATAAGCTGTTTTTATATGAATATGAAATTCAGTTTTTTAATTTAAGAGGGGTAACACTAGAGTTTACATAAATGTTTCTTTAATAAAGAGATATTAGCTCCTAAAATAGTTCACTTATTTTAATAAAGATTTAATTAAAATGTTTAAGAAGTTGTAATTCTATATTTTTAACCACAAATTTCAAATTTACACAAATCTATTGTACCCATCATGGTAAATGAATAAACTAGTCTTGGGCTTTCTACTATCTCCCTTCCTATACCTTACATGATTTTTCTCCATTTTTTTTTTGTCATCTACTTGATAGTACATATACTCCATCTTTTATCTATAAGTCCCACTAGCTAGTCATAATTTTATGTCTTAATAAATTCAGGGCTTACTTTCTTTATTTTTTTGATATTGTTTTTCTATTCTTAGGTACATTTTGATTCAACTTCTGGCTGGCAAGACACAGTCAGTAGTTTTAAAAACAAATCATTGTCGTTTCATTTCTTGAGTTTTTTCATACGTGAGGTGGTCTACCTATTGCCTTAAAGGACAACTGGGCTGGGTATAAATTCTTGTGCCACAATATCTTTTTCTTAAAACTTTAACGTGATTTCTATTGTCTTCTGTCACTGATTTATGTTATAGGAGCTTGGGAAAAGTATGATTTTTAACCTGTTTTATTCCAGTTTGTTTAAATGATTTTTTCATTGACATTGAAATTCCACAGTTTTACCAAGTTTGGTATTGATATTTCTGTATCATTTTTTTTTCCTAGAACATAAAATACCTTTTTGAGCTATAAATAGAAGTCTTTATTTTGTTCAATAACATTTTCTTAAAATATATTTGAATGTTTTTTCTTCTTTTTGCCCTATTGTTCTCCTCTTTAGGAATATTAAATACATAAAAATTAGATTTTTTGCATTCTCTATGATCTCATTGATTATTATTTTTACATCTTTGTTATTTTTCACCTGATTTTGTGTGTTTTCCACATTAAAACCCGCATATCTTTGGCTATGCATTCAGTCACTTTTATTATATTTTAAATTGATTTACAGTATGGCTTTATTTTCAATATATTTGTGTCTTTCATTTCTTTTCTGAGCACTAACAGCTTGTTTTTAACTTTCTTCTATCGTATTATATGTTCACATATTTGTGACCATACATTTATTTTTGACTTATTTGAAAATAGAAACAAAGTTATGTATCTAAATTCTTTTTGTAGTTTTGATAGTAAATATTTTTATGATATGTGTTTACTTAATTTTCCATATGCCTGTGTCTATTTCCTTCATTTTTATCTGTAGTTTATGTATTGATTTCTAAGTTTTACTCGTTTGAATGAGATTAGATATCTGCTGAAAAATAATACATAAAAGGGTTGGGGAGGATGAGTTATAAGATACAGAATTCCAGAGTCTAGATTAAATTTGTGATCTCAAACACTCTCATTCCAAACTATTTGTTTCCTTTTTCTTGAGTGGAGGACTATTTGGCGTTCAAGTAGTCACTGAGGCTCACAAAAAATCCTTTTATGTTCAATGTTTCCTGAGCTGCTGCTTCATCGCCTGTCTTACCTTTTTCATTCACCCTTGCATAGGAAGGTAGGCTGCAGTCAACAGAACAGGGAGTATCAGTTTGGTTTTTACTTTGGTGCCACCTCCTCTGCCATTCTATGCTATTAAACTTGTGTTCTACAGAGATGATCTGCACTTTCTGCAGCCACTATACTCCCTGAATATTATCATTTTTAATCAAAGAAGCATTGTATTTGCCTTCCTGGACTGTAATATTTACTTTTAGACACTCTATATCCATCCATGTTCAAGGAGGCAGGTGTTAGCTCTTAGCATCCTGGCCGGATTTGGTCCAAATTTTACATCATTTGGGGGAAATAGTTTGTAGTTTGAGATTACAGCTATTTCTTCGTTTCATTTTAGCTGGAATTTTTTCTTTTTTAACTTTCTTTTCATTATTTTTCATAGATTTCAGAAAAGAAAAAGAATAAAAATGCCTCAACACTGCCATCTTAAACCTGAAGTTTGTGTGCATTAATTTAAAAGTGCTGGAACAATGGGGCACTTCAACAATTATGCAAAGAAATACTGCATTATTGTGATTCCTTAAATAGGTTAGGAGGTTGAAAAAAGTACAATTCCAAATAAAGAAACTCTCCTTTTTGAAATTGGGGCCTTTAAGGTGTATAACAGAGAAGTCAAGAGAAAGGACTGGCCTGGATGTAGAACAAAAAAGTTATCCTGACATCATTAAAAAGTAAGAGAATTTCAGATGGATTATTTCTAAAGCGATACCTGTGAACATTTAAAGTCATGTACCCTTTCATCTATTTGATTTTCAGTGCCTGTCCTAACAGTATCTATTTCTTGTTATGAGGAGAAGAAGAGTTTCTGCCTGAAAGATTTTATCCCTTACAACCTATACTCTCACCCAGCCTGACCCTGCAGTGAAGTCAAAATGACAAATTCGTGACATCATAATAATTTTTTTTCTCCAGGAACAAACTGTGAAGCCATTAACACAGGATGGTGACTTCACTGCAGGATCAAACAGAGCAGCTGGCTAGGGAGGGAAGAGGGAGCATTCTTATTCAAACACACATATATCTTCAATAATAACCAGGGAAATTCAGAAAATTACTGTCAAAGTAAATTGCATTTTGTATAAATGCCATCTCCTTTCAAGTTTGTCCCAGCACGATCATCCTTCTTTATTTAGTGGTGTTGCCCTTTTCTCCTTAGAGACCTTTAGCAAAGTCTCATTTTATATTTCATGTATCATTAAAATGACTTAAATGAGTAGGAATGGGGCATACCTGACATTTATGTTTAATTATTTACATAAATAAAGAGGTGTTGTTATTTTATGACAACTGCCGTTCGGAAAATATCTTTTACCAAGTGAATTTAATGTTCAAGTTAGTATAAAGCACCGAATAGGTAATAGCTACTGAGTGGTTAGTTCACCCAGCCAAAAAGTGTATATTTTGATTCACAAGAAATCCCTTGAGATGATAATTAATTTTCAGTAATTATTATTCATATCTCTATTCTAAGCTCTGCTACACGTGGGGAGGGATAAAAGGTAATAGAGGCATATGCCATATAGAGATATTTTGGTCAACAGACTACATATGCAACAGTAGTCCCAAAGATTATAATACAAGTGAAATTTTCCTATCACCTAGTGACATTATAGCCATCATAACATTGAAGCTCAAATCTATAATGAAAATGGAGAAACAAACCAAGCAGACCAAGATGGACATATTTCTGTAATGAAGGAAGAGCATCAGGCAAGTCCTTCATGAAGTGTCCAGAAGACAGCATTGTGACCATAGGAGATGACAGTTCCATGCATGTATTGCCCCTGAAGACCTTCCAGCAGGACAAGATGTGGAGGTGGAAGACAGTGATATTCATGATCCTGACCCTGTTTAGACCTAGGTTGTATTGTGTCTTAGTTTATAATAAAAGAGTTTAAAAGGTAAAATATATATAAATAAAATTTTAAAAATGAAAAAACTTAGTAAAGCCTACGAATATAGTGTTTATAAAGTCTGCAGTAGTGTACATTAATGTTCTAGGCCTTTGCGTTCACTCACCACTCACTCACTGCCTCATCTAGAGCAACTTCCAGTCAAGCAAGCTCCATTCACACTAAACGCTTTATATAGGTGTAGCACTTTTTAATCTTTTATACTGTATTTTTACTGTACATTTACTATGTTTATTTTCTTTACCTAGCCACTAGATGACTGAGGATCTATGTTTAGATGTGTTTGGATACTAAATACTTACCATTGTGTTTAAATTGCCTACAGTATTCAGTACAGTAATGTGCTATACAGGTGCATAACCTAGGAGCAATAGGCCATACCATAAGCCTAGGTGTGTAGTAAGCTATGCCATGCAGGTTTGTGTAAGTACACAGTATGATGTTCACACAAGGATGAAATCATATGATGATACATTTCTCAGAATGTATCCCCATCAATGGATGCATGATAGTATATGTTGTCTGTACTTAAGAGACAAGATTAATATACGTGACAAATTAAATAATAATGTAAGTAAATAAGAATACTACCAAACAAACAGACCACACATGCCAGGAGTTCAGTCGAGAATCTCATGAGCGTGAAGGACATAGGGATTAAGAATCCAGGCTCTGAAGTGGGTCAGCTCAAGGCTCAAATCTCAACTCTGCAGCTTAACTGCTATATAACTTCGTTTCTCAAAGCTGCAATGTCCTCAGCTATAGGTGAAATTGATACCTATGTCACAGGTTGTGGTTGTGAAATGTAAACGAGTAATGCATGGAAGGGACATAGCAAAGTGTGTGACACAGTAAAAGCCTTCAGAAAATGTAAAAACACAAGTGAGCTGCAGTTTGAAATCAGTTTGACCTTAGAATTTTAAGTCAAAACAAGATTTAAAAGGCAGAAATCTTACATCATTATTTTGAGAATTCTCAGAAGGGAGTGATTGATAAGACGTATACAATATATTTGGGAAGTAAGATGTAAATTAACCTATAAAAGGAAAGAGTCACAGAAAGTGGTGAAGAAAGATAGGGTGAAATTAGACTGAGGTTAAACTCTGGGAAACATTGAATTCAGCCTACATTTAGAGTGGATCCTTTATTATATTATTTATTCCATAATATGTATTGGAAACTTACTCTTTTTCTGACAGTCATCTAATAACTGAGGATATACTAATAACTGAGATGGATGAAGGCCCTGTCTTTATGAATCTTGTACAAAGTAAAGATATTGATGACTCTGAATAAGGACATAATGTAATACAATTTATACTTTAAAAATATTAATTAGATAGTTATAATCAGAAGACATGGAAACATACAGGGACCAGAGTTTTCTTGTGGAATGCTACTATAATGATGCAAGGTCAATGGAAGGAAATTCATTATAAGACTAGAGACAGTGAGACTAGGAAGGAAGGTTTTAATTTGAGAAAGATATAAAAGAAAAAAAATAGAGACTGACTGAATGTGAAAATGTTGAAGTTCAGAGAAGATTCTGTTCTTATTTTAAATGCAATAGAATATTCAGGTGAAATTTTAGTAAATAAATTCCATGGGTGGTTTGTGACTTCCCTCCTGCCTTCTTCTTTTTTCCCTTCCTCATTTCTTTCTTATGTTGTTTTTTGGAAGTTGTTTCCATAGTAATGATGGTTGGAGGTGTGAGTGGATAAAATCTTTGAAGGAGATGTTAAAAGATTAGGGAAAAAGTGGGAAAATACCACATCGGATATTCTAGAAAAGAAAAAATAAAGCGAAATAGAAAACATAAAAGAAATAAAAATAAGTACTTCATAATATTTCATAGATACCATGAGAGGAGTTTTGTGATAAAGTGGTCAAATGTGTTAAACGTACCAAAACATCAAGAGAAATGAGAACAAAGAAAGGACTGTTGTATGTGACAAATGAAGAGGTCAGTGGAAGTGATTTCAATGAGCAATCTCACTAGGGTGGAGAAAGAAATCATTAGATTGCAGAAAATGAAGGCAATAGACAGGTCCCACTCATTCAATAAGTTTGGCATTAAAAGAGGGAAGTGTAAGTGTCTCAAGTGCCAAAGAGATGAGTAAGTCACTAAGTCACTCTTCTCTTCCATTCCAGATGTTAACTGTAATCCCAACCAATCATTTCAGAAGTACCTGCTTTTGATTACTGGGAAAACTAGTGAACAGAAGGAAATGGCTTGATGCAGATTCACCTCCCTTGAAAGAGAAGAAAAATACGTTGTAATGATGTCAAGCAATTACATTATCTTTGTAGTTACAGCATTCAATTAATATTTTTAATATTACACAAAATTCTGAAGACCTTGGGGGAAAGGAACTCTGTTTAGAAGAAAAAGTAAAAAAGAGAACCTCTGCCTGCTACCTGCTGACATACTCTCATCTGTACAGAATTCTAACAGAATGTCTGCCCATCCTACACAGATTTATGAATAGGCTTCTTTATTACCAGACGTCTTTCCTTCTTGAGGATGACAGAAACCTACAGCTGTCAATAGCTAATAAGGTTAGTTTTCCTGCATCACAATCCACTCTACAGTGTGTTTTCCTTGTAAAATCCCAAGAGAGAGAAAAAAAAAGCATAAGATACATATCCGCAGCCGACTGCAGTGAAGCTGTCAAATATCCAATCTGATTTGTCCCTATCTCATGTCTGAATTAACTCATACAGTTCTGAGGCATTTATGTCTGTCAAGGTGAGGCCATAAAAACATGCCACACTTATCACCCCTTTCAACTCCTATTATCACAATGTGCATGCAGTCTGGTTTATTCGGATTTGCATTTCTTGAATAGACACAACCTATAGTATTACTCTGGAAAACCTGAGCCTCTAATGATGGAGAATTAGAGACCCTGAAAGATGATCCATCCATCAAGTCACTGAATATTTACAATCCGGGAAATTTTTTATCGTATCAAAACTTACGCACATTCTGAGTCCCATAGAGAGAGACAGGCTGACTTTTGCTATTTCTTTTTGAATTTTGTGTTATAACAATGAGAAATCTTAGAGTGCTTTTCGTTGTCTTAGTTTTCTCCCCTGTGTAGAGACTATAACGGAAGAATCACTTCTACATGTAACACATTTTCCCCAAATATCTTACCTCTTGGTCACAGATTCATGTTGTCTATACTAGTAAGGAAGAAAGTCATGGCCTACACTAGCTCATGATCTTTTATGAACAGATCTTCATGAACATTCATATCACCATGAATTTATTTAAAGAAATGTTGGAATTGCAGCACATGACATTTCTCCTGTAGTTCAAATCCAGTTGGGGAAAAAAAAAATCATCCTGTGGAGAATATATAAGTGACAAACATAAAACATAATCATCCTTATGAAATAAATTGGCTTCAATCTAATTATGGTTAAATGTCTCCGTATCATCAGTGGCAGTCCAGTTGCCACATGAAATAGAGAAATAAAACTGGCAAAACTCACGGTGACCTCTCAGTTTAAGCTCAAAATACATTAAGTTATCAAAAAGATGACAGAGAACATGTGTCAAAGTCTCCTTCACAAAGTCTTCACAGAGGCCCTTCACTCACCTCCTGGGCACAGCATTCAATATCAAAATATGTCCAAAATATGGTGACTCCCTCAAAGTGCTTACAGTTTTAAGAGGAAAACTTCCATGTGTAAAGCAACTAGACAATTACAAAAGCAATGTGTAATGATAATTTGGTGTTTTACATGTGCCCTTTATGTTTAGGGGAAATGGAACATAAGTGTGTACCCCCAACGTCATAGGAAGAAAAGAGTTTTGAGTCCCACTTGAGAAAATGATAGGAATAAGTGGGTGAAGAGGAAGAGAAAGGAACAGAGATGAGAGTGATGGTAATGTAAGATAAAGATAAAGTAATAAAATATGAGATGGGGCATGTCAATCAGGTTTCATATTTTAATAACAGCCAAGCATCAAACTAACCACTGGTAAGGACACAAAGTTACATGCCAAAAGTCATAGAGATGATTCAGAGATCATCAGAAAGATCCTTTATATATGTGTAAAATATAGTATAATAATACACATATAATGTCTATATAATGTGTTACAATAATGCTATAGAAGTGCTATAACAACATTGGACCCATTATGGATATAGGGACACAAAATGAACAGATTTTATGTCAGGAAGAAACTGAATAAAGAGGCAATATGCTCAGGAAAACCATATTGGAAGAAAGCAGCTTATCAATTCACAAGGAATTTGATAAAAATTCTTAACATTTTAAAGAGAATTTACCACTTCAGAAGGCTCATCTATAATTTCTTCAATGATAACCTTGCTCCTCAATTCTGCTTGCACATTAGCATCACTTGTGGAGATTTAAATACTATCAGTCAATATCTCAGGTACAGGTATTGGTAAGTTTTAAGTGTTTCCCGGGTATTCATTACATGTAGCAGAAGTGGAGAATATTGCGTCGAATGATGAACAAATGAGGTAAGTAGAGCAGGTAACACTTACTATATTCATTGGTATATGTGAGTTGAATAGGTAAGGAGTGGCCCACTCCCACCATGGACCTCTGGAGTCCTGGCAGCAGGAAATCCCACAATCCCCATGGACACGTTAGGTGGCAGGTAGAGCTGCTTAGAGAGCTATAGGTGTGGGACCCCAGCCTGTGCAGAGCCCAGAGTGTTTGACACAGGAACATCTGCAGTGGAGCACAGCCAGAGACACCCATCCACCAAGGCTCACCAGGGAGAGTTTGGCCACAGGGTGTCTGTCAGACCTGGACAGAGCAAGGTAGCCTTGCCCATGAGATGAGATCAATCATATCTGAGCTCCCCTCCTATCTGCTGGCCTTTTCAAGAACTCCAGCCTGGCCATAACCACTGTCAGTGCAGCATCAGATTCTCAACAAAATCCCTTCCTGGGTGCCCTCATTATAGCTTCTTCACCAGAAGACCACAACTGACCATTGCAGAGCTCCAGCAGAGCAACGTCTACTGAGTTGCACCAGCCCACCCACACTCTGCCTGCACCACCACCTCCCTCATGCTGCTGAAAAGCACTAAAAGCAAGTACAACAAGAATAAAAATGAACAAATGGCACCTAATTAAGTTAAATAGTATTTGCACAGCAAAATAAACTATTGACAGAGTAAACAGACAACCTACAGAATGGGAGAAAATATTTGTAAACTATACATCCAACAAAGGTCTAATATCCAGAATCTATAAGGAACTTAAGCAAATTAACAAGCAAAAATCAAACAACGCCACTAAAAAGTAGGCAAAGGACATCAACAGTTTTCAAAAATAGACATACGTGTGATCAAGAAACATGTGAAACAATGGTCAACATCACTAATCATTAGAGAAATACAAATCAAAACTACATGAGATACCATCTCACATCAGTCAGAATGACTGTTATCAAGAAGTCAAAAGTAACAGATGCTGGTGAGGTTGCAGAAAAAATAAAACTCTTATACTCTGCTGGCTGGAATGTAAATGATTTCGACCACTGTGGAAAGCAGTTTGGTGATTTCTCACAGTTCAAAAGAGAATTGTCATTTGACCCAGCAATCTATGATTGGGTATACACATAAAGAAATAGAAATTGCGGTGGCTCAAGCCTGTAATCCCAGCACTTTGGGAGGCCGAGACGGGAGGATCTCAAGGTCAGGAGATCGAGACCATCCTGGCTAACCTGGTGAAACCCTGTTTCTACTAAAAAAATACAAAAAACTAACCAGACAAGGTGGCGGGCGCCTGTAGTCCCAGCTACTCTGGAGGCTGAGGCAGAAGAATGGCGTAAACCCGGGAGGCGGAGCTTGGCAGTGAGCTGAGATCCAGCCACTGCACTCCAGCTTGGGCGACACAGCTAGACTCCATCTCAAAAAAGAAAAAAAAAAAAAAGAAATAGAAATTGTTCTGCTATAAAGACACATACACACATATGTTAATCGGAGCACTCTTCACAACAGCAATGGCATGAAATCAACCTAAATGCCCATCGGTGTTAGACTGGATAAAAAATATTGCATAGCCATTAAAAAGAATAAGATCATGTCCTTTGTAGAGTCATGGATTGAAGCTGGAGGTCATTATCCTAAGCAAACTAAGGCAGAAACAGAAAACCAAATACTGCATGTTCTCATTTGTAAGTAGGAGCTAAACGTTAAGTATACATGGACCCAAAGAAGGGAACAACAGACACCCAGGCCTACTTGAGGCTGGAGGTTGGGAGGAGGGAAAGGATTGAGAAACTACCTATCAGGTACGATGCTTATTATCTGAGTGACAAAATGATCTGTACACAAATCCCTGTGATATGCAATTTACCTATCTAACAAACCTGCACATGTATCCCTGAATCTAAAAGAAAAGTTTTTAAAAAGGTAAAAATGGCTGACATAAAGTCACATGGCTGGATAATGGTAGATCCTGACATGGAGGCTCCACCTATGCTCTTAGAAGGAGTTTACACTGCTTTCTTTAGATGGCTTTCTTATATTAGAAACATTCTGAATAGCTGGACAACTTGCAAAAATGGTCTTTGAGGTACATGAATCTACTTGCTTTGAGCAGTGCTTAGTAAAAAGAGCCTGAAAGACTGTCACTTAGGAATATACTTTAATATCTTGGATACTAGGGGATGCTGGAGATGCGCACAGGCATAACTCATAAACGAGGATATGCATTGACCAGATAGCAATGTGAAGTCAGCGTAACACCTTCAAATTTGAGGCATTTTCAAAAACCTAGAAAATTAAAAGCCTACTTTTACAGTCTATTTATACATCTTTAGACTTATAATTATTCTAATCAGTGGTCAGCTTCAACTTACTGGTGATGGCTATGCAAATCAAACCTGAAAGCACAACTGTAGGTCAATGAATTGTAATTAAGTTTGAAACATTTCTACCTTGTGAAGAAAATGCAATAACTTCCAGTTGATGAGATACCTGGAAATGTCTGTTAGATAAAAATTCTGCCTCATAAATCACTGAGAAAAGAGTAAGTCGCAATTACTTGCAGAAATATTGCTTAATCTCAACACTTGTGTGTGCATTATTAATTAATAACATACATTGCTCATAAACTACTTTTAATGCTTGTTATCAAGTACAACAGTTGACCTTGAATAGATTCATCTTTTATGAAATGCCAAATGGCAATATACTTCTAGATATAAATGAATTTGACAGATAAGAGGATTATATTTGTGTGTTTACTCTTAAATTTCTGAAAAATTTGAAGATTTGTGCTATGGTTTTATGAAGAAATTCTTTATACTGGTAAGGACTGAATTGATTTAATATGAAAACCCATACTTGAAAAGGATTACCCTTCAGATCAGAATTTAGTTCCTGATAGAAATAACAAAGAATGTGTTATGAAAGAGAACTGGTTGACCTCCTTGTTGTTAACTTGAAATTACTCATAGCTTCTTTTAGAAAATTGTTATGGAGCTATGATATAAAATCTAAGGTTTGAAATACATAATCGTATTTGCCAGTATGCAGCTATTTTTTATTATTGTTTTGAATATGTATAAGTATTTGGGTAATGAGTTCTATTGTTTTACCATAAGCTTGCTACCTGCAGTGTAAAGCAGTGCTTCTATTTATTTGAAATGTTTGAAATGTTATGAGTGCTAACAGTTAATCACTTGTTGCATAAAGACAGATATGCAACAGAAATACCCTAAATAAAGCACGTTCAGAAAATGACATTGAGCAAAACCTGCAAGAAAAAAAGCAGCCAAAAATTGCAGCTCTCTGGAACTCTCAAGGAATTAGTTATGAACAGCTGCGTTTTCCATATAGCTAAAATGTACTCCTTTAAGCAATAACATTTTCTTTAATGGTTTTGAAGTTCATACCAGCAAGAGTCATGCAAGCTAAAGACAACAGCTACTCAGTCTCAATTACTTGTGTATTTTGTTTGTTTTTAGGCTGAAAGTAGTTACTGAAACATAAGATGCTTTTAATATTCACAAATGTATATAACTATCACCTGGATCAAAATAAAGAATATTTCCATTTGCCCACAAATTTTACTTCCCAGTCAATTCCCCCACCTCCTCTCCTACCCCAACAATTGCTATTCTGATTTCTAGCATCATAAAATCAATTTTTTTTGTTCTTAAACTTTATTTATAAAGAAATCATGTACTTCTTTTGTCTGGACTCTTTTGTTCCATTATAATGTTTTTAAGATCCATCCATGATGTATCAATAATTTGTTTTTGTTTCAAAAGTAAAATTGTTTTGTGAGACAATAAGCAATACTGCTAGGCAGTATTCTTTGTATGGCTATACCACGGTTTGTTAAACCATTCTTCTGTTTATCAATATCTAGGTTGCTTTCAGTTTGAGGCTACTATGATTAAAGTTGCAATAACCAATCCTAAATAAGTATTTTTGTGGATATGTACATTTATTTATCTTGGTTAAATTAGGAGTGGAATTTCTGGGTCATACTTTAGGTGTATATTCAACTTTATGAAACACATTGAAGCTGTTTTCCAAAATGATGACATTTTTATTCCTAACAATAACTTACGAGAGTTCTTATATATTTGAATGCTGAAAGTGAGAACACAGGTTCATTATCACCATATCTTCTAATTTTTCCAAGAAATCCAGAAATTCCAATTTATAGGTGAAAGTTACTGATTTTTAAATATTAGTGAGTAATGCAATTGTTCTAATAAAGTGACCTAACCAGATGTATTAATCAGCCAGAATCTTCCCACCACCACCGATTTGATAATTTTGGTGCATTACATACTTCCCTAACTTCTTAAATAAAGTAATCTTAACAGATTGAGTATTTATTGACAGTTCAGACTACTTATATTAATTATTATTCCATATTTTTATAATTGTGTATGCCGTTGGAATCTATTGAGGTACAAAAGGTCTTTCTCAATACAAGTAATTCCCATCATCCAAGAATTTATCCTTTTACATCACTTTTGCCTTTTATAACTTTTCTATCTCCTTTGTTGTCATTAAGCCATTAACTATGTTCTTGATGACAGACATATGGTCATTCTTCCCATTTCTAATTTACTGCAAAAATAAAATATCATTTGTATGAATCCAGACAGTAACTTTTTCTTAAAGAACTACATGTAAAATATGGACAAATAAACTTTGAGTGAAGGCCTAAAAAATACCTCTAAATTAAAGTGGGAAAATTTAGAATATAGATTTTGTGACATCTAATTTTCTGCTTAGAAAGGCCTGTTTGTTTTCTTGTACTAAGCCAAGTTAGTGCAAGTTAAAGAAGGGAGTTATGAAGAGAGCTAAATTTTTGGATAGCTAAAGTGTTAGTTGTATCAATGAGGGATTTCAAACAAGGACAAAAATATAAATAAGTGACTAATAGGCAGAAGTGATATGATGTTCCATAATGTAAGTTTCTTTAGAAAAAATAAGCATTTCCATGTTAGCCTTTCATTATACAACAGAGTTGTATTTTATTATATTTATCGTGAATATTTATAAACCAAGGCTGATAGAAACAATTGGTTCTCAAATGATGGTTAAATACTTTTTGGGAATGCAGAAAATACTCCCAGTTTCTGGTTTAATTTTGAAACAATAATAGCTAACAGTAATTGAGTGGTTCGTGCTTGGCCCCATCTAAGCATTTTATGTGCATTGTTTGATCCACTTTTCACAACCATACTACCAGTATAGTAATTATCATTATGCCCATATTCAAACTGAAGAGACTGCAGTCCCAACAAGTTAGTCAGTGGACTAAACTCACTCAGGTAATAGGTAGTGGTAAAACAGGTGGTGGAAGGAAAAATTGAACCCAGAAATTTTCTTCCAAAGCCCATTATATTATCCACAAAGTAACATTCTTCTGTGTCTACATCTTTTTCTTTTCTAGGTTGAATTTTAAGAAAATACTTTAATGGCACATTGCAATGAGTGTAATAGCTTGCTATAAGTCATTGTCCTAGTTCCCTATGCTCTACCATAAACTGACAGAAATCATTACAGAATGAGCAACGTATCATGTGTAGATATGTGTAGATTTTTTATCATGTGTAGATTTTTTTTTTTTTTTTTTTTGAAGACAAGGTCTCACTCTGTCACCCAGGCTGGAGTACAGTGGCACTATCACTGCTCACCGTAGCCTTGACCTCCCAGGGCTCACAAGATCCTATACCTCAGCCTCCCAAATAGCTGGGACTAAGGTGCATGCCACCATGCCCAGCTAATTTTCGTATTTTTTGTAGAGACAGGGTTCATCATGTTGCTCAGCCTGGTCTCGAACTTCTGAGCTCAGTGATTTGCCTGCCTTGGCCTCCCAAAGTGGTAAGATTACAGGTATAAACCACTGTGCCTGGCCATAGGCTATTTTATAAGAAGGCTTTGTAGTAGAGGACAAAATCGTGAATCCACTGTGCTTGCCTATGAAATAGATGCCTTTGAGGTGTTATAAAGAAGACTATAAATGTTCCATTCCATTTAGTTCCATAGCCATATTTGCAGTGTATTCACAAGTAGGCACTGACTATGTAAGTTAGTTTGACATCTTACTTAGAAAATCAAGTGATTTGCATCCTTAGGTACTTAAAAGAGAACAATTAGCTTTCACCTAGAAAAAAAAAAATCTGTTTAATTGTACATAGACACAGTACAAGCTGCAATGTGTCCTTTTGTTAAATAATTAATCGCGTATCTCTAAAAATGTTCCACTTATTGATGTACTGAGAAGGCCTTTCCATGTTTGCTTGCTAGTTCACAAAGTCCTGCCACTCTGGCAGCTATAATTAGGAATGAGTAGGATTTCTAAATTTGAAATATTATTTGCTTGACAATTAACATAACTTTTAATACAAATGTGTGAGTGGGTTTGAATATATTCTTTAAAAAAAACTCCCATGAGAATTATAAAATATAGAATCCTTGAATGTAGACATTCTCCACACTTAATCTTACTAAACCTCACACCTCTTCTGCTTTGTCTGGGATTGCGAAGGTCAACTGAGATGAAGAATGCTCCTTGTTTGGAAAGGCAGCCTCCACTGGGCTTTCTACACCAATCTGGAGTTCAACTAGGTCTTGACAAGAACCTTGTCAGAGTTTCATGACTCATTCAGCTCCTCGCTGGTTCGCTACAGAGTGCTAGACATTATACTAGCTTCTTCAAATACAAATATGAGTAAAGAAAATATTCACCTTTCCATAGTGACTTAGCAATCTCTTCTCCCAGCAGGTAAAAAAAATTTAAAATTCACATTAACCTTTTAATAAGGCAAAATAAAAAGAGTACTGCAAATGGGGCATTTTAAATTCAGATATGAATTTAAGGCACTCTTATTTAACAGAGTGCGTGTTAAAACTTGCCATGAAACCTTGAAATAATAATCATTTTTATTTGATTGTCTACAAGAAACTTTAAACTGTTGTTACAGGGGAAAAGGCTGAATAGGACTAATGATTCTGATAAATAATATCTTTTAACAGGGGCCAGTATTATAAATTGTATAGATAAAATATTTGATGCAGGGGGACATCAGGTTAAGAGTCCCATCAGTTTACGAAAATCAAAGTTCATTTTCTGAATACTTCTGTTTATATCTGTATAAACATACATAGGAATACAACAGGCATACTATTTGTAGCTCATTCATTATCCAAAGAAATTGCTATTATAAGAAACAATCTTTGAGATTGTTCACTCCATGACAATATGTTTTGACTAAGCATTCAGTATTAGGTCTAATGAGCAAATTTAAGCATATAAAAGCTTTCAGCTCCACCAGGAGTTCTTTTGGTATTTTAAAGACACCCCATTGAGAGAAGATATGGCCCTCTCCTCCTGTCATAAACAATGTCCCATCAAATCCCCTTTGTGAAAGACCTAAGCAAATTGTATGTGAGAAATATAAGAATATTTTGCTGCTGTTTCACTGGGAGATTAATAGGTTCTCAGTGGGATTGCTCAAGTTTTTTAATGCATTGTATTTTTATACGGAAAACGGATCATAGCCATTGTTCTTCTTAAGGACAAAAAAGAAAGAAAATAGAGTAAGAGTTAACACATACTGGTTTTATAGCATCTAAAAGGAGTAAGTTCCTTATAGAAGCAACTGATAATTACTGGAATGTATTATGGAAATTTGTTTCCCTGGAGGTGGCAAACTGGTGGCCTGTGGACTGAATCTGGTCATCAGATATATTCCTCTTTGCTTGCACAGTATTTTAACACATTGAGACATAACGTGTGAAAATTCAGATTGTATGCTTCTCTCAAATGATCTGGTAGCCCTGTGCTCAAGTAACTAGCTGACTACAACCAGCTGAGCATCAGCTGTCCTCTATAGATTGAACATGCTCTCTCCAATTTACCCTGGTTCCTTTTCATTTCCATTGCCCTGTTGTCTGCCTCTCACAGGCAGCTATACTTTCCTCTGCTGTTTCATCCATCCATTCTAGTTGGTCATAATGTACTGTATTTTTGCTACTGAAGTTTCAAAAATGTATTAACTTTCCCTCCTCAATCTTAACAAGATGCAAAGAATGAAATAGCAACTGGAAAACTCAAAGTTTTCAGTCTCCACAAACAGGAGAAGGAGAAGGAGAGAAAGAGAGGTAGAGGAAGAGCAAGAAGAAAAAGAAGAGGAGGAGGAGGAGGAGGAGGAGGAGGAGGAGGAGGAGGAGGAGGAGGAGGAGGAGGAAGAGGAAGAAGAAGAAGAAGAAGAAGAAGAAGAAGAAGAAGAAGAAGAAGAAGAAGAAGAAGAAGAAGACGACGACGAGGAGGAGGAGGAGGAGGAACAACAACAATAAAGGCAACTCCAAACAGCCCCATATAGTCCAAAATATCTGGAAAATCATAAGTTTTGAAATAATCAGTTTAAAAGCATTTAGTGAGTGTCTTTGGTAAGTGTCTTTGGCTAACAGCATATGGGTTGGAAAATATTTAATTCATTCCGACCTTCATGGTAAGTGCTGGATGCAAATTAATATAATACATGGTGAAATCTTAGAATCGCTTGAGGTCAGATCTTCTTAAGTCCTGTGTTGCTTTTCAGATGTAACTAGATAATGTCTTGTTTGAAAAAGCAAACAAATGAAATACTTCCAATAAAAACTAATTTCCTGGGGCCATCATGGCTCTGCACTGAGTAAAACCTAGATCATTCTAGTATTCAAGTTCAGGAAATTGGAAGAAACAGAAATGCAAGCACTGTACCAAAGCCGTTTCTGACATCAATGTCTAGGAGATGTGATGTACCCAGAGTATTTGAACCAGAGTGGGTCAATTGTTAATACCCCATCCCGTACAGGACAACATTATAGCACTTATAGTCATGCAATGAAAGGAATACTGTTAATAGTCAATCGAGAAACCAGATGAGAATTTTCTTTTATTGAAGTGTATGTAAAATTACACCAGTAAAAACAATTTTTTAAAAATAAAATAAATATTACAACACAAAAAAGTAAGGTACTAACATTTTAAGGGGAAAATACTTATATTAGTCTGTAGCGGTAATGGATAATAATGTTGTAATATTTATTAAGTATATTCAATAAAATCAAAACGTCTCACAATTTACCACTGATGTAAGATTTTATTTTCTTGATTCATTTTCTACTTTTAAAACAAATGGTTAATAATTTTAAAAGAATAAACTTCATTTTGAGAACACATTATTCAAATTCCATAAAATATTTAATGTACAGATTAATATTTGCACTTTCCAAACAAATAGAGTAAAATATTACTCTTGTTTGTGCTCTGTTTCACTGTCCTAAATTTTAAACACAAATAAACACTATAAGGGGTCACATAGAATAATGAAACTAAAATAGCTCAGCTTTTTTTTCTTTGTTTTGACAGCCAATATGTGGGTGACTGCCTGCATCCCAACAATGACTCCCACTACTCTGTCCCAGCTCCCGTTTTCTACCTCTGTCCTGACAGGAATGTGAGTGAGGCTGGAAGGAGAGAGAACCAGAGCAGTATTCCTGGTCAGCACATTCCTGTAATGATTCATTCAATCTTGTCTGTTCCCTTGGCTTTTGCGGGAAGGGGCAAGACTGCATGCCTTAACCCTTCATTCTAGGAGACTGCATGAGCTAGGAGACTGCATGAGCAGCAGATTTTAAAATAGAAGGGCATTCTCCTGGACAATAAGAACAGGACATTCCAGACTCCATCCCAAATCACTTCTAACTCAAGATGACCAAGAATAGGCTTGGTTGGAAATGGAAAGTTTTCTGGTACTAATTGAACTTCTGAAGTATTCATGCACCTCCTAGAACAATTGCTTCCCAAGCTTTATTGTGCATATGAATTATCCGGGGATTCTGATTTAATAGGTCCTGGATGGGGTCCGGGATTTGGATTTCTAACAAGCTCTCAGATAATGCTGATACTTGCCGGTCTAGAACAATCTCCCCCATTTTTCATAGTCTTTTCAACAGCTCCTAAGGGCCTGGGATAATGTATGGATCTTAAAAGGAACAGTTAAAGAGACAGAAAGAGTAATAGAGAGAGAAACAGAGAGTGAAATTACATGGTAAGATAAGCAAAATTCTGAGAAATCATCCACGTAATAGTTATACATTGTTTAGACTGAACTTTCAAACGTTAAAATGGCTAATCAGTAAGTCTGGTTATTAGTATTTGATTTAAAATGTTAAAATTTCCATTTTATTTATATTTTAGGTAAAGATCATTTGGTTTAATTTCCAGTGAGATTTATAAATAAAAATCAAATGATGATAAGGATTTCACAGTCTATTCTGTGTTATTAGGCTTGTGAACTAACTTTAATGATCATTTTAAGTGATGGTTAGGATGTCACCTTTAGTAATTTCTTATTTTAGATCATCCAAAATGCTATAAGAGTCCAAATTACTCTTTAGTTTATCAGTATTTATGTATTAATATAAATATCAATTTTTAATAAAATTTTTACATAGAACTTAAATATGTCTTTGGTATTCCTCTGAGTATACAGGTTTAAAAAATGATCAGTTCTAGATTTTTTGTGTGTTAAATTCCATGTGGTTAATGCAATGGAGAGAGTTCAGTCATTTCTTTGGTCTAGATTTCAGATTCAATCCCTTAGTTTTCTTATGTCTTCCTTCCTTGTGTGGTAACTAATTTAGGTGAAATAAAGCAATTTTTAATGGAATAGACTGTTCAAATGACCCTATTTCCTGAAGAGGGCATTTCCATGAATATTTATTTAATCTCTTTTACTTTTCTCAGGTTTTATTTTAAATTATGTTCACCAGTATAACCTCAGGAGTTGAAAAATCTATTTTTTCATGAAAGCATTGAATAATAAACATATACCTATTGTATAAGTTTCTGATAGATTTCTGGAACTTGCTTTTAAAATATTCATCAAATGCCATCCAGCCACAAATAGCAGATGCACTTCCTCTTTTCTTTAGATTTTTTTAAATAGAGTGAAAACCAAGGCATATAGAAATGATATAACTGAAAGGTAAAACAGAATAATTTTATTATTTAGAAAATGATCACAAATACACAATGTAAGTTTGCGATGAAATGGGGAAGTATGCATATCTACTGAATACAAAATTTTATATCTCTGAAATATGTAAACAACATAAACAGTTTGCATAAAATGTTTCATGACTGCTCATCTCACACAGTTTGGTTTGTTAAATTTTTATACTAACTTGGGCAGAAATAACTCATTTAAGTGTTATCTTACTCATGCTTTAATCAGAACCATTAAAATAGTTATTTAAATTCTAGTTAGTAAGTGTTCTAAATTGCTGAAAATAAGTGTGAGTAAATTTGGTCTATAATAATTCTTTTCCCAGATCATTATTATTAGAGTTAATGAAAGGGGAAAAATGTATTTTTTAAGAGATATTCTGATTCTTCTAAGTTCTAACAAAGAAGATAGAAAACATGTAGCCCTAGACTCATCAGTACTAGATTTTTTTAAGTTACCGTTAGGTACAAATGTCTCTGGCTGAGGCCATCCTATCTTGTGCCCCTATAAATACTAACAGGGAGATCCTCTTCCATATATCATAGGTTGAAGGCATAACTAACTCACCTTCCAGAACCAATGTTAGAAATGGTATTTGATAGCAGGGTTTTTGAAATGACTGAGAAATTAACCATCACTTTGAACAATTTTAATATTGGAAGCATTCTGAACTTTAAACAAATTTACAAAAATTTGCACACAGCCTGTACACAGTTTAGGGCCTGCTAAGTTATTGAACTTTTCTTGTTCCCCTTATCTATGCTTTCCATATAGAGGATTACATAAAATGACTAACTCACACTGCATAACATCATGCCTGACTTATAGGAAACAGCCCACATGCAGGACTTTCCTCTCTTTTGTCTCTCACTGTCCTCTCCACCAACCAGATTCTAAGAATCTTTGAAATGGATGACTGCTTGAAGTTGTCATTATAATAAATAGTACACTTGTCAATTTTAGATTTTAGAGCCAGCAAATCCAAAGGTGAATCTTCAAAATGTCATGTACTCTCTGTGTGAGTCACAAGTTTGCTCCATTTCCTAGCAAAATCCTTAACCCATGGGCTGTCGTGTAAATCAAATTAGGTAATATGTATGGATGTACTTTGTGAGCTACTTAGGGTAACAATTATCATGAAAGCAAGTAGAGAGCTAATTCTAAACTCAAAGGTAGACAACTCCCAAAGCTCCACTAGAACGTGGTGCAAACAGAAAGAAAAAGAAAGAAGGAAGGAAGGAAGGAAGGAAAGAAGGAAGGAAGGAAGGAAGGAAGGAAGGAAGGAAGGAAGGAAGGAAGGAAGGAAGGAAGGAAGGAAGGAAGGGAGGGAGGGAGGGAGGGAGGGAGGGAGGGAGGGAGGGAAAAATAGCTCCTAAGAAAATGTTTATCTTCATACACTTCTTTCTTCAGAAAACCAAATGCTAAATGAAAAGGTAGCTACTGTAATACATAAAAACTAACACAGTGCCAGATCCATTTGAATGCAAAACCCAGAATCAAATTATTATTTCTCTTCACCTTGACATTATTTTTTCAGTGCTATGGATAAAAGGCCACAGGCATTAAGTCAGCTTCTCCTTGACTTTCCCATAACCCTTCAAAAAGAAGCAAATCACAGCAAGGACTGAGCTTATTTTGTTGATAGGTGTAAGGCTTGCCAAGGAATGGACTTGGCTTTTCATGTGAAAAAGTCCTGAGGCTTTTAGTTGACTACAAATTCAATATAAACTTTCTCTGTGAAGCATCTGCAAACAATACTGATAATAGCAAAATCAATAATAGTAATAGTCAATATTTAATGAGCATTTACAATATACCAGCCATTGTTCAAAGCGCTTTATATGTTCTCATTTATTTAACCCTCATAATAATACTATGAGGTAAGCGTTATTTTCTCCATTTTTCAAAGAAGCTACTGACATTAACAGCTGGCACTGACTAAAAGCTTATTATGTGCCAATTCCTCACCTAGATGCTATATGACCATTATTTTATCAAATTGTTAGCATAATTTTGTGACCAAAATGCAAAAAGGAAAATAAGGCCCCAGGACAGGACTGTCATACACTAAAATTCAAACTCTATATATGTTTTTCAATTGGGTGGGACTGTTCAGGGTGCTTCAGGACAATTAGCATCCCTCGTTACTAAATGTCAGTATTAGCCCTTTCCTAGATCCCATGACAACCAAAGCTTTTCTACTCATATCTCAGTCTTCTTTAAGGTACTAGCTTACTATTTATTCAGAATTAAATTATAGGGAGAATAGCAAAGTAGTTCTTTTGTATAGCCAGGAATGGATTTTGAATGTCTGTTTATAAGCCATTAATTCAACATATGTTTACTGGATGTATTATCTTTTAAAGCAGCACAATAGATGTTACTGGGCCACGAAGATGAAATGCACACCATCCATGTCCTGTTCGCAGTATTAAAGGGGGTAAGACATGAATAGAAATAACCATTTAAACGAAAGCAACATGTACCACAAGATGTGCAAATCAACATGTTCTTGGAGCTCAGAATAGAGTAGTCATTACTAGCTGGAGAAAGACCCCAAAGATTCCATGGAGAAGATTGGGCTCAGAACTAAGTTTTGAAGGAAGGGTAGCAAACTTTGGAAAAGTAAAATCTAAAATGAAGAGTATTCCAATCAAAAAAGCAACATGAGTCAAGATGTGGCAAAGTGTATGGTATTTTGACAAAGCATGATAGTGCTATTATGGCTGAATTAGCCTGGCTGGGGGTGGGGAGTGAGGTGGGAGGTGAGAGCAAGAAAGTAAAAGTCAGAATGAAAATCAAGGAGGATCGCAAGGGTCAAGTTATAGTGGCAAAGGGAAGTCACTGAACATTTTGAGAAAAAAAGCCATGACGACAGACAATAACCGTCTGTTGAAAATATTTATCTAGGCCGGGCGTGGTGGCTCAAGTCTGTAATCCCAGCACTTTGGGAGGCCGAGGCGGGTGGATCACGAGGTCAGGAGATCGAGACTATCCTGGCTAACATGGTGAAACCCCGTCTCTACTAAAAATACAAAAAAAAACTAGCCGGGCGTGGTGGCGGGCGCCTGTAGTTCCAGCTACTTGGGAGGCTGAGGCGGGAGAATGGCGTGAACCCGGGAGGCGGAGCTTGCAGTGAGCCGAGATCACGCCACTGCACTCCAGCCTGGGAGACACAGCGAGACTCCGTCTCAAAAAAAAAAAAAAAATATTTATCTAGCTGCTATACTAGAAGGAATTGAAGAGGACATAGCTTGGGGACAGAGTGAAATATGAGGAGAAAATACTGCCTTTGTCCAAAAAAAAAAAAATCACTAGTGGAAAGAGGAGATGGATTCAGGAGATGTTACAAGATTTGCTCCACTCTGTCCACTGATTTAATGTGCCTGGGTAAGCTTCATTCACATTGGAGTTTTGAGCTTGAATAAATTAATAGTTATTTATTATAACAAAAATTATGGAATACGTATGCCTATTTGTGCAAAGTACTGTGTTAGGCATGGGAGATGAGATATAAATGATTCATAGCCTTGGATGAACAGAAAGGAGTTAATGACAGGTCCAGAAAAAGAAAGTCAATAAAAGGAGTAGATTTCATGGGCAAAGATAAATGCAGTTATGGAAACAATGAGTTTGAAGACCTGGCTGAACATCCAGAAACATGCACCCAATAAACATTGTTTTGAGTGCCCTCTATGTGCTAAGCACTGCCTGAGACTCCAGGGACACAGATTTTTCCCTGGACTCTATTTGATTCACAGCTCACTGATCTGCCCAATTTTCTTTATCCCCAAACAATTACTCTAATTCAGGCCTCCATCTCCTCTTAACTTCGTGAATGTATAAGCATAACCAGTCCCTTACCTGCAGCTTTACCTTCTGCAAATCTGTTCTTTATACTGGAGCCCGAGTGGTATTCTAAAACATAGATCTGATCGTGTCCCTCCCTTGCATAACACCATTCAGTGGTCTCCCACAGCTTGAAGAATAAAGGTCAGATCATGCAACATGACCTGTAACTCTTAGCCTCTGCTCACCTCTCCAGCATCTTCTCCCATTGCAGGCTTTAGCTATGCATTCAGATCTTCAAATCTGCCATCCTCTCCCTCACTGCCAGGTCTCCTAGGGTGCTCTTCTTTCCATGTGCATGACTGCTGTTTTCCTCCTCATTTGCCTGACCACTTTTCAACTTTCAGTGAATCTACCTATACCCCCAATTTTTGATCAGATGTCCCTATGTTTTCATAACACACTGTGTTTACCCAATCATAGCACGTATCATATTTTCATTGCATGTAACTCTTCAGTGCTTGTCACCCTCTAGACCGTAATTATCAGAAGGACAGGGGTTATCTTTATTTACTTCACAATTGTATTACCTAGCAAGTACTTGATAAATATTTGTTGACTGATGAAAGGAAATTACATTACAATACAGTTGAATACTACTTTTTCTACCAATGAACTCTACTAAATATGGATATTATAATCCTCATCTCAACACAATCACAATTATTTGTTTTATATTTGTTTCCCCAATATATTATGAACTCTTTGAAATCAAGGATTGCACTTTATAATTCCTGTGTGCCTCATGTCTTCCAACCTGTCTTTAACATGGTAGGAACTCTCAATAAAGTTTTGCAAAGTGAAAAAGAGAATAAAATGCAGTGAATCTATCTCTATATCTATATCTATCTATATGTATACATCTATATCTATCTATATGATTGTGTTGAGATGAGGATTATAATATCCATATTTAGTAGAGTTCATTGGTAGAAAAAGTAGTATTCAACTGTATTGTAATGTAATTCCCTTTCATTCAGTCAACAAATATTTATCAAGTACTTGCTAGGTAATACAATTGTGAAGTAAATAAAGATAACCCCTGTCCTTCTGATAATTATGGTCTAGAGGGTGACAAGCACTGAAGAGTTACATGCAATGAAAATATGATAAGTGCTATATGTATAGATAGATATAGATATCACTGCATCTAATTCCCCCTCCCTGCCAGCAACCTTGTATTATATTTATAGACAAGCTATTAGATAGTTTTGCAGCTTATAAGCAAATACCATTTTCTGAAATTCTAGATAGACTTAATAAATTCACAGTAATTCATATCATAAACATCTCCAAGATCTTCACTCCAATCCACTGATTTTCATGTTATTCTAATAGGCTAAAACAATGTTCCCCTGAGACAAGCCATGGACCACTTTTCTAATAATTGCTGGTTAAACATACTGATTTCTGGGCCCCACCTACACCTCTTGAATCAAAATCTTATGACAAACAAAATTAGAGAAGGACAGAATAAATAAGGAAAAAAAAAATCTCACTCACACTCACCTAAAAAGATTCATTTCCCATAATGTAACAAAAATTCAAACAGTTGTCCTTGGCAGAATTATAATCACATCTGTTCTCAGGAATGCCTATTTTAGGATCTAGACATATTTCAATTACCAGTTAAAAAGAAACTAAAAAGGAGAGAGAGAGAAGCAAACAAACCAAAAAAAAAAAAAAAAAAACCCAAAACTGCATTCCTTGAGCACTTCCTACATAAACATTATTCTCTCTCTATTCTCTAAGGCAATCATATTTTTGACATTAAGTAACATATTGCCCCCTTGCAGGAGCAATTGATCCTTCTATGGGACACAAAGCTTGCACTGGGAAGAGGATTATTTACCATCTGAGTTTATCCATACATAGAAAGATACAGCTGATGAGGCAAGGACTACCCAGATTAATAGGTCACCAAAAAATGAGAAAACTTAGCTTATTCAGAGTTCTCTTCAAAAAGATTTTTAAATTTTTATTTTAAGGCCCAACATTTAAAATACATTTAGTGCTACTTAATGATCAAATTATCACATTTTTATTAGTGTACATATTTACAACAAAATGTAATTATGAAACTGGATGTGAAGTTCATTTATTCATCAATAATAGAAACATCATTATATGAAAATAAATCATTTTGTTTTTTGTACATTTGAACAAGTAAGGAAGAGAACACCTCTTAGTGGATGGAAATTCGTGGAACACAAAGCTTTGAATTGCTGTTTTATTAACTGTGATCCTGAGAACCTTATTTGGTCATTCAGTTGTTGTTTTTTTTTATCTATTGTATTAGTGAAGAATGTTTTGACTATAAGCAACAGAAAAGAACCCTGGCTTACTTCAAGAAAAAGAGAATGTATTGAAGGATATTAAAGTATCTCACAGATTTCAAAGAAGGGTTTGAAAAAAAAAAAAAAAAAAAAGCAGGCCTCTAAAAGGTGAGAGACAGGAACATGTCATGGAATTCAATACTATCTCATGCTGCCATCGGTGTAACTAATGAATCAACAGCTCAGTCTTTTGATCCTAAGCTCAAGATTTTAAATTATAGAGAAGCAGAGTTTATTGATCTATTTCTCTTCTGGCATGATAGTATTAAAATTAAGAATTTCTGTTCAACACAAATAATATACCCAAAGTTAAGGAAGAGATAAGAGAATGAAATAAGATATTTAGAAAGTCAAAAAACTTGCAAAATATTTGTAATCAGAACATATCAGGAATTCTTGCAAATTAGCTAGGGAAAAAAGCAACCCCATTTATAAAATGGGTACAAATAAAGAACAGACAATTGTAGAAGAAAAAATCCAAAAATTCATGATTCTTATGAAGTAATGTGAAAACATTCTAGTAATCAATGAAATGCAAATTAAAAGCCACAATAAAAAAAATCATTCTAAACCTATTCAGCAAAAATTAGAAATGTGAACAATGTCAAGTGTTGGTAGTAATATGAGTCTGCAGGAACCATCGGGTACTGTTGTTGAGACTGTGGAATAGAACAGCTATTTTTGAGAAAAACCTAATTCTACTCAGTCAAAATCAGTATGTACATAACCTATAATTTCTACTTTTGATATAGATCCCAAAGAAGTTTGTACAGAAGTTCTAGGGGAACATGTACAAGCATATTACCATCAGTGTTATTTATGGAGGCAAAATTGTGTGTTAATCAATGAGACAGTAACAGGTAAAATGTTTTGAATGCACACCATGGAGTATAATGTACAGCTAAAAGAAACAACTTAGATATCATTATAGAAACATGAATGGATTTAAAGGCATTGCTCAGAATGAAAAATAGAAGTAAAACAAAATATATTACACAATGCCATTTATGGTCATTGAAAGTACATACTCACAAAAAATATACATTTTGTAAGGGTACAACAAACCAAAAGGTATATGTTCTGTACATTAGAAAATTTGCCTATGATATGGAAAAGGAGGGGAGAGGAGTTGAGAATTGAGATAAAATGGAATTGTTAAATCAAACAAAGGAGTGGTTTTGTGTGGACTAAATATGATAGTGTACCATGAGATAAGTAGTTAGCCATGCTACTTATTTTATGGTTATATATCTATATATGTTTTATTAACATACACCTCATCAAAAATAAAAGTCCATTTAAATGTATTAATTATCTGAACAATCTAGATTGAGGCACAAGGAAGCTGGATATGAAGATGGATTACAAGTAGTTACTCTCACCTTGTGATCCAGCATCCCTTCCACTATTTCAACACATTGTACAATGTTCTTTTATAACCACAATGTTCTACAACTCCATGGGGCCTATTTTGCTTGCACAACTGTGCGTTTTCTTTCCAGCCTGATGTTCCCTTTCAGTCTTATTGACTTTTACATCCATGTCATGACTCATTCAACTTTCAGCCTCAGTTTGTGGCCCTCCGTGAGTCAGCCAACAGCTTCCTCTGCTATGCATTATTCATACACAAACTTGAATATTATCTTAGGCCTTATGTCACATGGGTTTTTTTATATATGCCTCTAATAAATTATTTACAGTATGCTCTTCTAACTCCTTGCATTCACTAAACCTACTTTCCACTGCCACATGGACTATAAAAGCTCAAACACAGATTATTAGGATTAACAATTGACTCCTTAATAGCATAGTCATCTAATTCTTTAACGTCTAAAATCTCACTACTTCTTTCTTAGCAGATGGCCTCATTTCACCTTTATTAGGGATATTGAGCTCTCTAACTACCATGAATCTCAATTCTCCAAATATCGGTCATTATCCCTATCAATTCATACTTTTATCACCTTCACAGGAACAGAAATCTTTCCTCTTACTAACTCTTCCTTCTCAGTCAAAAAAACACTTTTCAATTTCCAAGAAACATTGCTCCCGTATTTATCTTATTTCTTTGAATATGTCCAATTTATCTCTTTTTACTGGGTCCATTCTCTTCTTTCAAGCATACCCGGTTCTTCTCTCATCTTGAAAACAATCTGCACTGAAATCATCCCTTCCATCTTCAATCTTTCTCTCCATGATCTAAATACTGACTATATTTCTTAAATAAGACACTTAGACAAACACCATCTTGAATTGTGACTTAACATTTTTACATTGGGTAATTTTTAACCCTTCCTGCTCCCCACCTCCTGACACACACATATGGGGATGCATACAATTAATTTCTTAGACAGAATAAAAAGTTTTGTTACAATATTAGAGACAATTTCGTTGACTCTGTGGACATATCCTTCCCAATATCAAAGACATAGAAATATGAATTATTTACAAATTTTCCCTGGATAATTCCCATGGCTTCTTAATCAAATTTTACATCTCCATTATTCCTCCCTGCTCCAGCTTCCTCTTTTTCTACAACACAAGTATCTTTGTTTCTCTATTGCCTATAAAACAAAATTTTTTTTAGCATGGCGTGTAATTTTTAGTACAGCATAGCATTTAATCTTTCAAAAATTCACCCCAACTCTTTTTCATATTTTTATTTTTAGTTTTTTTCCAACTCTTCCTTCCAGTTTCATCTTCTACTAGCATCCTTCTCTTTTCCCATGTGTTTTAAGTGCTAGCTGTATCAAACTATTTGCATTTCCTCGGAGCAACCTATTACCTTTTTGTTTTACTTTTATGCTTTCCATTTTTGTGTATATACCCAGAATGTCCAATTTCCTTGTCTCTAGCTATTAAACTCTTACTCAGCCTTTAGGAACCCTCTCACATATTATCTGTCTTGTGATTTCCTCAAGTAATAAGGTAAATAGTCACTTTCTTTCTGTTCTCATGGCCCTCTGTTAGCACCCTGTACTTCTGCTGTCATAACACTCATCACACCTTACAGTAGTTACCTAAAGAACATCTGCCTTTACTACTGGAATGCAAGAGACAACTGTTTTAGTAACCACAGTATCACCAGCACCTAACTCACTCTATTTATTTATTTATTTTTTATTTATTTTTTTTTTTTTTGAGTAGGAGTCTTCCTTTGTTCCCAGGATGAGGGCAATGGCATAATCTTGGCTCACTGCAACCTCTGCCTTCCAGGTTAAACCAATTCTCCTGCCTCAGCCTCCCAAGGAGCTGGAATTACAGGCGTGTACCACCATGCCCGGCTCATTTTTGTATTTTTAGTAGAGACGGAGTTTCACCATGTTTGCCAGGCTGGTCTTGAAGTCCTGACCTCAAGTGATCCATCTACCTCAGCCTCCCAAAGTGTTGGGATTACAGGCATGAGCCAACATGCCCGGTCCTCACTCCCTATTATGTAACAGATAGTCTATAAAGCTTTGTTGGATGAATAGAAAAATGAATGAATGTATTAATTGTATTTATTTTTGTAGGCCTTCCATTTCACCCACCACCCACATAATTGTTCCAGACCAAGAGTTAGTGCTCAAAAAAGATTTTTAGTAGATAAGTGGGCAAATGAATAAATGAGCTCTTCCATTTCCCTTCATCTAGACTTTGTCAAACCACGCCCTCTTCCATGGGGGTTTGTTATTATCCATTAAAATTGGTAAGAGACTGATTTCTCTTAGCTTTATGGATCCCTGACCCTGTCAAAAATCTGTTAAATATTACTTGCAATATATTTACAAATATATTTTAGGGGCATTTATTTTATTGTTATTATATCCAGGGCACAGGAATGAATTAATTACAACCAAAGGTTAATGAACATTAACATCCTTGGTCATTAATGCCCTTTTTTATTCCATTTGTTTATATTTTTGCTTATTTTACTGAATGGATGTCTATAAACCCATCGAACAACCTAAGAATAGAATATTACGAATGACTTACAGCTATTTCTGTATTATTTCTTATTGCTCACCTCTTTCCCTGCTGTGCCAAAGTAACCTATATCGAATTTTGTTTTTATCATTCCCTTGTTAGTTTTCATTTCCCTTATCCCATATTTGCCTTTGAACTGCATAAAAAGTATGCCATACTGCATATATTCTTCTGGGAATCCCTTTATTCCCTGAGCGTTATACTAAAAAGAATCAGCCCGTTTTCGCTTTTCCTGTAGCTGTAATGTTCTTTTTGGGAATGGCAAAAGTCTATTGTATTTTAATTGCAGTCATTTATAGGAGAGAGATGCCTCCTCTCTGAGGAGTCTGGGTCCTTTCAGACTAGTGATTTTAAAACACTTATACAGTGATAAAATTAGTATATTTTTAGATTGAGACTAAAAATGATGTATCCAAACTCTAAGCACATTGCCCATTGATTTACTTTTTAATAAGGCATAAAATTTCATGCATATGAGTCTGCAACTAACTACCCAAATATATCTGGGAATACTCTATGGCTTACTATCAAGGGTCCTCTAATAGCTTCTTGTCTAACTTGTTCATTCAATAAGCTTTTTTTTTTTTTTTAGCCTGCCTACTGTGTGCCTGGCACTGATTATAATGCCAGGTTCTCCTTCTGTTTAGTCATTTTCCAGACTTATATTTTACTAGTCAGTCACATAAGGGTTGAGCTCTGCATAGCACAAACCCAGTGTACAGTGATGAACAGTATTCTCACCTGCCAATAGAACATGATTTTAGCATGAGACAAAAGTAGGGAAAGCAGCAGCCATCTTTCAATCATCTAGTGAGATTATCTCCAAAAAACTGGAAGGCAGCAGAGTGTAACAGCGAAGGACACAGACTTTTTTAACTGGCTCTGCCACTTTTTGTCTGAGTGTTCTTTGAGCAAGTTATAAAAGCTCTGTTTACCTCAGTTCATTCATCTCTAAGAGGAGACTAACAACAGCACCTACTTCACAGTATTGTTATAAAGATTAAATAATTTAATATGTTCTTAGAAAATGTCTGTCTCATAATACAAGCCAATGTTGATATTTGATAAATAAATGGTTTTACTGATATCTCATATAACATTTTTTGCTTCTAACTTTAGCTACATTTTGATATCCTCCAAAAATTACTAATAATTATCTATTGACATTCTTTTTGTGAGAACTTTTGCTTTTGGAAACCGTGATATTTTATCCAACATGGAAATTCTGGTATAAGATCCTGTTCTTGATAATTATGGATTGTAGTTTTATTGTGAATATATGTAAATTTCAGGTAAGGACATTGTTCTGACTGAATTCATTCATGTAATTATGTAATAAATATTTGTTGAGCTCTTTATGCGACAGCTGTATGTGTGCACTGCACAAAGTTTTTTAGAAAATGTAAAAATAAATCAAACTTGGGACTTGACTTTTAGCTGCTTACTATCTAGTTGTGGAGATGACATATACGTACAATAAGAGAAGTAAAGGTGAATTATTATAGGAGTTTGGTAAAGGGAGATATTTTGCCAGATAGAGGTGCCAAGAATTTTTGAGAAGGTTGCAATTCAAGTAAACTCTGAATGACGAGCAGAACATGCAAAAGAAGAAAGCTATTCCAGTGAGAGAACACAGGATTATGCAGTTGGGCAGCAAGTTAGCCAAGTATGACTGCAGGGAAACTAAGACTGCAGAGGATAACAGCCAGTCATCATTAAGTATGCACTATGCTTCAGGTGCTGTGCTGACTGTTCTAATTCCATGATCATATTTAATGCTCACAATAACTCTGTGAGTAGGCACTAATATTGTCCCGTTTTAAAGATGAAATTACTGAAGATCAGAGATGTTAAGTTAGATTCATAAGTACTCACAATGACAAGTATGAGAATCAGGGTTTTGAATCAGGTCACATGAAGAATAAAGGCTCAATGAAGACAATAAAGATGCTGCTCAGAATTAATTTTGAATTAGTTCAAGGTTTTTTATTTTTGTGCAACTGAATCTATGGAAAGAAAGATTTGAGTTTTAAATAAGTGAATGTTAAAAACCTTGCTTTGCAAAGAGATACCATTTGAATAAGGCCCCAGGCCCATATGAAAGGAGTGTAGATCTGAGGTATTTTCATTAACACTAACTCCTTGCAGACTCTGAGATGACATTGCCGTGCAGTACATTCCTATAAAGGTAGTGTTCTCACATCAACACCTGTGAGAAAGAGGAAGAAAGCGTGATTGGGTGGAAATATTGTTCTACGATAAAATCTCAACAAACTCCTCAGTCCACATCGTGGGTAGCTCTGCCACTGAGTGACCCCTGAGAGTTACCTCCAGTTGACTTGAGGGGCCCAGCTTCTATACTGGAATGTTCACCAGTCACTGGAAGAAATTCACTCCTAGAAAGGAGGATGACCTTGGATAAGACGAGACTCTTCTATCCAGGCATTCTTTTTTTTTTTTTTTTTTTTTTTTTTTTTAAACAGTGGAATTGCTGGGTGAAATGGTAGTTCTGTTTTAAGTTCTTTGAGAAATTGCCACATTGCTTTTCATAATGGCTGGTGGAAATGTAAATTAGTATCCGGGCATTCTTAAAGGTGGCTGACAACTGAAGACTCTCTGCTGGGAGCACTCCTGGAAAAAGTTCCTCACTTCTTAACAAGAACCTTCTTAAAGAAGGTTCATCCCAGCTTCCACGGCAAGTGGTAGATTAATCCCCAAATCTCAAAGACTTAATTTAAGAGTTTATTTCTTCCTCACATAAAGTCCAGTTGGTGTTAGTTGAGAGTTATTCTGTTTATGCATCATTCAGGAGCATAGGGTCCTTCTATTGGTGGCTCCCTTCACCTTTATGTCCTTGGCATCCTCTCCATTTATTCAGCAAAAAGGAAAGGGAAAGTAGAGGATCACATAGGAGATTTCACAAGCCAAGCCTGGAAGTGACATATTATGACTTTTGCCCACCGTTCAAAGGGCAGAATTCAGTCATATGACCACACTCACCGGAATGGGAAAATAGGAAATATAGTCAAATATGTACTCAGGAGGAAAGAGAAATATGTTTTGGAACAAATAGCCAGTCTTTGACAAAATAATTTTCTTACTAAAACATATTTTCCTGTCTTTTGTTTTGTGTTGTACTAAGCAATGTGCCTTCCAGGCTATTCAACTCGGAAAATGTGAACTCCTTTGTAGTAAATGGCACCTTTGAGATCAGGTAGGCCCAATGACTGACTTAGATGAATGCCAGAACTTAGGAAATATGCACATGCAAAAAGCACAGTCAAAATGATTTTAAAAAGGTGTATCTTTATTTTTGTTGTTGATCTTAAGTCACTGTTTTTCTTCCCCTAATTGCTCCTAAAAAAATCATAATCAAAAACATTTAATTTGTTTATAATAATATTCTATTGCACAGGTCATCAATTTTTTCTTCTTTTGGTTAGACTCTCTAGGTTTGGGCCAAGTTCCTAGAGGAAAACACCAGTAACACTTGCTGTTGGAAATAGTACAATATATACCCTGGAAAGGTCTTCAGTAAGCAAGGGACAAGTGGTAGGTTTGATGGCACAAACATAGCAAATATCACAATTCATAAAATTCCAAGTTTGTAATAAAACCTTATCCCAAACCTGGCAGTAAAAGAAATACATTACTTATCTTTTGGTCTTCTCTGTCACTCAGATGGGCTGGCATACAATAACATACCATGCTGGCATGAATATTTTCTTGTGCTGTACTATACAGCCACTTCTCTCCCTTGTTTACATTGCTGTATTTCTAAAATAACATCCTGACACTTTTTATCCTCCATTTGCATTATTCCAGCACTTTCCTCTTCCAACTGCAGCTTGAGATGTACATTCACAAATGTAACACATCCGTCGATTGCTTCATACATGAAAACCAGCACTACATTAAAAGCAACTTTAAAAACTCAAACATACTGATCTTTCTGCCTTTTCTAGGTCTATCTGTTGCTACCTTCTAAATCCCATGTATAGAAACAAACCATTTTACCTCTACACCCTTCAGTTTTCTCATCTGTGGAGTAGGGGTAATGATAACCATCATACAGAGTTACTAAAGATTATTGAATTAACACTCCTTATATGTCTGGAACTGTGTTTTAGAAATTGTAGTCTTTTAATTATTACATACCTAAACTGCATGAAAGGGGGATGATTATCTCCCCACCTCCCATTGTATAGATGAGAAAAGTAATTCACAGAAAAGTAACTTTCCAAAGGTCATAGTGAGAGCATGGGCAGGGCCAAACTCCAAATCCAGCCAGTATGATTCTAGAAATTACATTTTCAACCAACACGCTATATACTGAGAATTGAAGCTAATTCACTCAGAATCACTTAAAACACCCCCACTGGGCAAAAGTCACTCTGCGTTACGGAATGGGAACCTAAGTCACGTTCATGAATTATTTGTCCCAGACCCATGCTGTGGCTTAATTCTCTGAGTCCATATCAGCAGAAGAAAATATGAGTTGAAACTTCTTTGACTTTTCCAATAAAGATGATAACGATGACGATGATGACAACAATGATCTGTACAACTATAATTTTACCTGCAGACTCAGTTTATCCTACTAATTATTCTCCATAAACCTAACAGGATAATCCTAAAATTGCTTTTTTGAAAGTAAAACTGTGAAACAAATAATGCTAATATAGGGATAACTACTAAAACCAATCATGTTTCATCGATATGAAAAAATACAATAACTGAAGTTTTCAATAAGTTAGTTATTTTTTACAAATACAGTTTTATTCCAAAGTTTTCTTTCTTCATGACTTCTAAGAAGTTAAAGATAAAATCCAACTTCATTTAAAATTGTCACTTTTCTAAAAATGATCAAGGGGATATCACCACCGACCCCACAGAAATACAAACTACCATCAGAGAATACTATAAACACCTCTACGCAAATAAACTGGAAAATCTAGAAGAAATGGATAATTTCCTGGACACTTACACTCTTCCAAGACTAAACCAGGAAGAAGTTGAATCCCTGAATAGACCAATAGCAGGCTCTGAAATTGAGGCAACAATTAATAGCCTACCAACCAAAAAAAGTCCAGGACCAGATGGATTCACAGCTGAATTCTACCAGAGGTACAAAGAGGAGTTGGTACCATTCCTTCTGAAACTATTCCAATCAATAGAAAAAGAGGGAATCCTCCCTAACTCATTTTATGAGGCCAACATCATCCTGATACCAAAGCCTGGCAGAGACACAACTAAAAAAGAGAATTTTAGACCAATATCCCTGATGAACATCGATGCAAAAATCCTCAATAAAATACTGGCAAACCGGATTCAGCAACACATCAAAAAGCTTATCCACCATGATCAAGTGGGCTTCATCCCTGGGATGCAAGGCTGGTTCAACATTCGCAAATCAATAAACATAATCCAGCATATAAACAGAACCAAAGACAAGAACCACATGATTATCTCAATTGATGCAGAAAAGGCTTTTGACAAAATTCAACAGCCCTTCATGCTAAAAACGCTCAATAAATTCGGTATTGATGGAACGTACCTCAAAATAATAAGAGCTATTTATGACAAACCCACAGCCAATATCATACTGAATGGGCAAAAACTGGAAAAATTCCCTTTGAAAACTGGCACAAGACAGGGATGCCCTCTCTCACCACTCCTATTCAACATAGTGTTGGAAGTTCTGGCTAGGGCAATCAGGCAAGAGAAAGAAATCAAGGGTATTCAGTTAGGAAAAGAGGAAGTCAAATTGTCCCTGTTTGCAGATGACATGATTGTATATTTAGAAAACCCCATTGTCTCAGCCCAAAATCTCCTTAAGCTGATAAGCAACTTCAGCAAAGTCTCAGGATACAAAATCAATGTGCAAAAATCACAAGCATTCTTATACACCAGTAACAGACAAACAGAGAGCCAAATCAGGAATGAACTTCCATTCACAATTGCTTCAAAGAGAATAAAATACCTAGGAATCCAACTTACAAGGGATGTAAAGGACCTCTTCAAGGAGAACTACAAACCACTGCTCAGTGAAATAAAAGAGGACACAAACAAATGGAAGAACATACCATGCTCATGGATAGGAAGAATCAATATTGTGAAAATGGCCATACTGCCCAAGGTAATTTATAGATTCAATGCCATCCCCATCAAGCTACCAATGAATTTCTTCACAGAATTGGAAAAAACTGCTTTAAAGTTCATATGGAACCAAAAAAGAGCCCGCATCTCCAAGACAATCCTAAGTCAAAAGAACAAAGCTGGAGGCATCACGCTACCTGACTTCAAACTATACTACAAGGCTACAGTAACCAAAACAGCATGGTACTGGTACCAAAACAGAGATATAGACCAATGGAACAGAACAGAGTCCTCAGAAATAATACCACACATCTACAGCCATTTGATCTTTGACAAACCTGAGAGAAACAAGAAATGGGGAAAGGATTCCCTATTTAATAAATGGTGCTGGGAAAATTGGCTAGCCATAAGTAGAAAGCTGAAACTGGATCCTTTCCTTACTCCTTATACGAAAATTAATTCAAGATGGATTAGAGACTTAAATGTTAGACCTAATACCATAAAAATCCTAGAGGAAAACCTAGGTAGTACCATTCAGGACATAGGCATGGGCAAAGATTTCATGTCTAAAACACCAAAAGCAATGGCAGCAAAAGCCAAAATTGACAAATGGGATCTCATTAAACTAAAGAGCTTCTGCACAGCAAAAGACACTACCATCAGAGTGAACAGGCAACCTACAGAATGGGAGAAAATTTTTGCAATCTACTCATCTGACAAAGGGCTAATATCCAGAACCTACAAAGAACTCAAACAAATTTACAAGAAAAAAACAAACAACCCCATCAAAAAGTGGGCAAAGGACATGAACAGACATTTCTCAAAAGAAGACATTCATACAGCCAACAGACACATGAAAAAATGCTCATCATCACTGGCCGTCAGAGAAATGCAAATCAAAACCACAATGAGATACCATCTCACACCAGTTAGAATGGCAATCATTAAAAAGTCAGGAAACAACAGGTGCTGGAGAGGATGTGGAGAAATAGGAACACTTTTACACTGTTGGTGGGATTGTAAACTAGTTCAACCATTATGGAAAACAGTATGGCGATTCCTCAAGGATCTAGAACTAGATGTACCATATGACCCAGCCATCCCATTACTGGGTATATACCCAAAGGATTATAAATTATGCTGCTATAAAGACACATGCACACGTATGTTTATTGCAGCACTATTCACAATAGCAAAGACTTGGAATCAACCCAAATGTCCATCAGTGACAGATTGGATTAAGAAAATGTGGCACATATACACCATGGAATACTATGCAGCCATAAAAAAGGAGGAGTTTGAGGCCTTTGTAGGGACTTGGATGCAGCTGGAATCCATCATTCTTAGCAAACTATCACAAGAACAGAAAACCAAACACCGCATGTTCTCACTCATAGGTGGGAACTGAACAATGAGATCACTCGGACTCAGGAAGGGGAACATCACACACCGGGGCCTATCATGGGGAGGGGGGAGGGGGGAGGGATTGCATTGGGAGTTATACCTGATGTAAATGACGAGTTGATGGGTGCAGCACAGCAACATGGCACAAGTATACATATGTAACAAACCTGCACGTTATGCACATGTACCCTACAACTTAAAGTATAATAATAATAAATAAATTTAAAAAAAAAAAAAAAAAAAAAAAAAAAATTGTCACTTTTCAAAACCTAAGAAATTGGAAGTGTCTTCTTTATTTGTTATTAAATAAATCACTCTTGAAAATAACATTTTCATATTTATATAGCTCACTTATCTAAAACAGTCAAACCAGAACGTATGTTGTAATAAATTACCCATAAAATAAAGCTTGAAATTATAACAGGACAAAGTATTTAAATTTAGAACTTTATTGGCAAAAAATCCCCAGAGACTCTCAAAGATTGCTAGTTAGATACCAGCTTCGAGAGAAATTGGAATCAAGTGTAGCATAAATCAGGTGGAGGAAGGAAGGCATAGCTTCTTTTGTTTCATACGTCTGTGTGCTGCAACGGGAACCTGTTACTCTCACCTCTAGGACTGGGATCAGGATTGCCTCAGCACGGGAATGTTTAGAGAGGATACCTAATCCTCTTGTGTGATACACAGTAGCCCATCACATATCCTAACCATTGCTGTAGATAGTGGCCACAAAGAAACTGCTTTCCTGTCTTCAAATATCCCACAGCATGTTCTATCTTCATATTAAAACTCTTACTGCATTCGACATTGTATCATTGTTTGTTTATATCCTATCTTTTCTACTGGGTTAGAAATTTCTCAAGAAAAATGACCGAGCCTTCTTTATCTTTGCATGTCCACACCCTTAGTAGATACTTATCATTTACTAAATGAATAAATTAATTAAGGTGTGATGGATGATTGGATGGGCTGTGCATATCTGTAGAGTGATAGTGTATTAGTCCATTCTCATGCTGCTAATAAAGACACACCCAGGACTGGGTTATTTATAGAGGAAAGAGGTTTAATTGACTTACAGTTCAGTGTAGCTGGGGAGGCCTCAGGAAACTTACAATCACGGTGGTAGGTGAAGCAAACACGTCCTTCTTCACATGGCAGCAGCAAGAAGTGCAGTGCAAAGTGGGGAAAAGTCCCTTATAACACCATCAAATCTCATAAGAACTCACTCATGATCACAAGAACAGTATGGAGGTAACCGCCTCCATGATTTAATTACTTCCCACCGGGTCCCTCCCAGGATCTATGTGTATTATGGGAACCACAGTGCAAGGTGAGATTTGGGTGGGGAAACGGTCAAACCATATCACATAGTGTGTAAAACTCTACTCCAGTCAAGTGGTGTATATCTTTCTAATACATGGAGAGTCCACATATTTATGAGCTGCGGACTGTGAGCCAATTTTTGAAAAAACATCACCGACTACCATGTATTGAATAGACATAATGTGTCAGGCAATGTCTAGATAATTGTCACAATTTATAGTCCTCAGAATAATTTTCCAAAATACGAGTGTTATCCTCATTTTGTTAATAGAAAATAGATACAGAGAGGTTATGGAGTTTCCACACACACAACTAGTAAATAGGAAACCCCAGTCTAAATTCAGTCTGTGGTCTTAAAAAGGCATTTTAAAAGACCAGATTTTTCTCAGAGCACACTATTGGTATCATCGTATTTTATAACACAGTAAATATAATGTATGAAGGTTAATGCAGTGTCAATAAAGTATTTTCCGACAACAGGAAGATGTACCCTATAATTCCCAAATCAGTCTTTTCCTGTCAGTGTTTCCTTTTTCTTGCTTGCTTTTTTAAAATACCTTTTATTATTTCTCAGAACTCAGGGTGTCACTTACCAATCCTCCTTTCCGGAAATATATGCAATAGTTTTACTAGCCAAATAGGAAACAAAGTTCTAATTTATCAAACTGTGTTGTTTAAAGTATATTGATAAGTTATGGTATTTAATGAGGCTTACACCCGAGGCTGAAGTGGGATTTCCTATCCCTTGTGATTGGTAATAGCAAAGCTCAAAGAAAGGCTCAATCCGACTTATCTCCCATGGCCAACACCAAAGCTGGCATGCAGAGAGAACTGGAATCCCTGGTGCTCTGCCTATTCATCCCTCCCTCTTAGACAGAGTCTAGGTTTTAAATAATGTTTGTTTATAAAAATAGATTGTCAGCTACCACGTGACAGCTTGGATTTTGTTTGTTTGTTTGTTTGTTTTGTTTTGTTTTGTTTTTTGGTTTTTCCAAGCTTGGCTTTTCTTCTCCTGTTTCCTCTTTGCTCCAGGAAGTCCATGGTCACTGGTTGCCTCACACCACAAATGTCAAGTGCCCACGTGGACCCCACCCTGCACAACTGAAGACTTCGAGCCTGCTGCACACCAGGGCTCATCCAAGTCTGTAATTTTTAAGATGTAAAAGCTGCCATGTGCCTTGGGCCTCTGTCCTTTCTTTGTGTTGTATTTTATCACATATGGGTAAAAGTAGAGCCTTTATCCCTCAATATCTTAAAGAATCCTCACTAAAATCACTTTTTCAGGTATTATTCAGTACACCCTATCCAAGACAAGTCTCACAGGGAACCAAGCCCGGGGATAATTCTAAAGGCCTTAATATACTGAGTGGCAAATGGGTTTGGTGCTCTAACACAGACTTCAACAAAAGTGTTCCGTAAAGGACAAAATAGTAAATGCTCCAGGCTTCGTGAACTTCATATGTCCTCTGTCACATATTCGTCTATTTTTGTTGTTATTGTTTTGTTTTGTTTTGTTTCTCTACAACACTTTAGAAATGAAAAAAAAAATAATTCTTACTTTGAAGGCCCATTTCTGCAGGCCACTAGCCATATTTGGCCTGAGTTTGCCAAATCCTGATCTAGATTCCAGCCAACCTTGTTTGAATTCTGTCTCTGACATTTACTAAATACAAAACAGACATGTTTAATCTCTCTAAGTTTCCACATGCCTAAAAGGTGGATAACTGTTCCTATCTTAATAAGACAGAAGGGAAATTAACTGCAATAATGTCTTTGAAGCTCTCAGCATCAAGCCTGAAACTTGGTAAGCACTCACTAAATTATCTATTATTACTATTTCTCAAAAGGATGTATCCTCCCTGACCACTGGGTCTTTATTACTGATCAAGCTTGTCTGACTCTCTCTGCCTTCAGGATAAATTCTCTTCCAGGAATTTTCCTGTTCCATTATGCAAATAGAATCCTTAGAGACCTTCCCATCCATCAATCTGATTTGCCCAGATGTGTTTAGTGGCATTGTGAAATGTGCTTAGACATAAGCTAAGACTCCTCCTACAAAAATGGAAGGAGAGAGTGATAGATAAGATGGATATCACCAATTAACACATGTGCAGCAGATTGCTCAACAATAAACAGACCAGCTCAGTCTTGAATGCTCCAACAATGCCTAAATGAGCCAATTAGCAAAAATATTGGGGTGAGTTATAGCTAAATCTCATTATTTAATTTCCTCCTGATCTTAGATACCACCCCATCAGTTTCCAGTGAGAAAGTAAACATTTGCTCTTGGCACAGACTGCAGTTTTTCAATTCAACAAACATTTATTGAGCATCTACTTTGTGAAAAGCATTGAGCCTGGCATTATAGGGGAAACAAAGAAGAACTAGACACAGATCTGTCTTTAAGGAGGAAGGAAAAAAGAAGGTAAGTGCCAAGGCAGCCATATAAAAAGTGCTGTAGAAGAGGTACAGAAATGAGGTATAAGAAAACACAGTTTGTATTGCTTCATAAATGCAATCAGAAAAGTCTCCAAGTAGCTTTTTGGCTGCATCTAGAAGGATGGATAGGATTTCAACAGGATGAAATGGCCTTTCCATGATGAGATTACATAATAAGAAGAATGGTTTATGTTAGAAGATTGTTAGAGGTATAGTTGATCAAAGCACAGGAGTCGTGACTGAGGCTAGAATTAGAACAACTTGAAAATAAGTGACAGTTTATCGAGCCTTAACCTCTTGCATAGTACATGAGGAAACTGCATCTCACAGAGAGATTAAGTGCCTTTCCTGTGTCACACAGCTAATGACTGAGCCGAAATGCACCTCAGCTCCCCAGCTTCCCAGGCTGGTTCACTTTCCATCACCTAATAGCTGGAGACAGATAATGGATGAAACTGAATACCACACTAAGGTTTTTGTTTTTCCTCTGCAAGAAGTGATTTGACACTGAAAAACTTGAGCAGCAGTGTATAATAGTCAAGGATATAAAAATCTGATTTAAGTAGCGCCATGAAAGGGAAACCAAGGAGGGAAGAGGCTGGAGGCAGGGAGGCAGATGAAACTGCTGTAATTGCTCAGGGCCTGAACTAAGGCAGTGGCACTGAATGCCTTGGATGGGACAGATAAGGGGATCACAGTGAAAGGAGAACCGAAATGACTGAGAGAATAAGTAGAGATGAGAAATGAGAGATGTCAAATAGGACTCCAAAGATTTTAGCAAATACCTATTGAGCGTGTCCTTTATATGAAGTACCAAAGAACAGTTGCTTCTGCCTTTATTCTCCATATTTTCATATCATATCTCTGCAGACCAAATACGTTACCCTTTTGAGGTTGAGAAAGAGTATAGCAGAAAGGACACTGTGCTTGATCCCAGATCTGCGACTAACTCCTTCACAGCTCGTAGCACGTCACTACTCTGATCAGTTTGCAATTCTGTAATACAAGGCATTTCCTGGATGATACCTAAGACCTCTTCCAACTCTTATGATAGTGGTTGTATCTCAGATGTGAGAGGAAACACAGGGGCCAAGGGCTGCCACCTGGCACAAATTAGTGTACACATCTTTGGGATTGAAGGGGCACGGGCTTGAGGAAGAAGTTCTTCTCTCGTCTGAGTTCAAAGAGAATTCTGTTTGGTTGTGCTTCATCCTCCCTGAACTCTGAAGTTAAACACGTGGACTAATGAGATGGCAGGAGAGGTTCCAGAAAGATGTGCAATAGCTTAGCGGTCTGCCTCTACGCAGCAGGGTCCAGGAATAGCACACCCCAGGCAGGAGTTTGCCCTGATGTGTGCCCTTCTCGAAAGTATGCTAAGTAAGTCACTGAGATGTCAGCTTCATGGCAGGTAGGCAATCGGAATTGTGTTCATCCTGGGAGTACACCTCACTGAGTGTAAGGCTTTCTGGGTATTGAAGAAGATCTTTTACTTTTCACTTCATTATCCATAGCTCATGTCAGGAACCTGCGACTACTCAGTACTTTATTTCAGCCCCCAAAATATTCTATACTCACTGTGCTGAGGCACCAACCAGAGCACCAAATGCACAATCTTCTGAGTAGTTTTTCTGCTTCTGAGCCAGTGCATGTGCCCTACAGCACAGTATGATGGATATATCTTTCAGTATCAAATAATTAATTATGCAGAATGCTTCATTAACAATGACCACTAGAGTCAACGGCCAGGGTCATCACAACATGGTTCATCCGTGCTTGAATTCACTGAACCCTCCCTCTCTCCTTGTCAAGAAATATCAAGAAACAGATTCATCAGGAATAATGGCCAGATGTTTGCTCATTAATGATCCTTCCATAATCAGAAAAGTGATGACCACGGGACACTTAATCTTGTCAATTTTTATGACAGAAAACATGCTTAATTTATCATCAGCTTTGCAAAAAAAACAGAGCTCTCATTCACCCAAACCAAACCAGAAAACAAAATAACTATTTAGGATTTAGTCTTATTTGCACTGTACGCCCAACATAAGCTTTGCGTGATTGGCCACACTGCTTTTGCTTCTTGAAACAAGTGTAAATATAGTGTTGGGGACTTAACCAAGCAGCTCCCAGACGCCACTCCAAGTGTTGAGCTGAGCTGAGAGTTGTGCAAAAATGAGCAGTAATGTTATCAATGCCAGACTCCTCAACGTGGCCCTCCATCGGGGCTCCATCAAGGGCTCTGCTTTACTTCAAGGTGTGGTCACTACTCACAAGCTTCTACCACTCTCAGTGCTGATAATCACCTCTGCATCTAATCAGGCACTCTGGCAACCTAAATGTCACACAGGCAAAGACAACTGAGCTCCTGTTAAGGGGTGTGTGTGTGTGTGTGTGTGCATGTGTGTGTGTGTTTCCCTCACAAGGTATTCTCATCTAACACTAACCACAATGTACTTTTGTTCTCCAAATATGAATGTGCCTACTGTCTGTACCATATACAATCGTGCTGTATGCATGCCATCTGGGCATTGTACACAGTGTCATCTGGTTGTTTCATGTCTTATATCCACAGTTGAATCAGACGGGATTCAAATGTCAGCTGTCTGGTAACTTCCACAGCTGATGAATTGGGTGAAGATATAAGAAATCCTCACAGAGGCAATAAGAAATATAGAAAAAAACTTGAAATCTGAAGTTCAAAACCAAGCTTAAAATTATAACTCAGACTTCTACCAGTTGTGTACCTATGGACAAATTATTTAACGTCTCTGGGAAGTTTTGTGAGGACCAAGAGAAAAATAAAGAGTCTGGCACAGTGCCTGGTGTATGGTAAGGACTCTATAAAATGTCAATTTCCATTTCCTTTTTTAATTATCCAGTAAAAAGACCAGAACCTATAGAATGTCTCTCTCTCTCTCTCTCTCTCTCTCTCTCTCTCTCTCTCTCTCTCTCTCTTTGGGTTAACATACATTCACTCACACAGTCTTACACAAACATAATGCCCAGCAATCGAAGGATAGATTTAAAAAAGAAATAAAAGTGTTAAAACTAATAGCATAAAAAGTATACATCTCACTTAATGAAGGACTTGTTTTAACATTATCAGAATCTTTTCAGTCTAGAAAGAAGATAAACACACAACAGCATCAGAGCCATGTCATGTAAGTATTGTCCATAAAACTGCAAAATGGGCCAGACGTGGTGGCTCATGCCTGTAATCCCAGCACTTTGGGAGGCCGAGGTAGGTGGATCACCTGAGATCGGGAGTTCAAAACCAGCCCGACCAACATGGAGAAAACCTCTTCTCTAATAAAAATACAAAATTAGCCAGGCTTGGTGACGCATACCCATAATCCCAGCTACTCGGGAGGCTGAGGCAGGAGAATCACTTGAACCTAGGAGGCGGAGGTTGCAGTAAGCTGAGATCGTGCCATTGAACACCAGCCTGGGCAACAAGAGCAAAACTCTGTCTCCAAAAAAAAAAAAAAAAAAAATGCAAAATGTAGTCACCCCGTTATGTTTCACGACTCTGAAAGTGTTGTGTTTTTTTAAGAGTAAACAGTCACTTCAATAGTTTATTTTTATCATTATTAGTAATATCACATCAGTATTTTAAAGCTGAAGTTGTTTCTTCAACTCTTAACTTGTAAACTAAAACCCAGAGTACCAAAGTTTGCTTTGCAGCATCAAACAAATTAGGAGGTTGCTCTAATTTAGTTTTTAACTGAGTTCTTGTTCCAGAAATAATAGAGACACAATAGACAAAGAGCAATGAAGAGAATAAAAATACACTGCAAAATATAATGCAATTCCATATTCCCCATTACCTTAGGTTAAAATTCCCCCAAAACTACAAATACTATCAGGAAAGCTTAACTAAACAGCATTGTTTTCCACATCTACCCCAGCAAGTTTGAATGTCCTAGAGTTTTCCAGCTTCTGGATTGGAGAAATATCCTCTTTACTACTGTCTCTCAAGTCACACAAAAACCCACTAAGAAAGCCTCCTCTCCTGTTTAAATTTATGTGTCAGCAGCTTGTACCTCTTCAATGCTCCAGTTCTTTCCATGGTGCTATTGTCTCCATATAAGGCTGCTGTTAGGAAAATAAGTGTTAACAAGGAAGGGCTAAATGCCGTGTGATAGAAAAAAAAAGGAAGAGAAGGAGGGTAAGAAAGAAGAAGGAGGATAAGAAAGAAGACAGAAAAAAATGTTAAATACCAGAAAAATATTTATATTTGTAAAGTATATCAAAAACACCAGAATTGTAGCAAGTGTACAGAAAAAGGAAGAGCTTTTGCACTGGAGATCTATTTATTTGGCAACTTATTACAAAATGTTATCATGAAATTTTTGATTATGTATTCCTAAATTTAAATTTACAATGCTGGCACCAAATGATGTTAATCTATTTATATAATAAAACAGCAAGTTGGCCTGGCCCTGTGGTTCACGCCTGTAATCCCAGCACTTCGGGAGACAGAGGCGGGTGGATCACGAGGTCAGAAGTTCAAGACTAGCCTGATCGAGATGGTGAAATCCTGTCTCTACTAAAAATACAAAAATTAGCCAAGTGTGGTGGTGCACGCCTGTAATCCCAGCGACTCAGGATGTTGAGGCAGAGAATTGCTTGAACCTGAGAGCTGGAGGTTGCAGTGAGCTGAGACCATGACACTGCCCTCCACCCTGGGAGACAGAGTGAGATTTGGTCTCAAAAAGAAAAAAAAAAAAAAAAAAAAAAACAGCAAGTCGTTAATGGATAACTGCAAGTCTCATCAACAGCAATGCTATTAACTGAACTGGCTGATCAGTAATTGACACCCGCATCTATCCACTTGCTCATGCAGAGATGTAGGTGAGTCACCTTTGAGCCTTGCCTCTCTCTCATCCTATTTGCCACAATTCATCACCAACTCCTCTCAATTCTACTTTCCAAATACATCTCTAGTCCATTCAATCTTCCTGGTCTTCACTCTTCCCAGCCTAGTCCTGGCCTCCATTGCCTCTCACTGGGACTTCTCCAGTGGATGTCTAATCACTTTTCATTCATTCCTTTCCCAATCCATTCTCCAAAAGTAGCCAGAATGATCTCTATAAAATGCAAGTCTGATTATGTCACTTACTAGCCTAGAATCCCTTTAACTCCTTTCTAACACATTTTCAGGAAAAAAAAAGTCAAAGCTGTTAACAAGAACCTATTCATTTCTACAAAACCTGGCCACTACTTCTCTCTTTAACTTTTTCTTCTCTCCCACTGTTCCCCTCTCTCACTTTGCTTCTTCTCACTGGCCTACTCTCTTGTCCTCAAATATGCCAACTTCACTCTTACATCAGCCCTTTAGTACACACTGTTCTCTTCACTTGAAGCAAATGCCACCAATCCTAGCCCCTTTATCTAGCTCACTCCTACTCAGCCTTCCAGCTCTTGAATGCTTCGTTTTCAGTAGATTTTTCCTAGACACAGAGTTTACTTTAAGGTCTCTAGTATACCCTTTCATGCATTAATTATATTTTCTTTAAGGCACTTGTAATTGCAGTTATAAAGATATTTGTATGATTATCAACTTAATGCCTGTATCTACCACTCTGCTCTAAGCAACATGACAACAGGGACTGACTCTTTTGTTTGCCACCGTATCCCCAAGACTATCACAATATCCAGCATGAGTGTGTCAGCATTTTGTTGAATTCATTCAATGGTAAGTTCCTTTTACTTCTCTTTAATCAAGCGGCTGGGTTCCCACACAGTTATGTTGCTATACAAATCAATAGCTATCATTGTTTGAACACTTACTATATGTCAGGCACTGTGATAAGCATTTCACATATGTGCTCTTTATGGCATCTCTACAGTGTAGTACAGTTATCATCCCCATTTTATTATTTAGGAAACTGAGCTGCTTCAAGTGGCAGATTAGTAAAACTGCAATTCAAAGCAAAGCTTTTCAGGCTTCCTGGCCCATATTCTTAAACAATTCCCTATCCTGCTCCCTGGCAAGTGGAGTTTGATTGAACTGCATAGAGTGAGAGAAGGGAGTGGGAAGCATGTGTTTTGTTAAGTCACCAGCATTGTGGCTATTCATGGTTACCATTTCATACTAATCCAAAGACATTGTTTTCCTCTGTATTTGTCATTTCCATTGACAGCCCCTCTTACTACACCATACTGAAGAGGGGAAATGTGTTCCCAGTTTCCAGAGACACTAAGCCACAGGTGGAGATGAATTGCAGCCTGCTTCTTTTAGCTAGCTGAGTTTGTTGGTTGGTTGGTAGGTTGGTTGGTTGGTTGGTTTTTCGACATGAACACGAAAGATTTCTCCTTCGCTGTCCTCAACACTGGTTTCCCTGCTTAGCTTACATGCTGGCTAAGGATTGTAGGTAACAGAAACAGTGGTATATATGTGCCAGAATTCACATCATGGGAAAGAATACGGTGACGCTTCCAAGGGAAATTAAAGACACCCTAGTTAGGCTTTAACTTAAATTGTGAAGGATATTGTTTAATTACTTTTTTGAAGGACAACCAACTCTCCTACCACAGGAGTATCTCAACCTGCAACTTTATCCATTAAAAGTCCTAGTAATAGCCAACTTCTCTGTTGTATAAATGTACCTTCAGGGCCTTTGCTCCTCCAAAACTGTTCCCTTGGTGACAAGTCTGTTCCCTGGGTGATAACTGATGGATTCTTTCCTGATGTCACTCAGACACTGACTTTAATCTGAAGAAAGGTTTCAGCTCCTTTTGAGGCATTAAAACCGGGATGCAATCATGGCTCTCCTGAGGATAAAAAATGGAACTTGCTTGTAAAGCAGGAAAAGCTCCATTCTGTGCTGTAGAGTTGCTTTGGAGAAATGTTTCCATGCCTTTTTTTTTTTTTTTTTTTTTTTGGCTAGTTCTGTTCGTGTCTGAACTCTGAGCAAGTAGAAGTGAATGTCTGCATTGCACAAAAATGTCATTAGTGACTACAATTAGCCTCCCTTCACCACTGAAGTGACAGTATTTCACAATCCTGGAGAGAACCTTTAGATTGCATATCCTATCTAGCCAGTTTATTAAAAAGAGGCTTTTTTTTTATAAATCTATTTTTGTGGGAGACTTTAACTACCGTCAGCAATACCCTTTGGTCTTTTTGTTTATTTATAAAAATGTTTATTTTCTGTGTCCTTTTTCTGCCTATTAAGTATCAGGTGTTCCAAGAGGCAAAAATAAAGCAATTAAAAACTTTGAAGCTAGCCAAAATCATTTTTACAATACAATTACTTTTCTCTGATTTCCCGCAGATGATAAAATAGCCTAGTCTACAGGGGCTGAAAACCAAAATTGATGTCCACCTAAAACTATTCATGCTTTTTACAAGAATTATCAGGAGGCAAACAAAATATCCTAATGCTTAATGTCCATTTTGGCCATGGTTCTCAAAATCCTATATTATTTTGCATAGGATGTTTTAGGTAGGTATGCACCTGGTACATATGGTTAGTATTCTAAATTAAATCTTTTAGCATCACAGTTGTTGCATTTTAACAGCCTATTTTAGGTGCCTTGTTCACTTCAATCATTGCTGTCATTCAAAGCAGAATTTTGAGATTTCATGTATACCACATAAGAATGCTAAATTTGGGTTATTACAAAATTTAAAATCTTAAAGCCTCAGATTAATATATCAATGTGCTACCTGATAAAGTTTTTGTGCTCCTTTCCCACTTGCATTATCAGCATTGTTGACTCTTCCAGTTTCTTTAAAAAAAATCCTGCAATAAGTAATCACCTGCTGCCTTTCTCTTAATGTTCCCTAAATAAATATTGCAGGAGGGACAAAGAAACACTGAGATATTGAGTCATTAGTGGCAATGGAAGAAGAATTGTGCATCCAGGAATAAAAAAAGGAAAGAATTTAAACTCTAACCCAGAGTCTGCTTCTCACGTCTTTGGCCATGTTATGTTGAGTTGATAGAATCTGGGCTTTTCTCAGGTTATGCTCTGATGTCTTTAATATTTTTTTAACCTTATTACTATCGAGAGTTGCAATGTTAATATAGTACTTTGACTCTCCGATAGTGAAGGCAGTGACTCAGAAGCAACATTTTGATAATTGTACATTATGTAGAGAGGGTATGTTTTATCTCAGTTTTCATGCTATTGATGTTTCCCATAAACAGTTACAAACAGACAAGAACAATAAAGGTGACCAAAATAACCATTTTAGGGGCAGAGATCGTCTTGATTATTTTTGCTTACTTTTTGTTTATTAATTTCTTTACCATTACAATGGGTATGGGTTATTCATAAATTGGTGCTTAATAAAAACTCTATGAATGAACATATAGTGGGATGAGGAAGGGGTGGTGATTTAAAATTACAACTGACTGTAGCAGTTTCTGCCTCCTTAGAGAATGGCATAAATTCTATTTAGCAAGACACATTGGTGGGTCATTTGGGTGTTGATGTGTAGGGGCAGAACTCAAAGGCAGAAAAGAAAGAGGAGAATTAAATTTATTGCATAATTAAGTACAAACTTGGGCATTTCCAGGAATATCGGAAAATAGAATGGGTTTCCAGAGAGAAAGAGAGGATAGAGAAACTCAGCAAGGTGTGAAAACTGATGTTTTATATGAATGAGCCATTGATAACAGCCCAGGGACTTTTGAAAATGTGGTAAAATCTTAATTTTAAATTTTTTGCCTATGGACTGTGATCTAATCTATTCCCCCACACATTTCAGTAAATGACTGCTTAACCACAGAGCTTTGGATCACTGATATCTTGGGACCTGAAGGACTTAGAGCGTTATCCAGTTGGGGAAAGCTATTGGAAAACAGACACAACATATTTGTGATGATGAGATCATCCTCAATTAAATGAATTCAATGGAGGCAGAGATCCCAAGCCACGAGACGCTAAGGGAAACATAAACCATCCAAATCACACCACAGAAACAGAGGCATTTCAAAAGTCAGGATACTCCTGCATATATCTGCATTACAAGTAGTACAAACATTATTAGCTTCTCTTCATTTAAACACATTCCCAGTCTTCCAAATATTACTAATACAAATATTACTAATGCAAGAGGAGCAAGTTTATACTATATAACATTGCGTTGATTCTATTTAGTTGTGGGTTGGGTTTTTTTGGTTGTTGGTCAAGGGTTTTTGTTTTCATAGGTATCTTAAGTTATATAAAATACCCTATGATATTATTTAAGTATCATGATAAGACTATGTAGTAGACATTTGTATATCCATTTAAAAGATGAAATCTTGGGTTCAGCAATTAAGTAACTTGTCCAAAAGTCACATGGACAGTAAGATACAGAGTGAAAGATTGAACCCATGCCTGCCTAGCTCCAAGGCCTATGGTTACCTGTCTTTCAAAATGAGCTCAAAGGAGAGCAGGTATGCCATTCTGGGAAGAAAAACAATTATTTCTCCCTTGAATCAATCTCTGATCCTGAGAGAAAGTCAGTCTGTAAAACAGAGGGTTTTGTGCAAAATCTGTCTTACATGGAAAACTATGAGCCCCACTGACCAAATAAAGAAGAGAAGTCTTGAGTCTTTTCTGTACCATTTAGAATACCCAGAACTAGTTGGAATAGCTCTAAAGCCAACAGGGCAATGAGTATAACAATATGATTAAATCATCTTGAGGGCCATTAGTTCACAATGCAAGACTGGGTTCAAATCCAACTGCAATATCCACTTGTCTGTGTCTCTGTTTCTTCATCTGAAAAATGGGTATTGTAATAATGTCTACCTCCCAAAATTGCTGTGATAATTAAATGAGGCAATGCAACTACGTTACCTGGTATGCACACATCAAACAAGGTAAATGATTAAGAGGGTGATATACAAAGTCGCCGCTCCTGCTGAGTTGAACAGAAGTGTCCTGGATAGTGACATGTAATTCCTTCAGGGATGCTGTGGGACTATAGATTATGGTAACTACTTTAAAGCTTAATTTTGTATGGATTTTACTTCTTTTTAATTAAAATTCCTCCTGACATGCTGGATCAGGAGTTTTTACAAGTGAGTACCAAAAGGCTTTCCAATAAGATCTTTGTCTCAGTATTTTTGGTGACAGCTAAAGGCAAGAAAACCGAATGAAAACAAAGCCCTACACGTTTTGTATATAATAATAGCAAATGAAACAGGTTACTATTAACAATTTTTATCACATCTTATCTGTTCAAATAGTACAATTATTTGAGAAACAGATATTTCTAAACACCATGGAACCCGAAAGACCAAGTACATAGGAGGAAATGTTTCCTGAGTAGCATTGCTTTTGAGAATTCTCCTTTGTCAACCTAGAAAAATCACAACAAAATCCAAGCTAATTAATATAAAATAAATAAATTAATATCCCCATATAGGTCATGAAAAGGGTGAGAAAAATGTCACCTATTCTTTATCTCACTGACAAAGACATTTTTAAAAAAACAAGCAGACACACTGCTGGCTTCTAGGTGTGTTTAACTAATTGGAACAACACTGAATTTTGAATAGACCCCTCTGTCTGCCAAGGGCCATGTTTTACCACGTAGGAATATAGCTGCTAATGTGAATTCAAGCAGTGCACTCAGAACTATCTCCGTATCTTGCAGAAGAGACACAGAATACGTGGAAGATGTGGTCTGTCTCCTTGACAGACAAACTTCTATTTCGCTATTACTTCTCCAAAGGGTTAAACAATGGTGACATGTTAAAGCGGGGGGAAAATGTATTTAGGAAATAATCAATTTTCGCTGCTATATGGTACTCTGAAAGGTCGCTACTGTAATAAAATTAGAATACCACTTTATTATTGCAGTGTAGGTAATTTTATTTACTTTTAAAGTCAACACACACACAGGGCGATGAGAGCAATCAGCAGCTGCACTTGTTAGCTCACTGATTAAATATGTTGTCACCTAACTCTGAACTAATTAAAGAAAATTGAATCTGTTTGTGCATTAGCCAACATGGTATTAACTTTGTTAACTGAGGTTTTTCAGCTTGCTTACTCTTTTCCCTGCCATATTTTTAAAAATAAGTTTTATTTGTCACTAGCAATTTCACCCAGTTGCCACAACTTGTTAAGAGAGGTCTTTGAATATTAGAGTGTGTTATTTATATAGTAGCTATTTACATCTTTTGATTGTGGAAGAAACCCTCGATGAGAAGTACTAGAAAATTGTAGGAGACAGAAATATAAAATTAATTTATATAAGTTTTAAGTATATTTTTCCTACATGATGCTTCCATTTGCAAGTGGATCTATGTATTTCAGTAGAAGTAAACTTACATAGCTACTCAAGGTATAACATCAAGCAGACGACCCTACAGAACCAACCTAAATCCCAAGAACTCTGTGACCCCACTCCCCTGGTCTCTGAAATCAGCTGTCTGAAAGTAGCTAGGCCAAAGGTAATGCCACTGTCTTTGACCCTCTATTCAAGATCCCCATAGTCCAGCTGCCACAGTACCCTAAAGTTGAATAAGTTGACTTGTCTATTTCCAAAAGCAGATAGATATCAGAGGTTGTTTTCCCAAAAATGCTAGCTCTGAAAGGCTATTGCTTTGTTTATTCCTGTTCTGGTTTAAAAAAAAAAATAGCAACTTTAGAGATTCAGGGATCCAAAAGAGAAAGTCTCAAAATACTTCAGAGGAGAAAGGAAGCAAGGAAGGAAGACCTAGAGCAAAAGTTGAACCACTTTGCTCTTCAAAACCTACTTCACCTGTGTTAACTTACCCAAATGAGAAATACCAGTACTTTATATTCATATGATGGTTCTAACTTTCTCAAAACACTTCCACCTATATCATCTTGTGGAACCCAGGAGCTTATTTTTTTAATAAGTGGAAAGAACATAAGTGATGCTAGGGTGTTTCTAAAAGTTCCATACCAAAAAAAAGCTGTCAGGTTTAAAGAAAAATTGTCCAGAAGAACTTCAGACTGGGGCTATTCAAGCAACATGCTTGAATATTATCAGAAGAAGAAAAGACCTGTCCATTTAAATGGTTGAGAAGTCAACCGTTTAAATGATGTAATAACAATTCTGAGCAGGGTTAAATGTACAGGGATCAGCTTGAACCACTTTTAGTCAAGGTCGATTAATTTAGTTTTCACAGCATTAGCTGGCCAAACAACTAAACAATGGTTTTTCAACTCTGATGGTCTATATTGACTTTAAACTCATTGTATCTTATTGGATTTTGAAAATTATAAATCCACAAAATAGACAGTCTGAGAACAAAATGGAAGTTAATTCTGGTTCATTGTAAAACACACTTTTTAAAAATGGGCTAGGTATAGAGCATAAAATAGTAAGTGGAAAAATAAAACTAGTTAGATAATGACCAGTATACTTATTGTATTACGTCCATTGTCTAAGAATTGCAAGACTATGGATTAGAAAAGAAGTGAACATCAAGGACAGCTATGAAAAAAAAAAAATCCATGGTCCCTATATCAGTTGCCTTAAAGCAGTGGTTCTGAAACCTGAGTGTGCACCAGAGTCATGTTTAGAGTTTGTTAAAACACATTTCACCAGACTCCTCCCCCTGAACTTCTCATTCAGAAAGTTTCAGTGAGGACACAAATTTTGCATTTCTAAGTTTCCAGGTGATGGTGGTGCTACTGATCCAGATACCACACTTTAAAAATTCCTGGTTTGGAATTAGAAAGTGATTTGGGATCAGAGACACTTGAATTCAGGTACAGTTCTAAACACTTTACGCATGTTATATTATGCAACTCTTCCAACAGTCCTGTGGTAGAAATTAGTAACACCTTATAAAAAAGACTTAAAATTTGAGATGCTTAGTAATCTACCCTATGCTGCATGCCTACAAAGGGTCAGAGGCAGCATTCAAAGCTCAGTCTGACTTTAAATTCTATTCTCATACTGCTATACAGTGTAGCCATCCAACCCACTTCCCTGTATTATATACATAGTGAGGCATTAATAAACATAAGTTGATTATTATGGCATGTTGAAAAATGAGAAAAAGGAAGACAACCCTTTTCTTTGTCATAAGACAGGGAGAAAATTTCATTCTAAAAATAATAATAATGTATCTCTAAGGGAGTTTCCACAAAAAGATTTTTCATAATATTGTTTTTGTGTATCTTCCACGATGTTGTACCTGTTAGAAAGTTAATCTGCTAAAGACCTTGAAAATCACAGTCTTAGGAGAAAAGAAAGAGAGAGACAAAAAGAGAATAAAGGAAGGAAGCAACTATCCACAATGAATAAGCAATTGGGCATGAATATAATTTATTCAGTTGGTGGCTACTGCCCAAACAGAATGAATTGGCAGAATAAAGGAATATTACTCTGTAATACTAATGGGTGTTCACAAATCTTGAGGTCTACACTTAGTTTCTCCACTAATTCAGTAAGTGGACTTGGGCAAGACACTGGACAAGATTTTTCTCTAAAACCCCCTTGCAGAATTAGCAGATTCTGATTCTGTGAGGAACACCTTGACAACATGTTTTATCCACATCTCTAGCCCTAGCAGAATATCATTGTTTACATTGTCATTGTCAGTCTTTCACAGAAAACAGGATGACCAGTTTATTAATGTTTTAAGGAAACTTCTCAGCATGGAAATGGCCATCAAATCCATTTCTATACTTTGTTTGGATATAGAATCTCTCAGAATTTTCCATGAGCTTTCAGACACAGTCCCAATACACCCTAGTGGCTGGCCCTTGTTAGCTGCCAACTTAATCCATCAACTGCTTTAACTGAAAGCTCTAGAGAGCTGAGGCAGCCAAAGTTATTGGACTCTCCCAGCACAACTGAGGAGACATCCCCTCAATAGCTGTGGAGACATGGCCCAGATTGCTTTTTCACTAAAAGGATGTAATTGCTAATGTAGTTATTGACTTGATGGATCTGTCCCAGTTTAGCTTATTTCATTAGGGCTGTTTCCTCAGCCATTTTAGGATAAAATTTCTTTGGTATCTTACTACAAAGAAAATGCCTATCTTCCTTTTCTCCTTATTTTTAACATCTCATTATAATTGGTTTGTGTTTTTAAGAGTTCACAATATACTAAGTACTATATATAATAGATGGCTGTAATCTCTCAGCAGTTTATATTCTAAATATGCCCTACCAGTGAATACAAAAGCAGCCTCCATATATGAGATCCCTAAGATGCCTGTGGAAAGCTTTGTTGCTTTCATGAGTCAGTTATTTTAGGCCACTTATGCTTCATTGATCCTCTTAAACAATTGCTTGATCATTTGCTTGTTCATCAAAATATGGGCAATGTTGCCAAAGAAGCAGTGTACCCAAAAGCCTTGGAATTTCCTCTTGTGTGGCATGAGTTTTGAATCAATTTTTCAGTTTCAAATTGGAAGATCAAACGCCTTATTTTTTCTCTTTTAGCCAAAGAAAGATCCCAGTGATCACAGTTATCAAATGCAGCTTGCGAATCTAAGTCTGAGGTATGTTGCTACAACAGCCCAGGGAGGTTGGTTTGTCGGTGTCAGGTTGCTTTGATCCAAACTGACAAATGAAGCTATTCATTATAACTCTAATGATAGTATTTTTTGGAAGGGGCAAAGAAACATAAATAAAACAGATCTATGTACAAACTTGATGACTTGGAGTTACATGCTTTCAGGATTGAATCACCAAGCCCAATCTGAAGCATTGAGTGAGTGAAGGAGTTAATGTCATGCTTCTCACCCCAGCCCTTGCTTGCCACACTGTAATTAAAGTGGTGTCAGCTTTCCACTATAAACTAGTGGTATGATTTTCAGAGGTTTATGACTCAACCATAAAATTCACTCTAGGCTCAAAACTGGCACAAGGCAATGAAACTTGAGAACACAATTTTCAGAGAAGAAAAATGATTTCAGCTCTTTAAGGTTATAGAAACTTTGTTTTCCTTAGTTTTCGTGCTCACATAATGAAAATAAATCTGCTTTATACATACAAATTTTCTATGAATTTACTGAATTTCAATAATCTATGATTAGAGTTTAAAAATATTTATTTTATATATCTTCCTACTCTTGAATAGAAATATATGATACTAGCAGGTATTAGGGCTTTGGAGAATTAGGGTTGGAAGAAAGCAGAAGAGGATCAGATCTCATCCCTTTTCTCCATGCAGGCAGTTTCCCTAATGACGTTTCCTTTCTTCCCCTTACTTCTTACTAAACATTATTGATAGGTTAAGACTAATTCCTTCCTAGGGTTTCCCAATAATTCTTTTTAAAATCTGTAACCCAGATTTCCTATTTGGAAGCACAAGGAAACTCTATTCTCTATAAAATGCCTATAGAAGAATCTGTGGTAGGGGAGTAACATGGTTTGTGCCTTAAAGAGCGTTGATGAAAAGAATTGGTTTGGCCATTACAGATGATAAAATACACTTTCTCCGTTTGGGAAGGAAGAATTTGTCTTGAAACAATAGAATCAAAAGAATAAATGAATTTTTCAGATACAGCAGTTACAAACCTATTCATATTTCTTTAGACAAAACTCTTAAAAGTCACACATCATTAGATTGCATTTGCCATACATAAGCTGTCACTTCAAGACCTTAAAATCTATGAAGACCCATTTACGGGTTCAAAAATTCCTCCCATGAAACAGCAAACAACTATTATTCTTAACAATAAAAATGATGAAATCTTCAAGCCTGTTTTTCTCTATCTTTATAAAAACTGTAAACAAAAATATCCAGTCCTAAATGAATTCTCTGATGAACTCTAGATCTTTCCATATTAACCATGCTATTTTAATTCCACTGATTTAAAATAATTTGGAAGGTTAAGGATATGTTATGGAGATCACTAAGAGAAAAAGAGAAAATATATTAATATTTTAATAATTTTTAAAAGATCAGTGAATCAGAAGACATGAAATCATCTATTGTGACTTGGACAGTTTTCTAGGCATGTTACATTCACATATTGAACTTAAGAAAGGAAAAAATCTTCATTTGAAGCTGATGCTCTCTCTAAGAGGTTGAAAGAGTCTAAATCACAGGGATTGAGGGTAAGTAAAAGAAAGTGCAAGATCATAGTAAAATTCAACACTGCCTTTGAAGAATGCTCTTTCTTGCATTCATGTGAGTAGACATAATGTATGCACCAAGTCCACAGGCAGAAGGCTATAGACTGTCCTCAGAAAGCACATGGGAAAACGTGAGCCCCTATACTGAGTCAATTAAGCCATAGGTTTGCAATAATTTATACATTCCCAGTAAGTGTGAGGGCAATGAAGAAAAGCTCTTGTGTGTTCACTCTTTCTGTTGAAGCTGAACATACCCAAATGGCAGAGCTCCATTCTGATGCACATTATTTTAAAAGTTAACTTTTTCTCCCAGCTAAAGAATTGAATATTCCAGGTGAACAGAAGAATAACTAGAGGAAACTGATGGAGATTTAGCTTGTGGCAGCAGGCAAGAAAAATATTTCCAATGACCCAATTTTAAGGGCTATAACCTTGTAGGGCACAGAGAAGACACAGCATCCTGTAGGACAAGTAGAAGCTTCATGATCAGAGATGAAACAATTCAGTTTGACAACACTCTGACTTTGAGGCCAAGACCACCAACAGAGCAGGGTTGGCAAGCAGCACTTAGAATCCTTGCTCAAAGGACAGAGTGGACTGGAAACCATGGTGTGCAAAAACTGCTGATTGGCCGCTGGGATTTTCAGCCACATCAGCACATATAGGAAAGAACATTGTCAACTCGGCCATCTCTAAATGCAATAGGCAGGAACAGAAAATGAATGTAGTTTTAAAAGCTAGTGAAAAGTTCTTTCCAGTGAAGAGTTTTTGAATAGCAAAAATAATTTTACTGAGGACAGACTTGGAGTGTTGTTTGTTTGTTATTGTTTTGTGTGTGTGTATGTGTGTTTGTGTGTGTGTGTGTGTGTGTGTTTTAATGTTCTCACCATGGATTTACCAAATGGGAATATGAACTTCACACTTTTCCTTTAATATTATTTTTCCAAAACCAAAAGTTATTTGATCGAAGACTGCATTTTCAGCAATTGCTACTTTCATTTCAAACTTATAATATGAAAAAAGCAGAATTGAGATATAGGTGTGGTCTTCTACATTCTGAGTATTTTTAGCATCTGGAAACATATATAATGATTTTTCAGGTAAATTATTTTGGGGATAATTGTGCACAAATAGATAAAAAATATTTTATATAATTTTAGATCTTTCATTCATGAATCACTTTAGATTTGGGATCATGATTTATATTTTGATGTTCACAACATGATTAAGGCAGTTGCAGATGAGCTGTGAATTGATCTTTTACCTTTGTGAATACCAGGAAAGAGAAACTACCATTTATTTATTTGTTATTGTAATTACAATTGTAATTGTAATTGTAATACCTGAAACTGCTCAGTTCACATTGACTCACAAGACTGTCCAGGTTCCCAAACCATATACTAACTTACCTTCCCTGAGTCTAATTTCTCCTTCTCATTTATGCTCCCAATGTCTTGAATGCTGGAAAGAGTGAGTATAAACTTATGAGCATGATCTTCCCTCTGCTTTCTATGATAAATGCATTGTCCACTTTCCAAGCTGAACTCTGAACTTACAAACCTCCTTTTCCTCATCATAGATCACATACTCCCACATCTCATTGTTCTGGGGCCCTGGTACAGGATTTCTTACCTCACGTCAGATTCATCTCTTGGTTTCTCTTTCCAGTCTTTATCAAAACTAATTGTGCAAGCTGTCACTTTTGAAAAGCCCAGATTAAGCAAATCATCACCTACTTAACATTCACCCTTCAGACATATAACCAAATGCAATTCCAGGAGCCTTCTCTAAAATTTAAGATTAGATGGTCTTACTATTACACACTTTAAAGAACTTTGTTCTTTTCAAGATTTATCGCAACTACGATCGTATAACTATTTGTGTAACCATGTGTTTAATGTCTGTCTTTCCTGCTGTACTGTTAGATACCTGTGAAAAGGAAATTAGTCTGTCTTGTTTCCTGCTGTGGCCTCAGCACCCAGCACAGTGCCTGGAAAATGGTGGGCCCTCATGAAATGCTGGTCATTGCTGTTAAATTAATAGTCACTGGTCCCATAAGACAATATTCCTCACAGGGAATATTTGTCTTTAAAAGGGGAAGAAAAGAAACATGTTTTTTAGTCCGCTTCATGTACCAGTACTGTGATAGGATCAAAAACATTTCCTTAATGTTGTTCTTAATAACCCTGTGAGGTATGGATCCTTGTTCTCATTTTACAAATTACCCATTCGAAGTCCTATAGCTAGGCTTCAGTTTAAAACCAAGTCGGCCGGAATCCTAAATATTTTCACTGTACTTTGCTTCTTTCTTCCCCCAAAAATAATCTCTATGACAGAATGCACAAATTCCTTTCTTTCTGACGCTTCATTCATATTACAGATGTGATCGCTTATGTTACTTGTGAGCTTTTAACTGTTCTTACTGTTGACCCTCCTGCCTCCTAAAATCCTTTCTCTTTACCACAGCCAAAGTAATATTCTTAAAATATAAATTATGCCACACCACTGTCCTACCTTAAATCATCCAGGGTTTTCAGTGCACTCAGAATAAAGTCTAAGTTCCTTGCAATGGCCAGCAGGGCCCACTATGATCTGACCTCTGTCTGCCTTCAGACCACACCTTATCTCTCACCCCTATCCACTTTCATTACCACACTCACACGGGATAGCCCTTTTAGTTTTCCTAGGCTACGCCAGGCTCATTCCTGTCACAGGGCTTTTGTATCTTCTCTCCTTCTGAAAGTCCACTGTTCTGATAGTCACATGGCTGATATATTCTTGCCATTGAGGTCTCAACTCAAATTTTACCTCCTCAGGGAAATTCCTTTGACTCCCAGTTTAAGTATCACCCTTTCCTTGATCCCTATGGCTCCCCACCATGGTGTGCTGAGATATTTTCTCATGTAGCCAAGACAGATCTTCACCTAGCTAACTCTTCTCATCTAGGCCTCAGCCTAATTGTCACTTCCTTAGGGAAGCTATCCCTAACTCTTCAGACGGGGAGTTTCATCACTTACAGACTGTTTTTCTTTTTTTTTTTTTTAAAAAAAAAAAAAAAAAAAACTACACTTTGTATTTGCTAAACTTATAATCAGTCAAATATTGATATCTTTTAACTAATTGATATTACCTTATTTATTTATATGATTTTCCAAACATTAATAAGAATATAAGCTCATTTAGTAGAGGTTTATTGGTCTGTCTTTTGTACTGAAGTATACCCGGAAATAAATGGTTCTTTTTCATGGAGTTTAGAGTATAGGAAACAGATTTTAAATAATTAATTTAAAGCGTGATGAATATTACGAAAGAGCAACCAGAGAACTTGAGGCATATATAATAGACCCATTCTAGTCTGGATAGAGGAGAAGTCAAGAAAAGCCTTTCAATCAAGTGATGATTAAGCTCAGAACTGCAATATAAGTAGGAGTTAGCCAGTCATGGTCTGGAAAGCAGGGTGGGATGGCAAGAGAAAACTGTAAGAATATTCCAGGCATCTAGAAACTCAGGTGTACCCTAGACTCCATCCCAGACATCCACTCACTCTGTCCCCTTGCCCTGTTCTCTTCATAGAGCTCACCGCCCTTCGGAAATACATCATTTTCTTGGTTGACTGTCTGTCCGTCCGTCAAAAATCATTAATATAAAAGTTGCATGAGAGCAGGGACTTTGTCAGTCTTGCTCACCACTGTTCCCTAGTGCTCAGAACAGTCACTATCATTTAGGAAGTGATTGATAAGTAACTTTTAAATGACTGTGTAAAGATCCTGAAGCAGCAAAGGGAAAAGCAAAGCACCAGAAGAAAAACAGCATGGTTGTGACATGAGATGGGAGGAGATCGTGGCATAAGATGATACGGGTTTGGGGGCAGTTGGGTAAGCAGAGAGCTGAACTTGTAAGCATATTAAGAGGTCGTACTTTATCTAAAATAATGAAAATATATTAAGTTTTAAGCCTGCTTTGTTATATAATGAAATATGTGACTTTAAAACATCATTCTTGTTAAAGTATAGAGAATGGATAGAAAAAGAGCAAAACTGGAAGAAGAGTAGCCAATATTGGGAAATTTTACAGTTGACCACATGAGAAATGATAGTCTTCTGGACCAGGAGGGAGGCCATGGCAATAGAGAAGAGCAATTGGTTTTAAAAGTATTTAAGTAATAGGATTGAATGGATATAATGAATAATTGGATGTAGCAAGTGAGAAGAGAGAAGACAGTGTTGATTCCCAAGCTTGAGCCATAGATGAAATGATGGAGCCATTGTCCAACTAGGAAAATCTTTGGAGAAGGAGCGGGTTTAGTGTACAGGACGGTGAGTTCAGTTTGGCAGTGTGGATTGGGGGGATGTCTGAGACTTTCTGGGGGATAAGTCTAAAAGGCATGTGGATATACAGGTAGGTCAAGCTAAAGATAAACATTTAGGGATGATCTGCATGCATTACTGTTGATTAGTTGGTTTTTTTTAAGTTTTTTCCTCAACTTTTATTTTAGAATCAGAGTACTTGTACAGATTTGTTACAAAGGAATATTGTGTGATGCTGAGGTTTGGGGTATGACTGAACCCATCACCCAGGTAGTGAGCATAGTACCCAATAGGTAGTTTTTCAGCCCTTGCCTCCCTCTCTCTGTGCCTCTCTTGTAGTCCCCAGTGTCTATTTTTCCCATATTTATGTTCATGCCTACCCAAAGTTTAGCTCCCCCTTATAAGTAAGAACACATGGTATTTGATCTTCTGTTTCTGCATTACACCTTTGCTTGTCAGTTTTACCGTCACTGTGTATTGATAAGAATCTGCATTCAAACTGCCTAAGTTGGAATCTTGACTCTCCTCCACTTTCGTTGAGAGGTCTTCACTAAGTACTTAATATCTGCAAGTCTTGGTATTCTCATGTAGATGAATGATGGGGCCATTGTCCAACTAGGAAAATCAGTTTTACTATCAGTAATCAGTTTTACTAACTGATAGTCAAACTATCAATTTTACTAACTATGTACAAATGCAAAATGAAATTAATTAAAGGACTAAAGTGAAGTTAATTATACATATAAAATATTATAGCCTATATAGAATGAGCTCTTACTAGATGTTAATGGTTGCTATCTGCTATTAGCTGTTTTTGGCTTTATAAAGGTTATCAACTTCACAGGTTTTTGTTTAACAGTATAGAGCTCATTCAAAGCCAACAGACTTACAGGTCAAATTATTTCAGTCTTCATCCGAATACGGATCATATCATTCAAATCTTCAACAATAGTGATACACAAGTTCCTACTAACAGTCTGTTACCTTTAATTATCATAGCAAGTACTAACACCATTTTTGACACACTCTATTCCATATTTTTTTCTCTTCTTCATATTATACTTTTGTCATTTTTGGTAAGTAGTTGCTAGAATTGAAATATGCATTACTTTATAGCAAGGAAGAATTGATAGAAATTAAATATATATCTTAAATTTTCATCATAATTGTTTTTCCTAACTTACTGATGCAAAAGCATTCAAAATTTAATATTATGCTTCCACAGCTATATGCTGAAAACTGTTACTGAATAATGGTCCTCTTTTTACCTATACCAGATAGTATATGTCAATAAAACATAACTAACTTTATTAGCTGTCACTATCTTGCTATTCTTCATCAAAAGACACTGTGGAATGAAGTTTAAATACTAAATAAAGATAGAGCTGTATGTATGTATGTGGGTATATACATATATACATATACATATGCACAGAGTAAATTAAAATGGAATGTAAGTTATAAAAATGGAATTTTTTAAGAGATAATGAACGAATCTTCATCCTGGAAGGGATCCTAAGAATCACAGTCCAGTGGCTTTGTTATGCAGATACAGTACATCTGCAGTCTGAAGAGGTGGGATGAATTGCTTGAGATAATGCAATCATATGTGACAGAGAATTCTGGTCTCCTAATTCCCAGGCCAGTGTTTCCTCACTATAGTGTGATTAACACACCTACTACTGAGCTTCATTTTAAATTGATTCTGATAGAAAATCATGAATGTATTTGTGGTGTTAAACATCTCATGCTCCCACCATAGTAGCTAAATAGACTCAAATCACAGTAAAACTGATTATCTCTACCTTCTTTATTTAACCATATATTATAGTGTTAAAAAAAATAACCCCAGATAGACAATTAAAAGATTCACACAGAGAGTTATTGTCTACAAAAGATCTGAAAATAAGGCTGACATCTGTTACAAAGAAAGATTAATTAGGTATCATTTTAAATGATGAATTCTGGCTCCATTTCCCATGAGAACAGTTGGTAAATGTACTGTTCTAATTAGGGATTTGGATCAAAATATCATTTTATTCTAATCATGAAGCCTATTAAGATTTTTATTAATACTATCAGCTTTACTAACTATGTACATCACACATGTTTATATGACAAACACAAATACTTTTCCTCTGGTGAAAAAACAATCTTATATACATTTATAGTTGGGGTTGTTAATTTAGGGCTAACCTACTACATTATAATTCCTTTTGCTTTCATCATATCATGCTTTCTTCATGATATGTTATTAAAAGTATTGTTATTAAAATCTCATAAAATCCCATAAAATAAGTGACAGAACAAGCAAGACTCTGCCAAGAAGTGTGGCAATCATGGCTGAAATCATGGGCTTGCATTCTCTATGAAGGTCCAGTTCCTCCAAAAGTATTTCCAAAGGGAAGCACATCCCAGAGTCCCCAGCTTTTATCTCTCTAGTTCCACCTAAATCCAGTCACATGACTTGTCCCAGCTACTGAAGCACACTTTGGAAAGGCAGTGTGGATAACAGAAAGAACACAGAAATCATAATATCAGGTCCTGAGATTGAGTTCTGCTTTTCGCTACTTACCGGTTCTATCACTTTAAGCTAATTAGATAAGCCCCTAAACTCTTCGTAATTTTATTTTACCATTTGTAATAATGGGATAGTTATGATGATAATACACTTATTTTCCAAGGGTTATTGTCAGAAGTGAGATAATTTTGGAAGGATGGCATACAGTGTTATTCAAGGGATCAGTTATTCAATACTTTAAGTAACTCTCCCAGAATTTGTGAATAGTTGTCTTACACTTTCCAAAAATGTATTACATCAAGATTAGTTGGGGAAAAGAATGGGGAAAGTTAAAATAGAAATACATGTATATGTGTAATTAAAGACTAAATTGCTTGCAGGTTTCTACTGATAACATGCTGATTTTTATAAATGTTTGATTATTACTTATGAATTTATTTATTCATGGAGAAGAATTAATCTTAAAGCAACCAGAGACAATCTCTTTTTAAAAACATTTCATTATAATGGGCAGGAAGGGAAAACAAAAAATCATCCTGTTAAAAAATAGACATTTGGGCATTTGGGAATGCTAGTTACATAAGGAGGCCTGCCCTGTTGTAAATGCATCCTCACTGACGCATTTACACGTACACAGCATGCTATCACCTCAAAAAACAAAAAGGTCATGGTGGCAGAGATGAAGCTCACAGGCAAGGCTAATATAACAGAGGGGTATTTGCTGGATGGGCTTTCAAAGATGGAAACGAAGGAGATTTGCAGGAGCAGTGTGCATGTGCGTGTGCGTGTGTGTGTGTGTGTGTGGCTGTGTGTGTGGTTTATCTAAAAAACTTACCTAACATATTCCTATTTAGACTCATATTTTTGACCTCCTTGAAGCAAATTTAGCGCATCTTTCACCCGGCAGGCCAAGAAAACGTCAATGGTATCAAGTGATGTTTAGAAGACAGCATTTTAGAATTCAAAATAAAATAACTTTTATAGTGATCCATAAAAATACTTATTCTTACAACTTAGATTACTGACTTTATTGAAGAGAATAATGCCAGTGAGAAAATTGGCACTACATATTAGCTACTAAAATGTTCAAATCTAGACATATTTTAGAAACAGCAATAAAGAAACCAATAATAGCCTTCAAACTGAATATATGTCACAGGGCACAACTCAAAGTTAGTCAGACCACAAATAGCTTACTGCTACAAATAGAAAATCTACATCAATCTATTACCAAAAGTCCTACACTCAGCTAATTATAAGCACTCCCTCGCAAACTACCCCTGTTGGCCTCCACTCACTGTCTTGCACCGCTCTGGCAAAACTCTAAGCTATATAAACCCAGTTATGTGCCTCTAGGCTGTATCCTTAAAGGTGAACACCAATGAAGAGATTTGTATAACCGAGGAGATCTGTATCACCACATATTTACAACTGTTAATCTCTTCTCCTAACAAAGCCCTTTGTCTCATATTCTGAGTTCCAGGCTCTCTTGCCTTCCAAAGGAATAACTTATTTGACTATTCTTTCTTTCTCCTTCATCTTAAACCTCTCCTCTCAGTTGGATTATTTATATTAACATATAAGTATGTTTTATTTCTAATTTTCAACAAAATAAAAGTGTCTAATCTTCCAATAACTACTGCTCTAGATTTCTCTGTCCGTTCTTATCCAAAACTTATTTTAGAATTTTCTTCTTGCCCTGATTTCACTTCTACACTTCCTGTTTACCTTTCTTTTTTTTTTTTTTTTTTTTTTTTGAGACGGAGTCTTTGCTCTGTCACCCAGGCTGGAGCGCAGTGGCGTGATCTCGGCTCACTGCAAGCTCCACCTCCTGGGTTCACGCCATTCTCCTGCCTCAGCCTCCTGAGTAACTGGGACTACAGGCGCCCGCTACCACGCCCGGCTAATTTTTTGTATTTTTAGTAGAGACGGGGTTTCACCGTGTTAGCCAGGATGGTCTCGATCTCCTGACCTTGTGATCCGCCCGTCTCAGCCTCCCAAAGTGCTAGGATTACAGGCGTGAGCCACCGCGCCCGGCCCCTGTTTACCTTTCAACATCAAGCATCTGTCATCTGCCTGCAACACTCCACCCAAGTCACTCTTACTAAAGTTGTTACTGACCTCCATACAGTTTTTAAGCATTTGACTCAATTGGCCGCTATTTCTCAAAACACAGCCTTCACTGACGCTGACACCACACTTCCTCCTACTTTGACAACTCTTTCTCGGTCTCTTTTGCTAACAACTCCTCTTTTAAAGTTTTCATTGTTGGAGTTCCTTGGTTTCAGACATAGTACTTTTTTTTTTCTTGCATTAGTTTCTCTTCCTAAAAGTCTCATCCTTTCCCATGACTTTAAAGACAGTCTGTGCCAATGACTCCCAAACTGTTGTTGCTAGTCTGGATCCCCGGAGTCACAGGCTCAAATCTAACTAACTACTTCACTCAGTCACTTATAGGCTTCTGTGTCCCTGCATACCAATGTGTCCAATATGGGACACTTATTCTTCCCTCCACTCTTTCAGTGGCATTCCATTTCTTTTGGAATAGAATCACCACTTTAACATGGCCTCAAACTCTGCATAATCTGGACTTTGTCCAGATCTTCAAACTCATCCCATGTTTCTATATTGCAACCTCATTGAACCAATTTCACTTCCTAGAAAACACCAAGCTCTTGCCTCCCTCAGGTATTGAATACGTTATTTCTTATCTGGACAACTCCTTCACTTCTTCCCACACATCAAGTAAGAGTCTTCACTTGGCTAAAATCAACTCATCTATTAGGGTCCAATTCAAGCATTGTACTCTCCAACTCTCCAAACCAAGTTAGCCATCACTCTCCAGATGTTATTCTTTCATATAGAATTCAGTTAATTTAATTCATATAAATTATCACAATGCTTAGCTAAGATCATACGTATGCTATGTCCAAATCTTCTATTAATAGTAGACAATAAACTTCATTTAATAAACCAGTTTTTGTTTTATTCACCATTATAATCCACTGCCTTTTCTGCAGCAAGTGTTCAACAGACATGAGTTCCTCAACCAAATAAATAAAAGTTCATGACTGGCTACATAAGCAGATTAAGCTACTTAATCTTTGTAATGGTTCTACATACACTATCCATGTCTATTAGAAATACAAAACATTTCATGTTTTTGTCTCATTTAATATCTGAATTTACACTAGTTTTGAGACATGTCCTAACTACAGAGTTATCCAGTTTACAGAATGTTCCGTTTTGTTGTTGCATTTCATCTTCCAAACTTATATTTGTTAGCAGATAATGAAACTGAGGCGTAGAAAGATAAGACTTGCTAAAATTCACATTTCTAGTAAGAGAGCAGATCTTTAGAATCTCATCTCAAATATTATTTGTTTATTAGACTGCTTCAAAATTAAATTTTAAGTCCTTGGAGAAACAGGTCAGAAACAGTTTTGTTTGTTTTTTCTTTTTCTTTTTGTTTTTGAGACAGGGCTGACTCTGTTGCCCAGGCTGCAGTGCAGTGATGTGATCTTGCACTGCAGCCTCAACCTGCTAGGCTCAAGCAATCCTCCCACCTCAGACTCCTAAGTAGTAGCTGGGACTATAGGTGCACACCACCACACCCATTTAAGTTTTCTATTTTATGTAGATACGGGGTTTCACCATGTTGCCCATGCTGGTCTCTAATTCCTGAGCTCAAGCAATCCGCCCGCCTCGGCCTCCTAAAGTGTTAGAATTACAGGACTGAGTCACCGTGCCTAGCCCAGAAACACAAATTTAATCTGCCATTTATTCCCTTGAAAGACAAGAAATATTAACTTTGTTGTTATTAATAACATCAAATTATGAAATGTACCTTCACCACTCCCACCAAGTATAATACTAAATAATTTTGTCAGCAAAGTGAAAACCTTTGAAACTATACTATCTAGGAACAAACTATACTATCTTGGTTTTTCTGGTTTCACACACTAGTTGAAACTAAAATAATGTGGCAATGGGAATAATCCCCCTACTTTTGAGGAGAGGAAGCTAAAAAAGTCATAGCTGGTTTGGCCAATCTATTACAATGCTAATGACTTCCACAAACCTATCCAATAATTAGGTGATCCACATTTTATTTCGATAGTTCTTTTCCAAGTTTAAACATATAAGCAGAAAAATCTATTTATTAGTAATGCAAGTAGATTCTTTATAGTATTATCAAATGTAGACTCACATGGAGCCACTTCTCAAACAACTGCTCTATTTTATTATTAACAAGAAAATAATAGATAACCTTTACTGAGTACTTATGAAGCTCAATGCACTATCCTAAACTTTTAAAGTGCTACCTTATTTTATTATTGGACCCCTCTTTAACATAGACATCATTTTATCATTTTTTAAATAATAAATGCTGAGGGGCGGAGCAAGATGGCCGAATAGGAACAGCTCCAGTCTCCAACTCCCAGCGCGAGCGACACAGAAGATCGGTGATTTCTGCATTTTCAACTGAGGAGCGCAGCTCATCGCCAGCAACGGATCAAAGCTGGATGGAGAATGACTTTGACGAGATGAGAGAAGGCTTCAGTACATCAAATTTCTCAGAGCTAAAGGAGGAATTATGTACCCAGCGCAAAGAAACTAAAAATCTTGAAAAAAAGTGGAAGAATTGATGGCTAGAGTAATTAATGCAGAGAAGGTCATAAACGAAATGAAAGAGAAGAAAACCATGACACGAGAAATACGTGACAAATGCACAAGCTTCAGTAACCGACTCGATCAACTGGAAGAAAGAGTATCAGCGATTGAGGATCAAATGAATGAAATGAAGCGAGAAGAGAAACCAAAAGAAAAAAGAAGAAAAAGAAATGAACAAAGCCTGCAAGAAGTATGGGATTATGTAAAAAGACCAAATCTACGTCTGATTGGGGTGCCTGAAAGTGAGGGGGAAAATGGAACCAAGTTGGAAAACACTCTTCAGGATATCATCCAGGAGAACTTCCCCAACCTAGTAGGGCAGGCCAACATTCAAATCCAGGAAATACAGAGAACGCCACAAAGATACTCCTCGAGAAGAGCAACTCCAAGACACATAATTGCCAGATTCACCAAAGTTGAAATGAAGGAAAAAATCTTAAGGGCAGCCAGAGAGAAAGGTCGGGTTACCCACAAAGGGAAGCCCATCAGACTAACAGCAGATCTCTCAGCAGAAACTCTACAAGCCAGAAGAGAGTGGGGCCAATATTCAACATTCTTAAAGAAAAGAATTTTAAACCCAGAATTTCATATCCAGCCAAACTAAGTTTCATCAGTGAAGGAGAAATAAAATCTTTTACACATAAGCAAATGCTTAGAGATTTTGTCACCACTAGGCCTGCCTTACAAGAGACCCTGAAGGAAGCACTAAACATGGAAAGGAACAACTGGTACCAGCCATTGCAAAAACATGCCAAAATGTAAAGACCATTGAGGCTAGGAAGAAACTGCATCAACTAACGAGCAAAATAACCAGTTAATATCATAATGGCAGGATCAAGTTCACACATAACAATCTTAACCTTAAATGTAAATGGACTAAATGCTCCAATTAAAAGACACAGACTGGCAAACTGGATAAAGAGTCAAGACCCATCAGTCTGCTGTATTCAGGAGACCCATCTCACATGCAGAGACATACATAGGCTCAAAATAAAGGGATGGAGGAAGATTTACCAAGCAAATGGAGAACAAAAAAAAGCAGGGGTTGCAATACTAGTCTCTGATAAAACAGACTTTAAACCATCAAAGATCAAAAGAGACAAAGAAGGCCATTACATAATGGTAAAGGGATCAATTCAACAGGAAGAGCTAACTATCCTAAATATATATGCACCCAATACAGGAGCACCCAGATTCATCAAGCAAGTCCTTAGAGACTTACAAAGAGACTTAGACTCCCATACAATAATAATGGGAGACTTCAACACTCCACTGTCAACATTAGACAGATCAACGAGACAGAAAGTTAACAAGGATATCCAGGAATTGAACTCATCTCTGTAGCAAGCAGACCTAATAGACATCTATAGAACTCTCCACCCCAAATCAACAGAATATACATTCTTCTCAGCACCACATCGTACTTACTCCAAAATTGACCACGTAATTGGAAATAAAGCACTCCTCAGCAAATGTACAAGAACAGAAATTGTAACAAACTGTCTCTCAGACCACAGTGCAATCAAACTAGAACTCAGGACTAAGAAACTCAATCAAAACCGCTCAACTACATGGAAACTGAACAACCTGCTCCTGAATGACTACTGGGTACATAACGAAATGAAGGCAGAAATAAAGATGTTCTTTGAAACCAATGAGAACAAAGATACAACATACCAGAATCTCTGGGACACATTTAAAGCAGTGTGTAGAGGGAAATTTATAGCACTAAATGCCCACAAGAGAAAGCAGGAAAGATCTAAAATTGACACTCAAACATCGCAATTAAAAGAACTAGAGAAGCAAGAGCAAACTCATTCGAAAGCTAGCAGAAGGCAAGAAATAACTAAGATCAGAGCAGAACTGAAGGAGATAGAGACACAAAAAACCTTCCAAAACATCAATGAATCCAGGAGTTGGTTTTTTGAAAAGATCAACAAAATTGACAGACCACTAGCAAGACTAATAAAGAAGAAAAGAGAGAAGAATCAAATCGACGCAATTAAAAATGATAAAGGGGATATCACCACTGACCCCACAGAAATACAAACTACCATCAGAGAATACTATAAACACCTCTACGCAAATAAACTGGAAAATCTAGAAGAAATGGATAATTTCCTGGACACTTACACTCTTCCAAAACTAAACCGGGAAGAAGTTGAATCCCTGAATAGACCAATAGCAGGCTCTGAAATTGAGGCAATAATTAATAGCCTACCAACCAAAAAAAGTCCAGGACCAGATGGATTCACAGCTGAATTCTACCAGAGGTACAAGGAGGAGTTGGTACCATTCCTTCTGAAACTATTCCAATCAATAGAAAAAGAGGGAATCCTCCCTAACTCATTTTATGAGGCCAACATCATCCTGATACCAAAGCCTGGCAGAGACACAACAAAAAAAAAGAGAATTTTAGACCAATATCCCTGATGAACACCGATGCAAAAATCCTCAATAAAATACTGGCAAACCGGATTCAGCAACACATCAAAAAGCTTATTCACCATGATCAAGTGGGCTTCATCCCTGGGATGCAAGGCTGGTTCAACATATGCAAATCAATGAACATAATCCAACATATAAACAGAACCAAAGACAAGAACCACATGATTATCTCAATAGATGCAGAAAAGGCTTTTGACAAAATTCAACAGCCCTTCATACTAAAAACGCTCAATAAATTTGGTATTGATGGAACGTACCTCAAAATAATAAGAGCTATTTATGACAAACCCACAGCCAATATCATACTGAATGGGCAAAAACTGGAAAAATTCCCTTTGAAAACTGGCACAAGACAGGGATGCCCTCTCTCACCACTCCTATTCAACATAGTGTTGGAAGTTCTGGCTAGGGCAATTAGGCAAGAGAAAGAGGATGTGGAGAAATAGGAACACTTTTACACTGTTGGTGGGATTGTAAACTAGTTCAACCATTGTGGAAAACAGTATGGCGATTCCTCAAGGATCTAGAACTAGATGTACCATATGACCCAGCCATCCCATTACTGGGTATATACCCAAAGGATTATAAATTATGCTGCTATAAAGACACATGCACGTGTATGTTTATTGCAGCACTATTCACAATAGCAAAGACTTGGAATCAACCCAAATGTCCATCAGTGACAGATTGGATTAAGAAAATGTGGCACATAGACACCATGGAATACTATGCAGCCATAAAAAAGGATGAGTTTGGGTCCTTTGTAGGGACATGGATGCAGCTGGAAACCATCATTCTGAGCAAACTATCACAAGAACAGAAAACCAAACACCGCATGTTCTCACTCATAGGTGGGAACTGAACAAAGAGAACACTTGGACTCAGGAAGGGGAACATCACACACCGGGGCCTATCATGGGGAGGGGGGAGGGGGGAAGGATTGCATTGGGAGTTATACCTGATGTAAATGACGAGTTGATGGGTGCAGCACACCAACATGGCACAAGTATACTTATGTAACAAACTTGCACGTTATGCACATGTACCCTACAACTTAAAGTATAATAATAATAAATAAATTAAAATAATAATAATAATAATAATAATAATAATAAATGCTGAATTTCATGGACCAGAACAATGGACCTCAAGTTTATTCAACTGGTAGGATGTTCATCTGAAATTTTAACTCAAGTTGTGTACTTAAAACCCATTTTCTTAACACGTTGGTAGTACTGACCATCCTTTGCTTTTTTAGATTATAGTTGACCTTGGTTTCTTTAGTTTCAAGGTAGTGATTATAGCCCTTTTTTCTGGATGTCTAACATTTTCATGAAAATCCTTTAAAACCTGCATTAAGAATGAGTGTTAACTGTGAACATAAAATCAGGCAGAAGCAAGAAATCCCTTTTTTTCACTTACTAGCTGTTGATCTTGGGCACATTATCTTACTTCAATAAGCCTCGATTGCCTTGTCTATAAAATAAGGGTAAAAATAGTCATAAGCTACTTCATGGGATCTCATAAGAAATAATTAATGCATGTTATTCATCAAGTATGCTCCCTAGCCCATAGGAGATGTCCAATAGGTAAAGTTCTTATCATATTTTTCAAAACATTTTTGAGAAGTACTTCCAGGTCCAAAACAGTGGCTTAGACACAAGCTGGCTTCACTTTCCCCCACAGAAAACTAAAAACAAGTATACAGCACCAATATTTTCACCAGCAATATCCCAGAACTCAAATATGATAGAGTCAGATCTCAGGACCACACAGAAGTAAAAAGAAAAACAAAACAAAACAAAAAAACTCTGAGCCAATGGTAAGAGAATAGGCTTTTCATGTCTTAGATGCCCCTCCCCACAATCTTCCTGGCACCAAACATGTGAAAAATTTCCCCTAACTCAGTTTCTACACAAGAAAAAGTGAGATTGAGATGTACAACTGGCTTTTCACTGTCAGGTTCTTTGTCAGAAGTTCTGTCCATGCCTCAATCCACAGGAAGCATTGTGAGTGCCTGAAGGAAGACATAGCCCTGAGGAAAGCTAAAAACAAAAAAGAGGAGACAGAACTACAGTCCCCACTCCTGGAAATCCTGCTGTATAACTCATTCAAAGGAGATGCCAAAAAAGAGGGGCTGTTCAGCAGCACTACTCATGAAATGTATGTTCTACAGTTACCCTGGGCAGGAACCCACCTCCAGGAGAGTCCTTTTGGAACCTCTGTCTTTCCATGTGGATATCACTCTGATCCTTTATTAAAACTGAGGCAAACTTGGCTTAAGGAGCCGTCTAGTGTCAAAGAGGAGGCAGTGATCTAGCAGGACAAAAATATCAGAAATTCGACAAGTAAATTACAAAGAATCTCTAAGCAAATATATCCAGTAAAAGCAATGAATGTTATTTATGAATAGTATATTCAGAACAAATTCTGCTATATGTAGAATAATATAAATTTTTACTTTCTTATATTTAATGCAAAATTATTTCAGTCCAAATATTTTCACAGGTACCATATTTTACCACCATTCAAAGTATCAATGTTGAACAAATATATTTACAAGTAAAATTGTCAATAAATTGATTTTTATTATTCTTTTGAATGTTTCTCCAAAATCAATAATCCTTTGAATTTCTTTTTATGATACTAAAAATAAATGTATACAAGTAAAACCAAAAACTACAGTGAAGGGTTTTTCCCATCAAATAAGACTTTCTAAAATGCAATTATAAGATTTTTAAATTAAGTTATGTAGAACGTTTACATTCATATGCTTTAATTTTTTCCGTTCTGTCTTTTGCAAGGACAATCTCAGTGTCTACCTGTTTGTATGCTTTGTCTTCAATAATTGCAAGTCTTCCAAAAGCTTCAAAAGTTAAAATTCCAGTGATACACTATGATTAAATACTTTCAATTATTTTAACAACATGAAACTATGTATTAAAGAACTTGGTTATTTAAAAATCCATATAATTGTAAAACACCACAATTTACAAAATCATTCTTTGTCAGCTCAAACGTTTCTAAAATTGAGTTGTTGATGGGCTGCAAGAAGAGAAAATACATATTGCTATAATGATAAATTTGTGTACATGTGTCCAATACCATCTCTTTCACAAAAATTTTATAGTTGAGTTTCTCTGAGTATGTATAGGATACTTGTAAATTTAGATCATTGTAGCTTACAAAATATTGTAGCTTATTTGGAGTATAAATTATACATGTACTATAACAAGTTTCCTGTATATATCTGCTTTATAAGTTTATTAATTTATGAAGAAACAATGTTTTGCTATACATTGACTACACAAAATATATAGTCATATTATCATTATGAAAACAAATATATCTTCAATGTTCACCTTTGTAAATGAATTAATAAAGGTATTCAAAATAATGTAGATGTTTCACTTTCAGCAGAATGAAATTCCAAAAGATTTGCTTAAATTCCACGAATTGGATTCAAAAGAAATCAAACCATTATTGGAATTTAACTAATTTTTCAATTTGAAATTTCACAATATTGACATAAATCTATATGAGCTTATACTATGGAAATTGTATATATGTATGTTTAAATGTGTATAAAGTCTCTTATGTGTGGTATGCGTGTATGTATATATTTAGATCACTGATGCCGAAAGGTTCTAGTGCCAAATAAAAGTTACCAAAACTAAAACCAGTAAAAATGTATAAATTGAGACTATTCAGTGGATGAAAATCCATTATAGAAAGAACAGAATACTTTCTAATAATGTTTCCAAATTTCTAATTGATACTAATCTTTGGGATTCAAGAACTAAAAATCATAAATCATGGTAATTTTTACAAATTCCTGAAATTATAAATTATTCTGTATTTTTCATAATATATCATTTACATTATTTTAAGAAATAATGAGTGGCCATAATAGTGAACAGCAAATTATTCTTCTGTGATATGGTTATACTAAGATTTTCATAGATTTTTCTGTTTTAAGAAGCCAATAATAATGAATGCATGGTTTTCCTTATTACTGTAATGCAATACATCATTATAAGATTATATATTTCAAATAAATATAAATGTATAAGATTATATATTTAAAACATATTAAAACAGTCTCACATAGACTTTTGAAAACAGAAACGCTTAAATTAAGGTAACATTAAAAAATAAATAAAAATCATTTAAAAATTGAAATATATTCAAGACATAGAACACTTTCTCTCATTCTGCATTTACCTTAATCAAATTTTTAAGAACGTTTTCAAAAGCATTCTCAAGTCAGGCATTAGGGTATGTGTTACTTTATATAAGCTCATTTGCTTTAATAGTGATGAAAATGTCTTGTCTCCCTGCTTTTATTTTAGTTTTGCCTTTGAAGTCAATTTTTGTTTTGCTAATTTATATTATAAATCAATTACTGATTTCACTTACAGTATTTCAGAACAACATTCACATCTTTTCTTCTTTGCATTTCCTCTGGTAAAGTAGATTTTAAAACATGGCCTACACTGAAAATTCAAACACTAAAAAAAAAAGAGAGTGAACATTATTGAGTAATAGTCAAATAATGTAATATTTGGATATCGTGGCAAGATAACAGCACTAAGTAGAATCCCATGTCAAAATTGCCGATTTAATGACTTATTTTGCTTTCAGAACTTGGTTCTTGGAACACTACTTATATTTTTTGGAACATCCCTCATAAAATTTGCACAATGTATTTTATAAGCATAAACCTATTACTTTTTTTTGTTGTTGTTATAAGAATGACTCACCATTAGCAGCAGATGGAGCCAAGAACATATAATTATATAATGGCAAGAACTATAAGCAAGGCTGATTGATAAGATCATGGCCACTTCTTTCCATTGTGTTCCTGTCCCATTTCCTCCAGGATGGCCGATTGCATTTCAAGTAGGCAAAATAGCTCATCTCTTACACTCTTACTTCCCAGATTCTGTGATTGCTCAATGACCTACACCATGTGACATATTACACATAAACCCAGAAGTAACCATTAGCTAATTTGCCAACCTGCCTGAAACAAAAGATGAGATCGTGCAGTAGATTATGTATTTATTCCATTTTCAAAGCAGTTAACTTCAGAAAAAATTGCCTAGGAAGGCTATACATTAATATCTTGGAGGTTTGAAAGATCAGATTAGGCCATTATCTGAATGCTTCTGTATCACATCAGAAAAAAAATCAGATGACCTTGAAGCCACTTAGAGCCCTGCAATATGGCTAAATTTTTGAAACAAGGAATTAATCCATTAAATTATCTCCACTGACTGTTTAGCAGGCTGATACTCTGAGGCTGATATGAACTCCCATACTGCTTTGAGCTGAGTGACTGTAGAAGAAGAGTCATATTAAGCTGTCATACAAAAAAATTAATAATAAAATATACAACAAATTGGCTTAGGTGTTTAAAAATTTATATAGTTACAATTTACATCTATATAAAATACGGTCATTATTTTTAAATCACTATATGCAGGGAAGAAAGTTATTAAAATTAAGGTTGTGACAGAAGTAAAGGAAATTTACAAAATGTACAGAAATTACAGCTAAATCCAAAATGTGTCTATCAGTACATGAGTAAAACACATTTTCTTGATATGCTTGGCTTCTATCCCATACCACTAATTACTTCTCAGCTCAAATGGGCAAAATCGTTAGTGTTTTGCTCTGCAATAGGTGAAAAGATATGTTTCTTTTTTTTTTTCTTTCCCTGTGGAAAATTGTCTGCATTGTACTGCAATGCTGAGGAAGTTTATTCTTAGCAGCATCTCTCCTCAGACATTTTATGGCAGCATGGGGAATATTAAATGTAAGATTAATAAATAATTACAACTGTGTGTCCAATCTTCGGTTCATATTCAAAAGGAGTTTTGAATGGGTGAGACATCTGAAAGGAGTTCTGAAAACAATGTGTTTATACATTTTAATTTAGATTTGTTCCAGAGTTAAAGTACAAATATTTACATATTCCATGCAAACTTTACATATAGAATTATTTTAACCATTGTCAGTATACAACTACCTCCAGGGAGAAACGCAATAAAAAACTGAGCAGCAGGAAAACATAGTAAACAACAATTTTGGACAGAAGGTAAAGAGTCTTGTAAACAAAGAGAATCTGAAATTAGAGAAAGAATTTTTAATTAGGTGGAATTTAATCACTCAGCTTGAATTTGTCTACATTACCAGAACAGGAGCATTTTGTCGTTGTGGAAAGTGCTCTCAGATATTTCATTAACAAACCAAGCAGAAAATCCCATCTCAGTTGTATCCACTGCCTTTCACTCTCTCTCTCTACCTAAGATTATAATGCAATGTGAGCTTAGCTTATCCATCATTGCACAGTGATGTGATAATGGAATGAGTACATCATTTGCAATGTGGTATAGCTTCTGAACTTTCTGGAAAAGCCCCAAATTCCTCCTTGATCTGTAGTCCTTCGTGTTAGTTTCCAAAGTTATAATCACTGTGACTATGAAAGAAAAAGCTGTGGATGCATAAAAGAACACTTCTAGTTCCAGCTCTACCACTCACTGTGTGACCTAAAATGTCTTTTAAACAATTGAGATAGCAGTCTCTTTCTCCCTTTTTATGCAAATACATGGATGCTAAAATACCAATTAGCCCTCTCATTCCATGGTTTAGCTAGTGTTAAGCAAAATGGCCTTGCAATTAAAAACACAGACTGGTACCATATGTCTGGATTTGAATCCCAGCTCTGCTAATCCCAACTCTGTGTTACCCTGGGTGGGATATTTAATCATTCTGTTCTCGGCCTCAGCTTCTTCATCTATAGAATAGACTTGATGACAATGATAATTTTTCACAGAGTTGCTATATGAGGCTTCAGTGAGTTGAAGATATACACATATATATACACACATACATATACATATGTAGAGGGGGCACCTAAAATAGCACAGAATGTAACATAATATATGTATTAATGTAAATGAATGTATGTATTAATGTAAATTAATATATGTATGGATTAAGTAAACACATATTTAAAAGGACAGCATAGGAGTTCAAATTTTCTACTAACTTTATCATTCAGCTGCTATTCTTTCTTTGTACTCCATCTCATAATACACTAAGAAACAGGTTTTCTATATGAGAAACCAGATTAGAGAGGTTAAGAAACATACTCACGAGGGGGCGGAGCAAGATGGCCGAATAGGAACAGCTCCAGTCTCCAACTCCCAGCGCGAGCGACACAGAAGACCGGTGATTTCTGCATTTTCAACTGAGGTACTGGGTTCATCTCACTGGGGAGTGCCGGACGATCGGTGCTGGTCAGCTGCTGCAGCCCGACCAGCGAGAGCTGAAGCAGGGCGAGGCATTGCCTCACCTGGGAAGCGCAAGGGGGAAGGGAATCCCTTTTCCTAGCCAGGGGAACTGAGACACACAACACCTGGAAAATCGGGTAACTCCCACCCCAATACTGCGCTTTAAGCCAACAGGCACACCAGGAGATCATATCCCACACCTGGCCGGGAGGGTCCCACACCCACGGAGCCTCCCTCATTGCTAGCACAGCAGTCTGTGATCTACCCGCAAGGCAGCAGCGAGGCTGGGGGAGGGGCGCCCGCCATTGCTGAGGCTTAAGTAGGTAAACAAAGCTGCTGAGAAGCTCGAAGTGGGTGGAGCTCACAGCAGCTCAAGGAAACCTGCCTGTCTCTGTAGACTCCACCTCTAGGGACAGGGCAATAACAAACACAGCCGAAACCTCTGCAGACGCAAACGACTCTGTCTGACAGCTTTGAAGAGAGCAGTGGATCCCCCAACACGGAGGTTGAGATCTGAGAAGGGATAGACTCCCTGCTCAAGTGGGTCCCTGACCCCTGAGTAGCCTAACTGGGAGACATCCCCCACTAGGGGCAGTCTGACACCTCACACCTCACAGGGTGGAGTACACCCCTGAGAGGAAGCTTCCAAAGCAAGAATCAGACAGGTACACTCGCTGTTCAGAAATATTCTATCTTCTGCAGCCTCTGCTGCTGATACCCAGGCAAACAGGGTCTGGAGTGGACCTCAAGCAATCTCCAACAGACCTACAGCTGAGGGTCCTGACTGTTAGAAGGAAAACTATCAAACAGGAAGGACACCTACACCAAAACCCCATCAGTACATCACCATCATCAAAGACCAGTGGCAGATAAAACCACAAAGATGGGGAAAAAGCAGGGCAGAAAAGCTGGAAATTCAAAAAATAAGAGCGCATCTCCCCCGGCAAAGGAGCGCAGCTCATCGCCAGCAACGGATCAAAGCTGGACGGAGAATGACTTTGACGAGATGAGAGAAGAAGGCTTCAGTCCATCAAATTTCTCAGAGCTAAAGGAGGAATTACGTACCCAGCGCAAAGAAACTAAAAATCTTGAAAAAAAAGTGGAAGAATTGATGGCTAGAGTAATTAATGCAGAGAAGGTCATAAACGAAATGAAAGAGATGAAAACCATGACACGAGAAATACGTGACAAATGCACAAGCTTCAGTAACCGACTCAATCAACTGGAAGAAAGAGTATCTGCGATTGAGGATCAAATGAATGAAATGAAGCGAGAAGAGAAACCAAAAGAAAAAAGAAGAAAAAGAAATGAACAAAGCCTGCAAGAAGTATGGGATTATGTAAAAAGACCAAATCTACGTCTGATTGGGGTGCCTGAAAGTGAGGGGGAAAATGGAACCAAGTTGGAAAACACTCTTCAGAATATCATCCAGGAGAACTTCCCCAACCTAGTAGGGCAGGCCAACATTCAAATCCAGGAAATACAGAGAACGCCACAAAGATACTCCTCGAGAAGAGCAACTCCAAGACACATAATTGCCAGATTCACCAAAGTTGAAATGAAGGAAAAAATCTTAAGGGCAGCCAGAGAGAAAGGTCGGGTTACCCACAAAGGGAAGCCCATCAGACTAACAGCAGATCTCTCGGCAGAAACTCTCCAAGCAGGAAGAGAGTGGGGGCCAATATTCAACATTCTTAAAGAAAAGAATTTTAAACCCAGAATTTCATATCCAGCCAAACTAAGTTTCATAAGTGAAGGAGAAATAAAATCTTTTACAGATAAGCAAATGCTTAGAGATTTTGTCACCACTAGGCCTGCCTTACAAGAGACCCTGAAGGAAGCACTAAACATGGAAAGGAACAACCGGTACCAGCCATTGCAAAAACATGCCAAAATGTAAAGACCATCGAGGCTAGGAAGAAACTGCATCAACTAACGAGCAAAATAACTAGTTAATATCATAATGGCAGGATCAAGTTCACACATAACAATATTAACCTTAAATGTAAATGGACTAAATGCTCCAATTAAAAGACACAGACTGGCAAACTGGATAAAGAGTCAAGACCCATCAGTCTGCTGTATTCAGGAGACCCATCTCACACGCAGAGACATACATAGGCTCAAAATAAAGGGATGGAGGAAGATTTACCAAGCAAATGGAGAACAAAAAAAAGCGGGGGTTGCAATACTAGTCTCTGATAAAACAGACTTTAAACCATCAAAGATCAAAAGAGACAAAGAAGGCCATTACATAATGGTAAAGGGATCAATTCAACAGGAAGAGCTAACTATCCTAAATATATATGCACCCAATACAGGAGCACCCAGATTCATCAAGCAAGTCCTTAGAGACTTACAAAGAGACTTAGACTCCCATACAATAATAATGGGAGACTTCAACACTCCACTGTCAACATTAGACAGATCAACGAGACAGAAAGTTAACAAGGATATCCAGGAATTGAACTCATCTCTGCAGCAAGCAGACCTAATAGACATCTATAGAACTCTCCACCCCAAATCAACAGAATATACATTCTTCTCAGCACCACATCGTACTTACTCCAAAATCGACCACATAATTGGAAGTAAAGCACTCCTCAGCAAATGTACAAGAACAGAAATTATAACAAACTGTCTCTCAGACCACAGTGCAATCAAACTAGAACTCAGGACTAAGAAACTCGATCAAAACCGCTCAACTACATGGAAACTGAACAACCTGCTCCTGAATGACTACTGGGTACATAACGAAATGAAGGCAGAAATAAAGATGTTCTTTGAAACCAATGAGAACAAAGATACAACATACCAGAATCTCTGGGACACATTTAAAGCAGTGTGTAGAGGGAAATTTATAGCACTAAATGCCCACAAGAGAAAGCAGGAAAGATCTAAAATTGACACTCTAACATCACAATTAAAAGAACTAGAGAAGCAAGAGCAAACACATTCGAAAGCTAGCAGAAGGCTAGAAATAACTAAGATCAGAGCAGAACTGAAGGAGATAGAGACACAAAAAACTCTCCAAAAAATCAATGAATCCAGGAGTTGGTTTTTTGAAAAGATCAACAAAATTGACAGACCACTAGCAAGACTAATAAAGAAGAAAAGAGAGAAGAATCAAATTGACGCAATTAAAAATGATAAAGGGGATATCACCACCGACCCCACAGAAATACAAATTACCGTCAGAGAATACTATAAACACCTCTACGCAAATAATCTGGAAAATCTAGAAGAAATGGATAATTTCCTGGACACTTACACTCTTCCAAGACTAAACGAGGAAGAAGTTGAATCCCTGAATAGACCAATAGCAGGCTCTGAAATTGAGGCAATAATTAATAGCCTACCAACCAAAAAATGTCCAGGACCAGATGGATTCACAGCTGAATTCTACCAGAGGTACAAGGAGGAGTTGGTACCATTCCTTCTGAAACTATTCCAATCAATAGAAAAAGAGGGAATCCTCCCTAACTCATTTTATGAGGCCAACATCATCCTGATACCAAAGCCTGGCAGAGACACAACAAAAAAAGAGAATTTTAGACCAATATCCCTGATGAACATCGATGCAAAAATCCTCAATAAAATACTGGCAAACCGGATTCAGCAACACATCAAAAAGCTTATCCACCATGATCAAGTGGGCTTCATCCCTGGGATGCAAGGCTGGTTCAACATTCGTAAATCAATAAACATAATCCAGCATATAAACAGAACCAAAGACAAGAACCACATGATTATCTCAATTGATGCAGAAAAGGCTTTTGACAAAGTTCAACAGCCCTTCATGCTAAAAACGCTCAATAAACTCGGTATTGATGGAACGTACCTCAAAATAATAAGAGCTATTTATGACAAACCCACAGCCAATATCATACTGAATGGGCAAAAACTGGAAAAATTCCCTTTGAAAACTGGCACAAGACAGGGATGCCCTCTCTCACCACTCCTATTCAACATAGTGTTGGAAGTTCTGGCTAGGGCAATTAGGCAAGAGAAAGAAATCAAGGGTATTCAGTTAGGAAAAGAAGAAGTCAAACTGTCCCTGTTTGCAGATGACATGATTGTATATTTAGAAAACCCCATTGTCTCAGCCCAAAATCTCCTTAAGCTGATAAGCAACTTCAGCAAAGTCTCAGGTTACAAAATTAATGTGCAAAAATCACAAGCATTCTTATACACCAGTAACAGACAAACAGAGAGCCAAATCAGGAATGAACTTCCATTCACAATTGCTTCAAAGAGAATAAAATACCTAGGAATCCAACTTACAAGGGATGTAAAGGACCTCTTCAAGGAGAACTACAAACCACTGCTCAGTGAAATCAAAGAGGACACAAACAAATGGAAGAACATACCATGCTCATGGATAGGAAGAATCAATATCGTGAAAATGGCCATACTGCCCAAGGTAATTTATAGATTCAATGCCATCCCCATCAAGCTACCAATGAGTTTCTTCACAGAATTGGAAAAAACGGCTTTAAAGTTCATATGGAACCAAAAAAGAGCCCGCATCTCCAAGACAATCCTAAGTCAAAAGAACAAAGCTGGAGGCATCACGCTACCTGACTTCAAACTATACTACAAGGCTACAGTAACCAAAACAGCATGGTACTGGTACCAAAACAGAGATATAGACCAATGGAACAGAACAGAGTCCTCAGAAATAATACCACACATCTACAGCCATCTCATCTTTCACAAACCTCAGAGAAACAAGAAATGGGGAAAGGATTCCCTATTTAATAAATGGTGCTGGGAAAATTGGCTAGCCATAAGTAGAAAGCTGAAACTGGATCCTTTCCTTACTCCTTATACAAAAATTAATTCAAGATGGATTAGAGACTTAAATGTTAGACCTAATACCATAAAAATCCTAGAGGAAAACCTAGGTAGTACCATTCAGGACATAGGCATGGGCAAAGACTTCATGTCTAAAACACCAAAAGCAACAGCAGCAAAAGCCAAAATTGACAAATGGGATCTCATTAAACTAAAGAGCTTCTGCACAGCAAAAGAAACTACCATCAGAGTGAACAGGCAACCTACAGAATGGGAGAAAATTTTTGCAATCTACTCATCTGACAAAGGGCTAATATCCAGAACCTACAAAGAACTCAAACAAATTTACAAGAAAAAAACAAACAACCCCATCAAAAAGTGGGCAAAGGATATGAACAGACATTTCTCAAAAGAAGACATTCATACAGCCAACAGACACATGAAAAAATGCTCATCATCACTGGCCATCAGAGAAATGCAAATCAAAACCACAATGAGATACCATCTCACACCAGTTAGAATGGCGATCATAAAAAAGTCAGGAAACAACAGGTGCTGGAGAGGATGTGGAGAAATAGGAACACTTTTACACTGTTGGTGGGATTGTAAACTAGTTCAACCATTATGGAAAACAGTATGGCGATTCCTCAAGGATCTAGAACTAGATGTACCATATGACCCAGCCATCCCATTACTGGGTATATACCCAAAGGATTATAAATTATGCTGCTATAAAGACACATGCACACGTATGTTTATTGCAGCACTATTCACAATAGCAAAGACTTGGAATCAACCCAAATGTCCATCAGTGACAGATTGGATTAAGAAAATGTGGCACATATACACCATGGAATACTATGCAGCCATCAAAAAGGATGAGTTTGCGTCCTTTGTAGGGACATGGATGCAGCTGGAAACCATCATTCTTAGCAAACTATCACAAGAACAGAAAACCAAACACCGCATGTTCTCACTCATAGGTGGGAACTGAACAATGAGATCACATGGACTCAGGAAGGGGAACATCACACACCGGGGCTTATCATGGGGAGGGGGGAGGGGGGAGGGATTGCATTGGGAGTTATTCCTGATGTAAACGATGAGTTGATGGGTGCAGCACACCAACATGGCACAAGTATACATATGTAACAAACCTGCACGTTATGCACATGTACCCTACAACTTAAAGTATAATAATAATAAATAAATTAAAAAAAAAAAAAAAAAAAAAGAAACATACTCACAGTTTTGTTCAGTTAATGACACCTGATATTTAAATCCTTGTACGTCTGGTTTCAAATCTGTGCTCCCTAAATACAATCTCCCCAAAGTTCCCAGAAGTTTTGCAAGCTGGTTATTATCCTGTTATAATATGTCTCTGTCCTGAGTTCATTGTCTGCAAAAATCTGTGTGGTGGTTAATTTTAGGTGTCAACTTAATTGCATTAAGGGATATTAGATAGCTGATAAAGCATTAGTTCTAGGTATGTCTCTAAGGGTGTTTCCAGAGGTGACTGGCAAATGAATTGGTGGACTGAGTGAAGAAGATCTTTGCTCATTGTGGGCAGGCACCATCCAGTGGGCTGGGGACTTGGATAGATAGAACAAAAGAGCAGAGAAAAAAAAATAGCTCTGGCTCTCTCTCTTTCTCTGTGTGTGTGTGTGTGTGTGTGTGTGTGTGTGTGTGTGTGTGTGTGTGTGTCTCAGAGCTGGGACACTCCTTCTCTTGCCCTCAGATGTCAGATCTCTAGGTCCTCCAGTCATTGGACTCCCAGAATTGCACCAGCAGTCCTTCAGGTTCTCAGGCGTTCTCCCTTAGAATGAGAACCACACCAGGGGCTTCCCTGGTTCTGAGAGTTTCAGACTTGGATGGAGCCATCACTGCATATCAGCATCCCTGGGTCTCCGCTATGCAGATGACCTATCATGAGACTTCTCAGCTTCCATAATCGCATGAACCATTTCCCCTAATAAGTTCCCTCTCATCCATCCATTTATCCATCCATCCTTCCAATTAATTCTTTCTCTTTGGAGAAAGCATGATGTTTGGTAATAAAGTGATTAAAAAGTAATTCCTCTGGTTTAGTTTCTCACTATAAAGAAAAGCAGTTAAAGAACCAGAATCTCAGCAGGGGAGGGAGGCTCACACCTGTAATCCCAGCACTTTGGGAGACCAAGCTGGGAGGATTACTTGAGGCCTGGAGCTCACACTAGCCTAGGCAACACAGTGAGACCCCATCTCTACAAAAAATTTTAAAAAATGACTGAGCATGGTGGCTTGTGCCTGCAGTTCCAGCTACTTAGGAGGCTGAGTCAGGAGGATTGCTTAAACCCAAAAGTTCAAGGCCGCAGTGAGTTATGCTCATATCACTGCACTCCAGCCCGGGCAACAGAGCAACAGAAAAACAAACAAACAAAAAAACAGAGTCTAGGATCTAGACTAGACTGCCTATGTTTTTATCAGAGACCTTGGGTTTAATCTCTCTGTGCTTCCATTTCCTCTTCTGTAAATGAGCATAATGGTATCTAATTTAGAGAATTATTTCAATATTAAATCAATTAATAAAAATAAAGCATTTGAACAGTACCTGGCACATAGGAAATACCATGGAAATGTTTCTTGCTAATATGATTATTACTACTCCTACTACTATGTGGGAGGGTTGGGATTGCATTCTAGGAGAGATCTTTAATGGTACTACATAGATGTAATCATGGTCCTACAGAAATAGGTAAATGTGCTTCCAGCTTTTATTCAAACAGAAAGTCATTCTTCTTGTCAAAAGGGATTTAATCCTCCCTCTTCACAAAGTAATGCTTTAGTGTGTAGAAGGACATTGATCCCCAAAGAAGAAACACTTAAAATACTCAGCTTAGAGATACAGACAGCTGGAGATTATACAGGCCCAACTAACAATAAGCAAGAACATTGAAAGGAAGCAAAGCCTTCCATGGAAACCAGTTGTTAAAGATAGAGTGTCTAATAACTAGTCTGTGAGTAAGTACTTAAAAAAAAAAAAATTCTAAAACCTAATGGAATAAGTCTGACTGAACTTGACCTGGATAAATGAGAACAGTGTCACATATAGAAGGAAGTGCAGGATGAAACAGAAATATTTTCTTGGCTACACCTGTTCAAAGTTTTCAATAATCAGTGAGTGAAGAGCAAAACGAAACTGATTTCAGAACTCTTGTACAGCCTTGAAAGTTTATGTATGTAAACAGAGTATAGCTTTCAGTAAAGAAAGTACCCTTAGTTGTTTTTTTGCATATTCATAGAATTCTAAATGAAAGAACCTCTTCCAGTATTGTAAAGGAAAGTTGCCTGAACTGGCTGGACCCCACTCAGCTGTTAGATTTGATATCCTCGTGCTCAGAATGCGCAAAATAAGTAGGCCTCACAATAGTCTCTCTTAATAAGGCTTATTTCTGTGTGGGCTCTTCTGAGGTTTGTCTTGGTAGGGTTTTGCTTTCCCATTTGCTTTTTCCTTTGTTTTCAGCAGAGGGAAGAACTGAATAGATTTGTTGAGAGACTCAGTGAATGGGTCACTAAGAGGATTGGAGATTTTAATAGACTCTTCTCTTTCCTACCCACACAGCTAGCTATTTCCTAAAACCCTAAGTTTGAAGGATTTGAAATAGAACTTTAAATATTATACAGCTGAACCATCAAAGAGTTTTAAACCTGCCACTGGATGAAGGACAGAAAGAAAGAACCCTCTGATCTAACGGCACGAATTCTTAGCAGTTAGAATGGTTCCCCTGGAGCAGAACAGAGAAAAACAGGAAAGGAAATACTTAATTGAACCAAAATAGGCTGCTAGGACATACATGGAAATCAAAGCTTTAAAATGACAAATTAAAATAAAGGGTAAAGAAAGCAAAGGTGATTTTAACTTTCTCTCCTAGAGGCGGCTAACTTATCTAGGACAATGGTCCCCAGATGCTAAGAAAAGCGTTGGTCCAATAATGTTTTCAATTGTCCCCTGCAAAGTAAGGATAAAGTGGTATTTTTTCTGTTAAATATAATTTTTCCAATTTAAAAGATTATTTCTTATTTTGGGTGTATGTTCTACTTACATTTTGGAATTAAAATGTCCTCTCTTGGGAAGGAATGGTGATAACGTGTGGTAGTTTTTATTGTTGTTTAATTTCAATGTCCCTGCATCAAATTAAAGGTCAGCAACACTACATTGCCCCCAAATCAAAAAAGAAAAGTGTTCTCTCCTGTGAAAAACAAAAGTTGAAACCCAACAAACTGTCAGTGTTCTTGCAGAGGATGGATCAAAACTACCTTGGAAGCAGTTTCAAAATAGGCATTGTCCCTACTCTCTTTTGTGAGATCTCAGGGAAGAAAAGTAGAAGGAGCAGGAAGAATCTAATACAGATCTTAATTGATATCCATTGCTTTTGGGGGAGAATTGTCAGCTATCATCCTTGGAAGACCCAAATATTCTTTTTATTTTCCTTGACTTTATTCACCTTTGTGTACAGGAAACAAATACTTTACAGAGGATTTTCCTAAATAAGATGAATAATATTTTGGGAAACAAGTTTCTATGTTCCATGTGGAAAGGTCTTTGAAGGAGAAACTTCAACCAAATGACAGTTCTTTTCATAAAGAAATTATAATATTAAAACTCTAGGGATACAACAAATAGATTCTTGACTGTGGTGGCAAGCTAATTAAAGTCCTTGAGCTAATTCTAATGGAGAAAGTTTCTACACATAAACCAAATAAGTAGACATACTTTATAAATGTATATCTCTTGAATTCTAAAAAGCTACATGGAGGAAAACTAAACCAAATATTCAAACAATGCAAGACATGTGAGAGAAAGTGTAAAAGTAAATGTAGATTTTTTTTTTAACACTGTGAGGCAAAATAAAATGTTTAAGATACTGAGTTTCTCTCTGTCCTTGTGGAGGTCACAGTCTAGTATAACCCTTTGCTCTAATCAAGCTGATTTCTTCACTGGCCTATATTTTCTATATATATTAAACCAAATATAATACACACACACACACACGATATATAATGAAAATTCATTGCTAAATAAGTTTTACATAAAATGTATTTCCACTAAAGGCATTGCTTCCTTGCAATGTTATACTGTATCCTGTCCCTCCTCTCTGCTCACTCTCATGCCAGCATTGTGTCAACTCTTCCTTTGCAAATCCTGTTCATTTTCTAATGCTTATTTAGTGTATACAAACACTGAATATTAAGCATGTGCCTGGCACTTGCTTGACCCAAAAAGCCACGAAGAGAAATTATACAGTTTAAGAACATTTGTGTTTTAGAATCAAGACAATGGAGTGGAATATGGCTTGGAAAAAGTCCTGAACAGGGGAATCCATTAGACAGCCATCGTAATAAACTAGAACAATGGTTGTCAAAATGTGGTCGCCAAACCGACAAAATCAAAAGCACCTGGCAACTTGTTAGAAATGCAAATTTTCAGGCCCCAATCCAGACCTACAGAATCACAAACTATAGACTCCATCCCAGTCACCTGTGTTTTAGCAAGCTTTCCAGGTGGTGCTGGTGCATACTAACATTTGTGAACCACTTGTTTAGGATACAGTGGTGGGAGACAAGATGAGTGACAATGGGTTTGGAGAGTGGAAGACACACTTTCCAGATGCTATAGAACTGAAAGACATGATAACAGATTAGATGAAAATTGAAGTAAAATATAATTTCAAGGTTTATGATTTGAGTGATTGATGCCTAGTAGAGTCTTTCAGAGATCGAGGAATAAAATACTAAGTTTTGGGTGGTTGGCATAAAAAATAAATGGTTATTTCTCATTGGGATGTGTCAAATCTGAAATACTGGACATTCGAATGCAGACATCCAGAATGGTAGTGTAATAGAGAGATCTGAAAGTAGAAAAAAAATATTATGATAAAAGTGATTTTAGGAGTGATTAACGTTGAAGAGCTAATTAAAATCATGGGAGCAGAGGGTCACCCAAAGAGAGCTGAGAAGTAGAGAAAACTGAAAGTAGAACCTAGAAAACACTAAAATTTGAAGAACAGATAATGGCAGAACCTAGGGAAGAAAAAACATAATTATGGTATTTTAGAAATTTAGCAAGGCAAGAGTTTCAAAAAGGGTAGTCAACAATTTTGAATGTCACAAGGAGATTAAGGTAAGGAAATAAATGTGTCCATCAAGTTTAGTAATAAAGATAGTTGGACCTTCGCTAAGAAAGATTTTGATGGTAAAGAAGTCAGATTACAGTATAAAAAAATGAACAAATTAGAACTCCAACATGTAAAAAGCTTAGAATTTGTCACTCTTATCTTTATAGCAAGAAACAGTTGAACAAGGTGAAAATAAACAACTTTTCTCAGACCCATCAGAGAACTGAAGTTTCAGGGCAAATCATCACCTCAAAATCTGGAGAAAAGGAACATCCCAGAAGAAAGAGGCCAGAACTGTTTACCTGGCGTACAAGCCACTGGAGCCATAAACTGATATGAACACTCAAATAGTAATTTTGGCCAATTACTGGGGAATGAGGAGGGACTGGAGTGAATGTGAGAAACACCTGGGAGCCAGTCTTGTGGGGGCTTCCACAATACCACAGACTCCTTTCTGGTGAAGATCCAATAAAGACTCCTTCCTGACTCTTAGCAGCAGTGTTTTGATCACCTCCTTTTCATCCCATTGGTGAGGAAGAGAGTCCACTCTAGCATTATGGGAATGACTGAGCACACAACATCCAACATCAGACAAATGAGATAGACAGCAGTTTATTAAACAGACTCACAGCACAGGGAGGAGGATACCACGGGCAATACAGAGATATATGGGGTTGCACTTGGGAGCACAGTAAACAATCAAGGACTGTGGGAGGCAGGCTTTGTAATATCAAGAGTGGAGAGCACTCTCAGGCCCCATGTTAGAATGTGATTGGCCTGTTTGAATAATTCTGCAAGCTGGAAGGGAACTGAAACCCGACACTCACTGATGAGCAGGATCTGCATTTGGTCTATTTGATAACGAGGGCTGATAGACTAGGGAACCTTATCCAAGGGAGCATAGTTGGCTGGTATAATAACCATGCTTCTGTATTTGATGCTTTGACACCTGGGGCCTTGCTGATCCTAGGAGAATCCCTTCCAGGGCCAGCCAATTCCTAGAGATAGTAAAGGCCTCAGCTCTGTACACATTCTTTCTTTCTTTTCTTTTCTTTCTTTCTTTCTTTCTTTCTTTCTTTCTTTCTTTCTTTCTTTCTTTCTTTCTTTCTTTTTCTTTTCTTTCTTTCTTTCTTCTTTCTTTCTTTCTTTCTTTCTCTCTCTGTCTCTGTCTCTGTCTCTGTCTCTCTCTTTTTTGTTGTTTTTTTTTGAGATGGAGCCTCACTCTGTAGCCAGACTGTAGTGCAGTGGCACGATCTTGGCTGCAACCCTCTGCCTCCTGGGTTCAAGCAATTCTCCTGCCTGAGGCTCCTGAGTAGCTGGGACTACAGGCAGGAGCCACCACACCCAGCTAATTTTTGTATTTTTAGTAGAGACAGGGTTTCACCATGTTGGTCAGGATGATCTTGATCTCCTGACCTCGTGATCCGCCTGCCTCAGCCTCCCAAAGTGCTGGGATTACAGGCATGAGCCACCGCGCCAGGCAATGCACACCTTTCTTATGCAAACCAACCAATCCAGAGCCCACACCCCAAACTCCACCATTTATTGAGCTCTTACACTCCAGGCCACTATTTCCCTACCTTTATTATCCCAGGACTTGTTACCAGAAAACAAAGGACAACCCTATGCCATGCCCTTAAACCCACTAAAATTATTCAAACAAGTTAATTCTAAGCCTGCTTCACTTGTTTCTTCCCACAAACACCACAGTAAAGGCTCTTGCCCACATTTTTCCCTCTCTGTCTGTCTCCTGACTGACCTGGGTGCTTCCCTGTGTGGCCCTGCCTGGCATGCTGTGCCTCCTGCTTCTAGGGCTCTATGAGTATAAAAAGTCTTCTTTTATGATAGTAATGTCTGCATGTCTTACCATACCTGTTTGAAAGAATTCCCTGGTACCTTTAAATCAAAGAATAACTTGCAGTTAGGCCATTCAAGGCCCTCTCATTTTTACCAGATGTCAAGGCAGCAAATGATATTAATTTTCCAAAAAAACAGAAGCAAAGGGAATACTTCCTAACTCAATCTATGCAGCCAGCATATCCTAATATCAAAACTAGATAAATATATTACAAGAAAGGAAAACTACAGACCAATATCTCCTATTAACATGGACATACAATCCTCAACAAAACATTAGCAAATCAAATTCAACAGCTTATTAAAAATATGCTCACAACAATCAGGTGAGATATGTTCTAGGTACACAAGGCTGGTGTAACATTAAAAAATCAATTATTTAATCCATCACATCAGATTAATGAATTAAAATCATATGACATGTCAATGAATACAGAAAAAGCATTTCACAAAATCTAACACAAATCCATAATAAAAACTCTCAACAAATAGGGAATAGAAGGGAACCTCAGCTTGATGAAGAACATCTACAAAACAACCTACAACTAACGTCATACTTAAGGATGAGAAACTGGACATTTTTCCCCTAAGATTGAGAATAAGGCAAGGATGTCACATCGCACCCATCCTTTTCAACATTGTACAGGAAGTCCTAGCTAGTATATTGGCCAGAAAAAAAGATATAAGCTACATACATAGGGAGGAAAGAAACAAAACTGCATGTTTGCAGATGACATCACAGTCTATATACAAAACCCCAAAGTATCAACAAAAACAACTGTTGTGGGATACAAGGCTAATATATAAAAGTAAATAGCTTTCTCTTATAGGCAATGAACAATTTGAGTTTCAAATTAAAAACACAACACCATTTAAAATAGCACCAAAAAAATGAAAGTTAAATATAAATCTAACAAAATATGAACAAGGTCTCTATATGCAGGAAACTACAAAACTATAATGAAAGAAATCAATGAAGGTCTAAATAAATGGAGACACATTTTGTGTTCATAGGTTGAAGATACAATATTAAGATATCAATTCTTCTTAACTTTATATATAGAATCAATGCAATTCCAATCAAAATCCCAGCAAACATTTTTTGTACTGGCAACCTGAATCTAAAGTTTATACAGAAAGGCAAAAAACCCCAAAAAACCAATACAACATTGAAAAAGAACAAATTAGAAGCACCAATATTATCCAAGATTAAGACTTGCTTTAAGGTACAGTGAACAAGACAGAGTGGTATTGGTGAAAGGGTTGACACCTTTATCAATGGAATAGAAAAGGAAGTCCAGAAGTTGACCCCTCAAATATGCTCAACTGATCACTGACAAAGGAGCAAAGGCAATTCAATGGAAAACGGACAGTCTTTCCAACAAATGATGCTGGAACAACTGGTTGTCAATATACAAAAAAAAAAAAAAAAGTAAATCTAGGAATAGTGCTTATACCTTCCACAAAACCTAATGGGTCATTTGCATAAATATAAAAGGCAAAACTATAAAATATTTGGAAGACAAGAAAAAAATCTAGGAAACTAGTTTGGCAATGAGTTTTTTAGATACAACACCAACAGTACAATCCATATATGTATGTTGTATTTTTTAAAGCTAAAATCTTCTGTTCTATGAAAGACGCTGTTAGGAGAATGAAAAGATAAGCCACAGATTGGGAGAAAATATTTTCAAACCATATATTTGATTAGGGACTTTCATCAAAATGTACAAAGAACTTTTAAAATTTAAGAATGAAATTTTAAAATGAGCAAAGGATATGAACAGACACATCACCAAAGAAGATATACAGGTGTCAAATATGCTTAATAAAAGATGCTCAACAACATTGGTCATTAGAAATTTGTAAATTAAAACAACAATAAGAATATAATTCAGCAACAAAAATAAATGTTAACAAGTCATTTGTTGTGGCTTGAAGGAGGGGAAAGTTCATAAAATTAAATGCCTACATCAGAAAGTCTGAAAACGTGCAAATAGAAAACCTAATGTCACACTTCAAGGAACTAGAGAAATAAGAACAAATATCACATCCAGCAGAAGAAAAGAAATAATAAAGATCAAAGCAGAACTAAATGAAATTGAAGCAAAAAAAAAAATACAAAAGACAAATGAAACAAAAATCTGGTTCTTTGAGAGGATAAACAAAATTGATAGACCATTAGCAAGATTAACCAAGAAAAGAAGAGAGAAGATCCAAATAAGCTGAATTAGAAATGAAATGACAGATATTACAACTGATAACACAGAAATACGAAAGATCATTCATGGCTTCTATGAACACCTTCACATGCACAAACTAGAAAATCTAGAGGAGATGGGTAAATTCCTGGAAATATACAACCCTTCTAGATTAAATCAGGAAAAATGAAGAACTCTGAACACACCAATAACAAGTGAAATTGAATCAGTAATTTTTAAAAGTGCCATCAAAAAAGTCAAGAACCAGATGGATTCACAGCTTAATTCTATCAAACATTCAAAGAATTGCTACCAATACTACTAAAATGATCCCAAAAGATAGAGAATCTTCCCTAAATCATTCTATGAAGCCAGTATCACTCTAATATCAAAACCAGTAAAGGACATAACAAAAAAAAGGAAACTACAGACCTATATCTCTGATAAACATAAATGTAAAAATCCTCAATAAAATACTAGCAAACCAAATCCAACAGCATATGGAAAAGATAATATATCACAGTCAAGTGGATTTCATAAGAGGGATGTAGGGATTGGTTCAGCATATGCAAGACAATAAATGTGATACATCACACAGAATTAAAAGCAAAAATCATATGATCCTCTCAATAGATGGAGAAAGAATGTTTGACAAAACCCAGCATCCATTTATGATAAAAACCCTCAACAAAATTGGCATACAAGGGACATACCTCAAATAATAAAAGTCAACTATGGCAAACTCACAGCCAACGTCATAATGAATGAGGAAAAGTTGAAAGCATTCCCCCGATAACTGAAACAAGACAAATATACCCACTTTCAACACTTCTATTCAACATAGTACTGGAAGTCTTGGCCAGAGGTATCAGGCAAGAAAAGAAATAAAGGGCATCTATATTGGAAAAAAGGAAGTCAAACTGTCACTATTCACCAACATGATCATATACCTAGAAAACCCTAAAGACTCATCCAAAAAACTCCTAGATATAATAAATGAATTCAGTAGTCTTAGGATACAAATTCAATGCACACAAATCGGTAGCACCGATGCACACCAACAACAATCAAGCTGAGAAACATTTCAAGAACTCAATCCCTTTACAACAGCTGCAAAGAAAGAAAATAAAATACTTAGGAATACACTTAACTGAGGAGGTGAAAGACCTCTACAAGCAAAACTACAAAACACTGCTGAAAGAAATCATAGACTACACAAACATATGGAAAAACATCACATGCTGATGGATGAGTAGAATCAACATTGTGAAAATGACCATAGTGGCAAAAGCAATCCACAGATTCAATGCAGTTCACATGAAAATATCATTACATTCTTCACAGAACTAGAAAAAAATTCTAAAATTCATATGGAACCAAAAACGGGTCCACATAGCCAAAGCAATACTAAGCAAAAAGAACAAATCTGGAGGCATCGAAGTACCTGATTTCAAATTATACTACAAGTCTGTAGTTGCCAAAACAGCATGGTTTGTTTAAAACTGGTAGAAGAATAGGCACATGGACCAATGGAACCAAACAGAGAACCTAGGAATAAAGCCAAATGCTTTCATCCCACTGATCTTCAACAAAGCACACAAAAGCATAAAGTGGGTAAAGACACCCTATTAAATAAATGGTGCTGGGAAAACTGGCAAGCCACATGTAGTAGAATGAAACTGCAACCTCATCCCTCACTTTACACAAAATCAACTCAAGATTTATTGAAGACTTAAATCTAAGACCTGAAACCATAAAAATTCTAGAAGATAACATTGGAAAAACTTCTAGGCATTGGCTGAGGTGAAGAATTCATAAAAGAACCCAAAAGCAAATGCAATAAAAACAAAAATAAATAGATGGGACCTAATTAAACTAAAATGCTTCTGCACAGTAAAATAAATATTCAGCAGAGTAAACAGACAACCCATAGAGTGGGAGAAAATATTTACAAACTATTAATCTGACAATGGCTAATATTCACAATCTACAAGGAACTCAAATTAGCAGAAAAAAACACAATCCCATCAAAAAGGGCCAAATGACATGAATAGACAATTATCAAAAGAAGATATACAAACAGCCAACAAACTTGAAAAAAGGCTCAACTTCGCTAATTATCAGGGCAATGCAAATTAAAACCACAATGAGATACTACCTTACTCCTGCAAGAATGGCCATAATTTAAAATTCAAAAAAAGAAAAAAAATATATATATATATATATTCCTTGACATGGAGTTTTAAATGTATAGACGGTCGCCAATTAACAATAGCTCAACTTACGAGCTTTTTTACTTTGTGATGATGCTAAAAAGGTACATTCAGTAGCAACCATACTTTCAGTACCATACAACCATTCTCTTTTTCACTTTCAGCACAATATTCAGTAATTTACATGAGCTATTCAATAGCTCATGAATAGGTGTTGTGATAGATGATTTTGCCCAACTGTAGGCTAATGTAAGTCATCTAGACTACTGTAGTCTATGCCAAGCTATGATGTTTGGTAGGTTAGACGTTTATTATAAATAAATTTTATAATTAGGATATTTTCCATTTGTGATGGGATTACCAGGGTATAGCCCCATTGTAAATTGAGGAGTATCTGTATATTTCAAAGTGAAAGAAATCTGAATACTTACATGCTGTATTATTCCAATTATATTGCTTTATAGAAAAGACACAACTATGAGTTAAAATGTCATGGAGTGCTAGAAATTAGAGACAAGAGAGATAAATACATGAAGTACAGGGTGTTTTGGGGGCAGTGAAACCATTCTGTATGATAGAGTAAGGGTAGATAAATGACATTATCTATTTGTCAAAACCTGTAGAACTTTATAGCATAGAGACTGATCCTTAGTGGGAGTAAATTAAAATAAAAATCATTTAGGAGCTGAGGGAATCGCAAGAAATAATGCAGACTGTGATCTGTGATGAAATCATCTACTGTATGTGCCAACTTAAGTAACTTGGGAAATAAATGAAGTCCGTAGATTAAGAGCAAAAGAAACCGCCTATAATGGGAGTCAATGAAGTTGTTTTCTTTTTTTTTTTTTTTTTTTTTTTTTTGAGACAGAGTCTCGCTCTGTCGCCCGGGCTGGAGTGCAGTGGCCGGATCTCAGCTCACTGCAAGCTCCGCCTCCCGGGTTCACGCCATTCTCCTGCCTCAGCCTCCCGAGTAGCTGGGACTACAGGCGCCCACCACCGCGCCCGGCTAATTTTTTGTATTTTTTTAGTAGAGACGGGGTTTCACCGTGTTAGCCAGGATGGTCTCGATCTCCTGACCTCGTGATCCGCCCGTCTCGGCCTCCCAAAGTGCTGGGATTACAGGCTTGAGCCACCGCGCCCGGCCAATGAAGTTGTTTTCAAAGTGGATATAGGTTATCGATTTTGATACTATTATAGATGTATATTAGAATTGAAAAATTAAGTAAATGGATGGCAGATTGTGCAAGCCAGGTTTCTTGCTGTTGGAGTAGAAATTTACATATTGGCCAGGGGAGGAGGCTAGAATGATTTATGTAGTAATGGATTAGAGCAAGAGACATCAGTAAGGGATCATATTTAACTTAATATACATACAGATTATTACAATACAGAAATGTTTATAAGTATGTAAATACATATGGGTTAGTATACATGTATAGTTATTTGCTCTGTCAGCTTAGAAGACCTAGAATAATTGACACTCCAGTAACAACAAGAATACCCACCGCCTGGACTTTGATTTATAATACCATTTTCCAACAAGAGGAACCTAGGCTTCTTGGAGAATTTGAGAATTATAGAACTGGGGAAGAAAATATACAAGATGAACCTGGAGCACCTTAAAGTACCAGAAAGTAAGCAAGTGAACAAAAGCAAACAAACAAAATGCATTGATAGATGTATGTCCAAAGGGCACAGGAACCAACGGAAAGAGCTCCCAATAGCCAAAGCTGGAGCACTCTGAGGCAGAGAATAAAGCAGTAATGGACTGCAACCCAATGTATACATAACTTTCTATGAGTCTGTATTTATATAAATAAATTGCTAAATAAATTCATAATTATGGGAAAAGAGATAAATTGCCTATGCAGAAAAAAATTCTAGTAATCATATAGCTATCCTACCTTAAATAAGACAGAGTGTAACTCCATGGGATGGGCATAGTAACTTCCTTATGAAGAGTACAGAATGAAAAGGTTGGGGAAAATAACTTTATAGTGCAGAAACCTGACAAACACTACTTTAGCCAGGTGATCATAATCAACATTAACAGTTATAAATCATGTTGATAGTGTATGCCCTTGAGATGGCATGAAGAAGGGCACTTTACCTCTGTAATCTTTCTCCAGAAAGGCCATAACCACAGTTTAATCATGAGAAAAAGATCAGACAAATTCCAATAAATTGTCATTCTACAATATGAGTATATCTGACCAGCAGTCCTCAAAACTGTCAAGGTCTGAGAAACTGTCACAACCAAGGGAAGCCTAAAAATACCGAACAACTTAATGTAATTTAGCATCCTAGACGGGATCCTGGGACAGAAAAATCACATTAGGTGAAAACTAAGGAAACCTGAATACAATATGGACTTTAGTTAATAATAATGTATTAATATTGATTCACTGATTGTGACAAATACACTAAACTAATATAAGATGTTAATAATGGTGGAAACTGCTGGGTATCATAAATTCGTGTCATGTAATTGTTGTCTCAGCATCCATTTTAAAGCCCAATGTAAGTTTTTTGAAACCCAGTTGTACCCCATCACCTTTGGCCAAACTGAAACTTCCTCTTCCCAAGTTTTTTCTTTTTTTTTTTTCTTTTTTTTTTTTTTTTTTTTGGTAATATAACCCACTGTTCCTCATCCTACTGACCAAAAACCCAACACACCCTAAAGCTGCTGAGCAGTATGAAAATTTAAGGGTCAATACAAGAATGTAAATAAGTTCCTTCTTGGTATGTGTATCCATTAAACTAGCCAATTCACAACCCCCGAGGAAAAATCTAAGGGATAACACGCAGGGACTTTAATAAAGGTGTAGTCCCGCGGATGCCTTCTTTCTTACTCTCACTCCTCACTACTGGTTGAGCTTTGAACTTCCTCTTGGTCTCTTGTTAGCCCCCTAACCTCTCGACCTGTGAGTAATAAATTTTTGATTTCATGCATATTGGTTTCACTTCTTCATTGTGTCTCACCTGACCAACACACCTGAATCTAAAATTTTCCTCTGGTCAGGGCTCTCCAGGTAAGTGGCTATCTTCTCTTATGACCACTCTCATGTGGTAGACCTCAAAACCAGATTAAAAAGAAACCATAACAATACAAATCACAACAAGGGGAGAAGAGGAATACACAAGAACTCTCTGTCCTATCTTTATCATTGTTTCTGTAAATCTTAAACTGTTATAAAATAAAAAGAATTTTTAATGAATATATTAATTATAAGAAAGCCAATAATAGTGGAGAGAAGAATACTTTATCAGAGAGACAGAAAAGACTGGAGCACTTACTTTTCCCTGTGGACCCAGCTGCCATAACAGTTTCAATACTGTAAGAACAGCTGTGAGAAGCAAAAGGAACCTCAGTATCTCTATCAATTGCATGAGTCACATGAGACACAACAGTCACACAACAAATTCATCAAAGCAGATTTACACTCACAGATAGGTAACAAGGATAAACAAAAGCCTAGACTCCATGGAGAGCTAGTCCACCAAGGCTCAGGAAGGCTGCGTAAGTTGGATGGAGTGTTTCCGCTCATGCCCCACGTCATACCACAGCTGAGAAACTCTGGAAGCACTCCAACCTCGGTGTATATACATTGTACATGACTAAACTTGCTGAGCACAAACATTAAAAATCTTCCTGTTCTCAGAGGAGTGAGGATACAGCCTGGGTTATTCCAGACACATCGCCCTTATCTCGGGTTATCACTTTCTCAGTACATTCTGCAGTTATTCCATGGACTGCAAGTGGGAGGAGGAAGAGCTGGTTTGGCTAAGGCTCTCTGAGAACCTGTCCTCATAGAACCCCTACATAGGACTCCCCCAAAATGAATCATACCATTTTAGGAAGGAAATCAGCTTTGGTAACCAGGATTCTCAGAGGAAGGTAGTGAGATCAGCTATTAGAGAGACTTTAAGAGTAATTTTCATGCTAAGCAGGAAATTGAAGATACCTTTATAGAGGTCTGTGATTCACAGTAAAGTCTATGACCAGGAGACTGAGTTAAATTCACTGATTCATAAGACTGTAACTTAAACTCTGTTTGCTTTAGTACCAAAAATTAACCAATTGCTTTATCCAAAAAAAGTACTTAATGATTATTTACTAAGGAAAAGGAAATTCTTTATAAGGTATTATAGAGGATTTACACTAATAGCGTCTACTACATTTTTGTTTACTGTATGCCAAGCATGATGCTAAATGCTATACATTTAATATCTGATTAAATCATCATAACAATCATTTAAGGTATGACACTATCCCTGTTTTACAGATGCAAAAACTGGGACCCAAAGATTTTTTTTAACCCACAAAACTAATAAATGGAAAAGCCAAAATTTGAATACCAATGGTCTAATCACAGATTATAACTTCATGCACTACAGCTTTTCATGTATTTTTGTAATGTATTTCTTTTTTCACTGATATGTATCTATTATAATATAATGCAAGTTTAAAAGGGAAAATAAGAAATTATCTCAGCATCTGAATCCCTGTCTGCTTGCTCTTTTGACAACCTTCATTAATCTTTCAGAATATTCCTCCTGATTATAGAATTTTTCAATTAACTAGCATGAATATAGAGAGGTGTCTTCACTAAATGAAGTTTATTTATACTTGTAGGGTTACAATGCAGTATGGCAAAATAATCTTTAGCATCCATCAACTCTAACCCTACAAGATAAAGTATTCTATCTACTAGAAAAGAGAGAAGTATCTTTCATAAACAAAAGTTAACAGCTTCCTTTGTTTTTAACAAAGACGGCTGAACTAATAATTATATATTTAGGAATCTATTTTAAAGAAATAATCAGAACTCTGGACAAAGATTTACTTAAAAGATATTATTTACAATAATGAAAGTTGAAAATTATCTAAATGCTCCCAGGAAAGAGTAATGATCAAATTAAGAGTAGTAAACCTACAAATAGATTTTCATCCAACCATTGAAAATCATATTTTGAAAAGCAGTTAATGTCACCAGAATATACTCATTATATAATACTGGGGGAAAGGACCCCAATTTAAAAAAAAAATGAATTAGAAGCATACCTTCCAAAATATTATCAGTAATTTTATCTTGGCAGTATGATTTGACTATAGGTGATTTTAATATTCTTCTTGGTGCTTCTGTTTTCCAAATAATGTATAATAAGCATAATATGATTGTATGATAAAAAGTTTTTATAAGAGTTTTGTGGTTGCTTTTTGAAAAAATAAGAAAATTTTTACACATTGTTCCGGAAATGATGAGTACATATATGGAGCATTATACTAAAATGTATTTTAACACACAGCTTAATTACTAAAAGAAATCTATCAGGCTTCCACTTCCAGGCAAGATTCAGTAACTAGACTGGATTTGCCCCTTTGCCTGAAGCAATGAAAAACTGGGTAAAATACATAAAACAATGGTTTTCAAGATGCTGGAGGCATCAAACAATGAGGGACAATAATCTCCGAGGGACAATTCCAAAGATTTAGTTCTTAAAATTGTCCCAGCTTACTGCCTTGAGAAGTTTCCAAAGTCTGGCACTGGGTGAATGGGGAAAAGCCCAGTCAGAGAATAATGATTCTCTTAGGTGAAAGTACAGATTTGTGAGCCCAGGGATACCAAAAAAGCTAAAGTTCACAGGAAAAGTCACTGAAAAAGAAATCTGCAGAGAGGGAACTCGAGATCAACAATGTGTAAGGAAGCTACCTGAGACCTAAGAAAGAACCACCCTGCAGTATTGTGCAGACTCTAGGATGAACACCATGATCCTCACCTCTAGATAGTCACAACGTTGTTTAATCCTCTCTCTTTGAGGGTGACAAGGACCTGTGATTCACTTCTGATCAATAGAACACAGCAAAGGTGAAAGGATGTATGTGATTACATATATTACGTAAGATTGTAACATCAGTGTTACTAATAGACACTCTTCCTTGCTGGCTTTGAATAATCAAACTGCCAAATTTGTGAGCTACCATATGGAGCAGGCCACACAGAAAAGAGCTTCCAGCCAACAGCCGGCAAGAAATTGAACCCCTCACCCTGCAACTTTGAAAAAAACTATATACTTCCCCCAACTGCCACCACCATGGTGCTTAAAGCAGGCAAGCCCCAGCCTGAGTGCAGGAGCCCTCATCCCAACCCCACTTTCTAACCACAATAAAACTCAAAGCCAATTATCCCTTCCTTGCTCTCTAAAGACATTTTCAGACCTGCTTAAGAGTCTGCCCTGTGCTCCTCACAAAGACTCATTATATGAATAACAAATCTCTTCATATCCTCTTGCTGCATTTGTGGCATCATCAGTCTCAAAACCCAAACCAAATTTTGGGTGTGGAGTTGAGACTATCTCCTGTGGGATGATCATAACAGGCACTGGGCCATTTTTCCTAAAATTAGTAAACAGAAAGAAAGAATCAAACATTCATGCTGCCTTTCTGTATCAATTATATTCTCGAGTAACAAATTGCAGACAAAATGGAAGAATGAGAAAAATCATCATATTGCAACCTATTGGAATACTGAATTTAGATAGCAATCATCCAATGACTGCTAAAACCGTGAAGTAAAAGATTAATGGACTGCTTTATGATGGATTAGGCTGGAACTGTCTGAACTGAGTGATAACTTGAATAGCCCTAGAAGAGAAACAACCATGCTCTATATGTCTCCTGACAGATGCGAAAAAAAGTACACAGCACCATCTGCTAAATTTTCTTAGTAAAATTAAAATATGCATCTAATCAAGCCTTTAGATTAAACTATTAGCTAACAGAAAACGTGGTGGATAGAGGAATGTGTTAAATATCACCATAAAACTGAAATTCTGCAATCTGATACGTGGAAATTCCATGACACAAATCAATGGGTTTCTTTCAAATACAAATGGCATTTTAAATGAGAAAAGGAAGTATCACAGATTACGACATTTTAACCTATTGCAATGTGTGGAACTTGTTTGATCCTGATCTAAGCAAATCACTTATAAAGGCTGTTTTCTGTCAATCAAGAAAATTTGTACGCAGACTTGGTGTTAAATGATATTAAGAAATAATTGTTAAATATAGTAGATGTCCCGATGATATGTAATTATATATGTTTTAAAGGAATTATGTGTTAGACATCATGCAGACTTGTGGATGAGGGGATGTAATATAAGGAAGGAGGCAGATGTTAGAGAAACATGCCATTGGAAGATATTCACTTCCTTGGCTGAGATCTAATGGAAGTGGGTAGGAAGGAAAGGGAAAGAGCATTCCATGCAAAACAAATAGCACATGGAACATAATGAAGATTGGAAAGACCATAGTGTATCCAAAAAACTGAAAGACACAGTATGACGGTATTGCAGAGCCTGAAAGGGAACGTGGTAAATGGGAGAACTAAGAGGTCACTGGAAGCCTCATTATGAAGGGCTTTGAACATTATGTTTAGGAGAAACAGAGACCTCTGAAGAATTTCAAGCAACAGAAAGACACCATGATGTTTTTGCTTTAGAAAAGTCACTTTGACTATAGTATATGGAATAGAAAGGTAGAGTAAGATTGGAGACAAGGTGACAATGAGTAAAAGGCTTTCCAATAGCAGATATATGAGGAATGTGGAAGTATAATTGATGAGAAAATTGTTAATAATATAAATGGAAAAGAACTGATGGGGCATGGTGATTGTATGTTAGGGGCAGAGGATGAAAAGGAAAAAGTAGGTAAAGTTGATATCCAGGTTTCTAACCTGGGGAAATAGGGAGGAATTGTCTATAGGCTGAGAGAAGGAACATAGAGTGAAGAGCTGGTTTGGGAGCACAGATCAGTTTATTTGCAGCCTCACTGAATTTGAAATGTCTTCAACACACCTAACTGAAAAGATATCCAGGAGTCCACTGGATGTAAGTCAGAATCTCAGGGATATAACTTTGACTATCATCAACATATACAACATATACATCATACTTAAAATTATAGAAAAGTGTGAGAAAGGCTTGAAAGAGTGTATAAGGAAAAAAAGAAAAGCTGATAAAGGAATCTTAAAAAAAAAATCTAGTTCCAAAAGTCTTGCACTTAAAAACTATAACTATTCTGCCAAAATAACCAAGTGCAGATACTATGTTTTGTATTTATGTGTTTGATTATTATTTTTAATTTGTTATGGACTATTTCCAAGATTCATAATTATTCTCTTTTCAAACCCTTTCTCCTATCAAGTCACATATTTGCTATTACTAATCATGCCACAAGGAACATTCTCATACATGTCTGCTTAGGCACAAGAGTTTTCTTAGGGTATATACGCAAAAGTAGAATTCCTAGGTGACAGGTGTATCAGAGTTCAGTTGTAGAAAGCAGAAACCACCTCAACCATTTTAAGCAGAAGGGGATCTGACATAGAGTATTAGGTGCTTGTAAAATCATTGAAGAGGCTGGCAGAGTCAGTTCCACACACCAAGGAATGACTCAGAACAATGCCAATAAATGAACTCAACTGGAGAATTCCACCTTTGCCACGACCAGGAAGGTAGGAAGTCAGGAGGCCAATACTGTAACTATTTAAGTTAAAGAATAAACTACTGTCACTGTGATCCCAGGATCAGGAAATCACAGCCTCTGAACTATGACTACCTCTCAACTCTGATGAGTTACTTGACAGTCACTGCTGCTAGGACAAAAACAAAAACAACGTCTTTTGCCATAACTTTGCCTGCCAGTCATAACAAAGCTATAAGAATCACCCCAAATCTCTTCTGCCTTCAAAATATTGCTAAAATGCTTCTAAGTGACAGAACATAACTTGCTTCCAGAGCTCTAACTTCATAAAAGTTAGAGAAATGTTTATTTTTGGCCTTCAATCTTTCACAAGACAGAATGTCATAGTTTCCATAGATAAGGAAATTGATGCTGAGGCTCCTTTTTTGTATCTACTACATAGCATCCATGCATCTTAAACTTGACCACACGTTGTGAAATAGAACTGTTGTGTGGTTTCACCAGTACACACTCACCACCATGGAGGAGAGCTCCCATTGCTCAACATTCTTGCCAATGCTTGATATTCTTTCTCTCTCTCTCTCTCTCTTTTTCACTCTTTTCAATCTGATAGGTGCAAAATTATCTTATTCTGGTTTCAACATGTATTTTTGATTACCATTTAGTACGAATATATTTTTACTTGTTTCTTGGCAATTTAAACTTTCTCTTAAGTTTAAATGTATTGTCCATTGTTTCCTATTGGGCTTTTAATTTGTTCTATGTTATTTATAGGAACTGTTTATAAATTCCACATTCTAATCCTCTCCTGCTTTTATGCATTGAAGTCTAGTCTATGACTTATATTTCATTTGACTTTTCTGTTGTTGCTTATAGCATCTCTTTATCCTATACTTTTTTACATTTTAACTTTTTGCATAATCAAAATTAATTTTTTCTTTATATGCTCTCTGGGTCCTGTGAGTCATATTCCCCCTCTAGATGTATTAAAATATATTTTCTAACAGAGAAATTCTTTTCAACTTCTAAAAGATCTAAAGACTTAATTTGCACAGCAGGTTTTATTAATATGTCTAATAGTAACTTTTGGATATGGCAAGAGGTAGGAGTCAAGTACACATTTTATTCAAGAGTTGTTTGAGCAACAGTTTTTATAACTAGATCCACCTTTCTCTCCTAATAGGTAATGTAACCCTCTGTGATACATCAAATTTCTGAGTATGATTCTGAAGTCTCTATTATAGCTTTTCTACTTGTCCACAAAAATGCCTTAATTATTTTATAATTTTTTGTCTTAAAGTCTGTTTTATCAGATTTTAATATACTAGCTTCATTGTTTAAAAAAGTATCTGTTCTACAGTTAATTATTTTACTCCCATTTTTTCTATTTCTGTTTAAACATGTGAGGTATTTTTTCTTCAAATAATAGTAACTAGATTTTTTTAATTCCAGTCTGATAATTTCTCTTTCAACTAATATGTTAATCCATTCACATTTGTTGTGATTGTAGATATCTTTAGATACGTGCATTATTTTTTCTTTCTATTTGCCCTGATTTTTCTGTACTTTGGTATTTTGTTATTTCTTGCCTTCTTTTGGATTCTTCAGCTTTAATTTTTATTACAGCTGTTACTATTCCATTCCCCCTACCCTACTTGTTTGGGAGTTATTTCCTCCATTTTATTATTTTAGCATTCATAATCCCCTTTTAATTATTTGATGTGTGTAATAGATTGTTAAAATAGGACACTTTCGATTCTGGAGTTTCAGCTAAAATCCCAAGACCACAACAAATAGATAAAAGTACCTTCCATATTCAAAAACAAATATTTTAGATCGTTTAAGAACAGTCAGAAAAGTTACAGACCCAAACTAGTTCTGCTACAGCACAGGCCGCCACCAGGACATATAAGAAAAGGCCAAGGATTCATCAGAGGTAGATTAGAAACTTCACTGGAAGTATTGTCTCAGCACTGCTGTTCACTTTCTCTTTGTCTGTTTCCACCAAGCAAGTGAAATGGGACTGCGGGATTCTGAGAAACGTTTGGAAACTGACTTGTACCACCTGGAGTTTGGAGATCACAAAGCAACTGGAACCTGACTCCCTCCTGGAGCAGTCTAGCAAGATGAGTGCTACGTGTGTCCACCCTGACAACAGGGCAAGTACAGAGGGATGCAGTTCAGCAAGTTGACACTGGGTCTCAGGAATACATGTAAAGATAGACATATTGTTTCTAGACAAACCCTTCTCACCTAAGAGACCCAAGAGGAGCAAGATAACCTAATAAAGAAAATTCTGTGTAGGATAAACTGCCAGAAATCAGGGCTTGAAACAGAGACATGATGCCTCAAGAGAGCATTTCCCATATTAAAGCCTGAAGAGAAGGAGGTGGCCGTGAAGAAAAGTCCCTGAGAAACTAACAAAACTGCCGCTTTAGAGAAAGCGCCAACATTTATGTGTCTGCTACACAGAAGGCCCAACATTTAATTAAACAGTGGAACCTAAAAAACGCTGGAACTAAAACCTAAAATATGATGATAAATGTTTTAATACACTGAAGAACAGCAACTTACTCTAGCCAACATGAAAAATGTGGCATAGTTCATCAGAATCTAATATTCTTACTATTTCTTCTTTCTGTTTGTCCTAGTCAGCTTCTGAAGGGTGTACCTCATAAGCTCTAAATATCAAATACTCTACAGACAATAAGGAGAAAGTTGTTTGTTTGCCAGTGTATTTTTCAAGGTTCTGCCAAGACACAGGAGGTGAGTCTGAAAGCAGTGCCTATCTCTAACCAGAGCGGGTCCCCCTCTCAGCTGATGATGTGCTTGCCACCCTGCAATTGGAATTTCCCTGCCCTCCTCTACTCTTTGACTCCCCAGCTCCTGGATGTCCCACCACAGCACATGACCCAGAAACAAGTTCTTAACTGGTTAATTTACCTTATCATAAGAAGGCTGTTGTCAGGGAAGATATTATACCCAATAACCAAGAGCTGACTTTATCTTTTTTTTTTTTTTCTTTTTTTATGGAGTCTCACTCCATAGCCTAGGCTGGGGTGCAGTGGTATGATCTCAGCTCACTGCAACCTCTGTCTCCAGGGTTCAAGTGATTCTCCTGCCTCAGCCTCCTGAGTAGCTGGGACTACAGGCATGTGCCACCACATCCAGCTAATTTTTGTATTTTTAGTATAGATGGGGTTTCAGTTTGTTGTCCAGGCTGGTCTTGAACTCCTGACTTCAGGTGATCCACCCACCTCAGCCTCCCAGAGTGCTAAGATTACAGGCATGAGCCACCGCCCCCAGCTTTGGTTTTATCTTTATGTTAATTACTCGTATGATTTCAGACTGCAAGATATTGAACAAAATAAATGGGCAACTAAACCGGTGGTTGTATTATAGTATTCTCCCCATTATTCAGTCCTTGATTTTGCTTTCTCCCAGTTTCAGTTATTTATGGTCAATTATGGTCCAAAAATATAAAATGGAAAATTCCAGAAACAAACAATTTATACGTTTCAAATGACGTGCCATTCTGAGTAGTGTGGTGAAATCTCATGCCATCCCACTCCATCTTGCTGGGGACTTGAATCATCCCTTTGTCTAATGTATCCATGCGCTGCTACCCAGCACTAGTCATTTAGTAGCTGGCTGAGTTATCAGATCAGCAGTCATGGTATCATAGTGACCATGTTCAAGTGATCCTTATTTTATTTAATCATGGCCCAAAGTCATTATACCAAAGTAGTGATGTTGACATATCATTATAATTGCTCTATTTTATTATTAGTTATTGCTGTTAATCTCTTACTGTGCCTAATTTGTAAATGAAACTCTATCATAAGTATGTATGTATAGGAAAACTCTATCATAGGTGTGTATCTATTGGAAAAAACATAGTACGGTGTTCCTTGACTTATGATGAGGTGTTGTCCCTATAAGCCCATCACTGCTTGAAAATGTCATAAATCAAAATCCATTTAGTACGACTAATCTACCAAACACTATAGCTTAGCCTAGCCTAATTTAAATGTGCTCAGAACACTTACATTTTCCTACAATTGGGCAAAATATCTATCACAAACCCTATTTTATAATAGTGTTGAATATATCATGTAATTTTTAAAATGCTGCACTGGAAATGAAAAACAGAATGGTTGTACGGCTACTCAAAGTACAGTTTCTATTGAATGTGTATCATCAATAGATGACTTTTGTTACTTTCTTGACTCCCATCATCAGAAAGTCAAAAAAAGGTAAGTTGAATCATCATTATACATATACAGATGGCATATGTATATGTTAAAAATGTAAGTTGAATCATCATTATATATACGTATGGTATACATACATGTACATATATTTGGTGCTTGTGCATGTACATATACCATATGTATATATAAAGTTTGGTACTATTCAGGTATCCACTGGGGATGGTGGAATGAATCCCCCGTGGATTAGGGAAGCCGACTGTATTTAGGATTCTCCAGAGAAACAGAACCTATAGGATATCTATAGATACATGAGAAGGAGATTTACTATAAGAATTGGCTTATCATATAATTGTGGAGGCTGAGAAGTCTGTAAGCTGGAGAGCCAGGAAAGCCAGTGATGTAATTCAATCCAAGTTCAAAGGCCTAAGAACCAGGGATCTACTTTTGGAAGTTCTGAAGCCCAAATGTCTGAGAATCAAGAGTTTCAACGTCCAGGGGCAAGAGAAGAGGGATATCCCAACTTGAAAAGAGAGAGAGAGAGATGTCACCATTTCTCTTCGTTTTTGTCCTATCTGAGTCCTCAATGAACTGGATGATGCCCACCCACATTGATGGGAGCTGATCTTTACACAATCTGATTCAGATATTAACCTCTTCTGGAAACACCCTCACTGTCACCCAGAAACAAAGTTTTACCAGTTATCTGGGCATCCCCTATCCCAGTCAAGTTGACACATCAAATTACCCATTACAGTATTTTTAAAAAGGTATTTTCTTCTGTATTCTTCAAGTTACTGAAGATTATTTGCTATTTTCAACATGAACAATATCCAAACAGCTAAGAACTCACTATTGTCTCTACTACTACAAACTTTCACAAATTAAAAATGTACCCCCACATTGTTGGACTGAATCAGTGAGAGGGGTAGGATCGTGCGATTTGTGTAGCCAACACTACCAGCAGCAATTGCCAGTCGGCTACCATCACTGCCAAAGCTCTGTTTCTTCTTCTTTTAGGCTCTTTTTCGAAATCAGAAACTCAATTGACATTTGCTAAAGTGTAAAGCTTCCACTAAGCCTTGGCTCAATTTTGGTGTGAAATCAAGCTTTCCAAATCATGTGTGGATCTAGGCTGAATTCCAGGTTCTGATACTCCCTATCCCTTTCCATCCCTCAAGAGTCCGCCTCACTACCACTGTCTCCTTATGGGGAAAACCCTTTGGCTTGACATTCCTTCTTGTCTCATGTACAAAAGCCAGGTGGCCTTCTTCCCAGACTTAATTTATTTGCCAATTCTTTCTGTCATCTTTTGAGGAGGACAAAATAGGGGAATCCTATCTTCTTGTAACTTTAGAAATGTTGTAAGATACTGGGTTTTGTTTTCTGCTTTTTTTGGAGGTTTTTTTTTAGGATTGAAATAAAGATTTGAGATCTCCAAATTTCTGCCAATCTTCTGATTGTTTCTGCAATTATTTATGATCCAAGTGTTAAAATAACAGTGAATTTTCTGCTAATGTGCTATAAAAAAACTATCAATTTAGCTGATTGTTTGGGTCTGACATATAAAATATAACCACAAAGTTTAAAAAGAATAGCCACAACCGGGTCTTTTAAATGTGTTTTTTTTTTAAATTAAAATGGGAGAGTAAAATATCAATGCAATGAGATTTTCATCCAAAAATATTTGCTGACATATTTAATCACCATAGACAAACCAGTGGCTCAGATAAAATTTCTCTTTCTGCTTCCAAAGAAAATAATTATTAAAACATATCGGTAATTCTCAAATTGAGCTAATTGCATCTCTGCTCCACTTCATTTGCTTGTCTGTGTCTGCTTCACACTCTTTTCATTTCCCAGCCATTTAAGGCTGGCTGATTTCGTAGGTAAGGCAAAGCCACACTGCAGTAACAAATAATTTATTTTTTGGTTCACAGGTCAGGACTTTCACAGTTATCTTCTATGTGGAAACTTACAGATCCAGGCTTCTTCCATTGTGTAGAAATGTCAGTGGGAACATGTAGGCACTAAAGTCAAAATACCAGGAAAAGGTGTGAGTGACGTAGCTTACTGGCTTTTCTTCCCTGCAGTGTGTACACTTACATTGTACTGTCTGGAGTCATCATATGTAAGGGAGGCTAGGAAATGCAGGAGAACACATAAGTAGTTGGTGAGCACTAATCACCTCTGCCACAAGAGTGAACTTTTGGAACCATGCTCGTGCTTTCTCTTTTTCCCTGAGTTTCTAATGCTACAAATTTGCTTATCATGAAAGAACACATTTTGTGGTTTTATTCCAAGCTTAGCAACTCTTTTTTTGGGAGTACATTAAATTTCCAGCAACTTGGTAACACAGTTTTCTGTACACATTTACTCTGTCAGGGTCTTTGTGTTAGGCTGGAGGCAGGAGGTGAAGAGCTTGTCAATGGAAGCCTAGCTGCCTCTTTTTATCATGGAAAAGGGAAATGAAATGTGGGACTCAGTCAGGTATGGAAGGGCTCTTTTAATTTATCTAAAGAATCTGTCATGTGAATCTAGCTCCATGTGTGCAGGAAAGTTAAAAAGAGAAAGCCCTGATGAATCCACTGGAATTTACCAGTGTAAATCTACTACATGTTATTACTTGCCAACATATATTTTTCATGTTTTAATAAATCACAAAACAGTATTCACAATCTCACCCACTAGGAAAAAGTGGAAAATAGTTATCCTACTCTTTCAGGGAATGAACTCTCATCAGCTAGCCTAGTGACCAGTTTAAGCAGAAATGATTTCAAATTTGCCAATACAGTACAGGAGAAAATGCATGTGGCTATATTAAAAATGTCTTCACACCATGCAAGCACTACACAGAACCACCAATAAATAATATCTAGCCTGAAATGCAAATAAATGCCAGCTCAGAATTGAGAGAATACAGAGAGAGAAAAAGAAAAACTGCGGTAATGAATGACTAAACTATGAGGCTAGGACATTCTCCCAGCAGGTTAGGCCAGGAGATTTACCTATGCAGATCATTATCCTTGGAGGTTTTGGTCCACATCTAAAAGATGAGTAAATTGATAAAGAATAAATCAGACTAAGTCCCTCCTGCTACTTATGTAGAAGAACCCATGCAATCCACTGGTCCTCAAGACTCCCATTTTCACAACTGTAAAAAATGTTTCAAAATACGTTGTGGCATGTAGCTAGTTAGTTTAGGTAAGCATTGGAATTTTTGATGCCATCCAAGATTATAACCTGATTGAACACACACACTTACACACACATACATCAAAACCAGTAGCTCTCAACCAGGGGTGATTTCGCCCCTCATGGAATATTTGGCAATCTCTAGAGAGATTTTTCATTGTCAAAACTACAGTACTGGCATCTAGTGAGTAGTGGCCAGAAATACTGATGAGCATCCTATAAGGGCAGGGCAGGGCAGCTCCCCATCAAAGGATTATCCTACCTAAAGCTTCAATAGTGCTACTGTTTAGAAACTCTGTTCTGAACACTAATAATGCTTTTTCTGGGTAATGGAATTGAAGATGATTGTTGTTCCTTCTTTTTTCTTTTCTATATTCCGGATTATTTACAAATGGTAGGTATTTTTGCTTTTTTTTTTTTTTTTGATCAAGAGAGAAGGCAATTTCATTTGGGAAAAAAATAATTATTTTAACATATTTGACTAAATTTACATTTAGGCTTAGACAACTGTGGTTCAGACCACGTTGGAAACCTTCATTGTCAGGTAGAAAGATAACAGATTCCATTCTGTGACCTTTCAATTCCAACGAATTTGTGCTGTTCTTCACTGTTACAACTACTGCACAACTCAGAATTGCATTGTTGTAATCCTAAAAGTGAATTTGCTATTCATCGTTCTTAACAATAAAACAACAATGTCTAAAGGATTCATGAATCAGATGCTGACTGAACTGATCAGGAGTTGGGAAAGACGATTCCTGATTATCTCAAACCATCTTCAACATTGTAGGCTATTTATCATCCCTGTCCCCCTGTACTAAATACCAGTAAGACCCCTCCCATTCAGTCATATAATAATCAAAAATTCCCAAATACATTTCCAAACACTCCTTTTTAGGGGCTATCAGCAATCCTGACTGAGAACCACTCCAGGAAGCTGGTTTCCAAAAGTTTTTTCCAATCTTAGGATTCTTTGATTTTTCCACATACCAACCCAGCCCCCATTCTTTCATTCAGTAAAACATTTTTCTCAAATAGAAACATCAATATTCTCAGACTTCTCATGTTGAAGTAATGTCATTTTATAGGTAACTTGGGTTTTGATCAGTTAAATCAAAATGAATTCAAGAGACAAAACAATAGATGGTAACATAAAGGTCTGAGTGCAGCCAGTAGGAACTGAATGTTTATTAAGAAATGTTGACTTCGTGTGATTGGTAACAGCCTTCTCATGGATTTGACATTTCTCTTAAAATTACTGTCTTCTCTTAAAATTACTGATTGCTTCTAATATCTGAGTCCTTAAGTAAATGCTAAAAATAACCAAAATTTCCTCATTTCCATGACTTAATTTTATACCTTTGGTCAGGTGCATTATTGTCTAAAGAGTTGCCTTTGGAAGTATTGTTACAGAATATTATAACTAAATTTTTGCACTACTCTAAATAGAATGCTACTGCATTTACAAACACATTTCAGCTGGGCGCGGTGGCTTATGCCTGTAATCCCCAGCACTTTGAGAGGCCAAGGCGGGCGGATCACTTGAGGTCGGGAGTTCGAGACCAACCTGACAAACATGGAGAAACCCTGTATCTACTAAAAATACAAAATTAGCCAGGCGTGGTGGCACATGCCTGTAATCCCAGCTACTCAGGAGGCTGAGGCAGGAGAATCGCTTGAACCCGGGAGGCAGAGGTTGCAGTGAGCCGAGATCGCACCATTGCACTCCAGCCTGGTCAACAAAAGCAAGATTCTGTCAAACACACACACACACACACACACACACACACACACACACACACACACACTTCATACTTCAAAATTTCACATTTTACATAATATTAAATATTTTTTATTTCTTATGGAGGATATACTTTTCTTAGACAAACTGTCATGGACAAAAATATTTAGCGACTTTGAATTTATTTTAGTAAGGTACAATAAAATCCTTTTCATTTGTCAGCTGACATACAGGGAAAGGTACACTGGGCTATGATTAGAAGACACTTTAAGGTAGAGTTACAAGCAGAAGAGAAAGAAAAGAATTTTTAAAAGTGGATTGGTGATCGATTTAGTGGCTAACGTAAGCCTATAATCACAGCGGGATTCTAGATTATTAGGAAGTTAATTGGTTTCTTGATGTAAAATACTTGCAGTGTTTTGACTGAAGTCCATAGCTTTTCTAGAGACATATAATTAAAATTATTTTGAATATGCAACATGTGTGACAGAATGCTATGTAAGTTTTTAAGTGAAAACAACTTGAGTCTTGGATTTTAAAAAAACACCTTTATGAGGACTATAGAATAGCTCTTTTAGAAAAATTTTTGTTACGGGAAATTTCAAATACATACAGTGATAGAGGGTATGTATGATGCACTCACAAGTGGACATTGTCCAATTTCAATCATTACCATCACAAGGCTACTTTTGCTGTTTGAATATGTTTGAATATATTTTAATTTTGACAAATACCTATCTGACTCGATGAATTCAGGAGAATCTTTCCCAGGAAGCCTGGGCATTGCCTGTACATAGGATGTCACAGGATTTCCCCTTTCAGTCTCCAAATAATTACTAATATTTCAGAAAGATTGAGATCCAGGATGAAAACATCAAATCGCATACACCCATTTACTTTTTCTCCCCCCAGAAGCCCCACCCAAACTGTTGTAAGTATATTTTTGAGGGTCATTATCTCACAATAATGAGGAGTACAGGAGAAAAGATGGGAGCAAAAGGTCTGGAAGTTGGAAAGCAGGTGGAAGAGTGGTATATAACTGAGCTCTAAATGGGAACCAGGCAAAGCTAAAAACCAGTCCCATTTACATCTCAGAATCTCTGAAGAATTTAAGAATGGAAAACTAATCCCAGAATGATAGCAGCCATCCTTCAACTCTACACAGGTGACTAGAGGATCGATCTCTGCAGAATCTGACTAGCATAACGTAAAGCCCTAAAGATAGAGATATCAGAGTCCTTCCAATCAACCAGCCCAGCCAGATTATCCTATAGCAAAGCTCACAGATAATAATTCCCTTCCAGGTCTCAGGCCTTCCAGTAAGTTTTATTTTCCCACTTTAAATATGAGACCACTGAGTGGTACCAGACATCTGAGGAAATTATCTAACATAAGAAGTTGAGATCACAATAATCAAATAGAGAAAGAAACGTGGAGGAAAAGTGGACTATAGAGCAGAGCGAACTCAAAAACAAAACAAAACGAAAAACTATCATCAACATCCTCAGAGAGACAAAAGAACGTACTACAGCCATGAAACAAAACTAGGATATTATTTATAAAGCATTTTTAGGGTAAAAAGAGAACTCTTGGAAATGGAAAAATATAGCAGATATGCAAAACTTAATAGCTAACACTGAGTACAGCTGCCAGAAATGGGAGGAAAAGAAATAAATGGGAAATAGAAGGAAAAAGATTAGAAAATAAAAGGATCAATCCAGATGATCCAATCTCCAAACAATTGAAAGAAAAGAACAAAGAACACAGAGAAAAATTTCCCAGGAAGAAGAAAACGAAAAATTTCCCCACCAAGTGCCAGCAAAAATTATAAAAATACAGTCATATCACAGAACTTCACCATAAAATGTCTAAACACCAGCAGCAAAAACCTCTAGAGTTTTTTGTTTGTTTGTTTAAAGAAAAAAAACCAGTTCATAGACAAAGAAACAAGGATCAGAGTAGCGTTGGACTTCTTGACTCTGGAAAAAATTCCCCAGTCTTAAGGTAAATGCTGAAAACTATTCCAGCCAAAATTATAATATTGAGTTGAATAAGAAAGGAAAGTTAACAAGTGGGAAAGGAGGAGAGTGTGAGTGTTGGCAAAGTGAGACCTTCCTGATAGCTCAACAATTTTACATCAGAAGAAGATCCTACAAAACACTGACTGAGAAGGCTAAATTGTTGGATTGCTTACAATCAGGTTCTAACATTGTGAGTGTGTGGGGAGAGTGGCGGTGGGGAACTAGAGAACACAGAGCTAAAACCATGCTCTCCGTAACAGGGAGTCAGTAGATAATGCTTAAAATTTAAAAATCAAAAGGCAACAACGTGTTGTTTAGAAACATAAGATAAGTACCATGTACACACATTCAGAGAGAGAGATTTAAAAGGATTGAAAAAGGTTTCTCTGGGGAGGGCAGAGGTGACAAAAGAAGGGAGAGAAAGATTATTATTTGTTCATACCAAATCCTATTTATTTATTTGATTATTAAAATTAATAATTTGAGTTCTAAAATTTGGCATATGTGTAATTTTGGTAAAAATTCTAAAACTGCAAAGTTGACTTAAAAAAGGAAACTGTGTTCAATGTTTTTGTGTTACTTGTAAATTGATAGCTGTGTTAATTTCATTTGGATAGACTACTCACATAATCTGAACACCCTATTTTCTAACACTCCTGAGTAGCCTGCAGTCCTCTGTGTATGTTAGAAAACTGCTGCAAGGCAGATTTGAGAATAAACTTTGACAAAAGTTATGAAAGTAAAACAGAAAACAACTGACCCACACAGTGTTTAATATGTCTGCTGGGCACACAAACATTTAATTAGCTGAAATGTGTTGACAAAGTAAGACCTTTCTGATGGCTCAACAATTTTACATCAGAAGAAGGTCCTACAAAACTGACTGAGATAGTTAAATTGTTGAATTGCTTACAATCAGGTTCTAATATCTACACATACTTTGTCTCAAGAGTAGCTTAAAGAGCAATATGGAGCTTTAAAAACGACTAGGAGGTATTCATGAGATGATAATTTTCAGCCACTAGAGATTTAAAGTGAAAGGATAGTACTGATGTGGCCACAGCCCTACTTTCTAGTTGTTCACTGACGAGAAGCAGGAATCTAAACTCTTCATAACTTAAATCATTGATTTACTCTACTTATTTTTAAAAATTACCAGCATCTTACGAATAGACCTAACCATTTCCTTGTGCACCAGGACCAGTGCTCTTCTCCTACACACCACCACCACCACCACCACCACCATAAAATATAAAATATGCTGGCATTTAGAGATGAGTAAACTGATTTAATTCACAGGACAAACAGAATGTATCTATGAGAATCAATGATGTTTTCAACCATCAGATCAGCTATTTCGGAATATATCTGAGGATATGTGAGAACGGTGTGTTGTTTTTTAAAGAGATTAATAATTTAATGTGTATAGAGGGCTCATACTAATCATCAATATGCAAAGGGAAACTTCCACATAGTTCAAACAAAATGCAAAGATGTCTACATTAAATTGGTTAAAAACCAGGACACGAAAGTAACAATAGAATTGAATACTTTTATTTATGATTTCTGCTACCAGACATTAATGTCATACTGAAAAATATTGATCATTCTACAATTACAAGACTGAAAAGTCGCATACTTGTGTCTTTATGTTAATAATTTAATACAATGAAAATAATTTCGATTTATTGATTCTATAATTGGCATAGCTCTCTTATTGTTAGATTTATTTCCTTTGGTTTTTTAGACTATAGCAAGCTCTGAGCAATCAATGGGGAAAATAATGATATGACATGAAATATAATAAAGCTATTTCAAAATGCATGCACCATTTTAAATTTGCAAGAAGCTTTTTTATTATATTTATTTATTTATTTATTTATTTATTTATTTTAAATACGGAGTCCCTCTCTGTCGCCCAGCCTGGAGTGCAGTGGCGCAATCTCGGCTCACTGAAAGCTCCGCCCCCCGGATTTACGCCATTCTCCTGCCTCAGCCTCTGGAGTAGCTGGGAGTACAGGCGCCCACCACTAAGCCCGACTAATTTTTTGCATTTTTCATAGAGACGGGGTTTTATCGTGTGAGCCAAGATGGTCTCGATCTCCTGACCTCGTGATCTGCCCACCTTGGCCTCCCAAAGTGCTGGGATTACAGGCATGAGCCACTGCGCCTGGCCAGCTTTTCTTAAAGGTAGTTAGCCATGTCCATATGGTTAAGACTTGTGCTGTAATTCTGCTGTGAAATTAAAAATCAGGTATATGATTTAAAATATATAATATTCTCATTATTTAGTAACTAGAAAAGTCAGGGTCATAATTGGTGTGACCAAATTTTCTGACACTAGATTGGGAGAGTTCTGAGTCTTTTTACTTTTTACATGTCTAGCTCCACCAAGAATGGTCCAAGAACACACACTGACTCCAAATGACTGCAACTTTATTTCACAAATGCTCACAAACTAGAAATTCATAATTGATTTTAGAATCCTGCCTAGATCTATTGAGGGAACTACAGTTTATAAATAAAATATCTTGATACTTATTGAAAATATAGATATTATCTATCCCTACATATCTTTCATACTTCTTTCAACATTTCCTACATAAGTTCAGTAATATTATCTTCAAGTTTCCTGCAATTTGTCTGAATTCATATATGTAAATAGTTTAGATTGTCAAAGATCTCAGAGCCTGCATAGAATATAAACTTCAGAGGGGCAGGGAAGCTGGTTGTGCACAAACTCTTGTCCATCATTAATTGAAGATTTCTTTCAAAAAAAAAAAAAAATTCTCAAACTTAGTTTTGAGAATTAAGAAATATGGGCTTCAATTCCTCTACATTAACATTTATTCTACCCTTTTCATTGAAGGTACAGATAATTTTTCTTGACAGAGAAGGAAGAAGCAACATTGGTTCTGTTTTTGATATTGGTTAATGCACATTCCTTATATCTTTATTATTTGTACTTTACTTTCTAAAATAACCATTTGCATTGTCTCCGGAAATTTTCATGGGCATTGGTTTATTCTAGGTTCACAGTTTTTTGGTTTACCCATATTCATCTTTAAGCTATCCCTAATTTATTTTGCCATCTACTTTCAAAATCTGACCCAATCTGAGACCACCTGTCTTAGATTAGTTTCCACTAGAAATTCTTGAATGCAAGTTTACAAATGGAAGGTTATCCTAGGCAGCGCCCACAGAAAAGTGAGTGAGACAAGGAAAGAAGGAAGCCAACACAAGGCATGTTACAAATTAGGATGCTACTGTGGCCAACAGGGGCTGAGGAGCTTATGGAGACTGCAGAGAGCCCATCTCAGAGGGGCAAGGAAGCTGGCTTTTTATGCAAAAACTCTTGTCAACCATTAGAGTCTTCCTCAAAAATATTAACATGTTTGGGCTCCCCCTTTCAGGCTGAGAACTCTCCACCTTCCCAAGAAACGTCTCAAGCGAAGAGTTGTAGGTGTTTACTGTAGGAAGTTCTTGGGTGAAGTATGCAAGTCCAGGAGCCATATGTGTCCAATGGATATAAACAGGATACTGAGTGCATCAGCTCCAACACACTAAGATGACTAATATGTCCCTTTGGAAAACATTCATTCTTTACTGTGATGAGATCATTTCTTATATCATTATTAGAGCATGTTTTCAGAAATTCCAAATCCTATTAACCCATCCTCTCCATTACAGCCTCAAATCACAGAGGCCTACTATGTTTCCTTTAATTTTTGAAACCCATTTCCCTGATGTATATGGTAAATACTGGAGTGAGACGGTTGTGTGACAGGTCCCCCACCAGGTTACTTAAGGTTGTATATCTGCTGCTTGAACCCTGAAGGCCAGGGAGTGAGCCAAAGCCACAGTGCCCAGCTGAGAACCCAAACATCCTGGAGAGGATCTGAGAACATACCAAGAAAAACAGTCCCATTGTGCACACACACAGCAGACAAAGAACCAGAAACTTAACTTAAAAGCGGCTCAGAGGTGGGAAGTGGCATGGATCCCTTAAAGCTCTCTTTCTGCCATCCGGGAGTGTCTCATAATCAGGTCCTAATAAACTCAACTACTCACCAATCTAGACTTGTCTGATTCATTCTGTGGTCTCTCAGTTTCTTCTCAGTTTAGGGGAAGGGATACAAATATATATATATATATGTATATGTATATGTATATATATACACACACACACAAAATTCTGTTTTTTTCTCATTATGGAGCCAATTGTTTCTCTTGCCCATTATTCTAACATGATAACTCCACTGTTTCATAACTTCAGCTAATAGAAAGGATCTCAATGTCCTCATGCATAAGGTGAAGATAACAACATATCTGTTTCATAAGTTGCAAAGATAAAGTAGATTAAGGTGTGTAAAATGTTTATCATAGTTAATAAAAATATTCTAAGCACACCAGTGTCAGCTGTTAAATTATTGTCATTATTTTTAATTACTCCTTTCTCTAAAGATTTTTCTTAACCTCCATTTTTCCTTCCTAAAGGAAAAATCATGCCTAGAAGAGTAGCTCCTTTCATCTCTACAACATTTTAGAACAGGGTTTCTGCAGCACTATTAACATTTAGGGTTAAACATTTATGGTGGGAAACAGGTCTATGTATTGCAGGATGTTCAGCAATATCCCTGGCCTCTACTGACCCTATTCCAGTAATATCCTCACCCTGGGTTGTGACAACTAAAAATGTCTCCAAATACTTATTGTCAAATGTCCCCTGCAGGTGGGGGGCAAAATTATTAGGAGAAAAGTAATACATGACAAATAAGCAAGAACTCAATAAATACTTCTTGAAAGAAAGAAAAATGGGGGAAAAAGGAATTAAGGAGGGAGGGAGAGAAGGGAAGGGAGAAGAAAAGGAGAATTAAAGGAAGGAGAGAGAGAAGATATTTCCCACAATAAATGGCAAGAGTGTATCCTATGCACCACCTTGAGCTGAATGGAAATACCAGCAGATGAACTGACAGCTGATGTTCGCCAAGGCTGCTGCCATATAGTGCGTCTGTATCCATTTTATGATCAGATTCGTGGATATACATTCCCTGTGTTCAATCTGGATATGCAGTCCTCTGTTATATTCTTTTGTCCAATTACTCAGTACCCAAATGTTCTTCAATCTGCCTCAATCTTCAGGTTCATAAGTTTTTACGATAGGTGAATATTGCCTTGAGAAATGCCATTACTTGATTCATTCTTCTTAGAGCTCTAAGCAGAAATATGTATCTGTTCTGCTCTGTCCAACATGGTAGCCACTAGTCAGCAGATTTAGTATGAAAAGAAAATGAATGTAAAATAGCTAACTGATAGTTTTTATTGGATTGCCTGTTGAAGTGATAATATTTTGGATATATTGGGTTAAAGAAAATATATTAGTAATACTAACTCACCTGTTTATTTTTACCTTATTAATATGTAGTTTAAGTGATCCAAACTGCAGAGGTAATGGCACAATCCTCCAGATTAAGGGCACCCAAGACTCTGACACCAACTGCCCAGTGTCCAACTATAAGGTTAGAGGGAAAAGCAGTCTCTCTTCAGGTAACAATTGCAAGTTTGTGGAGTTTCCAAAACATCCTTAGTTTTGATAATTTGCTAGGACTCACAGGACTTATTGAAAGCTATTCTAATCTTGGTTATGCTTTATCATAGACAAAGGTTACAAACTGAATTCAGCCAAGGGAACAGACTCATAGGGCAGAGTCTAGGAGAGTTCCAAACATGAAGCATCCATTGTTCTCAGGACATATCACCGTCCTGGCATCAATGTGTGTCACAACAAACACAGGGTATTGCCAATCAAGACAGCTCACCTGAGTTTCAATATCCAGAGTTTTTTTGAGGTTTTACTACATAGGCATGATTGATTGACTGATTTCCCACAAGATTGTACTCAACCTCTAGGATGACTGATAGATACCATGCAACCCAAACCCCCCACTCTAAATCACATGGTTGCTATTTATGCTATTTATGGCACGAACAACCCCATTCTAAGGTTATTGGGTATGGCTGGCATCACTTTAAGATCTAGTTTAACTGGCACCAGTCAATCTATGCCATACCTGAAAGGAGTGTCTTTGTTTACAGGGTCTAAGATAAACCTCTCTTTGGTCAAGGTCAAATTCTTTACTACACAAGGTGGATTCTAGAAAATGTTAAATTACATATGTGGCTCACATTATGGTTCTATTAGAGAGCACTTACGGATACCTTTCCATAGACAAATTTCTTACAGTGAATCCCATCAAACTGAATCTTAGTCATACCTTTAAATTCATACAACCAGGTTGTGCCATCTTCCGCCATTTTAAGTGTTTCTCTTTTTTCCATTTCCAGTATGACCTATTGGGAACTTTCTCCATTATTATTCCTATTTCCAGGTCAGTTCAGGGTAGCTAAATGTATTTACATTTTTTAGAATCCATGATTTATTTTCAGATGATCGATCAGGCAGATTTCTTAGTAAATGAATTTTCTCAATCCTTGAAGTTCCATCATGAGCTCAACATTTGGCAATCTTTAGCCACTGTCTGGGAACCACTGACATCATTTAGCAACCAAGTTCTTAATTGCACATATTCTCTTTTCTCTTTCATAGCGTATACCTTATATGGACAAAGAGGAACTCAAGGCTACATTAACCCTAGATACGCTCTCTAGATCATTTACAGAAGTTTCATTCATCCTTTAAAAATAGTAAAGTCTGAGGCTGGGCACGATGGCTCACACCTATAATCCCAGCAGTTTGGGAGGCTGAGGTAGGTGGATCACCTGAGGTCAGTAGTTCAAGACCCATTACTGGGTACATACCCAAAGGATTATAAATCATTCTACTATAAAGACACATGCACACGTGTGTTTATTGCAGCACTGTTCACAATAGCAAAGACTTAGAACCTACCCAAATGCCTTTCAGTGATAGACTGGATAAAGAAAATGTGCACATATACACCGTGGAAAACTATGCAGCCATAAAAAATGGTGAGTTCACGTCCTTTGCAGGGACATGGGTGAAGCTGGAAACCATCATTCTCAGCAAACTAACACAGGAACAGAAAACCAAACACTGCATGTTCTCACTCATAAGTGGGAGCTGAACAATGAGAATACATGGACACGGGGAGGGGAACGTCACACACCGGGGCCTGTAGGGGGTGGGGGGCAAGGGGATGGATATCATTAGGAGAAATACCTAATGTAGATGATGGGTTGATGGGTGCAGCAAACCACCATGGCACGTGTATACCTATGTAACAAACCTGCATGTTCTGCACATGTATCCCAGAACTTAAGTATAATAAAATAAAAAATAAAAATAGTAAAGTCTGAATCATGTTCAATAACTTTCACCAGTTACCTTGTCTAATTGCTTTGAAGAGAGTCCTCTTTTCAGTTAGCCATTTCAGGACTTTATATAGCTCTCTCTCAGTCAATATTTTGACTGAGATATTTTTATCAGATATAAAATTATTGGTTCATGCACTACTTGTTCAATGCCTGTGTAATATTAAGCAAGCATGATAAAAAAGATGGAAAAGAAAGTTTTGCCCTCACTGAGTTCTTAGCCTAAAATGGAATTCAAAAAAAGGCCTTGCATAATCAGTGTGTGTTAAGATGAAGAACTCTGTGGGACAGGCAATCTGACAAAAGTCCAAGAAGCGAACTTCTCAGTCCACAGATTATGAGATCTCATTACTATTAATCTATACCTTGTCAAAACAAAAAGAAAGTTGTTCATTTTAATAAGACCTCAATTAAGAAATACCCACTTTTAAGGAATGTGTCTTATAACAATTAGGTAAAAGCAATTTGTATTAGTCCATTTTCATACTTCCTTAAAGACATACCCAAGACTGGGTAAATTTATAAAGAAAAGAGGTTTAATTGACTCACAGTTCTCACAGCAGGCAAGAGACAGAAGTGCATAAAACAGGAAGAGCCCCCACACTTATCAAACAACCACAAATTGTGAGAATTCACTCACTATCACAAGGACAGCATCAAGGAAACTGCCATGATCCAATCACCTCCCACCAGGTTTTGCCCTCAACAAGTGGGGGATTACAATTCAAGGTGAGATATGGGTGGGGACAGAGCCAAACCATATCACAATTCAATTAGCTATACCTTTGTAACTGGGATTCCTAAATCCTGAATCTCGTGAACTTAAAATAAAACATTAATTATGTTTAGTTTTCATTCATCTCTTTACTCACTCCATTCTGTCATGGGGTATATGCCATTTAAAACATATACACATTGTTTTTAATGAACACATTAAATAGGGGTGACAATCACTAATACCACCAAAACAACTAAACTGCTCTGTTGTGATTAACTCTGGAGGAGAGCATTGTATGAAATTCTGCAGCCTCAAGCAGTTCTGTTGATGGCTTCCATTCCTGGCAAAACTACTGAGGATGACTCTCTAATAGATGTTGTATCTGCACATATGCTGTTCATTGCCCTTCCTTCACGCTTCTTCTGCCCTGGCTGACTTTGCACATCTGTTGTAATTTGAAGAATAATAATAAATACGCTTTTGCAATGTGTGAAACACAAACAACTGAAAATTCATCAGGAAGCTAAGATTGGAGAAATAATCACATGGTATCATGAGCCACTTCCTTGTGGCAATTGTTTGCCAAACTAGAATTTAGGAAAGCTGAATTCTGATTCCAAACTTCTATTCCTCCTTTGATGAGAGGTATTGGGGAAAATTTCTTAATTTTTATTCCTCAATTATTCATCTGAAGAGCAGGGCTAGTTTTACCTGTGGCTGTTGCTGCACAGAGTGATTATAAATATTAATTGAGTGTTTTTTTAAGTACTTTAAAAAACAGTCTTAGGCTGGGTGCAGTAGCTCATACCTGTAATCCCTGCACTTTGGGGGGCCAAGGCAAGTGGATCACTTGAGGTCAGGAGTTCAAGACCAGCCTGGCCAACAAAGTGAAACCCCCATTTCTACTAAAAACACAAAAGTTAGCCAGGCTTGGTGACACACACCTGTAATTCTGGCTACATGGGAGGCTGAGGAAGGAGAATCACTTGAACCTGGGAGGCGGAGGTTGCAGTGAGCCCAGATAGTGCCACTGCACTCCAGCGCTCCAGCCTGGGTGACACAGCAAGATTCCGACTCAAAAAAAAAAAAAAAAAAAAAAAAAAAACACAGTGTCACAAATCTGTACATAAATCTTTTAAGATTTTATTGACCTTGGCTTGATTTTCATATTCCTTAATGAGATGGGTTTCAATGCCATTACATAATAATTAGTGCCTTTCGGGTGACAGGTAAGAAATTTCTATTACTAGCTCATAAGCCTGAAATTGCCTTCTGAAACAGAAGTCATAATGTTTTGATCATCCATTAAAAGATATGAAGGCAGCAGTTCAGAATCTTCTCAAACATGCATGCTAGTAAGAGAAACCTCAGAGACTGGCCACAATTGAAGACTACAAATTGTTTCAGGAAACTTTTTGTGTTTTTTCTTTCTTGTCAACAGGTGGTTGTAGGCTTTCCTTGATTACTAAAGCATTCCCAGACAAATAGCCATATTACCACTGAGTGGTAAAACAACTCTCTTCTACCATTATTCTATGTCCATGGAAATGTTTTCTGCTGTTGACTCATTGCAAATTAACTCAATGGCACGGAAATTAATCACCCATAGTCTTTATCTCTATTTAGAAAAACAGAAACTCCTTTGCTTTTTTTTTTTTTTTTTTTTTTTTTTTTTGAGACGGAGTCTTGCTCTGTCACCCAGGCTGGAGTGCAGTGGCCGGATCTCAGCTCACTGCAAGCTCCGCCTCCCGGGTTTACGCCATTCTCCTGCCTCAGCCTCCCGAGTAGCTGGGACTACAGACGCCCACCACCGCGCCCGGCTAGTTTTTTGTATTTTTAGTAGAGACGGGGTTTCACCGTGTTAGCCAGGATGGTCTCGATCTCCTGACCTCGTGATCCGCCCGCCTCGGCCTCCCAAAGTGCTGGGATTACAGGCTTGAGCCACCGCGCCCGGCCTAACTCCTTTGCTTTTTGTCATTGGTACCATGAGGAGCCCAACAGAACTTTGCATCATTTATAGTCATCTGTAATTGCCTTAATAGGTTTAATTACTATGCTGGATTTTGTTTTCCAAGAGCTTGCATATTTTTAATGGGTTTGCTCTCTTGTTAAATACTCTAAATGACTTTCCATGAAGACCAAATTCCAATAGGGGTAGAATGGATATCAGTAAAAAATACTGCTAATCTCAGATTGTTTTTCCCCATGATTTTCGGTTCAAATATTTACTGGTGAGTATTTACCAATTACAAGCACATAAAATACATTAATAGTAAAATTTCAAATGTCTTATGAAAATATTTTTCCATGATTTTAAGTTTAAACATTTAGGAGTGAGTTTTCAACAGTTTAAATACATGTGCTTTGTTTAAAATAAAAATAAAATGTTTAATGCTGGTTCAAGAAATATCTTCTACATCACTGTGGTCAAAATGTTAAATAATAACAATATCTTATACCTGAAAAGCACTTCAAAGTGTCTTCATAAGCATTATTTATAGTAATGCATCCTAAGTGTTTCAATAAATGATGGAATATATATGCCCTAAAGATTCTTATTTGGAGATAAGTATTCTCTTTGTTTCTTTTGATAAACATTTTTACATTCTTTACAAATTAGGTAGAGCATTAAAATTGGTAGAAATTCTGACAATTTATTTAAAGGGGAATTATTGTATTCCATATGTTGCTATAGAAGAATAACAATCGAAAAAATCACGAAAGACATTTATTGGTATAATACCATCTAAAGAAGATAAAATATATGATCATTTTGTTTAAAGAGAGAAAAAAGAAATAAGAGCTGCTCTTTATAGATCAGACATTTTGAGAAATGTGAAAATAAAAGACAACATAAAAGTATTTATATATTAAAAATTCAGCATACTAACAAATGTTTCTGGAGTGTTCATTAGATCCCAGGCACTGTTCTAGGTCCTGGAGACACATTAGTGAACAAAAAATAATCTTTGATGGAATATAATTTATATTATCTTGGAAGAGACAGCAAAAAATGAATAAATAAATATAAAATAAAACGTGCAGCAGAAAAGCAGGATCCAGGGCTGCAGAGTGGAAGAGGCACTCTTTTAGAGAGGCCAGTTAGGAAAGACCCAAGAAACTAAGCTGAAAGAAGATGTGATTGAAGTAAAGCAGAGAGATTTGTGAATATCTGGGGTAAATGCATTCTGACAAGAAAACTCATGCAAAGGCCCTGAGGCATCATGGTGCTCAGCACATTTTAAAAACAGAATTGAGGTATGTGTAGCTGGAACACAATAGGAAATCCATCTTTTATTAGACTTCTTGTGACAGTGACTGTTAGATTTCCACGTAATGGTTTAAAATGCCCATTACCCAACACAATGCAAAACAATAACAACCTGTGAATAAAATCCACAGACATACGGAGTAAAAAGAAATAATGTGATTAGTATCTGGACCACACTTGTGTTAAAGGGAAAAAAAATTACTACTGGGATTATAAATCTATCTCAGTAGTGTGATTTTTTTTTCCATAATCCTGGATTTTATGAGATTAACACAAGTCACTATGTATTTTGTTTTTTTAATTATTTTAATTTATTTAAGTGTTTCTATCTTTATAGTTATTTATACAGATTTATTCTGCAACATTAGATAAACAGATGATAGATTGATAGAGTATGTATGCATTGATTCACGTTAAATGGGAATGATAATTACTTATGCAAAATAACATAATTAAGGTGTTCTTATGTTATTTGCTCTGGAAGTTATCTTTTATGAGCTTTTCTTTGTCATATAACTAATCTAAATAATATTTAGCAGTGAAGTAAGAAGAAAGCAAAGAAGAAATCTACTATTTCAAGTAGAAAACAGACCAAGACATTGTGTTAAATCCCGGTTCTGCCACTTACTCACTGTGTGACAGCAAGTTTCTCATTTTTCCTAAGCCTTAGCATACTGCGCTGTAAAACCAAGATAATTTATTGTTGTTTTTAAACATGCACTATCAAAATTATAGGCACAGTACCAAACAAGTAGTAACGTGCTCAAAAATTGGCACCTATTTAATTATATGGGATACAATGGTTTTTTTAAAAAAAATTTGATCAATCTTTTATTCTTTAATTTATAGTATCCTCCCTTTTTTTTCTTTTTCTCCTTTTTCCTTTTTGCCTTTGTTAGATGCCTAGGCACGCCTCAGTACCAAGTATTATCAGTACCTTCTCACATTCCTTTCCTTACTTAAAAAGGGGACTAACTTTCTAGCTCATTATAAACACCTCCTTCCCCTTTCTCTCCACTTTCTTTTACGTACCCACCCTATCTAAAAAAACTAAATGTTTAGCCCATCGGGATTAGTTTACATTATATGACCCAACCCCAGCCAATGGGGAAAAGGTAGAGGGGCAGGACTTGCGTCAGAAATAAAGGCTCTTGTGCCCTTTATTCAGGTGTGCTCTTATGGCAACTGGCCAAGGAGGCATCCCTTTGCGCAGAAGTAAAATTGCTTTGCTAAGAATCTTTTCTTCAAGTGTTTAATTTCCTTAGGATTTTAAGCGTTATTTCCTTAGGATTTTAAGCATTAACAATTCATATTAGTAGTTTGTTTTAATCATCATTACTATTACTAACCAATTGTGAATCTCAATTTGTTGACAGCAGCACAACAACCTATTCCCCAGATGAAATTATAATACCTGACCTGCCAGGATGTACCGGCAACTTAAAGGACTTGCTCAACCTTGCATTATTAACTTACCTTATGGCAGATGGCAATTTGTGATAATGTTACTCCTGGGAGTTATGTTATGTTGCTATGTCATTGTTTGATGGTGAAGGCCAGGTTAGCACAGAAGAAAACAGTGACCAACATCTGCAGAATTACAATCCCAGTAAAGGATAATAATGAAGAAGGTTGTTCTCACAACATTTTTGTGTAAGAATTATTCTACAACATAAGTAAACTTTAATAACTTATACCCTTTTTTTCAGCAAATGACAGTTCCACACTTCTATGACTTACCTTTTGAGAAAATCACATTAACAAAATACTTCTATAAATGATGTAACACTTCTTAAAGAATATTTATTTTTATAAATCACAATAGTTTTAAAAACAATACACATAGGCACTAAATACAGGATACATAAGGAAATTTAGCATTTATACAGGTGTCATTCCAAATCCAAGGGGAAGAGAAAGACTATCCAAAACAAGATTTTGAGCCAATTGGGTAACTGTCCAGAACAAAATGAATTTGGTTCAATACTTCATACAGTAAAACAAGATAAATTTCTGAATAGTAAAGGGTGAAGCAGCCAACACATTTATTGTAACACTCTGCTTCCCCAAAAGTCCCCAAGGCCATCAACATGGAGTCAAGATAGAATATTCTAAGATTACCACCAATCCTCTCAAGGTCGAGAACCTAAAACCATACCTGCTAGGACTTCTGTCCTCTTAATCGGAAACACAACTCCCCTACCCCCAAAACACACACACCCTCCGATTAATACACTAAGGCCTGAAGAGGTTCTCTGTCTTGAATACTCCAAGATTTTCATTATACCTTTACCTCTATTTATGGCCATGAGCACACTCTCAGAAAATCTACCCTATAATCATAGTAAGAATACCTATATCCTCATTCTGTCGTCTTTTCCCAAGCCATCCAATTGTTGAAACTCTTCCACTGTACTCCCTGAAATTTGTGGGTTCATTAGCAGCAAAATTCTATCCCCTTCGCCTCCTTTCTTAACTGAAACCTGGCTCTCTCTATGGGCTCTGCTTTCCCTGCAGTGGCTGTTTTTTGATCCATAGCCCTAGCGTCATTGGGCCTGTGACTTAGATGTCACCTTGGTCCTCATTGCTGCTTTCGGAGCATCCCCCCCCCCTAAAAACCCAGCTTTGATATATTGATATATTGATATATTGATATGTTGATATATTGCCACCAGATAATATCACCAAATACTCTACCTTTGCTGACATATCATGTGCTCTGAATCCTTTCCCCTAATTTCTCAGCAATTTTAGCCCCTGATTCTTCACTATCACTCCCTTCAATACAACTCCCTTCTTCCATGGTGATTTAATAAGCATGTCACAGCACATTAGTTTACTTAGGCTGCCACAACAAAACCAAAAACTGAATGGCTTAAATAACAGAAATTTATTTTCTCACAGTGCTGAAGGCTCAAAGTCCAAGATTAAGATGCCCTCAGGGTTGGTTTCCTCTGAGGCCTCTCTCATTGACTTGCAGATGGCCACTCTCTTGCTGCTGCTTTCACATGGTCTTTTCTCTGCATGCATGTATCTCTGGTGTTTCTATGTCCTAATATCCTCTTTTTACAAAGAAACCAGTCCAGGTTGCTTTAGGGCTCACTGTAATGTCCTCATTTTAGCTTAATTATCGCTTTAAATTTCCTATATTCAAATACAGTCACATGCTAAAGTATTGGGAATTAGGGCTTCAATATATGAATTTGGGGGAGACGCAATTCAGTCCATAATACATGCAGATGATCTATCTTATACTCTGTCTTCTCTTTTTTTAACTTCATCCCTTTTAATGATCCATCACTGCAGCTATGTCCTTTAAAATACATGTCATATTATGCTTTTTACCCTATCTCAGCTACTCATTCTCAATATCACACCATAGCTTTTGTCAGAACTGCAACCTCTCCATAACCTCACTTTGCATCCCGCTTTCTCTCCCCCGTTTCTCCTCACAATTTACTCCTACCAATACCTCAGTCTCCATAATTCCTCAACCCCACTGACATGAATCCTACCATCTTTTCCCTGTCTTGGTTTCCTCAACCCCCTCCTTACACAGCACAAATTATTGGTCTCACTACCCCTTCTCTCACATCATTGAACTGATTTTGAAATGCCTCAAAACTGGTCAAACCAACTCTCACCATTCTGTACCTTCAGTGTCTCTACTGAACATAGCTGAAGGAATACATACTATCTAGCGTCACTCGAAATCCATGGTCATGAACATCCAGAGGGCCCTTAATGCTACCAGCATACTTTATGCCTCTAGATCACACTCAGTCTCCCATACTCCAAGGTGACCATAACTCCTTAGTCTCTCTCCTCACCTCAACACCTCCTCCCTTATCCTCATTCTTAAAGGCCTTGCCACTTATCTTCTATAGACTGAATGTTTGTGTCACCCAGCCTCCACCACCAATTCATATATGAAAACCTAATCCCCAGTGTGATGGTATTAAGAAGTAGGGTCTTTGTAGGTGATTAGGATATGAGGGTGGAGTTCTTGCGAATGAGACTAATGCCTTTATAAAAGAGATCCAAGGGAGCTCCCTTACCCCTTCTGCCATGTGAGGACACAACAAGAAGTTGGCTATCTATAAACCAGGAAGCAGATCCTCACCAGACACCAGATCCACTAGCATCTTCATCTTGGATTTCCCAGTCTTCAGAACTGTGTTAGTAGTTGTTACTTATAAGCCACCAAGTCTATGGTAATTTGTTATAACATCTCAAAAAGAGTAAGAAATTACCTCACTGAAATATTGAAACATTCCAAAGATCCTGGCACATAATATATATACATCTACACCCATCTCCACATACAGGGTCTACTTTTCTTCCCTTTGGCATAGATTAACTATCCATCTTCATAATCTAAAGCTAGTCCCTCCATTTGTGCACTAGATCCCATCCTTCCTGCCTAATCGAGAGCATCATTTAGCACTTTTCACCATGCTTTCCATCATAAAATCCTGACTCTCTTCGGTATCATCTCTATCAGCATACACACATGCTACTATTTCTCCCAACTTAAAACAATAATAATTACAAGAAAAATATCATTCTCTTAGCCTCACTTTTCCCACCAGCTACCACAAATATTTTCCAGCACAGTAAAATTCTTTGAAAGAGTTGTCTAAAAACTGCTTGTCGTCCATTTCTCTTTTATCATGTCTTTTAAACCCTACTTAAATCAGGGTTTCATCTTCATCACTTAACCAAAAGTACTAACAAGGTCACTCAATAATTCCACATTGTAAATCCTATCATCAATTCTCAGTTCTCATTATCCTCAATGCTTACTGCTATCAGCAACATGTGACACACTGTCTTTATTGTTGGCTTCTTTTGCTAACCCCTTCTCTTGTCCTCAGAGTCTTAATAATGGCATGCCCCAGACTATGCTGTTTGGTCCTTCTTCTCTTTATACTCATTCACTTGGCAACTGCATCCAATCTGGTGCCTACTCAACATCACTACTCGGAAACCTCCTAAAAATCTATGATAAAAGAAGCCCATATGAAACTTCTGATTTCCTCCCAAATCTTTCCACTGACAGCATTTGTATTTTGGTTGATAGTAACTCCAATTTTCCAGTTTCTCAGGAAAGCCTTCCAATCATCTTGGCATCCTCTTGCATTCTTTTCCCCGTATCCAATCCATCAGGAAATTCTCTTAGTAAGTCCTACGATTTGTAGCACATCTGACCATCTCTACTATTTCCACTCTGTTCTATCTTCATCACCTCTTGTCTAGAATTTTGCAATAGAATTTTAACTGATATTTTCATTTCTACTCAACAGCCAATATGACCCTTTTAAGATATGCCATATTTGTTATTCCTCTCCTCAAAAGTCAATAATGATCCCTCATTATACTCAAAGTAAAAGCTAAAATCTAGACAGGGATCTAGAAAGCTTTACATGATCGAATCTCTATTGCCTCTCTGGATTCTTCTGCAACTACTCTCCTCTTCATTCATTACCTTCCAGTCCCATTGGCTTCTTGCTTGTTCTCACGTATGCTCTTGACTTGGGTCTCTGCCTAGAATTTTCTTCTCCCAGATATTTGCATGAAAGCCATTTACTTCCTTCCTGGCTTTGCTTAGCTATTACCTTCTCCATGAAGCCTACACCGTTTATCCTATTTAAAATTGCAATTTATATACTCCGCTTGATATTCCAATCCCCCTTAACCTGCTTTTTCTCTTAATTTTAAGAGCACCCATCACTCTCTAACATTCTATATAGTTTACTTATTTCATTTACTTTTAATCTATTTCTCTTCACAGGAATATATGTCTGTTTCCCTCTACCAGAATGTAAGCTCCACAAAGGCAAAGATATTTGCCTGTTTTGATCACTGACACATTCCAAGTATTTGAAATAGTTCAGAATACAAATCTTGTTGACTTTTGATGGGATTATATCTCATTAAACCCATAGTAAATTAAAAATATCATAGGTTAGAAATGCTTCTAATATACCTAACCTGCTGAACATCATAGCTTAGCCTAGCCTACCTTAAATGTACTCAGAACACTTACATTAATTACAGTTGGGGAAAATCATCTGGCAACACAGTACCCTGTAGGGTGTTGGTTGTTAGACCTCGTGATCACATGGCTGACTAGAAGCTGCAGCTCTTTGCCCTGCCAGCATTGTGAGAGAGTATTGTACTCCATATTGCTAGCTCAGGGAAAGATGAAAATTCAAACTATGGTTTCTACTGGATGTGTCTCACTTTCACAACACTGTAAAGTCAGAAAACCAAAGTCAAAGCTTCTTCAGTCAGGACCATTTATATGTGACAGACACTCAGTAAACATTTATTCAATGAATGAATCAATCAAACAAAAATTCAAACGTTAAAAAAATGAAATTATAAAATGCTGGAATAAACTTTTGTGTGTTGTAGAGGGAACTATAAAAAAAAGGCCTTTTATTGTACCTTGAAATCCTAAGTCTGAAAAAAAAAAACTGAATTAAAATAATTTTAAAAGAAAAACACAGTAAGCCAAGACAAATCTCAAATCACACAAAAAATCTTGGCTCACATATCAAATATGAAGACTAATTTTTGTAATATACAAAGACCTTTTAGAAACTGATAATAAAATCTAACAGTCCAGTAGGAAAATAGACAAAGGTTATGAACATAAAGTTCACATAGAAAAAATAATGATGGTTTTAGCCATATAATAAGATGCCCAACTGCTTTCATAATAAGAGAAATACAAATTAAAACTGCCCTGAGGTTGTATATTTACCCGTCAGAAAGACAAATCCAAAGACTTGATAAAGCTCTCTATAGGTAAGCTTGATAATATCACTCACACATTGAGAATATAAACTGATGCAACTCTTGTGGAAAGCAATTTATCAATATCTGACAAAATTACAAATCCATACATCTTTTGACCTAGTAATACCGATTCTGGGAATGTATCCAACACAAACCTATTTGGCACATGTGACATGAGGTCTTTAAGAAGTTATTTGTCACAACATTGCAAGTTGTAGTAAAATCATAGGAACAAAACAAATGTATATCAATAAGGCACTGGTTAAATAAATCATAGGACAGTACCTCCATCAAATGAAATACTATTCAACTGTAGAAAAGAATGCAGCTCTCCATATTTTGGTATTCCTTGAACTCCAAGAAACAGCGTTAACTAAAAACTTCAAAGTGAAGAACAATGGTGTCTTGTATTTAAAAGGCAGGACAAAATAATCATATAATTTGCACTCCCTTACATGTTGCCTTGGTCCATTTAGGCTGCTATGAAAAAAATCACAAACTGAGTAGCTTATTAACAACATAAATTTATTTATCCCAGTTCTGGAGGCTTGGAAGTCCATGATCGAAGCACTGGCATATTCAGTGTCTAGCGAGAGCCTGCTTCCTGCCTCATAGATGGCACCTTCTCAATGTGTTCTTACATGCGGATGGAACAAAAAGTCTCTCTCAGATCTCTTGTATAAGGGCACTAATCCCATATATGAGTGTTCCATCCTTATGACCTAATCACTACCCCAAAGGACTCAATTCCCAATACCATCGCCTTCGAGGTTAGGGTTTCTATATATAAACTTGGGAAGAAAGCAAACATTCAGACCATGGCACATGTATATAAGCAAACACTGGAAGGATATAGAAAAATTAATTAAAGTAGTTACATGTGGAGTCGGACAATAGGAACTGGGCAAAAGAGAGAAAAAGGTAGGAGCAAGACTTTCATTGTATTCTTTTGCATTTTTAATATTATTTTTAAATGATAAAAAGATATTACCTATCCTAACAATTAAATGATAAAAACTGTTGCAGAAAAATAACTCATAAAATTACCTCAGTACTACATTATTGAAACACAAGTAACTTCATTTGATCAGTAACTTGACTGAACAGTTTACAAACACTAAATATGCAGCCAGAGAAATAGAAGTTTCCTCCATTTTGACTCCAGAAAGACTCTAGTGAGAGAGGAACTGGTACTGGGAAAGAATTCGTTATCGTTATTTATTAGAAACTGCAGGCCAGCAAGCATGTCAGGGACCTGAATAAAACAAAGCAAGAAGCATTATTAGCATCAAAAAACAAACACTGACAGTGAGCAACACGACTTCCAGAATGAATAAACAGGTGTATAGCCACTTAAAGCATAATTTCCATATAATAGGAGCAAATAGGTACATAAAAGAGAAGCCATCCCACTGAGACTGAGAAAAATTGGACCACAGAGCAGTAAAATGGTGGTGTTGTTGAAGTAACAATCAAGCTAGTAGGTGATGAAAACAGAAAGAAAACAAACAGTGAGGAAACCTTCCATGTATTTAGCATCAGTCAATTCCTTTCTAGGAACAGCTCAAAGCCAAGAGTTGAAAAGAAGCCTGCACCCTAATGCTCCCATCTTTGACTCTCGAAGTATACTATTAAAAAGTGGTGAGTAAGGACAAGTAGGTTTCTCCCACCATGATTCCTATCAAGACTCTTCACCAAAATCTGAGAGATCAAAGGAGTGCAGCCACATTAATTAAAAATATAAGTGAAGAATATAAGAATGAATTGAATCAGGCGTATTTTGCCTAGAGAAGAGGGGGTAATATTACTAAAACACCAGGGGTTCAGTCTAGGCCTTGCCTCTTACCATGCACAGAAAGCCAATGACAGAGACAAGAAGTATTGTTAAGGAAGAAGGTTTTAATTGGGTGCAGCAATCAAGGAGATGGGAGATCAGCCTCAAATCCATCTCCCTGACTTACTAAAGCTGGGGATTTAGATAGCAGGTAAGAAATGTAACTATGTGTGAGAAAACAGGAACTCAAGAGGGGTAAGGAAACAATCATAAGAAATGAGGAACCTGGAGTCTCATTGTCTGAATGCCATGATCTGGTGATTTTTAGTTCTTTGATACTTTTTGAGAAGCATGGGGGTCCTTTTCTGAGGAAGAAACTCAGGTAAAACAAATTAAGTTTTCAAGCTTTAAGAACACAAGTGTCAATTTCTATGTTTATTCCCCCACCACCACCACAAAAAAATCTATGGGACTATTAGGTCAGTTTCAGTAAGAGAAAGAGCAACTAGGATCAGTATCAACCAGAACAAATATTATTTGATTACCAACCAGTTTAGGTTTTGGGAATTAGAAAATAAAAGAAAACATAAACCTTGCCTCAAGGAGCTTAGAAGATAGGGTATACACATTCAAAAAAAAGTTGTAAACTGGTTGATTATGGGTCAATCCAGGATAGAAATGTGTTATATTATAGAATGATACGTCAATATTTAAAATATTAGGCAATTTCGTATAAAACTTCAGATTTCAGCTTTGCTTCAAAAAGCAGGACACAGAGGATTACTGAGTGTTGAAAGGAGGAAGTGTTTCAGGGATCATGGGATATATTTTACACTGAAGACAAAAGAAGCACCATGTGCAAAATGATGCGGACTGTAAGTGGTATAATAATAATGCCTATTACCTAGAAATATCATGAATTAAGTTCTTAGCACAGTGTCCTATGAAAAGAAAGCAATTCAATGCAGACAAAAGAGCCAACTGAATACACGAATTTATTTTCCCTCCTTCCTGAAACCATACTGTATTAGTTGTGTTGTTTTGTTCTGTTGTTTTGTTTTGCTTCACTTTGAGTCTTTCAATATGCAAAGCCAAGAAGAGGAGAGGAGAGGAGAGGAGGGGAGGGGAGGGGAGGGGAGCAAAAAGTTTGGAAGCCAGAAAGTAAATAATTAACTAATTGTAACTGACAGCAAACCCAAGCAGGCAAAATACAAAGCTAGTAATGGGAGAAGTGAGAAGCAACCCTATGTATTTATAGCAGGTAACTGCCCTCCTCTGGAGGTGTAGTTGAAAATAAATCCAGAAGATGAAGATTGGTCAAAAGTGTTTTTAAGAACCACTTATCTCACCACGATATTGTCAGATGAGCTGTGATATGGTTTGGTTCTTTGTTCCAACCCAAATCTCATCTTGGATTGTATTCCCATAATTCCCATGTGTTGTGGGAGGGACCAGTGGGAGATAATTGAATCATGGGGGCCATTTCCCCTATACTGTTCTCATCATAATGAATAAGTCTCACAAGATTTGATGATTTTACCAGGGGGTTCTGCTTTTGTGTCTTCCCTCATTCTCTCTTTGCCTGCTGCCATCCATGTAAAACGGGACTTGCTCCTTCTTGTCTTCAACCATGATTGTGAGGCTTCCCCAGCCACATGGAACTGTAAGTCCAATTAAACCTCTTTCTTTTGTAAATTGCCCAGTCTCGGGTATGTCTTTATCAGCATCATGAAAACAGACTAATATGGTAAATTGGTACCAGTGGAGTAGGGGCATTGCTGAAAAGATAACCAAAAAATGTGGGAGCAATTTTGGAACTTGGTAACAGGCAGAGGTTGGAACAGTTTGGAGGCTCAGAAGAAGACAGGAAAATGTGGGAAAGTTTTGAACTTCCTGGAGACTTGTTGAATGGCTTCACCCAAAATGCTGATAGTGATATGGACAATAAAGTCCAGGCTGAGATGGTCTAAAATGGAGATAAGGAACTTGTTGGAAACTGCAGCAAAGGTTACTCTTGTTATGTTTTAGCAAAGAGACTGGTGGCATTTTGCCCATGCCCTAGAGATTTATGGAACTTTGAACTTGAGAGAGATGATTTAGGGTATCTAGCAGAAGAAATTTCTAAGCAGCAAAACATTCAACAGGTGACTTGGGTGCTGTTAAAAGCATTCAGTTTTAAAAGGGAAACAGAGCATAAAAGTTTGAAAAACCTGCAGCCTGACAATTTGACAATTTGACAGGAAAGAAAATCCCATTTTCTGAGGAGAAATTCAGGCCACCTGCAGAAGTTTGCATAAGTAACAAGGAGCCAAATGTTAATCCCCAAAACAATGTGGAAAATGTCTTCAGGGCATGTCAGAGATCTTCACAGCAGCCCCTCCCATCACAAGCCCAGAGGTCTAGGAGGAAAAAGTGGTTTCATGGGCTAGGCTCAGGGTCCCCGAGCTGTGTACAGCCTAGGGACTTTGTGCCCTGCATCCCACCAGCTCCAACTGTGGCTGAAAGGGGCCAAGGTAGATCTCAGGCCATGGCTTCTGATGATGCATGCCCCAAGCTTTGGCAGTTTCCACATGGTGTTGAGCCTGCAGATGCACAGAAGTCAAGAATTGAGGTGTGGAAACCTTCACCTAGATTTCAGAAGATGTATGGAAACTCCTGGATGCCCAGGCAGAGGTTTGCTGCAGGGGTGGGGCCATCATGGAGAACCTCTGCTAGAGCAGTGCAGAAGGGAAACGTGGGCTTGGAGCCCCCACAGAGACTCCCTACTGGGGCACCACCTAGTGGAGCTGTGAGAGGAGGACACCATCCTCCAGACCCCAGAATGGTAGATTCACCTACAGCTTGCACTGTGCACCTGAAAAGCGACAGACCATCAACACCAGCCCATGAAAGCTGGTGGGAGGGAAACTGTATGCTACAAAGCCACAAGGGCTGAGCTGCCCAAGAGCATGGGAACTCATCTCTTGCATCAGTGTGACCTGGATGTGAGACATGGAGTCAAAGGAGATCATTTTGTAGCTTGAAGATTGGACTGCCTGGCTGGATTTCAGACTTGCATGGGCCCTGTAGCACCTTTGTTTTGGCCAATTTCTCCCATTTGGAATGGTTGTACTTATCCAGTGTCTGTATCTCCATTGTATCTAGGAAATAATAGCTTGCTTTTGATTTTACAGGCTCCTAGGCAGAAGGAACTCACCTTATCTCAGATGAGACTTTGGACTGTGGACTTTTGAGTTAATGCTGAAATGAGATAAGACTTTGGGGGACTGTTGGGAAGGCATAATTGGCTTTGAAATGTGAGGACATGAGATTTGGCAGGGGCCAGGGATGATTGATACGGCTTGCCTCTGTGTCCCCACCCAAATCTCATATTGGATTCAACACATAATTCCCATGTGTTGTGGGAGGGACTCAGTGGGAGATAATTGAATCATGGGAGTCATTTCCCCCATACTGCTCTCATGGTAGTGAATAAGTCTCATAAGATCTGATCGTTTTATCAGAGTTTCTGCTTTTGAATCCTCTCATTCTGTCTGTCTGCTGCCATCCATGTAAGATGGGACTTGCTTCTCCTTGCCTTCTCCATGATTGTGAGGCTACCCCAGCCACGTGGAACTGTAATTCCAATTAAAACCTATTTCTTTTGTAAATTGCCCAGTCTTGGGTATGTCTTTATTGGCAGCATGAAAACTGACTAATACAAGCTGGATGGCTGTTTCACCCCATTGAGCATTTACATCCTGAATGCCCAGATCTTTGCCTTCTTACCCCATGCACTTCACAGAGGTTGAAAGTCAGGTCTGTAACCTTTCCAGCAAGAGATTGAAAGCAGTTACTCAAAAAATCAGACCTATACATTGAAAAATAGTATCAAAACAAACAAAAATGAAAATGATTCACAGAGAAACATAAACTATCCAGAGAGATTTTCAAAATATTATTAAGATACTTGGAAACCTAATAAAGGATAATTCATCTATGACGAAGAGAGCCGAATACTATTTTTAAGAAGGAATATTAGAAAACAAAGAAGGGTTTCCTGATTTCCACGCTAGACAGTGATACAGCAGGTGGAGTTAATAGCCCTTGTATGATTTCCAAATTCATGCAAAGGCCACATGTGAATATCATTCAGCTCTGACATCCTGCTTTCACATCCTTTCTTTATATTCATCTTCCCTGATTCCCTATTTTGGTCTGAATATCCCTTATGTGAAAGTACAACATATCCTGTGCATATATCTTATATGGCTCATATACAATATACCATAAATTTGTATGTTTAGTTGTCCATCTCCCACACAGAGTATGAAGATCCTCCAGGGAAAGGACTGGGTATCACCAACACATGGCATGATATCTGGCATATTAGTATGTGCTCAATAAATGTCTGTTGAATGAATAAATTGAATGGATGAGTGAAATGCTATCACACTAGTTTGGTATGTCACCAAGACTGATAATCCCAAAAGTCCATTATCAGCTTTGCTGAACTCCCATGCCTAAATCAGCTATGCCACTTTCCAGAGGAAAAACAAACAAACACACAAACAAACAGAAAAATGCTTGGGTAGAGAAAGAAAAGAAGGATAGGATCCTTCCCTTATTGAAGAATGCCCATTTGAGCAAATAATATCTAGTTATATACAAGAAAAATAAATCTATGAATCATCTATGGATTTCTCCTTCCAGTTGCAAAGGCAAATGCTCTGTTACTAACTCCAAATTCCCACTCACACACTTTCAAATATTAACAGTGGTCAGATCTGAAGCTTCTTTTCGGTTCTATGTTTTCTGATGTTTCTATAGTAGACAGGTATTACTTGGACAATAAAAATGAATTATATATATATAAAATATAAATTCAAATCAATGCTGAAATATACTTTAAGAAAATCCCTACCTCTTTCTGAATCAACAATGGCATAGGGTTTTTAGCCTGTTCCTACATCATAGTCAACAGTGAAGCTTGTTAAAAGATACTATTGTCCTTGCTCCTCTCATATCTGCAGAACAAATATCTACGAGAGAGACATCTAGGTATACATATTTCTAACTTGCTACACAGGTGAATCTGATGGCCATGCAAGGCTCATAGTCACCACTTACAGAATGTATAAAGGCTCCCTACAGATGTATTATCTGAAGTAAAGAACCAGGACTCCACCCATTCATTGTCTTCATTCACAGCTGACAGGTGAGAAAGTACTCATTAACTGGGTAAGAAGAGGGAAAAAGAATACATAAAGAATAGGATTTCTCAGGGTAATGACTGAACACAGTTTAATCCAAATCCAGAGTATCTATTAAGTGAAGACAATGGGTAAAACAGGACTTATCAGGATTACTTCAAGTTTATCTTGCTTTCTATATTTCTAACTGCTAAGGCATAATTTATTAGAGGATTACCTCCATTAAAACCCACCCTCTTAGCCTTTTTGCCAGCAATTCTTTCCAAAGCGTATAAAAGCTTATTTCAGTTCTTAAGAAGCTAGTTAATCAAATGGATATTCAAGTTCACTTGCCTGGTATCCTTTGCTAAGAGTTGACACTGAAATAAGGACTTATAGCGTATGCATTTGAGCTATTAACCATGCCTTCTAACTATTTATCTTCCTTCCCAGACTCAAAAGCTAAAATTTTGTTAGCCTGTCACTTTATTTTTATTCACCATATTGCATTTGGATAGCATCACTATTATATTAATGTAATGGATCATTTCTGTAATTGAGTGTGAATACTATCACTTTTCACCCTTCTAGAGTTATTAATTTCAGTTTATTCATTGCATTTTTGAATGTAGCTGCACAGTAAATAATGCAACACAAAGAGGCTTTAACCTATTCACAAAGCCTACAACAAGGATATAAAGCCAGTGGTGTATTAACTTTAAAAATAGATTAATCTTATCTTGTAAAAAGAAGATAAAAGATAGTTCTGTCAGTAAGAACAACCATGCTTGAGGCTGTAAATCATACTTGAGAATATAAAGAGAAGCCTGGAAGCATAGGTTAAATTTTTCTTTCTATCCTTGGAGAAAGCCTTCAACTCAGTGGACATTAAACACACCACACACACACACACACACACACAGACACACGTACACACATGCACACACATGCACATACACATTCAGTCATTCAGGTATTTCTTCATATTGGTTATGTTGATAAGGCATAAATCCAACAATAGCAACAATAATTATAATTTCATCTCACAGCACTTTACAGAAGGCTTTATATACATGAAACTGAAAATTGATTAAATTCTTAAGTGTGGCCATTATATTGTCCAATAATATCCTAAGGTATATAGATTAGAAATAGAGAATATAACAGTATTCATCAGACTAACACAGTAGTTCAAACTAACAACAAAATTCAGTGCAAAATAAATATCTGCAGAGCCATGTAGGAAAGATACTTGAATAGCCTAAGAATTATCCTCAAGTTTTTGAGAAAAGCACTCAACATCATTTGTAAAACATAGACAAACCTGGATTAAAGGACTGCCAAATGGATTATGAGCTCTTTGTATTGTGAGCTCCTTAGGGTGGACTGAGACTGCTTCATCCTCTCTTTCCTAAAGCCTAGCACAGTGCTAGCTATATACAAGGAGCTTAACAATTTTAAGGGAATAAACCAGCTAAGATTCTTAAACACAGCCTATTACAGAATAGTGATACCCATACTACAATTCTGTTGAGTCAAACACATGTAGGATTAGATACAAGCACAATGTCTAAAACATTTTTTTCCCTTTGTGTATAGAAATAACTACACGGCAGAGATGGAAGAAACGAGAAGCTTACTTACCTCGTCTACTCAAAGTCATGCATTATGTACAGCATAGTGTATACCACAGTGGCTTTACAGGAAGCTGAGAACTGAATATGATACAGCAATGAAAATGAAGGAACCACTGTCACATGCAACCACAAGGATGAATTTCAATACACAGAGAACCTAGACCAAAGGCAAGTCACTTTGTATTTTTTCGTTTGTTTTGTGGTCTCCAAAATGAGGCTAATAATACCAACCACGTAAGTTTTCTGAAGATTGAGTTGTCTCTTGTGTATAAAAATCATAAAATAAATGTTAATCATCATCAAATTTATTAATGTTATGATTATATGTGTGGTGCTCCCCTAGACACCGTGGAGAGATTGGATCCTGTCAGAAAGTAGTTTACAATCTGGTAGAAAAGATAAATAAGAGATGGATGTAGCTACTGTGTGCCTTTGTTTTCCAATTTGTGAAAACAGATAATAACACCCATCTAATCAGTTCACTGCACTCCAGCTTGGGTGACAGAGCAAGATCCTGTCTCTAATAAAGATAATAATAATCATACTTATATAATAGATTTTGGTAATTGGAAATTATTTCCTAAAATATAAATGTCATAAAAACAAGGATTTGTCTGTTTTGTTTACCCTAATACTTTTGGAACCTACATAGTATTAGATGGTAGTAAATATTTGTTGAATAAATACATGAATGAATGAATGAATGAAGCATATAGCACATGAAAAACATACAATAAGTTTTAGCTATCATTAATCACTCAATATATAATATGGTAAGAAAAACTAACATATTTATTTATGTAAAGTAGAAAATTTGAAGAGTTAAAAGAATTGTCCAGAAATACCCCAAAAACACTATGAAAGTCCTGACAAGAATGGTAAATTTTATTTAAGAGGAACTGTGCAACAACAGAAACACAATTAAATAAATTATGGTATATTCATAATTTAAAATAAAATAAACCACAGAAAGTGAAAAAAATCTCATACATAGTCACATAGATGACTCTCAGGAGCATATACTCTATTATTCCTGGTATATGAAATTCAAACCAGGTCACCAAATATTTTATAGTATTATTAGAATACTTACTTTCGGGAAAGATGAAAAGTATAGGATTAGAAGGACATAGGGAGGACTCTAGTTCTAGTGATGTTTTATGTCATGACTTGGGTAGTAATTTCACAATAACAATGTTACTGAAATACCCAGGGTTCAGTCTAGGTCCAGTGTAGGTCCTGCTGCATGGAAAGCCAATCACTGAGAGGATTATTGCCAAGGAAGAAGGCTTTAATTTGGTGCTGCAGCCAAGATCAGTCTTAAATCCATCTCCCTGACCCACTAAAATTAGGGGTTTAGATAGCAGGGAAGAAATGCAATAATGTGTAAGAAAAGAAGTAGGGAGGGATAAGGAAGCAATCATGGTGAATGAGGTGTCGGGCATCTCATTGCCTGAACTGGTGATGTGATGAGTTTCAGTTCTTTGATACGTTTTTGTTTGTTTGTTTGTTTGTTTTTAGAAGCCTGAGGTCATTTCCTGAGGAAGGAACTCAGATAAATCAAATATAAGTTTCAAGCTTTAAGACCAGATGGGTCAATTTCTGTTTATCAAAAACAAAAAAGCAACAAAACCTATCAAAAAGACTATTGGGTCAGTTTCAATAATTCATCATGTATGTTTATTATTACTCAGATTTGCTTTTGCTATCATAACAAATAACCCCAATATCTCAGTGTTCACAACAAAATGTATTTTGTTCCCTGCTTCCATTACATGAGAACTGTGGCCTGCTATGTTCTCCTGGGTTCACCTGGGCTCAGCTCAGCTTCACTTCATTCCAGGAATCTCCTTTCTGTGTCCCAGGCTAGAAAAGTAGCTACTATTTGTGGCATGCTTTTCATATGGCAGAGTTTAGAAACTCAAGGGTGACAGAGGCAAACTATGCAGCTGTATTAAAATTTTCTGCTCAGATGTGGCATACATATAGCTTGTACAAAACTTTGTTGTTATCTATTTGACCCAGTCATTTCTGTTACCAGTAGAGGGTGTCAAAGTTCTTGGCATTTTGAACAAAGAATGGGACAAAATGCACAAACAAAGCAAGGAAAGGAAAGCAGATTTATTGAAACAAAAGTACACTCCACAGAGTGGGAGCAGGCTCCAGTAAGCAGCTCAAGAGTGCTGGGTACAGAACTTTCTGGGATTTAAATACCCTCTAGAGGTTTCCCATTGGTTACTTGGTGTATGCCCTATGTAAATAAAGAGGCTAAAGTGAAACTACAAAGTTATTTACTTGGTGTATACCCTTTGCAAATGAAGAGGCTGAAGTGAAGTTACAATGTTATTTACTTAGGCTTAGAAAGTTGGGGTTTTTTAGTTTGATTTAATTCTAGGAAGTCCTTAGGTTCCTTGCCTCCAGACCTTATTGTCCTGCCTCAATCTTTACATGTCATGAGCCAGATCCATATTCTTCTGAGACACAGATTTCTCGGCAGATATTTTGAGTTTATCAAGTTTTGGTGGGAATATACTGTTGGTCTCTATCCTCAGTCATTTCTCCAGCTGAAAATATTATTTTATGGGTATAAATGAGGTCACACATTAGTGGAATTTGAGTTAATCAAAATTATCCTGTAGGAGGGATTGTGGACTTGGACCAGGAACCTTCCTGAAATAGGAAAGCTTCTCCTCTTTGCCTTGAAGAAGTAAGCTGCTATGTTGTGAGAGTCTGGGAGAGGACCACATAGCATGGAACTGCCAGCAGCTTCAAGGAACTGCAAGTAGCCCCCATCTGACAATTAGGAAGAAAAGGGGAACTTCAGTCCTACAAATGCAAGGACCTGAACTCTGCCAACAACAATCACATGAGCTTGGAAGACAATTTGAGCTCCAGAAAGGAAAGCTGCCAGGTCAACACCTTGATTGCAGATCTCAGAAGATATACCTAAGCTGTGCCTGAACTTCTGACCCACCGCCTCTGTGAGATCAAAAAATTTAAATAAATAAAAATAAAAACCATATTCTTTTAAGATGCTAACTGAATTTGTAGTAATTTGTTATACAGCAGTAGAAAAAAACAATGGATGCTCCATTCCATAAACTCTACATGACCTCACATTGGTTCTTGCACTCTTCAAACTGTCTAGGTAGGCAGTGGTTCTCAAATTTCAGCAGTGTGCATCAGAATCACCTGAAAGCCTATTAAAAAGGAAGACTGCAGATTCTCTTCCCCAAAGATTTCAATTCATTAGATCTAGGATGGGATCCAAAATTTTGTAATTCTAACAATTTCCCAGGTGATGCTGCTGCTATCGGTCTAGAGACCACACTTTAAGAATCACCAGACTACTGCAAGTATAATGTGACTATAATTACTTCCATGCAATTCAAATGCCCTCAATAGCAAACTACTATGAGAACATAAGAATTTGATAAAGGCCAATCGTTGTCCAGTCTATCATTAATGGACATTTGAGTTGATTCCATGTCTTTGTTATTGTGAATAGCGCTGCAGTGAACATACATGTGCATGTATCTTTAAAACAGAATGATTTCTACTCCTTTGGGTATATACCCAGTAATGGGATTGTTGGATCAAATGGCATTTCTGGTTCTAGGTCTTTGAGGAATCGCCACACTGTCTTTCACAATGGTTGATTTAATTTACATTCCCATAAACAGTGGAAAAGCATTCCTATTTTTCTGCAGCCTCACCAGCATCTGTTTTTTTTTTACTTTAATAATAGGATTCTGACTGGCGTAAGATGGTATCTCATTGTGGTTTTGATTTACATTTCTCTAACGATCAGTAACATTGAGCTTTTTTGCATGTGTCCATTGGCTACATAAATGTCTTCTTTTGAGAAGTGTGTGTTCATGTCCTTTGCCCACTTTTTAATGGGGTTGTTTATTTATTCTTGTAAATTTGTGTAAGTTCTCGGTAGATTCCAAATATTAGACCTTTATCAGATGGACATATTGCAAAATTTTTCTCCTATTCTGTAGGGTGTCTGTTCACTCTGATGATAGTTTCTTCTGCTTTGCAGAAGTTCTTTAGTTTAATTAGATCTCATTTGTCAATTTTTGCTTTTGTTGCAATTGCTTTTGATGTTTTTGTCATGAAATCTTTACCTGTGCCTATGTCCTGAATGGTATCGCCTACATTTTCTTCTAGGGTTTTTATAGTTTTGGGTTTGACATTTAAATATTTAATCCATCTTAAGTTAAAATTTGTAGAAGGTATAAGTAAGGCGTCCAGTTTCAATTTTCACTTTTTCAATATGACTAGCCAGTTTTTCCAGCACTAGCCAGTTATTCCAGATTAAATAAGGAATCCTTTTCCCATTGCTTGTTTTTGTCAGGTTTGTTGAAGGTCAGATGGTTGTAGATGTGCGGTCTTATTTGTAAGATCTCTATTCTGTTCTGTTGGTCTATGTGTCTGTTTTTGTACCAGTACCATGCTTTTTTGGTTATTGTAGCCTTATAATAAGTATAGTTTGAAGTTAGGTAGCATGATGCCTCCAGCTTTGCTCTTTCTGCTTAGGATTGTCTTGGCTATATGGGCTCTTTTTTGGTTCTGTATGATTTTTAAAGTAGTTTTTCTAATTCTGTGAAGAATGTCAATGGTAGTTTAATGGGAATAGCATTGAATCTATAAACTACTTTGGGCAGTATGGTCATTTTCACGATAGTGATTCTTCCTATCCACGAGAATGGAATGTTTTTCCATTTGTTTGTGTCCTCTCCTATTTCCTTGAGCAGTGGTCTGTAGTTCTCCTTGAAGAGGTCCTTCACTTCCCTTGTTAGCTGTACTCTTAGGTATTTTATTCTCTTTGTAGCAGATGTGAATGGGAGTTCATTGATGATCTGACTCTGCTTGTCTATTGTTGGTGTATAGGAATGCTTATGATTTTTGCACGTTGATTTTGTATCCTGAGACTTTGCTGAAGTTGCTTATCATCTTAAGGAGCTTCTGGGCAGAAACTGTGGGGTTTTCTCCATATAGGATCATGTCGTCTGTGGTACATACACACCATGGAATACTATGCAGCCATAAAAAGGAATGAGATCATGTCCTTTGCAGGGACATGGATGGAGTTGGAAGCCATTATCCTCAACAAACTAATACAGGAACAGAAAACCAAACATCGCATGTTCTCACTTATAATTGGAAGCTGAACCATGAGAACACATGGACACAGGGAGGGGAACAACATACACTGGGGCCTTTCAGAGGGATGGGGGAGGGAGAGCATCAGGATAAATAGCTAATGCATATGGGCCTTAATACCTAGGTGATGGGTTGATAGGAGCAGCAAATCATCATAACACATGTTTACCTATGTAACAAACCTGCACATCCTGCACAGGTATCCTGGAACCTAACATAAAATTAAATTAAATTTTAAAAAATCATATGTACTTCATAATTATATACACCTAATATGTACCCATAAAAGTTAGAAAATAAAAAAGCATGACACAGAAAAAAAAAAAAAAACCGCCAATAGCTGGCTTTCTTTCATGTTAAAGGTTTGCACAAAAGAATAAAAAAGGGAGAGAAGTCCTATTAAATGATATTCATTAGGCTTAATGTCTGAATTTCATTAAGCTACCCGATTCTCATTATGCCTTAGGCAAGTAAGCAGGTGTATATTTCCATGGATGCACTGAGACATAACTTTTCCCCACATTATAATTTACATTCTCATTTTTCTTTACTATTTTTATTATGGTTGGCCTGATTTATAGTAGAAATTGTTAAGATGTCACAATCAATATTTATACCTGAAATTGTTACAGTTCTATATTCTGTATTTTAAGTGGGCTCAATAAATATAAACTGAATTGATAATTATTAACTAAGTGTATAATATCCTTGTTTATACTACCTAAACAATTCAATACAAACTTTTTTAAAAGAATTACACCCACTCATAATAATATCATCAAGAAGCTATGAATTTGCTATTCAACTGTTTTAGTATGGGGTTTAATAGCTGGGCCAATACACCATGGACCTAAAAGATACTCGCGGTGGCTCACGCCTGTAATCCCAGCACTTTGGGAGGCCGAGACGGGCGGATCACGAGGTCAGGAGATCGAGACCATCCTGGCTAACACGGTGAAACCCCGTCTCTACCAAAAACTACAAAAAAACTAGCCGGGCGAGGTGGCAGGCGCCTGTAGTCCCAGCTACTCGGGAGGCTGAGGCAGGAGAATGGCGTGAACCCGGGAGGCGGAGCTTGCAGTGAGCTGAGATTGTGCCACTGCACTCCAGCCTGGGCGACAGAGCGAGACTCTGTCTCAAAAAAAAAAAAAAAAGATACTATACATATCAAGATAATAACATATACCTAGGCTTTCTATGTTTGATGTTCCAATTTGTTTAGATACAAAAGTCACCACTTTTGTCTTTATTTTCTATAAATTTTTAACAGAAATACTTCTTTCTATGCTGACAGCTTCCAAGTAACTGCAAAATGGCAAGAACTACATCATTTAATGAATATTCATATCAAAGAGATAGTTATAACATTTTTCATGCCTTTGCTCCTTTACCCTTCCTCAACACACACTTTGAGAATTACAGTGAATTTTTGAAATCCTGAAGGAACTATCTTCAATCCTTACACTAGGCTTTAAAAAATATTTTTAAATAATAGACCTTCGAATTAAAAAGGGAAAGAAATTTAGAAATAAGTATTTGTGGGAGGAAATCACATTAGCACATCCAAGATAAAATAATACATGAGAGTTGAGATTTAAAAGCGGTATAATAAATTGCTAGTAAGAAAGCATAATAATAATAGATAACATTAACACAAAAATATAAGTTCCTCAGAGATAAGAATGTCTGCTTTTTGTTTACTTTATTCCTTATTTCTAGAATGATAAAAGTCCAGAATGCCTGTTGAATAAATGAATGGTTGAACAAATAAATGAGTGCGTTTGATACAGAAAATAGATCATGTTTCTCCCAGTCATCCAAGGCACATCTGTGAACCTCAGTATACTTGGGAGCAAAATCTGTAATATAGAAAAGTTCATATTCCAGCACAATGTACTAGGTTCTCAGCACAAAAGTGAAAAGTACAAAATCTTGGTGTTCAAAGTCCACAATCCAAAGCCAGATATACAAATAGTTCTGATACAATGATACAAGTGCAAAAAGAGTTATATATATTAACGGGCCATAGACTGGTTGAAAAAACATTTGAGCATTAGCTAAAAAGATGAGTGAGAGGAGGGAAGAGTACAGGCACCCAAAGCAAAAGTACAGAAATCTCAAAATTCATAGTGTTTTTGGAGAACAGAAAGCTGTATATTTCAAGCTTTTAACCATAACCTGAAGCAAGAAGTATACATACAGTATTTTTTTTTTTTTAAACGGAGTCTTGCTCTTTCGGAAGACTGGAGTGCAGTGGCACAATCTCTGCTCACTGCAACCTCCCCCTCCCAGTTTCAAGTGATTCTTCTCTCTCAGCTTCCTGAGTAGCTTGGACTACAGGCACGTGCCACCACGCCCAGCTAATTTTTGTATTTTTTATAGAGATAGGGTTTCACCATGCTGGCCAGAATGGTCTTGATCTCTTGCCTTCGTGATCTGCCTGCCTTGGCCTCCCAAAGTGCTAGGATTACAGGTGTGAGCCACGAAACAAGTTTTATGAAATAATACCCACCTTTACTCATTTGACACATTTAGCATTTTCTGATCTATTATTTCTTCTTAATAGTGGTCAAGATGCACTAAATTAATTTCAAGATCATTTGTTTGAAAAACTGGGTTTAAGCATTGAATAGATGTGGCAAGCAGACCACTGAAATGAAAATACAAAGAATGTTCTGCCAGCAGAACTCCAACTCTTCTCCCATGCAGGTGGTTTGCTGCTGAGCTGCACGGCTTGGGGAAGGGCTGTGATCTAGGTCCCTTTCCTACTTAAAACATCTCATTGTGGTAAAAAAGATCAGTAAGGAACTCCTTCTCTACATCAAATACAAGTGCAGGAAAGGAAAGTGCCACAGGCCTTTTTACATCTACTCTAGCGGTAATGTTTGGTGCTTACCATTATTCTATCTAGAAGCATTAAGAGTGTTTAAAATTTATACTATTCTCATTTCTGGGCGCATACTACATTCTATCTATATCTGGATCTATCTCAGAGTTTACCAAGTCACATTGTCACACTGAACTAACGAAGCAAAACTCTCTATTCCTTGCTGTATGAACAATAATTTGTGCATCCACAATAGACTTTGTTGAAGACTATTTATTGAACACTTTCTATGTGCCAGGTTCTGTTTTAGTGCTAGGGACTACAACAGTGGGAATACAAAAGTCCAAGTCTCCTGGAGTTGATATTGTATAGAAAACAAATAAATTAATTAAACACATACAGATAATAATGAATGCTAGGAGGGAAAAAAATAGTCTCTTGGGTTTGAAAATATTATTTAAGGTAGCCAGGAAAGGCCTTTTTCATAAGGTAACATTTAAGTTGAGACATGAAGGATGAGAAGAAGCCATTAAAGTGAAGTGCTAAGGAGAAAAACAATTTTCTCAGCACCGGAAGATTATGCATGAAGACCTGATACAGGAAAGAAATGTGTTATTAGAAGCCAGTATATCTTGAGCCCAGTGACGAGTTGGGAAAAATCGTATGAGATGAGATGGGAAGTTACCTGAAGTTACTGAATTGTTCCAGCAACTAACATGGAAAGTTACTGAAAATGACATGGTTCAATGGGTTTTATAAAAGCTTATTATTTCAGCTATGTAGAGAAGGGATTAGATAGGGTTGAGATTAGAAGCTGAGCAATCCCTTAGGAGACTAATTTCCAGGCAAGTAAATATGGAAGATTAAACTAGCGTGTTGACAATAGAAATGGAGAAAAGCAGATGGATTCAAGATGTATTTTGGAGGTAGAACCAATGAAATTTATATTCAGAATTTTCTTGAAGAGACCGTAAGGAAATGAATTGAAAATTGTATGAAGGAATGAACGTATTTAAAAGGAAAAGGTGACATTCTGAGAAAAGAAAGAATGGCAAAAGTATACACTAAGCATCAACCTATGAATAAAAGTAATGTATTAAAGTGGTCGCATTTACAACTTTAATCTGATGTCCTACACTGGGCCTCAATTATCTGAAAATAAGATATTAAATCAACGCAGAAAAAGAGAAGAAATGCTTCAAGGTTTTTAGCCTTAAATGGTTGAGCCCAGGCCACTGAAAAAAAATATAATTTACCCAATTAAAATAATGAAACAAGATTTAACTAAGATCATTATAGTGAGAAACAGTTGTTCTCACTCTGGCTGCCCATTAGAATTCCCTGGGGAGCTTTTAAAAACTAGAAGCCCAGGTTCCACTGGAGTGATTCTGATTTAATTGGTCTGAGGTAGACCCAGGAATAGGTATTTTTTAAAAAGCTCCTTAGAGAATTCTAATGAGCAGCCAGGATGGAGAGTCTTGAGTTAGAAGTAGAGTACAGCTGAGGATGCCACATCAATAAACCTATTCTGCTAATGAAAGATTAATAGAGAAAATAGGATGAAAGAACTTTGATCCCAGACAAGGAATACAGGCCCATTGGTTACAAGGACATAATTCAAGACCACAAGAAAATAAAAGTCTATTTTCCTCTGGGTGCCTTTTTTAAGCTGGGAGAAAATGGCATTATACTCACCTTGTTAATAACGCAGACACTCATTTAAATGCCACACATATTTAAAAATATATTTTATTTCCATTATGAACAAAAAGAGAGTAACAGCTGATGGTTGACTACAAGAAAAATAGAAGAGAAAAAGGAGAATGTCAATATTGCCCAGACAAGGAAACATAGTAAAAAATGAGTTGCATTGAGAAAGTGATCGAAAGAAAGGGATTCCGTTATTTCTGGGAGAAAAAAAAAAATGCATATATATATAGAATACACCTAGCAACGAGTTTGCTTGTATCAGACGGCTCTTGAGTCTGCACTTTTCTGGATTTAACTCTTGAGTGAGCCACAGAATTATCAGAGCAGGGCCGAAAGCCGAGTAACTATTCCTCTAAGTAGAACCAGAAACATTATTCTTCCCCAACTGCAATGAAGATTCTCTGGTGGGTGAATGGGCAACTGAAGGCCAGAGAAGTTCTATTACTTGCCCTAAATCACTCAATTAATTAGTGGTCATACTGGAATCAGAATCAATATTTTGCATTGTTAGGTTTTAATTTTGTTACATTTGCACTCTAACTCCACTGAAAACAGAAAAGAGAAATATGTAGTGCAATTTCTAAATTGCCACATCTGGAGCACTTCAAGAGCTACAGTTGTCCAGTTAAGACGGTAGTGTGTGTATGGTGCCGCCATGTTAATTTGGTGGAATAAAACCAGAGGTGAGTTAGGCCGGCGCGATGGCTCACGCTTGTAATCCCAACACTTTGGGAGGCCGAAGCGGGTGGATCACCTGAGGTTGGGAGTTCGAGAGCAGCCTGACCAACAGGGAGAAACCCCGTCTCTACCAAAAATATAAAAATAGCCGGCCGTGGTGGCGTGCGCCTGTAATCCCAGCAACTTGGCAGACTGAAGCAAGAGAATCGCTTGAACCCAGGAGGCGGAGGTTGCGGTGAGCCGAGATAGCGCCACTGCACTCCCAGCCTGGGCAACAAGAGCGAAACTCTGTATCCAAAACAAACAAACAAACACCAGAGGTGAGTTGAGCAGAAGAAACAAAGGTGGATTATTAGTCTTAAGTGGGCGTGTCTACTTCAGGAAGGAAGTGAAAGCAAAAAACTGAGAAACTAAGGGTGGGAGGGGGAATGAAAGGATCTCAGAATGTGGGTGTCGTGGGTGGCAAAAGGGATGCCAAGACACCAGAAGAGCAATACAAAACAGCTCCCGTGGATAGGCACGGAAGACCTTCCGCGCTGCTGGCCAGGCGACCCCGCAGGAAGTAGGAAGGACAAGCGCGCACTACAAGTCCCAGAAGCCCCCGTTTCCTGGAGCCCGCGCCGTGCCGCGCTACGCCCGCCGGGAGCCGGCCAGAGCGGCCAAGATGTCGCAGCCCAAGAAAAGAAAGCTTGAGTCGGGGGGCGGCGGCGAAGGAGGGGAGGGAGCTGAAGAGGAAGATGGCGCGGAGCGGGAGGCGGCCCTGGAGCGACCCCGGAGGACTAAGCGGGAGCGGGACCAGCTGTACTATGAGTGCTACTCGGACGTTTCGGTCCACGAGGAGATGATCGCAGACCGCGTCCGCACCGATGCCTACCGCCTGGGTATCCTGCGGAACTGGGCAGCACTGCGAGGCAAGACGGTACTTGACGTGGGCGCGGGCACCGGCATTCTGAGTATCTTCTGTGCCCAGGCCGGGGCCCGGCGCGTGTACGCGGTAGAGGCCAGCGCCATCTGGCAACAGGCCCGGGAGGTGGTAAGGTTCAACGGGCTGGAGGACCGGGTGCACGTCCTGCCGGGACCGGTGGAGACTGTGGAGTTGCCGGAACAGGTGGATGCCATCGTGAGCGAATGGATGGGCTACGGACTCCTGCACGAGTCCATGCTGAGCTCCGTCCTCCACGCGCGAACCAAGTGGCTGAAGGAGGGCGGTCTTCTCCTGCCGGCCTCCGCCGAGCTCTTCATAGCCCCCATCAGCGACCAGATGCTGGAATGGCGCCTGGGCTTCTGGAGCCAGGTGAAGCAGCACTATGGTGTGGACATGAGCTGCCTGGAGGGCTTCGCCACGCGCTGCCTCATGGGCCACTCGGAGATCGTTGTGCAGGGATTGTCCGGCGAGGACGTGCTGGCCCGGCCACAGCGCTTTGCGCAACTAGAGCTCTCCCGCGCCGGCTTGGAGCAGGAGCTGGAGGCCGGAGTGGGCGGGCGCTTCCGCTGCAGCTGCTATGGCTCGGCGCCCATGCATGGCTTTGCCATCTGGTTCCAGGTGACCTTCCCTGGAGGGGAGTCGGAGAAACCCCTGGTGCTGTCCACCTCGCCTTTTCACCCCGCCACGCACTGGAAACAGGCGCTTCTCTACCTAAACGAGCCAGTGCAAGTGGAGCAAGACACGGATGTTTCAGGAGAGATCACGCTGCTGCCCTCCCGGGACAACCCCCGTCGCCTGCGCGTGCTGCTGCGCTACAAAGTGGGAGACCAGGAGGAGAAGACCAAAGACTTTGCCATGGAGGACTGAGCGTTGCCTTTTCTCCCAGCTACCTCCCAAGGCAGCCTGACCTGCGTGGGAGAGACGTAGCGAGGTCGGAGGAGAAAGGGAGATCCCACGTGCAAGTAGGGGGAATATCTGTCTCCCTTTTCCCGCATAGCCTCTAGGGAGGGAGAGTGAGTTCATTCTCCATTTGAAGAGATTCTTCTGGTGATGTTTACTTAAAAAGTTATCCCCCTCAAGAACGGATACAGCGTGCTTATTATTGGGCTTTTAAGCCTCAAAGGCATGTAGTACCAAGCACTTGTATTTCCATATATTTTGTTTCGTGGGGGAGGGAGGCAGAAGAACACAGATGAAAATGTCAGTTTTTGAAGGGTCCATGCACATTCCTGACACCTCACACCTTATCTAAGTCTGAAGCTGAGGAGAAAGAGTTCTTTTAGACTTCATACATTTCCAATACGACTTTAGTATCTCTCCAGAGCCATATTTTCTCACTCTGAATTAATTCCCCATCCCTAGGTGCCTGTAGGCTATGAGACTTCCTCATTGTTTTCTAAGTAAACTTCACTACTGGTAATTAAGGGGAAGGATATGAGGAAGCAGTTTAAATAGCCCTGTTCTCATTACTCTTACCACATACATAGGGTGCTAAAGTTGATGAACACATTAATCCGTTAAGTAAAATGGTCTTTGTAATTGTACGGCGTATCTAAGAAACTCAGAAGGTGCATTTAGGAGAAAGACCTGAAAGACAGAAATAGTATGGATTCTTATGTAGAGGACTACAAAATTCTTGTCTCTACTATTACAACCAAAAAACAAATATTTCATGTATGTCCTATAAAAATATCAGTGTAATTCTTATGAAACAGGCTGGTAGAGGAGGTTTCTGAGCCTAGCCCAAGGGCTTATTCATCACCATGGGTAAATTATTTAAACTCACTTAATTAAGTAAAATATTTTCCCAGCTAGAAAAGTGTACTCATTCTCATTTAAACTCTCATTTGGAGGGATCATGTGAGTTGGCCTACTTACAAGTAGTGAAAGTTCCTTTTTTAGTTTAGTTTTTTTCTTTTTTTTCTCTTTCACGCAGCCAAATGTGAAAGTTGTGAATTTAGGAAAATCACTTATAATGAAGTATGAATCTTGTTATCACATTTATTTCACTGATGTTTCCCTCCTTATCCTTGTAGCTAATAAAACATTGACATTCTCACGTTTTATAGATGAAGTAAGAAGTCTTGTGTGCTGTCTATGAGTTATAATGCTTTTGCCTTTTTAATATTACCAGTTCTTAAGTGTTACAGCCCATTCAGAATATAACTTCAGGACAATTCAAACTGCTTAATGTATGATTTTTGAGCTTCTGTATGCTAAGAAAATAGGTGTGAAAAACTGGTGTTCTGAAATAGCCTAACATTTATTGTAATTCTGATTTTTCTGCCCTTTTATTCATTGCATATTAAAGTATTAGAGTATAAAAACTGATTTGCTAAACTTTGGTGGTATGTAACACAAGATCTTCCATCATGGAGAGACATACATGTACAAAATTATCAATTTACAAGATAATTGAGTAGCAAGCAGTACAGTTATAACCATCACCATTTTGATGCTAAGATAGTGATCATCTCCTGTAAATGCTACAATTACAGCAAGCTAGACTTGAGTTAAGCTAGCGGGAAAAAATAGCTCCTTATAAGGTGTTCTATGTTTTAAATCAAACATTTCTTTAGAATTTTAGGGTGTGATTTTGAGTAGGTTTCTGGTGGTTTGGTTTGTTTTTTAAAAACTTGATTTAACAATTCCTTTACTAAGTGATAAATGAGAACATTCTTCCAAATTCGATTTTTTATGTATTTGATAAATACTATAGAGTTATCATTATCAGTATAAGCACATAAAGGGAACCTCAGTTAAAACTTGGAGGAACTATAGAAGTAAAGGGTATGTATTCCATAAAATAAGCTTCAGGATTTTTATTACTCCTTCCCAAAAGAAAAATGAATTATAAAAATACAGCGACTGAAACAATTAGTCAAAAGTTAGCATAACATAATGGCTACAAAATTGGACTCTAGAGGCAGACAGCCCATAGTAGAACCGAGGCTCTACCACTTTTTGTGACCTTGGGCAAAATATTAATACTTAAACACTTTTTTTCCTTCAAAAGGGAGGAAATGCCTCTCATATGCAAAATGGAGATTACAACAGTACCTACGTCATAGACATGTGAGGATTGAATGAGTTAATACATGTAACTACATAATGTCTGGTATGTAATAAGATCTCAATAAATCCTCAGTGTCATAGTTATGGAAAAGTCGTAAACCTGGAGCACTTGGATGCATGCAAAACGTGCAACAATAAATACTCAACATTTTGATTTTTTTACAGGTATTCAACAGTATGTGGTTGTACGTGAGGAGCAATGTATGACACTGTACACCAAATGATCCAAAGGGAATTCAGGACCTTTGGAATGAGGACACCTCCAGAAGGATGAAGGTGTAAAATGTATCAACATCCAGGCACTGTCCAATCTGTCTATATGGACTGGTACTGACTGCTGGGTACCATTGGACCACAGGCAGGAACTACCAGGCCCAAAGGAGAGGAGAACATGGTAAAGTTCGACCTGCTTCCCTCAAAGAACTTACATTTATTTTGCACTGTGAAGATTTCCAAATATTTTCATTAATTCATTGGACCAATGGACGTTTTATTGAGTATACAATGTAACAGTCATTGTGATAAGCATTTAGGATACAAACCAATAAAACACAGTTTCTTCCTTCAAATGATATGTTCATAAGATAAAATGGTAAGTACAATAAATGATAATGGACTAAAGACTGGGATGGTCTTGGTGTTAGAAAGGGCAAGTAATTATCTCAATTTACGTATCAGGAGATTATTTCAATTTACATACCAGGAGCAAAAGCTGTACAGATATTGAAGGACTTGCCTAAGGTTACATAGCTAATTCTTGGCTTTTAATTCCTAACCCCAAACAAAAATTAACTTGTTTATTATATTAATCTTGCCTGCTTTAATTAAAAATAGTAGTGGGCACGGTGGCTCACGCCTTTAATCCCAGCACTTTGGGAGGCCGAGGCGGGCAGATCACTAGGTCAAGAGATCGAGACCATCCTGGCTAACACGGTGAAACCCCGTCTCTACTAAAACTACAAAAAACTAGCTGGGCGTGGTGGTGGGCGCCTGTAGTCCCAGCAACTCAGGAGGCTGAAGCAAGAGAATGGCGTGAACCTGGGAGGCGGAGCTTCCGGTGAGCTGAGATTGAGTCACTGCACTCCAGCCTGGGCGACAGAGCCAGACTCCATCTCCAAAAAAAAAAAAAAAAAAAAAAAACCGGAAGCACATACTTCCTGAATGGGTGACAACAGTTTTTATTGTTTGATGAATGAAGGAAAGGGAAACGTCCTTAGCTTAAGGAAGTCTCATTAAAGATGTATCTCATAGGCCTCAAAGAACCACTTTCAGTGTATAGGATCTCACACTTGACAACTACTAGGCACTCATTGACATAAATACCCCCATACCCATTTTCCCAACAGTTAGTCAAATGTGGCACTCTGAGACCCCCAGAAAACTCCTCAAAACAGTAGCAAAGGTAGATGAACTCACAGGTGCTTGGTGCTGAGGAACAGAGGCATCTGATGAGGCTAAAAGTGGGCAGAAGTAGTTTTTAAAAGGCAAGTATGAAAGATACCTCCAGCAAACAAAACTGGCTAACGTTTTGCTTATAGCCAGCCATGTTAGCATCTTCACACTTTGTACCACCCAATGCTGAGGAGAGATGAATCAGTCAATGTGGGCCCCCTCCTCCCATATGTACATCTTTTTATCCATTCATTTTATGATTTAATAAACACCAACTATAAAATATTCAAGTTCTATGAAAAACAAGCAAATTCTACCCTCTAAGAACTAGTATACAGTATGGGAAATAAAATTACCTATATCAGTTCAGTAATTTGCATCCTTAGCCTGGAAAGACTGTCAGGGCCAAGGGAAAAGTTCTCTGTGACCCTCTGAAGTTTCTCTGAGAAGTCACCTCACAAATGCAAATTAATTGGAGAAAAAGCATACAAATTTATATAATGTGTACACACCGGAGCCCTCAGAATGAAGACCCAAAGATAAAGGAGAAAGTGTCCATTTTGATGCTGAGGTTCAATAAAATATGGATGACTATGTAGAAATATGATTGCACAAAAAGGATATGATCTCACGCTAACAGACTGAGCGAGGGATCCCAGCAGGGCCTGTCTGTCTTGGCCTCTCTGAGCAAAGATTCTTGGCCTCTCTGAGCATGCGTGCATTCCTTCTTGGTGTGAGGCAACACCATCTCTGGAATGGGGGTCTTACAACCCATAGGCAAAGAAGGTAGGTCACATAATTTCTTTATGAGTAGGTTTTATACAGAAAGGCAGAGGGAAAGTGAGTAATGATTTTAGGTTTTATGGCTGGCTTTGGGGAAGGGGGGTTCTGGTGTTTATGACCTGCCTTGGGGAAAAGTGATTCTAGTTTCTATGACTAGCCTAAGGGGAGAAGTGGACTGAGAAACAGGAGGGCAAGAGATCAGAGAAACACTTTTCCTTCCAAGGCCTTCATTTTGGGGTATTTTCTGAGTCCCAACATCATTTCGACTAAATCTGTTGAATGAAGCAAGGTTGAGAAGAGCCAGCCCGCTTATCCTTAGTGCAAAAACTCCCTTACTTATCACATAGATCATGAAATCCTCAGAGAAAAAGTCTTCTCTGTTATTAGTTCCAAAAGTAAGTCTATGTCCTCTAAATAACTGGTTTGTTTCAGCTAATGAACACAGTATATTGGATAGATGACCCTTCTCACATTGGCTACTAGAGAGCTGAGCCAAATTTATGCTTCACTGTGCTTTTTTTTACTTTACATCTGGCTCCACTTCTATACTCCAATTTTTTTCTTGATTTATCTTCTATCATTTATAATAAATATTACGTGTTTTGTTGGAACGTGTGTAACCTTATTCTCTTCTAAATTTTTTGGCATGAAAATATCTTCCTACTTTTTGGAATACCTGCAGAAGCTCTGAAGATAAGAAGGCTAGAAGACTCTGAGATATGTCCTCATTATTTCCTACAAAAGGTAGTGTCTCATCACATTGTTCATAGGGATGGATAACTGATGTGATCTCATCCTTTTAGCCAAATTTATAGCATTTTACATTTTATAGAATCAAGAGACTATGTGAAAAATCTGAGACATGAAGACAATTTGAGGAAACTGAATGTTCCTCAGGACTTTCTACGCCTAGAACAGGCCCTGATTAAAATCTTAAACACAACAGTGGGGAGAGTTACAGACTTCCAAACCTTTTCCAAAATGTGTCAAAACAGTAAGTGATAAGGAAGAAGATGATATAAGGAGGCTATTTCTCAAAATGTTATACATGCTCATAGTAATCCCAGCACTCTGGGAGGCCGAGACGGGCGGATCACGAGGTCAGCAGATCGAGACCATCCTGGCTAACACAGTGAAACCCCGTCTCTACTAAAAAATACAAAAAACTAGCCGGGCGAGGTGGCGGGCGCCTGTAGTCCCAGCTACTCGGGAGGCTGAGGCAGGAGAATGGCGTAGACCCGGGAGGCGGAGCTTGCAGTGAGCTGAGATCCGGCCACTGCACTCCAGCCTGGGCGACAGAGCGAGACTCCGTCTCCAAAAAAAAAAAAAAAAAAAGACATTTAAAACGAAGCTTGGAGCTGATTAAAATTAAGAGAATTTTAGTAAAAAGTAAGACATGACAAGTAACATTGGAATTGTACTCATTTGAAACCTTTGGTAATTAAGTGTATCATTATTGATAATAACTGTAGGGGAAGACACGTGATTTTAGTTGACTGAGTAGCTTTAAACCCTTATGGCAGACTTAAAATGCAGGGAGCTGAGAGAAAGAAAAAAAGTTCCTTTGTCTCTCTAGGCTGCCTCCTGCAAGAAAGGAAGGACAAAAAGAAGAGGTAGGATGGAAGGATATTTTCCCCAAGCTTTTAAAATACTTTACAAACACTCCTATAATTATGTGATATATGTTCCTGAAAAACCCTCATAATTCTGCAAAATTATTCAATAAAAATAACAAACTTAAGGGAAAAATGGGTTTGGTGAACCATCAAAACATATGTAACTTTGTAACCAAGAATCTAATAAGTGGGCGGTGTGGCTCAGGCCTGTAATCTCAGCACTTTAGGAGGTTGAGACTGGAGAATTGCTTGAGCCCAGGACTTCAAGACCAGCCTGAGCAACATAGAGACACCCCATTTCTACAAAACATAAAATAAAATAAAATAAAATAAAATAAAATAAAATATAAAATTAGCTAGACATGGTGGTGCATGCCTGTGGTCCCAGCTACTTGGGAGGCTGAGATGGAAGGATAGCTTGGGACCAGGAGGTTGAGGCTGCTGCTACCCTTGATTGGGCCAATGTATTCCAGTCCAGGTGACAGAGCAAGACCCTGTCTCAAACAAGTACTAACAAAATAATACCAATTTTAATAAAACTAGTTAAGAAATATAAATTTTTAATAAAGAAACTACAATAAATATAAATAAAAATAGCTTGATGGAAGGAAATAAGGAAGACTTATACAAAATAAAATTCACAAAGACAGAGAGAAGGCTTAATAAACATCTCTAAGACAGAATGTGGCCAAACAGAGCCAATAGGAGGAAGTAGGGTGCTGCATTCAATTGCATCAATATAGTTTGTGTTCAGTGACTGTTACCTGGTGGTGCTAATGCTACATTCTGTACTGATGTCATTCTACTTGCCAATTGAGTTTATTGATTTTACGGAAACACGCATTGTGATGGAACATTCTGTTCTTTGTGAAATTTCCAGAAATTAAAGTCATTCAGAATTCCATTGAGTTTAAAAATCTTTTCAGTGAAAATTTTCTTGAAGGGAAGGGAAGGTTATAACCACACTTTAGTATGAATTAATTTTATTCAGTCAACAGGAAAGTTAACAGGAAGGGAGAGTACAAATTCTGACCTGTGTAGAGTGAAAGGCAAATAGCTGAGTACAGTTACCTGCGTTTAAAAGGTAGTCTGATAGAGGGCATTGGGGACAATAGCTGGTTTTCCACAGTCACAGGGCAACAAAAAAAACATCTTGGGGCCAAAAAAAAAAGCCGAAAGTGAGTGAGAGAAGCATATAAATGACGAGTAGGATCCCTATGCATACTTTCTGCCTATGTCACAATTTCCTCAGGTAATTTTCTTCTTCCTTAAGTCACAGGCTTATAACAGTATTTTGATTGACGTAACTGTTGCTTATTTTGATACTTGACATTGTCCTTAACCTCACTTTTCAGGTTAATTTCTAAATCTATTCAAGGACTTTTCTATGTAAGAACTACTTAATCCTCTCAAATTTGTGAACAAAACTTTCCCCTCCCCATTGTTGCAAGCTGCAGTTTAGTAGGTGGTGTGGAATGGTGTGACTATTAGGTTTTCTTTTTAACACTTGCAGCTTTGCTTTTGGTAAAATTATTATGTTATATATTAATTACATATACTAATATAATTACATGTAATATGTTTATGATATTATAAAATTATTCTAAGAGCAAACTGTAGTTTTGACTTTAAGTTATATAGGATGGTGAAAGGATTCCAATCCACAAATGGTTAAAACATTTATTTCATGCATTCATTGGCATCAAAAACTTTTTACCAGGAATCTTTATTAAAAGGGCAAACTGCTTATTTTAATATGAACTTCTCACTCTACCATCATTTATCATCTGGTGAAATTATAAAAGTAAAAAACATTTAAGTGCTCTAGAATGAACAGTAAAAGAATTAAAAAGAGAGGATTTGGAAAATCCACAGATTGAATATCCAGTCACTGAATAATTAAGAATTTAGGCAAGAATTTACATATAAGAAGATATACGGAAAACAGCAATAGGTAGATTTTCATGGTAAAAGAAAGAGAGACAAAAAAGTCCTAAGATAGAAAAGAAAATGCAAGAGGAGTAGAGAATGTTGGAGAGGATCGAAACAACAGCGGCAGACTACAGCATAAGTAATGTTCTCACTAAATGTTAGGAGTTTGGAAACTCAGCAGATGTTCAGAAGATAGCTACAGGAGATGAGACAAAATGAGCTAAAGCAGAACAAACAAAATTTATCATCATTAATGCTTGCGATTCAAAAAGTATTACTATATTAAAATTATTTTTAAATTATTTTGGAAAGACAGTGTCTACTCTGTTGCCCAGGCTGGTCTTGAATTATTGGACTCGAGCAGTCCTCCTGCCTCAGTGTCCCAAAGTGTTTCGCACCCAACCATAAAAATGTATTGTTTCATATCAGTTTTCTGCCCAAGCCAACTCTGATGCAATCTTTGCAGTGATGAATAAATATTATTTCTAACATAGTCTGACATTTGCTCTTCTCTTAAAGGATTGGTTTTTTCTTAATAAATATTTGTCTTTTTGTTCTTTATTATTACTATTAATAAATATTTATTTTAAAGTTTACAGCCTGGGCACAGTGGCTCACACCTGTAATCCCAGCACAGTGGGAGGCCAAGGTGGGCACATCATTTGAGGCCAGGAGTTCGAACCAGCCTGGCCAACATAGTGAAACCCTGCCTCTATTAAAAATACAAAAATTGGCAGGGTGCGATGGCTCACGCCTGTAATCCCAGCACTTTGGGAGGCTGAGGAGGGCGGATCACAAGGTCAAGAGATCCAGATCATCCTGGCCAATATGGTGAAAACCTGTCTCTACCAAAAATGCTAAAATTAGCTGGGCCTGATGGTGCTCAACTGTAGTCCCAGCTACTTGGTAAGCCGAGGCAGGAGAATCACTTGAACCCAGGAGAGGGAGCTTGCAGTGAGCCGAAATCGCACCACTGCACTCCAACCTGGCAACAGACAGACTCCGTCTCAAAATAAATAATTAATTAATTAATTAATTAATTAAAAAAACAGTTTTGTATGGTGGTGTGCGCCTGTAATCCCAGCTACTCGGGAGGCTGAAGTATGATAATCGCTTGAACCCGGAAGGCAGAGGTTGTAGTGAGCCGGGATTGCCCCACTCGAGCCTAGGTGACACAGAGAGACTCTGTCTCAAATAATAATAATAATAATAATAGAAACAGGAGGAGGAGGAGGAGGAGGAAGAGGAGGAGGAAGGGAGGAAGGAGGAAGGAAGAAACCTACCCAATAGAGTTCGTTTCACATTCAACTAATGTACCCTGTTAGTCAAGCATACACATAAACATACACACACACTTTGTAGATATTCTGGAAATGAAACCATAAAGCAACATCTGTTGGGCAAATGTGGCTCAATTCCTGAAAAAATATGGTGCCATCATCTCAAAAATTGTCATGCAATTCCCTGGCTCCTTTCCTTTGCTCATGCTGCCTTTCCTGTCTAGAGCACTCATCTGCTCCCTTTCTTTCCCATATTCAACCTTCAATATCCTGCTTAAATGCCACCTCCCATACTAAGCATTTCCTCATCTCTCCATCGAAAGCAATCTGCTCTACTCTTTTGGGTCTTCCCTGTGTCTGCATTGGTTTTCTTTTATTGTCCTTTAAGGGTAGGGCATATTTCTTATTCATCTTTGCATCCTCCATTTTGCCTTGGATTTAGTACTTGTTTCTGTTATGTAACCTGGTTTCTTCAGGTACCTCATGATGGAAAGAGTGTTTTTATACTTTAAGGCCGATTTCCTGGCTTAACCAATTTTACAAAAGACCTTAGGTGAACTTAAATTAGGTGAAAATCCATTTAATAAGTTCCATTACCAACAGGAAATCAGAATATTGTATCCCAAGCTGAAGATGGCATATTTTAAATTGAATACTAACTTTGACAGTCTGGGTAACAAAGCAAGACCCCACCTCTACAAAGATTTTTTTTTTTTTTTTTTTTTTTTAATTAGCTGGGTGTGGTGGTATGCACCTGTGGTCACAGCTGCTTAGGAGACTGAGATGGGAGGATTGCTTAAGTCCAGGAGGTCAAGGCTGCAGTGAGCTGTGATTGTGCCACTGAATTCTAGCCTGGGTGACAGATGAAGACCCTGTCTCAAATAAAATAAAATAAAATAACTTTGAGACTAAGTTCTGCTTGGCACAATAATAAAAATATCTATTTATAAAACAAAATTGAACAAGTTATTGTTCCTCAGAAGAACCTTAACCAATTTACAGCAAGTTTTATCAGGAAGAAATTCATCCCAAACTGCAATACATATGCCAACTTCTGGCATAATGTGTTAGAATTGCTTCAATGTAATGTTTGTGTTCCACCATATCTAATCTATACATATGAAATATAACAGTATTATAGAGTATAATTTTTCCAGAAACTTTAGAGTAAAAAGTGCTTTTAATTAAACATTTATCTTAATATATTAACTAAACGTCACTTTATTTCAGAACAATTCATCAATATTTTAAGTAGATCTTGACGAAAATGCACTAAATCTATTTTTAAAAATGTTTTATTACTTGCAAGTTTCAGCCTGATGTGATTTTAAAATAGCCAAGTTATAAGTCCCTGAAAATTGGAGTTTATAATGGAAATACTGACAGACGCTTAACTTTTAGGAGAGCGAGTCTGCTGTCGTAATAACATTTGCTGTTGCTGCCTCAGTCAGTGTAGCAACATGACTAGGGTGCTAGATGTGGTATTTCAAATATGAAACTGGTAGAAAACTTGCTGAAATACTTTTCTATGTTTCTAAATTTTTAGAAAACTTGAATCTTGTTTTGGAAACTCCTTTTCTCTCCAGTTATTGCAATGAACAAGTATGAAGCCCTTTTCTTGTTTCTACAATATCTCAGTTGTCTCCTCCTCTCCCATGGCTGGTTTTTCCACAAAGCTTTTTTATCTCAATATACAGCACCCTGATACCCACTTCTTTGTTCAACCCAGAAAGCTAGATGTCAGTCTTAATTCCTAACATTACTTCTTCCCCCACATCTAATCTGTTGTAAACACTGAGGGGTTTACTGCCAAAATATATTTTGAAATCAGTTATTCTTTGCCATCACTACCATCACCTTGGTCTGTGTCACCATATCCTCTGATCAAGCCAATCACAATAGCTTCCTAGATTCCTTACTATCTTCCAAATGGACCTAAAATAAAATCCAGACTTCCTATCTTGATCTACAAGATCTTACCCTCTTGGACTTCATCCGCATTTCACCTCCCCCAAAGCCTCATTCACTTCTCTGCCCTACATAGGACACTGAAGTCACACTGGCTTTCTGGTAGTGCCCAGAATATGCCAGGCTCTCTGGGCTCTGTATGTTCTTCATTTAGAACATTTTTACCATATTAGTCTTCATCATTCTTTATGTCTAAGGTTAAATGTCATTTCCACAGAGATATAGCCCTAATCCCTCAAGTGTACATGCCCCCTCCATGATTATGCTTTATCAAAATAGCCTGTCTGTTTAATTCATGTCGTTTTACATAATATGTAATTATTTCATTTGTTTTTCTTTCCTACAAAAATTTAAGCCTCATAAGACAGAAACCATATTTTATTTTTTCTTTGCCATACATTTCTTTTGTTTAGCAAAGTATTAAAAGTATTGGCTGATTATAAGAATAATTGGATGAAACAATGAATAATAGCTAATATTTATTGAGCATTTTCTATATGCCAAAAAACATTGTATATGCTTTACAGTGCACATATAGTGCATGTTTAATCTTTACGATATTCTAGAGATAGATATTATCAATAACCCCAGTTTACAGGTGAGAAACTGGAGGCACAGGGAAGCAGAATAACTTTCCCAAGGTTATGTATCTAGAAAGATGCAGAGTTGCCTTCAGTGATGAACTCTTTCAATTCTTTCCATCTTTCCATACATTCTATAGTCTGATTCCATGCGATTGAATGGAAATTTCCAAGAAGGAAGAACTAAAGCAAGATAAAAAGGGAGGGAGGGAAGAGAGAAGAAAGAAGATGAATATATCTTGTAATAAGTGCCTTGAAAAGGTTTACAAAGAGATGACGTAGAGAATACATAGAAGAGACAACTTTAGATCAGGTGATCTGGGAAGTCCTCTTGGCAGAGGTCACATTTGAATTGAAATCTTAAGGATAAGAAGAATACAAATATTCAAAGATCTGAAGGGAAAGAATTTCATGTAGATAAGCTATCAAGAGAAGAAGACTGGAAATAGGAAAGAGACTGGTATTTTCCAGGAAGTGACTGAAAACAGTTTCTATGTCGGCCAGCATAGAGAATGACAATGGAATGCAAAGGGCATGGAAAGATGGGCAGGGGCCAACTTAGGCAGCACTTGTAATCAATGGTAAGGAATTTGGGGCATATTTCGTAGTAGAAGGTAACCATGAAAAAAACAAGGGAGTGCAATAATTTTCAATTTACATGTTTTTTCCTTATGATCAACATATATGGTATGTGAATAATGGTTTGGAAAGGGTAACAAAAGAAGCAAGGATAGCAAAGAAGCTATCACATGAATAATAGTCAAACTCTTCATAGAAGCGGAGACTTGAATAATGGTGACCAGGGGCTGAGGGGAGGGAGAATTGAAAAGGTGTTGATCAAAGTGTACACAGTTTTACTTATGCAAGATGAAAAAAATCCTGGAATCTACTGGACAAAATAGTACATATAGTTAGTGATACTGTATTGAATACTTAATTTGTTAGGAGGGTAGATCTTAAGTTTTCTTAACAATAAGAGGGAGGGAGGAAACTTCAAGAGGTGATAATTAAGTTTACAGCATTATGTGTGGTGATAGTTTTACAGGTGTATACCTATATTCATATACATTAACATGTATACATTAACTGTGTACAGCTACTTTGTAAGTCAGTCATCTCAACTTTAAAAAAGATACAATTGCATGGATTGAAACAAGTCAAAGGAAAAAATCTATGAAGTTTATTAGACAAATTTAAACACACACATTGATCATCATTGAAGTTGCTAGGGTACTACCTCATTTTTTTCCTGAAATTCTTAAATTAAGGGGGAGAGAGGAAAAAAAAACCATTTGTTTTCCCTTTCCTTGGTAAGATGTATTTCAGGGTAACTAGTAGTTGATGAGGGCAAGTTTCTATTTATAGAATTTCAGCAAATAAAGCAGTAGGAATGATAAAATTAATAAATCACCATTTTGTGACCTGTAATGGATCCCTGCAATGATCACACAGAGCTGCTAAAACCAGGAGTGGAGACGTTAATGGAGAATTTTATAATGAAGAAATCAGGCTGACATGCTTAGAACCCCATCAATTGAGTTAATTCCTAAAACTGGGAAAGCCAATTGCTATATGTCTCAAAATATGATGATTGCAACACATATTAACACTATGAAGTATTCTTGCCTAAAATATTGAACCCGAATCTAATTAGTCCTCTACATTGATATGAAATACAGGGAACAGAGGAATAAGTTAAACAACACTATGAGGAAGTAACCAGCCAAATCTATAATGTGAGAATTCTACAGAAAAACAATGACTCCATTTGTCCAACAAATCAATGGCATATAAAAGGTCATGGTAATGGGAAGCAATTATTATAGAATAAAAGACCCTTATGAAACATAACAACTAAATGCAATATGAGGACCTATTTGAATGTGATTAAAAGATACCATTTATAAAAATCATATTTGAGACAATAAGAAATCCAAATATAGTATGGACTGTATCAATAATATTAAGAAAGGACTTCTTATAATTTTTAGCTATAAAAATGGCAGTGGGGTTGTTTGAAAATATGTTCTTATCAAAGATAAATAATGAAGTATTTTTTGGTGAAATGATATGATATATAAGATTTTCTCTAAAATACTCTCCAGAAAAAAAAAAAAAAAAAAAAAGAGGAGTAAGAGAAGAAAGAAGACTCATGTAATACCGATAACTAGTGTAGTGGGATTATGTGTGTATGGGGTTCATTACATAGTAGTTTGTGAAATTTCCTCTAAGAAATTATTTTCAAAAGGCCGTTTAATCCTTCGAAGAGAAATAATAATGCCTTAGACATAGGTGGTCATGGTGGAAAAGGAGAGAAATATATAGATTGGAAATGTATTTGAAAATTAATAGGAATTGTTAATGAATTGAAGGAGGTGGTAAAGGAAAAAGGAAGAATCCGTGGTGGCTTCTTGGGTTTTGATTTGAGCAACTGAGTAGAGAAGGTGCTAATTACTGAGTCAGTTTAGACTGCAGAGGAACAGGTTTGGGGAAAGATTAAAAACCCAGTTTCATACATTGAGATTCTTATGTGTTTTCTATTAATGCTAAAACAAATTGCCACATACTTATGGCTCAAAGCAACATGAATGTATTATCTTGCAGTTCTGAATGTTAGAAGTCCAAAATCAATCCACTAAACTAAAGTCAAAGTGTCAGCAGGGACAGTTCTTTCTGGAGGCTCAAAGAGAGAACCTTTTTCCTTTTTTTTTTTTTTTTTTTTGTCCCTTTTTCCAGCTTCTAGGGGTTGTCTTCATTCTTTGGCTTGTGACCTTGTATTACATACTTTTTTCTCCCTCTACTTCCATGGTCGTGTCACCTTCCCTGACTTTTACCCTTTTGTCTTCCTCTTTAAAAAGAAAAAAAAAAAAAAATATATATATATATATATATATATATCTTTTTTTGTTTGGTTTATTTGAAATTTCAGGGTACATGTGCAGAATGTGCAGGTTTATCACACAGATAAATGTGTGTCATGGTGATTTGCTGCACAGATCATCACATCACCTAGGTATTAAACCCAGCATGCATTAGCTATTTTTCCTGATGTTCTCCCTTTCACCCCCTACCAACAGGCCCCAGTGTGTGTTGTTCCCTTCACTGTGTCTATGTGTTCACAGTGTTCAGCTCCCACTTATAAGTGAGAACATGTAGTGTTTGGTTTCCTGTTCCTGCCTTAGTTTGCTGAGGATAATGACTTCCAGCTCCATCTATGTGCCTGCAAAGGACATGATCTCATTCCCTTTCATGGCTGCATAGTATTCCATGATGCATATGTACTACATTTGCTTTTTCTTTTTTCTTTTCATTTTTTTGAGATGGAATCTCGCTCTGTCACCCAGGCTGGAGTGCAGTGGCAAGATCTTGGCTCACTGCAAGCTCCACCTCCTGAGCTCATGCCATTCTCCTGCCTCAGCCTCCCAAGTAGCTGGGACTGCAGGTGCCCGCCACCATGCCTGGCTAAATTTTTGTATTTTTTAGTAGACACGGGGTTTTACCATGTTAGCTAGGATGGTCTCAATCTCCTGACCTCGTGATCCACCCGCCTTGGCCTCCCAAAGTGCTGGGATTACAGGCATGAGCCACCGTGCCCAGCCTATGTACTACATTTTCTTTATCCAATCTATCATTGACAGGTATTTGGGTTGATTCCATACCTTTGCTATTGTGAATGGTGCTGCAATGAACATATGCATGAATGTATCTTTATAACAGAATGATTTATATTCCTTTGGGTATATACCTAGTAATTCAATCACTGGGTTTCTGGTTCTAGGTCTTTAAGGAATCGCCACATTGTCCTCCACAATGGTTGAATTAATTTACATTCTCACCAACACTGTAGAAGCGTTCCTATTTCTCCACAGCCTCACCAGCATCTCTTGTGTTTTGATTTTTTAATAATTGTCATTCTGACTAATGTGATGCTATCTCATTGTGGTTTTGATTTGCATTTCTCTAATGATCAGTGATGCTGAGCTTTTTCTTGTATGTTTGCTGGCCGCGTAAATGTCTTCTTTAGAGAAACGTTTATCCATGTCCTTTGCCCAATTTTTAATGGGATTATTTGTTTTTTTCTTGTAAATTTGTTTAAATTCTTTGTAGATTCTGAATATTAGACCATTGTTAGATGGATAGATTGAAAAAATTTTCTCCTGTTGTATAGGTTGTGTCTTTCTCTTAAAAGAACCATTGTTGTTACATTGGGCCTACCAGCATCATCTAGCATGACCTTCCATCTCAAAATCCTTCACTTAACCAGACCTGCAAAGTCTTTTTTGCCATGTAAGATAATATATTCACAGTTCTAAGGATTAAGACATAGACATCTGGGATTAGGGGCTTCTGTTATTCATCTAACACAAAGCCTATTATGTTTGAAATATATGTTGAGTATCCTAGTGGAGATGCCAAGAGGCTAGTCAGATATAAATCTAGAGGTCAGAGAACTGAGAAACTACATTTGGGACTCATCAGCGTAGATAGGACTTAAAAACAAGTGATGGTTGAACATGAAGAATTCCAAATTTAGAGGATCCCAGGTAACTCGAGAGTGACGAGTTAAAAAAGCTAGGTAAGTGCCACCCTTGGAAAGCTAAGAGAGCAGCCCCATTCATGTAATATGGAGAATTGTGTTGAATTGTGTTAAATGCCGCCGATAGGTCAAACAGGAAGGAAAAATGTATCCACTGTATTTGGCATTATAAATAAAGTTAGTAATTTTCACAAGAGCAGTTACAACCCAATTGAAGTGGGTTGAAGAGTGAAATGGACCTAAAAATGAAGGCAATGCATTTGTAAAACTTTACCCTAAAGAGCAGTGAATAAATATGAAGGCTCTTAAAAGATCTGGGTAAAAGAAAAGGTGTTTTATTTCATTTTCTCAAGAGAGGAGATAGAATATGCTTGTTTAACAAATATATTAATGTTAATGCAAATGATCTGGTAAAGAACCATTTATAATATAGGAGAAAGAAGGGTTAAAGGAAGGATGACAGTCTTTGGTAAAGGAACAAAGAGGTTCCACAGCACAAGAGAAAGACTTTGATGGGAGCACTTCTCTGGGAATAAAGGAAGGAAAGCAGGAAAAATGGGCACAAGTAGAGGCTGGCAGCTTAGTTTATAAGGATGCTCCTTCAATCACTCTGTCTTCTTAGTGATGAGAGTGGCAAGGGGTGTTACCGAGTCAGGTGATAAGGAAAGGTTTGAGAATTGTTCTACCAAAGAGATGCCATAAAATCAATTTCAAAGGACCAGTATGCCCCCAGCAAAAATAGAGTAGCAGGTAGGTGTTGGTGGGGTGGAAGAAAGCCTTCTTCTTGTGATGAGATAGATTTGGGAGTTCAGTTTCTGATAATTAGAAACAAATTATTTTGAAGTCATGATTAAGTTATGGTCAACTATAAGGAGCTAATTGATTTTAAGGGAATGTCTGCCATGGGAATGCAATATGAATTATGCTGGCTGCTTGAAATTCACCATGCAGTAAGGATTTTAGTTTTCAGCATCTTCTAATGAGTTGCTAAGTGAATTTAAAAGTATGTAAAAATAATAGACTCTCCTCTTTAGCTCTAGATAAGCATTTTCCCCTAAGAACTGACATCACTTAACACCCTAGGGCCCCCAAAAGTAGCTGCTTTGCTCCAGCCAGAACATTTTTTATTTTTATTTTTCCCATCCTCTCCCAAACCATAAGCAGATGATATCCCAGTATCTGAAAGCTCAGAACTGTCTAGCCTCAAATTCATCTCTGCCAGCACAAACAAGACAAACAACGTCTGGTCCTGGGCTGAGATTCTCCACCACTATTTTGAGGGTTTAGGACTTGGGGTTGTGTGCCAGTAATGAAGAGTTTCTGTGCTTGAATTCTGTTTTGAGCATTGTGAACCTGTGGGAGTATCTTTCAATTCTGGTGCCCAAAGAAGAGAACTGTAGTATTATCATGGAAAGGACATGTGTCTCAATCTATTCCTTTTGGATGGAGTGAGAAGCATGAAATAGTTAACTTAGGAAAAAAATAACTTTACTGGGAAAGCATAATATGATAGTTAAAATACAATCAATTAGGTTGCAGTTTTTCAGGAAACATTTTCATTATTTCGATTAGATTCACAGAAGTAACCTGGGCCTTGATTTAATCCAGGATATAACTTGATCCAAGAGTATTAGTAAAGCATCCCCTAAAGAATGGAAAGAATTATTTCTAGAAATGGTTAATATCAACTACAGGTTGATTTTCTACTAATTTTGTTTTAATAGGATAACATCTGATTGTATCTCTAAATTCTCAATGTTCTCTACTAGGATTGTCTGTGCTCCGTTAATAACAACATTAATATTTTGCTTCTGAATAATGCAAAGCTCTTTCAAAGATTAGAAAAAAATTATTCTTACAACTTTTCCTTTAGAAGAGACCAAGTTTACTAGTATTCCTGTTTTCCTGAAAAAGGGATTAAAACATAGACATTAAAAACACTGTCCCCAAATCTATCAGATTTATTTGACTTGCAGTTTAATTCTTACACTATGAAATTTGTATGTGTAAACATGAATATGTAAACTAAATGGGACATTTAGGAGATTATTAATAGGAGGTTCCAATTCCTGCTTTGTCTCCTGAACTTACTTCCTGTAAGACTCATTTCAATTTAATCATCATGGATTAAAGATCTGTTGTTTAAGGCATCCAGAATTTTGCACAAAGGCAAAGATACCAGTTAATAATCATTTGAAACAGAAACTTAACCCCAAAGTATATTACATTCATTCAGCAGGTCACTGTTTTTTACAATTAAAAATGACAGGTCACTGTCTATGTTGATGCCGTTAGACTTAGCTTTTGCTGCTTTTGCTGTTGTTGCTGTTTTGCTAGTAATAACTGAACTTACTAATTCACTGATTTCAGTGCAACAAATAGAATTGTTCAAATTTTTTTGTTCAATTCAAGCAAAACAAACAATTTAACAATTTAAACAATTTAGTATGTTTCATATTTGACCCTAAATTGGATAATCAGCAATCATTACCATCCCAGTTGGGGACCCCTTCTATACCACTTGATATTGCTAGTTATGTTTGGATAGTTCAACCACATGGCAGCTAAGTCAAGATTGATGTTTATTACTATTTGGATATGTTTCTACTTACTCAACACATTTATTAGATGTACTAGGTATTCAATAAATATTGATTAATTTTATATTACTTAATTCTGACACTTTTCAATCACATCAGAATTATTTGAAGGAAGAGTTTGGGTGTTCAAGTAGGTAATCATGCTATTTAAGAATCTAACAAAGCCTGGAAGAGATTTTTCTGAACTAGATAATTGAAGGAAAAAAAGAAAGAAACTTGTAATAATGGCCATAACATAAAAATAAAAAATTAATAGATGTTAGCATGGATGCAGTGAAAAGGGAACACTTTTCCACTGTTGGTGGAAATGTAAACTAGTACAACCACTATGGAAAACAGTGCAGAGATTCCTTAAAGACCTAAAAGTAAGTATACAGTTTGATCCAGCAATTCCCTTACTAGGTATCTACCCAGAGGAAAAGAAGTCATTATACAAAAAAGATACTTGCACACGCATGTTTATAGCAGCACAATTTGCAATTACAAAAATGTGGAACCAGCCCAAATGTCCATCAGTCAACAAGTGGATAAAGAAAATGTGATACAGACACACACACACACACACACACACACACACACACACACACACACAACATGGAATACTACTCAGCCATAAAAAGGAATGAAATAATGGCATTCGCAGCAACCTGGATGGAATTGGAGAGCATTATTCTAAGTGAAGTAACTCAGGAATGAAAAACTAAACATCATATGTTCTCACTTATATGTGAAAACTAACCTATGATGGCATAAGAATGATACATTGGACTTTGGGGACTTAGAGGAAAGGGTGGGAGCTGGTGAGGGATAACAGACTACACATTAGGTACAGTATACACTGCTCGGGTAATGGGTGCACCAAAATCTCAGAAATCACCACTAAAGAATTTATTCATGTAACCAAATACCACCTGTTACCCCAAAACCTATTGAAATTAAAAAAAATTTAAAAAAGAAAGAAAGAAAGAAACTCATGGCTTTGAGAGAAAGTAGTTGAATTACAACACTTCTTGTAGTATCAGACAGGTTGTGTATTTGGTGAAAAATAGGCCTACAAGGCAACCTCTGCTGCCAAAAGCGATGCTTCCAGAAGTCCAAAATGTAAAGATTATTGGTTGAGTAACCAGGGCAATGAAGCTAGTAACATTGGAGAGGAAAGATGACAATCCAAAGGGGACAGACCAGATAGCCACTCTCATGGTCACACCAGTGATTCAGTGCATTCAGTAGAGTCCCGGGAAAGATCTAAGACTGAGCCAAGGCACAAATGCAGCCCAAGGAGAAAATAATATAGTATCAAAGTATAGGTTTTGCATGCCAAGTTTGTCCAGGTATTCTGAATCTACATAATAATGAACAAACAATTTTTAATGGAAATATCTTGATTATTTTGAGTTCTTTATGTACCAAGGATAAAGCGGCATGCTTAGGGCTAAGAATAAAACTGAATAAAACAGTCTCTACCTTGCTGGATAGCAAGTACTTCTTTGAAAAGGGATCTGTGGGAGCACATCTCTGGGTCTTCCACAAATTCTGTGTTTTAATGTCACTTAATTAGAGAGGTCTTTCCAGAATACTTTATTAAAATAACTCTTACCCCTTTGCCTGATAGTATATTGTATATGATAGTGGCCACAACAGAACATGAGCACCTTGACAACAGGGACTTTGATTTACCAACAATGCCTATATATAAAAATAAATATTTGTTGAATGAATGCATGAAAGAATAAAGAATTGATCTTGTTATTGTTTTTGAGCTATTGCAATCAACGTTGGAAGGAAGATACTTATATTTATTTTTGTCTATTTGCCTAATTTTCTTAAGACAAATTCTTAGAAATTGAATTGTTAGGTATGTATATTTTTAAGGAATTTTGATAGAATGCCCAGTTGTTATTCTGAAAGGAAATTCAAATTCACATTCTTCTGCTGTGGGAGAGTATTTTTTTTACTGTAATTTTCCATAAAAGGGCATTATTATACATTTTTAAATTGGTACTATTAAATAGTTTTATGGGTGGTAAAAAATATTGCAGTGTTGTTTTATTTTGAGTTTGATTAGATAGTTATTAGAGTTCACTGAGGCTAATTGTAGGGCCTTTGTTTCCTTTTTATTCTACTACAGAGTTTTCAGATTAATGCTCCCTATACTTTATTTGGCTCAACGTGGCAGTTCTTAAATATTTTCTATTAAAATTCAAATAGTTGTAAATTCAAAATTTAAGAATCAGAAGATTTTATTTAAAAATAGAGAATATTTACTTCTCTTAAAAGTTTGGATGATCTGGCAATACTGGCCTAGAATTCCTCATGACGGCAATTGGGTACAACTGACTAGCAGGCATTTCTATCTCCAGAACCAATGTCTTTTATAAACCATGGACCATATTTCCAACTGTTTACTGACATTTCCTTGTCCATAGAAATAACTTTTCTGGTTTTTGCTGTTGCTAAGGAAAAGTCTGAGAACAATCTATTTTTTCACTCTTTTTCAAGTAACCTGCTTCATTTCCTTGAATTTTTGGAGGAATTTTTCTTTATAGCACATACGCATTGAGCATTAAATTCCATGACAGTCAACTCTTAATGAAGAGATTTCTTCAACATTCTCTAATTCAGTCTCTACCTCCATATCTCTTTCCAAAATGGGAAATGTTACTGGAGATTTTCCAGGCTTACACCACTTGCTTCCTAAATCACTGAATCACTGCTTTTAGAAAGATTATTTCATGTCAAATTATAGTGTTGACTTTCAATTTTTTTCACTTTATACTGTTCCTAAAAGATACTCCATAAAGTTTGTGGTATAAGTTTGAAAGTACTTCCTAGTTTCAATTTTCTTGTCTATTTTGTGTATTTTGGTAAATTTTTAGTTAGGGCTAGGTTATAAGTCTTCTCTTATTCCTACATCTTTCCTGGAAATAGCCTCAATGTTTGATGTGCATGTTATATGATATACATGGTTCATTAAACTTCTTAATATAACTTCATGATAAAAGAGCTTACTTTTCTTCTTTCAGATATTTTCTTTTCAAAGATAGGATATACACCAGCTGTTCGCATTCAATAAAACTAATTACATAGGGAAATTTATGAACAGTTTATTGATGGAGTTGCTACATGAATACTTAGCTGGTGTTCATGGTTATTAGGCTTAGATATGTTGTCACTTTCCTTCTCGCTTAACCTACAGGTCAGGAAACAAGGTACTTTTTTTTTCTTTTGAGACGGAGTCTCGCTCTGTCGCCCAGGTTGGAGTGCAGTGAGGTGATCTCAGCTCACTGAAAGCTCCGCCTTCCAGGTTCACGCCATTCTCCTGCCTCAGCCTCCCAAGTAGCTGGGACTACAGGCGCCCAACACTACACCTGGCTAATTTTTTGTATTTTTAGTAGAGATGAGGTTTCACCGTGGTAGCCAGGATGGTCTTGATCTCCTGACCTCATGATCTGCCTGCCTCGGCCTCCCAAAGTGCTGGTATTACAGGTGTGAGCCACCATGCCTGGCTGAAACAAGGTATTTTAATCTTGTATTTACTCTGAACATTTTAAGAACTCTCACTTAAAAAAATGTTTTGGCCGGGCGCGGTGGCTCAAGCCTGTAATCCCAGCACTTTGGGAGGCCGAGACGGGCGAATCACGAGGTCAGGAGATCGACACCATCCTGGCTAACCCAGTGAAATCCCGTCTCTACTAAAAAACACAAAAAAGTAGCCGGGCGAGGTGGCGGGCGCCTGTAGTCCCAGCTACTCGGGAGGCTGAGGCAGGAGAATGGCGTAAACCCAGGAGGCGGAGCTTGCAGTGAGCTGAGATCGGGCCACTGCAGTCCAGCCTGGGCGACAGAGTGAGACTCTGTCTCAAAAAAAAAAAAAAATGTTTTAGACCGAGCACAGTGGCTCACACCCGTAATCCCAGCAATCTGGGAGACCAAGGAGGGAGGATTGTTTGAGGCCAAGAGTTCCGAGACCAGCTGGGGCAACATAGCAAGACCCTCTCTCTACAAAAAAAAAATTAAAAATAGCCTGGTATGATGGCACATGTAGTCCCAGATACTCAGGAGGCTGAGGCAGGAGGATCACTTGAGCCCGGAGGTCGAGGCTGCAGTGAGGTGTGATCATGTCAGAGTGAGAACTTGTCTCTAAAAAAATAAAAATTAATTTTTTATATAGGTCGAGTGACTTTTTAAGGTAATTATAAGGTAATTTTTCAAAGTAGTCATGTTTGTAAAAGTATGTTTTGTAGCATATTTGTGTTATTAGAAAAGAAGATCCATCCTCTGGTGAGCCGTCTGTTTGTTTACTCTTAATGTGAACTGACTGGAACCATAGCTATTTTAAACCAGCATTATCATAACACATTACAGGAATTGCATATGCTGTAAAAAAAACTGGCCAGTAAGACATATTGATGAATAGTTATTGACAGCTTTTATTCAGGCATGCATTTGCAGAAACATTGAGTTCATATTTTTGCAACAAGCATCTTATCACAAGTCTGCATAGATCAGAGTATGCATATACTCTAAGCTCAGAAACAAACATGAACTGAATATTCAAGTGTTGCTCTAGTGTTCACAGATACATCTGAAAAGTTAGATCTTTTTTTTCTTTTTCTTTTTTGTTTTGTTTTGTTTTTGTTTTTTTTTTTTTTTTTGAGACAAGGCCTTCCAGGATAAAGTACAGTGGGGCACCATTACAGCTCACTGCAGCCTCAATATCCTAGACTTGAGTGATCTTCCCACCTCAGCAGCTGGGAATACAGAGGCATGTCACCATGCCCAGCTATCTTTTTTTTATTTTTTGTGGAGATAGTATTTTACCATGTTGCCCAGGCTGATTTCAAACTCCTGGGCTCAAGTGATCCCTCCTGCCTCAGCCTCCCGAAGTGCTGGAATTATAGGCATGAGCTACCACTCCCAGCTAAATCCAGCTAGATCCATACTTTGATACAAATATACAGAAAGAGGGGGATGCATACTTCAATGGGAAGCCTTTGCTTGGTGTACTGTAATATTATTCGCTGAAATGCATACTTTACATAACGGTTTTTTTAATTGAGAAACTAACAATTCTTTTCTCTTGGAAATATTTACTACATATTCCTTTTTTTTAGGTCTTTATTTTTTTTCAATCTGGGGAGTGAATAATTTTACAGATATAGAATGTTTGCTAACCACATAACACTTCGCACTTAACAGAAATGCCATGACATGTCCTAAATTTATTTCATCTGTCTGCACTCAGGGTTACACAATGCCAAAACTTGGCACTGCAGGATTTTAGTTGTTAACTTGTCCTTTACATAATATAACTATCCCCTAGTTGACTAAAATAATCTTCTAGTTGCTACCAATAAAATCACTACTGGTTCAGGTTTACTCGCCATTTTTTTCCAAAATAACCACCATTTAAAAACAAAAATTCCTATTTGTGCTATGCCACTTTTCATTCTGGAAAAGTGCTCATTCCTCTTTCAAGCTCTACTTTAAAATATTCCTCTTTCTAAAAAAACTCCTGAAATGATTCTGTGTAAAACGGTTCCAACTGAGGACCTTTTTCTCTGGGCTGCAGGTGTTCTGTGGCATTGTGTATGTGTGTATTGGTGTGCACAGAGAGTAGCAGGACAGAACAGAGATTTGTATCATGAATGACCATTACTCTTGCTGGGCGTTCAGACTGAAAGTAGATGCGGATGTGTCGTAAAAGAAATATTTTCTTTAGGACTTCAGGAAATTCAACAAAAACAGTTCTTGAGTCTTAGCTATGATGACGTTTCTTGATTGAAAGCAAGACCCAGCCCCTAGGAGGTACTTCTGTGTCTTATTCATTGGTTTTTCATTGTGTCCACTCATTAAGTTATTCCTTCTCTTCTCACTTGAAAATTTTACTGGAATCCATTAATAAATATTAGGAACCTCATTGGCTGACTGCTCCATCTCCAAAAACACAAACTTTTTTGTGATCTCCAAAGTTCTTCCTACAATTTGTGCCCCACATATACTGCACCCATCACCAGAGTCAGTACTCAAAGAATGTAATCTCTTCTCTTTAGTAAGATACATTAATGGGCCACTAAAACAAGACCTGAAATAATCAGAAATAGAAATACAGGCTTATCTGAAATAGTCCCAGGATAGCAAAGAAAAGGAGGAAAAATAAAAGTGTTAACTTTCAAGCCAGAAGTTTGAATGTTTATACTCTGCTACAATGTCTGTGTGGGGAAATCAAGAGATTCAATAAATGGCATTTTCTCTGGAATGCTCACAAACTTTTCTTCTCAAATGGTTTCACAGGATGCTCCCTGCATTACTTTGCTTTTATCTGCTTTCTCTGTGTCCTCTCTAGTAGAAGCAGCTTATGTTCCCATCTCCATCTATGATGTGGCCAGAATGTGAGATTCCGACAGGGCTGCCTGTTGTAAGCTTTGCATGAGACAGTTTCTTTGAGACATTTTTGGACGGAGGAAAAGGATAGCATCTCTGTGTAGTGATGAAGGAGAGAGATGCAGTTTGTTTCCAATGCCTCCTGGGCTTCTCTGGCATTACAAAAGAAGGAGAGATGGAGAGAAAAAGGGAATGAGGAAGACTGGGAAGGAAGGAAGGAAGGAAGGAAGGAAGGAAGGAAGGAAGGAAGGAAGGAAGGAAGGAAGGAAGGAAGGAAGGAAGGAAGGAAGGTAGGAAGGAAGGAATGGAGGGAGGGAGGGAGGGAAGGAGGGAGGGAGGGAAGAAACAAAAGAAAGGAAAAAATGCTGTGTATTTCAGGTTGAAGCATTCTATTCTTTTCATAATGTAGCAGGAGATCTTTATGCAATCCTACAGCTTCAACCATTGCCACTACTTTGATCACTCCCAAACCTCCATTTCCAGTCTTTCAATAACTGTATGAGATATTACCATGCTTGCAGTCTAACAGGTTAGATTGCCACAGGTTCATGGACGCTGGCAAAAGACTCAAGGCACTTGGGTCAGAGACAAAGACCTTTCTTACTGATAGCACAGCAAACTGAATAAGGCTTATATTCACGCCAGTTACCTTTTTCCATCCAGGCCCATAAGGGTGCTGTAGATGTAGAGAGGCCAGTTTGATGCAGTGGGTTTGCACCAAAACTGAGAAAATATGAGCTCAGGATATCCCCAAATTTTAAAATGGACTGCAAGAAAACCTGTCCAGCCTGTGCTCCAGAGGAAGACATTATCTCCTAGCCCCAATTTTTTAGTGGTAAAATGCCCCTAATGAAAATGTATAGTCTCAACCATTTTTAAGTGCACAGTTATGTAGAATTCAATACATTCATAAAGTTAAGCAACACCAGTATCCATCTCCATAACTCTTTTCATCTTGCCAAAATGGAAACTCAATACTCATTAAGCAATAATTTCTCATCCCCTATACTCCCAGCCCCTGGCAACCACCATTCTACTTTCAGCCTTTATGATTTTGAGGTACTCTAAATATCTCCTCTAAGTGGGATTATTTCAGTTAGCATAGTGTCCTCAAAGTTCATCCATATTGTAGCATATATCAGAATGTCCTTCCTTTTTAAGGTGAATAATGATACATTTTATGTATATATCACATTTTGCTTATCCATTCATTCATTAATGGACACTCGTTTTGCTTCCATATTTTAGGTATTGCGAGTAGTGCTGCTATCAACATGGGTATACAAATATGGCTTTAAGCTCCTGCTTTCCATTCTTTTGGGTCTATATCGAGAATTGGAATTACTTGATCATATGGTGTCTATTTTTAATTTTTTTGAGAATCCTCCATACTGTTTTCCACAGGACTGTCTCATTTTATATTTCCACTAACAGGATGCAAGGGTTCCAATTTCTCCAAGTCCTCATCAACACTTGCTATTTTCTGTATTTTTTTTGTCTGTTTGTTGTGTTTATTTTTTAAAAAAATGCTTTCCTAATGGGTGTAAGATGGTATTGCATTATAGTTTAAATTTGTGTTTATCTAATGATTTGCAATGTTGAGCATCTTTTCATGTGCTTATTGGCAAATTGTACATCTTCTTTGGAGAAATGTCTATTCAAGTCGTTTGTCCGTTTGAATCAGGTTATTTGGTTTTTAGTTGTTGAGTATTAGGAGTTCTCTATGATCTGGATACTAGTCCCTTATCAGGTATATCATTTGCAAATATTTTTCTCATTTTGTGGGTGGCCTATTACTTTGTTGGATATTATCATTTGATGCACAAAATGTTTTAATTTTTATGAAGTCCAATTTGTCTATGTTTTATTTTGTTTTGTGTACCTTTGGTGCAATATCTAAGAAATCATTGTCAAATCTAATATTGTGGAGCTTTTGCCTAAGTTTTCTTCTAAGATTTTTAGTTTGAGTTCTTACATATAAATATATTATGTATTTTGACCTAATTTTTGTGTATCATTTTAAGTAAGTGTCCAATATCATTCTTTTGTAAGTGTTGTCCAGTTTTCCCAGCATCATGTGTTGAAAACACTGTTCTTTCCACATTGAATGTTCTTGGCACCCTTGTCAGAAATTACGTGACTATATAGACAATGGTATATTTCTGGGCTCTCTGTTGTTTTAGATTGGTCTATATGTTACTGGCTTTTTTTTTTTTTTTTTTTTTTTTGTGCCAGTATCACATTGTTTTGATTACTGTGGCTTTGTGGTAAATTTTGACATCAGGAAATATTAGTCCTTCAGTCTTGTTCTTCTTTTTCAAAATTATTTTAGTTAATCAGGATCCCATAACATTCCATGTAAATTTTAGGGTGGGTTTTCTAGTTCTGTAAAAAAAGTGTCCTTGAGATTTTGATGGAAATTGCATTTGTAATTCTCTTTTGGTAGTATTGACATCTTAAAAATATTAAGTCTTTCAATCTATAAACATGGGATATCCTTCCATTTATGTCTTCTTCATTTCAGCAATGCTAGCTTTCATTGTACACATCTTTTACATCTTTGGCTAAATTAATTTCTAAGTATTTTATTCATTTTGCTTCTATCGTAAATGGAATTGTTTTAATATTCCCTTTTCAGATTACTTATGTTAGTGTATTTAAATGCAATTAATTTTTGTGGGTTGACTTTCTATCCTGCTACTTTGCTGAATTCATTTATTAATCCTAGCAGTGTTTTGTGGGTGTATGTATGGAATCTTTAGGGTTTTCCACATATAATATCATCTCACTCTAAGAACAGAGATAATTTTACTTTTTTCTTTCCAATTTGGATGCCTTTTATTTCTTTTTCTGGCCTACTTGCTCTGGCTAGAACTTCTAGTACTCTATTTAATCAAAAGGACAAAAGTGGGCATCTTTGATCCTGATCTTAGAGGAAACACATTCAGCCTTTCACCATTAAGTTTATAATATCCACTGTAGGTTTTTCATATATGACTTTTATTACATTGAGGTAGTTTCCTTCTAGTCCTTATCTGTTGAGTGTTTTCACTGAGAGTGTTGAATTTTTTCAAATGCTTTTTTCTGTATCAATTGAGGTGATTACATGTCGTTTTTTCTTCAACGTGTTAAGGTGGTGTAATACATCGACTTTCACGTGTGGAATCATCCTTGCATTGCAGGAATAAACCCCACTTTGTCGTGGTGTACAATCATTTTAATATGCTGTTGAATTAAGTTTGCTAATATTTTGTTGAGTGTTTTTGCATCAATGCTCCTCAGGAATATTGGTCTATAGTTTCATTGTCTTGTAGTGTCTTTGATGTTGGAATCAAGGTAATGCTGGCATCATAGCATGAGTTAGGAAGTATTCCTCTTCAACTTGTTTGAAAAGTTTGGGAATAATCGGTATTAGTTATTCTTTAAATGTTTGGCAGAATTCACCAGTGAAGCCATCAGGTCTAGGGCTTTTCTTTTTTGGGAAATTTTTGGTGACTAATTCAATATCCTTACTAGTTATAGTTCTATTCAGATATTCTGTTTCTTTGTGATTTCATCTTTGTAGGTTTTCCATTTCTAAGCATCTGTCCATTTCATCCAGCTTATCTAATTTGTTGGCGTATAATTTTTCATAGTACTCTATTATAATTCATTTTTTATAGAATTGATAGTAATGTCTCTGCTTTCATTACTGATTTTAATAATTTGAGTCTTCTCTCTTTCTTTCTTAGTCCATTTAGCTAGAGGTTTGTCAATTTTGTTGATCTTTCCAGAGAACAACCTTTTGGTTTTATTGACTTTCTCTATTGTTTTTCTATTATCTATTTCATTTCTCTCTGCTCTATTCTTTATTATTTTCTTCTTTCTACTAGCTTTGGGTTTCATTTGTTCTTATTTTTCTAGTTTCTTAAGTTGTAAAGTTAGATTGCTAACTTGAGATCTTTCTTATTTTTTAGTGTAAGCACTATACATATAAATTTCTCTCTTTACACTACTTTCTTTGTGTCCTATAAGTTTTGATGTGTGGTGTTTTCATTTGTATTCATCTCTAAGTATTTTCTGTTCATTATAATTTCTTCTTTGTTCCATTGGCTGTGTAAGAGTGTGTTGCTTAATTTCTACAAATTTTTGAATTTTCCAGCTTTACTTATTTTATTAGTTTCTAACTTCATTCCATTGTAGTTAAAAAAAACTTTGCTTGATATCTATCATCCATTTTTTAAATATTTTGTGACCTAATATATAGTCTATGCTAGAAAATGTCCTATGTGCACTGGAGAAGAATGTATATGCTATTGTTGTCGGGTAGAGTGTTCCATATATATCTGTTAGATCCAGTTGGTTTATTGCTGATTCTTTCTTCCAAATCAAATCTGCCTTTGAATCTTTCTGGAGAGTTTTCACTTCAGTTATTGTATTTTTCAGCTCCAGAATTTCTTTTTGGTTTCTTTTTATATTTTATAAATTAATATTTTGTCCATAAATCATTTTCTCGACTTTCTTCACATCTTTCTTTAGTTCTTTGAGCATCTTTAAAATAGTTGTTTTAAGGTCTTTGTGTAGCAGATCTGCCGTTAGGTAATTTTCAGAGACAGTATCTGTTGGTTTTTTCCCCCTTTGAGTTGACCATACTTTCCTGTTTCTTTGCATGCCTTGTGATTTCTTTGTTGTGGAAACCTGGGCATTTGAATCTAATAATGTGGTAACTCTGGATATCAGATTCTCCCCTTCCATAGGCTTTGCTGTTTTCTGCTATCGTGCTTGTTTTGTGATTGTTGTAGGCTGTCTCTGTCAAATGTCAGCCTGAAGTATAAATTTAAGGGCTTATCAGGCCTTTTTTTGAGCTTCAGCTTTCCCTGGGCTTGAGCAGTCACTTTCTATTTTTCCCCACATATGTAGTTGCTTTTGAATTTCCTAATCCTCAATGTGTGGCTCCAGAAAAGGAAAAAAGAAAAAAGTAATGCTGGGGAAAATAATTAGTGCTAGTAGGCCTTTAATTTCTCTCTAAATATCTTCAGCTGGAAGAGGAGGAGTTTACACCAATAGAGAAAGGTGCGACAACAATGTTTCCTCAACTTTTTCCCTGCACTTCTGTGATCAGAAGCAGAAATAAGCAATTACAGCATAGATTCCTGATATTTGGATGACAGGGTCCTTTTTGCCCACCCTGGCCCCCACAATCTGTGTGCAAGCTGCTCCAGGAACAGTGCACAGCTGCCTGCCACAAGGCTGAAGGTAGGAGATAGGTAGCTGATACGTGTTAAAGCTGAAATTGACCATAATTAACTGCAAGTATTCTCCAAACTTTCCTTGGAAGTTTAAGCCTTCAATAGGCTCCAGAGTCCCAAAATACTTATATCAGACAGATTCTTCCAGTCCAATTGTTATCTAGATGGGGAGACAAAGTCCTGGTGATTCCTACTTCATCATATTCCCAGAATCCTCCTCTGACACATTATCTGTATTATACTTAAAAGCAAATAAGCCTGCTCTGTCTTTCAGACTGAAACACTATCACTATCTTCAAGGCTGTTACCTTGAACATCGCTATATAACCATCCTTGAAAAGATGGTGCAGAACCAAAAACTGTCAACATTTCTGCCCGAAAGACATATTGAGATGTTACAGATCCCTGCAGAATTGTCTCTTATCATAGTCCAGCTCTCTTCTATTAATTCCAGACCTACATATACAGTTTTCTACTTGACACACCACCGGGATATCATAAAGGCATTTCAAACTTAGATTGCCACAGTGAACTCAGAAGATTATTTTATAATTCACTTTTCCTTTGATTTTCTATCTTAGTGAATAACTACTTATCTAGCCTACTGTCTTAGTCTGTTTTGCACTGCTACAGCAACATATCTGAGACAGAGTAGTTTATATGCAATTGAAATTTATTTCTTGAAGTTCTTGAGGCTAGGAAGATCTAGACCAATGCACCAGCAGGTTAAGTTGTCTGGTAAGGGCTGTTCTGTGCCTCCAAGACAGTCCCTTGTTAATGCGTCCTACATATGGCAGGGATGCTTGTCTCACATGAAAAAATGCAACAGGGCAAGAGAGCCAAATGCTTCATGAAGCCTTCTTTACAAAGACCTTAATCCCATTCACAAGAGGAGGATCCCTTGTGACCTAATCACCTTTTAAAGGCTATACCTCATAATAACATCACGCTGGCCATTAAGTTTCAAAACCTGAGTTTTGGAGGGGACATATTCAAACCATAGCAACCACCTTGATACCTGGGGGTCATTCTACATGTCTCTTCTGTCTCATCCCATCTCCCAGTCCCACTCCTAGCTAATCAATTACCAAACTCATTCAATTTAATCTCATTTGTAGCTTTTATACCTGCCTACTCTTCTCCATAATTATGCTGCTCTCTTAATTAAGGTCCTTAACACCTCTTTCCTGGATTTTAAAATCCTGCTGGTAGGTATCACTTCAGGCCATTCTTCCCACTTCTACCAGATAGTTCTTAATGCTGTTTTCTATAAAATAAAATTCAAACCTCTGTGTCACATGATGCTATTTGCATGTTGGCCCTACCTTCCTTTCTCAGCCTTTTCTCTCCTCTAATTGTATACATTTGTTTAACTGTCAGTCTCCTTGTGGTAGAATAAGAATTCCTCAATCTCAGGGACCTACTTAATTGACTTTGATTCTGCTAAGAACACAGTGGACATTGAATAAATCTGTACTAGATAAATGTTTATTGAGAACCTATTGTGTACAAAGTTGTGTATATGTTGCTTTATATTTCTTGGGTTTGTGTTTTTGCTTACATTTATAGGCTAAATTTTAGAAATAACAAGAAAATGAAATTTTAGTTTAAAATTTTCACTTTTTTTCATATTTATAGACTTTTTTTTTTTTATTATACTTTAAGTTCTGGGATACATATGCAGAACGTGCAGGTTTGTTACAGAAGTGTACATGTGCCTTGGTGGTTTGCTGCACCCATCAACCCATCATCTACATTAGGTATTTCTCCTAATCCTATCCCTCCCCTAGCCCCCCCACCTCCCAACAGACCCCGGTGTGCGATGTTCCCCTGTGCCCATGTGTTCTCACTGTCCGACTTCCACTTATGAGTGAGAACATGTAGTGTTTGGTTTTCTGTTCCTGTGTTAGTTTGCTGAGAATGATGGTTTCCAGCTTCATTCATGTCCCTGCAAAGGACATGAACTTATCCTTTTTTAATAGCTGCATAGTATTCCATGGTACATATGTGCCACATTTTCAAAGAAAGAAGCTATTTATTTTTCAATGTCTCCACTTGCCAAAGGGGACATCCTGTAAATAAGTTACTAGCCAACCAGCTATTTTTACCCAAAAACTAACTAACCATATATATTTAGTTATATGTATATAGTTAGTTATAAATATGGTTAGTTATATATAGTTATTTTTACCCGACACTAAATGTATATATATAAACTGTGTATATATATTTAGTTTTTATACTGTAGTTATATATAGTTATATATAGGATTTTTACCAAAAAACTAACTATATATAATATATATATCATTATATAATATATCATTATATATTATATGTTATATATCATCACATATTTTATAAATCATTATATATATCATATATTATATATATATTTAGTTTTTGGGTAAAAATAACTACATATAACTATAGTATATATAGAGTATAACTAACAACAGTATAACAGTAATAGTATATACATATACATAACTATGTATAACTATAGTATATATAGAGTTATATATAGTTAGTTATAACAAAACATATATATATATATATATATAGAGAGAGAGAGAGAGAGAGAGAGTTCAATTTAGAAAAAGATTTCTCAATCTTGGCACTATCCACATGTCCTTGGCAGATAATTCTTTTCTGTGGGGGCGGTCTTATGCATTGTAAGATGCGTAGCAGCATTCCTCCTTTCTACCCATTCAACCCCAGTGGCACCCCCAATCTAGTTTTGACAGCCAAAATTATCTCTGGACATTGCCAAATGTCCCAGGAGGATTGCAGGAGTGGGGTAAATTGCACCCTGTTTGAGAATCACTGATTTAGAGCCACTGTCTGGCACTTTTTAGCTCTCTACAAAGTATTCAAATGGAGTAAAGATTCTGTACAAGTTTCTGTAACTGATATTTATGAATTAGTAGAAATATATTTCCCAGCCAGAAAACAGTGCACTATAGTAACAATGTTTTAAGCTGTTTCACAGAATATACATACATATTAATGAACGGGATATTTACTGTGTGGAACAAAACCAGTGAAGGATATGATGCTCCAAAAGCTGCAGTGGTAAACCACATGGACCGTATTAACCATATGACTGTCTTTCTCTAACCATAGGAGAGATTTATATCTTCTCTGCTGTTATAGAATCATCTAGCTGTATAGAGAGGGTTATTTTAAATAATTTAGAAGATTTTCCTGGCTATTAAAATTCTTACTGCATTTTTATTGCCACAGTCAACATTAATTTATGGTAATAATAATAAATGTTTTTAAGTGTGGCTGATATCTTCCAGTAGGATAGGTTCAGAATGATTTTTAACAGTTGAAGTTTGCGAACTGATTGTCATCATATTATCTAATTCTTCTTGGTATTTTGAATAGAAGTGTTTAAAATTGCTGAGATATTATGCCCTAGAAAATGGACTTGAGTGTTGTACAATAACAGCTTTTCATTTGGGTTATGAGTCTTAACATTCACTTAGAACATCAACTCCAGTACTTTCAAATATGCTTATGAGCCATTTGGAATTTTAAAAGCATTCATAAATGAATGCATACCAGGACAGTTCCAATTGGTTGGATAAATAATGTACATTTAAAAAATTAAAGTAAAATAATATCAAAATGCATACAGACTTTGGTTAAATAGAATAAGTGTCTTTTGAGTCATTGAAATAGATTCTTTATCACATTGAGTGGGCCTTTCAGAAATGTTGTTTTTACATTTTATAACAAGTAGCAAAGAGTACACTAGAACCAGCAAATGTCAGGAACAGTAGTCAAGATTTCAAATAAGAAGAGGATATTACTATATGATTTTTATGAAGAGTGAAAATCAGAAACCTGTTGCCATTTCATTTTCAAGAAATCTTATTTATTAAGAACATTAAAGCACAGATACACAAATGAATGAGAAGATTTATATTACTTGTATTCCACATGCATAGTATTTGGAAAGAATAAAATTATACCACACAGACTGAAAATTAATTAATAGTGCTTTTTAAACTTTCTTATATTTCAGACTGTGTAACTAAAAATATCAAATACTCTTATTTTCCAAAATCAAAATTGTCCCATTCACCTCCCCTCCTGCCACAATTCAAGAATCCTAAGGTCTGTGAGAACCACCCTGCCACTCCTTGCCAAGGTCTTCATGGTCCTTTCAGTGCATTTGTGTGCTTTACTTCTCTGCCAGGTGTGAATGAACATGGGAATCTTTTTTTTTCTCTTTTTTTTTTTTTTTTCGAGATGGAGTCTTGCTGTGTTGCCTAAGTTGGAGAGCAGTGACACAATCTCGGCTCACTGCAACCTCCACCTCCCGGGTTCAAGCAATTCTCTGCCTTAGCCTCCCGAGTAGCTGGAATTACAGGTGCCTGCCACCAGGCCTGGCTAATTTTTTGTATTTTTTTAGTAGAGATGGGGTTTCACCATCTTGGCCAGTCTGGTCTTGAACTCCTGATCTCATAATCTACCCACCTCGGCCTCCCAAAGTGCTGGGATTGCAGGCGAGAGCCACCGCGCCCGACCAGAATCTTTATCAAGAATTCCGACCTCCCTGGGCACATAAGCAGCCATCACTCTTTGAGGTCATACCTGGGCCTAGCATGCTGGTATAATTAGGAAACACAACCCCTTTAATGATCCCATAATACCTGTGTCCTTCAAGGCTCGGGGTCTGGCCGCCTTCATCATTTTCTCAGATGCCTATTTCCATTTTCTCTTCTTCCTTAGCAGTCCTGTGTGCTTCTCTAACATGTTAGATAGAAATTTAAAGCTGTTCTTAATCACTACTAGAGCAAGAGAAGCAAGAACCAGGTTGTTTAGTTGCTCTTCCATTCTTTCTATTTCCCCAAAATAGTGAGTATAAATTGATAATTTTATTAGGCTTATAAATTATCTAGTGCCTCTCCATATATTTCTCTACTCCTCACAAAACTTGTGCAACACATGTTACCATTTTGCAGCCCCAGAATGACACTGGTATCATCTAGCTCTTTGCTCAAGGTTATGGAAGTAGAGGAGGGAGATCTGAGACTGCAACCCAACTCCATGTGAATCAAGCCCCTCAAACTTTGTAAATGTTTCAAATGAGATTAATGAATTAATGAATGACAATGTGCTATTATTAAATTTAACCTTAGATAACTATAGAATAGTAATTTCAATCCCACTTTTTGGTGTCTGTGATAGGAAAAGTAATGGTCCCACAACACAACCACACTTTAATGCCCTGGACCTATGAATATGTCAGGTTACACGGCAAATGGGAATTTAGGTGGCAGATAGAATTAGGGTTGTTAATCGGCTGACCTTGAGAGGCCTAGTTTGTCCTGGATTATTTGGGCAGTCCCAGTTTAATCACAAGGGTCCTTAAATGTAGAATATGGGGGCAGAAGACTATTAGAGTGGTGTGACAAGGACTCAACTGACCATTGCTGGTTGTAATGATGGAAAGGGGACCACAAAACCCAGGAACACAAGCAGCCTCTGGAATCTGGGAAAGGCAAGAAAACAGAAGGTCCCTAGATATCTAGAAAGAGTGCAGCCATGATAACACCTTCATTTTGGCCAAGTGAATCCAATTCTGCACCTCAGGACTGGAGAACTGTAAGATTATTGTTTTAACTACCTCATCTGTGGTCATTTGTTACAGAAGCTATGGAAAATTAATACAGTGTCTATATCAACTTTATGTTTTCAAAACGTTCTAACCACAATTAACACTTGCTAATAAACCAGAATAAAATCAAAGAAGTTAATATTCCATTATCTTTAAGAAATTTTTTATCCAAGACTGTCCTAAAACTATAACTGCAAAGTTTCCAGTTTTTCTTTCTTTCTATTTATTCCAGTATATGGTTATTCAATCAACAATTATTTATTAAGCACCTATTATTAACTTGGTGTTGAGGAGATGCTGGGAGGCAGACAGACAAAGTTTCTGGCCTTCATATATTTATCATCAAAAAAGTTTCAAAATTCAATTAATTCAGTGCTCTCTGAGCATTTACCTCATATCCTGTTGGTGGCTTGAAATCAGCCATTATAGAAGCATATACACCAGAGAAAACAGCAAGTGACCCCCAGGCTTTGTCAAACATTTCCTAGTACACCCATGCATGTATACCAAGTACCTGGGGTAAGATGGTGCCTGATCCATAGTTGGCGTTTAATAAACAATTGTCAAATGAATAACTGAAAAACTGAATATAAAATATTTCATAACAACTAATATCACAGGAATAACATCTTAATAGAAAATGTTTTGGGGACTGTTTTGTTGAAGGGAGAGCCACCTAAGGAATTGCCTTTAAGGAAGCTTTTGCCAATAAAATAAATTTCACTGAATGACCTCATTTCCTGTTCTGTCACTGTAGAACCAATGAGTTGAACGGTGATTTAAAAAAAGTCTTCCCCCTTTATTTTCACCTTTGTCTCAACTGCAAGTAATTAATTTCTAAAATATCATAAATCAAATTATGCTATCTAATAGACCAACCCAGTGATATGGTTTGGCTGTGTCCCCACCCATATCTCATGTTGAATTGTAACTCCCACAATTCCCACGTGTTGTGGGAGTGACCCAGTAGGAGGTAATTGAATCATGGGTGTGGGTCTTTCCTGTGCTATTCTCATGATAGTGAATAAGTCTTAGGAGATGTGATGTTTTTATGAAGGGGAGTTTCCCTGCACAAGCTCTCTGCTCTTGACTGCCACCATACCATGTGAGATGTGCCTTTCCCCTTCCACCACGATTGTGAGGCCTCCCCAGCCACGTGGAACTGTAAGTCCATTAAACCTCTTTCTTTTGTAAATTGCCCAGTCTGTCTTTATCAGCAGCATGAAAACAGACTAATATACCCAGGTATGTAATACCTAGTATTTCAATTGTATACATTTATCTTCCAATGATGATGTTAAAGAGGTTGAGAATATGTAGCCTAATGTTAAGTCTTTAAGTGAGAATGATGGAAAAATAGACTCTATTTTGTCTCATTAGAAATAGTCTCTATTAAAAAAAAAAAAAGAAATAGTCTCTATTTAGAATAGTCTCTGTTACTTAGCCAGTAATGTATATTGGTTGACTAAAAGTAAAATCAAGCATAATACTGTTGCCCCTTGAATAACATGGCTTTGAACTGTTTTGGTCCACTTGCATGCAGATTTTCTTCCACCTCTGCTACCACTGAGACCACAAGACTAACCTCTCCTCTCCTCCCTCCCCATCAACCTACTCAACGTGAAGACGATGAGCAAGAAGACCTTTATGATGATCCACTTCCATAGTAATACATTCTTTCTTCATTATGATTTTCTTAATAATATTTTCTTTTCTCTAGTTTATTGTAAGAATACAGTATATAATACATATAACATACAAAATATGTGTTAGTTCACGACTTAGGTTATAGGTAAGGCTTCTGGTCAACAGTAGGTTATTAGTAGGTAGTTAAGTTTTGGAGAAGTAAAAAGTAATACACTGCTTGGGGGTTGGCACCCCAACTTCTCACATTGTTCAGGGGTCAACTACGAGAGTAAAATAAATCCTTATTCTTCCTGTATATCTTAAGACTTCTTTCCCTTAAATTATTACCTTCTCCAAGAAGATTTCTATAACTCTCTAGGAGAAAAAAATGGGTATTCCTCTCCCTCAGGCTTGTATGGCATACTGTATATGCTCCTATGTGCATGATGTGTATTCATCATATATAGTACAATATAATTGCAAATAAGTATCTGTCTCCTCAATGTGAGTAAATAAAATGTAATGACTTTCCTTGTTTTTATTAATAATTATACACGCAGAGTATAAGGAGTTCAGTAATGTTTGAATTTGTGGTCAAACTAATACATTAATGGATTAATTAATAGTCCTTTATGTCTTAAAAGTAAACCGAAGACTTTTATAGAAGTAAAAAACTAAGAAAAAAAAATAGAAGAATGCAGAGTTTTTTGAGGCCAAACCGATGCCAATTGTTCTTCAGATTTAATGAAGAGATATCCAATGAACACAGGGTTTTGGTATTTGTTCCAAGGCATGAGGAAGAACGGGGATACCATGTTCACTCTTTTCGAAAGTTCAATGACAAATGAGTAGAAACAGGAATTTTTCTAACATGTATTGAATAGCCAACACTTCCATTAACAAGCATCTGGTTGAGATGTTTTAGAATCTCTATGGAAAGGTTATGTCCACTTAAATTCCAGGACTCAGCAATGTTTCAATACATTTTACTTAGGAACTACTTATACTCATGTTTATTGTTTGAATATATTTCATTCAGGAATTGTTTGACTCATTTATATTTAAGCACAATTAGATACAATGAGTATAAAGGTCAAACATGTATATTTTCACCAACATTTAGTGTAAATAACAAATGTGGTACAGGCGTGGTGGCTCACAGTTCGAGACCAGCCTGGCCTGTCTCTACTAAAAATACAAAACAATTAGCCAGACGTGGTGGTGGGCGCCTGTAATCCTAGCTACTTGGGAGACTGAGGCAGGAGAATCGCTTCAACCCGGGAGGCGGAGGTTGCAGTGAGCTTAGATCACGCCATTGCACTCCAGCCTGGGCAACAAGAGCGAAACTCCGTCAAAACACACACACACACACACACACACACACAAAATGCAGAGAATAAACAGCTGAACTGGTTTACTGCCCTCTGCATTTTCTTGAGTAGATGTTACAGATGCATCATTTTCTGTGCCCTTTGGTTTTTGCCAAATCACAGCAGCCAATCAATGCATATTCCTCCTCACAGTCCCTTTGGTGCTTTTGAACAGAAATAAGTGCAACTCTCCACTTCAGTGTGCTGGGTGGGGTCCAGGAGAAAGGAAAATCTTGAATTTAGAATTTTGGCTTATCCACTGCTCAGCAAGACATTCCAAAATTTAAAGAAGATGTAAATAACCAACATATGTGAATAATATAACCGGGGCCTGTTTTCACTGGTCATGAGACACCATACTCAATTGGGGAAATAATTATTTTTGTCTTGTTAGAGTTCAGACTGTTGTGCCACTACTTGGACATGTCTTTTTATTATGTACTATGTATCTTTAAATAAGTTTTCCCTGTTGTGGTAGTTGTTTTTTTGTTTGTTTGTTTATTTGTTTTGAGACGGAGTCTCGCTCTGTCGCCCAGGCTGGAGTGCAGTGGCCGGATCTCAGCTCACTGCAAGCTCCGCCTCCCGGGTTCACACCATTCTCCTGCCTCAGCCTCCCGAGTAGCTGGGACTACAGGCGCCCGCCACCTTGCCCGGCTAGTTTTTTGTATTTTTTAGTAGAGACAGGGTTTCACGTGTTAGCCAGGATGGTCTCGATCTCCTGACCTCGTGATCCGCCCGTCTCGGCCTCCCAAAGTGCTGGGATTACAGGCCTGAGCCACCGCGCCCGGCCAGTAGTTGTTATTTTAAAATATTTAAATTCTAGATTCAGTAATATTTTGTATAATAACTATGAATTTGGAAAATATGATGTTCTCTTTGGTAGGGTAATTATTAGTTTTATCCCCATCAGGAAGTAAAGGCTAAAGCTCACCTAGGCATATGGGCAGGGGAATTCCATGACTGGACACAAGACTTTCTGTTCTAAAGATTCTTTTTAACATCAACAATTTGATTAGAGACTTTTATATCAATTGATTTTTTGTTTTCATTCATTTAAAAAAATAATTTTGGACTTGTGAAATATTTTGTGATACCATTTTAACTGACTATTATCTCAAAAATTATAGTTTGTATTTATAAAGAGATAATTAAATAGTAAATGCTTTTTCATAAAACTTTCTATAATTTTCTGTATAAAAGAAAAAGGCTACATCTTTTTGTGATAAAATAGTAAGATAACTGATATAAAACTTAATTAAATTTCAAAACATGGAGGGTATGTGTGTGTGTGAGTGTGTGTGTGTGTGTTGAACACATCCAGTGTTGAACACTGGATGTAAGTTTTTAGGAGCAAACTCCTTTTCATTTCCAATTTTAAAATATTGCACTAAGATTTATTTTAGAAGAGGAAAAAAAGTAAGGAAAAGTAGAGCCTATTTCTTTAGTTTCACACAGATTCAAACTGCGATTGTCTTTGATTCTTAACAGCTATTAAGGATGCAGTTAAAATATCCTAAAAAACAAGGATTGTGACCTACTTTTATTTGCTTCCCCCACAATCTCTCATTCACCTATTCTCCAAATAGTGATTGATTGCCTGACACTCTGCTGAACACTGATACCACTGCATTGGACTATATGTTCCGAAAATGACAACAAGAGTATTGCCTATTCTACATGTGCTTTTATGATATGACCAGGCCAGGGCTTCTTCAAGAATTTCCTTCCTTCCTGTTCATTGGTCTAGCCTTAGAATTTGCTTCTAACCAATTGAATGTAGCAGAAATGAAAATGCATTTTTTTTTAAATTTCACTTTTATTTTAGATATAGATACATGTGCAGGTTGTGTTATGAGCATAGTACCCAATAGGTAGTTTTTAAATACACACTCTGCTCCCTCCCCCAGCCCTCTAGTGGTCCACAGTGTCTATTGTTTCCATGTTTATGTTCATGTGTGCTCAGTGATTACCTCCCACTTGTAAGTGAGAACATGTAGTATTTGGTTTTTTATTCCTGTGTTAATTTGCTTAGGATAATGGCCTCCAGCTCTATCCATGTTGCTGCAAAGGACATGATTTTATTCTTTTTTATGGCTGTGTAGTATTCAATGGTGTATATATAGGACATTTTCTTTACCCAATCCACCATTGATGAGTGCCTAGGTCGAGTCCATGTCTTTGCTATTGTGAATAGTGTGGTGATGAACACATGAGTCTGTGTGTCTTTCTGATATAATATTTTCCTTTGGGTATATACCCAGTTATGGATTGCTGGGTCAAATGGTAGCTCTGTTATAAGTTCTTTGAGAACTTTCCAACCTGCTTTCCAGAGTGGCTGAACTAATTTACATTCCCACGACCAGTGTGTAAGTGCTCCCTTTTCTCTTCAACCTCACCAGCATCATTAAAGATTTTTTTTTTTTTTTTCTTTTGAGACGGAGTCTTGCTCTGTCGCCCAGGCTGGAGTCCAGTGGCCGGATCTCCGCTCACTGCAAGCTCCGCCTCCCGGGTTTATGCCATTCTCCTACCTCAGCCTCTGGAGTAGCTGGGACTACAGGCGCCCGCTACCTCACTCCGCTAGTGTTTTTGTTTGTTTGTTTGTTTGTTTTAGTAGAGACGGGGTTTCACCGTGTTAGCCAGGATGGTCTCGATCTCCTAACCTCGTGCTCCTCCCGTCTCAGCCTCCCAAAGTGATCATTAAAGATTTTAATATAAGACCTCAAACTGTAAAAATCTTAGAAGAAAACCTAGGAAATACCTCTCTTGATATTGGCCTCAGTAAATAATTTTTGGCTAGTTCCCCAAAAGCAGTGGCAACAAAAACAAAAATCAGCAAATGACATCTAATTAAACTAAAGAGCTTCTATATAGCAAAAGGAACTGTCAGTAAACAGACAACCTACAGGATGGGAGAAAATATTTGCAAGCTATGCAACAGACAAAAGTCTAATATCCACAATCTATAAGGAACTTACATCAACAAACAGAAAATAAATAACCCCACTAAAAATGGGCACTAAAAATGAACAGACACTTTTCAGAAGAAAACATACAAGAAACCAACAAACATAAAGAAATGTTCATCATCATCATCATCATCTTCATCATCACTAATCAGAGAAATGCAGATCAAAACCACAATGAGATACCATCTCATACTAGTCAGAATGGCTATCATTAAGAAGACAAAAATCCAGGTTTTTTGAGACCAGGTCAGAAAAGATCCTTGCTATGGTTTAAATATCCCCTCTTAAATTCATTGAAATTAAATCTCCAATGCAGCAGTAATGAAAGGTGAGACATTTAAGAGGTTATTGGGTCATGAAAGTCTTGCCCTCATGAGTAGATCAATCCATTCATGAATTAATGGATAAATGTGTTAATGGATTGATGATTATTATGGGGGTGGGACTAGTAGCTTTAAAAGAAAAGAAAAGCTTTTCTTAAAAGAAAAGCAAGAGGCCAGGTGCAGTGGCTCTCGCCTGTAATCCCAGCACTTTGGGTAGCCATAGAGGGTGGATCACCCGAGGGGTCAGGAGTTCGAGACCAGCCTGGCCAACATGGTGAAACCTCATCTCTACTAAAAATACAAAAATTAGCTGGGTGTGGTGGCAGGTGCCTGTAATCCCAGCTACTTGGGAGGCTGAGGCAGGAGAATGGCTGGAAGCCAGGAGGTGAGGTTGCAGTGAGCTGAGATCAGGCCACTGCACTCCAGCCTGGGTGACAGAGCGAGACTTCATCTCAAAAAAAAAAAAGAAGAAGAAGAAGAAGAAGAAAGCAAGAGTGACCTGAGCTGAGCAGGTTAGCATGCTCAGCCCCCATGATATGTGATACACTGCACTACTTGTGGACCCTGCACAGAGACTTCAACAGCAAGAAGACTCTTACCAGATGCAGCCTGGGCCTTGGACTTCTCAGCCTCTATAACTATAATAAATTTATTTTCTTCATAAATTATGCCATTTCAGGAACTGTTATAAGCAACAGAAAGTAAACAAATACAGTTATGCATCTTCTGCCTGGTTTTCTTGAAAGTCTTGCCCTAGGGAAAGTGAGCCACCATGTAAGAAGTTTGACTACTCTGAAACTATCTGATAACGAGACCACGTGTACGCACTTTGGTCAGCCGTTTATCTGAGATCAGGCTTTGCAGAATGATCACGTATCAGATGTGAATGACTCCCAGCTGCTCCCAGTCAGCACTACAAGGAGTAGGAAATTGTCCAGAAAACTCAGCTTGGATTTCTGACCTACAAAATTGTGAAGCATAGTAAAACGGTTTTTTGTGTAAGCCACAAGATTTTAGGATAATTTATTCTACAACCATAGATAACCGTAACAAATACTATTAATAAAAGCTAGCATCCATTGAGCTCTTTTTTATCTCTTAGGCACTTATTTAATCGTTAGGTAAATACTAACATTATCTCCATTTTCTAGTGGGGAGCAAAAAAAAAAAAAAACTGACACAAGAACACACAGTTTGGAAGAGATGAGGTCAGGATTTAAATTCAAGACGTGCATTTTAACTGCTATGGTCTACAAAGTCCCTGTCCTCAAGGAGCTCACAACCAGTAGAGAAATAAGCTCATAAGTAATTATAATAAAATGTGACAAGATGCTATGGGCTTATACAAGATGCCATGAGAATTTAAAATAGAGGTAATATAATTTTTTTTGGAGTGAGGAGAGAATAGAAAAAAGTAAAAAAAAATGAAAACATAGTATGATTATGTGAAGATCAGGTGTTTCAGAGAAGAAAACTGGCCATCATTTTCTCTTTTTCTTTCTTTTTTTTTTTTTTTCTTTTTTTAGTCAGAAATACATACAGCTGAAGCAAAAGAAAGTAACAAGACAGAACAAAAAAATTGAGGTGGTAATTTAGGAAAGGTTAGCATGGACCATTTCATTCCATGATAAAGCTTTTGTAATTTTTTTCTATAAGTGATAAGAAATCATTGGGAAAAAATTGATTAGAGAAGCAGCAAAAGAGAGCTTGCATTTTTACAGTATAATTCTGGTTGAAGTGCGGAAGATGAATTGAATTTAGAAATAGGTACTCAAATACATATTTTATATAAAAGAATAGATGGATTAATTTAAGTCATAATTTCATTTTTCTTTGTCCTTCTCTACTGCCTTAGGCAATTTGTTTTATCATTTACAGAAAAACAATATAGAATATACAAAACAGTACACACAGTGATAATGAGAAACAACATTTATTGAAAACTTACTATGTGTGTTGTCCTTTAATCCTAACAATAAACCACAATGTAAAACTTATTATCCTTTTTTATAGAGGGGTAATTGAGGTAGAGTTTATTAAAGATCAGTTATTTGGTCACAGAGCTGGAATTTCAGCCAAATTTCAGTTCCAAGTTCTGAGACAGAGTTCAGTAGTGGCAAACTCTGAAGCAGGTATTTTTAATTTAACTCAGTAAAATTTATCATAGAAATATGGATACAGTGCTAGGAAGATAAAAGAAAGGGGCCCTTAGCCAAAGTGAAAAGTTTGGGAAAGGCTTTCTCAAGTGCATAAAGGAATCCCAAAGGATGAATTTTTTCCTTTAAGTATTCATTCTTTCATTCATAAAATATGTTAGAGTGCCTATGATCCCAGGCACCATGCCAAAGGAATAAGAGAGTTGTGGGTTTTGCATACTTGAAGCACAGTTTGTAGCATGTAGAGTTAATTTTTAAAAAATTACAAGATTAAATAATATTATGAAAAGAAAAGTACATGGTTCTATGTAAGCTCCTCAAAAAGGAATCCTCCTCTAACCTGGGGAGGTAAGGTTTAAGCCAAGTGTTAAAGGGTCAGTAAGGGTTATTCTGGTGAGGAGGGGGAATGTGATGTAGGAAGAGCATTCCAGGCACAGGGAAAATCATAATGCAGGCAGAGAGATGGATAAGCACATGAATGGAAAGATATTAAACTTGATGACAACAGATAGTAAAAAGCAGAATTATTAGTGTAATAGGCAGGCCTAACCCATGAGGAGTTTAATGGCATCCTATGGACTATGAGTATCATTTGAAGGCATTTAGAAATTTGATTTAGGGTTTATTAAGTTCATTCTGGCTGCTGTGTGCAGAATGCATTGAAAAAGCACCAGGATGGAAGTGTGGATACATGGACAAATTGTAATTATATTTTGGAAATATAACTGATAAGATTTGGTCATTGATTATACATCAGGATTGAAAAGGAAAGAGCAATGTAAAGGATAGTTTGTCCATTTACACATTGCATGACTGAATAGATGGTTGCACATGGAGCACTGCAGGAACTGAAAGAGAACTAATGGGGTAGGGGAGGGGAAGGAAAAATGGGGATGGGAGAGAGGAATTGAAGGGATCATGAGTTCAGCTTGGACTAGCTTAGGCTGAGGTACCTCTGAGCTACTCAAGGCGAGAGCTAATTAATAGTTGGATATTTGGAGTTAGGAATGATATCTGTAGTGAATATATAGATTTTTAAATCCCTGCAAATAGATATATGCTACATGAAGTTATGCAATTATTTAGGAAGGGAAAATAGAGTGACAAGATAAGGGTCCATGGACAGAGGGATGAAGAACATTTCAGGGTTGGATGTGTTAGGAGACAAAGGAGACAGTAGAATATCTTGGAGAGTTGGGAGTTAAACCTGAGCAAGACCATGTAATGGAGAGTTTCAAGGTGGAGGAAGTAGTTTATATGTCATTTGTTACCAACAGAAAATATGGAGCTGAAAATGAAAGTGTTGAATTGTGCCCTTTAGGATAACATTTGTTTCAGTGGGATGTTAAGGGCAGGTTGCAGTGCGAAGGGAGGATGTCTCTTGGAAGAAATTTGACTGTGAAGGATATCAAAACAGCACCTGGGTGAGATTCAGGATCAAGGAAGACATTTTATTGTTTATTGGAGGTTTTTTGGTCTGTTTTTATTTATTTATTTATTTATTTATTTATTTATTCATTCTTGGTTTTAGAGTGGAAGATTCTAGGTAGTATTTTAATGTTCTTGTCAGAGTTCACCAAAGCAGAGAAAGGTGAGAATTTGTATATCAAATCTTGCTCACTCCACCAAGGAAACGGAGTTATTTCAAGGAATGAGATCAAAGAGAAAAAAGAGATCACAAAGATCAAAATTTGCTTGGAAGGGGAGAACATGACCAGAAAATATATTGCTACAATAATTTTAAGAAATCTTTTCCAGAGTCTTTTTTTTCTTATCATTTCAAATAAATCTGTGGTCATTTGTATAGCCATTAATTCTGCTTTGTGAGATTTGTGATTATTTTAATGCAGTTAATAATCCTAATGTTTATTTAGAGTAGATATCAGTTCAACATTCTGCATGTCAGATCTGCCCAATGAAAGTATGTTTTCATGTCTGTATCTCTCAAATATCTAAGCTCATCTTCATATTATAAACAAGAATTTGTTTTCTAAAAGTAATTGTAGATTCTCGGTTCCTGAAAACACAAAGAATTAACACAGGTTGCTAGCAACCTTTATTGAAATCCAACACTAGATGTGCCGTAGAAGGGAGATAAAATTTCTCACTCTGAAAAATTAATGATGACAACAGCAACAGCAAAAAAAAAAAAAAGAATCCCTGAGGAGAACATTATTGGGCCCTTCCTCACTGTAAAATAAACTAAAATAAAATAAATAAAAAAAAAGCAGCTCTAGCCAGCACCAGGGATGGTAGAAGCAAAACAGAGAGGCATTCAAACCCATATCTCTATGAGGGACATGAAAACAGGTGCTGGCAGACCATGTAGCTCCTGGGTACTTCTACTCTCAGTTCTTCCCCTACCCCCACTCCAACATTGGAGCCTCAGTCATAGCATGGTTAATGTAGACATGAGGCAAACTGGCTGTCCATTACTGGGAGAATGGATAATTAAATACGGCGGACACACACTATGAAATACAATGCAACAGTTAGAAGCAATGAATTTGGTGTGCATTCAAAATCATGGATAAATGTTAATATATTTGAGGGGTTTACAAAAGTGTAAGAAATAGAAATATAACTATAATTTATACTATAATACCATTTACATCATTTTTTAAAGATTTCAAACAATAATTAGCAAGGATAGAACATACAAATGGACATATCTTAAGCAAAATAGTGTGAGTCTCTGGTGAGAGGGGGATCAGAGAAGGATGGAACTAGTGATCATTGATGAAAATAATAATTAGTAGAAATAAAATGGAATGAGAACTAATAATGACAGTGTGCCATGAACCTAGACTTATGACTAAAGCACGTCTCTGTACAACCATCCAAAAACAATAAAAGAAATTATAACAAAACCAGCTGTTAAAAAATGCATAATGAAATATGCAAATAGGTTATAGTTAATGTAATTTTCAGATTGCAAACTGCCCAAATGTAAATTTAGAAGGGGATAGGCTTTCTGCTATTGAGCCATTTCAGATGAACAAACAATTCAGCAGCCATTCCTACAGGCTATTATTGATTCATCAAACTCTCCCTAGTAGTTTCAAAAGGCACATAGTGAAAAGGGTCAGACAGGGTATAAAATAAGATTTTCAATGAAGTGACCCTTTGATGAAAGAACAGGAAATTTGGAGAAGGGTTAAAAAATCTCAGTAGGCTAGTAAAAACCTCAAAAGATTGATCAATTTTGTCAAGCTCATTTTGAGACTGCCTTCATATATCATAAAATATTTTTGAAAGACAAAGACGTAAGGCATTACCAATTAATAAATAACAGAAAATCTATATACTGGAAAATTTTATTAATTTAATATTTTATACTTGTGTTGAATGTCAGTCTTGACCCAAACAATGCCATGACTTTGAGTAGAACAAAAGAAGGTTAAAAATGCCCTTCACATGAAAGTTTTATATTCTGACAGCACAAAGGAATGAAATACTTTCTCATCTGAAATAGCAGTTGTCTGGGAGGTTCTTTTATTCTTTCATTGGCACATAGTAAATTGAGTCTTTTCAACGGTAATGCAATTGGGAACTTTAAAGATAATTAAGAAACATAAAATATGTCAGTCTTCTCAAACATAGTTGGAATATGAGTTTTAATCTCTCTCCTTGAAGAACAGTAGTATAAGTTTAGGTCTCATCATTTTCTAAATAATATCATTTAAATACATACCAAGAAAAAATGTCTAACAACTGTGTCCAGAAAAAAAAAAATGTCTGTGTTCTGTAAATATTTAAGAGCTGTACTTGAAATATATTGCTAATATATGAGCAAAAATATTTTAGTATGTTGACACAGTGTAGCAACAAATATGAAAAAAGAGAAAAGAAATCCTGTAATAAAAGTTAGGTTTGATGACTTGCTCTGGTATAAATGTAGAGAGTCAGTTCTCTCCTGACTGTCTTTGAAGTCAGAGACAACACAGAGGGACAAGCAAATGTCCATCTGTCCCAACCTCTGCAGCTAAATTGATGGCAGTGCAGCATCACTGGTTGCAGAACCTACACCAACTCCCTGTAGTATCTGTAGTCTCCATGAGGTTTCCAACAGTCCCATCTAGTTTATAGAATTTAAGATGGAACCTTGTGATTCACACCAGCAGCATTAGCATAGATGATTCGTGCCTCAACTCCCATTCAAAAGAGTAAATTTTCATGAAAGTTCATATAGGTGAAACCCTTCCAAACATTGTCATCTCATTCATAATCCACTCTCAAGTTGCTCTTTTCCCACTTCCTCTGTGATCTGCCCCTACATTCCACCAGTAACTCAGTCTGTGATCAAGAGAGATATTACTCCCAATTCAGAGGAGTTGCTCCTGAGAAACACATTTTAGTTCCCCCTTAAAGGCTCTCGATACATTGAGGACATAAATCTCTGAGGAATTAACATTTGACAGTCCCCACCTGGTCCAAGACATGATTGACCTCTTGTTATCGGAGCTCCTCGGTTCCAATGGTGTTTTCCTCAGGACCCGTCATCATTACAAAAGTTGAACACCAACATTGCATGGGTCCTATATAGCACATGTGGAAATAAAACAGAATCCTAGCTATAGTTCTGCCTAATTAAAAAGAAAATTATGCAGTGCTCTAAAATAAAATACAGAGTCTCACCAAGAAGCCTCCTCAAAGAGACCTATAACTGCCATTAAAGTATCTAACTTTTGGCCGGGCGCGGTGGCTCAAGCCTGTAATCCCAGCACTTTGGGAGGCTGAGACGGGTGGATCACGAGGTCAGGAGATCGAGACCATCCTGGCGAACACGGTGAAACTCCGTCTCTACTAAAAAATACAAAAAACTAGCCGGGCGAGATGGCGGGCGCCTGTAATCCCAGTTACTTGGGAGGCTGAGGCAGGAGAATGGCGTAAACCCCGGAGGTGGAGCTTGCAGTGAGCTGAGAGCCAGACTCCGTCTCAAAAAAAAAAAAAAAAAAAAAAAGGATCTAACTTTTAAACATCTCAGACCCAGGGAAGTTTTCTGTATGCTAATTTAAATATTTCTAACATAAAATAGAGAGTATGTCATTAGATGACACATGCACAGAGTAACATTCAACCTTCAGAGTTACAAGGCCAAAGCAGTTCTCATTAAATAAGACATCGACAAAGAGAATGGTTCTCCATTCTGTACATCTTTTTGGAGGATGAGGAAGGCCACCTTTCTTGGGCTCATGAATTCTCTATTCTCCTCTCAGAGCAGGAATTCATCACACAAGGTTTAATTTGAGAAAACATCTTCTTGAAGTTACAACTTAGCATAGCTGAATATAGATCTACGTTTTAATTCCAATTTTGCTACTAACAAGTTATGTGAGTTTGGGGGAAAAAGCAAAACAAACACTTCAACACCGTAGGCCTCAGTATACAAATGTACGCGCTAAGACGTTTGTATTAGATGATTTCTAAGGTTCTTTGTACCTCTCATTTTTACATTTCTTTATTCTAAACGGAATTTCATGGTGGTTTAATTTGATAATTGCATCACATAGATCTAGGGAATGCTAGGTATGTGCTAAATATCGAAATACAAAGCCAAAAAGCCACAGCATACATTTTATATACCTATCAAAACATCAGTATTACACAATAGGTACTATATGAGCGTTATACAATAAATATTTTCAAGGTAAGAAAAAGAAGTGATTAATTATTTCTGGAATATAGAAACAGTTGTCTCAATGGAAGCGTTATTTGATTCAGACCTTGAAGGATGAGTTATTTCCTGCAGATTGGGGTGGACAGAGATGCCATCTCCAAGTCCCTTCAAATTCTGTGATTCCAAAAAATAATTTAGTGATATTTTGACCAAGTATTAAACAAATACATATCAGCATTACTAGAAATAATAAATATATGAATGTGTACCTCAATGTTAAAAGTTATAAAATTGAAACTAAAGCCACTGGATCACCTCAAAGTCACTACTGTATCAAAGACTAGACTATTAACATCTAACTTCTTTTTTCCATTTGTATTCTTTCAGGACATTGGGTGGCAAATGACAAAACCCGACTTGAACTACATGATGCAAAAGCAGAAATGCTGCTAGACCTCAGGGACAGTGGAAATTTAGAACAACAGAAACTGCCTACACTCTAAATTGCCAACTTGACTTCATTCTCTTAGTTTAGCTTCTTCTATTTGATGGAAAACACAGCTGCTAGCAGCATCTGAAACTCTAAACTTACAACTTCTCATCTTCCCCCTCCACCTCCTGCTTCTACTGATTCTTCTTCCTCAATTCCAATTTGGAAAAGCAAATTGCTAGCTTGGTTCTTGTGCTCGCCATCAGAAGAGTCAATTGAGGTTTTCGCGACAAGTAATATCATTGGACCCATTTGGTTCTGGTAACCACCATAGAATAAGCACTGTCACTAGGAAGCAAAAGTAATATAAGAACATGTTCAGGCCCCACCATTTACTGGCTGTGTGATATTGGAAAAGCTACTTGATTTTTCTGGGTCTCCCTTTCCTCATCTGTAACATGGAAGAAATACTAGTTCCCAACTTAGAGCAATCTTGTGAATATTAAATGAATTAATGTATGTGAAGTGATTAGCATAGGATCAGGTACATATGAAATGCACAATTAAATAGTGAATAGTATTTTTAAATTATTATGTTCATCATCATCATGGAAGCTCTCATTAGATTCACATCTTTGGAAGGGGGAAAGGTGAGTTCCCCAGAAAAATAGTGGAAAGTACTGGACAAGTAAAACAGATGTTTTATTTACACCACTGCTAGAACATCTTATTTCGAAAATTATTTTTGAGCAAGAATATAAAAAACAATTAAATAAAAAAATGAAAAGATGAATCATTCATCTAATGGAGAAGAAAAACAAGGATAATCCGAATAAATTTACAGATAGCTAAAAAGAAAGCACAAGTCTTTTTTACGGTGTAGCAGCTAACATATCCTTCTATTTTCCCTTTGATCATATAAATGCATTAGAGTCACAAGTTTTACTCACAGTGCAATTCAAATGTCTTCCTCTAGGGCCACACCCACTAGTACAGAGGAGGGGAGAGATGAAAGAAAGTAAATGAAATATTAATTATAAACTTTATACATAATTTACATACTATAAATTATATAATTTAGTATAATACAACTTTCAGGTAGGGTCCATCTTTTCTTGGCAAAAATATTCAGTGGTTTATTTAGATTCCTCCCCTTGCTTCTTTCTCTGAAATGTTGTCTGGGTAAGTGGTTGTAGCTGGAGGAAGGTGAGGAGTTTTGCAGCTTTTATGTCCTTGTGGATTGCCAGGGGAGATAAGGCTTACTAATTGCATGCAGGTCCCAAGTGGGATACACTGGGCTTAGGGACACTGGCCCTGCTGACATCTTGTGAACCAAGTTTCTGATTGCACTATTTATGATTTGGTCTCTCTTGCTTGGTCAGGGCCTGGTACTTCTTGACTATCTCCATCTCAGTGTGGCTACCGCTGGCTGGAGATACTTTGGTGAACACCAGCCTCTTCATGCAGCCTAGACTGGTTCTTCCACAGCCTCTGCCTCTGCTGGAGGTGTATCAGATCCTAACATGGTGAGTCTCACGACAAGCCTGTTGGCACTCAAGCAGCATTAACATCACCTGGGAATGCCACTCTTTCAGATATCCACTTGGTGTACTGCCTCATCTCCTTAAGACGAATGTATTAAGGATCTAAATTCTATAAGCATACTATGAATATTGCAAGGTTATACAAGCTTGCAGCTTTAAAAATAGCAAACATTTATTGAGCTTGTATTATGTGCCAGACACTGTGCTATGCATTTTTTATGTACTGCCTCATTTTATTTGCATGTAACCTTATGAATAGAGGTTGTGGTTTTAGCCCATTTGCTAGATAGAGAAATTAAGATTTTGAGAAACTAAGAAATGTGTCCCAAATCACACAGTAAGCTGCAGAATTGAGGTTCATGGTTAGTTGTGTTTGTCATCAAGGCTTATGTTCTGAAGGACCACACTAAACAGCCTCTATTATTTACGGCCACGAAAGAGGAATTTTACCATTCAACAATTCACTTATTAAATAAGTGAACTGTGTCAGTTCAGAGCCAAGAATTCTTTTAATTTATAATAGAGCAAAAAAGAACATTTTTGTCCATCAGAAATACCTTATGATTTGGTAAATTCCCAGAAGAACACTGAGATCACAAATAAACAAATGGATTTCAATAAGACAGAAATATCTTTTTTCTTTTACATCAATAGCATCTTCTCTTCACTCATTCGTCAGGCTATATTGCATTCATATTCCACTGATTAGAAAAGACAAGACAGAACTATTTCTCTAATACTCCCTCTTATCTCTTTTAACATGTTGATTTTGTCTATTAAGTCACCAAGGTATATATATTTTATTTGGCAATAGTTGCAATTCCAATTAGTAGCTTAAATAAATGCAGCAGCAACAGGCTGATCAATAATGTGCTAGACCATATTAGAGCATGCAACTCACTCTCAAGGTGTTTATTGGTCCTCATAATATTTTAATTACCAATACGGTCAGGAACAAAACACATTTTGTTGTATTTTCTCTCCCTTTTTACATGGCTCAGCATGGATAAGCTGTGAAATATATTAGAAAACAATGTTTCTAATGATTTATTTCAAAATATATTTCAGATTCTTCATGCTGAGAAAGTTACCCTCTGAATCCTTAAACTGCCACGATGAACCAAATGCTTAGAATTTTCTTGTAATCATTTCTGAAATCTCTAAAACGAGGGACATCTTCAGAACAGGAATCACTTTATGAACCACGACCCTCCCCCACTTTGTGTTTACATGGGGCTTAATTTCTGTGGCCTCATAAGTGAATGTTTAATTCCTAAAATAGAAATAGGGATAGAAGATGGTCCACAGAAGATAAAAGTTGGATCAATGGATTATAACTGCCCCAGGGACTACAGCCATAGCAATTTACAGCTAAATTTCCTCCATATCAAATCACTCAAGCATCATTACTAAGTCTATACACACACTTGCTTTCTCTTTCAGCAAATAGGGTCTTTCATGCCTCTTTCAGAGCAGCAACTACTTTTGTCAACAACAAAACCAGCACACTGCTGTGAAAATAACTTGGAGTAAAAACCAACCAACCAAATAAAAAATATATTTGTTCCTCAAAATTGAAGTGGAAAGGAAAATACCTGGGGATATTATATTCAAAGAAATATGGTAAGGAAGTTTGCAAAATAATGCTGTAAGCCTTGTGGGATACACAGCTCTAGAGTTTGAAATTCCTCCAGGAAGGAGGCCATTCTGGCATCCTTTAACAAAGAATACTTGTTAAATGAATCTTCCACGTGCTATTGTGCATTGACAATTTGGTTGAATCAGGAAGCGAGTGAGGAAAAGGGGGTTAAATGTATTTATTTTATTTTGTGATCCTAAGGTTCGATGTTACTGAATCTACATGTTTCCTGGAGCGCTGGCACATAACTGGAATTTCATTAAGTGATTTTAATCATACTTAGACTATGATTGATTGAAATGATTAAAAGAGCCTGTTATTGAAGAGATGTAGAACTTAGCTCATGGAACTCAGCTCCTGGCTTGAGAACAGAAATGCCCTAGAAACCCACAATATGAGGTATCTGAAATTTGAACATTAATACATTAAATGACAAAAATAAGTTGTTTTCATGAATTCTGGGATAAAATTAGGACATTTGTGAAGTGACTATGAAGCTGAGATAAAGTTAGGTGTCCTCATTTATTTATCGTGATAAGATACAGTCCTGAAACAGGGATCATATGGCATGTTAAACATCCACCATACAAGGTACAGTCACATGACCTTTGCTAGGATAACTCATTATTTACTGACACTGAAAAATGTGGGCGAATACTTGTTACATTAGAAAGATTTTGAGAAGTACCATAAACCTTATCCCAGTAATTACATGATATCATAAAGTAGGTCACACCCTTATTGTTATTTACAATTACAAAAATTTGGTCTACTGCCTCTTAACTTTTCCTAGTGCAAGGTACAGTACAAAACGTATTAACAGACAGAAACATTCCCAAGAAAATTTCACTTAGATTTCAACCCTTCTGGTGAATGGTCACCGTTTCTGGTTATTTTGATAAATAACTTCACGTGGGCAATCCTCAATATAAAATACTGTCCTAGAGATCCCACTGCAGCCATTTGTTTGAGGCACAGGGAACATTTTCCTAAGACTTGATGCTATTAGGCTAATTAGAGTCACCCAAGCTACAGTGCCTATTTAACAAATAAAATCGCAGGTCTATTTAGGTGAATGTACCTTGTGTCATTGGAAAACATATGCTAGATCCTCCTGGAAAACATCTTTTCTGATCCTAGTGGTAATCTGACCTTAGTTGTAGTTTGTCCAAAAGCCTTCTTCCAAAATCACTTCTCACCTTGTCCAGTGGCTTAAGAATTTGATCCTTATTAGAAAGTACAACTTCAATTTCTTTGTAGTCATTTACATTTACACTCCTTTTTTTCTTTATTTTCAGACAGAATCTCGCTCTGTCACTCAGGCTGGAGTACAATGGCATGATCTTAGCTCACTGCAACCTCCATCTCCTGGGTTCAAGTGATCAAGCTGTTCTCCTGTCTCAGCCTACTAAGTAGCTGAGATAGCTGAGATTAAAAGTGCCCGTCACCACACCTGGTTAATTTTTATATTTTTAGTAGAGACAGGGTTTCATCATGTTAGCCAGGCTGGTCTCGAACTCCTGACCTCAAGTGATCCTCCCGCCTTGGCCTCCCAAAGTGCTGGGATTACAAGCATGAACCACCATGCTTGGCCTACATTTATACTCTCTATCAGCATCCAATCAGAGAAGCAAGACCATGATGTGATGATAGATGATAGATAGATAGATAGATAGATAGATAACAGATAGATAGATAGATAGACAGACAGATAGATAGATAGTTTTGTTACAGGGATTTGACCTTGCAAGATTTAGAAGCTCAAGTTGCTTATGCAGTCTCACTAAGGCTGTTTTCTTTGCATCTCACACTAGACTATTGTGTAGTAGCAATCTATTTCCCCTTGATAGTCAGGATCAAACAAATCAGCCAATAGAATAATCATTTGCTTTGTTGATTCAGTGGCATGAGGAAACCAAAGTTTCCAGGCAGCTAGTTTTAATTACCAGTTGACTGGAATAATTGTTGTGTCCCCAGGAGAGTGTAATGTCATGGAAATGAGAAACAGAAATGTTGCTAGTAGATCACTTAAGGTAGTAGTAAAATGAGTCACTCTCCTTTCTATCCACGAATCCTGGCTATTGGAGACCAGCAGCTTTGGATGCTGTTTTCAGGTATATACCACATCTGAGAGGATACTGCACTAGTTCCCTACATGCTGCCACTGGCCTAGCACCAGTCTTTATTTAAGCCAGCTGCTCCAAGATGATGAGGACATGTTAAGATCAGTGAATTTCATGAGCACGGGCCCAATGTCACACCTGATTCACTGTGAAATGAATTCCTTGGTCAGAAGTGATGCTGTATGAAATACCATTAGGATAGCTAAGGCACTTTGAAGTCCATGGTTGATAGTTTTGGCAGTAGCATTAGGGGAGGCAAATTCATAACTAAAGTGTTTATTTTGTGAGAAATAAGTGCTGCCTCCTTCACGATGGAAGTGGCCTATCATAAATAACTCAACATGAAGTAGCTGGTTGGTTTCCCATGGGAATAGTGCCATATCGGGAGCTCCAATAGCTCCTTGTTGTTCTCTGCAGCTGTTGTCTGCTACAATTGAGTACTCAACAGTGAGTATAGTCAAATAAGCCTTGGTGAGAGGAAGTTCATAATGCTGGGTCTACATAGAACCTTTATCTCTGTTATCACAGTCGTTTGTTCATAAGCCAGCCAAGCAATGATAGCAGTGACTGAAAAAGAAGGCTAACTTTGTCCACAGAATGGGTTCTACTATCCATCTGGTTATAAAAATCCTTCTCTGCTGAGGTCATCCTTTGATGCAAACTTACATGGAACATAAATCTTCAACCTCTCTGCCTGTTTGGAAAGGTCTCCTAACAAGCAATTTTCCAATCCTGTTCCTTTGAAGTCCCTGACAAACCAGTCAAACCATCAGCCATAGTGTATAAATTAGTATAGACTTGGCTGAGCACAGTGGCTCACACCTGTAGTCCCAACACTTTGGGAGGCCCAGGCAGGTGGATTGTGTGAGCCAAGGAGTTTGAGACCAGCCTGAACAATATGGTGAATCTCCATGTCTACAAAAAATATAAAAATTAGCCAGGTGTGGTGTCACGCATGTATAGTCCCAGTTACTTGGGAGGCTAAGGTGGGAGGATCGCTTGAGTACAGCAAGTCAGAGCTGCAATCAGCCATGACCATGCCACTGCACTCCAGCCTGGGCAACAAGGTGAGACCCTTGTCAAAAAAAAAAAAGTATATACTCACGTATCATGCCAACCCTTCATTAAGCAGAATGAAAACCAGAGGCACTGCTTGAAGTTCTACCCACTGGGAGGATTCCTTCCACTACAGTTCTTCAGGATTATCCCAGAGTAGAACTGTGGTGCTATAGCCCTCCTCTTTTGGGTAGTGCCCACACATCATGCAGAATCATCTGTAAAACAAGCACAAGACTTTTCTTCCTCAGTCAACTAGTCATGCATAACTCCCTTTGAGTCCATAGTTGTATGTTGAGAAAGAGAAGGTAATGCAACAGAAATGGTAACAATGAACATCTGGGCCACTTTCTTATGCAACTTACTTTTGCATTCTGGACTTGTTTAAACACTATATTGTATATACTATTTCCATTTGATGATAGAGTGTAGTTGTGCACATCCAGTTTTATGGTTTGGTAGTCCAGGTATCACATGCAGCTCATGATAAGCAGTTCAAAACACTTGGTAACTTGATGGTCCACGGTCAAGTGGTCAGTGTCAGTCTCCACTACAGATCTGTAGCAAATCAAAAGCTGTTACTTCCTTCTCTCTTTCTTTCTTTCTTTTCTTTTTTTTTTTTTTTTTGAGACGGAGTCTTGCTCTGTCGCCCAGCCCAGGCTGGAGTGCAGTGGCGCGATCTCGGCTCACTGCAAGCTCCGCCTCCCGGGTTCACGCCATTCTCCTGCCTCAGCCTCCCGAGTAGCTGGGACTACAGGCGCCCACAACCGCGCCCGGCTAATTTTTTGTATTTTTAGTAGAGACGGGGTTTCACCGTGGTCTCGATCTCCTGACCTTGTGATCCGCCCGCCTCGGCCTCCCAAAGTGCTGGGATTACAGGCGTGAGCCACCGCGCCCGGCCTCTTTCTTTCTTTCTTTTCTTTCTTTTCTTTCTTTTTCTTTTTTCCTTCTTTCTTTTCTTTTCTTTTATTTTCTTTCTCTCTCTCTCTCTCCCCCTGCCTTCCTTCCTTCTTTCCTTCCTGCCTTCCTTCCTTCCTGCTTTCCTCTCTCTCTCTCTCTCTTTCTTTTTTAGAGACAGGGGCTTGCTCTGTTGCCCAGGCAGAAAGCAGTGGTGTGATTATAATTCACTGTATCCTCAAACTCTCGAGCAATTAGGCAATCCTCCTTCCTCAGTCTCCTGAGTAGCTGGGGCTTTGTTCCAAAATTCTAAGGGTATGTGCTGTGACAGAGTTCTGCCATAATATGCAAGTAGCATTCCTATTCACCACTAACACTTCAGGCACCACTGGATCTACTAGATTATATGGTCCAAGTAGCAGAGAAGCTTTCTGACAGTCTAGACCTGTTGTATAGCCTTCTCTTGTTCTGGAAGTTTTTTGGATTACAAAAAAAAAAAAAAAAGGTTAGAGTAGCACATCTGTGATGGTTAATACTGAGTGTCAACTTGATTGGATTGAAGGATACAAAGTATTGATCCTGGGTGTGTCTGAGGGTGTTGCCAAAGAGGATTAACATTGGAGTCAGGGGGCTGGGAAAGGCAGACCCACCGTTAATCTGGGTGGGAACAATCTAATCAGTGGTTAGGATATAAACAGGCAGAAAAATGTGAAAAGAGAGACTCACCTAGCCTCCGTCTTTCTCCCGTGCTGGATACTTCCTGTCCTCAAACATTGGACTCCAAGCTCTTCAGTTTTGGAACTTGAACTGGTTCTCCTTGCTCCTCAGCCTGCAGACAGCCAACTGTGGGACCTTGTGATCGTGTGAGTTAGCATTTAATAAACTCCCTTCTACATATATATCTATTCCATTAGTGCTATCCCTCTAGAGAACCCTGACTAATACAATGCCCAAATGAGATATATTTTGCTTCAAAAACCAAAGTGGTTGACTAGGTAATGTGTAACTTTCTTGGAAGCCAGATGCAACAACATTTCCCTCACCTTGGAAAGTATAACTTGCCATGCCCAAAGCCATTACAGCTTTAGAAATTTCACCAAAGTGGTGATCACTTGCATTTTTATGTTTCCCCCACCCTCTGAAGTGTCTCACCAATTTGTCCGAATAGTTGCTATTTTCAGCTCATCAGGTACAAAAATATAATATCACCCATAAAATAGAGTAACTGTACATTTTTGGCAATGTAGAAGCGTCTTTTCTCATGGGGACCTGGCCTACCCTTCATTCAAAGGGCTCTCAGTGTGTGAATTTGCTCAGGGTTAAAAATTATGGAGGGATTGTGACTATGTCTTGTTGATTCATTTCAGTCTTCTGTCCACTAAATCCGGAAATTTTCCACTTGGAAACATCAAGTAAGACTTTAGTAGATTATACTTTTTGTTTTTTTTTTTTAGTTTTAGGGACACTGTGACAAACTTGCCTACACCAAAGATCTCTATGATTCAGACTGTTCTGACTGGTAACAGACTCCAATATCCAGTACAGTAATTATGCCATGTTTTGGAGATTAAGTGCTGCCATTTAATGCCTGGATTTCCATCATCCCCACTGCATTTCAGGATCCCAGTTTCATGGCAACAGCTCTGATTGAAATTTTTGATCTTTGAAGAAGAGCTATCACAAAAATCTTCAAGGATGATTCCCCCACAAATTTATTTCTCAGAACTTGATAAAAACATATTGTGATGGTTAATATTGAGTGTTAACTTGATTGGATTGAAGGATGCAAAATATTGTTTCTGGGTGTGTCTGTGAGGGTGTTGCCAAAGGAGATTAACATTTGAGTCAACGGACTGGGAGAAGCAGGCCCACCCTCAATCTGGGTGGGCACAATGTAATCAGTGCGGCTAGAATAAAACAGGCAGAAGAAGGTGGAAGGAGCTAACTTACTGAATCTTCAGCCTTCATCTTTCTTCCATGATGTATGCTTCCTACCCTAAAACATCAGATGCCAAGTTCTTTAGCTTTTGGACTCTTGGACTTACACCAGTGGTATGTCAGGGGCTGTCGGGCCTTTAGCCACTGACTGAAGGCTGCACTGTTGACTTCCCTACTTTTGAGGTTTTGGGGACTCAACTGGCTTCCCTGCTCCTCAGCTTGCAGGTGACCTATTGTGAGACTTCACTTTGTGATCATGTGAGTCAATACTCTTTAATAAACCCCTTTCATATATACATCTATCCTATTAGTTCTGTCCCTTTAGAGAACCCTGACTAATACATATGTCCTCTAAATTCTTCTTTGGTGCGTAAGCAGGTCTTAGATGAGAAATCCACATGAACATTCTAATCACTCTAGGCCTTTGAATGTCTTCCTCTACAGTATTCCAAGAAAGTTTTGACATTTTAACTTATTTGGCATAGGTAACTTTGGATTCACATTTCAGTTAACCTATCAAAAAATATGAGAGTCATTCTTAGGCCCTCTGCATAAATATATTCAGAATCTCTGATTAGTGAATCTATAGCAATATTTTAGGCCTGATACAGCTTTATATCTTGACCTCAATTGAGGTACTTTGTTGCTAATGCATGGCTTGGATTATTAGTGCTCTCTCTACCATTGAATACAGAATCATTAATGCCCTTAAATTTAATCCCATCAGAGAACTAATTCCAAGAAACCTAGAACTAATATAAAGAATTCATTCTTAATGTTTTATTCCTCAGGACCCACTCCGTTTTCAGTGCCAATTCTGTTTCAGTCAAGATATAATAAGATAAACAAAATCACTGAAAGAGAGAGAAAGATACTATAGATACATAGAGATTTGTTACAGGAATTTGATCTCATGCAAATGTGAGAGCTAGAGTTGGTTAAGCTGTCTCTGTGAGGCTTTATTCCTCACATTTGATGGTGGACTTTTAGGTCCACAGGGCAGGCAGAGTCACAGGGAAGGTAGACACAAAGAGGAAAAACAAGAACAAGTTGGAACCCTTAAGAACGAGCTGGAAATCACGAGGATGAGTTTCACATTGGTTTGGCTCTCTGTTCCCACCCAAATATCACCTTGAATTGTAATAATCCCCACATGTCAATAGTGAGACCAGGTGGAGAAAATTGAATTCTGGGGGAAGTTTCCCCCACAATATTCTCGTGATAGTAAGTGAATTATCACAAGATCTGATGGTTTTACAAGGGACATTTTCCCTTTTGCCTGGCACTTTTCTCTCCTGTCGCCATGTGAAAAAGGATGTGTTTACTTCTTCTTCTGCCATGACTGTAAGTTTCCTGAGTCCTTCCCAGCTATGCTGATCAATTAAACTTCTTTCCTTTATAAAGTACACAGTCTCTGGCAGTTCTTTATAGCAGCATGAGAATGGAATGATACGTGAGAATGGAATAATACACAAGCCAGTTCTCTTTGCCTCTGATTGGTAGTGTGCGTGTCCCACAGAAGTCAGAGCCCTTTATCAGGAAACTCGATACACACACCTGCCTCAGGAGTCAGAGAGGCAGAAGGAAGATACAGGAACAATTGGAGCAGCTGCAGGCCCAGCCACTTCCTCATGCCAACCAACACTGTGATGGGGCACCAGCAGATCAGTGATATATGTGAACTACAGAATAGCTACCATTTCACTTTTGTTCTTCAAATCTCACAGAAAACTCTCTGGGGCCCACTGTAACCAGAAAAATATAGGGAAAAGGAATTCTGGGAAATGTAGTTCCACCTAACAAATTTGACACACTACAGAGTCTCCATACACCTGAGGGGAAAGTGCTATATCAGAAATTTTCTCATAAGATTTTTGACAGTTGACAGGAAGCAAAAGAGTCGAACTGTTCTGCGTGAGTGACTAAGTGGACAGATAATATAGCAACTATGTTTAATGGATAAACAGTAAAGGGGCTCCTGTGTACCAAAATAGAAACTTATCTACTCTATAATGTTATGCTATATTAACTTCTAATTTCCCTTATTGATATCTTCACTCACAATAATCCTGTTTGCTTATTTCCCACAGATTCTGGTAAAGATTTCTTTTTCTCATGGAAAGTAGATGGAGATAGGGTATGTGATTCCTGTGCTTAAAAACCTGGACCTTAATTTCTGCCTCCTTAATTCCTTTGAGATATTCCTATATAACTATTTCTATTTCTTCAGTTGCAAAAATATTAGACTTATTTCTCTATCACAGAATTGCTGAGTTTATTAAACATGTAAGTGGTTGCAAAGTGTTATATCAATACTGATAAGTTGAATCAATCACAAAGTATAACTAAATAATAATTGATAAGTAAATTAACCATAGTTATAGTCAGATTACTATGTTCCTTCAGTATTATTTATGGCTTTCATTTCCATGATAGATTATAAAACTTTAATGTTTTTACGTTATTAATATCTTTATTAATGAAATTAGGATACGAAAAGATTTGTTTAAAAAGATTAAAGTTTGGCCGGGCGCAGTGGTTCATGTCTGTAATCCCAGCACTTTGGGAGGCTGAGACGGGCAGATCACGAGGTCAGGAGATCGAGACCATCCTGGCTAACACAGTGAAACCCCATCTCTACTAAAAATACAAAAATTAGCTGGGTGCAGTGGTGGGCACCTGTAGTCCCAGCTACTGGGGAGGCTGAGGCAGGAGAAGGGAGTGAACCCTGGAGCGGAGCTTGCAGTGAGTGGAGATCGCACCACTGCATTCCAGTCTGGGCAACAGAGCGAGACTCTGTCTCAAAAAAAAAAAAAAAAATTAAAGTTTTCAAATCATTTTAATTTTTGGTAGGGAAAATAACTGTGATGGAGACTGTCTCAATTATGAACTTCTCCACTTAGAAATAACCAGTTGCATGTTCCATTTCAAACCTTCTCCTAACTTACCTGAACTTTTTAAAATTTTCAGCTCCAATTGAAATAATAACTGTTATTTATTTAATACTTTTCATGTGTCAAGCATGCAGTTTACTGATTTAGCCTTCCAAAATTTGGAATGGGAACCTCTGCTATGTACCTAGTGCTTTACCTGGCACTGGCGTTACGATAGTGTTTTCAAAGCCATCTCCACCTTGTGGAAGCTGGAGATTAAGGAATAAAAAAATAAAGAGGTAGTTAACTGCAGCAACATTAAGAAAAACATAAGTCAAGGTGGCACATAATAGGGACACTTAACCAGCCTTGATGAGTCACGAAATGTTTACAGAAGTGAGACCTGAAGGATATTTCAAAGTCTGGAAAAGGTGTCATAGAAAATAAGGGAAGAACATTCCATAAAGAGTGCATACTATATGCAAAGTCTGAAGGTAAGAAAGAAAAAGAAAAAAAGACTTTGAAAAAAGTACAAATAGTTAAATATAAATACAGAGTAAGTTATTCAGGCATGAGTGGTGATATGTGAGGATGGAAAGGTAGCAGAGGTCTTCTAAAGGGCAGAACCAAGTTGGAATGATGACATTCTATCCTAAGAACAGTAGGGAACCATTAAAGACTGATGAGCATGTGAGTACGTGATCAAGTTAATAGGAAAATCTGGATGCTTTTATGGAATAAAATAGAAGAAAAGAATGGTGGCAAATAAGCCAGCTCATAGGTGAAGAATGACTGGGATCATCATAAATAGCCTTAAAAAGAAACGGATCTAGAGGCATTTAAATGGTAGAGCTGTCAAGCTTTACTGCACTGATTAGATGACGGGAAGAGGTAAGACCAAAATGACTCCCAACATTCTAACTTGGGCAACTGGTTGGATAGTGTTGCCAATCACTGGGTTAAGGAACAAATAAAGAGTAGCAAACTTTTCTCACAATATTCCCTACATTAGGTGTTATTATAGACATTTTAGAAATGAAGCTCAGAGAAGTTGGATAACATCCTAAGGTCAAAGATCTAGTAAGTGGTGGAATCTGCAGGATTATGTCTCTTACAGACTCTAGAGTCCATGCTAGCAGTAGATGTTGTGGTCTGCTTTCCAGATCTCCTCTCAGGATTGATCATCTTGTTCTCTCCAGCTGTTGGGAGTGCTGCCAGCTGACAGGCCCCCTTCCAGGAAATGGACTACACCAGTGATTCCCCAAATACAATCCCTGGACCAGAAGTAGCAACATCGCTTGGGAACTTGTTAGAAATGCAAGTTCTCTGGCCTCCTTCCAGACCTCATTAGGAACTCTGGCAGTAGGACGCAACAATCTGTTTTACTAAGCCCTCCTGGGTTCTGATTCTGATATATGCTAAAGTTTGAGGGTCACTCACCTAGACTGATGAGAACTACCTTGGCAAAAGTCCCTGACAAAAGTCTTTCCTGACTTTTCTGTCTCAACTTAGAAAATTCCAGACAGGCTATCTCAGTTTCCATACTTCCAGTGGATCCTTTGAGGCCTCCTTGAAGACTGCATTGCAGACCAATTTCTCCCTCTGCCTAATAATGTTTGCTTTTCCTTTTGCCACAGGTATTTCTCCTGAATGCTAATCTCTGCCTCGGATTTTGCCTCCTCAGTAATCCAACCAGCAATTGTTGACACCAGGAGTGACCAGAGAATACAAACACTAAAACGGAGCTTGAACACCTGCCATTATCCTGGCAATGAGGACCCTATGACTGGCAGTAGATGGAGCTCCTGGCAAGGGTAGCAGTGACATTGTTAAAATGCTTACTGGTGGTGACTGGGGTTGGTACAATAATGGAAGGAAATGCACTAGGGGATGCAATGTATCAGTTCTTTGAGAAATACAGGGTCATTATAAGGCTAATGAAATTATCTGGTTATTGATGGGGACAATTGATGCTTTAGAAAAAGTAATAAAACACTGAGAATAGAAAATCAGCAATTAAGGAGTTGGTATGAAAGACTGAAATCTTAGCAGCATATGAAGAGACTCTGATCTCTTGGAATTGGATGACAAAAAAGTGCTGAGAACCAGGCCCCAAATTAATTTTTTATGAAAAGTATCAGAGCTCCAAAAATGGTTGAATTCTCAACCTAAGCAAATCTGTTGTCAAGACCAGGACCTTAATTGGGAAAGAATGGGATCCTCTGATAAAAGATGCCCTTGAACATCTTAAATCGCCAGTTTTAAGTGGACCTACTGGTCCTGCAGACGCTGTCCAGTCCTCCAGAACAATAATTAGGGTTAAAATCACAACATAACCTGGCTGGGTGAGTGTTAGACCTGACAAGGAGGATAAGGGAATCCAAAGGAGGTCTAGGATCTAGCCAACATGGACCAGAGAAAACTAGGAGAGGGCTTGAAAGTAGATTCTAGGGGTGCTGGATCAAAAGGGACAGAACATAAAGTTGAATGAGGAAAAATATGTTGATGTAGGATGATTGTCCTGGAATACAGAATGTAATATTCTGTCAAGGACCCTTGGGAAAAGTGTTAGTGCGCTTGGAGGAAGCAACAGCCTACCATAAATGTAGTAGAAAGGTCAAAATAACTATGGTAGCAGAAGGAAACAAGGGCTCAGAGAAGCAGCATGCAGGAGTGGATATATTCTGTAAAGCCTAAAAACTCACCTAATGCCAATGTTCTGAGATATTCCATTTACCAAAGCAATAAAGAATACATGAGTGACAGAAGACCATTCATATCATGAAAAGTGCATTGGGGGCTCTCCCTTACAAACTATGGCTAGCGATGTCACAGAACTAGGCTCTCAAATGGCAATGCAAAGATAGGATCATAAAATGATAAATGCAAAGTGGTGTGTTTCTTTGCCTGTTACCAACTGATCTCACACTGAGATCAGGACTTCCATAAGCCAGTATGTACCTGTACGGACATTCAGTGAGTTACAATGTTTAAATATTTCTGCACTAGTCAGTAAATAGCCATTGTCGTAATCTCTGTGCACCAACTGCTAGTGTCCCATCTCCCCATAACCAAAGGTTTAATTCCTGGCACGGCATTAAACAGGCTCCTATGTGAGCTCTGTTTGGTAGGGCCCTGTGCCACACTAGTTGTTTACCATTGCAATATTTTGAAGAGTCTTATTTACTAAGTACATTATGAAGATTTGAAGAAAACATTAACTATTCCTTGTTGTAACATATATAATGCATATTTATACAGTAGTCCCCCTTATCCACTGTTTTACTTTCTGCAGCTTCAGTTACCCACAGTCAACTGTGGCCTAAAAATATTAAATGTAAAATTTCAGAAAAAAAAGCAATTCATAAGTTGTAAATTGCACACCATACTGACTGGCATGATGAACGCTCTCACTATCCTGCTCAGTCCCACGTAAGACATAAATCATCTCTTTGTCCAACATGTCCACGCTGTCTATACAACCCACCCATTAGTCACTTAGTAGCCTACATAGTTGCAGGATCAACCATCCTGGTATTTCAGTGCTTGTATTCAAGTAACCCTTATTTCACTTAATAATGACCCCAAAGCACAAACATAGTTATGCTGCCATATTTTTATAGTTGTTCCATTTTATTATTAGTTGTTGTTATTAATCTCTTACTCTGTCTAATTTATAAATTAAACTTTATGATAGGTATGTAAGTATGTATAGGAAAAAAAACATAGTGTATATGGGGGTTGGTACTATCCTCAGTTTCAGGCATTCACTGGGGTGCTTGCAATGTATCCCTCATGGATAAGGGGCGGGGGGCTACTCTATGTATTAACTAAATATTAAAAACCACATAACATCTTCTTTTGTATTATATTTGCAACACTTATTTAAATGGAAGTACATCAGGATAGTATGGAGGCCATGGTGTTGGGAAAAAGTAGCGCAGAGGATGGAATGAAAAAAACAGATAACATGTTTTCTGGTTACAATCTATAATAAGAATATCAAATATATAAGCAAGAGTTAATTATCCTCCACCTTGCTTACATTTTCACAACTAAGAAATTACTACTTTTGCAAAACCTTACCGTTTTATATTAGAGCATCTCTTTGAATCTAAAATATTTTTAAGCTTTCAATAAAACATGTATTTAAATCCCTTCATTTGCTGACCTATTATTTAAAATCATTGTAAGTAATAATAACACTTTTAAATAATTCTCCCAAATTAAACATACTCCAGCCAGATCTTCCCCAATGTGTGAAACAACAAAGGCAATAGATGAAAATGAATCAGTGATGGTGTCTGGAATTTTTGTTTAATTTTTTTGCAATTGCTCAAATATTAATAACCTGAGATATGATCTTTTTATACATGCAGAATCTGCTTAAGTCTTTAAAAAATAAAAAAGCTAAACAGAGATTTAACACCACACTGTAGGGAGAAATCCAAATCTGGTGGAAGAAAAAATTAGACAATTCAAGATGGGTTGTTATTTCCATGCATTCCTAGAGACTGTGTCTCAAATGGGGTTACCATAAGGAAATTGACTCTGCATTCTACAAGTACTAGGCTACACCTGTGCCATTTTGTCACCTATTCAGACATTAACAGAAATTTTTGAATGAGTGGATCAAGATGATGGGTTTTGAACCACAGGTTTGAACAGACAGAAGCAACATGCAAATTACTAAAAGCAGGAACTGTTTTATTGTCATAGTTATGAGACATTTTTCAAAGGCTGAGAAATAAGTATTGAATCCTTAATTAGAAAAATTTTATATTTTATAGATTTTGCTTTTAAAAGTATGAAATAAGGAGCAAAAATATCTTGGTTGCTGAAATATCATGGGTTACTGAAAACTTAAGCTGCTATTCTATTAATGTTAGAATTAAGAATAGCAGGCATATGAACATGACTTTTCTCCTAAAAACTATGATTGTAGTTTACTTCCACTTGATTTTTTTTTTTTTTTCCTTTTTGGGATCCGTATGCCTCATTTTCTTTATCTGTACAATAGGGATTATGACGGAAATTACTTCATAAATTTTGGGGTAGCTAATATACATCAAATATTGAAAATATCACCTGGTATTTTGTAAGTACTAAATAAATATTAGCTATTGTTATTTTGTCAAATATTGGTATTTTGTCAAATGGAAGCCACAGCATTTTCAGTAGAAGAGTTTTGCTACCTTATAGGCAAAATGGGCTTTTATGGTCTTGAAACTTAACTGGTCTTAATAACACAGGATCTATAGGAAAATGCATTCTCTATTCTAAGCTACCAATTTATAAGAGTTGGGCGCATGTATGCACATTTTAGCTGGGGACAGTCTGAATCAGACAATGGGTGATGGGTCCCTAAGGAATCATTTGTCTAATGTTTTCTATACTACGCTTATCTTTGGAAAGTGGTTCAGGTGACAAGATGCCCACATTTCTTACCTTTCTTAACTTATTAAGGAAAGCAAGGGGCTAAGTCTTGTGAGATCAGTCTGACTAGGTAGGCAGGTGCTAGAGCACACCTTTCCTTACAGGCCTTGATAATGATTTTGTGTTCATCCTCAGAGCAATGGAGAGACACCAAATGTGTTAAGCAGAACGTGACACAAGCTTAAATAGGTTTATAAGAAGATCACTCTGGCTGCCATGTAGAGAATGGATTGGTGGGAGGTTAGTTGTTTGAGAACATGTTAATGTAAGAGAGAACAATCTATGACTAATGCAGTGGGCTGATGAAAAACAATATTTTGGACTGACTGTGGTTGTAGTGGAAATGAAGAGCAGGAGAAGGTACATGAGAATTTCTTTGAGAAAGCTGAACTCAAAGCCAGGCAATTTTCCAACATTTCTGACTATTTCCACATTTGTAAGGTGGAGACATTGTAGTTGCCATACACAGTAGCTATAAAGATTAAAGGGAATATAGGCACAAGGAAGCAGCAAGGCCATATAGCTAGAAAGTGATGATGCCAAGATTTAAACCCAAGATGTCTCACCCTTAAAGCTTCTTTCTGTGTGGGCTGCCATGAGAATTAAATGAAGTGTTGCCAATTGTGGCTGTTAAATTTTTTTAAAAATTGCATATTTTAAAGTACCATGATAGCCAAGTTATAATGCTATCCATTGAATAGAGACTGGGTGTCAGTCACTCTTATAACAGGATAGTTTCAAAGTCCAGTCTTCTGGACTTTGACCATGGTTTTAAAGAGGAAGGGCAATGAGGCATCAGCTTACATGGTAGGAATTTTCCTGCAAATGATTTTTATGCGTTCCTCCTTGCTGGTTGCTGTGGTGATTTTGACAGGGGATGCCAAGAAGAATGAAGCTGGGTCTCAATGCTCTTATCTGAACAAACAAGATGTGATCTGCAGCAGCCCCACCCCCACCCCACCCTGATTGGGATTTATCCTTGTAGTGAAGTCCTCCATCCTCGCCTCACTGTTATATACTTGCTCATCCAATGAGAAGGAAAATGGATCCCAAAAATGTTGGCTTACTACTTGGTAATATTCTTATCAAGGGGTTAGCCTAAATGTCAACAGAACTCATGAAGCTTAGAAGAGAGCTCTAGCCAGGTTTAGGGCTGCTGTGGAACACATTTAACTGACTCAGACCATACTTTGACACTCAACCGAGCCTCATTTGACTTTACCATAAAAACAATAAGCAAAGCAAATGAATTTGATAGCCCAGCACCAATGTCAGATCTGAAAAAGATTATTGACATCACATGGCTTTCTCTTTGTATCCATCTGAACATGTCTGAATGCCTTGGACCAGAGAACCTTCCATGTTAGAAGCAGAAATGACAGATTAGGGAGAGAAGGCATCAGTGCCTTTTCTATCCTTTCGTTTTTGTTTCCACACTGTTTAAATGAACTTTCTCCTTTTTTAAGCACCAAGTATTAATAAGTGTTTAATTAGGTCAAAGCTCGGGTGTAAACTAAGGAGAACTGAAGTAGGCTGCCAATGAATCAAGTTACCCCAGAAGTCATGCTGTAGTATTTGTGCCCTTGCACAAAGTACACACCCAAAACATATGTGTGGGGCTGATTAATTGCAAAATTTGGAAGAGATGTAAGGGGCCCTGCAATTCCAGCTCCATGGGAGAGTTGAGTCATTTGTCCTTGCCAGAAGTTCACAATGTGCATGACACCAGTGGAAGCCTCATGTGCATAAAAATCATGCATTGTGCCATGGAGGTTCAGGTGGTAATAAAACCTGGAATCAAAATGGTGAATTTTACATTTGCAAAATGTGGTCCATAAAGTGAGTCAGCTAGAGTATATCATAAATAGTACTGTTAAAAGAAACGGCTGTGAAATGGACCAGGTTACATTTTCACAGAACATCTGCCTCAGACGCTGTAACCTCTGCACCTCTGTCACTTTACTTAAATGTCCATTCCATCATGAATCTGCATCTACAGCTTATTAAGTCGTTGAAAATATGTTCTCTGCATCTCTTTTAAATACCTTTAATTTTCAGTAGCTTCCAACGGCACTACATTATAAACTAAAGCAAAATATAAATTCTAATGTGTTTCACAAAAGCACAAACTTACTGACAATAAAAAGAAAGGAGTAGCCTCCTCCTTCTCTTCAAATAGATATACAAAGAACGATGAATAGAAATAATAAACCCCAACCAAATGCAACATTTCTTGGTGACCGAGATGGAGACTTACCAATTATGACTAAGGCAGATGTATCCATAAATATAAAATTGAATTTGCAACTTGAAAGGTATTACAGTTGAGCTTCAGCACAGACCTGCCAAATCTCTCCAGAACTGGCATGGCTATTCAAGAGAGAAAAAAAATCAAAGCATGATGGTACCAAAAAAGGCAAATAATAATTAATTATTTTTAAAAATCGGTACGAGACTCACATCTTTGAACTTAAAATGTATGTGACAAATGAAGGAAGCTAGGTGTTAGATATTGCTGTGCTGACTGTTTAGCTAACCCAGGAATACTAAAATGGAATTAAATTAATGATCTTTTGTGCTCCTGGCTCCTTAAGCTGTAACATGTCTTTAACTGTGTCTCCTGTTGGGCTCAATTGTATTTGTTGAATCCCTTTCTTCTTTCCACACAGCCTGGATTGTGAATTGTTTCATTTGTGTTCTGTTGTATAATCAGAATTTTAAAAAATAAAGAAATAAAAGAATTTATATTTTAAACAGGAGTTTTCTGGGGAAACAACAATGATGCCTACAGAAAACAGGTACCTAATTCCTTGCTCCCTATGGCCAATTATATATATCACTCTTTTTATATATTTTATGTATAAAAGTATCTACTATACTGAATCAAACATAGTGTGAACATTTATTGGAGTAAGACTTATTAAGTCTTTAAAAAGCAATATTCCTGCATTTAGAATAAAGAGGATGGAATTATAGGATGTGAGAGTATAAAGGACCTTACAGAACATCCATCCCATAGCATTTTGCAGAGGAAACATAGGTTAAATAAGGTCAAAGAGGCAGCATTCTATTATACACGGCAAAAGGGACAGGGCTTTGAAGTCAGCCAGTGCTGGGTTCAATTTATGATGTAATAATTTCAGAGCAGGTTACTTAGTGCAAGGAAACCTTGGTTTCTTCACCTGAAAAGAGTGTAAGAATGCTTACACCACAGGCCTCTTGGGAAGATAAAATTAAATAATGGTACCAACTGTCTGACACATGACAAGGGACATAGTAAGCACTCAAAACGTATTCTTTGCCTGTCTTTTCTTACCTAGGTTCCCACCCCCATTCAGTGGCAGGATGGAAATGGATACTACAGGTCTCCTGACTCACACTCACACAACGTCAAAGTGGGCTGAGTTGTGGTTGATCTTCTCTCAAAGTGGGTTGAGTTGTGGTTGTCACAGAAGCCCAAGCAGCCAGGGAAATTTGTTCCAGAGTCTCCAAAAGATAATAAGATGAGGTGGAGAAGATGGGGAGGAGCTAATATGTTAATTGCTTAGACCATAGCACATCTGAGAGTGCCCAGTTGCTCCTTTTCCATTCCTCATGGATTTCATTAAAATTAAAAAGGTGGTGGATGCTCCAACTTCTGTGAGAAAGGCCAGTAATGTCCTTCAATATCAACAATAGGTAAATACACTGAATAAGTCCCCAGAAACAGGGGTCACATTTTTCATGCTGACCTGTGGACATTATGTCAGAACACTCTTGTAGGGGCCAAGGGGTTCACATTTATTGAGCACCTACAAGGAATGAAACACTCTTTTCAACTAGGCTGTGAAACAGATATTATTACCCTCACTTACAGATATAGGCTGAGAGGAGTCAAGGATATAACCCAAGGGAAATAGGGCAGTAAGTGTCAATGCCAGGATTTAAATCCAGACACATCTGAGTTCAAAGCCCACACTAGTTTTACTACACTCCCAGCCTCCTGGAATTGTTCACTTTAATACACACTGGCTAAGGGTGTTCAAATGAAGCTGTATGAGTGGTTGAGACAGTAATAATGTGATTATAAATCATTGGTAGGAGCCACTGTGGTTAAAGACATGCTGTATTTTACAACCCATCACATGGGTACAGTACTACCCAGAAGACAAACTTAACTAGGGAAGGACATAATAGCAAGTCAAAGAGCAAGACTATACAGTAGGAAGTATTTCAGTATTATCTTTCATAGGAAAATATGTTTTCTAATCAATTTTCACTGGTCAGAGAGTCTAGAATATGTTCACTGTGAAAAGATACAACGTTAGTTTTCCTTTATGTCTTTATCATATGAGGCTAAAAAGTAACTTTCTTAAAAATGAGGAACTCAGCATAGAAAAGTTTTTTTTGTTTGTTTGTTTGTTTGTTTTTTAATTTTAAAGGACTTGGAAGGAAAAAAGAGCAAATTAAGTTACCGCATATGTTAGAAGGTCCAAATGACATAATTATTATTTAAAAATAATTTCACTATAATACTTAAGAAGTGATTTGTTATAGTTCTGATAAGTAGTTATTGTTCTGCTTGGCTGTGATTTATTTGGATTCTGTGCTTAAGTCATAGAGACTATACCCACTAAGGTGCAGTTTGGTCACTTTAACAAGACCTAAAAAATCTCACATAACCATCCAAGCAGAATAGTCCAGGGCTAATACGGTGGTCTGTTACATCATGAAGACAGGATTCTTTCTCATTTGTTCTGCAGCCCTCAAAGTATGGTTTCCATGTCATGGTTCAAGACAGTTGTTCTAGCTCCCACTTTCCCATCAACGTTTCAAAGGGAAAGAGAAAAAAAAGGAAAGTAAGACTCCTATCCTTTAAAGAGATTTCCTGGAAGTTTTACATACTATTTAAGCAAGGTTGGGACATGTCCTCAGTTAAAATTCTATTACTAGGAGAGAAAGAAAGACCAGGTAATGGGATAACTACTATAGAGGTGCAATCTACTATCCACGATGTGGATCTTAATGGGGCAATTTGAAAATTACTCTGTCAGAAGCTATTTCACGTTGCAAAAATTTCACAAATTTTATAAGACATGCTAATTTGCTACTGAGCAGGACATAGTCCAGAAGTGCATACTGAAAGAGGAATGTGATAAGGCAAGGCAGGGCTAGAGAAGGTGATGACCCTGATGGGTCCTTGCAAAACAGCTGTGGCGCTAACCTTCCTTTGCTTCTCTGGAAGCAGTACAACCAATAAATTGCAAAGATCAGCAAAAATTTCCCAATATATGAAACTGTCATTTATTTTTTAAAAATTATTATATATGCTTGTTAAACAAAGAAAATGATTATGCATCACAATTTTTATTTTGATATGATAATTTATACATAAATGCAATAATTGTGTTCGCATTACTAAATAAGGTTTATACAGTATCTTATTTGCTCCATATGTTGTTACGCAATCCAAAATGACAAAAGTTGTAGAATGTATTCTCTAATTGATTTGCCTGGCATATTTATGTTAAATAACATTCTTGTGGACACAGGCCATTTAATTTAACCTTCTAGTAATTGTAAGAGTCATATAGTATCCCCATTCTACACATCAAAAACAAGTTCAGAGGTAATGAAGTCACTTGTTGAGATCACATAGATCTTAAGTAGATGAATTGGAGATCACATCAGGGCAGTCAGTCACCAAAGGCATATGTCTGCTATAAGAAAGCCCAAAATCTACACATATTTCCCTAATGGCTATTCTAGAATATTTTAAGGCAATTGAAAGTCCTTACATCAGCTGGGTACTGTTACTAACACCTGTAATCCCAGTACTGTGGGAGGCTGAGGTAGGAGAATCACTTGAGGCAGGAGTTTAAGACCAGCCTGAATAACACAGAGAGACACCCCTCCCTCCTCCACCCATATCTACAAAAAATGTTTAAGAAGTGAAAAAAAAAGGTGAGGGGGGGACAAAAAAAAAAAAAGTTCTTGCATCATACTTATAACCCAGCAGTGAAAGATAGCTAAAGTGAGGTGTGGCTCCAAGCCTAGGGCTGTCACCTCCTTCCTCCCTCTGACATATTTTAATCACTTAGGATAAACATCTTTCCTCCCCTAACTTTTAGCACAGTGTAGTAAGAAATTAATTTAATCAGAAAGCTTTGGCAAAGTGTCAAATATGTTACAAGGAGTTTTCCATTTTTCTTGTATACATTATTAATCTATGGCAAAAGAATTTGAGTTCAAGTCAAGAACTGAAATGATATTTGAAAAAGAATTTATTTGGTTTACAATTGTATCCATTGATGTTCCAATGAATGTAATTAGTCTTTTATTTTAAATTTCAGATTAATAAAGCCTTAGGATGCCTATGCTATTCAATGCTATATTTTGGATGGCAAAATTTAGATGGTCAGAAAATATTTCATTGGTTATGTTTTCCCAAAATAGCCACGGAAAAATCTTTCGTTTCTTCTTGTCTCTCTATAAGTTCTGTAAGGACCTACTGATTCTGAGACGGCAAATGGTCAAGTTAATCATGAATTTTTGTGCATGTCAGATGATATTAAAGTTAGCCTATGACGTGCTGCAAGAATCGCTTGAACCCGGGAAGTGGAGGTTGCAGTGAGCCAAGATTGCACCACTGCACTCCAGCCTGGGTGATAGAGCGAGACTGTGTCTCAGATAAATAAATAAAAGTTAGTCTATCAACACTGTTAGATAATTTGCAGCAAATACCTTCATGTTGAACGAAGTCAAACATTTTTCTTTACAACTTGAAATAACAATTAGGCTTTATTTGTTCAGTGTTAGAAAACTGCTGAGTGGTGCTGCCCTTTACTGGTTTGCAGTGGTACCACAAATCACTACTCATGGTTAGCTGTCAAAGGTGTGAAGATCTTCACTTGCTATGCATTATTCCAAGTAATGGGTATTTGTGAAGGTCAGACAGGCAGCCATCTGAAATCACTCTTCTTCACCTGTAGGCTCACAGAAGCTGTGCACTATTTATTATGTGTCACTCTTTCCCCACTGGAAATCAGGTTCCTCAGAATTTTCCTTTTATTTTTTCGCTATTATCTTATCCACCTAATTGGTCATCTGTGTCCTTATGACAAACAAAACTCATATGGTCAGTGAGTAGACATTTTCACTGATTTTCATATAAATCTAACACATGAAATGTAATTAAGAGATAAGCGTGAGATAAATATTACACATAATGATAAATATATAATGGGCACTATACCAAATGCATACCATAAATCCACTGAAACAATCTTCTGTACTCTCAAAACAACTGTTAAGAGTATCATCAGTAGGTGGAGATTCTTAAATTGTGATTTTTACAAATCATAATGCTGCGTTGCAGCAGCTCTACAGCTGCGGATTTTATGTTCTGATTATTCTGTTAGATTTTGTTCTAATTATATGTGATTATTACATATATTCTAAAATGTTAATGTGTTATTTCTCCTGGCCACACATACAATGGGTATTAAATGTTTCCCATGACACTAAATTTAACAAGTTTGGTAAAAACTGGAGTAGGAGAAAAGCCTTTCAATTTAACCTTGGTCATGATGCTATGGCTCCTGTGCTCTTTTGTTTGTTTGTTTTTTTGAGACGGAGCTTAACTCTATCACTCAGGCTGAAGTGCAGTGGTGTGATCTCGGTTCACTGCAATCTCCACCTCCTGGGCTCAAGTGATTCTTCTGCCTCAGCCTCCCAAGTAGCTGGGACTACAGGCACATGCCACCATGCCCAGCTAATTTGTATATTTTCGGTAGAGACGGGATTTCACCATATTGGCCAGGCTGCTCTTGAACTTCTGACCTTGCGATCCGTCCACCTCCCGAAGTGCTGGGATTACAGGTGTCACATATGGTCCCAGTCTCCCATTCTTAAGCATTCTTGTCAAGATATGTAACAAAACTGGCAATTCCATCCAAATTTCCCTGGTTTGAATTCAGGATCTTAATATGGAACAAGGGACAGACATGTAATTTGTAGAGTTTGTAAACATGTGGTTATGTGACATCCTAAGTGAGAAAATGAGATTCTTTTCTGCTACAACAAATATAATATCATGTGTGTTCCATGTTTTTCCCAGAGGTGCTTGAGATAATCAGATGAGGTCTTGAATTAAACTGCCTTTCCCCAGAAACATTTTTCTCTATATTCATATCTATGACAAAGTTGTTTAAAATATTGTTTCATCATATCATATTCTTTTTTAAAAAAATCTCCAGGAAAAATGTATGTATGGTCTTATTACAAAGAACTTAGAAAATACTTTTTCTATATACATAGGTTTTTAAAAATATCATATATGTTATCAATTGAGTTATAAAATTTTTCCTTTTAATTATCCACTAGCGAGCTTAGGGGAAAATTAGTGGTATGTGGATATTATGATGTTCATTTTAAGCCTTTTTCCTCACTTCACTTTGTTTTTGCTCCTTTTTGGGGGGATATCGTCTAGCTATGCTTGTAAGTGGCCTAAAATCCTTTCTGGACTAATTACTAATCCTTTCTGCATGAAGCACAAAACTGAAAAGGAATGAATAAAAAAAATCCTAAAACAGAAAACTATAGAAATAAAATATTCATATAAAATCAATCATATTAATTAAAATAATAATAATGCTAGCTGACATCAAATGTGTAAAGCACACTTTTCTCCATGCTGTTCTTCCCTGTACATATTTACATACATATATAAGTATATTAGAAAGGCTCAAAATTGCCTCATAGAGGCCTGTGCGACACATAAAAATAGTATAAATATGGTTAAACTTCAAAGAGTTGTGTACGCACAAATCTGAAAAGTGATTTGCTGTAAGTTTTTGTCAGACTTTAAAAACGAATTCCTGGCCAGGCTTGGTGGCTCACACCTGTAATCCCAGCACTTTAGGAGGCTGAGGAGGATGGATCACTTGAAGTCAAAAGTTCTAGACCAGCCTGGTCAACATGGTGAAACCCTGTCTCTACTAAAAATACAAAAATAAGCCAGATATGGTGGTGGGTGCCTGTAATCCCAGCTACTTGGGAGGCTGAGGCAGGAGAATCGCTTGAACCTAAAAGGCTAAGTTTGCAGTGAACTGAAATCATGCCACTGCACTCCAACCTGAGCAACAGAGCAAGACTCTGTCTCAAATAAATAAATAAATAAATAATAAACTGAAAAATTAAAAATAAAACAAATTCTTAAATCTCTAGCCACACCGGACTCTTCCAACATGGTAGGGAGGCTACAACCCTTGTGCTATTTATTTCCTCTGCCTGTAACATTCTTCCTCCAAATATCTGTGAGATAAGCTTTCTTTCCTCCTTAAGACTTTGTTGAATATCACCTTCTCTGCAAGGGCTACACTAACCATGTTATTTTACACTGGAATAGTCCTCAATGTATCACTCCAAATCCCTCATATCCTGTTCTACTTTTTCTTATTTACATATATTTTTCTCTTTCAATTATAATAATTACTTATTAAATATGTTTAACATTTCTATCCTTTGTCCCCCAAGTAGAATGTGAGGTTCATGAGTTCAATCTTTGTTTAGTTCATCATTCAATCTTAAACTCCTACAACAATGCATATGATGCATTCAATACATATTTGGTTGAATAAAGGAAATATATGTGCAGTTTAAACATTTGAATGAAAATGAAAATGTAAGAGCTTTAGAGGACTGTTTTCATTCTCATCTAATTTGAAAGGATTGTTTAGCTGAAATTATTTTTATAAGTAAATTCAGAAATCTCACTATTGCCTCACATATTCATGTATTCTTTTTTTCTATTTTAACAACTACTATTTTGGTATAAATCATCATCCCCCTGGCTTCATACCGTAGACTCCTGATAACTCTCTCTGATTCTAACAGTATCTCCCTAGTCCAATTCATTATGAACAATATTTCCAGGTAAATTTGTTTTAAAACACCACATTATTCATGAGTCTTTCCTGCTCAGAACTCTAATTGCTCCGTGTTATCTCCTGTGTAAACTTCAGACTCTTCACTGGGGAATTCAAGAAGCAATGAACTTTGGGCTTATTCCAAATGTATGTCCACCATTCTCTAACATGGCACCTTAATTCCAACGACACTGCTGCTCCCCGATCTCCTGAAAATGGCTTGACCTTTCTGCCTTTCCTGATTTTGCCCTTGTGCAGTCTCCTTCTCGCTGAGATTCCTTCCATTATTTGTCTATTAAACCCTAAAAGGTCTAGCTCAGTACCTCACCTGCTTCAATGAAACACTCCTTGATCTTAGAAGGTCAATTGCTAGCCAGCTTAAAACATTTGTATTTCCGAATTTTTAACCTTACACTTTGTGATACTGTTATAAAACCTCAAGTAAAATTTAAGTTTCTCAAATTTAGAAATCACAGCTTATATTTTTTCTGGATTTATCTGAGTACTTGGTACAGTGTTGTAAGCATAATAGATTGTCAAAAATGCTTGTTTACTAAATAAGTAAGTAATTAAATAAATAAATGTCAGAACGTATGCTGACATATTTATAATGGAAGCTTCACTACTATAATATAGAAAGCAAATAATAGCTAATATTTGCAAACATTTTTTGTTATTACCAAAGAGCACATTTATTCTTCATAGCAATCCTATGAGATACTCAGCATCAGTCCTATTATTCCCATTTTGTAGCTAAGGAAATACAGGCTCAGAAAGATTAAGCCAGCTATCTAAGGCCATGCAACTGTTTTGCAATATATCAAGGACTTTACCTTTGGTCTTTGAAGGCTTGCCAATACATCAGAATACGTTTCAAAATAATTAACTTAAATACACAGAAAACGCAGGCAAATATATAATACATATATACATATATATTGTTTAATTGAGAAGTTTTCACTCTGAAATGTTTTGAAAGTTCTAACTTTTGTGGAAATCTGTAATAATTTACAAAGACATTTTATAAAGATATATAAGCTAGTGCTGGTAAAGAAAGTCCAATAATCCCTGACTAATTTTAAAGAAACTCAACTGGAATAAAAAGTTCAAAAGCTTTTAAAACCTCATGACTGCATCTCATGGTACTTTTCAGAGAACTAGTTTTTACCAGTTGAGTAACAGACTTCTAGGAGAGATTATGGCAGCTTATAGCTAATACATGTGTTCCAGAAATTGGACATCAGTGAGCATGGTTTTGATGTTTTATGTGTGTGTTAAAAATATTATTTCAAAGTCCTTGGCCTTTATTCTATCTAATCTTTCAGGGAATCAAACATATATCCCACTTAATTCCAATATATAGAAAGTTATATACAACTTTTAGAAATCATAGATCCTATTCTATCATCCAGAAACATGAAGGAGAGATTTATTTTTGTCTTAGCTTTCATTTAAATTAATTCCAACCTCAAAGCAAGACTCAAAATGCAAAATCCGGAGCAAACCTTAGGCTAGTGATGTTCAAACTCTAATGTGCTTAAATAAGAACCACCTGGGGAGTTGCTAATTCAGTCAATGTGGGAGAGGATGGACTCTTCTACCTGCTTTTTAGCAAGCCCCTAACGTTATTCTGAGTTAGGAAGTTTATGAAACCCATTTAAGAATAACTGCCTTAGAATCATCAGATTCAACTTCCTCATTTTACAGATGAGGTAGTTTAAGGCCCAGAGAAGTAAAATGACATAGGAAAACTCACACAGTAAAAAAGTGTTTTAACAAGGGCTTAGTTTCTTGGTTCCTAGTTTAGTGATATTTACACTGTATCTCATTGGGTTTTCTGAAAATTCGTTTGCAGCATCTCAACATATGAATTTTAAATGAATCCTGCATTTAGATCAGTCTCAGTTTTCTACTATTGAAGTCCTAGGTTATATTTCTGAAGGTTTTAGTGGGCTGTGAGCATCTGGCTCTCCTTGCCTATCAATCAATTCTTATAAGAATAATTGGACCAGGTTCACACCTGTCATCCCAGAACTTTAGGAGGTGAAGGCAGGAAGATTTCTTGAGTCCAGGAGTTCAAGTCTGCAGTGAAATATGTTTGTGCCACTGCATTCCAGCCTGGGCAACAGAGCAAGACCCCATCCCTTAAAAAAATGATTACAACATCTATACAGTAATATATACACCATGATATATGGAAACTGACAGTCTACCTCTCTTTCATTATTGTGAACTCAGCTTTCAGGCTAGTGGGGGCAGATAGAGTTTCAGGGCAGTGGCTGAGGTGATTTCCAGCATCTCATTTTACATAGATATCTAAAAAACAGGTTTAAAAATGCAGAAGGCAGTGGGAGTATGTGGGGAAAGCAGGTAAACAATAAGAAAGATGATTCATTTTTTTCTTCATCACCAATATATCTCCTGACCTTTTGGTCATAAACCACTTAAGAATTGGGTTTACCAAATTCTCCAAAAAAGGTAAAAAGAAAACCTGAATTTCACTTTGTCTTAGAGAAGTACTTGGTTACTGTAATCATCAATTTGTTGCTGTCCTTGCATCATGTATAATCATTTCTAAATTTCTTGATTTTGGGCATTATTTCCTATATTATATTATCTTCCTCTTTATTATTGACAAATAGTTTTTCTCCAACTGGAGTTGGAATGAAACAGTGATTTAGGATGGTAGAAATGCAAACCATCGTAGAAGGATTGAGGACTGGTTCTTTATGTCTAAGGCTTAATTGGTATCTATAATTACTAATTACTAAACTTTTCATTATTCATGTGTGGCATATGCCTGGTTAAATGCTTGAACCTTGGGTTTCTCAGTCACCCCCAGTCTGCTCTGCAGGCACGTTCTCATGCTCAATGCTTACTCAGGGAAATCCAGCTAATTTTAATACCAATCTAAGCACAAAATCTCATTAGGAAGGTATATCTCCTGCCAAAAGAAGGAATATAATGTATTCCAAAAGCAAATATAGAAGTTTAAAAATTATTTGCTGTTTTAGATTATTGTCTTAAAACAGGTTACTAAGAACTAAATTGGAAGTACTGGGTGCTAATAGGTTGAGACATATGAAATTGCCATTTCTGTAGGTCAATAATGATAAATTATTACATGTTAATATATCTCAACCTAAATAATATAGAATACTTTCTGATTCTTGATTTTTCTCCTAATGCCCTCAATTTTTGTCAGTTTTAGTATCAAAACGTAAATGTTCACTACAAAGGCCATCTGCATGGTGCTGTGAGCTGTGCAGTTGTGTCAGACGACTTGGAAGTGAAAAAATATGCTCTACTGTCTTGGACTTCCTGACTTCATATCACCTGTTTTCTGGTCACAGTGCCTTTTGTTTCTTTGTCTGCTGGATGAACGGCTACTCATCTTTTCAGGTGTTGCTCACATATCATCTCATCTATCTAGCTTTTCTCAGAATCCCCAAGGAGAATTATACATCTTTTCCTTTGGGGCTAATCTGCTCCCTGTGGGTGTCTATCTCAGTTCCTACAGCAGTATTACATTGTTTGTTTACAAGTTTATCTTCTCCAACAGACAGTAAGTTATAGAAGAGATTGTGTTATTTATCTTGTTATTTCTCATTCAGTCCCTAGCACACAGGAGCTAAATTCATGTCTGAGGAAGAGGAAATAGAAAGGCAGCAAAGAAAAAGAATTTCTGTGAGATCATAGATATCTATTGTAATATCTTACTATTGTGTCATTTTCTATGAGACTTCAAAGTTTGGAGAACTGACAATCAAGTTTCTTCCTGACTTATTGAAGTAAGAAGAGAATTCATAATACTTCTGACTTTATTCCTCTCCTTTACAAATCGAGGCAGGATTTAAGAGAATTAGTTATTTTCTGTAAGAGAGAGAGAATCCTTGGCAGCCCACTGGGAAGTAAAGGCCAGTTGGCATGAATCCAGTTTACTCACTAGAAGCCAATATCCAGCTTATATCCACTGCTTCGATTCAACATGGAAACTAAAGGATGGTAGCAATAAAGCTGCTAAAAAAACAATAGTAAAAATAGTAATTTTAGAACAGTAAACCTCAAACTAAACCCAGGACCAGGAAGTCAAGAAAAGCAGAAAGATACATCTGGGTAGAGTACACCCCAAACCAAATGGCACCCTGTGATCTATATTTCTCTTCTCTGCCTGCTGTTTTTTTCCTCCCTTCCCTTCCCTTCCCTTCCCTTCCCTTCCCTTCCCTCCCCTCCCCTCCCCTCCCCTCCCCTCCCCTCCCCTCCCCTCCCCTCCCCTCCCCTCCCCTCCCCTCCCCTCCCCTCCCCTCCCCTCCCCTTCCCTTCTCTTCTCTTTTCTTTTCTTTTCTTTTCTTTGAGATAGGGTCTCCATCTGTTGTCCAGGCTGGAGTGTAGTAGCGTGATCTTCACTCAATGCAACCACTGCCTCCTGGTTCAAGTGATTCTCCTGCCTCAGCCTACAGAGTGGCTGGGACTACAGGTGTGCACCAACACCCTTGGCTAATTTCTGTATTTTCAGTAGAGACTGAGTTTCACCACACTGGCCAGGCTGGTTTTGAATTCCTGGCTTCAAGTGATTCCCCGACCTTGGCGTCTCAAAGTGCTGAGATTATGGGCATGAGCCACCGCACCTGGCCTGTGTTTGCTATTTTTCTATCCTTGAACCATTTTTGCCCCATATTTGTGTGACAGTACAAGGATTGCCCACAGAGGCTACTAAACCAGACAGGCTGCACTCTATTTTCCTTTGGGTCAGTGGCATGATACAGATCTTTGTGGACATTTAAGAGTGCACAAAAGGAGTCCCTAGACTTGACCATTAGAGCTACCTTTCCCTTAAGCTATCTCTAATATAATACTAAAGATGCACATTACCGTTTGATTGTTAGCACCTACCTAGACTTGAGGGCTTTGCATTTCCTCCAGCACCAAATACAGTTCCCAGCAGGCCACAGGAGTTCCATCAATATTCATTAAATTGAGGAGAACTATTGGTATGGAATTGATGGAATGTTCTCTAAATGAAGCAAAGGGCATTCCTCAATCTTCTCTATGTATTTTCCTTCTCATTTTGAAAAGGCTAATTTTGTTGTTGTAGAGAAATTGAAATTATGAAAATTACATTTGAGGAAATCCACACAGCTGTTGATTTTTGAGGCTGAACTTTTTCAGCCAACACACTAGATTAATTGTGGAATCTCCTGTTTTCAAAAAATAAGTTGAGGATATTAGACTGACAAACGAAGCTCAATAAAACATAAGCATATGGGAACCTATTAAGTTTGTTCAGAACATAGCATTATCCAAAACTGCTGGTGGGATGCCTTTATTTTTAATAGCCTTAGAAGAAAGATAAACTGTTAAACAAATATTGACTACGTGTTCTGTCTGATTCTCAAAGAAAATGAAATGGGTAATAGAAGCTCAGGGTGTCATGATTTTAAGAGACTCACCAGTTGCATAAAAACATTTAGTATCACATACTCAGAGCACAAAAATTAAAAAGTGATTTCTCTTGATTTTTTATGGATAAGAAGGGGTAAACAAAACAAAACAAAACAAAAAAAAGGAAATGTTATTTTCCGTTAAACATTTCCAGTACTGGAATAGAGGAGAGACATAAAATACTTGACTAAAGTTAGTCATCTTTTAATTTAGCATGATTTCTCTTTAAAAATCCCTATTTTGCTCATTTAAAAATACGTATAATTTAACCAAGCAGCTAATTTTATTATTTCCAAACTATTTTACACAGTGCCATATACTAGAAAGTACATGGGTGCTAGAAGACATGTTCCTTGCATCGGTCACTAACTGGCAATGTCTTACACTATTTGCTAATTTTTGTGCTCCAGTGTCATTAACTCAGTAAATATGTGTGTTTTCTTACATTAAAAAATACGTCCTTTTGTCTGCTGTTAACTTTGAGAGGAACTAAATGAGACTGTTGGTATACATATGCTGAGCATGATCAGTTACTTGAATTGTTTGGGCCTGCAAATTTAAAGCTGTAAGAGAAGTACCTTGGTATTCCTATAATAGCAGGAAAATGCCAGTATAATCTATTTTATAGAGCCCAGACCAATGCTTAGGGCTTGCTGGAGGTTTAAATGTCAAAATATTTGAGCATTAAAAAAGCCTGTCAGGTAAGAAACTTCAAAACCTGTCAAAACTATACAGCTAATGGCTCTCTAGTAAAACATGTCCCTGAGCACAAAGTGAAGGCAAGAAAGCTGAAAGATATTTCTACTGGGACACAAGCAGCAGTTATAAACATCTACCACATAGTATACAATTGGTCAAATAGAACTTGGTCTTTGTTACGAAATAAATGTTTTGTTCCATACCTACCAATTTCATAAGTTGAAATCCTAACTCCTGATGTGATGGTTTTAGGGGGTAGGGTCATTGAGAGATAACTAAGTCATGAAGAAGATGCAGCCCTCATGAGTAGGATTAGTGCCCTGATAAAAGGGACCCCAGAGAGCTCCTTAGCCCTCCTTCCACCATGTGAGAATACAAGGAGTTAGTCTATTGTCTGCAACCCAGTAGGGGGCTCTTATCAGAACCTGACCATGTTGGCTCTCTGATCTCAGATTTCCAGTCTCTAGAGCTGTGAGAAATAAATTTCTATTGTTTTAAAACCACTCAATCTATGGTCTTTGTTACAGCACCCCAGAGTGTCTAACGTGCCCATGATTTGGATATTTTAGACATCTACATATTAATTTAATATAGTAAGAGTTAACTCCTGTTACCAAGGAGGCCATGAATCGTGAGAATAAGCTAAAGCTATTCACACCCGCACTGGACATTTATCTTATACCTACGTTATGTCAAGCATTTTAGAGTATTTATAAAGAAGGACACATGTCTTTTTGGACCAGATATATTGCAAATATGCCATCACTACCACTTTGGCATAATGAAGTTACAGGTATTGAAACAACCCTGCCAAATCTCTAAAGAGAAGATTTTTAGGCAGCTAAGAACCTAGAAAAATGAGCAACAATTAGAGACCTAACAAGATTACAAATAAATGGATATCTAAGTTGAAGAAGAATGAGGAATGTGTAGAAACCAGCCAAAGATCTAAAGCCAGGGAACTGAAAGACCAAACCATTCTTCTCCAAAAGGAAAAAGAAAAAAAAAAAAGTAGAGTTGAAAGGTTAAATAAAAACAGAAAAATAGTTTTTCCAAAGAAAGTTAAATATATATATGGCAAGAGAAAGCAAAGAATGATAAGGAAAAGTCGGTATGCCTTAAATAATTTCCGTTGGTGCCAATGAAATCTCTAAAGTCAATTTCTGATCAGTGTATATTATATAAACAAATATGCAAAGGTATATTGAGGAAAAGTGGTTTAATATACACATGTCAGTTTGGGGAAGTATATCAGATCTACTTAAAGTGCTTTTTTGGAAAAAATGTCCTTCTCACCTGATTGCTGCTGGAGGAGAGAACAAGATCTGGAAGGGAGGAGGTTTTAATGTTGAAAAGTCTCTGATGATTCTGATTTACTTCCTTGAGTTTAGATCCACATGTTTAGTTGGTGATTCACTGAGCTTCTGCAAAGGTCAGAGCACATGTTCCACAGAAAAACTCACCTCTGAAAGACTCTCCCACTCCTGTAGTGGGAGGTGTTACCTAATTGGAAAGGTTCTCATTTACATATCACACTTATTTGGGATTGCTGTCGGCCTCAGAGTCAAAGGAATCCTGGGAATGATGGATGATACAGGAAGAGAGGAAGGGAGGTTAGTTCCAATATTTTGACAGATGAAAACAAGTATTTTTCCAGGTTGGGAGCCAAAATCACAAAGATCTTAGTGTATTCCAGAAGAGAATGTCCTAATCTCTGCATAGATTTCTTTTCTTTTTACTACAGAATGGCCTTAAATGACCAGGTAAAGTGGAGGATGAGAGTTCAGAAAGGCTTTCTTGCCTTCAGAGAAAAGGGCAAGAGAGAGGGGAAAGGCTGAGAACTGTCTGTATTTCAGGATCCAGGCCAAGGGGCCAACGAGAAATAAGAAGGCCACTCTTGGTATTGTTTCTTATATCCTATTGCCAAAGGCTCCCATAGAAAGAACTGGGCTGTAAGGGCCTGTGAAGGAGGATTAGGTGGTGAGTAACATCTCCGTATAGTCAGTGTATTTTAAACCTGGAAAGCATGGCCGGAGACACGGGGAAGAGCCAGACTTGACCACTGTCTAAGAACCCCTGCTAGGAGTTTCAGACCTACAGGTAACTCCTTTTTGCAATGTCAGCACTACAGGACAAAGGTGGGAAAGAGGAAAGCACATAAACCCCAGATTCCTGCACTCAGAGATTCAGAGGGCGGACTCACTGTGGCCTCTTAGGTGTTAAAGGGAAGGCCAGGGGTGCCTGAAATCCCTGCCCACTTTCTGGCTGCCCAGGGCCAAGGAGGGCCTGGTTATAGGCCCAACTCAATAAACTTTTCCCCCATGCATCCTTTTACCACACCACACTCAGTCATCACAGAAAAATGACCCAATTACTCAGCCTCCTACCTTAATTGTGGGACACACAGTGACTAAGTGTTCCCAATTGCCCATTTCTTCCCGCCCCAGCTTTGCCTTGACCAAACATGAGTCAGGCTTCTCTCCAGCAGGTCCCTGGACTTTAGCTTGCCCCCCAAATCTGAGCAAGAACTAAAATGTGAAACATTCACCGTTGTTAGCTTATCTTCCAAATTCTTGGACCACAGAGACACATTTCTTGTTCAACCATGAGGGTCTTGAAGCGAGTTTTTCTCCCATCTACTTGGCTTTCCCTGTTGCTTGCTCCCTTTATATATACAAGGGGGAAAAAAAAAGCCGATTTCTGTTTGGTTTTGAGAGGCTTGCAGATTTCTGAGATCAGAGCGTTTTCCCTGTTGCAATAGTCAGTCTTTCTAATGAAAGTCTCCCTATCTTATCTAAGTTCGGATTCGTTTCTGTTTGACGTTAATGTGTAGCTAAGAGTGATCCCAGGTGAGTCTGAGCCCACCTTGGTGGGGAATGAAGCCTAGAGCATCGGAGCATTTGTCTTTCTCTGAGAAAAGGCAAGGAAGCCTGAAATGCACAGCTCTCCCTTGAACTTCAACTTTCTAAAGGGGAATGAATTTCTAAAGGAGGAGGCTCCAGTCTAGGGCTGTAGGGGCCTCTGGGCAAAGGAAGTGCTGGTTGAAAAACACCATTGTGATCACTTCTAGCGGCGAAGGGTGTGTTTGGGAACGGTTTGGGGAGGGGACAGAAGAGAGAGGGTTGGGATGGACGGCAGCAGAAGTAGGAGGTACACGAGGAGTTACTGGTAACGGCGCTTCAGTGGAGGAGCCGGGGGGGATGGGAAGCAGGGGGAGGGGGGCCCTGTTGCCTCAGCGCCCAGAGGTCGTGGAGCGGCAGCAGGGGCGGCCGGAGCAGCAGCAACAACAGCAACGGCGAGCGGGACGGAGTTAGGACCGCTCGGAGCGCACAGGTCTCGAGGTAGTATAAGGTTTGCTATCCTTCCACTTGCTGGCAGTTGCAGAAGAAGATCTGCTTTTTAAGTGAAACGTACATGCCACCCCTCCAAGGGCTGCGGCTTCCCCGGGCTTGCTTCTTTGCCGCTCCCCTTTCCGGCTCTAGCGCTCACTCTTTAATTGGCACTGGCCCCTAAGTTTGCCGGGAGCTCGCTGCCCGCTCGGAGCAGGGTCCCGGCCGGGCGCCGCGGGCGGGGGCGGGGAGCCCGGGAGCCGCAATCCAGAAGCGTCGTGGGCCATGTATATTTCATCAAACGGACTTTGGGTGCGTCGCGTCTCGCAGCCATCAGCGCTATGTGCAGTGACATTTCTGACTTGAGTGGAGGAATGCGCGAAGGAAGCCCGGGCGAAATTGGTACTAGAGGATCTTCTTGGCGCCAATGCTAATTGTCCTGATTTATGCCCCTTCTGACTAAGCTCAACGTCTTCATCTGAAATAAAATGAAAGCGGTGCCAAGCGGCATAGAACCGCCTGGCCGCTGGTTCTGATCCCCGGGAACCAGAAAATCGTCCTGCGGCTTGGAAAAAAAAAAAAAAAAGAAAGAAAGAAAAAAAAAAAAAAGAAATAGAAATAGAAAAAAGAAAAAATATCCCTCAGTAAAAGTTTAAGGCGAGAAGTGTCAGAAGCAGCGGCGCGAGGAGGCGCGGAGGAGAGCCGGCGAGCAGCGGACTGGGCTGGCACGACCTCCGAAGGCTGCAATCTCATTATTAATATCACTATATTTTTGGAGGGAGAGGCACCTTTCTCATCCTCTCTTCCTCTCCGCCCACCCTTACTCCCTCCCCCTCATCTACCTGTCAAAGTCACTGATCTTTTGCATTTCGGAAGAGGACGTCAACGGGAAGGAATTCCCCCTCTGGGTGCCGGCTCCAAGAGGGGGCGACGTGCAGGAGGCTCCCCCCGGGGGTGGAGGCGAAGGTAATTAAGCGGCGGGGAGTGGCGGGCCGGCGCTGGGTTCTCGGTTCTCGGGGTCCTCTCCCGCCGGCGGCCGGGCGCGATCGGGATCCCCGGGCTGCGGCGGTGGCGGCGGCTCGGGTCCTTACGCCCACCCCTCCCGCTCCGCCCGCTCCCTCCCCGGGAGGAGGCTCCGCGGGAGCTGCCGCCGCCCGCCCGTGCGCCGCCCGCGGGCTCCGCTGCTGCGGCCGCCGCCCGAGGCGGACCAGGCTGGCTGGGCAGGGCAGGGCCGCCGCCCCGCGCCGTCGGCTCGGCTCCCGCCCGGCGCAAGGGCAAACGAGCCACACGGTAAGTGCCCGCAGCTCGCCTCTCCTACTGCGACCCGCGCCTCTCGCCCATGCCCCTCTCCCCCGGGTTTCCCCATCCCCCTCCGCCCCCCCCCTCCCCACCCGCTGCGATCCACAGGCGGGAGGGAAGGCTCCGGGTGGGCGAGGAACTTTGTAAAGCGCCCCGAGGAGGCAGCGCGCGGAGCCCTGCGCGCACACACACTGGCACACGCTCACACCCACACACAAGTCTTCCCCGGGGTGCGCCCCGGGCGGGTGATGCGTCCGCCTGTTATGTCCCGAGCCCAGGCGCGGGGTCTGAGCCTCCTTCCGCGGACTGACAGGCGCCCGGCGCTCGCTCTCTCTCACGCACACCTGGCCACACACATCGCTCAGGAGGATTGTCGTTATTTTTTCTTTCTTTCGCCAATTATATTTGTTTGGGGAAAAGCAAAACAAAAAGAAAAAAAAACAAAAACAAACAAACAAACAAAAAAACACTTGCCCTATTGCCGGCCTTGGGGATCTGGTGGCCACACCGAGGGCTTTTGAAGTCCCTTCTTTCAATCTCCTTTATTGGTGCGAGATTAAAGCATTACTATCCCATGTTGTGCAGCTGGGGAGAAAGGGAAATTGAAAGAGGGAGACTTGGTGTAGGGATGCTGTTTGGAATATTCTCTCATATTCTTTACGGGCATCATATTAATCGGTTGATGGATTCGGCTAGGGACATTGAATTGCTCTCCTGTATGGATCTGTGGATATCTATATATAATACAAATAATACCGAATATTATTGGGCCTAAAATAACCAATTAAGTGATTCATACAAGGAAAAACTTAGATATAAAAAGAAACTGCGCCCTCTGCTGTTAATTTTAGTACCCTCACCCGGGGACTTTTTTTTTTTTTCCTTCAGGAATCCACTTAAGAGTAGGCTGTCATCTTACAGGGCAAGGGAAGAAAATTCCTAGCGGGGATTTTAAAGCAACTTTACTTGGAAAAGTCGCAGGTTGAGCTCCTATAGTTGCATCAGGTACAGATTTCCAGTGAGTAGAGGGTCCTCCTCTCTCCCCTCTTCTTTTTATACAGGGAATAATGGAGCCACTCCTCATAAGAAATTGTCAATCTTTGGAATGGAAAATTCTGAGTAAGATTCAGAACTCCACTAAACATATGGTGAATCTGGCAGTAGATTTGCTCTAGAAATAAGGCCCTGTTTTATGACTGAAAATACTAAAAGTTGTTTTATCTTACAGAAGTGAAAAGAAAAAAAACCCAGAAAGATCTTCCATTAAAGTCATTTATTCAGATACGCTTAATAGTTAAGCTTGTTGGAAAGTTTTACAAAAAAATTTTTTTTTCAGGCGAGGCTTTTCTGTTTTGTTTGTACCTTGAGGAGGATCTCTAGTGAGGGAATTAGCAATTCCACATTTCATTAAGTATTTTGGACTGTGTCACTTTGAATGCCTTACCCGCCTCCCTTTCTCTTTGGCAAAGGAAAAGCAGCTCAGTAACTCTCCAAGATTCTTTTTGAAGATAAGCAACTTTCAGTTTTTCATTAAGATAGAATTTGGATCTCTGCATGTGGATCAACATGCAAGGAAAATGTGCATCTAGTATTTCACATGTAATGTTGTTCCAGGGATATATTTTCTTTTCTGGATTGCCATGAAATGAGATACATTTCACCACTGAAGACCACCATGAAGGCATTCAGGATTCTATGTACTGAAATATTAATTTGGCGATATTTCCTATTGTGGAAATTAAGAGGGATAATCTTAAAACTTTTGTATGGAAACAGTTTATTTGAACATGAAGCTGGTTTCCTATTAGTATTTTTGTTTTGTCAGCTTTCACTGGGTGTATGTGTTAAAATGATTCAGGTTAGCCTTTTTAGGAGGAGGCAAATGTATTTTGCAGTTTCCTTTTGTATATTTGCAAGTGGTGCAAATACCTGTCTTTGCTTCCATTATTATTCTGAAACATATCAGGTAATTTGTTTAAAAAGTTAAATCATTACACATTTATTTGATAGGTTTTCTAAGTGTCATAAAAATTTGGAGAGTTTTAGTTACAAAGGCATCAAGTCACTTGGAAAAAAGAAAATTGGATTCAACTTTGAAAACCAATTATATGTTAACATTGAAATATATGTGTGTGAATTATATTGCATAAGAGATTATATTAGTAAAGTCTTAGGTTAGTATGAGATTTAGCATACTTAAAAAAAAAATTTTTATTTGCAGAATCCAAAGTTCTGTTTCAAAACTTCAGGTGGGTGTAGATTTTCTCATATATGCATTTGAGACCTTAGATCTCTGAACTTCCCTGCATTAGAATTAAATATTTGTTTTTCATGTGGTAATTAAACTCCAGATTTCTTCTAGGCTTAACTGATTCTGAAATAGTTTTGGGTATTATCCCATCCTCAATCATCCTGCAAAACATGTACTATCTAATTTCTCGAATCAGTCTTCTCTCAATGAAAATAGAGATCTTTCAAATACCAAGGTGTGTTATTTAGGTTTATTAAGAATCTCATGATAGACAGTTACTCATAATACCCAATCAAGTGTGAGTAAGGTATGCCAATGATGTTGCAGTACATGTTAAATTCCTTATATTTTGAGAGACAGTTAACAAAAGGATAGAAGCATATGTTTTCCATTAAGATGACTAGAAAATGCTTTCTTCAGAACAAATAAGTGCAAAGAGCATTGAATACATGTTAAAATATCTTGTGTAATAAATTTCATTATGACTGCTGGAAGCTGCTAATTTTGATAGGTTATAATTTTGTATATCTTTATCTTTTTATATTTTCACTCAATGATCTATATAGTCAATTTTCCTTTTGTTTCTTCCCATTCAGAAAATGCATATTTATAAAATTCTTAATGTCTATGAGGAATGAGTCAATAGTGATGTATTTCAAGTACCCTTGAAAAGCTGAATATTTATTAAAGAAATAGCCTACTATCACCATTCCCACCTGCTAGTGAGGTTATATAATAAAATGAATGCTGAAAACCAGCTAGATTAGGAGATTTACTGATAATATCTTCCTCTCAGTTGATGAAATTGGCAATTGCTTTGGAATATAATTGCATAAAATATTAATCACTATTAATTCCATGTAATATTGTGGGAGGCTTTTTTTCTGATGAGAGAAAGGGCCTGCGAAAATGGCTTCTGCAAAATTAATCCAAGGTGGAAGGGAATTAGCTGCAGAATCCTGGACAAATACATGTTCTATGTGTGCAAAGGCATTTTATAGCCCATTTTAGTCGTGATCAATAATATCTATCAAATTGAGGGCCATGACATAATTTTATCTTTTTTCATTGGTTCTGCAAATTTATAGACCGGAGGTCTATGGGGTACTCACAACCTATTAATGGGTATTTTTTATCAAAGAGGACTTCTCAGTACTTTAGTTCCCAAGTAGAGGTGATAGCATGATTTGATTACAGTGAGCTCCCAAGGTTTGCAAAGTGAAGAGGTAGAACTGGAGCTGCCCAGAGCTCTTCCGAATCTGTTCTTATTTAGGTGATATGGACACCTGAGACAAATTCAAAGGCCACGTCACTTCACAATTAGTTCAGTTATGGGCCAGAAGGGACAGGTTTAGTATGTTAAGTCCCCAAATACGTTATTCATTGTCCTTCTCATAATTGGTTTCCCTAGCTATTTGCTGTGATGACCTAGCTTTTAGAAGCTATTGATAATTTTAACCTGTTTGAAAGCACAGCAGATAGACAAGTGCCATTAAATAGTGGAGGTTAAGGTGTAAATAATATTCTATTTTTACATCATTGCAGTTTCTTTGAAAAATCTGTAATTATACTTTAATAACAAATTCCTGATTTTCAGAGGCTGCTTTTCCATTGTGTGTCATGGAAGTTCATAGATTTAATTTCTTACTAATTTGAAGTTAAGAGGATTTCTTTTGAAGTGTATGTGACACTGAAAAGTAAGAAAACCCTGAAATGCAGGATACATAATGATAGTACAAATATAAAAATTAGAATGAAATCAAATAATTATGTTAAATAACAGCTTAGTGTCCCTCTGCTCCTGATCTGTAATATGCCGTGGTCAATATCTTTTTCTGTGTCAATGGGAGCTCATTAAATGTAAACTCTACAGACTAACCGAGCCATGCCATATTAGTGCTTGCCAAAGCTTGACATTTTTAATACATTAATAATATGTCTGTAATGTAATGGAAAACTATTAAGCACAACTGGTTATGTGCCAGAAATTTAAGCTATAATTGGCTGCTTCTTGTCAAGAATGTCTGTTGCACAGTCCTGCAACTGCCTAATATTCAAATATCTTGCACTCCTCTGCATTTTTCCTTGTCAGTTCTCTAAATTCGATCAATGGTGTAGTCCATAATTCTGTGTAATGACCATCATTATAATTCTGGTATACTTTAATGAGAATTCGTTATATTGGGATTGCTGTTCTGTCAGGAGATAGCAAAGGGTTCATGTACATTTCCTTAGTGTTCAAATGTATGGTCACCCTTTATTTTGTGGTTGCAGTAATGCAAAATGTGGTTGAGGACAGAGTAACCGAGAATAAATGGATGAGGAGAATATCATTTGTTGGTTAAAAAAGAAAGTGAAGACTAATCTCCAGGAAGCACTCAAATATATTTAAAGTGGTATTTTCAAACTAATATTAAAAATAAACACACAATGCTCACTCCATTCAAACTCAAAACAGTCAATTCCAGGTCTTCAAGATTATATCATTCTTGATAAATAAATTATTGTGTATTTGAAACTAAGAATTAAAGTTAATAATTTCTGACCTAGTAGATTTTACACTGCTTCAGTTATAATACCTACATCCCCCCGCCCCTTGGAAAGTATTTGTTTCCTCTTATAAAAACTAGTAAACACAGTTGAAAAAGTCATCTCAAAAATGTAAATTTGCATCACTTTAACACCTTCTCAGATTATTAATTGTCAAATTGTTGGATGTGTCTGAAAATATCAACTTAAAATTACTAATGAATCTGAAAAAAAGCAGAAGGCTGTAGTAGCCACAACACATGCTTCTCTGATTTTTTTTCTTTTTAGCTTAAGATTTCAAAATGTGCTTTACACAGTATAGTCTCTAGGTTACAAGGAAGAGGCCGATTCAAATCTGTAGTTTATACATGTTTAGACAAACTACTAATTATTGCTTCATAGGAACTCAAATATTCAACACTTTTTCTAATAGCAAATATCACAAATTGCAGCTGTATGATACCATTTTATGAATTGAATATAATGAAAATTGCACTTGCATCCATAAAGCAATTATTATAAATTACTTTGCTATGGAAACACAATTCAACCATCTGTTGGCATTTCATAGTCTCTGTGGCTTAGTTCATTTTAAGATGGTACATTATTTAAATATAATGAATTCCCTTTATAAGATTGTTTGAAGATAGTGAACTTCCATATTTCAACCGTTTAATGTGAATTGAAGGGTCTATAATAGAATTTTCTAAAATTGTAGGCTTTTTTTGTCCTTTTTGCATTGCTTAAAATCAGTTAACTTTTAGACTATAAATATAAATAATCTAATTAAGAAAATATATTTTTTAATACCTGGTTTCCAAATGTTAGCATTTGTTTAGATTTTGATAGTGATCTCTAAATAGAAAAGTGGCCACTTAAACTCACCAATGACTTGTAGCCATAGTTATGTAGGGTGCATTATCAGTTAACCAAAAGTGCTTTTACACAGTAATTTTTATTTTCTCTTAGAATTAGTGCCATATTATTCTGCTTCATGGCCTGTTAACTCACCCTCGGCTATTTTTATATGTGCATTTTAAATTGTGCATTTTACTACAGAGCTTTTAGTTTTAAAGCAGCTTACAATATTTGCCTTTGGGACAAATTCTCTTCTGTTGCAAAAAGTAACGGCAAATGCACATGTAATGGCTATAAAAAGATGTAAAAATATAGAAAATTCTTACGAAAGGAAATTTTGCTCCTTTGGTTTTATTTTTGAATGTTTTTTTAGAGAGCCAAGTTATCTTTATTACTAAATGCAACTAAACAAAATATGCTAAATTCTTCAAATATAATGAGCAAATCCACAGGGACAGGCTTATGCTACCAATGCTGATTTTCACTTCAGCAAACAAAAGCTAAGAAATGTACAAGGAATTTGGAGATTTTTAGGGTCTCTTTGTCAAGAGACAAAAGGGATATAAGTTGTTGTCGTATCTTTGTCATCATTATAAAAGCACTCATTTACCCCATTGTTCTCTTGGAAGATTTTCTAGCACTGCAGTGTATGAGAAATGTTCAAATCTAGCTGCTTGCTCTCAGTTTTGTCAAGATGGAAATGTAATTTTTGAAGTGAAAACCTGTAACTCACACACACGTGTCTGTCTTTGTTATGGAAGAGTTAAATCCTTCATATCGAAATTCTCCCCAATGTGAATGATTTCCATGGTTTGCTCATTCTAGCAAAACAGCTGAGTAAAGGTTATCTGTATTACACCAATTTGCTTTATATTGCATCAGACCTCCAAAATGTCAACATATTGTACGTTTCGTAATACATTGATTCTGGGACAATAACTCTTACTCTTATTGTTTCTAAAAGGGTGTTGGTGCCAGAAGAAAAGAATGATTGATGGGAAACAGACACCGGGCTATGGACACTCATCCTTTTGCTTCAGATACTGATATCTCAGCCTGCCTGAGCGTCCCTTGTGAGCTGTGAACATTGAGGATCACTCAGGGTTATCGGATGTACAACGGGAGAGCCATCACTTTGCTAAATTATTATCTGCAGTTGGACATATTTTACAAAAACCAAACTAGACCTGAGTCTAATAGATATGTTCTAGGACAAAGAAAAAGCTACAAGTTGTTAACGCCTAACACACAAGTATGTTAGGCTTCCACCAAAGTCCTCAATATACCTGAATACGCACAGTATCTTAACTCTTCATTTTCGGTTTTGGGATCTGCTTTGAGGTCCCATCCTCATTTTTTAAAAGAATACACAGACCTACCTACCCATATACATACATACATATATGTACATATATGTAAACTAGACAAAGATCGCAGATCATAAAGCAAGCTCTGCTTTAGTTTCCAAGAAGATTACAAAGAATTTAGAGATGTATTTGTCAAGATTCCTGTCGATTCATGCCCTTTGGGTTACAGTGTCCTCAGTGATGCAGCCCTACCCTTTGGTTTGGGGACATTATGATCTGTGTAAGACTCAGATTTACACAGAAGAAGGGAAAGTTTGGGATTACATGGCCTGCCAGCCGGAATCCACGGACATGACAAAATATCTGAAAGTGAAACTCGATCCTCCGGATATTACCTGTGGAGACCCTCCTGAGACATTCTGTGCAATGGTGAGGTAACCCTTTTACATCAAATATTTCATATAAATAGAGTCTAATCGCATATACATACAGATGTGGTGAGTGTGAAGACAATTCATGCAATAAGTTGAATCTGCAGGTGGCAGATTTGTGTTAAAAGGCTAGTTTCTTTCTCAGTGGAGGCTTACCCTGCCTGGAATTACAATTTGCACACTGTGATTGATGCCCTGGAAGGAACTTACTTTCTGCTTCCCTGAAAACCAATAGTTTCACTGAGGCAGATATACTATCGCATATATTATAAAAGAAAAAGTCCAGTTGAAGGTTAAATTTTAGATTGGAGGTTAGAAATATGATTAGGTCATATCTGTCATGTTAAGGATAAAATGCATTGGCAAACCAACTTTAAAAACACAAATGTTTCTTCACATATGTGTATAAAGCCAGTCCCAAATTCTGTAGTTCAAGGAGAGACTAGATCTCATAATTATCTTCATCAGGAGGCGGCTATGATTTGGGAGTCCTTGGTTAGGAGATCAGCAAGAAAAAAAATAGAGGAGAGAGGGACTAAAGCCTTGTGAGAGGTTTTTCCAGAAAAATCTTATTTGCCAACTCCCCTTATTGTCAAGGTCATAGTTTTCTATGTATATTTTAAAGATGACTTTTGGAACATAGAAAACTTACTTGCTGAAAAGCAAGGGCTCAGCATGTATAAATTCAGATACTTTTTTTTTGATAAGCAAAGTTACAGAATTCATTTTTCTCATGGCTTATATAAGTCTTTTTTTTCCTGCATAGAAAGTTAAATACCATGTGAAAAGGTAATATTAGGGTAACACATTGAATTTTTATGAAAGACATAGCTGACAATATTTCTATAAGTATTAGTAAAGAGGCTGGTGGTTAAAATGGTATACATTAATGTGCTAAAGAGTTAAGATGGTGAGTTTATTTGGTTTATGTTTTTTTTTTTTCTTTTTGTTATAGGTGGTTTTTATTTCACACAAGAACTGTGATCCCATTTTTCTCCACATAACAGATATAATTGTATGGCAGATTTTAATAGTAATCTTACCTGACTATATTATTTTGAACCTGGCCTGGCATTTTCAGGATAGTGATACTATTAATCAAAGTAGCATCTGTTCACAGTCCCCAGTGAGTTAAATTAGCATAAGATCATCTTAGACCTAGCAGCATAAAAAAGGTTTTGTAACAGGAAACAATTTTGAGCAATAAAGAGTGTTTTCACCTTAAAGCTAAGGGCTTGCCATTTTTCAGAAGTGCCTTTGGGGACTGGTTTGAATTATAGTCCAAACCTGATTTTGTGGAGAGTGAGAAAAAGCACTTGGCTATTAGGTGTCACTGTGACTAAAGTGCCCTGAAAGACTAAATATTTCAAAGAGAGGACCCATCTCTCTGGGAACAGGTATGTGCTGTGCAAAGAAGTTGCATTTTGGAAAGCAGAGACTTCCAGAGAAGGAGTTTATTCAAACACATTAGCAAAATCATAATAAATCTGTAAAGGAGCAGAGACATTTGTGGAGGCTTTATGTGAGGTCTTTAATAATTTCTCATAAAAGGTCAACTATAAGAGCTCATTATTGATGTGGATTGAAATTGCTGTTTGGGTGATAGGTTGTGTAGTCTTCTACTCCTTATAGCAGAGGATGAGTTCCGGGCCAAGTCTGCATATTACTGAGAACATTCTAGCTCTATATATTGGTTTACATGACACTGTAACAACATGTCCCTTCTGGAATTGTTTAATAATTTCCAGATCTAAGTAAAATAGCAAATTTCCTTTCCCAGGGTGCTGTTTTCCCTCTTACAGGCCCTGTGTGATGTTTTCAAGGTGTGATCTGTGGGTGCAGCTTCCCTGATCTCAGTCTCTGGCCAGAGCATGCTTGTTCAGCACTCCTCCTATCTGTCATGTTTAAGGGTTTACTTGGTGTCTTCAGCTTGCCTCTTTCTCCCATCATGAGTGCAAAGGGCATGTTACAGATCTTCCCATGTCTGCCTTTCAAAGGGACATGGTCTAAGGTATTTAAATGAGTCAATTCCTCTCAGTCCACTGGCTAAGTGATGTTAGAGACCAAATGGGAAAAAAGAATTAAAATATCCCTCAGCTTTCTCAAGTGCAGTAACGTGTATACTTTGTATGATCACATGAGACTCTGCAGGACAGTCTTTAAAACGCTGCATCTTAGAGTGACGCAGATATTTCGAAGCCCTGGGGGATGTAAACTTGTCATTGGACAGAATGGTTTTCCAAGGGAGAATGTAAGATTTGTGAAATGTTGCCTATCAATGCTTAATTTGTATTCCTTAATATGCATAGGATTGGCATAACAAATTTAATAATCTATCCTTTAAATATACACCTTGGGACTATTTGTATGCATATTATATACCACGTCAATGGTAATGGCCTAATATAGCAACTCTTCCTCTCTGCAGTTTTGGATGTTCCATAAAACTCTTTAGTGTGAGGATTCCTGACACAAGGTTGGGAAACTGTCTCAGGATGCTGTCCTATCAAACCTGTTTAGGTACTCCGTAGCCCAGGGTGTAATGGGGATCCATAAAGTCATTTGTGTTATGACTTATGTGTTCTCCCCTCCTTGACACTTGCATCCATACCTGCTCCCTCAGAGTCGTTATGGCCTATTATATCAGGGGAGCTGCCACATGAATACAGCCACTGGTTAGCCCCTATATGTAAAGGTTTGCTGCAAAATTGTTCCAGTAATCACTTGTTCAGCTAGTGACACTCCTATTAGCTGTGGCTATAGCTGTTCTGAGCACCAAGGGAACATGTGCTGAGAGAAATACCTATAATTCCTCAGGCCGATTTTTTTAATATAAAGTTGAAGTTCATTGGCATTGCATTAAGAGTCCGTGTTGCTGCTTTTTTCATTGACTTCATCATTATATGCCAGTGACTATCCATTAATGTTGCATTTATTTTAATATAGAGTAAAATGTCAGGAAAAAAAGGAGCATATGGATTCCATTTAACAATAGATCTCTGCTTATTAACCTGGATGGCATAGTTAATAAATCTTCAATGTGAAGTACTTTAAAATTGTTCTGTATTAATTGTACCAGTATTTATAAACATTAGTTTTTCAGGAGAGCACTGCCGTTTCTATTAATCATAGTGGATAAGGAAGATAAATGTGTGTATGTATATATATATGTGTGTGTGTGTATGTATATACACATATACATATACATATATATACACAAATTGTGTATATTTAAAAACATACATTTTCTTTTTAAGTTGATGTATTCCTTTTGAGTTGATGATGGCTAAAGACAATCTCTGTTTTCATCAATGGGGAAGAATCTGAAGGGAAGGCGGGGGTTAACCCTCTTTTTTAGGCTGGGAGAACACATTTGAATAGATCCTATCTTTTCAGCCACATTGAAAGCTTCAGGTGGCAGAGCTTTGTCAGGAAACACAGATCATTTAGTGACTACAATTTGTTTCAATTTGCATAAAGAGCAGAGAGGATGATCTGAACCTGTGTGTAAAGCTGAAGTGACAACACAAAGCTATGACTTTTTCTTTGTGTTTAGACAAAGTTAGCTGTCATATCTTGCGTACACCCCAGTGGCTTAAAAATGGCAAAATTATCTGCAATTATCTCTAGCCTGCAGCTAATTTTCTGGATAAGTTAAACAGATGCTTTGAAAAGGAGCCTACAGACGGAAGAACTCATGTGCGTTTGTACAATTTATGGTGCAGAAGTGCTGATGACTGTAGAAATGGAAGCCCTTGAGTGCTGCTATGGATTTCAGAGCCAATCAAAACTAAATTAGGAAACAAAGATTATTAAAAAGTCTTCTGTGCATGTAATTTTGGCATAATATTATGAGGTGGACATTAAATGTTTCCCTTGGAGACGTTCAGCATCATTAATGCAGCATGCCTTTAATTACAAGGAGACTCATATTACTAAAAAATTGGAGAAAATAAAGTACTCTGAGGTATAGTTAGCAATAACCTCATTATGTTTACTGAAATAATTAAAAGAAAAGGTATAATTTTTCTAAATAAAATGTCAGAATGTGAAATGAAAATGGATTTTCCTTAGGAAATTTACTAATGCGTGCCTGTGCTCTCGATAGGCATTTATTTAAGGACCTTAACAGATCTATTAATGATCATTCCATATTGTGCTATTTCTAGATAGACTTCTATTATGAAAAAAAAAACTTTAATTATTGTAAGCATTGTGGGGAGAGCATATTTCATTATGTTCCAATGGAATTTACAGAAGTGGTAGAAAGTCTTTGTGTTTTGTGGTTTCAAAGGAACCCCGAGAGATGAGTGACTGGTAACTCGTAGTCTCAGGGCTATCTATAACTTCAAGTTCTGATTTACCTTTGGCTCAGGTTGCCATCTGGTGGCTATCAGGTGGCCCTTGAGAAATTAATTTGATAAACTGTTACATTTTCAATGACAATTACTATCAATTTTCCAAAAACTGGAAATGACATTGACTTATATAATAATCAAATAATCTTAAAAATACACTCTGTTCACATGAAACATAATTCAGTAAATGAATGAAGTTTTAATAACAGTGACACCTTTCATTTGAACTGACTTATCCCTTAATTATGCCAAAATGGAATTTTTTAAAACCTTCAGTTCTTTCATTATTAACACTTCATTGTTATTAGTTCATTATTTAGACTTATTTCTTAGAAAAGTTTAACTCATGTTTGGAATGAATTAAGTTCCAAGGAAATCAGTCTTTCTGATATACCACTATATCAAGTATTTCCTTTCTGAGGAGTGTACAATAGCTCCTTATGATCTATTGCATCATGTCTAAAGTACTCTACCTGTTTCTTGAATTTGGGAGCATATAGCCTATTGCCCACTACTTCTCATCAGGACTCTATAGCATCTCCAGGGGACTATGACTGGCAATCTGATTGGAAGGGGACAACTGGATTTGAGTTGAAACTGCCTTGGCATAGCATGCATGGCTTGTTGGGGAGGTCTTAGAAAGGAGCTGATGAAGATTATGGCAAAGGCAACAAAACCTAAAACCACCTCATGTCATTTATTGTCCCAGATAGTGTGCGTAAGTGCTCTTTGTTGAGCTAAAGCCTCACAAATATTACTGCAAACCATCGTGTGCAGAGTGAAGTGAGCAGAGCATTCAGCACATGCGAAACCTAGTGGTGGTGGAGATAACCAAAGTCAAATAGCATATGTTCGTTGCAGCCAATGGAAGTCCCGAGCAAAAATAATACAAAGTAGTGTTTATTCAGAGGGTAGAAGAATAGAGAAATAAGATCAGCACTCAGAATTTAAAGGTGAAATATTATTTTGCAACATGTCAAAGGGCCACTTGGAAAATACTATCTGGTAGCCAAATGCCTAATATTAAACAGTGCCAGAAAAGGAGAAAAAAAGGCTGGGTTGGCCAAGTGTGGTGCCTCACACCTGTAATCCCGGCACTTTGAGAGGCTGAAGTAGGTGCATCTCTTGAATCTAAGAGTTCAAGACCAGGCTGGGCAACAGAAAGAAACCCCACCTCTACAAAAGTTAGCCAGACATGGTGACATGCACCTGTAGTCCCAGCTACTTGGGAGGCTGAAGTGGGGGGATCTCTTGAGCCCAGGAGGTCAAGGCTGCAGTGAGCCAAGACCACGGCACTGCACAACAGCCTAGGCAACAGAGCAAGACCCTGTCTCAAAAAATCAAAAACAAAAACAAACAAAAAAACTGGGTGGAGCAGATGGTGGCACAGTGTTTTAATGACTGCCTGGTGGCCTGGTTAATGGTGGCCTGGTTAACTTCTTATATCTGGCAGATACGGCCAGGATGGAAGAGGAACAACACAATAAAGAACCTGATATATATATCAGGTTGAAATATCTATATCTATATCTATATCTATCTATCTATACATATATATTTCAAATATGCATATATAGTTATTAATTTAAGAGATACCAGAATATGTTGAGTAAAACAAATATGGCTTATCTACCTGGAACTCCAATTTCACATTAAGATTAGGGGAAACATTTAACCGAATGCAGAGATGCAAGATTTTTAAAGGTGAAATATGAGACCTCAAAATAGTGACTGCTTTGCAGTGGAATACTGAAGTTACTTCCTTTGTCCCCCAGGAGATAACCTTGTCTGATTTTAGTCTACAGGATCATCACTTGCAAAGTGTGAGAAGTATTGTTCTAAAACATGAGTCTCTCTGGACTGTTTTGAAGTACAATGGACATATTCCCCAGAATTTTGGAAGGCTTGCTCTGCTTTTCTTTGATTTTGTTTTGTTTTGTTTTGTGTTTAACATGGGCTTTAGGATGGTTTCTTGATCCTCTGATTTTGAGGACTAGTGTTATCACCATGAAGCCCTTTACCTCATGTCATCTCTTGTCTCTAGGAGGACAAGCAGAAGACATTCCTTTTGTTTAGCATAGTCCGTGCTCTTCTCCACTTACTCTGATGCCACCTATCTTTCAATGTCTAGCTCAAGTTAATTTCAGGTCATATAATTCTCTTGACTTTTTAACTCTTGTTAAATCTATCTATCTATCTATGTAATATGTATATATCTCTATATCTAGAGAGACATATATAGTAGCCAGCACTGCCTGTGTACTCAACTGTATTCCACCATTTAACACCTCATTAGATCTTATTGATTTATACACCCACATACACATTTTCTTCGTATGTTTACTGTATTCTGACTCTTTAAGTGGGTCATTACTCTTTAAGTGGGATGATATGTGAGAGAGCCGCCACACTTGCTAATGCATAGTAGGAATTCACTAAAGACTGTATATTATATTGTTTTTTATTTCTCATAGCATTTAACATACTCCTAGGCAGCAAATACATGATAACATGGTTCTAGCTAATTAATTGATTTGAATATTGTAAAGTCATGCACCACATAATAATGTTTTGGTAAATGAGGGACTGTTTATACTACAGAGGTCTCATGAAATTAAAATGCTGTATTTTTACTGTACTTTTTCTATGTTTAGGTAGATTTGGGTTCACGAATACTTAACATCATGTTATAGTTGCCTATAGTATTCAGTATAGTGACATGCTGTACAGGCTTGTAGTCTAGGAGCAATAGGCTACACCATATAGCCTATGTGTGTGTAGCAGGGTACATCATCTAGATGTGTGTAAGTACACTCTATGATGTTCACACAATGAGATCACCTAATGACACATTTCTCAAAATGTATCCCTGTCATAAAGTGACACATGCCTGTATTTGATTACCATAATGTTTTCTATTTCTTGAACACATTTATCATAAATCTAGTGTTTTACTCTGTAAATTAAGAGGCAATTAGCAAAATTTAGCTACCGTACTTGGGCAGCTTATGCTGCTCTCAAAAAAGAAATTGTAGAGGCAAAATCTACTCTGAACTCACATACTGAAATCTCTCTTTCTCTAGACTATATATGAGATTTATTTTTTCTATTTCTAATTAAATATAGGAGGTTTGGTGTGTGAGGAAATAAGAATCTGTTGAGATAAAGAAGACTGTCCTGATTTATGTCCAGCACAGCATTATAACCAATGGAAAAAAGAATGAAAATAACATCAAGATATCAAAGTGAAAAGGCCATTAAATAAAACATTGTATAGCCACATAATAGAATATGTATAGCTATTAAAGTAATATTTCTGAAGGATATACAATGACAAAAATAAACGTGGAAAACATAGTAGTAATTTTTTTAAAGAATGATATGGCAAAATGATTTCAATGCTGTGTGTTTTTAGGATGTTGAGCTCATTGTATTGTATTTAATTGAGGCTAAAAAGGTAGGGCTGCACTCCTGTGTGGTCCAGGGATGGAACTGCCGTTGAATGTATACTCCGTGTCAGTCATGGGCAAAGAGTTGTCAGGGAACTTAGGCAGGTCCCTCTCTCTGGTCATTGCTCTCTTTTGTCTGTGCTTCTGGAGGAAGAAGGAAGATAGCCTTGACCACACGGTATTAAGCGAAGTCAGGAGATCTCTTTGGAAGCAATAAGCTGAAGATGAGTAAATTACACCTTGTAAACTATACCTGTGGCTTTAAAATTTGCTTTAAATCGATCCACAGTGAGAAATAGATTTTATGTTGGAACACAGTAAACACACACTTATCCCCATACACAGCCAAAACAAAAGCTTCACAAAACGGAACTTACACTTTCTATGTGTTATGGCCTCTGGTATTTTTTCTTCCATTATATTCTTTTCTCTTACTTAACAACTAATTGGAAATTATATACTGAGTATGATCCACAAATTATATGTAGCATTGTTTTTGAAACTTGAATAAGTGGAAAAATACTGTACCAAACATTGCATAATATCCTTTTTTAAATTTAACATGAAGTTTTTGAGATAAACTGTTGTATAGTATTCTACCATATGAATATTTCTTCAGTCAGCCTTCTATTCCTAGGCATTTCAGTTTTTTGGATTTTACACTCTAAGGTTCTTGATTGGTGTTGTCAAATTGTCCACCAGAAAGATAGTTAACAATTTATAGTTCTACCAGCATGTTATGCAATTATGCTAGTCATTAGATCCTCATCAATACTGCACATTATATTCTCTCATTTTCATCCACTAAAAGGCCTTAGCAAGTAAATGAGGATACGGAGTTTAACCAAAATGATAATGACAAAATTATCTTATTCCCACATCTGTTTTCCTAAGGTTATAATGTTTTAAATTTGAGATTGATATAGGGACATATTTGAAGGTAAAAATGGCATTTCATGTTTAAAAGATGCATGTATTGAGAGGGTTGATTTTTAATATGTTTCTTGGCTATTTAAATTTATTTATTTCTAACTGTAAGAGTTTTTTTTTTTTTTTTTTTTTTTTTGAGATGGAGTCTGGCTCTGTCGCCCAGGCTGGAGCACAGTGGCGCGATCTCGGCTCACTGCAAGCTCCGCCTTCTGGGTTTTTACGCCATTCTCCTGCCTCAGCCTCCCGAGTAGCTGGGACTACAGGCGCCCGCCACCTCGCCCAGCTAATTTTTTGTACTTTTTAGTAGAGACGGGGTTTCACCGTGTTAGCCAGAATGGTCTCGATCTCCTGACCTCGTGATCCGCCCATCTCGGCCTCCCAAAGTGCTGGGATTACAGGCTTGAGCCACCGCACCCGGCCAACTGTAAAAGTTTTAACTCCTTTGTACTTTTTGCCTCTTAGATTCTAACTTTTTACTAAAGCCAAAAATTAATATTTATTTATATATATGTAGTATTTGGACCTTTTACAGAAACTCAATTTTCTGTCAGTGTAATCAGTTCAAAATATGAATATCTTTTTACCATAAGAACAGGTATCATTTCAGAGACTTTTCCACGCTCCTCATTTTGTGGAAATGTTATGTGTTTCTGCACTGGATTTTGGTGGCAGAGACATAATCTTAGGGCTGGGAGAGATTCATCTGAGTGCCTGTTTCTGTCCTTTGTTCCTGTTATAAGAACTTAGCAAAGTTGTCATTTACTCTCAGGCAAAGCATCCTATCCACTTAGAATCAGTCCCTTTGAAAAAAGTTGAATATCTTTTATATTCCTTGTATAAAACCGCTGGTGTGAAATCTTTGGTTTTAATTCACCAGACTAATGGGCAGTCTGGTTTTTCGTGTGCCATTTAGAAATTTCAGAGTTTCTTTGCTTACAAAAGGGGAAAGTGACATTTGTTTCATAAGAATAATATTGGAAAGAACTTACTGAGATCGGCAGGTTGTCAATTTCTTCTCACCTTGCTAGGAATAGATAGATTCATATAGCATCTATTCCATGAAAATTAAAGATGTGAGCTGAGGAAAAAGCAGAATTGCTTTCTCTTTGACCTACTTTGAGGCTGACTTCTAAAATATTAAATAAAGAATTGAACTAAGTGTTGCTCCAGTACAAAGAAATAGCCCTTTTGTTTCAGAGGGTTAATGTCATTGAGAAGTCCAGCTGCCGACATTATCATGAGGTCATGTCTGCACAGTGATTTTTCACCATCGTATGTGACATTTTGTTGCTTTCCTGTTGCTCCCTTTCCTTCTTGGAAATCATAAAATGAAGAAATCAAGTACGCTTCCAAACAATTTCTAAGCATGGTCTGGAAGCTAGTCTTGTGTTTCAGCAATGTTGTCATGGTTCCTCTATAGTGACTTGTATGAAGGAAGAAATTATAAACTGGTAGAAAAGATTAGACAAGTGTAAGGAACATGAAGCCTGCCGAGAAGTTAAAAGACTGTTCTAGAAAAAGAATTCTCTATTTCAAAGAAAGATATTTTAGTGTGTGCATAGGTGCCAGAAGACATGAATGTGGGATGTGTAAAACTATAAATTGTCTGCCAGATATGGAGAGCTGAGATTTGTAGGTCATATGAAGGTTATACCAAAGGACCTCAATCTTTTTGAAAATGACATTCAAAATTTTTGGATTCCTTTGTGGGTCAGAGTGGACTGAGGTCATTCATATTGTGGACCATCTGCATGCTCTCTCAAGACAGAACAGAATCCAATGTGTGTGGTCTGCGTAAGTTACAGAAGCTGTGTGCATGACATAGAGAAAATGAGTTGGTGGCCAATATGCTAATCTGAGGTTGATTGTTGATGCCTGGGCCACTCCATATGGGTTTTTGTTTCAAAGTTTAGAAAGACTAATCTTATATGAGGTGTTAGGGAGCATACTCATCGATGTGGCTACTATCTGGCTCAGAATTATGTTCTATTTAGCCATCACGGGAGACAGTGCTTTTATAGTGCCGAACATGGTGTGATGCATATAGGAGTAGTTACATGCTTGTTGAATTGAACTCGTGCTATATTTTTACAAATAATACTTGTAGCTGATATTTATGAAGAACTTACCTGGTGTCATGCACTGTACTGAAAGCTTGGACTGTGTTGGTTCTTATAATCCTCAGTCCTGTCTTATCCTTACTCACCAGAGTAATTGAAGCATGAGGTTAAATAATTATTGTAAGTAAGTCATGCAAAGAGGATATAAACCCACTCTGACACCTACGTTCCACTCTTAAACTATTCTATTCCCCCCTAATTTTATTTGTAGCATGTGGAATAAAACCATAGTGAAAACCTTTTTTAAAAAATAACATTTATGATTTGGGCTATGAGCTATAATACTATGATTTTGTTATTTAAAAAGCCTTTTATCTGAAATAGCCTCAGAAAATTGGATTGTGTAAACAGAGTGTATGGAACGTTGAAAATACATATTACGTGATGAGTGTCTTCATTCAGAGATAAGAGAACTGATCAACAGTGTTTGTTTCCATTCTTGCTTTCTTTTCCATTAACGTGTTCATATAAATGGAAATAAGCTGTTAGAAATCATAGAAAGCAGAGTACATATTGTATTCATCATGTAAAAAACAGAATAATAAGTCAGCAACTGTTGGCTAGTTAACAAAATCATATTCTTGTGGGTGAGGTGTTGAGAAAAGTGGTTAGTGTGATGCTTTTGTTTTGTTTTTGGTTTTTTACAGTATCAATAACAACTGTTATCATATAGCCAACTGCCTACATGCTGTCTCTACTTGGATGTCTAGTAGGCAGTTTAAACTTAATGTGTTTATTATAGAACTCTTGATTTCTTCTTCCTAAATCTATTCTGCCTCTAGTATTTCCCATATCTGTAAATGGCAACTTATACTCATCTAGCTGCTGAAGATGAAAAATCTAAGAATCCTCTTTAACTCCTTTATATCTCTCACAACATATATCAGCAAGTGCTGTTAGCAAAACCGTCAATTGCAAACCCAACCACTTTTTACCTTCTCCACTGCCAACAGCCAGGTCTCAACCAGCTGTGTCCCCAGGCTAGACTCCCGCAGTATCTCCTAATTCGTCTCCCTGCTCCCCACTTTTGTCCTGCTATCAACATCATTTATATACTGTATAATATAAACTATTATAAAATAGAGACATTGTATGTAATATAATAATATATGTATGCATATAATTTTAAACATCTCAGCCAGTCTGGCCCTTTCCTTGTTCAATTTTTCTCATAACTTTGTGTCCATTCAACATCATATCTCAAGCCTTACTACTGCCTGGAAGTTTCTATCTAATCTGGCTCCTGCATTCTTCTCTAACCTCCATTCTCATTGCTCCTGCCTTGCTCAGTCCTCTGTAGCTGCACTCTCTTGCTGTTCTTTGTAACACTGTTTATTCCTGCTTCTTGGCTTCCATCTGCATTCTCAATATCTTCCTATAGTTTTTTCCTAACTTTTATTCAGCTTTCCACTTAAAAAACCTCAAAGGGGCCTATCTGACCACCCTATTGAAATGCATCTTCTGAATTTTTTATGGGGATTATAGTAAAAATATTTACAAACTGGGACAGCATAAACACTGACCAATCAGAAGAGATGTCAATGGTTTTACTCCTTACAGGCCACCTCTGACTATCAGGATAGAACTGATATCTCATAGGTCATTATTTGCTCATCTATTTATATCGTTTTCCCCTCCAGAATATGAGCTCCAAAGGGTAGGAATTGTGTTTTGTAGTGCCCATAGTAGAGCCCTGTAAACATATGTTAAATGAATGAATGAACCGTTAAACAGAGATATATTTGTTGGACCATAACATTCATATCAAAGATTATTGCTCTGATATACACAAGGTCTTCGGGGTATTGGCTGTGCTAGAGGCCCTTAATCTTTTAAAGGTTCTTAACTTTGGAGAAAATCATAAAACTTTTCTTTATTTTTCAATTAAAAATATTTTAAGGTACATAAACAGTATGATAAATACATGTGCAACCACAACTTATAGGCTGGGCATGGTGGCTCATGCCTGTAATCCCAGCACTTTGGAAGGCCGAGGCAGGAGGATCACTTGAGGTTGGGAGTTTGAGACCAACCTGGCCAACATGGCAAAACCCCATCTCTACTAAAAATACAAAAATTGGTCAGTTGTAATGGTGTGCACTTGTAATTCCAGCCACTCAGGAGGCTGAGGTACGAGAATCACTTGAACCCAAGAGGCATCATGCCACTGCACTCCAGCCTGGGTGACAGAGTGAAACTGTGTCTCAAAAAAAAAAAAAAGAAAAAAAAAGAAAAAGCACCAAAAAGCCCTCCACCACTTACGATTTATGATTAACAATGGTAATGTTATATTGTTTTTGTAAGAATTTAAAAAATATATATCACTGACAGAGTTGAAATAATCTTTGTCCCTATTTCCCTAAGAAGAAATCAGTATCTTGAATTGGTGTATTTCCTTCTAGTCCATGCTTTTATGCTTTTATACCTGGATTATGTGTTCAAAAATAATATATAGTTTTGATTTTGGATTTTTTTAACGTTACCATCCTGAAAAAAAAAACTATTCTGTAATTTGCTTTTCATTCAACATTATATTTGTAAATTATTCATTTGATCTATATGATCATGTTAATTCATGTTAATACTATATATAGGTACATATGTATGCATATGTGTATATTTCATTATATGAATACATAACTCATTAATGGAAATTTGGGAAGTTTCTTTTTTTATTTTTACTTTTTGCAATTATAAGCCACTCTACAAGAAAGATCTTTGTACCAAACTGTTGGTGTGTATGAGCAAGTTTGATTTTGTTTTTCCCGAGGTACGCACCCCAAAGCCAATCTGTTGGACTGTAGAGTATGAGCATTTTCGTCAAATGTGGTTGCACTACTTTGAATTCCTACCAACAGATTATAAATATTCTCCTTAATAAGTTTTGTCTTGTTTATTTATATGCTTCCTCTTATTATGGAATTACTATATTAAGAAATCATGTTTCTCTTATTTCCTTAGCTGTCAGGAATAGATTTTATGATATATCATGGTAACCACAATTAAGTTAGGATTTTTGATAAAACTCTATGTACTATGGCTCTTCATCTCTCATTTTTGTTTTAATTATTTAATAATATATCACTTGGAAGTTGTATAATCATCACCAATAAATATTTAGAATGGCAAGTTAACAGAAAGAGAGATGAAATTTGGATAAATAAACATTGAGCTAAACTATGAGCAAAATTCTTTGACTAGAACTTTACACAGGGGGCAACAAATTTTAAGAGTGGCACCTTACAACTGGCCACCCGAACTGAAAGATATACTCTGAACCTATACAATTTGTATAAAAGTCCCTCTTCTAAAATTTTTAATACTTAGCCATATATAATTTTTTCCCCAAATTTACTGTCTTCATTACTAGACTATAACAATAGCCTTATAGTGCTTTTAAACTGGAAGTCTTTTTGCTTACTTTGCAAGATGATATATAAATATTGCATCATCCATCACCGGAATAACTTGTCTCCTAGATGAAAACCTGAGGGTGATGTGTAACTGTAATAAATTTGGACAGCAAGGAAGGGTTCTATTTCCAATTAAAACCACAGCCAGGAAGTTTACATTTAGACTGACAAGGGAGGTAGATCAGTACACATTTTGTACGTCTTCTTGTTTGTTCAGGGGAAATTGGGGGATCTTTTAAGAGTAGCAGTGATAAGTCTTTATATTTCTTTATGACCTCATAAAAAAGAGCCAATTGTCCCTTCCTGAAAGGAAGTTTCTGGGATCAGAAGCTCTCTGGGTTTTTAGACATTTAGAGCCAGGTGTTCTGAAGTGCCATGTCTAACATGGGGAAGTGCATGCCTTTATGGATATTTTATTTGGATTTAAACAGGTCTGAAGGTTCAAGTTGTACCTCAGTCAAGTTATTTTCCTTCTTTGTTTTGAAAAATAATAAGATGATGTACTTAGCACAGTGCCTGGCATATAGTAAATAATAAATATTAATTATCTTTATCATTGTGACTATCATTTATGTTGCTAAAAGATACAAGTCCTTCTGATTCTTATTTTCTGCTTTGAATGAATCTTCTAAAGGTTTTCCTATTAGTTTCCCTTTCTGAAATGTGTCTGGCTTTCCTGGATGTTACTAGTGGCAGCTAGTAGCTAACTGCTTGTGAGGTTCAGCCTCCAATAAGGTATTTAAAATCAAAATAATTTCACAACTGTGATTTTAAATTAAATGAAGTGTATTCTAAATAACACAGAATTAAAATAATCACTCATGGATACAATGACATTTGCACTGAGATTATATTGGCTCGGTGTTTTAACAACTGCGTTAGAAATGTCTATGAACAATATAATAACTATTTCTGAAAACAAAGAAAGCTAACAAAATAAATAATTATGCAAATAAATTAAAGCTCTTTTTATTAATGACATATTGGAATAGGCTCAATATGTTGGCTCTCATAAAGGCATAGCAAGTGAGAGGAATTCCTGCTGCATGGGAAATGGAAATGCTAGGTTCTAAATCAATTATTTTGGCTGCCATATTATCCATGTTATCCCCTTCCTCAAAAGCATCCAGTGGATTTCCACCGCACTGCTAATCAACAAAACAAAACACTATTAGATGAAACTTTAGCTCCATAATTTCTACTTGCTCCAATTGCATTTTTTACTTCACAGTGTGTTTGATTAGAGACACCAACAAGTTGCATTATCAAGGTGACTGTGAATTAGAAAGAGGTGCTATTTCCTTCCAATACATGTAGCTTTGCACTACAACTTGAGGAGGGGAGAACAGGCTGGATCTCAGCCTCCACCTCTAGCTTGACTGGACTTCCTTGTGCTGGTCACAGCCTGGCCAACAGTGCTTGCTGGTCCCAAGCACCATGCAGGCCTCACAATTATAACTTGATTTTGTGCAGGACTCACACTGCATTCTGGAAAGAGAACCATAAAGAGTGAAAAAGCTGTTGTAATCCATACAGCAACTTTATTTATGTGGCATTGAATGATAAAAGTAACAAGTGTTAGTAGTTTAACTTACTGAGTACCTATTATGTGCAAGGTACTGAGCTAGAGGTATAAAAATGTGCAAAACAGACTTATTTCCTAACGTCTTGGAGCTCATGGCGAAAGCAGGGAGAAATACTTAAGTAAGTACACCAGTAACTACTACTGTGATAAACACTTCAAAGAAGAAATTTAAGTTCCTATGAGAGTATGTAATCTTAATGCTGGTGATGTTAAGAAAGTAAAGACCATTGTTCTTGAGGAAAATCTGAATGTTGTCAAATGCTAGATTTGTGCAGTGATGGTTTTAGTTTTGCATCTACATATTTACAGCTGTTAGAACCAAATGCTTCTTCCTCAGTGCCACAAAGAAATAGCACTCCAACATAAATTTAATTGTCTCAGCAAGGCAATTTTTACTTCTATAGAAGGTTGCGACTCGTGATGGAATAATGGTGAGAGCACACCTAGACAAGGGAGGGGAAGGGGTTCTTATTCCTAATGCAGGTAGCCCCTACTGCTGTGTGGTTCCTCTATTGGCTAGGGTTGGACTGCGCAGTCCAAGCTAATTCCAATTGGCTATTTTAAAGAGAGCAGGGGTACAAGCCAGAGTGGGGTGAGTAGTTTGGTGGGAAGGGCGGTTACAGAACAGGTGACTCAGGATGATTCAGGTCAGAGAAGGTGACCAAGGGTGACTCAGGATGGAGCAAGTGACCAGGGTGACTCAAGACGGAGCAGGTGACCAGGGGTGACTCAGGTCAAAGCAGGTGACTAGGAGAACAGATGTGAACTACTGATTAGAACTGGTGGGAAAGTTGTTTACTGAAACTAGAGGCAAGGGACCAAAGAGAACCAGGAAGTTAAACTTTAAAATGGAGAATCAAAGAGTAAGAGAGCTGAACATACTGACATACTGATTCCTTGAAGAGAAACTTGGAGTTCACTGTATCTAACACAGGTATCAAGACATGCAACTTTATTATTAAAATGCCTACATTAAAATAGTTTTGCTGTTATAAGACAAAAAATCCCTAACTCCTTTTTGTCACTGAAACTATGTTTTTAAGTTAATTTAAGAGCAAGTTTTCTTAGCAATGCAACTGCCCTGTTGTAGTAGGTAATTCTCCTGAACAATGCACTCACCATTTCATTTTGTAATTATTACTTACTAGTCTGCCCACTACATCAGATTGTAAGCTCCTTGCAGACAGAAATGAACCTGTGTTCTTTATTGTATCCCGGGCAATTAAGTATAGTGCCTGATACATAGTGAGCCCTTAATATCTAACCATGGAATGAAGAATTCTTGTACCTGTCTGCTTTCCTAAATTTCTGCTCTCCACTTTGATTTTAATTATTGACCCTCAATAATCTTTTCTGCCACGTTTTTCTTATTACCAATGACTTTGCCATCATTTATGATATCGAAGGAATCTCATGAAGAATCTGGCAGAAGTTGATACTTGGGGATGTTTTGTGGGAGTATTTAGTGGTTTCTCTCCACTGTGAATTCACTAAGTTGCGTTCCCTAAGTGTCCTCTAAACAGTTAGTTCAGTTCTGCATGTGTTTATGAAATTCCTTGCTCTGTAGAGCCCTGGGCTGGGCATAATGGGAGCTAACAATGACAGTCTGTCCTCTGCCTTCAAGAAGCTTTATAAAGTAAATCATTATTTACAAAGAAGAAACAAATATTATGCCGGCACTACATATAAAGAGCAATGGGAACACAGAAAGAAGCAATTCATTGCAAACTCAGAGGGATCAGTGATAACTTCATAAAACCAGAAGGCCTTTGAGCTAAGCTTTGAGAAAAAAGTAGACTACTCTGAGATGGAAGAAGAAATAGAAGGACATTCTAGCTTAAGGAAACTGCAAAGTCTTGTCTTTTGCTTCCCTTTTAAAATAAGTTTCTTTTATAGATTTATCTCAACAGTAACAAATGTTACCATTGTGCTGTCTGTGAATTAATCTAAATCCTGCTCAGCTCTCCTTATGTTTCCCAATACATAATATACTAGCATCATTTCTTATACTTGGCTTCTTCTCTCTGTAATCAATCTTTAAATGCAATAATGTAGGTGAAGGTATTTTATAAAATGAAAAGTACTAGATAAAATAGGAGGAAAGTGGTATAAAAAGTAAGTTACCATAATTCTTGTTTTATATTTATTTGCAAGCTCAGTGGTCACAAATCATCAGTACTTAACAGATAATATAAAGATCCAATTCAAAATATATTTACAAAAGCCTAATCAAGTAATTTTGGACAAGTTACTTATTTAAACTTTCTGGGTTTCAGGGATTTTTTTTTACTTTTTTTTGTGAAGATTGTCTGAAGCAATTAACTGTGAAACCAAAAGTACAAGAAAAAGTCACTTTTAATAACATACCAGACCCTTGGATTGACCCAGGCCTTTGCCTATCAAAAATGTTCTAGAGATATGAGACATACGTAATTGAGATATACAATAATACACAACAGTAGATGGGTAAATATCAAAGTCACCGGTACTGTCATTAAGTACCATAGGTTTAAGTGCTCTTATTTAGAGATGGGTACAGTAAGAAGGATCACAATGACACAGAATTCAGATACAAGCAACTTAACCTGCTCTAGGTCATAATCTCTGACATTCAGAGGGCGTTCTGTAATCCCAGCCCAAACCTCAGTTTTCCCTCCTATTCTGAAATACTTATTCATGACTATATGACAGTTTCAGTGGTATATTGGACTGTTGGTTTCACCATTGGTTTCCAGTAAGAAACGTTTATAAAATTGCTTAAGTTCCATTTTATTTGATTTGCTCTTCAAATCATAATTCCATGAGACTGTCTACAGTCATCCTTAGAGTGGCACGAATTTATGCATGTTCACCAAGAAGAACTTTATTTTAGAAGAATCTATCTGTAATGACAGAACATCAGCATTACCTTTTTCACAGTTTATTAGTAGTGGGGATAATATATATTCTATATGATTTATTATTATCAGTGTTAATATTTCAAAAGTGCCTAAAGTTCAAGACCCATATTTATTATACTAATAATTTGTATAATTATTAGTACAAATATAAAAATAATGTGTATTTTCATATTTGTATAAAAACTTAAATATGGTTTTATGTATCTTTAGTCATGTTAATACTAATATGTAGGTGAAAGCCTCATTTAAAAAGTGAGGAAACTGAGGTGAAGAGGTTAAATGACTTGCCATAAGTCACAGTAACTAATAAAAAATAGTTGTGAGATTACTGGATATCATTAAGTAGGAAGTAATTTTTATTGAGTATATTTCATCAGGCACTGTCTAAGTGCCTAACATGTATTAATATAATCTTTGAATGAAAGCTTGAGTAGATTTTAGAAAAATATAAATATATTGCCCTTAAGTTTTCCAGTTCTTGTAAAGCCATTCTTTTTTTTCATGTATATATTGTTTGTCAGTTAAGTAAGCATTTGGAAAACAAAACAAAACTTTACAGTCATTATTGATGCTTCTTACCTTGGGTTGTCATAAGGCTAATGAAAGGCTCTGCGGAAATAATGCCAGGACAGACTCCTCTGGGCACTACAGGATCGAAGGCATTGGACTATTGACAAATTGATACCAGAAAATGACTTTGAGATTCCTGAAGGAAAAATACCCTGTAATTTCATAATATAACTAATGGGAGCTTTACTTTGAAACAAGGTTATTCATGTAGTCTAGCCTGAAATGAGCAAGACAATAAGTGTTGCTCTACTGCCCTCCTTCCCTGCACCCCCCTTATTTACTTCTTTCCTTCTTTCTCTTTTTCTTTTTAAGGAAGTACATAACCAGCACAGGAAATCACTGGTAAAGTCCTCGTTTTCACTGTAGAATCCTGTCAAAAAATGACCTTAGCAACTAGATTGTAATAAAAATAATTCCAAGAAGCTGTAAAATTGTGTCTACAATTAGTTATTAATCTATGAAGTAAGACACTACATCTAGAAGAGTATTTTTCTGATATATAAATCTTATTTATTTTTAACATTCTGGATAGTTTAAAATATTTCTCTCTCTCAGTAGAAACTTTTCCATATCTGCTTTAACTTGACAGTATGCCCCTGTCTACAAGTGTTCATGAGCATCTCTGCTGCCTTGAGGAAAATAGAAGTGGAACTATTTTGAGGTGACATTTACCAAGGACAACAAAGTAAACCCTATAGTAAATCTAGCTTACAATAATCATATTTTAAATTGCATCCTGGATAAACATAGGAATAAGCACATTGTATTTTTTTCATATCTATAGCAATATCTGTGATTTCACTCCTATTTGGCTCAATCCTTCAAACTCAGGACAGGCCCATTAGTCTCTTAGCCATAAAGGGCTGATTCATAGAACCAACATAGCAAAAAAAAAAAAAAAAAAAAAAAAATCTGCAGAAACATCTCAAAATAATTGGATATATTTGGTGAGCTGATGACATTTTGAAAAATTGATCAAATTGGTCACCAATTTCAAATATACATCATTTTTGACAGACTGAAATTTGCTGAAGCCATTACTAAGGCCTCCATATGTAGGCTAGCCTTCTTTTTCTATTCAAACTGTACCCATATTTAATGTGTAGTTAAAATAAAACTAGCCATTGCAGTTTAATCTACAAATGCATTTTTTGACTCCATAGCCTTTGTGTCAAATTCAGTTTTCTTGAATTTATAGATTTTACAAAGAATGGCAAGAGTATTAATATTTTAGAGCATCTTGGTAGGTTCCATTCTGATAATGAAATCTTGTGGGTATACATTCCTGCAATTTATGGTCTTGGTCACCTGGGAGAAGTTAAACTTATAATTCATTAGAAATTCAAGGAAATTTGGAGAATTGCTAGCTCTGAGAGGACTGGCCCCCTCAGAGGATGGCCAAGCTACACAGTAGCAACGCTTCCATTTGATGCTTACTCTTCTGCTGGTCTTTTATTATTATTAAAGATTTAGGGGACACAAGTGCAGTTTTGTTACACAGATATACCGCATAGCTGTGAAGTCTAGACTTGTAATGTAGCCATCGCCCAAACAGTGTACATTGGATCCTGTAAGTAATTTCTCATTTAGAGCTCTCCTTCATATATTCCACTTTCTTGACACCTCAAGCAGCAGTAGGGAACCTCTAATGGTGAAGGCCTTCATAGGAATAGTTTATGCTGTTACCCCTTCTAGAAATACTGAATTTTTATAAAATCTTACAAATAAGTGAGTGGCTATCCAAGAATGAAATTTGAAATGGTAAGGTGTATGTTTAAAGCAAGGAGTAGTTTTTACTCTCTCTATTCTCTGACACAACCCCCAGGATGCCTTGCACTAGCCTACGGTATCAGTCAGGGTGGTCATTCATTAAGACATCTAATCGTCACTGTAACCAGAGAAGCAGAGCTAATAGGAGATGTACATTAAGAGATGCCTCACAATAATTGGTTTATGCTATTGTGGAGGCTGCCTAGGCAACTGAAAAATCTTTATGGCAGGCTCTAAGAAAGGGGAGGCTGGAACTCTTGTGCACAGACTAAAGTGCTGTCCACAGCTGGAATTTTCTCTTCTTTAGGGAAGACTCAACTCTGCTTCTAAAACATTTCAACTGATTGAATCAGACCCACTCAGATTATCTAGGATAATCTCTCTTACTGAAAATCAACTGATTATGGACTTAAATCACGTCTATAAAGTATCTTCACAGAGACACCTGGATTAATGTTTGGCAGAGTAACTGTTGACTGTAGCCTAGACCAGTTGATGCATCAAAAAGACCATCACATCTACTTTTTAGGAATACTAAGAAAATTACTTTTACAGTGGATTATTGATTAAGGCTTCTTATATAAAAATAACTTAAACCAAAAGGAAGTGAAAATGAAAGGGGGTTCGAGCCTAAGGAAGATAAATAAGTTATTTCTTTTTTTCTTGGACCACATCAATGTCATGTGTGAAAATTCAAACGAGTAGAGTAGCAAATTTTAGTACTCATCTATTATTTTATATATGTTTATGATCATCCTGTGGATGATATACTAGGTTAAGGGAAGGCTGTTCAAAATTGATTAGCAATCTTAAAAAAATGACAAATGTATTAATTACATGCAAAAAAAATTATTGTTACTGATGATACTGGTAAAAAAAGTAATTATTTAAATGGCAGATTTAATATCATTAAGATTAATAACCAGATATAAGTGGAACATAATTATTGCTGCTGATAATCTAGACCCATTGGAAGTGGATTAATTGGATGGGCTATTTGGTATTTATGTGTTTTGTTTTAATAGTAGCTATTGTACTGAATGCGATTTTTCTTGAGGGGAGAAAAAACAAAAGAATAAAAAATGGAATAAAAGCAGCTATTATTGATTAAGTTCCAAAAACACATTATAATTTATTAAGTTACCATTGCTGACCCCATAATCAAATATAGGCAGTCATTAAAGAATATATTCAAGCTTGCAATTCCCTTTTCTTTCTTTGGAACTGTTTAATCAGAATAGTAGGTTCTGGTAAAAAATGCATTCTTCATATCTTAATAATGGGACCATCAATACTTGTAGCATCACACAAATATTTAGTGTCCCAATCCACATTTTAATGACACAAAATGTTATTGTGTTGAAATCTAGCCTCTAGTATGTGGTAAAATCAGATCAACTCGTCTTATTTTGTCAGGTCAAAACCAGATACAGTTTTTAGTATAACATTTTCCATATTTCAAATCAATACCATACTCTGTGCCCTTTTTAATATTTAAAAATATTAATGGCTAAGTTATTGATGTATAAAAATGCTCAGTAAATATTTTTCCTTTTCCATCTTACATTTTTTGAGTTGAGTTTTAACACATTACAATTTTTCACCCCCAAAAAGTTTTTATTTTTTCTCATTGTATGTGTGTGTGTATATATATTTATAATGATAACACTTGCTCATTTTCCCTGTCCATTCTATACTTTGCACTTACATTCCTTCCGTCCTTCAGCAAACAGCTTTTTCTCTTCCTCCTGGCCTTTCACTGTCTCCTCACAGCCATTGGCAGACAGTACTGAAAGGACTTTTATGACTTGAGATTCAACTTTTTCTTTCTCAAGGAGTCTGGATGTCTCAAAGACACTGGGTTCTTTTTTGGTCTCCTGAGCAGCCCGTGGTCTGCCATTGTGTGTCCCAGCAGGAGGCTTAGAAGCTTCCAGACTGTCCTGTGTGTGGAGCCTCCATGGGGCTCTGTACTGCAGTCGCCCTCAGTATGAGTCACTGCACACCTGCTGCATTTATCGCTCTAAAATTCATTTCTCTGCCCCTCACAGACATAACTGCCATCCACCCTCTGAAAACCTGCAGTATTTCTGGAGATTCTGCAGTGACAACTGTTCACTTTATCTGAGTCAATGCATTTGCTAAAAGCTGACCAGAGTCACCAGCGATTTCTTAGTCTCACATTCACATTGGAACATAGGATACTTTTACCAACAGCTTGGATTTTTTTTTCTTTTTTTTTTTGTTTTCCTTTGCTTTTTATTTTTTATTTTTATTTTATTTTATTTTTTTTTGAGATGGCAAGTGAGAAATCTAGGATTTTCTAGAATGAAATATTAACTTACCTTTAGTCTGTTTTTTATTCTTTTGCCAGTTTGACAATCTAGTATATATTCTATTTATTCACTTCAGTTGCTACATGCTATTCAGATAACCACCTGACTACATATGCCAAGCATTTTGCTCCTAGATTGTTTAATCCTCAAACAATTGTATGACGTAGGTGTTGTTATCCTTGAAGCACTTGAGAACAGTGAGGCTCAGAGAGATCAAAGAGCATTATCTATCACAACAAAGCTAATGAAGGACTGAGCTGAGATTCATCCCTAATTTCACAACCTATACTCTGCCAAGGGAATTCTTGGGGACCTTAGCATAAATTACTAACAGCTAACTTCTGTCAAACATCAACTATGTATCAGGCACTATTGTAAGACTTTTATATGTGTTCATTCATAACCATCCCAATGATTAAGTACTATAATTGACCCCGCTTTTCAAATGAGGAAGGTAGGACACAGAAAAATTACAAAATCTGTCCAAAGTCACACAATTAGCAAAAATCTTGGCAGTCTGGTTTCTGACTCCTTATGTTTATCCTGCATCCCATAATATGTGAAGTTAAGTTGCAGAGTCCAAGACTTAAAATTGTCTTTATACTGTCACTAGAAAAGAAAAGAGGCCAGGGGTTTGGTTAAGACATTCTTGGGCTGTGGCGAATACTGACTTTGCTTTTAAAAGTTGTCTCAAAAGGAAATGGAATTTTTATGGCATCAACCTGATTAAGGGTTTGCCTTAAATTATAGACTTCTTGTCCCATGTGTCACTAGGGACTCTCATAAATAGAAATTTGCTATGTTATACCAGAATAAATATTTAAAAACTGGCATTTTTAAAGCAATAGGTACTTGGTAGAATTTTGTGATAGAAGAAAATAATTTGTCTTGGCAGACTCTAAAGTAGATAATTTGGCAATGTCCTTCTGCAATCTATGTGCTGTGAACTTGACTCTTGAGAACAGCTGCCTTTCTAGAGAAATCACTTCATTCAGAAGAGATGACTTTTCTGTTTCCAGATCAGTATGAGATTGGTTCAGGAGAGCTCAGTAATAATTAACTGGTCCACGAGAACATCATAATGGCTCTGTAGTAGGAACTGAAATTATACTTCACTTCCAGGCCATTATATGATATTTGTCAAAGAATCAGGTAGCAGTGCTTCAAGGATTTATTGAGATATATACCCAGCCAGGATTTTGTTGTGGTGTTGTTTAATGCATCTTAAAGCCTCACAATTCACTATTCTAGCAGTTTTTCATTTTGTGTATTGTTCCTTTTTTCCTTTATACTTTTTAAAAATTTCTAAAGTTTAGTCTAGGATACAGAAAGAATGGTGATTCTTTAGAAATAGCCATTTCAAAGCCCTGGTGGAAGAGAATTGGTGTTTCTCTCCTTCAGTAATGGATAAATTGAATAACCTGACCTATTGTTTCCTTGAGGCAGGGAAGAAGTAAAGGATTGGGCCTAAATTTCTCTGACAACAAAGTGTGATCCACAACACTTCACCTTGCCTGAAAAACTATATGCCAAACCCAGAATCCTTCAGTAATGCCCAGCACACTCAATGCCTTGGAAATGAAGGTTTTACAGCTCTCTGGATCTTAAGGAAGACGATACCAATCTGGTGAAAGGAGTGTGAGGTGTTTAATAGTTCTTATTTAGAACAGTGAAATACAGTGAGAAAAATTACAGCTCTTTTTTTTCTTTTTTCTTTTCTTTTTTTTTTTTGTTTTCTTTTTCTTTTTCTTTTTTTTGCCTGCTATTTTAAGATAGATAAGCAAATCTAAAGAATAAAATGATTTCATGAAGAAAAGACTTCAGAGCCACACTGAGAGTTTGTTTTGTCCTTGAAGATAGATTTGAGTGTTAGCATTTCCTTTTCTATATGGAATCTGAATTCCATCAGAATTTTCTGATCTTCTTTAATGAAAGTGTTACACTAGTCAACACTACCTTTGGGAGAGGAAAGTTGAGTACTGTTTAGGATTAATGTGGCATAAAAACTGATGTGCATTGGATCCCATATTCCACAACAGAAAAATATGACAGGATTGTTCTTATTTAATCTTGAGATTTCAGTCTTCTAAACAAACAGAAATTATTACCTTAATTGAATCACTAAATTATTGTTTAATTTAAATAGTATCTGGGTTAGAATCCTCTAGATTTACTTAATGATGAGTGTTCATGGAGTGTTTGCTTTATGCCATATTTTATTTCTGTTCTTTATAACAATCCTATAAGGTATCTATTGCCTCCATTTAAAAATGAAGACAAAAATAAGAAGCACAGTTACTAGCCCAGGAGCACATTGTTGATGTTTGAGCTGAATCCCTTACTCCTTCCACTGTGGAATGTAGCACTTTGACTGAATGTTTGCCCTTTAGTTTATTGTGCTGAAATGTGCATGTGTTTTTGCCTACTTAATTCTTTATTTTCCTGTCTCCCTCTTTCTGCTCTGATCCTTTTTGAAAGTTCTTTTGTTCTTCTGTACAAGCCATTAGGTTACTTTTATTGGTTAAACTCTCCCTGTTCATTCCTCTACCTGCTGCCCACCAAGACTGAGTTTTATGACCTTCCAAAGTGCTCCCATAACATGGGGTCTATGCCTATGACAGCAATTAACACAGTGCTCAATGATTTCCCGTTTGTTGTGTAATTCACCTTTTAGAGCAGGGATCTCATTCCCAGCTCTGCATTAGAACCTCCTAGGGCGTTTTTAAGAAATGTCAATATTTGAGAACTACCTTTGGAGATGAAATTTACAGATTTTTTTTTTTAGTTGTCTACCTAATTTTAGTGCAAGCTGAGAGTTGAAAATTTATCTTATAAATTCAAGGGCAAGGATAATTCAGCCGTGTTTCCAGAACCATCCCTGATATATAACAGATACTTCACTAATAATGACTGGTTGAAAGAATGAATGAATGAATGAATGAATGAATGAATGAATTTTTAAAAGCTGACTTACCATGGTTTTTGTAATGTAAGTATTTTATTTATTGATTTGATCACTGTATGGTTGTTGAAAGCATTAATGGTGAAATATTATCAGGCATTAAGCAGCAATTATAACGGTAGCTTCAAATTCAGTTAGTGCTTTCTGATTTTCGCAACCAAATTGTCTTTGCCTTTTGAAACTCAGCATAGTGACTCTTCTGTGATGCTTAAGAATTCCAAACTCAAGAAAAATCAGCTTATTGAGATGAATAAAGTTTAACAATAGTGCAATCAGAATGTGAGGGTTCTTTGCAATTTGATTTGGGATTTAAAGGACCTTTATCTACTGGTATGTTATATCATGATCAAACTTTGCGTTAGAAAGCAAGAGACATTTTAGAATTCAACAGCCTGCAAAAGGATACTGGCACCAGCACACAGCAGGTTACTGCCTAGGGCAACTTCATAGGAGAAATTGTTTGTCTCCCTAGGTAGCCATCAGGATATTACTAGATTTCTTAGAGCCATAAGAACATTAAGTGGGGTTTTCAGGACTATAATATATCCTTCAGCTCTCATTTCAATGGCAATCAATGTTCATAGTCCTCCTTTCAAAGCACTGGCAAACATTCTGGTATAATTAATGTCACTGAGGTATTGTTTTTCCTATTGCTTTCTGTTTCGTTTTTTTTTTCTAAGAAAGTTAGGCCAGTTACAAGACAGATGTCTTATATGAAAAGCTATTATGCTATTATGTAATTTGAAGCAAAAGGCCAGTCTCTAATAACAGTGTGGGTGTTAGGGGGCACAGAGTAAATTTACTTGAATGAGATCATTTATGGAAATTCTCTAGGGCGCCATATTTCAATTTGGCATAAAAATTCCAGATTCATTTAACATATGCATGGTGAGAACAACTAATAGTTTTAAGGCCAGTTTGGTAAAGATTCATAACTTTGTCAGTTCATTACGTCTCTGCATAGATCATAAGTAATTTTAGTGTTGACAAGTACAGATTCTTGCTGGGGGTTGTGTGAAGTTTAATTCAGCAATTCAATACAAATCAAAAGTTACTTACTGAGGGCCCACTGTTTTCAACTGGGTATTTTGAGGAGAAGGCAGTTGAGTAAGACAAGGTTCCTACCTTCAGGGAACATATGGGTAGCTGAGTACAATTTCTACTATTAGATAGAAAAACTGCAGCTTTCGACTATGAAATAAAGTCTTGCTGCAAATAAATTAGGTCTATAGATTAACACCATGGTAGGAGAGATTGATTTAGGGAGAGTTAAATGGTTTCCCATTTCCTATGAATATCTTTCTTTTCATTCAACTGCAATCAGCAACTTATTTGATAAGGGAGGTTTGGAAAATTATGTACATCGTGTATTTCTGAAATTAAAATAAAAATATGCATTTTTATAGACATGAAGAGCAAATCTTTACTATTAAGTATCTGAACACAAGATACTTTGGAGGAATAATTTCACTGAATTAATCTTTATAAATTACTCAGTTGCATTGATCCTCAAGTGAGGAATTCAAGGGTTGCCTTTGCCCATGTGTTTAACAAAGTACGAATCTTAACATCACTGTTAAGTGAATTAGCTGACAAGAGGAACTGCATATACACTTACAGTGAGGCTTAAGGGTGCTGTGGTACTTACATGAATTGGAGTATTTTGAAAATTTTCAGGTTAACCGCAATGCTATACTGCATTAGGAATTGACTAACATGGAGAAACAGAATGGAATTTTTTACAATCTATATTTTCAAAGGTTTTTGATTTTCATTTACCCATCCAGGTTTTCCCCAATACTACCAGATTCTCCTAATCTTTCATTATTTCACTCATTCCTTTCTGTTATTTGCCTAGTTTGATGTCTTATTATCTCTCATATAAACAAATATACATAGTGTAAAGCAAGGTTTCTCACACTTGGCATAATTGACAGTTGGGACTGGATAATTTCCTGTTGTAGGTGGCTATCCTGTATAGCAGCTTACTGGCACTAGATGCCAGTAGCACACACATCCAGTTGTGGCAAACCATCGTATCTTCAGATATTGCCAAATGTCCTCTGAGGAGCAAAATTGTCCCAGTTGAGAACCACTGGTCCAAGTCAACTTCCTAAATCATCTTCTTCAGTCTCAACTTCCTTCATGACAGCTGCTATTCTAATTATTCTAATGCATTATTTTAGTGAGAATCACATGTTTCTCTTGTGCCACTGAACTTTCAATGACTTTTACCGTAATATTCAAGGCCCTAACTGCCCTTACCTTGTTTTAAATTTAAGTTTTATTTTTAGCAAAATACTACATGCTCGTGTTAACAAATAAAAGAGTACAGAAGAGCTATGAAAACAAGTCACCTAGTCTCCTCCCAACCCTCATGTCTAAGAAGCAACCTTTTTTTCCTCCCTCAAGACAGAGTCTTGGTCTGTCTCCCAGGCTGGAGTGCAGTAGCATGATCTCAGCTCACTGCAACTGCCTCCTGGGTTCAAGCAATTCTCCTGCCTCAGCCTCCTGAGTAGCTGGAATTACAGGCACCCACCACCACGCCCGGCTAATTTTTGTATTTTTAGTAGAGATGGGTTTCAGCATGTTGGCCAGGCTGGTCTCAAACTCCTGACCTCATGATCCGCCCATCTTGGCCTCCCAAAGTGCTGGGATTACAGGTGTGAACCACCATGCCCGGCCTTAAGAAGCAACTTTTAAAGAACTGTTTCTGATTTACTTCTAGCAGTTTTCTCCATAATTCTAGATATATTTATGCTTTTGTTTATCAACTTTAGAACATTGATTTTCTCTCTTTTAAAGATGAAGTTTTAGATCAGTTATATAAATTGCCTTTTTTCTTCCCTTTTTTCCATTTTGTAATATTTAGGTGATTGTATTCATGTATGTTGATCTTGTAAACATAATCTATTACTGGTCAATCAACTTTCAGGACCACATTGTTATTACTTTCTGGAGCTAGGAGGGACTAGAGACCCAATTGATTGTTATCTCTCAACCCTCCCATTATAGTAAGTTGAGAACTTGACTGCTTTTACATTTTCTCCACTTCTTCCATGTCCCACCTGCTGTCAGCCATATTTTTATTTGCACTACTATTCACAGTGTTAAGATTTTTATTCTGCCTCGCAAATGCAACTAAGTCTTATGTCCTTTATTCTTAGGTTAACTCTTTAAGTTGAAAGTCATTAAACCAAATTTACATTATCATGACTGTGTAGATATTTTTCAATATTACATCAAGTTCAGATCTATAATTTTATTTTATTTTGCATAGGTCCAAACTCATGATCCTTGCATCACATGGAGTATAATGATTAGTATTGCCGGGCGCGGTGGCTTACGCCTGTAACCCCAGCACTTTGGGAGTCCGAGGCGGGTGGATCACGAGGTCAGGAGATCGAGACCATCCTGGTTAACACGGTGAAACCCCGTCTCTACTAAAAATACAAAAAAATTAGCCGGGCGTGGTGGCGGCGCCTGTAGTTCCAGCTACTCGGAGGCTGAGGCAGGAGAATGGCGTGAACCTGGGAGGCGGAGCTTGCAGTGAGCTGAGATCGCGCCACTGCACTCCAGCCTGGGTGACAAAGCGAGGCTCCATCTCAAAAAAAAAAAAAAAAAAAAAAAAAAAAAAAAAAAAAAGATTAGTATCAGTGTCAGATAAATTCTTTTTTCTTCAATTCTTATCAGTTGTGAAAAATCATGCCATGTTTTACAAGTAACTCCTATCTTTCTTGTGAGTTTTCATTTGCCTCATTTCTTGCGCTATTGCCTGTTTTTCTTCGTTATAACCACACGTTTATGATGTCAGTCTTTTCTGGATCCCAACCCACCACTTAGGTCTTTTTTTTCATTGTTCTCCTAGGTAGGACCCGTAGTTTCCCGTGTCTCTCTAACTTTTGCTTTATCTTCATTTTGTTAGGACATAGGTTCAATTAACTTAATAATGAAAAAGCATATGGGCAATCCACTTTGCATGGGTACTTGCTTGATGAAAAATTTCTCTATTTTACTCTCACCTTAATTGATAGGTTGGCACAGAATTCAAAGTTAAAAATATTTTTGTCCACAATTCAGAAGGCACAGTTAGACCCAGTGCTGCTGAAAAGACATACTGTTTTTCTTTTCTAGGTGACATGTTGTTCTCTTGCATTAAGTTTCACTAAGTTAAGCCATGGTGACACACAACATAAAAATCTTAGTGGCTTGCAGCATGTTAGCTGCAGATTGACTTTAGCTTGGTCCCACATGATCTAGACTGAAGAATTAGCCCCATCTGGGAATGCTCACCTCTTGGCTAGAGAAAGGAGCTGTGGTAGATCAATGTGTGGACACATAAAGCTGCTTGGACATAGCATATGTTATTCCCACTCATATTTCAATATGCCCAAGCTTGACATTAATGTAATAGGAAACATTCTTTCCAAGCCTCCTCCTTTTTTAGCCCTGCCCTCCCCACAAAGAGAAGACCCAGGGAGGGTCCCTGAAAGATGGGTCCTTTAGAGGGGGACAGTGAATAACCAGGAAAAATAAGACAATGTACCACACTCTTGAAAGAGTTGAGGACTTTCTTTTTATCCTGAAAATTTATAATGAGTGTCCAGTTGGTTCTTTTATTCATTTATTATTATGCTGGAACTTGGTGGATCTACCCAATCCAAAAGACTTACACTTTTCTTGTGGGAAGTATTTTATTATCTTTTAAATAACTCTTCTTCCTGTCCTTCATTCCTTCATCCTAGGAACTGAAGCATCTCAGTTATTTTTATCTGTATCTTTTATCTTTCTTATCTGTATCTTTTATCTTTTTATTTTTTAAAACACCCATGCCATTGTTTTGTGTTTTTCCTCTATGACATTTTTCCGGGCATTTATTTCAAGATATTTTTTTAAAAATTGACAATACAATTACTGTTTTCTCTCAAAATATTTTATTTTTGTTATATGAATATATAACATTCTTGAACTTCTCTGAGTAGATTTGTTTTTGTTTTTAACCTTCATTTTAAGTTCAAGGGTACAAGTGCAGGTTTGTTACACAGGTAAACTTGTATCATAGGGGTTTGTTGTATAGATTATTTCATCACCTAAGTATTAAAACTAGTACCTATTAGTTATTTTTCCTGATACTCTCCCTCCTCCCCACCCTGCATCCTCTGAAATATTAATGGAATTATTTTAATATTCTGTTTCCTGAACTATCTCCATTTCCTTTAGGGTGAGCTTTTCTGTTTATTTCTTTTGGCTTTCTTTTCAAGAGTTTCTGACTAGAAGCATTGTGAGGGAGTAAGTCCAGTTTTACATTAGTAAGTTACATGTCAGGAAATGGTTGTCCAATATGCAAGATCGCAAAAGCTCCACTTTAAAACTCCAGTATACACACAGGAGCCTTAAATTTGCCCAATTAACTCAAGGCCCTATTTAACCCTTGCTTCCTACATACCAGAGAGTGTCTTAGATTTTTCTGCCTGAAGATAGGAACCTGGATTGATTTCTACCCTGGCAACAATATAGGAATTGTAATAAAATCTGTGCTTCTATTTGCAAAGCCCATTAGGAAATAAAAATGTATTTGTGTTCCTATAAAGTTGTGAATTTTTCAGAGCTTATATTTTAGATAGGTATGGAAGTCTTAGTCGATCCTTTTTACTCAGTAAACATAATAATCGAGTTTGTCTGTCTTATCTGTGCTCCTTCTCAGTGTCAATATGAACCTTAGATGATTTGATGATGGGCCCTAAAGTACAGCCTTTCAAACTTTTTAAATCTAAAATTAATGGTAATGCATTTTACATCAAGACTCAGTAAACACATATAAACATAAATACGCATTTAAGTGAAATAAAAGTTTCACAAAAATGCCTTACTGTGTACAAAGCAATTTTGTGTTTTCTATTTCAGATTTTGAAACTATGATCAAGATTTGCTAAACTGATTTATGACATACTAATAATTTTATACTGTAAAAAATAGTGCTATAGAACATGGTCCTGAGAAGTAAATAAAAATGTTCTCTAGGTGTTTAAATAAATGTCACAAAATCCCTATTCTGAAGATATTGCCTTTATTTTATAACATTGCTCCGTAATTCAGAGGCTTATAATTTTTGGCAGACTTTGTTATTCAAAATTTCCTCCAAAATTAAAACTTAGGAGGAAACCACAAAACTAAAACATAATAATTGCCTAGATTAATAATGGATATATGTGTCCATTATCCTAGTTAGGATAATGTGTGGTTCGTATCGCCTAGATAATAGTATCTTCAGTATCTCCTAGAATATATTTCTTATAGCAGGGAATTTACAACATATTTCTCTTCATCAAAAAGATTTAACCATTGTTGCTTGATTTTGGTCCACCTCTGTATTCAGAGATCCCCTAAGGAGAGCCAGAAACAAATGGCCAAGGGCTGTGCTGCAGATTCCCCTCCTTCAAGTGGCTAGTTATGTTGAACTCTTTTCTAAATATTTTGGTGAAAAATAGAGTCAATCACACTTGCACAAGCTTGGCTGAGCACTCCAAGATTGATTTAAATCTGGGACTAGCAGAAAAAGGGATTCAACAACAAAAATAAGGCGTGATATTTTGCTATGCAAGGAAAAGAATTTTGTATTCAGAGCTGCTTTCTTAGAAAACTAGAGACAATGACAGTGAGTTCTAAATAAAAAATATATTTCAGTGAAATAACCCATGACTGAAAAGTAACTGTGAGCACACCTTTGGTTCACATCTATCATTTATGTATTGCATAAATGAGGGTTTGTTTTCAATTGTTATTAGAGGAATTGAGTACCTTTTAAGTAGCTAGAAAGTTGCATAAAATGCAATTTTAAGTGGCTTTTGTTATGCTACTGAAAAGTCTTAAGTGTTGATTAACTTGTATGAAAGAGAGTGTAAAATACTCCTAGATAACATTTTTCTCTTTCACTAGGGTTTGTGAGGAAGGTGGCTTTTTAAAATTTTCCAGAATCCTTTCAAAAAACTGTGGCTGAGAATTCTTTTAAACAATAGCCACACAAATAATCACAGATTACAATGTCATACAACTCCATTAACTCGGTTAAGGAAAATAACAACATTTTCATTTTAACGAGATGTCAGCTCCCTCCCTTGCTGTACTGTGCCTCTTAATGCCCTTGCTGTCTGCACTGACTTGGGGCTCCAAGGCTCTGTCATTACTTGGCAATTCCTTTCTCTAATTTCTTGTGTCACACGGTGCTTAAATCCACAAGATATGTGAGGTAAGGCTGAGAGAATTCCTGCAGACTCACTTACTATATGCAGAACACTCATTTGCATTATTCATTAGATAAGAGCACTGATTTGCATGTCATTCTGGTTGCCTCCTTTAGGTGGAAAAAATGCCAGAGTACTCTCAGTATTCCCCTAATTTTTTTATATTAATAATCATTGTTAGGGTTGATTCCTCTCCTGTACCATTTGCAATTTCTCTTTTAAAAAAAACCCAGAAAACTCTAAACACTCCTAAATCCCCAAACCAATGTGCATTTTCCCTTTTGTCTTTAAAGTATTTGAAGCTTTAACATTTGATAAAAGATTTGAATGCATAAATATATTTTATTGAAATGCAAGAGAAGACATTTATGATCCATATCTAACATTAGGAATGGGAAGGAGGAGGAAGTGGTTAAAAAAAGTATAGGCACAAGTACAGCATTTAAGACTCCCCAAATCTCATTTTAGAGAAATTTCCTAGCAACAGAAACATGCCACATGTTTAATGATACTGCCAGTAATAAATTCTTCCCCATTTGATGGTCAAAGCCAAGTGAAGAAATTTTGCTTTGCATTTTGTTTTATTAATTGCTTTGTCAATTAAGATTATACTTTATTGTAAACATTAGCTCATCATTATTAAAAAGTCACTGATGTCTTACTATGTGTTGAGCTATGTGCTGGCACCTAGAGTTCCTGTGTTAGATACAAAAAAAATAATAAAATATCCTTCTTTCCTTGCCTGTACTCAGTTCCCCATGGTCCTAGTAAACTTCCAACCACCCACCATTTCCTTGGCACAGACTCTGTAGGCTTTATTAAAGGTCTTCTAGTGATTCTCTGGGATTTTGAGATGTGAGCTGCACAGGAGACCTTGATCTACAATCACACATTCAATTGGGACCACTGGTGCATTCACAAAGGGGAAGCAGGCCATAGCATGGATGGCAACCTTCTTTATCCTGCATGAAAGACGAGGACAGAGGAGTCAGAGACCATTCCTCTGTCCACTGATTCGTTGCGATTTAATTGCCCCTTGAATAAATGATAGCATTCTATTGAAGGTTGCAACAAACCTGGTGTCATGGATCAATCACAACATCCAAAAATGAAGGAGAATTCCAATGATATTAAGGTCACATTGTAGCCAGAAACCTGGGATCTGGCAGGCTGTTTGTTTTGAGTAGAGGTTTTGTAAAAATTGCACATTGTTTCATCAACACAGGTAACAGAAGATTGAACCGCTTCTTTTGCTCTACTTTTTCATGTCTCCCAGAGCATTTAATTCCGTGCTGGAAGAGGTCATCACAAACATTTATTATCCTTGTTCATCGGGCACCCCCTACCTTACCTGCTGTTTATTCTTGTCTGGTTCCTGTGATTAATGCTGGAATGCAAAACAGCTACTTCTCCTCTTTATGGCTGTATCTGGCACACTGAACTGTTTAAGGTCTTTGGCATCCCCATAAGGAACACCACTTTTGAAATAGCTCTCATTTGCATTTAGACTAAAACTAGAATCCAGTCCAAGATTTGATTTTTGGGAAACGAACAGTTAGATCAACTTCAAATTGTGTTTTTGTTGCAAGGGTGATTATTTACATATATATTTTCTACTTCAAGCATTCAAACATTTTCAAGTAATAAAGTTGTATTTCTCTTATTTAATGATGACCAAATGGTCCCCTTTCAAAGTAACAAGCACCAGTACTAAAAATGAGGGGCAGCTTACGTTTGGTTATATTAGTTTTGGATGATTATGCCATTTGGAGGACATCGAGCTTTTGTTTTTGTTAATGTCACAATGGGCTTATAGTGCCATGCTTCATAGAAATGTCACTGCTAAGCTAATTCTACTATGGAAGTCATACTGAGGTTTCAGAATCCCGAGTGAGCTAAGGAGATTGCATTTGAATGTCTCATACACATTTCAAAAATAACCTGGACAAAAGACAACTGTGATTTCCTCTCCTGCACTCCTTAACCCCCTTCCCCCCAAAACTGATTATCTTAGCAAATAGGATCACCTTTCACCCAGTTGCCTAAGCCCAAAACTAGTAGTCCTATGTCGCCCTCCCTTTTCCTGCCACAATCTGATTACTATTGCTGTGTGACAAACTACCCCAAAACCTAGTGGCATAAAGCGAAGAAGAGCATGTGAGATAAAAGATGCCGTAGTAGCCATCTTCAGTCAGTACAATCAATCTATCTACTGTCCACAACTGTTCATAACCTTTCTACCTGTAAAATACACCTGGTCCGTCCCCCAAGATTCCCAAAATCTCACCTCATGACCTTGAAGTCTAGGATGTTGTCATCCAAGTCATGCCCGGTGCTGATGAGGCTCTTTGGATGCAGTTCTCTTAGCATGGTTCCTCTTAATTTCTGAAGAGCTGTCAACAAAAGATTCCAATTGTCTTCTTCCCACATACCACCATGCACTGGGAGTCAGGCATGCATTCCTGTTCACAAAAGGGAGAAATGGGAGACACACAGCAGTCACTGTCCAACAGCAGTTCAAAATTCAATTGTTGCCAATTCCTTGATAAGGTCTCCAACCTACTCCCTAGGAGTTTCCACCAGCTCTAGGATCCACCTTCCCAGCATTTGACATGACTTTCTGAGTTATTCTTCCTTTTCCGTCGTAAATGGCCCATTGTTGCCACTGAGTAGTTTTCTCATCCTGCTTCCTGCTGAAAGTAGTTTATGGGCCCAAAGACCTCACCCCCTTCATTTTATGGCGTATCTCTCCTTTTAGTTCAAGCTGATTCAGTTCCTTTAAAAAAAACCTTATGGCTTCCTGTGTATCAATTTATATATCCACTACATTAGACAAAAGACACACCCACAGATCTCTTCAGTATAAGGCTTTTTCAACCATGGACTTCCAGTGAAGCTGCCATGGACCATCACCCTTAAGATTCATAGGTGCCTGTTGTTTTAAAAAGGCAGGTTCTTAAATCCTGAAGACTTTATGTATGTGTGAAAGGTTTAAAAGGAACCATCTTAAATCTTTCTGAAACCACTCCAAAATTTAGTGGCAGAAAATATTTTGTTAGACTTAAAGATTCTGTAGATCAGGTATTCAGACAGAGTAAAATAGGGATGGCTTATCTCTGCTCCACAATTTCTAGAGTTTCCACTGGGAGAACTCAATAGCTGGGGACAAGTTGACATCTGGCATTGGCATCATCTTGAGTTGAGGTGTCTCCTCACATGTCTGGCAGTTGATGCTGGCTGTCAGTTGGAACCTCACTGAGGCTACTCACTGGAGCACCTTCATGTGACTTCTTATGTGGCCCGGGCTTCCTCACTGTGTGCTGAACTCAGAGTAGTCAGTTTGTTACATAGCAGCTTTAAGCTTCAAAGTGTGTCATAGCAGACAAGGTGTGTTTTAATTTCCTGGGACTGCTGTGACAAAATGCCACAAACTGGATGGCTTAAAAGCATGCATATATCTTCTCACAGTTCCAGAGGCCAGAAGTCTGAAATCAAAGTGTTGGCAGGACTGCACTCCCTGTAAAGGCTCTGGGGAAGAATCCTTTGTTACAGATTCCTATACCTTCTGATGGTTGCTGGAGACCCCTGGCATTCCTTGGCTTGCAGCTGCATCATTCCAATCTCTGCTTTCCTTATCATTACATGACCTTCTTCGTTTTGTGTGTGTCTTTGTCTGTGTGCCCTTTCTTCTTCTTACAAGGACACAAACCATATTGGAATTAGGGTCCAGCCTAATCCAATATGTCCTCATCTTACCTAATTACATTTGCAAAAACTATATTTCTAAAGGTCACATTCTGAGGTTTGAGTGGATGTGAATTTTTGTGGGACACTATTGAAGTCAGAACAAGGTGGAAATCACATTGTCTCTCTAGCCTTGAAAGTTACATAACATCATTTGTGCTGTGCTTCAATTGGTTAAAACAGCCACAATCATACTGAGGTTTAAAGGGAGGAGACTTCTAGATGGGGGACAGCTAGGATCACATTGTGGAGTAATATGCGGCCTATGAAGTGGCATTGTGTTCATTTTTGAAAAATGCAATCTACCACATCCTTATCCAGTCCATGACCAACTTCTATTTTTTTTTAAATTTTTATACATTTAAGGAGTAAAAGTGCAGTTTTGTTACATAATTATATTCCATAGTGGTGAAGCTTGGGCTTTTACTGCAACCAGCACCCAAATATTGTACATTGTACCCACTAGGTAATTTTGTATCCCTCGCCCTCCCTCCCACCCTCCCACTTTTCAGAGTCTCCAATATCTATTACTCCACTATGCATGTGCATTATTTAGCTTCCACTTATAAGTGAGAACATGTGGTGTTTGACCTTCTGTTTTTTAGTTATTTCACTTAGGATAATGGCCTTCAGTTCCATCTGTGTTGCTGCACAAGATATGATTTCATATGGACTTTACCTTCAAAATATATCCCAAATCTTTTCATTTACCTCCTTTGCCACCCAGTCATGCAAATCACCATAATCTCGCATCTGAATTATTGTATTAGACTCTTATTTGATCTTTCTATGTCTACTCTTGGCTCTTCTAAACCATTCAGCACCAAGTAGCAAGAAGAGAGATACTAAAACTATGAGTGGACTCATGTCACTTCTCTGTTTAACTCCTTTAGAGACTTCTGATTATACTTAGAGTAAAATCCAGATGTGTCTCAGAGGCCTAACTGGCCCTGCATGATCCCTCCGAGCCTGTCTCTTCAGCTCTACTCTATGCCAGCTGCTTCTTCCCTATGTACTATTAGGTTGTTGCAAAAGTAATTGCAGTTTTGTCATTAAAAGTAAGGCATTAAAGTAAAATACTAACTCTCCGGCCACCCAAGGCTTCAAATTGTTCTTGGACCAAGAACTATTTGTACCTTAAAGACTTTACACTTGTGTATTCTTCTGCCTGGAAATCTCTTTATTCAGGTCTTTATCAAGTTCACATTTTGCACAATCTAAGTTTTGTCTTAAATGTTACCTCTTTATACAATAATGATAATAATTATAGTTAACATATATTTGAGTTAGCTCAAAATATAGGCCAAGCCCCAGAACTAGACATTTAACCTGGATTATCTCTTGTGATCCTTGTAACATCCTATGAAAGAGGTTTATTATGATCCTTATTTTACAGATAAGGAAACTGAGGTTTAGAGATGTAAAATAATGTTCCCAAATCATACTATTGCACACATATGCAGTATGCTGTGTATGATGAAGCAAGAGTTTAGAATTACACACTGGGCTTTCTGGCTCCAAAGGCTGCCCTTGAAACTACCAGACTCTGTTGCCTCTAGAGAGAGGCTTGCCCCTCATTTTATTCTCTGTTATAGCATCTGTTTCTTTTCTTCATTTTGCCTATTACTCTTTATAGTTTTTTTAAAGAGTGTATTTATTTGTTTATTGCCTGTCTTTACCAATAGTATTGCAAATTTTTATTGTTATTTTTCATTGTTATACCCTAGCACCTAATGCAGTACGTGGCACACAGTAGGTACTCAATTAGTAATTGATGACTAAATTTAGTAATGTGTTGATCTAACAGCTAGCTTTGGGTGTAAGGTCGGGGATGATTTAAAGCTTTTTAAAATTTCCATCCTCTTACCACCAACCAATTTCAAGTTGCAAACAGTTTAACAGTTGGCTTACAAGATCCCTGAAAATTAATCTCTAGCATATCACTGAATTAATGAATAAATGAATGAATGTTGCAAAAAGCAAAGTAGCTCACCCACAGTAATTGGTTTCCTAGGAGAGTAGGGGGTTACCCTTTCTGCATAAACCCTTGTGGTTTCAGCTCCAAACAGATCACACACATTGGTGTGAGGGTTCAGAGCACAGCTGTTATCAGAGCTGCAGAAGGACAACGAAGAGTTAACTCTGTATCTGAGATACTAAATATTGCTACACCAGTGTGGTGAGAAACACTGAGACCAGGTACTGTCATTTCTTCATCTTTTTTCACTGCCTCAGGTATCGGCAAGGACACATATGATGCAGAAGCAAGGGCAGAATGACTTTGTTTTACCCTTTAAAGGGAGAGGATGGCAGAGATTGGAGCAGGAAGGAGTGAAAAGAGAAAAGGGGAAAAAGCCATTAATATTTTACATTAGGCTTAAAAATTCTCAGTTACAGCTTTGGCTAGGAAGAAACATTTCCTTGAGAATGTTCTTTAGATTTTTTATGCTGCATGATCATACAAAGGACTGATTTATAATTAGTCCAGTTATTTACCTCTGTGTGCAATCGGGAATGGCACAGGCATTATTTTTTCAACAACTATGTGGCACTCAGCATTGCTGATAACATCTTGTTTGACAGTTTTTAATTACAAAAGTATCAATTGATATTTTTTTAAAATCAACAGTTCCATAGTCCTGATTGATGTGAAGCAACAATAGATCTGAATGAATTTGTAGAACTTGGTGAGACTGTATTTATCACATTGGGTATGAGAGTCCTGACGTATGTTGCCTGGCTGCAGCACCAAGGCAGTAAGACAAGAGGTGATGCTTGGATGTCTTGTCTCAGTCATGGCCAGGGTGTAATGTGTCTGTCATTTAACTGACAGGTCTATACCTTGGCCCCAGATACTACAGCTCTTCACACTCTGCATAAGTAATACCCCCTATTATGCACATTCACTCTGGGACTTTGAATGAATAAATTCTAAAATGCTCTCACTGAAAGTTCCAGAATCCAGATTTTTAAAAGTGCACATGTAATTAACTTTGCTTTAGAATTTTGAATTAATGCCAAGAGAAATGCCTTGCTCTATCTCTTTATTAATTTCCAGGTATGAGCCTGAAGAAAACAGCCACCACTTTGCTTGAAATCATATGAATAATATTAGAGCAAGAATGTTTCTGTTGGAGACAAAAACATTATATTTGGGTCTCTTGGTAATCTATCCATTGGTTAATGGACCCAGAACCCTCCAGACAGTTCACAAATCCACATAACAGCGTAGATTTTTGCATTAGGATTCCTGACTTAGCTGAAAACTGTGAAAAATCAGATGCAGCCAAAGAGTTCTCTATTGATTACAAATGTGAGGATCAAGAGTAAGTTATTCCATATAAGGCAACATTTATTTAAATTTAAAATGGTCCTTCCTGGTAATCTCAAATTGGATAATGGCATACAAATCAATGGAATTTTTCAGAATATTAATTCCATCTCATTTGACGGGCTTCCTATTCAATATTTGAAAGAATAGGTGTTGGTGTACAGTAATATTTTGGGGGACTGTAAGAGTTTGGGTGAATTTAGGCCTAGCACTGTGGCTCTCACCTGTAATCCTACCACTTTGGGAGACCGAGGTGGGTGGATCCCTTGAGGCCAGGAGTTCAAGACTAGCCTGGCCACATGGTGAAACTCCTTCTCTATCAAAAATACAAAAATTAGCTGAGTGTGGTGGTGCACGCCTATCGTTCCACCTACTCCAAAGGCTGAGGCACAAGAATCGCTTGAACCTAGGAGGCAGAGGTTGCAGTGAACTGAGATCAGGGCACTGCACTCCAGCCTGGGCGACAGAGAGAGACACTATCTCCAAAAAAAAAAAAAAAAAAAAAAAAAAAAAAAAAGTTAGGTGAATTCAAAAAAGAAAATGAAGTTTTGGGACAAAACTGTAAGTAACTGTTAGTTTTTTTTTTTTTTTTTTGAGACGGAGTCATGCTCTGTCGCCCAGGCTGGAGTGCAGTGGCACAATCTCAGCTCACTGCAAGCTCCGCCTCCCGGGTTCACGCCATTCTCCTGCCTCAGCCTCCCAAGTAGCTGGGACTACAGGCGCCCGCCACTTCGCCCGGCTAATTTTTTGTATTTTTTAGTAGAGACGGGGTTTCACCGTGTTAGCCAGGATGGTCTCGATCTCCTGACCTCGTGATCCGCCCGTCTCGGCCTCCCAAAGTGCTGGGATTACAGGCTTGAGCCACCGCGCCCGGCCCAGTTTTTTTTTTTTTTTTTTAAAGGAAAATAAACAACCAGCAGTCTTGGAAAAAAAAAGGGGGGTGGGGGGGTCAAAATTGCAAGCCCTGTCAAAGTACACTTGCCTACAGAAATATCTCTGATACTTTGCCAATATCATTGACTCAATTTCTTTCTCTAGAATTTGAGCATAGCACTCGGTTCATATAGGTAGGTTATAAAATGTTTTAATATTCTCTACCTTTAAAAAAATATCCTAGCTGAATGTATAAACCATCAGTTGCCCATCATCCTATCTGGTATATAAATTCCGTATATATCACCCTGGACAAATAGACAGTTCTAGCTTAAACACATCTAAAAACAGAAAGGTCTCAATGTCCTAAGACAATTGAAGCAAAGAGCTACAGTCTACGAAGTCAAAAGTTAAAAAAAAAAAAAAAAAAGGTGCCTTACTGGATCAGGTATTTGTGTATTAGTGTTCATAGCAGCATTATTCATAATAGGCAAAAGGTGGGAATAGCCCAAATATCCATTGACAGATGAATGGATAGACAAAATGTGGTATACACATACAATAGAATATTAGCCTTAAAAAAGAATGAAATTTTGATATGTGCTACAATATGGATGAATCTTGAAGTTATTGTAAGTAAAATAAGCCTATCACAAAATGGCAAATATTGTACAATTCAACTTATGTGAGCTCTCCAGAGTAGTAAAATCCTAGAGACAGAAAGTAGAATGGTGGTTTCCAGGGACTGGGAGGAGGAAGGAATGAAGAGTTATTGTTTAATGGGCACAGAGTTTCAGTTTGGGAAAATAACGTTTCAGAGAAGGATTGTGGTAATGGTTGCAAAACATTGTCAACATACTTAATTCCACTGAATTGCACACTTGAAAATGGTTAAGATGGTAAATTTTATGTTGTGTTTATTTTACCACAATTAAAAACAAAACAACAGCAGCAAAAAGCAAGATGTCTTGGAAGAAGCCAAGAGTTCTTGAGCATCTTTTCGTACCATCTTACACTCTACTTGCTCTGTGCCCCTGTGTGTCTGACTTCTCCTTCTTGCTTTCGACCTTCTCTTCACACAACTATCCTGGATGGATAAGCCTGCCCAGAGTGTTTCTTAAGACATAAGTAGATGGATTTTGTTCAAAAGCCTTATCCCAGGGGCTGACATCAGTTCTAATGTGTCTCACTATGGTTTCTCCCAGGAGTCTTCTCAAAACCTCTCGGCCCCACAATCTCAACTGTTAGCCCCATATGCCGGTATCTGGAGATTCTTTGACAGGTTAACCCCTACCTTCCCCTTCCAACTCCCAGGGGCCCCAGGGACACATGCATTTGCCTGAAATCTCTCTCTTTTCTTGTGTTTGCTAATTTTCTGGCACATCTTTCCCTATCTTGTTTTTTTTTTTTTTTTTTTGTATTTCCAAAATGTGTATTTAGTTTGAAATTTTAGGATACAAATGCCATTCCTGGGTAAGTAAAATGGTCTTTGCTACAATTATTATTCCATGTGTGAGTACCTTGCGCATGCTTGGAAATTATCAGCCAAGCCATGGGATTTGATTCTAACGTTTATTTTAATACAGCTGGCTCACATTATGTAATAAAATCTGACTAACTCTGAATAATGGAAATTAAGACTGCTGTGATTTCCTGAAAAAATGAGAATCATTGACTAATTTTCAACATAATTAAATTGTTTTCCTTTTAAATTCCAAGTGTATCATAAACAAAGTAAATAGAAACTAATAGGTAAAATGAGATCAGTTACAGAATGATTATGAATCAAAATATACTGGCATAATGAAATAAATGCCCTTGAACATGTACTAATTGTTCAATGGTTAGATTCAGAAATTAGAAGTACCTTGATAGGTGTTCTCATTGTCTTCTCTCCTGGACCGTAGGATGATTTTCTCTCCAGGTATTCTTCTTACCTCTTTGAGAACCCCTTCCACAACTTCTTCATTCTTGTCACTTCTCAATACTGTAATATTTTTTGCTCACTGGTCTTCTTACTTCTCATAGTCTTTCTGACAGAATTTCAAGTTCTGCCTACTTGCTGCTGTTTCTCCAGCTTCGGCCGTTTTGTGTTCTCCAAGCCTGGATTCCCATCTGCCAATTGAACACTTTCACATCTCAGAATAAATTGAAACTCTGGATACTTTGAACTGAATTCATGCTCTTTGTCCTCATAACTCATTATTCTGGTATTCTCTATACTTCTCTGGCCAGAAACCCCCCTCCTTAATCTTTTAGTAACAGCCAGAGTAGTGTCTCATGTTTTGGCCACTTTCATTCACAACAATCCTTGCAAGTGTACTTAATTATGTCCTCAGTTTATGGGTGAGTAGATGTAGCTTGAGTGAAGTTAAATGACTTGCCTAAGAGGTCCAAGTGAAGGTTCAGGCATTAAGACTACAAGGTTTATATTTTTAATGCCACTATCTTGGTTCAAACCCTCATAATTTCACCTGAAATATCTATTAATTTGCCTTAAATTTCACCTTACTCAGGTCCATTCTCTTTATTGCCACCAGACCTTTCTTTCTCCTTCCTTCCCTCAATTCCTTCCTTCTTTTTTTCTTCCTTTTGAATGATTAAAAAAGAAAACATCTATCATGTCTCTCTCCTGCTTAAAAGTTTCAAAGTCTCCATCTTGCCATCTTAATCAAGTCCAGACTCCTTAACCCTTTGTGATCAGGTGCCTGAATTCTTGACCAGGATTTTATCTCACCATTTATCTAATGATTTCCTTCTCATCACTTCCAACTATTCCAAATTGCTTGAAGTTATCAACAGACCGTGCATTCTGGTCTTTGTACCTTTGCATGCACTTCCTCCTTTGCCTAGAACTCTCCTTGTACTGGCCAACTCCTATCATTCTTCAGAATTCAACCTGTCCTCCCTCCACCTCCACCATATTCCTGTAGTGCTCTGGGCTCTGGACTTCTCCAGAGCTGTTTGGTACAATAACCAAATGTTTTTGGATGGTCATATCAGGTGGTTACCAGTGCAAGGAAGTCTCTGATTTTAAATCACATCCCTATGGCATTCACAGCATTCTTCTGCCTTTGTTCCTATTATTCCTTAGTTAATTACACTTTAAATCAATACCTCCTTACAGAAACACAAATTCACATCAGTTTCCTCTTTTAAAACTTTTTCTAGTAAATTCAGCCACAGAGGTGAATACTTTGATTTATTCTTCTTTCTCTCTCCCTTTCCCTCATATATTTTCATCTGAGAGGAAAGAGACAGCCCTAGTTACTGGTCACATATGCAAACTGACATCTGTATCCAAGAAAAGAAACTCCAAAATGTTTAAAAGTGAGATCAGCATAATAAACCAATAGCATCCATCTGTAATGTGTTTAGAAATTTTTAGTAGACACTGTTAAGTCTTCACAATGTTTCCATTAACTTCTGATGTATCCCAGTGCAATTTGCTTTACATCCTACAGCTCCATTAAAAAGTAAATAAGAATGTATTTCCTATTAGTTTTGTATTGGTTAACTATAAATATGGCAACATGCTTAGTTTCTATTATATTTTTAATTAAAAGTGTCTATGATGATCAACCAGAATTTGGATTACACAGACTTTTATCGTTTGACCTGGAAACTAATAACCATTTGTAAGAGTGTTTCTCTAGGGAAAAAAAAAAAAAGACCTTCCAAGTTTTAAATAGCTGCCTTGCAGACTTTGAGGTATAACCCTTCTAGAAGCTGTGGTCTTCTTACATTTAAATTTGTTAAAGTTTCACTGCATATTTAAAGAAAATTTAAATTGTTTTCCATGCATGCTTAGGGAACAATGAAAATGTAATGAAAAATGCATGCATTTTCAAGTGAGGCAGATTGGTGTTTAAATTCCACTGCGACCATTTGTTTTTTCTATGTTAAGCTTTACTTAAGCTTTCTGAACCTCAGTTTCTTGATCTGTAAAATGAAGATTAAATCCATGTACATTCTGCATCTGCTCCATTAGTAAATCACATCCACTTTATTCTCAAAAGGTATTCAGAATCGTACAATTTTTTTCACCTGCATGCTGCCATCCTGCTCCTAGTCATCATCACCATTATCTGGATTGCTGCAACGGATTTCTGTTTGGTTGCCTTACTCCTGCCTTTGCCTCCCTTTCAGTCTATTTGCAACTTTGGCAACCAGAGTATAAATATTAAAAAGTGAGTCAGTCACACCATTCCTTTGCTCAAAAGTCTGTAAGAGGTTTTCATTTCACATGAGTAAAAGCCGAAGTCCTCACTATGTCCCACGAGGCACTACATAATTTGATTCCAGTCCTTCACTATTTCTGACTCCCTAAACACACACACAGGTGCACACACACACACACACACACATACACACACACACACACCTGTGCCTTGGCAGTCTCCCTTGCCCACCTTTTTCCAGACACATTGTCCTCCTTGTTCTTCAATATTCTAAATATTTCGGGTATGTTCAGGCCCTTGCACTTGCTGATTCCTCTGCCTAGAATGCATTCTGGATATACATATGACTTGCTCCCTTATTTATATCAGCTCTGACTCAGATATTCTTTTCTTGGTAAATCCTTTCCTAGACACATTTTCTAAAATGACCAGTGACCCTCTTTCTCACCCTGTGCCCACACTTCATGTGCTCCTTTGCTTTATTTTCTCCTTAGCATTTACCAGTCTCTAAACACTGTATCTTTTATTTACCCTTATTTATCTCCCCTCCTAGAATGCAAGCTTCATGGAGGATGGGAATTTCTGTACTATTTGCTTTTGTTGTACTCCCAGCACTTAGAACCCAGGACCTGGCACATAGTATTAGGCACTTGATGACTTTGGTTTAATGACTTCCTACCTCTCCAGTTGTTTCAAAGATTAAATAAAATAATCCATATAAAGGATGTCCTACGTAGCAGTCACTGCCTCTTAAGAAATTTGGCTTTGGTGGGAGTGGGGTCAGATGGACTTATGTTTAAACATAGCTCTTTTGACTATCAGCTGTTGATCTGTGGGCAGTTTACCTAGGCTCTCTGAGCCTCATCTCCCACCCCACAAAACCCCTTCCAGGTATAAAATGGGTTATAATTAACAGCTCACTTTACTATGAGGAATAAACAATATAATGTATATGAACTACTTGGCACACTGCCTGGCACATAATTAACACTCAGTAAGTCATAACTGTTAATATGCTGATTTTTAAACATCTTATCCCATGGAAGTTGGGGAAAGTAGATGGTGGGAAGTAGTGGGATGGACTCGGAGTCCTTGGGTCCTGTCTTCTGTTTAATTCTGCTCTTTGATAGCTGTGAGCCCTTGAAAAAATAACACAACCTTTCTCTGCTTCAACTTCCTGTGAGGAGTACAGTAAATGATGCCAACATAACACCCAGGCAAGAACTATTTGTCAAAGGGAAACTAGTTTCTCTATGGAAAATCTGTTATGAGTTTTATTAATAAACTAAGTACGTTGGGTAAAAAAAAAAGTTCTACATGTCAGTATCAATATGCATTTTAAATTCTAGATAAAAAAAGAAAAATATTTTATTCTAATTATGGATGATCTGTATCTTTTAGGAAAGTATGTGCGTTCTCACAAATATCAGCTCTAACATCACATTTTTCTATAATAGTGTCAGGCTAAGAGCATATGAAAACCTTGTCATTCTGTGCGGGGTGTGTGTGTGTGTGTGCACGCATGCATGCATGTCGGGGTTAGGGTTACCAAATAAAATACAGGACAACCAGTTAAGTTTGAATTCATTGTAAACAATGAATATTGTTGTTATACAATGTTTAACGTATAAAGGTTTAGTATAAAACTATTTATTGTTTACCTGAAACATTTTAACTGAGCATGCAGTATTTTTAGTTGCTAAATCTGACCAACCTACAGTGGGCGCTGTATATGTCTGTATGATACCCTCAGGTTTGTGACACAGGAAATGCGGTCTGATTACTTCTGCAGCCCTTAGTTACAGGGGTCAGCTGTGCTGAAACTAGGTAGGTCTCTGCTGGCTTCCTGCCACTCCCAAATGCTGCCCTCTACAACAGCCAATTACATAGTCACAGAGCCTTCTCATTAGACACAATCTAATGAGAAATAGCAATCGTCAATACTTTGGAATTTTGTTCTTTAAAAACTGTGTGGCAGATGAAGCAATTTTTCAACATTTAGTCTCATAATGAAATAATATCTTTGAAGTTCTGCATATTATCTAAGAATGGGTTGACAATATTTAGACTCATTGAGTGTTAGATATGGAAGGATCTTCAGAGGCCATCTTGGCTACTCTTTTTATGCTGATAAGGCGACACTCAGAGAGTTCAGCAGCTTTGGGCAGGACTACATTCTGGCTTGGATGAGATTTTGGCCCTCTGTCTCCAGGCTCCACTGGTTTTCCCTACAGTTTCCCCTGTGGTGCTCCCTATCTAATCCCTGCCATGACATTAGAATACACATTCATGCAGTGACAGAGTAGGATCCATTTTTCTTTCTCTGTGTGGCACCTTGCCCGGGATCATTTGGATGTATGGATATAATTGATTATCTGGTGCACCATAGTGTGTAAACATTGCCATCCACCTGGCGACTGTTATTTTAAATCATAAGCTCATCTTTATTAACATATTTTTCTATGCATTAAATTGGGTCACTTACTGTGATTATACAAAAATAATGATCCTATTCCCAGACCCTTATGATAATGCACATGTTTTTCCTATTCTTTGAGGTGCAATGTCAAAGGTAGATTCTAGTGTGACTTTCATTGCTACAGCTTATTTAGATATTCTGCATTTTCAATATTATATTGTGGAAGGAGACAGGATTAAGTAGGGAATGGATCACACAAGATTAGTATTGAGATAATTATTGAAGGTGGATAGTGAGTACATGACAGTTTCTTTCTTTTTTTTTTTTTTTTTTGAGACGGAGTCTTGCTCTGTCGCCCAGGCTGGAGTGCAGTGGGGCGGTCTCAGCTCACTGCAAGCTCCGCCTCCCGGGTTCACGCCATTCTCCTGCCTCAGCCTCCCAAGTAGCTGGGACTGCAGGCGCCTGCCACCGCGCCCGGCTAATTTTTTTGTATTTTTTAGTAGAGACGAGGTTTCACCGTATTAGCCAGGATGGTCTCGATCTCCTGACCTCGTGATCCGCCCACCTCGGCCTCCCAAAGTGCTGGGATTACAGGCGTGAGCCACCGTGCCCGGGCATGACAGTTTTATTATACTATTCTGTCTGCTTTTGTATATGCTTGAAATTTTCCAGAACAGTAAAAACTATATCCTTATCTCCAAACTCTAGTCTGCTTATACAAAGACAAAATAAAATTATATCACAGGAAATCAAAGATTTTAATGCCCATCTTTAGTGGGGAGAAATAATATTTGTCCAAAAGTTCAGTACTTGTGTGTCTGCTTCTTTTGTTCCCCTTCGTATTTTTGTGTTTTGGGGAGAGTAAACATGCAAGAGAAAGAACTTAGAACTAGGGACTTAGGAGTCTAGATTCTAGCAAGTTTCTGCCTTTTGTTAGTTGTGTGACCTCAGGCAAGATACTTAATCTCTTTGGGTCTCAGTTTTCTCATTATGTAAAATGAGAACATTGCACTGTGTAGTTTCATGGGGCGTTTGGCTCTAAAATTGTTTGACTTGATATCACACGCAGGCTTTCCAAATCCCCTGTAAACTTGGCTCATGGTGTGTTTAGTCCTGTATTCTGTCTCTATTAATGGAGCAATGGGCTATATTCTGGGGACAACTGATTTTGACTTAAAGATATAAGGCATTAATGAGATACCAAAATATTTTATGCTTCCTATGAATTTCCTGTGCAGCAATTTATTATTTAGTTTCTTCTGAAATTGCTATTTTTTATTGAAATTTTCTAGTCAACAATGAATTATAGAAATTCTCACTTTGAAAAGTTGAAATTTCTTGATATAGTGCTAAAATAAACTCAAGATTTTTAAAGTGCACCCTTCTTGTGGTAGTCCAAGGTCTTCTTAAATAATACCATATTTCCTATATATCATTTTATGATTTTAGTACCTTCAGTTATGGCCCCAGTTTTCTTAATTAATTCTTTTATGTATTCTCATGTAGCCAGATCTCTTCACCAATTTTATTACTTTCCTTTTTTTCTATTTCTAGTTCTGGAATTTGGCACACATTACACATGTTGTATTTAAGCCATAAAAAAAAAAAAAAAAAAAAGCCATAGTGAACCTTCTGAATATGTGAAGCACAACCCTAACTCACTGTAGGTCTGTGTCTTTGTAACTTCTACACACGTATTAAATTTTATTGCAGTCCTATAATCATTGCATAACATTTGCTTATTAAAAATATGTACTGGATACTACTTTATAGTAATACTAAATATTATCTCAATGTCACATCAAAATTCAACAAATGTTTAATGAATGTCTTCTAGGTGTGTTAATTCTGAAAAGCGATTTCACAGGAAAGAAGGCTTAGAAGAAATTACCAGAGGACACAGATTTCCAATTTTAAACTGTTTTATTCATCAGAAAATGTTACTAAGTGACACTTACCTATTCATACACACAGTCCTCCTCTTGCATAGATACTTCAAAATTGCCATAATTAATTCAGAGACCCAACTCTGGTCCTCTTAAAGTAAAGTGACTATTTCAGTGGAAGCCATGATGGAATATCCCTAAGAAATCCATTATCACCCTTAAAAAAATACAAATCCTCTTGGCTTACTCAATGTCTTTGTGATAATCCATTTTATCAATCAGTAACCTTCTGGACCAGGATGTGTTTGTTTAGTTTCTGTGAAGCAGTGATACTTTTATCTAGACTCTTTCAGCATCAGCTTTTGTTGGTTCTTAATGGAATCACGGGGTTTTCTCTCAATTTATTAGAAGTACTAGACATGACAAGTACTATGATTTGTTCCTTCTTTAGCCAGATATATACTCTAGTGACAATGCCAGATTCTTGGATACTGCTTTTGTAACCATTCCTTTCTTTCACCATATTCTCTGACTGATACATTAGGGTGGGTTCTATGGTTAGCTATTAATATTAACAGTCATTCATTTAGTCATTCAATAAACATTCTTTTGGTCATTCACTCTTTGTTAGGTAAGTACAAGAGTGACAAAGATAATCCTAGCACCCTCTATTTCAAAATAACATGTTTCTTGTTATATAGCATATTTCTTGTTAGTAACAAAATAACATATTAATAATACTTGGTAGCATATCAGCTAATCATATGGTCTGTGGTTGAGCTTAAACAGTCTGTGTTCTCTTGATCACAGTGTCTTGGGTTTCTTTTTGAGGCTTTCATAAGATTTTCATGAAGATTCCCATCAGGCTGCAGGGGAACATTAGGGGAACATGTGTCCAGGGGAAAGGCTTAACCAAATCATTCTCCCTTCTTGGCCAACCCTTTAGAGATTTTGTTGTTGTTGTTTCACAGTCCTTTTAATACTGTTTCATGAGGAATATTTCAAAGCCTTTTTGAAATGAAAAAATTAGGGCCACTAGTTGCCCTTTGATCATATAGTTCTCTCATTTTCACATAACTGTTTTATGTAAAAGAGGGCTTGATTTTCCATTTCAAAAATCAGTTTCCTCCCTGAGCCCCACCTGACTATTACTCTCCATAGTGACTTTTTATTCATTCATTCAACAAATATTTACCACATGCTCATTGTGTGTTAGCACTGTATAGATAAAAAACTGAGTCAGTATGTTTTTCTTAGGAAGGTTATGACTCAGTTCTTTTCTCTGACCAGCATTATTTTTGTTATTGATATCCCTCTCTTGAGTTTTGTTTACTCATATACTGAACATTTACTGTGTTTGTTTCTGTTTGCCCTAGCATTCTAAGCAGTACAACTCAATTTTGAGTACTGTAAATCTTTTCAATTTTTTTAAAAAATTAAAACCGAAGCAAATGATTCAAATATTCTTCAAGTCATATCTATATTATCCTCAAAAACTTGTACATTTATTCGTTTGTTTGTTTTTTTAACACTATCCTCTAAATGTACAGTTTTAAACTATTCCCTGATTCTCACAGATAATGATGGTGTAAACTTTACTCCTTGGGCAACTATCACTTTTGGGCATGTAGACCAGGAAACTTTGCCTTTCTTTTGTGTGTTTGTTCCCTGAATCATCTTGCTAAAGTTCCTGAATTTGTCTCCTAACCACGTTTTACATTGTCCTCCATCTCCCAGTCTGAATCTCGCTCTACCCTTGTGCCAACTTGTTAAATAGCCCTCCAATTCTCACTTGTAATCCTCATATAAGTTTCCCTTATTGTGTTACAAGGATTTCTTCTTCATTTCCCTTTTGTCTTATGAATTCCTGTGTTTGGGGAGTGGGTGGTCACTTCTGTGACAAAGGAGAGAAAAGATTAAAGACGTTACCTCTTGTGCCCTTTTTATTTCCTTTGCTCCACACTATCCATTCTGTATTCTTGATAACATATTGTAGATGATTAGGTTGGGAGGAGAAAGAAAATCAGGCACATATTTCACACATCAGTTTGCCTAAAATGTTTCAAACCTCTTAACTGGTCTTTCAGTCTATACTTTCTACTGAAGGCAGGCAATTCAGCAAACATATAACATGTAACCTGTTAAAATGCAAATATACTTATTCACACACAGATCTCTCTTCAGGCACATTAAATAATGTCTGTTCCCATTTCCTTAACATTCCCTTTATTTACAACTATCCTAATATTCAGTTCATTCTTTAAGGAAGAACTGAAATGCTACTTACTCCATGAAATGATCCTTCACATTTGTGAGAGAATTAATTCCTCTCTCCTCTGTTCTGTAGTTTTACTGGATTATTCTGTTATAATTATTTAATGTTCCTCTTTATCCCTAATAGTTCTTTTGGCTTTAAATTTTACTTTGTCTTATATTAATATTGCTATAGCTTAATTTTTTTGTCTTACGTTTTCTTTAGTCAGTATTTTACTACAAGAGTTTTTTAAAAACCTTTTTATTGTTTTGCCTTTCCATGTGATTTTGCTTTAGACATGTCTCATAACTGTACTTTAAAAAAAAATCCAATCTGGCCGGGGGCGGTGGCTCATGCCTGTTATCCCAGCACTTTGGGAGGCCGAGACGGGCAGATCACAAGGTCAGGAGATCGAGACCATCCTGGCGAACACGGTGAAACCCTGTCTCTACTAAAAAGTACAAAAAAACTAGCCGGGCGAGGTGGCGGGCGCCTGTAGTCCCAGCTACTCGGGAGGCTGAGGGAGGAGAATGGCATAAACCCGGGAGGTGGAGCTTGCAGTGAGCTGAGATCCGGCCACTGCACTCCAGCCTGGGCAACAGAGCAAGACTCCGTCTCAAAAAAAAAAAAAAAAAAAACCAATCTGATAGAATTTAATCCATTTATATTTATTGTTATTCTTGGCTGACTTGTACTTATTCCTATTTCCAAATCTCAGTTTCAACCTTTCCTAACTTTGTGATTTGGATTATTTGTTTAACTTATATATATCTTACTTTTGTCATCTGGAAAACGTTGGTTATAAAAGTATCTACCTAATTGTAAAGAATCAATCAGTTAATGTATGTAAAATGATTTAAATGGTGCATAGCAAATGCACAATGAATGCTATTGCTACCACCAATGCCAGTACTACTGCTACTGTTTTAACCTTGTTTTCTGTTTATAAGACTGTGCTTATTTTATTTCTTTGTTTGCTTTTTATAATTTCCTGACTCATGGTAGAATAACTTTTCTATTCTTTTTTCCCTTTCTGCTGGATTGAAACTATAAATTGTATTGCTATTATTTTATTGGTTACAATTATTTTTGTTTATTTATTTTTAAATTTACATACAGTAGCATTCATCTATCTGTTTGGTGTACAATTCTATGAATTGCAATGCATGTGCAGATTCTTGTAACTATCACCACAGTCAGAATTCTAAACAATTCCAAATGCACTATTTTCTCCTGCTGACCTCTGTAGTCAGACCCTCCTACTACCGCTAAAATCTGGCAATCACTGATCTGTTTTGTGTCTCAAAAGTTTTCCCTTTTTCATCTAAATGTAATCATAGAATATGTAATATTTTCAGATTGAGTTCTTTTACCTAGAAAAAAATGTCTTTGAGATGAATCTATATGGAGATCTATTATATTTTAATGATAAAAATTATTTTACCAAAATTTAAAATTATTTAATATATCAACACTTTTTAAATGAAAAGATCTTAGTTATATGTACATACACTGACCTTCCATCCTTCTGTTTTTCTTCTTATGGTTGTCTAGAATTTTAATTCTACTTTTAAAAACATCATATTTCTTCATTTTTCAGGTAATTAAATGTAGCAAGAATGCTCTTTAATTCTTTCAATCATTCATTTTTTTTTCATCTTTTTACCCCTTTGTATTTATTATTTTTCTTATTGATGCACATTCCTTAATAGTTGTTTCATCAAAGGTCTATGAGTAGTAATTTCTCTTACTCTGTGTCTTAAAATGTCTTTTTTTTTTTTTTTGCTATTTCTTCAGTGTAAAATGATAGTATACCTTGAGATAGAATTCCAGATTGACAGTTTTCTTTCCATTTTTAAAAGATATTTTCTATAGTTTCCTAGTCGTATTGCTGCCAATGAAAATTTATTGCCAATTTTATCAATTTTACTTTTTGTAGATAAGCAGTTATTCTTTCTGGAAAGTTTATATATATGAATATATCGTTTTATATATATAGTTATTCTTATAGAGTTATTCATATATATATAGTTACTGTGTGTGTGTGTATATATATAGCTATTCTTCATTCAGTTTCACTAAATTCTGCTTAACTATTATTTTAGTTTTGGTTTTTCAACTTGACCTTTGTTTTATACTTTTAATCTAAGAATATCTATTTTTATTCAGACTTGGAATTTTTTTTATCTATTGCCTTTATTCTATACTTTGAATTTTTTTAAGTATACCTGAAAGTCTCAACTGACATTTTATGTCTCTTAATTGCTTTTTTAAATACCTTTATCGTTTTGCATTGCATTTTAGGTGAATTTATCAATACCACATTTCAGTTCACTAATGCTTATCGTTGACTGTGACTAGTTGAAAGTTTATTCCACTAACTTTATTTTTAAAAAATTAAATCTTTATTTGTATTATTCAAGATTTCTAATATACTTACTCTTCTTAGCTATTTGTATTTCATAGTATACGGTTCTATTTTTTTCCATATTATTGCTTCTCTGTATCTTTTTGAAAATCCTTAAGGTTTTTATACTGAAGTTGTTACCAAGATGTTTCTGTTTTGTTTTGTTTTGCTTTCCCCCTCTGAAATATGTTTATTTCCCACTTGTTGATTTCTTTGATTAGAACTTTTAACATTAATTTTTCATTACTGTTTTGGAGTTTTGGTTTGATATAGCAGATTAGTTGATGCTATTTCCATTGAGTCACAACTCTGAATCTCTGTCTCTTCTTTCATTTGATGGAATTTGTAACTTTTTTTTAACAACAGACAATGGTGGAACTGATACAGCATCAGTTTCTGGATACTTCTTATCTCTTGTATCAGTCACTTTAGAGCCTTAAACTGAGACATGAGAAGTTCCACTACCATGTGAATGACCACATGGAAAGACCCTGAGACTTCAGGGAGAGTGAGTGGGGCCCAGCTGATCCCAACTTTCCAGCCTTCTCTGCCAGGGAAGCTGGCATGTGAGTGAATCTGTCTCTGACCCTTCGTATCACCCCAAGCACCATCTGAATACAATCAAGGACTATAATTGATACCAGGTGAAGCAGAAGAATCACTCAGCTGAAGCCTGTTGAAATTTCTGACCCACAAAATTATAAGATAGAATGAAATGGTAATTGTTTAAGCCATTAAAGTTTTAGGGTGTTTTGTTACTTAGCAATAGATAACAGAAATGTGGCTTTATCTTGAATCTGTTTTCCCGCCTCCTACCCACACCCCTGCAATCTCTGTACATACCCTTCTTGACTATTTGTTTGGGGCGCTTCACTACATTTCCCCATTCCTCAGTCCAGAACTAAGACTTAAAGCTCCTATTGAGAGCAGGTAATACGGGAGGTACTGCAAACTGGAGTCACTGAGCCAAAAGCATCTTGGTCCTGTTCCTGACTTATACGAAGTACCGCCAGTATCATCCCTTCCCTCTGCTGGAGCCTCAGGAAATCTTCAGAGCGAGAACCTGGAAGTAAAGTGCATGAAAATGTGGAGCTCCACTAGGACTTTGACCCCCAGAAGTGTCTCACTCTCATGTAATTCACACTCAACCTCCAAAAATTCATCAACAATCCCTTTTAAATGTTTCTATGAGTCTATGGCTTCAGAGTTTATGGCTTCAGAGGCTTCTGTTCCAGGTATGTAGATCTAGGCTATGTCTCTTGGATATGCGTGTCTCCCCAAATTTCAGGGTGATGGTTTGCTCTACAGTCTCAGTTCTCTGATGGGTCCAAGAAAAGTCAGTGATTTTCAATTTATCCAACTTTTCCTTGTAAGGATGACAGCAGTGACTTCCAAGCTCCTTGCCTGTCCAACCTCAAACCAGAAATTAGTTAAGGCTTTTTTATTTTAAATTTTCATAATTTTTGTAAGTATATATTACTGTTAAAAGCTTGGACCAGGATGCAGAGGCTCCAAGTGTGAAATTACAATTCCCCCTCCACCGCAAATTCTAAATATTTTCTTTATAATTCTTTTTCAGTGTATAAGGCAGGTTTAAAAAAAAAACTATATAAAACTATATAATCAGTCTAACATACACACAGAAATGTGCCACATCCTAAGTGTATAGAACAATGAATTTTCACAAAACGAAAGTCACCGGTACAGCTGGCAGCCAAGTAAATAATCAGAACATTACCACACTCCCAAGAACACCTCTATGCCCTCTTCAACTGCCCTTTCAACTTTACTAATTGCCCCCACTCCCAAAAGACAACTACTATTCTGACTTCTTACAGCATATGCTCGTTTGGCTTATTTTTGAACTTATACATGTAATTGTACAATATGTGCTCTTTCGTATCTCACTTGTTGGGTTTAATGTTAGGTTTTTAGATTAATCTGCACTATTGTACATAGTTCATGCTCACTGCTCACTGTGACAATTTATTTGTCCATTCTAAAATGTATGAAGATTTTCATAGTTTCCAGGGCTGCTGAAACTTTCTAGTACATATTTTTGATGAATATATATGTGTGTTTCTATTCGGTGTGTACCTCGGAGAAGTCTAATTGCTGGGTCATAATGTATGCATATTTTCAACTTTCATAGACACTGAAAAGTAATTTTCTGCATGGCTGTCCCTATCTTCCCTCACTCCCTCATTGCCCTATCCCATCAACACTACCCACAATGTATGAAATTTCTGTGTGCCCCATATCCTCATCAACATTTGATATTTTGCATCTTTTTCTCTTTTGCTGTTCCTAAAGTATATAGTGGTGTTTCACTATGGTTTTAATTTTATTTTCCCTATGAGTAATAATGTCGAGCATCTTTTTATGTTTACTGGCCATTTGAGCATGCCATCCATAATGATGGACTTTTAGTCAAGTCTATCTTTCTAGCTAGACTGGGAGGTCTTTCTAGGCAGGGTTCTGATCATTACCTTTACATCTCTCAAAATCTGCCATGATGTTGTTCTTTTCATGTGCCTTTCACCCAGTGTTACGGAGATACCTGCTTAATTGAATGAACATATAAAACATATACGTACGGTCAACTTTTATATCCCAAGCTGCACTTAGGAGCCATCACAAGGATTATTCCTGAAAAATCAAATATGTAAGTTTTAGATTTTAAGAATTTAAAAGATCTCAGTAAATATTTATTTGGTGCCTAGTATACATTGGGTTTTGTGTGAAGCTGTGCTGGTGGAGGGCTTATGGGTGAATCAGAGACAATTATTTTACTCATGGAGCATTTAGACCATGTGCTGGCCTAGATTAAGTGCTGGTTTTGAACGAGCCCGCCTTTAATATAAGACCTCGATGTATATTCCCCCATCTTTCTGGTGCAATTGGATAGGAAAAAGCTGATGTATAGTACTTTAAGCATATGAACATGGAAGCTACTTTGAAATTTCAGCTTGTGAGATTTCTGCCTAGTAATTTTCTAAAAGGAAAAAAAAAATAAGATTTTTCACTGGTATTTTTTTTGAAAGTGGTATGAAGTGTGTTTTGGAGATGAAAACATCCAATTACTTGGTTCCTAATTTCTCAGCTATCCTGGACAGTCTCAAGTGTCACTGTGGGTTTTATTAAAGACATTCTCTTCCCAGTCTGACACAGCTTTGTTATCCTCTATAATAGCAGAGCTGCGACCTCCACCCTGAGGAGACACTCTTCCTGGCACTAACTATGACACCTAGAGATTTCATTTTGCCTCAAACACTTTCCTATTTTCCTCCGGTAACTGTGAAAAGCTCCTCTGTGGAATCAGATACTTTATGCAGTAGGTACACACACTGAAAAAAATGACTTGCAGACTGTGGACAGCCACCTCCCAAAGGAAAAATACTGTAGCTGTGAAGGTGATGGCCCAAAGTCAGTTTCTCCACGGTGCTGAGTGAGAGATCCCGTTGTGTACTGATTTACTTTTTTAAAGGTATCTTCATTCTGCTTTTCTCTTCTAATCAACTTCTGCTACAGAAAGTAAAGAGAAAAATGAACCCTTCCATGGAGAAACTACACATGTTTAAAATATAAAGGGTGGCTGTTGTTTTCTTCATATTCAAAATGATTCAAAACTTTTCCCCTATTGAAGATGAGGTGACATGCCTATCTCAACAGTTACGATGATTCACACGCCCGTTTCTTCACTCCGTGCTCTGTAAAGCGATAAGTACTTTCATAGCTCATGTTTCATGGAACTTGTGCCTGTAAACTATTTTAGGATTTCTGGCCTAATGCACTTTCCCTCAATTATAGTTAAAATTCCATGAGAAGGTTTCCACATACCATGGACTTAAACATGTCCTAGCAGCCACAGCATGGCAGCTGAACTTTCTTCCTCTTCCACCCTGTCTCTGGTTCCAGTGACTCGTTGCCAGTGACTCTGGTACCCACAGAAGAATGGTTTCTACAGGGAACCATTGTCCCCATTCCCCTCCTCTTCACCATGATCGTGGAAACAGATGACGCTGAAGTGCTCAAGGCGTCGAAGGCATATGTGTTCCCCCGAGACCCCAGCACATTAAGCTCATATCTGATTCATGCAGAAATGGAGGGAGGCTGGGCGTGGTGGCTCATACCTGTAATCCCAGCACTTTGAGAGGCCAAGGCGGGCTGATCACCTGAGGTTGGGAGTTCGAGACCAGCCTGACCAACATGGAGAAACCCCGTCTCTACTAAAAATACAAAATTAGCTGGGTGTGGTGGCGCAGGCCTGTAATCCCAGCTACTCAGGAGACTGAGGCAGGGCAATTGCTTGAATCTGGGAGCTGGAGGTTGCAGTGAGCCAAGATTGCACCACTGCACTCCAGCCTGGGCAACAAGAGCCAATCACCATAAAAAAAAAGAAGGAGGAAAGGAAGAAAGAAAGAAGGAAAGAAGGAAGGGAGGGAGGGAGGGAGGGAAGGAAGGAAGGAAGGAAGGAAGGAAGGAAGGAAGGAAGGAAGGAAGGAAGGAAGGAAGGAAGGAGAAGAAAGAAAGAAAGAAAGAAAGAAAGAAAGAAAGAAAGAAAGAAAGAAAGAAAGAAAGAAAGAAAGAAAGAAAGAAAGAAAGAAAGAAAGAAAGAAAGAAAGGAGAAAGAAAGAAAGAAAGAGAAAAGGAAGAAAAGAAAGAGAAAAGGAAGAAAAGAAAGAAAGAAGAAATGGAGGGAATACTTCTTTGTTTGCTTCACTGTTAATCTTTTTCTTTATTGAGTATGTCCCCAAGCAACACACCTATGCCCCATGTCTCACTGAGTTTCTAATGAAGGAACTCTTTCTTTTTCCACCTGTTGTCCCTGTCCCCAGAGGCCTGGCTGGGAGACATATGAAAGTGACCAGCACCACGCTGCACTTAGAATCATCTCCCACTTCCAGTGACCGAAGCATTGCCCTTGGCTTAAGCTTGTATCCCCTACTCTCCCTTCGCTTAGCTGGAGTACCTCTCCCAGAGGGTGCCTCAGTTTCTCAGGAGAGTGGTCTTTTGTGGGGGCTTACCCTCTAGTTCAGCTGACTGAAATGTCTACCTTCTACCACACTCACAGCTTCTGTACACCTTTTTTCTAGGACTCCACCACCACTACTGCCCTCAAAGCCCTGACCACATGCCACAGCATTTATTCATGAAAGTACTTTTCTTGTTGGTAAATACAGTTAGTTAGAAAACATCCGTAGTTATCCATTATCCAAATAAATAAAACTCAAGTTTTGTATTTTGTGTTCATGAGCTTCTCTGTGTGGTTTCTGAGATTCCAGATCCCTTTGATACTTTTTCAAACTTTCTGCTTGCCTTTTTTTCTGAGATGCATTAGCTGTTTCCTTACCTCATTTAACTGCAAATACCCACATGGCATTTAAGTCCTTGCTTTTCTAGTCTGGCCTGACCTCATCTGAAACCTCCTTACCTATTGCTTTGATTACCACAATGTGGTAATTACACTATGTGGATCTCTTTTGATCAGTCACAGATTTGACTTTTTTTGGTCTATTCAAGTAATATTTTTCCAGATACCATTATGTGCCAAGAGCTGTAGTCATGATGAATATGCCTCAACATATACTCTTAAGGAAGGCCGAAAAGGAAAGAGATGATGAGATAGTGTTACGCCCAGACCGTTTGTTCCCCACAGAAGACCACCAGAGTCCAGAGTCAAAGCCAAGCGGCAAGGATCTTTACTACAAGTTCGAACTTGGTCCCTCCATTCCACAGCATACAAGAGGGCCTCGAACAATGCCAGTGCTTGCTTTTTATAGCCCGATGTAAACAGGATATGTAAAGTTACAGGGAACAAGGTAATTCTCTCGGTTACAGCATTACAATTGGTTAACATTATACATTTAGCATTCCTTATCGGCGATCTCCCAGGTGATGTTTTTCTGAAGTTTGAAAGAAATATGGAGGAATGTGTTTGTGCTGGGCTCAGGAAGTTGGGAGATATATGGGGGATGTGCCTCATTCCTTTCAATAGTGGCAGCTTAAGACAGTCATATGAAAAAGGGATGAAAGGAGCATCTATGAGAGATGATAGCCTTAACAGGTAAGGTAAGAGAAGTCTTCTTGCATTGGCTACTGTTTATCCTTGGCTCAGCTCTCAATTATTCATCACCTTCTCGCAGTAACCAGTCCCTGACATATGACCTTGATTGAGACAATAATTGTGCCTCATCCTCCTTCCCATACTAATATGTCCAGGGATAGACATACGACCTTAGCTGGGCCAACTGAAGACATTCCCCTAGAATTTTCCTAAGAATTCTCTATCCTCTTTGGTATAGTGGCAGTTGCCTGCCACTGTGTTTACAAAAAGCCTGTTTGTACAAGGAAGAAATTAAGTTATTATTCTGTGGGAGTGGGGAAAGGAGGCAGGATCCACAAAGAGATCTGGCAATAGGTGTCCCTAGATCAGGCCATGCCTGAAGTCAGGTCCATCACCATTCTTTCTGTCAATATAGACTTCTTTTTTGTTGTTGTTGTTGTTGAAGTTGCTTTAGGTTTTGTTTAAATCGGATGGTTCCGGATTTCAGTTCAGGATTGCAACTAAAAGAGATGCAATTTAAATGTTCTCTAAAGGAGGTGATGCCAGAGTTGAGTGCTGAAGAAGGAGAGGAGCGTCACAGAAACAGAATGCACTCTGAGCAAAGGCTGCAATGAGCTGGAAATGCAAGGATAAATCCTCAAGGATATTAGAGAATCCTTTCCACAGGAGACCAAGCAGAGGAGTTTGAGGTTTTACCCTGAACACAATAATAAAATAATCAATTTTAAGAAGATAGCTTTGTTACCTCAAATTTTTTACTCAAGTTCATTTGGAGAATGACTGGGAATGGAACAAAAACAAAGCAAGAAGAAAATTTAAACAACTCCTGTGTTACTCCAGTCAACAATGATAAAGACTTGAATTAAGGCAGTGGTCCTGAGAACAGAGTAAAATGGTGGCTTTAAGGGAGAATAAAGAGGTGAAACTGCCAGGGCAGTCCTCGGGCCATCCGGGGATGAAGGAGCCATTCCACTGAGATGGGGGACATTAGAGGCATAGAAGGTCTGGAGGGAAGATGAGGCATTTGCCCATTGTGCCTGGGAGCTCAAGCTGTCCAAGTCACCACCAGATGAATCTTAATAAAGTACTCTTTTCAATGTATTTCTTCATCTGTGAAAAGATTGGGCAGGGAGAATAAGTTTAGATTAGTTGATCTTTAAGATTACTTCAGGTGATTAAAAAAAAATTGATTATGTGTCACTGCCAAGGAATCTTCACAAAGATTCAAATTCTAATCTCTCACCCTAGATTCTAAACCTTCCATTTTCATTTGGCCTCCCTGTGCCTCTTTAATCTTATTTACAGATGCTTTCCGTGCCACACTCTCTGCTATAGAGAGAGCAGTTCCTTCCATGTTCCTGCAGATGCTGAGTTTCTAACGCGCTCCTGTACAGCATCCTCTTTTCCATTTCTTTCTTTAGCAATTGTCTTAGCTTGGCTAGTTCTCCATTCTATTAGGATGCCTTCCTTCTCCATACTCTACTCTGTCCTGGGGCCCTTATATGTCTTCTCTGAACATGCACTATACTCAACTCCTATGTAATACAATCAGTTGTACATATTCTCTGTAATTTAGAGCTCTAATTATTTCATATGTGTTGGTTTGCTTTCTAAACCTAGTGCTTCTTGAGGGTCTTTGGTGTCTGGAACAGTGTTGGGTGAATTGTAGAAGCATCATATAAGTCAGTTATACATGTTCTTCACTTCTCCTGGAATCTTCCTCCACCTCTACTTTGTCACAAAATTCCATTCATACATCCTATGAGATACAGTTCAAAGTTTGTCTCCTCTGTGAAGCTAAGCCCCAGACTGAAATGAATTATTTACTCTATCTTCATATATATGTCATATACAATATATATTTGAATATTTGTGCATATTTAAGTCATAATATTTTTAAAATAATATAGAGCAGCATTTCCAATAATACATATAATAGGCAGATTTATTTTAATATTCCTAAGCCACCACACCTGGTACAATGATTACTTAACCCTTGGAAATATTTTTGCGGAGAAGAGGATTTCGTATTTGTATCCATGAAGTCCCATTAGCACATTGCAGCATGAGGAGAAGGTTGAGCTCATCCAGGGAAAAAACCCATCAGCTGACAGAAAGCAGGTGATGAGATCTCTCACCAGATTAAAAAGGGAAGGGCAGCAACTCATTAGGAAACACAGAGATGTCTGCTTAATTACTTGAAAAATGTCTGAGCCAGTACATTTTATGACACCTGGAGGGTATAAACATGCCCATAAATTTAATTAATTTTCTTTCTTCTTTCATTGCACCTGTATGGCCTAAAGGAAAGGAAGTCTAATGAAAGTACAATCAAGCACTTCTGCCGGACTTCCACAGTTCATTTGGGCAATATTCAGAAAATGAAATACTGAATTTCCTATCAGTTTATGGGGAGAAATGTATTTGGAAAAATGCAGCCCAGCAGTGAAATTAGTCCCATGTCAAACTCTGATCAATGACTTCTTCAGCTTTATTTCCAAAAAGAGCTTAAATCTCTTTATAGATGTATTAAAACATGTTTAATACTCAGAAATCTCTAAGGAGAAAATCAGAACTAGATATTATTTTTTTCTTGGAGGAAAGCATTATATGAGAACTAGAAGACTTCGGGGAGTTGGTCAGAGCTATAGAGCAAGTAGCCTATTGCAGTAGCATTGCCCACACTTCTGTTAAAAATCTTGAAATCTATGATATTGCTATTTTTATCAATTGAAATTATAGTAGTAATGAGTATGCTTGAATATCCATTGCAATATTACATCATTTAATGAGTTCTCACTCTTTGCCAGAGACTGTACCAGTACTTTACATGTCTCTTCTTGAATCCTCATAAAACCACTGCAAAGAAAGTAATAACCCATTTGAAATGACTCCCAGAAAGATTACAGGTCTTATCCAAGGCAACACAGCTAGTAAGTTTTGAAAGTAGGACTCAAATCCAGGTCCTTTTGGCTCCATAATCTGTTCTCCTTTAATTTTGTTATATGAACAGTAATGTCAAGCCATTTTTCTGCTTGTTAATTCAGTGTCACTGAACATATGGAAAGTTTCTAGACACATCTTGTTTTCTTAAAAGAATTTTGACATCGTTGAGTTTGAGTAGTGAATTATTCATTGGAGCTTCTGGACATAGCCCGAACAATATGCTCTCCCAAGAACTTACTGAAGAAAACTTCAACTGTGTACGATTTTGACCCAAAATATACTTGTCTGCATCCAGTTTTTCCTATAGATACCAGGAAGGGGTGTCTCCCTCAGTGTAGGAGAAAGGGAAGGAAACTATTGCGTATTGAGCTCCCACTTTGTGCTCACTATACATCCAGCCTTTTGCGTGTATTAATTCACTTGATATGAGTTATGTGGGGAGAAAGGTGACCATTCATAAGCCTGCTATCAAGTAATTCTCATTGGGAACATCCCAGGGCAATGCTGCCAATTCCCTTGGCATTCCACTTTTAAAAGACGTGGTGGTGAATGCTAAGATTTATGGTCGAACATATCCTGAGGTGATTTGAAAATTGCTACTAGATAAAAGTGAAATGAAATATTTTCATTTTAGCTGTTAAATTTCTCATTCTGTCATGAAATACCATAGTTAGTGCTGTTTTCAGTTTTAATCTCTTGTAAACTCATTGACTGTTAATGTTTAGTGGGCCCATAAACTAATTTGAATTGATCTGATTTTGCACAATCAAGCCCATTACACTTGTTTCAATTTTTTGCATCACAGCTTTAACATCTGGAAGCTATGAAAAGCACAACAGCCTGTCTAAAGAGACTGTCACAAGAAATCATGTTAAAGGACATATTATTAAGACCTGGCTAACCATCGGCACTAACGCTCCTGCCACGCTGTCTCCATTTCTGTATCCAGCATCACAGATGGGAGTAGACAAGAGGGGTGGAGCATGCGTGGAAGGCTGCTCCGTAAGCCTTAGTTGGGAATTGCATTTCCCAAAACAGATTACTTTCTAGGTACCTACTAAGCTCCCCAACCCACTCACCCTCCCATTGCCCTCTCTGATTGGTTTATCCCAAGCAGTTATTAAACTAGCTATGATTAGTTCCTCAGTGATTCTTTGGACTTAATCAGGTCTAGCTGACATATTTCTGGGACACAGTGAGAAATACTTTTGTATTCAAGTTTCTGAACCATCATGTGTGTATCAGTATGGCTACATGCCTTTGTAAACCAATAATTCTGCCTTTGAAAGTGCAACATGTTAAAAAGAGTGAGCCTGTGATTATTTTCCAGCCATAGCAAAGGAGAACTAAGGCACCAAATTCATTCACGTTTTTGCATGCATTATTAACCTTTATTTGTTTGTTTATTTATTTATTTATTTAGAGACAGAGTCTCACTTTATTGCGCAGGCTGGAGTGCGGTGGCGTGATCTTGGCTCACTGCAAGCTCCGCCTCCCAGGTTCATGCCATTCTCCTGCCTCAGCCTCCCGAGTAGCTGGGACTACAGGCACCCACCACCTCACCTGGCTAATTTTTTGTGGTTTTAGTAGAGACGGGGTTTCACTGTGTTAGCCAGGATGGTCTCGATCTCCTGACCTTGTGATCTGCCCGCCTCGGCCTCCCAAAGTGCTGGGATTACAGGCATGAGCCACCGCGCCCAACCTTAACCTTGATTTAGATTAATATATGTTTGTGCCTTTTGCTATTATATTTTATTATTTTTTGCATTTTTATTGGTTTGTAGGTTTTAAAATATATTTTGGATACAATCCTTCATCAGACACATGTATGAAAATAACTTCTTCTAATTTTTAATTTTTCTTTTCTCTCTCTGATAGTTTTAATAAATAGAAGTTCTTAATTTTAATGAAGTGAAATTTATCAATCTTTTACTATCATTGCTTTTTAAAGTTTTTAATGTAATGGAGTCCGTTGTGTCATTCTTATGCCTTTGTGTCCTCATAGCTTAGCTCTCACTTATGAGTGAGAAGACATGGTGTTTGGTTTTCCATTCCTGAGTTGCTTCACTTAAATAATGGTCTCCAATTCCATCTAAGTTGCTGCAAATGTCACTATTTCATTCCTTTTTATGACTGAGTAGTATTCCATGGTATGTATATAAACCACATTTTCTTTATCCACTCGTTGATTGATGGGCATTTGGGCTGGTTATATATTTTTGCAGATGCAAATTATGCTGCTGTAAATCTGCACGTGCAAGTATCTTTTTCATATAATGACTTCTTTTCCTCTAGGTAGATACCCAGGATATCTACCTTGGTCCATTTGCTGGATCAAATGGTAGATCTGTTTTTAGTTATTTAAGGAATGTTCACACTGTTTGTCATAGTGGTTGTACTAGTTTACATTCCCACCAGCAGCTTAAAAGTGTTCCATTCCCTTTTCACCACATCCACGCCATCATCAATTTTTTTTTTTTTTTTGATTTTCTGATTATGGCCATTCTTGGCAGGAGTGAGGTGATATCACATTGTGGTTTGATTTGCATTTCTCTCATCATTAGTGATGTTGAGCATTGTTTCATGTTTTTTTTTGGCCATTTGTGTATGTTCTTTTGAGAATTGTCTATTCGTTTCCTTAGCCCACTTTCTGACGGGATTGTTCCTTTTTTCCTAATTTTTTGTTTGAGTTCCTTGTAGATTCTGGATATTAGTCCTTTGTCTGATGTATAAATTGTGAAGATTTTCTCCCACTCTGTGGGTTGTCTGTTTACTCTGATGGCTATTTATTTTGCTGTGCAGAAGCTTTTTAGTTTAACTAATTATTATCTATATATCTTTGTTTTTGGTGCAATAGCTTTTAGATTCTTGGTCATGAAGTCATTGCCTGAGCTGATGTCGAGAAGTGTTTTTCCAAAGTTATCTTCTAGAATTTGTATGGTTTCAGGTCTTAGATTTATTTAAGTATTTGATCCATTTGAGTTGATTTTTATATAAGCTGAGAGATGAGAATCCAGTTTCATTTTTCTATATGTGGCTTGCCAATTATCCCAGCACCTTTTGTGGAATAGGGTGTCCTTCCCCCATTTTGTTTTTGTTTGTCTTATCAAAGATCAGTTGACTGTGTTTGTCTTTATTTCTGGGTTCTCTATTCTGTTCATTGGTCTCTGTGCCTGATTTTATACCAGTACCATGCTGTTTTGATAACTATGGCTTTCATAGTATAGCTTGAAGTCAGGTAATGTAATGCCTCCAGATTTGTTCTTTTTGCTTAGTCTCGCTTTGACCATGCAGACTTTTGTTGTTGTTGTTGTTCCATATGAATTTGGAGTTTTTTTTTTTTTTTTTTCTAGTTCTGTGAAGAATGATGGTGGTATTTTGATGAGAATTGCATGGAATTTCAGGATTGCTTTTGGCAGTATGGTCATTTTCACAATATTGATTCTACCCATCCATAAGCATGGGATATGTTTCTTATTTGTTTGTGTCATCTGATTTCTTTCAGCAGTGTTTTGTAGTTCTTTTTGTTTTTGTTTTTGTTTTTTGTAGAGGTCTTTCTACCTCCTTGGTTAAATATATTCCTAATAATTTAATTTTATTTTCTTGCAGCTATTATAAAAGGGATTGAGTTCTTGATTTGATTCTCAGCTTCGTTGCTGTTGGTACATAGCAGGGCTACTGATTTGTGTACATTAAATTTTTATACTAAGACTTTGCTGAATTAATTTCCTAGTTTTGGAAGCTTTTTGGATGAGTCTTTAGGGTTTTGAAGGTATACAAACATGTCATCAGCAAACAGAGAGAGTTTGACTTCCTCTTTACCCATTTGAATGCCCCCTTCTTTCTTTCTCTTGTATAACTGCTCTGGCTAGGACTTCCAGTACTATGTTGAATAGAAGTGGTGAAAGTGAACCTCCTTTTGTTATTCCAGTGCTCAGGGGGAATGCTTTCAACTTTTCCCCATTCAGGATACTGTTGGCTGTGGGTTTTTCATAGATGGCTTTTATTACCTTAAGGTATGTCCCTTGTATGCCAATTTTGCTAAAGGTTTTAATCATAAATCGATGCTGGATTTTGTCAAATGCTTTTTCTGAGTCTATTGAGATGATCATGTGATTTTTGTTTTTAATTCTGTTTATCTGGTATACCACATTTATTGACCTGCAGATGTTAAACCATCTTTGCATCTCTGGTATGAGACCCACTTGATCATAGTGGATTATCTTTTTGATATGCTTTTGGATTTGGTTAGCTAGTATTTTGTTAAGGATTTTTGCATCTAGGTTCATCAGGGATATTGGTCTGTGGTTTTCTTTTTTGGTTATGTCATTTCCTGGTTTTGGTATTAGGGTGATACTGACTTCATAGAATGACTTAAGGAGGATTCCCTCTTTTTTTAAAAAAAAAATGTATTTTTATGGAGTCTTGCTCTGTTGCCAGGCTGGAATGCAGTGGTGTGATCTTGGCTCACTGAAACCCCTGCCTCCTGGGTTAAAACAATTCTCCTGCCTCAGCCTCCCGAGTAGCTGGGACTACAGGCATGCACCACCACGACCAGCTAATTTTTGTATTTTTAGTAGAGATGAGGTTTCACCTTGTTGGCCAGGATCTCGATCTCTCTTGACCTCATGATCCACCCTCCTCAGCCACCCAAGTGCTGGGATTACAGGCGTGAGCCACCACACCCAGCAGATTCCCTCTGTCTCTAGCTTTTGGAATAGTGCCAATAGAATTGGTACCAGTTTTTCTTTGAATGTCCAGTAGAATCCAGCAGTAGATCTCTCTGGTCCCAGACTTTTTTTTGTTGGGAACTTTTTAATTACCATTTTAGTCTTGCTGCTTGTTAATTGGTCTGTTCAGAGTTTCTATTTATTCCTGGTTTAATCTAGGAGGGTTGCATATTTCCAGGAATTTATCCATCTCCTCTCGGTTTTCTAGTTTATGCATGTAACTGTGTTCACAGTAGCCTTGAATGACCTTCTGTATTTCTGTGGTATTGGTTGTAATATCTTCCATTTCATTTCTAATTGAGCTTATTTGAATCTTCTCTCTTCTTTTCTTGGTTAATCTCGCTAATGGTCTATTAATTTTATTTATCTTTTCAAAGAACCAGCTTTTTGTTTCATTTATCTTTTGGATTTTTTGTTTGTTTGTTTGTTTGTTTCAATTTCATTTAGTTCTGCTCTGTTCTTGGTTATTTATTTTCTTTTGCTGAGTTTCAGTTTGGTTTGTTCTTGTTTCTCTAGCTCCTTGAAGTGGGACCTTAGATTGTTTATTTGTGCTCTTTCAGCTTTTTGATGTAGGCATTTAATACTATGAATTTTCCTCTTAGCACTGACCTTGCTATATCCCAGAGGTTTTGATAGGTTATATCACTGTTATTCATTTAGAAGAATCTTTTAGTTTCTATCTTGATTTCATTATTGACCTAACAATCATTCAGGAGCAGGTTATTTAATTTCCATTTATTTGCATGGTTTTAAGGGTTCCTTTGGAGTTGATTTCCAATTGTATTCCACTGTGGTCTGAGAGAGTACTTGCTATAATTTCAATTTTCTAAAACTTACTCAGATTTGTTTTGTGGCCTATTATTTGGTTTATCTTGGAAAATGTTCCATGGCTGATAAATGGAATGTATATTCTGCAATTGTTGGGTAGAATGTTCTATAAATATCTGTTAAGTCCATTTGTTCTAGGGTATAGTTTAATTCAATTGTTTGGTTGTTGACTTTCTGACTTGACTTGTCTAGTGCTGTCAGTGGAGCCCTGAAGTCCCCCACTATTATTGTGTTGCTGTCTGTCTCATTTTTTAGGTCTTGTAGTAATTGTTTTACAAATTCAGGAGCCCCACTGTTAGGTGCATATTTATTTAGGACTGTGATATTTTCCTTTTGGACTACTTCTTTTATCATTACATAATGTTCCTGTTTGTCTTTTTTTAACTGCTGTTGCTTTAAAGTTTGTTTTGTTTGATATAAGAATAGTTGCTCCTGCTGGATTTTAGTGTCCATTTGCGTGGAATATCTTTTTCCATTCTTTTACCTTAAATTTTTGTGAGTCTTTATGTGTTGAGTGAGACTCTTGAAGACAGCAGGTACTTGTTTGGTGAGTTCTGCCATTCTGTATCTTTTAAATGGAGCATTTAAGCCTTTTACATTCAACGTTAGTATTGAGATATGACGTACTATTCTATTCATCATACTATTTGTTGCCTGAAAACCTTGGTTTATTTTTCATTGCATAGTTGTTTTATAGGTCCTGTGATATTTATGCTTTAAGGAGATTCTATTTTGGTGTATTTCACACATTCATTTCAAGATTTAGAGCTCCTTTTAGAAGTTCTTATAGTGCTGGCTTGGTAGTGGCAAATTCTCCCAGCATTTGTTTGTCTGTAAAAGACTGTATCTTTCCTTCATTTGTGAGGCTTAGTTTTGCTGAATACAAAATGTTTGGCTGATAATTGTTTTGTTTAAGGAGGCTGAATATAGGATCTCAATCTCTTCTAGCTTGTAGGGTTTCTGCTGAGAAATCTGCTGTTAATCAGATTCTTTCCTTTGTCATGACTTTAGATAACCTGATGACTATGTGCCTAGGGGGTGATCTTTTTGCAGTGAATTTCCCAGGTGTTCTTTGAGCGTCTTGTACTTGGATGTCTGAGTCTCTAGGAAGGCCAGAGAAGTTTTCCTCGATTATACCCCCAAATATGTTTTTGGAAAAACTCTAACTTGCAGACCAATCTTCTTCCTCAGGAATACCAATTATTCCTAGGCTTGGTGGTTTAACGTAATCCCAAACTTCTTGGAGCTTTTGTTCATTGCTTTTTAACTCTTTTTTTTTTTTTTTTTTTTTTTTTGTCTTTAATCAGGTTAATTGAAAAGCCTTGCATTGGAGCTCTGAAGTTTCTTCCCCTATTTGTTCGATTCTGTTGCTGAGACTTTCCAGGGCATTTTGCAATTCTCTAAGTGTGTCCTTCATTTCCAGAAGTTGTGATTGTTTTTTATTTATGGTATCTATCTCACTGGAGATGTTTCTATTCAGCCTGTGTCATGTTTTTGATTTTTTTGAGTTGGACTTCATCCTTCTCTGGTGCCTCTTTAATTGGCTTAATAGTCAACATTCTGAATTCTTTTTTTGGCAATTCAGAGATTTCATCATGATTTGGATCCATTGCTGGTGAACTAGTGTGATCTTTTGTGGGTGTTAAAGAATCTTGTTTTGTCATATTACCAGATTGTTTTTGGTTCCTTCTCACTCGGGTAGATGTCAAAGGGAAGATATAGGACTCAAGGGCTGCTGTTCAAATTCCTCTGTCTCATGGGATGCTCCCTTGATGCGGTGCTCTCCCCTTTCCCCTAGGAATGGGGCTTCCTGAGAGCTGAAATAACTGCAGTGATTGTTATTTCTCTTCTGGATTTAGCCGCCCAATGGAGCTACCTAGTTCTGGGATGGTACCATGGAATGTCTGCAAAGGTCCCGTGATGTGATCTGTCTTCAGATCTCTCAGCCATGGATACCAGCACCTACTCTGGTGGAGGTAGCAGGGGAATGAAGTGGACTCTGTGAGGGTTCTTGGTTGCATTTTTGTTAAGTGCACTGATTTTGTGTTGGTTAGCCTCCAGCCAGGAAGTGGCACTTTCGAAAGCATATTAGTTGCAGTAGTATAGGGATGATCAGGCAGTAGATGGGGCCCTAGAGCTCCCAAGAGACTATGTCCATTGTCTTTGGCTACCAGGGTGAGTAGAGAAAGACCATCAGGTGTTAGGCATGTATAACCTCTGACTCTCCTTGGGCAGGGCTTGCTGCCCAAGGAGTGTGGTTTCCAGACCAATGGAATTATGTTCCCAGGGGGATTATGGATGCTTCTGCTGTGTCACACAGGTTGCCAGGGGAGAGGAGGAAAGCCAGCAACCACAGGCCTCATCCAGCTCCCATAGAGCCCTCCTCACCCACCGCCAACAGCACTGAGTTTATTTCCAGGCAGCTGGTGGCCAGAGCTGAGAATTTGCCCCAGGCAGAGTTCCTTGGCTGTCCCATGGAGCCTGCAGTGGCAATCCACCACCTTCAAAGGGTCTGTGGATTCTCTCAGCTTTTCTGGTATGTTCCTGTGGTTGTTCTTGGAGCAAAAGTTTATGATGTGGGTTGCCACATGCTTCTCTGTCTGTTCAAGTGGGAGCTGCAAGTTAGTCTTGCCTTCTATCCACCATTTCCCTACCCCTTTCACCATGTTAAATATATCCTCTACATACGGTATCAGCTTTGGCACATATGCATGGCATAGAGGTTAAGAGATTGGTCTCTGAAGTCTGACTACCTGCCAAATCCTAACTCCACTACTTAGTAGCTGTGTGAATGGGGCAAAGTTTTTAACTGCTGTCTGCCTCAGTTTCCTCGTTTGTCAGGACTATGTCTCGTAGGATTGTTGTGAACATTAACTGATTTAAAGGAATTAGAACAGTGTTTGACATAAGATAAATGCCTAATGCATCTTTATCATTAAGACCCTATGCATTTCCTAGTTATTTTAATAATACTCTTATTCACAATCAAGCACTATACCCTTATTGTGAAAAAGGGAAAAATACAGAAAATGAGTAAAAATGACATGTATTTCCCTTATCCCACCACTAAGAGGCAATTTATGTTACCATTTTGATATGTTTCATTCCAATCATTTTTTTAACTTAAAGTTTTCCACTTATTATCAATGGATATTATTATCAATGTAACATTGGTCAAATCATTTACCTTCTCTAAGCCTGGCAAACTTGTATGTAAAATAAAGGTAATTTAGTACCTACATTATAGGGCTATTGTGTGGATTAATTGAGTTATACCATGTAAATTACTTAGCTGGGTACTTGGCCTATTTTTATGTTAAACAACATGAAATTGCCAATTATTCACCATTTTTTTACTATGAAAAAGACAATTTCATACAGTCCATCCTAATGAGATCTCAATACATATATATATTAGCTTTCATGATAAGGCTCTACAGGGTGTGATGGTACAGAGCTAATTGCCCTTGGCCTTCAGCCCACAAAAAGACCACACTCCTATAGGCAAGGAAACATTTGTTGCAAAAGAAACAAGCAAACACCTGCAAGACAAAGCTGATCATGGCCTAACAAAGACAGGCTAAGTGTTGGAAGATTCCAGGCAAGGTAGACTACCTCCATCTGGAAGGATTCAGGGTGGCTCTATGATAAAGTTGACATCTGGGCCTGACTCAGAGCTGGAAGTCAACCTTTCTAGGTAGAGGGAACATTCAAAGCAAAGAAAGAGCAGTAGGAATGTACCGTGTGTAATTTCTTTGGTTAGAACATACAGTACATAAGGTCCGGAACTGGAAGGCAAAGCCTGTGTGTTTTAACACTCAGCACAGTACTCGGGCCATGGCCGGCACCTGGTATGTACTTGGACCAGTGCATACTAAGGGATGTGAGCTCTATTCCATAAAAAAGAGAGTGGGACATTTTTGACCAAAGGAGTACAATTGTCGGTGCCATCCTTTGGAAAGTTGAGTTGGGAATATATGTATCCTTGAAAACTTGAAGTGAAGCTCCTAGAGGCAGAGATACTTCTGTTTGTCCAGGGTCTTGCTAAGCTATCCAGCCTAATTTCCAACCTTTCCTTTCCCTTTTCCCCTACCTCCATCACAACTAATGTCTGACTCTACTTAATTTATTTTACTTCCTTCAACTTGCTGATATTTTTCTTGTGTCTCAAACCTTCATACGTTGTTGTGCCTGCTCTGAAACTCCTTCTCTTCACCACTTGGCCAACTCCTGCTTATCTTCCATCTCGGTGGATACATCACTTGTTGTAGAAGGCTTTCTCTGACTCACTTTAGCCGGCAAATCTGGATAGCTTCCCTTCTGAGGACTCCCATAGCACCCTGTACTTCCCACATGTTATCTGTCACTCTGCTTGCCGCCTAACCATTACAGACTGAAAGTTCTAAAAGGGTGAAGACTATATAACGTATTGGTTAAAGCGGGGATTGAGAGATATGTATAAACCCAGTTCTGTATCCCGATTCTGCAATTTAGTATTAGAATGACTTTAGATGAGTTACTTCATGTAGCTAACATTCATGTCCTTATCTGTGCAATGGAAATAATAACAGAGACTAACTTTAGGGTTGGTGTGAGGAATGAAATGTGGTAGCATAGGCAAAGTTTAGCAGAGTGCCTGGAATATAATTAAGACATCATAAGTACTTATTAAAGTTTTGCTGCTAGTGGTCACAATTGGACCCCTTGGAGTGCTCCACAGCAGTACACTACTGGGAGCATACTAGGTGTCCCAAATATTATTAGATGATAGAAACAATGCCCATGGAAATGATGCAGATGTAGATGTGAAAAATGTTTTAGAGGTAATAGCCAATATAACTTGGCAATTTACCTAATTATAGGAGAAGACAAGGGAGTGGGCAGTCTCTAACTCAGCCTGAGCCTAGAGAAACCAAAGACCAGTGGTATTTTTTTTTTTAGGAGCAGAAGTGGGTGGGTGAGACAACATCATCAATTCAGAACTCATTTGGGGAGCATACTGAGTTATATGTTTAGTAGCAAGCTCAACCAACATTTAGTCCTGGAGCTGGGGAAAGAAAGTATAGATGGAGAAAGGCATGGATTTCATTTTAAGAAGGGGGACTCTTTTGAGTCAACACTTCTCTAACTTTAGTGTGCTTTGGAATAACCTGAGGAAGGTTCTAAGGGGCATGTTTCTGGGTTTTATCTCTGTAGATTCTGATCAATAAGTAGGTCTGTGGTGGAATATGCATTTTGACAAATAGCTTAGATGATTTCACTGTGACTTTGAACAAACTATTTATTATGAGTTTCAGTTTCTTCCCTTATTAAATGAGAATGGTATCTACCTTTTGAAGGTTGAAAAGGAGGTGAGAACATGCAGGTGTGTCTGTGTGTGTGTGTGCGCGCCACGCACACACGCGCATGTGTGAAGGTTATATAAGAAAATGAAGTAAAGCGTTTCTGGAAGAAAACATGGTATCCCATGTGGTATGACAAGTCAGCAAAGGAAGGAGCAAGCAAGAAATGAGAGAAGGTTAGTGAGTTTGACACGCAGAAGTCACAGATGAGAGAATTGTGTTCTTGGACAGCATGCTAGGGCAGGAGGAGGTTAGGAAGAGAGCAATGAGTGTTCCTTACTGACAGCATATTTAATGACACAGGAAAACATTGATGACATAGTTTTAAGTAAAACGTAGTATCAATCAGAATGACACTATGTTTTGTTATATCTAAGTAGTTATATTATGGGCAGTTTTTATTTTCTCCTTTTCATCAATGGTATTTATTACCATTAAATATTGGTTTCATAAAAATAATATTGGTTAAAATATTGGTTTCATAACAAAAAATAAACATTCTTGAATTTTCTGAGTGGAACTGAGAGAAAAAAGGTATCTCTGGGGAATTACAGGATGGAGAGAAAGACTTTTTCTTTTAAGATCAGAAAACATTTTTGCTTGCTTGTTAGAGAAGGTAGAGGTGGAGTCTGGAGAGGATAAAATCCTAGAAGAACCAATTTGGAATTCTGTCGATTGAAGGGTTATCCTTAGAATGGAGAAGGGAGACATTTTATGAAGAATTTAAGAGAAAATTGATGAAAATGTTAATGACAATATGAGAGCTAAGAGTACTATCCTTTACATGAGAAGTTTCAAAATGCCAGTTCAATTGTTTTAAGATATTTTAATTAGAGCACAAAGTCATGGATTTGATCCCCTGATGGACCAGTTAACTTCTTCTCATTCCTAAAGGCTAAATGACTTAAGCTAACATCAGACACCTGTTTTGTAGAAAGATATCAAGGGTCACCAAAAAAAAAAAAAAAAAAAAAACCAAACAAACAACAACAAAAAAATGCCATGCAAGACAGGATGAATGGATCATTGCCGATTTATTGGTATCATGCAAGGAAAAGCACATATGTATCCATTGCTGAGGTGCTCCAGTATGACTTAGAAGCTAACCTTACCTGAAGATCTGATTGAGGATGCGAAACCGTAAATCAAAGCTCACATTGTAAAGTTTTCTTTC